>NC_053040.3:485236953-487736953 GCF_002575655.3 Aegilops tauschii subsp. strangulata
GAGTCGCTTTCTCTATGCCCGACTTACGAGCTCTTTGCTTATTATTTCTCGGGTGGGATGAAGGTCGAAATGTCTAGTTTGAATTGCTTATGCTTATATAGTTTGAATCGTCTAGCTTCATACCAAGGTTGTTCTACAAAAGAACCAAGTAAGAAAGTAAGCCCGTTCAATTGAAATAGCTTCCTCGCTTCGCAGTTCGATACCCACTGAAACTATGGATACGATAGACTCGGGAGGGGTAAAGGGTTACTTTATTTGGGCTGCTAAGTCTTTCTTGTTGATTCCGGAAATAAAGAGGACCTTCTTAATCCTTCGTGCTCCACACCCGCCTCACTGGACCTATCCATTCGAGCTCTCTCCTCTAATCCCAACTCGACACGGCTGGACGACGACGCCTGTTCACTTATAACGAAATCACACGTTAAGCCCGATGAATTCATCTACAATTTCTGGATTTGTCGGTTTGGCAAGGCAGAACCAGGGCCCTTCCATTAAGGTTATATTATAGTTTCGATAGGAGAGATGCAGACCAGATAGGAATGCAAGAATACTCTGTAAATTGTTTATTAATTGGTTTAGTCTGTGGAAGAGAAGTATCGATCTAGAGGATTGCCCCCCCCCCCCAGACTGACCTAGTTGTCCTTGACTTGCTTCGGAAAGAAAAGACCTAGTACTTGTTTACCTTGACCATGGCTACTTTCCCGCCGCCTTTCCTTCTATACTTTTCCTATGTGCTATCCCAGGCATCCCTTGTCAAGCTACCTATCCCTACGAAAAAGCAAGCCTACTTACTACGTGTTTTCCTCTATTGGCAAATACGCATATACTGACCTACTCACGTGCATATCTTGCATAAAGCCTTCCCCTAAAAAAACAAACTAGCCCGTATCTTCCTAGTCCTTGTTGCCAGCCCTACTCGACTTTACTCGACTATTTAGAAAAAGCTACTACTTGAATGCATACTTTTACTATTATTTAAAGAAAAAACAAAAACGATTTATGAGTTTATGCCCCACCAACAGAGCAAAAGAATGCTCAAATGAGGAACTAGAATATGGAAGTGCAAAATCTCCTACCGAACAAAGAAAGCACTATATCTCATTTTAAAAATCTGGTAAAAATTCTGCAACCTAACTCAACACAACTATATTTCGACTGTATATGTATGTTTGTAACGTGCCACAAAACCATCTTAAGATTAGACAGTTATCAATCAGCAAACGCATTGACCACATGCAAAAAATCAAGACGGATCTCCTTCCTTTTATTCGGTGCTTTCCTTTTATAAGTCACTGCTATTCTTCCTTGACCCTTCTTACCTTTGCTAGATTTTGCATTCCCCTCATTACTATTCGGCTCAGTATTATCTTCACCTTTGGAATTGCTTCCACCAGAAGTAGACGACAAGTACCGTAGATGTCATAATTTCGTATATAGCAAATTCAGGTAGTAAGTAATGGAACTGTAGCATGCAAAGGGACTGTACCATGGAAATTGAGAAGAAATCTCCATCAAGTTTTTCCATTTTATGCCATATGAATAAGAGATTCCTTTTAGTTAGAAAGCTCGCGTAGAAGTTTGCTATCAAAGACCTCGGTATTCTTTTCATCCGCGGTTTCCCACTTCTCTGTCTCTGGGTGAATGCCTCTACCAGAGGTTATGCGCCAGCTTGGGAAAGCCTTAAGTTATATCTTAATCTGTCTTGCAAGGTAGATTGGATCATGTCCGCGATAGAAGTTGCGGAGGAATGAAACGACGATTTCGGTATAGGAAGAGAAAGGGATTGTGCTTTCGACCGTGGCGAGATAGGATAGACTTGGGATTCTTTCTTGGCCCTTGATTGCCAACACTCTGGGGCTGAATTCATTAATGAAACTAATAGGAAGGATTGGGATGATGAACTGGATCAATTCTTTCTTTCGCTGACTGACCAAGGTAATTAATTCCTTCCATTGGCCAGGCGGGTAAGCAAGGAGACGACGTTCTCATTAAAAAAAATGAAATATGCCATGCCGAATTCAAAAACAACTCCTTAAACTCCGTCGTTTACCGACATCCTCTCGGCTATCATACGTCCTCCGCTTATCTCTCTTAGGCATAGGCATCTCAACACATTCCTCCTTCCGAGTTGCTTGTCCGAACTTGGCTCTTTAGTAAAACGAAGGAGCTGCTAAGCTATTATTAGGTATCAATTTAGGAGCCTTTTGTCATTTCCAACTACATTATTGTGAGCATTCGGAACCCGTTCCTACGCGGTCATCAAATTGGCTGGCTTTGGACCCTCGATCGCAGCAATGAACTCAGCGTCCCACTTAACTTACTTTTGGTACTTTTGAATCTTGTCCCATCCCATAGCTTCACAAGTGAATCTACCTATGGATCCATAAAGTTGATCATTACTTTTCAAATTCTTATTTCATGTGTCCGCCATAGCGCTTATCTATCTCCTGGTCTGATTCATCTTTGGAATGTAACCGGACATATTACAAGGCGAAAAAACAGTGATTTCATCGATTCCGGATTGCCCAGTGTCTCCCTTTCCCTCTTTCCTTTCACTTTCCTCGCATAACGAAAGCATGATTTACCCGAGCTGAGTATCTTGTTAGAGTAGTAGATTCCGCGCTCGAGATGATGTGTGTGATCGGGCAGGAGATTCTTTTACTCCAAAGCCGTTGCGCAGGTTTGTGTGTGACAACTATGTCGATCAGTTTTTAAAGACGCCCAGAAACTATGTCTACAGATTCCAACAGAGAGTACAAGTGGTGCCATCGGAGGAAGCTGACAAGCTCAGAACAAGAATGGAAAAAGGATTGATTGCTCGACGAAGTAGTACCAACAGGATATATTAATCACTAGGTTACGGTAATATGTGCTTGTCTCCGAAAAGAAGGATAAAATGATAGATTAGCAAAGCAGTCACTCCCAACGGCAGATGAAAACGATACCGACACATCTACTAAATCATCTTAACAACCTTGAAGATACGGGATTATATAATAAACTCATTTAGTTGATAGATCATTATTGGATTCTTTTTATTGTGACCAAGATCCATGAAATAGCTCTCTTTATACTACGTTATAACTAGCGGATACTTCCCATTCTTATGTCTTCTTTCCTTATTACGACTCCTGTGCTTAGATAAAATACGACGTTTGAGTTTGGACATAGCCAATTGCTACTTACGGTGTTAGGCCTTTTCAAGCAATGGAAGGCAGACTTGAATGCCAATCAGACATGGCCAGAAGCTTAGATAATATCACTAGTTTATCTTGTTTATCACTTAATAAATAGTCTTATTTGTCCCAGGGAGCGAGGAGAGAAGATGACAGGTTGAGTAGAGAAAGGTGGGTCATTGTCCCAACGTAGTAGTATTTTTGTTTTGTTTTCAGCTGATCTATATCAAAATAATAGAATAAATAAAGGCAAAGGATTTGGTTCAGTCGTCAAGTACAGATTTCCTTTACCCAGAGTTGGGAACTCTGAATAGTTGTTTGAATACCGACTGCCTTCCTTGCACTTCAATTCCTCTTATCCAATCCAACTTCCCCTGGGAGCCAAGCAGAAAAGCAAGTCCTCTAGTTATGGATGCAGTACTCACCTCACTAAACTTAGGAAGAACTAATTCAAGTAGAATTACAAATAGCGAGAAGTGGATGAAAAAGGGATCGAGCCTAGCTCGAAAACAGCTGCTCCTTCCCTCTTTCTTGCTTGCTTTACTCGGTATTCAGTGAAAGATTAGGCTTGGTAATTACAGTTACCAATGGTAAGGATTGGCACGTGAACTTTCCTTTTTATCGAGCTCGAAAAAGCAATGGGTGGGTTGGCTGTGAAAGGAGAGTAGAGTTTTTTAGTTTAGTAAGAAAAGTACTGGGTGAGGCTCCTCACATCCATAACATATTATCTGTACTCTTTTTCAAGCATGCCTCTTTTTAATGACTCTCTTTTTCAACTTAATTGTGGCATTTCATTCTGTTATCGACTAATGGTTGACACTGGAGAAGCATTGAAGGCTCCTTCCATAGATTCCAAAGCCCTGTTTGCTATTATCAGAATATTCTGACTCCCTTGTTGTCTTATTGATCTGACCAACCGCAATAACAACATTGCCATTCGGGGTTACGCGAGTCGGAGTATTAAATAAATGGAATATTCCAGCAGGAGCAACCGAACCATCTTCTCGTTGTCCTTCCATTCTTCTGACCAATAAAATAGCTCTTGGTCATAAGAATCCAGCCGGAGTTCGAAATCGGAGATAAGAATTGAATCGATTTCAGGCACTTCCCTCAAGCCGAAACCGGAACAGGAAACTTGTAACTTCTAGCCGAGAAGGATAAGAGAGGTTTGTCTTGCTTTGTCTTATAGTGATTGTGTGCCAGGGGTCAGCGAAGAGACGGGACGCTATTGTCCCGGACTACTTGGACTAGTCTACTAGGACTCGGGGGAAGAGACTTGTTTGTGATAGGACGAGAGATCAAGTACAGTGTTCGGTTCAAACTCGGCAACCTCTTCGTTATAAGACCGAGAATAGTATATGCCCCGTCTCACCACTAGCTAGGGCCACCAGCATTAGGAAACTAAGGAAGAGTCGTATGGCTAAGGAATTCAGGGCTGATAGAGCTCTTGGGAAGAAGTCAGTATCCAGCTTTCTTTCATTGATATCACAATAACAAGCGAGGAAAGGACAGTCTTTCAAGAGAAGATAGGTCTGTTTTTCATTAAGGAATTGCGGCGAGTATTGCTTGTTTCCCAGATCCGGTATCAGGACCTGTCGATAGATGGGATGGACCCACCCGTTTGACTCTTATGAATTGATAGTTAGATACTATTGCTAAAGGAAAGTAAAGATAGTGGTTTGTGTTGCAAAAAGCTAGTTCAAGGTCAGGCTCCGTCAAACAGAGTCGTCAAGAACGAAAAGCTGAAAGAATGATGTGTCAAACAGTGATTGCGCACAGAGGTTAGTTAAGTATAGGAACTATTGTCCCTAACGAGAAGTATGCTGCTGTCCCAATAAAAGGATAGTTGGACGGTATCGATTGAGGGAATAGGGATAGGTGGTTAAACGCGATGCTGCGCCTAACTATATAGAACGGTGATCCATGAAGAGAAGTCGGCCAGCTATTAAGTCAGAGAAGTCATCAACCTATTACTAGTGTCAGTTCTGTTAAGAGAAGTCATCAACCTATTACTAGTGTCAGTTCTCTTCTTCCTCTCTACCAATTGAAAGTAAGTATTGATTTCGCCTAATAGGGACAAAGCAAAGTAGGGTGGTCAAGTACAGTATGCCTGGAGTTCGTAGTGCCCACTAGATATCATTGGCAAGTTATAGAAGTCTTTCTCTCTTCTGAGATATCATTGGTCAGTGCAGCGAGGGGCAACCATCATTTCTATTGCTCTGTAAAGAAAAGATAGGACAAGGGTCTTGCTCCACCCAATGGAGATAAAGCACGGGGATCCGTTAAGGGCGTATTGAATCGATAAGAAGCACTTGAATTCTAGTGGGCCCGGCTACCCAACACTAGCCCCGGATCATTTATGTATTATCAATTGATAGTAGGTTTTAAGATAGCTTAGCCCTTGCTATGATTCAATTTGTATTGGAGAAGAGGGGCGCCAACCCTATGGGGAATGTAGCTATGCTGTACTTCTTCCTACTAGCTACGGTGCAGCACCTGTTCCTAGCTACGATGCAGCTCCTGTCCGCCCCTTGATTTATCACCGCTTTGGTCTTTTATTGGTCATTGATTTATAGACGGGAGGATAAGTACCCTGGCTCGACCCCAGATATCGATTTAGCATTCCATTATCGGATCTCCGAAACGGGAAACAAGAAAAGTAATCGAAATCGTGTGCCAGCGGGACATACGAAATTCACACTTTTTGACTCTCAATCCACAGGTGGAGATACCAGGGGTGGGTTTTCATGGCCTATAGTCTCCCCTGCCGATGAAGCACGAACTACTTGTTGAAATCGCGGATCCAAATCTTGCATTTCTCCTTTACTCGTCAAAGGCCTCGTATTGTTATTCCCATGATTCATGTGGGCTATCTCCTCTTTATTGTAGGGTCCTACTCCCACCTATCCTTAAAAAACGATGTGAGTGGCTCATACTAATCAAATGTACAAGTAACTGACCCTTATCAAGCTTTCCACACATAGTGTTTTGATCTAAGATTGCAATTCTTCCATGTTTCCGCAGTAGCATATTGTTCCATGGAGCTAGGGTCCAAAATAGGAATCAACAAGTGTTTCCACGACTCTACCGCCCGGCCAATCCTGTTCCACTGAATCCCCTCCCTTTTTCATGGCCACATATCTTTATGGCTAAGGAGTGGGAAATCTTTCTCCTGTTACACAAATCAAATGTTTCATTTCATCCGGGAAAAGCCACCTCTTTCTCCACAAACAATGTCTTTGTCATTTGATCCAGTTTTTATCCGTTAGATAGGAACAGCTTTGCTAAATACTGAGAACTCTCGGATAGAGTATTAGAATGAAAAGACCATTAATTATATAAGGAAGAACCCAGGGTTCTAGCCCATTCCCATTCCTAAATCAATAATTCGTAGTGCTTTTGCCTTTCTTGCGTACTCCTGGTGAACCAGTTGCTAGCCATATGTTTAGGAGGCTATTTTCTCCTATTAAGTAAGATTCTTAAGCTTAATAAGCCCAAAGATCGAAAAGTACGGACCATTTTGAAATAAAACCGGACCATTTGTAAATCAAAATAGAAAAAGAAATCTAGCTACTCTCTTCTCTGTCTCCTTCAGAAAAAAGAAAGCTAAGGCAATTGGTGTTGAATAAACAAAACCACACCGAACCAGTCAGGAGTTTTCAGAGATTATGCCCAGCGTCACATGACACCACTTCATTGTATGCAACACGAGGAACCGATCAAGAAAGACGAAGCAGACATGCACAAGTTCAAGAGCGAGGTCAGACAAGCATGTATCAGAACAGCAACGTGATCAAGGCTGCAGCTGCTGCTGCGAGGACTAACGTCACAAGGGAAATCCGGCAGGAACTGAAGGCCACCGATCCCGACCGATCGCGCGGCACGGACGTCGAAAGCTCCTCCATAGTCGACGGGGGCACTTCACTTGTCCTGGGGCGGCAGCAGCACGGACATGCACAACTGATTTCAATTAGTACACACGAAGTATGATCAACGATTCCGCAAAGATATTAATTCCAGTGTAGTGTTCAAACGATCAAATGGATGAGATGATCAACGATTGCTCAGATTAAAAAACTAGAAGGTACAGTTACAACTTAACAGATCAGTGCACTCAGTGTTTGAGAAGACTATATATATAGCATCCGCATCACCAGGACACTCGATACTGTAATTAGTAGGCAGTTACAAGTTAATAGAACAGATGCTGCGAGTAGAAGAATTGAATCAATAATCAGTTTTATCATACAATCAAGTTTGAATCTGTATTCCTATAGCCCTATAGCAGCATATAACAAGAAATGGAGAGAACACCGCAAGTGAAAATAAAAAAATTCCGTTTTGTTGTGGGCAGATGAGCAGGGATCATATGGTGCGAAAGCCGAAATGGCCAAGAGTCTCTGAATGGCATTAGTGGCCGCAGATTCACCGAATTACTAGACAAGCAGAAAAACGTTTACCTGGAGACATTTTAGGCGTGGGAGGTGAGTCAGGTGTGAAATGCATCTCAGGAAGCGACTTGAGCCCTGTTTCAAATGGGGGGAAACAAATAAATGAAAAAATAAAATTGGTACATTCAAAAGAACTGCTCAACTGATCAGTAATCATGACTAACCATAGCAAAAAAGCACAGTAATAATATCCCTAATATAGAGTAGCATCCAGAGCTCGCTGGTAATCCGCATCTACCACCAACCATCACCAATGTAGCTTCACAAGGACTCACAAGAACAAGGATAGGAGCGCATAAACTTATTTTGTAACTTGTTCGGTGATCAAGAACACGCGCATAGGGAGCACAAGAATCGATCGAAGCATATACTCGCCATCAAGAAGGGACAAGTTTCTCCCCCCGGCCCTACTCCCCAACCAACCCACCGAACTAACTCCATACGTTCATCATCATACATTGCGTACCGTGCATTTTTCCTCTTCCTTCCATACTGTGCACGAGGCCTTTGGCTACTCAATTTATTTTCTTTTGCTGCTTCTCTATTCTACATAGACCCGGCAATCTCCCTCCGACAAAAGCATACTTTTTGAGTACTCTAAAGAAATATAGCCCATTGGGCCGGCTTTAGGATTATGCTTACTCCTACTGTGGAGAAAACCAGAGGAGTCCGACTACCATTTCTTCGTATGAAGTACGTACTTGTTCTTCACCGTGCAAGCTCTACAGGTTTCGGAATCCGAGGCCTTCAAGTTCAACCGTAGACGTAGAAGCAAACCGGTACTTAAGCATCGAGCGAATGAGAGACGAGTGAGACGCCTTTAGCTCCTAGAATGCCTTCTTCAACTTTGCTATACGCAATTCGTGCGCCAAATAGAACTGCTAGACTACGTCGAGTTGTGACCACTCATGCCTCTAAAGAGCGAGGCAAAGGGTAACACTAGGGCGGAGCTCCACCTTTTGTTCTTCCAGCTCGGACTCCTAAACTAGAAACTATATAAGAGGCACGAGATGATCAGGTGTGTGCACTAAAGCTCGACATGATGAAAGCTTATGAGAACTTCACTGCTATAGCTGATACGGGATCTAATGACTTATTTCTTAAAATAGGGTTTTGTGACTACCGAAAGTTTCTCTTTTCATGACACAGGGGGGGTCTCTGTGGCCCTAGTTTCTTTGGCCCATTTGAAATGAGCTACGAATAGGTCCTACTTCAGACAATCCTTCGTTGTCCCTTCAGAGGAGATGAGTGGGATGACGAATGAGTTCTTTAAACATCTCTATACTGCTGAAGGTACTGAAAGAATGGAGGATGTTCGTTCTGTCGACAGTTCCTCGGAAAGTATCTCAGGCAATGAATGAGCAATTGACTGCGCCCTTTACTGGTTCTGAAGTGTGACCTTTTTAAGATGTACCCTGAAAGGCCCCTGGCCCGGACGGCTATCCAGCCCATTTTTTTTCAGCGAAGGTGGGATTTCTATGGTGATGAGGTTAGTGACTTCAGTTACCTTCTCGGTTCTTTTCAATGGGGAGCGTCTTGAGGAATTCAAACCTTCTCAGGGACTACGCCAGGGAGATCCAATCTCTCCGTACTTATTCTTGTTAGCAGCAGTTTAGGTATTCGAAATAGCGAAATACATAAATTATCTATCTCAAGTACGTCTCGTACTTATCTTGAGCCATCAGTCAGATTGAATGCAGCGCCCTGCCGGCAGCTCCTGACCTCTGTTCCTATGGGGGAAAGAAGGTGTGGCTTTGGACCCCAAACTCTTCCATGACGCCCTTCTTCTTATAGCGTGGGTAAGTGATCAATACAGAAAAAAATCACACCCATTGGATCCATCCTGATATGATTGGGTGATTTGCACGTTCCCTTAAGAACAAGCACACACACACTAAATCCTGAAAAGAAAGATAGATGCTCATCTTCACACTGATAGCAGCAGGCTCACTACGTACGTTGTCCAACCCACCTCGTAAGACATCTTTCCTCGGATAGCCAAGCGAAAGAGGAGGTCTCAAGCGTGCAAAAACACATGTATGAGCAGGAAAAGATGTGCAATCAAGCTCAGAGACTGCAGATAACGGATCTCTCAGGCACCGGTTTCCCTCAGTTCAGGAAGGGAAGCGAGCTTTCAAGGGTCCCAGGATAAAAAAGGTAATTAATATGTCTCCGACCGAAGTGATAGATAAAGGCTTTACCCATTGGCAAGGAACGCTTGGAGGAGTGAAACAACGATTCCGCCTAGCGTAGGACACGTATATTTGATCCAATCTAGCAAGCGTAGCCAGCCCCACCCACGGGTGAAATTGTACAGCTCCCTATCTCGTTGAAAGCCCCTTTGCTTACGGAAGAGAAGAGTTGGATGCCGTGGTGGGAAAGCTCCCGTTTCAACTTTGCTTCTTGTAAGCTTCGGTATAAATAGCTCACTTGCGGGATCTAATCTCATTCTATGGGAACAGCTTTCATTTCTATCTTTTGGCTTAAAGTGGTGAACAAATCCTTTCTCTTCACTTTTTGTGCTCCGCATGGCTCCGGTCAAGATGTGACTCATCCTGTATATACATAATTAGGAGACCTCTCACGAACTTGTTAAAGAAAGGAGTACCATTTGTGTGGACAAGCCAAAGCAATCCTTTGATGTTCTCAAGCAAGCTTTAATTGAGGCCCCTGTGTTGGTTCTCCCTGATTTCAGTAAAAGATTTGTGCTAGAGACAGATGCCTGTGGGCATTGGAGCTGTGATAAGGGGTAGAAGTATTCGTGTGGGGTGGGTTTCGAAGGGAAGGTTGCACAATAGATCGGAGATCCTTTGAGGAAGACTGAAATGACTATACTTATAGAATGGTCCATATTGAACAGATACGATACTGGTTTACACAGAGAATATCGCCTAGCTCTAAAACAGCAGCACCTGAGTGCAACTTCGAGTAAGAAAGAACGACCTTCTGCTACCTTTTTACCGGGGCATTGTTTTAACAACTTTAGCTGATTGATCTACGAATGGAGGGATTCAAGCTTATTTTTGTTAACCGAGATGCAAACGACTAACAAACTGGATTCGAAGCCACCTGTCGTAATAGTACCTGCGGGTTCTTTCTGTGGAGCCTTCAAATGCAATAGCTAGCTGCCCAACGGCCAATGCCACAGGCAAATCTCCATTTTCCAACTTATACAACTCTTTGGGGTCCAAAGATACTCGCCATTGCAACTTAATAAATAGGACCGGTGGGATCGCCTTCAACAGATATATCGGTTTCACTGCTTTCGTACCCTTTGTTTTGGTCATGTGGATGACCCGCAGACCGTAGATAAGATGGATACCCACGTACTGCCTTCAATGAAGAGAGTTTTACCAAGGACCCTTAGACAGATAGGGGGGACAGACAAGAGGTATGCAACCTGCTGAATATTGTCACCGAATCGCTCACTGACAAATACTTGGGGCTCCCCTCCCTGGTAGGAGTGGATAGGAGCGACTGCTTCCAACACTTAATTGAGAGAGTTTGCACTCGGATTAATGGCTGCAAAGAGGAAGGGCTAATTGGCTCCGCCATGGAGACCGAAATACGAGCTTCTTTCATCACATCATTTTGCAACGGAGAAAAAAGAAGAACATAATAAAGTTTCTGAATGACTCAAACGGCAACAGGATCGAAGGTAATGACCAGTTAGCATCTCTGATACAGGGTTACTTTGAGGGACTGTTCACCTCAGAAGTCCTAGCTCCCGACCCTGGGCTACTGGGGAAAGTAAACAGGCGAGTAACTGAAGAAATGAACGCAAGCCTCTTGGCTCCGTTCACGGCAGATGAAGTAAAGGCAGCACTCTGAATTCAATCGAGAGTTAGGTACAGTAATCTTCAGATATGACAATACCTCCCCCAAAGCATTGTCAAGTGTTGGAATTAGGGCACCAATTACGAATAGGAGCTGTATAGAACTCCGGAAAGAGACCTTTGATGAAGTCGGCATCCTCCCAAGTGGCATTTGCTTGATCCAAACTAGCCCACTTCCTTGGTTGCTGAAAAACCATGCAACGCAAGTAATTTTCCACACACTGATTCACACGTTCTGTCTGGCCATCTGATTGTGGGTGATAGGCAGAGCTAAACCTCAATTTCACTTGCAGTGCTTTGAAGAAGGCCTGCCACATGTTACTTGTGAATATCCAGTTTCTATCAGAGACTATTGACTTTGGCAATCCATTCCACTTAAAAACATTATCCATGAAAGCATGAGAGACTGATTGTACTGTATAAGGGTGAGCAAGGGGAATGAAATGAGAATATTTAGTGAACCTGTCCACCACCAACAATATGACTTCTTTGCCCAATGATTTGGGAAGACCCTCAAAGAAATCCAGGGAGATGTCAGTCCAAGCAGAAGTAGGTAATGGCAGTGGATCTAGGAGACCAGGGTAGTGGCAATGCTCTCCCTTGACTCTTTGGCAAACTGCACACTCATGTAGAAAAGTTTCAATCTCCTGGCCTGGCGCCAATAAAATCGCTTTTTTACCCTTTGATAAGTAGCCACAATGCCTGAATGGCCTCCTATGGGAGAGTTGTGAAGTGAATCAATGATTTGGTGTTTAAGAACAGCATCTGATCCCACATATATTCTTCCTTTATATCTCAAAATGCCAGAATGAAGAGTATAAGGGGGTGCTGCATTGGCTGATACAGTGAGCTTCTCAAGCAGAGATTTGCAGTGATCATCATTAGTGTAGCTGGTTTCTACAGTTGAAGCCCAAGCAGGAGTAACTGCAGTGACTGCCATCATAAGAGAATCTCTTCTGCTCAAAGCATCTGCAACCTTGTTTTATTTTTTTTGTATTCAATCTTGTAATTGAATTCAAGCAATTTTCACATAAGCTTGTGCTGGATGCCCTCAGAGACTTTTTGTTCTGTGATGTATTTAAGGCTCTGTTGATCAGTTTTGATCAAAAAAAGAATTGGGAACCAAGAAAGTAGTGGCGCCATCTCTTCAAGGATTCCAAAATAGCTAAAGCTTCTCCTTATCATAAGTTGACATAGCTGCATTTCTGGGTCCAAGGGTTTTACTGAAATAAGCAATTGGTCTGCCTTGTTGCATGAGGACAGAACCAATACCTTGACCTGATGCATCTGTTTAAAAAGTAAATGGTAGGGTCAAATCAGGCAAAGCCATAACAGGAGCAGTGACCAGACAATTCTTCAATGTTGTGAAGGCCTCAATTTGAGCATCTGACCACTGGAATGAATCTTTTTTTAGACAGTCATGAAGTGGCCTAGAATTGATCCCATAATTC
This sequence comes from Aegilops tauschii subsp. strangulata, assembly GCF_002575655.3. Classification (NCBI taxonomy): domain Eukaryota; kingdom Viridiplantae; phylum Streptophyta; class Magnoliopsida; order Poales; family Poaceae; genus Aegilops; species Aegilops tauschii. Next base: position 485,249,868 of record NC_053040.3, read on the forward strand.
TTGACAAATCTTCTTTTTCTGCAGCCATACCAAGAAAACTCCTCAACTGAGTGATAGTCTTAGGTGCTGGCCATTCTTTGATGGCAACTATTTTGTGGGGGTCTGTAGATAGACCCTATCCTTAGATAACATGCCCTAAATACTCCACTTGAGGGACAGGAAAACTGCATTTGCTAATCTTAGCATATAGTTTTTATGACCTTAGAATGTCCAGGACTAACTTTAGATGCTTGAGATGAGCTTGTTTGGTCTTGCTATATATCAGAATATCATCAAAGAATACCAAAAGGTATTTCCGGAGCAAAAACATGATTCATTAAAGATTGGAAGGTAGCAGGTGCATTAGTGAGTCCAAATGGCATCACTAAGTATTCATAATGACAAAAATATGTCCTAAAATTTATGAATGTCTTCTCTTCTCATTCTTATCTGATGATAACCTGATCTCAAATCAAGTTTGGAAAACAGTTGTGCACCATGTAGCTCATCTAATAGATCCTCAATGACAGGAATATTGAATTGATTTTCTGCACTTAACCCGAAAGCAAGTTTGAAAACAAGACCTGCTCTGTGAAGTGATGGAAGTAGTGAAGGTTTAGGCTTCGGATCTGTGAAGTTCAGGTTTTGGAGTAGAGGTCAGAGGCTAGTGCGGGTAGCCCTGTCGGAAACTAGAAAGAAGAGGCTGATGCACCTGCCCGGCGGTGGGTGGGTTCAGCTCGATCAACTGGGATAGGAGTTTTTTCTCTATCTTGCTCCATGGTGTTCAAGCAGTGCGTCCAGAAAGCTATGATTCATGGGAGGGAGCAGCTTCAATAGCTTTGGCTGTGAAAACTCTTGGTCTTGGAGCATCAGTGTCATCAGTTCACCCAAGATCCGCAGGACAAATAACTACTAGGTTTGTGCCAGAAAAGCGTCTTGCGTGACGGGGAAAGAGTGGAAAAAGAAAGAGATTCATCAGCTATGGAATCTGACAGGTATCGGTATTGAACAGAGGGGGCTGTTCACAAAGCATCCCATGGATGGTAATGGTGCTTCCCCAGCTGCTGTTCCTACTCCTTTGGCTGGTGCCAAATCAGGTGACTTTGAAGTTGAAGCTTGCCCGCAGAACGATGTAACCATGCTGGTAGTACTATGATTGCCTTAGAGCGCAGATGTCTCTGTCCCTAGGAACGTGATGCTTAGGTGCGAGGTGAAACACAAGCAGGAGATCGAGAAAAGAAATCATACGGATTGCAACCTACAGATGAAGAATCTGCTTCATTGTTCCCACCATCTATATCAGATGTTTAATAAGAATAGGAATCGAATAAGCTGCTGATTGACTGAGGAAGCATTTGAAAAGAAAGGAAGGGTGATGCTTGTTAAACAAAGCTGCATGTGGGGCCGCCACGTATAGCTGTAGTTTCTGCTGTAGCATCGGTTATTTCCGTTATTGCTGTAGTAGCATCGGTTATTGCTCAGGTTACGAATGACCCAATCTATCTATGGCAACCACCCCTACTTTTAGTAGATGGAGATGCGCACCTAGAAAAGACGGATGAAAGAGAACCTGCCCTTCTGACTTCTTCTCTTGTCTGTCCTTTACGCAAAGCGATCTATGGTCTCAACAAGCCCCGATAGCGTCGGTTTTTGAAGTTCAGCACAGTGGTTATGTTATCCAGGCAGGGTTTGCTCGGAGTGATCATGATTCGGCCATGTTCGTATCAGTTTATCCTCGAGGACGTGCTATTCTGTTGTTGTATGTTGATGATATCAAACTGACTGGTGATTACTCCGTTACCATATCGCTGATCAAGTGTCGCCTTCATCAATTATTTGCTATGAAGGCGCTGACGCGCCCTAAGCCTTTTCTTGGCTTGGAGGTCGCACATTCTCCTCGTGGATATTTGGTATCTCAGATCAAATAACGTCATGACTTGATCACTCGAGCTCAAATCAATGATGAGAAGACTGTTGACACTCCCTTGGAGCTTTACGTTAAACTCCGTCCGACTGATGGCTCACCATTATCTGATCCGACGCAGTACAGACAGTAGGTCGGCAGTTTGGTTTATCTGACGATCTCCTGCCCAGATGGCTTTTCCTAAGAAAGTCAGCCTTTCATGGCTGCCCCCCGGTCAGTTCACTTTGCAGCAGTTCATCGGATTCTTAGATATATTCGAGGTACCTTTTCTCGAGCCGTCCTTTTTTCCGTCATCGTCTTCTTTAGAGTTGCGTGCAACTACTGATGCCGATTGGGCCTTCAGATAGGTGCTCAACTACAGGCTTATCTATTTTATGGGGAGACGAGACACTATCTTGGATGAGATAAAAGCAATAGACAGTTGCTCCTTCCACTGCCGAAGCGGAGTACCGTGCCATGGCACACTACTAGATAGATTGTATGGCTCCGTTGGTGACTTTCTGATCGCGGGTTTCATTTGAAAAACCCCAACGCCATTCATCTTGCGTCAAATCCGGTCTTTCATGCAAGAGTTTCATTTTTGGCCGCTACTACGTTCGTCGAAAACTTCTTGATGGCACCATCATCTCATTACCTTATTTTTTCCCTTCGACTTCGGCTATGACCAATGCCCCACCTAGCTGAATAGGCGTAACAAAGCTACCTGAAAAAGGCAAGGTGCACCTTAGATTGAAATCGACAAATTGCGTTTTGCCAGATGGATTCTTTAGAAAGATTCCCGGATAAAGTTCAGTGTAATATTTAGTTAGAATCTAAATAAAGGCGCATACGTGGGCGGGCAGGGGGGCCCACTACTTCTTCATTCAGGGGGGGGCTAGCCTCATGACTTCCCACTGGGCGAGGGGTGCACCTAACCCACCTACTCACTCATCAATTACGGTGTTCAGCTGACTTGCACAGAAAGACCCCTATTGTTTAGTAATTTGGCGCCCCATCTTTTGATTGACTGTTGTCAACTAATCTTTTCAATGTTCAATTCTACTCTATGTTAGAACATTTCTGTGAATGCTATTTTGATCTAAGTGGTCCTATTCTCTGTCCCGTGCTAGGAAGCATTACTCCTCTTTTCATTCCAAATTCTTCAATAAGACCGATACGAATGATTGGTCTGTGCGTTTCTCTTATTACTTTTTTGTATCCCCCTGTTCCTCGGATACAATTCGATCCTTCTACGGCCAAATCTCAATTTGTGGAAAGCCTTCGATGGCTTCCTTATGAAAACATCCATTTGTATATGGGTATAGACGGTCTTTCATTATTCTTCGTGATATTGACCACATTTCTGATCCCTATTTGCATTTCAGTGGGTTGGTCTGGTATGAGAAGTTTTGGGAAAGAGTATATTACAGCATTTCTAATTCGTGAATTTCTAATGATCGCTGTGTCCTGCATGCTGGATCCTCTACTATTCTATGTTCTTTCCGAAAGCGTGCCAATCCCTATGTTGTGCGGAGCTGAGCATCTTCTATTCGCTGGGATCAAGCTTTTCCTCTGCAGGGGCCTTGTGCAGTAAACCCCCTACGGGCGGTCCCCCGTCGTCGTAAAGTAGTAAAGGTCCCCGCGAAGCTTTCGGGAAGAGGGGTAGTCTTGTGCGTAAGCATAGCATTTCTGGTCGAACCACCGAACCACACATCTTTTTTTGGTGGGAGGGTACTCCGAGTAGTGGGTACCTCGTAGGACCTCGACCCGCCTACTCAGGTCTTGTATGGATATGCAGGAAGGGGTGCTCCTAGGTGTGTGTAGGGGGTGTGTTTGTTCGCGAGAATGAATTCCTCGTCAAGTCAGGGGGGGTGTGGACACACTTGCGCGAATTCGGGTAACGGCTACAAGGGATAAAAATAAAGGAAACTGTACCCGACCAGGGATGGACGTAAACTCGTAAGCTACCGAGGGTAGGGATAATCGTCCAGGTCTTATTTAAAAAAAAAGCCGCCCCGCCACTGCAGGCAGGTTAGTTCCTCTGTCGTTGCCGGAGAGTTCTTGGCGAAGAGACCTTAGGATAAGTTGCTAAAACAAACGGAGGGGAGGATCGACCCGTTCAGTAGAATTCCGAAGAAAGACTGTTGGCAGCAGGTGGAGACATTTCTTTGGCACCCTTCCAAATAAATGCGGGCAGGGTAGAGCTCGGCAGAGGGTTCGAGAATAGGGTAGGGTTTTTTACGGTCGGGTCCCCTACCACTAGTCCGGCTAGCCTTCTTTCGGGCAGGAAGCAGGCCTAAACGACGGGCGGGCATCTCCCGCTACGCAAGCAGCATTGTTCGCCACCACCCGAGAAGCAAAAGATTCGAGAGTCAAGGCGGAAAAGACAAGCATAGTGGTCTAATGACAAGGGCCGACGACGGAAGCTCGGGACGGAGCCGTATGATGCGGAAGTCTCACGTACGGTTCCCTGAGAAGGGAGTGGCTACCCACTGGAGCTTCGACCAACTACCACCGGTCAATTCCGCTTTGGGGCCACCCCTGACTCTACCATCATTATAGGGGTATGGGGTTCGAGACAAAGAAAGATCAAGGCAGCATATCAGTTTTTCCTATATACTTTACTTGGATCCGTTTTTATGCTATTAGCTATTCTGTTGATTCTTCTCCAAACAGGAACCACCAATTTACAAATTTTATTAACCGCTGAATTTAGTGAGCGGCGCCAAATCCTTCTATGGATTGCTTTTTTCGCCTCTTTTGCCGTCAAAGTGCCTATGGTACCAGTTCATATTTGGTTACCCGAAGCCCATGTAGAGGCACCTACGGCTGGGTCCGTCATCTTGGCTGGAATTCTTTTAAAATTGGGAACCTACGGGTTTTTAAGATTTTCAATACCCATGTTTCCCGAAGCGACACTTTGTTTCACTCCTTTCATTTATACTCTAAGCGCGATTGCTATAATATATACTTCCTTGACCACTTTAAGACAGATCGATCTTAAGAAGATCATTGCCTACTCCTCAGTAGCCCATATGAATTTGGTGACTATTGGTATGTTTAGTCGGGCGGCGGCCGTTAGGTCACCTATTTTGAGTTATGGACACACAAGCAAGGCCAAAACATGTGTGCCGGGCGTGCGACCCATCAACCTACTAGCAATAGGGGAGAAAACTTAGCATGTCGCAACAAAAGCGTCGATTCGAGGCGTCAGCAAAACACCACCGTCTGTTCCTAAAACAAAACCCCTTAGCGCCCCGGGACGGGAGTGGGGGACGGCCCTACGCAGACAGCAGCAGCACCGGCTCTACGAAGTCCGAATCGAATCTTTCGGTTGGCTTTCCCGTGAATAAGAATTGTTGGGCGCGGCGAAGCGAGCGCTTCTAGCTGTTTCGCTTGCTTCTTTCTTATTGTGGCGGCTATTATGGCGTGGCTGAAATGAACGAAAAGCGAGATGATTCAAATCGATTGATAGATGGCCTGATCTGTTCTGATAGATCGAAAGGTTTTCTATCAATAATAAGGGTTGACCTCTTTCTATCTATTGATGATACAAGATATCTATCTATTCTGGATCCATCAGAAAGAAATCGATATGTATCTGATTTTTTCTACATCGTATGTAGAGCGCCCAAGCGTTTGGCCAGCTCAGTTCTATTATCCATCGGTCCAATGCACTGGCTCATCTCATGGAGGGAAAAAGCAAATGTAGTTAGTTGTCTTGTTGTTGTTCGCCGCCTCGACACATTCCCCGGCATCGTCCCACACAGAAAGAAAGAGCGTGGAGCCCCGGCCCGACCTGTAAGTCCGCTAACATAAAGCGAGGAGTTGAGCCTGAACTGGCGAACCGAAGTCACTTTCGTAACCATACTTCCTACAGCTAACACGTGCCCAGTCCAGCGGGAACGCGAAGCGCAAACGAACGTGAGCTGCTATACCGAATCCCCCACTGGCCATCGGGGACCTAGTGGTAAGGCCATGATCCGCAGGGGAAGGGATCACTCATTCTTCTATTGGGGACAGGTGCACGAACGACAACTCCAAACGTCAGACATCCGCCGCCTATACCTACCGTTTAGGTGGCACCAGCGAGATCCAGCTAAGGTAAGGAACTTCGTGTCGCGGCTGCTCCACTCCGCTGCGGTCTTTTGAACTGAACTTCGTTGCCTTCCCGCGCGCGAAACGAATGGGCGCTGTGTCGTGGGTCAGTTTTGGGGCGGGGGGCAGAGAGAGACCAAAAGAATGATTCATTTGGATCGACGAGCCATTTCGCGAATCAATAGAATGTCTCTCTATCCATATCTATTCTATCTTTATATGACGGGCCATAAAAAAAAGAAGTATTTTTTTATGGCATGCGGGATGATCGCGCCTAGTAGCCACATATCAGCTGCGCTCAATATGCGGGATTTCCGTTGGATCAGATCTTTCGCTTTGACGAATTTGGACCTAGCGAAAAGGACTCTAAGCCTTCGCGCAAACAAGCAAAGTAGAAGCAAGACGAGGAAGCGGAGCTGTCGTAGAAGTAGTAGCTTCCCCCGACAATATACAATACAACAGTAGCGACCATGAATAAAAAAGCCCCTTGTTTAACGAGTTCGCTGCTTTTCCCAGGCCGGAGAAGGGCAACTACTTATTGATTGATCGCCTTTCTTTGATATGTGTTCAATTTAGTACAATACAAACTACAACTAGATCAAAGCGGAAGGGCCACTCACTATAGAAGCTATAACTAGAAAAGCCCTAGCCAATAGTTTAGTAGTCGGCCAAACCCCCATGCTCACGACATGTTCTTGATATTGATTGAGTTGGAGGGAGTCAGAGACTACCACGGAATCCTTCCATAGTCACCCCGGTGACCTTCGTCACCAAAGCGTCACGACAGTTTCCAAGACCCCTCATATAATCTCCAGTGGGGATCAGTCGGAGCACGTAGGAATGCCGACCACTACATAAGCCGCTGGCGGAGAAAGCTCGAAGAGCTTCCCTTCATTCGCTTCGCGGGAGTCGCACACAGCACATAGCTGGAAGTCAGAGGGCCCGTACTACCTGCCTAACCCTTCGCTCCGAGGGACCGTAGAACGGAAAGCGCCTTCTAAACAACTCGGCAGAAGGGAAGGGGCCTATGTATTTGCATGACCCCTGCGGATTTGACCCTACCTACACCCGGAGCCAATCCCCTAGCGGTCCTGCCACCACGCCGCAGAACAGGAGCTCGTGTGGAACCTTGGATTTCTGGCGTAACAGCGGTGGAAGGTATCAAAATATTACGGCCGCATAACATAGTATATACGCTAAGGTCGGCCAAAATATGGACACCCGAAGGGCCCGGCGCGCACAATCCTATCCTATCCGAGCCCGTCATTGCATGCACTTCGGACAGCCGTCCGTAGCATCATAAGGACCACCTCCCTTTCGAGGTACCCAAATGGAACGGTCTTTATTTGTGTTGTTGGTTGGTCTTTCTCAACGTGGTCTATAGCACGAAAAACCATTCTTTACAAGATAGGGCCGTTCACATGAAATAAAATACAAAATCCATTCTTCATGGTCGGGCGCATTTCTCCAAATCCTCCAGGATCACAAGTGGAACGCTAAGCAAGGGTGGGGAGGCTGCGAGCTCCGCGTCGAACAGAAAGAAGCAAGCAGGGGGTGTTGCCGTAGCGCGCCGGAGAGCAAGCGTAGGCAACCAAACTAAATAAGGCTACAAAAGTAGCTAGCTAGCGTTTTTAAGCTGGCTGCCTTTTCTAGCGCGCGTACTCTTCTGTGGAGTCGCACGGAACGAGCCTTGTCTTCCCTCCAACGACTAGCTCCCTTTTCTTGTTCCGGTCACCCTTCTCTTGCCGTGGAAGGACTTTTGCCTGTGGTGTGGTCCAACCCGTGGGCGGAGTCGCCCTCATCCCCCCATTGCTCAGTGCTCCCTGCAGCTTCGCTGGGCTTTACCCGCGTGGGCGCGGGCTTCTATAAGAGAATGAAAAGCTCTCTTTTTACAATAAAACGCGAACCGCACGGAGCCCACCCTTTTTCGTTTTCTGCCGCCACTGGGTGGCCGCAGGGGAAACACAGCCCGGCCGCCTCTCGGGAAAGGGGGGGTGGGCCTACCTATCCCGAGGGAGCAGCTGAGAGGTTCCATATGCCGAGCCGAAGGGCAGAACTTCAGTGCGTGATCGTAGTATGTCACCTCGTCTCGTCCTCGCAGCATCGAAGAGTACCTATGCACTATGTTCCGGTTCACTGATAAGGAAGATAGAGTTGGGGTGGGGGTCTACGATGTGATACTATAGTATGCCCCGGGGAGAAAGATGCGCAACTCAAAACAGAAGCAGGAAGCGTGTTGTCAAAAATGTCGGAGGTTACCAGATCTCTGAGACTACCATCGATCCGACAGAGCGGAACGACCAGAAAAAGAAGTGGAGTTAGAAAGCCGTATGATAGGTGGTAACTATCTTGTACGGTTCGGGGGGTAAGCGGCGTACTCTGGGGGAATATTAGGCTCTATCGAACATACAGGGAATTGGAGGTAGCATTTTACTTATGTTAAGTCATGGACTGGTTTCTTCAGCCCTTTTTCTATGTGTTGGTGTTCTATATGACCGACATAAGACTCGACTTGTTAGATATTATGGAGGTTTAGTGAGCACCATGCCGAATTTCTCTACCATTTTCTTCTTTTTCACTTTAGCCAATATGAGTTTACCCGGCACTAGCAGCTTTATCGGGGAATTTCTAATCTTAGTAGGAGCTTTCCAAAGAAATAGCTTAGTAGCCACATTAGCTGCACTTGGGATGATTTTAGGCGCGGCGTATTCCCTTTGGCTATATAATCGTGTGGTTTCTGGAAATTTAAAACCCGATTTCCTCTATAAATTCTCCGATCTAAATGGCAGAGAAGTTTCCATATTTCTACCTTTTCTTGTTGGAGGGGCGACCGTCCGTTGAACTACCAAAAAAGGGTAAACCAATGTGATCATGACATTGTAGGTGCTTGCGATGGGACGGATGCGACTTCCCTCATAAGTAATGGGTGGCATAGCCCGTAGCAGAAGTCCCCTTTTTTTATCCATTTTTTATTACCCCAGAGGGGCCCACCCTGGTGGGACCGAGAGAAAGAAAGGACGGGGGGGCGACCATGCATGGCACTTCTCGACCGTGTCTCCGAGGGACAGTTGAACGAGCGACTCATGAATGCTGCCGGGTCGGACGAGCCAATAACTCGAACGTGTTCGGTCAGTTTTTTGAGCAAGAATCACAGCGTTACCTTACCTTCACCATGATACGGACTCCAAGTTCTTATGGCAGAGCACGAGGAGTTTCCTTCAATATGATGATGAGAATGGAAACCAGAAGCACGACTGGGTCTTCGTAGTCCGAGATCATACTTATATATCAGTCACAGTAACGTAAGCATGAGACTTTTTGGTAGTACCGGTGAACAAGATGGCCGCGGCGAGGGAATCTGGGACGGAGGACTCGTAATATCTCTATAGATCTGGCAAAAGCGAAAGACCCCTAACGTCAGGGGCTGACCACTGAGCTCACTCAGGCCCCGCTGGGCGGGCCAGAGTGGGTGCGAGCTGGAATTGCCATAGCTTATGGTTAGAGCAATAGGAAAGGGCCCAGCAGAGAGAACAGTCAGGATAACGAGCGCGGAGCCCACTTGGCAGGCGGCAGGAGCAGCGGGCAAGTGCTTGCTTGGTAGGCCAACAGCCCTGTGAACCGGGCGGGGCACTCGACGAAAGGGGGGCACGCTGAGCAAGTACGCAAAATTGGCCCTGCGGAGCTTTCAAAAAGAAAAGCAAGGACCACTACGGGAGGTCGAACCACGGACCGGAGGTAGTAGAACGTGATCCGCACCGGTCAATATTGGATCAAACAATAGGGGACCGTAGCACTGACCTTTTTTTTCAAGACAATAGGTACTGTTCCCTACCGAGACAAGGGACACTCTCAACGGATCCTCCACGCGCTGGGCATACCATAGTTCTTCCGTGCGTCTTTATCGTGGCGGAAACAGAACAAGAGGGAAAGACCCGGCCGACTCGCCCAGGGCTCGAGGGCGAGCCATACGAGAGTGAGTCGAATTCTGTTTACGTTCTCGGTTTGGGTTCGGGCCCCTCTCGATCTTTTGCGTATAAGGGAAGGGGGAAGGAGTCTAAATCTATGGACATTAATGAACCACCATTGATGGACGTTGCACATGACACGAGAAATTCGACTCGACGGTCCGGTGCTAATAGAAGTCGCTTACTCTCCGTCTAGCGAAGGTGCCAGATCCTTAAAGTAAAGTATCTATCAGCCTAGTGTACCAACCACGTGGTACGACGGGCACTCAAAGACCTGGCGAATGAGGGCCCACCCCACCCAAGAGCGCTTATGTCATATGGGAACTCTCGGCTGGAAACAATCCTTATGGTTTTTATATCCGGTTAGAATAATAAGAAAGAATCAAAGTCCAGGTTGGTTGGTGAGCCTAGTGATAGGAGACTATCTAGCTTGGTTCGGAGAGCACTTGTTGGGTTTCAGATTCGTTTTTTGCTAAATGTTACGGCCTAAATGCTGAACTATTGACCCTACTTGTTCGGATGGGTGTTCACCCCAAAGTGTTCCCGGACTGCATGCATACATCCGTAAGTAACTTAGTGCAACATGGCAAATTTCATTGAGAGGAATCAGCAAAGAAAAGAAATCTTCTCCGGGTGATCAAGTTCCTTTTTCGGTCTGGGCCACGTCTTTGCTTTCTTCAGAGGCCCATTTTCCTGGGCATCAGTGAGTGGAATACTTAACAGTGATTACATTCTTATGTAGATTCCATTGCTCGAATGGGACTTGTTTGTTGGCACCGACCTCGATAAGAAGCAAGGGAGTGGTGCCGAAGCGAACGGAGCTGCAGAGCCGTTTGTTTACCAATCCGCCAACTTAAGCTAGGAAAAGTGTAAGAGACCGTGCATCTTCATGTAAATAAAGGTAAATAATCTCAGAAACAGTCAAGAAACCGGGAATTTTTTATTCCATTTCTTAGCCAGGGCAAGCCCTACCGACCTACGACCGGAGAAGATGTTGTGTTGTTCGTATCACTTGCTAGAGATAGAGAAGCTAGAACAGGAACTGCCCGGGAGGGTTCAAAGAATGAGGTCTTCACCTTTGAGCTGGATCTCATCTCATTCTAGCACATACTACGAGCGATTGACTTAAAGAATACAACAAATGGTTGTGGGGTTATCTTTGTACCCTGTGACTACAACCACAAGGTCCGAATCAAGCGAAACGGCTGAGGCGCAAGCCCTTTTCTCGCCACTACTCTGTGTACCCAAAGTCAGCAACCTTTTTGGCACGCTGGCTAGCAAGTTCATTGCTTCAATGACATGAATTCAATCAAGTGGACAAATCCTATCCTGGAAAATATGGGCAATCAGCTGGAAACTCAATAGTCTTACGCGGAAAGCACTCAACCGGCCTTCCTCTTCTGAATTATATGAATGACAGAAATCAGTCCTCACTTGTATTAACTTCATGAGTGAAGAGATAGACAAGGTGGTGAAAAGCATGAAACCAAATACTGCTCCAGGTCCAGATGGCTTCTCTGTTAGTTGATACTTTCTCACTCGTAGCGATGCTAAGAGTCTGTTGGAATTATATTAGCAGTTACTGCATTATTTATGAAATCTTGCAGATAGGATGTAAAAACATTGTTTCCTCGACAATTTTCTTGAGGAAAGGTTGTATATGATACAACCAGAAGGTTTTGTCAATCCTATAAGATGCTAACAAGTATGCAAAGCTCCAGCAATCCTTCTAACGACAGGAGTAAGCATCTCGGAGTTGGAATATACACTTTGATGAGATGATCAAAGAGTTTGGGTTTATACAAAGTTTATGAGAAACTTGTATTTCCAAAGAAGTGAGTGGGAGCACTATAGAATTTCTGATGAGTATATGTTGTTGACATATTGTTGATCGGAAATGATGTAGAATTTCTGGAAAGCATATAGGGTTGTTTGAAAAGTGTTTTTCAATGGAAAACCTGTATTAAGCTACTTGAACATTGAGCTTCAAGATCTATAAGGATAGATCAAAGCGCTTAATAGTACTTTCAAATGAATACATACCGTGACAAGATTTTGAAGGAGTTCAAAATAGATCGGCAAAGAAGGAGTTCTTGGCTGTGTTATAAGGTGTGAGTATTGAGTAAGACTCAAGACCTGACCATGGCATAAGAGAGAGAAAGGACGAAGGTCGTCCCCTATGCTTTAGACGTAGGCTCTACAATATGCTATGCTGTGTACCGCACCTGAAGTGTGCCTTGCCCTGAGTCAGTCAAGGGGTACAAGAGTGATCCAGGAATGGATCACAAGACAGCGGTCAAAGTTATCCTTAGTAACTAGTGGACTAAGGAATTTTCTCGATTATGGAGGTGGTAAAAGAGTTCGTCGTAAAGGGTTACGTCGATGCAAACTTTGACACTAATCCGGATGATTCTGAGTAGTAAACCGGATTCATATAGTAGAACAGTTATGTGGAGTAGCTCCAAATAGAGCATGGTAGCTGCATCTACAAGATGACATAGAGATTTGTAAAGCACACACGGATCTGAAAGGTTCACACCCCTTGACTAATAACCTCTCTCACAAGCGAGATATGATCAAACCCCATGGGTGTTGAATGAATTACAATCACATAGTGATGTGAACTAGATTATTGACTCCAGTGCAAGTGGGAGACTGTTGGAAATATGCCCTAGAGGCAATAATAAAATGGTTATTATTATATTTCCTTGTTCATGATAATTGTCTATTGTTCATGCTATAATTGTGTTAACTGGAAACCGTAATACATGTGTGAATACATAGACCACAACATGTCCCTAGTGAGCCTCTAGTTGACTAGCTCGTTGATCAATAGATGGTTATGGTTTCCTGACCATGGACATTGGATGTCATTGATAACGGGATCACATCATTAGGAGAATGATGTGATGGACAAGACCCAATCCTAAGCATAGCACAAGATCGTGTAGTTCGTTTTCTAAAAGCTTTTCTAGTGTCAAGTATCATTTCCTTAGACCATGAGATTGTGCAACTCCCGGATACCGTAGGAATGCTTTGGGTGTACCAAACGTCACAACATAACTGGGTGGCTATAAGGGTACACTACAGGTATCTCCGAAAGTGTCTGTTGGGTTGGCACGAATCGAGACTCGGATTTGTCACTCCGTATAACGGAGAGGTATTGATATGTCTCCAACGTATCTATAATTTATGAAGTATTCATGCTATTATATTATCCATCTATGATGTTTAATATGCATTTATATGCCATTTTATATGATTTTTGGGACTAACCTATTAACCTAGAGCCCAGTGCCAGTTTCTGTTTTCTCCTTGTTTTTGAGTTTTACAGAAAAGGAATACCAAACGGAGTCCAATTGACGTGCCAATTTTTGATGATTTTTTATGGACCAAAAGAAGACCACGGAGCATCAGAGTTGGGCCAGAAGAGTCCCGGGCAGCCCACGAGGGTGGGGGCGCGCCCACCCCCCTAGGGCGCGCCCCCCTATCTCGTGGACAGCCCAGAGACCCCCCTGACGTGAAACCTACGCCAAAAATTCCTATAAATACAGAAACCTTCGGGAAATAACCTAGATCGGAAGTTCCGCCGCCGCAAGCCTCTGTAGCCACGAGAAATCAATCTAGGCCCTCTCCGGCACCCTGCCGGAGGGGGCCATCATCACCGAAGGCCATGGAGGAGGATCCCGGAGGGGCCATCAACGCCATGAAGGCCAAGGACCAGAGGGGGGAAGCCATGGAGGAGGAAGCACAAGGGGGAGAACCTCTCCTCCTCTCTCTCGGTGGCACCGGAGTGTCATCGGGAGGGGAATCATCGCCGCGGTGATCGTCTTCATCAACATCACCATCATCATCACCATCCTCATCTCTTTTACGCGGTCCACTCTCCCACACCCCGTTGTAATCCCTACTTGAACATGGTGCTTTATGCCACATATTATGATCCAATGATGTGTTGCCATCCTATGATGTTTTGAGTAGATATCTTTTGTATTTGGTTGATTGATGATCTAGATTGGTACGAGTTGTATGTTTTATTTTGGTGCTGTCCTATGGTGCCCTCTGTGTCGCGCAAGCGTGAGGGATTCCCGCTGTAGGGTGTTGCAATACGTTCATGATTCGCTTATAGTGGGTTGCGTGAGTGACTGAAACACAAACCCGAGTAAGGGGGTTGTTGCGTATGGGATAAAGAGGACTTGATGCTTTAATGCTATGGTTGGGTTTTACCTTAATGATCTTTAGTAGTTGCGGATGCTTGCTAGAGTTCCAATCATAAGTGCATATGATCCAAGAAGAGAAAGTATGTTAGCTTATGCCTCTCCCTCATATGAAATTGCAATGACGACTACCGATCTTGTTAACAATTGCCTAGGACAATTCCGCACACCGACCCATCATTATTCCACACTCGCTATTTATAATATTTAGTAATATATTCTAACTTTATGATAACAGCACCTACTTCTATATTTTAGCTCTCCAATATCATGCAAAGTTATCCTCTTCATACCAACAACATAGTTTTATTTCTCGCATCTAGTTGGAAGCAAACATTCGGTGCACGTAGAGTCGTATCAGTGGCAGATAGGACTTGAGAGAATATTGATCTTACCTTTAGCTCCTTGTGGGTTCGACACTCCATACTTATCACTTCCACCATTGGGAATTGCTACGATGATTCCCTGCTCTTGGGGATTATCAAGCTCTTTTTTGGCGCCGTTGCCGGGGAGCAATAGCGTGGGGTTGATTTTCTCGTGTGTGCTTGTTTGCTTTCTTCACTAAGTAGATTTTGTTTTTCCTTTTTGTTTCTGTTTAGTTGTGGGTGAAACATAAAAAAAATATAATGAAAATAAAAAAAATTATTACTTGCCTCTCATGCCTAAAAAAGTTTTTCAAAAGAGAAGTGATTGGAAAGTTATGCATTGAAGAAGTGAGGGTCGACCTTGAGCACTTGTGTTCATGCTCACGGAAACAATGTAGAATTTTTCATGGAAGTTTCTCTGTAAATAATTATCCCCTTGTATATATCCATTGTATTATAAAAATAATGTGCCAAGCTTTGGTTTTAGGATGATTAGATTGCTTGTTTACTATGTGCAGAACAAAAACAGAAACTTTGGCTGTAGTGCATGAATTTACATTTTTTACCGGAAGGTCATATGTGTCTGAAACTTTTTGCACATTACTTCTGTATAAATTTTTCAAATTGTCAAATTTATTTCATAATTTTAGGAGTTACAGAAGTTTACTAAACTTCCAGATTACTACAGACTGTCCTGTTCTTAACAGATTCTGTTTTTCGTGTGTTGTTTGCTTATTTTGATGCATCTATGGCTAGTATGTAAGGGTATGAACCATAGAGAAGTTGGAATACAGTAGGTTTAACACCAATATAAATAAAGAATGAGTTAATTACAGTACCTTAAAGTGGTAGTTTGCTTTATTACACTAACAGATCTCACAAGTTTTTGTTTAAGTTTTTGTGAATGAAGTGTTGAAGAACGAGGAGTTACCGATGTGAGAAGAATAAATAGAGACAAGAGTTCAAGCTTGGGGATGCCCAAGGCACCCCAAGTAAATAATCCAAGGATAATCAAGCATCTAAGCTTGGGGATGCCCCGGTTGGCATCCCATCTTTCTTCTTCAACAGATATCGGTATACCTCGGTTTTTGTTTTGTTCACATGATTTGTGTCCTTTGTGTTTTTGTTTTTCCTTTAAGAACCATGATAGTATGAGATATCCCTTCATTGATTTATATAATACTTCATGTGCTTCACTTATATCTTTTAAGTATGATCATATAGAATTGCTCTTTGTGCTTCACTTAAATCGTTTGAGTATGGTTTTATAGAATGCTTCGTGCGCTTCACTTATATATTTTGAGCTTGGATATTGGCTAGTCTATATTAATTGTAGAATGCTCCAGGAACTTCACTTATATCTTTTGGAGTATGAATAATACTATAATTTAAAGTGGGTTTGGAAGAGTGTCAACTTTAGGAATTAGTGATCCCGCTATCTTAGAGGGTATTGAATCTTCGTACGATATTTATGAAAGTGGATTTGGAAGAGTGTCAACTTTAGTTAGTATTCCACTATTTCGGAAGAGGTTCCAATTGAGTATGAGAACAAAGTTGCTATCCATGATGCTATTGAAAATTATTATGAGGGAGGAATATATGCTTGTAGGAGTTTCAATAATATCAAGCTTCCTCTCTATGTGCTTAAAGTTTTGAAGTTATACTTGTTTTGCCTTCCTATGCTAGTTGACTTTTGTTCCTATAAATTGTGTGCTCACAAAATCCCTAGGAATAGGAAGTGAGTTAGATTTAAATGTGCTAGTCATATTCTTCATGATGCTCTTTTTATGTTTCAACTCTTATCTTTTATGTGAGCATCATTGAAATCATCATGCCTAGCTAAAAGGCATTAAAGAAAAACGCTTGTTGGGAGACAACCCAATATTTACCCTTACTGTTTTTGTGTGTATACATGATTAAGCTACTTTAGTAATCATGTTTTATAGCTTTTGTTTCAATAAAGTGCCAAGTAAGACCTTTGGAAAGACTTGGGTGAAAGTTAATGTGATCTTGCTGTAAAAAACAGAAACTTTGCGCTCACGAGATTAGCTGTCATTTTTTACAGAAGAGTGCTTTTGAGTTGATTCTTTCTGCAGAAGATTAATAGACAAATTCCTCACGACCACCAATTTATCTCATAATTTTTGGAGTAGCAGAAGTATGGTTGCTGATCAGATCATTACAGACTGTTCTGTTTCTGACAGATTCTGTTTTCATTGCATAGTTTGCTTGTTTTCTAGTTTCTATGGCTTATATTCCTCAATATAAATTGTAGAAATGATATGGTACAGTAGGAATTGTGTGAGAACAAATATGAGCCTTGTCTTTGACAGTACCAAAGTGAATGGTTTACTCTTTATCATACTAACCTATCTCACGAAGTTCCATTAAGTTTTGTGTGATTGAAGTTTTCAAGTTTTGGGTGAGATGTCGATATGAGGAGAATAAGGAGTGGAAAGACCCTAAGCTTGGGGATGCCCAAGGCACCCCAAGGTAATATTCAAGGAAGACTCAAGCGCCTAAGCTTGGGGATGCCCCTGAAGGCATCCCCTCTTTCGTCTTCAAAACTATCGGTATATCTTACTCGGAGCTATATTTTTATTCGTCACATGATATGTGTTTTGCTTGGAGCGTATTTTCAATTTTACTTGCTGTTTGAATAAAATCATTGGATCTGAAATATTGAATAAAAAAGAATCCTCACATGGCTAGTTAATTATTTGACTACTCAGTGTTCTTCACTCATATCTTTTGGAGTAGTTTGTCATTTACTTATGTGCTTCACGTATATCCTATGAGTAAATGGTTGAATGAATTGGATGTCATAAATCTGAATTTATATATGTTTCATATGCTTATAACATGGATAGTAATGACTTCACATATAAAGAGTTTGAGGCATAAAAGTTGTTGAGAGTTGACAAACATAGTTTTGGTCATCGTTGCGATTAATAGGAAGTAATAAAGAAAGAGAAGCTTCACATATAAATATACTATCTTAGATATCTTTTATGATTGTGAGCACTCATTAAGTATGACATGCTAAAGAGTTGATGTTGGACAAGGAAGACAACATAATGGTTTATGTTTTCTCACATCTCAGTTAAAGTATATTGTCATGGATCTTCCTAACATGTTGAGCTTGCCTTTCCCCCTCATGCTAGCCAAAAATTCCTTGCACTAAGTAGAGATACTACTTGTGCTTCCAAATATCCTTAAACCCAGTTTTGCCATGAGAGTCCATACCTACCTATGGATTGAGTAAGATCCTTCAAGTAAGTTGTCATCGGTGCAAGCAATAAAAATTGCTCTCTAAATATGTATGATCTATTAGTGTGAAGAAAATAAGCTTCATACGATCTTGTTATGGAAGCAATAAAAGCGACAAACTGCATAATAAAGGTCCATATACAAGTGGCAATATAAAGTGACGTTCTTTTGCATTAAGATTTTGTGCATCCAACCATAAAAGCGCATGACAACTTCTGCTTCCCTCTGCGAAGGGCCTATCTTTTACTTTATGTATTTTATATTATGCAAGAGTCAAGGTGATCCTCACCTTTCCCTTTTTTATTTTATCCTTTGGCAAGCACCTCGTGTTGGAAAGATCCTGATATATATATCCAATTGGATGTAAGTTAGCATGAGCTATTATTGTTGACATCACCTAAAGGTGAATACGTTGGGAGGCGAAATTATAAGCCCCTATCTTTCTCAGTGTCCGATTGAAACTCCATAACCACAAGTACTGCGTGAGTGTTAGTAATTGTATAAGACTATATGATAGTTGAGTATGTGGACTTGCTGAAAAGCTCTATTCGTGACTCTTTCCGATGTTATGATAAATTGCAATTGCTTCAATGACTGAGATTATAGTTTGTTAGTTCTCAATGAAGTTTCTAAACCATCCTTGACATTGTGAATAGATTGTTACTTGATCATGAAAAGTTTTATGAGATAAGCTACTTTTATGACACATAATGATGCTAGAAAAGGTGATTGAAATTATCATTGATCAAACTTGTGCACCTGCTAGCATTCACACTTCATAAATTATTTCTTTTATCATTTACCTACTCGAGGACGAGCAGGAATTAAGCTTGGGGATGCTGATACGTCTCCAACGTATCTATAATTTATGAAGTATTCATGCTATTATATTATCCATCTATGATGTTTAATATGCATTTATATGCCATTTTATATGATTTTTGGGACTAACCTATTAACCTAGAGCCTAGTGCCAGTTTCTGTTTTCTCCTTGTTTTTGAGTTTTATAGAAAAGGAATACCAAACGGAGTCCAATTGACGTGCCAATTTTTGATGATTTTTATGGACCAAAAGAAGACCATGGAGCATCGAAGTTGGGCCAGAAGAGTCCCGGGCTGCCCACGAGGGTGGGGGGCGCGCCCACCCCCCTAGGGCGCGCCCCCCTATCTCGTGGACAGCCCGGAGACCCCCCTGACGTGAAACCTACGCCAAAAATTCCTATAAATACAGAAACCTTTGGGAAATAACCTAGATTGGAAGTTCCGCCGCCGCAAGCCTCTGTAGCCACGAGAAATCAATCTAGGCCCTCTCCGGCACCCTGCCGGAGGGGGCCATCATCACCGGAGGCCATGGAGGAGGACCCCGGAGGGGCCATCAACGCCATGAAGGCCAAGGACCAGAGGGGGGAAGCCATGGAGGAGGAAGCACAAGGGGGAGAACCTCTCCTCCTCTCTCTCTCGGTGGCACCGGAGTGCCATCGGGAGGGGAATCATCGCCGCGGTGATCGTCTTCATCAACATCACCATCATCATCACCATCCTCATCTCTTTTACGCGGTCCACTCTCCCACACCCCGCTGTAATCCCTACTTGAACATGGTGCTTTATGCCACATATTATGATCCAATGATGTGTTGCCATCCTATGATGTTTTGAGTAGATATCTTTTGTCTTTGGGTTGATTGATGATCTAGATTGGTACGAGTTGTATGTTTTATTTTGGTGTTGTCCTATGGTGCCCTCCGTGTCGCGCAAGCGTGAGGGATTCCCGCTGTAGGGTGTTGCAATACGTTCATGATTCGCTTATAGTGGGTTGCGTGAGTGACTGAAACACAAACCCGAGTAAGGGGGTTGTTGCGTATGGGATAAAGAGGACTTGATGCTTTAATGCTATGGTTGGGTTTACCTTAATGATCTTTAGTAGTTGCGGATGCTTGCTAGAGTTCCAATCATAAGTGCATATGATCCAAGAAGAGAAAGTATGTTAGCTTATGCCTCTCCCTCATATGAAATTGCAATGACGCCTATCGATCTTGTTAACAATTGCCTAGGACAATTCCGCACACCGACCCATCATTATTCCACACTCGCTATTTATAATATTTAGTAATATATTCTAACTTTATGATAACAGCACCTACTTCTATATTTTAGCTCTCTGATATCATGCAAAGTTATCCTCTTCATACCCACAACATAGTTTTATTTCTCGCATCTAGTTGGAAGCAAACGTTCGGTGCACGTAGAGTCGTATCAGTGGCAGATAGGACTTGAGAGAATATTGATCTTACCTTTAGCTCCTTGTGGGTTCGACACTCCATACTTATCACTTCCACCATTGGGAATTGCTACTATGATTCCCTGCTCTTGGGGATTATCAAGTATCTCTGGGCCCACTCGGTAATGCATCATCATAATGAGCTCAATGTGACTAAGGATTTAGTCACGGGATCATGCGTTACGGAACGAGTAAAGAGACTTGCCGGTAACGAGGTTAAACGAGGTATTGGGATACCGACGATCGAATCTCAGGCAAGTAACATACCGGTGGACAAAGGGAATTGTATATGGGATTGATTGAATCCCCGACATCGTGGTTCATCCGATGAGATCATCGTGGAACATATGGGAGACAACATGGGTATCCAGATCCCGCTGTTGGTTATTGGCCAGAGAGCTGTCTCGGTCATGTCTGCATGATTCCCGAACCCGTAGGGTCTACACACTTAAGGTTCGGTGACGCTAGAGTTGTTATGGGAATTAGTGTGCAGTTACCGAATGTTGTTCGGAGTCCCGGATGAGATCCCGGACGTCACGAGGAGTTCCGAAATGGTCCGGAGGTAAAGATTTATATATGGGAAGTCCTATTTTGGCCACCGGAAAATGTTCGGGATTTTTCGGTATTGTACCGGGAAGGTTCTAGAAGGTTCTGGAGTGGGGCCCACCTGCATGGGGGGACCCACATGAACATGGGTAGTGGGGGCAAGGCCCCACACCCCTGGTCAAGGCGCACCAAGATCCCCCCTTAGAAGGAATAAGATCATATCCCGAAGGGATAAGATCAAGATCCCTAAAAAGGGGGGATAACAATCGGTGGGGAAGGGAAATGATGGGATTTCTTTCCTCCCACCTTTGCCAATGCCCCAATGGACTTGGAGGGCAAGTAACCAGCCCCCTCCACCCCTATATATAGTGGGGAGGCGCATGGGAGCTACACCCCTTCCCCTGGTGCAGCCCTCTCCCTCCCCAACACCTCCGTAGTAGTAGTAGTAGTACTTGGCGAAGCCCTGCCGGAGAACTGCAAGCTCCACCACCGCGCCGTCGTGCTGCCGGAGCTCTCCCTCAACTTCTCCTCTCCCCTTGCTGGATCAAGAAGGAGGAGACGTCCCCGGGGTGTACGTGTGTTGAACGCGGAGGCGCCGTTGTTCGGCGCTTAGATCGGAATCAACCGCGATCTGAATCGCTACGAGTACGACTCCTTCATCCGCGTTCTTGTAACGCTTCCGCATTGCGATCTTCAAGGGTATGAATATGCACTCCCCTCTCTCTCGTTGCTAGTCTCTCCATAGATTGATCTTGGTGATGCGTAGAAATTTTTTAATTTCTGCAACGATCCCCAACAACATCATCCACCGTTTTTGCACTCACTGCACACATGATCATAGTGCTTCTTCATCTTTGCTAGGTTTTTGTCATAGGCCACTTTATTTGTCACCCTGCCACAGTTTTGATCATGAAACATGCCTCATAACTTGTTAATGTAGTTCTATAGTATGACAGGCCAAGGAGCATCAACCCACTGCACTACTCATAGTTTTACACCCTGTGCCAAAGTTAACTAAATTTAAGACATGTTGACATTGAATTCTTGAATTTGTGATCGGTGAGCTAATGTGCAATTTGTATTGCATATGAAATGCTATGTCACTACGAAGTCACCTTAATGATCAGTGAACAAATGTGCAATTTGTACTACATATGAAATGTTATGTCACTACTAATTCACCTTAATGATCAGCGAGCAAATGTGCAATTTGTACTTCATATGAAATGCTTGGTCACTACAAACTCACATTAATGACCAGTGAGCAAATGTGCAATTGTACTGAATATCAAATGCATTGTCACTACAAATTCACCTTAATGGTCAGTGATCATTGGAAAAAATTATGTAATTTACACCTATCTAACTAAAAATAAATTGGAGTGTGATTATCAACTTAATGAACAGTGAGCAAATGTGTTGCCAAGTGATCAAATGTTGTGTTGTCAACTAAATTGGAGTGTGATGTGACACCCCCGATTCGACCGTACACTAATCATACACACAAATGTGTACAATCAAGATCAGGGACTCACAGGAAGATATCACAACACAACTCTAAACACAAATAAAAGAATACAAGCTTCATATTACAAGCCAGGGGCCTCGAGGGCTCGAATACAAAAGCTCGATACACAAGAGTTAGCAGAACCAACAATATCTAAGTACAGACATAAGTTAAACAAGGATGCCTTAAGAAGGCTAGCACAAAAGCAACACGATCGAAGAGGCAAGGCCTCCTGCCTGGGACCTCCTAGCTACTCCTTGTCGTCGGCGGTCTCCACGTAGTAGCATCCATCGGCGGTGGCATTTGGCTCCTGGGATCCACCATCTGGTTGCATCAACCGAAAAGAAGAAAGAAGGGAGAAAAGGGGTAGCAAAGCAACCGTGAGTACTCATCCAAAGTACTCGCAAGCATCAGATCTATACTAAGTATGCATTGGTATCAAATGGAAGGTTTGTATCTGTGGACTGAACTGCAGAAAGCCAGAATAGAGGGGGAAGGCCTAGCCTATCGAAGACTAGTATCTTCAAGCAGCTCCAAGCATCTTGCAGCATGTAGAAGAGTAAAGAATAGCATTTTAATATTTAACAAACATGTTGTAGAAACAACGCCCAGAGATCCTTCCTCGACTCCCTGCGAGAAAGCAATCTCGGAGCCACATATCTCAAGTATCCATTTGTAGTTATGTTAGATCAGGATACAAGTCTGAACGTTCGTTACCGTGGACACGGCTATTAATAGATAATCTTCCCTGCAGGGGTGCACCACATTTCCCAACACGCTTGATTACTCTGGCCGGACACACTTTTCTGGGTCAATGCCCGGCCTCGGAAGATCAACACGTCGCAGCCCTACCTAGGCTCAACAGAGAGGTCCCCGATGGTCTACATCCTAAGCACTCCGGGGTCTGGGCCCATCGCCCGTTGCACTCCGGATCGTTGCGCGCAGGGCGATCCAGGCCACCTCCACTGGGGCGCCGCCCAGGCCATGCCGTAATGCTGAGCTGGACGTCTGACAAAGCTTCGGCTTGTACTGCGACGTCGAGACCCATAACTATTCTCGCATGGTGGTTAGTGCGTAAAGGCCAGAGGCCAACTCAGAACAAATACCCAAACCATAGTGTATTATTAGCTTGCGGAGACGAGCAGAGACTCATGATCGATGTGACCCCGTCGCCCCGTCTCGTGGACTTACGACAAGGGCCTAGAATGCCCGGCCGTGCCACGTAATTATCTTGCGGGTGCTCTCCGGGCCCGCCCGACTTTCACAAAGTTCTCAACTAAAGTCAAGGTAACCGTGTGTCCAAACATCAAGGGGAAAACCCGAGGAATCACCCTCCGTGGATTCCACTCGATGTAATCGTCAAGGTGAACGTAAGAGGAACCACCCTCGAGGTTCACACTTGAGGGGTTGCACGACAAAGTCGTATCGGGAGTGATAAAGGAGAAATCACCCTCGATGACCACGACCGAATAGCTACACTGTAGAGTCATCACCAGGAGTGCGTTACGAGGTATCACCCTCGGCACTCGATAGTAGCTCTGCAGAGTCGAGCAACAAAGGGGGGTGTGATGTGATGTGAGGTGTCGGGCTCTGATCGTCGATCACGTTGCTCGAGTCGTCGATGATGAAGCAGGGGCAACAAGGACAAGGTGGGGGTCACTGATGGATCACTAACCAACCTATACTAAGCAGTTTAGAATAAGCAGGTAAGGTACAACAGCAGGTACAAAAACAAGCTATGCATCAGAATAGGAGCAATCAATTACAGTAGCAAAATCTAATGCAAGCATGAGAGAATGGAATGAGCGATATCAGGATGATCAAAGGGGGGGCTTGCCTGGAAGCTCCGCTGAAAGGGAAGAAGAGTCGTCGGTGACGTAGTCGATCACAGTGGCAGCATCAGCAGCGGTCTCGGGGTCTACCGGAGAGAAGGGGGAGAAACAATAAATACAAAGCACATAGATGCATGACATAACAATAAGCGGTGCTAGAGGTGTTCTAACGCAGTGCTACAAGATACTAGCGAAGGGGAAAAACATCCGGGAAAGTTTTCCCGAGGTTACGCATTTTCGGACAGACGAACCGGAGGGGAAAAGTTTGATGTTCGCTATGCTAGGGACATGTGGCAGACGAACGGACTGCATATTCGGATTCGTCTCGTCGTTCTGAGCAACTTTCATGTATAAAACTTTTTCATCCGGATTATTTTCTATTAATTTTCAAAGATTTTCACATTATTCTGGAATTATTTTAATTCAAAAATAATGAGTAAATGCTAGGTGCACCCAGATCTGTGTACACATAAGTGTACCAGAGGGTGGCATGTGGGCCCGGGGGTTCGGTTGACTGTTGACCAGGTCAATGCTTGACCAGTCAACAGGGTCAGTGGACCCACATGTAAGTGTAACATGTGTTAAAATTATTTAGTTAAATTTACAGAGTGGGGGGCCACATGTAATAGACTCAAAGTGGGGTGGTTAGTACTACTAAAGAGGGATTAGTCCCTAATTGATTTTGGGCCGGCCGTGAGGCTCTGCACACACACGCACACATAGCACACGCCACACTCGGCCAAGGGCCAAGGCCATGGCCAACTGCAAGCAGCAACGCAGTGGCAAGATGCAGGAGAGCAGAGAGCAACGGCAGCGCATAGCAGCAACAACAATAGCAAGCCGAGCAGCTCCAGCGGCACACAACAGCAGGCGCGACAGTAGCAGAACGCAGCAACAGCAGCTGAGCGGCGGCGGCAGTCACGGGCGCGCGACCAGGCACGGGCTCGCAGGGGCGGGGCGCGCTGGAGGACGCGGCCGACACAGTCGGGGCCCCAGCAGCCGCAGGCGCGAGCGGGGCGACCGGGGGCGCACGGCCAAGGAACGGACAAGGCGCGCGGCTGTAGGCGAGCAGCTCGCGGCGCGCGCGGCACAAGGGCGCGGGCGGAACACGGGCGACGAGCGGGACGGCAGCAGGAGGGCGCAGACGGGCGCAGGTGACCAGGGTGACCGAGAGCTCGATCGAAGCTCGAGCGGCGCGGGACGGCGAGGCTACGACAGGAGCTAACCTACGGGGCACGGGAAGAAACAAGGGGACGTCAAGGAGGATCCGAGGCTCACAGCGCAGCTCGGGGAGGGCTCGACGAGGCCGGGGACGGTCGGTGACGAGCGGATCGATGCGGTGGATGACGGCGGCCGAAGTTGAAGAAGAAGCTCGATCCCGACGGCACGGTCGAGTCCGGCTGGATCCAATGGACGAAGGTGAAGAAGCGAACGACGGCGGAGTTTCTCGACACGACCGCAGGGCACCGGGGCGATGATGGTCGCGACAATGGTGGCGGCGTTCGCGGTCACCGCACGAGTTTAGGAGCTCGTTTTTTAGCAGATGAGGGGGGGCACGGTGAGGGAATGAGAGGGGATCGATCGAGAGCAGGCTAGGGTTTTCGGTGGACGCATTTATAGGCGGCCAGGGAGCGTCGATGGTCGCCACGCACGCCATGGCCGTGGATGTGTGCCACCACCCGCTGTCTCTTGTACAGAGGAGGGGGGGTGTCAGGTGGAGGGGGGCTGGGCCGTAGGTCATCTACTTCCTCTTTCTCTTTTCTCTTTTCTTTACATTTCTACCACTGTTTTCTATTTAGTTGCTATAGCAAATGAATTTAGTTGAGCTTGAAATTTGGCACGAAATTCAAGCGCAATACCTTGGAGCGGCACATAAAGTTTTGAGTCATTTGGAATTATTTGTTTATTTTGAAATGGTTACATTTGTTGGAGTTCGACCACTTTATATTTTACTAGATATTAATCGGGGAGCCAAATGATGTTGGATTCAACATGACAAATGATCAGGAGAAATTATACTAAAATTCGAACATTTTAGTTTTACAGTTTGAAGAAATAATAATTCAACTTGTTATTTGAATTTTGAATTGACTCCGATTATCATCAAGTGGCAAATTGGCTTAGTAAAATACGATGACATGGCACAGTAGGGTGAGGTTACTGTCGCTTAATTATCCGGGCATTACAAATCTCCTCCACTACAAGAAATCTCGTCCTGAGATTTTAGGAGGTAGAAGGAAAGAAAAGCGAGGTATCCATCACGAAGACGATCCTCGCGTTCCCAAGTGGCTTCATCTTCAGAAGGATTTGACCATTGAACTTTAAGCAATTTGATAGCCCTCTGACGGTTGTGACGTTCAACTTGATTGAGAACGCGGACCGAACAGATACTTCATACTTCGATGTAGCATTTTCAATTCCCACAAAAGGAGAAGCGTTTCACGTATTCAAGGAATAAATACGTGCTTCGGCATTACGAACAAGAAGAGCATCATAGCTTTACTATCTCACTCGAAGGATGTAGTAGATGGACGGGTTTAGTGGCGCAAATGCTAGAAGCGGTATTTTTTTTCAATCCCATGCCTAGAATGAGGTCAATATTAGATGACTTCAAAACAATGGGGGAAACATGGAATTCCAGCCCTTCAATTTCAACAGGGACGTTGAGACTAACCATGGTGGTTTGACATTGGCCCGTAAAATGCAGCTTCGAATTCCGGCTAAGTGATGGCGGTTCCAACAGGTAAGGAACGCATGTGGCTATCCCACCATTGAGCAGTGGGACCTTTCAGGTAATAAGCCGCGAAGGTGACATAGTTGGCAGGGGCTACATCAGCAGACTCCAACTCAAAAGTGATGTCATGGAGATAGTCATCAGCATCAAGGGGATGAGCTGAGCTGCGATAGATGACAGGGTTGAGACGTGCAAAGTCATGCAATGTCACATGGCTGGTTGCTGATTCATAATGGGACGCGGAAAACTGAGCCATGACTCCTTCCATGAATTGGCGATTCAGCTCAACTGCTGTATCATTCCGGCCATGAATTCGGGTAATGGTGGATTATCGCCACCAAGGTCACGACTAGCGGGTCTAACCATCCTGTTTAAATGCAACGGGGGGTACTTTAGCCAAGGTGGAGCAAGTGTATGGAGTCATTCATGATGTAATCAGAACAATGAGAAAAGGCACAATATGTACAAAGCAGTAGTCATTGAAGACATACAGATACATATACGGAGCCAATTTCACGTTGTTGGTTTGAGTTCGGACAAGAGAAACAACCTAGACATACTAGGCGGCACGCATGCACGCGATGGAGGGATGCAACAACGGGATATAGCGAAGGCTACATCAACGTCGGAGAAAAACTGCATGCAGCAAGGGATTTGCAAGTGACGACACAGGGTGCCCTCGATAAGAGGATCTTGTGGTCAGTGAATATTGTGAAGCAAAACTTGACCCTCAATTTGAGAAAGGGGTAATACAAATCTCCGGGTGGATGTGATCACGAGAACCTAGTGTTAGATTTAGCAAAATCATTTAACCCGAAAGGAAGAGAGATCAGAGTCCCAGAGTATAGACGAGGAATAAAAGATCCTAATACCACCCAATGGCGACGTGGGCCCGTAAGTCACACAGCCATGTTAGTAAATCAGTTTTTCAAAGACTAGACTCAAACTTAGACCAAGGAGTTGGAAGGGGGGTTCCTACAGGCAGTCAGCTCTGAAACCAACTTGTGGCGCCCCCGATTCGACCGTATATGTATCTGTATGTCTTCATGACTACTGCTTTGTACATATTGTGCCTTTGCTCATTGTTCTAATTACATCATGAATGACTCCATACATTCGAAATATTTTGTGAATCAGTGCCGAAGAGCTCAAAACAAAATAAATCCCCAAATGCAAGAACCCTAACCCCAACCCTAACTAAACAGAGGAGAGGGGGAACTTACAAAGTACTCAGTTTCCATGAAATCGTCGCCCATGCTGATGATGTCGCCACTATCTCTTTGCCATCCCTTCATGACGGCATGGTCACAGGCAACGAGTACGGTGGTGGCAGTTTAGTATTAAAGGAGAGTGAGCGAGCGAGTGAGGAGAGAGAGAGAGAGAGAGAGCTCGTTTTGACCCGGTCGAAACGCACGGCTGGCGTGTGGTGCCAAACTGGAGCGGGGGTTATTTCCGAAAAATGTGACGGTGGTAGGAACCAGATCCCTACCAGGGCGTGGTCTCAGGTTGTAGGGGTGGAAGGAGAGATGGCGTGGAGGAAGGCGTGGTCGCCGGTGCTGGGGCGCCGTTTTTGCGTGCGCGCGCGCGCGCGCGCGCGCGCGAGAGAGAGAGAGAGAGAGAGAGAGAGAGAGAGAGAGAGAGAGAGAGAGAGAGGGGGGGAGAGGGAGAGAGAGAGAGCGGCGGCTAGGGTTAGGTCTCCCGGCTCCCTAAGGAAGCCGAGCAAATATGATTGCTTCTTGCTTAATCCCGAAACGGGTCCTTACACGAGTTTATATAATCCTCCTAATAAGATAATTGGGCTAAGCCCCTAATAACGATAAGATAAACTGGGCCACAACTAACTGGGCTAAGCCCCTAATATGCCGGTCATAACATCTCTCCCTGCCTACACAAACAGCTCGTCCTCGAGCTGGAAGGGGGCAGATCAACGGTCGCCAAACACCTCCGCGTCAACTGGGGCGGGCTGGTCGCCGAGCCCGGCAGCGGCTGGGTCCTCATCAATGTAGCCTACAACCTCCAGGTAGAAGAGTTTGGGCGGACGTGGCCTGGTACGTAGGGCTCGTCGAAGTTGAAGCACAACCCTTGGCGGCGAAGCTCGAGTTGCTCAGCCGGGGTGAGCTGGCGGAACGGGCGTGCCGTAGCCGCGGCGAGGGGCACCACGGAAGCCTGGGCAGGCCGACCCTATGCGGGAACTTCCGGCCAGGGGGGCGGCCCAGCGGCCCGGGGCAGTGGCGCCTGCTGGATGGCCACCGCGTGACGCTCGAACGCGCGGGCGTAGTACATGGCCGTCTGGAGGTCCCGTGGCCCGCGCATCTCCACGTCCACGCGAATGTGGTCCGGTGGGCCACCGACGAAGAGATCAGCCCGCTGACGAGCCGAAATGCCGGGGGCATGGCACGCCAGTGCCTGGAAGCGGTCGGCGAAGTCTTGCATCGAGGTGAGGAACGGAAGACGCCCAAGCTCCGCCAGACGGCTCCCGCGTATAGGCGGACCGAAGCGCAAGAGGCGCAATTCGCGGAAGCGCTCCCATGGTGGCATGCCGCCCTCATCCTGTTCGAGGGCGTAGTACCATGTCTGCGCGGCTCCTCAGAGATGATACGAGGTGATCCAGGTGCGGTCGGACGTGAGCGTGCGCTGTCCCCTAGAAAATTGGTCGCATTGGTTGAGCCAATTCAGGGGGTCGACGGTGCCGTCGTAGGTCGCGAACTCCAGCTTGGATAATCTCGGCGGCGTTTGGATGTGGACGACGGGCGGGTGCGCCTCGTCAGCACGGTGCAGCAGGGATGACGGGGCCGAGTAGGCGGGCATCAGGGTGCCGCCCTGGAACAGGGGCCCGTCGACGCTAGCGAAGGGCTCGGTGTAGTCCGAGGACCCGCCAAACTGCATGGCCGGGTGGGTCGCCGGTGGAGGCAGCACGTGCGGCCCGACTGAGGCCGTCGTGTAGACCGGCGCAAGGGACCCAGCGAGCCAGGCCGGTAACGGAGACGACGACGGGGGAAACCGGACCTGGTGGATGGGCACCCCCGTGTTGGGTAACGTAGCAATAATTCAAAATTTTCCTATGTGTCACCAAGATCAATCTAGGAGATGCTAGCAATGAGAGAGAGGGAGTGCATCTTCATACCCTTGAAGATCGCTAAGCGGAAGCGTTACAAGAACGCGGTTGATGGAGTCGTACTCGCGGCGATTCAAATCGCGGAAGATCCGATCTAGCGCCGAACGGACGGCGCCTCCGCGTTCAACACACGTATAGACCGGGGACGTCTCCTCCTTCTTGATCCAGCAAGGGGAGAGGAGAAGTTGAGGGAGAACTCCAGCAGCACGACGACATGGTGGCAATGGAGCTCGTGGTTCTCCGGCAGAGCTTCGCTAAGCACTACGGAGGAGGAGGAGTTGTATGAGGAGGGAGGGCTGCGCCAGGGAAGAGGTGCGGCTGCCCTCCCACCCCTCCACTATATATAGGGGCAAGGGGAGAGGGGGAGGCGTCCTAGGGTTTCCCCTAGGGGGCGGCGGCCAAGCAGATTGGATCTCCCTAGGGAAAATCCTAGGGAGACTTGCCCCCCAAGCCAAGCAGGTGGAGGCTTGCCTACCAAGCCAGGTGGAGGCGCCCCACCTCCCCAAGTTACGTGGGAAAGGGTGTGGGGGGCGCACCACCCCTTAGTGGGCTGGTTTGCCCCTTTCCCTTTGGCCCATGAGACCCTCCAACACTTGTCGGGGCTCCCGAAACACCTTTCGGTCATGCTGGCCATAGCTTGGTACCCCCGGAACAATTCCGGACTCCAATACCCTTCGTCCAATATACCGATCTTCACCTCTGGACCATTCCGGAGCTCCTCGTCATGTCTGGGATCTCATCCGGGACTCCGAACAACCTTCGGTAACCACATACTATTTCCCATAACAACTCTAGCGTCACCGAACCTTAAGTGTGTAGACCCTACGGGTTCGGGAACCATGCAGACATGACCGAGACACCTCTCCGGCCAATAACCAATAGCGGGATCTGGATACCCATATTGGCTCCCACATGTTCCACGATGATCTCATCGGATGACCACGATGTCGGGGATTCAATCAATCTCGTATTCAATTCCCTTTGTCTATCGGTATGTTACTTGCCCGAGATTCGATCGTCGGTATCCCTATACCTTGTTCAATCTCGTTACCGGCAAGTCTCTTTACTCATTCCGTAACGCATGATCCCGTGGCTAACTCATTAGTCACATTGAGCTCATTATGATGATGCATTACCGAGTGGGCCCAGAGATACCTCTCCGTCATACGGAGTGACAAATCCCAGTCTCGATTCGTGCCAACCCAACAGACACTTTCGGAGATACCTGTAGTGCACCTTTATAGCCACCCAGTTACGTTGTGACGTTTGGTACACCCAAAGCATTCCTACGGTACCGGGAGTTGCACAATCTCATGGTCTAAGGAAACGATACTTGACATTAGAAAATCTCTTAGCAAACGAACTACACGATCTTGTGCTATGCTTAGGATTGGGTCTTGTCCATCACATAATTCTCCTAATGATGTGATCCCGTTATCAATGACATCCAATGTCCATGGTCAGGAAACCATAACCATCTATTGATCAACGAGCTAGTCAACTAGAGGCTTACTAGGGACATGTTGTGGTCTTTGTATTCACACATGTATTACGGTTTCCAGTTAATACAATTATAGCATGAACAATAGACAATTATCATGAACAAGGAAATACAATAATAACCATTTTATTATTGCCTCTAGGGCATATTTCCAACAGTCTCCCACTTGCACTAGAGTCAATAATCTAGTTCACATCACTATGTGATTGTAATGAATCCAACACCCATGGGGTTTGTTCATATCTCGCTTGTGAGAGAGGTTATTAGTCAACGGGTCTGAACCTTTCAGATCCGTTTGTGCTTTACAAATCTCTATGTCATCTTATAGATGCAGCTACCACGCCCTACTTGGAGCTATTCCAAATAACTGCTCTACTATACGAATCCAGTTTACTACTCAGAGTCATCCGGATTAGTGTCAAAGTTTGCATCGACGTAACCCTTTACGACGAACTCTTTTGCCACCTCCATAATCGAGAAAATTCCTTAGTCCACTAGTTACTAAGGATAAGTTTGACCGCTTTCATGTGATCCATTCCTGGATCACTCTTGTACCCCTTGACTGACTCATGGCAAGGCACACTTCAGGTGCGGCACACAGCATAGCATACTGTAGAGCCTACGTCTAAAGCATAGGGGACGACCTTCGTCCTTTCTCTCCCTTCTGCCGTGGTCATGTTTTGAGTCTTACTCAATACTCACACCTTGTAACACAGCCAAGAACTCCTTCTTTGCTGATCTATTTTGAACTCCTTCAAAATCTTGTCACGGTATGTATTCATTTGAAAGTACTATTAAGCGTTTTTGATCTATCCTTATAGATCTTGATGCTCAATGTTCAAGTAGCTTAATCCAGGTTTTCCATTGAAAAACACTTTTCAAATAACCCTGTATGCTTTCCAGAAATTCTACATCATTTCTGATCAACAATATGTTAACAACATATACTCATCAAAAATTCTATAGTGCTCCCACTCACTTCTTTGGAAATACAAGTTTCTCATAAACTTTGTATAAACCCAAACTCTTTGATCATCTCATCAAAGCGTACATTCCAACTCCGAGATGCTTACTCCAATCCTTAGAAGGATTGCTGGAGCTTTGCATACTTGTTAGCATCTTTCAGGATTGACAAAACCTTCTGGTTGTATCACATACAACCTTTCCTCAAGAAAATCGTCGAGGAAACAATGTTTTGACATCCTATCTGCAAGATTTCATAAATAATGCAGTAACTGCTAATATAATTCCAACAGACTCTTAGCATCACTACGAGTGAGAAAGTCTCATCGCAG
Organism: Aegilops tauschii subsp. strangulata; assembly: GCF_002575655.3. Lineage (NCBI taxonomy): Eukaryota > Viridiplantae > Streptophyta > Magnoliopsida > Poales > Poaceae > Aegilops > Aegilops tauschii. The sequence continues at coordinate 485,282,472 of NC_053040.3, forward strand.
TCAACTCCTTGAACTTGCCGGAAAACATCTTAACGACAAGTCGAGCTTTCTTAATGGTGACACTTGCCATCATTGTCCGTCTTCCTTTTAGAATCCATCTGCACCCAACAGCCTTACGACCATCAAGTAGTTCTTCCAAAGTCTATAATTTGTTTTTTATACATGGATCCTCTCTCGGATTTTATGGCCTCGAGCCATTCGTCGGAATCTGGGCCCACCATCGTTTCTCCATAGCTCGTAGGTTCATTGTTGTCTAGCAACATGACTTCCAAGACAGGATTACGTACCACTCTGAAGTAGTACGCATCCTTGTCGTCCTACGAGGTTTGGTAGTGACTTGATCCGAAGTTTCATGATCACTATCATAAGCTTCCACTTCAATTGGTGTAGGTGCCACAGGAACAACTTCTTGTGCCCTGCTACACACTAGTTGAAGTGACGGTTCAATAACCTCATCAAGTCTCCACCATCCTCCCACTCAATTCTTTCGAGAGAAACTTTTCCTCGAGAAAGGACCCGTTTCTAGAAACAATCACTTTTGCTTCCAAATCTGAAATAGGAGGTATACCCAACTGTTTTGGGTATTCTATGAAGATGCATTTATCCGCTTTGGGTTCGAGCTTACCAGCCTGAAACTTTTCCACATAAGCGTCGCAGCCCCAAACTTTTAAGAAACGACAGCTTAGGTTTCTCTAACCATAGTTCATACGGTGTCGTCTCAACGGAATTGTGTGGTGCCCTATTTAAAGTGAATGTGGTTGTCTCTAATGCCTAACCCATAAACGATAGTGGTAATTCGACAAGAGACATCATGGTATGCACCAGATCCAATAGGGTGCAGTTATGATGTTCGGACACACCATCACACTATGGTGTTCCAGGCGGTATTAGTTGTGAAACAATTTCCACAATGTCTTAATTGTGTGCCAAACTCGTAACTCAGATATCTCTATGATCATATCATAGACATTTTATCCTCTTGTCACGACGATCTTCAACTTCACTCTGAAATTACTTGAACCTTTCAATAATTCATACTTGTGTTTCATCAAGTAAATATTCTTAGCATCTACTCAAATCATCTGTGAAGTAAGAACATAACGATATCCACTGCGTGCCTCAGCACTCATTGGACTGCACACATCAAATGTATTACTTCCAACAAGTTGCTCTCTTGTTTCATCTTACTGAAAACGAGGCCTTTCAGTCATCTTGCCCATGTGGTATGATTTGCATGTCTCAAGTGATTCAAAATCAAGCGATTCCAAACGATCCATCTGTATGGAGTTTCTTCATGCATATCTACCAATAGACATGGTTCGCATGTCTCAATCTTTTCAAAAATGAGTGAGTCCAAAGATCCATCAACATGGAGCTTCTTCATGCGTTTTATACCAATATGACTCAAATGGCAGTGCCACAAGTATGTGGTACTATCATTACTATTTTATATCTTTTGGCATGAACATGTGTATCACTACGATCGAGATTCAATAAACCATTCATTTTAGGTGCAAGACCATTGAAGGTATTATTCAAATAAACAGAGTAACCATTATTCTCCTTAAATGAATAACCGTATTGCGATAAACATAATCCAATCATGTCTATGCTCAACGCAAACACCAAATAACAATTATTTAGGTTTAACACCAATCTCGATGGTAGAGGGAGCATGCAATGCTTCATCACATCAACCTTGGAAACACTTCCAACACATATCGTCATCTCACCTTTAGCTAGTCTCCGTTTATTCCGTAGCCTTTTATTTCGAGTTACCAACACTTAGCAACCGAACCGGTGTCTAATACCCTGGTGCTACTAGGAGTACTAGTAAAGTACACATTAATATAATGTATATCCAATATACTTTTGTCGACCTTGCCTACCTTCTCATCTACCAAGTATCTAGGGTAGTTCTGCTTCAGTGACCGTTCCCCTCCTTACAGAAGCACTTAGTCTCAGGTTTGGGTTCAACCTTGGGTTTCTTCACTAGAGCAGCAACTGATTTGCCGTTTCATGAAGTATCCCTTCTTTCCCTTGCCCTTCTTGAAACTAGTGGTTTTACTAACCATCAACAATTGATGCTCCTACTTGATTTCTACTTTCGCGGTGTCAAACATCGCGAGTTGCTCAAGGATCATCATGTCTATCCCTGATATGTTATAGTTCATCACGAAGCTCTAATAGCTTGGTGGCAGTGACTATGGAGAAATATCACTATCTCATCTGGAAGATTAACTCCCACTCGATTCAAGCGATTGTAGTACTCAGACAATCTGAGCACATGCTCAACGATTGAGCTTTTCTCCCTTAGTTTGCAGGCTTAAGAAACTTGTCAGAGGTCTCATACCTCTTGACGTGGGCACTAGTCTGAAATCCCAATTTCAGTCTTTGGAACATCTCATATGTTCTGCGACGTTTCAAAAACGTCTTTGGTGCCACAATTTTAAACCGTTAGCATTACGCACTGAACTATCACGTAGTCATCAAAACGTGTATGTCAGGTTTCGCAACATCTACAGACAACGCTCGAGGTTCATCACACCGAGCAGTGCATTAAGGACATAAGCCTTCTGCGCAGCAATGAGGATAATCCTCAGTTTATGGACCCAGTCCGCATAATTTCTACTATCAACTTTCAACTAAATTTTCTCTAGGAACATATCTTAATAGAACTAAAGCGTAAGCTACGACATAATTTGCAAAGACCTTTTGACTATGTTCATGATAATTAAGTTCATCTGATTATTTAATGAACTCCCACTCAGATAGACATCCCTCTAGTCATCTAAGTGATACATGATCCGAGTCAACTAGGCCGTGTCCGATCATCACGTGAGACGGACTAGTCATCATCGGTGAACATCTCCATGTTGATCGTATCTACTATACGACTCATGTTCGACCTTTCGGTCTCTTGTGTTCCGAGGCCATGTCTGTACATGCTAGGCTCGTCAAGTCAACCTAAGTGTTTCGCATGTGTAAATCTGGCTTACACCCGTTGTATGCGTACGTTAGAATCTATCACACCCGATCATCACGTGGTGCTTCGAAACAACGAACCTTCGCAACGATGCACAGTTAGGGGGAACGCATCTCTTGAAATTTTAGTGAGGGATCATCTTATTTATGCTACCGTCGTTCTAAGCAAATAAGATGTAAACATGACAAACATCACATGCAGATCATAAAGTGACATGATATGGCCAATATCATCTCGCGCCTTTTGATCTCCATCTTCGAGGCGCGGCATGATCACCTTCGTCACCGGCATGACACCATGATCTCCATCATCGTGTCTTCATGAAGTTGTCTCGCCAACTATTACTGTACTACTATGGCTAACGGTTAGCAATAAAGTAAAGTAATTACATGGCGTTTTTCATTGACACGCAGGTCATACAATAAATTAAGACAACTCCTATGGCTCCTGCCGGTTGTCATCCTCATTGACATGCAAGTCGTGATTCCTATTACAAGAACATGATCAATCTCATACATCACATATATATAATTCATCACATCCTTTTGGCCGTATCACATCACATAGCATACCCTGCAAAAACAAGTTAGACGTCCTCTAATTGTTGTTGCATGTTTTACGTGGCTGCTATGGGTTTCTAGCAAGAACGTTTCTTACCTACGCAAAAACCACAACGGTGATATTCCAATTTCTATTTACCCTTCATAAGGACCCTCTTCATCGAATCCGATCCGACTAAAGTGGGAGAGACAGACACCCGCTAGCCACCTTATGCATCAAGTGCATGTCAGTCGGTGGAACCTGTCTCACGTAAGAGTACGTGTAAGGTCGGTCCGGGCCGCTTCATCCCACAATGCCGCCGAATCAAGATAAGACTAGTAACGGCAAGCAAATTGAACAAATCATCGCCCACAACTACTTTGTGTTCTACTCGTGCATAGAATCTACGCATAGACCTAGCTCATGATGCCACTGTTGGATAACGTAGCAATAATTCAAAATTTTCCTACGTGTCACCAAGATCAATCTAGGAGATGCTAGCAACGAGAGAGAGGGAGTGCATCTTCATACCCTTAAAGATCGCTAAGCGGAAGCGTTACAAGAACGCGGTTGATGGAGTCGTACTCGCGGCGATTCAAATCGCGGAAGATCCGATCTAGCGCCGAACGGACGGCGCCTCCGCGTTCAACACACGTACAGACCCGGGGACGTCTCCTCCTTCTTGATCCAGCAAGGGGAGAGGAGAAGTTGAGGGAGAACTCCAGCAGCACGACGGCGTGGTGGCAATGGAGCTCGTGGTTCTCCGGTCGAGCTTCGCTAAGCACTACGGAGGAGGAGGAGGAGGTGTTGTATGAGGAGGGAGGGCTGCGCTAGGGAAGAGGTGCGGCTGCCCTCCCACCCCTCCACTATATATAGGGGCAAGGGGAGAGGGGGAGGCGCCCTAGGGTTTCCCCTAGGGGGCGGCGGCCAAGCAGATTGGATCTCCCTAGGGAAAATCCTAGGGAGACTTGCCCCCCCAAGCCAAGCAGGTGGAGGCACCCCACCTCCCCAAGTTACAAGGGAAAGGGTGTGGGGGGCGCACCACCCCTTAGTGGGCTGGTTTGCCCCTTCCCCTTTGGCCCATGAGGCCCTCCAACACTTGCCGGGGCTCCCGAAACACCTTTCGGTCATGCTGGCCATAGCCTGGTACCCCCGGAACAATTCCGGACTCCAATACCCTTCGTCCAATATACCGATCTTCACCTCCGGACCATTCTGGAGCTCCTCGTCATGTCCGGGATCTCATCCGGGACTCCGAACAACCTTCGGTAACCACATACTATTTCCCATAACAACTCTAGCGTCACCGAACCTTAAGTGTGTAGACCCTACGGGTTCGGGAACCATGCAGACATGACCGAGACACCTCTCCGGCCAATAACCAATAGCGGGATCTGGATACCATATTGGCTCCCACATGTTCCACGATGATCTCATCGGATGAACCACGATGTCGGGGATTCAATCAATCCCGTATTCAATTCCCTTTGTCTATCGGTATGTTACTTGCCCGAGATTCGATCGTCGGTATCCCTATACCTTGTTCAATCCCGTTACCGGCAAGTCTCTTTACTCGTTCCGTAACGCATGATCCCGTGGCTAACTCATTAGTCACATTGAGCTCATTATGATGATGCATTACCGAGTGGGCCCAGAGATACCTCTCCGTCATACGGAGTGACAAATCCCAGTCTCGATTCGTGCCAACCCAACAGACACTTTCGGAGATACCTGTAGTGCACCTTTATAGCCACCCAGTTACATTGTGACGTTTGGTACACCCAAAGCATTCCTACGGTATCCGGGAGTTGCACAATCTCATGGTCTAAGGAAACGATACTTGACATTAGAAAAGCTCTTAGCAAACGAACTACACGATCTTGTGCTATGCTTAGGATTGGGTCTTGTTCATCACATCATTCTCCTAATGATGTGATCCCGTTATCAATGACATCCAATGTCCATGGTCAGGAAACCATAACCATCTATTGATCAACGAGCTAGTCAACTAGAGGCTTACTAGGGACATGTTGTAGTCTATGTATTCACACATGTATTACGGTTTCCAGTTAATACAATTATAGCATGAACAATAGACAATTATCATGAACAAGGAAATACAATAATAACCATTTTATTATTGCCTCTAGGGCATATTTCCAACACCCCGGGCCCGTCATCGGGATGCCCAGGGCCGCGATCGCCGGTGGTGGCGGCTGCAGCTGTTGCCCTGCTGCACGGTGGAGGCGCCGGGGTTCGTCGCTGGTGGCGGCTGCCACGGCAGCTGCCCATGGCAGCGGCGACGGGGGTCGCCGAGGACGGCGGCTGCTGCGGCGGTTGCGAAGGGCACAGGCGGCTGCAGCCCATAGGATCTCGTGAGGAACATGTAGATGCTCGTGACCGCCTGGGTGAGATCCCGGATGGCAGCGTCATCTCCTCCGGGGTGAAGACGATGGGGACGGGCGCGGCGGAGGTGACCGGCACCGGCAAGAGCGGGGCGTTAGTCGTGGTGGCCATCGGGGCGATTGTCGCGGTCGGCGGCGGAAGGGTCGGGGTGGGCGGCGACGAGGACATGATCGCACTGAAGCTATCTGATACCGAATTGGTAGGAACCGGATCCCTATCAGGGTGTGGTCTTAGGTTGTAGGGGTGGAAGGAGGGATGGCGTGGAGGAAGGCGTGGTCGCCGGCGCAGGGGCGCCGTCGTTGCGTGCGAGAGAGAGAGAGAGAGAGAGAGAGAGAGAGCGCGCAGCGGTGGCTAGGGTTAGGTCTCTCGACTCCCTAAGAAAGCCGAGCAAATATGATTGCTTCTTGCTTAATCCCAAAACGGGTCCTTGCACGAGTTTATATAATCCTCCTAATAAGATAATTGGGCTAAGCCCCTAATAACGATAAGATAAACTGGGCCACAACTAACTGGGCTAAACCCCTAATATGCCGGTCATAACAGATGGGGTTTTCCGCAAAAGAGCGGCAGCACTAGGGTGCTCTACCGTCGAGGGGACCGTAAGAGTACCGTAGAGTGTTGTGTATTCTCATGTATAAGGATCGTATTGGAGCGTTTCTCGACTTATGGACCAAATCGTTGTGCGCCAGAGACTTGGAGGACCAGACGTGTAATTTCCTCGTCCAACTGCATCTAGTTTCCAGACCTGCAGCTCCGGCCGAGTTCAGCTAACTGACAGCCATCCACAAGTTTCAGTACTCCTAGTACTATCCTCTCAAAAAAAAGTACTCCTAGTACTATATCTGTTTGGTTTTCACTACTTACTTGCACAAACGAAATAAAGCAACCCGCGGACGGAGAGGATAGTACTTTATAAAAACGAAAAAAGTACTCCTTTTGCAATTATATAAAAACAGAGAAATTATGTCGCTTCCATAAACTACAACACTGGCACCCGCAAGTGAGGCTTAAACCATGACATATAGATGAAAGGATATACGACTATACGGACAGCCGTTTGGTTTGAGCCGCAAAACCAAACCAAAGAAAGAATCATTTGTGTTATACAAAAGGCAGTGAGTTACTGTGCTTTCCATGTCATCTAGGCAACAAATATACAACTGTACACTAGCTAGAGCTGCTGACACCTAGTTCTTCCTCACATGAAAAGGAAAAAGATCCTGAACATCTAGATGAGAGAGCGCTCCCAGGAAGTGGAGGCTTGTCTCCATTGAAATCATCAAGTGAGTGAACTGGAAATACAAAACATGGCCCAAATCTCGCCTTGTTAACCTCATCCCATGATCTGCAATCGGGTCAGCCGCATCCTCCAGGGCATGCGATGGACCATTCCGGTGGAAGCGCAGAGGTACGATCCGGGGGTCTGTTGTCTCAGGAATAAGTGTTGCGTCCGGGTCATATCCTCCCCTATGAAGTAGGCAAAAGGTGTGTTATCATTACAATATAGTGACAAATCACAATTTAGTGTAAATAGCGACAAGCATCAATAAACAGTAATAATATAATCAAGATTCTGCCCAAATAAACAATGAGGCATACCTTCTGTAGTAGAATGCAAGGTATGTATTATGTTGACACTGGATGTGCCAGTCCTCAGGATACCGCAGACCACTGATAACATAATGAAATGCTTCCGGATCCATGTTCCTCAAGATGTCCATTATGTAGGCATACATGGCAACGTACATAAAACATCTATTGGGCAGTGGCAGAGTACACATATGGTACCTCGTCATAAAGAATGAATCACCTTGCCGATAGCCCTTAATGTGCTGAATCAAGTGTGTGAATTCCGGGTTAGCTCTGCTATTTTTGTCATATATGTAGCTTGCTCTTGCTACAACGCGATCAAGCATCTCTGCGAGAGCCGTCAGATTGCTCTTCGTGCCCTTGGCAGAACTGTCCTTGAGGTTATTGGCAATGAGCTTCGGAATGTTGAAGTATTCGGTGAATGTGATATTCCTCTCATGCAGGATCTCGAAGCAAGAACCTGATTGGATAATATCGAGTACCATGTTGATTACGCGAAACAGACCCTGCTGGGCGGGCGGAATAAACCGCGCGGGAGGATCAACCACCGGTTGATTTTGACCTGGCGGCGGTTCGTTGGTCATGATGTCGTTGCCGAGGCTTCTCATGAAAGCGAGGAAAGGAGTGTTTGCCTCCCCTGGTTGGAGAAGGTAATAGCAGTTCCTCTGTGCAGCATTTCTAGCAGCAGCCGTCTTCTTCTTCCTGGTCATCTCCTGGGTACCTAAGAAATAACATCATAGTTAAGTGATGACTCCAAAAGAATATAAGAATATATGACAAAGAGAACTTGGTCTATTTTACAGGTAGAGTACACACCTGCATGATAAACCAGGAGACAAGTCAGTCTTGTTTGCTCTGAATGATAAATGGAGGGGAAATGGGCATTTGGCTTCATACCCTTCCCTTCTGGGGCTGGCAGCGCCAAGCCAGGAAACTGTAACCAAAAAAATACGGAACATTTTATGAACTAGTACAACAGGGGGAAATCCATAGCATGAAGTAGGATTTAAATGTAAGCTGCAAAGCTATGAAACCCAATTTCTATGTAGCCACGAGATAGTACCAAACTAGAGGCTAAAACCACATTCTCCGACTAAATGAGCTATGAAACTACCATACTTTTAAACACTGTTTGTCAGCGTGATGATATCCACCTACTGTAATGATTACAACCACATACTAGGGGCTTCATCAGAAGAAACACCTTTCATTTTTTACTAACATAATCATGATACTTTACTAGAAGCAATACTACTTTAATTTACACCAGTTTTTAACAGTGGTTGTGTGTTTGAGCCTTTCTCCAGAAATAAAAATAGACTGCTTGAATGCTTTATTATCAGTGCCACCGACCAAGTTTTTTTTTCTCCTAACCTTATAATCCAGTATTTCATATGCCAGCTGATGCATTGATTGATAGTCTTCACAAGAAAAAAAATGGCACATGCCCTTTCAGGAAAACCAACAGAAGATTTACCGGTGAACCCTCACTTTTAAGGCAAGTTCATTGGATGACTACCATATCTTTAGGTAACCTTTGGTTGCTCTGATGAAGTTGGATGGGAGATGGCCATCCAACTTTTAGAAGCCATGAGTTTTTCCTCGATTGGATGGACTGGATAGGTCTATATCTCATTAAATATAATATAGCTCGAACAATCAGGGCAAATACAAGTGGTAAAAAAACTTGAGTGAGCTGAGCCATTTCTTGCCTCCACTTGTTCAGCTTAAAGAGGACACATGTCTTTCTCTTAAAATGTCTCATTTGGGCATTCCTTGAACAACACCTTTTTGAATCATAAAAATGGTCTTGGCAAATACTAGGTACAATATTCAACACTTTTCTACCTTCCATAAGCTCTTCACATGCACATACCTCTAGTTCGTGTAACATCTATAATTGATGACTTCCAATGAATTTTACACTGCATAATTTATTAATTTAGAATTTTCTTTACATGCCACGGCCCACGGGTAACACCTATATGTCATAGGGTAGACCACTCCTGATTGTATTAAGTCACTATATGTCATTACACTTATACTGCTCCCTCCGATCCAAAATAAGTGTCGTGGTTTTAGTTCAAATTGGTGTACCATTTTTGAGATAAAGGGTATTTTTGGACCTACTATGCTATCATCTCTTTATATTCTTATCAGCTTCTGGAAGTAATGTCTGGAATTGGACCCTATTGCAATCAGTTTGTCCACCTGCTCTATTTTGTATGCAGAGACAAACCAAACTGTAATGTTGGAGATGCTATGAGCACTCCAGGTCCAGCAACCTGCACTGTATCTAAATAGAAGAAAACTAAAATGGTTAAGATATCTGCAAGTTTTGGGGAAGTCCGCCAAAAGAATAGAGATCTAATTCAAACAACATTCTTCATTGAGTCAACTTCGTCGTCATGTTTCAGTGCTGTGGGAGAGAGCAGAAATTTAACAACAATGCAATTTTGCAGAAGCAAGTCTGGTAAGCTGAACGCAGGCAAACCACTTTAATCTAGTTTAGGAGGTCGTGTAAATAGCCTGCAAAGACTTGTTTCCATTTGTGAGGGACGTGTGGGTTGATTCTAGAGTTTTCCGGCGCAGTTGGCAGCGGGGAAAAGACCCAGGGTGGCTGCAGGATCCTCGCTCGGGGCAGGCAGGGATTCTTTCCGGTGGCGGGTATTGGAAAAGATCCACAAGGAAGGAAGATGGTTACCTTGTAGGGGAGGGCGCACCAAGGCGGCGAACCCTGGCGTGCCGCTCCCCGCATCGCCGGGAAGAAATCCGGCGGCGGGGCGCCCGGGAAGTCGAACGGCGCGCCGCCGACGACCCGAGCGCCCCCGTCGGCCCCCCTCTCGGCGAGGTCGACTTCCCCTCGGGCGCCGCTGCCGGGGAAGGATCCGCCCGCCCGGGATGAAGAAGAGGGCGAGTCAGATATTCACCTGCTGTTCTTGCTCCTGGTCTTCTCCGGCTCCGGATCCGGCGGTTCCGGCTCCTGCGGCGGCGGCGGCGGCGAGGGGGAAACTGGGGTGGAGCGGGCGACCGTTAGGCCGGAAAATCCTATTTGACGAGCGTTCGCACAGGAGATCCCCGAGCGCGAGGATTGGGCCGGCCCACTCCCCACAGCGAGGCAGCCGGTCTTGCGAAGGTTCCCTGAACCGGTTTTTTGTTTCTATACCGGTTTAGCGGTTTTCTTATGTGTTTTTTCCTTTTCTTTTTTCATTTTACTGTTTCATTTTTTTATTTTTTATTTTAATTTCTTTGTTTTATTTTTAAATTTATTTTTCAAGTTCATATTTTCTTGTTTGTCTTTTTTAAAAATTGCAAATTTAAAAAAGGTTTGACATATTCTAAAAAAATTCAGTTTTACAAAATTATTTCAAAAATTTGCATTTTTATTGATGTTTTCAAAAATTGTTCGTGTTTCTCAAAAAGTTCAGAATTTTGAAATATGTTCATGTTTTCCAAAAGTTTGAAGTTTCGAAACTTTGTTCATGTTTTCCAAATATTGTTTGTGTTTCAAAATTTGTTCACATTTTCAAAAATGTTCGGAAAATGTTTGTAATTTCAAATATTATTCATGTTATCAAAAATATTCGTAATTGTTTTGCTCTCATTTTTCAAAGTTTGCTCACGTGTTCAAAAATTCCAAAAATTGTTCACGTTAAACAGAATTGTTCGCATTTTCCAATGTATTCAGAATTTTGAAATTTGTTCACATTTTCAAAAAAGGTCAAAGTATAAAAAATAGTCATGTTTCTATAAAATTGTTCGAAATTTTAAATTTTGTTCATATTTTCTTGAAAGTTTAGAGTTTCAAATTTTGTTCATGATTTCAAAATTGTTCTCATTTTTAAAAATTTCAAAATGTGTTCAAATTTTTGCTCACAATGTTGAAAAATGTTCGCATTTCAAAAAGTATTCAGTTTTTTTAAAAGGCATTTGAAATTTCAAAAATATTTCAAATCTATGGTTGTTCCTTGTTCTTAATGAACCGCGCTACTCATTAGTCACAAGTGCTTGGTTGGTGCATTGATATGCCTGTGCGTCTGAGAGCATCTCCAACAGATGCGCTAAATAAGCTGCGCGCGGCATAAAACGGCTATATAGCGCGTGCGATCGAAAGTAGCGCTCCAGCAGCCCCACTATAATCCCGCGCGCGGTAAACAAGATTCAGCACGCTGGGGAAAACTGCATCGGGCACTGGGTATTTGGTGCGCCAGCTCCAGTGCTCTGGACATCGAACAATTGGGCGCGAGTGAGCAACTGCAGCCCTGAATTCTCCGGCCGCGCCCGCCTTCGCCCCGCCCCGCCCCGTGCCGCCGCCGACGAAATTTCTCCGATGGACGGCGGCGCCAACATCCCCCCAACCCCTCCCTACACACGCGCCCCTCCGCCGCCGCCGCCACAAACCCTTGCGCAGGGTTGACCTCCGGCTTCGCCGCCGGCGCCGCACCGGCTCCAAGCACCGGTCTCACGCGAACGAACTCACAGGGTGGCGTCGCGTCGCAGCCCGCCGCGAAGCCACGGAGCTCCGTCCGCGCGCAACCGATGGTGATGATGGCGACGGTGGCCCAAAAGAAGAGGAAAGTCGACGACGCTTCTAGATGCGTGAAGAAGAATCCAGCAGCGCCTCCGGCCGCGCCTCCGCCTGTTGGGGAACGTAGTAATTTCAAAAAAAAATTACGCACACGCAAGATCATGGTGATGCATAGCAACAAGAGGGGAGAGTGTCGTCCATGTATCCTCGTAGACCGTAAGTGGAAGCGTTATGACAACGCAGTTGATTTAGTCATACGTCTTCACGATTGACCGATCCAAGTACCGAACGTACGGCACCTCCGCGACCTGCACATGTTCAGCTCGGTGACGTCCCACGAACTCACGATCCAGTAGAGCTTCGAGGGAGAGTTCCGTCAGCACGACGACGTGATGACGGTGTTGATGAAGCTACCGACGCAGGGCTTCGCCTAAGCACCGCTACGATATGACCGAGGTGGATTATGGTGGAGGGGGGCACCGCACACGGCTAAAAGATCAATGATCAACTTGTGTGTCCATGGGGTGCCCCCCTCCCCCGTATATAAAGGAGTGGAGGAGGGGGGAGGGCCGGCCCTCCTATGGCGCCCCCTGGAGGAGTCCTATTCCCACTGGGAGTAGGATTCCCCCCCCCTTCCAAGTAGTAGGAGTAGGAGAGAAGGAAAGGGAAGAGAGAAGAGAAGGAAGGAGGGGGCGCCGCCCCTCCCCCTAGTCCAATTCGGACTAGGCCTTGGCGGGCGCACGGCCTGCCTCTCTCTCTCTCCCTTAAAGCCCAATAAGGCCCATATACTCCCCGGCGAATTCCCGTAACTCTCCGGTACTCCGATAAATACCCGAATCACTCGTAACCTTTCCGATGTCCGAATATAGTCATCCAATATATCGATCTTTACGTCTCGACCATTTCGAGACTCCTCGTCATGTCCCCAATCTCATCTGGGACTCCTAACTACCTTCGGTACATCAAAACACATAACTCATAATATAAATCGTCACCGAACGTTAAGCGTGCGGACCATACAGGTTCGAGAACTATGTAGACATATCCGAGACACGTCTTCAGTCAATAACTAATAGCGGAACCTGGATGCTCATATTGGCTCCTACGTATTCTACGAAGATCTTTATCGGTCAAACCGCATAACAACATACGTTGTTCTCTTTGTCATCGGTATGTTACTTGCCCGAGATTCGATCGTCGGTATCTCAATACCTAGCTCAATCTCGTTACCGGCAAGTCTCTTTACTCGTTCCGTAATACATCATTCCGCAACTAACTCATTAGTCACATTGCTTGCAAGGCTTATAGTGATGTGCATTATCGAGAGGGCCCAGAGATACCTCTCCAACAATCGGAGTGACAAATCCTAATCTCGATCTATGCCAACTCAACAAGTACCATCGGAGACACCTGTAGAGCACCTTTATAATCACCCAGTTACGTTGTGACGTTTTGTAGCACACAAAGTGTTCCTCCGGTAATCGGGAGTTGCATAATCTCATAGTCATAGGAACATGTATAAGTCATGAAGAAAGCAATAGTAGTAAACTAAAACGATCAAGTGCTAAGCTAACGGAATGGGTCAAGTCAATTACATCATTCTCCTAATGATGTGATCTTGTTAATCAAATGACAACTCATGTCTATGGTTAGGAAACACAACCATCTTTGATTCAACAAGCTAGTCAAGTAGAGGCATACTAGTGACATTATGTTTGTCTATGTATTCACACATATACTAAGTTTCCGGTTAATACAATTCTAGCATGAATAATAAACATTTATCATGATATAAGAAAATATAAATAACAACTTTATTATTGTCTCTAGGGCATATTTCCTTCACCGCCGCCCGAAGCGTCGGATAGCTCGCAATTTGTTGCGCCAGCGGCCAATGCGCACATGGTGTTTGATGAAATGCCACAAGGTATGATATTTTCCTTTTTTGTTGTTGTTAGATAAATGTATACATATGGATAGCTTGATTAGTTTTCTTTATCATACTTTGTAGTTTCAATGATGACACATATACGTCAACTATGGGTGTTGGCTCCAACAATTCCCATTGATGTCAAACCAATGAAGTGCATCAAGATGATCATGAATATGAATTGGATGAGGGGGTGAGGGTATGGTCGATGCACCGAAAGGAAGGGCGTGCAACTACACCGTGGAGGAAGACATCTTGCTATGCAAGGAATGGTTGAATGTGTTTATGGATGCCACCGTTGGGACGGACCAAACTAGGGATACATATTGGTTTAGGATGAAGGAGTACTTTGATGCACACAACAAGAGTGGAATTGAGCGTACCGACAGAAAGACGAGGAGGAGGAGGAGGAGGAGATGATGAGATAAAGAATGCTATGGAGGCTATTATGAAGGCAAGAAAGAAGCAAATGAGGAGAGAACGGTGGCAAGGAGCCAAGAGTCGGCGGCCGAGGAGAGGAGGGTGGCGGGCGAGGAGAGGAAGATGGCATTGGAGGAGAAGAAATTGGCCATGAAGGAGCAAGCTAGATTATTGGAATATGAGAAGTAATTTTTCTTCATGGACACATCTAACTTCGATGATAGGCAAAAGGAGTACATCAACCTTTGTCGTGATCAAGTCTTGGTCCAAAAAAGATTGATGGGCATGCATGGGAGGCATTGGAGCTACCATGGGAGGCTTGGGAGGCATGGGAGACTTGGGAGGCATGGGAGCCACCATGGGAGGCATGGGTGCTACCATGGGATGCATGGGAACAAAGCATGGGAGCCATGGGCGCCATGGGCGGCATGGTAGACATGGGAGCACCTATGGGAGGCATGGGTGGCTTGGAAGCTACCATGGGAGACATGGGAGGCATGAGTATTGGGTCTCTCATGGGGGGCATGGGAGCACCTCCGGGTGACATGGGTGGATGCATGGCTTTCGGTGTGCCTCACATGTCTTCGCACGATGCCTTTGGAGATAGTGTAAACACCGTCCGAGTTTCCAATGACGATGGGGCGCTTGAAGATGAAGAAGAAAAGAAAGAATCGTCTTCGTAAGAGAAGGAAGAAGCTGGGGCATGATTGTTGATGTTCCATTCATTTGTGTGAACTTTATTTGTCATGAACTTGCTTGTGGTTAGGTGATTTTGAACTATGCCATGAATTTGAACCATGATATGTTGCTCAACTCATGATTTTGCTATTCCGTTTAATGTTTGAGATCATCTTGTTTCATATTGTCAATTTGGTATGTGTTGTTTCATATTTGCCAAGCGCTGGCTGGGCGCGCACTGGATTTTACTGCGTCTGGTGAGGCGCTACAGCGGCGTGCTAAATTTTTGCAGTTTTGGAAAAGCAATTACCCTCCCGCGCGCAAAAACACTATTTCGGCGCTGTAAAAAAAATTTAGCACTGCGCTACCGCGCGCCTATTGGAGATGCTCTGAGAGCATAAGGTCTTGTGTTCGACTCCCAGCAAGGGCGCTAATTTTTTGAATTTTACATACCACGGTCCTACTATTGGGGCTGCCCATGTGCTCATTTATTTGTACGTCGGCTGCTATTTGCCCCAAAATGCTGCAAATAGGAGCTCCCGGTTCTGAGCCCTCGAGGGTGGACTCGAGGATTTGGAGGAGACGACGCTGCCGCCGCCCGCTCAACGTGTCGCTGCCCGACTCCTCCTCAAGATGCCGCTGCCCGACGCCTCGATGCCGGCGTACCTCCTCCGGCATACTGGACTTCTCCCTGGCGGCAAATCCTCGCCTTGCCTCCCCTCCTTTTCCCTCATCGTCTAGTTTTCTTCCATCCACCCGGTCACTGCTGCCACCTTGTCCTCCCCGGCAAGCTCACCAAGCACGCCGTCTCCGAGGGCACCAAGGCCGTCACCAAGTTCACTTCGTCTTAGATTGCCGCTGCCTGAGTCTGTTTAGTCTGGTTCGGTCTGTTCGTGATGCTTTTAGTGATGGATGGAAGTTGCTGAATGATTCCAGAACTGAATTTCCGATGCTTTTTGGTAAAGTGAGACTTTGAAAGCGATGATTCATTTATGCTGTGATGTAATTATCACTATAATCTCTACCATGTGATTGTGCCACAAGGGTGTACTTCCAAATTAGGTGCAGCACCCACCAGATTATTCAATGGCCCCCGTTTAATTGTGTGTTGTCACTGAGCATTGTCGTTGTTATGATCATTAACCTGGTTTGCCAATGCTCTGTTGGCTCGTTGGTGGTAACTGAATTTGTGTTGCTCTTGCAAACTGAGATTTGAAAAGCAAGAATACAGCTTCGCCGCCTCTAAGGTTTAGTTACTTTGGTGGTTGTTGACTCTAGTTATTTGCAAGTCATTGAAGTACTGGTGCTGGATGGAAGTTGTCCAATTATCGCCTGGCTCTTTTTTTTTGAAACGAAGGCAAAAGAATTGCCTCATCGATTAATTAAGAAGAAGAGAATTGCCCAGTTAATTTATGAAAAAGCGGGCGAAAACTGATACAAACAAACTCACTCAACACGAAGCACCACGACCACGTAGACGGCCGCCAAGTGCTCCCAACACTCAACAAGCACAACCCTCAACACTTCTACAATGCACTGGAACCCCGGGCGAGAAAACCGGCAATGATGACTCAAAATACCAAGGCCACGTCGATAACACGACAACCGAGCACAATGCATCATGACATCACGGACGCCTTCCCTTTCACATAATCAACCATAGGAACCTCCAGCTGCTCACTTGACAAAGGTGAATCTTGTCCCTCGCCCGAGGTCGTCGGTGTGTCCACCTTCATATGCTCCACTGACAAACTCAGACATAGCTCCCTAAACTCGGGCATGACCTGCAGCACCGGAGCCACAAGCACGGCAATGGACTCGCCCTTAGTGGAAGACAACATAGGATGGGAGGTAGGCATCAAGGATGAATTGTCTCCGACACGAGGGGATAAGGAGCCATATAACTCCACACCCCCCCCCCCCCCATCCTCCGCGGAGCAAACACCGGCCGCACAAGGAGAGTGCGACGTCAGAGAGGTCTGCAACATAGCCGGCGCAAGGGAGTCTACTCAGAGCAGCCTCCGCTCGTTCTAAAAAGCTCCCAACACGTGCCAGACAACCTTGCAGCAACGCAGTCTGATCAGTCAAAGCGGACTGCAACATCAGCTCCGACGAGGTTGGTGAGCCAACGCTACCATAGACAACAGACGCCCAAGACCCACGATAAAGCGCCTTCGACGGGAGTGCGGATGTCATCGGACCCTCACATGAAGCAAGAGCAGGACGATGCACGACATCGAGCTGCGACAAGAGCGGCACATCAATGCATGGCAGTGAGCTTAGAGGACGCCATGGGTTGCAACATCCACGCGCACGATGACCGTTCTCCAAACAATGCGAACACCGCAATGGCTCTTTGCAAACAGCCGCGCGATGACCATGAGCGTAACATTTGTAACATCTACCGCGAAGCCAAGCGGGGATGGGACGAGGAGCCATTGTCGAGGAAGGCGACGAATTCGGACGACGTGGGTCACGCCGCGGTAGCACCTCCTGCCAACCCTCATTTGTGTCTGCGTCATGCCCCACGCACATCCCTCCTGGCTCTTTGGTTCTAAGAACTGAATTTGTGGTTCTTCTTCTAAACCGAGACTTCAAAAGTAATGAAATTATTTCTGCTGTGATGTATAGTTGTTAGTTGTTCTAATCTCTGCCATACAGTTGTGCTCCTTATAGTAGTAGTAATAATAATGTACAGTAAGATTTTAGGCCCATGATTCATTTTGTTGATTTTCTACTGCAGTTTGATGGTTACTAGATGGTTCTCCTAATCTCTGCAAAATGATTGTGCTGTTGTTGTAACATAAATGTAAATTTTGCAGTTTCTTGATGTACTGACATTAGATTGGTGCAAAACCGAGTGTCATGGGCACTGATTGTTGTTATTGTTCCCTAGTGTCATGGGCTGGGGGTGTTATTTTGGTTCTAGGTTAATTTATGGCAACATTGGTTCTCCACTCTCAGATTATACATCGACAGTTTACAAACATTGGTACTGACATGACTTGGAGATGTACCGGCTACAGATTGCCGTATGGATGGAAAGTTGTATTATATCAATTTGTCAAGTTTTTACTGAATTTTGTTTCCAGGGCTTTTAACGCATTCTAAGAATTTTAGAAGTCCTGTCGTATTCTAGTTAGTTTCAAATGTGCTTTGCTTCACTTTGGAAGATGTCAGTTGTTTGAATTTTAACTCTGCGATCTGCTCGAGATTTTTTTTTGTTTTGTTCTGAACCTTGTGCTTCTGCCTTTGACGATTTCGTTGAATTCACCATTGACGTAGGTCTTGGTTTAATTCCATCGTCATGTTGTACACGCGTACTACTTTTACTGTTGAATTATTTGATCAGATGTTTGGGTGCCAACTGATAACAGGAGATGTATACACTAAGGATGGAAAGTTTTATTTGACCAGATTGGGTAACTTCACGCTGAATTTTGTTTTCAGGGGCAAGAGCTCATTGCGAGCATTAACACCATTTACTCGTTCGAAAATTCAGAAAGTCAGCCCTATTCTAGTGATTTTGTACACAATCTAACCCAGTTCTGATGGTGACACTTTTATGGTCTGATGTGGGGTTATGGAACTTCGAAATATACCTGGTCGTTGCTATTTCATTTCATATAATTTCTTGTCATTATATCGGTTGATGAGATATTGATTTCAAGTCATGCAAAATTATGTTTCTGCTGGGAAAAACTGTTACTAAATTGTTCCCCTGTAGCAACTTTGTCTCATTTTTATTAAGTGACCTTTACAATTCAGTTGCAAGGATATAAGGGGAGTTTGTTACATTATAAAGATTGCATTTTTAAATGTTCCACACCATATTATTTCAATATAACAAACCCTGCCTGCCAAACAAAATTTTTAAACAAAAAGGATTGTGGATGGAGGGGTTTTGAGGGGATCGGTTGGACCCCCCCCCCCCCCCCCCCCCCCGGACAACCTCCCCAATCCACTTCTACCAAACAAAGCCTTAGTAAGGGGTTGGGCTGTTCGCTTATGTGCCAATCCGGAGAATTTTTCTAGACCTTCCAATTGCCATCCAACGGCTAAGCCCCACAGCCCGTTTTTCCCTTTTCTTCTGATGAGACGCGGTGCGGTTTTACCCCCTTTTTTTAGTACACCTGTCTATAAGAGCTGCATTAATGCACAAAGCTTGCCATGGTTTTTTAAACTCAATATAATCACAAATGCTTGTATACACGTAAATGCAATCACCTCTATGAATGCGCACATGCACATATCCGAGATAATGAGCCGGCACAACTTTTAAGATTGATGAATTCGCCACATAAGCCTCGTTTGTCGACGGGGATGTCTTTTCTCACTTAACGAACATCGCCGAAAAGATTGAAATAAATCGGCCATCAGATTGCATAGGTTTTTTTTGTGGGAACGGGTTGCATAGTTATTTCTACAGAAAAAAAAGTGTAGAAGCTTAGTTTCCTGCCATACCGGGATAATTTAATTATGATGTGTGTTAATTTCAGTTCAATATCGACTCGGTGTAGTTCCTTGTGTAGATCGGTTTAGTCCATCGGGGAATCGCGACAAGGGCTAGGACAATTTCTAATAATTGATGCGGATGGAATTTCCAGCATCCCCTGCAACCTCCTTTTTGAAGACGGGGGCAAAATCTTGCCTCATTTCTTGGCTAAGAAGAATGGTGCTCATTTAATCAGTGAAAGACTAGGCGAAAACTGACAAACACCCATAGCGAACGATTGTCATAGAACAAGACAATCTCGAGGGCACGCACCACCGATCTAGCACACGACATATACACTAGACACGCCACGTTGAAGAACACCATCGAGATTGGACACAAGCGTCACGACCATCGGTCCTCCTCAAGCAAGCGACTCCGACTTCACCGCATATGACCATCGACAAAACCATCCCCGCAACAGTTGCATGATGTCACACTAAGATCTGCCAAACAATCGGCCACACGTGCTGACGACAAGGCAACTCCGATTCTGAAGGCGAGCTACAAAGGAGACAGATGCAGGGTCGTCGCCGCGAAGAATCGTCAAGCTGGATGACCCGTCGCCGGTCATCGCCCGGACCTTGCCGCCGCAACTCCAACTTCATGATAACAAATAGACTACGACGACATGCCGAAAAACCGACTACACTGCGCTGAAGGTTTTTTTTTTTTTTGCGGGAAACGACATAGGCCATCTAAATGGGATGCAATCGAGTGAAGGTGAAAACTCCGGAGTTCACTCGAGAACAAAGAGACTGCTGAGAACAAGAAATGGAGGCCGGTGTACGGAGTATGGTTTGGTTACAGACCGATAAGATGTCTCTTCAGACATGGTCTGCTACCATCACCAAGACTTTGCAACGGAAGATATAACAGAGAAAATGACATAAGTGGCTACAGGAAATGAGAAGGGCCGTGTGAAAGCAAAAAAAATTGGGGAGATTCAGCCTCCGCGAAACCTGACCGCCATTCCCCTTTGTTGCATTGGACATATTCTTCTGGGAAGATGAGAACCAAGTGCCGTGACCATGGTTGCTATCCCCTACAGCCTGAGCATGCAGAGCTTAATTATTACTTTACAATACAAAAAAATAGCAGGGCGCAGAAAGTAGGCGAAAGACGAAGCAAGCTGTACCTCCACAGATCGGTCTCCACCATCCTCCAGGCATTTTAAATCCGGTTGCGGTCGAAGTTCTGCTCGTCTGAATACAGATTTCATGCCATTGACATGCGCAATGCCATGTCCCATGTACGTACGTACCAGACTGGAATTCAGTATGGTTTGCATAATCAAAGTGTACTTCTTTTAATCTATATATCTGGATGGATGAGAACAAAAGGTTTGTGTTTGGATTCCTAGTCATACACCACCACTTTACCCTTGTTACTCATGATCAAAGTGCAAGCGCATTCACAAAAAATGGTCTCTAACCAAACAGCTGTGAAAACATGGCTCACACAAAATTTGAATTGCCAATGGTGGCCTGTCCCACATGCCATAGATGTAAGAGGGGATCATTACTTCACAAAAAGTTTGGTCACCCACCTGTTCTGGCAAAAAGTAGGCAACAATCCTGCAAAAATAAACAAATCCACAGGCCATGTCAAACGCTGGCAGTTAGAACCAATCCCAAATGGTGGTCAAATTGCTTTGAGTATCACGAAAACTGGCATGGTCTGCTGGGATTTGCAAATAAAGAATGGTATAAGTTGATATGCATACTCATGTTGAACACAAGGAAACAAAAAAATAGGATTTCTTTACTTACCAGGCCAATAAATGACGAGTCCATAACAGAGCCAAAAAACAGATATGCACCAGGATGAACAAGATCATATACTACATTGGGTGCTGCACTCGCCTAAAGAAAAGGATGACAAGTGGGGTTCAGTCCAAATGCAACAATGGATTATTATTAATTTTTTGAAAAATTGTGGTGTTCTTCCATTTAGATAGTCAATGGCTCAGTATAGGCTTGAAGGTTTAGATGCCCAAAGCTGGTAAAAACACAAACACGTATGTTTAGCTTCCTTGTTGTGTTTTCTATCAACTAAACAGTCAGTGTAAGATCCACGCTCCATATGACTCATGTTGCTCTTACAAAAACAAGTAGAGGAAACTGTATGACGGCTCATGTATACTCTTACCTGCAAACAGGCAAGAACCACTACCTATAAGCTTCTACCTTTGTATAGCTGATATTGGGGCTTCAGACAACACATACTCATGAACTCCAGAGCCTACTTGCAGGTCACATTGTTGTGGATGGCATTGCCAGTCTGCTATATCCACTGTCAGTTTGTTCTGCTCTACATCACCAGAAATCACCACAAGAGCAGGCACCAGATTTGAAGTGGTGGAACCTGCTGCAGTCTCGCATGATGATCTCCCTGTCCTCAACCGCCGACACCATCTTCATCACCACATGGCAGTCCCCACAGACCCGCAGGTTTTTGACAATCTGAAGGGGCGTCCCTGGTGGCGTAGCTATCAGACCGAAGGCAAGAGCCAGCCGCTCACTGTGCGTGACCAGCATGGCTTC
The DNA here is from genome assembly GCF_002575655.3 of Aegilops tauschii subsp. strangulata. Taxonomy (NCBI): domain Eukaryota; kingdom Viridiplantae; phylum Streptophyta; class Magnoliopsida; order Poales; family Poaceae; genus Aegilops; species Aegilops tauschii. Next base: position 485,304,591 of record NC_053040.3, read on the forward strand.
CTTCTGCTCTTGTTCCATGTCATGGAGCACAAAGCTCGTGTTCGGGCAGTAACCCTCCTGCTTCAACCTGGCTGTCATCGCCTTCAGCTTTGTGTATATCTGGTCGGACAGACGGTGCGATTTATCGGAGGCTATAAAGGAATGGACCTTGTTCTTGATCTGAATCCAGCTGGATCCAGCTTCCTTCTTCACCTTTTTAGAATCCATGAGCTTCCTCACTTCATCCCTCTCTTTCCACTTCCCTGCGGACGCATAGATGTTGGAGAGCAGCACGTATGTAGCCGAATCGAGCGGCTCAAGCGATAGCAGCTTCTCTGCGGCCAGCTTCCCAAGCTCAACATTCTTGTGAACTCTGCATGCGCCTAGCAGTGTGCGCCATACCATTGCACCCGCTGGGAACGGCATGCCTCCGATAAGGTCCATTGTTTCATCCAACTTGCCTGCGCGGCTGTAGAGATCCACCATGCACGCATAATGCTCCATGGTGGGACTGATCTTGTGGTCTCTAACCATGGAATCGAAGTATCGCTGGCCTTCTTGTACAAGTCCAGCATGAGTGCATCCTATGATAACCGCAAGGAATGTGACACCATCCATCTCGACGCCCGCAGCTTCCATCTGACGGAATGTATCAAGGGCCTCCTTGCTGTAACCGTGCTGCGCATACCCTGATATCATCGAGTTCCATGACACCAAGTCTCTCTCTGTCTGCCTCTCAAAGACACTTCGAGCACTGTCAATGCTCCCTTTTCTTGCATACATGCTGACAAGTGCGCTGCCCACGCAGATAGCGTCCTGGTATCTGTATTTGATCGAAACAGCGTGGAACTGCCTACCCTGGTCAACGCCAGCGGTGGGACTAGCACATGCATCGATGACACTAGAGATAGTGAACTCATTTGGCTTCATGCCTTGCATGGACATCTCCATGAACACATTTGTGGCACCATCGCAGTCGCCAGCTTGGGAATAGCACGACAACATTGCAGACCATGCAACAACGTCCTTCTGGTCAATGGTTTCAAATATAGAGAGGGCTTCTTCAGTGCTTCCAAGCTTTGAGTATGAGGCAAGAAGTGCAGTTCCGACAGATGGTGCATGCTGGTAGTTGGTTTTGATGATCTGCGCATGAATCTGGGGAGGCAAGACTGGCAGTGATGTTGTGAGCATCGTCGAGTAGGTGAACTCATTTGGCTTGACATTGTCTTCTCTCATTCTGCTAAAGAGTGAGGCAGCAAGAGGAATGTCACCGTTCTGAATGCACCCGCCTATCATAGCAGTCCATGAAACGACACTCTGCGATCCTGACATCAACAAGAATATGTTGAAAGCATCATCCAGTTCGCCGCACTTGCTGTAGGCATCCATAATGGCTGTCATGACATTGCCATCTGAACTGAACCCATGTTTTAGCACACAGCTGTGGAGCTGCCGTGCCAGGGCCAACTGTTTGAGGTTTGCACATAGCTTGATCACCGTCGAGTAGGTCGACTGTGACAGCTTCGCCATGCTTGCTCGCGAGTCATGGAACAGCTCCAGGGCCTCCACCTCACACCCGTTCAACAGAAGGCCTGCCATCAACGTGTTCCACGACACCATGTCCCTGGTCTCCATCCCACAGAACACAGCCTTGGCTTCTTCAACCAGTCCGCACTTCGCGTACATGTTCATCAGGGAATTACACACGAAAACTGTCGAGCGGCATCCGAACTTCACCGACTGAGCATGCACGCGCCGCCCAAGGTCGAGCGCGCCCTGGCCCGCCACCGCGGAGAGGACGCTCGTGAACGTGAACGGGTTCGGCCATATCCCCTCGGCGCGCATCCTGAAGAAGAGCGCCATGGCGTCCGAGTGCGCGCCGCCCTGGGCGTAACCGGTGAGCAACGACGTCCACGTGCCGACGTTCCTCTGCGGCATCCCCTCGAACACCAGCCTGGCATCCTCCACGCCGCCGCACTTCGTGTACACGTCGACGAGGGCCGTGCCGACGCCGACGTCGGCCCGGTCGAGCCCGCACTTGACGCACAGGCAATGCAGCTGCTCCCCGGCGGCCCTGCAGCAGCCCGGCATCGCCCCGCACGCCTTGAGCGCGCAGGACAGCATGGCGCCGTCGACGCGTTCGCCGCCGTGGCGCCGCGCGGCCGAGAAATGGCCCAGCGCCTCCCGCCCCATCCCGCGCCGCGCGCATTCGACGAGGGCGTCCCGGCTGGAGCCGGAGCTTCCCCCCGCCGCGGCGTCCCGGTCGGGACTTCCGTCGAACGCCCGGCGGGCGCTCCGGGTGTTGGGGCGATCGACGTCATGCTCCTCCACCCGGGCCGACGAGGCGCGCGTGGCCAGCCGCTGGCGGCACGCGAAGGCCCGGGGGAGCGCCGGGAGCGCCGTCCTCAGCGCCATGCTACCTCGCTTAGTCGCCGGAGCACATGGCGGCGAGCCGGCGACGCGCGTGGCGGTGGGGAGTGGGAGTGGGAGTGAGGAGAGTCGGGGCTGGACCAGACCAGTCGGTTTGACTTCGGCTCCCGGCGCCTGGGTCGATATGGGTTGGGTGCGACCGGACCCGGGCCCGGCCCAGACCGGACGAGCCCAAACAGAATGGCCACCACCTCCGCCTACGCAGTGGCGGCCGGCGGCGGGGAGGCGTCGCCGTGCCGGGGCGCCCTTCTCAGGCCACGGCCTCCCCCGCACCGCCTCGCGTTCCTCTCCCGGGCGCCCGCTCGTCGGGCCTCGATCTCGCTGCCGCCGGGGCCTCGCCGGGCGGGTCTGACAGCGGCGACCGCGGAGGGGAGGGCGGGGACGGGGATGGAGGACGAGGAGGAGGGGCCGGCGTGGGTGGAGCTGGAGCCGATCAGCGGCGAGGAGCAGCTGGACCGGGCCCTCGCCGAGGCCCAGCAGCGCGGCGTCCCCATCGTCGTGTTCTGGTAAAGGTTTCCTCTGAATTTTAACTAGCTCCCGATTAGGACAGGATGAAATGGGTTATCATGAATCATGCTCCAGCTAACTTGGATTAGGCTTCAATGCTTCACGGTCATGTGGCCTTATGGGGGTAGAAATCTCGCATCTTGGATGAAAAGGGGCTCATCTAGTTACCCTGTCTAGGGCTCTTGGTAGCTCTTGGTCAGCTCTGAGTGGTGATTGGAGAGCTCACCTTCAGTTTTACCCCACAAAGCGCGTTGTCGTGTGCGATCCTTCTAGCGGCTTGTTTCAGTACCGGCGTCTAAACTCTGCCAAATCTTGGTGGTTGTGTGATGTATACTTGGAAGACTCGTTTTCCCGAAACGCAACAATAAGCAGCTCACCCTGCACATTCCATTTTGCTGTTGTTGTAGCCAGTAGTTAGGTTCAGTGTTTCTTCTCCTGGTTCACATCTTAGGCGGATCCGCAGGTCGCTTACATGTATTATGTTTACCACCTAAATACAGTATCATTGCTACAAGATGTTTCCTCATATATATACTCTTGTAGAAAAGTACTTCAATAGTAATGTGCAGTTTATCACATTTTTACATCAGTTTTGACAGTAGGTTCCGTAAATGGATTGGCAGCTGTATTTCAAGTAGTTGTCTGACATAGTGATAACTGTCAAATTATCCCACGGTGTCTTACAGTCTGGGTTGAGGATAAATACCAGCATTTGCAATATGTAGGACGGCGAGTTGGTGCAGGAAATGCATATATCTGAAGCCTAAGCTGGAAAAGTTGGCAGCAGAATACTATCCGAGGTTAGAGCTTTGGTTGCCATGTTGACAAAGTACTGCACCTCTGGAGTTGTTATCGACAAACTGATGATCTCTGTCATGATTTGCTCTGCAGAATCCGGTTTTACTGTGTCGACGTCAACGCTGTTCCACAGAAGCTCGTGAATCGTGCAGGAGTAACGGTAAGTATCCGCCATGTATTGAGTTGGTTCTGCGGTGCTTGTCGCTCATTAACGAACAATAGCAGAACCTTTTCTTGGCACTCAAGCGTGCTTTCTTGTTAGCAAACAGTCCAAACCCGTTTTCATTTTTGTATCTTTTGTTGGAACTTCTCGGCGTTCTTTCTTGGTCTCTGTTCCCTATTTTGGAGGAAATGGTTCCTCTGTGTTGCCACTGGAAACTTTGCTTTCAGTTGCCGGCTTCCTGCAACTTGTACCTACTACCCAAGCGTTTCTTTCTTAGCCGTATGCACATATCCTGTAGCTTTGGTAACAACAAAGCGTACCAAGGATGGCCCCATCATGCGTTTGGCTTCATCGTTATCTTGTCCTGCAACAATTAAATACAGATTGGCCTATATTGGGATCTCAAGTGGATATATTTATCTAACCGCTAATGCCTTCTTTTGTCCAATCTATGTGATCCTTTATGCGGGACTCGAGCAGAAGATGCCTTCCATACAGGTACAAGTAAAGCTTGTTTCTTTCTTTATGGTCTCCATCTCGGCGTTGTGTATCCTGAGGCCGCTGTTTCTTGTCCTGTAAAGATGTGGAGCGACTCCCGGAAGCAGGCCGAGGTGATCGGCGGGCACGAGTCGTGGATGGTGATCGAGGACGTCCGGAGGATGGTCGAGCAGGAGGAATGAATGATCCAACGCGGCGATGGTTCCCGTGACAATACCGGCCTTTCACCGTGGGAAAATGGAGAAAACAAGATAAGAGGCGGAATGGAGAAAACAAGATCGAGATTGAGCTATGTATGTCCAGTTTTGTATAATCATTCATCGCGCACGGACGCCTAGGGTTCTTGGAGAAGGGGGGCTTCTCTTGCTGGGGTCCTCTCTAGGATTTAGAGGATTGGAGGGGCATGCCCTTGATGTATCTATCTATTTTGAGTTTCTGGGATCAGAAGGTTTTCCGTTAGTCATCATGTAGCAATAAAATATCCAGTCAATGACCTTGCAGGGAATTAGAATACATGCTGGGTGCTTTGGTGCCAATTATTCCGTGGTGTCCACTTTGAACTAGTTGCACAGATGGATAAACAGAATATAATTGCAAGGCTTTTATTTGTTAGAAAGAAATAGAGTTACTGTTTTTTTTTCAGGATTAGCATACAATTATGTCTCCCTCTTGGCCTGAATCAGTCAAAACACAAGAGTGTGCTTGCTAATTAGAGATGGGTAGGATGAGTATTTTAATTTGCAAGTGGTGGAAGCAGCAGCAGGCTCCCTTGTACTACTACTGAGCTCAATTAGTCCAGCCATGGATGCTTTAATAGGAGTATTTAGGTTAGCTGCCCATGGATATATGTTCATACGTACTTTTCTAAAAAAAAAAATATTTCCATACTATATTCTCTCCAACCACAAACAGTAGCTGGATGTTTTCTTTGCCTATAGTATTTCTTAATTAATATGATTGCAACCTCAGCACCTTCTTGTGTCTGGCAATTTTTTTATTAAATGAAATTACCCACTACCTTTCTTTACACCCTGTAATTCAGGATGGATGGCAACAGACCCCAGAAGGACTGTCTGTCTGTTGGTTTCACTTTTCTTTGACTATATATATATATATATATATATATACTGGTACTGGTTTATATTGGCGCCGTTTATATTTATCAAAATCAATTTTTTACATCTATTCATATCAAATCAATTTATGTACTAGGTTAAACATTTAAAAAAAATCAGAAGGCCAATGATTTTTCTTCATCGGGTCCACGTGTAAGGTTTCAGATGGACGGCGGCGCCCACCTGTCAGTCGCAGCCCCAACAGAAAGGATAGGGACAGGCCAGGGCGCCCGATGCGCAGTCAGCCCACGAGATATCCGTTTCGAGCATGAGATTTCTGACGAGGAGCAGTTCGTTACGAGCACGCTGTGAGATTCGTGCGGGGTTCCCATCGGACGGCGCACGCGGCCCGCAGAGGCGGCCAGATGGGTCCCCTGGTCGGGAACACGCACAAAAGTCACACGTCGCCCTCGCTGCCTCATTGACCTCCCTTCCACGCGGCAGCCGCTTTTACAAAATTTCCACACGTCCGAGTGTGATTTATGTCTTTTGGTTGCAGCATAGCAATTTTGGAGGACAACGATTTTTTCGTGCTACTTTTGACAAAAAAGCAACAAGAGGAGCAAAGCAGTTCTCTCTCTTTCTTCTTCTCTTTTCTCCGGTGAGTGTGAGTAAGAGTTGATTTCAACATTCCTGCAATTCTCTTCCTCTGTGCCCCTATATGCATAGCGATACCCGTGGTTTTTGTTCATGTAGTATTCAAAATGATATTCTCAAAAAAATAATCAAAATGATACTATGATTTTGCTTTGTTTGTAGCCAAAAATTGTCTAGTCAATATTTTGGCAAGTTAACATTCGACAAATTGTGTCGCGCACTTATAAGCTAAGGAAGGTTGCAGGAATGAATTATGCAAAACATGGTTCCATATACCTTCGGTTTTTGTGGTATGGATGCTTTAAACTTGGACTTAACTAAGATCACTGAATAAATGTAACACTTCCATCTCAATAAAATAACATTTGGCAATGCTTAAATTTGCCTACAATTGCAACCTTTACAGAGATTGGCAAAGCAGTTTGGTAGGCAACCAATTGATAGCCAATGTTTTTGGCTTTGTCAACACGTGGTAAAGTGCGAGTGAATGCTTAGGAGGACTATGGTATCCCAGCCAACCAAAACAAGTCCTAGACTTGACATGGTGCTCGTATTTTTCTAGATTTACTCTAGGTCTTCCGGCGATGTGCATTCAGTGAGAGGCGACACTCCGTCGACTACGAAGGCGTCTGTGGCGACTTCGTCAATATCAAAATGATGTGTCGACTCAGTCTCTCAGAGGTGCTCATAGGGGTAAGGTGTGTGTGCGTGCGTTTGCCGCGCAAGATCTTTGGTTTTCCCCTGGAATAGATGAAAAAAGTGGATCGCTTCTTATATACTCGCTCATAAAGATTATTCTCTATCTATAGTTCAGGGCCTACTAGAAGTAGAAGTTAGCTCTAGTGCAATCCTTACCGACAAAAAAAGATTGTAGTCATGTTGATAATAGTCGAGTGACATTACTTCGTCGGTCGTAACTAAGGAATCTGTTAGAAATGTTTTGAAATGAATATTGTTCTCTCTTTGATCAAGGATTGATATATGAAAAGAAGTGGAGTTTGAAAGAGGGAACGGTTTAGTGTATGCTCGAGTATGTCGACTTTGATCGTAGTGTGTTAAACAAAACACACAGTAAAGCCAGAATTTAGCATCAAACCAATCATTATTTAAATAAATGAAAAAGAAAGATACAGGTGGACATCCATGCATCGCTCCTGTGCAAGCGACATGGGCGGACGCCCCCAACCCTAGCCGCCGCCACCGAAAATTTGCTCGTCATTGGCCTCCCCTATTCTGGTTCCCTCTCGCGGCGCTTTAAGGCACCTGGCGACCGTAGTGTTGTGCTTCATGCGCTTGCCCGCTCTTTGTTGTAGCTCTCGCGACAGTCTGCCCCATTGACCTCCCCTATCTTGCTTCCCTCCTGCGACGCTCTGAAGCATCCCAACGGCAACAGCACCGTGGCGTTCGTGCGCCGGTGAGCGTCCAGGTAGCGGGGGCGTGCCATTCATGATCGGCTCAGCGCAGGGACATAGGGGGTGCTCTAGGTTGCGTCCTAGTGGTATCGTGGTCCCGTGTTGTGGTTGGTTGGTCGGGATAGTGACTGTTGCAAGGAGCTGGTAGTGGGGTGCTTCATGCACGCGTGCCCGCTCTATGTCGTACCTCTCGTGACAGTCTGCCCCCCTGGGCTCCCCTATTTTGGTTCCCTCTTGCAGCGCTCCGAAGCACCCAACGGTCGTAGGAGTGTGGTGTTCATGCGCCGGTGAGCGTCCATGTAGCACGGTCGTGCCATTCACGCTCAGCTCGGTGCAGGTTCATAGGGGGTGCTCTAGGTTGCGTCCTATAAGTGTCGTGGTCCTATGTTGTGGTTGGTTGGCGGGGATAGTGACTGCTGCAAGGAGCTGGTAGTGGGGCACTTTCATGTGTGCGTACCCGCTCTCTGTCGTGGCTCTCGTGAAAGTCTGCCCTTTGGCCTCCCCTGTTTTGCTTCCCTCCTGCAGCGCTCCGAAGCACCCAACGGCTGCGGTGCGGTGGCATTCGTGCACCGGTGAGCATCCAGGGTAGCGCGTGTAGGGTAACGCAGCAGAAAACAAAAATTTTCCGACCTACGCACCAGCCCAGGACCACTATGAAGACTGCATACAGGGTTTGATCTTTTTCGTTACCGACTCGTAGCGCAGCAGAAGTAGAGTCGATGACGATCGGCGGTGCAGATCCCACAGCTAGGATTTACAACCTCCCAACCGCGAGGATGTATACCCTCATCCGCCATACAGACAGCCCTCCGGGAGGCGATCGAACAGTCCCCTGGACGGTGTCGCGGACAGCCCTTCGGGAGGACCTTCGAAACTCGAACGGTCACTCGGACAGCCCTCCGGGAGGACCCACAGAACTCGGACCGTCACTTGGACAGCCCTTCGGGAGGCACTCTCGAACAGCCCCTCAGGGCACTAAGATCGAAACTACGACCTCTCTACAGAGTTGCACACATACGGTGTCAGCTATCCGGCAGGGCTTCGCCGTCCAGAACTAGTTCCTGCCGGAACCCAGACAGCCTTTCGGCTCTATGAAACTATTTCGCTGGGAGGGAGAGAAGAAGCCAGATCATTGCAATGGCATTTATGTGAGAAAGAGTGAGTGTGGAGGGCTGCCCCTCCACCTCTATTTATAGGAAATCCCAAGGGGTAGGGTAGTTTCACACAAAAAACCAAAATGCACATGAATGAAGTCCTTCCACAAGGACCTAGGAGTGAAACCAATGAACAAGAGGGTCCCCAAGGGGGGATACCCCATGTGGCCGGCCACACCCCCATGAGGGGCCCAAAAATGGCTCCTATCCATCCATGTCATCCCCAAGATCTTTTGGAGCAAAGCCCCAAAAGGTGGTTTTCCATAAAGTAACCATAAAGCTGATTTTCACTATTCACGACGACATTTTTCAGCGTCTGTTCGAACTGAAAATATTTGTGTGGGCTTAGAACATTTCCAGTACCCACCAAAATTATTTTCAATGCGTTCCGAAACAATTTCGGTTTAGTGATTTTCATCTGCGAAAAGCATCTGAAGTGGTTCCGGCAGCTCCGGAGCATATCCGGTTATTATCCCGGAAAATTCCAGAAAGCTTCCAGAATGATTCTGGCACCCTCCAAGAATTATCAGGCATGTGCCGAAACCAATTTTAATTTATGGTATCCCCTGAAACAACTTTTCAGTTTCACCGGAACTCATCCGGTGACCTCTCTCTGCGGAACTTTTCCGCTGTCCGAAACTTTTTCAGTGATTTTCTCTCAGACTCCCTGTCTAGTATTCAGCAGACAGATGACCCTTAAGCGTGTGACCCTATAGGTTCGGTGAAGTATAGACATGACCTGGAACCCCTTCCGATCAATGATCAACATCGGAGCCGTGGACACCCATATTGACCCCTATACCCACACGAATGAATATTCGAGTGAACCTCCAGTTGCGGTGAGCTATTCCTGTTGCTTCACGATATATCACAAACACCTGAGGTGAGATTTATTGCATCCCCGTGGGCCAACACTTTGTCCACTATGCAAGTTACCTCGTTACCGGTTTTGTTCTCTTTTCTCGTTTCGTGTTCCGGCATCCCCGTGATCAAATCACAAAGTGTCTGGCCAGACAATGATGGACACCGTAACACCGAGAGGGTCCGAGTATATCTCTCCATCGTCGGAGGAGCAAATCCCAATCTCGAGCTATCAAGTTACTTAACATACTTTCCCATGAACCCGTAAGCCGCCGTAATAGCCATACAGTTACAGATGACGTTTAACAAACCCCAAAGTTCATGAAGCAAGCATGAAGAAACTCGATACTCTCATGGTCTAATGAATTATGCAAACATTAACTATCTTTGTGTTATAAACCATTAACTTGTGACGAATGTATCTCATAGCATAACATCAATTCGGGTCGATTCAACACAAATGTCCTTCCTGACATTGTGCCCTCAAAGTTGCTTGGCATAGACATTCCCATGATTGGGAAAACATAATCATCATGCAACACTTGAGCTAGTCTTAGAGGCACGACTAGGAGTACATTTTACCGTTTATTATTCCACACGTGCATATGGGTTCTCCCCTGAGCCTTTATGGATATACGGGCTCGGGAACCACAGCAGTTATAGCATGGAACATAAACATAATTATGAACAGGGAGATAATCAATAACATTTATTATTGCCACTAGGGCATATCTCCTACAGCGCGGTCGTGCCATTCACAATTGGCTCGGTGCACGTTCATATGGGGTGCTCTAGGTTGCGTCCTAGTGGTGTCATGGTCCTATGTTGTGGTTGGTTGGCCGAGATGGTGACTGTTGCGAGGAGCTGGTGGTGGTGTGGGGTGGAGGTTGTCCCGGACTCAGTCCGGATTTGCTTGTCCACGCCATGGATGGGCTGGATCCACTTGGATCTAGCCTATGTTGGCTCGCCAGCGGTTGGGTTGTGGGTGGTGGCGGGGCTTCCATGGCCTTATGTGTTGGGGTGGTGCAGGTGAGTAGTCTACCTAGTTCAAAAAACGGCGATTTGGATGTGTGTGCTCAACTCGGTGAAAGTTGTGCTCTGACCAAAGCCAATGACAATGATGCCATGGGTGCCGTGAACCTTTTTAAGGCGTCGTTGTATGTTGTTTTCGCCACCCACTTTATGACTTTGGGGGAACCCTGGTTCCAGGTTCACCAGAAACAAATGATGGCGTTGCAATCTGCGTCACAACCCTTCATGAAGGCATCGTCTAGATATCAACTCGGTTGTCATGTTGGGTAGCTATTCGCTATGAGGATGTCGACAGTGGTGGTGCAACCGACTTGGGGTCAACGGTGGTGTGCTCTTCTTCATGTGTTACTCTTCGGATGCCCATCGTGTGTTATATTGTCCTCTTGTTGTGCGTGCTCAAGACCCTCCCACGATTGTTGTAGTGTTGTGACGAGCTTTGGATTTGGTGTTGTCTTGGTTCACCTTAGCCTAGGGACAGAGAATTGATGCCTCCCAAACGTGTTAATTGATCTGTCTTCCTGTGGCGGAGCTTCCAGTCAAAGTTTGTGTTCAATGCCACTCATTGATTGTGGATGCTCCTGTCTTGCCTCGTGTCCTCGGGGGTTTGGTATGCATGCTGGTGCGATGCGTTAGATTATTTGCAAAGTTTTGGCATTATGATCCCTCGATGACACCCCACATCTACTATTAGTGTTTCTCGTGGTGATGGTCTTTCTGTCTGCTAGCTTTTTCGATAAAGGGTGTCTTTTATTAACTGATAATGAAGCATCAAGGGGATACATACATAATGAGTACACACAATCTCTGCACAATTGGGATGCACACAACCAACACCAATGCACACACCCACAAAAGATCACACTAGCAAAGAGCAACGTCATAGACTACCAAAGCTATGCCTTGGCGGAGGGAGACAAAAAAAACCTAAAGCGATCAAAATAACTATCAACGGTATACAACATGGACCACTCGCACCAACTATCCCTTGACAACACAAGGACCATGTGAAAGGTGTTGGGGAACGTAGCGGAAATTCAAAATTTTCTACGCATCACCAAGATCAATCTATGGAGTAATCTAGCAACGAGGGGAAGGGGAGTGCATCTACATACCCTTGTAGATCGCGATGCGGAAGCGTTGCAAGAACGCGGATGAAGGAGTCGTACTCGTAGCGATTCAGATCGCGGTTGATTCCGATCTAAGCGCCGAACCACGGCGCCTCCGCGTTCAACACACGTGCAGCCCGGTGACGTCTCCCACGCCTTGATCCAGCAAGGAGAGAGGGAGAGGTTGGGGAAGACTCCGTCCAGCAGTAGCACGACGGCGTGGTGGTGATGGAGGAGCGTGGCAATCCTGCAGGGCTTCGCCAAGCACCGCGGGAGAGGAGGAGGGAGAGGGGTAGGGCTGCGCCAAGAGAGAGATGTTCTCATGTCTCTGGCAGCCCCAAAACCCCCACTATATATAGGGGAGGGGAAGGGGCTGCGCCCCCATCTAGGGTTCCCCCCCCCCAAGGGGTGCGGCCAGCCCTAGATGGGAGTTGGAGGGGCGGCCAAGGGGGAGAGAGGGGGGCGCACCACTAGGTGGGCCTTAGGCCCATCGAGCCTAGGGTTTCCCCCCTTTCCCCTTCCCTGCGCCTTGGGCCCCTTGTGGGAGGCGCACCAGCCCACCTAGGGGCTGGTCCCTTCCCACACTTGGCCCACGCAGCCCTCTGGGGCCGGTGGCCCCACCTGGTGGACCCCCGGGACCCTCCCGGTGGTCCCGGTACGTTACCGATAGCACCCGAAACTTTTCCGGTGACCAAAACAGGACTTCCCATATATAAATCTTTACCTCCGGACCATTCCGGAACTCCTCGTGATGTCCGGGATCTCATCCGGGACTCCGAACAACATTCGGTAACCATGTATATCTATTCCCTATAACCCTAGCATCATCGAACCTTAAGTGTGTAGACCCTACGGGTTCGGGAACCATGCAGACATGACCGAGACGTTCTCCGGCCAATAACCAACAGCGGGATCTGGATACCCATGTTGGCTCCCACATGTTCCACGATGATCTCATCGGATGAACCACGATGTCGGGGATTCAATCAATCCCGTATACAATTCCCTTTGTCTACCGGTATGGTACTTGCCCGAGATTCGATCGTCGGTATCCCGATACCTTGTTCAATCTCGTTACCGGCAAGTCTCTTTACTCGTTCCGTAACACATCATCCCGTGATCAACTCCTTGGTCACATTGTGCACATTATGATGATGTCCTACCGAGTGGGCCCAGAGATACCTCTCCGTTTACACGGAGTGACGAATCGCAGTCTCGATTCGTGCCAACCCAACAGACACTTTCGGAGATACCTGTAGTGCACCTTTATAGCCACCCAGTTACGTTGTGACGTTTGGTACACCCAAAGCATTCCTACGGTACCCGGGAGTTGCACAATCTCATGGTCTAAGGAAATGGTACTTGACATTAGAAAAGCTTTTAGCAAACGAACTACACGATCTTGTGCTAGGCTTAGGATTGGGTCTCGTCCATCACATCATTCTCCTAATGATGTGATCCCGTTATCAACGACATCCAATGTCCATGGTCAGGAAACCGTAACCATCTATTGATCAACGAGCTAGTCAACTAGAGGCTTACTAGGGACATGGTGTTGTCTATGTATCCACACATGTATCTGAGTTTCCTATCAATACAATTCTAGCATGGATAATAAACGATTATCATGAACAAGGAAATATAATAATAACCAATTTATTATTGCCTCTAGGGCATATTTCCAACAGTCTCCCACTTGCACTAGAGTCAATAATCTAGTTCACATCACCATGTGATTAACACTCACAGGTCACATCACCATGTGACCAACATCCAAAGAGTTTACTAGAGTCAACAATCTAGTTCACATCACTATGTGATTAACACTCAATGAGTTCTGGTTTGATCATGTTATGCTTGTGAGAGAGGTTATTAGTCAACGGGTCTGAACCTTTCAGATCCGTGTGTGCTTTACGAATATCTATGTCATCTTATGGATGCTACCACACGCTACTTGGAGCCATTTCAAATAACTGCTCTACTATACGAATCCGGTTTACTACTCAGAGTCATCCGGATTAGTGTCAAAGTTCGCATCGACGTAACCCTTTACGACGAACTCCTTTTCACCTCCATAATCGAGAAAATTCCTTAGTCCACTAGATACTAAGGATAAGTTCGACCGTTGTCATGTGATCCATTCCCGGATCACTATTGTACCCCTTGACCAACTCATGGCAAGGCACACTTCATGTGCGGTACACAGCATAGCATATTGTAGAGCCTACGCCTAAAGCATAGGGGACGACCTTCGCCCTTTCTCTCTCTTCTGCTGTGGTCACGTCTTGAGTCTTACTCAATACTCACACCTTGTAACACAGCCAAGAACTCCTTCTTTGCTGATCTATTTTGAACTCTTTCAAAATCATGTCAAGGTGTGCGTTCTTTGAAAGTATCATCAGGCGTCTTGATCTATCTCTATAGATCTTGATGCCCAATATGTAAGCAGCTTTATCCAGGTCTTCCTTTGAAAAACTCCTTTCAAACAACCCTTTATGCTTTCCAGAAATTTTACATCATTTCGGATCAACAATATGTCATTCACATATACTTATCAGAAATGTTGTAGCGCTCCCACTCACTTTATTGTAAATACAAGTTTCTAACAAACTTTGTATAAACCCAAAAACTTTGATCACTACATCAAAGCGTATATTCTGACTCCGAGATGCTTGCTCTAGTCCATGGAAGGATTGCTGGAGCTAGCATACCTTTTAGCATCCTTAGGATCGACAAAACCTTTCTGATTGTATCACATACAACCTTTCCTTACGAAAACTGGTAAGGAAACTTGTTTTTGACATCCATCTGCCAGATTTCATAAATGCAGCTAATGCTAACATGATTCCGACTGACTTAAGCATCGCTACGGATGAGAAAATCTCATCGTAGTCAACTCCTTGAACTTGTGAAAATACTCTTTGCCACAAGTCGAGCTTCATAGACGGTAACATTACCGTCCATGTCCGTCTTCTTCTTAAAGATCCATTTATCTCAATGGCTTGCCGATCATCGGGCAAGTTCACCAAAGTCCATGCTTTGTTCTGATACATGGATCCTATCTCGGATTTCATGGCTTCTAACCATTTGTCGGAATATGGGCCCACCATCCCTTCTCCATAGCTCGTAGGTTCAGTATTGTCTAACAACATGATATCTAAGACAGGATCACGTACCACTCTGAAGTAGCACGCATCCTCGTCGTCCTACGAGGTTTGGTAGTGACTTGATCCGAAGTTTCATGATCACTATCATAAGCTTCCACTTCAATTGGTGTAGGTGCCACAGGAACAACTTCCTGTGCCCTGCTACACACCAGTTGAAGTCATGGTTCAATAACCTCATCAAGTCTCCACCATCCTCCCACTCAATTCTTTCGAGAGAAACTTTTCCTCGAGAAAGGACTCGTTTCTAGAAGCAATTACTTTTGCTTCCAGATCTGAAATAGGAGGTATACCCAACTGTTTTGGGTATTCTATGAAGATGCATTTATCCGCTTTGGGTTCGACCTTATCAGCCTGAAACTTTTTCACATAAGCATCGCAGCCCCAAACTTTTAAGAAACGACAACTTATGTTTCTCTAAACGGTGTCGTCTCAACGGAATTGCGTGGTGCCCCTTTTAAAGTGAATGCGTTATCTCTAATGCCTAACCCATAAACGATAGTGGTAATTCGATAAGAGACATCATGGTATGCACCATATCCAATAGGGTGCAGTTATGATGTTCGGACACACCATCACACTGTGGTGTTCCAGGCAGTATTAATTGTGAAACACTTTCCACAATGTCTTAATTGTGTGCCAAACTCGTAACTCAGATACTCATCTCTATGATCATATCACAGAAATTTTATCCTCTTGTCACGACGATCTTCAACTTCACTCTGAAATTACTTGAACCTTTCAATAATTCAGACTTGTGTTTCATCAAGTAAATACACTCAGCATCTACTCAAATCATCTGTCAAGTAAGAACATAACGATATCCACTGCATGCCTCAGCACTCATTGGACTGCATACATCAAAATGTATTACTTCCAACAAGTTGCTCTCTTGTTCTATCTTACTGAAAACGAGGCCTTTCAGTCATCTTGCCCATGTGGTATGATTTGCATGTCTCAAGTGATTCAAAATCAAGTGAGTCGAAACGATCCATCTGCATGGAGTTTCTTCATGCATATATACCAATAGACATGGTTTGCATGTCTCAATCTTTTCAAAACGAGTGAGTCCAAAGATCCATCTACATGGAGCTTCTTCATGCGTTCTATACCAATATGACTCAAATGGCAGTGCCACAAGTATGTGGTACTATCATTACTATTTTATATCTTTTGGCACGAACATGTGTATCACTGCGATCGAGATTAATTTTAGGTGCAAGACCATTGAAGGTATTATTCAAATAAACAGAGTAACCATTATTCTCCTTAAACGAATAACCGTATTGCGATAAACATAATCCAATCATGTTTATGCTCAACGCAAACACCAAATAACAATTATCTAGGTTTAACACCAATCTCGATGGTAGAGGGAGCATGCGATGCTTGATCACATCAACCTTGGAAACACTTCCAACACATATCGTCATCTCACCTTTAGCTAGTCTCCGTTTATTCCGCAGCTTTTATTTCGAGTTACTAACACTTAGCAACCGAACCGGTATCTAATACCCTGGTGCTGCTAGGAGTACTAGTAAAGTACACATTCATATAATGTATATCCAATATACTTCTGTCGACCTTGCCTGCCTTCTCATCTACCAAGTATCTAGGGTAGTTCTGCTTCAGTGACCGTTCCCCTCATTACAGAAGCACTTAGTCTCGGGTTTGGGTTCAACCTTGGGATTCTCCACTAGAGCAGCAAATGATTTGCTGTTTCATGAAGTATCCCTTTTGCCCTTGCCCTTCTAGAAACTAGTGGTTTTACTAACCATCAACAATTGATGCTCCTTCTTGATTTCTACTTTCGCGGTGTCAAACATCGCGAGTTGCTCAAGGATCATCATGTCTATCCCTGATATGTTATAGTTCACCACGAAGCTCTAATAGCTTGGTGGCAGTGACTATGGAGAACCATCACTATCTCATCTGGAAGATTAACTCCCACTCGATTCAAGCGATTGTGGTACTCAGACAATCTGAGCACATGCTCAACGATTGAGCTTTTCTCCCTTAGTCTGCAGGCTTAAGAAACTTGTCAGAGGTCTCATACCTCTTGACGTGGGCACTGGTCTGAAATCCCAATTTCAGTCTTCGGAACATCTCATATGTTCTGCGACGTTTCAAAAACGTCTTTGGTGCCACAATTCTAAACCGTTAGCATTACGCACTGAACTATCACGTAGTCATCAAAACGTGTATGTCAGATGTTTCGCAACATCCACAGACGACGCTGAGGTTCAGCACACCGAGCGATGCATTAAGGGCATAAGCCTTCTGTGCAGCAATGAGGACAATCCTCAGTTCACGGACCTAGTCCGCATAATTGCTACTATCAACTTTCAACTAAATTTTCTCTAGGAACATATCTTAAACAGTAGAACTAAAGCGTAAGCTATGACATAATTTGCAAAGACCTTTTGACTATGTTCATGATAATTAAGTTCATCTGATTATTTAATGAACTCCCACTCAGATAGACATCCCTCTAGTCATCTAAGTGATACATGATCCGAGTCAAACTAGGCCGTGTCCGATCATCACGTGAGACGGACTAGTCATCATCGGTGAACATCTCCATGTTGATCGCATCTACTATACGACTCATGTTCGACCTTTCGATCTCTTGTGTTCCGAGGCCATGTCTGTACATGCTAGGCTCGTCAAGTCAACCTAAGTGTTTCGCATGTGTTCCGAGGCCATGTCTGTACATGCTAGGCTCGTCAACACCCGTTGTATTCGAACGTTAGAATCTATCACACCCGATCATCACGTGGTGCTTCGAAACAACGAACCTTCGCAACGGTGCACAGTTAGGGGGAACACGTCTCTTGAAATTTTAGTGAGGGATCATCTTATTTATGCTACCGTCGTTCGCAAATAAGATGTAAACATGATAAACATCACATGCAAATCATAAGGTGACGTGATATGGCCAATATCATCTTGCGCCTTTGATCTCCATCTTTGAGGCGCGGCATGATCACCTTCGTCACCGGCATGACACCATGATCTCCATCATCGTGTCTTTATGAAGTTGTCTCGCCAACTATTACTTCTACTACTATGGCTAACGGTTAGCAATAAAGTAAAGTAATTACATGGCGTTTTCATTGACACGCAGGTCATACAATAAATTAAGACAACTCCTATGGCTCCTGCCGGTTGTCATACTCATCGACATGCAAGTCGTGATTCCTATTACAAGAACATGATCAATCTCATACATCACATATATCATTCATCACATCCTTTTGGCCATATCACATCACATAGCATACCCTGCAAAAACAAGTTAGACGTCCTCTAATTATTGTTGCATGTTTTACGTGGCTGCTATGGGATTCTAGCAAGAACGTTTCTTACCTACGCAAAAGCCACAACGTGATATGCCAATTTCTATTTACCCTTCATAAGGACTCTTTTCATCGAATCCGATCCGACTAAAGTGGGAGAGACAGACACCCGCTAGCCACCTTATGCAACTAGTGCATGTCAGTCGGTGGAACCTGTCTCACGTAAGTGTACGTGTAAGGTCGGTCCGGGCCGCTTCATCCCACGATGCCGCCGAATCAAGATAAGACTAGTAACGGCAAGTAAATTGACAAAATCGACGCCCACAACTACTTTGTGTTCTACTCGTGCATAGAAACTACGCATAGACCTAGCTCTGATACCACTGTTGGGGAACGTAGCGGAAATTCAAAATTTTCTACGCATCACCAAGATCAATCTATGGAGTAATCTAGCAACGAGGGGAAGGGGAGTGCAGCTACATACCCTTGTAGATCGCGATGCGGAAGCGTTGCAAGAACGCGGATGAAGGAGTCGTACTCGTAGCGATTCAGATCGCGGTTGATTCCGATCTAAGCGCCGAACCACGGCGCCTCCGCGTTCAACACACGTGCAGCCCGGTGACGTCTCCCACGCCTTGATCCAGCAAGGAGAGAGGGAGAGGTTGGGGAAGACTCTGTCCAGCAGCAGCACGACGGCGTGGTGGTGATGGAGGAGCGTGGCAATCCTGCAGGGCTTCGCCAAGCACCGCGGGAGAGGAGGAGGGAGAGGGGTAGGGCTGCGCCAAGAGAGAGATGTTCTCATGTCTCTGGCAGCCCCAAAACCCCCACTATATATAGGGGAGGGGAAGGGGCTGCGCCCCCATCTAGGGTTCCCCCCAAGGGGTGCGGCCAGCCCTAGATGGGAGTTGGAGGGGCGGCCAAGGGGGGAGAGAGGGGGGCGCACCACTAGGTGGGCCTTAGGCCCATCTGAGCCTAGGGTTTCCCCCCTTTCCCCCTTCCCTGCGCCTTGGGCCCCTTGTGGGAGGCGCACCAGCCCACCTAGGGGCTGGTCCCTTCCCACACTTGGCCCACGCAGCCCTCTGGGGCCGGTGGCCCCACCTGGTGGACCCCCGGGACCCTCCCGGTGGTCCCGGTACGTTACCGATAGCACCCGAAACTTTTCCGGTGACCAAAACAGGACTTCCCATATATAAATCTTTACCTCCGGACCATTCCGGAACTCCTCGTGATGTCCGGGATCTCATCCGGGACTCCGAACAACATTCGGTAACCATGTATATCTATTCCCTATAACCCTAGCATCATCGAACCTTAAGTGTGTAGACCCTACGGGTTCGGGAACCATGCAGACATGACCGAGACGTTCTCCGGCCAATAACCAACAGCGGGATTTGGATACCCATGTTGGCTCCCACATGTTCCACGATGATCTCATCGGATGAACCACGATGTCGGGGATTCAATCAATCCCGTATACAATTCCCTTTGTCTACCGGTATGGTACTTGCCCGAGATTCGATCGTCGGTATCCCGATACCTTGTTCAATCTCGTTACCGGCAAGTCTCTTTACTCGTTCCGTAACACATCATCCCGTGATCAACTCCTTGGGCACATTGTTCACATTATGATGATGTCCTTCCAAGTGGGCCCAGAGATACCTCTCCGTTTACACGGAGTGACGAATCCCAGTCTCGATTCGTGCCAACCCAACAGACACTTTCGGAGATACCTGTAGTGCACCTTTATAGCCACCCAGTTACGTTGTGACGTTTGGTACACCCAAAGCATTCCTGCGGTATCCGGGAGTTGCACAATCTCATGGTCTAAGGAAATGATACTTGACATTAGAAAAGCTCTTAGCAAACGAACTACACGATCTTGTGCTAGGCTTAGGATTGGGTCTCGTCCATCACATCATTCTCCTAATGATGTGATCCCGTTATCAACGACATCCAATGTCCATGGTCAGGAAACCGTAACCATCTATTGATCAACGAGCTAGTCAACTAGAGGCTTACTAGGGACATGGTGTTGTCTATGTATCCACACATGTATCTGAGTTTCCTATCAATACAATTCTAGCATGGATAATAAACGATTATCATGAACAAGGAAATATAATAATAACCAATTTATTATTGCCTCTAGGGCATATTTCCAACAAAAGGTTCTTCATAAGCAATACCTCCATGAAGGAAACAACGCACAAGCACCTCTAGAAGGTTGTGCCTTCTCTTGGGTGTAAATTTCTTCTTATCTTCTTTAACCTTGTTACTTGTACGGTATATTGCCTTGTTTCCCTCATAAAAGGATCAACCTGTTCAGGTTATCGATCTGATTTCTTTATAAACTGGACCAGCCAAATACCAAGAGGGTAACTACTCTTGGCTTTTGACATCTTTGAGCAATATATTCAGGTGGGGGAACTCTCCCGCCGTGACTCCTCAAAAAAATCTAACTAAGCCACTTAAAGTGGACCCAAACCAATTATACAAAAGTAGGTTTATGAAAAAAATAACCTCTTGCGAACTGAGCGTAGCTCGGATGGTTAGGTTTCTTGTGGTGAAATCATCCCACTAGGGTTTAAGTTCTAGACTTGGCACTGGTGCTCACATTTTTCTAGATTTATTTTAGACTTTCCGGTGATGTTCGTTCAGCGGGAGGAGACGTCCCCATCGACTACGAAGGCACATGTGGTAACTTCGTCAATCTCCAGATGTTGTGTTGACTCGGTATCTTAGAGGTGCTCATGAGATAGGGTGTGTGTGTTGGCGCGCGCTCATTGGAGCAGTTGCGTAGCTAGCGCAACACCACGCCTCGGGCTAAGCTTAGTGCTACAGTGCATAGTGGCACTGTATCTCCCGTCAATGAACAATCTTACTGAAGGCCCCTGTTGCCCGGGGCCTGGCTGCACCACAACATAGGAGTGAATGTATGTGCATGTGTGTGATCATCTATGATTATATTATGTTCAAGAAAAAAATACTCCTTTTGAAGATAATTATTTTCGACCATGTGACAACGATGTGACTAACTTGTGACATTTGATACTTGGCTAGAGACATGTAAATGAATCGTGAAAAGGAGATATTGACTGAGCATTGTGCTCCTAAAGATAAAGGATAAAGCGAACACTTTTGAAGAATATTACAACCTTCCCTGTCACTTACATCTAGCCACCAATACGAATAGAAGCTAAAAGAACGAAAATGTGAAGGAATGCAATACCTAAATTTGAAGAAAGCATAAACCTATATCAACTCATAGAGTTAGAAGTAGTAATAGTAGTAGTCATCGGCATCATCTTGGAACAAACCAAAATATCTTTGAGAAATACAATACAAACTCATACACGAAGATGTATTGTCTTGATTCTTTTAGATTGACAAGGTGTACTCTTTTGCGTACATTCATTTTCTTATTAAGATGACCAAATATCTTACCATTAGCTCTCCATATAGTTTATAGATGGTATTAAAAAAGCAACTTCGGTCCCAAGGATATTATTTTAGTAACAAGATTGTATTTCTCAACCATCACATTTCTAGATGATAAACCTTACTCTTCCCGCAAAGAAATAATGCCCCAATGATAGCACATGTCAAAAAAACAATATTTATCCCGTGATTCTCTTTTCTGAAACAATGACATAGGAAGAAAAAAGGAAAATGGTGCATTCATGCACCAATGCCGCCAAAGATGATTTCTCCGATCCACTAGCTAGCTTTCCTCGGTCCTCCCCTTGAGAGGCCACCCAACAAAACTACGCAACACCCAACTCCCTCTCCCTTTCCGCCGGCCGAACCATCTAGGAATTCTCCTCCCTCCCCATTGCAGCCGCCACCGCTCTCCCCTCCGCGCTCCGCCTCCTCGCCCGCACCGCTCTACTAGTCTGTGTGGAGCGATGATCCACCTACCCTCCCGGCCTTGGATCGATTCATTCCGTCTGTTGGAGGTGACGAACCCTAACTGTAACCATTTGAAAATTGAGTGACCGACTTGTGACATTCTTATGATAGACAAAAACTCTAGTATTGTGCAATATTTGAGTGATAGAAGAAGAAGAAGAAGAAGAAGAAGAAGAAGAAGAAGTCATATCGGTCAAGAGAACAATACATACATAAATAATAAACCATAGAATGGAGTGTGATTGATTCTGATGTCACGAAGACGATGACATCACGTATGTGCTTGACTGGAGGACGACTTGTACTCTTTTGTGTGCACTTTTTAATACAACAATACATCCGCATCATAGTTTTCTAAGAGTGCTCCGTTTTTAACAGTTCTATTACTGAAACTAAACTTTCACCTCCCCGGCCATGATTTTATTTTCTTGACCACCAAGCCAGTTGCTAAAAACACCTAGCAATCATCTCAAAGATATTTTTTTTCTTCCGAAAGAAAGAACATAACAAGAAAAGAAAAAGGGAAGGAAAGAAAAGGGTGCATTGCATTGCATAGGACTAGTATACTAGCCAGGAGGAGGAAAGCTGCACCAAATCCGCCAAGGATGGTTTTTTCTTCTTCGGTCCACTAGCTTTGCCTTTGTCTTTGCCTTTGCCTAGCCTAGGAGAGGAGAGGAGAGGAGATCGACCAACAAAACCAACACAGCACCCAGCTCCCCCTCCCCTTTCCTCCCCCCCTCCCCTCTCCGCCCGCCCGCCGAACCCTCCAGGAATTCTCCCCTCGCCCGCTAGCCGCCGCCCCTCCCCCCACTCGTCCGCGCCGCTCCGCCGGACTGGCGTGGAGCGGGGATCCGTCCGTCCGCCGGGGCTCCGATTGATTCCCCCCGCCCGTCCGTCCGTCGGAGGTGACGAACCCTAACTCGACCTGCTTGGATTATTATTCTTCCCGGAGTTTGTTGATGTTTCTCTTGCTTCCTCCCCAATCCGTTCGTCGTTGCCGATTTGTTCGCTGCTTCGATGGAGTGGCCAGTGGGTTTGCTGATTTCTTGCCAGATAATCAGGGGTTCAGTTGCTTGAACCCTCGGCAGGTCCGCCCCTAAAAGGTGGGATTTTGTTGTTGTTGGGGTTCCTCTTGCTGCTGCTATCCGGGTAGAGAAATTGACGAAATCAGCTGGGAATTCAGCCGATTCCCTGTCGCTTGTGTTTGGTTTCTTGGCCCTGGCTCTGCTTCTCTGCTTCTGATCGTTTTCTCTGTAGTTCATCCAGTGCTTCTTCCCGAAGCTTCGTGTGTGTTCCTCTTTAATCTCGGTGTGAAATTCGGAGTTCTAATCACCGTTCCGGTGCTTGCTGGTTTCAGGTTTCGTGTGGGAACGAAGGCGGAAAGGAAGGAAGGAAACAGAGCCGGCCGGCTAAGTGACCAGGGCTGCGGCGGCGATGGCTCCGTCTCCGGCGGGCCCCACCTTCGAGGACCTCGAGCGCGACCTGCAGGCGGTGCTCATGGACCAGAACCACCACGGCGGCGGCGGCGGCGCCTCCGCCGAGGAGCTCAGCATGTACCGCAGCGGCAGCGCTCCCCCCACCGTCCAGGGCGCCCGCGCCGCCGTCGGCACGCTCTTCTCGGCCGCGCCCCCGGCCCATGTGGACAACAGCGGCCTCGGCGGCGCCGACATGCTATCCGAGGAGGAGATTCTGTCTCACCCGGCGTACCTGCAGTACTACTACAACAACGAGCACCTTAACCCGAGGCTGCCGGTGCCAATGGTGTCCAAGGAGGACTGGCGCGTGGCGCAGAGGTTCCAGGCTGCCTCCGGGGGCATCGGGGACTGGAGGAGGAGGCCCTCGGAGGCCACTGGCGGGAGCTCTCTGTTCTCGGTGCAGCCAGGAGCACGCGAAGGCAACGGAGTGGACTATCTCCTGAATGATAGGATGGGCAGAGGTGAAAGGAATGGGCTCGCACGCCAGCAGTCGTCGGAGTGGCTTGGGCAAGCCGCTGATGGGCTTATTGGGTTGTCTGATGTCAATGGCCTCGCCTCCCGCCGCAAGAGCTTTGCGGATGCCCTGCAGGTTGAAAATATTTTCTTATTGCATTTGCTGTGATCAATAGATTCTTTAACCTTCAGTAGAACTACATGATGGAAATAAATTGTCTTTGCACCTATACTGATAGGCTACTTCTACAATGCATCACTTTTTTGACTATTTTGTAGCATGTAAGTCTCGGTTTGTTTTGTTATCTAATTTACAGTGGTTTCCATGACAGGAAAATATTAGCCGTCCTGCTTCTAAAGCTGGTCATCTTTCACGCTCTAATAGCCGGAATGCTTTTGAGAGCCCAAATCTTTCGCGCTCTAATAGCCGGAATGCTTTTGAGGGCCCGAATCTTTCACGCTCTAATAGCCGAAATGCTTTTGAGAGCCCAAATCAAGTAAGGTCCTCTGAGTCATCAAAGGCACAACTTCAGAGTAGGTCAGAATCTATGAATGGCTTTCGGTCTGGAACGGCTTCACCCAGTCTTGTCAGGGTACAAAGTTTAGGTTCTTCAATGTCGCACACATTTGCTTCTGCAGTAGGCTCTTCGATCTCAAGAAGCACCACCCCTGACCCTCAGTTGATGCAGAGGGCTCCAAGCCCTTGCCTTCCTCCAGTTGGAGTTAGGATGGGAAAAGCTGATAAAATGGTTGAAGGCAGAAATGTCGCTTCTCGTAATCATGATGGTTCTGACACTGCAGCAGCTCTATCTGCTATGTCCAGTTTAAACCTCTCGGGGAACAACATGGCCAATTTAGAAAGTGATGTGCAAAATCATATTTACCAGAACTTTGGTGGCGATCAAAGAGATGCGCTCTTTAATGTTCCAAAGGAGCATAGACAGTTTTCTACACAGAACTTAGTTCATAATGCTGATGAAGAGCCGATAAATGCCCTGGAATATGCAGTCTTTCCAAATGGTAGCAGTCACTTGAGTAATCCAAATATGAGTAAACTGGCAGCTGAAAGCAACAGCAAGTTCCCTGCACAATCACAGCATGGTAATGGGCACAAGAAAGGATCTTTGCTGAGCCCGACTGGACCTGTGTATCTCTACCAAAACCTGAATGGTGATGGCTCAAACATTGATGTACCTGGACGACATGCAAAGGCTAATTCACGAAGTTCTGGCTCGTCCATGCTGAATAATCACCTGAATACTGGTACTCTCTCTCTCCCTCTCTCTCTCCCTCTCTCTCTCTCTCTCTCTCTCTCTCTCTCTCTGTGTGTGTGTGTGTGCTCCCATTGTTTCCTGACTTGTGTTTTCCTGTCCAGATGGTGAATATGCCAACCTTCTTTCAAATCAAAGGGGGACTGGTTATCAGGTCCAACCAATGGATGCAGTTTATGCCCCTTACTTGCAGGCAAACCCCAACTCTCCCCTTGGTGCAGCTGGAAGCATGAGTCCTTTCCGGGGAAGTAACTTTTCTGGTTCAGGCCACATGGATAATGCTGCATATCAAAAGGCTTATCTTGCATCATTACTTGCTCAGCAGAAGCTACAGTACGGAATGCCATACATGGGCAAATCTGGTGGTCTTAGCCCAACTCTTTATGGCAGTGAACAAGCATATGGCATGGACATGGCATATTTATCAAGTCCAACATCTAGCCATTTTATCCCATCTCCCCAGGGTCATGCCAGGCAAGGAGATAGGCTAACACGTATTCCATCCATGGCAAGGAGCACCACTGGAGGAGCTATGGGATCATGGAGTTCAGAGAATGGTCTGGTAGATAATGCTTATGAGTCTACTCTGCTGGAGGAATTCAAGACCAATAAGACCCGATCTTTTGAGCTGCTAGATATTGTAGGTCATGTGGTCGAGTTCAGGTATTACTTCCTGGATTTAAACTGAGTATAGTTGCTGTGTTTATCTTTATGTGGGATACTAATATGATTCCCCTCTGCAGCTCGGATCAGTATGGGAGTCGCTTTATACAGCAGAAACTTGAAACAGCTTCTACTGAAGAGAAGAACATGATTTTTCCAGAAATACTTCCCCAAGCACGAACGTTGATGACTGATGTTTTTGGAAACTATGTTATACAGAAGGTGAGCAACTATCTTATGCATTTGTATCGAACAAATTTGATTTACTTATTAACGGTTTTTTAGTTTATCTTATTATTTTAAGACCTCAGCTTAATTTGTTGTTCTTGGCAGTTCTTCGAGTATGGGACTGAACCACAACAGAAGCAATTGGCAAACCTACTCAAGGGTCATGTATATACGCTGAGTACACAAATGTATGGCTGCCGGGTTATTCAGAAGGTATGTATTGCTACAAACTAAACTTTTCCCTACCAAATCAGTTATGGACTAGCTGTTTACAGTCTTAGGGACATCATATTTTTCTGTAGGCTTTAGAAGTGGTTGGTGTGGAGCAACAAACACAAATGGCTTTGGAGCTTGACGGAAACACAATTATTCTGAAATTAGTTCGTGATCAGAATGGCAACCATGTAATCCAGAAGTGCATAGAATGCATCCCTCAAGAAAGGATACAGTTCATCGTTTCTGCTTTTTATGGACAAGTGGTTGAACTTTCCACCCATCCATATGGTTGCCGTGTTATTCAGGTGCTATATCAACCTATATCTGGTTTTAATGGATGCGTTTCATTCACAATTTACTAAATTTACCTACCTGTATTGACTACCACCAGAGAGTCTTGGAGCACTGTGATGATGAAAGCACGCAAAATGCCATGATGGAGGAGATCATGCAGTGTGTGGTTCCTTTGACACAAGACCAGTATGGCAATTATGTTATCCAGGTAGCTGCTTATTCATTTACTTGTTAAATATTTGTCGTTGAACAATTTCACTTGGGCCTAGTATATTAAATTAGTGGGAGGGATGGGTCATGTTGGATTTCTTCTACCAAGTTGGCAGTTACATATCATGTAAATGCTCTTTCTCTTGTTTTTATATCTCGTTAGAAGTAGTTTCTAATTACCGAATGTGCTTGTACTGTTTTGTTCATACTTTCTGCCCAGTACCACCAAGTGTTTTGATTTGTTTGGTGTGATCTATCATATGCCGATGTATGATATTATATATAGAGAGTTTTTTTCTTCTGTTTACCACTTTCTCGTACTTTTTTCCTTCTTTTTACCACTTTCTCGTATTACTGTATAGACTAGCGATTACCTAGTTGAAAGTTTCATGTATCCCACTTTACACAAAGGGCTTTTGGTTTCTTTGTTTTGTAGCATGTCTTGCAACACGGGAAACCAGAAGAACGTACTTCTATAATTAAGCAGCTTGCTGGGCAGATCGTGAAGATGAGCCAACAAAAATTTGCTTCCAACGTTGTTGAGAAGTGTCTGTCTTTTGGTTCTCCTGAGGAGCGCCAGATTCTAATTAATGAAATGCTTGGCACTACTGACGAGAATGAGCCATTACAGGTGTGTTTTCAACCAGCTGTTTAAGCATACTGGTTCTTTGTTGCAGAACATGCTCTGTGTAGAAATAAAATTGATATTTATTGACTACCTGAATATAGCTCTTATGTGCTATGGCTGCTGAATTTTGGTATAATTATTGGCACAAGCTATTTCTTGTTTTGTTTATGTCTTTGAGGAACTGAAGTTGTTCAGCATGCCATATGTGTGAAACTGTTTTCTGTTTCCTCATCTGCTGCTTCAAGGCGCAGATGTGGATACCACGTCTTTATTATTCTAAAGCTTGTATTTTCGGGCAATTTCAGTCTTCTGACGTCTAGCTTCTGCTTTCCAGGCAATGATGAAAGACCAGTTTGCAAACTATGTAGTGCAGAAGGTTTTGGAGACTTGCGACGACCACAACCGTGAGCTGATTCTTTCGCGTATCAAGGTCCACCTGAACGCACTGAAGAGATACACCTACGGGAAACATATTGTTGCCCGGGTGGAGAAGCTTATAGCCGCAGGAGGTACCAGTTTCCAAAGCCCCTTTTAGTCATCCTTACTGCAATTCATCCTTCTTCGTTTTTAAGATGCATGGTCATGGAGGCGTTTGCTTGTTGCTTCCTAATCTGCATATCTTTGCAAATCCTTCTTCCATTTGGATTTAATTTGTATTTCTCATTTGCAGAAAGGCGTATCGGGGTCTCGTCGCAGTCTTGCAGAGATTGAATGGTTAGTTTGACAGAATAACCCCTGTACAGACAGATAGCGAGGCTAGCCTTACCAGTAGTCGTTGTCCAGTGCCGTCGTCGGAGAAGTTGGAGCTCAAGAAAGCCTTTGATTGTAAATAAAGGAGGGGGCCTCTGGGAATAAAGAAAGAGAAAGAGAAGAGATTTTGCTTGTTCAAAAGGAGAGAAGTTGTATATTTGTACCGTTTTTCCCTCTTCGAGTAAGATACATATCTATATATGAATATATAAGAAAGGCAAAGCATGGAAGCAAATTAGCTGAAATATTTAGGGTTAGATGATGATGGGAAGCAAGGATACCTGTAGATCCTTTTGCCTTGGGTTTCATCGGTGTATAAGGTTTCCATCTCTTGTAAAGATTTCCTATTTTACTGATGTTTCGCAGAAATCAAATGTTTCAGTCTTTGTAAAGAAGGTTTCACAGAAATCAAATGAATGCCTGTCTATGAAATGAATGCATGCAGCTCTGGAAGTACCAATCTTTTTATTATGTTTCGTCTATGAAATGTCAGCATGCCGCTCTGGAAGTACCAATCTTTTTATTATGTTTTTTTTTCAAAACTGAGGCAAAAGGTTTGCCTCATATATTAATTAAGCAGAGAGGGGAGTTTGTTACAACAGTCACCCTTACACGGCATGAAAGATTACTCACAGAAAATAACAGACCCTAGTTTCTTTGCTCCGGCGGTGACCCAAAGATTTGCCTCGTTAGTGATCATAGTGAGCAAAAATGGCGGTGGGGCGCTCTTATGACGGAAGACCCGGGCATTTCTTTTATTCCATATGGTCCATGACACCAGCATGATCAGCGAGGCCATCGCTTTTCTGTTGGGGACTCCTGCGCCGGTTCGATTTGTCCACCAATTCTTGATGGAAACATCCAGATGCCACAAGGAGGTGTCCATTTGTTCTAGACGGAATTTCTCAGTGGCCATCTTCCAAAGCCGTATGGAATAACGGCACTTGAAGAAAACATGTGGCCCACTCTCTTGCTCCTTTTTGCAAGAGGACAAAGACCACAATTTGGCCATCCCCGCTTGGCAAGCCTGTCGGCTGTCCAGACTTCAGAGTCTATCTTGGATAGCCAACCAAGCAAAGAACTCATGTGTGGTAGATGCATCTTTTTCCATCTTTTTTGGTGTTGATGTCTTACCTGCTAATTTTACTCTTTCAAGCTGTCTCTCGACTTTTGACATATTTTCCTCTTATTTCCTCATAACGATACATCAAATATTTATCGAGAGTTCATGTTTTGACTTCTATTCTTAGTTTCATCACAGGAACATTTGCATGCTCATAATAGCAGTTGAAAGAGAGGAACTAGCTGAATTTGTTGCACTGGCGCTAGGCTTGGCAACTGTTGTTAACAACTACACCCAGTTGCCTCGGTTAGAAATATAATTTGTGCCACAACTCATAACTGATCTAAAATGTAATTAGATGAATTGTTGTTCAAAGCATGATCTTGCAACAGTTAAAATACGCCTTATATTTCGAAACTGGTGGGTGGAGTATGTGTCCACCGCCTGCACCGACTTCCGACAGAATATATTCTTGCGCAAATTCAGAATGCAATTTCAACTTTTCATTATTCGAGTTTCGACAAAAGGGCAAAGCCCCAGGATTCCTATATATAGCCAAGCATGAGATCCTCTAACAGTCACAACCACCAACCATAAGCTCATATGGGTACAGTAACCGGTGCAGACTCCTAAGCACCACCGGAGAATGTGCCCAGGAGCACCGCGGCTGACAGTGAACCGTGGCAGTGGTGTCTGCCGGACGGCACCACCGGCTTTTCTTCCCCCAGGGGTTGGTCGGGGGCGGCTGTGTCACGCGCACGGCATCTTTGTGGCGGCGACGTCCTTGGACATCGTGAAGAGGTCCAGGTTGTGGTGGTACCTGCCCTCCACCACGGCGTCATCTGCTCCAAGGATGCTCTCATCCATGGGCGGTGACCTCCTGGCGCCGTACCCCGCAGCCTGCTCGTCGTCGTCGGAGCAGTTGCCGTTCTCCATCACGTCCTGCATCGCTAGGTCATCGTACTCCTCGTCGGACTTGGTGGAGTGCTCGTCGACGGAGCCTGCCTCAATCTGAAGGAAACGGTTGGCACAGAAAACACTTAGCAATCTGGTTCACTGATGCACAGGCTTTGAAATGAGGCACGCTATCAACTGGCGTTCCTGGTTAGTATATGGCACAATATATTTGGAGTTTTAGGAAGCACCAGCTGCAATCAAGTGTCTGCTACCACAACAGAAGTACGAGTAAATCGCACTAGAAAAATTGCTGGATAACATAGTAGCTACCTCATGAACATCTCTTTCTTCATCAGTTAGATCCTCATCAGTTTCAGCATCAGGTGGGTCGTCAGCATCTTCTTCACTACCATAGACTGAATAATCCTCCATATGCTGGAAAGGTCACCAGAGCATTCGTTAGATCGGAATGCATAGCATCAGCAATCGACTAAAAAAACATTAACACATTACTGCCAGTATTAATAACAAACATATCTTAGTGTTGATGCACAACACATACCTCTTTGGAGGCGCAGTCTGACGTCTTTGGTGAACTGCAGCATGAGGAGAAGTATCTACCGCCTGTCTCGATGCCATCAGCCCTCAGGTCATCTACACTTCCAGCATGGCTGGTGCCACCACCTGTGTCACTCAGCCACGCGCTAATCCCGAAAGAACCAAACTGGAGATTAACTGACTCCGCCTTCCCAATTTGTGATGGGTTAACCATATGATTTCCTACTGATCTACCACTGCCTGTACTGCCATTAGCATTGCCATCACCTGAATCTACATGCCAAGCCTTAGTCACCGAACCATCAGGGTTAAGGAGAGCCATCAGATTCCTCGAAGACCCCTTCCTTTGAATGAACTGGAACATGCCCTTGGAACCCAAGGAGTTAGCTGCACGTTGGTTCCTGTATTCCTCATCCACTACAGGAACAGTGTTTGTGTTGAGGTCATACAGCTGCTCCCCAACTTCTCGCCGGCGAAGACAGCTGAAAACCGTGGCGTGTATCGCTGCCACGCTCTGGTCAACGTTAGTGTTGTTAATTTTCGGCACAAGATGCTTGTCTGCTCGGTTGCAAAGGTATTCCTGGATAGCCCTGATGTTCCGAATGTACTTGATGTATCTGTTCTTTGCTGGGTCCAGTGTCATGTACTTTGCGCGCACAGCAAACCGTTCCATGTGCTTCTCCTCATTTGCAATGTATACCATAAATGGTATTATGGAAGGATGTTTCTTCATTAGCCCCATCTATTAGATATTCAAAATAAAATATAGCTTAGTCCATTCATCAGTGCAACAAAATATATAACAGGTAAACGACGCGAGAGCTGTAATAGAATATTAGTGTTGCTTCTGGACTAGTACGCACCACAAAATTGAGGCTCAAATGAACTCCTTCAACAATAACAGATTGCTTCTGCTCTTCCCAGGATGTAATTAATCTGTCCAGGCTGTCGATGACCATCTCGCTTTGAGCCTTGAACCCTTCTATTGCCATTTGTTTGCTGCCAATCAGCTCGGTCCTAGGAGGTAATACTGAGGAGCCGTGACGAGATTTAACATCTGAAGTGTCATCTTGGCCTTCACTGGTGTTAGGATGAGAAACCATTGCGAGCTTCTTCGCCTGGCGCTTAGCCTTTGACTGAGCAACTGCAACAGGGTCCAAGTATTCTCCTGCATGGTAGGTTGATGCATAGAGAAGAGGATTTTGCTTTTCATCTGCAAAGCTTCTCATCATATGGCGTATAGAATCAGTAGAAACCACTGTCGTTATGCCCAATCTACTACCCTGGATAAAACAAACAGACTGTATTTAGCATTCAGAAAAGAGTCAGCATCACGTATCTCTTTAATTTACAGTGCAATCTTCTAAAAGCAACAAGAAACACAACAGAGCAGGAAAAGGTGTCAAAACGCTTTAAATTGGTATTTGATATGCAGATACTTATCATTAAATGCTTCTGTGTGTACCAAACTACTGTGTCACTGGTGTTCTATATAGTATAGCTATCACCTATCCAGAAATGGCTGAGACGCTTAGGTTAGAAAATTAACATACCAACAGAGACGATAGGGTGGACTTGCCGCATCCGCTTGTCCCACACAAGAGTACTGTCACCGATTCCTTTTTCTCCTTAATTCTGATCAGAATAATTGGAAAAAGACAGAATTGCAAAAATTAGCTGCCGTTGAATTCATTGAGTAGCTACCTATGGGCGCACCGAGATGACTTGGGTGATATATGCATATTTCATTGGAGCATAGTGCATGCACCGTGCTCATAAGAATAATTTAGCTTTTTTCGAAGGAATCATCTGACTTTAACAAAGCACGCTAAGCATAAATGTCTGTCCTAAGCCTGCTCAGTTGTGGACATAATAGATGACTAGGAGCTGTAAATGAAATAGATGAAGAAATATGCTAGTTGGATTGCTTCTAATTCATATGAACTCAATAAGATACAGATAGGGTAAAGTTACCTGCAAGCAAGAAGCAAGTCGGCCTTCTGGTTTGGTCCAACATACTTGTAAGAAGAGAGTGCATCACACACGATATTCAGAAACCTCTCTCTTGAAACAAGAATCGTTGTTTGTGTCTTGTACAATTCGAAGGGCAAGCTGCTGCTACTTGCGTCTGGAATTTCTGTGTTAAGCATCTCAGCATCTTCTCCAATGCCCATGCTAGAGACATTTTCTTCTTTAACAGCCCTGTCCGACCTTGATGCATCCAAGAATTCACTCCTCATCACACTGAATACTCTCTTGCTAATCTGACGGTGACAACAAGGGAGACAAAAAAGAAACTGTTAAACTCCACACACCAATAAAAATAAGTTGTGCACACGAACGGCGTATTAGTTCGCAGCTTATCAAAATAGACGATGAGGAAAATAAGATACGCCAAACAGTCATGACCAAATCAGAGTAAGAAAATTAAGTTAAGTGAGAACCTGATACCAGAGCTCAGGTCAACTCCAAGATGCATATTTGCTTAGGCAGCTAACCAAAATGGACGATGAGAAAAACAAGATATGCCAAACAGTCATGACCAAATCATAGTAAGAAAATTACGTCAAGTGAGAACCTGATGCCAGAGCTCAGGTCAACTCCAAGATGCATATTTGCTTGTAGGAAGCTAATCGAAATGGAAGATGAGGAAGACAAGATACGCCAAACAGTCATGACCAAATCAGAGTAAGAAAATTATGTCAAGTGAGAACCTGATACCACAGCTCAGGTCAAATCCAAGATGCATATTGGCTTAGGAAGCTATAATCGAAATGGACGATGAGGAAAACAAGATATGCCAAACAGCCATCACCAAATCAGAGTACAGAAAATTACGTCAAGTGAGAACCTGATACCGGAGCTCAGGCCAGTTCCAAGATACAGACTAGAACGGTAGCCCGTCAAGCTACAGTTCCCGAGCATAAAGATCATTGGCAAGGCAAAGCCTAGATGTCTATATCATCATAACATGGTGATGTCTCTGTCATCAGAGCACAATAGATCGAAGAAAGGAATAGCGATTCACACTAGGTGTAGCAAGGGGCAACGGTATGTGACGATAATGACCCCCAAGTAAAGTATCACCAAAAGACAAAATTCAGTCTGCAACAAGAGGAATAGCTTGGACAAAATACGCGGAATCAGATCCAATCTTTTGTTGCAAAGAATGACCCTGGCCAAAAGATGGCGAAAAGGATATGAGAGTTTCCTGTCGAATCCAATCCAAGGGAAGTGAACCGACCCGGGGGAGCTTGGATTGGATTGAGCCAAGAACATGATGTGCTCATCGATTGGCGGAGCAGTTGTCGCCTTCCCATGTCAAAATCGCCCCACCGCCAAACACTATGCCAGGCATGCCTAACTACATCGCTTGAGCAAAGAAGAACCAATTCAACACCCTGCTAGGCATGTGCTGTCCGTGAATGAACATGAAGGATCCATGGCATCTACTAGAACATAATAGAAGCAGGCAGAGGCAGTTGTCACCTTGCCGTGTCAAAATCGTCCCACTGCCAAACACTATGCTGGGCATGCCTAACTACATCGTCTGAACCAGGAAGGAGCAATTCAAGCAGCAGCGCGAGAACTCTATGCTGCACATGTTGCTGGCCATGGAGGATCCATGGCATCTAAAACAGAGCAGAAGCAGGCAGTTCCGTCCTCAGTCTAATCTAATCGCGGCATGACGCGAGCGTGTCCCGTGAGGGCGCGCGAGGGCCTCCAATCGGAGGCGAGCGGCCCTCCATTGCTCGGGAGGGATCAAGATCGCGGACAGCGAGAGCGGCAGCAGAGAGGGGAAGGAGATGGGGGGAGGGGAGGGGGGACGACGGACCTTGAAGGCGTGGCGAGCCTTGCAGCCCATGAGCTGGAGGGTGCTCTGCAGGACGGGGCGCGTGTACCGGAACGCCCGCCGGCCGCCGCCGTCGGCGACGGCAATGTAGAGCAGCTTGGGCGGCGCCGTCTCCGCCATGGCCGGGCCCGGATCAGGGACCCTCACGGAGCCCGCTGGGTCAAAGATGGGGTTTTGAGGCGCATTGCGGCGGCGGGGTCATGGGCGCGGGCATGAGCGTGGGCGTGGGGCGGTGGGGGAGGGCCGAGAAGGCAAGCAAGCAGGTGTCGTCACGACGTCCACGCCGCGCGCGCCCATTGCTTCCACATGGCCGCGCTCCCTCTCCCTCTCTCTCTCCGCTCTGCACGAGAGGAGTCGTCGCCTTCCTCCTCCGCTTTCTCTCTCTAAAGTTGTGGGATTTGGCCTCCCTCCTCTGCTTTTCTCCTCTCCTCCTTCCGCTTTTATTGCCTCCTGCCTCTCACCTTTTTTTTCTCTCTTTTCTTTTACCCTTTTTTTATAGAGCTATTAATGTACAAATAATAAAAGTGCTACTTGAAGACGTGGCGTCGACCCGTTGGCTGGGCAGCTGGGGTTGTTGCTAGCCCACCCGAGTTCGAGTCCCGACTCAGACTCGCTCATAAATGCTATCTCCTAAGGAGCGTTCACCATCTAAGAGGGTCCTTAATTTAAGATATGTTATTAAACTTTGTTAATGCAATTAATAAAACTGACACACATTGAACGAGGAACAAAGCAAGTACTTTTTCCTCCTGCTTTAAATCAAAGCTTTGATTTGAACATCAACATGGTTGTATCCCATTTGCAAGGTTGCGGTGTCACATCCTTGCTAACCGAGGTTCGGTTACCGTCGGGAACGAATTTGGTATCTCGCCCAGGTGGGCCCCCTTAATATATTGTCCACGAGGATTCTCCCCTATTAGTTCTCGTTTTAAATGGCTCGAATATAACTTTGACAGCAATCACGAGATTCTAATAGTCCAGTATTATTCTTATTGAATTTTATTTGTTTTCGAATCCCTCTTGTGTGGATCTTTTCGTGCGAATGGTTGTATCTGTCCATCGTCTATACGTGGCACTGGCTGTAGTATTAAGGCTGTGTTTGTTTGGGTTTTAGAGACCAGTTTCCGGTAGAAATAAGCTGAAGCCGTAACAAACAGCTAAAATGGAGCTGTTTTGGGCTCACAGTCCAAAACTGTTTCAGTCGTTTTTACGTGGTACTGGTTGAAGCGAGCCGAGCCGTGCTTCGACCCGGAAACTGTTTTGCCGCAGTGAAATTCCCACCGATGCCCTTGTTAATTCAGCCCAATTACGAAAGGAATGCCCCCGATGCCCTGTTTCAGTCGATCCCCGTCTCGTCTCCTTCATCGCTAACACACGCACGCAGAGGGCAGCGAGAGGGAGAGGAACCTAGGGTTCCGCCGCCGCCACCGCAAGAGCCGCCGGCGCCTCCGCTCTCCGCCGTCGCAAGAGCCCCCGCCGTCGCCGTCATCCACTGCCTCCACTCGCCGTCATCCGCCGCGGGAGCCGCCGCTGCCTCCACTCGCTGTCATCCCTACTCGCCGGTCCCCTCCACCGCCTCCACTCGCCTTCATCCACCGCCGGCCCCCGACGCCCACTCCCTCGTGCACCCATGTCGTCGGCTGTGGTGAGCATTTCTTGGCAGAAAATTTTATTCTTTGTGGATGCTCTACTTGCTGTATATGCTGCATAATGCTTGATGTGGATGCTCTGCTTGCTGTACATGCTGCATAATGCTTGATGTGGATGCTCTTCTTGCTTGAGGCTTGATACATGATGCATGCTTATTGTACATTGATGGGTAAATAAAGATTTCAAGCTTGCTGTTGCTATGGATGCTCTGCTTGATGTACATGTGGATGCTCAGTTTGCTTGCCGGACATGCTTGTTTGCTCGCTGCACATGCTTGTTTGCTATACTAGTTCTTCCGTGTGCTGGAGGATTAATCAGCATAGCCTTGTTGCTTGGTTGCTATACATGCTGGATATTTTGTATGCTGGTATAAATTATGGTGAAAATGAACTAGATGGAGAAGACAGCGAAGAAGGCAGCTAGGAAGGCAGACAAGGGAGACAAGACAGACAAGGCACTTTGGGATGCATACCATACTAGGATATTTTGCGAGTTGTGTGCGAGGGAAGTTGAAGCAGGCAATAGGCCGGGGGCGTTCTTGAGTCCTAGAGGATATAAGAATTTGGGGGAGAGCTGGTTGCAGATAACTAAGAAAAGTTATGTGAGGATGCAATTCAAGAATAGATGGGAAAATCTCAAAACTATGTATTGTCAATGGAAACAATTGCAAATTGACGCATCTGGACTTGGATGGAATGCTAAGCTAGGAACCATTGATGCTGATACTGATTGGTGGAACACTCACCTAATGGTAAGTTCATGTTACTCATAGTATTTACATTGGGTTTTATATTATCTTAATTATCCATTTATCTGACCTTTTGTTCTTTTGCTATTTTTCAGAAACACCCAGAGCATGCAAAGTATAGGAATGCAGGACCACCCAACTTGGCTGAAATGGACCTCATGTTTGATGACCGTCATGTCACCGGTGCCGAGTCCGCTATCCCCGGTGAGATACCATTGGACAAGGAGGAAGTCACTATTGACGATGACTCTGATAGTGCAGAGGATGATGAAGAAGTCATCAAAGCAAAACCAAAGAAGCAGCGCAAGACCAAGTCCTGTAAAGATGATTTTTCTGCTCTAGATGAGAAGAACCCATTTGTTCGGATGTACAAGAAGGCTAGTGATGCGATATGTGTAACGGCTGAAAGTATAAAAGAAGCATCTAGCTCCAGCAAGGCTCATCCTCCCCCTTCTCCTCCGGTTGCTCCTGCCCCTCCTCCTCCGGTTGGCCCTAGTATGAATGAGGCAATGGAGATGGTTCGTGACTGTGGAGTTGAGGAAGGAACTCCTCTCTTTTTCTCTTCCAGCATGCTTTTTATGAAGCCTGAGTATAGAGAAATGTTTGCGTCGGTTCAGACCAAGGAAGGAAGGTTTGATTGGCTCGAGAGAGCGCATGATTATGCTATGTAACTTTTCGTTTAGAATAATTGCTTAGTTCTTTGCTTGGATTATGCTATGTTGTTGGTCTGTACTATTATTGACATTCGTGTGTGAACTATTTTCTTTACTGAATGTGAACTATTTGGTTATTTGAATGCTATTTTCCCATATGTATGAATAATGGATATGACAACTAATGTTGTTGTCATGTTGCATTTGTAGACTGATGGAATTGACGACAGAGGTGGTGACGATGATGATGCTAACATAAAGACAGTACAACTTCAAAACTTGCTCAAGTTAAGTACTGATCTCGCAACCTTAGGTCAAATGGCTATGCACTACAGCAAATCTCGTTTGAATAAGCAACGTAGGCAACCTAGGAGGATTGCAGTACAAACTGGTTATGAATGGGTGATGGAAAAGTTGGCACGTCCTAAATCTTGCTACAAAATGTTTAGAATGTATCCAGATGTTTTCTTGAGTTTGCATGGTGTGTTAGTGAATGACTACCATTTGGAGTCAACTAGCGAGATGAACTCATTGGAATGTCTGGGCATGTTCTTGTGGATGCTTGGAGGCCCTCAATCATTTCGCCAAGCCGAAGATCGGTTTGTTCGGTCAACTGAAACAATCCATAGGAAGTTCAATCATGTGTTGCACTGTGTAAATTCCTTAGGAACATCATCAAACCTATAGATCCTACGTTCACAGATGTGCATCCAAAAATTAGGGACAAGCGTTTCTGGCCTCACTTCAAAGGTTGTATTGGAGCAATTGATGGAACTCACATTCCCGTTATAGTTCCAGCAAAAGAGACCTGTAACTATATGGGACGACATAGTTACACAAGTCAAAATGTGTTGGCAGTTTGTGACTTTGACATGAGATTTACCTTTGTCGTTGCCGGTTGGGCGGGGTCGGTACATGACACACGGATTTTCCATCACAGTATCGAGAAGTATGCTACTACTTATCCCGCGCCTCTTAAAGGTACACAAATCAAGTGTTAGAATTTTGTATAGAATGTTTCTATTATTTTGTACATGTTCTCTAATTTATTCTCTATGGATGTAGATATGTACTACCTTGTTGATTCCGGTTATCCAAACCGGGTGGGATATCTAGCTCCTTACAAAGGGACAACCTATCACCTTGCGGAATTTCATGCTGGACGCCGCCCACCGAGTGGTAAATTTGAGGTGTTCAATCATGATCATTCTTCTCTTCGGAATGTGATTGAACGCTCATTTGGTGTGCTCAAGCAGAAATGGCGCATCCTAAGGGATGTGCCACACTTCAAGGTGGGAAGTCAGACGATGATTATCAGTGCTTGCATGACGCTTCACAATTTCATTAGGGACAGCAAGCTACGCGATAAAGAGTTTGATAAATGTGATGAGAATGAAAATTACATGCCTGCAGTCTCACGGTCAACACCTTTGCTTGGCGACGCCGTTCCCACTTCCTCTGATGAAGGCAACATGAACGACACGCGTGATAGGATTGCGAACTCTTTGTTTATTGCGCGACAAGCTACATAGATTAGTATTTGTACGACATCTAATTATATGTACGGATTATGAATTATATGGACAGTCTAATCCTTTAGCTCTCTTTTGTACGGATTATTAGTCATATGGACTATCTTTTGTATTGTATGGGCAATTGTGACTTGCATGAAGTAGCGATGTGACAACATAATTCTTTTGCTCACTATTATTCTATGTATATATGAGCAAGAAAGTGAGAAAAATATTTTTATGAAAGATTTTATGCATTACCATAAAACAAATCATTCCCTGTCAGTCAAGATACCATTTAAACAATCTATTAACACTAAATCAACAAGTTACACTGATCTCAGTACTCTAAGAGCATTTTAGGCTTTTCATCACCTCAGAGTCGTTTCCACAGCTGCGTTGCCAAACAGCTAACCTTTACTACAGCTGTTTCCGCGGCACAACAGTTTTGCCAGCACAGCAAGTCCACAGCTGAATCTGTTGAAACTGAAGCCCAAACAAACACAGCCTAAATCGCCTTGGTTATGCCGGTGTTCCCGCGTGAGAATTAATTAATTAATTAGGAGAAGAGATCAGACAGGAACAAGTGAGATTTTTATATGAGGACAAGAAAAGTGCAGCTTTGGATTAGGCATCCATCTGCACTAGGTGTTGGGCACGTAGGTGAGTACTCTTGTTTAATCCAGCGATATATTTGGCGGCCTATGCATAAATCAATCTCTTTCTTAGAAAGAACCATGGGGACAAAAATTGAACTGCTATTTACAGACTGACTTGATTTTCATTTCACTCAAATAGCAAAACTAAACTTGTATTTGCAATCAAGTCGGTGCTTAGTAGTTGAATTACTAAAACTCCGAGTACGGACTTCATTCCGATTGTCTGGACTGGAAATTCGAAAATAACTATGTAGTACAGTATAATATTTAATTTATCCCGAAACGTATTCATTGAACTGTAGTACGGTATTCTTGCTATCATACGTACATCACAAAAATAATTGCTGCTCAAAGTTACATGTGTTAAGGACCATATCAGTGTCCAAAATATCACAAACTGGAGGGAGTAGCTTGTACAAATTGTAACCGCGAATAGGATAAAAGAAAGGGTGGTGTTTCCCTCGCAAAAAAAGTGGTGATGTTTTACAGATTGTCAAAAGAAAGGGCGATGTTTTACAGTGGTGCGAATAAAAATGATCTAGACGGGGCATATGTTACAAACTTTTTTTCTTAGAAAAAAAAAAGAAAAATCGCTCGGATCAAATTTGGTAAAGTTTGGCCGATCGTCCGTGTGCGCGATTCCATTATGCTGTTTGCGGCCGGCCGTGGAACCTAGTACGTGCGTGCGTGCACGCGTGACGAGAACCAGCGGCGGCGAGGGCCGGCGTCCGTCCGTTGTTGTAGGATAGATCCCTCTCCCTTTAATTTCTTTCCGGCCGGCACCTTTGCTTTTGCACCCTCTTTCGTTCCCTTTTTGCTTTTCGTACCACGTGTGTAGAACAAACAAACAAACAAATGAGATGGCCGTCCGTCCATGGCGGGCGAGACCAGATGGGTTCGGACGGCGGCGATCGGAATCGGATCGACGACGTACGCCGACCGGCCGCCTCCAGAAGACAGACGTATCTATCTACATCGCTCATAGGTATAGAAAGACATAGACGGACCCTCCTTGAACCAAGATAAAACACAGGGCAAAGTCTAGACGTGCGAGGTCCTCAAGAAGAAAAAGAAAAAGTCTCACTGACCGACCCTTTCACGAAAAAATCCATGCAATTCGGGTCGCGGTCGGTTCCTGCTGCACTCGACACGCGTGCGTGCATGCGTGCGTGCGTATGTAAATACGTTCTTCTTTTTACATCCGTATGTAAATACGTTGGGTGGACGACTGCCGGCACGGTCGATCGGGTGGCCGGTGCTCTCCTCTCCTCTACCACCACTACTCCATCCGTTCATTAACTTATGGTGTATAAACTGAATTTCGTGAACAACGTTTGACCACCGACTGCGCTTTTAATATGCGATTTATATGGTACTCTCTCAGTTTACAGGGCGTGCGTGTACCCCTAGGTCGTCAATTTAATCAACCTAATACAAGTCATATATTACAAAAAATATACCAATATAAACTTCAGATGTTCTATTTTCAAAAGGTATAATTTTTGTGTTATATAGTTTATATTAGAGTGATAAAATTGGCAACCTAGGTATGCGCGTAGGACTTGTAAACTGAAACGGAGGGAGTATGATACAAAAGCATGTCTATACGTACATAAATTGCACATTGATGGAGTAGTGGTTGATCAAATCCTTATATATCTGGGAAGCTCAATAGGACGAGAAGCAAGGGGCGAGTACTTTCGCATGTTTTTAAATTAAAAAAGGTTGTTGTGGTGAGTACAACTTCGACACTAATCAATAGATTCTAACAGTCCATTTTTATTTTTATTGGATTTATTTTATCATGCTATCTCTTTAAATCAATGGCATGCATTTCATAATCTATTTGATTGGGTTTTGAGGCGCATTGCGGCGGCGGGGTCATAGCCGCGGGCACAGGCATGGGCGTGGGGGCGGTGGGGGAGGGCCAAGAAGGCAAGCAAGTGTCGTCAGGAAGACCACGCCGTGCACGCCCATGGCTTCCACATGGTCGCGCTCCCTCCCTCTCTCTTTGGCTCCGCTCTGCACGAGTCGTCACCTTCCTCCTTGGCTTTCTCTCTCTGAAGTTGTGGGATTTGGGCTCCCTCCCCTGCTTTTCTCCTCTTCTCCTTCTGCTTTTATTGCCTCTTGCCTCTCTCGGTTTTCTCTCTCTCTTTTCTTTCATTACCACCGTTTCAATTTTTTAGAGCTAGGAGTATTAATGTACAATAATAAAAGTGCTACTTAAACAACCATTTTAAAAAACACTATTCCCTGAAAAAACACTATTACACTATTAATATAAATTTATATGTTATGAAATCCTATCTATAAGTAAGTTATTTGTATGATTTTTTCAAAGACTTGCTAGTAATTTTATTATTCTTGTATGAAAGTTCTTTTAAAAGTTGGTTTTACTTAATAAATGTAAGATCTCACGAATCTCGATGTAATTTTGCACGGATCTAAGTGTAAGATCTCACGAATATAGCATTGACTGAGGCATAACCAAGTCTCGGCCGACTGAGGTTTAGCAAGACTATGTGTAAATTGCATACTGGTGAAGTAATTGTTGAACCAATTAGTAACTTATTAGCAAAACTTAAATGCCTCGATGAGTACTTTCTCCTGCTTTTAATCAAAACTTTGTTTTAAACATCAATATGCCCACATAGCCCACTGGCAAGGTCATAGTGCGCATCCTTGTCCTTACTGAGTGGGACTCGATTACAGTCGTAAACAAATTCCGGTATCTCGCCCAGGTGGGCTCCTTAATATATTGTCCATGACTTCAGGAGGCTCCTCATCTCGTTTTAAATTTCTCGAATATTACATTGAAAGTAATCACGAGATTGTAGTAATAGTACAATATTATTCTTACTGGATTTTATTTTATCATACTTTACTCTTTGGCACAACCATGCAGTAGGATCGTTTCTTGTGTCAATAATTTTTGATTCGGTCCCTCTTGTGTGGATCTTTTCGTGTGAATGGCTGTATCTGTCCATCGTCTACACGTGGCACTGGTAGTACTATTAAATTACCTTGGTTACGTCGGTGTTCCCGCGTGAGAATTGATTAATTAATTAGGAGAAGAGATCAGACAGGAACAAGTGAAATTTTTATATCAGGGCAGGAAAAGTGCAGCTTTGGATTAGGCATCCATCCGCACTAGGTGTTGGGCACGTAGGTGAGTACTCTTGTTTAACCCAGCGATATCTTTGGCGGCATATGCATAAATCTATCTACTTTTTTTTAAGAAAGAACCATGGGGACAAGAATTGAACTGCTATTTACACGGCTGACTTGATTTTCACTCAAATGGTGTAGCAAATAAAACTTGTATTTACGACCTCCGACCCAAATCTTTACATTATTCTCAATTTCATATGTACATCACAAAAATTACCGTTTGGACAAAGTCACGTGTGTGTGTGTTATAAGGACCATATCAGTCTCCAAAATACCGCTCCAGTTTGTTTTTCTAGACCCGGCAGCAGTGACGCTTCACGCCTCATCCTTTTTGGGACGTTGTCGTGGATCCTAGATGTCTTCGGCCGAACCTCGACAAGATGTTAGGCTTGTTCTCGTTTCACGTTCATCCTTTGATGTACTTTGTAAGTGAGCCTCCCCATCATGTTGTACCGTTCGGCCGAATACTTTGTTGTGTTGTTGTTGTATATATGAATCGGTGCAAAAACTTGTTTCGAGAGTAGCTTATATGTAAACCTGTTTCTTGCCTTCTGAAAAAAAAATAAAAAAAGAACAAACCCGCAAAAAAAAGGAGAAAAAAAGAATAAAATCGCTGCGCCGCAGCTTGCCTTGTGAGCTCTTTTTTCTCCTCGAGAAGGCCAAAGGCCACACATCGTCCGTGCGCGATTCCGTTGTGCGGTTGCGGCCGGTCGTGGAATCGTACGTGCATGGCGAAAACCAGCGGCGATGGCCGGCGTCCGTCCGTTGTTGCAGGATGGATCCCTCTCCCTTTCCGCTCCGGCCGGCCGGCACCTTTGCCTTTGCACCTTCTTTCTTTTCCTTTTTTTGTTGCTCTTCGTATCATAATACGTGTGTGAAACAAACTAACGAGGACGGCCGTCCGTCCATGGCGGGCAGAGACCAGCTGCATTGCATGGATGGATTCGGACGGCGACGACGGGATCGGATCCACGACGTACGCCGACCGGCCGCCTCCAGAAGACAGACCCTCCATCGCTTATAGATAGGCCATTAATAGACGGACCCTCCTTGAACGAAGATAAACACCGGACCAAGTCTAGACGTGTGCCAGCGAGTATACGACGGTGCATGGCGACCGTTGACTCACTCACTCACCCTTTCAAGGCAGCCAAGAGAAAATCCATTCAGTTCGGGTCTCCGTCGGTCGTCGAAGGATCCACCAGAAGTCTATGTCGGCCGGATCCCCAAGGGCCTCCTGTAGACACAACTCCACAAGCCCCCCG
The DNA here is from genome assembly GCF_002575655.3 of Aegilops tauschii subsp. strangulata. Taxonomy (NCBI): domain Eukaryota; kingdom Viridiplantae; phylum Streptophyta; class Magnoliopsida; order Poales; family Poaceae; genus Aegilops; species Aegilops tauschii. The sequence goes on from NC_053040.3 coordinate 485,348,831, forward strand.
CCGATGAAAAAACACACCGATGGAATGTGGATTGTGGATTGGGCAGAGAGAATATTATTCCTCCTATGGGACTACGCCACCGCTTCACATCCCCAAACTAACACGAAGACTCTTTAAAGAGAAACTGAAAAAAATTACCCATACTGTTGTATGACAGGTCTGGGGCTCCGACGACGAGCTCACCGCCATCTAAAACTATGCACCGACGCCCACTTCTCGATCTAGCTAGGCCGGACCACCAATGAAGAACTCTGTGCTGGATCCTTCGGCCGCCGCCGCCACGCACCGCATGACGAAGGACATCCCTCGGGCACACATGTCCTCAGGCTTTGCTCGGCGACGCGCCCTTACGGCAGCGAGAGGGTTTGATGAAGGGTTGGCGGCTAAGTTACATGGCCGTCTACGTCCTCGCCTCTTCGAAGAAAAACAATTCGTGCAACTGATAAGGTGCATGTTCTATTTCCCTTTCTCCGTTGTTGTTGCACTTTTCCCTTTAATATTTGTGTGTGAAAAGAACCATGTATTGTTTTCCCTCAAAAAGTAAAAAGAAGAATAAACATGGGCGGGTGGTGCATGGGCGGATTTGGACTGTGACGACGGGCGGACTGGACCGTCGATGTATGCCGTCCGCCTGGCTACAACACTAAGGGTAAAGTTTTTGGTTTGCCTTGAAGTTGAATTGAATTCATCCTTTTCCCGTTTTCTTGTTTTTATTTTAGAACTAGTAATGACAAAGTATACTAGCCCGGTGCAAAAACAACATATAATAATGCTGAAAGTACCACCACTCCATCCGTTCATTAACTTATGGTGTAAACCGAATTTCGTCAACAACGTTTGACCAGAATTGTTTTTTTTTTTGCAAGTACCAATTGCGCTTTCAATATAGGATTTATATGCTACAAAAGCATGTCTATTCGTACATAAACTGCACATTGATGGGGTAACTGTTGATCAAATCCATATATTTGCTACCCTAAATATGACGAGAAGAAAGGCGCGAATACTTTCGCATGTTTTTAAATTACAAAGGTTGTTGTCGTGAACATTGGCATAATTTGTCGAGTATAACTTTGGCACTAATCAACAGATTCTAATTGTACAGTTTTATTCTTATAGGATTTATTTTATCATGCTAGCTCTTTAAATCGACGGCACACATTTCACAATCCATAAAAAAGGGAAAAATGCATGATCCTATATTTCTTTGTTGTGTCAGTCGTTTTCTATTTTTGTGTTGATCTTTTGTGTCAGTTGGTTGTATCTGTTCTTCGCGGACAGGTGGCAGTACTATTAAATCGCCTTGATTGTGCCGACTGTTCCCATGTGAGAATTAATTAGATTAGACAGGAACAAGTGAGATCTTGAGAGCAGACAGGAACAAGTGATGTTTATATATCAGGGAAAAAAGGGGTGCAACTTTGGATTAGGCATCCATCTGCGCTAGGTGTCGAGCACGTACGTAAGTACGTACTCTTGTTTAATCCAGCAATATTTTTTGCACCATATATACAAATCTACCTCTTCTTCGGCAGTAACCATCAGACAAATACGCACTTGTTCTCTACGCGGCTAAATCAGATTTTACTACATGTATGTCACAAGTAATGGTTTGGAGATATTTTCAGTCAATTAAAAAACCTTGAAAAGATTGAAATTTTAGAAACCATATGCACGGGATTTATGGAATCTTGTAGTTTCTCTTACTTTCTATACAAATATTAAAAAACGAATTACTGGTGTACATCTTGAAGACTGGTCAATGTTCAAATAGCAGTACAGGGAGTATAGTTTATAAATTGTGATGCTAATTTGTACTACTCCACCCAGCACATGAAAAGTGATGCTCCCACTTTTGAGTGCGGCATTTTAAAGACTGGTCCCTGGTGTGCCTGGAATTCAGAAATAATAATAATAAACTCTATATAGAAGTTTTTAAAAAGTTTTTTTCCTGTAAATACAAATGCATTTTCTCTATATACCTGCAAAGTTGGACTGAAGTTGAAGCACTTATTTTGAGACGAAGGGAGTATAACGATTTGTATGGATTTATTTCAGGATTTCGGCGATGCGCTTTCAGTGGGAAGAGACGTTCCTGTCGACGACGAGACGCCTAGGCTGACTTCGTAAATCTCAAGATGATATGCCGGCTCAATCTCTCGAAGGTGCTCATAGGGATATGGTGTGCGTGTGTGCGTTCATGGGGGTGAGAGCAACTCTAGCAGACCCCGCATCCCGCCGGCCCACAAAACACGTTTGCAGTTCACGCAAAACCGCTTTTGCGGGCCGGCACGGGCTGGCACAGATGCAGACCCCCCAAACGGATGCGTAAAAAAGTATATTCACGGAATATGCTTTTCTACGGGTCGGCTTCTGCGGGTTCTGCTCGGGCACCACCGCGACGACCCGCAAACAGAGAAACTGCAAATCTCACATTTGACATAGGGTTTCACAAACAAGTTCAAATTCAAACGACATAAACAGTTTTACACGCAAATAAAAGTCAAGATCATTACGGCAAACGCAAAAGAGGGCCCTGCAAAGGTTTGCGCGCATGTCCGCATCATCTTGGGGGTCGATCTTCACTCCGCGCCATTGAGTCCATCTTGAAGTTTATCGGCGCTACCGAATCTACCCCCGTCGCTTGTTCCAACTCCCGCACCGAAATCATCTACATTGCCACCATATGGAGCAGAGAAAATATCACCGGAGCTGTAACACGGACCGGCCGAGGCGACCATTCTAAAAAGCTTGATCTTTCAAGATCGTGTAGTTCTTCGATCTTTGGCTTTCCCCAGTTTTTGCTTGCGATTGCTCATACGCTTCCGCTTCGATCTCCTCCAATTCGTCCGCACAACCATGATCATCCACGCCGCCCTCCATTTCATTGTAGTCGAATGGTTCGAAAGGGGTTTGATTAATGTCAACCGCGTTCGTGTCCAACAAGTTCACGAACTCGGTTGTTGCATTGTTCGAACCACCGCTATAGCGAACGATAACAAGTCACGAGCTATCGAGAATATTGACGAAAAATGAAAGGGAATCGCCAAGACCGAAGACGCATACCTTCCGGCCATTTCGTCGAACACCTCGCTCGCGGGGGGAGCGGCACCGTTGAACGGCATCGCCGAGCACCTCCTTGCGGGGGGATGGAGTGAGAGGTTGAAGAAGGTGGCTTCCTTGAAGCCGGAACCTTCCTCCGCTTTACGCCCGCGGCCTTGCCGACCTTCTCCGCCGCCGGCCGGGATCGCGTTGCCGCGTTGGCGCCCGGAGCGCGGGCCATCGCAGCGGGGCAGCCGGATTCCCGCCCTGCACGACCACGTTGCCCTGCCGCTTACGGGAAGGCGTGGCGTGTGCTTGGGCGACGGAGGCGGGGTCAACATGGCCGGCGACGAGATCCGCCCGAGGGGAAGGAGCGTGCACGACCTCGACGGTGACGGGGGACAGCATGGGGTTGTCCATGGTGGCGAGGAACTGCCGGGGAGAAGGAACCGGAGCTTGCGGAGGGGGGGCAATGGTGGCGGAGGGTGCGGGGAGCGGGAAAGGGCGCGCGGAAATGTCCCTCCCGCCAAATCACGCGCCGGATAGGGGTTGAGCTCGGGTCGGCCTCCCAGCCCGTGAAGATAGAGGTTGGGGGAGAAGATTTGTCGCGCCCTGCAAATATATTTGCGGGCCGGGGCGGGATGCGGAGTCTGATCGTGCAGATTTTTCGGCCCCGACCCGCAATTTGGCGGTTATTTTGCGGGCCGGGGCGGGATGCGGGGTCTGCTAGAGTTGCTCTGAGTGTGCACGTATCATTGAACGCTTGCGTTTGTACTGTGTTAAGAAAAAGGAAAAAAATGCAGGCACAAATACGACAAAATAACATTTCGATCCACATGTTCGTTCTTTTTATGCACAGTGCACATGAAATATTTGTCGACGAAATCTCTTATACACGAGCCACACATATGTATGTCTATGTGTATGCAAATCGTCCTCCTCCAGAATTTTTGTACTAGGTGTAGAAAGAATGTTTTGGATTGGAGAAACGAAAAAGGCTACTTCTCCAAACGCGCTTCATCGTGCTCTGGACATGCTAAAGGTGGCGAGTGCGCGGGAATAAATGACAATGAGGCGGCCGCGGTGCACGCGATTCCGTTGTGCGATTGCGGCCTGCAAAGCTCGCCGTGTGTGCGTGCGTGCACGGCAAAACCAGCAATGGCGGGCGTCCGTCCGTTCTTGTAGAACACATCCATTTCCCTTTCCGACCCCTTTGCTTTCGCAAGTTTCTTTTCAAGAAAATAAAAAATTTATCTTCATGTGTGAAGAACAAACGTGGATGACCGTCCATGCATGACGAGTAAGACATATGCATGTGCAATTGTGCATGGATGCATTCGAACGGCCAGGAGCAATGTCGTGGCTTTTAGGCAATGACTCCCCTCCGCCAGCGACGCCGTTGCCGGCCCCGTCATCCCCTTCTCCGGCTGGGTCGTCGGGCACAATTGCACATGCAAGCAAGCTCTTTAAATCAATGTCACACATTTCACAATCAATAAAAAGAAAAGAAAATGCGCGATCCTTTCTTTCTCGTGTCAATCGTTTTCGATTCTAGTATATTGTGCTGTCTTTTCTGTTTGTGTCAGTGGATGTGTCCGTTCTTTGTCGACACGTGGCAGGGCGCACTATTAGAATTTCATTGGTCATGCCGGTGCTCCCATGTCCATGCATGTGCGTTTCTTGGATCTTCCATCCTCCCATCGAGTTCTCTCTGATAATAAACGTACAAGAGCGCGTAACGTAGGTTCTTTCCCGGCGGGATGGAGGGAAAGAATCTTGATCAAGTGACTGACTGACATAGTACAAGAGCGCGTAAGGTAGATTATGCTATCTCTCGGCCGCCATTGCTGCCCCGCCACCGCGAGCTCCGGCCCATCTTTCCCGCCCTTCTTCGCCGCCATGAAAGCCTCCCAGCCGGCCCCCGTTACCGTGGAGGTCGCGCACGCGCAATCCCCTCCGGTGGATCTCGTCGCCGGCCATGTCGCCCCCGCCGTTGCCCAAGGCCCCAACGCGCCTGCCCGCAAGCGGCAGGGCAACGTTGTCGTGCAGGCGGCAATCCGGCTGGCCCCGCCGGAAAGCCACGCGCACCGGGTCCCGCCGCCGCCGCGCAATCTGCCCGGTCGCCGGCGGAGAAGGTGAGCAAGGTTTCGGGCGTGAAGCGGAAGAAGGCTCCCATGAAAAGGCAGGCGCATTCGTCCAGTCCCTCTGCTCCGGCAAGATGTTCCCCGACGATGCCGTTCAACGGCGCTGCTCCCACCGCAGGCGAGGTGTTCGATGAAATGGACGGAAGGTATGCATCTTCAATCGTTTGTTCTTGCTTCGCTTTTCGCCATTGTGGTTGTTCATGACTTGATGTCACTAAATGTAGTGGTGGTTCGAAAAATGCCACTGCCGAGTTCGTGAACTTGTTGGACACCAACGCCGTCGACATCGATCAAGCCCCGTTCGCTGATTTCGATTACAATGAAATGGAGGGTGGCGTGGATGATCACGGTGGTGAAGATGAAGTGGAGGAGATGATGGCCCAAGAAACTTGAACAAGCCTGATGGTGACAAGAAGACAAAGGAGAAGATCAAGAGGGAACACGAAGCATCGAGCTTGCGGGACAAGATAGATGTCATGGTGCAATACCGAAAAAGGGTTTCCCCCGCTTTGTATACAAAGCAACCGTCATGGTGCAATCAAATGAGTTGATGTTAGTGAAGACATTGGAGGCAAAGAAAGTGTTGGCCGAGAAGAAGGCACGAGAGAAGCAAGAGAAGTGGCAATTGCTCAAGGACGAGGGGTTGCGCAAGGCGGTCATTGAGGAGAGAAGAGCACGTGCCGTTGAGAACAAAGCCATGTCCAAGCTTCTTGCCGAAGAGAATAGGATCATGACAATGAACCGCAATGACATGGACGACATCACCAAAGAATAGCATGATATGGCAAGGAGAGACATCTTGAAGAGGAGGATGGTTGCGTCGGCCGGTGCTTGTTACAGTGCCGACGATGTTTTCTCATCGGGATTTGGAACCAGTATCGCCGACGCATACTGTGCGCTGGCCGGTGATTTCGGTGCCGGAGTTGGAACAAGTGCCGGCGATGGATTCGGGGGCGGCCATGACCTCGATGGAGGTGGTGCGGAGTGAAGAGCGACCAAGATGATGACGGGCGTGGTCGTTGTTTTTGCAAGTCCTTTTGCGTTTGTCCTACAAAACTATGCTTTTATTTGCGCGCGAACTATGTTTTATTGTTTGAATTTGAACTCATTTGTTGGAATCGCTGTCAAATTCGCTTATTGGGGGTTTTCGGTTTGCGGGTTGACACGGCGGTGCCCGAGCAGACCCCGTATAGCCGACCCGTAACAGAGCATCTTCCGCGTATATCCTTGTCTGACTCTGCCCTCGCCCTCGCCGGCCCGCAAAGATGTTTTTCCGTAAACTGTTAACGCGTTTTGCGGGTCGGCGTTATACGGTGTCGGCTAGAGATGCTCTTACTCCCTTTCGTTCCCTAATGTAAAAAACATTACTAGTGTCAGAAAAGTCTTGCATTATGAGACAGAGGAGTATATTGTAAACTTGCAATGATGATGTTTTGATTTGGACAGGCCGCGGCCCGAGCCTCCCCGGCTTGACACGCGTACGCGGTATGTCGCTGGATGGTCGGATGCCGACCAAGTGATGCCGACAGACACGACACGGTCGATCGTTTTAATTAGCGAGACAAGACTAACGTGTATACTGCATCTGCTAGCTTGGGACGGCGACGACGTACGTGAGCGTTGGGTCGAAGCCTGCCGGCACCGCCGACGTTACGCACGCCAACTCTCCTTCAAAGAAAGAAAACAGGTGGCGGGCACTGTCGGCAAGTCCAGTCAAAGTCTATAGATGCAAGCGACGGTGGCAACCGACCGTTTCAAGGTGCTTCGCGTAGGGGTGAACTTTGCAGGGCACTGACCGCGTCCATGCATGCGTGCGTCTGTCTCTTTCCATTCACAACAAACTTTTTTTTTGTGCATTCACAACAAACATTCATAAAACTGTTCTATCACGTAGTAACACTCCATAATGCATTCACATATGCTCAATTAACCCAGACCCAACATGTACAACAAAGTTCCCGATTCTAAAAGGTTGAATAAGCGCCCCGAGTAGTAAACTCGTATTTTTCATGTCGTCTCTTCTTTTTCGAACCGAGTCTATGATATCTTTTTGATCATGTGTGTCTTAATTCTATCTTGGTCAAAATTCTGTAATTAAGGCATAAATATAAGAAGATTTGTAAATTGCCGATCCCGCCTGCCGCCGGATATTAAGGTATAAATATGAATACACATAAATTGGGTGAACCTAATTTGGAATGATTATGCCTTACCATTGTAGATGCCGTGCTATGTGATATTGAGGGAGGGGGTACTGCACAACCAACAAGCAGTGCGTTGTTGCGATCGTCCCATCCAGGCGAGGCTTCCAACCAGGCTCACACCCCTTTCCATTAATTTCTTAACGGAAATATATCAATACAAGTAGTTCATCCCAAGTAATGGATCTGGAAAAAGAAATCGAAGGGGGCGGGAAAGGGAGGGGCGAGTTGGAGCAATAGATGGAAACCAACCACTGTGGATGCTCAAACTCGAGGTATCCACCACGGGGTGAAACCTGCTAACACTACATATCTCGACAGTGTACCAATACCCAAAAGTCTCAAAAGCCACTAGGCATTACAGACTACACACACATGTATGTGTATGTTTATCTTTTTTGTAGAATATATATTTGTAGGTGCAAAAACAAATTTTTTACATTGAAGAAACTGAAAAGACTACCTAGAGCCCGGTCTCCAGACGCACTTGATCGTGCTATGGGCATGCTAAAGGTAGCGAGTGCGCCGGAATAAATACGGCGATCGCCGCGCGCGCGCGATCGCAGCCTGCAAAGCTCGCCATGCGTGCGTGCATGGCAAAACCAGCAATGGCCGGCGTATGTACGTGTAGAACAAACCTGCAAAAGTGCATGGATGGATGTTGATGGCGACGACCTACCCCGGCCTGGCCATCTCCAAAAGACAGAGTGTTGGATAAAATTAGGACATGCGAGCAGGGCCGGTCCTAGGCAAGGGCAGTAAGGGGTGATGGCCCTGGGCCCGGCCAAACAAAGGCCCTGACCCAGGGGTGCCCCTATGTCTCGCTTGACGCGAGACGAAGCGAGCTCCGAGCGCCCCATATCCTATTAGGCGTGTTAAGCGTCAGTTACAGGTAATTGTGCTAACTGGCGCACACCCCCTCCCGGCACTACGTGAAAAATGGGCTGGCCATATAGGTTTTTCCCCACAGTTTTTTTTCCGCGAGGTTTTTCTAGGAGTTTTTTCCCTGTGGTTTTTGCTGGCATGGGTTTTACTCGGTTTTCTTTTTCCTTTTTTGTTTTCTTTTTATTTTTCTTTCTTTTTCCAATGGGTGAATTCTTTTCGAAAAAGCTTTTTGCACGTTTATGAGATTTTAAAAATTTCCAAAATTTTCAAATTCGTAAAATTATCAATTTTCTATAAAATTTCCCCAAATTATGAAAATTGTTCAAGTAATGAAGTTTCTTCAAATTCGCGAATCTTTTCAAAAACTATTTTTTCTATAGTTTCGTTATCTTTTTTTAATTTCGTGATTTTCTTTCAAATTACAATCTTGTTAAAACCTCTTTGTGAAGACTCTTTCCAAATTACTGGCTTTTAAAAAAAATTGAAAAATTTCCAAGTCTTCAATTGTTTTCAATTTTCTTATTTTTTAAATTTCAAACTTTATTTTAATTTTTTGTGAACAGTTTTTGTCTGAAAAAGTCAACGGTCAACTCTCCTTGGCAGTTGTGTGCATTCGAATTTTTCTGTTTGATTCTGTTAAGTTTATACGGTTTTTATACTATGGTTTACATGGTATTAGTATTATACATAGATATAGTTCGGTTTTGGTAATAACCATTTACTTTTGTTTGGTTTCGTAAATAACCAAATTAACCAAAGTTGATGTGAATTTTTGAGCTCATACTTTTTCACGTGTAAATACATGATATATATAATAATGAGAAAAAACAATTAAAAAATGATAAAGAAGAGTCAATCGATGGGCGCTGGTCCACTAGGTAAACAATTTAAAAAATTCAGATGGGCTGGCCCATATACTCGCATGCGTCAGCGCCCGTTCCCTTAACTGGCGCCCAAGGTGACATTTAGGAGGTGTCTGGGAGCGCTCGCATCAGGCGTTGCGACCGAGCCGACCCAGGTAAGTTGCAGGTTAATTCATCCTTTTCTCTGTTTTTCACTATTTTATTTTTACATTTATTATTATTTTAGAAAAACTTGTAAATACATATATTTCGAAACATAAAACTAATTAAAAATAACTAAAAATTTTACTTTATAAAAGTGAAAAGGCAATGTAAAACATTGTTAGCTTAATTCAAAAAAGGTTGATAGCATAATAAAATAGTTTGTGACATTTTAAAATGTTTAGAAGTTTTATAAAAATGTATGTAACACTATAAAAATGTTAATAAATATTTCTAAAGAAATTCAACATATATATATAAAGTCAGTTGTATATGAAAAATATACGGTGTTTATGAAAAAAAGTAGACATCAAACTTGTACATGAAAGAAATGTTAATCATTGTATTCAAATATGCTAATCATGTATTAAAAAGTTTAATCGAGTACAAAAATGTTCTTGATGTATATAAGAATGTAGAAATCAAAAGTGATTATTAAAAAATGTTGAAATAAAAAATGATTATTAAAAACAATGTTAATTCTGTATTTTAAAATTTCATAACATGTATAAAAATGTTATTGATGGTGTATATGAAAAATTTACATTGCATGTGTAAAAAATATGTATTCCCAATGAATAATGTTCACCATTTATTTGAAAAGACTCCAGTGCAAATCTAATGTCGGATTTTTTTACCATGACAAATCGACCATTTTTACGGCAAATTATGCTCTCCGAGGATGGCAAGTTTAGTCGACGAGCATGAATAATCCACTTCGGTTTACTTTTTTGTCAGAAAATTGTCGCGCTTGCAAACTAAATTTGCCATCATCGCGCCAATATAAAATGCCATGAAAAACATCATTATTTTTCATGCCTAAAAATTGGACTTCAATTTTTTTGTGTTTCCGTTGAAAAAATATTTACCATATAGTAATAGAAGTGTTCAACAATGTATTAAGAAAAAATGTTCTAAAAAGTTTCCTCTCGTTTTCCTCCCTAACCCTAGGTAGCTAAGGCAAACTCTCCGCTCTAGACTTCACCGGGGAGCGCGGGGAGGGGAATCCCGTGCCTTCTCTCCGGTTAGTAGTTTAGGCTTTAGTCATTGCAGGTGCGGCGCTCAGACGGATGTCGACGCTACTTCTTCGAGTTTGTCTTTCGGACTCTGATCCTCCTCGAGTTCATTTGTTTGGACGTAGTCGACGGAGCTCCAATGTAGACTCTCCTGCCATCTCCTTAGGGCGATGAGGTTATGGTTTCTCGTCATGTGGCGAGATTTGGTGTGGAGTGCTTAAGATCTATGTAAGGGTACGTGCACGAAAACTTCTCGACTATCATCGACAAGGTAAAGCCAGGTCCAGTAGAGGAGCGGCGACAACGACGCGTCGGTGGCATATTCTGGTGGTGGTAGTGGTCGTTCATTGGTCTAGGAATCTCGATGTAATTCTTTATTATCTTTGAGATGCTTTGTACTTCCGCTGAATTTTTGTAATAGATTTGATTTTTTTCACAGAAAACAAAACAAAATATTCCGTGTGTACTCTAAAAATATACATTGTGGATTGAAAAAAATAGGTATGTGTTGAACAGAGAAAAAATCGATGAAAAATGACAAAAGAATAAAGGAAACCAATAAAAACTGAAAAAGGAACAAAAAAGACGATGAAAACCAATGGAAAGGAATGAAAACAATGAAAACGGAGAAATATTTTGTTGGTTTAGTAAAAGATGCCAAATTTTGGTAGTTTGGTGACATATATGATGAACTCCTATATGCTATGTGTGTGATCCAGACGAACTACATGTGTTAATTTTAACGTTGCACAACAGTGTATTGATCTAAAGATTTGCTTATTAGTTACACGGAGGCGAACAAATGAACGGTAATTGCACCCGGCGAACGTTCGTTGTAAGGAAGGTGGCAAGCGAACCATCTTTGTTGGCAGTTTTAGTTGTAAAACAAGATAAACAACAGCAGTTTTTAAACGAAAATTGCCTTCTCGGGAAGAAAATGTGTCATGTCTTCCCCCCCACTTGGTCACAACTAAAACTGCCATTGAATCGTTCGTATGTGCCATTGCCAGGTCCTCTGGCGAACGTTCGCCAGTTAGGAGGGTCCCAAATGAAAAGTTCAGCTCTTAATTTGCAGTCGAGATCGCCGAGAAGTACATGTGCCATGACCCTGGCGGCACGGCGATGTCTCCTTCGTCGGAACCTACGTACACATGGCCAAGAAATCACAGATGTCACGACCTTAATTTCGTTTGTGACAAGTCAGTCCCGTCAGCTGAAGAAAACGCACCCACGACCTTAAATGGAATCGATGGATATGAGCAGTTCAGAAATAGAGAGGGGGCATGCGTTGTTGGACGGAAGGAACGCCGCTCCCCGGCCTCCCATTCCCAGGTTGATTGCATGCATCTGCATATGCATAGGCCTAATCCGTCTCCGAGTTTTAACGACTCCCCGGCGTTTCCGCCACTCGCGTAAAGCAACGTAACGTCGACGACGACGACGACGATCCATCTTCTTCTCCCCCGGACCGGGACCCATCTTCTTCCTAGCTCCTCGATCTCATCGATCCATGGAGCGCCTTCTTGGGCTGCTCAAGGTGAAGGTGGTGCGCGGGCTGAACCTGGCCATCTGCGACCCCCTCTCCCACAGCAGCGACCCCTACGTCGTCATCCGCCTCGGACAGCAGGTTCCTACTTCTTCTCGTCCAGCCTCAAGATCGATCGATCGATCATCAAGTAGGAGTAATAACAATGGGCCGAGTGCATGCTACATCTAAAATTCATGCATGCTTCATTCTTCAATTCTTCAATTTCACCCGACGGCTAGCACCAAGCAGATGATCGATTCTGATCTGCTTGGTGCTAGCTATCCGAGGAGGATGAAACAAGCAGATGATCTATTCAGATCTGCTTGTTTGTTTCTCCAATTTCATTCATGTGTAATCGATTCAGATCAACAATTAAAACCACTCTCTCTCTCTCTCTCTCTCTCTCTCTCTCTCTCTCTCTCTTTTTCTCTTTTTACCCGGCATTTATTTTCTTTTCATGTAAATGTGCAGAAAGTGAAGTCGAGCATCAAATATAAAACCATCAACCCAGAATGGAACGAGGAGCTCACCCTGTCTATCACAAACTGGACGCTCCCCGTCAAGATTGTAAGTTTGATCAACATCTCCCTCCCAATCAGGATTTCACAAACTCACCGCCAATATACTCTACTCCGATGATAGAACATTTCATATCTCTTAGCTCCTCAAACCAACCTTTGGGATCTTATTCTGTCACAGGAAGTCTTTGACCACGACACTTTCACCAAGGATGACACCATGGGCGATGCAGAGTTCAGCATCCTCGACTTTGTCGAGATCGCCGTCAAGGACCTGACCCATGTCCGTGATGACACGGTGATGAAGACGTTCCAACCTAACGAGGAGAACTGCTACTCGGCCGACAGCCACATCATGTGGAAAGACGGGAAGGTCACTCAGAATATGGCCCTCAAGCTAAGGAACACCGACACTGGCGAGCTCATCATGCACCTGGAGTGGGTTAACCTCCCCCCAGGCATGTCGCGGTGATTTGATTTGATTTGCAAAGGGAGGCCAGCTATTGCCTTCCTTTTGTGATCGTAATGTTGCTTCCTCTATATATGAGCTATGAGAATAATTAAGCGATGTCTATCCCATTCTTTACATAACACCCACTGTAATGATTTGTGGATCTCACACCAGGATGGTGTGTCTATAATATGAGCAACGTCTTGGTGAGACCCACACATCATCACAGTGGGTGCTACGTAAGGCATGTGATAGACTTATGCTACTGGGGGTAATGCTTGCTTTCAGTTTTGGTTCTGCATATGTTGTATGGCTATTTTAATACAAAAAGGTATATTTTGTCCTAAGACACTTGTATATATAGTCACTCCATGTTAATTTGCTATATCAATCATATTAATTTTGACCTTACTGAGTATACAAGTCATGTCAGATTTTGCTCAGAACATCTCCCTGAACCTTGATATGTATATGACGAGACTAGTACGTTACCGCTAACAGAATATTACTCTATTGACGTTTTCTTTCTTCCCGAGAACGAAAGAAAGGCTCCCACGCGATTAGGGTTTCCTCGCCGGCACCGCCGCCGATCTACCTCGTCTCATGTGGCCTTAGTGCCATGGAGGCACGATGGATCTCGACCCTTGATGGCGGGAGGACCCACACTTCATTTTTAGTTGTTTTATCGCACACCATTCAGTGAGCATCGTTTTATGTGCATTGGGTTTCTTAATTACTTTTTCCAATCGAGAATATTGGTGAAATATGACCCTATTCATATCAGGGAGATGGACAACTAAGAGCATCTCTAGCCGTTGGAGCCCCCAAGAACACCACCGAACCAAAAAAGTTGGTGTCTTAGGGGACAAATGCTCCATCCGGCCGAAATAGGAGTGCATGGGGAGGGCATCATCCCAGCCACACCCCACCCCAACCAAAAGTTTGTGAGGGAAAAGATTAAGTGGGCAAGAGAAAGGACATGTGGGGAGACACGATTCGCCGAAACTCCCGCTGGCGCCCCCAAGAGCCCCCCAACGCATTGGATTTCGCCTGGGTTTGCCGGCGCTATTTTGACGTCCGGGGGGGGGGGGGGGGGGGGGGAGGGCGCTGGGGGCGTGGCTGAGCCGTTTTTCGGCAAAAAAGTGTCACCGAGCCTAAAAAGGTGTCCTGGGGGTGGAGATGCTCTAATATTTCAACCGAACGTTTCCTACCACGTATATCAAAGGCAAACATGTGCCAATATGCTTTGCAAGCACACAAGTACCTGAAATAAAAGGAAATCATACAGATCAATAGGGAATGGTTTAAAAATCCATATATGAGATAGAAGAAAATACAAATAAGCAAAGGAAATTACCTATACTTGATAAATCCCAATATCTCATTTCTACCAGTTGGAACACCTAACACCTAGGGCAACAAACGATGGAGGCCCGAACACATGTCAAAATCTTACGCAAGCAAAATCATGGCCTTTAATAAGATAGTCGAATAGGTACTTCAACAAATTCGTCTTGTTACACAACTCAACATTTATACAGGCCTAGACCTCTTCAGCAAGCCCAAATGATGTGGTACAACCCAACGATTATCAAGCTTGACCCTACCTTTTTCTCTTAGTACATAATGTCCCGATAAGCAGTAAAAATATTTTCATCAATTATTATTTCTTCGTTGTCGGAGCTAAACCCAGCAGATCCCATGGCAGGGTGCCCTAGCGTAGCTATTAGGTCGGAGGGAAAATAAGGAGCAATATTTACCCAGTTCGGGCCATCGCGATTGAGATAATACCCTACTCATATTCGTGCACATTGTGACTGGGGTGTGTACAAAGTACAGATGAATACTAAGGGATTGTATGTTATCACATCAACGAGCTCCGCCACGAGCTTATATAACATACCGGGAGTCCTAGGGGTACAAATCCTACCGATTACATCGATGGAGGTAGATTCCTCCACGGCCTCGGTATGTTCGGCTTGTACAACAAATCTTCTAGAGTCTTTCGTATAATCGTCATGGGTCGCACAACATGGCCCAGGATGAAACCAACGAAGGGGTCCTCAGCCCGACCCACCAGGGCAGGAATCGTAGTGGTTCGAGGCCTACCCTAGGCTTGGACACCTCATTCGTTAAATTCATTGAGAAAAAAATGCTGACTACGCCTTATTTGAATGCATCCATCTCTTTCCCGTCCGACTAACAGCAAAAATCAATAGCAGGTCAACCTCTTTTTCTTCTTCCCTTTTTCCTAAATAATGATGTTTTGTATTCTCTTCGTTCCAAAATAAGTGACTCAACTTTGTACTAGCTTTAGTACAAAGTTAGTATAAAGTTGGGTCACTTATTTTAGGATGGAGGAAGTATTTCCCAAAAATATGATGTTTTGTTTTCATTTATTCTGACATTGAATCTGTGTCGGAGACTATGCTTTATTGACATACATGGATTTAATTTTATTTTGAGATAAAAGTACATGTTTTGTATTTTATTTTATTTCATTGAGGAAAATTTACATGTGTTTTTCTAATGGAAGGAAAATTTACATTATTTGATTTATTTTATTTTATTTATTGAGGAAAATTAACATGCTGTTTTTTTTACCGAAGGAAAATTGACATGCTTGGATGGCCGAATGCAACCAAGGCCCGCACCGCTTAACTAGCCCTAACCTTTTAAGAATGTTTCATGGGCCTCCACTCACACAAAATAATCAACGGGCTCTCTCTGGTCCCCGTGGTTATGCTACTCGGGTTAGTACTTTCGCCTCCACAACAGACGCTTCACAACCTCCAAAGAATACAAAATTCTAACCGAGCAACATTTCTCACAAAAAATATATATCTAACCGAGCAACTCTCTCTTCTCTGACCAAATGAAAGACATCTCAAATAGATCCATTCTAAAAAGAACATCGCAAATACTCGACAAATTCTTTAACACTGGCTCCACCCAGTTATTATTATTAGTATCACCATCCATATCATTTGTATTCCAAATGAATGATTAACTGTATGTAGACTCATTCCGGCAAAATTTTGTATGTAAATACATAACAGAGCCTGCGATGCGACCCAAAACTATATACGGGACAGGTCCCATGTTCATTATTCCTTCCATTCATTGTATCTATAATATTATCTCAGACAACCATAACGCCTTTTTATTTTCTCTCCTCCTGTCAGAGCGAGCGCACGCCGTGACGACCCCTCCCGGGACCAGGAGTGCGTTGCCCCGGGGCCATCCATCTCGGTGGAGAAACAAGAGTGCTTTGCACGCCGGAACGCCGTCAGAGTGCACGCGCCAAGGCCGGGGAAGAGAGCCTCATCAATGGTGGTGCTGCGAGAACGGCCACCATCTCCTCTTCTTCGCCGTGTGATGCAACCTCGGAGCATCTGTTGGCAAAACCATGGGACAGAGAGGGTTTCAGCGATTACTGTTACCAGGCAGAGATCGCGGTGTCAGTGTGGAATGTTGGTTGCATACGTTTGCGACGGGGACTGGACACGCATTGCATGTATGCCAATGGCAGGCAGGCAAGCAGGCCTGCATAATTTTCTCGAAGTGGCTGAGGCAAACAAGCAGAATGGTTTAATGTGTTGTCCATGCCCTATATGTGGGAATACGAAGTCTTACTCTGACCGAAAAATCCTTCACACCCACCTGCTTTATAAGGGTTTCATGCCACACTATAATGTTTGGACCAGGCACGGAGAAATAGGGGTTATGATGGAAGACAGCGAAGAAGAAGAGGACGATGACAACTATGTGCCCCCTGAATACGGTGATGCTGCAACGCGGGAAGCTGCTGAAGATCAAGAGGAACCAGACGATGTGCCCGATGATGATGATCTCCGCCGGGTCATTGTCGATGCAATGACACAATGCGAAAGTCAAAAGGAGAAGCTGAAGTTTGATCGCATGTTAGAGGATCACAAAAAAGGGTTGTACCTCAATTGCGAAGATGGCAACACAAAACTCGGTACTGTACTGGAATTGCTGCAGTGGAAGACAGAATGTTGTGCCTGACAAAGGATTTGAGAAGCTACTGAAAATATTGAAGAAGAAGTTTCCAAAGGATAACGAATTGCCCGACAGTACGTACGCAGCAAAGAAGGTCGTATGCCCTCTAGGATTGGAGGTGCAGAAGATACATGCATGCCCTAATGACTGCATCCTCTACCGCGGTGCGTACGAGGATTTGAACGCATGCCCGGTATGCGGTGCATTGCGGTATAAGATCAGACGAGATGACCCTGGTGATGTTGGCGGCGAGCCCCCCAGGAAGAGAGTTCCTGCGAAGGTGATGTGGTATGCTCCTATAATACCACGGTTGAAACGTCTGTTCAGAAACAAAGAGCATGCCAAGTTGATGCGATGGCACAAAGAGGACCGTAAGAAAGACGGGAAGTTGAGAGCACCCGCTGACGGGTCGCAGTGGAGAAAAATCGAGAGAAAGTACTGGGCTGGGTTTGCAGGTGACCCAAGGAACGTATGGTTTGGTTTAAGCGCGGATGGCATTAATCCTTTCGGGGAGCAGAGTAGCAATCACAGCACCTGGCCCGTGACTCTATGTATGTATAACCTTCCTCCTTGGATGTGCATGAAGCGGAAGTTCATTATAACTACGCCTTGTTTGAATGCATCCATCTCTTTCCCGTCCGACTCACAGCAAAAATCAGTAGCAAGTCAACCTCTTTTTCTTCTTCCCTTTTTCCTAAATAATGATGTTTTGTACTCTCTGCGGCCTAAAATAAGTGACTCAACTTTGTACTAGCTTTAGTACAAAGTTAGTATAAAGTTGAGTCACTTATTTTAGGAAGGAGGGAGTATTTCCCAAAAATATGATGTTTTGTTTTCATTTGTTCTGACTATGCTTTATTGATGTACATGGATTTTATTTTATTCTGAGACAAAAGTACATGTGTTGTATTTTATTTTGTTCATTGAGGGTAATTTACATATGTTTTTCAATGGAAGGAAAATTTACATTCTTTGATTTATTTTATTTTATTGAGGAAAATTCACATGCTGCTTTTAGCGAAAGGAAAATTGACATGCTTGGATGGCCAAATGCAGCCGAGACCCGCACCGTTTAACTAGCCCTAACCTCTTGAGAACGTTGCAGTAAAAAAAACCTCTTGAGAATGTTTCATGGGCCTCCACTGATGCAAAATGATCTCTTTTTTTTTTTGCGAAAGGACGCAAAATGATCAATGGGCTCTCTCTGGTCTCCGTGGTTACTTCGTGCCACTCGGGTTAGTACTTCGGCCTCCACAACAGCGCTTCACAACCTCCAAAAAAATGTTTTAACCAAGCAACTCTCTCTTCTCGAACCAAATCAAAGACATCTCAAATAGACCCATTCTAAAAAGAACATGACAAATACTCAACAGATTCTTTAACACTGCATTCACCCAGTTATTATTATTAGTATCACCATCCATATCATTTGTATTCCAAATGAATGATTAACTGTATGTAGCCTCATTCCGGCAAAATTTTGTATGTAAATACATAAACAGAGCCTGCAATGCGACCCAAAACTATATACGGGACAGGTCGCATGTTCATTATTCCTTCCATTCCATGTATCTATAATATTATCTCAGACAACCATAACGCCTTTTTCCTTTTCTCTCCTCCTCCTGTCAGAGCGAGCGCACGCCGCGACGACCCCTCCCGGGACCAGGAGTGCGTTGCCCCGGGGCCATCCATCTCGGTGGAGAAACAAGAGTGCTTTGCACGCCGGAACGCCGTCAGAGTACACGCGCCGAGGCGGGGGAAGAGAGTCTCATCAATGGTGGTGCTGCGAGAACGGCCACCATCTCCTCTTCTTCGCCGTGTGCTGCAACCTCGGAGCGTCTGTTGGCAAAACCATATATAGGAAAGAGAGGGTTTCAGCGATTACTATTATCAGGCAGAGATCGCGGTGTCAGTGTGGAATGTTGGTTGCATACGTTTGCGACGGGGACTGGACACGCATTGCATGTATCTCAATGGCAGGCAGGCATGCTACTCACCGTTCTGTGGAAATATCGAGTTGTAGTGAACCTCCGCCCAAAAGCTCAACAGCACCACTGAGATCAATCGGAAGAAAAACAGTCAAGTGAATAGTTAAGTATCAAGACCATCCACTTGGAACTGTAAAGAAAATTAATCATCTGCATACCTTTGTTGGACTTCTGAACCTTGGGTTGGATCTCGATGTAGCACGTATCCTTGAACGAGGTCATGACGAAAATCTTCACTCCGTACTGCAACAGATTGTCGAATTGTGTTAGAATGGGCATTAGTAAAGTACAACCCCTGCCAGCTGTGATATATGCTATGCCCATGAGTAAGACAAATATAAGCACCTTGTCAGCAGCAGCCTGTAAAGTCACATGGTCACCCCATTCACCATTTCTGTCAGTTTATGCACAAAGATATTAGTTGGGGAAGCATTCACATGTGACTAATTTGTACTACTAGTCATGAACAGTTTTTGAACTGTTAAGCTTACCGTGATACTTTCTCCAGATACTCATCATATGCCATGGGGACGTATCCATCATAGGCTTCCCGGTTACTCTTAAGCTGGAAACGATTATTTATCAGACGAAAGATGAAAGTGTGAAAACAAAGAATGAAGCTAAGGATCATGAAAGAAAGATTACTACTGTTGATTACCTGGCTAATTATCTGCTCCCTCACAAACTCATGGTGGTCCGGAGTTTGGTACAGCTGATCTGATAGTGCACGGAACTGTGGAATTGAGAAGGTTAGATTAGCATCAATTGGTTGTGGCTTATGTACTACATCATGGTCTAACAGTAAGTCATGAATGATGGAATAACTCAGAGAACTGACCCAACTGCTGCTGCTACTATGCTTATTTCAGCAAAATAAAACTAAGTATTCAGGTGAGGATGGCACTAAGTACAAACCTGACAATTGCCATCACCTTTCACCTTGTTCTCAGTTAGTTCATACAACCTCAACCTACAACAATATACATGTAAAAATTACTGAACTACACGTGGACACTCTATTTAGAAAGCTAAGAAGAAACATTATCAGACTTATTCTAGTACATCCGATCCCTCATAAATTCAATGTTTCAAAAGGAACCCGTGAGAAGTGAGATTTAAGACAGACCTGTCTGACAGCCTTTCATGGTCCATGCTGGCTTCGTCAAGTGATGGAATTTCACCATTAATTTTAGGGACATGCTGGAGAAGGCAAAATAAATTGTTTAATCATAGTTGTAAGTGTAATGGAACCAAAGCTAATAACAAATGCATAAACATGTCGGAAAAGAAAAGAATGCTGATTAATTGTGCAAACAGCAGTTTTAATGCAGCCTTTTTCCCATACTGAAGGTGCAAGTAATAATTTATTCCCATGAAACTATAAGGAAGGCAGTAATCACACTTTGTATGCAAAACTCTATAAACTGAACCCGGTAGCCAAGTCACAGTTTTCATCTGGACGTTGCTAAAGTTTAACATGGCATGGCTCAACATGGAGTTAAGAATATCTGAATTTAATTCACCTTACAATGTATTTACAGACTTTTGGAAGAATTTCTTATCACGCTGTCCATTAAAGCAAGTAGTATTCACAATCAATTATCCAACTGATATACATATTGGTGTAATTGTCCATTTGAGATTTTAGCTACATGTGCACAGGTATTCTGTCAATTATCGTACCTACTTTGGCCATTGCTTAGTAGCTACTTTAGTCAGTGAGCAAACATGGGACTTATCAAGCTTCCTTGGAAGCAAAGCTTCATTTATTCTGGATACTAAGGAGGGACATCAATCTTAACGAAACAACACTGTTACCAAGGATCAATAGACTCACGGGAACTGGGACCATGGGGTAAAATCTCTTCCCTACTTCTTCCTCCATTTCAAAACAATCGTCACTGCCAGGGTATGAAGAGGAACTAGACGGATCTACATAGACTGCCTCATGCTCCTGCCCGCCAACATTTCCTGGAACACACAAAAAACATTAGGAGGGATAGCAAAAATGCGAAAGGTAAAGGCTGAATCAGACTATGGATATTTTCACTACCAGGATGGTACATGCCTACTTGTGGGTTGTACATATCGCACGTAAGTGCAGAAGAATGCAAATATGTCTCATCGGGATGTGATGCATCTGCATAACAAAAAAACATACACATGAGGAATACTGCCTTCTTTTTTTCATGAGTTTTGCACAAAAGAATCGCACGACGTTCCACAAAACTACCTCTAGCATAATTGTAGTCACAATAGCTGTTGTCACTGTAACCATTAGGATGTCCATAGTAGCTGTTGGGAGCGGCAAAAGGGTCATGGAAAAGGTCGTACGCCCAGTGGAAATTTTGATCTTTCTCACACATGTTCATCCGCTGGGCTCAAATTCTCTGTCAAAAGCACTGCCCCTACCAAGTAGATTCAGTGATTTTAGCATAAGGGAATGAACACCAAAAGAAGAACAGAAAATGCGTGATATACGGCTAATTTTGCGCGGTTGCAACAAAGTCAAGGACCGGTGACAGACTTGACATAAATGAATGATCTGAGTCATCACGTTAGGAGCACTCTCACTAAATGTGTTTGATACACTAGTCACGATTACGACAGATCGGAGAAAACTAACAGATTAGTACGCAATCCTCCTCCCGGGACCACTACCACATTATAAGATATTATTAGGAGAACTTATCAGTCTAAGCAACCAAATCAACAACCTAATAACATACATGCAAGATCAAAGGCCCTTTTGATTTGTCGCACACTGATTGAGCAACCCAATATGATTACTCCCATCACACGTTAGCAAAACAAAAAAGTTGCGACAGTCTCATAATCCAATCAAACGCTTTCTATAGCAGCCTTAAAATAGTGGATTGCGCCATAACTGCCGATTATGCCCGAGAGGCCGTTCAGAGAGCGAACTAACTGCAGGCGATATCCACCTTAATTTCTTTGATACGAACGGCTGACGTGCTCAGTGTGGATTGCTAAATGAGGGCCTCACCTACTGTTGTCCGCTCAAAATATGATATATCTAAACTGGTAATAACAAATACTACTAGAGTAGTATGGATTAACAAGAGATATCGATAACTGTTTCTGGCTACCCTGTTTTCCTGCAGGGTTAGCGGCTGCGTCAACAGGAGGAAAAATGGTGGAAAAGTTGCAAGGTTATTATTATTCCTGCAGAGTTAGTGGCCGCCGCACGAGGAGGAAAAATGGTGGAAAAGTTGCAAGACTATAATAATACTAATAATCGAGTCAGAAAACGAGGGAACGAACGGGCGGTGTTGTCCTGAAAAGCGGCATCAGCGATCATGGAACCGGGATTGAAGCAACCTTAGCAGGCAAGGCTGCGGCTTTGCTCCTTTATGTTCATGGGGCAAATCATTTCTACAGAGCAAAAAAAAAAAGGGGGGGGGGGGGGGGGGGGGGGGGGGGGGGGAAGGGCATTCCTTTATGTTGGCACAAGCTACCACATACAACCAATTTTTTCAGTTTTGGAGCCTCGCAGACGGACAAAATAGAGCGTCGTCACCGGCTCATAGATCGCAACAAGATCAACGCGGCTTCGACAATAATCCAACAGAAAGATAATGATAAAAATCGGCACAGGAGATAAGGTCGGGATCGCGGCCCAATTTCATTTCCCAGCCGCCCGCATCGACGAACAAGAAAGGGAGGAACCCACCACAAATCAGAGAAGGCGAGGCGCGCTAACCTCGAGCTCGGCACGCTCTCCACCCCACGATCAGCCCTTGGCGACGGAGGCGGCCAAGACCGGATCTTCTGCTCCCCCGGGCGAGGACTAGCGGGCGGCGGCGGCGACGGCGGCTCCGGGGGGATTGAGCGAGCAGGCGAAGCAGCAGCAGAAGGAGCGGCGGGTCGGGGCGGGGGTCATCCGGGAGGCCGGGAGCATGGGGAAATTGCTCGGCCGGCGGATTGTGGGATTGAGGGGGAAGCAGCCAGGAGGAGGAGGAGGAGGAACCGCTGTGAGGTGTGGTGTGAATCGAGCGCGAGGGAGGAAGAGAGAGAGGCGGAGCTTATTTTTATTTTTTAATATTTTCTTCACTCGCTCTCTTTCGGCTGGCACGCGGCCTCTGCTGTTTATAGTACTCGCTGCACTGTAGAGGGGGTGGGGCTGGCCTCTTTGCAGAAACGACCTCGAGTTTGCTTCTTATTGCGGTGAGAGGCCCTCGGAGTGAGCAGCACGATCTTCCTTCTCTCCGGCCGGTCCGGCCGCCTCATGGAACCAACATTTGTTAATGACCGGCTCCTTGTCGCAAGGGAGAAGAACACATTGTATGGTGGTGGCTTTTTTAAAACTTAAAAAACCCGCCAGATATGACCGTGTTTGGAATAGATTGCTGAGGGGAGGGTACCTACAAGGATGGTGTAGCTTTCTCTCTTGAGAGACGGCTTGTGCACGATCGATGGTGACGCGGCGGCCCTTTCGGTTTGTTGCTACCCGTTGTGTTTGTGTCCTCCTGGTGGAGACGTAGAATAAGGACGCGCCATGTTGACGGTGACGTGGTTGATATGGCTCAAATGCCTGGTTTGTGTTTACTCGTTGAGCGCAAGGAAGAAGGATTGGTGCCGCGATGACATAATTGATTGTTGATCATGCTTTTTATTCATTTATTTGTTGCGGGGAAATGAGATTTGGTGTCAGCGGATCGGTCCTTAGTAAAAAGCACACACCAGCTCTGAGCCGGAGCTGGTTATAACAAGGTACCGATAAGGCGATAACTTAGAAAAGCCGAATGGATCCATGGTTAGCACGCTGGTATTAGTTGGCCAAGTGTTGTCAAGAAGTATGTATGCTTTCGATTCTTCGATTCGTCTGGTCGGTTTTCATCGTAGGGACAACAGATTGCTTCAAGGGTACGGTTGTATTTATGACAACATTAATGATTGTACTAGTATTGCTTATACATGGATGATACAAATACTCGTACGCCACTGCCTTTATCAAAAGAACGGTTTTGGATATTCTTTTAACAATGAAGCATTTGAAAGAGTTCAAGAAAGTGTGTGGCAAAAAAGATGATTGAATGCTAAAAATAAATCGGCCCCTCCAATCTAAGGTATGTGCCGCACTCCCGGAAAGACGATAACGCCACACATCTAGGCTAGCACCCGACCGAAAGTGTCCAGATTGTTAAATTTTGTAGGCGGTCGATTTGCGCCTAGGCCTTGTAAGAAGCGATCAGAATCGTCGACCATCTATGCATGGGTTGTATCTCATCCATTCTTGTCACAAGCGAGAGAGTCTCTTGATTGGTATCAAGAGAATGAAAAAAAAAGCGCCAACATGGCAACTTTTGCACAATTTCTTTTTGTTTTACATGAGCTTCGGCACATCACATTGCTCGTCAAAGGAAAGCCTATGTACCAACAGGATACAATAATGCTTGCCATCGACCAAGTTTAACACGTGTACGCATTAGGCTCTACTAGCGGTGGTACCAAACAACGTTCGAATTGAAGCGCACCTATCGGTCGTACACACACAGGACCGAAGACAGATTCCAGGGAAGCACAGGGTGGGAATCGCAGAGGAGGACGTCCCATCGAGGCGTCGACCAGTGGAATCGCGTCAGCGGGCCGGGGCCCGCCCGGGGGCATGGGGAGCCAGCGGGCGTTGACGTCACAGGCCCATCTGAGCAGCGCGCGGATTCCGAGGGGAATCTATCCCGGCGCTCTGCGCGGCATCTGACGGCCGTCAGCCAGCCCGCGGGCGGGCGGGCCCCGCGGATCGTACCCGCGCCCTGGATGCGGCCAGGCCCGGGCCTGCCATCGGGAATGGCATCTTTTCTCCCGACCCGTACGTACGCCGCTGGCCGCAGCCGGTGGCTAAAAGCCAAGCGGCCCCGCCCCCCGGAATTTCTCCTGTTTATTATTTTTATTATTTACTTAGACCAGACGAGAAAACTTAGGTTGATGTGGAATTTAACCTTTAGGGTGAAAAGATGATAATCTTTTTAAGGAGGTCGAGAGTGACCGGCACCATATAATAAACTCATAAAACAACGGGTTATTCCTTGGTATTTCACTTTCCTGGCTTTCCGCACTTGGAAAGTAATTTGATACTGGGGGATAAGGGGTCGCGGTTTTATGGCCTTTGGCGCGTGTCATCGCGTCCAGGAGCATCCGCATCTCAGGGCGCTAAACTAAAGACAAAGCGGTACAAAAAGGTTAGCCACAAGGGAATACTTGGAGATGCTATGGTAATATAGGTGATAAGTGCCGAAGTAGGGCTTAGAGCATCTATAACACGTGTGGTTAAAAACATATGGTAAACAAACACCCACGGACGAAGCGGGAACATCTGTTTTCCCTCTTTCCCTCCTATGTTACCTATATTCTATCTTTGGAAGGGCATAAAAAGTTGGGACATAAGACATTGTTAGGTACTTCTATCTAAAAATAAAAATGTACGTGTTAGGATGACGTGGTAATAGTAACACATAAGCTTCTTTCCTCTTTTCTATACCTCACACGCCTTTCGGCTTCGGCTCAGGATCGGATAGACCCATTCACCTTTAGCTTACGCCTAACGCCTAGTAATGAAGATGCTCTTATCCTGCTTGAGTATGTAAGATAGCTTCTCGAAAGCAGGAAGTTTTTCTCCTCCACAAATACCTAGCTTCTGGCGCACATCTTTCTTCCTTACTTTTATGTATTATATTTCCTTTTCCATTCATCATTTAGGCATTCCTTTCCATCGTTCATCACCCGTCATTGGAAACCGAAGCAACACTCAATGTCCACAATAGCCAAACGACCATGAATTTCTCTTGTTTATTGTTTTTACCTAGACTAGAGGTCGATGATGTCGGATTCTAAACTTTAGGGTGAAAAGATGATAATCTTTATAAGGAGCCAGAGAGTGACCGACACCGTAATAAACTCACAAAAACAATGGGTTTGCTCATCAATATTCTACTTTATTGGCTTTTCATGCTTTGAAAAATCCAATTATGGGCGGACAAGGGGTCGCGATTTTATGGTCTTTGACGTGTGTCTTCACATCTAGGAGCGCCTGCATCTCAGTGTGCTAAACAAAAGATGAAGTGGTAGAAAAAAAGGTTTGTGGCAAATGCTACGAGATGCGATGGTAAGAAAAAATAACGGTGATAATCTTAGTGATGAAGTAGAGCTTAGAGCATCTATAACCCATATGGTCAGAACCAAACAGCAAACAAACACCACACGGAGGAAGTGGGATCAATTTGCCCTCGTCCCCTCTTATGTTGCTTCTATTCCATCTTTGGAAGCACATGAAAGTTGAGACGTAAGGCACTATTAGGTACTTCTATCGATGATGTGAGAATAATAACATATACGCTTCTTTCCTCTTTCATATACCCAACGCACCTTTCGGCTTCGGCTCCGGACCGGATAGGCCCTCTCCCTTTAGCTTCCGCTTAACACTTAGTGATGCAGATACTCTTATCACCCATGTTAGATGGCTTCTCGGAGGCAGGAAGTTTTACTCTTCCATGAATACTTGCTTGTGGCGCACTGCCGTCTCCTTTAGTTATGTATTATACTTCCTTTTTTGTTCATCATTTAGGCATCCCTTTCCATGGTTCGTCATATGTCATGAGAGACGGATATCGAAGCAACATTCAATGATTTTTTAGCAGGCCACTCTAAGGTTGTACATCCGAAAGTAAAACCTCAATGGCCGGTTTATATGTGGCACAAGATAGGCGTGGTTTTTATTTCTTATTGCCGACTACATATATATGTACAAACAACCTTGAATTTATCCTTTTTTTTACCTAGACTGAAGGTTGATGTCAAATTTTAAGCTTCAGGATGAAAATATGATAATCTTTTTAAGGGCGTTGAGAGTGATGACACCATGAACTTGTAAAACAATAGATTACTGGTTGAATTATTTTACTTTCTTGGCTTTTCGCTCTCATTTCAAAATGATAACAATGAACTTGATTATGGGTGGGCAGAGGGGCCGCGGCTGGTAAGGGTTGTCGAATCTGTGATCATCTATGTCTTGACACTAAACAGAGGATAAATCGATAAGGAAAAAAGGCAGCGACAGCGATATGGTGCAAAGAACCAGTGGCAGAAAATCTTGGACCCAAAGTTGAGCATAGAGCATCTATAACCCGCACCGTCGAAAACATGAGGTGAACTCTCGATGGAAAGTAGAAGTGGACATGTCAGTTTGTTCTCTTCCTTATGACTCTTACGTTACTTCTATTCCATCTTCGGAATCACATAGTAGTTGAAACATAAGGCATTGTTAGGTAATTTATCTAATAATTAATAGTACGTGTTATGATGAAGTTTTTGTTGGGGAACGTAGCAGAAATTCAAAATTTTCTACGCATCACCAAGATCAATCTATGGAGTAATCTAGTTACGAGGGGAAGGGGAGTGCATCTACATACCCTTGTAGATCGCGATGCGGAAGCGTTGCAAGAACGCGGATGAAGGAGTCGTACTCGAAGCGATTCAGATCGCGGTTGATTCCGATCTAAGCACCGAAGAACGGTGCCTCCGTGTTCAACGCACGTGCAGCCCGGTGACGTCTCCCACGCCTTGATCCAGCAAGGAGAGAGGGAGAGGTTGGGGAAGACTCCATCCAGCAGCAGCACGACGGTGTGGTGGTGATGGAGGAGCGTGGCAATCCCGCAGGGCTTCGCCAAACACCGCAGGAGAGGAGGAGGAGGGAGAGGGGTAGGGCTGCGCCGAAAGAGAGACGTTCTCATGTGTCTTGGGCAGCCCAAACCTCAACTATATATAGGGGGGAGGGGGCTGCGCCCCCCTCTAGGGTTCCCACCCCAAGAGGAGGCGGCCAGCCCTAGATCCCATCAAGGGGGGCGGCCAAGGGGAGGAGAGGGGGGGGCGCCCCACTAGATGGGCCCTAAGGCCCATCTGGACCTAGGGTTTGCCCCCTCCCACTCTCCCATGCGCCTAGGGCCTTGGTGGGGGGCGCACCAGCCCACTTGGGGCTGGTCCCCTCCCACACTTGGCCCACGCAGCCTTTTGGGGCTGGTGGCCCCACTTGGTGGACCCCCGGGACCCTCCCGGTGGTCCCGGTACATTACCGATATCACCCGAAACTTTTCCGGTGACCAAAACAGGACTTCCCATATATAAATCTTTACCTCCGGACCATTCCGGAACTCCTCGTGACGTCCGGGATCTCATCCGGGACTCCGAACAACATTCGGTAACCACGTACAAACTTTCCCTATAACCCTAGCGTCATCGAACCTTAAGTGTGTAGACCCTACGGGTTCGGGAACCATGCAGACATGACCGAGACGTTCTCCGGTCAATAACCAACAGCGGGATCTGGATACCCATGTTGGCTCCCACATGTTCCAAGATGATCTCATCGGATGAACCACGATGTCGGGGATTCAATCAATCCCGTATACAATTCCCTTTGTCTATCGGTATGTTACTTGCCCGAGATTCGATCGTCGGTATCCCTATACCTTGTTCAATCTCGTTACCGGCAAGTCTCTTTACTCGTTTCGTAACTCACATCATCCTGTGATCAACTCCTTGGTCACATTGTGCACATCATGATGATGTCCTACCGAGTGGGCCCAGAGATACCTCTCCGTTTACACGGAGTGACAAATCCCAGTCTCGATTCGTGCCAACCCAACAAACACTTTCGGAGATACCTGTAGTGCACCTTTATAGCCACCCAGTTACGTTGTGACGTTTGGTACACCCAAAGCATTCCTACGGTATCCGGGAGTTGCACAATCTCATGGTCTAAGGAACTGATACTTGACATTAGAAAAGCTCTGAGCATACGAACTACACGATCTTGTGCTAGGCTTAGGATTGGGTCTTGTCCATCACATCATTCTCCTAATGATGTGATCCCGTTATCAACGACATCCAATGTCCATGGTCAGGAAACCGTAACCATCTATTGATCAACGAGCTAGTCAACTAGAGGCTTACTAGGGACATGATGTTGTCTATGTATCCACACATGTATCTGAGTTTCCTATCAATACAATTCTAGCATGGATAATAAACGATTATCATGAACAAGGAAATATAATAATAACCTATTTATTATTGCCTCTAGGGCATATGTCCAACAGTCTCCCACTTGCACTAGAGTCAATAATCTAGTCCACATCACCATGTGATTAACACTCATAGGTTCTGGTTTGATCATGTTATGCTTGTGAGAGAGGTTATTAGTCAACGGGTCTGGACCTTTCAGATCCGTGTGTGCTTTACGAATATCTATGTCATCTTGTGGATGCTACCACGCGCTATTTGGAGCCATTTCAAATAATTGCTCTACTATACGAATCCGGTTTACTACTCAGAGTCATCCGGATTAGTGTCAATGTTCGCATCGACGTAACCCTTTACGACGAACTCCCTTTCACCTCCATAATCGAGAAAATCCTTAGTCCACTAGATACTAAGGATAAGTTCGACCGCTGTCATGTGATCCATTCCCGGATCACTATTGTACCCCTTGACCAACTCATGGCAAGGCACACTTCATGTGCGGTACACAGCATAGCATACTGTAGAGCCTACGTCTGAAGCATAGGGGACGACCTTCGTCCTTTCTCTCTCTTCTGCTGTGGTCAGGTCTTGAGTCTTACTCAATACTCACACCTTGTAACACAGCCTGAACTCCTTCTTTGCTGATCTATTTTGAACTCTTTCAAAATCATGTCAAGGTGTCCGTTCTTTGAAAGTATCATCGGGCGTCTTGATCTATCTCTATAGATCTTGATGCCCAATATGTAAG
Organism: Aegilops tauschii subsp. strangulata; assembly: GCF_002575655.3. NCBI lineage: Eukaryota > Viridiplantae > Streptophyta > Magnoliopsida > Poales > Poaceae > Aegilops > Aegilops tauschii. The sequence goes on from NC_053040.3 coordinate 485,378,477, forward strand.
CAGCTTTATCCTGGTCTTCCTTTGAAAAACTCCTTTCAAACAACCCTTTATGCTTTCCAGAAATTTTACATCATTTCGGATCAACAATATGTCATTCACATATACTTATCAGAAATGTTGTAGCGCTCCCACTCACTTTATTGTAAATACAAGTTTCTAACAAACTTTGTATAAACCCAAAAACTTTGATCACTCCATCAAAGTGTATATTCTGACTCCGAGATGCTTGCTCTAATCCATGGAAGGATCGCTGGAGCTAGCATACCTTTTAGCATCCTTAGGATCGACAAAACCTTTCTGATTGTATCGCATACAACCTTTCCTTACGAAAACTGGTAAGGAAACTTGTTTTGACATCCATCTGCCAGATTTCATAAATGCAGCTAATGCTAACATGATTCCGACGGACTTAAGCATCGCTACGGATGAGAAAATCTCATCGTAGTCAACTCCTTGAACTTGTGAAAATACTCTTTTCCACAAGTCGAGCTTCATAGACGGTAACATTACCGTCCATGTCCGTCTTCTTCTTAAAGATCCATTTATCTCGGATTTCATGGCTTCTAACCATTTGTCGGAATATGGGCCCACCATCGCTTCTCCATAGCTCATAGGTTCATCGTTGTCCAACAACATGACTTCCAAGACAGGATCACGCACTACTCTGAAGTATTACGCATCCTCGTCGTCCTACGAGGTTTGGTAATGACTTGATCCGAAGTTTCATGATCACTATCATAAGCTTTCACTTCAAGTGGTGTAGGTGCCACAGGAACAACTTCCTGTGCCCTGCTACACACTAGTTGAAGTGACGGTTCAATAACCTTATCAAGTCTCCACCATCCTCCCACTCAATTCTTTCGAGAGAAACTTTTCCTCGAGAAAGGACCTGTTTCTAGAAGCAATTACTTTTGCTTCCAGATCTGAAATAGGAGGTATACCCAACACTTCTGGGTATTCTATGAAGATGCATTTATCCGCTTTGGGTTCGAACTTATCAGCCTGAAACTTTTTCACATAAGCATTGCAGCCCCAAACTTTTAAGAAACGACAACTTAGGTTTCTCTAAACGGTGTCGTCTCAACGGAATTGCGTGGTGCCCCCTTTTAAAGTGAATGCGGTTATCTCTAATGCCTAACCCATAAACGATAGTGGTAATTCGATAAGAGACATCATGGTATGCACCATATCCAATAGGGTGCAGTTATGATGTTCGGACACACCATCACACTATGGTGTTCCAGGCGGTATTAATTGTGAAACACTTTCCACAATGTCTTAATTGTGTGCCAAACTCGTAACTCAGATACTCATCTCTATGATCATATCACAGACATTTTATCCTCTTGTCACGACGATCTTCAACTTCACTCTGAAATTACTTGAACCTTTCAATAATTCAGACTTGTGTTTCATCAAGTAAATACACTCAGCATCTACTCAAATCATCTGTGAAGTAAGAACATAACGATATCCACTGCATGCCTCAGCACTCATTGGACTGCACACATCAAAATGTATTACATCCAACAAGTTGCTCTCTTGTTCCATCTTACTGAAAACGAGGCTTTTCAGTCATCTTGCCCATGTGGTATGATTTGCATGTCTCAAGTGATTCAAAATCAAGTGAGTCCAAATGATCCATCTGCATGGAGTTTCTTCATGCATATATACCAATAGACATGGTTCGCATGTCTCAATCTTTTCAAAAACGAGTGAGTCCAAAGATCCATCTACATGGAGCTTCTTCATGCGTTTTATCCCAATATGACTCAAATAGCAGTGCCACAAGTATGTGGTACTATCATTACTTTTGGCATGAACATGTGTATCACTACGATCGAGATTCATTTTAGGTGTAAGACCATTGAAGGTATTATTCAAATAAACAGAGTAACCATTATTCTCCTTAAATGAATAACCGTATTGCGATAAACATAATCCAATCATGTTTATGCTCAACGCAAACACCAATCTCGATGGTAGAGGGAGCATGCGATGCTTGATCACATCAACCTTGGAAACACTTCCAACACACATCGTCATCTCACCTTTAGCTAGTCTCCATTTATTCCGCAGATTTTATTTCGAGTTACTGAAACTTAGCAACCGAACCAGTATCTAATACCCTGGTGCTGCTAGGAGTACTAGTAAAGTACACATTCATATAATGTATATCTAATATACTTCTGTCGACCTTCCTTCTCATCTACCAAATATCTAGGGTAGTACTGCTTCAGTGACCGTTCCTCTCATTACAGAAGCACTTAGTCTCGGGTTTGGGTTCAACCTTGGGATTCTCCACTAGAGCAGCAAACGACTTGCTGTTTCATGAAGTATCCCTTTTGCCCTTGCCCTTCTTAAACTAGTGGTTTTACTAACCATCAACAATTGATGCTCCTTCTTGATTTCTACTTTCGCGGTGTCAAACATCGCGAGTTGCTCAAGGATCATCATCTATCCTTGATATTTATAGTTCATCACGAAGCTCTAATAGCTTGGTGGCAGTGACTATGGAGAACCATCACTATCTCATCTGGGAGATTAACTCCCACTCAATTCAAGTGATTGTGGTACTCAGACAATCTGAGCACATGCTCAACGATTGAGCTTTTCTCCCTTAGTTTGCAGGCTTAAGAAACTTGTCAGAGGTCTCATACCTCTTGACGTGGGCACTAGTCCGAAATCCCAATTTCAGTCTTCGGAACATCTCATATGTTCTGCGACGTTTCAAAACCGTCTTTGGTGCCACAATTCTAAACTGTTAGCATTACGCACTGAACTATCACGTAGTCATCAAAACGTGTATGTTAGATGCTTCGCAACATCTACAAACGACGCTGAGGTTCAGCACACCGAGCGGTGCATTAAGGACATAAGCCTTCTGTGCAACAATGAGGACAATCCTCAGTTTACGGACCCAGTCCGCATAATTGCTACTACCAACTTTCAACTAAATTTTCTCTAGGAACATATCTTAAACAGTAGAACTAAAGCGTATGACATATTTGCAAAGACCTTTTGACTATGTTTATGATAATGAAGTTCATCTGATTATTGAACTCCCACTCAGATAGACATCCCTCTAGTCATCTAAGTGATACATGATCCGAGTCAAACTAGGCCGTGTCCGATCATCACGTGAGACGGACTAGTCATCATCGGTGAACATCTCCATGTTGATCGTATCTACCATACAACTCATGTTCGACCTTTCGGTCTCTTGTGTTCCGAGGCCATGTCTGTACATGCTAGGCTCGTCAAGTCAACCTAAGTGTTTCGCATGTGTTCCGAGGCCATGTCTGTACATGCTAGGCTCGTCAACACCCGTTGTATTCGAACGTTAGAATCTATCACACCCGATCATCACGTGGTGCTTCGAAATAACGAACCTTCGCAACGGTGCACAGTTAGGGGGAACACGTCTCTTGAAATTTTTAGTGAGGGATCATCTTACTTACTACCGTCGTTCTAAGCAAATAAGATGCAAGACATGATAAACATCACATGCAATCAAATAGTGACATGATATGGCCAATATAATTTTTCTCCTTTGATCTCCATCTTCGGGGCACCATGATCATCTTTGTCACCGGCATGACACCATGATCTCCATCATCATGATCTCCATCATTGTGTCTTCATGAAGTTGTCACGCCAACGATTACTTCTACTTCTATGGCTAACACGCTTAGCAATAAAGTAAAGTAATTTACATGGCGTTTTTCAATGACACGCAGGTCATACAAAAAAAATAAAGACAACTCCTATGGCTCCTGCCGGTTGTCATACTCATCGACATGCAAGTCATGATTCCTATTACAAGAATATGATCAATCTCATACATCACATATATCATTCATCACATCTTCTGGCCATATCACATCACATAGCACATGCTGCAAAAACAAGTTAGACGTCCTCTAATTGTTGTTGCAAGTTTTTACGTGGCTTGTATAGGTTTCTAGCAAGAACGTTTCTTACCTACGTAAAACCACAACGTGATATGCCAATTTCTATTTACCCTTCATAAGGACCCTTTTCATCGAATCCGTTCCGACTAAAGTGGGAGAGACAGACACCCGCTAGCCACCTTATGCAACTAGTGCATGTCAGTCGGTAGAACCTGTCTCACGTAAGCGTACGTGTAAGGTCGGTCCGGGCCGCTTCATCCCACAATGCCGCCGAAACAAGATAAGACTAGTAGCGGCAAGAAGAATTGGCAACATCGACGCCCACAACTACTTTGTGTTCTACTCGTGCATAGAAACTACGCATAGACCTAGCTCATGATGCCACTGTTGGAGAACGTAGCAGAAATTCAAAATTTTCTACGCATCACCAAGATCAATCTATGGAGTTTAGTAGCAACGAGAGGGAAGAAGAGTGCATCTACATACCCTTGTAGATCGCGATGCGGAAGCGTTGCAAGAACGCGGATGAAGGAGTCGTACTCGAAGCGATTCAGATCGCGGTTGATTCCGATCTAAGCACCGAAGAACGGTGCCTCCGCGTTCAACGCACGTGCAGCCCGGTGACGTCTCCCACGCCTTGATCCAGCAAGGAGAGAGGGAGAGGTTGGGGAAGACTCCATCCAGCAGCAGCACGACGGTGTGGTGGTGATGGAGGAGCGTGGCAATCCCGCAGGGCTTCGCCAAGCACCGCGGGAGAGGAGGAGGAGGGAGAGGGGTAGGGCTGCGCCGAAAGAGAGACGTTCTCATGTGTCTTGGGCAGCCCAAACCTCAACTATATATAAGGGGGGGAGGGGGCTGCGCCCCCCTCTAGGGTTCCCACCCCAAGAGGAGGCGGCCAGCCCTAGATCCCATCAAGGGGGGCGGCCAAGGGGAGGAGAGGGGGGGGGCCCACTAGATGGGCCCTAAGGCCCATCTGGACCTAGGGTTTGCCCCCTCCCACTCTCCCATGCGCCTAGGGCCTTGGTGGGGGGGCGCACCAGCCCACTTGGGGCTGGTCCCCTCCCACACTTGGCCCACGCAGCCTTCTGGGGCTGGTGGCCCCACTTGGTGGACCCCCGGGACCCTCCCGGTGGTCCCGGTACATTACCGATATCACCCGAAACTTTTTCGGTGACCAAAACAGGACTTCCCATATATAAATCTTTACCTCCGGACCATTCCGAAACTCCTCGTGACGTCCGGGATCTCATCCGGGACTCCGAACAACATTCGGTAACCACGTACAAACTTTCCCTATAACCCTAGCGTCATCGAACCTTAAGTGTGTAGACCCTACGGGTTCGGGAACCATGCAGACATGACCGAGACGTTCTCCGGTCAATAACCAACAGCGGGATCTGGATACCCATGTTGGCTCCCACATGTTCCACGATGATCTCATCGGATGAACCACGATGTCGGGGATTCAATCAATCCCGTATACAATTCCCTTTGTCTATCGGTATGTTACTTGCCCGAGATTCGATCGTCGGTATCCCTATACCTTGTTCAATCTCGTTACCGGCAAGTCTCTTTACTCGTTTCGTAACTCACATCATCCCGTGATCAACTCCTTGGTCACATTGTGCACATCATGATGATGTCCTACCGAGTGGGCCCAGAGATACCTCTCCGTTTACACGGAGTGACAAATCCCAGTCTCGATTCGTGCCAACCCAACAAACACTTTCGGAGATACCTGTAGTGCACCTTTATAGCCACCCAGTTACGTTGTGACGTTTGGTACACCCAAAGCATTCCTACGGTATCCGGGAGTTGCACAATCTCATGGTCTAAGGAACTGATACTTGACATTAGAAAAGCTCTGAGCATACGAACTACACGATCTTGTGCTAGGCTTAGGATTGGGTCTTGTCCATCACATCATTCTCCTAATGATGTGATCCCGTTATCAACGACATCCAATGTCCATGGTCAGGAAACCGTAACCATCTATTGATCAACGAGCTAGTCAACTAGAGGCTTACTAGGGACATGGTGTTGTCTATGTATCCACACATGTATCTGAGTTTCCTATCAATACAATTCTAGCATGGATAATAAACGATTATCATGAATAAGGAAATATAATAATAACCTATTTATTATTGCCTCTATGGCATATTTCCAACAGTTTTCGGCTTCGTCTCTGGGTCGAGCCTCTTACATTTAGCTTTCTCTTAACACCTAGCGACGGGGACGCTCTTATCACCCACACTAATGGCTTCTCGAAGGCGGGAAGTTTTTCTCCTCCACGAATACTTGCTTGTGGCACATCACCATCTCCCTCAGTTATTTATTATACTTCTTCTTCTGTTCGTCATTTTCTCATATCTTTTTTTAAGGAGCCAGAGTGTGGCCAACACCATAATAAACACACAAGGCAATGGATGGATTACTAGTTAAATTCTTTGGCTTTTCGCTCTTGAAAAATATTAGCTCTGTTATGGGTGGACGGAGGGGTCGCACTTATAGCTTCGGTGCGTGTCGCTGCATCTAAGAGCATCCGTATGTCAAGGTGCTGAACAATGTGTAAAAGCGGTGAGAAAAAGTCGGTATCCATGTTACGGGATGTAAGGCTTGTGGCAAAAAAACTTAACACCAGCAGTTTGACCATAGAACATCTATAACCCGTATTCCCATAAACGGGTGGTAAACTCCTGAAAAAGAAGTGGACTCATCAATCTGGCCTCTTCCGTATGACTCTTCTTTTAGTTCTATTATTATTACATCCACATAAACACATGGAACTTGAGACGTAAGACATTGTTGGGTAATTTATCTGAAAATAACTCGTACTACAAGTTAGGACGAAGTGAGAATTGTAAAATATAAGCTTTTGCCTTCTTTCGTATACCCCATGCACCTTATGCTAGATGGCTTTTCGAGGGAAGGAAGGTTTTTTATTTCTTCTCTACGAATGCTTGTGGCACACCGCCGTTTTTCTTATTTTATTTTGGAGCCGTCTTTTTTGGTTATTTATATACTTTGTTTTCCGTTCATCATTTAGGCATCCCTTTCCACCTTTCGTCACCAGTCATGGAGGACGGATACCTAAGCAACCTTTAATAATTTTTGCGTGTGCCGCTCTGGTTGTAAGACCGGAAAGCGAAACCTCCATGATCATTTCATAAATGAACAAAGCAGTGCCGCTGCTCTTTCAAAAATAAGTATATCAAATTCAGTTGAAGCCGCATCTGTACTGTTCAGCGATGGAGACTGAGGTTAGGCCATGAAAAGAAAACAGATAATTTTGTTTCATAATGATACGAATTAATTATTGAAGGTAGGGTCATAGAGACCGATTACATTACATTCATAGAAGCGCATGGAAGTTGAGACGCAAGACATTGTTTGGTAATCTCTATCTCTATCTCTATCTCTACTACTTAAAAAGAACGTAAGGTTTCCATTATTTCACCTTTCTTCCCACCATCCCTTCGTCCAACCTTCCATGTATATGATAATCAACCACCTTAATTTACTTACCTTCCGAACCAATTTCACTTTAATTTACTTACCAAACTTCTAATCAAAATAAGGTAATTCATGACCAGAATTTGATGAATATTTATTTACACAATCGTATTATTATTAACAGGTAAATCACAAGCTAACGTATTACAATATTTATATCTCGTTGCAACGCACGGACATTGTTCTAGTTTATCTAAAAACAGTATGTAGAAGTTAGGACGAAGCGAGAATTGTAACACATAAGCTTCCCCCCTCTTTCGTATACCCCATAGGCCTTTCGGCTTCGGTTTCGAATACACCATCACACATATAGCTTCTGCTTAACACCTAGAGATGCGGATGCTCCTATCGCCTATACATACTAGTAAACGGCTTCTCGAGGACGGGAAGGTTTTTTGTTTGTTTCTTCTCTACGAATGCTTGTGGCACACTACCACCGTCATCCTTAGCTATTCATATACTTCCTTCCCCGTTCATCATTTATGCATCTCTTTCCATCGTTCGTCACCGGTCACGGGAGACGAATACCGAAGCAACATTCAATAATTTTTGGTCATGGGAGACGGATACCGAAGCAACATTCAATAATTTTTGCGTGCGCCGCTCTGGTTGTAAGATCTGAAAGCGAGACCGCATGATCATTTCATACGTGGCACAAGACTCACATGGTTCTTATTTTCTTATTATTGCTGGCCAACACACATGCACGAGCAAGCAAGTGTTTCTGCTCTTTCAAAAAATAACAAATTCAGTTCGAACCGCATAACCGAATCTTGTACTGTCCCACGATGGAGACCGATTGTTAGGCCACGAAAAGAAAGCAGATGGAAAAGAAAAACTCATAATGAAGCTAATTGATTAATGAACGTAGGGTCACACAGCGACCGATCTTAGTCAGGGTGACTTGGATCCGACACGGCCGGCATCAGTCATCGCCCGTCCCGTTCCTAAATGCTCGGTGAGAGGGGCCTCATTGTTCATGTCAATGTGACAGGTTTTCGGTTCAGAATGAAAAAATGAGGAAAAGGAAAAGTATATATTGCATTAATAACATGAAGAAACATCCAAAGCCGATGACGGCGACGACGTCGACGAGAAACGGCCGGCGTTGGGGGACGGGGCGGCGGCGATTGGACCGAGAACCGGAAAATTTCTCACTTTCTTCAGAACCTAACAAATTTGGTGACCTCTGGACGATTTTTAACTCTGAAACTTTCCGCGAGGGAAGAAAAGCCATAAACTAGTGAGGAAAGGAGCTGCATGAATGCTGCCGGATTTCTCGGCAGGTAGCCCTCGCCGTCAGTAGCTATTGGCAAAGCAGTGGCTGCAAATGGCAAACCATGTGGCAGGTTGGGCAGATCACCATCTGCTCCACATGTCACACATACTCTGCACCTGGTTTTCTGAAGACGATGCACCGTCGTCACACAAACCATGTGCTAATCTCTGAAGATGATGGGCACCAGGAATGGTGATGGCCTTGACAGGGCAGGCATATGAGATGTCAGGGGAGACGAGAGGGACATCACCTCACAGCAAGGAGGGGGGAGAAAGGCCAGGCTTCCATCTATTCTGATTCTTCGTCGACAGGCGAATCGGACGACCGACCGGTCCGATTCGTCGAAGCCGAAAGGAGCCCCACAATTGCTGCCCACCACAGGAAGATCTGCCTCCAATTCTGCTCCACCCACATGCACCATATCACCGGAGAAAGTAAGTTGGGGAGGAAGATGTTTGATGATGGAATGGAAAGTGTTCGCTGTGCAGAAAGTAACAGAATTTCTCTGCCTCCAGCCAACAGCACAATCTACAGGCTACAGCAACAGGGGAACAGCAGAATGAGACCAGCACCGGGACCTCTTTTCTTCTCTGGCAAAAATTTGCGGTGGTGAAGATTTGATCATCATCTATGGTAACAAATGATCGATCACGCAGACCGTTCGATCGAAAAGTCGAGCTGACTTGTAGCCTCCCCTATCCTATGTACTCCCTCCGTTCGGAATTACTTGTCGCAGAAATGGATGTATCTAGACGTATTTTAGTTCTAGATACATTCATTTTCAAGACAAGTAATTCCGAACGGAGGGAGTATGTGCTAGCACCAAGAAATTCTCCCAGTTGTACAAAGGGGTCTCTTTCTGATGTGAGCATCTGGGTCTGGGTCTTATCTGAGCAAAAAGGATGGCCGGCAGGAATGTACCTGTACCACCCAGCATCAGATATTCAGATCATTCCGCATCGAGCTCCCGATAAGGCGCATCCTCCGATTGGTGGACAGAAATCCATTAGGTTCAGGTCACATCTTGCTTGAATCTGAATCATTCCCTGCATACAACCCTTTCCACATGAAAAATGACAGGTTTTGAGGAGTTCTTGACGGAAAAAAAAGACAGGATGTTTTTAAGTTGTGCACAAACAAGATTAGTAGAGTTCACAAGATGGAAGAGCTGAAACTGGACCAAAAACACAAACAACCTACTGATTCACAAATCTTGCAGCTCAGACCAGAGTAATACACAAACACAAGACGGCTTAAACAGAAATCTACAGGATCAAAAAAGTTACACGCTGCAGTGCAAACCGCGCACCGGTTACGAACTTTATATCTCTATGAACAGCTATACTTACAGTCACAGGCAGGAGGAGGGTGGCATCCATTTCAGCAGGTCTTTATGATCTCAGGTTTCCAGCCCCGCCACACGATCTGTCGGCACCCGAACTTGAACTCCTGGAGCCTCCTCTTCAGCGACCCTTTCTTGGTCCGCTTTGCGCCCGGTCCGGACACCGAGCCGTGGTAGTGCAGGGGAGGCTCCGGTGGGCCGATCTCGACGCTGTCGACGATCTTCTGGACCATCTCGTACACCTCGCTCATCTTCGGGCGCGTCTTTGGTAGCCGCAGGAGGCAGCGGTTTGCCACGCCGGCCAGCCTCGTCATGGACTTGAGGTTGTAGTGTCCCTCGAGCCGCGGGTCGACGATGATGGGGAACCGCTTGACGTCGGAGATGTACGGTTTCACCCAGTCCAGGAGCTTCTGCTCGCCCTTTGGGCGGTTCCGGTCGATGGGACGCCGGCCGGTGATGAGCTCGTAGAGGAGCACGCCGTAGCCCCATATGTCACTTTTTGCGGTGAGGCGCCCGGTTTGCATGTACTCCGGCGCGGCGTATCCTAGAGTTCCAACAACCTGTGGAACCATGAGTATTTGATATGTTAGTTTAGATGGACGATCAAAGACGTATCAAGTTAAAGTTGTACTAGGAACTAAACAAACTGGCAAGAAGAGAACAAACTTCACAAAACTAGTTCGTGGAGAATCTCTGACAGTTTCTAAAGGGAGCTAAAGCAAGCACTTCAGGGGGGCACCACGTGACTATTGCATAGCCTCACATATTGGGATCCATGTGTCATAAAAAGAAATAATATGATTTTCTTTTGTGCAAAATGTATTATTAATGAAAGCAGGGTATAACCAAAGTAATGTCTTCCTAACAAAATAACAGCAAGTTCTTTGCCAAATTCTGTCACAGGAAAGCATGCAAATCACCCTAGTCGTTATGGTAGTTAGGATGAATACTTTAAAACCGAACTCTTGTTACTTGTAGATGCAGTTGGCTTTATCTGAAGAATAGAGATGTGATTTCTTTAATGGACATATCATGTTGGCTAGTGCTGCATATTGAAGAAGCTAGAAGAAACGTATATAGCTCTGACTAACGCTTCAAGCTGAAGTACTCACTCCTTTCTAGGACTTCAGTTGTAATTTTCAAAAAATTAAGAATACGATTGTTGAGCACTTCAGAAACTAAAACATGCACATTTAAGCATCAATAGCGTACACCGAAATAATTATGCCATTTGAGGTGGAGCAACTGGGTATCCATTTTCCAACTTCATTGCCATAAAAAAAGGAACCGTGTTTTAGGAAAAGTTATCTCTTCTACCATTTTCCAATTATATTACCAAGTTGTGCCAGAAACTAAACAAAGTGGCAACAAGAGAACAAACTTCATAAAACTAGTACATGGAGAATCCTCTACAACTTCTAAAGGAGGCTAAAGCAAGCACTTTAGGGGAGCTCCAGGTGGCAGTGCGCAGGTAGTGCTACTGCTTAGCCTCACACAGTGGGACCCATCTGTTATAAAAAGAAATGACATGGTTGTCTTTTGTGCAAAATACATCTGTAATGAAACCAGGGTTCTGTACTCTATACCCAAATTAATCTTCCTAACAAAATAATAGTTCATTTTAAGACATGGTAATATATGCCCAGCAGATTCTTTGCCAAATTTTCCCGCTTAGGCAAGCGCACAAAATCACCACTTTTGTTACTTGTAGATATAGCTGGCTTTCTATGAAAAAAGAGAGGTGCGTTCTGAAGCTGCTATGGCCGTATATGTCATTGACGCTTTTTCAAGCTGAAATATTCACTCCTTTCTAGGACTTCACTTGTAATTGTTATAAAATTTAAGAATTTGATTGTTGAGCACTTCAGAAACTAAAGGTACACATTTAAGTATCAATAGCATACACCGAAACAATTATACCATTTGAGGTGGAGCAACTGGGTATCCATTTTCCAATTCCAACTTCATTGCTATCAAAAGGGAACCGTGTTACAGAAAAGAAACATCTTGGTACCATGAGTATCCACATCTTTAGAACATCGTACATTTTGCAAGACCAATAATTTTAAAGAATATGGAACAGAATGCTGCCAGAGCACATTAATGTATAATAATTCTAGGTTCGTAGATGTGCATACCGCTGTGGAGACATGGGATAGCCCTTCCTGTGGTCCATGCCTAGCCAATCCGAAGTCTGATAATTTTGCATTCCAGTTCTCATCTAATAGAATGTTAGATGTCTTCAGGTCTCGGAAAATAACCTGCATGCATATTGAAACAGGTAAACAGAGTGCGACTTTCTGTACTCATGTGTTCCTTGTTTTGCTGAATGTAATCAAGCAGTGATGTTGATACCAGACAAATGTTTCACATTCAGTTAGTTTTTGTATTGATCAGCCGAAAGCGAATGAGTTACCTGAAAGTCCATCTCCTCGTGCAGATACTTGAGTCCACGAGCAGCATCAAGAGCTACTTTCAGTCTCATTGGCCATGACAGAGTTGAGGTTGACCTACTTGCCAAGTGGTCATCCACGCTTCCGTTGGGCATGTATTCGTATACCAGAAGCCGCTGCATTCCCCGCTCATCGTCGTCCGCACAGTAACCTATCAGTTTGACAAGGTTTGGGTGCTCAACAATCCCAAGCACGTTCATTTCTGTTAACCACTCCTTCTGCCCCTGAAGAAAGATGAATAGTATATTAGCAACGCATACTAGTGGCTCAAGCTAGATTACAGTGCAAGTGACTTAAGAAGGGCTCATCAAGCAAGTGGAACTGAAATGCTGATATAATATGCTCCGTGGTTTGCTCGAGTACTGCTATGCTTAGTTTACAACTTCAGTTAGCTGTTGTTCCTGTATGCTGGCACTGGTTGACTCACTACACCCTAGGCTAGACTAGAACAACATGCAAGTATAATACTACATGGAATGTGATGCAAGGAATTTCACAAGTATAAACTATGCCGCATTTCCCGAAGCAACCAGGGCCTACTGAATGGATTCTTCCCATAAGAAGTAATTAGTTCAGGAATCCTGGATTAGTTTGAAGATCTCAAGTTTAAAGATGCAGAACCATGCCCAAATCACAGTTCATGTTATCAATGAGATATAACTCCTCTTGGTAATGCATAAAAGTGGACTGTAAGATATGTACAGCATGAACTTGCCATCTGACAATTTTAAGAGCAACCCTTAACAACAATACAGGGCAGTACAGGGCAGTGAGAGAGAACTTGCCTGGACTCCCTTGCGGTTCAGCTGCTTGACGGCGATCTCGACGCGCTCGGTGGGGTCGTCGGAGCCCTTGATGACGCCCCTGTAGACGCAGCCGAAGCCGCCCTCGCCGACCATGAGGGAGCGGCTGAAGTTGCGGGTGGCGGCCTTGAGCTCGGGGAAGGTGAAGACCCGGAGGTTGGCGGGGCGGTCGGTGAAGCTGGGGTACTGCGTCCGGCGGATGGACTCGGCGCTCATGTCGGAGACGTTGATGGAGTTGAGGTCGGAGCCGGAGCGCGGGTCGCCGCGCTCCGTGGACTCCTCGGTGCTGAAGGAGCGCACCGAGGCCGACATGCCGGCGCTGGGGCCCGTGCGCCGGTCGTCGTCCTTGGCGTCCCCGCCGTGCAGGAACGGCAGGCACCTCATCGCTGCTGCTGCTGCTGCAATGGAATGCGGTGGGGATTCGGTCAGTCAGTCATGGGAACATTTGGGAGCGAGTGATGATCTGAGCTTCGTCGAAGCATGACAAAAATAAATCTGAAGATTGGACCGAGTGAAAATTCAGGTTTGGCAAGCAAAGTTGTGATGTCAGGCAAGAAGGGGTGCAGAATTCTGAACTGCAAATGCTCGTTTTTCTTCAGGCAGTGTTTCTTTCAGATTCAGTATAAGGATTCAGTAAGGATACGCGGAATTTGCACAGCAATGTCAGCGTGGCCTGTGCAGATTCAGCAAAGGAAACCATAGATGAATGCCAATTACTAGAACAAATCTGAATTCTTGGCATGGGACAAGAACTCTGTGCTGCTGTCCAGAGCGGACTCATCACGCAATCCAATCCTAGAGGCTAAAACCTTGGTTGGCTTCACATCGAATTGAACTACACACGCCAGGCAAGAAAGAAGCAGGCATGAGAATGGAATTTGCAGACGGGCGAGCAGCCATAATTACCCAACTACTCAAACGTACTTATTTATGGTAGGTACTAATCCCCACACGAGGGGCGCGAGGCCCGCGGCCGATGTCAGGCCATGGAAGGACGGCATAGCAGATGCGAGGGTAAAGAGGATGAGTTGCGGCGACGAACCTTGGGTGCGGTGCGGCGCGGTTGCCGGCGACGAGGGGAGATCCCAGCAGGAGCAGAGCAGTGGTCCTGGGAGGCGGAGGTGGGGTCCGATCCGGGCAGGGAGGGAAGGGACGGGGAAAGGGGGGGAGGAGGGCGATGATAGGCGCACGCACGCGCGCGGAAGCAGCGGAGCGGAGGGGATAGTTGGCCCGAAGTGCTGACGGCGGAAGGAAAGGGGCGGGCCGGTCCAGTCAAAGCTGGGTTGGGAGGGATGGAGGTCCCGACGGCGACGGCGACGGGACGGCTGGTCTCTGGCTCACACCTCTCTCACCTACTCATGACAGAGGAGAAGAGAAGGGGTGGTGGATGCCCCTGGCCTGGCCGCGCAAGTGGGGAGGAAGAAGAAGACGAGGAGGGACGAAGAATTCTCTCTGGAGTCTTGTGTTCTTGGTCGTCGCCGCCGTTGTCTGGCTTGTGAACGTGTGGGGCAAAAACAGCGAGGCTGGCTGGCTGACGGTGTCTCGGGTCAGGAGGAGCACGAGGGGGAGGGGATGCCGCCAGCATAATTATTCAATTTTGTGTACTATTATTACTACTTCAAGATATGGATAATTATGGAGTACTAGCGAGCAGTGATGGCCCGTATCTTCAATGTTGGCCTGCAAATTTGCTCCAGTATCCGTC
This sequence comes from Aegilops tauschii subsp. strangulata, assembly GCF_002575655.3. Taxonomy (NCBI): domain Eukaryota; kingdom Viridiplantae; phylum Streptophyta; class Magnoliopsida; order Poales; family Poaceae; genus Aegilops; species Aegilops tauschii. Next base: position 485,393,489 of record NC_053040.3, read on the forward strand.
CATCATGAAAGGAGACCAGTTCACCAACACTGATACCGAAGGCCGCCCTCCAATGCTAGCCGCATATGTCCGCTTACATTTCAAACAGTGTTTCAGCTAACAGGACAAAATTCATGTAAACTAAGGCGGATTTCATCAAATTCCGGATAGAAAATAGCACTAATAATTTTCATACATAGCATGCAGATAGGTTTAGTATAATAATAGCTCAAATTTAACGAGATTAACCAGATGTTCGACAAGTTTTTCATGCACGGATCCTGCCGTCCCCCACATACTGCCGCCCCCTTCAGGTTCATCCAACAATGCATGTGCATAAATGACCGTCCTCTATCCTGTGGCACATCACGACAACGCATGCAGGCTACACAGTGCGAATAGCAACATTGAATGGATGAAGAATCAATCAACAAGTTGAGCAGGAAGAAGCAAAACTTATGATCTCCTCCCCTGCCGCGCGCAATGGCCACCTTGCCTCCAGCATATCAACCACGCTACAAAACTTGGTGACGGAGGTTTGGATGGCGTACCATCGATACGACGGCGACAGGGGGGCGGACTGTACTTGCCTACGGATGTGTCCTGGGTAGACGACGCCATCGTAAAAGACAAGCGGGTGCATTGGTGCTGGTTGCAGAGGTCCGGAGTGCCTGTGTGTCGGCCAAAGAGATATAACGGCGCCGTCGAAGAAGAAGGATGCGGAAGCAAAGCAAGGGGGAGAAGGGGCGGAATGAAAGAAAATGGGACTGAGAGGGGGAATTTAGTGGGCCCGGGGTGTCAGAGTCCTACGTGGTTGTTGTCCGAACTCCCGCAAAGCCCGCAACTTTGTCTCGGTTTTCTGGGAAAAAGTGCGGCCGGACCGCTCGACAGAACGATACATGCCCTCGTTGGATGACACAACACGTCCGGACAGCGCGATCCGAATTTATGCGGATGGTTGAGGGTCCGCGTCGAAGATGTTAGCCGCAGATAGTTGTTGTTCACGGCACATAGGATGGGAGATGGGAAGGCCTCGAGAGAATATACAGCCGGGCACCTCAAACAGCCCTGAAACACCCGGGCGGACGGCCTGGTGAGTGACCGGTCAAAAAAAGCTATGGGCGCGTTAAACCGGTCTCAAACGCCCGGGCTGATTGACACCACCCATATGCAGCCCGGATCTGGGGTGGATATGGGGAGGCCCGGGCGCGTCCTCCACGTTGGAGTAGGCCCATGTTGGCCCAACGCAACCCCACATATAATCATCCCATCCGTTGACTGGACCAAACCCTAACCACTCCACTCCAGTCCACTCTGCCACCTAAGCTCCTGCTCGTCGATCACCGGCCTTCTCCGGCATGACGGGCAACAGACCCGAGTCCTCCGTCAGCCGATCTGCGAACTAGACCCTCATCCCTGTCGGGCCCGAGGAGAAGATGGTTGTCCGCATTGTCCGTCGTGCCCGCGAGGAGATTGTCCAACAGCGGTCGGACTCGATCCGCCGCGAATCCATCGCCTCCGCCTGAATGGCGCGAGACAGGTTGTCCCTGCCTCGTTGGAGGCGGTGCGCTCCGTCTGGCGTCCGAACGTCGTGGTGGACGCTCATCCCCTTCGTTGGCGCGCCGACGACGAGGCCATTTGTGGCCCGCCCACTGAGTGTATGGCGCGGCGTGCCCGCCGTGCGAGGCAGAAGGGGCGGGAGGCCGCGGCAGACGTCGGCGAGGTGGAGTAGCACTCTCCGGCGCCTCAACGAATGGCCTGCTACCCCAGGCACCGTAGCCGCGTCATCATTGACGTGGCCTCCGACCACGACGGACCCGTCGTCGACCTCACATCGACATGCACCGTCAAGGCTCCAGAGTCCGACAAGTAAGAGTAGGGCATGGGAGACGGCGGCGCCTCGAGCCTCGTGAGCTGGTGCGTGCCCCATGTCTTACTCTACGTCGCCGGTGATCGGAGCAACACTTTGAGGGGTGCAGCCGGCCGCCGGACATGAGCACGGCGGAGCCGAGCGAGCTCTACTTATATTAGGTTTCACGCTGCATGTGATTGTATATATTTGATGTTTTTTAAATAAGATATCCGGTATTAGAAGAGATTATCTAAGGCGTGTCTGTCATTGTCCGCAACCCCGCGGACGTTTGAGGGATTCGGATTCGGATTCGGTGTATCCTAGACGCTCCGATCACGCGATATACGTACTAGTGCAAACTTGTACCGTCAGCGTAGCATTCACACGATAAACGAAACTTTCTTGACCAAATTAACCAGTCTTGTGATGTTTAATAATATAAAACTAGTAATTATGAATCTAGTATAAGATGACTGGCAGTAAAAGTAGCACTCGCGTCCCATCGCGTCCCGTGTGTACTCGCCTCCTTTTTGTTCCTTCCGGGTTACACTTGTACTAGTACGACTGTGGTGTTGGTTGGTGGGAGGGGAGGGGAGGGGAGGGGAGGGGGAAATTTGGCTCGCCGATCAACTACCCCAACTAGTGCAGCCTTTGCTCTTTGTGCATACACACACTCCGCATTCCTCTTCTTACCTCTTCACATTCATCTTCGTTCCAGCGCTTGGAAGCCGCGTGTACCGTCCATCGTACTACGATCTTCTCAGCGAAAAAGAAGACCAAGATCACAGGTTGGAGTGGTCTAGCGCCACGTACATGCACAGCTGTGTGCATGTACGTGGCGACCAGCCCAGCAGCTGGACAGCGATATCTAGTGGCCAGTAGCTCCATCGATGGATCCACTTTGCTGCCTGACACAGTGACACGGCGACACCTCATCGGCCGGCCATGAAGGTTGTCACGGGCGGGCTCCATGCATCCAGCGACTCGCTTTAATCCGTCCATACGTGTGCCTTTTTGTTCCGCGGTCTGGCGCAAAAAAAAAAAAACAGAATCTAACCCTTTTTAGTTGGGGTCAATGGCCGGTCGCATGATGAGATCCAGTCACGTGCACGATCCACGGAGATCCGTGAATCTTGGAGGCCTTGCTGACCTCGCCGGAAAAGTCGCGCCTTCATTCGCACGGACGAGACTTGCCTGCTCCCTTCCATGCTCTCATCCGTGCTCCCGCATACGTGGCTTGATTTGATTGGAAGAAAATAAGGCCCGGCCCCATCCCCTGAAAATCAGGGAAGGAGATGATTAGATTAGAAAAGAAAAAGGGAAAAGAACAGCCGTAGGATGAAGTGGGAGTACGGATGGGAGCATGGAGAGGGAGCAGGCAAGCCGGATCCCATTCGCACCAGGGAAGGGAAAGGGAGGCGATGGTGGAGTGGACTGACGGCTGATAGATATTTTCTCCTCCTCTCCTCTTGTCCCTCGCCTACTGGCCAAGGAAAGAGAGAGGAGAGCAGCCGCCACACAAGTGGGAAGAGGAGGAGGAGGAAGAAGAAATTCTCGCGAGTCTTGGTCGTCGTCGGTGCTGGTGAACAGGGCCGGTGAAACCACGGGGAGCACGAGCTGGAGTGGTTACCCAAGCCAAGTTGGGTTGGATTAGCGCTAGGTGAGCCCGTGCGTGGCAACCGCTCCAACTCAGCCGGGCAGCATACGTGCGTGCTGCCAGCCTGCCATGCCACCTCATCGCTCAGCCATGAAAGATGTGAGAGGCTCCATGGACTCACTTTTCCACTTGTCCCTCAAATCATGATCCTATCTTTCTTTTCTTTATCCATCGGCTGTTGGCAGTCACGTGCATGCACGACGGAGTAGCAAAAGCACCAACACGTACTCCTTGTTCATCCTCGTTTTCATTGGCCTTGTCTTGTGATGATGAGCTTTGGAGTACGCGGAGAGCTCGCTCGCATGCACGCTGGACCGTCCTTCTCCAGGGCATTTTCAGCTAAATAGCCCGTGACTAACAGACACGTGGGGCCTAGGTTGAAATATTAGACAAGTCCATGATTAATTCCAGTAAATAATTCATAAATAAAAAACCAAAACTAGCATCCAACAATCTAGCAACACAACAACCAGCCCTTGTCGGTCTTGTGAACGCGCGGGGGCAACACAACAACCAGCGAGGCTGGCTGGTTCATGGGATCATTTTTTAATACTATATTATTGCTGGAAAACGTCTTATATTATGAGACGGAGAAAGAACATCGTACCACTTCAAGATAGGGATAATCATGGAGTATCCAACGAGCAGTGATGGCACGTTATCAGCCAGATATAGGTGTTGGTCACATCACGTCCACGTCGCATGGGAGATGGGAGATGGAGGGCCTTGAGAGCATCTACAGACTGAACGCCTCAAACCATTCGCGACGGTTTGACCAATGGCCGGTCAAAAATATACGATTCAGACGAACACTTTAAACTGGTCTAAAAAATTCAGGCTGTCCGGCATTATTATATTAAGCCCAAATTTGGGGCGTATATGAGGAGGCCTGTGCGCGTCCGTCACATCGGAGCAGGCCTATATTGGCACACCTAAAATCCACATATAATCGTCATCATCCGCTCCTCGAACCAAATCCTAGCCACTCCGGTCCACTCCACTCCACCATCTAAGATCTGGGTTGTTGATCTCCGGTCTTCTCCGGCATGGCGGACAGTGAATCCGAGTGCTCCGTCAGCCAATCCGCGAACTGGAACCTCATTCTAGTCGGGCCCGAGGAGGAGATTGATGTCCGCATTGCGCTCTGGCGCGCCCGTGAGGAGAATGCCCGACAGCGGTCGGACTCGATCCGCCGCAAATTCATCGCCTCCGCCTCAGTGGCATGTGGATCCGGCGCGAGGAAGGTCGTCCTTGTCTTGCCAGAGGTGGTGCGCTTTGTCTGGCGTTCGAACGCCATGGCGGACGCTCGTCCCCTTCTTTGGTGCGCCGACGACAAGGCCATTTGTGGTCCCCACCTAGTGAGTGCATGGTCGCGTCAGCCCTGGCAACAGACGTCGGCAAGGCGGAGTCGCACTCTCCGGTGCCTCAATGGATGGCCTGCTAGCCCGGGTGCCGCATCCTCGTCGTCGTGGATGTGGCCTCCGACCATGACGGATCCGTCGTCGACCTCAAACCAACCAGCATCGTTAAGGCTCTGGACTGCGACGAGGAAGAGTAAGGCATGGGAAACGGGCAACACCTCGAGTCCCGCGAGCCGGTGTGTGCCCATGTCCTACTCTATCTTGCCGACGACCGGAGGAACACTTCGAGAGGCGCAGCCGGCCGCCGGACATGGTCACGGCGGAGCCAGACGAGTTCCGCTTAGATTAGGTTTCACGTTGTAATTTGAGGATTCTTAATTGAGACATCTGACTGTGGAAGTGATTAGTTGAGGCGCCCGCGGGTGTTGTATGGGTCAGATTTGATGCGTCCGGCTGTAGATGCTATGATCATGCGATATACAAACTTGGACTGTCAGCGTAGCATTCACGCGAATAAAATGAAACTTTCTTGACTTGGGATGTTTATTAATACTCCTACCAAGTACTACGTAGCATTAGTGAGATACTTGGCAGTAGTAAAAGTAGCACTCGCGTCGCGTCCCGTGTGTACTCACCTCCTTTTTGTTCCAGGTTACACCTGTACGACCGTGGTGTTGGTTGGTGGGAGGGTGGAAATTCGGCTCACCCGCCGTCAACCACCCCAACTACTAGCAGCACTAGCTGCCTGTTCTGTATAGACACACACTCCGCATTCATCGTCTACCTCTTCACATCCATCGTTCCAACGCCCGAAAGCCGCGTGCAGTAGCGTCGTACGATCTTCTTTTCGCATGGAAAAGAAGACCAAGGTCACAGGTTGGAGTATGTGTGCATACTGTACGTGGCGACCAGACCAGCAGCTGGACTCCATCGATGGATCCACTTTGCTGCCTGCCCGAGCCTGACACGGCGATCGACACCTCATGAAGGTCGTCACGGGCGGGCTCCATGCATCCACCGACTCGCTTTACCATGCGTGCGCCCTTTCTTAGTTCGGGTCATGGCAGGCCGGCAGTCACGTGCGTGCACGCACGATCCACGGAGTAGACTGAGGCAGTGTACACGTGCGCACTATCGAGTCGAGCGTCGAGCTCAACCGGGCGACGGTCCGTGAATGAAGACCTTGCTGCTGGACTCGCGCATGCAGCGGAGCGGAGCTCGCCGGAAAGGAACCGACGGGAGGCGCGATGGATGATAGGCGGGCGCACGCGCGGAGGAGGGAATGGTGGACTGGACCGACGGCGGAAGTGAAGGCAGCGCGGTCAACTCAGACCTGGAACTGGAATGGACGTAGTATGGCTGGTAGATATTTTCTCCTCTTGTCCAGTCCGCCATTCCTACTGGCGAACGAAAGAGATGGGAGAGCAGCCGCAACCATTCCTACTGGCGAACGAAAGAGATGGGAGAGCAGACGCAAGGGGGAAGGAAGCCCGGCTCTGTCCGCCACACAAGTGGCAAGAGGAGGGAGGAGGAGGAGGAGGAAGAGGAAGAAATTATCGCGAGTCTTTGGCAGGGCCGGTTCTGATATTTTGGGAGCCCAGGACGAAACTATAATTTGGGGGCGAAACTATAATTTGGGGGCCTTTAAAATAATCATTTTGGTGAACATGGTTTCATGTGCAACCCTTGTGAATATGGTGAATTTTGGGCCCGACAAAACATGTATTTGGTGAATATGGTTTCATGCGCACCCTTGTGAATAGTAAATTTAAAAAAATACTAGTCGTACAAAATAAAAAATAAAATCAGATTTATCTTTTGTAACATACATAGTTGACTATTATACTCGTGCATAAAGTTTCACAAGGAAATGACATTCTAAGCAAAAATGACAAAGTTGAAGTTATATTGGAAAATATTTTTTGATGAATAGTAAGCCCCCGATTGTATTTTCTTCTCTAAGAATACCGTGGGTCCCATTTCTTCACAAAGCTTCACAGGTGAGTAGAATGGTCGACCAAGTTTTATACCGCCAAATTTCAGAATGTTTTGAATTTTTCTAGTATTTTTTTTTAAATTTATTATTCATACAGGTGTAGATGGAACCATGTTTACCTTTGAATTTTCAAAAGCAGCATTCATATCAAATAATTTATACATGTTACCTTCGAAATTTCATCTAACAATCATCAATAAAATTCACTTATGATTGAGTCGATGGCTCATCACAGTAATTCTATCAAGTTAACCACACTTTGTTTTCTTTTTCCTCTTTTTATCAAATGCATATATTCTAGGAGTAGGCAACATTATGACACACATCTCAAATTAAATAAATTAATTAAATCAAAGTTTGAACACCGCAAAGCTATGCATCAAGCATGCATGCCAATATAAAATACTCAATTAGCTATATAGATATGGGAAATAGGTAATATTACCTCAGATCATTTGGATCAGTGTCCGTTATCACCTGATCGGGAGGTCTGCGATGTTGTGATATATATTGACGTGTGTTGGAAGGCGCTCGACGATCTGCATCACTGTGTGTGCGTCAGTCGCGTGAAGAGCGGAGCAGATCCAGTGGAGTTCCGAGTTGGTCGACGTTGCAACTCGTGAACTTTGTCAGCACTGCGTGCCCTACCATGGTCATCCTCCCCTTGGAGTCTAGCATGAACGCGGCTCCCGCGTCCGCCCCCACCACCAGCTTGCGGTTGTCGCCGACGCCGACATAGGAGGAGAAAGCTGCGGCGGCGAGACCAGGCTACCCATTGTTTGTTCGGCGATGACCACAGGAGATTGGGGAATAGATTGAATAAGGAAGGTCATAGCGATGAGAAGGAAACCCAATAATCTGGCTAAGCATTTTTTGTTTGAGAGAAGCATACAGGCTAACAGATCAAATCCCAACTATGAGGGGCTTCGTGGGCTGCTGCATGCATCTCTGCGTGCGTAGTCTCCCTGGGCCATGGCCTACGTGGATAGTACCTGGGTGGGGGCCCCTATAGTTGGGGGGCCCCGGGGCGGCCGCCCCCTCCGCCCAGGCTAGCTATAGTGGGAGTAACATAACCGGTAACATGCACTTGGGACTAGCAAACATGCTTATGTGGCACACAATTAAATAAGAGAGAGAGGGTTATAGTAACATAGGTAGATACCGTATCATGTTAAATGCTATGCTACTTTGTGTCATGCATGGCAATAAATATGATAATCTATGATACTACTTTATGATACTGTGCACTATGAAGGTAGTATCATATGCATGATACTAGTATTTGATACTCCCCACTATGAGCAGTGGCGGATCCAGGAATTCAACTTTGGGTGTTCAAAAAAAAATTCCAGCCAAAACCGACATTTGTTCCTGTTTCAGCCTAGTCTTCAATTTTTTTTACTGTTTTTATTGCTAATGAAATCAATCAAATTAGATCAGGACAGTGACTCTCTAAATTCATATCAGCGAATGCAATTTCATATTGGAACTCTGTATGGGATTCACCTTAGGCTTAGGATTGAAATTGTTGGCAGTTGGAACAAGACCGAGACGTGCCCGGCAAGTTTGACAAATTTGACCTATGGACGAAATCAAATCAAAAAATGAACTGTCCGTGAAACTATTTCACGCGGCTGACCTTTTTGTGTGACGCCCGACACGAAGGCGCCACACTACACTGTGCAACGCCTCACAGATAGGCACTACACGGCCAGCGTCGCACCCGTGTGATCCGAAAATTACTAAGTCAGTGTGCAGCGTTTGAAAGCTAGGCGCCACACTATACAGTGTAGCGCCTAGCTCCTAGGCGTTGCACTAGCTCCTAGGCGTTGCACTAGTGCAGCGCCTGAGAGCTAGGCGCCACGGGTCAGCCGCGTGAAATAGTTTCACGGACAGTTCATTCTGTGATTTGATTTCGTCTATAGGTCAAATTTGTCAAATTTGCCGACGTGCCGGGCGTCAACAATCTTGACGGCGGCCCTCGCGCCGCTCATCCCCACCGGATGACCCGTCACCTGTATGTCCTAGTGTACTGCAGTATTGGCACCAACGGCGGCGGACATGGCACTGCCGTACTGTACGGCTTTGAACATGGGGATCCATCCCATCCAGTGTCGGCAGCTTGGTCGAGCTCTCCATCGGTACAGCCGCACCGAGCACCGCCGTGGTCATCCGCCTCAGCCTCTCAGGCGCCGACTGGCGGCTGACTTGGACTGAACGAGTTTTTTTTAGCAATGGACTGAATGAGTTTTTGTACTGAAAGAGGCGACTAGTCTTTCGATGCGTGAGGGCACTGAGCTCTGCGCACAAGTGACTGGTTGCTGCTCCAGGGCTGCTGCCAACTAAGCTATTGGCCTGTTGGCTAGGTAGGCTGCTGCATAGTCTTTTTTTTTTGGGTCATATGTATAGCTATATTTTTGTTTGCACGAGTTTTTGGGTGTACATCTGTACACCCATGACCTGTGGTGGATCCGCCCCTGACTATGAGTAGCCGGCCGGCCCTGGTCTCGTCGTCGGCGCTACTGCTGGCTCGCTTGTGAACAAGGCCGACGAAATCAAAATCAGGGTGCACCGCTGCTCCTCACATGGGCCCGGGTACACGTGACGAGATGCTTCTTTAATTCACTGTACAAGTGATAACAGCATCAACATCAGCGTCAGAAATCTGAGATGGTTCTGCTTCACGAAACGTCCAAGATCGCTCGTTTATTAGCCTTGCGATGATCGGCTTTGTAGTACCATCGACGCGCTTTGCTGCTACTGCTCCCACTCCCGTCCCGTCCCGTCTCGTGTCAACTTCTTTTTGCTTCCATCCGTAACCCGTTCAGGTTTAGTGGTGCGGGACAATTAGGCTCGCCCATTAATTAACCACGCCAATTAGCTAGCTTAGCTCCGTCCCTCGTACTCGTCTATAAACGCTTTTATATTTTCTTGCAGAGGGAGTAGTTTTGGTCCACAGCCATATGTGCATGGCAGCATGGACCTAAACACGGGCTGGCTTGGATTAGCACTAGATGAGCATGCACGTGGCAACTCCACCTCAGCCGGACAGCTTGCCACCTCATCGGTCGGCCATGAAAGATGTCACAGGCTCCATGGACTCACTTTTGAACTTTTCCGTCAGATGATGATCCCATCTTTATCGTCCATCATGTGTTGGCAAGTCACGTGCACGACGGAGCAGCAAAGCACCAGTGTACCAACACGTACGTACGCACGTGGAGAGCTCCCATGCATGCATGCACACTGGACCGTCCTTCTCGACCGTATTCAGCTTAATAGCCCGTGGCATACACGTGGGGCATACGTCCACGTGTTACAGTGAGCCAAGCGTGTCCGTGTGTACAACTAATGATGTGATGGCTACGCACGGAGTGCACTCGTGCTGTTTGTTTCAAAAGACCGGCCGGCCGGTAATTAATTCGAGTTGCGTGAACCAAACCTAGCTTTGCCTGCCGGCCGGGAATCCAAGTGTAATCCAAGTCAATCACATGGGCCACAGTGATATCGTGAGGCGTCCATCGAATGTCGCTAGCTGCTGATTTGTCTACCCCGGAAATTCCACGTATAGTCTGGTTACATTATCTTGTTTTAACTTCTTCTAGATCTAGACGTGCCCGGCGGCTCGTTTGGCGTCGTCCAGTTGTGGACGGGGATGCACTATATGATCCGCTCTTTAGGTGAGATCGACGAAAAAAATAAAATCATATTTAGGCAATTTGAAAAATTCTGAAATTATTTGACAACATAACTATGATGTATTTTTTACAACTAAAAAAAGATAGCTTCTGGACTGGGACAGTCACTATCCCCTAACTACTGTGTGTGCTCTGCCTAGAGTTGGCAGTGACCATGCCCCTATACTTCTGGACTCGCGGGTTGGGGGGGGGGGGGGGGGTGCAGTTTCCAGCAAACCTTTTAGGTTTGAGAAATGGTGGTTAGGCCAGCCTGATTTTAAGGCCCTAGTGGAGAAAATCTGGGCTACTCAATCCCCTTTCAGCTCTGCCATAATACTTGGCAATTTAAAGCCAAGTTATTTAGGAAGACAGTAAAGGGGTGGAGTATTAACCTGGAAGCTGCTATGAAAAAGAAGAAAAAAGACCTTTTACAAGAATTTGATATTTTAGATGTCTTCTCTGAACAAAATAGAGTGGATGCTGGGGATATCCTCAGAATGAAAGAGATTAAAAGGGAGCTCCAGGGGATCTGGGAGAAAGAGGAAACTGCCATGTGGCAACGATCTAGAGATAGAAAAATCCTGGAGGGTGACAAAAACACAACATATTTTCATGCTATGGCTAACCAACATAGACGTAAAAACCACACCTCTATGTTAGAGGGCTCGGAAGGACCTGTCTACTCTACCAGAGACATGTTGGAGGTGGCTACTGATTTTTATAAAACACTTTTTGGATTTGAACCAAGACCTAACATCCACCTGGGCAACCATTTTTGGTCCGCGAATGAACTGGTTACTGAGGTTGAAAATGAGTTATTAGAAAAACCTTTTTCGGAGGAGGAAATCAAGGAGGCCATCATGGGATCATATGCTAGTCGTGCTCCTGGCCCTGATGGGCTGTCCTTCTTATTCTACCAAGAATTCTGGGAAGTGATCAAGAAGGATTTTATGAATTTAGTGAGAGACTTTGAGCGTGGTACCCTAGACATCCAAAGATTGAACTACTCTATCGTTACTCTTATTCCCAAAGAGCCCGATGCTAGACACGTGAGAAAGTTCAGGCCTATCTGCCTGAGCAATTGCTCTATAAAAATATTTAGTAAAGCAATGACCAACAGGGTCTCCCCTTGGGGCAAAGACTACTGTCTCCATGTCAGACCGCCTTTGTACGTGGTAGATTCATCCTGGAGAGCGTTGTCACGGCGCATGAAGCGATACACGAGGTCCATAAATCGAGTAAACCGGGGGTTGTCCTCAAAATAGACTATGAGAAAGCGTATGACCGGGTTAACTCGGATTTCCTAGTTGAAATGCTAAAATCTCGAGGTTTTGGGGCTAAATGGATAGGATGGATCCTATCCTTATTACAACAGAGTTCCTTTTGTGTCAAAATAAACGACGTGCTTGGACCATATTTTGTGTGTGTGTGGGGAGGGGGGGGGGGGGGCTAAAACAAGGGGAGCCGATCTCTCCAATGCTTTTTAACCTTGTTGCAGATGTTTTTTCCAGGATGCTGGCCAAAGCTGTTAATGCAAAGTTAATTTTAGGGGTTATCCCTCATATTATTCCTAAGAGTCTTATCAGTCTTCAATACGCGGATGATACTATTTTATTTCTTGATTCTAACCCCGAACATGCAAAAAACCTTAAGTGGCTGCTTGCCTGCTTTGAAAGACTTTCTGGGTTAAAAATCAACTATGATAAATATGACTTGGTGACTGTCTATCTTGATCCTGCTGAGGTCAAGCTACTAGCCCAGATTTTCTGTTGTAAAGTGGGGGATTTCCCTCTCAAATATCTTGGAGTTCCTCTCCATTATTTGAAACTGAGAAGAGAAGACATACAACCCATTGTCGATAAAATCATCAAACGCTTTGGTGGGTGGAAAGGGAGACTGCTTAGCTATGAAGCTAAGTTAGTTTTGCTTAAAGCTTGCATAGCTAGTATCCCTATGTACTTGATGTCTGTGATCAAGTTTCCAAAATGGGCCATCAAAGCTATCACTTCCCAGATGGGTCACTTTTTTTTGGGGAACCTTGATGAAAATCATAAATATCACCTAGCTAACTGGGGGATGATATCCCAAAAAAAGGAGTTTGGTGGCCTTGGTGTCCCAAACTTGAGGGAGTTTAATGTGGCCACTACAAGGATCCGGGTCTATTGCAACAAAATTGTTCGTCGCAATACATGCTGATTCGTGGCAATAAGTACCTATTGCCACGAAACAATATTCGTTGGCAGGCGTTGCGATTGGACACATGGTAATAGCTTATTGCCACAAAAAAGCAATCGTGGCAATAAAGTGTTCTATTACAACAACCAGGTGGGAAGTCGCCACATGTTTTCCCGTGGCAACACTCACCTGATGCCACAATTTGCTTTGTGGAGATAGCTTTAGTGCAACATGTAACGAATCATGGCGACTAATAGCTCGTGGCGATAGACATTTGTGGCAACAACCTATGCCAATGGCGCTGGTTTCGTGGTGCATACTCTTCCGTGGCAATATTCAATTGTGGCAATAAACTATAACAACAATCCTTGTTTTCATGGCATTAGGCATTTTGCCACGAACAGTTACATTTGTGGCATTAACTTATGGCAACAAATATTCTAGTCGTCGTAACAGGAAATTGCAACATACTAGTTTTGGTGGTGATAAATAGGTATCACAACGGGTGAAATGTTTGTAGCGACAATTTAAATTTTCGTGGTGCTAACATGTGGCAACCAAAAGTGGGTTGTGGCAATAGCATATTGCAACTTGAAAAAAATACAAGCATTTAATTACAATATTCAAAACCATACGTATAATATGTAGATTCATAAAATTCATAATTCTCATAGCAAATATCCATCAAATAAAACTCAAATGTAATTTAGCCATCCTAATTAAGTGCCAAGACTAAATTGTCTGTGATCTAGAGTCCAGTCGAGCTAGTTCTTTGGATCCTGCAATCAAGAAATAAAAAAATAGTTCTAGTTAATGAGTCAAACATAACATTCGCCATACAATTATTCCAGCCCCATTGTTAAAAAGAATTGTTGCTAGACTAACTAGAGTAATACTGCGTCAGCAAGCATCCAACTGAAGGATCCAAACAGCTTTACAAGTGTAAATGTCTAAAGCATATGCACAAGTACATGTACTAAAAGCTTCCGCTACTGATTTAAGTTGTGACTCGATCTATAGTTTCAGTTAAGTTCATGTCCTTAGCTAGCATGTTTAAGTTGTAACTCGATACAACAACAACGCATGGTGAAAGAGAAGAAGCAGCTAGCTAATTATGAAGGCCAATGACATGCTCGCTTGAAAGTGGACCATGAGTTTCAGTTTCTTTATTTTCAACCTCTTGACATGCTTTGTCCTAAAAACGGAAAGAACAATTATAGGTGCAGCATCAATATTGACACTATAAAAGATGAAACAAGAATAACATGATCCAACGCATTAATAATCCCAGCTGATGAAGAAGCATGCTGAATGAACATCATTAAATAACTATAGAATAACTAAAAGTCAGTGTACTCACATAGACATCCTGGGACTCTGTTAGACCATGTTCCATTCTTTGTGTGGGTGTGTTCCCACAGAGCAATCCAATCCGGCTCTTCTCCAGTTTTCAAGTTTCTCTGCAAGTAATATAGCAATGAGATGCTTGAAAGATGAAACCATAGTTAGCAGCGAGGCATACATATTTAGTTACATTCATACCTTCTCAAAACTTAGTTGCGAGTAAGGTTTTGATCCAATTCTGTGTGTTGTCTTCTATTTCTTACGATTACCAGTGTTCTTTCGGCTGCGTTCCTATCAATTCATCGAAACCAAATATAACCAGTCAGAAAAGCAATTTCACCTTAACACGTAGTAGACAAAGAGTGATCTTAGAGATAACCTGAAATTATGAATCAGTGACAAAGTAGTCAATCATCCATTCCCACTCTTCTGATTGTAAATCTTCCGGCAGATTAGCCAATCTAGCTGCATCTGTTTTGTATGCCTTGTAAGTGGAGCTTGCAGTTGATCGCCAGCCTCTATATCGCTCTTTCGCAATTTTAAGAACTTTTTCTTCTGTTTCTGGTGTATCTTCCAGGTCCCATCTGTCCTGTAAAGCAGACAACAAATGAATATACATAAGCAATGCATTATCCATGGTAAAATAAGATAACACATGTGAAAAAGGTTGTATGCACTATGATATGCAACAATGAGTCTGTGGATGGTAGGGTGAATGTCCGACCACGTCCTCACTCCAATGAGCAGTTTTGAAGGTTTAGCAATTTAACCCATACCAGGATTTTATGCATTATAGCAAATGCTAGAGACAACTTAAATGACATAAACAATTTAACAGATCTGGGTTGTCCACGTTGGTTTGTGTATGTTGTTATACTTTTCATCCTTGTTAAGACAACATAGCCTTTCCTTTCTGCACACAAAATCAATCAAGGGACTTAGCATTAACAAAGCATTGATGCTGTACAGCATTCAGATAGGTGAATACGAAGTAAGGATGTTGTGTACCATGAGCATCCTTCCTAGAATTCATCATTGTGCCTTGGTGTAGGCAATATCAGAATCTGAGTCAATTTAAGAAGAAACACAATACGTAAAGCGGGCATAAAATCAAATCAGTTTAACAAAAAAAATATGAAAAAAGGAAAAACTATGTTGGGAACCTCCAATAAAATCAAATCAGTTTTACTTTGTCACTCGAACTCAAGAAACACGCATGTGAGACAAGCAAGCTAAATACAGCAGCAAAAGTTGAACCAGATTTTACAGATAAACGGCGCAGGTATGTTCAGGGGCCCCCATCATGTAGGCAGCTGCTGCAATGCTAGATAAGTTGGACTAGGATACGACAAAATCAAATCACGGCACCATTCTGAATAATAGTCAATTTGCAGAATGAGTTTGTCTACCATCTGATTCCATACACCCTAGCTTCAAAAAGTCATGTATAAGTGATGATCATTTAGCAGGAAATGTAATTTTCTCTCTTAGCTAGTCTTATTGCACATACAGAGTTGAAACATGATCAAATATATTACTCACAGCTTGATGCCCACAAATACTCCCTCTGTAAACTAATATAAGAGCGTTTAGAACACTAAAGTAGTGATCTAAACGCTCTTACATTAGTTTACGGAGGGAGTACATTGAACATTGTACTATGAAACATTATGTGGTTCTACTCTCATAGGCACACTGAAACGCTTTTAAGAGATTCAGATGGCTCACTGAAACTAGGAAATATACAGAATAACCTAATATATTATGGAGTTCGTTCTTTCTCCAGGACTACTATATCTACATTACAGTTTCTGCAAATTTGCATCTCTGGTATATGAAGTTCTAAATATGAAAAGCTCGTGAAGAAAAATCACAGGCATGAACAGATATAACTGGATATGTAGCCAGCACATGGAAATTTTTGCATCCTACCAGTTAAGATCTGGAGGAGGTGCTAGGTAACTGGAGTCAACCGGGACAGGCGTTGCCTATGTTGGAAGAAGAATGGCGGGCGGCTCCTCAGCAGCCGTCGGGGCCGCGGATCCTTGGGCGGACGGTCCTGCTGCTTCCCGGCGCGGGGGATCCTTGGGCGGACGGTCCTGCTGCTTCCCGGCGCGGGGGATCCTTGGCGGCGGATGGCGCTGCTGCTCCTCGGTGGCGGGCGATGCTCCTTCGTCGTGGACGGCTCTTCTGCTACTGCGGGCTAAGCGAAGGGAGACCGGGGGTCGGTGGTGGTGCGAGGGGACCGGCGGGCGGGTTGTGCCGGCGGCGCGCAGGTCGGGGGTGGCGGCGCGCAGGTCGGGTGGCGGTACAGAGCAGGGCTAGGTTTGGCCGCTGCTAGGCGGCATCCGAATGCAGGAAAGCAAAACAACTTCTGGACCATACGATCTGGACTTTCCTAGCCTTTCGATGGAAGTCAACGTAACATAGTCTTCTCTCTTCTTTCTTCTCATTGCAGAACGTCGCACACACATTTCTCGCATGCGAAGCAAACTCCAGTGCATCACAGGACGCCGGCAACATCAGCTCACAGGCACTCCGCCGTCACAGCAACTCCGATGGCTTGGCCACCGGCTCACAGCACGGTGGCGCCGTCGCAGCAAGCCGTCGCAGCATCGTCAGAGTAGCCCGAGCCACCGAAGCAACATCCGTCGTAGCATTCGTCGATGTCGTCGGAGCACGACAGCGTTGTCGCAGCATCCATTGCAAAATCCATCGCAGTAACGTCGTCGTGGCCGAGATGTCGTCAGAGCATGACAACATCCGTCGCAGCACCACCTGTTGCAAGCATCGTTGACTGGCGCCATTCGCAGCAGCGACTCGCAACAACCTCGACGCGGATTGTCGCAGCACGACGGCGATGTCGCACCGGCTTGCAAGCACGGCGGCGACGTCGCAGCACGCCTCACAGCAACTGCCCAGCATGGTGTTGGGATCCATGAAGGATGGGGGAAGGGAGCAAGGAGGGAGGGAGTGGAGCTCGCAGCACCGTGTGGCCCCCCTACGGCCTTGCAGCGGCGAGATTCACCGGTAGGAGTACTCGGGTGGGTGGAAAATCATGGACGGAGCATGCCGTCGACGGAGAGAGAAAGGAGTGGTGAGAATTGGGGAAGGATAAGGCGAGAAAGGGGCGTGGGTCCCATAGGACACGTGTCGTGTGGACGAGGTGGCTGTCAAGCAAGCGCCCCATCCGGATGGAACGAAGGAGTTTCCATCAGGTTTACATGTCTGTTCTGTATGGGAGAGAGGGGGAGAGGTGAGATTGATAAGCCTTTAGTGAAGATTTTTTTTAATAATTAAACAGAAAGTCAAAATAGTTCAGAAGTTTTTTCAGAATAAACTTGACTTACTTTTGCATTAGTCTATAATTTTCCCAAAAAATAGCCAACGTTTACTTTATAGCGAAAAGACAAAAAATGTTTGCTATTATAGGTTACTATTCACATTATATTGGCCAAAAATTTGTCTTTTTTGAACAGAAGTCAAAGAGGGATTTTCTTTTTGTGAAAATTTTCTCACAAGTACAATGTAAGGTCAAGTTTATTTCAAAAATATTTCAGATTTTTGATTTTTTGTTGAATTGCTAAAAAAAATTCCATATAGGGTGTATATGTCCCCATAGACCGTTCCCTTCCGTTCACTGCTCCCTTTCGGCGCCATAATTTTTGCTTGGGCCCAACCAAACAACCGCCGACAGTTTTTTTGCCCCTATGAATCAACGACACAAAGTCTATCAGCGAAGGTTGTAACTGCCGACAGAAATTAGGTCGGTGCTCTGTTGAAGCTTTGGCGACAGATGATGTGTCATAAGACTGCATAACAGTGATAATCCGTGTCCTGGTATAAGATTGGGAAAAAAGAGTGTCGGCGTTGTACACTTATCCCAACAGATGCATGTCGTTATTATGGTGTCGTGGTATAGTGTCTCTACCCTGTAATTAGTTCAACATGACCAAACCATGGCATCATATGTTTAGAGGATACCATATTTTGCATTTTTGTTGTCATTGAGTGTTTTCAAGTCAGGATGGTGCGAGCTGCAGCCTGGTAGGTGTGGCCGTCGCGCGAAAGTAGGGGTCGCGACCGGTGCTAGCACATTGTCGCCGGACAACCCGGTTGTAGGTACAACCAAGTTTGCACTACAATTTCGAAAGTAGGGGTCGCGACCGGTGCTAGCACATTGTCGCCGGACGACCCGGTTGTAGGTACAACCAAGTTTCCACTACAATTTCGAAAATCATTTCAGAAAGCAAAAAAAACTCGGCCAGTTTTGAACTACAACTCACAGAAACCTCATGTGACCCTCACTTTAAAACTACTAGGTTATTACTCTTGCCTTGAAACACAAGTACAAATGGGATGGGTTGATGAGACGGTCGATAGTCTCGATCTCACATTTTGATCATCAGATGGGGTGATCTCAACATCTTTCATCTTACCGGACAGTCCGTGCAGGGTTCCTCCGCGCCAGAGTAGGTCCAACATAATCATGTCATTTTTGTTTCAACGAAAACCATAAAGATCCAAAATGAACTTATTGTAATTTGATGAACTTTTTTCAAATTCAATGAACTTAGTTTGATATTTTACGAACTATGCGAAAACAATTTTGAATCAGAGTCATTTTTTAGTTTGTGAACTTTTTTTGAAAATCGATGAACTTTTTCTAAAAATTGGTAAACTTTTTTTTCATATTCAAGGAACTTTTTTGAAAACCTATGACATTTTTTCTAATTCATGAACTTTTTTTAAATAATTGAGGTTTTTTTTATAATTCCTGATTTTCTAATATCTGTGAACTTTGAAATTTTCTTCATATTTTTTTTGAAAAAACTGACGTTTTTCTAAAATGAATGTGCAATAAATAGCGCGGCTACAAAAGTACTTAAAGGTCTCGTGTTGTAATCTGTCAGCAGGTGCTATTAGCTTGAGTGATTGGGCAGCGTGCACCCTATCGGAACTGTCGAAGATCGAATCCTCACGGTAGTAAATTTTTCGAAGTTTTTCTGTGCTACAGATTTGCTTCCTGTTCCTGGGCTGGCCCACCAGGTGCGCCCTATATAGGACCTCCCCGTAAACCGCACCCGTTTCCACGCGAACTATATTTGACGCTCGCGTGCGTCGAACTGCTGCGCTTCCGTTGAAGCGGGCGAGCGAGCACCGCAAAACGGGCCGGCCCACTGCGAGCGTCAATAGCAGTGCGAGGCAAACCGGTTTTAGAAACCTTCGGGAAGGTCCCTCAAATGTTTTTTTTTCTGTTTTTCTTTCTGTTGCCAGTATTCCATTTTTTTTCCTGTTTCGTGTTTTCTTTTTTTCTTTTTATCATTTTCCCTCTTTTGTTTCTGTTCATATTCCTTTCTTTTTTCCCTTTATTCTACCTTTTTCATTTTTTTACCTTTGTTTTCAAAAAATATTAGAAATTCTAATTTTTCTTCATGATTTCAGAAACTGTTCACGGTTATCAAATTATATTCACTTTTTCAAAATTTGTTCACAATGCAAAAATGTTCAGCTTATATAACAAGAATTGTTCAATGTGTATTTAAATATTGATCAACGTATATAAAAAATGTTCACCTTGCCTATCCATCGTTTGATCGTGCTTAGCGACTGATTTGGAAACCAATATAAATGATTTAATTACTAGTTAATTTGGCAGGCTTTAATTCTTTAACCGTCCATGCATGCATGTCACATCATAGAAAGGAAGGTCATTAAAATACCATAGTGAATAAAAATCAACATTTATTACCTCCTTATATAGCACTTATTTATTCATAAAATAAATAACTACGTATGTAAATAGACGTGTATATTACGTAATTTCAGTAGTAAGTATACACGTACCCATCACATAATTGGGTATACACATACACATACCCGTACATGTACTTTATTTGAAAAGCACACGCGTATGTACATAATTTTTTTAGGGGTATATGCATACCCCGCGTATGTATATTTTTTCTTTGTTAGGTATATGCATACCCGCGTATGTATATAAATTTTTTGTTGCGGGGTATGTATATAATTTCGTTAGTAGGTATATGCATACCCACGTATGTATATAATTTCTTTTTTTTTGCGGGGTATGTATATAATTTCGTTAGAAGGTATATGCATATCCACGTATGTATATAATTTCTTTTTTTGCGGGGTATGTATATAATTTCGTTAGTAGGTATATGCATACCCACGTATGTACATAATTCCGTTAGTAGGTATATACATTTCCGCTATGTATATAATTTCTTTACTACCTAAAACCTAGAATAAATCATTAGATATATACGTAGCCGTGTACGAACATAGTTTTATTAGTAGGTATATATATACCAAGGGTATGTTTATATTATTTGGAGTCAGCGCACAATTTGTCGATATACATAATAAAAAAATTGTCATGGATACCTCATGAAGGTATCAATTTTTATGTTTACATGTATTCATCTGTGCATAGAAAATCCACAAGCCGGCGAGTTACATTGTGTGTACATAGTATACCTTGATCTGAAGAGGATGCATGTAATCATGTATATATCTTTCCTTTTTATTGTGTTATTCTCACTCCACCAATTAATGTGTGTTTTAATTTTATTCAGATCAATAAATGCAAATGGGTGGACATGTGAGCTATTAAATGCTAGGTGCCTGGGCACCTAGGTGCCCCAAACAATTTACATATATATATATATATATATTGTTCAGCATATATAAAATGTATTCAATGTGTATTTAACTATTATTCATTGTATATCAAAAGATATTAAATGTATATTTCGAAATATTAAATGGTTAAATTTCGAATTTTCTTTTATCTACCTTTTTTAGTGGCTTTTTATCTACCTCTGTACCTAGTAGTTAAATGCGTGCGCGGCGTGCAACCCACTGAAACTAGCTAGCTCAAGCGGTAATGAACAATTAGTTTCTATCTTGTGGTGTCGAGTTCGATTCCTCAAGTGTGTGCGCCCTTTTTTTTGGATTTTAGTAACGACTCGATATGAACGTCACCGAATGGGCTGGCCCATTAATACCGCACCCTGCGACACATGGGCCAGCCCACGCGCGGGAAGCACCTGCTTGTTTTCTGCTTCGTTTCTATTCTCGTTTTTTCTTTTTTCTTTTTGTTTATACTTTAAAATGTTTTAAATATATATATATATATATATATATATTCAAACAAAATCTTTAAAAACATATTTTAAAAAGTGTTGAACAAGTATTTGAAAATTGTTGAATAAGATATTAAACAAGAATTTGGAAAATGTTGAACAAGTATCTGAAAATTGTTGAATAAGTATTAAAAATGTTGAACTACTATTTGAAAAATGTTGAATAAGCATTAAAAATGAAGAACGAGTATACGAAAAATGTTGAACAAGTATTTGAAAACAATGTTGAACAAGAATTTTTAAAAAGTTGAACAAGAATTTAAGAAATGTTGATCATGTATATAAAAATGTCGAATAAGTATTTTTTAAATGTTAAAGAAGAATTTTAAAAAGATTGAACATCTATTTAAGAAAATGTTGACCATGTATATAAAAATGTTGAATAAGTATTTAAAAAATGTTGAACAAACATTTGAATAAAATGTTGAACAAGTATTTGAAAAAGGGTGATCATGTATATAAAAATGTTAAATAGGTGTTTGAAAATTGTTGAACAAATATTTGAATAAAATGTTGAACAAGTATTTGAAAAAGGGTGATCATGTATATAAAAATGTTAAATAAGTGTTTGAAAATTGTTGAACAAATATTTGAATAAAATGCAGAGCAAGTATTTGAAAAAGGGTGGTCATTTATATAAAAATGTTGAATAAGTGCTTCAAAAATATTGAACAAGTATTTGAAAAATGTTGAACGAGTATTTGAAAACATGTTGATCATGTATATAAAAATGTTGAACATGTATTGAAAAAAGTTAGATGTGTATTAGAAAAATATTGTTGACGTATACAAAATATGTAGAATAATAACCAAAAGAAAAAAGAAAAAAAGAAAAGAAAATAATAGAAATGAAAAGAACGAAGAAACAAAGTGCAAACAAAAATGAAAAAAGGGAGAAGCAGAAAGAAAAAGAAAACGAAAAGAAAAGAAACAAAAACTCAAAGAAAGCTAGCTCTAATCGCCTCAAGTAGGGAGCGCACCTACAAAATATGACTAAAACGAGGTTACGCGCACTCACGGTTGGAGACCAGGGATCGGACCTGATTCTCCCTTTAACTCGCTGTTTTTTTTTTACTTCCTACACGCACAAATGGGCCGGCCCAATACGAAGTGGGGAGATGAAAAACCTTCATCGAGAGCATCCAGTGGAATCGCTTAAAGAGAAAAATAGTCGCAGGCGTTTCCACTATATATTCAGGCGCGGGCGATTTTTAGGCTTGTCGTCCCACATAACCTCGTGGGTACCAGATATTTACTCCGAGACCCCTCCACTATCACCAACATTTGCACATCCCATTGGTCTGAACCCTGATCCTCGGCACTGAGGACAAGCGATCAATCCCTGCCCAGGTGAAAGCGTCCACATTTCTTGGGTTACTGCACGGTGGCCGGCTCCACTTGTCATCGCCCTTGGATGTCACCGTGGATGCCACCCGCGCCAGTCAACCCCAGCAAGGCCCCGGGCCCGCAGGTCAGCGGCTGCGGCTATAGAAGTCCTCGGTCAGATTCAGCTCCATATCTGGATCTGGCAATTTTCATACCAGGGACCCTCTATTTTTGATTTCCATCTGACAAGTCCCTGTTTTGGCACAGAACACCCTAGTTTTAAAATGGCAACAACTTGGCCATTTCAAATCCAAATTTAACAAAGTAAATATGTATTCCTATCAAGAAAGTGTGTTCTATCCATTTATAAACTTTTTCCCATTGTGTTGGTTAATTGCAATTGGTGCAATTAAGATATATTTAGTTACTCCTTAAAGCTTGCAAAAATCGTAACTTAATATCTATAAATTCGAATAATATCTTTTTCCACTGTTTTACTTGGAACTAATGCAACGTCACACCGATGTTGCAATATCTTTCCGAATATTACCACAAATAGTTATTCTGTTGAAATACCTGGTCTCTATTACAACAAAATGGCTGCCTGGCGCAACGGAATTTGTTTCTCGCAATATCGCAACCATATTGCAACGACGATGCAGTTTGTTGCAATAGTTAGCCACTTTTGCAACAATATTTGTAACTAATGCAACATCACGCCGATGTTGCAATATCTATCTGAATATTGCCACGAATAGTTATGTTGTTGAAATACCTAGTCTCTATTACAACAAAATGACCGCCCTCGCGCAACGAAATTTGTTTGTCGCAATACCTCTACCATATTGCAACACCGATACAATTTGTTGCAATATGAGGCCTCTATTGCAATGAAGTTAGTATTTATCACGACCAAACTAAGTTATGGCAATATGTGCGGTCTATTACCACTACCGGTGAATTTGTGGTAATATTGCGTTTTATTGCAACAAAATGTAGTTGTAGCAATAAATTTTGTTGCAATGGACCGGAATCCTTGTAGTGGGCACTGTTAGCCTCATGGGCTAAGAGATATTACCAGAACAGTGATAGGGACTGGGTGAAGTTAGTTGACCACAAATACAATTCTGATAAATCCAACTTGCTCTGGTCAAAACAAGGGGTGGGCTCACCTTTCTGGAAAGGTTTTACTTGGGCTTTGGCCGCTGCAAGACCTTTCTATAGGTGGACTTTAGGTAATGGCAAGCAAATTAGTTTTTGGCATGACAATTGGGTCGGAGATATCTCCCTTAAGACACAATTCTGGGATATTTTTGAGATTTGTCAGCAACAAAACTGTAAGGTCTCCCAGGTTTGGGATGGGGAAACCCTGAAACTTTCTTTCAACCGATGTGTTGATGAAGATTTCCTCGCTAGATGGGATGCTCTAACCCAAGTGATTGCCAATAGGAAACCAACTAGTGAGGAAGATCACCCTGTATGGACGCTTGAAGCGTCTGGGGTATACAGTGTGAGCTCCTTTTATGAGATGATTAACTAGGGTGGGGTTTCTACCCCTATATGGAATTTTTTTTGGAAAATTCTGGTACCACATAGGTACTTGGTGTTCTTATGGTTAGCCTATCATAATAAAATCCTCACCAGAGACAATCTATGTAAGAGACATCCTGTGAATGATGTGATTTGTCTTTTCTGTTGTGAGAATTAAACTGTTAGACATCTGTTCTTCGATTGTGTGGTTGCTGATAACATTTGGAAATATGTTGCTGAGATTTTTGGATTTAAAAAACCGGGTAGTATGGAGGAGATTTCTGCCCTTTGGGATATTAATAATAAGAAAAGTGTGATTGGCATTGCTTGTGTTGCTACCATTTGGAGCATTTGGACTATGCGTAGCGATCTATGTTTTTCGGGCATGCCATGGACAAGCACTAGGGCAATTCTGGGAAGGATGTGCTCTCTGCTTCATGAGTGGAAGATCCTATGTGGGGGAGATCAGTCTGTGCTTCTACGGCGCTGTCTCCTGCTCCTGGACCGTCGAAGAGGCGAAGTGCTGCAAATAGCCTGGACAAGGGACTGAGAGGCAAACTAGAAGACAGACTGGAAGGCTTCATGCTGAAGGCGCACACTGGTTGATTCAGTTGTCAGTAGTTTTTGTGTCTTTGGTTTCCTGTTGGCCTTCTTTGAGCCTTTGCTCGCTACATTGAGATGTAAACCTTTTAAAACGCTTCTGATTCTGCTACTCTAGGCTAGATCCGAGAACTATTAACTGTCGGCTTGGGCTGTGTGCCCCGTTTTAATAAAAATGGGGCGGGGGAAACCCCTTTTGATAAAAAAGCTCAAAACTCAATTTACAGTGAAAGGTACAAAAAAAGAAAAACTGAACTATGAATAGTGTACATCAAGCATGCATGTGTGTCTACAAATATTTTCAGAATTTTGGAACATTTTTTGTATTTTAAAAAAACTTCACGAAAGCTAGATCCTATACTAGTTGCCCTCAAGCACACATGGCGCTCGGTGGGTGACACGCAAAGGCGCAGCCCCCGCTACCCCGCGCTCTTCTGGACCAGCCCATGTGTTGTTCAAGCGTGCCCGTGCTTTTCTACTTTCGTCATTTCTTTTTCTTCTTCCTTTTTTGCTTCTTTAGAAATGTTGGCGATTTCAAAACAATTTGTCAACTTAAAATATGTTCACGATTTTGATTTTCTTCTCAAGCTTCAAAAAACATTTACAAAGTTTAAAATTGTTCCCGCATTTCCAAAAGTATCCCAAGTAAAAAAATCAATATGAAAAACGATCCTAGATATGACAAATATTCACAAATTTGAAAATGGTGCTAAATTAAAAAATTGTTCATGAATTCAAAAAATCAAAAAATGTTTCACGAATTCTAAAAAAAATCATGAATTTAAAATATTAATTGAATTGCAAAAAATGTTTACAAATTCAAGAAATGTTTACTAATTCCAAAACTTGTTCTTCGATTCACAAAATGTTCATCGGCTCAATAAAATAAAGTTTTTTTTTCCAGAAACTCAAAACATATTTAAGAGTTCAAATGTTCAGAAGTATGATTTTTTTTCAAAAATTATAGAAAATGCTCCCGAGTTTCTGAAAAGTTCACAAATTTTATTTATTAGGTAAATTAAGAAAATGTTCAAGAATTAATAATAAATCAAGTGTTTAAAAATTGTCCATGAATTGAAAAATTTTCAGTTATTTGAAAAATAATGAATTTTAATCATTTCTCGGTTATCAAGAAATTTTATGAATTAAAAAATTATTCACTACTTAATTTTTTTTCATGAATTTGGTACAAAAATGTGATTTAAAAATAGTTCACAATTTTTTAGAAATATCAGTTATTTGGGAAGGGAAAAAAGAAAAAGAAAAGAAAAAAAAGAGGGGAAATTGACATAAGAAAGAAGCATTACAATACTATGTTGCCGTGCCTCTCTGGAGCACGCCCATGTCTCGGTTAGTGCGAGACATAGGGCTAGTTTAGTTGGAGTCCTCGGCTCCATGCCTTGGTAAAAGTTGAGCCTGGCTTGTGCTTGAAAAAATGACGAAAAGTGCTTGGCCAGGCTGACCTTGCTTGATGTGTTTGGATGATGTCCCCATCCAGGCCTATCAGCCAATAAAGAACCATTGACCCGTCACTTCATCAATAAGGAACCCGTGGATAGTGGATTTAGTGTCTCAGGCAAGCTTCAGGCTTCCGATTCTGAGCGCCTGGGTCAGGCTAACTAGCATGCCTGGTACTCTAGCCAAGCTAATGAACATGGGATGCTTCAGGCCAGGAATATTGAGGACACCAAGCAAACAACCTTCAGACAGATTCCAGGAAAAGTCCAGGCCAGGCAAATGTTTGCCAGGACTCCAACCAAACTAACCGGTAGTGCAGCCTCGCTTGGGCGAGCGCGAGACTGGGTTGGCCACGTGCGCGGGAGGCCAGGACACAACCTCATTTTAATGGTTTTTTCACTTTTTTATTTTTTATTTTGTTTTTACATCCAAATATTCTAAATATAAATATTAAAAGAAGTTATGTAAAATATTTGAAAACTGTTAAACAAACATTTAAAAATATTAATTGTGTATACGAAAAATGTATACAATGTGTATGATTTTTTATCATGTACTGAAAAATGTAAACGTGTATAAAAGATTTCTTGATATCTAAAAAAATGTACAACGTACATCGAATGAAAGTAGACATAAATAAAATATATTTTAAATTTTAATTTTGTATTTAAAATTGTTAAACAAGTATATAAAAATGTTTCTGATGTATAAAAAATGTATATTTTTGTGAAAAATGTTTACCACCGTTAAAAAATGTTTGCCATGTATTTATAAAATTTTGACACTATATTAAAAAACTGTTCAAAACTTCTTTTTTAATAAAGTATAGCCCGAGTATTTGAAAAATGTTCATGGTGTGTCAACAAAAATGTTTCACGTGTACAATAAAAATGTGCATTGTGTTATGAAAAATTTGACATATGTTGAACACAATAGTAACCGATAAAAACGAACAGAGAAACAAAGAAAAATGAGGGAAGTCAATGAAAGTCGAAAAAGAAACAAAGAATACCGATGAAAACCATGCAAAAGCATAAAATTAGTGAAAAACAAAAGAGAAACAAAGAAAAGCGAAGAAAACAAAAAGGAAATAAAATGCCAATAAAACAAAGAAATAAAAGAAAAACCTAGTAAAAACCGAGAAAGAAACAAAGAAACGGAAGAAATGATAGAAAGAAAAGAAAACCAACGAAAATGAGAAAACAAAGGAAAACTAAAAAAGAAACAAAGGGAATTAAAGAAAAAGGAAAACACATAAAAAAACCTAGAAGAAAACCACTGGAAAAGAATGAAAAAGGTGAAAACCGAGAAAGTATCAAAGAGAAACGAAGAAATCCGATGAAAACTAACAAAAAGCTAAAGATTTGTGCAATGCCCACGTGTGATACAAACTGGTAATCATGCAAACTGGACATACACATGGTGTGAATGGCTCAATGGGACATGGTATAGGGTGTTATTATGCAACAGATGAGCTTGGAATACGAGTCTAAAATGAAGCATCTGCATTGTCTGAATCTGACAAATCGACGAACTCTTTATATATGAATTCATCAAGTTCCTCGTTTTGAAAGTCATTAGCAATAGAAACTAAAAGAATCAGACATTTCACCGAGCACAAAGATATAGGTGTATGTACGGGGAAGTAGGACTTGTCGAGGGGGCGTCCGGTTGCTGCGACCGTGTCCGGGGCGGCAAGGCAACTGAGGGTTTTGGGGCCGATGGTGGCGGCGCTGTGGGTTGGGGACGCCGGTGGTGCTAGGGAATGGACGGCACATACAACGTGGAAGAGAGGAGAGGAAGAGGAGAGGTTGGGCTAGGGTTGGTGACTATCTTGAGAGATTTGGGATGTGTCTGAACTATCGGATTTGACGTGGCGGACACGTCTGGCTTTTCCCATATCTGCTCCACATATGGGTTGGGTTTGAGGGGTGTCGGATCAAGCTGGCAACGGTTAATCGTTACCCGCGTTCCCGTGGGTAATTAATCTATTAAGGGACGGGGATGTGCTAACTTTAATGCCCACGGGGAAGCTGATGGGTCAAATACCTTACCCGATGTGCAAGACAGGGATGAGGATGGGATAGCATTACCCCTGCCCGTTACCCGCGCTTACCCGTGAAGGCCTTATATGTGGGCTCTGAAATTAGTAGACTCTAGGTAATTACCGTCCTTACCCACCTAAATTTCCACCCATCCCGCCTTTTTGGCCCCAAAAGACCTAAGAAATACTAACCTAGCCACAACATAGCGTTTATTATGCTGAAATGCTACTTTTTTTACTGAAATGCTATTGAAGGTAGGTGTTGATTGCTATATGGGTTGACGGGGATGGGGATGGGAAACTTTTTACCCCCGCAGGCGGGTACGGGGATGGGGATGGGCATGGAAGGAGTATGGGAGTCTAATACCCGCCTAGGTAATCCCCATTGCCAACTTGAGTGCCGGACAACCAGGATGCTTCGGTTGGCCTTGGGGGTCCGTTTGAGTGGCACTTTTTTGTCCGGGATGTCTGCCCATACATTTGGAGGGAGAAGTGGGGGGGGGGGGGGGGGTGGTCTTCTTATAAGAAGTGCATAGTGTACATACCAAGCCTTTATTGTTTCATCTACGACCTCTGCCCTCTAACCCCTCTCAATTGTCGCCGCTAGTGATCTCTCATCTCCCATGTAAGACTCGTCCCCTACGCATTCACCTCTTTACCCCAGTCATCAGTGCTTTGTGTTGTTCATGAAATCGGGCCGTTTTCCGCCCATGGATTGGAGGTCATTCACCGGCGGTCTTGCACCCTATGGAAATCGTGACGCTCAACCTTCTTCCCCACCAACTTCGTCCCGTGAGGGTCTACCTTTTTTTTAAACACACTACAAAATGCATGTCTCCATCCTTTCGTTCCTTGCCAAGGAGCTCGACAGTAAAACAATGAGGAAGGCTCAAAGTGCGTCAACTACAAGATGTAAGAAGATGTTGCTTTGTGCGATGCTTGCATGAACATCTCTCTTGATGCCATAGTAAGGGATGATCAAATGAAGGACCACTTGTCTTTTTCACTCATTTCCTATTTTCTGAAGCAGTCATTGCTTTTCCTTTTCTAGAACACAAGCATATGTATACACTCACATATGGATATATTTTGGGGGCTAGGAGCCACAGACTCTGAAGATCGAGAACGATGTCGACGGGACGTCTGTGCTGTTTTTGTTGTTTAAAAAAATATATTATGTCCCTGTATTCCTGTGCAAATCAGGCAGAAACTTATTCTGCACTGTGTGTGGCTTCATTTATGATTACAAAAGTATTAACACAAAAAAAATTCAATTATACCAAGAAGGTACAGTTGGTTCAGTTGACTCAATTCTTGACACTATCTGAACACCGACTTCCCGTTTAGAATTCAGAAACTCTCATATGCCCCGAAAGAACTGAACACTTCATAACAAAAGGGTGAAGGGCATAAACACAATACTTAGTATTGCAAATATCCAACTTAGTATTACTACTGGAGTTGTGTGGTTTCCCAAGGCTACACGTTTTACATCACACATGACAAGCGCCAAAATGTTGTGGTAGTGCATTCTCTTCCGGGTTCGATATTCTACTTCCATGCACGAGAAGACAAGTGGAATGGTTACATATAACTACAATGTTTAGTGGTTGTATCTAGTAATCTATTCAACCTTGTAACAATCCTCCTCTCCTCGAATTTTTGGCATTTTAGACCACCTGCATGAGTGAAATGCCAGAAAGTCCACCTCTCAATGCAATGACAAAACTATCGTGACGGCAAGCCTGGCAGGCGACAGGTGTCTCCTGCCGCCACAACCAGTGGTGGCACCCTTTGCATCATAGGATTTGGAGTGATGCAGAACAGAAAACAGAATGAGGTGATGACATGGCACCTGCCGCCATGGGCTATGTCAGCTACCATGTCCCTGGTGTCGCCTATCGGGCCTGCCGGCACGAATATTTGCCAATTGCACTGAGAGGGGGTCCTTTCTGGCATTACACTCGCGCAGGTGGTCTAAAATGCCGAAATTTCTATTTTCTCAAGATCAAAGGATTTTTGTGCGTGGCATTGATGTTAATTACCACCAGCTTCGGGTTCTCTAGAGAGTTCTCAACTTCCATGATTTGATTCGGTGGGGTCCTTCTGCTCGTGCTTCATGGCCTCCGGATTATTTGGGTCTAGTTCGCATGATTTTTACCGTAGGTTGAGTTTTGCATTGGTTCGCATGGTAGGTGAGATTAAAAACATGCTAAGCTACGCCTACAAAACTGGTCATGGTTTGAGCTAAACCATTGTTCAACCAACTATTTGTCTTCCATTCCCCGCAAAGAAAAACCCATCAATTTTTCATGACATCACATTCTCACACAGACACTGGGGGCATCTATGTCCCTTAGCAAGATGATGGAGCACGCATGATTACATCTTTTCAATTGTCTCTTATCTATTTTTGTTTCTTATTTATGTTATTAGGTAAAAAATAATGTATTTTAGAGGTATATGAAAAAAATAATTATGGTTGTGTGCATCGATAGATGCAGAGGCCGGGGATAATAACACGGAAACTTATTTTTTTAATAGTTTTTCTATTTCTACTTATTTTCACAAACACTTTTTGTATTGTAAAATTGTTCACGCAGCTTCTAAATGTGTTCATGCATGTTGAATAAAATGTTCATGACATTTAAAAAAAATGTTCTTCACATTCTAAAAAATATTCGTACCATTTAACAAAAATGTTTACAGTTTTAAAAAATTGTTCATGATATTTTAAAAAACTTGAAAAAATGTAAAAAAAAATATGCATATCATTTTTAGAAATGTTCATGACATATAAAAATACATTCATTGCATGTAGGAAAAAAATGTTCATAACACTTAAAAATGTTAATGCAAATGTAAAAAAACAGGTCATATAATTGTTTGAACGTTTATTACATAAAAAAATGTCAATACCATTTAGAAAAATGTTCACATGTTCAAGAAAATGTTCATAAGAACATCAAATTTGTGAGTCTATGTGTGATGCATTTGCACCCTTGGCTCTTATCCCCACACAAATAAGCGACAACTAGCCATGGCTAAGCCAACTATTTATCTCCCGTAACAGCTTTTTTTAGGGGTCTCATAAAAGCTCGAATTCTCAAACATACACCCGTTGATGAAAAGGCCGAAAGGGCCACTGGAAGGAAGCCAGGTCCAGTTGAGATGAAGGAGGCGCGTGGCCCATGGTCCGTCTGCCCCCTTCCTGGCTTGCTCCTATTTCTGCTCTCCGCCACCACCGCCCCGCGAGCTCCTCCTCCTCCCATCCCAGCCAGCCAGCCGAGAGCCCTCCCAATGCCAGCCACCACCAATGCCTACCACCTAGGCCCCAAGGCGCCGACCCTGCAGCTCCACCGAGCGTCCTCCCTCCGCCCCTCCGCCCAACCCATGGCCCGTGTGGCGGGGCAGCAGCTCGCCGCCGCGCTGCTCCTCCTCACCTCGGCCGCCGCCGCGCGCGCCATCGCCATCGGCAGCCCCGCCTACAACGTCGTCCCGCGGCTCTCCTCCTTCGAGGAGCACGCCGCCGTCGTCCCGCGGCTCTCCTTCGAGGAGCACGCCATCGACGACGACTACGGCGGGGACGGGGTCGGGGGCGGCGCCGCCTCCGCCGCCGGGGGCAAGGGCCTCGTCGGCAACCCCGTCGTCGCCGAGATCGTCAACAAGCGCCTCAAGGGCCTCACCGCCACCTTCGCCCGCTCCATCCGCAGCCAGCTCGGCTACTGCATCAAGGACACGTACGTGCATGTCCATTCTCCTTCTCCTTCTCCGTTTTTCCCGTGGGATCGATCGATCGATCCATCTCGTGTGGTGATCTCCGATTCGGATTCCGATTACGCAGGGACTCGGAGTGGGACGCGGCCTTCAACTTCACCAAGGACACCTCCTTCCTCAACAACTGCATGAAGCAGACCAATGGTAAAAAAAGCAGCCACATCCACATTCTTAGGACATTCTGCATGGTAGCATTTTGAACCATTGTGATTTCCTTGTAAATCATTTTCAATTCGATCAACGACGATGCCGCCCTTTCAAGATCCAGATCATGCTTCTCTGTGGCAGGTGACCTGCACCAGCGGGTGTGCACGGCGGCGGAGATGAAGTTCTACTTCAACAGCCTGATCGAGAGCGGGGAGGAGACCAGGTGGGAGAAGAGCTACGTCAGGCCCAACAAGAACTGCAACCTCTCCTCCTGGATCGACGGCTGCGAGCCCGGCTGGGCCTGCAGCGCCGGCGAGCAGAAGGTCGACCTCCAGGACGCCAAGGACATCCCCTACCGCGCCGACGACTGCCAGGCCTGCTGCCCCGGCTTCTTCTGCCCCCATGCCCTCACCTGCATGATACGTAAGTTAGCTCTCATCAACGCATGCCAACATCACTGACAAAAAGAACACCACTGTTTTCCAGCAAACTTTTTTCCATTTCTCATTTGCTCAGAAAGAAGCCAAATTGAATATGTTTCAGGATATATGCACTTATGCTAACTCAAATGCAAGCAGAAAGGAAATTTGTATTTAATTTTTTGATTGGGAGGAAACTGTTATACTGATTTCTCTCTGTTAATTCTGTCATGTGCAGCTTGCCCTCTTGGAGCATACTGCCCACTGTCCACCCTGAACAAGACTACGGGCATCTGCGACCCGTAAGTCGGCTGCCCTCGCAACTTCTAAATTTCCACAGTTTCATCATAACTTAATGCTGAAGATGCATTTCAGGTACAATTACCAACCGCCTGCTGGGAACCCAAACCACACCTGTGGCAGTGCTGACAACTGGGCAGATGTGATGAGCACCGACGACGTTTTCTGCCCGGCTGGATTCTACTGCCCGAGCACGACCCAGAAGCTCCCTTGTAGTAGTGGGTAATCCTATCTATCTGCTGTTTCAAAGTTGTAGTTCCATCACAACCGTTGTTCGTAATCATATACCCTGCGCCGGTGGTATATTTAGTTGGCATGCTCTTCCCGCGGTCGATTGCTCGGGTGTTTATCTGTTCAGATGCTGAGAGAGTCAGGTGTGCTTTTGCAGGTATTACTGCAGGAAGGGGTCGACTTCGCAAACCAGTAAGCTCGACTACTTCTCATTGCAGAGGAGTTGGAATTCATACCCTCCGCAGTCTTCTTGATCCGTGCGCGTCCTGAATGTGGCCTTCTTCTTCTTCTTCTTCTTCTTCCCTGCAGGATGCTACAAGAAGAGCGCATGTCCGCCCAACTCTGTTAATCAGGACATTACGATCTTTGGCATGTTGCTAGTGGTAATGCCACTAAGCGAATCGATATCATGGTTATTATCCTTTTGGAAGCCGCAGCTGCTTTGGTCGAACTAACACTTGTCTTCTGTTCTTTTCCGCGGCTCCGCAGATTGCCTCTTGTCTAGTCCTTCTGATCATCTACAATTTCTCTGGCCAACTTCTGACCAACCGTGAGAAAAAGCAAGCAAAATCTCGAGAGGCTGCTGCAAGGTATGCGAAAGAGACGGCGCAGGCTCGCGAGAGGTGGAAAACAGCTAGAGATGTCGCCAAGAAGGCTAGCACTGGCCTTCAGTCACAACTGTCTCGCACCTTCTCGCGCAAGCAGAAGCTGGGGCAGGCAGGGGGGATGTCATCGAAAGGCCTGCCTGTTGGAACGGATGGGGCTGGAAAAAAGAGCAACCTGCCCGACATGATGAGCTCCCTAGAAGAGAACCCAGACGGGCCCGAAGGATTCCAAATGGAAATAGGAGACAAGGCCGGCAAGAAGATGCCGAAAGGGAAGGAGATGCACAGCCGGAGCCAGATTTTCAAGTATGCATACGGTCAAATCGAGAAGGAAAAGGCAATTCAACAGGAGATGGAGGAGAACGATAACAACATGAGTTTGTCTGGTGTGGTAAGCATGGCCAAAGAGCACGAAGTCGGTTCGAGAATGCCGATTGAGGTCGCGTTCAAGGACCTGACTCTGACGCTGACGGGGAGCAAGAAGAAGATCTTGAGGTCCGTGACAGGAAAGCTCATGCCTGGCCGCGTAGCTGCCGTCATGGGCCCATCTGGTGCTGGCAAGACCACATTTCTGAGTGCTGTCGCCGGCAAGGCAACTGGTTGTGACACATCAGGCTTGGTGCTCATCAATGGTAAAGTTGAGCCGATCCGTGCGTACAAGAGGATTATCGGCTTTGTTCCCCAAGATGACATTGTCCATGGCAACCTAACCGTTGAAGAAAATCTCTGGTTCAATGCAAGATGCAGGTATTTTGCCCAAGTAGAGTTAGCCATCTACCTTTTCAGCTAACACAAGTGAACTTACTGTATGTTGTTGAATCTCAGGCTTGCAGCAGACATGTCGAAAGCCGAAAAGGTCCTCGTCGTGGAGAGGGTCATTGAGTCTTTGGGGCTGCAGCCAGTTCGAGATTCTCTGGTCGGGACGGTGGAGCAGCGTGGCATCTCCGGTGGCCAGCGCAAGAGAGTCAACGTCGGTGTAGAAATGGTCATGGAACCTTCGGTGTTGATCTTAGATGAGCCGACTTCAGGTTTGGATAGTGCATCCTCCCTGCTTCTTCTCCGCGCCCTTCGCCGGGAAGCTCTCGAAGGCGTCAACATCTCCATGGTTGTTCATCAGCCTAGGTTTGCTTCCAACCTCAAATGCAGAACGGTATATGTTTGCCTCATCGCCTGCAATTCTCCCTGACTAAAACAAAGCCCTTTGCCGTCTCAGCTACACGCTGTACAGAATGTTCGATGACTTGATACTTCTTGCGAAAGGGGGGATGACCGTCTACCACGGTCCAGTAAAGAAGGTGGAAGAATACTTCTCAGGGCTGGGCATTGTCGTGCCGGATCGCGTGAACCCACCCGACTACTACATTGACATCTTGGAGGGCATTGTGAAGCCAAACATGAGCGCGGGCGTAACCGTTAAGGACCTGCCGCTCAGATGGATGCTGCACAACGGCTATGACGTTCCACGGGACATGCTGCGGAGCACCTCCGGGTCTTCGTCCAGAGGAGGCGCAGACCCTTCTTCTCCTGGCGCGGACGCAAGCCCATCCTTTCTATCAGAAATGTGGGCCAATATCAAGGACACCATCATGCAGAAGAAGGATGAGTTTGACTATAACAAGTCAACCTTAGATCTGTCAAACCGCAACACTCCCGGCATCCTTAGGCAGTACAGGTACTTCCTGGGAAGGTAAGGTCTCTCTCATCTGTGTATTGAAGATCTCATTTCCTGGGGAATTCTTCTCCACTTCATCTCGGTGTTTATGTCTTCAGGGTTGGCAAGCAGAGGCTCCGGGAAGCAAGGATACTGGCTGTCGACTACCTGATACTCTGCCTTGCTGGGATATGCCTGGGGACGCTGGCCAAAGTGAGCGACGAAACGTTTGGAGCGCTTGGGTACACTTACACTGTCATCGCCGTCTGTAAGTCTGGCCTGCCTTCTCTTCCTCTTGAGCGAGCCCTGAATCTGCATATCTAGCTGACCAGTTCTCGAGGTTCACTCATGCCAAGCTGCGTTCATGACGCAGCCCTGCTTTGCAAAATCGGAGCCCTAAGATCGTTCGCCCTGGACAAGATATACTACTGGAGGGAAAGGGCCTCGGGGATGAGCTCACTGGCCTACTTCATGGCCAAGGACACCATCGACCACTTCAACACCATCGTCAAGCCCATCGTCTACCTCTCCATGTTCTACTTCTTCAACAACCCCAGGTCGTCCATCTGGGAGAACTATGTCGTCATCGTTGCTCTTGTGTACTGCGTCACGGGCATCGGCTACACCTTCGCCATCTTCTTCCAGCCAGGCTCCGCACAACTGGTACTGAAACATGCTGTCATTCCTCAATTGTATTTTGATGACCATGAAATCAAAAGAAGCTCTTGACACTCCCTTGTAGATTGCTCATCATTGCTCATGATACATGCTTTTGATTGCAGTGGTCTGCACTGCTCCCAGTCGTTCTCACCTTGATAGCAACTCAGCAGAAGGACACTATCATAGCTGATCTTTGCTACACAAAGTGGGCTCTGGAGGCGTTCGTGATCGCCAATGCTCACAAGTGCGTATGCCTCCCATCAAATTCCTCCCTGACATAAATGAGCTCGCAAGTAAAATTGTCTCTGACCAAACACCCGATTGCTCGTTCGTGGTTGCAGCTACACCGGGGTGTGGTTGATAACACGGTGCGGCTCTCTGCAAAGTAACGGCTACGACATCAGCAACAGGAGTCTCTGTTTATGGGTCCTCGTGGCCAACGGGGTGATCTTCCGCTGCGTAGCCTTCTTCTGCATGGTAGTCTTCCAGAAGCACTGACCCCTCTGTCGATAGATCCGTTCATCGATTCTTTCTTTCTCTGCGTAACAGAAAAATGTACAATTGTTAGAGCTTTCTGTCTTTCACAGCATGCATGAGGTGTAGATAAGAACAGATTTACCTTTTTCTTGTTGTGGAGATGTAAAGAGCAGGATGTTGAGTAGCAGCAGGCAGCTGGTCAGGAATGCCCTAATTTTTATGTAGAGGCGTTATCCATTTCAGATTAGCTGATGATGATAGCACATGTCAGAGGAACTTGTCCTTCAGTCAGTGTAACATTTCAAGTGCAAATGTCTAATTATTTCTGGCTGTACTGTACTACATGGTCAGGATTTGTAGCTCTATTCAGCGGCAACCATTCATCATCATACTTGCACATAAAAAAAATGACACAATATTCCAGTTAAACTAGAGGTTCAGAAGGTCACATCTCAATATCTTTGTTCTCTCGACCGGAAACATGATTGGGCAAGAAAGGATAAAGCACAAAATACTAGAGTGTGGGTAGTCCACTACAGGAAATTCACTTCGCTATTGCAGCTTTAATCTAGTAGAACTTAACAGCTTATACTCCACTTGAGAAGCCTTGAAACTGCGCGAATAATTCGCAAAGTTTCGTTAAGGAGGTGACAGTTTTATTATAGCTGCTGCTGGACCAGAAGGCCAAGATATTACAGCAGCAAGGCCTAATTTTCACCAGAAGGTTCCTTGGATTTGACCTGAGACCCGGCCAAGTCCTCCAGGGTGAAGCTGAGAGTATCCGTGTCGCCTTTCTTCACGTCCTGCCCCTGCTCCGCCAGGAAGTCCTCGATGCTCCCCGGCTGGCCAAACCAGCCGAGCCTGTCCGCCATCAGGTGCAGGTTGTTGCAGCCCCCGCAGCGGGCGACCACCACCCCGTTGTCGTACGAGTCCCGGCTGGCCATCTTCACGGACCTCGTCTCGCAGACCTTGCACGTGAAGATCATTGCCATGTCGTGCCTCGGAGAGATCTTCAGGCTCGACGCGTCTCTGACCTTGAAGCTCGACTCCGCTGCTGCAGGGACCGAAGCTGGCGGCGGCGGGGTGCCGGTCTTGTGGTCCTCCGGGTCATGGCGACGCTCAGTCGACGCGTTGCTGCTCGCTTCGATGATCGTCTGGAGGGACCTCAAGCCTGCGGTCGCGGTCGAAGGGAAGAAAATTCCTGCAATGACAAGAGTATCCGGTTGGCCGTTAGCTCACTCGCGTCGCAGAAGTAAAAACATGTGACACACACATGATAAAATGAAATTTAAGAAAGAATGCTTCAGCTTATAGCCAGTCTTTGCAGGAACTGTGAATTTCCCCATGGAGAAAACATGCTTCAGCTTCAGTTGGCTATTAGCTCAGTTGTGTTGCATAAGTGCAAACAGCTGAGATGCATACATACATATGATGAAACGATGAACGCTTGAGCTATTTATTTGCCAATCTTGCAGGAACTAAGAATTCATTCTCCACAGAGAAACATGAACTGAGTGAGACTATGAGTATGATTGTCGGCCGCCTGCGTTTACAGCATCCTGAGCCATCAATCATTCTAACACAGCGTAAAGAAAAGAAAACATGGCCTGTCCTAATTAGATTAAATTTGTACACACAGTGCTGGAATCATACACAAGGATTTCAACTCCCACCGGTGCCCACAACCCACACGACCTAGATAAATCCCAATCGAATCAAATCCCGCGACAGAAGCATTCACGGCGGGGGCTCACAGCATCAAATCAGAAAAACACCTACAGTACAATCCCAGCCACCGGGACGCCGGGAGCTGCGGTATCCTGGCCAATCGATCCGAGGACAAGCGCGCGGATTTAAGCGGCAAGGACCAAGAAGGGGGAGGGGAGGAAGCCGGGGCTCACCGCGGGAAGAGGGGGCGGACGGCTGGGACAGGGCCGCGATGATGCGGCGGCCCGCCAGCGGCAGAAACCGGCCGGCGGCCATGGCGTGTCGGCCGGCGACGGAGGGGGCGCGCGTCTTCTTCTTGCCGGCGAAGAAAGAAAGAGGCGAGCGGAGCAGAGCAGACAGACAGGGTAGGCAGCCTCTCTGCTCGGCTCTTCTTACCGTGCCCCCGGGGCGCATATGGGCCTCGCGAAGCTTCTTACGTCCGGATCTCCATATGGGCCCAACGAAGCCGAAGGCGGGGACTCTCGACAGGACCTATATGGGCCTCATATTTTTTATAACGTTTTATTACTATTTTTCACTTTCGTTTATACTTCCAAATATTCTAAATAAATATATTAAAAAACACTTTACATAAAACATTTGAAAAAACAATCTTAATCAACCATATGAAAAATGTTAAATGTGTATAGAGTTGTTTTCAAATGTATATGAAGATGCATGCAAAAGCTATACAATGCGTGTGAAAAGTTGATCATGTAAAAAAATGGTTAATCAAGCATTCAATTTTTTTAAATGTGTATATAGAGAAAATGTTTCTCATATATACGAAAAATTTATACAAAAAATATACAATATGTGTGGAAAGTTGATCATATATTTTAAATGTTAATAAAGAATTTGAAAAAGTTAAACAACTATTTGAAAAATGTTAATCAAGCATTTGGAAATTTTTCAGTGTGTATAGAGAAATGTTGACCATGTATTTAGAAAAGTTAATCTTGTATTATATTAAAAAATTGTTATACTTGTACTTCAACAAAATAACACGCATTTTTTTAATATATATAGAAAAAAATGTTGACCACGTATTATAGAAATTTTAGTATTGAATTTAAAAAAAATATTAATCAAGCTTTAGAAAAACTGTTGACCATGTATTAAAAATGCTAACATTGTATTTGAAACATGTTAATCAAGCATTTGAAAATGTTTAAAATGTGTGTAGAAAAAATGTTGACCATGTATTTAATTTTTTGATTTTCTATTTGGAAAATGTTAATCAAGCATTTGAAAAATGTTAAGAATGCGTACTGAAAAAATGTTGGCCATGTATTAAAAAATGTTAAATTTGTATTTGAAAAGTGTTAAACGTCTATTAGAAAAAATTGCTTGATGTATACGAAAAATGTAGAATGAAAACCAAAATACAGAGAGAGAAACGAAGAAAAAACAATGAAAACTAACAAATAAACAAAGAAAACTAAGAAAGAAAGAAAAGAAACAGGAAAAAACCTAATAAAAATGAATAAAACCAAAAAAACCTGGTTAAAACCAAGAACGAAACGAAGAAAACCAAAGAACAAAAACCAAAAAGGAAAAGCAAAGAGAAAACAGTAAAATCTGAGAAAGAAAAAAGAAAACAGTGAAGAAAACAAATACAGTAGCTCTACAACATACACAGTACTCTATGGCCTGCACAAATACAGGTACAAAGATTGAGCATGGCAGCAGGAGAGTCTCTATGGCACAAAAAAAAAAGCGCGGAACGGCAAGGCCTAAAAATTTAATAACACTAATGGGAAGATGATGCATCACCCAAGTAAATACCAAAGGCCATCACCCATGTCAAGGCACACTTGATAAGTTCCAAAAAATGCAGAGAAAGTTCCAAAAGGCTTCTAGAAGGTTTTGGAGTATTAGATATGATAAATATGTTTGAGAAAAGAGCTCTAGAAGAAAACAAGAACAATAATGACATAATTTGAAGAAGAACCCTAGGATTATAGAAGATTCGAGACTTGGATGTTCTAGATTCTGGATGTAGAATATTCATGGAATAGAAATATCTAGACAAGATTAATTTAGAGAATTCCATAGTAAATCTGTCATCATCGAAGAGATTCTAGAGTTGGATGTTTCATAACTTCGTCTATGATCTTCATGGGTTGGAAGTATCTAGAAACCATTACTCTAGATAATCTAGATTAAATATGTTATTTATTGAATGTTTGTCCCTTTTTATCAATAAGGTTGAAACAATTCCCACCCATTCTCTAACATATTGAAATTATAACTATTGAATAGTTTGTATATTGTGGATTTAATAGGTTTTCAAATCAGAGCACAATTTTGTTAATTCTCAACTACATGAGAATTTCCTAGTGCGCAATAAACATCCAGAACCATTGATCCGATCTTGTGATCCATGAAAAAATTACACTTTATTGAGTTCTACGAATAAATATTACTAAGTTCTTTTTGGTACAAGAACAGAAAAATGTTACAACATGGTGAACATTTATTAGGATCAAATTTGGCTTACAAAAATGAGCTTCTGGGTCGACAAATAGTACATTTTATTTTAGCCTAATGAACAAAATTTCATAACATGCCGATCATTTTTTTTAATATTTGGTTAAATTGTTTTGTTGTAAAATTGACAGATAAATAATATTGTACCAATGATCAATGTCAGAGAAAGACAAAGATGCATACAAATAGTATATTAATCGCGATACACTCAATGGTAGCTAGATATATTTAATGCGCCAGTAGTAACACAAGTTCGACAGAGAGAATTTTTTCTTTATTTTGCTTTAAACTGGTATGTCTAGGATAATATTAACATCTTTATTAAAAGTCTATTGGAGTCGTTGAATATCCCATGATCCTAATACTGGGTCAATTAACACTGAAACTTTTGTGATGATGTTGTTGCCTTGCTGCGATGTTACACTCCTGGATGTTCTCCTGGGTAACCAAGGTCTGACCATATATTAATCGTGCTTTCATCCCCTATTCTTCATATAATTCTATTTTTTTTAGCATTTGGACTCCCTTTAGAATGCTTCTCCAGCAGTATGAGATGCCTTTTCTTGGTTATGCTTGTAACACATGTTGGTTTGGGAAGTATTTGGTTACCATAATTTATCGCACAAGTTTGATGGGTTTTGTAATATTCTTCACGCTTTCTTTCCCAACATGACCCGGTTAAAGGAGTATAGGTCTCTGAACTCATCAATTCTTTTTCGGTTTTGTTAATATGTCCTATCCAACCTAGTGAACTTTATTTACTTTGTCCATTTGGTTGCACCAAAACCTTCCAATCATTGAACTGATATCACCACAGAGGGGTTTGGTGAGGTCAAAGCATGCCATTGCATAAACGGGGATCACTTGCGCTACAACCTAATTTTTCTTTCCAACCTTGTATTTTTCTCCATATTTTCTCCTTGATATATTCAAACACTTTGGATTTTGATTTACCAATGTAACATGGTAAGCCCAAATATTTTTCCAGAGAAACCTTGAATGACAATGTTCAGTTGATCCATCAGCTCCTCCTTGCACTTCCTCTTCGTATTTTTGCTGAAAGGGATGGCTGATTTTATTTGTTAATAACTTGCCATGAACATGCTGCATAAACATTCAGAATTTGATTCAATTCCCGTGCACTGTTGGCATTTGCTTCCAGTAGGAGCAACGAGCAAAAAGAAGGTGGCTTATGCTTGGTGCCGTATTGCATATTTTAATTCCTTTCAGTTTTGTTACAACCACCCCCTTTATACAACATACAAGATTACTCTCCCAATAAAACAACCAATAGTTTTTTGGCACCCGCGGCGACCCAAAGCCTCGCCTTCACCTTGATGATGTTTAGCATGATTGGCGGTGGAGCACTTTTATGGCGAAAAACCCTAGCATTTCTCTCACTACAAATTCTCCAATGACAAGCATCATAAGGGAGGCCTATTTGTGGAGCTTATTGTGCCAGCCCGTTTAACCCACCATTATTATCCACGGAGTTGTCCAAGTGCCAATAGGAGATATTGATGCTCTCGAGATCTACAAACAAAGATACTTTAATAAAACAAGAAGCTACACATGCCTTGATTAAATTAACTCTTGTTGCAGATGTCTGATTTGTGAGCCAAGACTGCTGAGTATACGCCCCCAATGCAGTGCTTTGCAGGCTGAAGGATCGGATGCATCAAATTACAACTCCATGGTGTCAAAATAGGAGCATGTGCAGCAAAACCAGGGCAGGGATTTACAGATACAAGACGGTGTCTTCTGATTACAAAATTTTGTTCTTACATATAGCTCACTCATAGCAACAAACCGATGGTTCCGGGGATCGATCTTTCACTTCATGTAGCACGGCGTTGC
The DNA here is from genome assembly GCF_002575655.3 of Aegilops tauschii subsp. strangulata. Taxonomy (NCBI): domain Eukaryota; kingdom Viridiplantae; phylum Streptophyta; class Magnoliopsida; order Poales; family Poaceae; genus Aegilops; species Aegilops tauschii. Next base: position 485,435,984 of record NC_053040.3, read on the forward strand.
ATCCATACGATGAAGTCCAGAACCCAGTGCATGGACATGTAGCAAATGACTACCACAAACATGACGATGTTGTAGACCCCTCCCCTGGGGCTGACCCAGGTGCCGGTGATGTAGCTAGTGCCCAAGGTCACGAAGCAGAGGCCGACAAGGGCTAAGAAGAAACGGTTCTTCAGGACTACCGTCTCCTTGTTGTACACGTTCTTGGCGAGCATGCCGATGATCATCAGGGACGTGAAGAAAGCGGTGGTGTTGCTGTAGTAGAAGACCAAGTACATGCGGGGGAACTTATCGCGCATGATTGAGGTGCCGGCGATGTGCCTGTTTGCCCTGTCGTCGGCGTCCCAGAAGCCGCCGGGCGGGGCGAGCCCTGCGGTAAAGGTGACGGTAGCGACCAGTGACGTGAGGAGCAGCAGCCAGGCCCGGAAATCCTGCTGGTTCTTCTTTTCGGAAATGGAGTTGTCGGGCACCAGATTCGGATGGAGGCCGTCCACGGCTACCGCTGCAAGCCGGCCGTCGCTGGAGGGGATGAACAGCACCGGCATGCCGTTGGCTCCTTTTATTGCCTTGAGCAAATCATCAACCGACATGTGTGGGCGTTGATTGTCAATGGTGATCGTCTCTTGTGGCTGAGACTGCGACGAATCTCCTGACGAGATGGCCACTGTGTTTGCTTTGTCCCCTTCTGACATGTTCCCTGTAACGACAAACAATTCCCAGCTCCATCATATGGCAATTATAATTACAATTAAGTCTACAAGGTTTCGGGTGTATCTATTGATACATCCGTATGTAGACAAATATAAGACGAGAATTTTGGGATGGAGAAAGTAGTACATTGGATCAATTCTATTTTAAAGTGTCTTAATTGATTAGATCAAAGACGATTGGTGTGTTTTATATTGGTGTATAGAAAAGCTACCATAGTAAAGGCATATCGCAATAAGAGCTAAATGATTGTGGTCTTAGTTTCCTACTTATATCATACTCGTACTACACCCGAGTTTACAAAAAACAAAAAAAAATCAATATCAAACTTGATAAAAAAATTCTGAAATTTTGCGACATGGAACATGATAAAATGTTTTTGGTTGCTGCAAAATTGCATCCACAAATAACATTCAAGAAGCTCTCGACAAAAAAGACAAAATCGTGTACTAAAAAATGCAGAAAACATTGACCTGTGATTTTGTTATTTTTGGTGAGAGCTCTTCGAACGTTACTTGTGTGGATGAAAGTTTGCATGTCTCTAAAACATTTGTTCATGTTTGATATCACAACAAATCAGAATTGGTTGATCACGTTTGATACATGTTTTGTCAGTTTTTTTTTAAAATTCGGGACACCTTTCCGTTATATCACTATGCCAACTATTTCTCTGCAAAAAGAACCTCTACAAGAGTTGGGTCTTTTGACTCCTGGGATCCATTTCTAAACGTAAAAGAAATATATTTAGATGTTCTAAATTCATTTTTAAAGCCACCACATTTACATGCAGAATGTTCTCTACAACTTGTGGGCGTCATACAAAAAAATTTGTAGATCTATAGTAGAAATAGTGCATATATTATTTATCATAGATCACATATTTGTCTTTTTATGTATCCCTGGAATAAACACACGCTCCCATATCCTAACAAGCACATAATGAGAATCTACACACGTGCCAAAATAAATTCAGAATTTTTTATAATAACTCAAAAATGCTTTTCAGATTTTTCTTTCTTCTTCTTCTAAAACAAGCTTCCATGGAGCCTGGCCGGGGCCATATGCGTATTCCGAGAACTACATGAACTATAGATTACGAGTCTTCACAACTGCTTTTTTAAACTATAGGCTATGATTATTGTGAAAAGAAAAGGGTGCTTGCTAGCAGCGACGGGCGAATCCTTATTCCTTACTTGTACAAATCAAGCCAGATCGTTAGCTCGATCATCTATTGAGAATTTGATGCCTTTTTGAGAGAACCCCCGGCCGGCTTCTATGGCTCATTGATTTAGTCTTCTGGTTGCTTACGAATAAAATATGCAACTTTGTGTAATTTCATAACAATCGACGCACTCAACCTATTTATAAGTTGGGATCCATTCCGCAAATGATGATAGAATCATGTAGAGAGAGAGAGAGAGAGAGGGAGGGAGGGAGGGAGGGAGGGAGAGAGAGAGAGATCGCCTGCGTACCTCCTGGAGTGTGAAGTTGGTGAAGAGATGAGAACGTAACTCAAAGGGGCTGCCTAACTAGCTAGCAGCTCAACAGGAGAGGGGTTAGTGCAATACATGTAGGATTGTAGAAGGCAATGAACGACCCGAATACGCTATCTCGCTATAGTTTACTCCACCCATTAGCGTACGGTCTCAAACAACTATAATAAGTTAACCCAAAGTTGTTTATCCGTGCATGAGGTGGCTCTAGACAGCATTAGCAAAGCTAATTAAATCGGTGTGCGTGGCCTCTAACTAGTCGCATGAGGGCCTAAAGACTTGACCATTAAGTTATCAACATATCTATCTACTATGTCACACTGATTTAAAACTCTATGCAAGAAACTTCTACGGTACCCTCGAGTGGATCCAAAGACATGTGTCAATCCATACTGGTGGTTACTAGATCCCGTTTCTTGCGCCGGGTGACTATCATGGGTTTCAAAGCTAGGTATGGCAAATGTGTTGGCACATGTCCTTTTCTCTTATTGCTAGTGACTTGCAAAAGAGGGTACACATTTTTTTCTAGGATATATTAGGAAGAGAGCTTGCAACGAAAACTTTAAGGGGCGCGACCTCATGGAGGTATGGGCTTTGAGAAGGTGTGTGTTCGCACTTATCACCTATTAAAAGTAACTACTAAAAAACATCCATCGTGAATATTATTTTTGGAAATTATTTGGAGATAAAGCACCCTGAGTCCCTGACCCTGCTCTACTTGCCATGATTGAATTTTGGCACGTGTAGCGAAGGATGAAACCTGCTGTCTTCTTCTCCTTGAGATTCAGCTCCCCATCTAGTGAGGAGTTGGAGGAGATAGGAATACCTACATATTTGGTTTAACGCCTTTTGATTCAAAGTATCTTTTGAGGAATTTTGAAGGATCTTGTTCATTTGGAAAATTTTCCTAACCAACTTGTGTGGTTTTGTGCTACATCATGTGTGGGCTGCTGAGGCTCCTGGTGGAGTGCCACATAGTCGTGATTGATGTCGAAACCAATGATCCCATCTTGCTCGAGAAACTCTTCAGTGCGGTGCCATAGACACATATGTTGTATCTGCCAGCGTCGCAGACATATGTGGCTTCGGAGGTAGCCGAGTTGGTAAACATGTTCTAAGTGGCGGCCAAGCCGTTTGGGTTACACATAATAAGGGATGCTACCCGCTCATGGATATCAAGACCCCTAAAAAAATGTGTGTTTATTTACCTACACGCGTTTGGCTTCCACATAAGAAGGCTGCTCAACGTGACAAGTAAGTTGTGGCTACAAATTATACAAGCATAGCTGGACAAAAATGGCCTGGTATGTTTACTAAGAAAATAAATCGGACCATCTTTTTCCAAATGACACAACAATACAGTGAAGATATCCAGATGACATCCTGAATCTATCTTTTTTCTATGATTTATCTGTAGCTAATCATGCTAGCAGCCAGCATACATGCATGCACGCCTTTTGACTAACTCATATGCGACCACCAATGCATAGGTTCAGCTCACAAAAATAATTTGACATTGACACAAGGAATCAAATTACAACTTCATATGTATCAAAATAGGAGTTACAAGGAAATGTGTAGCAAAATGTAAAAATGTAAAAGTGCATACCATTAATTGCCAATACAGCACAGTCGTCGATCATTATTTGCCAGACATGATTAAGTTTGCAGGCAGCAGTCATGCAGGTTGGTGTGAGGATATCTCCTTTCTTACCAGTATAGATATCACAAACCCGAGCTATAACCCAAATTATCGACATGTAGCAAATGACAGCTACAAACCCAGAAATGGTGTAAATCCCTAGAGTGAGGTCAACCCATGTGCCGGTGATGTAGCTACCGCACAAGCTCAAAAAAGAAATCGCTACGAGTGTTAAGAAAAAACGATTCTTGATTTTGATGTTTTTGGCAAGCAATCCAATGACCGCCAATGATGCGAAGAAGGCAATCGTGTTGCCGCAGTGAAATAGCAGGTACCTTGTGGGAAATTTGTTGCGCATAACTGAGGTACCAGCGATGTATGTGTTTGCCATGTCGTCTTCAGACCAGAAACCACCGGGTGGGCTGAGGCCCGCGGCGAAGGTGATGGTGGCAGCCAATGATGAGAGAAGCAATAACCAGTTACGAAAATCCTTCCGCTCCTTTTGGGTGGACATACTGCGACTGCGATTGGCTTCTTTCATCGTCTTCACCAGCTCATCAATTAACTTCTGCAGACTATGACTGTCAGCAGTGATGATCTCTTGCAACTGTTGTTGCGATGGATCTTCAACTCCATTGTGTCCTAAGACTATCTCCAGTTCGTTTGCTCTATCCGCTTCTTTGAAAGACATGTTCTCTGCGATAAACATCAACCTTTTATAATTTTTTGCGAGGAATACACAAACATTAGATGTATTTAAAACTCTGGTTTTCTTCTGTGAAAGCATGTTAGGGATTATGGTGACCCTTCCTATTAGCCTAATTAGCGGATGACTGAGAAGTGTATATCTCATCTTTGCATATTATACACCGACGGATAATGGCAAGAATGTTTATAGCCCTCTATATATGGCTATAAACCACAACTCATTTCAGAAACGAGGATAGTACGTGGGTATATAACATGCATACTTCTTACCCCGCAAAAAATAAAAATGCATACCTCTTGCTTTGGAGATCACCGCGTGCCCTTAAGCGAAGGGAGCTTCCAAGGAGTATACCGGGTAGATCTGCCAGCGCTAGCTACAAGAACTGGAGAACATATTGCTCCAAGGGTAGCTAGTGCCACATATATAGGACTGGATAAGGCAGTGGACACCATATAGTATACTCTACAGCCCATTACGCCTACCCAGCTAATACTTAAGCAACCCAAAGTTAGTTCTGAATAGTGCATTACAAAAACTAATTAGTAACATGTGAGCTCCAACAACTCAAGCATCAGGGAGGAGTCATAAACTATATAGTTACATAACTACTCCATGCTAATTATCAAACGTGCTACACCATACTGCTAATTAAAAACTCTGGAAGCTTCCACGTTAACAGGCCGGCCAGGTGTTAGCACCCCGGTAGCATTTCCTCTCTTTTTTTTTCTACCAAAAGGGCACCATGTAGCTTTCCTTATACGGGTATTACATTAGAAATTTACAATAAAGTACTAAAGTTGTAAAGTTAGGATCGCTCACTTTCACACTACTTGGCCATCCTTTTTCATTTCCTATTGGTTCAAGTCTGGAGGGGTGCTTTCTAATTTTCTACTGCCATGTCTACAGATCTAGATCATACATTTAATCAAGATCAGTAAAACACACTCATACACACCACATGAAAAATAGTTTTTCATAAAATTGCATGAAATGATTGATAGTGATGTTTTACGGTAGGCTGCATCCCATTATGTGTCGATCACCTTGAATCTTTTTGTTGCAACATGAAGATTCCATGGTAACAGAAATTGAATTCCATGCACTGAGGAATTAAATGGATGTGCGTGGCATCTAAACTAGCCGTACGAGAGCTTAAAGACTTGACCATTGAGTTATCAACGTATCTATCTACTATGTAACACTGATTGAAAACTCTATGCAAGAAGACTTCTACGGTACCCTCGAGTGGATCCAAAGACATGTGTCAATCCATACTGGTGGTTACTAGATCCCGTTTCTAGTGTCGGGTGACTATCATGGTTTTCAAAGCTTGTTATGGCAAATGCGTTGGCATGTGTCTCTTTCTCTTACTGTTGTACTAGCTAATGTATTCCTCATGTCTTTTATCAAAAACAAAATAATCCATACTGGTGACTTGTAAAAGAGAGTACTAATGTTTTCTAGGACATATTCGGAAGAGAGCTTGCAAGAAAAACTTAAAGGGGCGCGACCCGACAAAGGTATGGGCTTTGAGAAGGTGTGTGTTCGCACTTATCACCTGTTAAAAGTTACTAATAAAACTCCCTGACCATGCTCCACTTGGCACGACTGAATTCTTGGCTAGCGAGAGGATAAATCATGTTGTCTTCTACTCCTTGAGGTTCAGCTCCACCTCCCCCCCCCCTCTCTAGTGAGGAGTTGGAGATGGGAATACCTACATATTTGGTTTAAAACCTTTTGATCCAAAGTATTTGTTTTGAGGAATTTTGGAGGATGTTCATTTGGAATTTTTCCTAACCAACTTGTGTGGTTTTGTGGTACATCATGTGTAGGCTGCTGAGGCTCCTGCCAGAGCGCCGTATAGTTTTGATTGATGGCGAAACTAATGATCTTGAGAAACTCTTCGATGTGGTGCCATAGACACACATGTTTATCTTCCGGCGTTGTAGACGTACGTGGTGTTGGAGGTACCCCGTTGGTAAACATGTATACTGGTAAGAAAAGAGATTTCCTCACGTAATAAGGGATGCTACCCCACCCATGGATATCAAAAGCCCCCAAAAAGATGTGCTTATTTACCTATACACGTTTGGCTTCCACATAATAAGGCTACTCAACGTGACTCGATGAAAGTAAGTTGTAGCTGCAAATTATCCATGCTGTTGGATGAAATAACCTGGTATGTTTCCTAAGAAAATAAGTAAGACCATACTTTTCTAAATGACACAACAATACGGTGAAGAAATCCACATGACTTTTTGAATCTACCTTTTTTTCTATGATTTATCTGTAGCTAATCATGCTAGCAGCCAGCATACATGCACGCCTCTTGACTAACTCATATGCGACCACTAATCCATAGGTTCAGCTCATAAAAATATTTTTTTTGCGGGAAGCTCACAAAAATAATTTGACATTTCCATGACATAAGGAATCAAATTACAACTTCATATGTGTCAAAATAGAAGTTAGAAGGTAATGAGTAGAAAAATGAGGGTTCTCACCAACTTTGAAATTGAAAGGTAAAAATGCATAGCATTGATTGCCTCTTGGGCATATCAATACAGCACAATCATCGATCACATGATGAAGTTTGCAGAAAGCAGTCACGCAGGTTGGTGTGAGGAAATCTCTTTTCTTACCAGTATACATATCACAGACCTGAGCTGTAGCCCAAATTATCAAACTTTCTCGTAAATGACAGCTACAAACGTAGAAATGGTGTAAATCCCTAGACTGAGATCGACCCACGTGCCAGTGATGTAGCTATTGCACAAGCTAAAAAAGAACGCTACGAGGGTTAAGAAGAAACTGATTGGGATGTTTGGCGAGCAATCAAAATGAGTGCCAATGATGTGAAAAGGCAGTCGTGTTGCTGTAGTGAAAGAGCAGGTACTTTGTGGGGAATTTGACACGCATAACTGAGGTACCATTCTCAAGCATTTGGTGTTTTTGTTTGGGAACGATTGACATCTCCTGTTTAAATTATGTTGTTCTTTCTATGATTTCTAAAGTGAAGGGAGCTGATTCTATTCGTTAGCTTAGACCTATTGCACTTATTAATAATCTCTATAAATTTCCCTCCAAAGCTTTTTCCTCTCATGTTTCTCCAATGGCTCATTGAGTTATTGCTCTGACCCAATCTGCTTTTATCAACGGGCGCTTTATTCTGGATGGTATTGTTAGCTTGCACGAGATTGTTCATGATCTGCACGTTAAGAAGAAGAACTCTATTATTCTGAAGCTTGATTTTGAAAAGACCTATGACTGTGTTCGTTGGTCTTTTGTCCGTCATGTTTTGCTCCCTAGAGGCTTTGATGGAGCTTACGTTCGTTGGATTATGCTGCTAGTTTTTGGTGGTCATACAATTGTTTCTGTTAATGATGTCGTTTGTCCGTTTTTTTGCTAATGGTCTTGGCCTAAGGCAAGGGGATCCTATTTCTTCCCCATTTTTCAATTTTGTGGTTGACGCGCTCTCCTGCATCCTTGACCATGCTTCGCCTGCTGGCCATATTACCCATGTTATTTCTGATCTCAGTCCCTTTGGTGTCTCCAACTTGCAATATGCACTCTGGAGACTCCCTCACCTCCCCACATTGAATAGAGCACCCCGCACAAAATAGGAACTATTAATGAATATTTACAAGAATCGGTGGTTTCACACACTTAAAATAGAAACATGGTACCATTGATTGATTGTGTCAGGCATATTAATAACACATCGTGTATCGTTGGGTGCACGCATGCACACACACACACACACACACACACCCTTTTTCTTTTCCTTCTATTATGTTCTCATCATTAATTTTTCGTAAGCATAATGTACGAAATGATACATAGAAACATAATTGTGGCATAAGCTGCTCCAATGAGGCTGACCCACGTGCCAGTGATGTAGCTAATCCCCAAGCTCACAAAACAAAATCCTACAAGGATTACCAGAGCGTTGTTTTTCATGGTAATGGGCTCCTTGTGATATATGTTTTTCGCAAGCATCCCAATGATCATCAATGACGAGAGGAAGGCGGTGGTGTTGCTAAAGTGAAAGATCGCAAACCTTATGGGAAATTTATCATGCATAACTGAGGTACCAGCAACGACCTTGTTCGACTCGTCATCGGCGGCCCAGAAGCCACCAGGCGGGGCTAGGCCCGCGGTGAAGGTGATGGTGGCAGCTAGTGAAGTCAGGAGCAATACCCACGAACGAAAATCCTCCTGCTTCTTTTCAACACCACTGACGGGCACTATATTATGGAGGCCATCCACAGCAATCGCCGCTAGCTGTCCATCGCTAGAGGGGATGAAAAGCACCGGCATGCCATTGGCACCTTTTATTATCTTCAACAGCTCATCAACCGACATGTGTGGACGATGGTCAATATTGATCTCTTGTTGCCGAGGCTGCGGCGAATCTCCAACTACATCATGTCCTGGTGATATTGCCAGTGTGTTTGTTGTGACATCCGCTTCTGGCATATTTTCTGCAACAAGCATCACTTGATCAGTTTTTGAGGGAACCAACAATGTTCACAAAGTCAGGCCAGCCATACAACGATGGGTCAACGGCTATCTTTTGGTCGGACTTTGAGAACAGGGCCTTCGGCGACTCTTGTTTCATGTTGTAAAACACGGTTGAAGTGACGATTCTGACTAGCCCAATTACTACTCAGTTGTAAGATGTAAATCCAAATTTGGCATATTCATATGGATAATCGCAAAAGAAATATTTTTCATTGGTTCATATATTTAAACAAGCAATCCTTTCTTGGCGGGAAATTTGAACAAGCATTTTTTGTATGTACAATGCATATTTTAGACAGGTTTCTACCTACACTAGTATGCCAACTATTTTTCTCTAAAGAAAACCTACATGATCGAGTAGTGGGCTCTTTTGACTCATGGGCTAGAATTGTCAAAACTAAAATTTAAATGTAAAAATAAATCTCACATGCACGCAAAAAAAAAAAACTGACAGTCGTGTGCTAATCTGCACGGCCTATCCTAGCAAGCTCATCACTTTGCAGAATTCTTAGCTCGCGCAGCATGGGCGGCGAATCATCAGCTAACCTATCTATCACACACACGTATACCACCGGGTTACCCCTCCTCTGTATTGACAAAAAAAAAGATATTCCCTTCGATCCATATTACTTGTCTTATACTCCATCCGTCACAAAATAAGTGTCTCAACTTTAATATAACTTGAGACAGAGAAAGTATTTATCTAGGTACGGATGTACTCGGTTACTGGATTACCTTACCTGAGTGAGATTAGCGTAGTCCGTAGCCCTGCCACAGCAATGTCACGAGTCTCGGTCTGGTCAGGCCCCTCCCAGGTGCTTTAAATCTGCTCCTCAGCTGCACCCTCAAGATCCCAGCGACAATGGCAACAAGACGGTCACTGCGTGCCCTCTAGCTGCGGCGGACGGCGATAACGAGGCCAAACAAGGTCTGAAAACTAGGTAGCACATCGATCGGTCCGGTTTTGTTTGCAGTACTATGTATGTGTCTGTCTCGTTGGATGGTAGGCAGAATGCTTGATATGCTTTTGGACGAACGTAGCTCCCAAGGGGCTACCTCGCTGGCTGCAGATGCCATATCCAGATCGATCTGCTGCAGGCTGCAGCTCAACAAGAAAGGGAACATTGTTGCCATAGTAACTGTACCTTCAGAACCGGCCGGCAGTATATATTTTTACTCCACCGTACCAATCAAGGGTATCAATGACAGAAAGATGAGCTCATATGGTGTGAGGATTCAGCTCAATATATTTTTACTCCAGGTCCGCCTCTTCTGTCCACGAGCACAGCGAAGCAGATACTGAATCACATAGCCTTGCCAGGGCCGCGACATCACGCTTAGTTTTTGTCACCTCCTGTCTCCTGAGATCGCTTATGTAAGCATGAACTTTCTTGGTTAATAAAAAAGCAAGCTTACACTCAAAGAATAAGACACAACCTGTCAGCCAAGATCCATCGTGGAACCTCTCTGGGTGAGCGCGCACCCGAATTGAATTTTTCTAGTAAAAAAGTCAAATATTTTTTAAACTTTTGGGCATCGTACATGGTCTAGCATAATACTCACATTTAAAGTTTTGTGACAAAATGATTTATGCCAGATTCCGAGCAAAATACAACAGATACAAGCTGAAAAAATTACTTCGAGAGGAAGAATTGAAGTAGGCACTTAGAGCTAAAGTGCGAAAGATCGTCCAAGGGGATGATAACACGCAATTTTTTCATTTGATTGTGAATGGTAAGCATCAAAAGAAGAAAAATTTTCAGCTCGAACAAGATGAGGGGACTATTTTGGGAATGGAGAACCTAAAACTTTATATCATCAATTATTACAAACATCTCTTTGGGGCTCCTGAGGATAATGCTGTATCCTTAGACGAGTCAAGAGTGTAAGAAGTTTGGTATAAGCGTTCCTACTGCCTATGGGCAGCCGCGGTGTTTATTTATATTGGGCAAAGACTTGCCTTGGAGTACAAGAGAGATTACAGGAGATAGACCTGGACACGGATCGAGAGAGAGAGACGGGTTGTTGAGATTACAGATATAAGACTCAAACTCTAACACCCTCCCTTAATCTAAACTACCCCACGTTGAGATTCTTCTTGAACTCCTCAAATGATTTGACTAGCAAGGCTTTTGTGAACCCATCAGCAACTTGATCTTTGGATGGAATAAACCTTATATCCAGCTTCTTTTCTGCCACCCTCTCTCGCACAAAATGAAAATCAATTTCAATGTGTTTGGTTCTACCATGAAACACTGGATTAGCAGAGAGATAGGTGGCTCCCAAGTTATCACACCATAAACATGAGACACGTTGTTGCTTAATTCCCAGCTCCTTGAGTAATGATTCCATCCAAATAATTTCAGCAGTTGCATTAGCTAACGATTTGTATTCAGCTTGTGTACTCGACCTTGACATTGTGGCTTGTTTTCTGGCACTCCAAGAAATAAGGTTCAAACCAAAGAACACAGCAAATCCTCCTGTTGATCTCCTGTCATCACTACATCCTGCCCAGTCTGCATCAGAGAAAGCACTGACAAGTGTAGAACTAGAACGTCTGAACTGAAGACCCAAACTCACAGTGTGTTTGATATATCGTACAATCCTTTTGACAGATGTCCAATGAATAGAGGTAGGAGCATGCAAATATTGACAAACCTTGTTCACTGCAAAAGATATGTCTGGCCGTGTTAATGTCAAGTACTGTAGGGCTCCAACAACACTTCTATATTTTCTACTCTCCTCCTCATTAAGTGGCACTCCTTCATATGCTGAAAGTTGTTCTGAAGATGACAATGGTGTAGGTGAAGGCTTGCATTCCTTCATTCCCATGCGTGTCAGAAGTTCAATAGCATACTTTTCTTGCTTCAAGACTATGCCATCTTGAACCTTCTTAACCTCAATGCCAAGGAAGAAATTTAAATCACCAAGATCCTTCAAGGCAAATTCTGAACTCAGATCATGCAAAAGAGCATTAGTGGCACTTTGAGAGGAGCTTGCAACTATAATGTCATCAACATATATAAGTACAAAAACCACAGTGTTTGCCTTGTTATAGATGAAGAGAGATGTATCTGCTTTGGATGAAATAAAACCAAGCTGCTTTTGTGAACTCAACCTTGAGAACCATGCTCTAGGTGACTGTTTCAAACCATAAAGAGCTTGATCAAGCTTACATACATGATTAGGTGTTTGTTTGTTTTCATACCCTGGTGGTTGCCTCATATAGACCTCCTCTTCCAGAACACCATGCAGAAACGCGTTCTGAACATCTAGCTGTCTAAGACTCCATCCTCTGGAAACAACAATGGCTAGCACAAGTCTGATAGTAGCAGCTTTGACAACAGGACTAAAAGTGTCCTCATAATCAATACCATATCGTTGCTTAAATCCTTTTGCAACTAGACGTGCCTTGTACCTATCAATGGAGCCATCTGCTTTCCTTTTGATTCTATAAACCCACTTGCAATCAATAATATTTTTACCTCTTTGACTTGGTACCAAGTGCCATGTTTTGTTCTTCATGAGAGCATCATATTCCTCATCCATAGCCCTTTTCCACTTAGGATCTCCAAGTGCATCACTCAATTTTGTGGGTTCTCCTGAGATGCATAACATGCCATATGGTATAGTTCCATCTGTCCTTACTTTGGGATTTTTAATACCTTTTTGTAGCCGAGTCATGACTCTTGAAGTGGTGACAGGAGGTTGTCGCGATTGCACAGGAGATCGCACAAGTTGGCTGGTCGCAGAAGATCCCGCAGATCCATCAGCATGTGCAGGCTGAAGAGACACACTGGGTCCTGTGGTCTCTGGTGTGGCAGCTGATGGACTGGACGTGTCCTGGGAGACGGAATTCCCAGACGCAGAAAATCCCGAGCCTGTCACTGTCGGCATGCACGCGCGTGACGAGGGAGATCCCGCGTCTGGTTATGTCCCCTGCATGCGGGTTGACGTGGCGCCGGACGACTGGGCCGGACCCGCCTGGTCCTCATCTCGGACTCTGGTTAATCACAAAAGAATAAGGATAGAATATGATGAGAACATTATTGTCAAGTGTAAAGCGATGAACGGAGGCAAGATTTTTTGATGCATGAGGGATATGTAAGACATTGTTTAGATGAAATTTTTTCTTAGGGGTATTAACAATTGAGTTACCGATGTGAGTAATATCCATACCAGCTCCGCTTGTCGTGTGCACTTGGTCACCTCCATGATATCTTTCCCGCATCGTCAACTTGTCAAGCTCTCCTGTGATATGCTCGGTAGCACCCGAATCTGCATACCAATTAGTGTCGATGCCATACGAGTTGGTGATGAGGTTGGCCTTTTTCTTCTCTGGCTTATCCTCCTCGTACCGATGCCAGCAGTCCCTGGCGCCGCCAGCATGGTACTTATAACATATCTGGCACTCGAGGTAGTCTCCCTCATGTTGTTGCTGATGCTGCTGTGGTGGTGGCTGGTGTTGGCGCTGCTGATAGCCGCCGTTCCCACCGGCGCGAACAGGAGATGGGGGGGCACGGTCGGAGCGACCACGCCCTCTTCGCCCGCGACCTCCTCTGCCCCGAGACTGGCCGCGTCCCCTGTACATGGCGTTGGCTGACGAACGAAAACCTGCTGGTCCGTCGCCTAGCATCTCCATCCTCTGATCAAAAGCAGAAATCCGCGAGAAAAGATCATCAACATTGATGGAGTTCTTGATGGCGCCAACTGCTGCAACGATGGGATCGTAATCCCGATCGAGTCCGGCGAGGATGTAGTCCACCATCTCTCCATCTGTCACCGGACGACCTGCGGCTGCAAGTTCGTCTCCGAGGCTTTTCATCCTGGCGATGAAGGCATTGCTGGACATGTTTCCCTTCTTGGTGTTGGAGATGGCGATCCTTAAATTTGTTATTCGCGATTGCGACTGCGCAGCAAATAACGTGGTAAGAGCGGTCCATAGATCAAGGGTATTTTCCTTACCGATGACTTGCGCGAGGATCTCTGGTGTGAGAGAATTCAGCAGATAGCTTAGGACCTGCTGATCCTTGGTGATCCATGGACCATACAGCGGATTTGGCTCTATGGCCGTGGTCTTGTCCGATTTTGTGATCTCCACTATTTTCGGTGGCGCGGCATCGCTGCCGTCGAGGAGACCGGTCACCTGCGCGCCTCGCTGTGCCGGCAAGACTTGCGCCTTCCATAGGAGGTAGTTCCCCCTCGCGAGCTTCTCTGTTGGTGGAGCGCCGAGGTTGAGGCCGACAGCGCTGGAGCTCATGGCGATGGCGATGGAAGGGCACTAGGGTTTTGTATTTGCTAGATGATAGGGAAGAGGCTAGCTCTGTATACCATGTAAGAAGTTTGGTATAAGCGTTCCTACTGCCTATGGGCAGCCGCGGTGTTTATTTATATTGGGCAAAGACTTGCCTTGGAGTATAAGAGAGATTACAGGAGATAGACCTGGACACGGATCGAGAGAGAGAGACGGGTTGTTGAGATTACAGATATAAGACTCAAACTCTAACAAAGAGTTGAGCATATCCCTCAACTAGCGACAGCTGAGAATGATATCTTGACTGCCCCCATTTTCGGAAAAAGAGGTGTTTGAGGCGATCTCTCAGATGAAGAATAATAAAGCTCCCAGACCGGATGGCTTTCCGACTGAGTTTTATAAAAAATGCTGGCATATCATTAAGGGTGATCTACTTCCAATGTTCCATGATTTATTTTCTGGGCATTTGCAGTTATTTCACTTAAATTTCAGAACGATTACTCTACTACCAAAGAAGACAGAGGCAGTGCGGATTGAACAGTTTCGTCCGATATGCCTTCTTAATGTTAGCTTTAAAATCTTCACAAAGGTGGGGACTAATAGGCTAACACAGATCGCTCATAGCGTGGTGCAGCCATCTCAAACAGCTTTCATGCCGGACGGAGACATCCTTGAAGGGGTGGTGGTCCTACATGAAACCCTCCATGAAATTCACACGAAAAAACTAGATGGGGTTATTTTCAAAATGAATTTTGAGAAAGCGTACGATAAGGTTAAGTGGCCATTTCTTCAGCAGGCCTTGCGGATGAAAGGATTCGATCAGTCGTGGCGAAAGCAGATCGAGTCTTTTACACAAAAAGGCAGTGTCGGAATCAAAGTGAATGATGACATAGGTCACTACTTCCAGACACACAGGGGTCTAAGACAAGGAGATATGATGTCCCCTATTTTGTTTAACATAGTGGTGGATATGTTGGCAATTCTGATAGGAAGAGCTAAAGAGAATGGTCAAGTTCCGCATCTAGTGGATGGCGGCGTGTCCATTCTACAGTACGCTGGTGATACTATCATCTTCATGGAGCATGATCTGGCAAAGGCACGAAATATGAAGCTTTTGTTATGCCTATTCGAGCAGTTGTCGGGTTTAAAGATAAATTTTCGTAAAAGTGAATTGTTTTGCTTTGGGAGGGCCAAAGACGAACAAGAAGCTTATAAACAACTGTTTGGATGTGAACTGGGCTCGCTACCCTTTTCATACTTGGGCATACCTATTCACCATCGTAAGCTCTCTAACAAAGAATAGAAGTGTATTGAAGATCGTTTCGAAAAGAAACTAGGTTGCTTGAAGGGCAAGCTTATGTCTTACGGTGGTCGATTAGTTCTCATCAATTTGGTGCTCATGAGTATGCCAATGTTTCTCTTGTCTTTCTTTGAGGTACCTGCACGAAAAAGACTGGATTTCTTCGATCGCGGTTTTTCTGGCAGAGTGATGAGTTCAAACAAAAATACAGACTTGCAAAGTGGGATATCATTTGCATGCCTAAAGACCAAGGCGGTCTTGCCATTGAAAATTTAGAGGTGAAGAACAGATACCTTCTCAGCAAGTGGCTGTACAAGCTATCTGTAGAGGCTGATGCCACATGGGCTTAGATTCTGCGTAACGAGTACCTTCATTCGAAAACATTAGCCCAGGTGATGGTCAGACCAACTGATTCACCATTTTGGAAGGGGTTGATGAGAGTGAAATCAGCTTTCTTCCATAGGACAAAATTTATTGTAAATAATGGTACTTTTACGAGATTCTGGGAGGATACCTGGCTAGGGGAGACGCCTTTAGCCACCCAATATCCTTTGCTCTATAATATTGTTCAGCGTAGAGAGGTTTATGTTGCAACAATATTTCAATCCAATCCTCTAAATATACAATTCAGATGGGCTTTAGTGGGAAACCGTTGGGAAACTTGGCTCCATCTAGTGACAAGATTGATGGATGTCAACCTGTTTCAACAGCCGGATCAGATACTTGGAAACTAACAAGGAATGGGATTTTCTCGGTAAAATCCATGTATCTGGATATTATAAATCCTGGCTCTATTCCTTGATCTGTGCATATTTGGAAAGTCAAAGTGCCTTTGAAAATCAAAGTGTTCATGTGGTTTGTCCACAAACAAGTTATTCCCACTAAGGACAATCTGGCCAAACGTAACTGGAATGGATCTCGAAGATGTAACTTCTGTGATCATGATGAGTCTGTAAAACACCTATTTATTGAATGCCCTATGGCCAAAATACTATGGCGATCTGTTCATATTGTGTTTAACATTACTCCTCCAAATAGCATACACACGTTATTTGGGGCGTGGTTAAATGGAGTTGACACAGAAATAGCGAAACATATCCGCGTAGGAGTATGTGCGTTATTATGGGCTATTTGGAACTGCAGGAACAATTTGGTTTTTAACGGAACAACAAATATTCATTTTTTGCAGGTAATCTTCCGGGCCACTACGTTGATCCGTACGTGGTCGCTACTCACTCCGACGGATGCCAGGGAGCATATGGTTACTGGGTCTACCCGTTGGGAGATGGTAGCGCGGGCTATCTTCAACTGGTTTGGATGGCGGTCATGTAATAGGATAGGTGTTTAGTATCCTGTCTATCTTTATTCCGCCGGTTGTGGCTATCCCTTTTGCCTTGTTTTTTTAGCTCTTTGAGAGCCCCTTTGAATTCTGAGATTTGGAGACTTTGTTGAACTATTTGCTTATTAATAAATGGGCCATATGCATCTTTTGGATGCAGAGGCCGGGGGATAACCTCCTTTTCAAAAAAAAAATTATATAAATGCTACTATTCGTGATTTTATTTTTGCAGGCTATTCGGGATTTTGTAGGTGCAGTTTCATTTTATTCTTCGCTCAGAACGCGGCATACCTCATTTTGTCCCGAAACTTTAAACGTGAATATTATGTTTAGACTATGTTTGTCGCAAAAAAGTTTCAATTTTTTATTTTTTAAACTATTTTTGATTTTTTTGCTTAAATGAATGTGCATAGAGCTATAGATGCATGCCCCAAAAATCCACACCGTACTTGTCAGCCCATATATTCTCACATTGCTCTTAATAATAAGGGACCTTCAATGTTTGAAAAGCATTTCCCATAATATTGACAAACCTACTAAAATCAAAACCCATGACCTCCTCTGTCTCCACTAAATTACATTCTCTGGTTTATGTAACTTTATTTGATATTTGTTTGTACAATTAATAACATTTTCTGTTGTACGAAGATAGGAGCCTTGCCTTTAAGTGCGAGAAGTGTCACTTCATGAAAAAGGGTATTGTTTTGGATACAGGATTTCAACTAGAGGTATGGAAGTTGGTAGACCAACCATAAACTATTGAGAAAATAAAAGTTATTAGAAGTGTCCTTGACCACGCTGGTTTTATATAACATTCATTAAAGATTTATCTAAAATTACTAGACGCTTAACACATTATTTACAAAAGGATGTTCCTTCCTTTTTTTTATGACAGTTGTGTAGAAGACTTTGACATTTTGAAGAATACTCTAACTACTGCTCCTATAACTCAATGCTGATGAGAATTTCCCTTTGAAAATTAGATGCCTCTTTCCGACAAAAAGAAAAGAAAAGAAAATTAGATGTCCCTAAGACCCAAATGGATTTCCACAGGATTATCTACTACATTTATTTTGAATTAGTGACACAGAAATGTATCCAATTAATGCAAAATAAGTGTTGGAAGATTTGGTAACTCTCTGGAAATGAAATAATACTAGTTTTTTCCTGACGAATAATTCTAGTTTTGTGCTGCTGACTTGTGAGGATCCTGCAAGAACTAAAAAAGTATCCTAGTAGTAAATTTATGTATTAACGTTGATGAGGTGATATATATTGCAGAGGATTGATGATTAAACAAGCAAAGGAAAAAAGGGACACGACATGTAAGGAAGCGGTGGAGATCTCTCTTTATTCATATGTGCTCCCGATCGATGTTCAAAGTAAAGTACACGACCATGTCTACTAAGAACGCCGATTGAACAACAGAAATGTGATGCTACTGGCTAAGTGGGCCAAATTTTTGTTCTCTGAGTTCTCTTTCTCCATGAGATTCTTCTTGACTCCGTGAAAGAACGCTGTATCACACCTTAGGGGCTCATCAGAGGCCTCCCGTAACTTTGGATATATGAGTCCAGCATCTCGTCCTGCTCGGAGATCATCGATGGCGCCCACCGTGAACTCACCCATACGTTGGTAATATTGGATGCAAGTGTTGAGCTCTTGTATTAGGTCGCTCATGATATGCACCGTGGATGTCACACTGTGCACAGTTTGTTTAGCGGCGGCGATGAGCAGCCTGCGCTTGTCCGTGGTGGAGGCACCGGCTGGATCGGCCGAGAGCACGTTGACACAATGGTCGTAGGACACATTAGGAGCCTTCGAGCACGTTGTGTTGATGAGAGATGAGGTGGTGCTGGCTACGAGGAAAAGGAAAGAGAATCATGTCACTGCAGTATGCAAGTCGAAATTTATGCACCGAAGCGGAGCGTTGAAAAGGAAAGAGAATCATGCATTAAATTTAAAGATCATCCAAATATATACTCGGTATTAAAATTAATGGTCTTGCTTCTAGGTGCTCTGTATATTTTGAATACATTTATGCTGTAAATAAAAGCTCATTTAATAAATAGTGGGTGGAGATGTGCCTAGAAAGAGTACAGATTGTGTTTAAGAATACAGATATTTTGAACGATATTTTGAAGAAAATATTGCGTTTAAGAATACAGATTGTACATATCAAAAAGATTTGGATTATAAATCAACATGCAGCATTACACGGCCAGCCTGTCCATTAATGATACATGAGCAGCAAGACAGGACCCAGGATATGCATTATTTGTTGATCTCAGAATGGGGTCACTGATGCTGACCTTCCCCGTCTCGTCTCAACCCGGCCGTGATGTCTGTATCTGGTTGTGCTGTTTTGTACTGGGGCATGGCCTGCAGCATACATCGCACAACAGCAATGCTAGGAGATCGGTCACGAGGCCAATGGCACGGCCACCGGCCCAGGGCAACACCAAAGTGCGTGCTGAACATGACGGGCATGAACACCAACAACACCGGGTGCTTGGGGCGCATGAACATAACGTGAATTGATCAATGTTATAGTTCCAAGTTATCCATGTAGTTGAATCAACCCGTGGTTGGATGGTTAGGTGGACACTGGTATTCCTAACCCACCATGGTTCAAGTTATGGAAAAAAAATTCCTATGCGACCTGGTCATATATACTTCTAATCTGGAGACCCACTCTGTTGAGTGACACCTGGCAGTACGGATCTCAAAGTAGCAAGGCAGCTTCTTCTCTGAAAGTCTGAATCCCAGTTGTGAAATTCCTACTGCCACTAGTGTTAGCACCATGCCGGCCACGGGTACAGCCACACACCTCGACGCCGGCGCGGATTTCCCCCTGTTCACAACACTTCAGATGCTTCCGTGACGCGGCCGGTCGCTGCCAGTATCCTCCATGCCGGCGCAACTCCGTTGCTCGCCAGGGCCTTCGGGATGCAGGAACAACTGAACCTGGAGGGAACGCAAGTGTTCATGGTGGTTCTGTAGAACAATACCATCTCCGGCATCCTCAAGAAAAAGCACAAACCAGCCAGCGACCGGTCTTGCTAATCTCCGGTGATAAACCAACGGGCAACTTTCAGCTTGTCGCCCATCTCCGGTGAGATTCGCAGGCCCAAGACGCTCACACACACCACCTACGCCAGTATAGAAAAAAAAAATCATGTCGCGTCTTGCCGGTGCCAGGGGAAGCTCGCCGCCATGCGAATTCTGATCGACATGGGGATTTCGTAGTGGGGAAGAAGACGCTTTTTGTTGTTGCTTTGACATTCGTAAATCCACGTGTCAGCTCATCAATGGGGTCAATTGAGATGAACCATACGACCATGTTGTATATGATTTTCTTACTAGTCCTGGTGCTTGCATTTATTTTTGGATTTATTTTAAGATTTTTGGCGATACGCGTTCAGTGGAAGGAGATGTTTTCGTCGACTACGAGGCGCCTTTGATGACTTCGTTAATCTCAAAAAATGATATGCCGGTTCAGTCTCTTGGAGGTGCTCATAAGGGTAGGGTGTGCATGTGTGTGTTCATAACAATGAGTGTATGCACGTATCTATGAGCGCCTGTGTCTGTACTATGCTAAAAAAAGTTATCCATGTAGCTAACGAACGTAGCGACGCCACGGTTACAAAGAAATACCTAAAAAGCTGGATGACACACCCTTATTCTATCTCTTTTTCCTTGCTGGTTTATTTGTGTAGCTAATCATGCTAGAAGTTAGGGCACACGCTTCCGTGATCTTGACACACCCATATGCAACCTGCGTTGCGGAGATCTAGCTGACCCAAAAAGAAAAGATGATACCTGGTCGTAAGCGCAACCCTAAGTATGACTGGTATATAGAGGAATCAACTTATTACAATTTCATGTGACAAAATAGGTGTTACTAATGAGTCGCAGAAGCTGGGTTCTCACGCGCGCAGTTACAAATACAATAGACACACCAGGGTTCGCTACAATTATCATTGACTCCATGAGGCCATAATTGAAGTTTGCACACAGACTGTTAAGGATTTTTCCTCTTGTTTCTTCTGCAAATCTTCTTCTTTGCCGTTACTTATTCGTAACTGTAAGCGGACCTTTAAGCGACTGATTAGGAGGATCCCCGAAGCTTTAGGATTATACTAGAACACTTTTCCGTAATCTGATGGAACATCAGGTAGACAATGTTAAGGGCAAGGATGAAAACGACAGTCGCTAGTTGTAAGGGGCTACGGTTGCTGTTCCACGTGCCGGTGATAAAGCTAGATCCCAGGCAAACAAAACAAATCACTACAAGGCATGCGAAAGGAATAGTCATGATCTTCTTGCTATTCCTGTTCCAGGCGAGCGACGCGATGATCATCATGGACGTGAAGAAGGCGCATGTGTTGAAGTACTGAAAGTAGAAGTACCTCCTGCGAAATTTGTCTCGCATAATTGGGGTACCAGCGACGTGCCCGTTGCTGTCGTCCGCCCAGAAACCACCGGGTGGAGTAATCCCTGCGGTGAAGGTGACGGTGGCAACAAGTGACGTCAGGAGCAATAACCATGAACGGAAATGATGCCCCCTCTTCTCATAAGACTCGCTCCCGTCGCCATTGGCCGGCATCAAACTCTGAACGCCGTCTACGGCTACTGCCACCAGCCGGCCGTCACTGGAGGGGACAAACAGCACCGGCATGCCATTGGCTCCTTTTATTACCTTCAACAACTCATCAATCGATGTTTGCGGACCACGGTCGATAGAGATCTCTCGATGTCGAGGGTGCGACGAATCTCCAGCTACACCGGCTCGTCCCAACATTGTCATTTCTTCCGACATATTTCTCTGCGATGAACATCAACTCCATTAACTGGTGAATCTGTCTTTCTTGTGTAAAACACATGGTTAGAATGATTTTTTCTCTTAGCCCGGATAGAGCTTAAGTGTGAGATGTAAATCAACTTTTCTATATATTCTTGTAAATAACCCTTAACGTCTTTTTAGGGGACCTTAACGTTGTTGCTACATTCTCATATCTTATTCAAATAAAATGGGCCTGCCCCTCCTCCTGTCAACAAAAGAAAATGCTCTCAAATTATGGTCTTCCAAACTAAGATGCTGGTAGTTGACATTTCAGTTTCCTCCTTGTGTAGTGGTAGTTATAGTACTATCCATTGACCCTCGTAAAAAAATAAAAACCCGATATAGTATACATAAGTCTCTGCAACAAGGTTCCATAGAATAATGGCAGGATTTTTTAGATATATTTTTTGGGGATGATATTTGCGGTACAATTGTGTCCAATCAACCAAACAAAGTTCGAAAACAACCACCGGAGCATACAAATTCGGTTTTGTACTATAAACTAGGAAAATGATAACAAGGATATATTGATGTCGAATTGTACCTAAACTCAAAACATGACATGTATAACCCTCTATGGCACTGATTTAGTCACTTTCTGTTTGCTTACACACTTTTGTAATGGCTTTTCAATGTCTTTATATATCTATAAAGTTGATTGGCTCAACCGCTCTAGATAAAAAAAATAGAACCATCAGAAGCAGTATGCAGAAAGAGAGAGAGGGAGGTTAACTGCATACCTTGGGCAAACTATAGAGAAATAGAATGGCCGATGGTTTGGCAAACTATAGTCGTACGGAGTGTACCACTGCCGTGTGGCTTCACCAAGGACCCCATATATTGAGGAATTTTTGCCTCTTGACTGTAGCTCTATAAATTCAGCTAATTGCCCGTGCGTTAGAACGCGGCATATATTCGAGTGCTTCAACACCAATTGTATATGACATATACCTTACACCCATCATATTTCTCTATAGGGGAAGGCAAGATTTGTTTTTGATTTAGTTGAAGTTTTGATAAGATCTTACTCCCTCCGTTCCTAAATATAAGTCTTTTTAGTGATTTCAAATGGACAACCACATACGGATGTATATAGACATATTTTAGAGTACAGATTCACTCATTTTGCTCCGTATGTAGTCACTTATTGAAATCTCTAGAAAGACCTATATTTAGGAACGGAGGGAGTATTTTATCTGTGTATGGATAGGGAAAGGCTAAAAAATGGTTTGATCTAGTTTAGGTTTCCAAATTTATTTTTGCATTAATGGCTGCAAGGGATGAACTAAGCGACACACGAACTCCCCTTTAATAGTACAGATGCAATTAAAAAGCCTCGTGCATACCTCTTGGACTGGTCACCCTGCTTTAGCCAACGTAACTTAATGGGGCTACTGCTGCAGCTTAACAAGAAAAGATTAGCGTCTTGGAGAATGTAGAACTAGAGAAGGCATTGCAGGCCATATATATAAAATAAACTCGCGCATTTAAAAAGGAAGTATCTTAGCAATAATTTGCATACCAAGGAAAAAATTAGGAGGGGTTGTTTAGACTTCTTACATTGACTTAGGGCATCTCCAATAGTTGTAACATAGTTGTTAGTAAAATTTGCCACATAGGACAATTGATGATGTGGTATAAAATAAATGAGAAGAGAAAGTAAGGTTGTATGTAAATTAACCAACAACCCTTGCAATCAAGCACATTTATTCTTCGACCTCTTATTGGATAGCTTAGTCACAATCTATTGGTGTAGTTGTATGATAATTTATTGGTTAATGACATTGAAATGTAGAGTTGTTGGTATAAATGTCCTAAATATTTCTGAATGCATTATGGAGTGGTTTAGCACCATGAAACCTCGGCTCCCGCTCCGCCAACCAAAATCCAGCTCACGCTGGAGAGCTTATTTATCGTGTGGATCGGTGAATAGCCAGCAAACACACAGCCCCTCCTGTTCGCTCGTGTATGGGCAGCAATTATTTAGATTTTACACGTGGTTTTCCTTCCACCGGTTTGAGAATGTTCTAGAACCCAAACCGGGTTTTTTTTCTCTATATTTTTTTCTTTCACCTTTTCTCACTTTCCCTTTTCATCTTATCCTTTTATTTTCTTCCTTCTCAAAATTTTTTGTTTAAAATTTGGAACAATTTTTGAAATTCAGGAATAATTTTGAAATCGTAGAACTATTTAAAAAAATTGCAATCTTTTTCCTGAATTTCAGGAAGAATTTATAACTCGTGAACATTTTTGAAATTCTGGAAAAAAATGGATTCATGATTTTTTTAATTGGCAAATATTTTGTGAATTTCTTAAATTGGCAAGCATTTTTGGAAATTACTCAACTTTTTAGAAACGATGAAGATTTTTTCTAGTTCATCAAAAACTATTATAATCCTAGGACATCTTTCAAATTCACAAACATTTTGTGAGATTCAGAACATTTTTTGAAATGCGAAACATTTTTCAAATTCAGACATTTTTTCTAATTCATATACTTTTTTTATTCTAGGAACATTTTTTAAATTTATGAACATTTTTAAGATATTGGAACAATTTTAAAATTTAGGTATTTTTTGAAATCCAGAACAATTTTTAAAAAAGAAGAAAAAAGACAAAAAAGATAACACAAAAACCCAAATGAAACGAAAACAAGGGAACATCACTCCGTATATGGGCCCGGCCCAAAGGTAGCGCGGGGAATGAGGGGCTGCGTGATTGCTCCCTATTCCCCACGTAGGTCGAGGAATAGGAGGTCCCGCTCCCCGCAAGAACACTTGGATTGCAAAACCCGAGAGCAACTAATTAACGAGCGCTCCTTCGGGAGCCTCGCAACGATCAATGCCACTTGGCGCGCTCTAAGCCATTCGCCACGTGTCGTGCTCTGGGCGCTCCCTCCGGATTTTTTTTTTATTTTTCCGCACGCGTTTTCAGCTTTTTCAACAGTTTTTTCTTCGGTTTTTTTCGACATTTCGGTTTTCTATCGGTCTTCCTTAGCTTTTGGGTCAAAAAGAAATTTTCGGGAAAAAAATTCGCGTGAAAAAACGCGTTTTCATTTTTTTTTCTTTCACGAGAGTCACGGTTTTGCTTCCGCGAAAGGCACGGTTGTGCTTTCGCGAGAGTCACGGTTTTGCTTCCGCGAAAGGCACGGTTGTGCTTTCGCGAGAGTCACGGCCGTGCCTTTCGGAAACGAAAAAAACACGTTTTCTATTTTTTTCTTCCACGAGAGGCACGGTTTTGCTTCCGCGAGAGGCACGATTGTGCTTTCGCGAGAGTCATGGCCGTGCCTTTCGGAAACAAAAAAATGCGTTTTTTGTTTTTTTTTCCTTCTGCGAGAGGCACGTTTTGCTTCCGCAAGAGGCATAGTTGTGCTTTCGCGAGAGTCACGGCCGTGCCAAAAGAAAAAAAAATGCGTTTTCCGTTTTTTTTCTTCCGCGAGAGGCACGGTTGTGCTTTCGCGAGAGTCGCGCCCGTGCCTCTCGGAAACGAAAAAAAACGCGTTTTCTGTTTGTTTTTCTTTTCGCGAGATGCACGGTTTTGCTTCCGCGAGAGGCACGGTTGTGCTTTCACGAGAGTCACGGCCCTGCCTCTCGGAAACGAAAAAAAAAACGTGTTTTCTGTTTTTTTTCCTTTCGCGAGAGGCACGGGCGTGCCTCTTTCGGAAAGGGAAAAACCCATGCTCCTAGGTTGGTTTTTTCGTCCGATTTTTTTCGTAAAAAAAAAGTTCGTCAAAACTTATCAACATGGGATCTAATTTTGAAGCTCTTGACGCAAGGAATCCAGCGGTGAAAACGGTTCAAGATTTGGACTCACGATTTAAGAGATAAAACATTTTGAATAAATGGATCTACAAAAAAAAGGAAAACTCTCAGGTTGCGACAAGTGGCGCACATGCAGCGCGCCACTTGTCGCAACTTAGGGAGGTGGGAGTGATCTTTGTAAGGAGTACTCCTCAACTAGTGATTTCGGCAAAACCCTTCGGCTATCATGATGTGCTCCGATACTTAGCTGGGCTCATAGCCCAATAAGTGCGTATTTCGCCCATTTTCGGGGCATGGTTGATGTTTAGGAGCGTTGTTACACCACCAGCGCATCAGTAATCAAACTTCAACATTAACACTTTGTGTGTCTTGTTAAAACTTCGTAAACAGGCAATGTCCCTATATTCAATCGGTGTGGTATGCGTGCGTATGTCTGTTTTAGTTGGTGTTTTGCAAAAAGTAAAACCTAAAGGCACACAAAATTTGCTATGTATAACCCTCTATGGGGCGAGTTCTGTAAAAGAACTAGACAATTGCCCCTGCAATGCTGCAAAATTTATAGCAATAAATTTCTTAAGAATAAAATTATAATATAGTGAATAATGCACCTTCATATTCTCGCCATATATGAAGGATAGCATACCTAATGGAGTTTGGCTTCATGTTATAGTGGCTCGTAACCATCTAGACACGATTGAATGATTTGTTGCTAGAAAAGTATTAAAATAAAAAATTATGATGTGGAGGAGTTGTATTTATTTTTTGAAAAACAGAGCACACACGCATATACTCATATATACGCACACACATCATACCCCTAAAAATGCATGCGCCCACAGCTTATCCGTATGAGCATCTCAATGAGACTGAGCCGACAGATCTTGAGATTGACAAAATCAGCACAGGCATCTCGCTATCGACGGGAACATCAGCTCCCACCGAAAGCATATTTCACCCTTATGAGACACACTGGTGTCAAATCTGGGATTTGATCCCTAGTGGTTGGGGTATAACTACTCTCCTAACCATCCAACTACATGTTGATTCTTGGCTCGAGCTCGCATGTGTTTGATAATGTGGAGAGGTTGCATGTGTTGAAAAGTGTAATGTGGAGGCTTGCATGTGCTTGATGATTTGGTGATGCGGAGATTTTACATGTGTTTGATGGTGTGGAGAGAGAGAGAGAGAGAGAGAGAGAGAGAGAGAGAGAGAGTACCAGTTGCAGTTGGCAGGAGTTGTCAACACCGTCGAGCGAACGAAACGTGAAGGGGCTACCGTAAGTATACCTCTTCTGCTTCCGTTCAACAAGAAAGGTTGTCTATATATAGGACTGGAGAAGACAGTGCACGCCAGCTATGCCGCTACGGTATAGCACTACGAGAAGTAGTATTTTACTCCACCCATAAGCAAGTAGCTTACTATTTTATACCTTCAATCGTTGTCCATGGTTCCATGCATTAGGTAGCTCCAGAATTAACAAGGCAATATGAGCAAAGTAAAGGAATGATCCAACTACGGCGACATGTAAATTGAGATAAGTGGCAACGACTTAACTGCAAAATATACAAGTCATCGGCCAATCCACATTTTCTATCTACTTGATTGGATCCACGCTATCAATTTAATTGCTGACAATGTCCATCTCAAAAATAGAAATTAGTTGCTAACAATGTCAAGCAAACAAGACCGGGCAAAACAGCTTACATATTTGGGAGAACGAATCCAAAGCCATCAACAGGGGAGTACTGGTTCCCCCGCAACAACAACAACAACAACAACAACAACAACAAAAAATCATTAAGAATACACTAAAGTATATTATCGGCGTCTACTACAGGACAACGTCTCTGTTCTTGAAGTGATGTTGCTCGGTCCCAAGTCCCAACCAACACGTTAGACTCGGCATTACCACCGCCAGGACAGCTTCAACCAAGACACGACAGGCCTTCCATGCATACGTCGACGCTGTTGATGTGATAAAAAAATGCCGGATCATCGGTTTTCAACGGAAGAAATTTAACTCGTCACAACTTTATCTAAGGGCATATCCAACGCTGACCCTCAAAACCCTGCATCCGTCAGGACGGCGCGGTTCGTACGCGTTTTGCCATCCAACATATCCTGCATCCGTCCGTGGACCGGATAGACGTCCGTTGTACTGCAAAATGGAAGCTAACCGCGCGGGGAGAGGCTTTACGGGCGTCCAGACTGCTGGGATGTACGCACCCGTCCGACAACCCCGCCTACCCAAAACGCTCTACCGCGCTATCTCCCTTTCACGGTCAAAGTAGTCAGCCCTCTTCATGCCGGCTGAGAGCAGACGCGACCTCTTACTAGAGCCAACAATAAAGGGGTGCGCTGGCCGACCGCCCGAGCCGCTTCCCAGCGCACACACCTTCTCTCCCCATTCAAATGGCACCCGCATGCGAATGCACGCTAGGTGCCCGGACACCCCACCTGGAATCACTCCGGCGCTCCTCCCTCAATTCCATGGTTGCATCGCCTGCGTGGTCGGAGATGGGGAAGGCATGACTTTCTGGCGGGACCTGTGGTGAAGACAAGGTACGCTTGATTCCAGCTTCCGGACGCCTTTCTCGCACTCGGTCCGCCCCAATGCGAGTGTTGCCGCCACCCTCCAGTGCCTTGTAGATCAGCTCCAGCCTCGGCTTTCCTCCGCTGCTTGTGGCCGAGCTTGCTAATCTCAAAGATGAGATTCGCAGTGTGGTTCTTCACACTGGCGTCCCGGATGAGTGCTGCATGCGTGCGCCCCTCTGGTGCCAATTTCAAGCCGAGAGTCGTGTACCGCTTCGTCATGGCAACCCACTACATGGACGTTTTTGCGCCCACCATCTAGCGCAGCTACGCTCCAGGGAAGTGCAAGTTCTTCCTGTGGCTTTGTTATCGTCGGGGTCTCCCCTGTGCCGCCCTCCAGCTCCACAGACATCGAGAATGACGCCTATATTTTATGTGGCGAGGAGGAAACTTTTAAACACCTCTTGTTCGACTACGTGGACGCCCATGCCATCTGGGCTCTGGCCATTCCTGGTGCCCTGGCTGCCCCTGAGTTGAAGCTTTGTGCTCTTCTTGGATTGACAGCTTCCCCGAACTGCCTCGCATGTGCTCTATTGTCTGCATCAATGTTGGACCAATGTTCTCTGGGACATCTGGAAGAGCAGGAACGCCAAAGTCTTCCGGGATGAACGACACTCTCCCCTCAATTTGATCCGCAACATTACTGCCGAAGATGCTCTTACACTATTTGTAGGACGATCTTGGAATCGTGGGTGCAGTGTTTCGCTGTTTGCTCTAGATTATCCATATTGAAATGTATGCTGCCCCTTTCCTTTGTGCATTTTGTAAAACTCCCTGTTCCAGTGTTTAGTTGACGCCCCTTGGCGGTTAAATGAAAAATTCATGTGGGCTGGTTTTTTCTGCCACCCAGTCATGCTTCAAAGAAAAAAACTTCCACACACTTGCACACAGGCATATCCCACTTGAAATGCTCACGATCCACGTATGGACATAGCTTCGATATGTTCCTTTTTATAACTTACCACATATGCCATGTGATGTACTTATATAACTTCAGTGAAGACTTTGAGCTCTCGACCGGCGTTGGGTTGTCCCTGTTTGAGTTGATAGGTTGTTGCCGCATGTCCACTTGTAGTACGTCTGGCTACTTCTCAACTGGAACCAGGCAAAGACTGATCTGGCCATCTGGGGAACGTATGTTCCACGTCTAATTGATTTTTCGATTGGTTAACATTCAGATTTACAATCTTTGCAAAATAATAACAATAATTCATATTTAAAAACTGCACCAAGCAGTAGAAACAAACTAACGGGCAGCAGGCTGCCGCTGACATGAACAATTAACTTACAGGCAGCGCCCACACTGGGCAGGGGACACGCATGGGAATGATTAGATGAGCTAATTTAAATTGGTCCGATACAGTTACAAAACAAGGAAGCAGAAACAGCACAATGAGAAGGGAAAAGATAGCCAAACATGAACAGAAAATTAAGTACTGATGAACATGTATTGCACACTTAAACGTCGACGGTAGCAGCATCAGTGGTGTTGTCTGACCTGCCGACGATGCCGAGGTGGGTGACCAAAGCCCAGAGGAGGGTTATCAGCTCGCCGCCGCGGGCGATCGCCTCCATATGACCGTCAATGTTGTCCGATGGAGCGACATACAGGATCATGTCCGACCAAAACGCAGCGAGCGCCTTCCAAGCTACCTCCTCCCCTTCTTCAGCCAATTGCTCTGCAAGCCTCGCGCCATCCTTGAGCACCTCATGGTTACGCTCTGCACTTAGCAACTGAATCAACCTCCTCCGGTACTCAACTTCAGACATCGAATCATTGCCAATGAGTACACGCTTGGCATCTTTCTCGACGGCCTTGTACAGGCTCTTGCACCATTCATCATCTTCAGGTAGTAGCTCAGGATAGTGTGCCACCAGGTAGGCGCAATATTGCGATATATGATTTGCAGCAGAGATATGGTCAGTGTCTGATGGAGGTTGATGTGTTGGTAACCTTGCTCCAAGGATTGTGGTAGCAATGTGACACACAAGCATGATTTAAGCTGTACCTCTTTCCCCAAATGTCCAAATGATCTCGTCGTCGTCTTGCAGATGTAGGATCCTTTGGAAAGAGGGTACATCACCATTGATTTGCCCTCTCTCGTAGCCTTTTCTCAATGCACCGACAATAGCAGATTTGACTGCACTTGGTGTCTTCGTATTTTGGCCTGACAAAGGAATGAGATGCCGAAGAAGAGCCATTGGAGTTTTGCTTGGGTGGAGCACCAAAACTGAGGACTGGCCCATTTTGTCCTCCCAATTCCTTATCAACTTGCCTTTGCTCCGTAGCACACAACCAACACATCTCTGGATGGTAGCGGATTGTCGCCAGGAACCATGCTTCACATATTGACATATCAAGGCAACTTTAATCCAGTTAGAGCGAATGTAAAATGCAATGTCCCTCACCTCGGCAAGTATAACTAGTGCAGCAAGTATATACTTCCAAAAGATATTGAATCTGAATAAGAACCATTGCAGTCCACATCACAGATAATCTGCCCTATCCCAGATACTTTCCCCTGGGCAGCAATAAAAATTATGGCTAACAAGCAGTAACATATGCTTACTAGTGAAATGAAACCGCTCACGATTGGCAGCCAACTCTTTGAATATATGATTGGAAGTGATGAATAATAATAGTCATGGAGAAACGAGAGCTCATGTGCAATCAGCGCAAGTACTCTTTCACCATCATTATCCTCAAGCAAGATTTGTCGTAAGAAGTTACTGCCCTTGATGAAACCAACCTCAGTAATTGTGTACCTTGCAATTCGACACCGTAGCAGTTTAAATAATGCGAATGAAAAGCATAGTTCTTTCAGCTGTGGTGATTTTGATCTCAGAAGTGTGTCATTCAACTGCCAAACTTTGTCAAAGGTCACTAAGCCCTTGTTGTACATATCATCTCTTAATCTGTAGGACATCGACTTTAATTGGTAGCCACAAGGCTTCTCCTGTATCTGCATGGTGTGCTCTCCAGTAACTATAAGTGGAGGCATATGCTCACTTGCTAGCTGCTCCATGTATCCAACAATAAGACGAGCATTGCGTCCAAAGGCTAATGATTGTGTAGCTATGTACCATGCATAACACTTCAGAACTAATTTGGCAAATATAACACCAAACGGTCCAAGAAGAAATAATATCATCTGAGGTGGGGGACCACTTACAATGCAGATGTATACCCCTAGGTAGGAGGTCCACATTGCTTGAATAAGTAGCGTCATATTGGGAGGAATGCTTCGACCTTCTCTAGCATCGGCGGCAACTAGTGCAGTGGTATTTATACCAACATTCAGAACAAGAGCCGTCCATATAAGGACAAACATGATGTGTGCTCGTGCACGGCAATAAACTACTGTGGTCTCGATCAAAATGGTGGTTGACTTGTAATTGTCTAAATCACTGGAAGAGACAATATAAGAGACAATGGGCAGAAACAATGTGGTGGCAGCCAGGAAGAGGAAACGGATCAATGGAATGTGCCGGTAGCGATGGCCATAGGTGCCTATCCCGACCATGAACCCCATCAAGATGCCCATAACCACCATAAGAGCATTGACCCGAAAAATCTGCCCTCTTAGTCTTTCTCCTACCTTCTCAGTGAAGTAGCGCAATAGTTTCCTGGGGCAGTATTTGTAGATGGTCGGCATGCGAGGTATATATACCTGTATGTCAAATTTGTACATGATTAGTACGAGGTTGCTAAGACTTTTTCCGAGAAGGAGGATCAACCCCCGGCCTCGGCATCGATTGATGCACATAGACATAAATTATTGATTATTCAGCGACGCCAAGGAAAGCCAAGCATCAATGCGGAACAAATTGGCTTACACGAAAAGAAAAACCCGAGGCATCCAAATTGGCTTACACACGCTCCAATCCCCATCTGGGTTGCTACAGTAAAACCTATGTGCATCCCCATCCCATTCCCAACGAAACCGAGCCAAACGATCGCAAAGAATGTTGTCGGGAGTCTAAACACCAAACCACATGGACATGGGGGAAGCCGGATGGTACAGGACCTTGACGCGTCAGTCTCCGAGCATCGGCATTGGCATTGCTAGTAAGATTCTAAGAGGGGGAGGCTAGGAAGGTGGGGCTCACCTCGGGATCGCTAGGTTGAGGCAGGACTCCGGCGAGACGGCGGCGCGGCAGCGGGAGCACCCGGGCGGGCGGCGGGGCGGCGGAGACGAGAGAGCGGACGCTGGGGAGTGGGCAATAGCGCGTCTCTGTGTCGGAGAAAAACAAGTCAGTCAACGCAAAGAGCCACCAGCTCGCTCCTACAATGGGCCGGGCCTTGCGCATGGGCCCCGATTCTCAAGATACGGCCTTATTTTCGTGCACAGCTCAGTTATCCTAAAATCACTAGTTGAGAAGTACTCGTTGCAAAGATCACTCCAACTTCCCAGGTTGCGACAACTGATGCATATGCAGCGCGCCCGAGAGTTTTCTCTTTTTCCGTAGATCCGTTTATTCAAAAGAGAAAATATGCCTAGAGGCAATAATAAAGTTATTATTTATTTCCTTATTTCATGATAAATGTTTATTATTCATGCTATAATTGTATTAACCAGAAACATAATACATGTGTGAATACATAGACAAACAGAGTGTCACTAGTATGCCTCTACTTGACTAGCTCGTTGATCAAAGATGGTTGTGTTTCCTAACCATAGACAAAGAGTTGTCATTTGATTAACAGGATCACATCATTAGGAGAATGATGTGATTGACTTGACCCATTCCGTTAGCTTAGCACTTGATCGTTTAGTATGTTACTATTGCTTTCTTCATGACTTATACATGTTCCTATGACTATGAGATTATGCAACTTCCGTTTACCGGAGGAACACTTTGTGTGCAGCAAACGTCACAACGTAACTGGGTGATTATAAAGGTGCTCTACAGGTGTCTCCGAAGGTACTTGTTGGGTTGGCGTATTTCGAGATTAGGATTTGTCACTCTGATTGTCGGAGAGGTATCTCTGGGCCCACTCGGTAATGCACATCACTATAAGCCTTGCAAGCATTGCAACTAATGAGTTAGTTACGGGATGATGTATTACGGAACGAGTAAAGAGACTTGCCGGTAACGAGATTGAACTAGGTATTGAGATACCGACGATCGAATCTCGGGCAAGTACCATATCGATGACAAAGGGAACAACGTATGTTGTTATGCGGTTTGACCGATAAAGATCTTCGTAGAATATGTGGGAGCCAATATGAGCATCCAGGTTACGCTATTGGTTATTGACCGGAGACGTGTCTCGGTCATGTCTACATAGTTCTCGAACCCGTAGGGTCCGCACGCTTAAAGTTTCGATGACAGTTATATTATGAGTTTATGAGTTTTGATGTACCGAAGGTAGTTCGGAGTCCCAGATGAGATCGGCGACATGACAAGGAGTCTCGAAATGGTCGAGACGTAAATATCGATATATTGGACGACTATATTCGGACATCGGAAAGGTTCCGAGTGATTCGGGTATTTCTCGGAGTACCGGGGAGTTACGGGAATGCGGGAAAGAAGTATTGGGCATTAATGGGCCTTAGTGGGAAGGAGAGGCAGCAGCCAGGAGGTGGCGCGCGCCCCTCCCAAGCCCAGTCCGAATTGGACAAGGGGTTTGGGGCGCGGCCCCCCTCTCCCTTCCTTCTCCTCTTCCCCCCTTTCCCCCCTTCTCCTAGTTGGACTAGGAAATGAGGAAACCTACTCCAACTAGGAGTAGGAATCCTACTCCCTTGGCGCGCCCCTCCTAGGGCCGGGCTCCTCCTCCCTTGCTCCTTTATATACGGGGGTAGGGGGGCACCCCAGAGGGACAACAATTGATCTCTTGATCTCTTAGCCGTGTGCGGTGCCCCCCTCCATCATAATCCACCTCGATAATATCGTAGCGGTGCTTAGGCGAAGCCCTGCGTCGGTAGAACATCATCATCGTCACCACGCCGTCGTGCTGACGGAACTCTCCCTCAAAGCTCGGCTGGATCGGAGTTCGAGGGACGTCATCGAGCTGAACGTGTGCTGAACTCGGAGGTGCCATGCGTTCGGTACTTGATCGGTCGGATCGTGATGACGTACGACCACATCAACCGCGTTGTGCTAACGCTTCCGCTTTCGGTCTACGAGGGTACGTGGACAACACTCTCCCCTCTTCTTGCTATGCATCACCATGATCCTGTGTGTGCGTAGGAAATTTTTTGAAATTACTACGTTCCCCAACACGCTTCTTCGGGAGCCTCTCAACGATCACTTGGGGCACGTGTCGCGTTCTGGGCGCTTTATCCGGATTTTTTTCCCACGTGTTTTCGACTTTTTATATGGTTTTTTCTGGGTGTTTTTTTATCCTTTTGGTTTTTCACCAGTTTTTCTTAGCTTTTGGACAAAACAAAATGAAAATTTTATGCAAAAATGTATTTTTTTTCTTCTGTGAGAGGCATGGTTTTGCTTTCGCGAGAGGCATGACCATGCCTCTCAAAAATGAAAAAAAAAATGTGCTTTTGTTCTTTTTCTTCCGTGAGAGACGCAGTTTTGCTTTCGCGAGAGGCACGGTTATGCCTCTCGAAAACGATTTTTTTTTATTATTTTCCTTCCGCGAGAGGCATGATTTTACTTCCACAAGAGAAACGGCCGCACCTCTCAGAAACGAAAAAAACACATTTCTCCTTTTTTTCTCTTCCGTGAGAGGCACAACCGTGCCTCTCGGGAACGAAAAAATGTGTTTTTTATTTTTTTCTTCCGTGAGAGGCACGGTTTTGCTTCCGCGAGAGGCACGACTGTGCCTCTCGGAAATGGCTTTTTGAAAGAAAAAGGCGTGCTCCCCGTTCGGTTTTTTCGTCCGGGTTTTTGTCCGGATTTTTTCATGAAAAAAAAATTCGTCAAAACCTATGAACATTGGATCTACTTTTCAAGATCTCCACGGGATGAATCCCATGGTGAAAATGGTTCGAAATTTGAACGCACGGTTTAAGAGATAAAATATTTTGAATAAAACGGATGTACGAGAAAAGGAAAAACTTCTAGGTTGCGTCAAGTGGCGCACATGCAGCACGCCACTTGTCGCAACCTGATAATATGAAAGTGATCATTGAAAGGACCACTCCTTAATTAGTGATTTCGTACAAAATGCCTCAATTTAAACGACTCAAACCTTATTTTTGTTTTGGTTTGCTCCAAACATTACAAAAATGCTGACTAAGTTGGATAGCGAAGGAGAGATGCTTGTGGCTGATCCAGTGAGGAAGTCGCACCCGCAAAAAAAAGTAGTCGTCGGAGTCGGACGGAGGGCTCGCTACATCGCGACTCGGGACGAGCTGGTGCACTCAAACGGTAGAGGGGACAATCCTGCGTTGATGTATGGCAGCGCGGTGTCTCCCTCACATATCGCTGGACGCAGCGGTGGGCGGCTTCGTGCGGCCGCACGGGCTCATGACAGAGGAGGCTCGCTTCTCACAATATACTAATAATCCTACACCTACGAACGACATCAGAGTTCCCAGCAGATAGTGACTGACAATCCCCTCCTCTCCCCTGGGTCGCCCCCGCGCAGTGACCAGGGGGAACCCTAGCGCCGCCAAGCCCTCAACTCCCTCTCCCACCTCTCCTGCCCGCCGCCGCCGGGCAAATCCTGGTTGGCGTCGGCGGCGGCGGGACCTCGGTGGTGTTCGGTGGCGGTTGGCGGCGGGGCACGCCGGCGAGGACTCAGGGGGCGACGCGCTCGTGTCTTCCCCTGGTGGTTGCGTGGGGGGGCGTTCGGGGTGCTCCTTGGGTGTCTGGTGGTCGATCTGTTTCAGATCTGCCCGCTGGTGCCTCGGGCGGCGCGAGGATCTCAGGGCGGCGGCCTCGATCGGTGGTGCGCGATTCGGCCTGCCTGGCGGGCGGCACCTACAGGTGCAGATGGGGGGCCTTCCACGGCTGTGTGGGAGACGTGGAGGCGGCGGCGCTAAGGCGGTTCCTCGTTGGCCGACCGGAGTTCCATGGGAGGCATCGTCTCCGACTCGATCTACTCCGGTTCGTGCTGGCTACGGTAGCGACTACGGTCGACGGCAATACTGCCTGGACGGATTTGGCGGGTGGGCATGGATCCGGGGGAAACTCCAGATCGGCGTGGCGGCTACACCAAAGTCGACGCTCTCGGCGCCGATTCCCTTCCTGGAGGCTTCGGTGTGGATCATACGCCCCTCACCTCTACCATGAGCACAGGCGAAAGCCTCCGTTCCTCTGTTTCGGCGACGATGGCACTTTGGTGTCGTGTTTCTTCATGAAGGCGTCGGCGGGGGACTGCTCAGGGTGGTGGAGTTGCTGGTAGTTCGGAGTCGACGCGAGATGGCATGTAGGTGGAGCGGTGTGGCATCAACCGTATCGTCGACGGTGGATCTCGGCGGCATGGCGCAGTGGAGACTCGGCGTCTGATGCGCGGAGATGGACTCGCGCAGGAGCAGGAAGCCGTCGGGCATCATGGTGTCGTCGATAGCAGAGAGGCCTGGCAAGGTCGGTGCATCAGTTCTGCTCTGAGGATGGACCGATGGAAGATGAAGGTGACGGCCCTTGCAGCGTGCGGTGCTCACTGGGAGTGTGCCAGACCGATGTGGGGCCCAATCCAGGTAGAGACTTGGATGGGACACCCGGCTTTAGATGTTAGGCTTTGGTGTGATGTCTGTTTGGTATTAGGCCCAGACATTCGGCACACCTTCATCAAGGGGATAGAAGTAGCAACAACGTTGCTAAGATGGTGGCTTCAGACTTATTGATGTATCACCTTGTATGATCTTTGTAAATAATTAATAATATAGCTGCATGCATCATCCAGATGCAGAGGCTGGGGTACATCCTCCTTTTTCAAAAAAAGACAGACGGCATCAAGAGATGCTATGTGGAATATGGAAGGAGTTGTTGATTTTCAAACAAGCACAGACTGAAAATGGAAGCATGCAATGGCCATCCTCATTTTGTTTAGTAACTTTTTCGCAAGACAAAATCATCACTATTGGAATCAATATTTGTAGCATGTAGACCTCAAAAGTCAGAAAAAACGAGGCAAAATTGGATCTTGTCATTCTTGTGGTGTATTGATCTATTCATGAGTGTACAAAGTGGAGTTTCTATCGGATTTGCTTCTTTATGTAATGATATTTCCACTTCACAGCGAACACCCTAAAGTTCTCGTTTTCTTGCAAACAAGGCCAAATTTTGTCCCGGACATTTTCTTGTTCATTCATTCATTAACCCTCCAATTCAACAAGAATGGGGCTATCTTGTTCATCCCAAAACTTCATTCATGCACTCCAAGTCGATACCCTGGATGAAGCTTAACCCATTCCATACCATCATCCTCCCAAATCATTTCCACCACCACGACAAACAAAATAAGCTCATGGATGAATCTAACAGCTTCCAATACTCACTGCCATCCATCGTACCACTCCCGTCATTCTTTAGTCTGAATGGTCACAACTCGTCAAACAATCCTTCCTTGTGTTGAATACAAAAGGAGCTAAGAGCTTGCACCCAACAAAATAGCCACCCGTCAGGCAGCACTCCACACCACCAAGAATCTATCACACTCACCAGCAACCCAATTACGACCAAGCGGCACTACAAGCTCCATACATCCATCGGTCTTCTTGACCTTCGCAAGATTAAACTCCTAGGCGTGAAGGGTGAATAGTGCATTGAAGCAGTCTGAGATGTGGTCGGGGTTATGCCCATAGCTATCAGGTCTTGGTCGAGACGCGGTCTTTGATCTCTTGTCGTTGTAGTCGTGGTGTTGTGAACTAATTGCCGAAAGACGTTCTATCAGCCGCTTGGCTTTTCTTTTGTGATACTGATACACCTTTTCATGGTGTATCCTTGAAAATAGTGTCAAACAATGTTTCTCTGTCATGTACGTACATTGCTCGGACAGAGTAGAAACCAGTGTTTCTCTCTCCATGATCCTTTTTTTTTGTCCATGCTTCACACGATAATCTGTGCCAAATTTTAACCATAAATTTGACTAACAGAATATTCATGCATGTCATAAAAATTACATCATTAAAAACTTTATTCCAATACGAATCCAATGATATAATTTTTGTTAACATACACTAACATTTTATAAGTTAAATCTTTGTTCAAAGTTTAGCATAAATTACAAAGGTGACCAATAAACCAGCACGATAACACTGGGCAGAAACCGTGTGAGACGGGCCGCATGACCGTGGCTGGTTATGCTAACGCTTGAGAGGATAGAGCGAAAGGAAACATGGTATCCATTCATTCCTGGGCCCACTTTTGGACCAGATTCTGAAGGAAGAACTCTATTCTCATCTCACTTGTTCTTCCTGCTCACCCCAGCTCTCCTTGTATCAAGATTTGTATCTCCAATTTCACTCTGAAGTTGAGAGAAATCCTGTGATATGTCGGAAATTAAGTGGAGCGATTAGCGTGCGTCTTCATCAACCGACCTTGCATCTCAGAGTTTACTAGTAGTTCATCGAGCAGCCTTCACGGCGGTATGTTAATCACTACCAGTATATCCTAATCTCTCTAGCATGCAAATACAACAACAAACTGGTTGATCTAGCTAGGACTAGATGATTGCATGCGGGTATTAACCTACGTAGATAATTTGAGTGCAGGAGGATTATCTGGTATGGCTGGACTTTTCATGGGCGAGGAGAGCCAGGAGCGGATGAATCTACGGGTGACACGGGTCTTGGTGACTGTGAGCCACCTCGCGCATCTTACCCTGGCCCAATTATCCGGGATCCGTCGGCGTAGAGACTCCGGTGTGCGGATGTCTCTGGTGTGGGTGGCGTACCACGTGACCGAGATAATCACGCCAATCGCCCTCGGCAAGGTGTTTCTCGACACCGCGACCGCGGTTAGCGAGGAGCTGATGTTTCTCCTGCTGCACCTTGGTCGCCCGGACAACATCACCAGCTACGCCTTGGAGCACAATGAGCTGTCGCCGACCCAAAAGGCTGCTCTCGTCCTTGAAATCGGAGGAGCTAT
This sequence comes from Aegilops tauschii subsp. strangulata, assembly GCF_002575655.3. Lineage (NCBI taxonomy): Eukaryota > Viridiplantae > Streptophyta > Magnoliopsida > Poales > Poaceae > Aegilops > Aegilops tauschii. The sequence continues at coordinate 485,475,147 of NC_053040.3, forward strand.
CTATGGCTCATACAAGCAAAGATTTATGCGCGGCGATGCGGCTCTACGCGCCACCTTCTTCATCATGCTCTTCTTGGGCTCCTATAAGTACGTGGAGAGGGCGGTTGCGCTACGGCGAGCTTGCTTTGACAACATTCGTCGCTCAGCCGGGAGAAAGAAGTTACGGCGCTTCACATTTGAGGACGAAGGCCGCAAGTGGGATAATGATGATGCCCTGCTTGATGCTCACGGCCTTCTCGGTGTCACCATGGGTGCCTTCGCTGACTATCAAGTCCACCGCAGGAGGTATGTCCCATCCTATTCTGGCTGGAAGGGTGTGAGCGAGGTGGTTGAGATGGAGGCGTCGCTCATGTACGACATGTTGTACACCAAGGCAAGTGTGATCCGCACTTGGGCCGGCTACATCATCCGTGTCCTCTCACCGCCGGCAACTGCCACGACGCTCTATCTCTTCCACAGTAAGGAGGGCAATGCCATGGAGAGTGCAGATCGGACGGTCACATACACCTTGCTTGTTGGTACCCTGGTGTTGGATGTGAGATGGCTGCTGAGAGCACTAGGGTCCACCTGGACATATGCGTTCTTGGTAGAGCAAGGGGAAGGAAAAGAATGGCTGCTTCCGGTTCGACGGACCTTCCCGGACAATTTGCCACGTCAAGCTGCAATGCAATCATGGTATTGCGTCCGTCGCCTCCTCGTCTCTCTGGATATGTCCCGTCTCTCACTGAGAAGCGGCCCGAGTGGCCATAGGTTGTTGTCCGGCGCGGGGCAACACAACTTGTTGCAAGAGTGTTGTACCTGTACTCCTCCTCGCCCTCCGGGCCAACTGGAGAAGCTGGTCTATTCTTTCTTCACTGGACTTGGGAAGAAGACTGATGATGTCAAGGATGAGTTGTTGGAAGCTGTGTGTACACAAGTACTGCTGGAATCTTGCACACTCGTCGGGATGCGTCCCATAAGGGAACTCGATGATTTTATGAGGTCTAATGCCAGTAACTATAGTTTTGAAAGCAACCTCATCGCCCTGCACGTCGCCACGGGTATTTTCCTCTTGTGCAAGCCGACTTCGATAAAAAGTGAAGCATCAGCCAAATACGAGAAGCAGATACGAGCAATATCAGATTACATGATGTTCCTCCTCGCTGAACGCCAGCACATGGTATTGAGACAGGGTGACGAGGGTGTCCACTACAAAAAGGCCCGCCTCGATTTGGAGATATGGAGTGAACGAGGAACCGACAATTCTCCAACAATAAGAGAGACCAAGCAGCTTGCCAACATCCTTCTAGACATGGATGCCACTGAGGGCAGCTGCGTGCTTGGAAGATCAAGTCATCTTTATGACAGAAACGATACTCTCGGGCTTGGTGCTTACTGGGCCTTCAACCTGTTAGATGAGCTAGAACCGGGAAATTATGGACGACATCCGATGCAGGGCCAATACATTCACAAACTTGAAGCTTTCATCCCGGCATTCACCGATGAGGTACAAACAAAAGTTAGAGAGCATAGGGACCGTGGGGAACAACCAGAACTCCTCGATTGTATGTTGCAGACCATTCTTGTTTCATGGGTACGTCTTCTCACCTTCACGTCCGACCAATGCAGCAGGGATTCCCATGCCAAGCAGCTCAGCTGCGGCGGTGAGCTCTTAACCATCGTCTGGCTGATGAACCGACAAAAGTAAGTAAATAGCATAAAACTACTACTTTACAGGCTGTGGTTCCAAAAAACCACCGAATTTATTTTTTTCGCTGATAACTATCAAGTCAGGGGTTGGCTGTTTCAAAAAACCCCAAATCCTCTTTGTTAAAAAATTAAACATGTTTATGACAGGTCGGGCCCGCCACTAAACGCACCGTTTGGTTGACCGTTTGTTTGACCGTTAACTTATATGTGGGGGCCACATGCCAGTGTCTGAAAAAGCAATCGGGTCCCTGGAAATTTTCTAAAAATGCAATCAGGTCCCTGGAAGTTTTCAAAAAAAGCAATCAGGTCCTCCGGCGCACCCGCCATGGCCGCGATGCCACCTCCTCCGGACCGACGCCGTGCATCGCCTGCAGCCGGCGAGCCACGCCCCTAGTGACCGGATCCACGCCGCCCCTTGCCTGTGGCCGCCGCCACGCCGCCCCTCGCCTGTGGTCGCCGCCCCGCGCGTGTGGTCGCCGCCACGCTCTGCCTCGCCTGCGACAACCCCCAGGTGCTCCCCATGGCGGGCGGCAGCACGGGACCTGAGCGGAGACCCATGGCTGGCGGCGCCCCAGGCAGCTCCCCATGGCGCGCGGCGGTGTGGCGACCTGAGGGGAGGGAGCGGCTCGCACGAGGTGGGCGCACGAGGGGAGTGAGCGGGTCGCCGGCGGGGTGGGCGTGACAGGGGAGGGGAAAGGGTCGCCGGCGGAGTGGGCACGCCGCCCCTCGCCTGTGGCCGCCGCCACGCCGCCCCTCGCGTGTGGTCGCCGACAGAGAGAGAGAGTACAGGAGGAAGAGGAGAGAAGGAAAGAGAAGAAGAAAAGAGAAGCTGACATGTGGGCCCCACATGTCAGTTAACGGTCAAACTAACGGTCAAACTAGAGCTTCGTTTAGGTGCGGGTCCCACCTTTCATAATCACGATCAACTGATAAGCACTCAGCGTTTTGGGTTTTTTGAAACAGCCGACCCCTCGTTTGGTAGTTATCTGAGAAAAATTAAAAACCGGTAGTTTTTTGGAACCATAGCCTGTAAAGTAGTAGTTTTATGCTATTTACTCGACAAAAGTACTTTTACAAGCCAATAAACTGACGAGCCCCCTCTGCTCTGCTCTGCTTTCTACACAAAAAAGTAGTAACTACTACTACTACTAGATGACCTAGTGTGGCCACTGGCACAAGTACTTGAGAAGATCGTTTTCGTTCATTATTAGTTCTATCTTTCCTATATGTCCAGGTATTGAAAATTTTATCTGCCTCAGGCAAGTAACCGCAGCTACTTGGTTACCTTATTCCTATGAAATGCACACAATCGGACATGCTCACGATGTTCTTTTGCCCTGTCATATTCACAAAACCTGACAAGCTCACACTGTTCTGGGTGATGGTAATATTGCCATGGGCAATCTTCCAAGATTGTATATGTTCTACATTTCTAGATCACCTTGCACCATGGGCAACTCCTGCGTTTCTGGTTCGGGATGTATGTGTATATTTATGCGTGTAATTCATAATAATCTTTGCCAATTTGTCATTTCCAAATTGTGTGTCAGTGATGCACGGGCAAAGGGTACTGAAGATCGAGACCAAGCGGCAACAGGTTCAGATACTGTTCACCATCCGGCAAGCGAGGAAGCAACGACAAGAACCAAGGCTTCGAGTGGGCCTGCGGCGCTGCCCACTCGAACCACGACGAAGCCCAGATGGAACGACGGCCCAGAATGGACTCGGTAGTTAAATACATCTCTGTAACGTTCGAATGGACTTGGCTTGGACTTGGACGGCGGCTCCGGCCGATTGTAATCCAGCTGTAGCAGCGAGGGAGGTTGGGAGGAAATATACGCTACCGAATTCCCCATTTCGCTATGAACCCTAGTTCCTCCTCGTAGATCGATCGCGACCCTTACACTTGGTATCAGATTCGACTGTCCTGGCGCTTCCCAACATCATCACGAGACGCGGTGGTGAGATCGACGGCGAGCGGCGGTGATGGAGAAGCTGTCGGAGGATGGGCGCGGCGTCTACGAGCTCCTCCAGGCGGATCTCACGGTCGACCTCGACAAGCGTTTCAAGGAACAAGGTGCGGATCTCCTCAAGGCCATGGAGAACCTGATCTCTATGAATACCACGACCCTCGACGGCTTGCTCTCCTCGCGGGTGGACGGGGTCCGCGACGAGCTGTTGATGGAGATGGAGCAAATCCGCGGCGACCAGTCGAAGGGGAGCCCTCTGCGACATGAAGATCCATCACCGTCCCGCGTGGCTGGGAATGGTCGCGGCGGTGCCCCGACTGATTCCCTCAGCTTCGACCACGACCACCGGGGGAAGGCGCATAATACTTATGTCCCTCCTCCGGTTAGAGGTGCGCGAGAGTCCAATTTACCGTTTCGTCAATCTCTGGGCCGTGAGTCGAATTCCTTTGATGCTGCTGATTCGTTTGCATTTGGTGCTCGTTTGGAATTGCCACGATTTGATGGAGCCAATCCGCATCTGTGGCAAACGCGTTGCGAAGATCAATTCCGGCTGTCGTGTACTCCTACTCATCGATGGATTTCTCTGGCTACGGCTCAATTCGAGGGTGCTGCTGCTCGTTGGTTGGAGTCGATGCAGCGTCGTCAACCACAGGCAAGTTGGTCTGAATTCTGTCAGAGTCTGCAGAACCGCTTTGGTCGTAATCAGCATCAGACACTGTTGCGTCAGTTGTTCCGGATAGCTCAGACCTCCTCTGTAGCTGATTATGTAGAGCGTTTCGCTGATTTATATGATCAACTGTCTGCGTATGAAGAGGCACCCAATTCGCTGCATTACACTACCAGATTCCTGGATGGACTCAAACCTGGTGTTCGTGTTCCTGTAGCTCTGCAGAAACCACGTGATCTCGATGCAGCGTATGATTTAGCCATGTTGCATGAGGAGTTGGGTGAAGGCATTACACCTCTTAATCATGTCTCTGCTGCTAAATCGGGGCCTAGGCCATTGCCACTGCCACCTTATAAGCATTGCAACTCTGAAGACAAACGTAGCTTGGAAGTTCAGAAACCAGTTCAGACTGAAGATAAATGGTCTGCTTTGAGAAATTTTCGTAAGTCCAAGGGCCTTTGTTTTGTTTGTGGTGAAAAATGGTCCAAAGATCATGTCTGCAAGTCCTTAGTTCAGTTGCATGTAGTTCAGGAGCTTATTGATCATATTCAGACAGAAGGAACAAACTCATCTGCTAGCACTGATCAGGATCAGGATCAGGATAGAATGTCTGTGTGTAGTATGCACTTGTCTGCTGCTGCTGTAGGGAAACAATCTAATGCACCAACACTACAGCTCTTGATTGAGATACATGGCATGGAACTGATTTTTCTGGTTGATTCAGGCAGTACACACTCCTTCATTGATAGTAACTTGCAACATCGACTGACTAATGTTCAGTCACCCCCTCCTGTGTCAGTGGTTGTAGCTGGTGGGGGCACACTACAATGTGACTCTGTGTTGAAACACTGTTCTTGGAGCTGTGGTCAAGCAGAGTTTGCTACTACTTTCAGACTGTTACCTTTGGCCAGTTATGATGGAATCATTGGTTTGGACTGGCTTGCTCAGCATAGTCCTATGCAAGTGGATTGGGTGCAGAAGTGGATGTCCTTCTCTTATTAGGGTACAGTAGTTACTTTGCAAGGATTGTTGCCTGAAGATGTTGTTGTTACAGTGTTCTCTATTTCCTTAATCAGACCTGCTGAAGAAAAAGTGAAACATCCAGAATTGCATGTGCTGTTGGATAAGCATGATGTAGTGTTTGAAACTCCTACCACACTACCACCCAGAAGACTCAAAGATCATACTATTCCACTGATTCCTGGAGCAAGACCAGTATCTGTGAGACCTTACAGGATTGCTCCACATCTCAAAGATCAGTTGGAGAAGACAAAACAAGGAACTGCTGGACTCAGGGATGATCAGACATAGCAACAGTGCCTTCTCTTCTTCTGTGTTGCTGGTCAAGAAAAAGGAAGAGGGCACTTGGAGAAGGTGATTGATTACAGACATCTCAATGCTATCACATTGAAAAGTAAATATACAGTTCCTGTTATAGATGAACTTCTGGATGAATTAGCAGGGGCTTGTTGGTTTTCCAAATTAGATTTGAAAGATGGCTATTATCAGATCCGATTAGCACCAGGAGAAGAATACAAAACAGACTTTCAGACTCATAATGGACATTATGAATTTAATGTAATGGGCATGGGGCTGTCAGGAGCACCAGGAACATTTCAGCGGACAATGAACTATGATCTTTCCCCTGTTTTGAGGAAATGTGCATTAGTATTCTTTGATGATATTTTGGTATTCAGTAAAACATTAAGGGAGCATTGGGAGCATTTAGATGAGGTGCTGTCTATTCTGCATAAGGAGCAGTGTGTAGGAGATATGCCCTAGAGGCAATAATAAATGATATTATTTATCTCCGAGTTCATAATTATGTTTATGTTCCATGCTATAACTGCAATGATTCTCGAGTCTACAATATCCACGAGGCTCGGAGGAAGACTCATATGCACGTGTGGAATAATAAACGGTAAGAAGTATTCCTAGTCTGGCCTCTAAGACTAGCTCAAGTGTTGCATGATGATTCTGTTTTCCTGGTCATGGGCATGTCTATGCCAGCAACTTTGAGGGCACAATGTTAAGAGAACATTTGTGTTGAATCGACCCGGATTGATGTTATGCTATGAGATTCATTCGTCACAAGTTTATTGGTACATAACACAGAGATGGTTAACGTTTGCATGATTCCTTAGACCATGAGAGTATCGAGTTTCTTCATGCTTGCTTCATGAACTTTGGGGTTTGTTAAACGTCATCCGTAAATGGGTGGCTATTACGGCGGCTTATGGGTTCATGGAAAAGTGTGTCAAGTAACTTGATAGCTCAAGATTGGGATTTGCTCCTCCGACGATGGAGAGATATCTCTGGGCCCTCTCGGTGTTACGGTATCCATCATCGTCTGGCCAGACACTTTGTGATTTGATCACGGGGATGCCGGAACACGATAATGAGAAAAGAGAACAATACCGGTAACGAGGTAACTAGCATAGTGAACAAGTTGTTGATCCACGGGAATGCCAACATGTCTCACCTCGGGTATTTGTAACATATCGCGAAGCAACAGGAATAGCACACGGCAACTGGAGGTTCACTCGAATATTTATTCGTGTGGGTATAGGGGTCAATATGGGTGTCCACGGCTCCGATGTTGATCATTGATCGGAAGGGGTTCCGGGTCATGTCTATACTTCACCGAACCTATAGGGTCACACGCTTAAGGGTCATCTATCTGCTGAATACTAGACAGGGAGTCTGAGAGAAAATCACCGAAAAAGTTTCGGACACCGAAAAGTTTCGGACAGCGGAATCGTACCGCAGAGAGAGGTCATCGGATAAGTTTCGATGATACCGAAAAGTTGTTTCGGGATACACCATTAAGTCAAATTGGTTTCGGCACATGCCTGATAATTCTTGGAGGATGCCAGAATCATTCTGGAAGCTTTTTGGAATTTTCTGAGATAAAAACCGGAAATGTTCCGGAGCTGCCGGAGCCACTTCAGATGCGTTTCGCAGATGAAAATCACTAAAACCGGAATTGTTTCGGAATGCGTTGAAAATCATTTTAGTGGGTACTGGAAATGTTCTTAGCCCACATAAATATTTTCAGTTTGATCAGACGCTGAAAAATGTCGTCGTGAATAGTGAAAATCAGCTTTATGGTTACTTTATGGAAAGCCACCTTTTGGGGCTTTGCTCCAAAAGATCTTGGGGATGACATGGATGGATAGGAGCCATTTTTTGGGCCCCTCATGGGGGTGTGGCCGGCCACATGGGGTATCCCCCCTTGGGGACCCTCTTGTTCCTTGGTTTCACTCCTAGGTCCTTGTGGAAGGACTTCATTCATGTGCATTTTGGGTTTTTTGTGAAACTACCCTACCCCCTTGGGATTTCCTATAAATAGAGGTGGAGGGGCAGCCCTCCACACTCATCCCTTGCTCTCATACACATGCCATGCATTATCTGGCTTCTTCTCTCCCTCCCACGAAAAGAGTTTCGTAGAGCCGTAAGGCTGTCTGGGTTCCGGCAGGAACTAGTTCTGGACGGCGAAGCCCTGCCGGATAGATGACACCGTATGTGTGCAACTCTGTAGAGAGATCGTAGTTTCGGTCTTAGTTCGTGAGTGCCTCCCGAAGGGCTGTCCGTGTGACCGTCCGAGTTTCGAAGGTCCTCCCGAAGGGCTGTCCGAGTGACCGTTCGAGTTTCGAAGGTCCTCCCGAAGGGCTGTCCGCGACACCGTCCGGGGGGCTGTTCGACCGCCTCCCGGAGGGCTGTCTGAGGAGCAGATGAGGGTATACATCCTCGCGGTTGGGAGGTTGTAAATCCTAGCTGCGGGGATCTGCACCGCCGATCGTCATCGACTCTACTTCCCGCTGCGCTACGAGTCGGTAACGAAAAAGATCAAACCATGTATGCAGTCTCCCTAGTGGTCCTGGGCTGGTGCGTAGGTCGGAAAATTTTTGTTTTCTGTCGCGTTCCCCTTCAGTGGCATCAAGAGCCGTGCTATGCGTAGATGCAGGTTTCGATCTAGAATACATGGAGATGTATGGGTATTGCATAATATAATTAGGTAGTAGATGAGATCTATCGCTGAAAATTATTTATGCGGGTGACAGATGAAATCTGTTACCCGAGGTTCTTGTTGCTTCCCTAGAATTTGCGTTTTCTCAATCTCGAGATAGCATGGTGGAATTTGACAAAGTTCTGGCAATCCGTGATCCTGATTGATCATGGAAGTGCTATCAGTTCTTTGGGTTCTGCCGTAGTCAAAAGAAAGATGAAATTCGCAGATGAAAGGGCATTGCAGATATGATCTGCACGGGGGTCATGCGTATGACGAAGTTTAGTATGGGGCTCGAGATTTAATTATCCCGTGTTTCATACACCCCGAGATGTTAATCTAGCAACTTGAATAATCATACTTGATGATAAAACGTTGGTCGCTGCGGTTTAAGTCAAAACCTTAGAAGCCACGTAAAATAAATTTTGCATAAACCAATTAGAGGCGTCTAACTTGGTTTTGCAGGATGTGCATATGATGTGGTATAGCAGTGCTCATACTAATTCGATTATGTATGAGATGACTATATGATGTAATTTGATTAACATGACCTGCGTGTCATGATTCGGCATGATGGTTGGAGCCATATGATTGCACTTTAATGACCTGCGTGTCAACCTTGTTTTAATGCATTATTTTGTTAGCTATAGAGATAGCAATATTATCTGGTGCATCGACAAGGTGGTGGCAACCTTCGCGAATGTGAACACCGACGCGAATGCCGAAGACGAAGAAATGAAAGACTTCTCCGTCAGAAAGGGCTATACCATATCATGCTATTATGAATTGCCTGAGATGTTTATCCCTTATGATGCACCCTTCTTGATTGCGCGGTAGTCGCTTTTATTAGGGTGATCTCTCACTTAAAATACCAAGTAGTTAGTGTTCTCCCAAGTGTAGCACCGTCACGGCACCTATCTTTTCGGGGTGCGCCGTGTCACACGGGTACGAACGATTAGAGAAGTGTGAGGCGGGTGAGTTGAGACCTCGCAGCGAGATCACTTGGTTGTCTTGACGTTCAGGCATGACCGTCATGAGCTCGGAACACACGCATCGAAAGATGAACAAGAGTCACATAGAGATGTGATTGGCAAGTTGGCCTACCGGTTGAGATTTTTCGTCATCAGTGGTGTTACACCAATGGCGAACAATTGAAATGTGGGTCTTGTATCACTCACAATCAATTTTGAGAGATATTGATTTGAGTGGGAGCGCACTGTTGAATTAACATGTTTAATTCTTAGTGCAATTAATTATGAACATTGTCTAAGTGTTATATGCAAAATAGTTGTAGAATAATGGCTCGCGTTTCCACCTTCCCTGTTAAAATTGAATAGCTGTTAAATATCTGGTTAAAACTTTACGATTGGTACTGTAATATGAGGATTGTCCCCAAAAGTGCCGAGAAGGACTTTGTCCTATCGCATGCTTTCTGTATCCTCCCGCTAATGCTATGGATCATGTGACTCTCGTCCTTTGATCCAAAAGCTAGAATTCTATTACGGTCAAGTGGAATATGTTTGCTTCCATGAAACCCAAACTTCGAAAGTTGGGATAGTTATATGATATTCATGGAACTGAAAATTATTTTCAGATACAAACAAAGCAATGTTTGTTTGCAAGTATTAGTAAAAGTGTTTACTATGCATTTGACTGTTGGGAAAGGGATCCAGAAGAACGCCTGTCATATAATGAAAGGTGAATAAAACAACAACTTAAAGAGAAAGGAAGTGTCCAAAGGGTGTTAGTATGACTTACACGCCTAGGAAGTCCGGGGGTAATGCCACTCTTAAGTTGGGTGCTTCTTCTGAGAGTAGGAGAAATACTAAAAGTTAAACTGCTAGAAGTATAAAGGCAAAAGGAAAGAAGACTGGAATATCCAGCTCATGTATGAATGTCATACAAGTTTTTGATGTATAGAAGGCTGGTCAAAGATATAGTTCTTGCGAATTATGGTTAAACATGTTAATCACTAATTCTTGGGTATTGTGAGTTCATCACAAAAATGCCCGCTCGATTGCATTCTGTTGCAACTCGATGTAAGAACTACTATGGCCTGAAAGACTAGCTAGAAATGAGGTTAAGGTATACACAGGGAACATAGTAAATGTTACTATACCTTCCATCGGTGTATTGCCGTCTGTATTTATTTTCATAATTCATTTAGAGTTTTACAAACTCTATCCCATTGCATAAGGCATCTTGCAAGAAGGTTGTTCATAAGAGAACTTTTTATGTTCGATGTTATGAATAACACAAGGGCCATACTTTCATTATGAATGAGATGTATGTTATGAATATTGATAATAATACAATACCTCTGGGTTTACTTTCATAATTCATTTTAGAGTTTCATACACTCTAGCCCATTGCACAATGTTTGTTGCAAAAGAGTTGTTCATAAAAACAACAATTGTTGTTAAGTATTATGAATAACATAAGGGCCATACTTCCATCATCGATGGGACGTATGTTATGAATATTGAGGGTAATATGATACATCCATAACACTGACGCTAAATGTCGCAAGACTAAAAGAATACCACACAAGTGTGGCACTACATTTGGTCACATTGGAGAAACCCGCATGGAAAATTCCATTATGATGGATTTTGAAGTCTTTTTGATTTTGAATCATCTGACACTTGCAACTTTCCTCCGAAAAGTGAAGTGACTAAAATACCGTTCACAGGCCATAAGGAACGAACAACAAACTTATTAGTGATCATACATTTGATGTGTGTAGTCTGATAAGTGTTGTTAGTGGTGGATTTATTTATCTTCAGAAATGACTCAAGTAGATATATGGATATTTACTTGATGAGACGTAAGTCTGGATCTTTTGAAATCATTCGAAAGGTTCTCAAAAATGAAGTAGAAGTTATTGTAACAAGAAAATTATGTTTCCGCAATTTGATTGCACAAAGGAATATTTGAGTTACATGTTTAGCGAATGTCTGATGAGTTGTGAAAGGGGTTTCATAAACTTGCACCTCCCGGAACACCACTGCAAGTGGAAAGTCCGTGGAGATGTAATCAAACCATTTATGACATGGTAAGGTCAAAGATGACATAAATAAATTTGCCATTATCCCTTTTAAAGTGATGCTTTAGAGACTGCGGCTTTTACACTGAAAAGAGCTACATCGGGTCTGTTGAAATGAAGCCATGGTATGGTACGCCCAACCATGTTATATCTTTTCTTAACATTTGGAATATGGGGCTTGTGTAAAAGGTTACAAACCTATTCCAAATCAGACAAGTGCTACTTTGTAGGTTATACCAAAATGTTGGGTATTCCTCCCTCACTATACCGAGGCAAATAGTTTTGCCGCGAAACGGTGTGCTTTTAAAGAGAATGGTTCTTTCTAAAAGGTGAGTGGGAGAATAGTGCAACTCGACGAGATAAACAGTATCTTCATCAGACCAAAGGAAAGAGACCTTGGAAGAAATTCCAGGGTTTCCTACTGCGACTGATACAGAAGTCTCTACAATAAAATGTATGAACTTCGGTCGAACTTGCAGCTAAACCACGTAGGCAAGGCTCGTGCAAACCTCTCAGGTGCGCAAACGAGATATTGTTGTTAGACAACATTATACCTACGATACACAAGGAAGCGTTGATGGGCCCTGACTCCGGAATTGGCTAAATGCCAATACAACCCGAGTTAGTTTCCATATAAGTGATTCAAGATTAAAACCTTGATACACCTTTCGGAAGACTTAGAGTCTAATGAATATTTATGGAACTTAAAACTGATACGGATAAAATGTTTTATCCATAAAGCTCGACTTGTTGAAATAATACGATGAGGTTGTTTTCATCGTAGCAATGCTTAAAGTCGGTTTGGGTTGAACTAGCAATTAATACATATTTCAATCATGAGATATGAAACATGGATGATAAAAGGATTTCCATCTGATGGAAATGAAAGCTAGGACTTGTATATGATACAGTCCAAAGTAATTTGTTGATCCAGAGGATGCTAGTAGGTATGCAAACTTCAAAGTTCCAGCAATGGACAGAAGAGAGCAAAATGGAGTTGGAATCTTCGTGTTTTGATGAAATGGTCAAAGGGGTTTTGACTTCATCAATGGGTAACGAAGATGCTTGTAATTCAAGAAAGTAAGTGGGAGCGTAATAATATTTCTAAAAACCTTATGTGCTTGGCACATTGGTAATTGGAAATAAATTTCTTGACACAAATTAGGACTTCATTTGAAAATAGTTTTTCGATGAAGTGCTTAGGCTAAATAGCCTCAATATTAGGCATGATGATCTATGGAGATAGATTTACCTAATGGGGCTAAGCAATCAATACATATTGACAAGATGCTAAAACCTTTTAGCATTTAAAATGCCAAGGAGTGATTCTTGCCAAAGTCACATGGAAAGAGTTTTTGCAAGACTCGGTGTCCCAAAACACTGATGAGTAAAATACATGATGTAGATTCCACACACTTTTGTGTTTGGATTAATCATGTATTCCATGGTATGTAAAACAACCAGATATGTCCGATACTCCCAAGGTGTTGCGAGTATGGATACCAAAGTGATCAAATTACTGATCATGGGACAACAGTGAAAGATGTCACAGAGTACTAGAGTAAGTACTGATGACATGGTTTTCTCGCAAGCAGAGATCATGAAGAGTTCGTTGTAAAATGTTACATCGATAGAGTCTTCATCTTTTCTCCATGCGATTTTCGATTTAAATTAAGGGTTTTGTGTAACACACAATGTGGTGGCACAGTTAGTTGGAATTTGTTCAAACTAGTTACTGTGGCGAATTCTATAACAAGGGCTAAGTATGTTGACGCTTTAGAAGCGACAAAGAAGATGTTGAATCATATAGTTCATTCATGAACTTAGTATAGTTCCAAGATGGCTTTTGACAATGGGACACTACTGCAGGTAGTTGCTCCATAACTCAGTCTGAGGAATCCAGGTTCGACCTGTGATTCACATACATACAAAGCCAAGTCCACACAAAATATGAATTTTGTGAAAACGTGAAAACGCGAGGACATGCAAAGATACACACGGAACTGAAGTCGTCAGATCCGTTGGACCAACACTACAGCTCTTGATTGAGATACATGGCATGGAACTGATTTTTCTGGTTGATTCAGGCAGTACACACTCCTTCATTGATAGTAACTTGCAACATCGACTGACTAATGTTCAGTCACCCCCTCCTGTGTCAGTGGTTGTAGCTGGTGGGGGCACACTACAATGTGACTCTGTGTTGAAACACTGTTCTTGGAGCTGTGGTCAAGCAGAGTTTGCTACTACTTTCAGACTGTTACCTTTGGCCAGTTATGATGGAATCATTGGTTTGGACTGGCTTGCTCAGCATAGTCCTATGCAAGTGGATTGGGTGCAGAAGTGGATGTCCTTCTCTTATTAGGGTACAGTAGTTACTTTGCAAGGATTGTTGCCTGAAGATGTTGTTGTTACAGTGTTCTCTATTTCCTTAATCAGACCTGCTGAAGAAAAAGTGAAACATCCAGAATTGCATGTGCTGTTGGATAAGCATGATGTAGTGTTTGAAACTCCTACCACACTACCACCCAGAAGACTCAAAGATCATACTATTCCACTGATTCCTGGAGCAAGACCAGTATCTGTGAGACCTTACAGGATTGCTCCACATCTCAAAGATCAGTTGGAGAAGACAAAACAAGGAACTGCTGGACTCAGGGATGATCAGACATAGCAACAGTGCCTTCTCTTCTTCTGTGTTGCTGGTCAAGAAAAAGGAAGAGGGCACTTGGAGAAGGTGATTGATTACAGACATCTCAATGCTATCACATTGAAAAGTAAATATCCAGTTCCTGTTATAGATGAACTTCTGGATGAATTAGCAGGGGCTTGTTGGTTTTCCAAATTAGATTTGAAAGATGGCTATTATCAGATCCGATTAGCACCAGGAGAAGAATACAAAACAGACTTTCAGACTCATAATGGACATTATGAATTTAATGTAATGGGCATGGGGCTGTCAGGAGCACCAGGAACATTTCAGCGGACAATGAACTATGATCTTTCCCCTGTTTTGAGGAAATGTGCATTAGTATTCTTTGATGATATTTTGGTATTCAGTAAAACATTAAGGGAGCATTGGGAGCATTTAGATGAGGTGCTGTCTATTCTGCATAAGGAGCAGTGTGTAGGAGATATGCCCTAGAGGCAATAATAAATGATATTATTTATCTCCGAGTTCATAATTATGTTTATGTTCCATGCTATAACTGCAATGATTCTCGAGTCTACAATATCCACGAGGCTCGGAGGAAGACTCATATGCACGTGTGGAATAATAAACGGTAAGAAGTATTCCTAGTCTGGCCTCTAAGACTAGCTCAAGTGTTGCATGATGATTCTGTTTTCCTGGTCATGGGCATGTCTATGCCAGCAACTTTGAGGGCACAATGTTAAGAGAACATTTGTGTTGAATCGACCCGGATTGATGTTATGCTATGAGATTCATTCGTCACAAGTTTATTGGTACATAACACAGAGATGGTTAACGTTTGCATGATTCCTTAGACCATGAGAGTATCGAGTTTCTTCATGCTTGCTTCATGAACTTTGGGGTTTGTTAAACGTCATCCGTAAATGGGTGGCTATTACGGCGGCTTATGGGTTCATGGAAAAGTGTGTCAAGTAACTTGATAGCTCAAGATTGGGATTTGCTCCTCCGACGATGGAGAGATATCTCTGGGCCCTCTCGGTGTTACGGTATCCATCATCGTCTGGCCAGACACTTTGTGATTTGATCACGGGGATGCCGGAACACGATAATGAGAAAAGAGAACAATACCGGTAACGAGGTAACTAGCATAGTGAACAAGTTGTTGATCCACGGGAATGCCAACATGTCTCACCTCGGGTATTTGTAACATATCGCGAAGCAACAGGAATAGCACACGGCAACTGGAGGTTCACTCGAATATTTATTCGTGTGGGTATAGGGGTCAATATGGGTGTCCACGGCTCCGATGTTGATCATTGATCGGAAGGGGTTCCGGGTCATGTCTATACTTCACCGAACCTATAGGGTCACACGCTTAAGGGTCATCTATCTGCTGAATACTAGACAGGGAGTCTGAGAGAAAATCACCGAAAAAGTTTCGGACACCGAAAAGTTTCGGACAGCGGAATCGTACCGCAGAGAGAGGTCATCGGATAAGTTTCGATGATACCGAAAAGTTGTTTCGGGATACACCATTAAGTCAAATTGGTTTCGGCACATGCCTGATAATTCTTGGAGGATGCCAGAATCATTCTGGAAGCTTTTTGGAATTTTCTGAGATAAAAACCGGAAATGTTCCGGAGCTGCCGGAGCCACTTCAGATGCGTTTCGCAGATGAAAATCACTAAAACCGGAATTGTTTCGGAATGCGTTGAAAATCATTTTAGTGGGTACTGGAAATGTTCTTAGCCCACATAAATATTTTCAGTTTGATCAGACGCTGAAAAATGTCGTCGTGAATAGTGAAAATCAGCTTTATGGTTACTTTATGGAAAGCCACCTTTTGGGGCTTTGCTCCAAAAGATCTTGGGGATGACATGGATGGATAGGAGCCATTTTTTGGGCCCCTCATGGGGGTGTGGCCGGCCACATGGGGTATCCCCCCTTGGGGACCCTCTTGTTCCTTGGTTTCACTCCTAGGTCCTTGTGGAAGGACTTCATTCATGTGCATTTTGGGTTTTTTGTGAAACTACCCTACCCCCTTGGGATTTCCTATAAATAGAGGTGGAGGGGCAGCCCTCCACACTCATCCCTTGCTCTCATACACATGCCATGCATTATCTGGCTTCTTCTCTCCCTCCCACGAAAAGAGTTTCGTAGAGCCGTAAGGCTGTCTGGGTTCCGGCAGGAACTAGTTCTGGACGGCGAAGCCCTGCCGGATAGATGACACCGTATGTGTGCAACTCTGTAGAGAGATCGTAGTTTCGGTCTTAGTTCGTGAGTGCCTCCCGAAGGGCTGTCCGTGTGACCGTCCGAGTTTCGAAGGTCCTCCCGAAGGGCTGTCCGAGTGACCGTTCGAGTTTCGAAGGTCCTCCCGAAGGGCTGTCCGCGACACCGTCCGGGGGGCTGTTCGACCGCCTCCCGGAGGGCTGTCTGAGGAGCAGATGAGGGTATACATCCTCGCGGTTGGGAGGTTGTAAATCCTAGCTGCGGGGATCTGCACCGCCGATCGTCATCGACTCTACTTCCCGCTGCGCTACGAGTCGGTAACGAAAAAGATCAAACCATGTATGCAGTCTCCCTAGTGGTCCTGGGCTGGTGCGTAGGTCGGAAAATTTTTGTTTTCTGTCGCGTTCCCCTTCACAGTGGAAGGTGAAATATGTCTAAATGTGATTTTGCTCAACCTAAGATAGCATACCTGGGGCATGTTATTTCAGCAGAGGGGGTTTCTACTGATACTGATAAAATAGTAGCTGTTCAACAATGGCCTACTCCACAGAATGTGAAGGAGGTGAGGGGTTTCCTTGGTTTGAGTGGTTATTACAGGAAGTTTATTAAGCACTATGGGATTATTGCAAGACCATTGACTGATTTGCTTAAGAAGGGAGTTCCTTTTGTGTGGACCAGCATAACAGATGAAGCTTTTGTAACACTCAAACAGGCACTAGTGTCTGCTCCTGTCCTGGCCTTACCAGATTTTACTAAACCCTTCATGATTGAGACTGATGCTTGTGAGTATGGTATTGGTGCAGTTCTCATGCAACAAGGTCACCCACTAGCATTTGTCAGCAAAACATTGGGACCCAAAAACAGAGCTCTCTCGGTATATGAAAAGGAATATCTGGCTATCTTATTAGCAGTGGATAAATGGAGGCCTTATCTGCAGGTACAACATTTCACTATCAAAACAGATCAAGGAAGCTTGGCTCATCTGCAAGATCAGAGACTGCATACAATATGGCAGTAGAAATGTCTTACTAAACTGCTGGGATTAAACTACCAAATTCAGTACAAACAAGGTGCAGATAATACAGCAGCTGATGCCTTGTCTAGAAGACCTCCAGATCAGTCCCAACTTTTCTTAATCTCCAGTAATCAACCTGCTTGGTTGCTTGAAATCATAGATAGTTATCAGCAAGATGAGAAAGCTCTAGCTATAATGCAGCAATTAGCTATACAGCCAGCATCTAAACCCCCCTACAGCCTGGTGAATGGATTACTGAAATATAAGCAGAGCATATGTGTGGGTCCTGTTCCTGCCTTGCATCAGAATTTTTTTGTTGCTTTCCATGATAGTCCCTTGGGTGGGCATTCAGGTTTTCCAGTTACATACAAACGAATTCATGCCCTATTTTCTTGGCATGGTATGAGGAAATTCATCTTGACTCAGGTGCAGTCCTGCTTGCTTTGTCAGAAAGCTAAACCTGAGAGAGTCCCTTATCCTGGATTGTTATCTCCATTGCCAGTGCCACACCAGGCTTGGGACACTATTTCTATGGATTTCATAAGTGGTCTTCCTCGGTCTTCTCAATTTAACTGCATTTTGGTGGTTATTGATAAGTTTTCCAAGTTTGGTCATTTTATTCCTTTGAGGCGTCCTTTTAATGCTCAGAAAGTGGCAGAGGTGTTTTTGGACAATGTATATAAATTGCATGGAATGCCAAAGTTTATTATCTCTGATAGAGATCCAATTTTCACTAGTCATTTCTGGAAACTGTTGGTTGCTAGAACTGGGACTCAGTTGAAAATGAGCACAACAAATCATCCTGAGACAGATGGGCAGACTGAGAGGGTTAACCAACAGGTGGTGTGTTATCTCGGGTGTTTCATTAGTGCTCAACCTCACAAATGGAGTAAGTGGTTGTCATTGTGTGAATTTTGGTATAATTCCAGCTGGCATTCTACTCTGGGGAAGTCTCCTTTGAAATATTGTATGGGTACACTCCAAGATATTTTGGTGTTACTGAGTCTAATACAATTGCACCAATGGAAATGCAAGAATGGTTGCAATCTCGTCAAGCAATTACAGAGACAGCAGCGCATGAAAAGTCAAGCTGACAAGAAAAGGTCT
Organism: Aegilops tauschii subsp. strangulata; assembly: GCF_002575655.3. Taxonomy (NCBI): domain Eukaryota; kingdom Viridiplantae; phylum Streptophyta; class Magnoliopsida; order Poales; family Poaceae; genus Aegilops; species Aegilops tauschii. Next base: position 485,493,532 of record NC_053040.3, read on the forward strand.
AAAAGAAGTTTTGCAATAGGAGATAAGGTATTCTTGAAGATGCAACCGTATGCTCAATTGTCGTTGTACTCCAGAGCGAACCATAAACTTGCTTTCAAGTTTTATGGGCCATTCCAAGTCTTGGAAAAGATAGGGGACAGAGCTTATAAGTTGGATCTTCCTACAACCAGCCATTTGCATCCTGTGTTTCATGTTTCGCAGTTGAAATGATTTTTGCCACGAGAAGCTGTTGTCAGTCACTCATTGCCTACACTTTAAGCTACACTTCAAGTTCCAATCCAGGTTTTGCAGCGAAAGGTGTGTCAGGTGGGTCACCATACTATCATCCGAGGACGGGTCCAGTGGTCCGATTCTTCACCAGCTGATGCCACTTGGGAAGATCTGGAGTTTCTCAAGCAACAATTCCCTCGTGCTCCGGCTTGGGGACAAGCCGGCTCTCAAGGAGGGAGGATTGTCAGCGACGCACGGGCAAAGGGTACTGAAGATCGAGACCAAGCGGCAACAGGTTCAGATATTGTTCACCATCCGGCAAGCGAGGAAGCAACGACAGGAACCAAGGCTTTGAGTGGGCCTGCGGCGCGGCCCACTCGAACCACGACGAAGCCCAGATGGAACGACGGCCCAGAATGGACTCGATAGTTAAATACATCTCTGTAACATTCGAATTGACTTGGCTTGGACTTGGACGGCGGCTCCGGCCGATTGTAATCCAGCTGTAGCAGTGAGGGAGGTTGGGAGGAAATATACGCTACCAAATTCCCCATTTCGCCATGAACCCTAGTTCCTCCTCGTAGATCGATCACGACCCTTACATTGTGCCAAAGAGAAGTCAGATAAAATTAATCTAGAATCATCTCTTTTCAAATCAAACCTTTTATAAACTGAAAGTAGCCTATATTTAGACCTGCAATTCAGATTTAACAACAGAACATGTTTATAGCACCTACACCGTTTCCTTTTCACAGTTCTGCACTTTTGATAGATGGTGATCTTGTGAAAATTTCACCAACTGCTACCGATGTCTCGTATCAAGAAAGAAATACAGTGAAGATTTTGCAATTAACATATAACAAGGGATTTCAGTGAAGCTTCAAAGTTATCATATCATCAAACTTTCAAATAAATTATAAATACCACTGCTTGCACATATTGATCTGTTGATATATTAAGATACAGCCTACATGGGTAAGATATCGGACCCCCTCCCCCCTCCGCGAAGGTAGTTGAACCCCGCTTAACGTGGATGCGCCACTCCGATGTCAGGACTGGACTATGATCCAATTCTCCACGACCCTAACACTGTTGGGGATCGTAGCAGAATTTTAAAATTTTCCTACGCTCACCAAGATCCATCTATGGAGTATACTACCAACGAGGGGAAAGGAGTGCATCTACATACCCTTGTAGATCGCGAGCGGAAGCGTTCCAATGAACGAGGTTGACGGAGTCGTACTCGCCGTGATTCGAATCACCGATGACCGAGTGCCGAACGGACGGCGCCTCCGCGTTCAACACACGTACGATGCAGCGACGTCTCCTCCTTCTTGATCCAGCAAGGGGGAAGGAGAGGTTGATGGAGATCCAGCAGCACGACGGCGTGGTGGTGGATGTAGCGGGATCTCGGCAGGGCTTCGTCGAGCTTCTGCGAGAGGGAGAGGTGTAGCAGGGGAGGAGGGAGGCGCCCAAGGCTATTGTGTTGCTGCCCTCCCTCCCCCCCCTTTATATAGGCCCCCTGGGAGGGGGGCGCTGGCCAAGACCCATCTGGAGGGGGGGCGGCGGCCAGGGGGGAGACTTGCCCTCCAAGGCAAGTGGGGCGCCCCCCCCCCCACCCTAGGGTTTCCAACCCTAGGCGCAGGGGGAGGCCCATGGGGCCGCCCCAGCCCACTAAGGGCTGGTTCCCTTCCCACTTCAGCCCATGGGGCCCTCCGGGATAGGTGGCCCCACCCGGTGGACCCCCGGGACCCTTCCGGTGGTCCCGGTACAATACCGGTGACCCCCGAAACTTTCCCGGTGGCCGAAACTTGACTTCCTATATATAATTCTTCACCTCCGGACCATTCCGGAACTCCTCGTGACGTCCGGGATCTCATCCGGGACTCCGAACAACTTTCGGGTTTCCGCATACTCATATCTCTACAACCCTAGCGTCACCGAACCTTAAGTGTGTAGACCCTACGGGTTCGGGAGACATGCAGACATGACCGAGACGCCTCTCCGGTCAATAACCAACAGCGGGATCTGGATACCCATGTTGGCTCCCACATGTTCCACGATGATCTCATCGGATGAACCACGATGTCGAGGATTCAATCAATCCCGTATGCAATTCCCCTTGTCAATCGGTATGTTACTTGCCCGAGATTCGATCGTCGGTATCCCAATACCTTGTTCAATCTCGTTACCGGCAGATCTCTTTACTCGTACCGTAATGCATGATCCCGTGACTAACTCCTTAGTCACATTGAGCTCATTATGATGATGCACTACCGAGTGGGCCCAGAGATACCTCTCCGTCACACGGAGTGACAAATCCCAGTCTTGATCCGTGCCAACCCAACAGACACTTTCGGAGATACCCGTAGCGTACCTTTATAGTCACCCAGTTACGTTGTGACGTTTGGCACACCCAAAGCACTCCTACGGTATCCGGGAGTTGCACGATCTCATGGTCTAAGGAATAGATACTTGACATTGGAAAAGCTCTAGCAAACGAAACTACACGATCTTTTATGCTATGCTTAGGATTGGGTCTTGTCCATCACATCATTCTCCTAATGATGTGATCCCGTTATCAATGACATCCAATGTCCATAGTCAGGAAACCATGACTATTGGTTGATCAACGAGCTAGTCAACTAGAGGCTTACTAGGGACACGTTGTGGTCTATGTATTCACACATGTATTACGATTTTCGGATAACACAATTATAGCATGAACAATAGACAATTATCATGAACAAAGAAATATAATAATAACCATTTATTATTGCCACTAGGGCATATTTCCAACAGTCTCCCACTTGCACTAGAGTCAATAATCTAGTTACATTGTGATGAATCGAACACCCATTGCGTCCTGGTGTTGATCATGTTTTGCTCTAGGGAGAGGTTTAGTCAACGGATCTGATACATTCAGGTCCGTATGTACTTTACAAATATCTATGTCTCCATTTTGAACACTTTCACGAATGGAGTTGAAGCGACGCTTGATATGCCTGGTCTTCCTGTGAAACCTGGGCTCATTCGCAAGGGCAATAGCTCCAGTGTTGTCACAGAAGAGAGTCATCGGGCCCGACGCATTGGGAATCACCCCTAGGTCGGTAATGAACTCCTTCATCCAGACTGCTTCCTGTGCTGCCTCCGAGGCTGCCATGTACTCCGCTTCACATGTAGATCCCGCCACGACGCTTTGCTTGCAACTGCACCAGCTTACTGCTCCTCCATTCAAAATATACACGTACCCGGTTTGTGACTTCGAGTCATCCAGATCTGTGTCGAAGCTAGCGTCGACGTAACCCTTTACGACGAGCTCTTCGTCACCTCCATAAACGAGAAACATATCCTTAGTCCTCTTCAGGTACTTCAGGATATTCTTGACCGCTGTCCAGTGTTCCATGCCGGGATTACTTTGGTACCTTCCTACCAAACTCACGGCAAGGTTTACATCAGGTCTGGTACACAGCATGGCATACATAATAGACCCTATGGCGGAGGCATAGGGGATGACACTCATCTTTTCTCTATCTTCTGCCGTGGTCGGGCATTGAGCCGTGCTCAATTGCACACCTTGCAATACAGGCAAGAACCCCTTCTTGGACTGATCCATATTGAACTTCTTCAATATCTTGTCAAGGTATGTACTCTGTGAAAGACCAATGAGGCGTCTTGATCTATCTCTATAGATCTTGATGCCTAATATATAAGCAGCTTCTCCAAGGTCCTTCATTGAAAAACACTTATTCAAATAGGCCTTTATACTTTCCAAGAATTCTATATCATTTCCCATCAATAGTATGTCATCCACATATAATATGAGAAATGCTACAGAGCTCCCACTCACTTTCTTGTAAACACAGGCTTCTCCATAAGTCTGTGTAAACCCAAACGCTTTGATCATCTCATCAAAGCGAATGTTCCAACTCCGAGATGCTTGCACCAGCCCATAGATTGAGCGCTGGAGCTTGCATACTTTGTTAGCATTCTTAGGATCGACAAAACCTTCCGGCTGCATCATATACAACTCTTCCTTAAGGAAGCCGTTAAGGAATGCCGTTTTGACGTCCATCTGCCATATCTCATAATCATAGTATGCGGCAATTGCTAACATGATTCGGACGGACTTCAGCTTCGCTACGGGTGAGAAAGTCTCATCGTAGTCAACCCCTTGAACTTGTCGATAACCCTTAGCGACAAGTCGAGCCTTATAGATGGTCACATTACCATCCGCGTCCGTCTTCTTCTTAAAGATCCATTTGTTTTCTATGGCTCACCGATCATCGGGCAAGTCAGTCAAAGTCCATACTTCATTTTCATACATGGATCCTATCTCGGATTTCATGGCTTCTAGCCATTTGTCGGAATCCGGGCCCGCCATCGCTTCTTCATAGTTCGAAGGTTCACCGTTGTCTAACAACATGATTTCCAGGACAGGGTTACCGTACCACTCTGGTGCGGAACGTGTCCTTGTGGACCTACGAAGTTCAGTAGTAACTTGATCCGAAGCTTCATGATCATCATCATTAACTTCCTCCCCAGTCGGTGTAGGCACCAGAGGAACATCTTCCCGCGCTGCGCTACTTTCCGGTTTGGAAGGGGTGACTATCACCTCATCAAGTTCCACTTTCCTCCCACTCAATTCTTTCGAGAGAAACTCTTTCTCCAGAAAGGACCCGTTTTTGGCAACGAAGATCTTGCCTTCGGATCTGAGGTAGAAGGTATACCCAATAGTTTCCTTAGGGTATCCTATGAAAACGCATTTTTTCGACTTGGGTTCGAGCTTTTCAGGTTGAAGTTTCTTGACATAAGCATCGCATCCCCAAACTTTTAGAAATGACAGCTTAGGTTTCTTCCCAAACCATAATTCATACGGTGTCGTCTCAACGGATTTCGACGGAGCCCTATTTAAAGTGAATGCGGCAGTCTCTAAAGCATAGCCCCAAAACGAGAGCGGTAGATCGGTAAGAGACATCATAGATCGCACCATATCCAATAGAGTGCGATTACGACGTTCGGACACACCGTTTCGCTGAGGTGTTCCAGGCGGCGTGAGTTGTGAAACGATTCCACATTTCCTTAAGTGCGCACCAAATTCGTGACTTAAATATTCTCCACCATGATCTGATCGTAAGAACTTTATTTTTCTGTCACGTTGATTCTCAACCTCACTCTGAAATTCCTTGAACTTTTCAAAGGTTTCAGACTTGTGTTTCATTAGGTAGACATACCCATATCTACTTAAGTCATCAGTGAGAGTGAGAACATAACGATATCCTCCGCGAGCCTCAACACTCATTGGACCGCACACATCGGTATGCATGATTTCCAATAAGTTGGTTGCTCGCTCCATTGTTCCGGAGAACGGAGTCTTGGTCATCTTACCCATGAGGCATGGTTCGCACGTGTCAAATGATTCGTAATCAAGAGACTCCAAAAGTCCATCTGCATGGAGCTTCTTCATGCGTTTGACACCAATGTGACCAAGGTGGCAGGGCCACAAGTATGTGGGACTATCGTTATCAACTTTACATCTTTTGGTATTCACACTATGAATATGTGTAACATCACGTTCGAGATTCATCAAGAATAAACCATTGACCAGCGGGGCATGACCATAAAACATATCTTTCAAATAAATAGAACAACCATTATTCTCGGATTTAAATGAGTAGCCATCTCGAATTAAACGAGATCCAGATACAATGTTCATGCTCAAAGCTGGCACTAAATAACAATTATTGAGGTATAAAACTAATCACGTAGGTAGATGCAGAGGTAGCGTGCCGACGGCGATCACATCGACCTTGGAACCATTCCCGATGCGCATCGTCACCTCATCCTTTGCCAGTCTCCGTTTATTCCGCAGTTCCTGTTTTGAGTTACAAATATGAGCAACCGCACCGGTATCAAATACTCAGGAGCTACTACGAGTACTGGTAAGGTACACATCAATTACATGTATATCACATATACCTTTGGTGTTGCCGGCCTTCTTGTCCGCTAAGTATTTGGGGCAGTTCCGCTTCCAGTGACCACTTCCCTTGCAATAAAAGCACTCAGTCTCAGGCTTGGGTCCATTCTTCGACTTCTTCCCAGTAACTGGCTTACCGGGCGCGGCAACTCCCTTGCCGTCCTTCTTGAAGTTCTTCTTACCCTTGCCCTTCTTGAACTTAGTGGTTTTATTCACCATCAACACTTGATGTTCTTTTCTGATCTCCACCTCCGCTGATTTCAGCATTGAATATACCTCGGGAATGGTTTTTTCCATCCCCTGCATATTGAAGTTCATCACAAAGCTCTTGTAGCTTGGTGGAAGCGACTGAAGGATTCTGTCAATGACCGCGTCATCCGGGAGATTAACTCCCAGCTGAGACAAGCGGTTATGCAACCCAGACATTCTGAGTATGTGCTCACTAACAGAACTATTTTCCTCCATTTTACAGCTGAAGAACTTGTCGGAGACTTCATATCTCTCGACCCGGGCATGAGCTTGGAAAACCATTTTCAGCTCCTCGAACATCTCATATGCTCCATGTTTCTCAAAACGCTTTTGAAGACCCGGTTCTAAGCTGTAAAGCATGCCGCACTGAACGAGGGAGTAATCATCAGCACGCTGCTGCCAAGCGTTCATAACGTCTTGGTTCTCTGGGATTGGTGCTTCACCTAGCGGTGCTTCTAAGACATAATCTTTCTTGGCAGCTATGAGGATGATCCTCAGATTCCGGACCCAGTCCGTATAGTTACTGCCATCATCTTTCAGCTTGGTTTTCTCTAGGAACGCGTTGAAGTTGAGGACAACGTGGGCCATTTGATCTACAAGACATAGTGTAAAGATTTTAGACTAAGTTCATGATAATTAAGTTCATCTAATCAAATTACTCAATGAACTCCCACTCAGATAGACATCCCTCTAGTCATCTAAGTGAAACATGATCCGAGTTAACTAGGCCGTGTCCGATCATCACGTGAGACGGACTAGTCAAGATCGGTGAACATCTCCATGTTGATCGTATCTTCTATATGACTCATGCTCGACCTTTCGGTCCTCCGTGTTCCGAGGCCATGTCTGTACATGCTAGGCTCGTCAAGTCAACCTAAGTGTATTGCGTGTGTTCCGAGGCCATGTCTGTACATGCTAGGCTCATCAACACCCGTTGTATGCGAACGTTAGAATCTATCACACCCGATCATCACGTGGTGCTTCGAAACAACGAGCCTTCGCAACGGTGCACAGTTAGGGGGAACACTTTCTTGAAATTATTATAAGGGATCATCTTACTTACTACCGTCGTTCTAAGCAAATAAGATGCAAAACATGATAAACATCACATGCAATCAAATAGTGACATGATATGGCCAATATCATTATGCTCCTTTGATCTCCATCTTCGGGGCACCATGATCATCTTCGTCACCGGCATGACACCATGATCTCCATCATCATGATCTCCATCATTGTGTCTTCATGAAGTTGTCACGCCAACGATTACTTCTACTTCTATGGCTAACGCGTTTAGCAACAAAGTAAAGTAATTTACATGGCGTTATTCAATGACATGCAGGTCATATAAAAAATAATAAAGACAACTCCTATGGCTCCTACCGGTTGTCATACTCATCGACATGCAAGTCGTGACTCCTATTACAAGAATATGATCAATCTCATACATCACATATATCATTCATCACATCTTCTGGCCATATCACATCACATAGCACTTGCTGCAAAAACAAGTTAGACGTCCTCTAATTGTTGTTGCAAGTTTTTACGTGGCTTGTATACGTTTCTAGCAAGAACGTTTCTTACCTACGTAAAACCACAACGTGATTTGCCAATTTCTATTTACCCTTCATAAGGACCCTTTTCATCGAATCCGTTCCGACTAAAGTAGGAGAGACAGACACCCGCTAGCCACCTTATGCAACTAGTGCATGTCAGTCGGTGGAACCTGTCTCACGTAAGCGTACGTGTAAGGTCGGTCCGGGCCGCTTCATCCCACAATACCGCCGAAACAAGATAAGACTAGTAGCGGCAAGAATAATTGGCAACATCAACGCCCACAACTGCTTTGTGTTCTACTCGTGCATAGTAACTACGCATAGGCCTGGCTCATGATGCCACTGTTGGGGATCGTAGCAGAATTTTAAAATTTTCCTACGCTCACCAAGATCCATCTATGGAGTATACTAGCAACAAGGGGAAAGGAGTGCATCTACATACCCTTGTAGATCGCGAGCGGAAGCGTTCCAATGAACGAGGTTGACGGAGTCGTACTCGCCGTGATTCGAATCACCGATGACCGAGTGCCGAACGGACGGCACCTCCGCGTTCAACACACGTACGGTGCAGCGACGTCTCCTCCTTCTTGATCCAGCAAGGGGGAAGGAGAGGTTGATGGAGATCCAGCAGCACGACGGCGTGGTGGTGGATGTAGCGGGATCTCGGCAGGGCTTCGCCGAGCTTCTGCGAGAGGGAGAGGTGTAGCAGGGGAGGAGGGAGGCGCCCAAGGCTGTTGTGTTGCTGCCCTCCCTCCCCCCTTTATATAGGCCCCCTGGGAGGGGGGCGCCGGCCAAGACCCATCTGGAGGGGGGGCGGCGGCCAGGGGGGAGACTTGCCCTCCAAGGCAAGTGGGGCGCCCCCCCCCCCCCACCCTAGGGTTTCCAACCCTAGGCGCAGGGGGAGGCCCATGGGGCCGCCCCAGCCCACTAAGGGCTGGTTCCCTTGCCACTTCAGCCCATGGGGCCCTCCGGGATAGGTGGCCCCACCCGGTGGACCCCCGGGACCCTTCCGGTGGTCCCGGTACAATACCAGTGACCCCCGAAACTTTCCCGGTGGCCGAAACTTGACTTCCTATATATAATTCTTCACCTCCGGACCATTCCGGAACTCCTCGTGACGTCCGAGATCTCATCCGGGACTCCGAACAACTTTCGGGTTTCCGCATACTCATATCTCTACAACCCTAGCGTCACCGAACCTTAAGTGTGTAGACCCTACGGGTTCGGGAGACATGCAGACATGACCGAGACGCCTCTCCGGTCAATAACCAACAGCGGGATCTGGATACCCATGTTGGCTCCCACATGTTCCACGATGATCTCATCGGATGAACCACGATGTCGAGGATTCAATCAATCCCGTATGCAATTCCCTTTGTCAATCGGTATGTTACTTGCCCGAGATTCGATCGTCGGTATCCCAATACCTTGTTCAATCTCGTTACCGGCAAGTCTCTTTACTCGTACCGTAATGCATGATCCCGTGACTAACTCCTTAGTCACATTGAGCTCATTATGATGATGCACTACCGAGTGGGCCCAGAGATACCTCTCCGTCACACGGAGTGACAAATCCCAGTCTCGATCCGTGCCAACCCAACAGACACTTTCGGAGATACCCGTAGCGTACCTTTATAGTCACCCAGTTACGTTGTGACGTTTGGCACACCCAAAGCACTCCTACGGTATCCGGGAGTTGCACGATCTCATGGTCTAAGGAATAGATACTTGACATTGGAAAAGCTCTAGCAAACGAAACTACACGATCTTTTATGCTATGCTTAGGATTGGGTCTTGTCCATCACATCATTCTCCTAATGATGTGATCCCGTTATCAATGACATCCAATGTCCATAGTCAGGAAACCATGACTATCGGTTGATCAACGAGCTAGTCAACTAGAGGCTTACTAGGGACACGTTGTGGTCTATGTATTCACACATGTATTACGATTTCCGGATAACACAATTATAGCATGAACAATAGACAATTATCATGAACAAAGAAATATAATAATAACCATTTATTATTGCCTCTAGGGCATATTTCCAACAAACACAGCGCAGATTTCATGTCGTACCCGCCGGCGCCACATTAGAACATGTCGAATTACAAAGTGGTGAGGGAAAATTACGCTATAATTCCAAGGAAGTTTTCAGGGTATTTATGAGCCAGGGGCGCACAGTAGACTTAGGGCGCTTGGGTGGGGCGTGTGGGCCCTGTGGGCCTCCTCACTCCTTCTTTTGGCGCACAGCCTCTTTTGATGGAAAACCAGTTCCTATTCATTTTCCAGATCTTTTTACTCATGGAAACAATCCAATTTCTAAGCCAAAGACAAGAAATATCAACCGGCTCTCTCGCACTTTGCTTATATGTTATTCCAAATAAATTATAAAACAATGTATATTCAATAAAATTATGTCACGACAACTTTAAAATATATAGATATATTTTAGGACATATTTCAGTTTGCTAGCTACGGAGAATTGGTTAAAGAAAATAGGCTATCAATTTTTTGAAGATTCAACACGTATTATTAAAAAATGTTCACCAATTTTAAAAAGTTTATTAATATTATAATATGATTGCGAATTTCAAAAACAGTTCAGAATTTTAAATATACATGAGAACTTTAAAAATTGTCCATGTTTTTAAGTACTCACTAACTTTCAAAAATTGTTCATAAATTAAAAAAACATGTATTAGAAGTTAAGAATATTATACATGTATTTTTGAAAATATATAGATAGTAAAATATATTCATGTATTAGAAGTTAAAAATGAAAAGGAAGTAAACAAGAAAGATAAAAGACAGAAAAATGAAATGAAAGGAACTATTTAAAAAGGAAAAGTGTTCGATTCAACCGGCTGATTTCACAGCTCGCTCAGCCGCTCGCTATGCTCGCCACGTGTCCATTGGGCCCGCCCACCCGCCTGCGAACCACCCCATCCTTATCTCCAGTGGCACACGCGTAACCACCCATTCCTTATCTCTTCTCTCCAGACCCCCTTCGTCTCGATCGCTCCTCTTTCATGCTGCTCCTCGCTAACTCCTCGCCATGGCCATGCTTTTCCTTTTCTCTGCCGCTACTGATGTTGTTGTGAGAGATACCCGCCTGCGGTGCCTGGGGGCACCGTGCTGCATATGGACAGCTACTCGCCGGTTGCTGCCGGGGGGTGTGTGTGTGTCAACCATGCTGCAATGCAGGCTCGATGCGGCGAGCACCGCCTGGAGATGCAATGGAATGCGTGGTGTTGGGATGGTGACCATGGAGAGTGGCCGACGGGGGCGTTGCAACTTCGGCGATGTTGTGTTGAAGCTGTTAGGAGCAACACCGGGCGTTGGAGCTCCATTGGTGCTGCAATGGAGCTTCGCTAGACGCGTCGTTGCTGCAATGCAGCTTCGCCGGACGCATCGGTGCTGCTTTGGAGCTCCGCCTAGGTTGCAATGGAGCTTTGCTGGACACCGTCGGTGTTGCGTTGGAGCTTCGATGGACGACGGCGGTGCGCCATGAGAGATGCAGTGGAGCTTTTGCCGGGGTACATCAACGCTATGTTGTAGACGTCGCGCGCTTATTACTGTCATGGCATTGATGTGATCCGATGGCCACCAGCCCACATTGATCGGGCGACTGCCTAACCGGATGATTTCTCTAAGGTATAATGCGACTCACTCGTAGCACTAGCCATTTAAAAATGAAAGAAAAGGAAATGGTAAAATAAAAAGTAATACAACTAAAAAATCGGAAGAAAATGGTGAAAACAGGTAGAGAAGGCCCGATGACGATAAGAAAACGAAAACAAGATCGAGCGAAGCTAGAGACTAAAAACCGGTCTTGAGATACCCAAGTCGGGCCGGCCCATTTGCGTTCTCAGGCGCATCATAGCATCAACTCTTTGCTACAGGCGAACAATAGGATACTCCGCTCCTCTCTCCCATAGCCCTATTCTCCGGAGCCGGCGCAGGATACCTACCACTCCTCCTCCCCGTCGCTCCAACAACAGCGGGGGCTGTTGGAAATATGCCCTAGAGGCAATAATAAAATGGTTATTATTACATTTCCTTGTTCATGATAATTGTCTATTGTTCATGCTATAATTGTATTAACTGGAAACCGTAATACATGTGTGAATACATAGACCACAACATGTCCCTAGTAAGCCTCTAGTTGACTAGCTCGTTGATCAATAGATGGTTATGGTTTCCTGACCATGAACATTGGATGTCATTGATAACGGGATCACATCATTAGGAGAATGATGTGATGGAAAAGACCAAATCCTAAGCATAGCACAAGATCGTGTAGTTCGTTTGCTAAGAGCTTTTCTTAATGTCAAGTATCGTTTCCTTAGACCATGAGATTGTGCAACTCCCGGATACCGTAGGAATGCTTTGGGTGTACCAAACGTCACAACGTAACTGGGTGACTATAAAGGTGCACTACAGGTATCTCCGAAAGTGTCTGTTGGGTTGGCACGAATCGAGACTGGGATTTGTCACTCCATATGACGGAGAGGTATCTCTGGGCCCACTCGGTAATGCATCATCATAATGAGCTCAATGTGACTAAGGAGTTAGTCACGGGATCATGCGTTACAGAACGAGTAAAGAGACTTGCCGGTAACGAGATTGAACAAGGTATTGGGATACCGACGATCGAATCTCGGGCAAGTAACATACCGATAGACAAAGGGAATTGTATACGGGATTGATTGAATCCCCGACATCGTGGTTCATCCGATGAGATCATCGTGGAACATGTGGGAGCCAATATGGGTATCCAGATCCTGCTATTGGTTATTGGCCGGAGAGGTGTCTCGGTCATGTCTACATGTCTCCCGAACCCGTAGGGTCTACACACTTAAGGTTCGGTGACGCTAGGGTTATAGAGATATTAGTATGCGGTAACCCGAAAGTTGTTCGGAGTCCCGGATGAGATCCCGGACGTCACGAGGAGTTCCGGAATGGTCCGGAGGTAAAGATTTATATATGGGAAGTCTTGTTTTGGTCGCCGGAAAAGTTTCGCGCATTATCGGTATTGTACCGGGAGTGCCGAAAGGGGTCCGGGGGTCCACCAAGGGGGTCCACCTGCCCCGGGGGGGCACATGGGCTGTAGGGGTGTGCGCCTTGGCCTATATGGGCCAAGGGCACCAGCCCCAAGAGGCCCATGCGCCAAGAGATAAGGGAAAGGGACAGTCCTAAAGGGGGAAGGCACCTCCTAGGTGCCTTGGGGAGGATGGACTCCTCCCTGGCCGCACCCTTCCTTGGAGGAAGGGCCAAGGCTGCGCCCCCCTCTCCCTTGGCCCTATATATAGTGGGGGGAGGGAGGGCAGCCACACCTAAGCCCTGGCGCCTCCCTCTCCCTCCCGTGACACATCTCCCTCCTCCCGCAGCACTTGGCGAAGCCCTGTTGGAATCCCGCTACTTCCACCACCACGCCGTCGTGCTGCTGGATCTCCATCAACCTCTCCTTCCCCCTTGCTGGATCAAGAAGGAGGAGACGTCGCTGCTCCGTACGTGTGTTGAACGCGGAGGTGCCGTCCGTTCGGCGTTAGGATCATCGGTGATTTGGATCACGACGAGTACGACTCCATCAACCCCGTTCTCTTGAACGCTTCCGCTCACGATCTTCAAGGGTATGAAGATGCACTCCCTCTCTCTCGTTGCTAGCATCTCCTAGATTGATCTTGGTGACACGTAGAAAATTTTGAATTATTGCTACGTTACCCAACAGTGGCATCATGAGCCAGGTCTATGCGTAGATTCTATGCACGAGTAGAACACAAAGTAGTTGTGGGCGATGATTTGTTCAATTTGCTTACCGTTACTAGTCTTATCTTGATTCGACGGCATTGTGGGATGAAGCGGCCCGGACCGACCTTACACGTACTCTTACGTGAGACAGGTTCCACCGACTGACATGCACTTGATGCATAAGGTGGCTAGCGGGTGTCTGTCTCTCCCACTTTAGTTGGATCGGATTCGATGAAAAGGGTCCTTATGAAGGGTAAATAGCAATTGGCATATCACCGTTGTGGCTTTTGCGTAGGTAAGAAACGTTCTTGCTAGAAACCCATAGCAGCCACGTAAAACATGCAACAACAATTAGAGGACGTCTAACTTGTTTTTGCAGGGTATGCTATGTGATGTGATATGGCCAAAAGGATGTGATGAATTATATATGTGATGTATGAGATTGATCATGTTCTTGTAATAGGAATCACGACTTGCATGTCGATGAGTATGACAACCGGCAGGAGCCATAGGAGTTGTCTTAATTTATTATGACCTGCGTGTCAATGAAAACGCCATGTAATTACTTTACTTTATTGCTAACCGTTAGCCATAGTAGTAGAAGTAATAGTTGGCGAGACAACTTCATGAAGACACGATGATGGAGATCATGGTGTCATGCCGGTGACGAAGGTGATCATGCCGCGCCTCGAAGATGGAGATCAAAAGGCGCAAGATGATATTGGCCATATCATGTCACTTTATGATTTGCATGTGATGTTTGTCATGTTTACATCTTATTTGCTTAGAACGACGGTAGCATAAATAAGATGATCCCTCACTAAAATTTCAAGAGATGTGTTCCCCCTAACTGTGCACCGTTGCGAAGGTTCGTTGTTTCGAAGCACCACGTGATGATCGGGTGTGATAGATTCTAACGTTCACATACAACGGGTGTTGACGAGTCTAGCATGTACAGACATGGCCTCGCAACACAAGCAAAACACTTAGGTTGACTTGACGAGCCTAGCATGTACAGACATGGCCTCGGAACACAAGAGACCGAAAGGTCGAACATGAGTCGTATAGTAGATACGATCAACATGGAGATGTTCACCGATGATGACTAGTCCGTCTCACGTGATGATCGGACACGGCCTAGTCGATTCGGATCATGTATCACTTAGATGACTAGAGGGATGTCTATCTAAGTGGGAGTTCATTAAATAATTAGATGAACTTAGTTATCATGAACATAGTCAAAAGGTCTTTGCAAATTATGTCATAGCTTACGCTTTAGTTCTACTAAGATATGTTCCTAGAGAAAATTTAGTTGAAAGTTGATAGTAGCAATTATGCGGACTGGGTCCGTAAACTGAGGATTGTCCTCATTGCTGCACAGAAGGCTTATGTCATTAATGCACCGCTCGGTGTGCTGAACCTCGAGCGTCGTTTCTGGATGTTGTGAACATCTGACATACACGTTTTGATGACTACGTGATAGTTCAGTGCGTAATGTTAAAACGGTATAGAATTGAGGCACCGAAGACGTTTTTGAAATGCCGCAGAACATATGAGATGTTCCAAAGACTGAAATTGGGATTTCAGACTAGTGCCCATGTCAAGAGGTATGAGACCTCTGACAAGTTTCTTAAGCCTACATACTAAGGGAGAAAAGCTCAATCGTTGAGCATGTGCTCAGATTATCTGAGTACTACAATCGCTTGAATCGAGTGGGAGTTAATCTTCCAGATGAGATAGTGATGGTTCTCCAAAGTCACTGCCACCAAGCTACTAGAGCTTCGTGATGAACTATAACAAATCAGGGATAGACATGATGATCCTTGAGCTATTCGCGATGTTTGACACCACGAAAGTAGAAATCAAGTAGGAGCATCAATTTTTGATGGTTAGTAAAACCACTAGTTTCAAGAAGGGCAAGGGAAAGAAGGGATACTTCATGAAACGGCAAATCAATTGCTGCTCCAGCGAAGAAACCCAAGGTTGAACCCAAACCCGAGACTAAGTGCTTCTGTAATGAGGGGAACGGTCACTGAAGCAGAACTACCCTAGATACTTGGTAGATGAGAAGGCAGGCAAGGTCAACAGAAGTATATTGGATATACATTATATTAATGTGTACTTTACTAGTACTCCTAGTAGCACCAGGGTATTAGATACCGGTTCGGTTGCTAAGTGTTGGTAACTCGAAATAAAAGGCTACGGAGACTAGCTAAAGGTGAGATGACGATATGTGTTGGAAGTGTTTCCAAGGTTGATGTGATCAAACATCGCACGCTCCCTCTACCATCGAGATTGGTGTTAAACCTAAATAATCGTTATTTGGTGTTTGCGTTGAGCATAGACATGATTGGATTATGTTTATCGCAATACGGTAATTCATTTAAGGAGAATAATGGTTACTCTGTTTGAGTAATACCTTCAATGGTCTTGCACCTAAATTGAATGGTTCATTGAATCTCGATCGTAGTGATACACATGTTCATACCAAAAGATATAAGATAGTAATGATGGTACCACATACTTGTGGCACTGCCACTTGAGTCATATTGGTATAAAACGCATGAAGAAGCTCCATGTTGATGGATCTTTGGACTCACTCGTTTTTTTGAAAAGATTGAGACATGCGAACCATGTCTATTGGTAGATATGCATGAAGAAACTCCATACAGATGGATCGTTTGGACTCACTTGATTTTGAATCACTTGAGACATGCAAATCATAACACATGGGCAAGATGACTGAAAGGCCTTGTTTTCAGTAAGATGGAACAAGAAAGCAACTTGTTGGAAGTAATACATTTTGATGTGTGCAGTCCAATGAGTGCTGAGGCATGCAGTGGATATCGTTATGTTCTTACTTCATAGATGATTTGAGTAGATGCTGAGAATATTTACTTGATGAAACACAAGTCATAATTATTGAAAGGTTCAAGTAATTTCAGAGTGAAGTTGAAGATCGTCGTGACAAGAGGATAAAAATGTCTATGATATGATCATAGAGATGAATATCTGAGTTACGAGTTTGGCACACAATTAAGAAATTGTGGAAATTGTTTCACGACTAATACCGCCTGGAACACCATAGTGTGATGGTGTGTCCGAACATCATAACTGCACCCTATTGGATATAGTGCATACCATGATGTCTCTTATCGAATTACCACTATCGTTTATGGGTTAGGCATTAGAGACAACCGCATTCACTTTAAATAGGGCACCACGTAATTCCGTTGAGACGACACCGTATGAACTATGGTTTAGAGAAACCTAAGCTGTCGTTTCTTAAAAGTTTGGGGCTGCGACGCTTATGTGAAAAAGTTTCAGTCTGATAAGCTTAAACCCAAAGTGGATAAATGCATCTTCATGGAATACCCAAAACAGTTGGGTATACCTCCTATTTCAGATCTGGAAGCAAAAGTGATTGTTTCTAGAAACGGGTCCTTTCGCGAGGAAAAGTTTCTCTCGAAAGAATTGAGTGGGAGGATGGTGGAGACTTGATGAGGTTATTGAACCGTCACTTCAACTAGTGTGTAGCAGGGCACAGGAAGTTGTTCCTGTGGCACCTATACCAATTGAAGTGGAAGCTTATGATAGTGATCATGAAACTTCGGATCAAGTCACTACCAAACCTCATAGGACGACAAGGATGCGTACTACTTCAGAGTGGTACGTAATCATGTCTTAGAAGTCATGTTGCTAAACAACAATGAACCTACGAGCTATGGAGAAGCGATGGTGGGCCCGGATTCCGACGAATGGCTTGAGGCCATAAAATCCGAGAGGATCCATGTATGAAAACAAAGTATAGACTTTGAAAAGAACTACTTGATGGTCGTAAGGCTGTTGGGTACAGATGGATTTTAAAGGGAAGACAGACAATGATGGTAAGTGTCACCATTAAGAAAGCTCGACTTGTCGTCAAGATGTTTTCCGGCAAGTTCAAGGAGTTGACTGCGATGAGACTTTCTCACTCGTAGCGATGCTAAGAGTCTGTTGGAATTATATTAGCAGTTACTGCATTATTTATGAAATCTTGCAGATAGGATGTCAAAACATTGTTTCCTCGACGATTTTCTTGAGGAAAGGTTGTATGTGATACAACCAGAAGATTTTGTCAATCTTGAAAGATGCTAACAAGTATGCAAAGCTCCAGCAATCCTTCTAAGGACTGGAGTAAGCATCTCGGAGTTGGAATGTATGCTTTGATGAGATGATCAAAGATTTTGGGTTTATACAAAGTTTAAGAGAAATTTGTATTTCCAAAGAAGTGAGTGGGAGCACTATAGAATTTTTGATGAGTATATGTTAACATATTGTTGATCAGAAATGATGTAGAATTTCTGGAAAGCATCCAGGGTTATTTGAAAAGTGTTTTTAATGGAAAACCTGGATTAAACTACTTGAACATTGAGCATCAAGATCTATAAGGATAGATCAAAAACGCTTAATAGTACTTTCAAATGAATACATACCGTGACAAGATTTTGAAGGAGTTCAAAATAGATCAGCAAAGAAGGAGTTCTTGGCTGTGTTACAAGGTGTGAGTATTGAGTAAGACTCAAGACCTGACCATGGCAGAAGAGAGAGAAAGGACGAAGGTCATCCGCTATGCTTTAGACGTAGGCTCTACAGTATGCTATGCTGTGTACCGCACCTGAAGTGTGCCTTGCCATGAGTTAGTCAAGGGGTACAATAGTGATCCGGGAATGGATCACATGACAGCGGTCGAACTTATCCTTAGTATCTAGTGGACTAAGGAATTTTCTCGATTATGGAGGTGGTAAAAGAGTTCGTCGTAAAGGGTTACGTCGATGCAAACTTTGACACTAATCCGGATGACTCTGAGTAGTAAACCGGATTCGTATAGTAGCAGTTATTTGGAATAGCTCCAAGTAGCGCGTGGTAGGTACATCTACAAGATGACATAGAGATTTGTAAAGCACACACGGATCTGGAAGGTTCAGACCCGTTGACTAAAAACCTCTCTCACAAGCGAGATATGAACAAACCCCTTGGGTGTTGGATTCATTACAATCACATGGTGATGTGAACTAGATTATTGACTCTAGTAAACTCTTGGGTATTAATCACATGGCGATGTGAACTAGATTATTGACTCTAGTGCAAGTGGGAGACTGTTGGAAATATGCCCTCGAGGCAATAATAAAATGGTTATTATTACATTTCCTTGTTCATGATAATTGTCTATTGTTCATGCTATAATTGTATTAACCGGAAACCGTAATACATGTGTGAATACATAGACCACAACATGTCCCTAGTAAGCCTCTAGTTGACTAGCTCGTTGATCAATAGATGGTTATGGTTTCCTGACCATGGACATTGGATGTCATTGATAACGGGATCACATCATTAGGAGAATGATGTGATGGACAAGACCCAATCCTAAGCATAGCATAAGATCGTGTAGTTCGTTTGCTAAGAGCTTTTCTTAATGTCAAGTATCGTTTCCTTAGACCATGAGATTGTGCAACTCCCGGATACCGTAGGAATGCTTTGGGTGTACCAAACGTCACAACGTAACTGGGTGACTATAAAGGTGCACTACAGGTATCTCCGAAAGTGTCTGTTGGGTTGGCACGAATCGAGACTGGGATTTGTCACTCCGTATGACGGAGAGGTATCTCTGGGCCCACTCGGTAATGCATCATCATAATGAGCTCAATGTGACTAAGGAGTTAGTCACGGGATCATGCGTTACGGAACGAGTAAAGAGACTTGCCGGTAACGAGATTGAACAAGGTATTGGGATACCGACGATCGAATCTCGGGCAAGTAACATACCGATAGACAAAGGGAATTGTATACGGGATTGATTGAATCCCCGACATCGTGGTTCATCCGATGAGATCATCGTGGAACATGTGGGAGCCAATATGGGTATCCAGATCCCGCTATTGGTTATTGGCCGGAGAGGTGTCTCGGTCATGTCTACATGTCTCCCGAACCCGTAGGGTCTACACACTTAAGGTTCGGTGACGCTAGGGTTATAGAGATATTAGTATGCGGTAACCCGAAAGTTGTTCGGAGTCCCGGATGAGATCCCGGACGTCACGAGGAGTTCCGGAATGGTCCGGAGGTAAAGATTTATATATGGGAAGTCTTGTTTTGGTCGCCGGAAAAGTTTCGCGCATTATCGGTATTGTACCGGGAGTGCCGAAAGGGGTCCGGGGGTCCACCAAGGGGGTCCACCTGCCCCGGGGGGCCACATGGGCTGTAGGGGTGTGCGCCTTGGCCTATATGGGCCAAGGGCACCAGCCCCAAGAGGCCCATGCGCCAAGAGATAAGGGAAAGGGGGAGTCCTAAAGGGGGAAGGCACCTCCTAGGTGCCTTGGGGAGGATGGACTCCTCCCTGGCCGCACCCTTCCTTGGAGGAAGGGCCAAGGCTGCCCCCCTCTCCCTTGGCCCTATATATAGTGGGGGGAGGGAGGGCAGCCACACCTAAGCCCTGGCGACTCCCTCTCCCTCCCGTGACACATCTCCCTCCTCCCGCAGCACTTGGCGAAGCCCTGTTGGAATCCCGCTACTTCCACCACCACGCCGTCGTGCTGCTGGATCTCCATCAACCTCTCCTTCCCCCTTGCTGGATCAAGAAGGAGGAGACGTCGCTGCTCCGTACGTGTGTTGAACGCGGAGGTGCCGTCCGTTCGGCGCTAGGATCATCGGTGATTTGGATCACGACGAGTACGACTCCATCAACCCCGTTCTCTTGAACGCTTCCGCTTGCGATCTTCAAGGGTATGAAGATGCACTCCCTCTCTCTCGTTGCTAGCATCTCCTAGATTGATCTTGGTGACACGTAGAAAATTTTGAATTATTGCTACGTTACCCAACAGGGGCGGCATCGGCATCCACCGTATCCTCCCTCCCCGGCCAGATCCAGCCTCCACCTCCTCTCCCCACCGTCACCGGAGGCTCGTCTGTGGAGTGGGGCGGTCCTGGTAACAAGCAGCCACTGACTTGGCACAAGGTCGGTGTTAAGAACCAGCTCGCAGCAACAATAATGCACCTTTGCAACATCAAGGAGTCGAGCCTAACAAAAACTGATGGCGGTTAATCAGCAGCATTCGTTCATCTGGTTTTCTTTCTTCTTCTCGCCATTTCTGATGGCTGTTTTATTCCAAAAAAAATCTAATGGCGGTTCATTGTGGTGATGGTCTGTTGGGCCTTGTTCAACGCGCCGGCGGGGGCGACCCGGTCGCGCTGGACATGGGGAGCATGGGGAAAGGGCAGATGTGGGTGAACGGACACCACATCGGCCGGTACTGGTCGTACAAGGCCCCCTCCGGCGGCTGCGGCCGATCCAGTTACGTGGGGACAAGTGCCGCTCCAACTGCAGCCAACTCTCCCAGAGATGCTATAATTCGAAGGAAGTTTTCTGGGTATTTATGAGCTAGGGGCGTACCCCCTACGACGCTTGGGGTGGGGCGTGTGGCTCTGTGGGCCTCCTCGCTCCGTCTTTTGGCGCAGACCAAAGAATTCCCCATGTTTTCGAGATTTTTTGACTTTTGGAAACTATATAACTTTCCTAAATCAAAGACAAGAAAACATCAACTAGCTCTTTGGTGTTGCGTTTATATGTTATTCCAAACAGATGGTAACACAATGTATATTCAATAAAATTATGTCATGATAACTTAAAAATTTGTAGATATATATTAGGACGTACTTCAGTTTGCTAGTTACAGAAAACTAGTTAAATAAAATAGGATATCAGTTTTTTGAGAGAATTAAGATGTATTATTGCCAAAACAAATGTTCACCAATTTTTAAAGGTTAGTGAACATTAAAATATGTTGACAAATTTTTAAAATATTCATGATAGAATAAAAGTATGCATGTTTTTAAGTATTCACTAACTTCAAAAAGTATCATAGATTAAAAATAGATAAATTTGAAAAATGGAAAAAATGAAGGGGCAATTTAGGAAATTATAGAATAAAACTAATAAAAACAAAAAATCTAAAGAGAATGGTGAAAACCGGTAGAGAAGACCCAAAGATGATAAAAGAATGAAAACAAGATCGTGCCAAGGTAGTGACTAAGGGCTCCTTTGATTCAAAGGATTTCCATAGGAATTTGGGAGGATTAGAATCCTTTGTAATTTTTCCTATGTTGGTTGTTTGATTCATAGGATTGAATCCTATAGATTGTTTTCTAAGGATTTCTTTGTACTACTTACCATAGGATTTATTGCGTTCACTCAAATCTCTTTGAAAGAACCCTTTAATTTTCGTATGATGCAATCAACAAACACAAAATTCTGTAGGACTGAGGTGAGCATGACATTCTAATCCTATGTTTTTTTATTCCGTGTTTTGAGAATGCTACTAATCAAAGAGGCCGTACAAACCGCTCGTTGGCTTGGGCTACCCAAGTCGGGCCGGCCCATGTGCGCGCGCTCAGGCGCGTCGTAGCGTCAACCCTTTGCTACAGGCGACCAATAGCGAAACTCCGCTCCTCTCTCCCATAACCCTATTCTCCGCAGCCGGCGCAGGATACCTACCTACCTCTCCTCCTCCCCGTCGCTCCAGCAACGGCGGCCGCCGCCGCCGCCGTCGCCGCCGTATCCTCCCTCCCCGCCCAGATCCAGCTGCCACCTCCCCTCCCCACCCTCGCCCCACGGGATCCAGGCCCAACCCCTCGCCTCCCCGCTCCTCCGCCCATTCGAATCCGGATCTAGACTCACACTCCACTTCCGCCGGAGCGCGCTCGCGGCGACGGACACCGGCGATGGAGGAGTATCTAGCTGCTTACACGGTAATGCCCCGCCAAAACCCACCATACATGTTCCGCCGCGCAGGGTTTATGCGTGACAAATCGCTTCGTTTCAGGCGAAAGAAGATCCCGCAACTCCGGCGCAGCCGGCTGTTCAGACGGCCAGTGCGCTGCCGGCGCGGGCAGCAGGTGGCCACGCGCAGCAGGTGCCAGCAGCCGCTGCTGCTCCTCCGACCAGTTCCAGAGTGGTAAGATTACTGGAGCCCTTTGTTGAGGAGAGACTTGGCATTATGCGTGGTGTGTAGATTTGAGTGAAAGTGTGCTCTTTGGAACTGTTGCAGGTTGCGAAGTCCCCCGGGAGCTCCTCGAACAAGAGAGTGATATACATTGTGGCTGGGGATGATGGCTCCCATGTGCCGATCCTGCGCAAAGTGCAGGTGTATGGAGAAGAGGTACTTGAACACATCTTTTATCCCCTCATCTGTGCATCTATCAGTAGATAACATAGAAGAAAACAGGCAGACACATTGAATTACTGCGTCTCACACATATCTGTATCACAGGGTAGTAAGGGATATGAGAAGACACCAGCACCTGCGTGCAACGTCGTTAAGGTACCTGGAGTCACTGCTTTGCCTTCCCTTCTTAGAAATTACTTAATGCCTGGTGTTAACTTGGATTGAAATGACAGCAAGCACGTCTGGATGCTGGCAAACAACCGGTGAGACGACCAAGGATACAACTGCTCAGCAACAACCGTGAGGTATGGAAGCCAAACAAAATATAGCAAGTACTGGTATTTTGGACATTTCAATATACTCAGGGAATAATATAAACTATGCGCTTGCCTGCAGGAACGATCAGCAGAGCTCATGGATGACAATGCAGAAGCGGCAATTGCATTGCAAGTTAAACTGGAGAGAAGCGCCAGCTATGTGGACCGTTCACTGCAGCTGCAGACTACTGAAGAACATGATGTTATGGAAATCGATGACATTTCTAGCGACGATACAGGCAGTGAAAGTGATTCAGACAGCAGCTCTGGGAGTGAGTCAGAAAAGGAGGAAGGGAGGTTCTTCTATCCTGCCCCTGAGGCACTGGGCACTGTTAAAGCACCGCAAGTTGGAATGAAATTCCCAACCCTCGAAGATGCACACGAGTACTACAACACATATGCTCTCCAGACTGGTTTCGTGGTGGTCAGGGGAAGAAACTACAAGAGACAGAGGTTTCAGCTAGACTGCAACAGGAATCGCAAGGTAAAGCTAGTTGAGGACCTGAACCTGAAGAGGAAGAGGAAGAAGAATGTCATAGAGAAGACAAATTGCCAGGCAAAGATCATCGTGAAGCTTATCAAGGGAGAGTGGGTGATCGCAGCAGTTCAGAATGAACATAACCATCCGTTATCTCCGAGCCGTTCGTTCACAAGATTCTTAACGAGCCAAAAACACATGTCACCTGAAGAGAGGTCATTCTCAAGAGTTCTTCAGCAAAGCAGGGTGCCTCCCGGAGAAATTCTCAAGATTTTAAGAAGAATGAGTGCCTTTTTTCGGGAATTGCCATCAAAGGAAAAACAGGCACTGATCTTGCAGTCTGCCGAACAATGGAGGAAAGCAAACTTAGATGTTGAAAAAACACTGAACCACTTCGAGGAACTGCAGCTCCAGGACCCATGTTTTTTCTATACCGTGCAAAAGGATGAAGACGGCATGCTTAGGAGCATTTTCTGGACTGATGCAAGGTCGAGGATGGATTATGAAATCTTTGGTGATTTCGTATCGTTTGATACCACCTTCAGCACAAATAGACACAACATGCCTTTTGTTCCTATCACTGGGATGAATAACCGTGGGAGAACAATCGTGTTAGGATGTGCCTTGCTGCAAGATCGGAAAGCTGAAACCTACAAATGGATGCTCCAGACGTTTCTGCAAGAGATGGGAGGAGGTCAAATGCCAAAATCAGTCATAACAAGCCAGGACGAAGCCATGTCGAAAGCAATAGCCGAGGTCATGCCACAAGCAAGGCACAGGTTCTGCAGATGGAATGGTAAAGCCCAGGAAAAGATGGCAGCCTTTGTGGCAGCAAGAGGCAACATGAAAGCAGAGCTGGACATCTTAGTTGACAATTCGCTGACAGAGACGGAGTTCGAACAAGGATGGAGTGCACTCATTCAGAGACATGATGCAAGTGAAAACGAGTACCTACAGTTGCTGTGGGAGATGAGGAAAATCTGGGCTCCTGTTTATTTCATGCAAGATTTCTTCCCTTTTGTCGTTTCAGCCAGAGGCAGCCAGGGGGCATTCTCACTGTTCAAAGAGAACGTGCTTCCCAAGGACAAGATAGAGAATCTGATTGAAAAGTACGAGGAGATGCAAGATAAGATCAAAAAAACGGACGAGGAAGATGCACTGGAAGCGGCAACCGAGCCTTCGTGTTTCTCACTGCAGCCAATAGAAAGGCACGCATCACGTGTCTACACAAGGCAGATCTTCCTGAAGGTCCAGAAGGAGCTGCTCCACTCCACAGCGTTCAAGGTGCAGGAGATTGAAAGGGGCGCCCTGTACAGGCTGGACAAGGCCTCCAACTACGAGAACCCGGAGTACGACCGAGACTCCTTCGAGGTGTCGGTCGAGTCCGGCGTCACCGACACATACACGTGCCAGTGCGCCAAGTTCGCCAGGGACGGGATCCTCTGCTGCCACGTGTTCAGGCTCTTCACGCAGTTTGGCATCGACGAGATACCCGAGAAATACATCGTGGCCCGGTGGACCGACGGTTTCAGGGAGGAGCAGCTGGAGCGTCGTGAGGAGGGGCGGTTGGTGGCGGCGGCGCGGCGCGAGGAGGATGCGGCGAGGTACGCGGCGCTGATGAGCAAGGCGGCCGGGATCGGGAGGGAGATCTGCGGCGACGGGGCCAAGTGCGACGCGTTCATGCTGGAGCTGGACAGGATCCGGGAGAAAATGGCGACGATGGTGATGGCGAACGATCACGTTTAGACGGTAAGTGCTGAGCTTTGGGCTACAGTGGACATGTTCAGCAGCAGAAGCCTCTTAGGCACTCGGGTTGGGGAGTTGTTGATCTTGCTCGTGTGCACAATGTAGAGTACTAGCTGGTAAGGCTTGTTTTTCCTGTGTAACTTGAGAGACGAGTGCTACGTTAGTCTATTGTTGCGTTCATGATTCATGCATTGTTAACTGTCAAGGATTTGCCGTCGTGATTCTGTTATGTTAGTACCTGCACGCAGTTCATGGGATGTATCCTGGTTGTGCTAAAATGTATCCATGCATTAACTTGTTACGGATTCGCCGTCGTGATTCTGTTATGTTGGTACCTGAGCATGCAGTTCATGTGGTGTATTCTTGTTGTGCTAAACATGCTGCCTGAAACTGTTGGGTAAAACCAAGTGCATCTTATTTTACCTGCCGTGTGTTTGAATTGCACTCTGATGTTGACGGGCAGATGTTTGCAGTCGCGTGCTTGTCGTAGATTGCGCTCTGCTTGTTGAGCGTTTCGCACTGACACTGATGAACAGTTTTAATCAGCTGTCCCATTCCTTTCCTCCGCGGCGTTTACACAAACAAAACCTGGAGCACCGCCACTCGTAGTTATAGTGCTCCGTTCTCAAATACTCCCTCCGTTCCTAAATATAAGTCTTTTTAGAGATTTCAAATGGTCACCACATACGGATGTATATAGACATATTTTAGAGTGTAGATTCACTCATTTTGTTCCGTATGTGGTCACCATTTGAAACCTCTACAAAGACTTATATTTAGGAACGGAGGGAGTATTTTCTAGTCAATATTACTCCCTCTGTAAACTAATATAAGAGCGTTCAGATATTTAGTGATCTGAACGCTCTTATATTAGTTTATAGAGGGAGTACCTTGTTTACTGAAACTCGGTTCTATTGTTTTTTATACTGTTATTTTCCAGTGTGTTGTTGCGTTGCAAATGATTACGATATAATTGAGCCCTGCTTCTCAGAACATAACATCACCACATTCTGCCCCAGAGCTCTCGCCCAGCAATGCCTCGGCGCTGAGGCTATCAGAGCTCAGAGGTAGCTTTGGTTGTTCCACTCCGGCAAGCAATTACAGCGAAATGGAGGATGGTTTCGGCAGCCTCGGTGCACCTCCTTTGGGCAGTCCAGGTAGTGCCGGCCTCGGTTGTGCATCACCTCGGAGCAGTGCCGGCTTCGGCGGTGCGGCAAGGTACAAGGAGGAGATGAAGAGCGGAGGTGTGGTGTGGTTCTCGCCCGGCGCCTGGCCACGTTTAAATAGTGGGCGGATGCGAGGTGTCAATTAGAGAGGTGTTTAATTCCGGGCAGCACAAGAACGGACATGTGGCGCTTGGGGCGCCGGAATAGGTTCCTTGGGACACACTGCTTTAATAAAGGTAGGCGGGCAGGCGAATGTCATTTCAATGTGGAGAGAAGGCGTGCGCAACAGGCATGCAATCGGCGCCGCTTCAATACCGGTTCCAGTGAGTGAGTGGTCGCGTCCGCTTAGGTTGCAGGCGATTGTTGGAGATGGCCTTAGATATCACTTCACATCATGCAACTCGTAGAGAAATTTCGAAGGCATTCTTGCGTCTACCATCTTCCTTCGTATATCTCAATAGCTAGTAATTTTTGTGCGACCACCAACAATGCGGAGGTCTAGCTGACAAAGACGGCCGCTCCCGATTAGCTCACGTTGAGAAACCAAAACAGTTAAGCTACAACATCACTTACTTTGCTCTCTGTGAGCCATCCGGTCTGAGGCAAACTGTTCAGATTAGGTGCTACAGTAAATATTTACAGCGCACTGCTGCAGGAGAAAACGGTCCACGCTGGCAAAATGAGGCGAACGGTTCAGATTAGAAGCTAAATCTAGGCTGTCTGTTTGTTATCTGACGGTTCGCAGAGGCAAAATGAGGTGACTGTTGTGCAAGTTCAGCCAATCTGAACCCACAAAAGAGATGATGGAGTATTCTTGACATGAATCAAATTACAACTTGACGTTTACAAATAGGAGTCTTGAATAGCAAAACCAGTTCTCACACACGTTTACAAATCGAAATCAGGCCAATTGTTTCCCCTGTGACGGCATAAATTTGAAGGCAGGCTGCTGTAAGGACTTCTCTTCTTGTTTCTTCTGTAAAATCTTCTTCCTTACTGTACTAATTTATCCATAGCAGTAAGCCAACCTATTAAGGATTTATTGCATTGGATCCACTGCGGCTTTGCATCAATTTCAGACTCCAAGCCAGGACGAACATGTAATCAATGTTGAGTAGAAACACACCAATGGGGTAAGTCAGTCCACCAGGCGATCCGTCCCACGTTCCGGAGATATAGCTACACCCCAAGCTCAGAAAACAAACAACTACAGTGCATTTGAAAATATTACTCTGCAAGTCAGTGGGCCGTAGGTTATTTATGTTTCTGGCGAGCATTCCAATGGTCATCAAGGACGTGAAGAAAGCGGTCGTGTTGCTGTAGTAAAAGGCCAAGTACCTCCAGTAAAATTTGCTGCGCATAACTGACATACCAGCGACGTACCCGTTGGCTTTGTCGTCGGTGGCCCAGAAACCACCGGGTGGGGTGAGCCCTGCGGTGAAGGTGACAGTGGCAACCAGTGACATCAGGAGCAGCAACCAGGATCGGAAAGCTTCGTGCTTCTTTTCAGCAGAACCGTCGTTGCCGCGACTGGGAGGCACCAGACTCTGAAGGCCATCCACGGCTACTGCTGCCAGGCGCCCGTCATGCCATTGGCTCCTTTTATTACTTTCAGCAGCTCATCTGGACATGTGCGGACCATGGTCGATAGTGATCTCTTGCTGCTGAAGCTGCGGAGAATGTACAGGGGCCATGCCGTCTCCTGGCGATATTGCCACTCCCTCAGCTTCTTCTGGCAGCCGTGAATTTCCAAGCAGCACGTCTTCTCCTGTGGATATCACCACGCTGCCAGCTTCTTTCGACATATTCTCTGCATGACCCATAATGCGATAACAAACATCAGCTCGGTCAGGAACTCCGGCATCTTGTCAAAACACAAGATTACTGTGACAAATTCGTTCAAACAAGAAGGGAAAAACTTAGACAGTTTCAGTTAACCCACTTGCCTCTTGGTTGCAAGACGTAAATCCACTTTTGCCCATATACATGTACTCCCTCCGTAAACTAATATAAGATCGTTTAGATTACTATTTTAGTGATCTAAACACTCTTATATTAGTTTACAGAGGGAGTACTAAATAACATCTCGTTTTTTTGTCTCTATCCTAGCTAGGACGATAGCTCGGAAATGAACCATCTTTTTTGCATTTCCATCGTTTTAGGCAATTACGCATCTACTTCCTGGGCTCGCATTTCAGTACAAGTGTGTCCAAAATCAACTAAAAAAAGTTTGGAAGCAAGCACGCCTATTCCGTTTCGTGCCACATATATACTATATATTTGTGAAGAATAATAGCAAGAAGACATCAACGAATGAAACTAATTAACGGCACAACACGCTAGAGGTATATATATAGAGGTGGACAAGGGCAGTGCGCGTCATGCAGTGCACTCCTGAACCCACTATGCACGGTCTTTTAAACAACAACCTAAAGTTCGGTAGATCTATTGCGAGAATAATTGTCATGCTGTATTCTGGGATGTGTGTTGTAACAAACTCTCCTCTCCTTATTTAATATATGAGGCAAATTTTTGGCCTCCGTTTCAAAAAAAAAAAAGTTTGTTAGATCTAAACACGGTATCCGTACATTGCAGACTTAATAGTACAGCAGGAAGTGTGATCACCACTGATGGTTTTAATAAGGCAGCAGGAAGCACATAGGCAACTGCCTGAGTATAATTTTTTACTAAATGGCCCCTGGAGGTCCTTATTTCGTGCACTGACCCCCCTAAAAACTTATTTCGTCGCCTGAAATAAGGACCTTCAGGGGTCATTTAGTAAAAAATATACACTGCATGATCATCACTGACTAACGGCTCCTCTGAATCTGCTGCAATGTCCGAGTGCCCTAACGCAGTTCATCGCATATTCTGCCTTTTGTGCGGTTTCATCAGACACGTAAATTCCCCCGTGATGCATGACGGCAATCCGTTTCGCTGTTGCAGCTGCTGTGCAAGACCACGCTCGAGCGTGTCACAAATGATTAAGAAGATGCGCTGCGGTTTTTACTGTGACGGCATGCTTAGGAATTCATACGTGTCGCTAATGAAGCTCGCGCCCAAGCTCCCAAAACAACATAAGACAAGGTGTGGGAAACCTATAGTACTGTATTTCTTATGTCAGGGACCTCCTTGTGGCGTATGCTTCTGGCGAGCATTCCCATGATGATCAAGGAGCAGAGGAAGGCAGACTTGTTGCTGCACAGTTAATGGTCACGGACAAAAATGTATGTAAATGTACCTCAAGTACAAATTGTAGGGCTAATTTGTGTCATTTTTCAACTTAGTGTATGGATTTGTACGCATCGTGCAAGTTTGTGTACTAATAGCGTAATTAACTCTTTTCATTTTCGTTTGGAGTAGTCATTGTGGAGTTTGATCTTCGCTGTGTTGGCTGCGTACGCGTGTGGATAACTGGATATATATCCGCAGTCACGTCGCTCTCGTCGGTCCATTTGTTCTCCTACCCGATACCATCTTTTGTTCTCTTCCGTTCAGAGTTCGCACTGGCAGGCTGGCGCACAGCTCGTCGGTCGGTCGGTCAACCGTGCGGTGCGTACGTGCCATATTTTCTTGGTTGCCTTTACCACGAAAGCCCTGGACTTGGCAATGCATCCGCAGGTCATCGTGCGTGCTGGAGACGGCGCTCAGTCCGTTCATTCATTTGTCCATGCAGTACACATGCATATACGTAGTACTCGCACCGTTCCTAAATATAAGTCTTTTAGAATATAGATTCACTTATTTTACTTCGTATGTAGTCATTTGTTGAAATCTTTAAAAAGACTTATATTTGGGAACGGAGGGAGTATAACCATTGACACTACGTACGTAACGCCGTCATCCGGCCGTCGCGTGCGCTCAGTTAACTGCAGCGGATTCATCAGCGGGCCTATCTTTGACCCGATCGGCAGGCCAGCTTTCGTTCGGCAGAGGCAACAACCACCGCCGTAGCCAAGGAAGAAAAGAGGTGCAGCCTTTATTGCGCCCGCTGCTTGTGGCAAGGCGCCGTCGCCTTGCTCTAGCAGCTCGGCGACGTTCCTGGTGCATACAAACCTGTTTTCCTACGGGCACGAGAGTATGAAAATTTTGCTTTCGAACGTTTTTCTTCTTCTTCTTTTGTAAAAGACATTCTCCCCTCGTTCTTCTCCGCCGAGCATGTGGATTCACCATTCCGCTACAGTTAGTAGATAGGTTAGGTTTCGCAGGGGCGGCGCTCGGATGGACGGCGGCGATTCTTCATTGTGTCAGTCTTTCGGACTCTGGTCCCTCTCAAGTTCATTCATTGAACGGATTATATGGAGCTCCATTGTAGATGATTTCTGCCGGCTCCTCGGGCGGAGAGATTAAGTTTTCTCGCCGCGCGTTCGCGACGGCGAGATTTGGTGTCGGGCACTTCAAATCGATTCAAGAGTTCAGCGGAAACAGTACGGCTCAAGGCACTTGTCCTTAGGGGTACAGGCAAGAAGACTTTCTGACTATCATTGACAAGGTCATGCTGGCTCCGATGTGGGAGCGGTGGCGGTGGCCGTCAGTAGCTCATTCTTGCAATGGCAGTGATTGTCCAAGGACATCGTTGTAGTTTTTATTTCATTTTTGATGCATTGTATTTTTGGTTGAACATTTTAATAGATTTGATTGACTTCTTTTTGAGAAAGAAAGGAAAATTGGTTTACTATTAATGAACATATATTTTCCTGTTAGGACGAGCTTGATTAACTAAAAAGATTTACGACCGATCATGCTTGATATATCTTCAACACAGAGCATCAAACCTCCCACAAATATCCGGCTTGGACCGTCTGGACACTTTTAGCTATCTAATGTCCAGCCTAGACCGTCCGAACACTTCAGCCGCTCCTTCCATAGAGCCCTGGTTTTTTTCGGCCTGAGATGGGCTGGGGCCTTGATTAACAAGAGCATGGTATAGAAGGAAAACGGGTTAGTATCTTCCTTGATTAAAAAGTTGTTTTCCTAACTTCAAAATTCTATAAATTGTGTCTGATCTAGGCTTGATTTTTTTTATCGCATATAGCTGATCTGGTCCTCCGTCTGCCGCGAGTCAAAATACGAACAGAGGTTTCAGGCTGAACTGCTGAAGTGTTCTCTGTCTTGTTTGTTAGCCTGACTACATCAACACGTACATCGATCGTCTGTACTTCCTCCGTTCGGAATTACTCGTCGCTGAAATGGATGTATCTAGAACTAAAATACGTCTAGATACATTCATTTTTGTGACAAGTAATTCCGAACGGAGGGAGTACTAGCTAGAAGATGATGGAGACTACACAATTGATTACTTAATACAGTAATAATTAGTTGCGCTGTATTCATTTGTACTATGTCAGCATCATGCTTCCGTCAGATACAGCCATGGATAGGCGGTACTACTTCCAGAGTACAATGAAGCTTTCTTGGTAATCATGCATATCGGTTGCTCAAATTTTCCACTTTTCGCTTTCTCAAACCAGTGAATTGTTATAAAAACTTTTGAAACCACGAAAGGCAATAATGTGAAACCACTCTCAACACATCCACTCGGTTATCCACTAAACAGTATTAACTCGGCTATTCAGGGCGATTCTACATCTTTCAAGTTAAGAATATAGTAATATTAAAACGTGGCGCATTGATGCTACCAACTGAAGACACAAAAATTGGCCAAAAATACTAAAAGTTCTCTTCTACACAAAACAAAAAACAAAAGAGGACTATTTATCGCTTGCCATTTTTGCACATGATACACATACTAACTTGTATTGTTTTAATGAATTTTTGGTAGTTATATAATCCTATCATGTGCAAAAGGGGATTTCATTTGAATATCTCCACATTTTTTTCAGTCCCCCGAAACGCAAACCGCCACTGTCCAAACCAGGGTTGAAGTGTTCTAAGGAAATTCAGGATTGCAAATAGAGGGGTTGGACCTGGAGTCATATTTCAAGGTTTTAAATTTAGGGTTTTGAAGTTTAGGGTCTAAATCGGACCGGTCACGGGTCACCGCACATCAGAAGCTTGAAAAACGATATGATAAAGATGAAGAATGCCAGGGGATATTAATTATTTGCTACATTATTGCTAGTATTATACATTTGTCGGTCAGCTGACAACAACACAATATATATTGCGTAGAAGAACAAGAAGATGAGACGGTTGCTTGTTTGCTGCTAGGTTATTGCTAGTATTATATGCACCTGCCACTCAGCTGACGGATGTTCATGCATACAGCATACTGAAGCAAACATACTACCTGGTCAACGGAATGGATTGAGCCATTTTGTTTGACTCGCGAGTTCAACGGCGCATGACGGCCATCAGTTGCAGGTTCAGTTCAGAACCTGCAGAAGGAACCATGGTTGTGGTGCTAGGAATGATTAAGCACGTGCGCTATATTTATACTGCGTGCGTGCGTGCTGGTGCTGCATGGAGACGTACGGCGATCGGTCCATTCATCCATCTGTCCACGTTCGTGCTATAACCACCGACACTGCTGGTGCTGCATGCCACGCACGTAACGTTCCAGTCTGCATGGTCTTTGACCTGATGGATCACCTTCGTCGGCAACATTCCGTTCCACTGCATACTCAGTCAGGAACCGTGGCACTCGGAATGATTAAGCACGTGCGCAGTGCGCTGTATTTATATTGTGGCGGCATGCTCACGTACCACTTAACCGTTTCGAGTAGTCATGATGGAGTTTAATCTTGGTTGCAGATCGGTCGCGCGGACATGTAGGAAACGCACGCGCGTGCGTACGCATGGGAACGAACGCAGTCACGTCGCTCTCGTCGGTCCATTTGTTCGGTCGGTCAACCGTGCGTGTCATATTTCCTCATGGCCTTTCCCATGCACGAAAGCCCTGGACTTGGCAAACCGAACCGAATCGTACCATGGGAACGAACGGACGCTGATCCGCAGCGGTTGCAACAGACGCAGATGCTCATGCATATACACTCATTTTTATAAATGCATACACGCATACCCATTAAAGAAAAAGGTTGGCGACCGATGGAGGCTTGATTCGTTCTTGTCGCGGCTGATCTGATCTTCTATCTGATCCGATTCGCTAGCTGAACCGAGTCATCATCAAATAAAAAAAGGAAAAGGAGAGTTGCTTGTCCCTGACTGGGCATGCAGTAGAACGGAATGTTTTGCTAGGGAAAGAAAGGAAGACCGACCGCATGTGCATTATTGCTAGCTAATGTTGTGCACGCTTGTGCAGGGTCGTAGACGAAATCAAATTTTATAAATGGTACGTACTACTTGCAATAGACAAATCCGCAAAAGATAAGTTAGTGATGGACCAGGGGACACATACGTACACACTCGTGGGTTATCATTAATTTCGTTCTAATTTTGGCATTTGCCGTCGTCGAGCCGATTTTTCGCCGTGACAGCCGGGCAAGCTAATAATACGTGTGCGTGTACGTCAATTAGCAGTCACGTCGCTGTCCCCTGCAGCGCTAGCCGCCACCCACGAGATTGATTGATTGTTTTTGCTCTCTTCCTCACTGCCCAAAGTTAAAAATTGTAAAATGTTCTCTTCTGCTTCCGCTTAGCATCCACACCGGCCGTTAATTAGTTACTTCGGGTCAACCAAAATACTCAACTTCTCCTGCTACTACTAGTAATATTTCCTGACCCAACCCAACCGGCCGGGTATCTCGCCGTTGACAAGGTACAAAAACTACAAACCCACCGTGCAGGTGCAATGCAGTCAAGTGGTAAACTCCAAACCGATCCAATCCCGGGCAAACATGGATGCGTCTCGAACTAACTAAGGCTCAAGTTAAAGGGGCATGAGTAATTAATTAAGCCTCAAGCTGTACGCTTGCATTCCTCTTATCTGGACAAAAGTGAAATCTTATACCACCACTATTAGTCTAGCTAGTGTATCTAGTACCTCTGTCCTGATTTATTGGTCTCCTTCGTATTTTATGACAAATTTCGACCATAAATTTAACTAATAAAATATTAATGCATGTCACAAAAAAATTAGATGGCCAGATTCGTATATGATCAAGTGTCCAGCTGTACACATGTCTTTTTATCTCCAAGACAAAAAAAGAGAGTAGAAAAGATTGTTCTACTTCTTTATATACTCTCGCACATGATGCAGCCACTGGTGTTGCAAGATGCAAATCGAGCTCGAGACCGTGCCACTGTTGCTCTCTGTGAGTAGTGTGGTCATTGCTCGTCGTTGATCGATCGCTCATTGGCAATCGGCACTTGATGGCCCAGTCATTGTAGGGGAGAGCTTGTCACACTCAGCTATGGTTACCTGATTGCTGAGAATAAGATATTAATGAAAACGGGAGTTTATTGCAATGAAGTTTAAACGTGATCAAAACAGGGTAGCATATCGGTTGGCATTATACAGTCGATTGTAACCCTTGGAATAAATTTCTTTCAGCGGGCAAAAAAAGAAGATGACACCTAACCCATGATCCTGCTCCTATTTGTCCTCCTCTCACACAACCATATCCTGTCTCATGTGCTCCAGATCGATGTTAGGAGTCATAAGACGGTGCTTGATGAAAGTGAGGGATGTAGGGTCACACCGCCAAATGTGAGCTCACTTTGTGAGGGTCTCTTTGATTCGCCAGGGTTCCGCGTAAAAACTCCCAACTCTCGCGGCAATTTCGACAAAACTCGGTCCGAAAACGGCTCAAAACAACGCGGATGCTTGACTTTTCCTAACCCGATCCGATCGTCACCGTCCACTAGACGTCGTCTGGTCGGCGAGTTACCTTTCCCCTTGCTGTTTGGCAAATTGGTTTTCGTAGTGACAGGTAGGATCGATGCTAACACGTGCACGTTCTGCAGTCGCGTGGCTGTCCCTGGAGCACTAGCCGCCACCCACGAGATGAGATTGATTGATTGTTTTTGTTCTCTTCCTCACGCCAAATGAAAACTCAAAAATGTTCTCATCCGATTGGCATTCACACCGTGCGTTCATTAGTTAACTTGGGGGTCAACCAAACTGTCCACTTCTCCTACTCGACCGGGCTGCTCGTCGTTGACTACCCACAAATATACATATACCTGCCGTGCAAGTGGAGATAAGTTCAGTCAATTGGTAAAACTCCAAATCGATCCAATCCCCGACCAAGATGGATGCTTCCCGAACCAACTAAGCTGAAGTTAAGGGACATGAGTGATTAATTAGGGATCAAGTTGCACACTTGCATTATCCTTGATCTGAACACAAAAGAGGAAATCTTATGCATTACTCTAGCTAGCAATTGTCTCTGTGAATCGAACTAACTATAACTAATCAAACATGATGCTACAGTCACTGAAACTTTCACTTCTCCCTTATTACTCCCGCTGTAACTTAATATAAGACTTTGTTGGACACTAGCATGGACTTTAAAACGTCTTATAAAAAGTTACAGAGGGAATATAGATGTTACCCCTCCTTCGCCTTCGTCTCCGTCTCTTGTCATGCATGCGATTTACCCCTCCTTCGCTCCTAGTTTCTCCTTGCACCTCCTCTGCGTGTCGAGATCAATATGGTGGTCGAGCATTTGATCCCTATCATTAGAGACGAAACATCGAACCCTAGATTTCTCGACGGGTATCAAACGACAGGCGATGAAGAGGCGGAAGATAAATTTGTCATTCCCACAAACTTCACCCCATTGTGGATCCCATTGACTCCCCATGTAAAACGGATAAACAGCTGAATAAGAACATTTCGTACTACAGAACAATTCAAAATGCAACGGTGTTTGACTCGCGTTTGACACCGCCGCCGCGCCGCCCACAGCCTGCTCCTCCGCCACCACCCCGACGGCGACCACCACGGCCGTCGTGCGCCCCGTGCGAACACCAATGGCACCTAGCTCAGAAGCTTCCATCATTTACCTTGTTCCCTCTTAGTGCATACTTGCTTGCGAGTAATGTCATCTATCTGCTAGTTCTCGATGTCTAATTATTTGGCTTTGATTAGAGAGTAGGTAAGTATGAAAGTTTATGTCCATTTAATCATGTTGCTCTAGTGTAGTATGTAAGTTCAGTATGTTTCTCTTGTTTCTTCTGAACAAATACATGTTTGAATTTTCCCGTGGGTGGCCCTCTCAACTACAAACATAAGTGCACACTCTATGGGCGCACATAACTCCAAACAAAAGCATGAGATACCTAAATTTAAATGGAACCCTCCAAGTGACTCCCAAATTAGCATTAATGCGATCATCGCATGAGAAGTTACTAAATGTTGTTGGTTTTACTTAGCTTAGCTCATGTTTCTCTTTGATGATGGGATGTTAGCCATTGGCTTTATTTTTCATGAATTTTGTAATGATGAATTGTTTGTTGGCTAAGCGAGTCGTCTTGATATAGATGTTAAAAGATCAATTAAATTATTCCTTTATGAAAAGAAAAGGCTAAGAAAATTCATCATTCATCTAAAAGACCCATAAAGCTCTCACGCTGGCTCACCAACCATAGGACCAAGCGCATAACTAAAGGATTCTTAGTTGTTGGACCTAAAAAAGGACGTGACTTCAAGCATAGTCTGCCACACACACCACTTTTATAAGAAGCGAGGCTTCCCTAGGGAATAACTCAATTCTCGGTTTGCATTCGTCTTAGAATCCCATTTTCATGCATTATGTGATATGTCTATGTGCACTGGAGATTTGAATGTGGTGGATATAGGCATAGAAGGCATTGGAAATTATTGATGTCTAACAAGAACTAGAACATGCATACACTGATTCACGTCGTTGTTGTGCCTCCCCCTGTTATTCTGCCGGGTCGGGCAGCTTTGGTCTACATTGATTCGTTATCTACGTACACTCTGCAACTGGTCCGGCCACCGGTGATGCAAGATGCAAATCGAGCTTGAGGCCGTGCCGCCAAGGTTACTCTCCGTGAGTAGTGTGGTCATTGCTCGCCATTGATCAATCACTCATTGGCAATCGGCACCTCATGGCCCAGTTATTGTCCAGCCAGCCAGACTCATCGGGGGAGAGCTTACCACACTCAGCTTATGGTCACCCGATTGCTGAGAACAAGAATTTTATGAAAACGAGAGTTTATTTCATTGAAGCTTAAACGTGATCAAAATAGGGCAGCATATCGACTGGCATTATACAGTCGCACTGAATGTAGTATTGTTCCCTAAAAAAAGAATGTAGCAGTGTTGTAGGTCGTCACGCTCGTCTAGACGTCGTCTGGTTGGCGAGTCTGGTTTTTTTTTCTCACATTGGTGTGTTGGCAAACTGGTTTTGGCCATCACAGCAGGATGTTAAGGGACATGAGTGACTAATCAGGCATCAAGTTGCACACTTGTTGCATTGCCCTCGATCTGGGAAAAAAAACTTATGCATTACTGTAGCTAGCAATTGTCTCTGTGAATCGTACTAGCCACAATTTTTCGGTTTTTTTTTTTTTGCAGGGGAAATCAAACTAACTGTAGTAATCCAACTCGATGCTACGGTTACTAAAAACTTTCACTTCTCCATGTATCATCATTTTGGTTGGTGCTCATGATCACATCTCCATCCCTTTTTTTAGTCCGCATATAAATTTTGTCTAAAGTCAAACTTCGCAAGGCTTGACCAATTATATAAGAAAAAAATATCAACATTCACAATATGAAATCAATATCATTAGATGCATCATGAAATTATTTTTCATACTATATAACTTTTGTATTGTAAATGTTAATATTTTTAAGAAAAATTTGATCAAACTTTGACGTGGTTTGACTTCAAACAAATTTTATACACAAGTAAAAACAAACATAGGGAGTACAGAAAGGTAGTTTTCGTCCGTTGTCATGCATTCGATTTACCCCTCATCGTTTTCCTCGCCGCTCCTAGTTTCTCCCCGCACCTCCTCGGTGTGTCGAGATCAATATGGTGGTCAAGCATTTGCTCACCATGATTAGAGAGGAAACATCAAACCCTAATTTCTCGACGATGATCAAGTGACGGGCGGTGAAGAGGTGGAAGATAAATTTGTCATTCCGGGATTTCAGACAAACTTCACCCCATTGTGGATCCCTTTGACCCTCCATGTAAAACGGATAAACAGCTGAACAAAGAACATTTCATATACAAGAACAATTCAAAATGCAACGGGTGTTTGACTCGCGTTTGACCGGTCGACCAGCCGTCTTCCTCCTCTCGAGGCAACAACTCGGCGAGGTAAAGCGAGCGAGATAGACAGACGAAGAAAAAAAACCAAAGGCGGAACCTTTATCACGCCAGCAAATTGGGTCGGCAAGCAAGAAAGTCCGACGAGCTTCTTTCTCTGGTCGCCGATGGTTGGCCTCCGCAGGCATCAGATGTGCAAGACCAAGAGCGCCACGGCCACCGCCGCCGCTCCCTCCATGGCCCGCTCCTCCGCCACCACCCCGACCACCCACGGCCGCCGCTCGCCCCGCGGGAACACCAACGGCACCCACCGGACCTCCTACTCCACCTCCTCGGCCGCGCTCTCCACCTCCTCCTCCTCCGCGGCCTCCTCCCTGCAGGCGCTCAAGGACTCGCTCCCGGACCTGCCGCTCCTCCTCACCTTCGCCGAGCTCGCCGCCGCCACCAAGAACTTCTCCCCCGCGCACCGCCTGGCCTCCGGGTCGTCCAACTCGTTCCGGTGCGCGCTCCGGGGCCACCCGGCCGCCGTCTTCCGCCGCGCGCTGCGGCGGGACCCGGCCGAGGTGTCCGCCCGGCTCGCGGTCCTCGGCCACTGCCACCACGCCGCCATCGCGCGGCTCTACGGCACCGCGGCGTCCCCCGACGGAGGCGACGGCCCTTGCAGCGTGCTCATGTAGTGCTCACTGAGAATGCGCCGGACCGGTGTGTCACCCAGTCCCAGCTTTGTGGCTTGGATGGGGCATCCGGCTTTAGATATTATGCTTTGGTGCGATGTCTGTTTGGTATTTGGTTCGGACATTCGGCACCCTTCATTAAGGGGATAAGAGTAGCGCTAGGTGTCGTTTAGATGGTGGCTTCGGACTTACTGATGTATTATTTTGTAAAGCTTTTGTGAATAATTAATAAAATGTCTGCACGCATCACCCAGATGCAGAGGCCAGGTGCATCCTCCTTTAAAAAAAGAACCGTGCGTGCTAGTGGTATTACGAATTATTACGCACGTGCGCTGTATTTATACTGTGACGGCCTGCTCACGTCAAATGCAGCCATAGTAGTACTACCTACTTAACCGTTTCGAGGAGTCATTGTGGAGTTTGATCTTCGCCGTCATGGCTGCTAGCTTTGCAAATGGCAATGCACGCGCGTGCGTACGTACGCATATGGATATCTATCTGCAGTCATGTCGCTCTCGTCGCTCCAAGCCTCCAATCGTTCTTGTGTCCTATCCCGTTGAGCGGTCGCACCGGCACGCGCACGGCTTGCTCGGTCGGTCGGTCAACCGTGCGGTACGTGCCATATTTTCTTCGTTGGCTTTAGAGTGAAGTCTATTTTAAACCCTAAATTTGTATGTGTAGTCCGTAATGAACCCTGACCTTTGAATCCCTGAAATCCATACCCTGAACTTCTAATTCCCGGTCGTTACTCACCTTGGCTCGTTTTTAGACTGGGATTACTAACGTGGACATGGTCAGTTCTGGGATTGACTGCAAAGAAGCAACCCTTACATGTGGGGCTAGTGCACGGGGTTGCAGTTCAGGTTCAGCGCCGGAGCACTCTAGGTGGGGAGCTGGGCGTGGGCTGTTGTCGGGTCACCGGCGAGCTCGCCTGGCGCAAATTAATCAAGCTCCAAAGGCAGCCATGCACACAACAAATGGGTACGCACGCATCAGATGGGCTCGGAAGTAGGCTTCGTTGGTGACGGGGCGATGTCCTTGTCCTCCCTTGACAGCAGCGTGTACTCCTCGTTGGAGCAGCCTTAATCCTCCTCCTACAGCGTTGGCTCCTCTTCCTGCGCGAGTGACAGCAGCGCACAGCGGTGGCTGCGCTCGTCACGCAGAACACCTCACACGACATCGAAGGGGTTCACGGCGTCTCCTCGCAGGAGCAGCCAGTACCGCCGAAGTAACAACTTCCACGGGAGTCGCACCGGAGCAGAAGCTGCCGTGGACGCGGCAGGCGCCCAACGGAAGTGGTGGACTTTTTGCGGGCGTAGTAGTAGGCGTTGAGCGGCACGAGCACAACATTGGGATGGCGGAGACGGCCGAGCAGGGCCATGTGGTGCTCGAAATCCTTCTTGGTTGGTCGACGCCGCCACCGGCACCGTGTCACGGAGCCGCTCCAGGGGCATGACGCTGCCGTCGTGGAGCACCGCCATGTACGCCGTGCTGCAGCCACCTTTGTCGAGAAACTCGGCGGACACGCGCAGCAGTTCCTCCGGCCCGCCGCAGAGGCCGGCGTTCCAGCCGAAAAAGTTCGGCGGGCACTCACGTTCTGTACCAGATTTTGGAGAGATGGCTAGAGATTAGAGAAGATAGAGATGACATGTGGGTCCATTCGTCAGTGAAAGTAGAGGCTATCATAGGTGGACTGACTTTTTCCGCATGCAGTAGCTGATTCAGCTATCCCGGCCTTTCCTACGTAAATCCTGTTTGGATGCGACATCAAGGTCACAAACGACCGGGATCAGAGAAAACAGGGTGTCGATTTCAGGGATTCAAAGGTCAGGGTTCATTACAGACTACACATATGAAGTTAAGGTTTAAATTAGACTTTACTCTTGGCTTTACCATGCATGCACGAAAGCCCTGGACTTTTTTTTAAACATCATTACAAACACAAGCGCTTATATACTCGCGCATACACTCATCTCTATAAACATACACACGCACATCTATCCTTATGAGCACATCCAAAAGACTGAACCGGCATATCATCCTGAGATTTACTACGAAGTCATCGTAGGCGCTTCGTCATCGACGGAAACGTCTCCTCCCACTGAATGTGCATCGCCGAAAATTCTGAAATAAATCCAAAAATAAATGCGAGCACCAGAATTTGAACCCTAATGGGTTGGGATACCACGGTCCCTCTAACCATTCGTTGATTCGCCGAAAACCCTGGACTTGGCAAACACATACTCCCTACTACGATGGGTAGCTGCGTCGGTAGGTCGGCTCACGACCGCGTGCGTGCGTGCTCCACGTTCGTACGTATAACCACCGACACTGCTGGTGCTGCATGCCACGCACGTAACCTTCCAATCTGCATGGTGTTGGACCCGATGGATCACCTTCGTCGGCAGAGGAAAGAAAAACAAGGGGCGCAACACTGACTTATTTTTTGCCGATTTGTCTTAAATTTGTAACTCTGGTTTCGTCGATCTACGACCCTGCACCCGCGTGCACAACACATCAGCTAGCAATTCTTTCCGATGGATCTACTATTGCATACCCAGTCAGGGGCAGCAACTATTTTCCTTTTCCTTCTCTTTTTTATAATTGATGATGACTCGGTTCAGCTGGTGAATCAGATCAGATCATCCACAACAAGAACAAATCAAATCTCCATCGGTCGCTAACCTCTTTTTTTTTTGTGCTGATTTGTTTATTGTTTGCACCCGTGGATTGACTATTGTTTCCTTCTAATTTGGCATTTGGCGTCGTCGAATCGATTTTTCGTCGTGACAGCTGGACAGGCTAATACGTGTGCGTGTGCGTGTACATTAGCAGTCACGTCGCTGTCCCCCGCTGCACTAGCCGCCAGCCGCGGATTAACTAACAAAGTTTCCTTTCTGTTCATTCAAAAAGGAAAAAAAAACTGTGAACCAACCTGTGGTTGGATGGTTAAAGGGATTGTGTATTCTCAGCCCATCAGGGTTCAAATTTTGGTGCTCGCATTTATTCTTGAATTTATTTC
Source organism: Aegilops tauschii subsp. strangulata (assembly GCF_002575655.3). Taxonomy (NCBI): domain Eukaryota; kingdom Viridiplantae; phylum Streptophyta; class Magnoliopsida; order Poales; family Poaceae; genus Aegilops; species Aegilops tauschii. Next base: position 485,535,995 of record NC_053040.3, read on the forward strand.
AGGATTTCCGGCGATGGGAGAAGACGTTCCTGTCGACGACGAGGTGCCTACGGTGACTTCGTAAATTTCAAGATGATATGCCGGCTCAGTCTTTCGGAGGTGCTCATAGGGGTAGGGTGTGCGTGTGTGCGTTCATAGGGGTGAGTGTATGCGCGTGTATATGAGCGTTTGTGTCTGTGCTGATGTTAAAAAAAAATTGGATTTCGTTGTGACGGCCCGACAGGTAGGATGCTTGCACGTGTAAGTTTGCAGTCGCGTCGCTGTCCCTGCGGCAGCACTAGCCGCCACCCACGACACGAGACTGATTAAGTTTGCTCTCTTCCTCGCGCCAGAATGAAAACTCAAAAAATGTTCTCATCCGCTTAGCAATCACACCGTGCGTTCGTTAGTTAATAACTTGGGGTCAACCAAACTGTCCACTTCTCCTACTCGACCGGGCTGCTCGTCGTTGACTTGGGTACACAAATACCCGCCGTGCAAGTGCAATGCTGTCAAGTGGTAAAACTCCACACCGATCCAACATGGATATGCTTCTGGAACTAACAAAGGCCGGCTGAAGACCTGAAGTTAAGGGACATGAGTGATTAATTAGCTAGGCATCAACTTGCACACTTGTTGCATTATCCTCGATCTTAACAAAACAGGAAATCGTATGCATCACTATAGCTAGTTACTGTCTCTGCAAACTGAACTAACTTTAGTCTTTTACTGCAAAAATCAAACTAACTATAAAACAAGTTCCTACGGTCATTGAAAACTAAAACTTTCACTTCTCCGTTTATTACTCCCGTTGTAACTTAGGGAATGACTATATATAGGAGTAGAGTTTTAAAATTGGATCAGTCGATCGTTTTGAGCTGTCGATGCAGATCGAACGGTGGGCAACCTTTCTTCTTCCTCCAGCCGATATCCTTCCCCAGACCGCGGAACCGCCTGCCGCCACCCCCCGCGGCCAGCGGCACTCTCACGCAGTCTCGTCGCCCCCCCCCCCCCACCTCCCCGACCGCGGCCCACCGCCGTGCTGCCCCTCCCCCCTCCCCGGCCATCCCTCTTGCCTCGACGATCACTAGTTTTTCTCTCCGGCGAACTTGCACCACCGCCGTTCTTCCGCCCCACCCCCCACCCTAAGATAGATGGTGGGCAGCCTGCCAGCGAGCTCCTTCTTTCCTTCCTTCCGGCGAACACTCAAAATTGATTGATCCCAAAGCAAAGTCAGTCGACTGACATTTTTAGCTAATGTGTGTAACTTAATATAAGACTTTTTTACGCTGACATGGAATCTAAAAACATCTTATAAGGAGTTATGGAGGGATTATCATTTTGGTTGGTGCTCACCATCACATACAAAAAGGTCGTCTTCATCCCTTGTCACGCATCCGATTTGCCCCCTCCTCTTTTTCCTCGCCGCTCCAAATTTCTCCTCACACATCCTCTACGTCTCGAGATCAATATGGTGGTTGAGCATTTCTTCCCCATGATTAGAGAGGAAACATCGAACCCTAGGTTTGTCGACGGTTATCAAACGACAGGCGACCAAGAGGTGAAAGATAAAATTTTCATTCCAACAAAATTACACCCCGTTGTGCATCCCTTTGACTCTCAATGTAAAACGGATAAACAGCTGAACAAGAATATTTCGTATACAGAACGATTCAAAATGCAGCGGGTGTTTGACTCGCGTTTGACCGGTCGACCAGCCGTCTTCCTCCTCTCGAGGCAACAACTCGGCGAGGTAAAGCGAGCGAGATAGACAGACGAAGAAAAAAAAAACCAAAGGCGGAACCTTTATCACGCCAGCAAATTGGGTCGGCAAGCAAGAAAGTCCGACGAGCTTCTCTCTTTGGTCGCCGATGGTTGGCGTCCGCAGGCATCAGATGTGCAAGACCAAGAGCGCCACGGCCACCGCCGCCGCTCCCTCCATGGCCCGCTCCTCCGCCACCACCCCGACCACCCACGGCCGCCGCTCGCCCCGCGGGAACACCAACGGCACCCACCGGACCTCCTACTCCACCTCCTCCGCCGCGCTCTCCACCTCCTCCTCCTCCGCGGCCTCCTCCCTGGAGGCCCTCAAGAAGGACTCGCTCCCGGACCTGCCGCTCCTCCTCACCTTCGCCGAGCTCGCCGCCGCCACCAAGAACTTCTCCCCCGCGCACCGCCTGGCCCCCGGGTCGTCCAACTCGTTCCGGTGCGCGCTGCGGGGCCACCCGGCCGCCGTCTTCCGCCGCGCGCTGCGGCGGGATCCGGCCGAGGTGTCGGCGCGGCTCGCGGTCCTCGGCCACTGCCACCACGCCGCCATCGCGCGGCTCTACGGCGCCGCGGCGTCCCCCGACGGCGCCCTCTTCCTCGCGTACGAGCTCGTCCCGGGCGCGGCGCCGCTCTCCGCGCTCCTCCGCGGCGCCAACAACCCGTCCTTCACGCCGCTCGCCTCCTGGCACTCGCGGCTCCGGCTCGCCGCCGACGCCTGCGACGCGCTCAGCTACGTGCACCTGCAGGCCGGGACCGTCCACAACCGCCTCTCCTCCTCCTCCGTCCTCGTGTGCGGCCAGGGCCCGCTCCTCCGGGCCAAGCTCGCGCACTTCGGGTCCGCGGACCTCGCCGGGGAGCTCCCGGACGACGAATCCGGCGACAAGGAGGCCAGGCAGCGGCGCACGGGGAGCCGCGGGAGGCGGATCGAGGGCACGCGCGGGTACATGGCGCCGGAGCTGACCGCGGGCGGGTCGCCGACGCGGCGGTCGGACGTGTTCGCGCTGGGCGTGCTGCTGCTGGAGCTGGTGTCCGGGCAGGAGCCGGTGCGGTACGAGTTCAACAAGGCGACCGGGGAGTACGAGCGGACCTCGCTGATCGAGAGCGCGTCGGCGGCGTGCGGCGGGGAGGGGGGCATGCGGCGGTGGGTGGACCGGCGGCTCAAGGACTCGTTCCCGGTGGAGGCGGCGGAGGCGCTGACGATGCTGGCGCTGCAGTGCGTGGCCAAGGACCCCCCGGCGCGGCCGGAGATGTCGTGGGTGGCCGCCAAGGTGTCCAAGCTGTTCCTGGAGGCGCAGGACTGGGCCGACAAGTTCCGCATCCCCACCGACATCTCCATCTCCATGGCTCCCAGGTGAGCTCGGAACTCAAATTCTAACTGCCGCCGAGCGCCATGGCCGGTTAATTGCTCGCCGGAGCTGTGATTCGGCTCCAAGTTGTGGCTGCTGCCAGAGAATTGTTGAGTGGATGCCATGGAATTGTTGATAGATTAGTTGATTGATGTTGGATGTTGCCGTGGCGATCACATGCGTGTAATGCTAACAACATATGAGGGCTACCGCTGCTAATGTGGACGTGTGCAGATAAATCACCATTGGCGTCTTTGTCCTCTTGTTCTTGGTTCTTACTGCTGATGTGCACATGAGTGGTTTGTGATTTAGTTTACACAGATCCAGCTTTGTCATTGTTAGCAAAAGAAGGTTGATGCAACACTCCTACTCCTACATCTGAAAAGATTCAGCTTTGTAGACAAAAGCATGTGAGTGGAAATGTCATGCAGAGTCCATTCCACACTGAAACAGGGCAAGGGGCGCTGGCCTCATTTGGTCCAGAGGATTTTTGGCAACTGTAACCCCTACACAATTTCCTGAATTTCATAGGGAAATTACGGATCGACGCTATGTTTCATAGGAAAATTTCCATCCACTCCAACCTCTCGAAGAAATTTGCACAGTGTTTTTAACCTGCTGGATCCGAGTTGACTTTTAAACTTGATGTTTCTCCAATTTCCACGTTTTATGGAGTCTTGTTAAACAAAGACTTGATGAGAGTCCCTCGAGTAATAGTTCGTATTACTCATGTTAGTCGCAACCAGGACCTTGCTAGTGATTTTCATGGCAAAATACGTACGGTAGACAAAAATCTAAAACAGCTGTTTGGATCGGTTCCGGGCCAGATGGCTTGTTAAACTTATATATATGTAACTGTGGTATTGTTAGCCCTGGTTGAATAATACAAACTAATTTTTCCATGAAAAAAAATCCTCGACAACTTTGTTGTTTGTGCTGATGAAATTGTTGATCTTAGATGAGACCAGATAAAACATTCTTGTTTCCTTTTCCTATGATATGGATGCTTCTAGTCCCATTTGACAATTGCATCATGTCTCTCTGGCTCTGAGCGAGGCCTGTCGCATCGCCAAATCAGATTTTCTTTGTGAAACATTTTCTCCACCCACATGTTTTTTGTGAAAAGATTTAGCTTTGTTCCCAAAAACATGCGAGTACTTAGAAAATGCCAGGCAGAGTCCATCCACACTGAAAAAGTGCGACAAGGGGCGTTGGCCTCATTTGCCATTTGGTTCACAGGATTTCTGACAAGTGTAATCCCTGCAAAACACAAAGTTTTCAAGAAAAATGTGTTGATTGTGTCCATGAAATTGTGGATCTTGGATGAGAGTAGAACAACCGTTCTTGCTTCTTCTTCAAATGATGTGGATGTGTCTAGTACCATTTGACAAATCATGTCTCTTTTGACTCCGAGTGAGGCCTGTCTTGTGCAGCATTTCTCTGCCTCGCTCGCTTGCAAGACAAGACTGATGAAGAAATGCCTTCAACAGATCAAATCGATCCACTCTAACCATCTTTTCGACAGGACCTATTCCGATGCGTCATCTCCTCTTTTCATCTGTCATTTATCGACCTTGAACGAGAAAACATTAACTTGAATCAGAATCCATGGTGCCTTCCGGAGAACAAAACTTAAATTCTAGCCATATTCAGAGTTTCAGACCAACATAGTTTAAATTGACAGCACAAAGATTCTTGCACTATGCTCGAATTATGCAAACCGAGATCTAGTCCAGTACTGCTGGCAACGAAGATTTGCGCCGCTTGTCGGTAAGAAAACCTCCGGAGGGTCTCCCCACGTTCTTCCTAGCCTGTATTCAAACATAATCTGAATCCTGCTGGACTCGAGCTGAATTCTTTTTTGCAATCCTATGTTTTACCTGTTTCCATGTGTGACGTGTTCTGAATTTCCATGAGCCAAAGAGGCCCTCGAATTTCGATGCGTCTTATTGCTGATGTGCACATGAGTGGTTTGTGATTTAGTTTACACACATCCAGCTTTGTGACAGCTAGAAGAAAAAGGGTTGACGCAAAACTGTTTCTCTATCCACACTATAAAGTGAGTACATCTGAAAAGATTCAGCTTTGTTGACAGAAACGTGTGAGTGGAGAATGTCAGGCAGAGTCCATCCACAATGAAAAGAAAACTTCATGAAAACCATATTTGAAAGTTTCAAAAAAATCTGGAAAAAATGTGGGATGTTAAGAGGATGATGTTCTATTGTCACGTGCAATTTCAAGTAAAAACACATCGCAGGATGCGAGCTATAAAAAGACAATTTCAGCAATGAATAGTGACATTACTGTTTGGCACTATTCAATGCTGATTTTGTCTTTTTCATAGCTCACATATCATAACATGTTTAAACTTGAAATTTTTCATGGCAATAGAACATCACCTTCTTAGCCTCCCATATTTTTTTTGAGTTTTTTTAGAAACTTCAAAACATCGTTTTCTCGTGGTTTTCACCGGTTTCCACTGAATGTTGGTTTCCGTATGATATTTCCCCTTGCCTCATTTGGTTCAGATGGTTTATGTGAGCTGTATGTAATCCCTACAGAATTTCTTAGAAAAAATTCCATTGGCTCCAACCTCTCAAAGAAGGTGCGAATGGTTTTAATCCTGCTGGATCCTATAGGTATCTTATCCCCTAAAATTTCTATGCCCTTCCTTTGTTCCGAATGAGGTCTAAATTGCAAATCTCCCTTTCCCTGTTTTCGTGTTTTTGGATCCTGTGAATTGATTGTTGTTTGTGTTGATAAAACATGGATCTTGGATGTGAGTACAAAACATGTTCCTGTTTCTTCTTTGTGTGATGTGGATTTGTCTAATCCCATTTGACATTGCATCATGTCTCTTCTGACTCTTGAGTGAGGCCTGTCGCGACGCCGAATCAGATTCTTCTTGTGCAACATTTCTCTGCCTCTCACTTGCAAGAAAAAGACCGATGGAGAAATGTTTCGTACAGATCAAATCGATCCACATCTTTTTGACAGAACCAATTCCAACCAGTGATTTATTGTTTCGTCATCTCTTTTTGACAGATCAAATCGATCCACGTCTTTTTTGACAAGAACCAATTCCTGAATTCCGATCCCAAGAAAAAGACCGATGAAGAAATGCGGAAATGCTCTCAAGAAAACAACCACTGAAGCAGAGCAAGGGGCGCTGGCCCCATTTGCTTCGGAGGATTTTTGACAACTGCAATCCCTACACAATTTCCTAAAAAAATCATACCAAAATTGTGGATCGGCACTACGTTTCGTAGGAACATTTCCATCAACTCCAACCTCTCGAAGAAAACTGCAATGAATTTTAATCCTTCTGGATCTGAGTTGGCATAACTGTAAAGTTTCCCCGATTTCCCCATTTTTTTCCGAGTCTTGTTTGAGTTGATGAAATTGTGGATCTTTGGGTGAGAGCAGAGAAAACATTCTTGTTACCATTTCCACATCACAGGGTCTCTGTCAATTTATCGTCCTTGAACAAAAAACATATGCTCTCAAGAAAACATTACTAAATTGATCCATGGTGCCTTCCGAAGAATAAAATTTACTAAATTCTAACCACATTCAGAGTTTCAGACCAAACACGGTTTAAATCGAACAGCAAGTACCCGAAAAGAGCGCGAAGAGAAGGCGATTCGACACGTGAGTCCAACCGAGATCTAGTCCAGTCCCGCAGGTAACGAAGATTTGCGCCGCGTTTTGGTAAGAAATTCTCCACTGTTTCCAGCCTCTCGAAATGTCCCCATGTTCTTCCTAGTGTGTAATCAAACATAATCTAAATCCTGCTGGACTCGAGCTAAATTTGTTGTTTTTTGCAGTCCTATGTTTTACCTATTTCCAATGTGTAACGTGTTCTGAATTTCTGTGAACCAAAGAGGCTCTCGAATTTTTGTCGTTGTTTGTGATGTTGAAATTGTCTTGGATGTGAGCAGAAAATCGTTCTTGTTTCTTCAACCTCCAGTGATGTGGATGTGTCTATTCCAATTTGACATTGCATCATGCCTCTCTAGCTGAGTGAGGCCTGTCGCAATGGCGAATCGGATTCTTCTTGTTCGGCATTTCTCAGCCTCCAGCTTTGCAAGTAAAGACCGATGACGAAATCCTTCGTGCATTATCCAATCTTTTTTGCTTTTCGTCTCCAGTTCATAGATACGAAAAAACATATTCTCCAAAAAAAGACAATATAACTCAAATCAGGATCTGCGGTGTCAGGATTCTGATTGAGAAATCTTACATTCTCACTACCTTATAATTATACCAAATATATTCAGGCCAACACAGTTAAAATGGAACAAAAAGGACGATGATGCGAGTGCATCGATTCAAAAAAATCTAGATTACAGATGATGTGCACAGATCCAGCTCTCTCACCGTTTAGAAAAAAAATGGTTGATGCAGAACTCCTACATCTGAAAAGATTCAACAGCTTTGTTGACAAAATCATGTGTGGAAAATGTCAGGCAGAGTCCGTCCACACTGAAACAAGATAAAGGGGCGTTGGCCTCATCTGGTTCAGAGGATTTATGTGAACTTTAATCCCTGTAGAATTTCGTAGAAAAAATTTATATTGACTCCAACCTCTCGAAGAATCCTATCCTCCAAAATTTCTATGTCTTTCCTTTGTTCCAAATGGGCCTAAATTGCAAATCTCCCACTCCCCGTTTCTGCGTTTCCGGCCTCGACAAATTTTGTTGTTTGCGTTGATGAAATTGTGGATCTTGGATGTGATCAGAAAATTGTTCTTCTTTCTTCTTCGTGTGATATGCATGTGTCCAGTCCCATTTGACAATTGCATCATGTCTCTCTGGCACCGAGCGAGGCCCGTCGCAACGGCGAATCAGGTTCTTTTTGTGAAAACAGAGCAAGAAGTGGCGTTGGCTCTCATTTGCCATTTGGTTCAGAGGAGGATTTCTGACAAGTGTAATCCCTGCAAAGTTTGACTATTATTTTTGGCACCATGTTTCCTAGGAAAAATTCGATCCACTCCAGCTTGTTGAAGGTGCAAGAATGTGTTGTTTGTGTCCATGAAATTGTGGATCTTGGATGACAGTAGAACAACCGCTCTTGTTTCTTCTTCCAATGATGTGGATGTGTCTAGTACCATTTGACATTGCATCATGTCTCTTTGACTCCGAGTGAGGCCTGTCACAATGGCGAATCAGATTCTTCTTGTGCAACATTTCTCCGCCTCTCACTTGCAGGAAAAGACTGATCAAGAAATGCTACATATAGATCGAATCGATCCACTCTGATCATCTCTTTGACAGAACCTATCCCGATATGTCATCTCCTCTTTTCATCTGTCAATTTTATCGGCCTTGAGCAAAAAAACATATGCTCTCAAGAAAACATTGACTTGAATCATGATCCACCGCACCCCAAAAGTAGAACTTGCTAAATTATAGCCATATTCAGAGTTTCAGACCAAACACGGTTTAAAATCGAACTGCAAGTACCCAAGAAGATTGCGAGGATAAGACGACGTGACACGCAAGCACATAGATTCTTGCACGACGAACCGAGATCTAGTCCTGTCCTGCAGGTCACAAAGATTTGCGCCGCGTTTTGGTAAGAAATCTCCATCATTTCCAGCCTCTCGAAAGGTGTGATCAAACATAGTCTGAATCCTGCTGGACTCGAGCTAAATTCTTTTTTTTTTTTTTTTGCAATCATACGTTTTACCTATTTCTGATGTTTTTTTGCAATCATACGTTTTACCTATTTCTGATGTGTAACGTGTTCTGAATTTTTGTTTCTTCTTCCAGTGATGTGGATGTGTCTATTCCAATTCGACATTGCATCATGCCTCTCTGGCTGAGTGAGGCCTGTGGCAATGGCGAATCGGATTCTTCTTGTTCCGCATTTGTCATCCTCCAGTTTTGCAAGAGAAGACTGACGAAGAAATCGTTCGTACATTATGCAATCTTTTCGACAGAACCTATTCCTCCGCTTTTTGTCTCCGGTTTATCAAAACAGAGACATATTCTCTTCATCTCCACTTCTCATCTCCTGTTATCGAAACAGAAAAACATGTTCTCTGAGGAGAACATTAACTCGAACCAGGATCAAGATGTCATGATTCCGACAGAGAAACTTACATTCCCACAAGGCCACCACCCAATAACATACCTGGTATATTCAGACACACAGTTGAATGGAACAGCAACAACAACAAATGCTGAGTGCATCGAGATTCTTGCGCAAAGCTCGAACAATGCAAACTGCAGACTCGAACAAGCTCGAATTCAGAGCCACGGGCAATGTTTCTCCCTGTCTCTCAAGATCCCACAGCCAGCACCCAAGACTCTTACCAGTTTTTATTGGCGTATATGCCTGCCTGAATCCTTTGAATTTAGAGGGGGGAAAGGAGGAGCAACAGTTTCATTCACATCGTCCTCTCGTACGATAAAGAGATCCGCGCGGTAGAAAAACAATAATACATTACAACAAGTGTTAATCCGACATGAACGATGTACAGTCCATCGACGAGAGAGTTGTACAATCTGCGTTCTTGTTCCGGTCCGGGCTCGAGGCATCGGCGAAAACGCCGGTTAGTCGCAGCCGCTCGTGGTAGGCACGTGCCTGCCCGCAAATGAGACCACAGCTTGCTCACCAATCGCCGTGCCACCGTCACCATCCTCTCATTGACTAATCAAACATGAAAAAACGACAATAACTGAAGGTTAGCTGATACATCAAAAGAGCCCATTATCATTCATACATCAAGAAAGAACTCATGGCCATTACAACTGAGGATTATTTTCATACAGCTAGTGGCATGTCAAAATTATTTTTTCCAGTTAATATGATATTTAGGCTAGTCCAGTACAGGTTCATAGATGTATTCCCATGGGATGTTGCTTGTTCTCATATGAATGGATGGGTTCTTCATTTAAGCACATAAAGATTCATTTCCTTGGAATTTGTATATCAGATTTATCAGCTGGAAGTTAACTATTCCTCCCCTCCACTTTAGCGGACCAGCTATCGTATCCTTGTTCTGATACTGCCACTCACACTGAGTGGGGAACAAGAGAAGGTAGGTCAAAGACACAATGTCATCGTAAGAAAGAAATGGCGGTAGATAACGCCAGATAATGGTTGAACTGTCATGTGAGGTCAATGTCTAGCACCATCATGCCCTCGATGATAATGACATGCACTGCCATAGAACTAGAAATTGCAATATGCTTACACGTATTCCAATACAATTTGACTCCAGCAGGTCTTTACACATGACGACAGTTCAATAGATTAAAAATTCCCCAGGAGTAAATAAAGCATTACTGTGTCAGAATGTTGTAGGGGCGAATTTCAATAGTCAGAGCTAAGAACTAATTGTAATCGGCAAGTGACAAGTCAATGTATGCCTACGTCAATATAATAACAATGAGGGGAAATAAGCTTAGTTAACACATTTGGTTGACTTGGAGCCAAGTTGGCAGTATCATTAAGCAATATACTCTTATTATGAGAATCCGAGTGCATTCAAGTGCATGGGAGATAGGGCAAACAGAAACAAGTGTTCTGGGAATTGCAGGCAAAAAGTTAAGAGTGCATTGATACTATCGCCGTATCGCATACACTGAAAGAAAGAAAATCTACAGTGCATCTGCGGTTCTGGCAACTGGTGGTCAAAGAAGTGTTATACTAATCCTGTACAGAAAATATGTGAAACATTCTGCAGTGAATGACTCCATGAGCATATCTTTGTTCTCACTTCAGATCTTTTGCAGGTTAACAGACAATCAAATGATATATTTGTACAGAGTAGTATGTAAATATAGCATGGGGCAATTTTAAGGGAAGCAGCAGGCAAGCACGGTGACGTATATATGTATATGGCAAAATACCAATTGTTCCCATGATAGTTATGCATACCTTGAAGCCAGACTTGTTATTAGTTGAACCAGGCAACATTTTCCTTGCAGGTTTGAGTATTTGGAAGGAGCACATCAGCGTCTCGTCTACACTCATCATGGCACCAGCATTATCGAATTCTCCACAGTAATTAGGTGCCGAAAATATTGTTACTAGCTGACGATCAGCAAAGAACTCGTAGCCATCCTCAACGACCTGGATTCCAATATGCAGAAAATAACTAATCAATTTATACTCTTGACATGGAAAATAATGTGATGGGTGTTTTCTGAGCATAGTGCACCTGATGGGCTCGGCAGATGAGGTCTAAATCATGCTTCTCAAGAAATTCAGCCACTTTATCAGGTCCAAATGTATATGAGACACCTCGATCATTCATAGCCCACCCTTGTGCTTCATTCGAAGGATCGGACCAAAGAAGATCACAAAGTAACCCAGTATCAGGCACATCCGTGGGGCGATTGAGGTTGAGTATTTGATCCAGCTTGTTCAACTCTGGGGAAAGACCTCCATGCATACATAAAATCTTTTCATCTATCAACGCTGATACCGGTAAGCAGTTAAAACAGTCTGTAAATGTTTTCCAGAGTTTCACACTGAATCTGCGCTTGCACTCATCATAGAATCCATAGATGCGGTTTACTGATGCACACTCATGGTTTCCCCTTAGAAGAAAGAAGTTCTCAGGGTACTTGACCTTATAAGCCAAAAGAAGGCATATTGTCTCAAGGCTCTGCTTTCCTCGGTCCACGTAATCGCCCAAGAAAAGATAGTTCGACTGAGGAGGATATCCACCATATTCAAAGAGCCTCAGGAGATCAGAATATTGGCCATGGACATCACCTGATCAGAATAATTTATGCAATATTGACATTAGTATGGAGCTTTCGGTAAGTTGATCAAGCTTCTCTAAATTAACACTCAGATTCAGAAGGAAAGAAATTACAGAAGTTGTTGATATATTTTTATTCAAAAATGTTCTGCTGTAAGAATCTAGTATGACATATAGTTTGTTTTTTCTGTGAATACGCAAAAGCCTTGCGTATCATTGCAGTGTATCATGTATGACATAGAGTGATATACCATAACTTTAGGATAAATAAAATGACACAGAGACCTGATATACACAACCATTGCCTGAAGTGTAACAGTGAGAAATATGAAAGAAAAACATTTAGAGAACTAAAACAGCTGTGTTTCGTCAGCAAACGGATACTCCAATCATCAGTTGTTCATCTTAATTCTGAAACCGAACACTTTGACAATAAGCTAGCTGAACAACTAACCATCCGATGCTCTTATATACTGTACATGGCGAGGGATGCCAATTCTCCAGCCCTACAGTTAACTACCAACGCAAGCCTTTTGTTTGAACATACTGCTTTACAACTGTGCATAATGATAAACAACATGTTCTCCAAAGTTAATCAATAACATCAAATCCTGAATGGATGAATATACCGCTTTACAGCTGTGCACAATGATTCTCCAAAGCTAATCAACAACAACAAATCCTGAATGGATAAATATGCTGAATGGATTAACCTATGGTTCTCCAAAGCTAATCAACAACAACAAATCAACAACAACAACAAATCCTGAATGGATAAATATGCTGCTTTACAACTGTGCACAATGATAAACAACACTCGTAATATACGGGTCTCCAAAAGTCAATCAACACCATCAAATCCCAAACGGACCCATCAAATAAAACATTGGCAGCTTTCCATTATGAACAGAACCCCAACTAAATCTGGCCTTTTGTCAGATTCTGAAGCACCTAAAACTTAGCAAGCATGGTTAATCCATCATAAACCCCATTGATGCTGCAATGACTCACCAAGAAGCACTCGGCACACATTCAATTGGATGAGTACCTTGCAAACCACCCACCAAGGAGCACTCAGTACAACATCCAATACAGAGCATGGCCTTTCTATCAGCCGTGAACATCTTCGGATGTGCACAACCAAAGATTCAAAGTGAGTTTCATCCCACTTAGTACTGAAATCGCTAGAGGAGAGCTACTGCAGACGATGAATCTCTACCGAACTCCCCGGCCCCGAAGAAAAAAACACGGCAAACCACAGCCACCTACCGCGCGTTGACCAACGAGACCGATCCGGCCGAGATGGCATTCCGAGGGCGGCCGGCACGGGGAGAGAGAGAGGGATGAATCGAGGGAGGGGAGGGATTACCGCAGATTTTGATGGGGGCCTCGAGCTCCAGGAGGTTGGGCTGCGCGAGGAAGATCTCCTTGGAGGCGGCGCAGAGCTGCTTGATCTCCGACTCGGACAGCTGCGCGTTCTTCCCGGGCTTGAGGCTCTTCACCTCCAGCAGCCTGGCGATGATGTTGTCCAGCAGCGCCGGATCCATCCCCTTCTCCGTCAATCAAGAGCTTCTCAACAACGGCGGCAGTTAAAAGAAGAAGAAGAAGAAAACAAAGCTATCCCCGCAACAGCAGCGAAAAGGAAAGGAATCAAGCACAGATCGAGCAAATCTCGCTCTGCTTTGCTCTTTTGGGGGATTGGATTGGAGGCGGCTGCGGGCTCGTGATGATCACTGCGCCGGCCGGGAGGGTCCGAACCAAAGGTACCTTTTTTCTCCTCGGCCTTTCCGGTCTCCGGCCGCTTTATTCCCTCGTGCTCCGGGATTCCTTCTTGTTCTTGTTCTTGGAGGAGGCCGGAGCTGGTCTCGTCTCCTCTCCTCTCGCCCGGTGGGGATTTTCGCCTGCCCTTCTCACTGATCTCTTCTTGTTCTTGGCATTGGTCAGGGTCTCCTCTCCCACCCTCTCCCTCTCTCTCTCTCTCTCTCTCTCTACCTCTCTCTGTTACTTTCTCTCTCCTTGTGCCAATTCCCCAAGGACTAGTATTGGACTTTGTGGAATAATAAAGCATGTGATGTTTGCATAAAAGCCCCTGTGGATGCTTGATTATTGTGCTTGGGCCCCTGGTTGGAGATCACAAGGACAGTGTTGGGGTTGTTTCTGCAAAGTGCTTTGGCCCCCCCATGTCCTTCTCACTTGACATTTCCTAGTCAGATTTTTTGTTGGGTTGCATGCAACTATGCAAGTGATGTTTTTGGAGGGATGGTAGATGATGAGAGCCTGTGAAGTGCAGGAAAATGGCTGGTGCTGGTGGAGGTATTTATTGAGCTGGAGAGACCTTTTCTTCTTATTCTTCTTGGTTTGTGATACATGTGGCACTCAATTGGCAATTGCAACTGCTGCTCTATTTGTCATCATCCCGAAAGTGCCTTTCTGCTCCCGAGCTCATTTGAGCTCGGTGAACAGTAAAATAAAAAAAAAATTCAAAATCGAAAAAAATTCAAAAAATTCTAAATTTTTTTGGGAGAAACATTGACAAAAGTTCTAAGTGCCTGCAAAAATTCATCATGAAATCACATTCCTGTAAGGCGTGACAAAAAAACAAATTCAGTGCTTCAAAATGCTTTTGAAAGTAGCTTTTCCTGTAAGGCGCCTTCTAGGAATGTGATTTCATGACGAATTTTTGCAAGCACTTAGAACTTTTGTCAATGTTTCTCCCAAAAAAAATGGATTTTTTGAATTTTTTATTTAGTTTTGATTTTACTGTTCACCCGAGCTCATTTGAGCTCGGGTGCAGAAACTCCGCGTCCTCATCATCCTTCTTTTATTTATTTTGATTTGGAACTGAAGTTGGTTGCTACTAACATAGTAAGGCAACTTCATGCTGGAACTCCATTTGGCAATTCTGGTGATGCCGTTGCAATAGAATTGCAAAATGCCATTTGCATCATACGGAATTGTTTTGTTCGTTTGCCCTTCTCTTCCGCTCGGCGCAACTGAAACTAGTTGCTACGAACAAAGAACTATATACTGCCATATACTCTCCCTGTCCTAAAATAAGTGACTCGATTTTGTACTAACTTCAGTACAAAGTTAGTATAAAGCCGAGTCACTTATTTGGAACAAATGGAGTTTTTTTTAGGTATGGAAGTTTGGAATTGGCGTTGGATTTCTATGTGAAATCTTTGCAGGATTGGTCAATACATGTGTTTGTTATGTCCCATATTTCCACGTCATCTTTTATCCTTTTCATGGGAGAGGAAAATAAGATTAGTACATTATCTAACCGAAACTACAATTATTCACGGCCCACATGTCGTTAGATATTTCCTTGTATGTAATGGATCGAACTGTCTAGCACACATTAGATGGTGGACGTATCTGGCATGGGACAATCGGAGAAGTAGGAGACAGCCTTATGCTCTGTACACTTCTTTTGAATTATATAAGGGATCTCCAATTTTGATGTGTTGTAAACACATCCTCCGGCCGGCACAGCCACTAACTACTAAGCAACCAATAGGTAAAACATATAAAATTTAAAATAATGGCGCTATAGTGGTTTCGCAGGGCCAATCTAAACGGCATCCCATCTTAAAAAAAAATGAATGGCATCCCATCTAAAAAAAAGCTCAACAGGTTTAGCGGGATATACCACCGTTTAGCTTCGATTTAGCTGATTTGGAGGCTACCGCCGTTTGCCATAGCGTGCTATATTCAACTTTGGTAATTTTTAAACTATGTGAAAGCCGTCACAAGACCATAACTAAAGGTACCAATGTGATGATATTATATAGTAGCAACAAACATTGTATTTTATTTTTGTCTATGCGTCATGACATACACATGGTCTAAGCAATGTCATCAGCATAACGATCATCATGCACTCTCTTCATTACAAAATATAGCGGATCTTAATTTTGTCCACACTTTGTACACCTTGACCGACTTAAAAGAATCTACTACAATATGAAATCAATATTACTCCATCCGTCCCAAAATGTAAGACCATTTTTTACACTATGATAGTGTCAAAAGTAATCTTACATTTTTGGACGGAGGGAGTACTAAATCCATCATGCAATACATATTATATTATATTTATTTGGCAACGCAAATATGTATCTCTAAACTTGGTCAGACTTTGCAAACCTTCACGTAGACAAAACTGATACACACAAATTTTTAAGGTGGAAAAAGTAACACTACCAACCTAGCCAGGTCCTAAACTAGGCAGCCATGCCACAACCACCAGCACCGTAGCAGTAGGGTCGCCATGACAATGAGATTGTGCATCGTGTACCAATTCTTTTATCAGGATTTGGTTGGTGGTGATGACCGATGAGTGGTCTTCCTCTTTGTCATCCTCTGCCCTTGGAATCTTTGGAGGACACGAGGACGGGCGCATGCAAAACCCGGAATGTTTCGCCACTAATGGCGCACTGATGAAAATCATCCGTCCGTCCCTCTTTCTGTCTGTCCGTCCGTCTGTCATGCTTTGAGATTTGCGCGCGAGATCAGCCGTCGTCGAACCGCCAAATGTAATGTAATTAATTAAGGACGCTTCGAGGAATCACGGCGACTGTCGACCTGTCTTGGCTTGGAACAGACGATTGGTCGTATCTGCAGGATGCATTAGTCTAACTTGCATGTCCCTAGTTTAAGCAAAGATATTGATGATAATTTGCGTAGATGGATGCCCCTACGCGTTCGTTCAACAGTTTGTAGCTTTGTAGGATTATTATTATTTTTCTTGTTATGATCACCATGTGCAAGTACGTTAAGATTGCTCAGCTAGCTTGCAACATTTTTAATGCTAGTATAGTAGTAGTACTTACTTTTGAGAGAAGCAAGAAATGGTAACACGTCAACAGAGACCAGGCAGATTATTTTGATGCAAGCAATCAAACCATAGCTATCATTGGAGGATCTGGGAATGTATGCGATTAACCTTTTTAGAAATTGCTGTATAAAACGCGCTCATGCTAACGATATTTTTGCTCCTAGTAGCTATAGATGGCCAAATATACACAAGCATCCAACCT
This sequence comes from Aegilops tauschii subsp. strangulata, assembly GCF_002575655.3. Lineage (NCBI taxonomy): Eukaryota > Viridiplantae > Streptophyta > Magnoliopsida > Poales > Poaceae > Aegilops > Aegilops tauschii. The sequence continues at coordinate 485,552,851 of NC_053040.3, forward strand.
TCTTTTGTGCAAACAAAAAGTCCAAGTGGACATGTGTTTTATTTTCGGGAAATCTAGCAGGCATATGCCGCACACCAGACTATTTGGGGTTGGCCGTGTATGGATCACACTAACTCCAGCTAGTGCTCGGTCTAGGTGTCGGGCCGGCGGTGTCAATACAAAGTTCATCGGCGGTGTAGAATAAGTTCTCCTCGTTCTGACGAGATGTTGGTTGGCCTCGATGGAGAACATGTGGAGCTTTGATCAGGGCTAGTTTTGGGCCCATTTTTGTCAACATTTCCTCTAGGTGGTCTAGGACGCCATTGTTCGGCGGAGTGGACGACAATGGTTCATGTTGTGCTCTTTTGGCGTCTTCTTCCATTCGGCGATGCACGGCCAACTTCCGGTTTGCCACAAAGCTAGTAAGGTAAAGCCTCCCTGGTTCTATCTAGTCGGATCGGGATGGTTGTTCAGTCAGCTTCATCACCCTCTTCTCTGGACGGCTGATCCTCAAATAAATGTCGCCAGCTTTTTTGGCTCCAACTAGCGACTTCCCGACCGATGCGTCAACAACGTTGCCCTAACTTTGAGATTGTTTCAAAGATCCAGTGGCAACATTAAGCTTTGTTCATGGCATGCCGCTAGCGAGTGCAAGAGGGTTTTATTTTCTAATTTTGTAATTATGTTCTTGTAGGGTTGGACAATTTTAAAACATGGCCTTGGCCTTCTCACAATAGGAAACACGGTGACTCAAAATACCTCTTTTTTACCAGTTATACATGAATATGGTAGGACAGAACAACGGTAAGGTTGCCGTGGTGGCATGAATTGGTGTCTATGTATTTTTGCATACATATATTTAGCTGGTCCGGATGCTAAGCCTGATCGTGTCTGGTTTCTTGTCTGGTCTATCCCCACGAGACAAAGTTGTGCGGGAGCCATGGACCAAGGCGCCACTCTATTCCTCGAAAGCAGGGGCATAAGGTAGGCAAGGCTTAGCGTTAGATAGGTTGGCATTGCGCCGAGGCGGAGGGTAGGCAACCCCCCATGCCCCCCCCCCAAATGATTGCAACGCGACAACTATTTCCCCCATTAAGCGAGATTGTGGGAACTTTCGCTGCGAGCATTAACACTAACTGACCAGTCCACTTGCGCACACTTTTAAAAGGAAATAGTGAGAAAGGAGCAATGCGGGGGGAGAGGGGGAGCGGACTTGAACCGTGGTCTCCAAGATAGATTGTAATGTTGTCTAAAAAAAGATAGCTTGCAATGGTGCTAGCCACCGGGCCAGTGTCGGGCTTCTAATCAAGTAATATGGCGGGATGTAGTTGAGGCGAAATGAGCCCGGGTTTCGCTGGTATTGTTTTTTTTCTTCCGGGATGTTTCTTTTCTTTTTCCTTCTCCATTTTTTTTCTTTCATTCTTTTTTAATTTACTTCTTTGATTTTATTTTTCGTTTCCTTTTTCCTTTTGGTTCTTTTCTTTTCTTTTTTGGGTTTCATTTTTTTGGTTTTCTTTGTTTCTTTTGGTTTTCATTCTAAATTTTTTGTATATGTCTACAAAATTTTCTAATACACATTAATAATTTTTTCAATACAAATTTAACATTTTGTAATACATAGTCAATATTTTTTACACATATTTTTAACATTTTCAAATATAAGATTAAATTTTTTTGAATACATGGTTAACATTTTTTCTATACACTTTAATTTTTTTTCAAATGCTTGATTAATTTCAAATAAAAGATTAACATCTTTCTAATACAGGGTCAACATTTTTTCTATGAATATTTAACATTTTTCAAATGCAAGATTTTTTTTGAATGCATGGTCAAAAAAAAATTCTATACACATTTAACATATTCCAAATGCTTTATTCATATTTTTTAAAAACATTTTCAACATTTTTTCAAAATGCCTGATTAATATTTCAATATACATGGTCAAGAGATTTGATCATATTTTCAATAGATGGTCAACTTTTTTCTTTACACATTCAACATTTTTCAAACGGTTGATTAATTTTTTTCAAGTACTTGTTTTTTTTTTTCAAATGCTTGATTAACATATTTTAAATACATGATCAAAAATTTTCACATGAATTGTATATTTTTCGTATACATGGTCAACATTTTTTAATACATATTTAACATTTTTCAAATGCATGATTAACATTTTTTAAAACATTATGAAAAGGATATTTTGTAATATATATGTTTAGAATTTTTGTAAGTGTAAACAAAAGTAAGAAAATAAATTAGAAAAAGAAAACAGAAGGTCAAACAAACAAAAAAGCGGCAGTGGCCTCACGCTAGCTGGGCCAGCCCATTTAGGTCGGCGCCTTCAACGAGAGCTGACTGTCTCGCTTGCAGCGAGACATAGTCGTGCCCGATTGCAGCGGGGGACTAGTACTAATAATATTAGGTTTAATTATTCGGCCACCGGGCCATTAGCAAAGATATGTATGGGCTAAAATCATGTCAAGCCCAAAAGCAACAAGGGCCATGGCTGCACGTTCTCAGCAATCGTGGAGGTCCCCTAAAAAAACAATCGTGGAGGTAGATGTCATAGTGCAACCCACTGGTCATAATGTCCCGATCTCACTTCAGTTGATATGACACCCCCCTCTCCCCCCGAGCAAAATATCGAGGCATTTGTAGAAGTTCTAGAACAACAAAGAATCGGAAGCACACCATTTGAGCGAGACCATGGCACAAACAAATTTGGGAACTCCCTCTTGATAAGCAAAATGAAGCACACCAATTCTATATTTCCGAAGGCCGATACATGCCATACATGAGAGAGTACCCATATAATGATGATCCACCAAAACATCATCGGCGTTTCCAATACGAATGGCTCGAGTTTTCACCTTACACAAAGCGTGCATATTGCTGCCATTGTTTTCTCTTCTCAAGAAAGCCAATTGGGAAGTGCGGGTCAGAAACATTTAATGTCTTGGGCTTTGATAGGTGGAAGAAGGTGAATAATGGGAAAGAGTGTGCTTTTTAAACTCATATGGGTAAAGATGCTGGTTCAACCCATAAGTTCTTGGTTTGTTGTTATGAGAATTTTAAAAACATCATGACTCATATCGATAAGGTGTTTGTGAAAGCATATGCAAAAACGACTGTAGATGCAAGGTGAAGGCTCAAAGTTACAATTGATTCCATTCGGTAAGCAATATTTTTCTTACATCTTCTGTTACAATAATAAAAATATTGTATATTTTGTAGTATCCTAACAAAAAAATTATACGATATGACGCAGGCGGTTAACATTCCAAGCTTTTGCTTTTAGAGGCCATGATGAATCTCCAGGATCCATTAACCGGGGTAGTTTCATTGAACTGGTAAAAATTTTGGCTTCTCATAACAAGGAGGTGAAAGATGCTGTCTTGGAAAATGCTCCTGGAAATGCAAAGTACACATCTCATTTTGTTCAATAGGAAATTCTTAGTATACTTTCTCGGAAGGTGCAAAGAAGAATTAGAGAAGAAATTGGTGATCACAATTTTTGTATAATAGTTGATGAAGCTCGCGATGAATCCAAAAAAGGGCAAATGACATTGGTCCTCCGGTTTTCCGACACTGAAGAGTTCATACAGGAGCGTGAATGACACTCTTGCATTGACTCCCAAGGAGACAATTTGTACTATCCTAGCAGATAACAATTTAAATGTGGAAGATATCAGAGGTCAAGCATATGACGGGGCCAACAATATGCGAGGGGAGTGGAATGGATTGAAAGCTTTAATTCTGAAGGAGTGCCATTATGTATATTACATTCATTATATGGTGCATCAACTTCAATTGGCTCTTGTTGGAGAGGTACATGAAGTGCATACTTTTTTTTTCAACATGCCAATTTCTTCCTAAATGTTGTTAGTGCTTCACCTAAATGCAATGACGAATTACTAGCAAATCAAGCCTTCGAGATTGCACGTGAAATTGAACTGAGGGAGCTTGATACGGGAAAAGGGGCAAACCAGATTGACTCTTTACAGAGGCCAGTAGACACTAGATGGAGTTCACACTTCAATTCAGTTCAGATCTTGAGGAAGATGTTTGGTGCTGAAATTACAGTCCTACGAAGTATAGCAAATGATTGTTCGGTCACAAAATATTCCCGTGAAGATGCTGGAGGCACCCTAAGGATAATTATTTCTTCTGATTTTGTGTTCATTTTGCACCTCATGGAGAGGATTACGAAAATCGCAGATGTCTTGTGCCAAACACTCAAGAAGAAATCTTTGGACATTTTGAATGCATTAGATACAGTCTCGAACACTGAGGTGCTCCTCTCTGATCTAAGAGAAGAAGTATGGGAACCTCTCATAGAGGAGGTTATGACCTTTTGTATGAAGCATGAATTTGAGATCCCCGATATGAGTCGCAAGTATGTCCCTTTCCTCTATCTATATAATAGAATAATATGAATCACATCTGCTTTACTCTAAGACATATATTGTATCTGCAATTTGCAGGTATATTGACTAAGTCTCATAATAAAAATAATGACATCATAGTGCTTCACCACTACAAAATAGATGCGTTCAATGTGGCGATAGACCAACAACCGGTTGAGCTGAATGACCGTTTTAGCATTCAGACTACAAAGCTTATGACACTCTGCGCATCCTTGGATCCAAGGCATGAGTCATTTGACATGTCAAAGATTTGCGGGCTTGGGGAAAAATTCTATGCAACATATTTTTCTAGTCAAGAGCAGGCTCAACTGTAGCCGCAACTTCCACACTATCAATTAGATGTTCGCAACCATCCAGAACTAAATTTATTTTCATCACTTGCTGATTCGAGTGTTGCATTGCATCAAACATGTAAAGCTTCTATGTATCAAATGGTTGATAGATTATTGCGACTGGTCATCACTCTCCAGGTGTCAAATGGTTGATAGATTATTGCAACGGTGGAGAGAGCTTTTTCAGTAATGAAGCTTACCAAGATACATCTCCGAAGTAAAACGGGTGACAATTTTCTTCGACATTACATGCTTGTATACATTGGGAAGTAAATAGATACGAAGTTCAATGTCAATGGGATTATTGATTTGTTCGATCGACTGGCCAGGGGGCATAGATCTTCATTCAAACTAGTAGAAATGTAGTTTGTTTAATTGTAAAGCTTATACTGTTACATATTTGATACCGATGCAATATTCAAGACTTGAAATATTTTTGTGTTATGTCTCTTGTGTGTTTCAATGTCCCCCCACCCCCCGCCCATGCCCCCCAATGGTGAAATCCTAGCTCCGCCCCTGATTGTGTAGGCGAGGCTTTTAGCAGGGTGGGCACAACAACCTTTAGTGTCGCATGGGGCAGGTCCTCCTCCCCCCAACACTGAACCTAGTCTATTAGTGAGCCCCAACTTCAGCCCTTAGCCGACGCGGCTTACTGCTTCATCAAGCGCTGGAGCGGTCGCTAGACACCTTGTTGGTTCGGCTAAACCAGAGTCAATTGTCCGGAAAGTGTCATCTTTGATAACTACATGTATGCCATGAATGTGTACCCACATGACAACGGATGGGCCCTTCTTGTCATTTTGGGAGCAACATGGTGGGAGGAGGGTGCATTGTGTCAACAAGTTTGCTAAATGGAGTACATTGCACGAAAATATCCAATGGGTCATGGTGCCATGCAAGGATGGAATGAACACCACACGATTCAGTTGAGATTCATGCTCTTCACTTACCCAGAAACTTGTATAAATCCATTCCTTGTCTAGTTTACTTTTTACACCACGTGTATATCAACAGAGAGTTATGACGGCCAGACTGTAAGTGCTCAAGTGCCCTCTTAGTGGTTTTGTAGTATTGAAGATAAATAGGTTAGGGACTAATGTGTTTGTGAGTATACACAGGAGTCATAGTCCCTGAAGATTTGGTTTAATTGACGGAAGACGATCCCTAAAAATATATTTCTTCAAGTGAAGAAATTGGTACAGCCTCTGAAGAAATTGATGTGAAGACTTTTGAACCTTGAAGACTTTGTTTTCATGTTTCTTTCTTCTTATTTGAGTCATAGGAAAAACCGTACTATTAAATGGGGTCTAGGTTAAATATGTTTCATATTTCCAATGTGATGCTCAATCCTATACGTACACTTGCAGCTTCTATTGAAGCCTTTGGAAACCTCTGGAACAGCTGACGAATTCGCTAGCGACATTGACGCAGTTCATCTGATCGCCGACGAATTTGGTCAGGCAAAGGAATTAGGATTTCGTCAGTGTGATCTGACTATCGTGAGGAAATTGAGTGCCCCGACGAAATTGAGAGTATAATTTTCCGACCATTGTTGTGCCGCGTGCCAGTTGTCGACTGGATCCTTATCCTTACAATGGTCATGTCTGAAGGGGCATTTATTGTTGGAAATATGCCCTAGAGGCAATAATAAAATGGTTATTATTATATTTCCTTGTTCATGATAATTGTCTATTGTTCATGCTATAATTGTGTTATCCGGAAATCGTAATACATGTGTGAACACATAGACCATAACATGTCCCTAGTGAGCCTCTAGTTGACTAGCTCGTTGATCAATAGATGGTTACGGTTTCCTGACCATGGACATTGGATGTCATTGATAACGGGATCACTTCATTGGGAGAATGATGTGATGGACAAGACCCAATCCTAAGCATAGCACTAGATCGTGTAGTTCGTTTGCTAAAACTTTTCTAATGTCAAGTATCATTTCCTTAGACCATGAGATCGTGCAACTCCCGAATACTGTAGGAATGCTTTGGGTGTACCAAACGTCACAAAGTAACTTGGTGGCTATAAAGGTGCACTACAGGTATCTCTGAAAGTGTCTGTTGGGTTGACACGGATCGAGACTGGGATTTGTCACTCCGTATGACGGAGAGGTATCTCTGGGCCCACTCGGTATTGCATCATCATAATGAGCTCAATGTGACTAAGTAGTTAGCCACGGGATCATGCATTACGGAACGAGTAAAGTGACTTGCCGGTAACGAGATTGAACGAGGTATTGGGATACCGACGATCGAATCTCGGGCAAGTAAAGTACCGATTGACAAAGGGAATTGTATACGGGATTACTTGAATCCTCGACATCGTGGTTCATCCGATGAGATCATCGAGGAACATGTGGGAGCCAACATGGGTATCCAGATCCCGCTGTTGGTTATTGACCGGAGAGTCGTCTCGGTCATGTCTGCATGTCTTCCGAACCCGTAGGGTCTACACACTTAAGGTTCGGTGACGCTAGGGTTGTAGAGATATTAGTATGCGGTAACCCGAAAGTTGTTTCGAGTCCCGGATGAGATCCCGGACGTCACGAGGAGTTCCAGAATGGTCCGGAGGCGAAGAATTGTATATAGGAAGTCCAGTTTCGGCCACCGGGAAAGTTTCGGGGGTCACCGGTATTGTACCGAGACCACCGGAAGGGTCCCGGGGGTCCACCGGGTGGGGCCACCTATCTCGGAGGGCCCCATGGGCTGAAGTGGGAGGGAAACCAGCCCCTGGTGGGCTGGTGCGCCCCCCTTGGGCCTCCCCCTGCGCCTAGGGTTGGAAACCCTAGGGGCGGGGGGCGCCCCACTTGGCTTGGGGGGCAAGCCACCCCCCTGGAGATTGGATCTCCCAGGGGCCGGAGCCCCCCCCAGGGCCTCTATATATAGTGGAGGGGAGGGATGGCAGTCGCACCACAAGCCCTGGCGCCTCCCTCCCTCCCGTGACACCTCTTCCTCCCCGCTTGCGCTTGGCGAAGCCCTGCCGGGATCCCGCTACTTCCACCACCACGCCGTTGTGCTGCTGGATCTCCATCAACCTCTCCTTCCCCCTTGCTGGATCAAGAAGGAGGAGACGTCGCTGCTCCATACGTGTGTTGAACGCGGAGGTGCCGTCCGTTCGGTGCTCGGTCATCGGTGATTTGGATCACGACGAGTACGACTCCATCAACCCCGTTCACTTGAACGCTTCCGCTCGCGATCTACAAGGGTATGTAGATGCACTCCTCTCTCTTGTTGCTAGATAACTCCATAGATTGATCTTGGTGATGCGTAGAATTTTTTTAAAATTCTGCTACGATCCCCAACAGTGGCATCATGAGCTAGGTCTATGCGTAGTTACTATGCACGAGTAGAACACAAGATTGTTGTGGGCGTAGATCATGTCAATTTACTTGCCGCTACTAGTCTTATCTTGATTCGGCGGCATCGTGGGATGAAGCGGCCCGGACCGACCTTACACGTACGCTTACGTGAGACAGGTTCCACCGACTGACATGCACTAGTTGCATAAGGTGGCTAGCGGGTGTCTGTCTCTCCCACTTTAGTCGGATCGGATTCGATGAAAAGGGTCCTTATGAAGGGTAAATAGTAATTGGCATATCACGTTGTGGTTTTACGTAGGTAAGAAACGTTCTTGCTAGAAACCTATAGAAGCCACGTAAAAACATGCAACAACAATTAGAGGACGTCTAACTTGTTTTTGCAGCATATGCCTTGTGATGTGATATGGCCAGAAGATGTGATGAATGATATATGTGATGTATGAGATTGATCATGTTCTTGTAATAGGAATCACGACTTGCATGTCGATGAGTATGACAACCGGCAGGAGCCATAGGGGTTGTCTTTATTTTTTGTATGACCTGCGTGTCATTGAATAACGCCATGTAAATTACTTTACTTTATTGCTAAACACGTTAGCCGTAGAAGTGGAAGTAATCGTTGGCGTGACAACTTCATGAAGACACGATGATGGAGATCATGGTGTCATGCCGGTGACGAAGATGATCATGGCGCCCCGAAGATGGAGATCAAAAGGAGCAAAATGATATTGGCCATATCATGTCACTATTTGATTGCATGTGATGTTTATCATGTTTTACTTCTTATTTGCTTAGTACGACGGTAGTAAATAAGATGATCCCTTATAATAATTTCAAGAAAGTGTTCCCCCTAACCGTGCGCCGTTGCGAAAGTTCGTTGTTTCGAAGCACCACGTGATGATCGGGTGTGATAGATTCCAACGTTCACATACAACGGGTGTAAGACAGATTTACACATGCAAAACACTTAGGTTGACTTGACGAGCCTAGCATGTACAGACATGGCCTCGGAACACAAGAGACCGAAAGGTCGAACATGAGTCGTATCGAAGATACGATCAACATGGAGATGTTCACCGATGATGACTAGTCCGTCTCACGTGATGATCGGACACGGCCTAGTTGACTCGGATCATGTATCACTTAGATGACTAGAGGGATGTCTGTCTGAGTGGGAGTTCATTAAATAATTTGATTAGATGAACTTAATTATCATGAACTTAGTCTAAAATCTTTACAATATGTCTTGTAGATCAAATGGCCCACGCTAATATAAACCTCAACTTCAACGCGTTCCTAGAGAAAACCAAGCTGAAAGACGATGGTAGCAACTATACGGACTGGGTGCGGAACTTGAGGATCATCCTCATAGCTGCCAAGAAAGCATATGTCCTTGAAGCACTGCTAGGTGAAGCACCCGTCCCAGCACACCCAGACGTTATGAACGCCTGGCAAACACGTGTTGATGATTACTCCCTGGTTCAGTGCGGCATGCTTTACAACTTAGAACCGGGGCTCCAAAAGCGTTTTGAGCAGCACGGAGCATATGAGATGTTCCAAGAGCTGAAAATGGTTTTCCAAGCTCATGCCCGGGTCGAGAGATATGAAGTCTCCGACAAGTTCTACAGTTGTAAGATGGAGGAGAATAGTTCCGTCAGCGAACACATACTCAAAATGTCTGGGTTGCACAACCGCTTGTCTCAGCTGGGAGTTAATCTCCCGGATGACGCGGTCATTGACAGAATCCTTCAGTCGCTCCCACCTAGCTACAAGAGCTTTGTGATGAACTTCAATATGCAGGGGATGGAAAAGACCATCCCTGAGGTATATTCAATGCTGAGATCAGCGGAGGTAGAGATCAAGAAGGAACATCAAGTGTTGATGGTGAATAAAACCAATAAGTTCAAGAAAGGCAAGGGTAAGAAGAACTTCAAGAAGGACGGCAAAGGAGTTGCCGCGCCCGGTAAGCCAGTTGCCGGGAAGAAGACAAAGAATGGACCTAAGCCTGAGACTGAGTCCTTTTATTGCAAGGGAAACGGTCACTGGAAGCGGAACTGCCCCAAGTACTTAGCGGATAAGAAGGCCGGCAATACCAAAGGTATATGTGATATACATGTTATTGATGTGTACCTAACAAGCGCTCGTAGTAGCTCCTGGGTATTTGGTACCGGTGCGGTTGCTCATATTTGTAACTCAAAGCAGGAGCTGCGGAATAAGCGGAGACTGGCGAAGGACGAGGTGACGATGCGCGTCGGGAATGGTTCCAAGGTCGATGTGATCGCCGTCGGCACGCTACCTCTACATTTACCTACGGGATTAGTTTTAAACCTCAATAATTGTTATTTAGTGCCAACTTTGAGCATGAACATTGTGTCTGGATCTCGTTTAATGCGAGATGGCTACTCATTTAAATCCGAGAATAATGGTTGTTCTATTTATATGAGAGATATGTTTTATGGTCATGCCCTGCTGGTCAATTGTTTATTCTTGATGAATCTCGAACGTGATGTTACACATATTCATAGTGTGAATGCCAAGAAATGTAAGGTTGATAATGATAGTCCCACATATTTGTGGCACTGCCGCCTTGGTCACATTGGTGTCAAACGCATGAACAAACTTCATGCAGATGGACTTTTGGAGTCTCTTGATTATGAATCATTTGACACGTGCGAACCATGCCTCATGGGCAAAATGACCAAGACTCCGTTCTCCGGAACAATGGAGCGAGCAACCAACTTATTGGAAATCATACATACTGATGTGTGCGGTCCAATGAGCGTTGAGGCTCGCGGTGGCTATCGTTATGTTCTCACCCTCACTGATGACTTGAGTAGATATGGGTATGTCTACTTAATGAAACACAAGTCTGAGACCTTTGAAAAGTTCAAGGAATTTCAGAGTGAGGTTGAGAATCAACGTGACAGGAAAATAAAGTTCTTACGATCAGATCGTGGAGGGAAATATTTGAGTCACGAATTTGGCACACACTTAAGAAAATGTGGAATTGTTTCACAACTCACGCCGCCTGGAACACCTCAGCGTAATGGTGTGTCCGAACGTTGTAATCGCACTCTATTGGATATGGTGCGATCTATGATGTCTCTTACCGATCTACCGCTATCATTCTGGGGTTATGCTTTAGAGACTGCCGCATTCACTTTAAATAGGGCTCCGTCTAAATCCGTTGAGACGACACCGTATGAATTATGGTTTGGAAAGAAACCTAAGCTGTCGTTTCTTAAAGTTTGGGGATGCGATGCTTATGTCAAGAAACTTCAACCTGAAAAGCTCAAACCCAAGTCGGAAAAATGCGTCTTCATAGGATACCCTAAGGAAACCATTGGGTATACCTTCTACCTCAGATCCGAAGGCAAGATCTTCGTTGCCAATAATGGGTCCTTTCTGGAGAAAGAGTTTCTCTCGAAAGAAGTAAGTGGGAGGAAAGTGGAACTTGATGAGATGACCCCTCTCGAACCAGAAAGTAGCACAACACAAGAAAATGTTTCTGTGGTGCCTGCGCCGACTAGAGAGGAAGTTAATGATGACGATCATGATCAAGTTGCCACTGAACTTCGTAGGTCCACAAGGACACGTTCCGCACCAGAGTGGTACGGCAACCCTGTTCTGGAAATCATGTTGTTGGACAACGGTGAACCTTCAAACTATGAAGAAGCAATGGCGGGTCCAGATTCCAACAAATGGCTTGAAGCCATGCAATCCGAGATAGGATCCATGTATGAAAACAAAGTATGGACTTTGACAGACTTGCCCGATGATCGGCGAGCGATAGAAAATAAATGGATCTTTAAGAAGAAGACGGACGCGGATGGAAATGTTACCATCTATAAAGCTCGACCTGTCGCTAAGGGTTATCGACAAGTTCAAGGTGTTGACTACGATGAGACCTTCTCACCCGTAGCGAAGCTGAAGTCCGTCCGAATCATGTTAGCAATTGCCGCATTCTACGATTATGAAATATGGCAAATGGACGTCAAAACGGCATTCCTTAACGGCTTCCTTAAGGAAGAATTGTATATGATGCAGCCGGAAGGTTTTGTCGATCCTAAGAATGCTAACAAAGTATGCAAGCTCCAGCGCTCAATCTATGGGCTGGTGCAGGCATCTCGGAGTTGGAACATTCGCTTTGATGAGATGATCAAAGCGTTTGGGTTTACGCAGACTTATGGAGAAGCCTGTGTTTACAAGAAAGTGAGTGGGAGCTCTGTAGCATTTCTCATATTATATGTGGATGACATACTATTGATGGGAAATGATATAGTATTCTTGGAAAGTATAAAGGCCTACTTGAATAAGTGTTTTTCAATGAAGGACCTTGGAGAAGCTGCTTACATATTAGGCATCAAGATCTATAGAGATAGATCGAGACGCCTCATAGGTCTTTCACAAAGCACATACCTTGACAAGATATTGAAGAAGTTCAATATGGATCAGTCCAAGAAGGGGTTCTTGCCTGTATTGCAAGGTGTGAGATTGAGCACGGCTCAATGCCCGACCACGGCAGAAGATAGAGAAAAGATGAGTGTCATCCCCTATGCCTCGGCCATAGGGTCTATTATGTATGCCATGCTGTGTACCAGACCTGATGTAAACCTTGCCGTAACTTTGGTAGGAAGGTACCAAAGTAATCTCGGCATGGAACACTGGACAGCGGTCAAGAATATCCTGAAGTACCTGAAAAGGACTAAGGATATGTTTCTCGTTTATGGAGGTGACGAAGAGCTCGTCGTAAAGGGTTACGTCGATGCTAGCTTCGACACAGATCTGGATGACTCTAAGTCACAAACCGGATACGTGTATATTTTGAATGGTGGGGCAGTCAGCTGGTGCAGTTGCAAGCAAAGCGTCGTGGCGGGATCTACATGTGAAGCGGAGTACATGGCAGCCTCGGAGGCAGCACATGAAGCAATCTGGATGAAGGAGTTCATTGCCGACCTAGGAGTTATTCCCAATGCATCAGGGCCGATGACTCTCTTCTGTGACAACACTGGAGCTATTGCCCTTGCCAAGGAGCCCAGGTTTCACAAGAAGACTAGGCACATCAAGCGTCGCTTCAACTCCATTCGCGAAAATGTTCAAAATGGAGACATAGATATTTGTAAAGTGCATACGGATTTGAATGTCGCAGATCCGTTGACTAAACCTCTTCCACGAGCAAAACATGATCAACACCAGAACGCTATGGGTGTACGATTCATCACAATGTAACTAGATTATTGACTCTAGTGCAAGTGGGAGACTGTTGGAAATATGCCCTAGAGGCAATAATAAAATGGTTATTATTATATTTCCTTGTTCATGATAATTGTCTATTGTTCATGCTATAATTGTGTTATCCGGAAATCGTAATACATGTGTGAACACATAGACCATAACATGTCCCTAGTGAGCCTCTAGTTGACTAGCTCGTTGATCAATAGATGGTTACGGTTTCCTGACCATGGACATTGGATGTCATTGATAACGGGATCACTTCATTGGGAGAATGATGTGATGACAAGACCCAATCCTAAGCATAGCACTAGATCGTGTAGTTCGTTTGCTAAAGCTTTTCTAATGTCAAGTATCATTTCCTTAGACCATGAGATCGTGCAACTCCCGGATACCGTAGGAATGCTTTGGGTGTACCAAACGTCACAACGTAACTGGGTGGCTATAAAGGTGCACTACAGGTATCTCTGAAAGTGTCTGTTGGGTTGACACGGATCGAGACTGGGATTTGTCACTCCGTATGATGGAGAGGTATCTCTGGGCCCACTCGGTATTGCATCATCATAATGAGCTCAATGTGACTAAGTAGTTAGCCACGGGATCATGCATTACGGAACGAGTAAAGTGACTTGCCGGTAACGAGATTGAACGAGGTATTGGGATACCGACGATCGAATCTCGGGCAAGTAAAGTACCGATTGACAAAGGGAATTGTATACGGGATTACTTGAATCCTCGACATCGTGGTTCATCCGATGAGATCATCGAGGAACATGTGGGAGCCAACATGGGTATCCAGATCCCGCTGTTGGTTATTGACCGGAGAGTCGTCTCGGTCATGTCTGCATGTCTCCCGAACCCGTAGGGTCTACACACTTAAGGTTCGGTGACGCTAGGATTGTAGAGATATTAGTATGCGGTACCCGAAAGTTGTTCGGAGTCCAGGATGAGATCCCGGACGTCACGAGGAGTTCCGGAATGGTCCGGAGGCGAAGAATTGTATATAGGAAGTCCAGTTTCGGCCACCGGGAAAGTTTCGGGGGTCACCGGTATTGTACCGAGACCACCGGAAGGGTCCCGGGGGTCCACCGGGTGGGGCCACCTATCCCGGAGGGCCCCATGGGCTGAAGTGGGAGGGGAACCAGCCCCTGGTGGGCTGGTGCGCCCCCCTTGGGCCTCCCCCTGCGCCTAGGGTTGGAAACCCTAGGGGTGGGGGGCGCCCCACTTGGCTTGGGGGGCAAGCCACCCCCCTTGGCCGCCGCCCCCCTGGAGATTGGATCTCCCACGGGCCGCCCCCCCAGGGCCTCTATATATAGTGGAGGGGAGGGAGGGCAGCCGCACCACAAGCCCTGGCGCCTCCCTCCCTCCCGTGACACCTCTTCCTCCCCGCTTGCGCTTGGCGAAGCCCTGCCGGGATCCCGCTACTTCCACCACCACACCGTCGTGCTGCTGGATCTCCATCAACCTCTCCTTCCCCCTTGCTGGATCAAGAAGGAGGAGACGTCGCTGCTCCGTACGTGTGTTGAACGCGGAGGTGCCGTCCGTTCGGCGCTCGGTCATCGGTGATTTGGATCATGACGAGTACGACTCCATCAACCCCGTTCACTTGAACGCTTCCGCTCGCGATCTACAAGGGTATGTAGATGCACTCCTCTCTCTCGTTGCTAGATAACTCCATAGATTGATCTTGGTGATGCGTAGAATTTTTTTAAAATTCTGCTACGATCCCCAACATTTATGACATTTCATGTCGGGTTACCCCCTGGCTATAAATAGCCGCCCCCTATAACCATATATTGGTTGGCTGCTCTAGAGAGAACTTGACACTTGTCATTTGGGAGCAATCCTTCCTCTAACGACTTTGAGAGAAATCCAAGTGAGGAAAAACCCAACCAGAGCCAAAGTGATTGAGCATCACTGAAGAGATTGATCTGTGTGATCCGACACCTGTTATCTTTGAAGACTCTCATTCTTTCAGACGATTAAACTTCATGTTCCGGGCACCCAAGAGTAATTGTGTTTTGCCGGTGAACAAGTCTGTGAAGGTTTTGGAAGTCTATCTTGAAGACTTATCACAAGTTATTGGGCGAGATCTAAGTGACCTTGGGTCAAGAAGAATACGGTGAGAACTAAGTGTCTTCAGAGTTCAACTCAACCGCCTCAACCAGACGTACAATTGATACAACAACTGGAACTGGTCTACCAAATCGCTGTATCTTCATCGAGCCTACCTGGTTTCAAATTTCTCACCCCTTTACCTTTAAGTTATTCCGCTGCTGAAGAATTTGCGATCTACCTTTTGAAGAATTTGAACTGAAGACTTTCATAATGCTGCGTTTCATTTCTTCAGCTCATCTTCCTCATGCTTGTCTGCTTGTATGATTATATGTTCTTCACCCGTATGTATCCTGTATGCATGCTCTCTGTATCTGTGATGATTTAGTTTCGTTCTTGTCTTTATTCCTTCACTGTGATCTTCGTCAAATTCCTCAGATTTTGACGAATTTCTAAAAATCTTCTATTCGACCCCCCTCTGGGAGTTAACCTGCGCTTTCATGAACCCGTACCAGCGTCGACGGTCACTAGCGAATAAATGCTCACCATCAAATGGCACACTCCCATTCAACCTACTTGTACTCTCCATAGTATTTACTTCACTTCCCCTCTCCCGAACATCATCGTTCACATCATACTTCCACTCGCTTCCATCTCCTCGACTCACCTTCTCAAGAGCGTTCATATGTTCATACTCAAAAAAACCTCAAGCTTGTCGGTGCCAGCAGCCTATCTTGTCAACGAGGCGGCTCCACTCCAACTAATCATTTGCCCTGAATGCAAGATTGTTCATGTGTAGTGATTCGTCTCAAGGACTAGTCAGAACCGCGTGATACACTTCTATCGATTCCGGCCTCTGACAAATCCTCCTTGGTGACCTCATCAATAGTGTCTAGTCAACTTGGATCATCACCAGAAACCCGCAAATTAGGGAGCTGGGCGTGATCCCATGATCCATCCAGATTGTTATGTTCTCCCCTGACAATACGCTCATGTTTTGGTACAGGGTTTGAAGAGAAATAGAGGTGCTAGCATTAAAAATCATGAACTAACCTGGACATATCTTGCACGTTGAATTCCATGTTTTCCAGCAAGGACCTCGCTTTGCTTCACATGAACGGACACTCCTCAGAGACCGCCGGAGGTTGAAGACCCGAATGGATTGGACTCAAGATGCTGGAAAGGTGCATGCACATACTATTCTAACTAAACTTGAATATGAAATATATTTTTCTCCCGTTGCAACCCACGGGCATGTGTGCTAGTAAGTCTCTTAGTGGATTGATTTCTAAAGCGAGAGGTACCAATTGTAGGAGGAAGAAGGATTTGGGGAAAAGAGGAGCCGCCCTTTTCAGGTTTCTATCATTTCTGAATCGTGATCCCTCTGGATGCCTCTCTCGGTCAGAGGCAACAACTATTTATGCTACAGCCAAGTTCACACACTTACATGTCGGCTCCACCTCAAGCCTTAACCCATTCCTTCCCTGCATAACGCTTTGAGGGCACGTGAGGTCTAGCTGACTAGCGGGGTCCAGCCACCTGGTCTTCTTCTCCCGCTTGGTCAGTGTCTCCTGAAGTGTTGTTTCCTTCTTCAGTTTCGACAGGCTCAGAGCCAAGTGAACCTTGCTCTGCTTCTTTCCTATCCGCTTTAGCTCGCTTTGCCATAGCATGATCACACATTTTCTCCCCGTGCCGCTGCATACAGGCCGTAACATCTTCATACATTCCGGCGCAGCCCGCCACCATGTTCTCCGACGTTCTCTGCTTGAGCACCAAGTTCTCCATGTCGATAGCTCGCTGCAGGTGAGTTCTCCACACGGGGGATGGTTGATGCCAAGTTTTTCTTCTCTGCTAGTAGCCTAGTACTTCCTTTTATCTCATTGTTGCAAGATCTTTTGTTAATGCAAGAGCGTTTTTTGGTTTGCACTCATTCATGTGTTTTTCCATAGAATTTGTGCTCGTGAGCGATCTACTAATGTGTGGATTATTCTTCATTTGTTTTATGTTGATCTTTGGATCTGTGGTGCAAATTATTTGTGCAGAGTTCTGTTGTGGTGGATCATTCTTTCCTTTCATTTTTAAGGAGCCATTGTTTAATTATTCGTGCTGAAAAAGTGTAAACTATGGTTAGTTTGTTGACGCTATATTGATCTGGATATTTGTATTTCGACGATGCAAAAGGAGGCCCTTGCACTGTGCGGCAGCTAGTTGAGTTGGTTGCTGTACTTAAGCTCTAATTGTACACGAAATATCTAACTATTAATCGTGTGTTTGTGCTGCTAACTAGATTAGCCAGTAATGGTTCTCAAAATTGTGCTCTCCAATGTGCTACATGAGGCTTGAAGCTTTTCGAAAAAATGTTGAATTTGACTGTACCCTTAATGTTCCATATGTGGGGAAATGACGATGAGGCTTGCGCCTGTGCTCCTACTGTCATGCTTTATTGGTCTTAGTTGTGCAATTGTGCTTCTGATGCTGCTTTCATATTGTGCATTTGTGTCTCTCTCATAGTGGAAAATATGAGCACGCTTTTCCTTGAAACCAACAATAGATTATACTGTCAAGACTCTTGGCTCTAAATTGCGAGATGGTTATGTCCCAATTTCTGTAGTAACAAAAAATCATCAAGGACGGCAGGTTGTGAAAAAAGATGCAGCCCAGGGCTACAACACTAGCAGAAAGTAAGCATCTTCGTGACATGCTCGAAGCTGAATTGTGTGCTTCTATGGAGGGGCTTTCACTTGTTATCCAGAGGACGGATCTACCTACATGTTTGGAGATAGACACGCTTTCAGCGGTGAACATGGTGAATGGGAGAGAGACAAACCGGTCTGTCTATGCATCTTTGCTGACAGTTTTAACGTTGTTGCAGTATTTTGGGCCCGAACAAAAACATTCCGCCGCTATATCTAAGGGGTTGGGGGGCGTTTTGAGGTTGGAGGCGTTTTAGGGTTCGCTTCCTACATATCCTCGCCCCCTCCGCGTCTCCTTTGCTTTCTCCGGCAAGAGATTTTGTGCGTTCATGGCCCTGTCTCGCCGATCCATGACTGGAGGTGCACGTGGGTGTGGGGGCCGCATCGGATCGCCGCGGCACAAGCGCGCCCGGCACAACACGGAGGTCAGCAACTCTAGCCGTGCCCGCGTCGAGCCATGGCGTTCGAAGTAGGCGCACGAGTGTGGCCGCCTCTCCCGCAGGGCGGCCGCAACGGGTGGGCCTGCTTCAAAGAGCCCGAAGCGGCCCTCTACCCGCACACCAAGAGGTGTTGGAAGTGGATGAGGAGCTCCTTGATGCCCAACATGAGGTGGCGGCTGGGTAAGAAGGCGCCGCCGAGCGTTTCGCCGCTGCCAAGGAAGAGCACGCCTACGACCATGCTCTCCGGAGGTCGGGGAGGAGTTGTACCTCAGCGTCCAGCCCTGAGCTGGCAATCCTAGGTTTAAATTAGTTTGAACTACATTTTTATGCTATGGAATGTGTGATGAAGTCCAGTGGTGTTGCTCTGAACTTTGTAGCATGAAACTCGTTTTAAATTTGCAATATTGTTTTAGCATATCTGTTCTACGCATGCCGATACCACAAATACATTTTAAGACATACCGTAAACGAAATTTGCGGTACACATTTTTAGCAGATATGTTAGAGTTGCTCTTACTTTGGAACATGTCTTCCAGGAAGAGAAAAGTGCACGTACAACGATGCTTTTTTTAACACAATACAGACACAAGCGCTCATACATACGCACATACACTCACCCCTATCAACGCACACACGCACACCCTACCCCATGAGCACCTTCAAGAGATGAGCCGACATAGCATCTTGAGGTTTACGAAGTCACCGTAGGCGCGCCTCGTCGTCGACGGTAACGTCTCCTCCCACTGAAAGCGCATAGCTGGAAATCCTAAAATAAATCCAGAAATAATGCGAGCACCAGGACTTGAACCCTGGTGGGCTGGTGACACCACTGTCCCTCTAACCATCCAACCACAGTTGGTTCACCACATACAACGATGCTTTTTTGCGAAAAAGATCCAGATCTATTATCAAAGTTCAGCGGAAGTACAAAACACCTCAAATATAATAAAAATTACATCGAGATTCCGAGACCACCAAACAACCACTACCGCATCTAGAATCAGCCGCTAACGCCCCACTGTCGCCGCTCCCCTACTGGAGCCGGCTTGACCTTGTCGATGACAACTGGGAAGTCTTGGTGCACGTGCGGCAATCGCCGTCGTTGAACCCCTGAATAGATCTGAAACACCTGACACCAAATCTCGCCACACGACGAGAAACCCTAACCTCACCGTCCAAAGTAGACGGCAAGAATCTACGCCGGAGCTTCGTCGACTACGTCCAGATGAACAAACTCGAGGAGGAACGGAACCCGGAAGATAAATTGGAAGAAGAAGCGCCGCCATCTGTCTGAGCGCCGCATCTGCGAGGACTAACAAACCCTAACCTAAACTACTAACCGGGGCGAAGGCACCGGAATTCCCCTCCCCACCACCGGCCGCCGGAGCGGCAGGCAGAGGGGAGGTGAATCCACGGGTTCGCCGGTGAAGCCTGGAGGGAAGAGGTTACCCTAGCCGCCAAGGGATAGGGGAGGGAGACAAAAACCCTAGATAAAATAATTATTGTTCGAGATGCAATTTTTGTGCAGCCCAACATGCTTAGGTGGCATGGAAGCGATTCCGATTCCACGTACAACGATGCTGACAACAGTTAATCTTGTCGCTACCGTGTGCTACACTAATTTGCTATAAAGATTGAAAGAAGGGATAGAACTCTGGTTGAAGATGCATCAGACATAAAAATAGACAAAGAGAAGCTGTTCTATGTGATCATTGATTTTATGTAGCGAAACGTGGGGGCATTTTTTTTTCCTCCTGTTTTTCCTTTGTATTGATTGTTTGAGAATTTTTTTTGAGGGATATTGATTGATTTTTTTTTTTGATAATGGGATATTGATTGATTGAGATGTATTGTACTCTACAATAACTAGATGTGTCGTGTTAAAAAAAATTAGATGTGTCCTACCCATTTAATGCGTCTTGTTATAAACAATGCTAAAAAAAGGCTATCTTTACCTAGGTGGAATAGGATCAGGAAACCTCGTTCAAGCCAGAGGAGGCTGCCATATAAACCTCCTAGGAAGGTGCATGCAGGCGATTTCCGCCGTCCGGCATGTAAGCGTAGCCGCCATCTGCCACTTCGTTGTTCCTTGAGATCAGACCGCGCGCCATGAAGCTCAACCGGGTTAGCCGCCGCCGTCGTGATGTAAGCCCCCGTTGCTTGTGTCCTCCTTCTCAAATTTTTGTGCATGACTCATTGAACTTATCAATCTATATCTATCCAGCTGTTGAAAGTCGACAGGCTAATCAAACTGCCCGACCATGTGCTGCTCAACATCCTGGAGAGGCTCGGCATGCTCGACGCCGTCAGGACCTGCCTCGTCTCCAAGCAAACGCTCAACCTGCCGGCCTTGCTCTCTCGGATTGTCGTCGACTTCAGCGACGGCGATCTACGCTGGATGAACCGTGATGTAGCCGACGCGACGGACAAGATCCTGAGCACGAGGTCTCCTGGGATCCCCGTCCGCATGCTGAAGCTCAGGTTCATCATGAGAGGCGACGACCATCTCAAGATCGGCAGGGCCGTCGCCCTCGCCATGGCGACCCAGAAGATTTATGAGGCAGAGTTCGAGATCCTGACCAAGGACGTCTATTATAAGACAACTGATGCGGATCTCCTCGACTCTGCGAAGATGTTCAACAGTTTTATCGGTGAGTGTCCGGACGCGTTTGCCGGCCTCACGCGGCTGCATCTGCACAACCTCAGGTTCCGTCAATCGGACATACCCAACATCCTAACCACCTGCAAGAGGCTCGAGTCGTTGCATTTGTCCCGGTGTGATGCAGGGGACAAGTCGGTGCTGCGCGTAGAACACGCCAGACTCGTTGAGCTTACATTCGTCTATGGGGAATTTTTAAGACTAGAGCTTCACAGTCTACCCAAGCTTCAACGGATGACCTTGCATAGATGGGCATATTGTACTAACAATCCCTTGTTCCTTGGTTTTTGTCCCTCGGCTATCCAAACTAAGCCTCACTAACGCGTATCATTCATCAAACAACCACAAGCTAAGCCAATTGCTTGTTAATGTCCCCTCGATAAGTGATCTCCATCTGGATTTTCTAAGTGAAAAGGTACGTACTCACAAATGATCATCTTTCTTTCTTTCTTTTTGGAAAAGCTCACTACGATCATCTTTGTCTGGTTTTGTCTATTATGATGGATGGTTATATATATGTTTTAAAGGATTTTATATTATCACAATGTTAACAAGCCACCAAAAGAATGTATCCAATTGATCCTGTTATAAATATGCATGTACGCCATCCAAAGCGGGATATAAATTCACTTGTAATCCACAGTTCTACACTGAATTTTTGTGGTCAAAATAGCAAGTCCTTGTGATGTGCCCGCGTTCTAGGCCCATGACTGATGTAATTTATGTAGAACATCTTGTAATTAATCTGTTCTGCCTATATCACAGATTTGGGTGCAACCAGAATGCAGGAAACTGGTTGCGCCTGTGCTCAGCAAACTACGCCTTGTGAATCTCAACAATCTTCCTGAGGAATGTGATATCAGTTGGACATTGTTCTTTCTTGAAGCCGCACCATCTGTAGAAGAGCTTTCCATCACAATATGGGATCATAAGTGCCAAATGGAGTCGCAAAAAAGTCGCTCCATGAAAACAGATGTAAAGTGGGAGCCATCTACTCCTGATTTCAAGCACAAAAATCTGGCAAAGCTAACTATCTATGGCTTCCAATCCGATGACAACTTCATGGAATACGTCAGGCGCGCCATTCAAGCTGTGGTGAACATCAAGGAGGTATCTCTGCATGATAGGAAGGTGTGCAAGCTATGCACTCACAAGTTCCCTCATATTGGGGTTCGTCCTTCGAGTTATCCACGGACTAGCGAGGAGGTTGATTTATTCAGGAAGAAGATCACCGAGGCGAAGGCCGGTTCCCATGCTATGATTCACTTGCGCACCATCGGTGAATCTTTTGCTCTCACCATGGCGGCTGACAACCAAGATGCGGCCGATTAGTTCCTGGACTCGAGAATTTATACTAGTAGCTATTGCGTGTGTTATTGTTTTTCTCTTGAATTGTTTCTTAATTGACTAGATAGTATAAAATATATCTCGGCTACTCTCTTGTTGGAGTAACTCTTGTATACTACTTTGAAGCCCGTGTATATACGTTTGCTCTCTTTTGTGCCATGGTCGTGTTGAATACAGTATGATTATTTTTCTTTTATTTTTTCTTTATTTCATCTATGAGAGCAAAGTCAATGTGTTGATCCCTCTTGAAGATGAGTCGGCGGAAGATGGCTACGGAGACGGCGGATTCTATAGCATGTGCATGCGGTGCTCCTGGCTTGCCATTGAGCGGCTTGGTACGGCCAACGGCTTAGATAGTGTGTGTTGGTGCGAGGTCAAGGTACATCAACAAGCTTGTAGGTGTAGGTGTAGGGAGGGACCATAGGTCACTAGAAAGGTGGCTTTGGGTTAAGGCCAATGCTGGTGCCGGCCGACCGGCCGAAATATCACCTGGTGGCGTGCTAGTCCTTAGATTTGGTCAGTAACAGTTGTGGGATTGTAGTTGTCTCCCTCCCTCATCCCCACTTGGTTAACGCAGGCAGAAAAAATCCCCCCGCATCACGTGCGCGCACATCTCATGCCCACCCTCGATGCAACGCCCGGAGTAGCCCCCCCCCGCCCGTGAGACGCAGCAGGACCTCGCAGCTCACCAAATTCTCGCCCCGTCCCCTACCATGGGTGCTCGCTGATCTTTGCAGCACGGCCGCCACGGTTGCAACTCTATGGTCAATTGCTCTAGCACACGACATCACGAGCACAACTTCCTCCGCTGTTGGCCGGCTCTAGCATGCCGAGACACCAGGTTGAGCACGCCTAGACGCCGGCCTACCAGCCGCTACATGCAGCTCGCCATGCTCACATCTCATGGTGCAGGACATTGTAGCAAGCTGAGGATCCGGTCCCAGCAAATCAGGGTTGGTTCAAGCAAATCAAGTCGCGGATGCCATCAAAATTGGGCACCGGTTCCAGCTTATCCCCATGCCGGTCCCAGCAGCCCATTGCAACAAATCTGGGTGCGGGTTCCAGCTCCTTGTGATGCCGGTTCCAGCAAGTTGCCAACATGGTTGTACCATCATCGCCGCCGGTTCTAGCCTGCGGCTAACACGGCTATAGCCAAAAAGGGTGCATGGTGGCGCCACACAACACCTTGCCAGTTGAAGCACCGTGCCTAGCCAGTTCCAGCATGCCGCCGACTTGGTTGCAGCATCGCTGCTGGCTGGTTCAAGCTCGCGGTGACCGCAGTCTCTGCATCGCCGCTGGCTGGTTCTACCGTGCGGTGACCGCGGTCGCAGCATCTCCGCTGGCTGGTGCCATCTCGCGACAAGCACAGACACACCACATGGGGAGGCGGTCGTAGCCTTCACCGGGAGGCTGTGGTAGAAAAAAAAACTCGCCTCTCTGTCGCAACTCGGACGCCGGCTGCACCCGTTGCCGTCTCCTCATGCATGTGATGTTGCTCTGCTCACGGCGTCGATGGTCGCCGTTGATGGCACCGATGATGGCCTTGCAACACCCCAGCAATCACCACCCCCGTCACCTCCATTACAATGTCGGTGACCCATCTGTTAGCCGCGGCGGAAGCTGATAAGTGTGGCTGGGAGAGAAGATGCGAGAGAATGAGATGTGTGCTGGGAAAAAGTGGTTGTGAAGAGATACGGTGGGCGCATGCAAAAAGCGGTGAATGGGCCTCAGCTACGGTCCATGAAGTGTAACAAACAGGAACAATGGATTGCGTCCCATCCGACGAAGCGGGTGAGACCGCCTGAATCTTCAATCGATCGGCTGGAAGGGAATGTTTCCCTTGGGTTGACGTCGGCGTTCTGGAACGGGGTCCCCAGACTTACCTGCCTGCGGCCCGCGGCGTGGCTCCACCAGTGGCCCAGTACGGACCCTCGCGAGGGGCCAAGCCTTGCGGGACAGACGACACCAGGCCTCCTTAGGAGCGGCCTCACCAGGCAGGCTCGCGAGGAGGCGGAGAGATCAAGGCAAGGGGTACCTCGCGAGGTTCCCATGACGCAAGCCATGACGACCAAGGCCAGGCGGGCGCCAGCGCGCAGTGTCCTCGTTTCTCCTTTGGTGCTAAGGGGGCAAGCGCAGGCGTGGAGTACCGAGGCGTCAAGCAAAGGTTTCCATGACGGTGCAACAAAACCAAGACCAGCAGGACGGCAGGACGGAGGTCATCGTGGAGCCCAAGACGGTGACACCACCAGCGCCTTTGACAGGCGAAGTGTTGGAAATATGCCCTAGAGGCAATAATAAAATGGTTATTATTATATTTCCTTGTTCATGATAATTGTCTATTGTTCATGCTATAATTGTGTTATCCGGAAATCGTAATGCATGTGTGAATACATAGACCACAACATGTCCCTAGTGAGCCTCTAGTTGACTAGCTCGTTGATCAACAGATAGTCATGGTTTCCTAACTATGGACATTGGATGTCATTGATAACGGGATCACATCATTAGGAGAATGATGTGATGGACAAGACCCAATCCTAAGCATAGCATAAGATCGTGTAGTTCGTTTGCCAGAGTTTTTTCTAATGTCAAGTATCATTTCCTTAGACCATGAGATCGTGTAACTCCCGGATGCCGTAGGAGTGCTTTGGGTGTACCAAACGTCACAACGTAACTAGGTGACTATAAAGGTACACTACAGGTATCTCTGAAAGTGTCTGTTGGGTTGACACGGATCGAGACTGGGATTTGTCACTCCGTATGACGGAGAGGTATCTCTGGGCCCACTCGGTAATGCATCATCATAATGAGCTCAAAGTGACCAAGTGGTTGGTCACGGGATCATGCATTACGGTACGAGTAAAGTGACTTGCCGGTAACAAGATTGAACGAGGTATTGGGATACCGACGATCGAATCTCGGGCAAGTAACGTACCGATTGACAAAGGGAATTGTATACGGGATTGATTGAATCCTCGACATCGTGGTTCATCTGATGAGATCATCATGGAACATGTGGGAGCCAACATGGGTATCCAGATCCCGCTGTTGGTTATTGACCGGAGAGTCGTCTCGGTCATGTCTGCATGTCTCCCGAACCCGTAGGGTCTACACACTTAAGGTTCGGTGACGCTAGGGTTGTAGAGATATTAGTATGCGGTAACCCGAAAGTTGTTCGGAGTCCCGGATGAGATCCCGGACGTCACGAGGAGTTCCGGAATGGTCCGGAGGTGAAGAATTATATATAGGAAGTCCAGTTTCGGCCACCGAGAAAGTTTCGGGGGTCACCGGTATTGTACCGGGACCACCGGAAGGGTCCCGGGGGTCCACCGGGTGGGGCCACCTATACCGGAGGGCCCCATGGGCTGAAGTGGGAGGGGAACCAGCCCCTGGTGGGCTGGTGCGCCCCCCTTGGGCCTCCCCTGCGCCTAGGGTTGGAAACCCTAGGGGTGGGGGCGCCCCCCACTTGGCTTGGGGGGAAGCCACCCCTTGGCCGCCGCCCCCCTTGGAGATCAGATCTCCTAGGGCCGGCGCCCCCCCAGGGGGCCTATATATAGGAGGGGGGAGGGAGGGCAGCCGGATAACAGCCCCTGGCGCCTCCCTCTCCCTCCCGTGACACCTCTCCCTCTCGCTGAGCTTGGCGAAGCCCTGCCGAGATCCCCGCTACTTCCACCACCACGCCGTCGTGCTGCTGGATCTCCATCAACCTCTCCTTCCCCCTTGCTAGATCAAGAAGGAGGAGACGTCTTCCCTAACCGTACGTGTGTTGAATGCGGAGGTGCCGTCCGTTCGGCGCTCGGTCATCGGTGATTTGGATCACGACGAGTACGACTCCATCAACCCCGTTCACTTGAACGCTTCCGCTCGCGATCTACAAGGGTATGTAGATGCACTATTTTCCCTCTCGTTGCTAGAAGACTCCATAGATTGTTCTTGGTGATGCGTAGAAAATTTTAATTTCTGCAACAATCCCCAACAGTGGCATCATGAGCCAGGTTTATGCGTAGTTTCTATGCACGAGTAGAACACAAAGAGGTTGTGGGCGTAGATCATGTCAATTTACTTGCCGCTACTAGTCTTATCTTGATTCGGCGGCATCGTGGGATGAAGCGGCCCGGACCGACCTTACACGTACGCTTACGTGAGACAGGTTCCACCGACTGACATGCACTAGTTGCATAAGGTGGCTAGCGGGTGTCTGTCTCTCCCACTTTAGTCGGATCGGATTCGATGAAAAGGGTCCTTATGAAGGGTAAATAGTATGGCATATCACGTTGTGGTTTTACGTAGGTAAGAAACGTTCTTGCTAGAAACCTATAGAAGCCACGTAAAAACATGCAACAACAATTAGAGGACGTCTAACTTGTTTTTGCAGCAAGTGTCATGTGATGTGATATGGCCAGAAGATGTGATGAATGATATATGTGATGTATGAGATTGATCATGTTCTTGTAATAGGAATCACGACTTGCATGTCGATGAGTATGACAACCGGCAGGAGCCATAGGAGTTGTCTTTATTTTTTGTATGACCTGCGTGTCATTGAATAACGCCATGTAAATTACTTTACTTTATTGCTAAACACGTTAGCCATAGAAGTAGAAGTAATCGTTGGCGTGACAACTTCATGAAGAAACGATGATGGAGATCATGGTGTCATGCCGGTGACGATGATGAACATGGCGCCCCGGAGATGGAGATCAAAAGGAGCAAATGATATTGGCCATATCATGTCACTATTTGATTGCATGTGATGTCATGTTTTGCTTCTTATTTGCTTAGTACGACGGTAGTAAATAAGATGATCCCTTATAATAATTTCAAGTGTTCCCCCTAACTGTGCGCCGTTGCGAAAGCTCGTTGTTTCGAAGCACCACGTGATGATCGGGTGTGATAGATTCTAACGTTCACATACAACGGGTGTAAGACAGATTTACACATGCAAAACACTTAGGTTGACTTGACGAGCCTAGCATGTACAGACATGGTCTCGGAACACGGAAGACCGAAAGGTCGAGCATGAGTCGTATAGAAGATACGATCAACATGAAGATGTTCACCGATGTTGACTAGTCCGTCTCACGTGATGATCGGACACGGCCTAGTTGACTCGGATCATGTTTCACTTAAATGACTAGAGGGATGTCTATCTGAGTGGGAGTTCATTGAATAATTTGATTAGATGAACTTAATTATCATGAACTTAGTCTAAAATCTTTACAATATGTCTTGTAGATCAAATGGACCACGTTGCCCTCAACTTCAACGCGTTCCTAGAGAAAACCAAGCTGAAAGATGATGGCAGCAACTATACGGACTGGTCCGGAACTTGAGGATCATCCTCATAGCTGCCAAGAAAGATTATGTCCTAGAAGCACCGCTAGGTGATGCACCAATCCCAGAGAACCAAGACGTTATGAACGCTTGGCAGTCACGTGCTGATGATTACTCCCTCGTTCAGTGCGGCATGCTTTACAGCTTAGAACCGGGGCTCCAAAAGCGTTTTGAGCAACACGGAGCATATGAGATGTTCGAAGAGCTGAAAATGGTTTTCCAAGCTCATGCCCGGGTCGAGAGATATGAAGTCTCCGACAAGTTCTTCAGTTGTAAGATGGAGGAAAATAGTTCTGTTAGTGAGCTCATACTCAAAATGTCTGGGTTACACAACCGCTTGACTCAGCTGGGAGTTAATCTCCCGGATGACGCGGTCATTGACAGAATCCTTCAGTCGCTTCCACCGAGCTACAAGAGCTTTGTGATGAACTTCAATATGCAGGGGATGGAAAAGACCATTCCTGAGGTATATTCAATGCTGAAATCAGCGCAGGTGGAGATCAAAAAGGAACATCAAGTGTTGATGGTGAATAAAACCACTAAGTTCAAGAAAGGCAAGGGTAAGAAGAACTTCAAGAAGGACGGCAAGGGAGTTGCCGCGCCCGGTAAGCCAGTTGCCGGGAAGAAGCCAAAGAATGGACCCAAGCCTGAGACTGAGTGCTTTTATTGCAAGGGAAGTGGTCACTGGAAGCGGAACTGCCCCAAATACTTAGCGGACAAGAAGGCCGGCAACACCAAAGGTATATGTGATATACATGTAATTGATGTGTACCTTACCAGTACTCGTAGTAGCTCCTGGGTATTTGATACCGGTGCGGTTGCTCATATTTGTAACTCAAAACAGGAGCTGCGGAATAAACGGAGACTGGCAAAGGACGAGGTGACGATGCGCGTCGGGAATGGTTCCAAGGTCGATGTGATCGCCGTCGGCACGCTACCTCTACATTTACCTACGGGATTAGTTTTAAACCTCAATAATTGTTATTTAGTGCCAGCTTTGAGCATGAACATTGTATCTAGATCTCGTTTAATGTGAGATGGCTACTCATTTAAATCCGAGAATAATGGTTGTTCTATTTATATGAGAGATATTTTTTATGGTCATGCCCCGCTGGTCAATGGTTTATTCTTAATGAATCTCGAACGTGATGTTACACATATTCATAGTGTGAATACCAAAAGATGTAAAGTTGATAACGATAGTCCCACATACTTGTGGCACTGCCGCCTTGGTCACATTGGTGTCAAGCGCATGGAGAAGCTTCATGCTGATGGACTTTTAGAGTCTCTCGATTATGAATCATTTGACAAATGCGAACCATGCCTCATGGGCAAAATGACCAAGACTCCGTTCTCTGGAACAATGGAGCGAGCAACCAACTTATTGGAAATCATACATACCGATGTGTGCGGTCCAATGAGCGTTGAGGCTCGCGGTGACTATCGTTATGTTCTCACCCTCACCGATGACTTGAGTAGATATGGGTATGTCTACTTAATGAAACACAAGTCTGAGACCTTTGAAAAGTTCAAGGAATTTCAGAGTGAGGTTGAGAATCAACGTGACAGGAAAATAAAGTTCTTACGATCAGATCGTGGAGGGGAATATTTGAGTCACGAATTTGGCACACACTTAAGGAAATGTGGAATTGTTTCACAACTCACGCCGCCTGGAACACCTCAGCGTAATGGTGTGTCCGAACATCATAATCGCACTCTATTGGATATGGTGCGATCTATGATGTCTCTTACCGATCTACCGCTCTCATTTTGGGGCTATGCTTTAGAGACTGCCGCATTCACTTTAAATAGGGCAGCGTCTAAATCCGTTGAGACGACACCGTATTAATTATGGTTTGGGAAGAAACCTAAGCTGTCGTTTCTAAAAGTTTGGGGATGCGATGCTTATGTCAAGAAACTTCAACCTGAAAAGCTCGAACCCAAGTCGGAGAAATGCGTCTTCATAGGATACCCTAAGGAAACCATTGGGTATACCTTCTACCTCAGATCCGAAGGCAAGATCTTTGTTGCCAAGAACGGGTCCTTTCTGGAGAAAGAGTTTTTCTCGAAAGAAATAAGTGGGAGGAAAGTGGAACTTGATGAAGTACTACCTCTTGAAGCGGAAAGTAGCGCAGCTCAGGAAAATGTTCCTGTGGTGCATGCACCGACTAGAGAGGAAGTTAATGATGATGATGATCAAGGTACTTCGGATCAAGCTCCTACTGAACTTCGTAGGTCCACAAGGACACGTTCCGCGCCAGAGTGGTACGGCAACTCTGTCTTGGAAATCATGTTGTTAGACAACGGTGAACCTTCGAACTATGAAGAAGTAATGGAGGGCCCAGATTCCGACAAATGGCTAGAAGCCATGAAATCCGAGATAGGATCCATGTATGAAAACGAAGTATGGACTTTGACTGACTTGCCTGATGATCGGCGAGCCATAGAAAATAAATGGATTTTAAGAAGAAGACAGACGCGGATGGTAATGTGACCATCTATAAGGCTCGACTTGTCGCTAAGGGTTATCGACGAGTTCAAGGGGTTGACTACGATGAGACTTTCTCACCCGTAGCGAAGCTGAAGTCCGTCCGAATCATGTTAGCAATTGCTGCATTCTATGATTATGAGATATGGCAAATGGACGTCAAAACGGCATTCCTTAACGGCTTTCTTAAGGAAGAATTGTATATGACGCAGCCGGAAGGTTTTGTCGATCCTAAGAATGCTAACAAGGTATGCAAGCTCCAGCGCTCCATCTATGGGCTGGTGCAAGCATCTCGGAGTTGGAACATTCGATTTGATGAGATGATCAAAGCGTTTGGGTTTACACAGACTTATGGAGAAGCCCGTGTTTACAAGAAAGTGAGTGGGAGCTCTGTAGCATTTCTCATATTATATGTGGATGACATACTGTTGATGGGAAATGATATAGAATTCTTGGAAAGTATAAAGGCCTATTTGAATAAGTGTTTTTCAATGAAGGACCTTGGAGAAGCTGCTTATATATTAGGCATCAAGATCTATAGAGATAGATCGAGACTGAGCTTGGCGAAGCCCTGCCGAGATCCCCGCTACTTCCACCACCACGCCGTCGTGCTACTGGATCTCCATCAAACTCTCCTTCCCCCTTGCTGGATCAAGAAGGAGGAGACGTCTTCCCCAACCGTACGTGTGTTGAAAGCGGAGGTGCCGTCCGTTCGGTGCTCGGTCATCGGTGATTTGGATCACGACGAGTATGACTCCATCAACCCCGTTCACTTGAACGCTTCCGCTCGCGATCTACAAGGGTATGTAGATGCACTCTTTTCCCTCTCGTTGCTAGAAGACTCCATAGATTGTTCTTGGTGATGCGTAGAAAATTTTAATTTCTGCAACGATCCCCAACACGAAGACCACCTTTAGTCAGGATCGCTTGTACTAGCTGTTCCCTTTCAAAATGACCGTTGTTGGATTCCTTCCCACTCAATATTTGGGAAGAGGACTAGGGCCTCTATAAATAGGGCTAGCCACCATAGTAGAAGGGACAAGTTAAGTTTATCTACACACCACAGCACCACAAGAACACCTCTCCTCGCGAGGCTGTTCTTTCCTTGTACTGTTCATCATCAACCCAAGAGGCAATCCACCACACCACACACAGGAGTAGGGTATTACACCACAACGGTGGCCCGAAAATCTGTAAAAATCTTGTGTCTCTTGTGTTGTTCATCGAGCTAGCTTAGAGATCGCGGCGAGGCTGAGGGCGTGTTTCGGTAGGGAGAAATCTTCGTGCGCACCCCAGTGTTCGAACCTTAAGGGTTTTGCCGGAACCCGATATCCGACATTTGGCGCGCCAGGTAGGGGGTGCGCCGAAATCTTCTTTCCGCTGATCTGCGTCCCATCGCTTCGTCGCATCCATGTCGGACGCCCGCCGAGCCCGCGCCGAGCGCCGGGCTGCTCTCGCCGCTCGCGTTGCCCAGATGGCTCCTGTCGGCGGGACTCCACGTCGTTCTCCGTCGCCTGCCGTCAACGCCGCCACCGGCACGGCGGGGAACGAGCAGCAAGCATCCTCGCTGCACCCCGCCACTCCGTCGCTGACCCCAGCTGGCTCGTCGTCTCACGCTCGTTGCGCCCCCACGGACGCGCAAGCCGCGCTGCTTCTGGCACGTGAGCTCCTGCATGACCGCCCCATCGACGACCTCTACTAAGAATGGCTCGCTCGCATCACCGAGCTCGTCAGCGCCATGGGGGGCTCTCCCGCGCCGTCCCTCTCGCTGCCTCGCCCTCCGCCAGGTACGGGCGACGTGGCTCAGGGAGTGCCTCCACCACCTCCGCCCCAAGACGGCCCCCTGGCTCCAAGGCGCGCGGCCCCTGGACGTGACCCACCGCATCCAGCGCCCGCGCGACAAGAGAGAAGCTGCCAAGAAATCCCTCGGCCACAAGAAGGCGCCCCCGTGCTCCCTGCACCAGCGCGACAAGACCGCGTACTGCCTCTGGCTGTGGCGCGCGGGAACCATCAAGAGCAAGCTCCGCATCAGCAAAGGGCTCTGGTGACCACAGCAGGTTGTCGCGCCTTCACCCCCGAGCTGCGTAGCGTCGCCTGGCCGGGCAAGTTCAAGCCGGACCTGCCTCCTCGCTACGACGGCACCGTCGACCCCGCGGAGTTCTTGCAGCTCTACGAGATGAGCACCGAGGCGGCCAACGGAGACGAGAAGGTCATGGTGAACTGGTTTCCCATGGCGCTCAAGGATGGTGCTCGCACGTGGCTCCTGAACCTGGCTCCCGGCTCGATCTCCTCCTGGGACGAGATGCGCAGCCGCTTCACCGCCAACTTCCAGGGCACTCGCGACCGCCCCCCGGCCGCGGGTGACCTGCGCCGCATCAAGCAATAGCCTGGGGAGACCCTGCAGAAATACATCCAGCGCTTCAACAGCGCCCGTCTCAAGACCCCCAAGGTGACGGACGAGGCCATCATCTCAGCGTTCTCTGATGGCGTCCGTGACGTCAAGATGAAGGAGGAGCTCGCCATCCACGATGAGTTGTGCACATCCCTGGAGCTGTTCAACCTGGCGACCAAGTGCACAAGAGCTGAGGAGGGACGCCTCTCCCTCCTCGAGCTTCCAGCTGCTGACCCAGAAGAGAAAAAGACCAAGGCCAAGGACGTGAAGCGCAAGGGAGTAGCCGTGCTTGCGGCAGAACCAGACACGAAGCGCGGCAGGGACCAGCCGGAGTCGTCCAAGGGCAGCCGACCGTTCTGCGCCTATCACAACCTCCACACCCAAAACACCAGCGACTGCCAAGAGCTCAGGGCCGTTTGAGAAGGACGCTTCGGTTGACGCCCCGAGCGCAACGACCGGGGCTACGGACAAGGAGGAGGACGAGGCGGAGGACGATGGGACGACCGTGGCCCTCGCCAGGAGTGGCGTGACCAACCTCGTGAGGATCGCTGGCAGGACTAGCCTCGTGAGGGTGCCTGGAGGGATCAGCCTCGCGAGGACCGCCCGCAGGGCAACGCAGGCCTTCCTCCGCTGCCTCCGCCGCCAAGAAGGAATGACGACCACCATCAGGACGAGGGGGCTGGGGTCTTGCAGGAGCCACGTGCTATCGCTTGCATCTTGGGCGGAGCTCAGGCCCTAGCCTCTCAGTGCATCTTCAAGCAGTTTGCTCGCGAGGTGAACGCAGTCCTCCCCAGGCTTGAGGCCACGCGCCCGCTCAGGTGGTCCAAGTGCGCCATCACCTTCAGCTCAGCAGATCAACTCAAGTGCGCGGCGGCTGCTAGCGTCCTCCCGATGCTTTGTTCCGCAGTCATCAGCAACGTGTAAGTCACCAGGACCCTCACCGATGGCGGCGCAGGGCTTAATGTCCTGTCCGTTGAGATGTTCGACAACCTCCAAGTGCCATATGATCAGCTCCAGCCTACCAAGCCTTTCTCAGGAGTTACCGACGGTTCCACCACCCCGATAGGGAAGGTCCGCCTCCCTGTCACCTTCGGCAAGCGCGACAACTACCGCACCAAGCTCATCTACTTCGACGTTGCCCACATCCACCTGTCGTACAATGCCATCCTCGGGTATCCAGCCCTGGCCAAGTTCATGGCAGTGACCCACCATGGTTACAACGTCCTCAAGATGCCAGGAAGCGGCGCAATTATCACGGTCCCCTGCAAAGAAAGAGATGCGGTGTGCTCCCTCGAGCGTGCCTTCCAAGCTGCATCAATCGAGGACCCGGACAGCAAGGGCGAGAACCCTCCGGAGGCCACCCCCAAGAAGAAGAAGCAACCGTTCAGCGCAAGGCCTCAGGAGGTCGGCATCTCAGGTGGTGCCGCGTCAGGATCATCGCCCGTGCAAGGGGCGCCTCCTTCCATCGCATAGGAAGGCGCGCCCGGCGCCCTCCTCAGGCAGGGCTCGGGGGCTCTGTTCTGGAGGGCCTCAGACCTTGCCAACATCACGAGGGAGGTGCTCGGGCACCACTTGGAGGCGTGCTTCGCGACACGTTTCCCTCAGGAAGGCACAGGGCGTGGAAAGCCCAACGTTCAGGAGTTCATCACCAAGACCACTCAGGAGCTTCAGGAAGCAAGAGCCATGCGCGGCGATCGCCGCTTGCCTGGCGTGGCTCCCCATCCAGGCGAGGATGGTGGGCTGCGCATCTGCATCGATGTCCCAGGGCTCAACCGAGCCGCATCTCAGGAGCGCCTCTGGCCTTCGCGCGTGGGACGCTGCGAGGGCCCGCCGCACAGCTACATTCGCATACCTTTCGGCCTGCCGAACGCGGCTGCCACCTACCAGCGTCACCTGTGGAGCATTCTGGCGGCTCAGGAGGCCAGGCATCGCGCGGTCCTAGCGGAGATGGAGACGGTCCTCAAGGAGCCCCCTGGACCCCCAGAGCCTCCCGAGGCTCAGGGCCCCGATGGCTCGTGAGGGTCGGTCTCTTCACCGCGCATCTTTGGCTACCTCAACGCCCCTTCTACAACGGTACCAGGTGACATCTTCCAAGTTCATTTCAGCCGGGAGCACCCTTAGGGCTACATCATTCCCATGCCGCGTGGGTCCGTCCCTGCGGCATGTATCTTTTTCTTATGTCTTTAGTTTACCTTGCTGGGGCGCCCCTTGAAGGAAATATGCCCTATAGGCAATAATAAAGTTATTATTTATTTCCTTGTTTCAAGATAAATGTTTATTATTCATGCTAGAATTGTATTAACCGGAAACATAATACATGTGTGAATACATAGACAAATAGAGTGTCACTAGTATGCCTCTACTTGACTAGCTCGTTGATCAAAGATGGTTATGTTTCCTAGCCATAGACATGAGTTGTCATTTGATTAACGGGATCACATCATTAGGAGAATGATGTGATTGACTTGACCCATTCCGTTAGCTTAGCACTTGATCGTTTAGTATGTTGCTGTTGCTTTCTTCATGACTTATACATGTTCCTATGACTATGAGATTATGCAACTCCCGTTTACCGGAGGAACACTTTGTGTGCTACCAAACGTCACAACATAACTGGATGATTATAAAGGTGCTCTATAGGTGTCTCCGAAGGTACTTGTTGGGTTGGCGTATTTCGAGTTAGGATTTGTCACTCCGATTGTCGGAGAGGTATCTCTAGGCCCACTCGGTAATGCACATCACTATAAGCCTTGCAAGCATTGTAACTAATGAGTTAGTTGCGGGATGATGTATTACGGAACGAGTAAAGAGACTTGTCAGTAACGAGATTGAACTAGGTATTGAGATACCGACGATCGAATCTCGGGCAAGTAACATACCGATGACAAAGGGAACAACGTATGTTGTTATGCGGTTGGACCGATAAAGATCTTCGTAGAATATGTGGGAGCCAATATGAGCATCCAGGTTCCGCTATTGGTTATTGACAGGAGACGTGTCTCGGTCATGTCTACATAGTTCTCGAACCCGTAGGGTCCGCACGCTTAACGTTCGGTGACGATTTGTATTATGAGTTTTGATGTACCGAATGTAGTTCGGAGTCCCGGATGAGATCGGGGACATGACGAGGAGTCTCGAAATGGTCGATACGTAAAGATCGATATATTGGACGACTATATTCGGACATCGGAAAGGTTCCGAGTGATTCGGCTATTTTTGGGAGTACCGGAGAGTTACGTGAATTCGCCATGGAGTATATGGGCCTTATTGGGCTTTAGGGGAAAGAGAGAGGGGAGGCTGCGCGCCCCCCAAGGCTTAGTCCGAATTGGACTAGGGGGAGGGGCGGCGCCCCCTCCTTCCTTCTCTTCTCTTTTCCCTTTCCTTCTCTCCTACTCCTACTACTTGGAAGGGCTCCTAGTTCTACTAGGAAAAGGGGAATCCTACTCCCGGTGGGAGTAGGACTCCCCTAGGGCGCGCCATAGAGAGGGCCGGCCCTCCCCATCCTCCACTCCTTTATATACGGGGGAGGGGGGCACCCCATAGACACAACAATTGATCTCTTGATCTCTTAGCCGTGTGTGGTGTCCCCCCTCCACCATATTCCACCTCGGTCATATCGTAGCGGTGCTTAGGCGAAGCCCTGCGTCGGTAGCAACATCATCACCGTCATCACGCCCTCGTGCTGACGGAACTCTCCCGCAAAGCTCTGTTGGATCGGAGTTTGTGGGACGTCATCGAGCTGAACGTGTGCAGAACTCGGAGGTGCCGTGCGTTCGGTACTTGGATCGGTCGGATCGTGAAGACGTACGACTACATCAACCGCGTTGTCATAATGCTTCCCCTTTCGGTCTACGAGGGTACCTGGACACACTCTCCCCTCTCGTTGCTATGCATCACCATGATCCTGTTTGTGCGTAGGAAATTTTTTGAAATTACTATGTTCCCCAACACCCCTCGGGCTGCATCATCCCCGAGCCGCTTGGGTCCGACCCAGTGGCATGTATCCATCCTGCATTTACCTAGGCCGATTTGCCTTTCGTACGTAACCTGCCTGTGATTATCGCCTGCCGCCTACCACGGGCCTCCTCTCTCTCATGCAAATCGCTTGCGCGTTAAAAGGGGGGCTCCTGAGCATCGCGACTCAGGAGCTCTTACTGGCTCTCCAGCCCTCACCCCCTGGTCTTGACCACGGCATCGCGACCTGGCATACCAGCGGCGGCTGAGCTCGCTCGAGGGCCAGGACCTGAGGACGCAGAGCATTTGTATCTAACCATCTCGCAGGAACACACGGCTGTCAAAGATCCAAGACCAGGCGCAACCCGCCTTGAGGTAGGGCCTCGTGAGTCCCGCGCTGGCTCACGAGTGCCCAGATACACCTCGTCTAGCCCTGCCGTGCAAGCCACGTGTCAGGGCAGGGCTGTACACGCCCCGAGGGCTCCTCCCGGAGGGGGCCCCCTCCCACGCACCAGTGGAAGCACCATGCTCCGCGCTGGCTGACGACACTGCTGAGGAGCGGCTATGCCCGTACACATACGGAAGCGCTATGCTCCGCGCTGGTGATAAACAACTGAGGGCGGTCCACGGCCGTATCAACCTCAGAGAGCCCAGAGCTCAGTGTATGGCCTCATCGCAACACCTCCCCTCGGGAGTGTCGCGCGAGGGGGCTGGACACGGGGGCTGCGCCCGGGTCACGCCTGAGCGCACGCCACCCAACGGTCGTCGCGCGCCCCTCCCCGAGCGGAGCCAAGGTATGAAGATCGTTCAAACGTCAAGGGGGACTCCTGAGCATCACGACTCAGGAGCCTAACTGGTCACGTAGCCCCTCACTCCTTAGTCTCGTCCTGGTGATCCGGTCAGGGCTAACGGCGGTTGAGGTATGCGCGGGGCCGGGCTCTGCCGACGTAGAACGCCAGATCTACTCCTATGTTCCCTCCCTATTTGCTGTTTGCGCGTCAAGGGGGACTCCTGAGCATCGCGACTCAGGAGCCTAACTTGTCACGTAGCCCCTCACTCCTTGGTCCCGTCGGGGCCAACGGCGGTTGAGGTATGCGCGGGGCCGGGCTCTGCCGACGTAAAACATAAAGCAAATAGGAAGGAAACCGCAAAATCTCGAAGCAAACCCCGAAGCAAATATTACAAACCATAATTGTCTTCACAATGCCAGACGCAAGTTTAAACGCCTCCACGAGGCATGGTGCACATTGCAGGAGTTAAAACAGGAAAGAAGCCGCAAGGAGATCACCCTTGGACAACGCCGTCGTTCGCGAGGGGCTCCACCCCCGTGGTGGTATTGCCTTCACCAGCTCCACCTCCCGAGGCCGCAGGATCAGCAGCACCGCCTGCCGTGGGTGCAGGAGCGAAGGCGCGGAACTTCCCCAGCAAGGCCTCCACCTGGCCCTTCACGGCTTCAGCAGCAGCGGCGTAGCGCTCGACGTCCACAGGCTCCAGCAGCTCGGCAAGGTTGGCGTCAGGGTCACGGAGGCGGAGGTGGCTGAAGACGCGCGTCAGCGCTGCGGAAGAAAGGACGCGAGCTTCTACCTCGGCCATGGGGCCGACGCCGCTCACGACTTCCTCAAGCGCCTCGACCAAGAAGGGAAGCAGCTGGGCGGGGCCGTCCTTGTCGGTAGCCAGCGGCTTCTCCAAGCCCTTCTCATATAGCATCTTCAGCGCCGCGCGAGACCTCTCCTCGAGGAGCGCGAAGGCCACGCGGTCCTCGGCCAGGACCTTCGCCTTGGCGTCCAGCTCGGCCCTCTCTGCGCTCAACTTCTGCTCCAGCGTTTCCAGCCGGCCGCGCTCAGTGGTCTGCTCCTCCGCCAACCGCGTAAGCTCGGTGTCGCGGTCCCTGACGGCGTCCTCCCGAGCCTTCATCTTCTCCTCCTCCGCTCGGCGGCCACGAGCTTCTTCGGCTTGCTTGTCGCGCAGATCCTTCAGCTCAGCCTCCACCTTGCAGCAGTCCTGGGCGGCCGCGGCATCCTTCAATGCCGCCTCGCGAGCAGCTGCGGCCTGGGTGGCGGCCTGCTTCTCCTCCTCAGAAGCTGCCGCGGTCTGCCTCAGCGCCGCTCGGACAGAGGCGTCAGAATGAAGCCAGCCGGAGACCAGCTCCAGGCGCCCGGCTACCAGATGGGAGTGCTACGTCTTGAGCTTGTGTTGGTTTTCCTTAAAGAGGAAAGGGTGATGCAACAAAGTAGCGTAAGTATTTCCCTCAGTTTTTGAGAACCAAGGTATCAATCCAGTAGGAGGCTCCTCAAAAGTCCCACGCACCTACACAAACAAACAAGAACCTCGCAACCAACGCAATAAAGGGGTTGTCAATCCCTTCACGGCCACTTGCGAAAGTGAGATCTGATAGAGATAATATGATAAAATAAATATTTTTGGTATTTTTATGATATAGATTGGAAAGTAAAAGATGCAAATAAAAGTAGATGGAAAACTTATATGATAAAAGATAGACCCGGGGGCCATAGGTTTCACTAGTGGCTTCTCTCAAGATAGCATAAGTATTACGGTGGGTGAACAAATTACTGTCGAGCAATTGATAGAAAAGCGCATAGTTATGAGATTATCTAGGCATGATCATGTATATAGGCATCACGTCCGTGACAAGTAGACCGACTCCTGCCTGCATCTACTACTATTACTCCACACATCGACCGACTCCTGCCTGCATCTAGAGTATTAAGTTCATAAGAACAGAGTAACGCATTAAGAAAGATGACATGATGTAGAGGGATAAACTCATGCAATATGATATAAACCCCATCTTTTTATCCTCGATGGCAACAATACAATACGTGCCTTGCTGCCCCTGCTGTCACTGGGAAAGGACACCGCAAGATTGAACCAAAGTTAAGCACTTCTCCCATTGCAAGAAAGATCAATCTAGTAGGGCAAACCAAACTGATAATTCGAAGAGACTTGCAAAGATAACTTAATCACACATAAAAGAATTCAGAGGAGATTCAAATATTTCTCATAGATAAACTTGATCATAAACCCACAAATCATCGGATCTCGACAAACACACCGCCAAAAAGAGTTACATCGAATAGATCTCCAAGAAGATCGAGGAGAACTTTGTATTGAGAATCAAAGAGAGAGAAGAAGTCATCTAGCTAATAACTATGGACCCGAAGGTCTGTGGTAAACTACTCACAACTCATCGGAGAGGCCTTGGAGATGATGTAGAGGCCCTCCGTGGTCGATTCCCCCTCATGCGGAGCGCCGGCGAAGGCTCCAAGATGGGATCTCGCGGATACAGAAGGTTGTGGCGATGGAATTAGGTTTTCGTGGTCTGTTATGATGGTTTCAGGGTACGGGAGTATATATAGTAGGAAGAAGTAGGTCGGTGGATGCTCGAGGGGCCCACGAGGGTGGGGGTGCGCCCACCCCCAAGGGGCGCGCCGGGCACCCTCGTGGCCGCCTCGGTTGTTGCTTGACGTCCACTCCAAGTCTCCAGGTTTGCATTTGTTCCGAAAAGATCGCTCCCGAAAGTTTCATCCCGTTTGGACTCCGTTTGATATTCCTTTTGTTCGAAACACTGAAATAGGCAAAAATACAGCAATTCAGGCTGGGCCTCCGGTTAGTAGGTTAGTCTCAAAAATGATATAAAAGTGTAAAGTAAAGCCCATAAACATCCAAGACGGGTAATATAATAGTATGGAACAATCAAAAATTATAGATACGTTGGAGACGTATCAGGGAGTCGGTGCCCTGGAGGTCTTCTCGCAGCTGGACCACCTCGGAAAGGGCGCGGTCCAAGACATCGGAGGAGGCAGAAGAACCCGGAACCGGCGGCGCAGGAGGAGGAGGAGGCAGTGGAACCACGGCTCGGGAGACTGGGGGCTCCTGAGCCTTGGGTACCTCAGCAGCTGCGTCAGGCATCGGCACCTCCGGAGCCAGCAGGGCCATGGGGGCTGGTCCCCCCACCAGGGCGCACCTCCAGGCCTCGCGAGGATGACCGGGCAGGGGAGGTGCGAACGCCGTCGCCTCCCCTCCTCACGGATGAAGGAGCGGCCGCGGCAGACGAGCCTGCCCCAGACGGAGTCACCGCGTCCCCTTCCTCTTCTTCGCTGCAGGCGGTGGCCTAACCAATCGATGGAGAACGTCAAGCTCCGGCAGCATAATCAAGAACAAGATGAAGCACGAACACTTACTGGTCTACCGCGGCATAGTTCACCACCCTCTTGCCGAGCTTAAAACCCGAGAGCCTCGAGGCTCGGGGCGCAGCTGCAAGGGCCCCAGGAGTAGGGGAAGGCGCAGCAGAGGGGCTGGAGGTGGCTCTAGGCGGCGCCTGGGCAGAAGCGGCCTCTCGGGAGATCAGCGCCGACCTGCCCTTCTTCGGGATCGCGGGCGGATCCTCCTCCTCCTGCGTGGCGTCGGCCTCGTCGTTGTCTGGCAAGGTGCGGAGGATGTCGGCCCTGCGCGGGGAGAGGTCTCCCCCGTCCCCTCAAAGGTCGCCTCCGAGTCGCGCTCCTCTTCTTCTTCTTCTTCTTCCTCTCCTCCTCTGCGGGAGTCGCCCGAGGACACGTCCACCGGCGCCGTCGCCCCCTGGACCACAGGGAGCACCGCCGGCACCAGGCCACGTCCGTCAAAGGTGGGCATAGCAGCCACCACCTGTGCCCTGTCCTCGCGGAGGAACAAGGGGGCAGGGGCCCCTGTCGGACACTCCTGGTCGTCTCCGACCAAGAGGCGGAGAGCTGAGGCCAGCTCATCATCGGCCAAGGCCGCCGGATTCAGGCGAAGCTCGTCGTCTGCGTCCCCAAGCATCCATAAGGGGCGCGAGTGCGCCTGAAGCGGAGCCACCCGCTGCGTCAGGAACTCCCTCAGGAGCGCGGCCCCCGTCAGCTTCGCAGCCTTCGCGTTGCCCGGCTTCAAGTCGGCGTTCGTCTTCTCTAGCACCAATTTCGCTCGATCGTCAGCAAGCTTCGCGTGAGACCACCCTTCGTCAGGCTGGGGCATCTCCGTTGGCAGCGTCAACCGGGGGTGGACACACTTGGCATCCATCATGACCCACTTGCTCCGGAAGTTGTCGTCCCTCTTCCCGGCCTTCGAGATCACGTTGGCCTTGCCGTACGCGACGAAGTTGGCGCACGCCGAGGTGTGGTCGCCGTTGGTTCGGAGAGAGAAGAAGTGGCGCAGCAGAGCCACGGACGGCATCACCCCAACATGCGCCTCGCAGTAGTAGGCGAAAATCGACAAGAGGAGAACGGAGTTGGGATGGAGATGAAGGGCCTGCAACCTGTAATGGCTGAGGACGGTGTAGAAGAAGTTGGAGAAGGGAGGAACCAGGCCTGCGACGATGGCGTTCGTGAAGAAGGGGTAAAAAGTGCTCCCCTTAGCCTCCGGCTCGGCGGAGCCAGCCTGGAGTTCGGTCTCCCCCTTCTCGTTGCCCTCCACCGCTGTCATCAGGCGCGTGGCGGTGAGATTCTTCTCCGACACATTGGGGGCGTCCAGGGCCGGCGCATACCAAGCCGGCAGCGCATCAGCCTTGGCTTTGCGGGGCGCCATCCCTCACGAAAGGGAAGGAGTGGAGCAGATCTGGAGATTGCGGGAGCAAGGAGCGAGGAAGGGGATCTGGAGCAAGACGAAGGAGAGCAATGAAGGCAAGCCTTGCCCGTACCAGCCTTTTGTCAGTCGGGCAGTTGCCGAGGCAGCGTGGGGAAGCGGAGACGCCCACGTCCAATCAGTCGCCACGCGTCGACCAAGGCCGCAAGCTGTTGGGGCCCGCGGCGCTCCGCACTTGCCCTTTGGCTTCGCCGCTAAGCCAAGTCCGAGCGCGCCTTGGGCCCGGGGGCTACTGTCGGCGTTCTGGGAACGGGGGTCCCCAGACTTGCCTGCCTGCGGCCCGCGGCGTGGCTCCACCAGTGGCCCAGTACGGCCCATCTTCATCAACCAACACTCAAGACCCTCACGAGGGGCCAAGCCTCGTGGGGCGGACGACACCAGGCCTCCTCAGGAGCGGCCTCACCAGGCAGGCTCGCGAGGAGGCGGAGAGATCAAGGCAAGGGGTACCTCGCGAGGTTCCCGTGACGCAAGCCATGACGACCAAGGCCAGGCGGGCGCCAGCGCGCGCAGTGTCCTCGTTTCTCCTTTGGTGCTAAGGGGGCAAGCGCAAGCGCGGAGTACCGAGGCGTCAAGCAAAGGTTTCCATATCGGTGCAACAAGACCAAGACCAGCAGGACGGCAGGACGGAGGTCATCGTGGAGTCCAAGACGGCGTCACCACCAGCGCCTTTGACAGGCAAAGACCACGTTTAGTCATGATAGCTTTTACTAGCTGTCCCCTTTCAAAATGGCCGTTGTTGGATCCCTTCCCGCTCAATATTTGGGAAGAGGACCATGGCCTCTATAAATAGGGCTAGCCACCATAGTAGAAGGGACAAGTTAAGTTCATCTACACACCACACCACCACAAGAACACCTCTCCTCGCGAGGCTGTTCTTCCCTTGTACTGTTCATCATCAGCCCAAGAGGCAATCCACCACACCACACACAGGAGTAGGGTATTACACCACAACGGTGGCCCGAACCTGTATAAATCTTGTGTCTCTTGTGTTGTTCATCGAGCTAGCTTAGAGATCGCGGCGAGGCTGAGGGCGTGTTTCGGTAGGGAGAAATCTTCGTGCGCACCCCAGTGTTCGAACCTTAAGGGTTTTGCCGGAACCCGATATCCGACAGTTGATCCATGTATTTGTTTTGTCCGGCTTTGTTGAATCTTTGTTGAATGTTTGGGTTGATCCATGCAGAGGGCGGGGGATTCAACCGCTTTCTCAAAAATAAATTCCTAATATAGTATT
Organism: Aegilops tauschii subsp. strangulata; assembly: GCF_002575655.3. Lineage (NCBI taxonomy): Eukaryota > Viridiplantae > Streptophyta > Magnoliopsida > Poales > Poaceae > Aegilops > Aegilops tauschii. The sequence continues at coordinate 485,596,361 of NC_053040.3, forward strand.
ATTAGCGTTGCCTAGACGATGAAAGTAATAAAAAGACTGAACGAAAGCTATCAAAACACCAACAATATAAAGCTATGACCATTGACACCAATCATATTTTTAAAACGCAAGAACTACCAGAAAGGTCGTCAAAAAGTAACGCCTTCGGAAAAGAAAGGACGTGGAAACGCGGTCGCCATCGCCAAATCCAACCACCAAAGACCGTGGGTTCACCCGAAAGATCAAGTCCGAACAAATTCCAAACAATATATTTAACAAGATAATGATGCAAATACACCATCATTGGAAGGTATAACTAAGGTCAGACGCCTAGGTACTTGAGAGCACGGGGCAGAGCTACGACTGGGCCAACGTGGGCCATGCAGGGAGCAGTGCGCGAAGAGCATAGTTATTATTGTAAGAGACGGGCAAGAGAGAATACGAGCATGAGGACCAGATCCAATTGAACGGCTATGTTTATGTGAACTGGACGGGTTCTCGTAGGACTGATCTGTGGGCATGATCGGGAGGCCGACGCCTATTATTAACCGAATTTGCCTCTCTTCACCTCAATCAATGTCACTATAAAGTTCAGACATCGATCGTTGCAAATCTAAAGCATTGTAGAGTCGTTCTCCATGGAGCTCCAACAAGCCCGAGTGCCCCGAGGAAGCACCGTGTCATCGCCTGGCTGGCGACGTTCGTGCGGACTGAGTTGGGATCCACCACCGCGCCAGAGCTGGCCCCAGACACTACACACGCATTTTCTTCTTCCAGCAATGTTGTCATTGTCAGCAAAGTTTCTCTAAGCTGTTTTCGGTACCTCCATGACAAACGGTGATACGGATCTTAGATTAAGTTTAGAAAAATATCAAAAAATAACAAAACATTATTCATACGAATAAGTGAATATTGGGATATAAGGAGTGTAGTAAATAGCGATTCCAAAGAAGTAAACTGCATATGGCCTAGTAAGTTTAGGAATGTTACAAGCTAGTAAGTTTAGGAATGATACAAGCTTCAGCACAGGAGAAACCAATAGAGCACACACCAAATAGCTACTACATTCAAGAACTACTTCCAGATACAAAGTGGATAGATCATGGTGATGCTAATAACGAGTGGAAGTGAATAAAAGGCGAAGCCATCACCGACGCCTCTGTGATCTTCTTCCTCGATGAATCCTTCTCCTTGCTGGTTTGTGGATAACTCAAAGGACGAACCCCGAGTCGGTGAGGTAACTTGTCAGCGCGGACCTTGCACCGACGATAGATCAATATGTTGACATACATCAACAGGAAAATGATAAAAATAATAAAAACATGAGAGACTTACATCACGGCAGACCTTATGAGCGGAAGCAATCGGATTGCCATCGTCATCGCCATCGCCATAGTCACCGCCCTCGCCCTCGCCCTTGCGTTGATCACCTCTGTGATCTCGTTTCTGAATGAATCCGCCTGCTCACTGGTCCCTAGACAACTCCAAGGACGAACCCCAAGACGAACAAACTTGTCAATGCAGACCTTGCACACCTTCCTGTCGTGCAAAGATACCTCCTTGATGTTCACCGCAGCTTGAACGACGCGCCTAACGTATCCCATGAAGTTGTCGTTGGACTGGAATCCGTAGATATTTAGCCTGGCCAAAAACATGTGCTTAAAATCAGGAGTAGATGGCTCCCACTTCACAGCCATGCTATTAGAGTAACTTATTTGCGACTTCCTTTGGCACTTATGACCCCATACTGTGATGGAAAGCTCCTCAATGGATGGTGCAGCTTCGAGAAGGAACATCGTCCAAGCGATGTCACATTCCTCAGGGAGATTGTCCAAATTCACAAGCCGTAGTTGGCTCAGCAGAGGAGCGAGCACTTTTGGGCATTCTGGTCGAATCCAAATCCGGGGAAGATGAGAGAAACAAATTAAGGATGAGTACAACGTGTGCATAAATTATTGGAAACATCCTCAAGTGAGAATTAATTAATTAGAAGTTTGAGTGAGTACCTTTTCACTTTGAAAATCGAGGTGGAGATCGCTTATCGGGGGAGCCTTAACAAGCGTCTTGCTTAGGTCGAGGGCCCTGTCTACAGCATATCCACGAGAGAGATCTAGGTTCGAGAGCTTAGGGACAAAACCCAGAGATATGGGGCAATGATCATCATAGTGCCAATTTTTATAACTCATACGTTGAAGGTTGGGTAGGCGTCCAAGCCTTATCACTAAGAATTTCCCAGAGGTAATGTCAAGCTCGGCAAGTCGAGCATGGTGTAGAGTCAACATTGATCTCTCCCCTGCGTCACACTGGAAGAAGCACAACGACTCCAACCGCGTGCAAGTGCGAAGAATGGTGGGTACGTCGGACTCGCCAAACCTGAGGTTGTGCAGATGCAGCCGCGTGAGACCGGCGAATGCGGCCGGGCACTCGCTGATAAAATCATTGAACAGCTTGGCGAAGGAGAGGAGGTCGTCATGGCTGTAATCATTGTGCTGCCTCTTTGCGAGGATCTCGAACTCGGCGGCGTCGATCTTCTGGGTCGCCATGGCGAGGGCGACGGACCTGCCGATCCTGAGATGGTCGTCGCCTCTCATGATGAACCTGAGCTTGAGATTGCGTATGGGTATCTGCGGAGACCTCGTGCTGAGGATCTTTTCGGTCATGTCGACCACCTGGCGGTTCTTCCAGCGTAGATCCCGGGCGCTGGGGACGATCACGATCTGCGAGAGCAAGGTGGGCAGGTTGAGCGTTCGCTTGGAGACGACGCAGGTCCTGACGGCGTCGAGGGTGCCCACCCTCTCGAGGATGTTGAGCAGCACGTCGTCGGGCAGCTTGATTAGGCTGTCGATTTTCGGCAGCTGGAAAATTCGATTCAGCCAGGGAGGGTAATTATTAAGATAGCTCGATACAAGCAAGAATTTGAGAAGAACACAACACAAGTAACGAGGCCTTACATCACGGTGGCGGCGGCGAACGAACTTCATGGCGGTCCGATCGATCTCAAGGAACGACGAAGTAGATGGCGGATAAAACGGCTAGGCTTACATCGCAACCCTGTTGAACTTCATGGTGGCCCGATCTCAAGGAACGAGGAAGTGGAGGATGACACGGCTAGGATTACATCGGACTTGGAAATCGCATGCACGTTTATTTGGCAGCCTCCTCTGGCTTCAGCAAGGAGGTTTCCTGATCCTATTAAACGTACATGCCCTGGTCTTTTTAACATTGTTTCACAACACGTACGCAGACATATAGTCAAGGTATGTTCATTTTTCTAATGTAATTTAAACCGGACTCTTATTCCTTCTTCGTTTCAATCCAACTTTGTTTGTGAAAAAGACTCGTATTTATTATAAAAGTTCATTAGAAGTATAAAGCAATATAATAAACATAATAAAATTATATCGAGGTCCCTGGACTACGGAACGATCATTGCTGCCGTCAGAACGAGCCGTCAACGCGTTGCTACCCCTGCTCTATATCGGAACCACCCTGACCTTGTCAATGACAACCGGAAAGCCTTCATGCATGTGTCGCTAAGTACCAGCGCCGCGAAGCCGTAGTCATCGCCATTGAACCCTTGAATCGATCTGAAGAACCTGACACCGAATCTCGTTATCGCGTATGGACGACGAGAGACACAGACACCACCGCCTCGAGGAACTGACATGAATCTGTCCCGAAGCTCCGTCTAATCCATCCCGACGGGCGAGCTTGACAAGGACTGGAGCCCAGAAGACTCTCGAAGAAGAAGCGTCACCATCCATCCTAGCGCTGCCCTTACAAGGACTAAAAGGGTTAATTGGATTTATGCCACTGCAATTTTCACGAGTTGGGAAAAAAGCCATTACAAAAACTAAAGTTGAAAATATGCCACTGCAACTTTCACATACCTCTACATATGCCATTTTCTTTACTTAAGAGAATATGGGTTCAATAAATGCTTATATTTCAATGTGTATTTCTGTACTGGGCTGGCTGGAGAATCAGCAGCCGCATCACGCACCCCTTCAACCGCGGCATGCCCGGTCGCGCCCACCTCCATGGCTGCTGCCGACTGAGGGAAGCAACCGGCGGGACTCACGGCGGTCTCCTCAAGCCTTCACGCGGATTTACTTCTACGAGTCGAGAGTGGGCAGCGAATAAACACAAGCACCTTGCGTGCAAGCGCACAAAAGTTGGTCTTGCTGTGGACGGAGTTTCCCGGCGCGCCTGGCATGACACTGACGAGTCCACTTTTCACGCGACGACGCATGCATCCGCCTATGGCCGCCGCACGTGCCTCCAGCCGTCACCGTGTGTGCCTCTAGCCGTCGTCGCCGCTCCATGAACACGCCTCCAGCCGCCGTCGCCGCTCCCCTCCAGCAGCCGCTCCCCTCCAGACGTCGCCCGACTTGTGCATGTGCGTGCGGCTCGAATCAATTTGGCCCAGCGTATAAAGGTATGTGAATGTATATGTGACATATAAAAGGCAGTATATGGACAGGTATTGGAGACAATGGCATATGTAGAGGTATGAAAAAGTTGTAGTGGCATATTTCTAACTTCGGCTTTTGTAATGGCATATTTTCAACTCGTGAAAGTTGCAGTGATATGAATCCAATTAACCCCAAATACTAACCTATCTACTAGTCAGGTCCGAGGCACAAGGATTCCCCTTTTCCATCCAACCTTCGGCCTTGCCTCATTTAATTAATTGATGTAGTACACCCCTCAAATAAAAAATAAAAATAATGTAGAACAGGTGGTTCTGGGAGGAGCATGGAGGGTTGCAACCGACACAGTGCTGATGAACCTCGGGAGCGACGATGTTGACGGTTGTTAACTTCGCTCTACGTGCAATTTCTTCTTCCTACAAAATATGTTCTAGTGTAAGAGCATGGCTAATTGAAGACCCGACAGCGGGCTCTAAACTTGTGCCATGTCATCTTATAGCCTTAATCGTTCTTCGTCCTACAAAATATGTTCTACATGCAACTTTCACATACCTCTACACATGCCATTTTCTTTACTTAAGAGAATATCGGTTCAATAAATGCTTTTATTGTTGGGTAACGTAGCAATAATTCAAAATTTTCCTACGTGTCACCAAAATCAATCTAGGAGATGCTAGCAACGAGAGAGGGAGTGCATCTTCATACCCTTGAAGATCGCTAAGCGGAAGCGTTACAAGAACGCGGTTGATGGAGTCGTACTCGCGGCGATTCAAATCGCGGAAGACCCGATCTAGCGCCGAACGGACGGCGCCTCCGCGTTCAACACACGTACAACCCGGGGACGTCTCCTCCTTCTTGGTCCAGCAAGGGGAGAGGAGAAGTTGAGGGAGGACTCCGACAACACGACGGCGTGGTGGTGGAGCTTGTGGTATTATTGCAGGGCTTCGCCAAGCTCTACGGAGGAGAAGGAAGAGTTGGAGGAGGAGAGGGCTGCGCCAGGGAAGGGGTGCGGCTGCCCTCTCTCTCCCTCACTATATATAGGGGGAAGGGGGTGGAGGAGGCGCCCTAGGGTTCCCTAGGGGAGGGGCGGCGGCCACAGGGGAAACCCTAGATGGGTTTGGGCGCCCCCACCCCTAGGAAACTTGCCCCCCAAGCCGGGAGGGGTGGCTGCCCTAGGGGAGGCGCCCCCACCTCTCCACGTTATGTGAGATGGGGTGGGAGGGGCGCACAGCCCCTTAATGGGCTGATGTGCCCCCTCCCCTTGGCCCATAAGGCCCCCCAACGCTTGTCGGGGCCTCCGAAACACGTTTCGGTCACGCTGGTCGTCACCCGGTACTCCCAGAACAATTCCGGACTCCAATACCCTTCGTCCAATATATCGATCTTCACCTCCGGACCATTCCGGAGTTCCTCGTCACGTCCGGGATCTCATCCGGGACTGCGAACAACCTTCGGTAACCACATACTATTTCTCATAACAACTCTAGCGTCACCGAACCTTAAGTGTGTAGACCCTACGGGTTCGGGAACCATGCAGACATGACTAAGACGTTCTCCGGCCAATAACCAACAACGGGATCTGGATACCCATGTTGGCTCCCACATGTTCCACGATGATCTCATCGGATGAACCACGATGTCGGGTATTCAATCAATCCCGTATTCAATTCCCTTTGTCTATCGGTATGTTACTTGCCCGAGATTCGATCGTCGGTATCCCAATACCTCGTTCAATCTCGCTACCGGCAAGTCTCAATACTCGTTCTGTAACGCATGATCCCGTGGCTAACTCATTAGTCAGATTGAGCTCGTTATGATGATGCATTACCGAGTGGGCCCAGAGATACCTCTCCGTCATACGGAGTGACAAATCCCAGTCTCGATTCGTGCCAACCCAACAGACACTTTCGGAGATACCTGTAGTGCACCTTTATAGCCACCCAATTACGTTGTGACGTTTGGTACACCCAAAGCATTCCTACGGTATCCGGGAGTTGCACAATCTCATGGTCTAAGGAAATGATACTTACATTAGAAAAGCTCTTAGCAAACGAACTACACGATCTTGTGCTATGCTTAGGATTGGGTCTTGTCCATCACATCATTCTCCTAATGATGTGATCCTGTTATCAATGACATCCAATGTCCATGGTCAGGAAACCATAACCATCTATTGATCAACGAGCTAGTCAACTAGAGGCTTACTAGGGACATGTTGTGGTCTATGTATTCACACATGTATTGCGGTTTCCAGATAATACAATTATAGCATGAACAATAGACAATTATCATGAACAAGGAAATACAATAATAACCATTTTATTATTGCCTCTAGGGCATATTTCCAACAGTCTCCCACTTGCACTAGAGTCAATAATCTAGTTCACATCACTATGTGGTTGTAATGAATCCAACACCCATGGGGTTTGTTCATATCTCGCTTGTGAGAGAGGTTATCAGTCAACGGGTCTGAACCTTTCAGATCCGTGTGTGCTTTACAAATCTCTATATCATCTTGTAGATGCAGCTACGATGCTACTTGGAGCTATTCCAAATAACTGCTCTACTATACGAATCCGGTTTACTACTCAGAGTCATCCGGATTAGTGTCAAAGTTTGCATCGACGTAACCCTTTACGACGAACTCTTTTACCACCTCCATAATCGAGAAAATTCTTTAGTCCACTAGTTACTAAGGATAAGTTTGACCGCTGTCATGTGATCCATTCCTGGATCACTCTTGTACCCCTTGACTGACTCATGGCTAGGCACACTTCAGGTGCGGTACACAACATAGCATACTGTAGAGCCTACGTCTAAAGCACAGGGGACGACCTTCGTCATTTCTCTCTCTTCTGCCGTGGTCAGGTCTTGAGTCTTACTCAATACTCACACCTTGTAACACAGCCAAGAACTTCTTCTTTGTTGATCTATTTTGAACTCCTTCAAAATCTTGTCACGGTATGTATTCATTTGAAAGTACTATTAAGCGTTTTTTATCTATCCTTATAGATCTTGATGCTCAATGTTCAAGTTGCTTAATCCAGGTTTTTCATTGAAAAACACTTTTCAAATAACCCTGTATGCTTTCCAGAAATTCTACATCATTTTTGATCAACAATATGTTAACAACATATACTCATTAAAAATTCTATAGTGCTCCCACCCACTTCTTCGGAAATACAAGTTTCTCATAAACTTTGTATAAACCCAAAATCTTTGATCATCTCATCAAAGCGTACATTCCAACTCCGAGATGCTTACTCCAGTCCTTAGAAGGATTGCTGGAGCTTTGCATACTTGTTAGCATCTTTGAGGATTGACAAAACCTTCTGGTTGTATCAAATACAACCTTTCCTCAAGAAAATCGTCGAGGAAACAATGTTTTGACATCCTATCTGCAAGATTTCATAAATAATGCAGTAACTGCTAATATAATTCCAACAGACTCTTAGCATCGCTACGAGTGAGAAAGTCTCATCGTAGTCAACTCCTTGAACTTGTCGGAAAACATCTTAACGACAAGTCGAGCTTTCTTAATGGTGACAGTTACCATCATTGTCCGTCTTCCTTTTAAAATATATCTGCACCCAACAGCCTTACGACCATCAAGTAGTTCTTCCAAAGTCTATACTTTGTTTTTATACATGGATCCTCTCTCGGATTTTATGGCCTCGAGCCATTCGTCGGAATCCGGGCCCACCATCGCTTCTCCATAGCTCGTAGGTTCATTGTTGTCTAGCAACATGATTTCCAAGACAGGATTATGTACCACTCTGAAGTAGTACGCATCCTTGTCAACCTATGAGGTTTGGTAGTGACTTGATCCGACGTTTCATGATCACTATCATAAGCTTCCACTTCAATTGGTGTAGGCACCACAGGAACAACTTCCTGTGCCCTGCTACACACTAGTTGAAGTGACGGTTCAACACCCTCATCAAGTCTCCACCATCCTCCCACTCAATTCTTTCGAGAGAAACTTTTCCTCGAGAAAGGACTTGATTCTAGAAACAATCCCTTTTGCTTCCGGATCTGAGATAGGAGGTATACCCAACTGTTTTTGGATGTCCTATGAAGATGCATTTATCCGCTTTGGGTTCGAGCTTATCAGCCTGAAACTTTTTCACATAAGCGTCGCAGCCCCAAACTTTTAAGAAATGACAGCTTAGGTTTCTCTAAACCATAGTTCATACGGTGTCGTCTCAACGGAATTGCGTGGTGCCCTATTTAAAGTGAATGCGGTTGTCTCTAATGCCTAGCCTATAAACGATAGTGGTAATGCAATAAGAGACATCATGGTATGCACCATATCCAATAGGGTGCAGTTATGATGTTCGGACACACCATCACACTATGGTGTTCCAGGCGGTATTAGTTGTGAAACAATTTCCACAATGTCTTAATTGTGTGCCAAACTCGTAACACATATATTCATCTCTATGATCATATCATAGACATTTCATCCTCTTGTCACGATGATCTTCAACTTCACTCTGAAATTACTTGAACCTTTCAATAATTCAGACTTGTGTTTCATCAAGTAAATATACTCAGCATCTACTCAAATCATCTATGAAGTAAGAACATAACGATATCCACTGCGTGCATCAGCACTCATTGGACTGCACACATCAAAATGTATTACTTCCAACAAGTTGCTTTCTTGTTCCATCTTACTGAAAACGAGGCCTTTCAGTCATCTTGCCCATATGATTTGCATGTCTCAAGTGATTCAAAATCAAGTGAGTCCAAACGATCCATCTGTATGGAGTTTCTTCATGCATATATACCAATAGACATGGTTCGCATGTCTCAATCTTTTCAAAAACGAGTGAGTCCAAAGATCCATCAACATGGAGCTTCTTCATGTGTTTTATACCAATATGACTCAAATGGCAGTGCCACAAGTATGTGGTACTATCATTACTATCTTATATCTTTTGGCATGAACATGTGTATCACTACAATCGAGATTCAATAAACCATTCATTTTAGGTGCAAGACCATTGAAGGTATTATTCAAATAAACAGAGTAACCATTATTCTCCTTAAATGAATAATCGTATTGCGATAAACATAATCCAATCATGTCTATGCTCAACGCAAACACCAAATAACAATTATTTAGGTTTAACACCAATCCCGATGGTAGAGGGAGCGTGCGATGTTTGATCACATCAACCTTGGAAACACTTCCAACACATATCGTCATCTCACCTTTAGCTAGTCTCCGTAGCCTTTTATTCGAGTTACTAACACTTAGAAACTGAACCGGTATTTATTACCCTGGTGCTACTAGGAGTACTAGTAAAGTACACAATAATATAACGTATATTCAAAATACTTCTGTCGACCTTGCCAACCTTCTCATCTACCAAGTATCTAGGGTAGTTCTGCTTCAATGACCGTTCCCCTCATTACAGAAGCACTTAGTCTCGGGTTTGGGTTCAACCTTGGGTTTCTTCACTAGAGCAACAACTGATTTGCCGTTTCATGAAGTATCCCTTCTTCCCTTGCCCTTCTTGAAACTAGTGGTTTTACTAACCATCAACAATTGATGCTCCTACTTGATTTCTACTTTCGCGGTGTCAAACATCGCGAATTGCTCAAGGATCATCATGTCTATCCCTGATATGTTATAGTTCATCACCAAGCTCTAATAGCTTGGTGGCAGTGACTATGGAGAACCATCACTATCTCATCTGGAAGATTAACTCCCACTCGATTCAAGCGATTGTAGTACTCAGACAATCTGAGCACATGCTCAACGATTGAGCTTTTCTCCCTTAGTTTGCAGGCTTAAGAAACTTGTCAGAGGTCTCATACCTCTTGACGTGGGCACTAGTCTGAAATCCCAATTTCAGTCTTTGGAACATCTCATATGTTATGCGAAGTTTCAAAACCGTCTTTGGTGCCACAATTCTAAACCGTTAGCATTACGCACTGAACTATCACGTAGTCATCAAAACGTGTATGTCAGATGTTTCGCAACATCCACAGATGACGCTCGAGGTTCAGCACACCGAGCGGTGCATTAAGGACATAAGCCTTCTGCGCGGCAATGAGGATAATCCTCAGTTTACGGACCCAGTCCGCATAATTTCTACTATCAACTTTCAACTAAATTTTCTCTAGGAACATATCTTAAACAGTAGAACTAAAGCGTAAGCTACGACATAATTTGCAAAGACCTTTTTGACTATGTTCATGATAACTAAGTTCATCTGATTATTTAATGAACTACCACTTAGATAGACATCCCTCTAGTCATCTAAGTGATACATGATCCGAGTCAACTAGGTCGTGTCCGATCATCACGTGAGACGGACTAGTCATCATCAGTGAACATCTTCATGTTGATCGCATCTACTATACGACTCATGTTCGACCTATCGGTCTCTTGTGTTCCGAGGCCATGTCTGTACATGCTAGGCTCGTCAAGTCAACCTAAGTGTTTCACATGTGTAAATCTGGCGTACACCTGTTGTATGCGAACGTTAGAATCTATCACACCCGATCATCACGTGGTGCTTCGAAACAACGATCATTCGCAACGGTGCACAGATAGGGGGAACACTTCCTTGAAATTTTGTGAGGGATTATCTTATTTATGCTACCGTCATTCTAAGCAAATAGGATGCAAACATGATAAACATCACATGCAATTCATAAAGTGACATGATATGGCCAATATCATCTTGCGCCTTTGATCTCCATCTTCGAGGCGCGGCATGATCACCATCGTCACCGGCAATAACACCATGATCTCCATCATCATGATCTCCATCATCGTGTCTTCATGAAGTTGTCTCGCCAACTATTACTTCTACTACTATGGCTAACGGTTAGCAATAAAGTAAAGTAATTACATGGAATTTTTCATTGACACGCAGGTCATACAATAAATTAAGACAACTCCTATGGCTCCTGCCGGTTGTCATACTCATCGACATGCAAGTCGTGATTCCTATTACAAGAACATGATCAATCTCATACATCACATATATATATATATATATATATATATATATATAATTCATCACATCCTTTTGGCCATATCACATCACATAGCATACCCTGCAAAAACAAGTTAGACGTCCTCTAATTGTTATTGCATGTTTTACGTGGCTGCTATGGGTTTCTAGCAAGAACGTTTCTTACCTACGCAGAACCACAACGGTGATATGTCAATTTCTATTTACCCTGCATAAGGACCCTTTTCATCGAATCCGATCCGACTAAAATGGGAGAGACAGACACCCGCTAGCCACCTTATGCATCAAGTGCATGTCAGTTGGTGGAACCTGTCTCACGTAAGTGTACGTGTAAGGTCGGTCCGGGCCGCTTCATCCCACAATGCCGCCGAATCAAGATAAGACTAGTAACGGCAAGCAAATTGACCAAATCATCGCCCACAACTACTTTGTGTTCTACTCGTGCATAGAATCTACGCATAGACCTAACTCATGATGCCACTGTTGGGTAACGTAGCAATAATTTAAAATTTTCCTACGTGTCACCAAGATCAATCTAGGAGATGCTAGCAACGAGAGAGAGGGAGTGCATCTTCATACCCTTGAAGATCACTAAGCGGAAGCGTTACAAGAACGCGGTTGATGGAGTCGTACTCGCGGCGATTCAAATCGCGGAAGATCCGATCTAGCGCCGAACGGACGGCGCCTCCGCGTTCAACACACGTACAGCCCAGGGACGTCTCCTCCTTCTTGATCCAGCAAGGGGAGAGGAGAAGTTGAGGGAGGACTCCGACAGCATGACGGCGTGGTGGTGGAGCTTGTGGTATTCCTGCAGGGCTTCGCCAAGCTCTACGGAGGAGAAGCAAGAGTTGGAGGAGGAGAGGGCTGCGCCAGGGAAGGGGTGCGGCTGCCCTCTCTCTCCCTCACTATATATAGGGGGAAGGGGGTGGAGGAGGCGCCCTAGGGTTCCCTAGGGGAGGGGCGGCGGACACAGGGGAAACCCTAGATGGGTTTGGGCGCCCCCACCCCTAGGAAACTTGCCCCCCAAGCCGGGAGGGGTGGCTGCCCTAGGGGAGGCGCCCCCACCTCTCCACGTTACGTGAGATGGGGTGGGAGGGGCGCACAACCCCTTAGTGGGCTGATGTGCCCCCTCCCCTTGGCCCATAAGGCCCCCCAACGCTTGTCGGGGCCTCCGAAACACGTTTCGGTCACACTGGTCGTCACCCGGTACTCCCAGAACAATTCCGGACTCCAATACCCTTCGTCCAATATATCGATCTTCACGTCCGGACCATTCCGGAGTTCCTCGTCACGTCTGGGATCTCATCCGGGACTCCGAACAACCTTCGGTAACCACATACTATTTCTCATAACAACTCTAGCGTCACCGAACCTTAAGTGTGTAGACCCTACGGGTTCGGGAACCATGCAGACATGACCAAGACGTTCTCCGGCCAATAACCAACAGCGGGATCTGGATACCCATGTTGGCTCCCACATGTTCCATGATGATCTCATCGGATGAACCACGATGTCGGGGATTCAATCAATCCCGTATTCAATTCCCTTTGTCTATCGGTATGTTACTTGCCCGAGATTCGATCGTCGGTATCCCAATACCTCGTTCAATCTCGCTACCGGCAAGTCTCAATAAACGTTCCGTAACGCATGATCCCGTGGCTAACTCATTAGTCACATTGAGCTCATTATGATGATGCATTACCGAGTGGGCCCAGAGATACCTCTCCGTCATACGGAGTGACAAATCCCAGTCTCGATTCGTGCCAACCCAACAGACACTTTCGGAGATACCTGCAGTGCACCTTTATAGGCACCCAGTTACGTTGTGACGTTTGGTACACTCAAAGCAGTCCTACGGTATCCAGAAGTTGCACAATCTCATGTTCTAAGGAAATGATACTTACATTAGAAAAGCTCTTAGCAAACGAACTACATGATCTTGTGCTATGCTTAGGATTGGGTCTTGTCCATCACATCATTCTCCTAATGATGTGATCCCGTTATCAATGACATCCAATGTCCATGGTCAGGAAATCATAACCATCTATTGATCAACGAGCTAGTCAACTAGATGCTTACTAGGGATATTATGTGGTCTATGTATTCACACATGTATTACGGTTTTCAGATAACACAATTATAGCATGAACAATAGACAATTATCATGAACAAGGAAATACAATAATAACCATTTTATTATTGCCTCTAGGGTATATTTTCCAACATTTATTTCAATGTGTATTTGTGTACTAGGCTGGCTGGGAATCAGCAGCCGCATCACGCACCCCTTCAGCCACGGCATGCCCGTCGCGCCCACCTCCATGGCTGCTGCCGACCGAGGGAAGCAACAGGCGGGACTCACGGCGGTCTCCTCATGCCCTCACGCGGATTTAGTTCTACGAGTCGAGAGTGGACAATGAATAAACACAAGCACCTTGCGTGCAAGCACACAAAAGTTGGCCTTGCTGTGGACAGAGTTTCCAGGCGCGTCGGCGCCGTCATTGTGGCATGACACGGATGAGTCCACTTTTCACGCGACGACGCATGCGTCCGCCTCCGGCTGCCGCACATGCCTCCAGCCGTCGCCGCGCGTGCCTCCAGCAGTCGCCGCGCCAGCCTCCAGCCGTCGTCGCCGCTCCATGCACACGCCTCCAGCCGCCGTCGCCGCTCCCCTCCAGACGCCTTCCGACTTGTGCATGTGCGTGCGGCTCGAATCAATTTGGCCCAGCATATAAAGGAATGTGAACGTATACATGGCATATAAAAAGCAGTGTATGGACAGGTATTGAAGACATTGGCATATGTAGAGGTATGAAAAAGTTGCAGTGGCATATTTCCAACTTCGGCTTTTGTAATGGCATTTTTTCAACTCGTGAAAGTAGTAGTGATATGAATCCAATTAACCCAAAATCCTAACCTATCTACTCACTACCGGAATCGCACCCTATGCCGACGGCCAGGGCCATCGGCATAGCCATGACTAGCCGTCGGGTCAGGCCTATGCCGACGGCAAAATATCCGTCGGCGTAGCCAGGATGACCGTCGGCATAGAAAAGCCGTCGGCATAGACCCTATCCCGACGGTGGCCGTACATCTATGCCGACGGCCCTGGCCGTTGGCAACGTCATCGCCTAACGGCGGCCGCCGTCAAGTGCTGCCCAATGGCTTCTCGCCACGTGGCGAGACACCGTTCAGCATGGGCGTGTCTATGCCGACGGCCTAGCCGTCGGCTTAGTTTGAAATTATGCCGACGGCCGTCGGCATAGACACGCCACGTGTCAGAAACTGGGCGCTCCTGGGGCAGGTCTATGCCGACGGCCTAGCCGTCGGCATAGTTTCAAACTAAGCCGACGGCTAGGCCGTCGGCATAGACGTGCCACGTGTCGGCCACTGGGAGCTCACGCCAGGCCTATGCCGACGGCCAGGCCGTCGGCATAGATTCTGTCCAGTTTTTTTTTCTTTTTTCTGTTTCTTTTCAGCTCAATTCATTTGAATATATAACAAACAGCATATATAACAAACAGCATATACACAGCATCACACAACAAATTGGCATCGCTAAGAAGCATCGCAAAGCATCACATATAAGTATCATCACCACAAAGCATATAAGAATCTCACAAACAACAATAAGATAAGAAACATCACAAGCATACAAGTATCATAGCATCGAGAACCGGCACAATGTGCCCGAAAGGCTTAAGCGCCAGGACGTCGAGCACCGCGGAGGTCGTCACCGCCAAGACCGCCGAAGCCCAGGTCGTCACTGCTAGCGGCAGCGCTACCGCCAAACCGCCTCCACGTCCGCCTCCGCCTCCGTCTCCGTGGATCGGAGTGGTCGGGCTCCGTGTCTCGGGAGTGTTGCGAAGACCACCGCCAACGGTAGATGCACCTGTTCCCTGGATGTTGAAAAGATATATTAACGGGATATAAGACTGTGTTGAAAGGCATGACATGCTTTGGGTGAATTGATTGGGGATGAACTAACCGGCGAGGGGCCAGCGTTCTGTGCCACAAACTCCTCAAAGGTCAGCAGCACTGGTTGTGCTGGAGGACCCTCTGCTGATGGCCATTGAGGACACCTGCCGGCCGCCATTTCCTGAAAAGCGTGCTGCATCTCGCGATCCCTCTGCTGATGGTATGCATGAAGGCGGTCGTGCCACGCCATGGTCTCCTGGCGTGTGTACTCCATGTAGGCCTACAGTATGACATGATGAGACTCATAAAACTACTAAATGCGGAAAATAAAGGGAACAATGAAGATAAAAGGGAAAATACTTACAGTTTGCTGCTCCTGAAAGAGGGACAGTGACGGTGAACTGCTCATGCGCGTGCTCGTGCGCTGGCTCAGGGTCGGGTCGATCCGACGGAGCTGTGTGTAGGAGATAGACGGAGTGATCACAGCATCGAGAACCGCCTCCCGACCGTGCTCCTTCGGCCCCATGCCCACCACCACCCTTTCGTCCAGATCCGCCGCAATGGGGTCAGGTGTGTCAGGATGTAACGCCAGATACCCATCGGAGTAGGCCTTCTTCCTATGCGCGGTCTTCTTGCCGTAGTACTTGGGCTCGCCAGGCTTGGGGTCCTTCCGCGTATGGGCGATCTCCCACGCCTGCATGTGTGAGAGCGGCCGCTTCAGTTTCTCCTCCTGCACCACCAAACAGAGGTTAGTCATACATAAGAAAGTAATGGTAAATAGAAGAAGAATGTTTAATGGGGTTAGTCATACATTAATTGCCTTGTGGAGATAGTGGTTTCGGTTTCCCTGAGCATGTACTCCCTCCTTCCCTCGGTTAGCCTTGTTTTTGACTCTCATAGCCGCCCAGGCTCCAGCCTCATCACACCAAAGATCCACCAATGCCGCCCAGGACTCGTCTTTTCCATAACACCAATTTGGACACACCTACATAATAAAAGCATAATGGCATGTCAACACGAAACGGTGAAATGTACCACAAGGTAATGAAAGCATAATGAAAGCATAATGAAAGCATAATGAAAAATCTTTTATACTTACCGCCAAGAACTCGTCCCTCTCCAAGGTAATGCCCATCCTCCGCGCTTCTTCCTTGGTCATCTTCACACCAAGATAGTCGTGGTAGTATGTCGAGATGGCCACATAGCGCACCTCGTACTGCATCTGGCGGGCCTTCTTCTTGCATTGGCGTAGCACGATCTGGTCCGCTCTGCCCCTGTGCTCCGGGAGAACTCGATAGAATTTCTACAATCATGCACGAAACAAGAATGGAAGAAGCCATGAGTTAAATCATTCATGAAACTAGAATGGACTTGTGCTTCTGAAGAGAACTCACCCAGAAAGTGGTGATCACGGCCTTGGCATGGGTCCCATGCTCCGCGTGGAGGGCCGCTTCCCAGTGCTCCCAGCTCGTGGCCAAGACCCGATGGTCCGGGTGCCTGACTGGATCCGGAAAGTACAACCCCGGCCAGTGTAACTTCAGCAAGACGGTGATGAGGCCGTTGGGAATACGGACCCCTTTAGAATATATCCAGTTGCTGCAAAAGAATGAACTATTAGCATGTGACAAGCAAAATAAATAACAACCGGAATGAGCATGTGACAAGCAAAATAATGAAATTATTATAAAGTGGCACTTACTCTTTCCCCGTGGGCTCAATGAGCCACTTCTGCTCCTTAGTAGCAGGAACCTGCTTTGGTAGCTTTGTGTTACCACGCAGCCACCCCTTGTTGTCAACCCCCTCCCCGCCAGCACCATCATCCCCGCCATCACCCTCCTCCTCGCCTGCCTTCCCCTCCCCAACCGCCTCCTCATCCTCCTGTTGGAAATATGCCCTAGAGGCAATAATAAATAGGTTATTATTATATTTCCTTGTTCATGATAAATCGTTTATTATCCATGCTAAAATTGTATTGATAGGAAACTCAGATACATGTGTGGATACATAGACAACACCATGTCCCTAGTAAGCCTCTAGTTGACTGGCTCGTTGATCAATAGATGGTTACAGTTTCCTGACCATGGACATTGGATGTCGTTGATAACGGGATCACATCATTAGGAGAATGATGTGATGGACAAGACCCAATCCTAAGCCTAGCACTAGATCGTGTAGTTCAGAGCTTTTCTAATGTCAAGTATCATTTCCTTAGACCATGAGATTGTGCAACTCCCGGATACCGTAAGAATGCTTTGGGTGTACCAGACGTCACAACGTAACTGGGTGGCTATAAAGGTGCACTACAGGTATCTCCGGAAGTGTCTGTTGGGTTGGCACGAATCGAGACTGGGATTTGTCACTCCGTGTAAACGGAGAGGTATCTCTGGGCCCACTCGGTAGGACATCATCATAATGTGCACAATGTGACCAAGGAGTTGATCACGGGATGATGTGAGTTACGGAACGAGTAAAGAGACTTGCCGGTAACGAGATTGAACAAGGTATAGGGATACCGACGATCGAATCTCGGGCAAGTAACATACCGATAGACAAAGGGAATTGTATACGGGATTGATTGAATCCTCGATATCGTGGTTCATCCGATGAGATCATCGAGGAGCATGTGGGAGCCAACATGGGTATCCAGATCCCGCTGTTGGTTATTGACCGGAGAGTCGTCTCGGTCATGTCTGCGTGTCTCCAGAACCCGTAGGGTCTACACACTTAAGGTTCGGTGACGCTAGGGTTGTAGAGATATTAGTATGCGGTAACCCGAAAGTTGTTCGGAGTCCCGGATGAGATCCCGGACGTCACGAGGAGTTCTGGAATGGTCCGGAGGTAAAGATTTATATATGGGAAGTCTTATTTTGGTCGCCGGAAAAGTTTCGCACTTTATCGGTATTGTACCGGGAGTGCCGAAAGGGGTCCGGGGGTCCACCAGCCCCGGGGGGGCCACATGGGCTGTGGGGGGTGCGCCTTGGCCTATATGGGCCAAGGGAACCAGCCCCAAGAGGCCCATGCGCCAAGAGATAAGATAAACGGAGAGTCCTAAAGGGGAAAGGCACCTCCGAGGTGCCTTGGGGGGGATGGACTCCCCCCTGGCCGCACCCTTCCTTGGAGGAAGGGCCAAGGCTGCGCCCCCCCTCTCCCTTGGCCCTATATATAGTGGGGGGAAGGGAGGGCAGCAATACCTAAGCCCTGGCGCCTCCCTCTCCCTCCCGTGACACCTCTTCCTCCCCGCTTGCGCTTGGCGAAGCCCTGCCGGGATCCCGCTACTTCCACCACCACGCCGTCGTGCTGCTGGATCTCCATCAACCTCTCCTCCCCCCTTGCTGGATCAATAAGGAGGAGACGTCGCTGCTCCGTACGTGTGTTGAACGCGGAGGTGCCGTCCGTTCGGCGCTAGGATCATCGGTGATTTGGATCACGACGAGTACGACTCCATCAACCCCGTTCTCTTGAACGCTTCCGCTCGCGATCTACAAGGGTATGTAGATGCACTCCCCTTCCCCTCATTGCTAGATTACTCCATAGATTGATCTTGGTGATGCGTAGAAAATTTTGAATCATGTGCTATGTCTATGCGTAGTTTCTATGCACGAGTAGAACACAAAGTAGTTGTGGGCGTAGATGTTGCCAATTCTTCTTGCCGTTACTAGTCTTATCTTGTTTCGGCGGCATTGTGGGATGAAGCGGCCCGGACCGACCTTACACGTACGCTTACGTGAGACAGGTTCCACCGACTGACATGCAATAGTTGCATAAGGTGGCTAGCGGGTGGCTGTCTCTCCCACTTTAGTCGGAACGGATTCGATGAAAAGGGTCCTTATGAAGGGTAAATAGAAATTGGTATATCACGTTGTGGTTTTACGTAGGTAAGAAACGTTCTTGCTAGAAACCTATACAAGCCGCGTAAAAACTTGCAACAACAATTAGAGGACGTCTAACTTGTTTTTGCAGCATGTGCTATGTGATGTGATATGGCCAGAAGATGTGATGAATGATATATGTGATGTATGAGATTGATCATATTCTTGTAATAGGAATCACGACTTGCATGTCGATGAGTTTGACAACCGGCAGGAGCCATAGGAGTTGTCTTTATTTTTTGTATGACCTGCGTGTCATTGAATAACGCCATGTAAATTACTTTACTTTATTGCTAAGCGCGTTAGCCATAGAAGTAGAAGTAATCGTTGGCGTGACAACTTCATGAAGACACAATGATGGAGATCATGATGATGGAGATCATGGTGTCATGCCGGTGACGAAGATGATCATGGTGCCCCGAAGATGGAGATCAAAGGCGCAGGATGATATTGGCCATATCATGTCACTATTTGATTACATGTGATGTTTATCATGTTATGCATCTTATTTGCTTAGAACGACGGTAGCATAAATAAGATGATCCCTCACTAAAAAATTTCAAGAGACGTGTTCCCCCTAACTGTGCACCGTTGCGAAGGTTCGTTGTTTCGAAGCACCACGTGATGATCGGGTGTGATAGATTCTAACGTTCGAATACAACGGGTGTTGACGAGCCTAGCATGTACAGACATGGCCTCGGAACACATGCGAAACACTTAGGTTGACTTGACGAGCCTAGCATGTACAGACATGGCCTCGGAACACAAGAGACCGAAAGGTCGAACATGAGTCGTATAGCAGATACGATCAACATGGAGATGTTCACCGATGATGACTAGTCTGTCTCACGTGATGATCGGACACGGCCTAGTTTGACTCGGATCATGTATCACTTAGATGACTAGAGGGATGTCTATCTGAGTGGGAGTTCATTCAATAATCAGATGAACTTCATTATCATGAACGTAGTCAAAAGGTCTTTGCAAATTATGTCATACGCTTTAGTTCTACTGTTTAAGATATGTTCCTAGAGAAAATTTAGTTAAAAGTTGGTAGTAGCAATGCGGACTGGGTCCGTAAACTGAGGACTGTCCTCATTGCTGCACAGAAGGCTTATGTCCTTAATGCACCGCTCGGTGTGCTGAACCTCAGCGTCGTCTGTAGATGTTGCGGAACATCTGACATACACGTTTTGATAACTACGTGATAGTTCAGTGCGTAATGCTAACGGTTTAGAATTGTGGCACCAAAGACGGTTTTTGAAACGCCGCAGAACATATGAGATGTTCCGAAGACTGAAATTGGGATTTCAGACTAGTGCCCGCGTCAAGAGGTATGAGACCTCTGACAAGTTTCTTAAGCCTGAAGACTAAGGGAGAAAAGCTTAATCGTTGAGCATGTACTCAGATTGTCTGAGTACTACAATCGCTTGAATCGAGTGGGAGTTAATCTTCCAGATGAGATAGTGATGATTCTCCATAATCACTGCCACCAAGCTATTAGAGCTTCGTGATGAACTATAAATATCAGGGATAGTTATGATGATCCTTGAGCTATTCGCGATGTTTGACACCGCGAGAGTAGAAATCAAGAAGGAGCATCAATTGTTGATGGTTTGTAAAACCACTAGTTTCTAGAAGGGCAAGGGCAAAAGGGATACTTCATGAAACAGCAAATCATTTGCTGCTCTAGTGAAGAAACCCAAGGTTGAACCCAAACCCGAGACTAAGTGCTTCTGTAATGAGGGGAACGGTCACTGAAGCAGTACTACCCTAGATACTTGGTAGATGAGAAGGCAGGCAAGGTCGACAGAAGTATATTGGATATACATTATATGAATGTGTACTTTACTAGTACTCCTAGCAGCACCAGGGTATTAGATACCGGTTCGGTTGCTAAGTGTTAGTAACTCGAAATAAAAGCTGCAGAATAAATGGAGACTGGCTAAAGGTGAGATGACGATGTGTGTTGGAAGTGTTTCCAAGGTTGATGTGATCAAGCATCGCATGCTCCCTCTACCATCGAGATTTGGTGTTTGCGTTGAGCATGATTGGATTATGTTTATCGCAATACGGTTATTCATTTAAGGAGAATAATGGTTACTCTGTTTATTTGAATAATACCTTCAATGGTCTTGCACCTAAAATGAATCTCGATCGTAGTGATACACATGTTCATGCCAAAAGTAATGATAGTACCACATACTTGTGGCACTGCCATTTGAGTCATATTGGTATAGAACGCATGAAGAAGCTCCATGTAGATGGATCTTTGGACTCACTCATTTTTGAAAAGATTGAGGCATGCGAACCATGTCTATTGGTATATATGCATGAAGAAACTCCATGCAGATGGATCGTTTGGACTCACTTGATTTTGAATCACTTGAGACATGCAAATCATACCACATGGGCAAGATGACTGAAAGTCCTCGTTTTCAGTAAGATGGAACAAGAGAGCAATTTATTGAAAGTCACACATTTTGATGTATGCAGTCCAATGAGTGCTGAGGCATGCAGTGGATATCGTTATGTTCTTACTTCACAGATGATTTGAGTAGATGCTGAGTGTATTTACTTGATGAAACAGAAGTCTGAATTATTGAAAGGTTCAAGTAATTTCAGAGTGAAGTTGAAGATCGTTGTGACAAGAGGATAAAATGTCTGTGATATGATCATAGAGATGAGTATCTGAGTTACGAGTTTGGCACACAATTAAGACATTGTGGAAAGTGTTTCACAATTAATACCGCCTGGAACACCATAGTGTGATGGTGTGTCCGGACATCATAGCTGCACCCTATTGGATATGGTGCCTACCATGATGTTTCTTATCGAATTACCACTATCGTTTATGGGTTAGGCATTAGAGACAACCGCATTCACTTTAAAAGGGGCACCACGCAATTCCGTTGAGACGACACCGTTTAGAGAAACCTAAGTTGTCATTTCTTAAAAGTTTGGGGCTGCGATGCTTATGTGAAAAAGTTTCAGGCTGATAAGCTCGAACCCAAAGCGGATAAATGCGTCTTCATAGAATACCCTAAAAGTTGGGCATACCTCCTATTTCAGATCTGGAAGCAAAAGTGATTGCTTCTAGAAACAGGTCCTTTCTCGAGGAAAAGTTTCTCTCGAAAGAATTGAGTGGGAGGATGGTGGAGACTTGATAAGGTTATTGAACCGACACTTCAACTAGTGTGTGGCAGGGCACAGGAAGTTGTTCCTGTGGCACCTACACCAATTGAAGTGGAAGCTCATGATAGTGATCATGAAACTTCGGATCAAGTCACTACCAAAAACCTCGTAGGACGACGAGGATGCGTGCTACTTCAGAGTGGCACATGATCCTGTCTTGGAAGTCATGTTGCTAGACAACAATGAACCTACGAGCTATGGAGAAGCGATGGTGGGCCCATATTCCGACAAATGGTTAGAAGCCATGAAATCCGAGATAGGATCCATGTATCAGAACAAAGCATGGACTTTGGTGAACTTGCCCGATGATCGGCAAGCCATTGAGATAAATGGATCTTTAAGAAGAAGACGGACATGGACGGTAATGTTACCGTCTATGAAGCTCGACTTGTGGCAAAGAGTATTTTCACAAGTTCAAGGAGTTGACTACGATGAGATTTTCTCATCCGTAGCAATGCTTAAGTCCGTCGGAATCATGTTAGCATTAGCTGCATTTATGAAATCTGGCAGATGGATGTCAAAACAAGTTTCCTTACCAGTTTTCGTAAGGAAAGGTTGTATGTGATACAATCAGAAAGGTTTTGTCCATCCTAAGGATGCTAAAAGGTATGCTAGCTCCAGCGATCCTTCTAAGGATAGGAGTGAGCATCTCGGAGTTGGAATGTACGCTTTGATGAGATGATCAAAGATTTTGGGTTTATACAAAGTTTATGAGAAACTTGTATTTCCAATAAAGTGAGTGGGAGCGCTACAACATTTCTGATAAGTATATGTGAATGACATATTGTTGATCCGAAATGATGTAAAATTTCTGGAAAGCATCAAGGGTTGTTTGAAAGGAGTTTTTCAAAGGAAGACCTGGATAAAGCTGCTTACATATTGGGCATCAAGATCTATAGAGATAGATCAAGACGCCCGATGATACTTTCAAAGAACGCGCACCTTGACATGATTTCGAAAGAGTTCAAAATAGATCAGCAAAGAAGGAGTTCTTGGCTGTGTTACAAGGTGTGAGTATTGAGTAAGACTCAAGACCTGACCACAGCAGAAGAGAGAGAAAGGACAAAGGTCGTCCCCTATGCTTCAGACGTAGGCTCTACAGTATGCTATGCTGTGTACCGCACATGAAGTGTGCCTTGCCATGAGTTGGTCAAGGGGTACAATAGTGATCCGGGAATGGATCACATGACAGCGGTCGAACTTATCCTTAGTATCTAGTGGACTAAGGAATTTTCTCGATTATGGAGGTGAAAAGGAGTTCGTCGTAAAGGGTTACGTCGATGCGAACTTTGACACTAATCCGGATGACTCTGAGTAGTAAACCGGATTCATATAGTAGAGCAATTATTTGAAATGGCTCCAAATAGCGCGTGGTAGCATCCACAAGATGACATAGATATTCGTAAAGCACGCACGGATCTGAAAGGTTCAGACCCTTGACTAATAACCTCTCTCACAAGCATAACATGATCAAACCAGAACTCATTGAGTGTTAATCACATAGTGATGTGAACTAGATTGTTGACTCTAGTAAACTCTTTGGATGTTGGTCACATGGTGATGTGACCTGTCAGTGTGAATCACATGGTGATGTGAACTAGATTATTGACTCTAGTGCAAGTGGGAGACTGTTGGAAATATGCCCTAGAGGCAATAATAAATAGGTTATTATTATATTTCCTTGTTCATGATAAATCGTTTATTATCCATGCTAAAATTGTATTGATAGGAAACTCATATACATGTGTGGATACATAGACAACACCATGTCCCTAGTAAGCCTCTAGTTGACTGGCTCGTTGATCAATAGATGGTTACGGTTTCCTGACCATGGACATTGGATGTCGTTGATAACGGGATCACATCATTAGGAGAATGATGTGATGGACAAGACCCAATCCTAAGCCTAGCACTAGATCGTGTAGTTCGTTTGCTCAGAGCTTTTCTAATGTCAAGTATCATTTCCTTAGACCATGAGATTATGCAACTCCCGGATACCGTAAGAATGCTTTGGGTGTACCAAACGTCACAACGTAATTGGGTGGCTATAAAGGTGCACTACAGGTATCTCCGAAAGTGTCTGTTGGGTTGGCACGAATCGAGACTGGGATTTGTCACTCCGTGTAAACGGAGAGGTATCTCTGGGCCCACTCGGTAGGACATCATCATAATGTGCACAATGTGACCAAGGAGTTGATCACGGGATGATGTGAGTTATGAAACGAGTAAAGAGACTTGCCGGTAACGAGATTGAACAAGGTATAGGGATACCGACGATCGAATCTCGGGCAAGCAACATACCGATAGACAAAGGGAATTGTATACGGGATTGATTGAATCCTCGATATCATGGTTCATCCGATGAGATCATCGAGGAGCATGTGGGAGCCAACATGGGTATCCAGATCCCGCTGTTGGTTATTGACCGGAGAGTCGTCTCGGTCATGTCTGCGTGTCTCCCGAACCTGTAGGGTCTACACACTTAAGGTTCGGTGACGCTAGGGTTGTAGAGATATTAGTATGCGGTAACCCGAAAGTTGTTCGGAGTCCCGGATGAGATCCCGGACGTCACGAGGAGTTCCGGAATGGTCCGGAGGTAAAGATTTATATATGGGAAGTCTTATTTTGGTCGCCGGAAAAGTTTCGCACTTTATCGGTATTGTACCGGGAGTGCCGAAAGGGGTCCGGGGGTCCACCAAGGGGTCCACCAGCCCCGGGGGGGCCACATGGGCTGTGGGGGGTGCGCCTTGGCCTATATGGGCCAAGGGAACCAGCCCCAAGAGGCCCATGCGCCAAGAGATAAGATAAACGGAGAGTCCTAAAGGGGGAAGGCACCTCCGAGGTGCCTTGGGGGGGAAGGACTCCCCCCTGGCCGCACCCTTCCTTGGAGGAAGGGCCAAGGCTGCGCCCCCCCTCTCCCTTGGCCCTATATATAGTGGGGGGAAGGGAGGGCAGCAATACCTAAGCCATGGCGCCTCCCTCTCCCTCCCGTGACACCTCTTCCTCCCCGCTTGCGCTTGGCGAAGCCCTGCCGGGATCCCGCTACTTCCACCACCACGCTGTCGTGCTGCTGGATCTCCATCAACCTCTCCTCCCCCCTTGCTGGATCAAGAAGGAGGAGACGTCGCTGCTCCGTACGTGTTTTGAACGCGGAGGTGCCGTCCGTTCGGCGCTAGGATCATCGGTGATTTGGATCACGACGAGTACGACTCCATCAACCCCGTTCTCTTGAACGCTTCCGCTCGCGATCTACAAGGGTATGTAGATGCACTCCCCTTCCCCTCGTTGCTAGATTACTCCATAGATTGATCTTGGTGATGCATAGAAAATTTTGAATTTCTGCTACGTTCCCCAACACCTCCTCCTCCTCGTCCTCCTCCTCCACCTCCTCCTCGGCCCCATCCCAAACCTCCTCCTCGTCGCCTGCCTCGTCCTCCTCCTCCTCCTCACCAGAGGAGGGTACCTCACTAGAGGAGGGTACCTCACTAGAGGATGGCCTCGAAGACAACACCCCTAAGTCGGTGAGGGTGCGCTCTTTCTGGCCGCGACCCCCTGTAGTGGCTCTCCCCCCCACCACCTCGCCCTCTAGGGGCTCCCCCCCGCCCCCTCCTCCTCTAGGGGCACCTCTCCCTCGACCTCCCTGTGAGGAGTCATCGTCAAGTAGCCGGGGGGGAGGATTACGTGCTCGACCACTCCGACTAGGCAGGCCAACGACCTTGCTTAGGAAACCCACGCCGTCGGCCTTCCCCTTGCCCATGTTCCACGAACCTGCATTGAAAAGAGAATAAGCAATTAGTAAATTAATGAAATGAAGGAAAAGGCATGATAATAAACACATTAATAAAAAGGCATAAAAGGCATATTCCTAAACTATAGAAAAAAAGACTTGACACGTACATCTGCTAGAAACCATATGAATCATCACTGTTGTAACCTCTTTCTCGGTCCGTCTCATCATCACTATCAATCATATCATCTTCGTTGTCTGACGGAGGTGGAGGCTCTTCCTCGTCGTCAGCGTCTAAGTTTAACTTTTCTAGCATAAGTATGTCATTTTCATTGACAATGGTCTCACCATCATTCCGTGCTTCGTCGTCGTTTGGATCCACATCATCATCACCCAATGGTCTAGCGTCATCGTTTCTAACCACATCATCATCATCAGGTTGCTCTTGATAGAACACTCCCTCGTATGTCATGGGGTTAATGTTGTAGTAATCGTCTTCATTCGGGTTCGGTAGCTTACCATGTGGCGACACCTTGAACACAACTTCCCAACCCTTTAGGTACTCTTTCTGGCATGGGTAAGGCAGATAATATACTTGTGTAGCTTGGGTAGCCGCAATGAAGAGATCGGCTCCGGCATAGACGGTTGATGGTTTAACTTCGACCAAACCAATGGAAGGCGTATGTTTTACCCCCTCCCGCGGATCGAACCATCGACATTTGAACACAGGCAGACTTAGGGTCTCGCGCCCCTGGTGGAATTTAATCTCGTATATATTTTGTACCCTTCCGTAGTAGTCTACTGAATTTTGACCGGGGGTGTACACTCCGGTATTTATAGTTTTGGGATCAGGTCGGCTGTTCTGGTGATCCTCTGTATGGAAGCGATACCCATTCACATCATACTTTTTACATGTCATGACGGCAGGGTCAAAACCCATGGAAACCCATCTCAATTCATCATCCATAGATATGTTCGGATCTTTTCCCTACAAGTATAATTGAAATTGTTGCGTGCATTAGTTAACTAATAAATGTTGAACTAGGTATTTAATAGGGGAGTGTGGACAATTACTTTCTCCATGAACCAAGCAACAAAATTTTTACGTCCAGGGTTTCCATGACGGAGAAGAGTAAGTGCCTCCGCCTCAGTAGGAGGATTCATTCCCGTCCATTCCTCTTGAACGAAATCACTAAAAAAAAGAAAACCGGTGTTAAACCGGGACTAAGTGAACATAAAACATGATGATGTGGAAGACATAAAGGAATGGTGTAGTGGTATTACCTCGTCCACACTTCCTCAACTTCCCTGATGTTGTGCAAGATATAGAACATGAGGTCCTCCCACTCTTGTCGTGGCATGTTATAAGGTTTCGAGGCCCCAGCCCTCCCACCTTGCGCGTTGAATAGATAGAGCTTGGGTTGATAATTCGGCTCTTCTATATTGTATCGAGGCACCTTGTTATGCAGATGGGGAACGTGGTCTGGATAGTATGATGTCCTCAGGTCTGACACCTCCTCTAGGATAACTGCCTCAGCTATGGAAGCTTCAATCTTAGCTTTGTTTCCACATTTCTGTCGGAGATGCTTGTTATGTCTCTCAGGGCCGTACTGCCAGCGATTCTGCACAGGCCCCCCCAACAATACCTCATTCGCGAGGTGCAGAATGAGATGTGTCATCGGTGTAAAGAAGCCTGGCGGAAAGATCTTCTCTAGCTTGACTATCAACTCTGGTGCCTTCTTACGCAATTTTTCAATCACGTCTTTACTTACTTCTTTAGCACAGAGCGTGCGGAAGAAATGGCTTAGCTCGGCAAGCACTCGCCAGACATGCTCGGGGACATAGCCTCGAACCATCACCGACATTATCCGCTCAATCCACACATGGTAGTCATGACTCTTCAGGCCGGTCACTTTGCCCGTTGAAAGATTGACTCCCTTACTTATATTCGATGCATAACCATCGGTGAACTTCAAAATGTGTTTCAGCCAGATAAGTACTTCCTTTTTTCTGGCGATTTAAGGACAAAGTCAGCATCTGGCTTGAACCAGTTTTTTCGACCGCCTGTGGGAGGCTTCATGTTCAGACGTGGTCTATCACAAATTCTCTGTTGATCGGCTCTAGCTTTAACATTATCCTTCGTCTTATCAGGAATATTGAGGATCGTGTGGAAAAGGGACTCTGCCACATTCTTTTCGGTGTGCATCACATCGATATTGTAAGGAAGTTTGACGTCCTTGAAATAGGGAAGCTGTGAGAAGGGGGTAATGTGAGTCCAGTTGTGCGTCTCACCATATCCCTCGAAGCCTTTGGCTTTGGCTTTGCCTTTGCCTTTGACTTTAGGCTGGAGAGCTTTTAGCTGAGCAAGAACATCTGCCCCTGAAAATGTTGGAATCTCGGTTACTTCATGAACAACCCGGCCTTTCGTGAAGTTCTTCTTGTCTTCCCTGTCTGGATGGTCTGGAGGGAGGAACTGTCGATGCAGGTCAAAGGCTACATACTTGCCACCCTTACTCAGCCAAATCATTCGCAGAGCCTGCATGCACACCGGGCATGGCATCTTCCCACTTGTACACCATCCGCAGAATAGAGCATAGCCAGGAAAGTCATGCATGCAATAGTGCAACCAAACTTTCATCTAGAAATTTCTCTGCAGATCCCGGTCGTATGTCAACGTCGGAAAGTACCAAGAATGGTGCAAAGCATCCACCAGCGGCTGCATAAACACACCCAATTGCTTCCCCGGATAATCAGGCCCCGGAATGATGAGCGACAAGAACATGGTCTTGCGTTGCATTAGGGCACCGGGAGGAAGATTGAGCGGAATTACAAACACGGGCCAGCAGCTGTATGGATTGGACGACATACCATATGGATTCAACCCATCACCTGATATGGCTATTCTGACATTCCCAGCCTCGGCTGCTTCCTCGGGGTATTCTTCATCGAACGACTTCCATGCTTCCCCTTCCGATGGATGTACGATTTTTTTTGGATTGTACCTTATACCTTCCTTGTGCCACTTCATCATTTTGGCAGACTCCTTCGTGATGAAAAGGCGCTGCAATCTTTTTATAAAATCAAGATACCGAAGAACCTTAACGGGGATGGTTAGCTGCTTTTTCTCACCATCCTCACCGACCACCTCAATGTACCGAGACGAACCGCACTGCCTACAGTACTTGTCATCCGCATACTCGTGCCTAAACAAAACGCAATTCCTCGGGCAAACATCTATTTTCTCATAATCCATAGAGAGTGCCTTCATGATTTTCTTTGTATCGTACATGCTTTTCGGCAGTTCATGACCCTCAGGGAGGCTGTTAGCCCATACTCCCAAGAATGCTTCGAAGCATTTCTGGCTACAGCCGTACTCAGCCTTGACTGCAATCAGTTGCGAGATGGCATCCAGCTGAGATATTTTCGCCCCCGCATAAAGAGGTTTCTTCGATGAGGCCAAGACCTCCAAGAAGGCCTTTGCGGTTGCCTCCGGCTCCTCCGGTTCATTCTCTGAAGGTGTCGCATTTCCCGTTTCTGCAACAATGACATCATCTAGCATGTCCCTGACCCCGTCGTCCTCATATCCATTGATGCGTTGTCGCATCACCTCCTCTCTACCACGGTCCTGCTCGGCTATGTTTATCGGCGGCATGTCAAAGTTTGGCATATATCCGTGCGTGCGAAGGTGCTCACTCATGTTCGTCTGATTTCTACGGTGACGTCTGGCACATCTCGCACAGGGGCATGGTGGGATAATTCTCATTGGATGACGGAATATCTCCTTCAAATAGACATCGGTTTTCGCGATCCACTCTGATGTTACTCGATTCCGACGGATAAAACCACTGTACATCCACTGATTATCTGCCATCCTCTGCTTTTTTGCAAGCCACACAACATAATTAAGGATTCATTTAAATTAATCACATCAAATTTTCAGTTTCTACCGTGTTTAATCCACCTACATCTCTAATAGGTAAAGATGGGTCCTAATCCCACCCGAGGATGTGTAGATTGAGTACGTTCTCCATTCTACCCCGTTCCGAGACAAAATTTCGGCAGCACCTCCCCGCTGTTCTCGAGATACACGTCTCGGCAAATAGCCGAGAGAATGTGCTCCGGAGAACAATGGGGAGGCGCCGCCGAAATTTAGAGCATCACAATCATCATCATCATCATCTCAAAAATCATCGAATCATAAAAAAATATCATCATCTATCATCCACATCATCATCTAACAATCATCTATCATCGGTCATCATCATCATCTCAAAATCATCGAAGCATAAAAAATCATCATTATCTCTCCTCATCTAACAATCATCATCATCTAAAAGAAATCCATATGAACATCACCATTTTTCTCAAATAAGTATTCTTTAGCAAGACCATTAAGTGTCAATAAATATTTCATGATTGATTTGTAGCAACACCATCATGATCAAAATACCACCGTGCAAAAAGTATATAATCACACATCACATAACAACATTCACACTTCAACTTGAAAAACTCATATTGCTAATAACATCCATTGATCAATATTTTGCAAACTAACTACATCTAACAAATATGACATACATTCCATCATCTATGCATTCATCCACCTAAAAACAGTACCAAAACACTAAAAAAGAAGAAAAAAACTCACGTAGGAGAGGGGCGGCGGCGGTTGGG
Source organism: Aegilops tauschii subsp. strangulata (assembly GCF_002575655.3). Lineage (NCBI taxonomy): Eukaryota > Viridiplantae > Streptophyta > Magnoliopsida > Poales > Poaceae > Aegilops > Aegilops tauschii. Next base: position 485,627,157 of record NC_053040.3, read on the forward strand.
GGGCGGTGATGAGCTGCAGTTGGAGGGCCAGTTGGGGGGCGGCGGCGGTTGGAGGGCCAGTTGCTCCTACCGGCCGGGAAGGGGGCGCCGGACCCGCGGCCGGAGTCAAGCCCTTGCGGGCCGGTGCGGGCGCGGACGGCGGCGACACAGGGCGGGTGCGGACGGGGCGGCGTGGGGCGGGGAGGCGCGGGGCGGGGAGGACGTCGGGGTGGCGCAGGGCGGGGCCGGACGTCGGGGCGGCACGGGGGTGGGGAGGACGACGGGGAGGCGCGGGGCGGGCAGGACGGCGGCGCGGCGCGGGTCAGGGCGGGGACGACGGCGGCGCGGCACGGGGAGAGGGTGGTGGCGGCGGTTGGAGGAGAGGAGATGTGCAGCGAGTGGAGGAGAGGAGGGCGTCGACGGCGCGGAGAGGGTGGCGGCGGCAGTTGGGTCGGGGTGCGAGGAGAGAAACGAGTGGAGGAGGAGGGCCGGGGTGTCGAGGATAAGGTGGCCCTATGCCGACGGCCAGGCCGTCGGCATAGGAGTGGTCCCACATGGCAACGAGAGGGCCATCGAGTGGATAAGGGTGGCTCTATGCCGACGGCCAGGCCGTCGGCATAGATAGGAGGCCTATGCCGTCGGCATAGATGGCAACTATTTTTTTTGTAAAAATAGTCCCACCTCGCCGAGGGAAAAGCAATTTGACCTGTTTAAATAGTTCACTAATCCATACGTCATAAGCTCCGGTATTCATTAGACTTATATAAAGAAAATGGACAATTGCTGTGAACTTTTCAGTGCCCGGGCAGCCGGCCCGGTGCCCGAGCACTAAAAGGTTCACAGCAATTGTACATTTTCAATGATGAATACCGGAGTTTTTAATCAATTCAATTATTACATTTTTAGATTCTTAGTTTACCGTCTGTATGGGACCCGGCACCTGGAGGGGGAAACGGACGCGTCGGGTCTACACGGAGGGGATCTTGCCGTGGGTCTGGCCCGGATGTTGCTCCAAAGTGTTCCTATGGGCTGACCTACCACAACCGGGTGGATAGGTCCACTGCTCAAAGCCCGCCCATGCAAAGTCAAAGGGCTAGATCCCGTGGTCAAACGCTACAGGGTTAGGCGGGACGGGGGCCCTGGGGGGTAGCAATGCCACCCGAGCGTCGCACCGGGCCCTCAATCATGCGGGGTGGTGTGGTGGCATGTCCCAAGAGGCGGCACGCGTCTCCGGGGTGTGCCCCCCCTCACGGACGGCGCTGCCGCCGGCACCTGGAGGGGAAACGGACGCGTCGGGTCTACACGGAGGGGATCTTGCCGTGGGTCTGGCCCGGATGTTGCTCCAAAGTGTTCCTATGGGCTGACCTACCACAACCGGGTGGATAGGTCCACTGCTCAAAGCCCGTCCTTGCAAAGTCAAAGGGCTAGATCCCGTGGTCAAACGCTACAGGGTTAGGCGGGACGGGGGCCCTGGGGGGTAGCAATGCCACCCGAGCGTCGCACCGGGCCCTCATACATGCGAGGTGGTGTGGTGGCATGTCCCAAGAGGCGGCACGCGTCTCCGGGGTGTGCCCCCCCTCACGGACGGCGCCGCCGCCGGCACCTGGAGGGGGAAACGGACACGTCGGGTCTACACGGAGGGGATCTTGCCGTGGGTCTGGCCCGGATGTTGCTCCAAAGTGTTCCTATGGGCTTACCTACCACAACCGGGTGGATAGGTCCACTGCTCAAAGCCCGCCCATGCAAAGTCAAAGGGCTAGATCCCGTGGTCAAACGCTACAGGGTTAGGCGGGACGGGGGCCCTGGGGGGTAGCAATGCCACCCGAGCGTCGCACCGGGCCCTCAATCATGCGGGGTGGTGTGGTGGCATGTCCCAAGAGGCGGCACGCGTCTCCGGGGTGTGCCCCCCCTCACGGACGGCGCTGCCGCCGGCACCTGGAGGGGAAACGGACGCGTCGGGTCTACACGGAGGGGATCTTGCCGTGGGTCTGGCCCGGATGTTGCTCCAAAGTGTTCCTATGGGCTGACCTACCACAACCGGGTGGATAGGTCCACTGCTCAAAGCCCGTCCGTGCAAAGTCAAAGGGCTAGATCCTGTGGTCAAACGCTACAGGGTTAGGCGGGACGGGGGCCCTGGGGGGTAGCAATGCCACCCGAGCGTCGCACCGGGCCCTCATACATGCGGGGTGGTGTGGTGGCATGTCCCAAGAGGCGGCACGCGTCTCCGGGGAGTGCCCCCCCTCACGGACGGCGCCGCCGCCGGCACCTGGAGGGGGAAACGGACACGTCGGGTCTACACGGAGGGGATCTTGCCGTGGGTCTGGCCCAGATGTTGCTCCAAAGTGTTCCTATGGGCTTACCTACCACAACCGGGTGGATAGGTCCACTGCTCAAAGCCCGTCCGTGCAAAGTCAAAGGGCTAGATCCCGTGGTCAAACGCTACAGGGTTAGGCGGGACGGGGGCCCTGGGGGGTAGCAATGCCACCCGAGCGTCGCACCGGGCCCTCATACATGCGGGGTGGTGTGGTGGCATGTCCCAAGAGGCGGCACGCGTCTCCGGGGTGTGCCCCCTCACGGACGGCGCCGCCGGCGGCACCTGGAGGGGGGAAACGGACGCGTCGGGTCTACACGGAGGGGATCTTGCCGTGGGTCTGGCCCGGATGTTGCTCCAAAGTGTTCCTATGGGCTGACCTACCACAACCGGGTGGATAGGTCCACTGCTCAAAGCCCGTTCGTGCAAAGTCGAAGGGCTAGATCCCGTGGTCAAACGCTACAGGGTTAGGCGGGACGGGGGCCCTGGGGGTAGCAATGCCACCCGAGCGTCGCACCGGGCCCTCATACATGCGGGGTGGTGTGGTGGCATGTCCCAAGAGGCGGCACGCGTCTCCGGGGTGTGCCCCCCCTCACGGACGGCGCCGCCGCCGGCACCTGGAGGGGGAAACGGACGCGTCGGGTCTACACGAAGGGGATCTTGCTGTGGGTCTGGCCCGGATGTTGCTCCTAAGTGTTCCTATGGGCTTACCTAACACAACCGGGTGGATAGTCCACTACTCAAAGCCCGTCCGTGCAAAGTCAAAGGGCTAGATCCCGTGGTCAAACGCTACAAGGTTAGGCGGGACGGGGCCCTGGGGGGTAGCAATGCCACCCGAGCGTCGCACCGGGCCCTCATACATGCGGGGTGATGTGGTGGCATGTCCCAAGAGGCGGCACGCGTCTCCGGGGTGTGCCCCCCTCACGAACGGCGATGACACATTAGTAGACGTTCTGCGGTAACGATGCGGCGTGAATATTATTAAATACTCGGAGCGCGATAAAATCATGAGTTTTTTACACGACGCGGGCACATGTGCTGTAGGACTGATGGTAATTTTTCATAATTGTTCGTGATGGAGTAGTATCTGAACAATTCCCTCTATGCGGATTGCTCTTCGCGTGTCTACGACTGTGGCCGGCGGCCTCCGGGGGCTAGCATGCCGCCAAATCTTGCGTAGGCGGCCTCTCACAAGTCTGGAAGTGTTGTGGTGGGTGCAAACGCCTGGCACGCGTCTCCGGGGTGTGCCCCCCCTCACGGACGGCGACGCCACCAGCACTTGGAGGGGGGAAACGGGCGCGTCGGGTCTACACGGAGGGGATCTTGCCGTGGGTCTGGCCCGGATGTTGCTCCAAAGTGTTCCTATGGACTGACCTAACACAACCGGGTGGATAGGTCCACTGCTCAAAGCCCGTCCGTGCAAAGTCAAAGGGCTAGATCCCGTGGTCAAACGCTACAGGGTTAGGCGGGACGGGGGCCCTGGGGGGTAGCAATGCCACCCGAGCGTCGCACCGGGCCCTTATACATGCGGGGTGGTGTGGTGGCATGTCCGAAGAGGCGGCACGCGTCTCCGGGGTGTGCCCCCATCCAAGTGACGGCGGCACTGCCTTGCGTGCAGGGGGGCACACCGCGGAGCCCCATGACGGGCGTCTACGCATGCCTGAACACTTTCACATATGCATCGGGACCCGTGCGATGTTTCGGTGACATAGCTACACCCCGAATCCCCCACCAACTAGAATTCCCTCCGTGTCGACTGTTTCCCCCCTCCGTGACACGGCGATAGCGACGTTTGTAACGGGGGGCAATCGATATACAATCAGGGTATGTTTTTTTAGATAAGGCATAATTATCTTATGCAAAAACAAAAACTAAAATAAAGTAAAACTGAGAAAATAAAGTAAAAATAAAAAAATAGTATGCCGACGGCGAGGCCGTCGGCATACCTATGCACACACGGAGGTGCAGTCCCACGGATCGATGACGTGGCATGGCACACGGATCGATGACGTGGCAGAGGGGCCTATGCCGATGGCTATACCGTAGGCATATATTTGCCATAGGTAGTATAAAGCGAAATTTAAAATAAAACTAAATAAATGTATGCCGACGGCTAGGCCGTCGGCATATCTGTGCACACACGGAGGTGCAGTCCCACGGATCCATGACGTGGCATAGCACACGGATCGATGACGTGGCAGAGGGGTATGGGCTAGGTCTATGCCGACGGCTATGCCGTCAGCATAGGGCTGGCACGGGTATGCCGACGGCCGCCGTTAACACCCGTCGGCGTAGGCTCAACGTCGTCAAACGGTCAGCGCTGACGGCAAGGGCTATGCCGACGGCCGCTCCTATGCCGACGGGCCCCGTAGGCGTACCTCGAGCGGTCCCGACGGCCTCGTATATGTCGTCGGCCCCGTCGGCATATATGGATTTATGCCGACGGCTTTTCTACGCCTACGGCCTGCCCTTGGCCGTCGGCATAGCTGCATTTATGCCGACGGGTGCCGCCGGCATAGATTTGGCCGTCGGCAAACCAAGTTTTTCTGGTAGTGACTTGCCAGGTCCGAGGCACAAGGATTCCCCTTTTCCATCCAACCTTCGGCCATGCCTCATTTAATTAATTGATGTAGGACACTCCTCAAATAAAAAATAATGTAGAACAGGTGGTTCTGGGAGGAGCGTGGAGGGTTGCAACCGGCACAGTGCTGATGGACCTCGGGAGCGACGATGTCGGAGGTTGTTAACTTTGCTGTACGTGCACTTTCTTCTTCCTACAAAATATGTTCTAGTGTAAGAGCATGGCTAATAGAAGAGCCGACAGAGGGCTCTAAACTTGTGCCATGTCATCTTATAGCCTTCACAGGAAAATAACGCTGGCTATACATGACCTGCTCAACTGGCTATAGTAATTAGTATTTACATGCATAGGGAAGAAAAGAAACGTATTGATTGGGTGGGAGAAAGCAGCGCCTGCTTTGAAGGGTTGCATGCCGTCCTTTTCTCTCTTGTAGTGTGCTACAGCCCGGCGAGTAGTGAAGCGCCGGCTACCTTCTCTTTCCTCTCTTCTCTCTCTTCCACATGGGATTTTGCTGATGTAAAATGGCTTATAGCCTACTGATTTGGACCTATTATACTTGCTCTAATGATGTTGAGGTTGTTGCTATTATTGGAAAGCATTAATTTTTCATCCAATTTTCCCTAAAAAGACACAGAATTTAAGTTCCCGTTGTCTTAGGACTTTGGGAATAACCCTAGCTTGTTCAGTTTCTCTCTTGTGGATGATTTGGATCAACTATTTATCTGTATGTATCTTGTGTTGCAAGTTGTGTGTTGATTTGTACTAGTTTTTCTTGTGTTTCCTCGTGATTTTTCTCGTGTTCTTCGTGTTTCCCCTCAAATCCACCTCAAGTTCGTGAAGATCGGACCGCCCTAGTGTCTTGCCCCGTATCATTGTGGTAACAAATCGAGAACGTTTCGCAAAAGTTTCAAGTAGACAGCTTATAAACCAGACCATCTCCGAGGATGAAATTACGTTTTAATAGCGTGTAGGGTGTATGCGGAGCACCTTAGGCTGGGTGCAACACTCAAGAATGCCTTTGCCAAGTTCAAATTGCCCTTCTCCGAGTACACGGGGTATTTGACAAATAAGTTTTCCAGTAGTGAGGTCACCGCTCACTGGTGGAGATTGATCGCGAACATAACCGCCCATTGTGTGTCACACACCATTCTTAAATCTCACAAAATCTCCTAACGTATGTATATAGAAAATATATATCATTTGCAGTATTAGTCATAAATATTTTGTCACTGAATGCACTAGCTAGTTTGGTGGAGCCCTTCTAAGTCAACCCGATCAAATAGCATGCACAATGCTATGACTGCGTTCTAGATAATATGGATCATGCTAGAGGGTGACGTGAGCTTCGCCACACCGTTACTTGGTCGTGAGTTAAGTCTCCTATTTTACACGGGCTATTTTGGTTACAGGTGAGCACTATTACATAGAGTTGACCGATATTCCTGGTTTATTTGGTTTATGGTGTCCGGTTCGCTGTTTCCATCGCTAGTTGTTTGATGTTTGGGTGTATCGTCAGTTTTCATCCTATATACCATCGGACCATATGCATCAAAACTGGCCTCCTTTTTCTCTGACTTCCCTACTTTGCTGGCGTGTGTATAGGCATGGCCCAAGGCCCATACACCATGCACACCCGCACACACAACCCATTTTACTCATGCCTCTGCCTCTCAAAATCACACTCCCTGCACTGTTATTCACCACCAAATGGACTCCAATATCTCAACCTAGTCGCCTCCCAACCTTGGGGTAGATCTACTGATGTAACATGTGCTCATGTTGGCTTGGATCTCCTATGCCTAATCTTTCCGTTCTTACTCTTCCCCACCGCTTAGCACGATGTCGGTATTCCATATCGCAAATCCACCACTTGATGAGTCCGATGGTGTAGACGGAGGATGCAATGAACCAACTGTTCGACATAGAATTAGCAAGCTGCCGCCGCCCCCTCACAAACGCACGAAGCAAAAAACTAGTTCACCCACTCGCCTAGCAGTAAAATCACCCATAGGGGCGGGAGATCCTATTCAACGTGCAACGTGTTGAAGGACCACCAAATGTGCACGTCCCAGGACACTCGCTTTGACCTGGTAGCCAGTCGGCCTTATTGGGCCATGGGCCATCCAGAAAAGCGAAGGGAAAAAACAAAGAAAGGAAGGAGAACTGGAAAAGGTAGAGGGATTGTTCTTGAAAAAATAAAAAATGTTTGCAAATTTTTAAAAAGAATGTAAAAGCCTAAAAATATTCCTGAATTAATAAAAATTTATGAGTTTAGAAAATTATTAGTGAACTTAAAAATGTTAGCAAATTTGAAAAAAGTTAGTGTTCGTGAATTTTAGAAAATCTTCCCTGGATTTTAAAAATGATCACGGGTTTCAAATGAAGTTTCCTTGATTTCAAAAATGTTCAAAGATTTTAAAAATGTACTCATATTTCAAAAAATGTTTTCACATCTATAGGGATTCTGTCTGTACTTACGTGTAGCCCAAATGAGCAAGCATTCAACATTCTTTGTGCCAAAAAGAGGAATAAAAAAACTTTCGTTCGTACCAAGAAGTCAACAACATGTATCAAGGGAGACTGATCTTGTAATCAGAACAACCTGTCCTGAATCGACATATGCTTCTCTTCATGAGTAATTTCACACGAGATGCAGATCAAGATCGATGCTGATGGTGACATGATCCATCGATCCAACAAGCAATATATTCCTATATTTAGCCCCCAGACGGTCGCCGGCGCCAGCAGGCAAGTTCCTCAGTGTCTACCTCGCCGGTTATCAAAGTCAATGACTGCCAGGGTGTGATTTTAAATAAAATATACTCCCTCCGTTCCTAAATATTTGTCTTTTTAGATATTTTAAATAGACTACCACATACGGATGTATATAGACATATTTTAAAATATAGATTCACTCATTTTGCTCCATATGTAGCCACTTTTTGAAATCTCTAGGAAGACAAATATTTAGGAACGGAGGGAGTAGATTGTATTCCACACCAGAAAAGAGAACACACATATATAGGTTTGCCCAACAAGGGGGGTAGCCGATATACATTTCATACGATGTATAGTCAACTAAGAAACAATTAAGAGGAAAACAACATGCGCAATAGCTACTAGTATAAGCTCTGGATGTCCAGGAACAACAAAACCACAGAGATGCCATGAATGATTATTGATTTATATGGACCTTGACCTTATGAGCGGCGGCCATCGCCATCATCCTCCCCCTTACCTTGAATTGATCACCTGTATGACATTCTTCCTCAATGAGTCCACTTTCTCCTTCGCCTCTATGATCTTCTTCCTCAACGAATCCACCTCCTCGCATACCGTGATGCGACTTCCTTTGGCACTCGTGATGCGAAGCTCTTCTAGAGATGGTGCAGCATCAAGAAGGAACATTGTCCAGGCGATATCACATTCTTCAGAAAGATTGTCCAAATTCACAAACCGTAGTTTGGCGAGCAGTACCACACGAGTAAGCAATTTTGGGCATTCCCGTTGAACCCAAATCTGGGAGAGATAAAAAAGAATAATAATGAAAAAAAGTTGTTCATAAATTACATCTCAAGTGATGCTACAGTTGCATATAACAATCATACAGAGAATTGAATAGAGATGATTGGATCAGTGGGTACCTTTTCACTCCAATATTCCTGATAAAAATCGCTTACGGAGGGGACATTGTAGGTCGTCTGTTGGAGCTTTGGTAGACGGTCAAGCTCCTTTGTTTTGAATTCCCCATAGGAGATAACAAGCTCAAGGACTCGAGTGTGTTTTACATGCAATGTTGAACGGATCCCCGCGTCACACTCAAAGAAACACAATGACTTGAGGCACTTGCAGGTGCTTAGAATGTTTTGTATGTCCAGTTCACTAAATCTCATATTATGCAGTTGCGGTCTTGTGAGGCCAACAAAAGCATTTGCACAATGACGAACAAAATTAGAAAACTTCCCAACAAAGAGCAGGGGATACGCCTCGGTGCAATGATAGGTATCCCTTGGCGTCAAGATCTCAAACTCGGTTGCATCTAGTTTCTGGGTCACCATGGCGAGGCCGGCTGATTTGCCAATCGAGTGACAACGAGAGGGACTCAAGAAAACCTGAGCTTCAGCTTGCGAATGGTAATCTGCCGGGACCACATGCTCAAGACTTTGTCTATCACATCGGCCACGATGCAGTTGATTCGAACGAAATAGTGGGGAATAATATCGTGGAGAATCAGCGAGCCGAGGCAGTTTATGCATTTGCCTTGAGAGGATGCAGGTTCTTACAAGATCAACCGTACCCACCCTCTCGGCGATGTCGTCATTGGGCAGCTTGCTTAGTAATATGTGGTCATTGTCAGATGCTTTCGTTAACTGCAATTCTCTAGGAGGGAAATTAGTCATGGGTGATAGATCAATATATTGACCTAGATCAAAGCAAAAAATAGCAATTGCAAAACGAGACTTACATCATGGCGGATTTTGTGAGTGGAAGCCACCGCCATGGCCCTCCCCTTGATCACCTCTGCGATCTCCAGTCTGAATGAATCCACCTCCTCGCTGGTCCGTGGACAACTCCAAGGACGGACTCCGAGATGAGGGAACTTGACAACGCAGTGCTCGCACACCTTCCTGTCGTGTAGAGATACCTCCTTGATGTTCTCCACAGCTTCAATGACGCGCCTGACGTATCCCATGAAGTTGTCGTTGGGCTGGAAGCCGTAGATAGTTAGTCTGGAAAGATTATTGTGCTTGAAATCAGGAGTAGATGGCTCCCACTTCACATCGGTTTTCTGGTAGTAACTTTTTTGCGACTCCAATTGGCATTTATGATCCCATACTGTGATGCAAAGCTCCTCTAAGGATGGCGCGGCTTCAAGAAGGAACATTGTCCAAGAGATGTCACATTCCTCGGGAAGATTGTTAAGATTCATGCGCCGTAGTTTGCCGAGCACAGGTGCAAGCACTTTAGGGCATTCCGGTAGAACCCAAACCTGGTAGAGATAAAACAACACTTGTAAATTACATCTCAAGTGATGCATACGTTACTACCGTTGGCATATAACAATCAGACAACGTATATTTCATATGCATATATATCATGGACCTAGCCACACACAAAATATGTTAGATTAGAAGTGAACTAATTATATCCGGCTTTCAATGCCATGAATGAAAATAGGCTCACGTACACTTGGACTCATGCTTTCAGTGGATTGTCCACTTTGTGATAATAAATGCTTCTAAGGTACTCCAATTTTTTACCATCATACATATATAAAAACAAAACGAGACAAAGATAATTGTGGTGAGTACCTTTTCACTTTGAAAATCGAGGTGCAGGTCACTGATTGAGGGAACATTAACAAGCAGCTGGCTCAGCTTGAGGGTCCTGTTTATAATGAACGCATGCGCCAGAGTTAGCTTGGAGAGCTGAGGGACATAGCCCAAAATCAAGGGATTGTCTAGGTTATCAAATATCCATCTATGCAAGGTCATCCGTCGAAGCTTGGGTAGACAGCCGAGCTCCACCGTTGAGAATTTTGCATAGGCGAGTGTAAGCTCTACGAGTCTGGCGTGCTCTACGTGCAGCACCGGGAGTTTCCGCGCGTCACACCGGAGCAAACGCAACGACTCGAGCCGTTTGCAGGTGGCTAGGATGTTGGGTATGTCTGATTCACCGAACCTCAGGTTCTGCAGATGCAGCCGCGTGAGGCCGGCAAACGCGTCCGGACACTCGCCGATAAAATTGTTGAACAGCTTCGCGGAGTCGAGGAGATCGGCATCGGTGCGCCTATAATAGATGTCCTTGGTCAGGATCTCGAACTCTGCGGCGTCGATCTTCTGCGTGGCCATGGCGAGGGCGACGGCCCTGCCGATCTTGAGATGGTCGTCGCCTCTCATGATGAACCTGAGCTTGAGGCTGCGGATGGGGATCTGTGGAGACCTCGTGCTGAGGATCTTGTCGGTCATGTCGGCCACGCCACGGTTCTTCCGGTGTAGGTCAAGATCGCTGAGGTCGACGACGATCTGCGAGAGCAAGGCCGGCAGGTTGAGCGTTTGCTTGGAGACGACGCAGGTCCTGACGGCGTCCAACGTGCCCACCCTCTCCAGGATGTTGAGCAGCACATCGTCGGGCAGTTTGACTAGCCTGTCGACTTTCAGCAGCTGGATAGATATAGATTTGATATAAATTCAATGACTCATGCACAAGAATTTGACAAGGAGGAACACAAGCAAGCAACGGGGGCTTACATCACGGCAGCGGCGGCGAACCCGGTTGAGCTTCATGGCGCGCGGTCCGATCTCAAGGAACAACGAAGTGGCAGATGGCGGCTAGGCTTACATGGCGCACGGCGGAAATCGCCTGCACGTTCCTTCCTACTAGTAGGTGCGATGATCAATATTGCAGACGTTTATATGGCAGCCTCCTCTTGCTTGAACACGGAAGTTTCCTGATCCTATATTCCACCTAGGTAAAGACAGCCAGGTATTTTAAGCATTGTTTCACAAGACGCAAACATATAAAAACAGCCTCTCTTGGTCGGTAATTTTTTCTTTCTAATGCAACCTTTATTCTGCGAAGGTAACTTTCGATCTATTCATCAACTATCAAGGTAGTAGTACAAAGAACATCAAAAGTAAAAAATACATCTAGGTCTATATACCACCCAGCAATGACTACAAAGCACTGGAGCGAGTTGAAGGCGCGCCGCCGTCTTCTCCCCTCCCTCATCGGAGCCGGACAAACCTTATTGTAGTAGACAGTCGGGAAGTCGTCGTGTTAAGGCCCCATAGGACCAGTCCAGCAGAACACAGCAACCGCCACCGATGAAGAGAAATATATATATCAGAAGGATCCAACCTGTGGACACACGAACATAGACGAATAAAGACATGATCCATGTGGATCCACTGAAGACAAACGCCAACCGAATCTCGTGAGATCCGCCTAAAAGAAACCTCCACACGCCTTCCGACGATACTAGAAACGCCACCGGGACTTATCCATTTTCAGAGAGCCGCCGCCGCCTCGCCTCTTTAAGCAAAACATAAACCCTAACAGAACTGAAAAGATCATGAAAAAACGAAGCCCTCCCACCAGTAAAGACAGAGATCTACCACGCCTATATGGCTCTAAGACCGCGGAAAAGGAGGTAGACCGATGAAGACACCGGCGGGAGGCATCGTCGGTGTTGCACGATGCGACGACAACATCACCGGTGTTGTGGACGTCACCGTGCAACTTCGCCGACGTTGCAATTGATGCTACAATGCTACAAAACATCGCCTGTGTTGTTGAAGCACCGGGCAACACACAACACCTCGTAGCACCCGAGCGGATCGGCTTGTACGACAACGTGGGCTTGCTACACCGGCGTCCCCTGACTACTCCATTGCGGCGGCGGTGGCTGGCGCTTCATCCGGCATTCGGTGGCTCGGTGCCCCCAGCCTGCCATACCCGTGACGGGCAGTACCTCTCCTTGGAGCAGTAGGCGTCTTTTTTAGAGTATTTTTCGGATGAAGCAGTAGGCGTCTTGCGTAGAGTATAGGGGGAAGAGCATCGTGCCGCCTATTAACAAAAATACCACGCATCAGAATTGTTCATAGTATATTTTTTCAGCGTGTATTTTAAAATTGATCTTTGTGTTTTAAAAATATTTCATCTTATATTTTAAAAATGTTCATTGTATTTTAAAAATAGGTTCGCCGTGTACTTGAAAATATTCATCGTGTATTTGCAAAATGTTCGCTGTGTCTTAAAAATACTTCGCTGTGTCTTCAAATTTTTCATCTGTACTTTAAAAATGTTCATCATGCTTTAAAAATATATGCATCGTATATGCTCATCGTGTCTTACTAATGTCCCTTGTGTATTCAAAAATATCCATCATGTGTTTTAAAAATGTTCATCGTGTATTAGAAAAGTACCATGCATCAAAATTGTTGATGTTGTATTTAGAAAATGTTCATCGTGCATTTTAAAAATGTTCATCTTGTGCGTCGTGCACGAATAATACGAAGTTTTTTTACACTTCAGGGTCGCCTTGTGCTTGGGTGCTCCTATCATTCTGAAGAATTCGGTGAAAATCCATGGAAACGAACTATTTTTCAAATTCATGAAGATCTTTTTAATTCCTGATCATTTCTTCAAAGACGCGGACATTTGTTTTTCCTATTCACGAACATTTCTCAAATTCGGGAACATTTTTGCAATTTCGTGAACATTTTTAAAAATACATGATTTTTTTGGTATTCACGAACATTTTTTCAAGTTGATGAACATATTTTCAGATACCCAAACATTTTTTCCTGTTCACAATTGTTTTCAGAATTGTGAGGCAGTACACGTACAGGGGGATAAAGAAGGGCACGTAAGGAAACTCTGTCCATTCACATTGTCTTAGACATCGCCGCATTATAACTCAGTTACTCAGAGTATGCAGATTGCAGAAGCATATAATTGCAGCACTTGTCCCCTAAAAATAGTTGAATATCTCTGCCTCGTATCAAAACTTCTCAAGGCTCTCACATTACAAGGTTGGTGTTCAGTTATGATGCCCACATATATATCAATATATGCCAGGTTCTGGATGAAATCTTGAACCAAGACTTTCAGTTGGCTAGCTATGCCACCTGGGTTGGCACGTGGTACTGCCGTATTATATCATTCGACAAGAAGTTTAAATTTGTGAACCTTTTGAAACAAAAGAAGCCACTGATCAATGTTTGAAAATAAACCTTGCGGTTTCAAAAACTTCAGTTCAGGAGGTTCAGTTTTAGGTGTCATTTTCTACAGTTTCGCCAGTTTTGCCATTTAGCAGATTAGTAAATTAGTTAGCAGATTTAGCTGGCAGGCTTAACAACCCGCAGCAAGTTTCTCACCTCTTTGATATGTTCGTGGGATGGCACGAACGTTGTGGATGATGATGGCGCATAGTCCGGGCCATGAGCTCCGTCTCTTTTTCTGTAATCTGAATAAGTAGAAGAGAAAAAAGAGTAGAAAAGCCGCGGATGTTTGAGCAGCACAAAACCTCTCTTCCACCTCTCATAGTTTTGGCAACCGACATGCATGCTGACCCCGTTCAATAAGATATCATGCCAAATGATATGCCAAAGACTTGGTCATTAGTCAACGGTAGAAGTAAAAGAAACTGAAGCCACTGAAACTGAATTCCCTCAAAAAATAAATAAAAGCCACTGAAACTGAAGCACTTCCCCTGGAAAGCAATGTTTGCATTCTTCAGGAGCCTGCTTCACAAGAAAATACAACTTGTGAATTGTGATGCGATGCGCTAGAGTGGTCTACCAGCCAAGACTAGCACAGCGGAGGTCGTGTCCCGCTTAGTACAATGAGAAGTGCAATTCATTTCACAGTGAAAACCAGCTTCAAGGAGTTATCATGAATACGAAATATCCACGATATCCATTTGATAAAATAGTACTCCCTCCGTTCCTAAATACAAGTCTTTGGAGAGATTTCAGTATGGACTACATACGGAGCAAAATGAGTGAATCATACTTTAAAATGCATCTATATACATCCGTATGTGGTCAGTAGTGGAATCTCTATAAAGACTTATATTTAGGAACAGAGGGAGTACTTGACAAGAGTACACCTTATCCTCCTCGACTCAGTACCATCTCAAAATACAAATAATTGAAAAGGTTCACTAGTGACAACTAATCCATGAATCATACAACAGTGTCTGTAAACTTTAGCTTGCAGTGCAAGAGCATTATTATTTTCAGAAGACTTGCCCCAAACTCGGAAAGTGAATCCGGACATGCGAGGGAATCTCCTTGCTGAATTCATAGCGAAGCCAAGACGTCTCCTCAAATGTCCACTCCTGAAGCATGTACTTGCACCTCACACACACTGGACTCTTATATAGTCTTATGTCCTCCAGATTCACCGCTGCTTCCACGACATTTCTCGCAAAGCGCACGAGTTTGTCTACTGCATGAAACCTCCCATAGATACTGAGCCCAGCCAGGTTGTGGTGCTTGAAATCAGATGTAGATGGTTCCCACTCTAGTCCCTTGTCCTTCTCCTTGCAAACCACAGGCAACTCCCTCCGTTTCCCCGTTACCATTTCACATAAATGATTCCGCACCTGCATTTGGTCAGGTAAAAAATTCCTAACTGGCCAGGGAAGTTTGAACATCGAAAATGAGAATTGAAGAATCGGTACAAGAGTTCACCAAGATGTGTAGTTCCTTAAGGCTGGGTGCACCATCCAGTAAGAACATTGTCCAAGTCAGGTCGCACTCTTCAGCAATGTTAATCAAATTCAGAATACTGAGTTTGTGGAACACCGGTAACAATTGTCTTCGACCTTCCGGTTTGACCCAAATCTGCAAAAGATGTAGTAATGCAGAATTATGTTAACCAAAAATAATGATTACAACCTCCCCATGACATGGCCAGCAAAACATATACACTTCACTGACAACATTGAGGACCTTCACTAACCTTTTCGCTTTTGAAGTCCAAAGACAGGTTGCTTATGGCAGCTTTATCAAGCAACTCACTTAACTTGAGCATCTTGTGCCAAGTGAAAGCAACATTAATGATGGACACAGTCTGGAGCAGTGGGACATAGCCAAGACAGAAGGGGTCATCCCGACATCTAAACACATTAAACTTCAGTTTTGTGAGCTTTGGTGCCCACTTCAGATCAACCCTCTCAAAACGGCCACAGACAATCACTAGTTCACTGAGTTGCGGGTGTTCCACTTCCAGCAAAGACTTAATACCCATGTCACATTCGTAGAGGGAGAGGAACTCCAGTTGCTTGCATATACTGAAAATCTTGGGGAAGCCTGATTCTCCTAACCTCAAATTCTCTAGCGTGAGGCGTGCAAGACCACCAAATGCGTTTGGACATGAATCAAAGAATGACATGAATTGCTTCCCATATATGAGCAGCTCATTCTTGGTACACTTCTTACGCACCTTCGTCAAGATTGTAAACTCAGCTGAATCAACCTTTTGTGTTGCTATGGCGTTGGCAACAGTCTGGCCAATTAAAATGGACTCATCTCCCAAGTAGAATTGCATGCGCAACAGGTGAATGGGGTACAGACTTCCAGCTCTCCTTTCCAGTATGCTCCTGGTTGCTTCCAGCACGGTGGTGTTGGCCCGAACTATATCATCTGGGGTTAACTTGCTCCAGTCTTCGTGCTTCGGCTCAAAAGAACCAGCCAATATAACAACTTTCGAGAGTATAGCAGGGATTTGCTTCCAACGTCTGGACAGGACGGTGGTTCGTGCGACGTCAACGATACCAAGTCGCTCGACAATGTTGAGCAAAACATCATCAGGCAACTTGCTGAGCCGATCATCTTGACTGTCCTCCTACATTTGATAAGGAAACAAATCAGAGTTGATTTCTTATTAGCATCATCATCATAGATGCCTGCGAAGCACGGATACGGACAAATCTGCCATTTCCACGTACATAATGCCGGTTATAGAGAGGATGATCCAGCTAGAGCTCAAAGGGTGACAACACCAACAACGATACACTAATTGGTAAGTATAAAAATCCGTATAGCAGTTTCGATATTATATAATTCGTATATTTACCCACATAAAAATGCAATACTGATTATATATTCCCACCAAAACTTAAAAAAAAAAACCCATGAGTTCTGAACTTCTGCTTATGGTTCCTACTTTCTATTATTCACCACCATGTAGTTTTTTTTGGCGGGTGATGTTGTACGAGGGCCTAGGTAAGGAAAGAGGATCAGGAGGAGGAACTCACCACCATGTTCGCCATCACCGGAGAGGTTTTGCGATGTCTCGGGACTTGCTGGCCTCCGGCGAATTCTAGTGACTGCCAGGGAGACCACCGCTTGGCAGGGGCAGAGCTAGCAATTGACAACAGGATGGTCCGCCTCAAAAGGTTTGACAACAAATATGACATGTAAACATTGTAACTAATTGCAAATTACCACATAGAAATAGATTAATATGGTCTTACAAACACACTAAAATTCTCATTTATGTCTCAGTTTTATAAACACATAAAATTCTCATTTATATCATGATTCACCTCAGAAAAAGCATCTTGCGTTTGTTCGACCACCACAGCCGGCATATGCACAAGCTCTCTAATTTGCTCTTCAGCCACATCTAACATATCATTCTTCCCTATCTTCCTAGCATGCTTGTGGAAAAGTTTTGCAATATCTCCGATCCTCTTCATTCTTCAATAATTCTTCAACAAGAATCTACTTTTATCGATCAATGACACAATTGAAAAGAAATGATGTGCTAAATTTACCGGTCCATGTTCATGTATTTTACTGGACAGAGCACAAATCAGCAAGCAATGAATTGAAGCTAACCCTAAATCAGAGGTTGGGGAATCGGAATATGGTACCTCAAATCAGGCTGAGCCGAGTGCCGGAGTGAAGACCGGGCGGTGGGCGGCTGCCGCCGGCCTGCGGGGGCGCCAGGCGGCCGGGGCAGGGCAGCAGGGTTGCGGCCACGGGCGGTGGCGCGGCTGGCGCCGAGCGCCGGGCAAGCCGAGGGCGCGACGGAGAGTCAGGTGCGGAGGAGCCACCTGGGAGGATGGGCGGCCGGCGACGGGCAAGGGCGGCGAGGCAAGCAGAGGCGGGGACGGGGCGGACGGCGGCTGGGCGTGGGGCAGGCTCTAGCGTCGCGTTCGTGGTGTCTAGTTTTTTTTTTTCGAGGAAGCGTGGTGTCTGCCTGAGAGCAGAGGCTCAGGGGCGTGGGTTGTTTTTTGGTCAAAGTGTTACTGGGCCAAAATTTCTTTCTCTGGTTCACAGCAGAAGCAGCTGCCTTGCTTGATACTGTATTTCTCAAACAAACAAAAAACTGCCTTGCTTGATGGGCTGAAGCTAGCAAGCAATACGGGATGCTCTAATTTTATTTTTATTTTTTATTTGGGAGAAAACTTTCGATCTATTTATCTTCAATCATAGCAGTACAATGAACACTGGAAATAATAAAAATTACATCCTGATCCGTAGACCAACTAGCGATGACTATAAGTACTGAAGCGAGCCGAAGACGCGCCACCGTCATCGCCGGAGTCGGGATGCTCTAATTTGATGGTGAGAACGGACAACAACACGGTTGTGGATGCTATAAACTGCAACAAAGGATATTCTATGGTGACATCGTCTGTTCTTGATGATTCTCATAGTATTTTACTAGATTTCGGGAGGGTTTTATTGAGCATTGTAGTAGAGAGATAAATTATGTAGATCATGGGTTGGCTAGATGGGGACGTGCAAACAACCCTTCTCTTTGGATTGATGCCCCACCTAGCTCATCCTAAGACTGTTAGCGGACAATGTAACTATTATTTGATTAATAAAGTAAACCTTCCCTTAAAAAACCCAAAAAATAGTGAAAAAGTTCATTAATTTCTGATTTTTATGATAAACATTGCTGAAAGTTTTAGCTTCCTGAAAATTTTCGTGATGAAATAACTTTGGTGGCGGTCTGGACAAAAAAGAACAAAATCGATGCTCCAAGACGCTTCCAACAATAGTTTTTTCGGAGCATCCTTTTTTTCAGACCTACATGAATGTCATTTCATAACAAAAAATTGCAGCAAGTTAAAACTTTCACCAATGTTTATAAAAAAATCAGAGTTTTTTTTACTAATTTTTCAGATTTTATATTTCATTAGGGAGCATGTGAGCTTGGATTCAAATACTCCACGTCCAAGAAAAGTATACTTTTCCCCCTCAAATCCATCTAGCTGGATCAAATTCCTCCCCCCCCCCCCCCCCCAAAGTCTAAAACCAGTTAAATCAACCCCCAAACCTTGCAATACCGAATCAATAAGCCCCTCGAGTGGTTTTGCGAAGGATTACGTCCGGTTTTGACTATAGGTTGTTGACTTGTGCCCCGTGATGCAGTGTTCAGAACTTTAGTCAAAACCACGTGCAATCCTTCCCAAAACCACTCAAGGGGCTAATTGATCTAGTATTGCAGAGTTGAGGGCATGATTTAACTGGTTTTAGACTTTGGGGGGAATTTGGTCCAACTAGAGAGATTTGAGGGGGGAAAGTATACTTTCCTCATAGGTATAATTCTTTAAAACTTGAACAATTTTTTAGAAACGTAAACAATGTTTGAAATTGAGAACATTGTTTGAAACTGTGAAAAGAAATTAAGCATGAACTTTCTTTAAACAAAATATGAAAATAATTAAATTGAGTAAAAATTATGAAAATTGTGAATACTATCTGAAAGTTCTGAACATTTTTTGATAAAGCAATCAGTCTTTGAAATTCCAAAAAAATAACTTTTTTAAGAACGTGAACAAATTTTTGAAGCTTTTGAAAAAACGAACATCTTTTAAAGTTTTGAAAGATTTTTATGAAACTTACATGATATTTTGCAAGTTTTATAAAAGAAGGGGAAAAACCAGTAACAACGTAAAAGAGAAAACTTGGAAGAAAAAAACCATCAAGAAAACAACAGGAAAAAACAGAGAAAAAAAATGAACCAGAACCTTTGGGAAGGTTCCCAAAGCCATAACCTTCAAGAATTGGGATCTCTTGCACGTTCCTAGCTATTGGGCCAACCTATCTGGCTGTCGCTCGCTCGCTCGCATGTGCAAAGCAACGACATTTTGCCGCTCGAATAGGATTCTCCACCGTTCGTTCCTTCCTTATATAGGTCAAGCTAGCTGTTTTTTTGTAATGCGGCTAAGGACACTTGACGCCATGCCTTGATTGAATGTCGGATGGCCTGATGTTTATGGATGGGCGTTGGGAGATGAAGAAACGCTGGAACATATGATCTCTAATCGTTCGGACAATGCCCGGCTATGGTTGTTTCTGTTTGTTTGAACCCATGAACCAACAAGAGCTTTCATAAGTGCTTATTACCCTATGGGCCATCTGGTGGACTCGAAAGCAGGCAATTCAGATGACAAATTTTAAAGTCCTCTTTCTATGATGGGTTTCATCAATAGATACTAGGAAGACTTGGAGACAACCTCGGCATGCAATAGGTCTCCAAGTTATGTCTCGGCAAGAGCTCGTCCAGCAAAGGTAACATGGCTTCCCTTGCTATTGGCGACAAGAAGTTGAATGTTGAGCAGTCTAGGCACGGCGGCAAAGGGGCAACAACAGTTGTATGTCGAGATTCTAGTGGCAAGTTCGTTGGAGCTTCAGCAATGGTTTTCGATGGTCTTGTTGATCTAGCTAGCTTGGAGGCCCATGGATGCAATGAGGTGTTTGGTGCTAGGATAAGATCTTCTTATGACAAGATTGACCATTGCATCTGAATGCTTGGAGGTAATCAGGAATATCACCAGCAAAGCCACATGTGTGTATGCTGCTATTCTTAAAGAGATCAATTTTCGGCGGACAATGTTCCAAAGTGTTTCCTTCCGGCATGAGTATCGTGAATCAAATGTTGAGGCTTGTTCGTTGGCAAAAGCTTCTTCTTCCCTTGATATAGGATGCCATCTATGGCTTGGGACTCCCCCTGTGATTGCCTGTATCGCTATGCTTTTGAACTTTGAATAAAGCCTTGTTTGCACTCAAAAAAAATCTAGTTGTTTTTACATGCAGTGGATGCCTGAATGGTTTCCCTACGATTTTCTAGGGTTTACACTGCCCTCCGGTGGATCCCCGTGGGAGTGCACAAAATCAAGTCGATTTACTAGGGTTCTCCTTGGTGACCAAGAGACCTATAGGTTTCACGCGGCGGGGCTGTTTGGAACCGATGGTTCATCATGACGGGGCAAGATCACAAGGGAGTTGGTCATGGCGGCAATCGGGAGAAGCATGAGTCTGTCGATGTCGCAGACTGCCAATGTGCAGGGAAAGATGGAGTTGCAATCAACCTGCTAGAGGAGAAGAACGGAGAATGAGGTGAGGGCAGTGAATAAGCAACCATTATGGCGATGGCGGGTATGCTAGGGCACGACTGGAGCCTAGTATGAAAAATAGGCATGGGGGACTAAATATGCATGGAGAAGAAGCAGCTGGACTGGATTTCTGGAGAGCTGGAGGAGATGATACAGGAGGTCAGATGGCTGGGACACTTTGGGATACATAAGATGAAACCTTTCACCCGTTGGGCGTATTTCAATGCCATGCCAATAGAGTGCGCTTTGGCACATGAAATGACATTCAAAGTTATGGCGGCAAATGTTCATGGTGCAGTTTCAGTTCGTAGCCGGTTGGAAGAGGATGATGGATGGCGACCCATGGATTTTTTGTGGGGTAGATATGCTAATGTAGGACTATTACAGGTTTGCAAATATTCGTTAGGAAAAAAAATGGAAAACTCTCAGCGTCAACCGGCGGATTTTCTTTCGTCCATCCGCCGCTTCCCACGTAACGCGTGTTCAAGTGGACCAGCGCACCGCTTTGGGTGCTGCCTTATCTTCTCTTTGGATTACTCCTGGCCACATCTTTTCAAATCAGCAGATGTAGCACGGGGTATCTGTCGCCTCCCTTGCTTGACACGTGTCCTGCTTGACCTCACACGTCTCTCTCCCTCATCTTTTCTTACAACCACATCGTCGTTGCAGAATGGTGGCAGCGAACGATGACTGCACGAGTGTGCGACGCAGCTGGAGATGTGTTGCAATTTTTGCAACATGTGCCTTGTTGCAGAAAATTAGGTGCGGCAGAGATGTTGTTGCAATTTTTGCAACAAGAGTCTTGTTGCAGAAAAATAGAGAAGAAGAGGTTGTGCAACATGGGTCTTGTTGTAGGAGATTAGAGAAGAAAAGGTTTTGCAAAAAGGGTTTTGTTGCAGGAAATTAGAGAATATAACGTTTTGCAACAAAGGCCTTGTTGCAAGATGAACAACATTTAGAATCACCCGACTGATCATGACTATAGTTACGCCACACGTGCAGCCGTCAGATACAAGTTTAAGCGGACGACATGCAACCTCTATCAGCCGCCCAAGACCTACATTACTGGACGTGTGCCTCTGCCATTTTTCTGCAACATCATCTCGGTTGCAGAAGTCATCCCGCAACAACGTTCATGTTACAAAAACATTAAGATGAGAAAAGAAATTCTGCAACACCATCTGTGTTGCAGAAGTCCGTCCGCAATGACACACATGTTTCAAAAAAGTTAATGCTAAAAAAAATCTACAACAAATCTCCGTTGAAAAAGTTTCCGCAACAAGAGATATGTGCAAACGGTTCTGCAACACTACCTTTGTTGCAATTGTGAGGAAAGAGATCAAACGGTTGTGAAGATGGCGGATCTTTGAAAATAATTCACCGGCGGACGCGTAGCGTCTCCCAAAAAAAATTGAGTCTGACAAAATTTACTTTTGATTTTCTTTTGGATGTGCTAATGTAACATCCACTGATTATTTTTCTAGATTTTTTTTAGTCCGGCAAAATTTATTTTCCTGTAAAGTCCAAAAACAGTAGAAAACAACAATTGGGAATAGGCGAAAATTGTGGAAAGTATATTAATTTAATATAAATATGTCATGGAACAAACAAAAACTATAGATATGTTTGGGATGCATCATGCCCCCTCCCCCGCCGCCATTGCCGTGGGATGTTGTGCCCCCTCCTCCGTCACCTCCGGGTGCTGCCGCTGCAATGGGAAAGAGACGAACAATCCTACAAATTTCTTGTCTGCAGCTAATGTAAACATTTATATGAACATGTATAAAGAAACACTGAGAAAACTTATTATAGGATTCAGTCCTACAAATCAAACAATGAAAAATCTACATGGAAAATTTTCTAAATAATCTAATCATGCAACTGCCTATGGAGATTCTTTGAATAAAAGGAGATGTCCTATAATTCTGCATTTTTCCTTGCGCGGCATCCAAGTCCTTGTTCTTGTAGGAACATGCCATGACTTTTCAGTCTAACATTTTCTACTCCCAACGTTGTTGGAATCATGCGTTCCAAAGGGCCCCTTAGCTTTTACCATTTCCAGCAAGTAAGAGAAAAATATTCTACTTGAAAAATATAAATAGCAACACACTGATGTGCTCATCCAAAATCAGATCAGTCATTTTGTTGTTGTTGATGCAAGCAACAAAACCATAGCAATCATCGGAGGATATGAAAAATCAAATTAACCAACTGGAATCATGCTAGCTGCAGCTATAGCCGGCCAAATACACAAGCACTCAACTTTCTCTTGTGCCATTTCAAAAAAAAAAAAGAACACAAGAACTTCTTTCGGGCACAAATAGCCAACATGCAAAGTCGCTAACCCCACATCACGTCAGATAAATCATGTGTTCAAAACCCAAGTGCAGAGGTCGTTGATGAACTGATCGATCGTTGCAAATCTTCAGCAAAGTTGCAGAGCTGCTCCCGAATGGAGCTCATCATCGCGCCGGAGCTGGCCGCTGGGGACGGACCACTGTGCAGCAGCCCCTACTTTTGCGGCGAGCTCCTCGGCGTGCACCCCGCGCCGGCGGCAACCAGGGACAGGAACGCTGCCGTTTTCTACGTGCATTTTCTTCTTCCAGCAAAGCTGTTGTCAGCAAAGTTTGTATTTCAGTGTCCATGAAAAACAGAGTGTCGTGGCTCTCATAAATACTCCCTCCGTCCGGAAATACTTGTCTTAGATACAACCATTTCTAAGACAAGTATTTCCGAACGGAGGGAGTACAAGATAGAAAAAAAAAAACAGACCATCATTCGAACTGAATATTGACTGTATTCAACATAAGCACGATACTGCACGACCAAAACATAAACGTGCTTATTTTATCTGATTCATTTGTCGAAAATAGCTAAATGAGTCGTTCGAACAAATAGGTAGCCGAGATACATTTCTGCAGAATATGCAGTAGCGCGGACGTAGGGTCTTTCAGATAGAGGTTCATCTTCCACTCAACCTAATGAGCGGAAGTGAATAATAGGAGAAGCCGTAGCCGACGCTGCTGTCATCTTCTCCCTCAACAAACCAAACTCCTCGCTGGTCCGTGGATAACTCGAAGGACGAACCGCCGCCTGAGGAAACTTTTCGAAACACAATGGGCACACCTTCCTGGCGTGCAGGGATACCTCCCTGATGTTCGCCGCAGCTTGAATGACGCGTCTAACGTATCCGATGAAATTGTCATCGGACTGGAAGCCGTAGATAGTTAGCCTTGCCAGATTCTTCTGCTTAAAATGAGGATCAGATGGTTCCCACTTCACATCCGTTTTCTTGGAGACGCTCTTTTGTGACTCGATTCGGCACTTATGGTCCCATACTGTGATGCAAAGCTCCTCTAGGTATGGTGCAGCTTCAAGAAGGAACAGTGTCCAGGAGATATCACATTCTTCGGGAAGATGGTCCAGATTCACAAACCGTAGTTTGGCAAGCACAGGAGCAAGCACTTTTGAGCACTCTGGTTGAATCCAAATCTGGGAGAGATAAAACAAATTAGAAGTAACAATGTGTGCATAAATTGTATCTACTGTCAGATATAAACATTATACAGTTAATGAGAATGGGATAGAGATGATTAGAGTGAGCACCTTTTCACTTCGAAACTCCAGATACAAATCGCTTACAGTGGGGGCATTAGCAAGAAGCTTGCTTAAGTTGAGTGTCTTGCCTGAAAAGTATGGACAAGCAAGACTGAGCTTCGAAAGCTGAGGGACAAAACCAAGAACCAAGGGATTATCATCATACTGCCAATCCCTATAGATCATCCGCTGGAGCTTTGGTAGACAGGCAAGCTCCACTGTTTCAAATTTCCCAAAGATGATAACAAGCTCAACTAGTTGAGCGTGTTCTACATGGAGCACCGAACGGACCCCCTCGTCACACTCGAAGAAAGACAAGAACTCCAACCGCTTGCAATGGCTAAGGATGTTGGATATATCTGATTTACCAAACCTCATATTCCGTAGATGCAGCCGCGTGAGACCAGCAAATGCATCCGGACAATCACGAACAAAATCATTGAATTTCTTAGCATAGAGCAGGCGATGGGCATCAGTGCAATGGCTGAAATCCTTCTGTGTCATGATCTCAAACTCAGCTGCATCCAATTTCTGGGTCACCATGGCGAGGCCAACAGATTTGCCGATGGAGAGACAGCGAGAGGGAACCAAGAAAAATTTGAGCTTCAGCTTGTGAACAGTGATCTGTGGAGACCTCGTACTAAGGATCTTGTCCGTCACTTCAGCCACAACACCATCCATTTCAAACAAATCACGAGGGCTGAGATCAATTACGATCTGCGAGAGCATAGTGGGCAACTTCTGTAGTCGCTTTGAAAGGATGCAGGTTCTTATGGCATCAAGCGTACCCACCTTCTCGAGGATGTTGAGCAGCAAATCATTGGGCAGCTCGCTTAGCCTGTCCTCCTCATTACCAGCTGCTTTCTTCGACTGTATTTTCACCGTCTCGAGGACTTTGACCACAACATCACTTGGCACCTCGCTTAGCCTTTCCTCCCCATAACGAGCTGCTTCCTTCGACTGCGTTAAGGGGACGGATTGGTCATCGGTGATAGATCGATAACTTGAAAGAACAAATAAAGCAAAAAAAAAACGACTTACATCACGGCTGCGGCGGCGACCTCTATTGAACTTCATGGCGATCCGATCTCAAAAGGAACAAAACAGACAACTTGAATCGACAAACAAAACGCCAGCAGTTATTCTTGAAACGATGCTCCTTCGGTGTGCGACAATCGTCGAAAATCAGGCTATAGCCTCCTCCGAACCGGATCCAATCTGGCGGATAATTCGTAAGTCAGACTGATTTACTATTGTTTCACAAGAGGCGGGCATATTAAAATAGGGGTCTGTCTAGGACACATCTAGATGTGATATAATTATGTCACATGTAAGCTGATGTCCACTTTGTTTGTGCTCTATTTTTCTTTGTCCTAGTTTTTATTTATTTCTTGTTGCTGCATTATATGTTTGTGGGAGCTTAGATGTGACATCCTTAAAAAACATCTAGATGTGAATTAGACAAACTGTTAAAATATCACCTTTTTCTAATACAAACCGAAATTGATCCTTTCCTTCTTCGAATCAGATTACATAACGAGATTGCCACATGTGTTTCCTTATTACTTCTTCGAATGAATCCGACCTTTTTTTTGTTTGCTTTCATAATTGCACTAGCTAGCACTTCTTTAGCGACTAATTAAACCTCGGCATCTCTAGCCGATCCCTCGCGCTGGTGCAGTGTTTATGCTTGCCGTGCGTCAATAATAGCATCTCCAATAAGTGCCAGTGCATGCTAGCCGCCGGCGTGTGTGCTTGCCTGCGTCAGTAATTGCCAGTGCGTGCGTGCCGCCGGGTGCCCGGGTCATCGTCAGAGGAGGAGGGCAAGAACGGGAGCGAGCCGGGGAGGTCATACCTGCTTGTGCTCGGGGCGGTGGAGGCTGGGCACGCTTGGAGAGGAACCTCGGGAGCGACGAACGTCACGAACGGCGGCGACGGAAGGGCGCGTCCGCCGTTAGTGCTGGGAGCGAGCCGTCCAGCGTCGGGCGCGGCGAGGACGAAGACGGCGTCAGGCGGTGGCGAGATCGGCTGCGCGGCGCGGCACAAACCCTTAGCGGCGTCCCGGGAATTTGGGGTTCGGGAAACAGAGAAGCCGAGGACCGAGCGGAAACAGGGTCGCAAAACGGGCCGAAATATGCTGCTCGTCTCGGCCTATTTCCTTCTCGGGCCGACCTGGAGTGAGTTTCGGGCTGAGACGAAAAGCTCGCTCGAGCGTCCAGCCCTAGCGCGTCAGCTGGCAACATATTTTGCTCGTTTTTACACATCTTGTTCTTTTAGTCATGAATTTCGAACCTCGAACATTGAGGTTCACAACCTCGCGAAGCATGCATTAACGTTGGGGACCGGCCGTCATGTTTGGTTAGGCCATCCCGGCGATCTTTTGTTCGTCCCTATAAATATTCTGACAGTTGAATAAAAGTTTCGCGAGTTTGTCTCAAAAAAAAAAAAGCTGCCCAAATCCCCTGTTGTCCCCTAAGGCGGCGGCCTAGGGTTCTCCTGTACTCCGGCGATCTCGCCGTGAGTTTTTCTTCCCCGGCGGCCAGCCGGGTTTTCCATCACGCACGAGAGCCCCTCTCCTCTCTTCTCTTCTCGGCTGAATAAGGGGGCAACCTTGTTGCTTTCCCGGCCTTGGTTGGAGACTGGGAGGAGGTGGAGCTCAGGGTTCCCTGCGAAGTCTGGTTTTCTTCAGGGTTTGATCAAAAATCAAGTGTCCATGGCCAACCTAGCAGAAGGCGAGAGGACAACCCAGGGTCTGAACGCCGATGGGGCGAGCGAATTACTGGATCGTTTGACTTTGCAGGATGACGAGTTGGATAACCTCGTCTGGGAAGACGAGATTGATGCTGATGAGATCAAACCCAAGTGGCTCGCCCTTGGGAGGCTATTAACGTTGAAGTCCTTTAGTCAGAGTGCTCCGATCGGTGACATGAGGGCAGCGTGGAACCTAGCGCAATCAGTGGTGTGGCGGCGGATAAACCCGAATCTCTTTTCGATTCAGTTTAATTGTTTGGGAGATTGGGACAAAGCTATGCACAAGGGTCCGTGGGACTTCAAAGGTTATGTGCTTATTCTTGCAGAGTATGATGGTTTCTCTAAACCGGAAAAGGTTAAGCTTGATAGATTGGAGACATGGGCTCAGATCCATAAACTGCCGGATGGGGTTCTAAGAACAAAAGCTTCCTACAGAACCTGGCCAGCCGCATTGGAGATGTTCAAGAGGTGCAAGTTACTTTGCCCAATGGCTTTGTGGGGGAATTTATCAGGGTGAGGGTCAAACTGGATGTGGGAAAGAAGCTGACAAGAGTTGTCCGCTTCACAAAGGCGGGCGAAACTGAATCCTATAGTGTGAAGTTTGAAAAGCTATCCACGTTCTGCTATGCTTGTGGGATGATGGGGCATTGGTATGAGGAGTGTGGGATGGGAGAGCACGACACTTCAAAGTTCGAATGGGGTCCGTTTTTGCAGATGTTCCCGACAAAAGCACCAGGGCCAGTCGGGTTCCCAGCCCATTTTTTCAGCGACCGTGACGCCCCCGATTCAATCGTACACTAATCATACACGCAAATGTGTACGATCAAGATCAGGGACTCACGGTAAGATATCACAACACAACTCTAAGAATAAAATAAGTCATACAAGCATCATAATACAAGCCAGGGGCCTCGAGGGCTCGAATACAAGTGCTCGATCATAGACAAGTCAGCGGAAGCAACAATATCTGAGTACAGACATAAGTTAAACAAGGTGCCATAAGATGGCTAGCACAAACTGGGATACAGATCGAAAGAGGGGCAGGCCTCCTGCCTGGGATCCTCCTAAACTACTCCTGGTCGTCGTCAGCGGGCTGCACGTAGTAGTAGGCACCTCCGGTGTAGTAGGAGTCGTCGTCGACGGTGGCGTCTGGCTCCTGGGCTCCAGCATCTGGTTGCGACAACCAGGTAGAATGGAAAGGGGGAAAAGAGGGAGAAAAGCAACCGTGAGTACTCATCCAAAGTACTCGCGAGCCAGGATCTACACTACATATGCATGGGTATCTGTGTAAGGGGCAATATCGGTGGACTGAACTGCAGAATGCCAGAATAAGAGGGGGATAACTAGTCATGTCAAAGACTACGCTTCTGGCAACCTCCATCTTGCAGCATGTAGAAGAGAGTAGATGGTAAGTTCACCAAGTATCAGCGCATAGCATAATCCTACCCGGCGATCCTCCCCTCATCGCCCTGTGTGAGAGCGATCACCAGGTTATATCTAGCACTTGGAAGGGTGTGTTTTATTAAGTATCCGGTTCTAGTTGTCACAAGGTCAAGGTACAACTCCGGGTCGTCCTTTTACCGAGGGACACGGCTATTCGAATAGATAAACTTCCCTGCAGGGGTGCA
Organism: Aegilops tauschii subsp. strangulata; assembly: GCF_002575655.3. Lineage (NCBI taxonomy): Eukaryota > Viridiplantae > Streptophyta > Magnoliopsida > Poales > Poaceae > Aegilops > Aegilops tauschii. The sequence continues at coordinate 485,655,875 of NC_053040.3, forward strand.
CCACATAACCCAACATGCTCGATCCCCTTTGGCCGGGCACACTTTCCTGCGTCATGCCCGGCCTCGGAAGATCAACACGTCGCAGCCCCACCTAGGCACAACAGAGAGGTAAGCACGCTGGTCTAAATCCTATGGCGCGGGGGTCTGGGCCCATCGCCCATTGCACACCTGCACGTTGCGAGGGCGGCCGGAAGCAGACCTAGCTCCCTTAATACGAGCGCAGGCTTACGGTCCAATCCGGCGCGCGCCGCTCAGTCGCTGACGTCAAGAAGGCTTCGGCTGATACCATGACGTCGAGTGCCCATAACTGTTCCCGCGTAGTTGGTTAGTGCGTATAGGCCAGTGGCCAGACTCAGATCAAATACCAAGATCTCGTTAAGCGTGTTATTATGAAGTAACCGCGAACGCCGACCAGGGCCAGGCCCACCTCTCTCCTAGGTGGTCTCAACCTGCCCTGTCGCTCCGCCACAAAGTAACAGTCGGGGGCCGTCGGGAACCCAGGCCCACCTCTACCGGGATGGAGCCACCTGCCCCTTCAGCCCCCCATCTCCGAACAGCATCATAAGTAATGTAACAGTATAAAGTATATAGCATATGCCCGTGATCACCTCCCGAAGTGACCACGGCCCAGTAGTATAGCATGGCAGACGGACAAGAGTGTAGGGCCACTGATGGAATACTAGCATCCTATACTAAGCATTTAGGATTGCAGGTAAGGGTAACAACTGTAGCAACAATGACATGCTATGCAGCAGAATAGGATTAACCGAAAGCAGTAACATGCTACACTACTCTAATGCAAGCAGTAGAGAAAAGGAATAGGCGATATCTGGTGATCAAGGGGGGCTTGCCTGATTGCTCTGGCAAGGAGGGGTCGTCAACAACGTAGTCGGTCGGGGCATCAGCAGCGGCGTCAGTCTCGTAGTCTACCGGAGAGAAGAGGGGGAAGAAACAATGAATACAATGCAAACAGATGCATAACGATGCATGACAAGACAATGAGCGTTGCTAGGTGTGCCCTAACGCGGTAGTAGGTGATACCGGCGAAGGGGGAAAACATCCGAGAAAGTATTCCTGGTGTTTTGCGTTCCCGGACAGATGACCCGGAGGGGGAAAGTTGCGTGTTCGATATGTTAGGGATGTGTGACGGACGAACGGGCTGCGTATCCGGATTCGTCTCGTCGTTCTGAGCAACTTTCATGTACAAAGTATTTTCATCCGAGTTACGGATTATTTTATATTAATTTTTAAAGATTTAATTCATTTTTAGAATTAACATAATTAATTTAACCAAAAGCATTTATGACGTCATCATGATGTCAGGGTGATGTCAGCAGTCAACTAGTCAGTTGACCTAGTCAAACTGACGGGTGGGGCCCGTTCGTCATTGACAGAGTTCCACTAAACATGATTAATTAGCTTAACTAGGTTATTAGGTTAACTAAACATAATTAATTAAGTTAATTAATTAACTAATAAGATAATTATTATTTTTTAATTTCTTCTTTTTTAAAACAAACGTTTTGGGGTGCGGGCCCCCTTGTCATAGGCCCCTAGGGGCTTAACGGGGCGGGTTAACGGGCGCGGGCGAGGCTGCCCGTTTGGGCGCCCGCCCAGGCAAGTGGAGGCGCCGGTGCGTCGTAGCCGGCGACGAGGTGCGACGGGCGGCAGGGGGGCGGTGGCGAGCGAGGCCACGGCGCAGGGCAGGCACGCGGTCGGGGCCAGACCGGGCGGCGGCCAGGGGAGGTCGATGGCGGGCGGCGCGTGCAGCATGCGTGCGAGGCAGGCCACAGTGGGGAAGCGGGCGGCAGAGCGAAGCAGGGCAAGGCGGGCAGGCGCCGCGGCGGCGAGCGCGAGCAGGTGCGGTGGTTCGACGGCAGCGGCGGTCGGCTCGACGGGGTGTCGGCGCGGGCGGCGGAGCGCGGCAGGCGCGGCGGCGCAAGCAGCGGCAACAGGCAGCCGTGGGCCGCGTGGAGGTCGCCGGAGCAGGGCAAGCGGGGCGCGGGCGTGGTGAGCGAGCAGGGAGGAGGGGTGCGCGTGCGTGCGGGTGGCCGCGGCGAGCGGAGTGGTAGAGCTCCGGCTGGCCCCGGTGAGGAGCGGCGGGGCGCGGGCTAGGCGCGTGTGGGGCGAGTGCGCGCGAGCGGGACAGCGCGGGCACGCGGTGACCGGGCGAGGAGAGGGGGGCTCACGGGGGTTCGTAGGGCACGGGCAGTGGGGCGCGAGGTGGAGGTCAGAGACGTCGTACGCAGGGGAGGCAGGCCGGCGGGGAGGTCCGGCGAGGTCCGGTGACGGCGTCGGGCGATCCGGGGCGATGGCGTCGTCGGGATCGATCCCCTTCTTCCCGATCCAGATCGGGATCGAGAGGTGGGGGGAGAGACGAGGGAGAGTGGGGGGATCGTGGGGGTGGTTGGGCTAGGGTTTCCCAGGGGTGGGGGGTTAAGTGGGAGGGCGAGGGGCCGGCTGGGCCAAGTGGCAAGCTGGGCCACGGCCCAGCAACAATGGGGCTGTTGTTTCATTTTTTTTTGTGTTTGTTTTCTATTTTTGTTCTTTTCCTTTTTCCTTTTCTTTTCTGTTTTCTCTCATTTCCTAAACATTTCAGTTTTGGAAAAATATATAGGTTGCACCTAATTTAGTAAACTTAATTATGTCACATTCCGATCATTTTAGTTTTGATATTTGAAAGCTTTTAATGTTTGACCTTAATTTGAATTTGAATTCGAGCGAGATTTGAATCATCGTGGAACTACCAATAGTAATCATGATGACGTGGCATCATTAGCAGAGGTTTACTGTAGCTTAACTATCCGGATATCACAGCGACACTGGGAGGTTTGTGGAACAGATGTCACCACAGCGGTACTTCGTATTATCAATGGGACCGAGTCTGCGGAGAGCATCAATGAGACCATTTTGGTGCTAATACCAAAGGTAAAGAACCCCACATTATTGTCTCAGTTCAGGCCTATCTTTTTATGTAATGTGTTATACAAGATTGCCTCCAAGGTCATATCGAATAGATTGAAGCAAGTACTACCGGACATCATCTCAGAGGAACAATCAGCTTTTGTTCAAGGTAGGATGCAGGTTTCTGCATTTTCAGAGGAACAATCAACATTTGCGAGAGCATAGTTGGCAGCTTCTGCATTTTCTTCGAAAGGATGCAGGTTTTTACGGCATCAAGCGTACCCACCCTCTCGAGGATGTTGAGCAGCACGTCATTGGGCAGCTCGCTTAGCCTGTCCTCCCCATTACCAGCTGCTTTCTTCGACTGTGTTTCCACCGTCTCAAGGACTTTGACCAGAACATCACTTGGCAGCTCGCTTAGCCTTTCCTCCCCATAACAAGCTGCGTTCTCCGACTGCGTTAAGGGGACGGATTAGTCATCAGTGATAGATCGATAATTTGTAAAAACAAATAAAGCAAAAAAAGAAACGACTTACATCACGGCTGCGGCGGCGACCTCTATTGAACTTCATGGCGATCCGAACTCAAAAGGAACAAAATAGACAACTTGAATCGTCGAAAGTCAGGCTGAGCGCTTATTATAGCCTCCTCCGAATTGGGTCCAATCTGGCGGACAATTAGTAAGTCAGACTGGTTTACTATCGTTTCACATGAGGCGGGCATATTAAAACAGCACCTTTTTCTAATACAAGACGAAATTGATCCTTTTCTTCTTCGAATCCGGTTACAGAACGAGATAGCCACATGTGTTTCATGATTACTTCTTCGAATGAATCCGACCACGTGCCGCCAGGTGCCAGGGAGGTCATACCTGCTTGTGCTCGGGGCGGCGGACGTTGGGGACGGGGGCGCACTTGAAGAGGAACCACGGGAGTGACGAACGTCACGAACGGCGGCGACGAAAGGGCGCGTCCGCCGTCAGTGTAGGGAGCGAGCCGTCCAGCGTAGGGCGCGGCGAGGACGACGACGGCGTCAGGTGGTGGCGAGAGCGGCGGTGCGGCGCGGCACAAACCCTTAGCGGCGTACGGGGAATTTGGGGCCGGGGACCGAGCGGAAACAGGCCCAAATTTGCTGCTCGGCTAGGCCTTTTTCCTTTCGGGCTGAGCTCAAAAGGACAGTGGTATGCCAACCCAGCCATCGGGTTCAAGTCTGGCTAAAAAAAATCAGGATTCAAGTCCTGCTTGCATTTATCCTGGATTTATTTTAAAATTTCCAACGATATGTATTTAGTGAAAAGAGACATTTCTGTCGACTACGAGGTGCCTACAGTAACTTTATAAAATCTCAAGATGATATGCCGGCTTCAAGATGGGAATGGGCCGGGTCGACCCGCTGGGTCACTGACCCGGCCCAAAAAATCAGGGCCAATGGGTCAAGTGGGTTGGCCTTAGATGATAAACGGGCCAGTGGAGCCGGCACTGTGCTATGATGAGAAACGTATTGTGAAGTTATTTGCGTGTCCATCGACCGAGCTATGTTGGGGTAAAAGTGTGCCGTGGCCCACCCTGCCTAAAGCATTTTTTCTACATATGCATAGTCCAATCTGTGCGCTACCAGCTGAATGCACGAGAGATTTTTTTTAATAAAATGCACGGGAGATTATTCCTATGCTTAGCTTGCCTGAATGCACTAGATATTTACCGTTCGCAGTCTGAATGCCCAGCCTACTGCAGCCCACTCCACCGGAAGACAAGACAGGACCTACACACCTCACATCCAACACTGTATACCTATTCAAAATAACATCGTATTGATTAATGCCTGGTAGTATTGGAGTACTATGGTTCAAAAACCTTTTTTGTCATCCATTAGGCTGGCCTGCCTAGCTATTTATTTGTAAAAACAGAGTTGCAACTATTAATTCGCTGGATTTTGGATTGGCCTCATGTACCCGACGGGCCAGTGAGGCTACAAATTTCTCATGAAATGGGCCAACCCATGGCCTCACATATTGGCCTTGGGGCCACAGGGCCAGGTCCAAGCCAGGTCCTGGTCGGCCCATTCCCATCTTGATGCCGGCTCAATCTCTCGAAGGTGCTCATAGAGGTAAGGTGTGCGTGTGTGCGTTCATAGAAAGCGTTTGCGTTTGTACTATGTTTGAGAAAATAAAGCTTCGAGCCCTAGTGCGTCAGTTGGCACCTATATTTGATCGCAAGAGTCTAATAAACCTAGATTTGATCGCCTAAAAAACCTATATTTGAGTGGTTGTAGCCAGTCTCATGATAATTTCGGCCTTTCTCACTGTGTCGTCCCTTTCCCCTCCCCCGCTCGCACTATAGCCACGCTGGCGCCTCCCAAAGCCACTCGCAGACACTCCAATCCGCAACACAAACCCCGAATCCCCCTAGCCCTCTTTCAATTGACCGTTGTCGCCCCTGATTGCCTCGAATGGCTGGATCCAGCTGTCGGGGGGTCGCCGCCGCCGAGACGACGCATGGGGGCACTACTGGATCAACGTTATAGCCAGAATGGGGCTGTGTACCCGCTCCGAGCACTCACCGGCGCACCAAGCTCTAGATCCAGGCCCGGCCTGCCACCGCCGAGAAAGAAGAAGAAGAAAAAGTACCACATCATGCAACAACGGGCATGAGGGACGTGTGTGTCGGAGATTAAGGACCGCGACAGTGGAAGGAGTACCAGCTACTTCCAGTCGGCGGAGCAGGCGGGTTGTGCCTACAACGTGACGGCGGTATGCCTCTATGTAGCCGAGCAAGGATAAATTTCTCCCTCTGCAGCAGCGTCGTCCCAAAGTTCATCGTCGTCGTTCCCCTAGTGGTTTCCTTCCGCAAGGTACGGGAGAATCAGGAGACCTTCGAGCAAATCAAGGTTGTGCACACCAACGAGGCCTACCACTAGTACGTAACTGAATAGCACTGATTGGCCAATTCATATCATCGCAGTTGCGCGGAATATCACCGATCAACCAATTCATATCATCACAGGCACGCGAGTGGCCTGTTTGTGCCTCGGGGTCAGTGATGAAAGATTTATCATAGATGATGAGTCCCTTTAGTTATTCGGTAATGGGTAGTAGAGAGGTTCTCTGCCTCTTTCCTCAAAGTGTGACCCTGAGTTATAGAACCCTTGAGAAGACGTGCACTATGGGAAGGGTTCCTACCAAGCTCTTGCGAGAGTATTAAATTCCAGTTTTTGGACTGGATTGTTATCACCTCTTTTAATGAAACACTTATAATAAAAACAGGCATGAGTATGAGGACTTAATTCTTACAACCATATGTTTGCAATCAAGATCGCCATAATATTGTGCTCTGGAAGGCATCCGTTAGGATGTGCTTGCAACGAGACAAAGTGGGGGGGGGGGTTCAAATTACGTTTTGACCGGAACGCGCCCTGCATCAAGAGTTAGTTGTCCAACCGTAGGCCCTATCCGTCGTACAGGGTTACCTCAGTTATTAAGATAAATCAAACAAGAACATTGGGCGTTTAATGACTTGACCGCATGTAACACCAAGGATTGGCTTCACGCTACCATACTCAACCAAAGTACTAGCGCGCCATGAAACATCGGCATGATCACCAGCTGAAGTTGAGGCCAAAACTTCTAAAAGAAGGCAACCAAAAGGCCGTCAGAGCCAGGTGCCGGACACGCCATCATGACAACGATCCCCCCCCCCCCCCCCCCCCCCCCCGCCTCTAGCAAGAATGGAAGTGTCAGCCCCCCATTCTCAAGGTCAGATACCTTGGCCGCCACTAGCCAAAAGTCAACCGCCAAGGAAACCCCATCGTGGGGGTCCTCAAAGTGTTCATGTCTGCATTATTTTAGAGATAATTTTTTGTTTCCTTTTTTCTGGTTGTCTGGACTAATTTCAAGTTGGGACCCTACATTAAGGTTTTGAAGATCTACCAATTAGAAAATTATGCAAACCAGATCCATGTTAAACTGTCCTCTTACCATAAATTTGCAACAGTTCATATGAGCACAATTCTAGAAGTGCTCCCTTTCCCCTTATCTGGCCTCTAGTACTTATTTTAGGCACAAGTTCAAGATTGGTGTCCCGCGTGTTACAAGACTCTCGTGTCGCCGCACCACAATATCTCTACTCCTAATGTCTCAGTTGGTAGTCTGCGTTCCGGGTTTTATTTTCGTCCCACCATTTTCGTCCTACCATTTTCGTCCGGTTTTTTTCGCTGGTTTTCTTTCACCCTCTTCCCACCCCACCCATCCACGCACCCACCAAAAAAAACCCCACACCCAGAAAAAAAAAGCTCCATCGATCCCATCTATCGTTGCTGCCGCCGCCGCCGTCCGAGAGGGAGACGCCGCCGCCGCCGCCGAACTCCGGGAAACGCCGCCGCCAAGTCTCCAGGGCAGGGCGGTTTCAATCCCTGCCGCCGAACTCCGGGAGACGCCGTCGCTGCGGCACAGGGTAGATTTCGCGTCTCCACGTGGTCGCACGCACGCCTGCACCTCCACTTCCCCCCTCGATCTCGATCGGATCTTCCTCTCCACAAAAATCGCCACCGCCGGCCTCCTTCGCTCGACTCGGCCATGGTGAAGCTACACCTCCCCCAATTCCTCCCGTCGTCATCGTCATCCTCCGTGTGACCCCGCCAGATTCCACGATTTGGGGGATTCCCTATGAGGAGCCGGCGCGTCGTCCTCATCGCAGGCGGTGGCGGGTGTTGGCATGTGCGCGTACGGAGGAGCTCCACCTCACCCACTTCAGCTTCCTCCCGTCGTCATCATCGTCCTCCGCGCGACCACGCCAGCTTCCATGGTTTGGGGGAGCCTTCCCTATGAGGATCCAGCGTGTCGTCCTCGTCGCACCCTAATTAGGTTCCTGGTGTGTCCGCACCGCCGCACCCTAATTTGATTTCGACTGGAGTCTAGGACGTCAGCGCCACCAGGTACGTACATCTGGCTGTTCATCTTTCTTCCTCCGAACGAGCAGCGACCTATGCGTTTCTGATTCTAGATTTGTCCAACGATTTGCCTGATTGTTTCTCCTCTCTAATCTCTATAGTTTACCAATCAGGTCGTTAGCACTGCCGTCCAGGTGATAATAAACGCCGTTCACCACAAGAAGAGGTGAGAGGCAGATTCCAGATAAGGTATGCCCTAGCAGGTTTTATGAACCAGAGGCGAGAGGCAGATTCTTGATGATGATTTTTAACTGGATCTTATATTATCATAGCTTTGTGCTAATTTCCAAAAATAATTGTCCTTTTCAATTTTAGTACTGTCATGCCATCTCGAAAGTATGCATTGAGAAGAAATTGTTGGATGAGATAGATAGTTACTATCATTACTGATTTACTAATTTGCATCTCGGATGATTTTATTATTTGATATGCTTAATGATTTTAGATGCCCTTATTTTTTGGCCTCTAAATTTATGTCTACATAGATTGATTATTATTTAGACCTTTATACTTAAGGCCCTGGATTTTTGTTTCGCCCTGGGCCCCTAAAATCCGAGGACCGGACCTGCCGGCAGCACTTGATTCTATTTTAGCTGCAACCAAGTATCTACTTTAAAGTTATATAGATCAGATTTTGTCAATAAAGCTGAATTTCCTGATCCTATAATCCTTGTTCTTTCAAGCCAAACATGTCATTTTCTTTAAGTTTGCATGACTGTATTTTTTATTTGTCATTTTCTAAAGTTTTATGAACACTTCTGTTTTTCTGTCGAGCACTAATAGAGAGAAAACTGTTTTCTTATTTTTAACAAGGAGCAAACTGCGTGGCAAGATCAATAATGAATGGTTCAAGTCATGTGTTACAAGTTACAATGAGCAGGTGGTACTCAAGTCCGTTGATGATAAGGATATTATTCGAACATTTACTGCAATGAGGTCTCGGAAAGGGCATTTGCCTCGTGATTGTCTTTAGTGTGCTGTCGGTATTCGGTATGTTCCATCTGACCATCTATATTCTTGCAAGCTTTTGATTTGTAATATATTCAAATAATTTGTATTTAAAAATTATGGGTTAGTAGATCCGTTTTAATTTGCATTTCTATTCTTGCAAGTATTCGGTATTTGCATTCTTTTGTCCACGCTTTAATTCCTAGATCCCGTTTGTTTCGGCAGCATTGTTACTTTGTTGTTTCTTCTGCTACAAGGCCCATGGTTATAGTAAACCTTCTTCTTTTAAGCATCCTATCAAACCTACTTAAACAAACGTGTGCCTTTTTGCCCACATCTTCATGCTATTCATCTGCATGTTGCCTTGCATATATATATATATATGGTCAAAAAGCATACGGTTTCACCACAACAGGTAACACACAGGCCATGTGTCCTCTGCTTATGGATCTGTACTTGTGTTTCGTATATGCTAACCATACTTTCTGTTGCTCTCGCCAAACTCTCGTGTTAACTGTTGAGTGATGGGATCAGTTCATGACCTAACTAAAACCTCTGATCCAACACCTCATCACACTTTTGGTCAGACATGCATATTAGGCCAACGGCACATTTTAGTGAATGAAAACTATGAGCTGAGAATAAATAGGCGCTCTGTTTGGTTCAGATATTTTCATACATAATTTGATGTACTTCTCATGGATATCTTCTTACACGTGAGCTTATTTTGAAGATGATAATAAGTTTCTGCCTTAGAGTTAATGCATAGTATATGACCGTCAATCTCCAGTTCGAGGAAGATTTTGGAGCAGCAACATACAAGCAGAGCTAAGATTGGTCCAGCCACTTCATTTATTTTCTGAAAAGGAATTGATGAATGAGAGTATATTTTGAGAGATCCATCTATATGGTACGTTCAATGCTGATTTGATAATTTTGCGCATGTCTCGTGCAGGCATGCCAGCGCCTTCGTCGACCTCCACTCGCCAATCTGTAACGCCTATGCCCGTGGTGGCGGGTCACACTCTGATGCAGCCGTGCACGCCGCCGCTACCAGACGACACCCCCATCGAGTAATACACCCCAGTCGAGATTTTCTATATCATCTCTGCCAAGGCGCAGTTATCGGAAGAGATTCAGGTAAGATTATCCTTGTTTTCTACATCAAATTTTGCATGTTCATCTATCTAATCTTTAATACTACATTTCTTAGCTAATGTCCTCCTTGCCTGTACCATGTTCATATGATTAACAAAGGCTTGGCCATCTTAATATAGTAGCCCGTGAGGTGGATATATATACTACTCCCTCCATTCCTAAATATAAGTCTTTTTACAGATTCCAATATGGACTACTGAATGAATCTACACTCTAAAGAATGTCTATATGCATCCGTATGTAGTCCATATTGAAACTTCTAAATGGACTTATATTTAGAAACAGAGGGAGTACTTCAGTTTGCATGAGAGAATAATCACTTATATGTGTGCCTTGATATTATAGTAGGATTGCTTGGATTATTTCTGTAGTACTTTGTCCAAAAATGTTGTTCTAATCCCTAGCTCACTTGAACCTGGGTGAACAGTAAAATAATTAAAAAATCTGATTTTTTTTTTAGTGTGAAACATTGACAAATGTTTTCATAGCGAATAGAAATTTTTCACCAGATGACATTCGTGGAAAATATGTCCAAAAAATAGTTGCAAATTTATCACCAGATAACATTGTGGAAAATAGTTGCGTCCGTACAGTGTGTTCTTCGTCGAATTTGTGTTTGATTTTTTCACTATATATTACTTCTTGCTTGCGCGAGGGTGGTGTAGATTTGTTATTTTTTGCCCCGAAAAGAAGGTAGCCGGATTAGTAGTCTAATTGAGTAGATGCTGGTGAGGGAGGGTTACTTGATTTTTATTGAGTACATTATGCTCTGCTTTGTGACGAGGTTTGAAATTTGATGGTTCTGATGTGTAATAGAGGGGGCAAAAGTGTTATCCATTTCATTGTTTCTGTGCATGTTTACGTTGACCATCGGTGGCGGGAGGCGGCATTGCTGGCGGCCGAAGGGGTGCTTGTGGAAGCAGGTGGAATAGTCGGCAGCTGTGGGGATTCGTTATTCTCCGAGGTTGGCGGGCTCGACGCCAGGCTCGATGGGGCTGCGGGATTGTCAAGCAGGTAAAGTTCGTCAACTCGTCCAGTTTGATGCTTTTCAACTGCTGGATAATGGTTTCATGCCATGCGTCGTCTCCATGTATTTACTAAAACATTTACTATGCTCTTCTATTTGGAGAAAGAAGCATGGTGCAGCCTACCAAGCTGGGGAGAGCCATATAATGCCCATCTTGGAATTAGCTGTTCGACTGAGATGTGCTGGACAAATATTGCCAGTTCCTTTGAGTATGCTTGACTTGTATAATGTGATTTTCATTTTTTAGAGTGAATTACATAATATATAGATGTGCATTATTTTGGCTTCAGTAACTGATTTTCTCATGTTTAGAAACATGCGAGGTTGGGGGGGGGGGGGGGGGGGGGGTCTTCTAGCATTCCAATCTGCACTGCTTTTGCTTTGTTTCATCGACAGACATCATGCAATTGAAATAGTTTGATTCAGGACACCAAGCGTTTGGGAAAGTGGCATGGTGCTGGTCCTTGAAATTGATGTTCTTAGTGATTTATGATGGAGTTTTATCTGAATTTAACATCGCTGCCCTCAACATCAATTTTGTTGACTCATAGGCGGGTGATTGCTCAACGATGACTGGAGACGATCTTCGGTATTACAACTGCTTTATACCAATGGGTTATTTGCATCTCAAGTTAAATTAGTCACTGTTGATCAACAATGAGATGTGGCCATTGTTTGATGGATCATTGATGATACGGATGTGCAATGAAACAATGATATACCCACTGTATTGGACCCGAACACCTTCCTGAAAATTGTTCTGAAGGGTGAGACACTGAACCACCACACAATTTCAGAACTATATCTTTATATTATATCTCTTATTTTCCCCTTATTTGAATTTTATAATCCTTACTTTTCAATACATATCTAAATAGACTTGATGTTTTTGACTAATGGGTTGCAGGGTTAGCACAAGGAAACTATTGTTATGACTTGCGAGGTCTGCTGGAGGTGACCGGATCCGGATGACTTGAGCAAAGCTGTGAAAATTCACGTATACCGTTTACCAAACTCAATTTGTTTGGTCTAGATGCATGACTTTTAGAATAAATTTAGATTGTATGTTTACTCATTGTCGTGATCTTTGTACATCTGTAACTACACCCTACAACCTGAGCCACTTGACGACCTGCAATTAGATGTTACAAAATATAGATGCAATATGTTAATTCTAAGGTGGCATCAAATTCCTAATAATTCATACCTGAAATAAAATTGTGATTTATTCACTATCTTACTATCATATCCGCGTCGAGCACAACCGAACGCCTCTATTTCCGGTGAGGCCAACTATCCAGAATCCTCCCACCATCTTAAATCCATTGATGTTTTTCTGTTAAAGGCTTTGCTCTATGTAGATACTGAAATTAGCAACGCCAAACTTTTATTTTGGAAATATCACTTTTTTGTGAGAACTGGAAATATCACTTTAGAGTACTTTGGTCTGTAAGTGTGTTGCGCTGCTGTATTTTAAAGACGCGGTTTGTATTGGAAAAGATTACATTAAAGATGGTGTCGATCCTGACGACGGGCTGCCTTGCAGGGCAAGGGATGGGGGTACAAGGCATGGGTCTGCGGCGCCACACCTTGGTGTTGCCTGCCGGTGGCCAGCGAGCTGTGGCGGTGCTTCTCTGTTGCATGGCGAGGGACTGGGGTGCAAGGCGTGCATCTGCAGTGCCACTCCTGGGGCATGCCTCTCCTGCGACATTGCCGGCATACACAACATACCTTACTACACGGGGATTTCCTCTCTGAACTAAATATTATGTCAGAACTGAATATTACGTCCGAAGACTGAAACATCCATAAAGCTTATTGAGACTATTCATTGATGGTGTTTCTCTACTACACGAGGAAGGTAATTGTCGTTTATGTGCTTCTTTTCCTATTTCAATGCACCATTGTGTTATTTTGGTTGAAAAATTAAAGTTTCTACATATTTTCATGGTTTATGTATAGTAGCTGAGATCCGTTGTTTTATTCCTACATATTGAGGAAATTCTGGTGAAGCTAAAGTTGGTGTTGTTTCTCTTTTTTTTCTGCGATTTAGTACTGTTGACATAGTTGCTAAAATTTATAATTTCAAAAGATCAGTGTAGTGGTGCAGGCTAACAAAATCGTATTGTCTACAAGCCTGAGGTACACAAACATAACAACTGATGAAAGAAGAACATATTTGTACCTTGTTGCCCGCTGACTATAAACAGAAGAACATTGAAACACTCGTTATTGCATTATATATTTTAGTTGCAATAGTATTTGACTTTGCATGAAGAAATATGTTGAGTGTTTCTTCGTTCAGTTTCATGTGCCAATTAGGCATGGACGACGACGGCCATGATCCCATCATGGCAAGCTCACGGGAGGGAGACACACGTCTCATCCAGTGTAATAGCACGCTCCAAAAAATCCCTAACCCTCCATGGAGCCATTGCCAGGGTGATGAGATCAACACCACCCACCACCACCACCGAGCTGTAGACGGCGTGTCATGGTGCTCCCTAGCTCTTCCCGCCTCTTAAGAGACCACATGGCGTTCTGGCAGTTCTGGTGCAGTTTTTGGCCAAGGCTGGAAGCCAAGAACACTTCTTAATTTTGATCATGGACGTGACATTGTGGTCGGTGTTGTGTGGTGCAGTTCAGAGTTTTCTTGCCTGGCGTATAACAATGCATGTTCAATGGGGTAGCCTCTTCTCAGGCACGAGTATCCGAGGCAGACCACGACATCTATTTAGAATAGCTACAACAAAATTGTGACAGAGATGGTTAGTGGGAGAAGGAACTTGAGACCACAGTCAATTCTGCTGTAGGGACTGTGTGTAGAAGATAGTAGTAGCAAACATAGAAGTCACTTTGGAAAAAAAGTGTGCATATATTGTTGTACTAGAGATCCATTCCTATATTTAACTGATATGCATGGTTGAATTGTAGTATGTGTGATACGTGAGAATAATGTAATATGAAGCGAAATGTGGTGGACAGGGCTTCACATTGTTGTTTTTCAGCAGAATATGATGTTCGTCTCTTTTTCATATGAACTACAATATGGTCAATGGTAGCTTGCTGAATAGGTTAGGCTAGACCCAAGACATAATTTCACAGCGAGAATTTGACATGTTTAATTTTTTATGGAAAGAATATTTGCTGCTAATAATTAATGATACAAGTTCTGATTTGTTAGTGCAACATTATCTTCCATGTATATAGATTGAACAAAATATAAGCTGAAGTGGAATGTCAAGCCTTAATTTATACTAAAGAATGATATAGGTTTTCTCTATGTGTAGAATAGGATTTTTTTTCCCTTGGAGAATCTACTAGCTGGAGTGGTCAATGTCGATATCCTTGTGAAAGTTCGCATGATCTTAGCATGAACCAACTCACAATGCTATCTCGAGCAGTGCTTTATTCACTTAAGTATCTTTTTTTAAGGAAAATACTAGGTTAAAAGCCTATTGCAAAAAAATTAGACGCGAAGTTTATAAGGGTTACATGTATGCAATTTACATGGGTCTATCTAATGTTAGAGTTTCATGCCTCTAATTATTTGTATTTATGTATTCTAGCTATGGATACCAGTAGCATTAATTCTTTTAAAGTACTGCATCTATAAAATTTACTATTTAGATACTGTATATGAAAATATCAAGTAATTGTAAATGCCATTTATGATCACAAACAATCTTGCTGTATGATTGTTTCCATGGCCTTCAAAGAAGAGGTATCCTAGAAGTTGAGTGCAGTTGGAGGGGCCTCGGTCCTTTTGAGCTAAGAACAGTTGATGGGGCCTGTCCAATCTATGAATAGTAGATGGGAAAGTGTTGAAATATTTTGTGTTTCCATGGTTTCTAAATGGTAGGAGGTATGTGTAGTAACCTGTACGGTTTCAAGTGCCTAATTTCATGTGTAAAAGTTTGCTAGGGAATTCTGGTTGTAGAATCTTGGAATAAGGAAACAAATCCTACATGTGTCGTATTTAAATAATGAGTGAAGTGCACTAAAGGTCCTCGAACTATTTCAGGGGTGTCATGTAGGTCCTCAAACTATGAAAATCGTATTCCAGGTCCTCGAAGTGCAGTAAGTGTGTCATTCAGGTCCAAGATCTCCCTGACCCCCTCTAACTGGTCAGCTGACGCCGTTAACCATGAACACTGAACAGTAAACCATGAACAGTAATAATAGCGTTCCAGTTCCAACATCATTTCTATTCATGGTTTACTGTTCAGTGCTCACGGTTAACGGCGCCAGATGGCCCGTTAGAGGGGGAGATTTTGGACCTGAATGATTCACTTACATCACTTCAAGGACCTGGATGACGATTTTCATAGTTCGAGCTTCGAGGACCTACGTGACACCCCTGAAATAGTTCGAGGACATACATTGCACTTCACTCTAAAATAATGGATAATAACAGACATGCTATCATGAGATGATTAATCTTAAGCATAAAAGGGCCTTAAAGAATGATATAGGTTTTGCTCTATGTGTAGAATAGGATTTTTTTCCTTGGAGAATCTACTAGCTGGAGTGGTCAATGTCGGTATCCTTGTGAAAGTTCGCATGATCTTAGCATGAACCAACTCACAATGTTATCTCGAGCAGTGCTTTATTCATTAAGTATCATTTTTAGGAAAATACTAGGTAAAAAGCCTATTGCAAAAACATTAGACGCGAAGTTTATAAGGGTTATATGTATGCAATTTACACGGGCCTATCTAATGTTAGAGTTCCATGCCTCTAATTATTTGTATTTATGTATTCTAGCTATGGATACCAGTAGCCTTAGTTCTTTTAAAGTACTGCATCTATAAACTTTACTATTTAGATATTGTATATGAAAATATCAAGTAATTATAAATGCCATTTATGATCACAAACAATCTTGTTGTATGATTGTTTTCATGGACTTCAAAGAAGAGATATCCTAGAAGTTGAGTGCAGTTGGAGGGGCCTCAGTCCTTTTGAGCCAAGAAAAGTTGATGGGGCCTGTCCAAGCTATGAATAGTATATGGGAAAGTGTCGAAATATTTTGTGTTTCCATGGTTTCTAAATGGTAGGAGGTATGTGTAGTAACCCGTACGGTTTTAAGTACCTAATTTCATGTGTAAAAGTTTGCCAGGGAATTCTGGTTGTAGAATCTTGGAATAAGGAAACAAAATCCTACATGTGTCATATTGAAATAATGAGTGAAGTGCACTGTAGGTCCTTGAACTATTTCAGGGGTGTGATGTAGGTCCTCAAACTATGAAAATCGTCATCCAGGTTCTCGAAGTGCAGTAAGTGTGTTATTCAGGTCCAAAATCTCCCTGACCCCCTCTAATTGGCCAGCTGATGCCGTTAACCGTGAACACTAAAAAGTAAACCGTGAATAGTAATAATAGCATTCTAGTTCCAACATCATTTCTGTTCATGGTTTATTGTTCAGTCTCACGGTTAACGGCGCCAGATGGCCCGTTAGAGGGGGAGATTTTGGACCTGAATGACACATTTACAGCACTTCGAGGACCTAGATGACGATTTTCGTAGTTTGAGGACCTACGTGACACCCCTGAAATAGTTGGAGGACCTACGTGACACCCCGGAAATAGTTCGAGGACCTACAGTGCACTTCACTCTTAAATAATGGATAATAACAGACATGCTTTCATGAGATGATTAATCTTAAACATAAAAGGGCCTCCATGTGCCACCTATCATTTGTAATGCCCAATAAAGAGTTCTATGTTCTTGTATGACTTTATTTGTTTTGTTCATTATATCTGGTCGTATATGTTACCGAATTACATTGCAAGTGAAGTGGATCTCAATATTTTCATATGTGATTGGCTATCTTTTTTATACATGTGAAATTTGATATGCAATCAGTAACAACCAACCTGCAATGAGTAGGAAGGCATAGTGATGTAATCAGTAACCCGATATTGAATCCTAATAATGATATCAACAAAAGAATGTTCTCAATTTTTTAAGGCCCGTGGCAACGCACGGGCACTCTACTAGTTAGACTAGGGGTACAATGCTTGGGTTCGAAGTACTTAGCAGTAAAACTTGCATGAGATCAGCGTAATTGTAGGAATGTGTCGGGCAGCTGATGGCATTTGTCCTGAAACTGTTAGCTCATAGAATGATTCATTCATCGCCTGCTTATCAATCATCGGAAGCAAATGTATAGGTGATCTATTATTTTTTTTGGGGGGGGGGGGGGGGATGTTAGTGCTGGGTTTGATTGTTGGCCGCAAGACCATGTGTATGAAAAAGTAATATTGGTGCTATGAAACAAAAGGTAATTTATTCTTTGCTACTTTATCACGCTCAAAAGGTGCAAGTGCTAATTTATTTCACTACTCCCAAAGTGAAATAAATTAAAATCTCCCAAAGTGGTGCCATATATCAGGGGGTTATTTTACCTTTTCTTTAGTCTAAACACGCTCACTTTATATATTAATTAAAAGTATCCAACAAGATTTTTTTTTGAGAACTATCCATCAAGATACAATGTAGACCGGGGGACTGAATGAGCCATAGATGACGGCCCACAGGAATACCTAGAGCGTATTTAGCGAGGTTTTTTTTTAATTGATTTAGCGAAGCTTTTTTTTTTTGAGCGAAAGATTTAGCAAAGCTATGTGCCTTGAAATTGGAAGATCTTTAGTGGGCCGCATTTGAGTGTTCTTCATAGCCTTACAGTTGTGTTGAAATGGGCCTATGGGCTCAATTGTGTACCTTAGCCCGAGCCCAATATTAATAGGTCCACCAGAGGAGAGAGATATGCATACATCGTCTGCCCTAACGCCGTCCCCTCCCCACCCACCCTCCGGCGGCGGCGGCCACCGATCTCCTCCCCGGACTTGTCCCCTAAACCAGCTCCGCTCCAGATGCTACCTTCCAGATGATGAAGGAAGATCAAATTCATTCTGCAGCCGGATTCGAAGAAGGAAGGGACAGGTGCCAATTTCGTTCTGTCTTCGGATTCCAAGAGGAAAGGGATCAATTTCGGTTTGTATTAGAAAAAGGAGCTGTTTTTGTAAATCTAGATATTTTAAATCGTTATAGTAAATCGGTCGGTTTACGGATTCCACACCGGCCAGAAGAGGATTCGGAAACCTCCCGTCTCCGTCTCTTCTTTTGGGATTGGGATCCGAGGAGGTTATTATATAAGATCAGGCTGGGCGCCGGCGATTGTCGCACACAGAGGGGTCATCCGTTCAAGATTCGTTTTTGTTTGTGTTCTGTTTATCCTCGCAAGTTGGTCTCTTTTGTCATCGCATCAACATGAAGTTTAATAGGGGTCGCCGCCACCGACGGAACGTAAGTCGGTGCTTATGTTTTGTTTCATTCATTCATTTTATGAAAGTCAATTTATCGATCTATCACCGATGACTAATCTTCCACCTCGCAAAATGCAGTCGAAGGCAGAAGTTGATAGTGGAGACATGCTAAGCAAGCTGCCTGGCGATATACAAGCTTGTAATGGGGACAGGCTAAGTGAGCTGCCTGCCGATGTGCTGCTCAACATTCTCGAGAGGGTGGGCACACTTGATGCTGTAAGAACCTGCATCCTTTCGAAGCAGATGCAGAAGCTGCCAGCTATGCTCTCGCAGATCGTCATTGATCTCAGCCCTCGTGATTTGTTTCAAAAAAGTGATGTCGTGGCTGATGTGACCAACAAGATTCTTAGTAGGAGGCCTCCACGGATCACCATTCGCAAGCTGAAGCTCAAATTTGTCTTGAGTCCTTCTCGCTGCCTTTCCATCGGCAAATCCGTTGGCCTCGCCATGGCAACTCAGAAATTTGATGCAGCTGAGTTTGAGATCATGACGCCGATGGATTTCCATCTTTGCACTGATGCCTATCGCCTGCTCTTTGCTGAGCAGTTCAATAATTTTGTTCATGATTGTCCAGATGCATTTGCTGGTCTCACGCGGCTGCATCTACGAAATATGAGGTTTGGTGAATCAGACATACCCAACATCCTAAGCAATTGCAAGCGGCTGGAGTCACTGTCTTTCTTCATGTGTGGTGTGGGGATCAGTTCGGTTCTGCATGTGGAACACACTCAACTCGTCGAGCTTGTTATGTCCTATTGTGTATTCAAAACAGTGGAGCTCAGCTCTCTACCAAAACTCCAAAGGATGACCTTTGGTGATTGGCCCTGTGATGAAAATCCGTTGGTTCTTGGTTTTGTCCCTCAGCTTTCCAAGCTCAGTCTTGCTAATCCAAACTTTTCAGGCAAGACCCACAACTGAAGCAAGCTGCTTGCTAATGCCCCTACTGTAAACGATTTGTTTCTGGAGTTTCGAAGTGAAAAGGTACTCACTCTAATCATCTCTATCCCATTCTTGTTTATTGTATGATGTTTTATATCTGACGGTGGTAACTTATGCATCACTTGATGATGCAATTTATGCACAACTTGCACGCATTCTTAATTCTAATTTGTTTTATCTCTCCCAGATCTGGGTTCAACCAGAATGCCCGAAAGTGATTGCTCCTGTACTCGCCAAATTACGGTTTGTGAATCTGGATCACCTCCCCGAAGAATGTGATATTTCTTGGACAATGTTCCTTCTTGAAGCTGCACCATCCGTAGAGGACCTTTGCATCACAGTATGGGATCATAAGTGCCGAAAGAAGTCACACAAGAGTTACTCTGAGAAAACAGATGTGAAGTGGGAGGCATCTGATCCTGATTTTAAGCACAAGAATCTGGCGAGGCTAACTATTTACGGCTTCCAGTCCGATGACAATTTCACAAGATACGTCAGGCGTGTTATTCAAGCTGCGGTGAATATCAGGAAGGTATCTCTGCACGACAGGAAGGTATGCAAGCTCTGTGCTGAAAAGTTTCCTCATGCTGAGGTTCGTCCTTCGGGTTATCCACGGACCAGCGAGGAGATGGATTTGTCGAGGAAGAAGATGACAGCGGCGTCAGGCGGCGGCTTGTCCTGATATTCACTTTTGCTCATAAACAGTTGATTTGAACGTGAATGTGGTTGGAAGGAGCAATGTTGGTTTTCTGCAGAAATGGGCTCCCTCTGTCCAGCGGCCAGCGAGGGCAGTTCATTTGGGAATGCTTTGCTGAAGATTTGCAACGCTCGATCAGTTCATCATCGATCTTTGCACTTGGGTTTTTTTTTTACCGCGAGATGTAGGTGACCTGATGTGGGGTTAGCGTCTTCGCATGCTGACTATTTGTGCAGAAAAGAAAGTTGAGTGCTTCTTTATTTGGCCGGCTATAGCTAGCACGACTGTCCTAGTTCGTTAATTGTACTCAAACGACAAACGATTCTGATCAAGGTGCTTGGAGAATTATACAAGACCCAAGTTCATTGTTGAAAGCCAGGTACTTTCCGCATTGCCATCTCCTGGACGCCACACTGGGCACGTTCCCCTATCAGGTTTGGCGCTCGCTGTTGGAACTTGGAAGGACGGGACACCCTTTCACTTGGGACTCATCAAGGCCTTGTTCGGTTGATGGAGATTCAATCCCCTAGTGGATTCAATCCACGCAGGGGTTTGGTGACACCCACCCCGTCACCCAATCCTCATTATTTCCTTTCCTTCTAATCCCTGTCACTTTAGATTCATTCGGTTAATCCCCAAAATCCCTAATCCTACAAATTCATAGTGTGAGAGGGGAAGGAAGATGAGGGGATGGTAGGGGCGTTGGATCTTACCGGCGAGATGGTCGCCATACGGAGAGGTGAGGGCCGCCACCGCCGCAGCCTCGAGGTTACCGCGCCGCCACCACTGCTGCCGTCGAATCGCGGGAGAGACAGGGGTCGAGCGAAGGACTCCGTTTTTTTTTCTGTACCGTTTCATTCGTCGGGCAGGGTTTGGTTCCACGGGATGGGAGGAGAGGTTTTTTTCCCGGTGAAAACCCAGTAGTTTCGGAGGGAATAGGCCGGGGTTTGACCTCCGCCGGGTTAAACCGAACACACCTATATGACTGACCGGGATCCAACCCCCGCAGGGTGAAACCCACGTGGATCGGGGGGGTTTTGACGCAAATCCCGGCGGGGCTAGGGACAAACGAACAAGGCCTAAAGGGTATTGGCTCTCTGGTTCTTCGACACACATCTGGACCGAGAATTGGCTTCCAAGGGACTATAAGCTTCGGCCTATTTGTCCTATATATCAAATGATCCGCCTCAATTTGTGTCCGAATTGATCAATCCAGCTACAAGGTCGTGGGATAGACAAGTACTGATGCAGCAGTTCATTGCACCGGACACTGAAGTGATCCTAAATATCCCTCTTAGCTCTCGGATACAGGAAGATTTTTGGGCATGGCACTATGAGAAGAGAGGTGTTTTCACGGTACGATCAGCGTAAATGATGATCTCTGCTGTGAAGAAACAAAGGGAGGATTGGCTAGAGCACAGGGCGAGCAACTCAGATATCCAGGCCACAAAACGTTCATGGACATCACTCTGGAAAGTTAAGATCCCTTCGAAGGTGCGCATTTTCGTGTGGAGATTGGCTCATACTTCCCTCCCGACGGGGTCGGTGAGGCATGACAAGAAGATGGCGGACAGTCCAGTCTGTTCTATATGCAATGCATCGATCGACTCATGGCGGCATTCACTTATCGGATGACAAGATGCGTTTGGGCTCTCGGCGACGAAGAAACCCTGAAACATGTGATATCGAACCAAACAGAAGACGCAAATGTCTGGGTCTTCTGGCTATTTGAAACTCTGAAGGAAGAAGAACTTGTGCAGGTTGTGATAACCATGTGGGCGATATAGTGGACTCGGTGGCGAGAAATCCACGATGACCAATATCAGAGCCCTCTCACCACAATGGGTTTCATTAATAAGTACTAGGAGGATCTTCAAATTGCCACGGTCAAGAGAAACCGTGATCATGTGCCACACGCGATAACACAAAGGAAGCAGTGATGGATCCCTCCCACGGATGGTGCCTGCAAATTCAATTTGGATGGTGGTCTATCAACGCTGGGTGACAAAGGAGTTGCAGCGGCAATCTGCAGAGATGAATCAGGAGTGTTTTTGGGAGCCTCAGTTGTCGTTTTTGCGGGCTATCTGAACTAGCAATCTTGGAAGCGATGGCATGCAGTGAGGCATTGGTGCTGGCCCAAGACCTTAATCTCAGGAAGAGGATCATAGCATCGGATTGCCTTGAAGTCGTGAACAATATCAAGAATGGAGCCTCTTCGTCCTATGCTTCAATTCTTAGGGATATTGAGTCTAGCGGAATAAACTTTGATAGTGTTAGTTTCTGTTTTGAGTCAAGAGAGTCCAATTTTGAAGCTCACTCTGTTGCTAAAGGAGTTTCTTCTCTTTCGGTTGGACGCCATGTGTGGCTAGGGACTGACATTGCATGTATTCCGTACGTTGTCAATGTTGAATAAAATCTCTAGTTACCCCTAAAAAATCAAGGTGCTTGCAGGAATATATTTTTAGGAGAAAGGTATTTGGCGAACCACCTGAAATTAGCGATATAGAACCAAACGGCGCGTTTATCGTTTGATCAGAATCGCTCGGCCATGATCAATTGCCTCCGCCCATTTTCTCTTTTTTTTCGCGTGTGCTTTGCAAGCCACGTCTCCACTTCTCCTGCAAGTCCAAGGTAAATAGCCAAAAAAATTGCTATGAACCATTTAGTCTAGCGGACTTTTTTTTCATTACATACAACACACGTTCCTTTCTTAGTCACACATAACACCACATGCTACATGTATCTTTGTACTATTAGTTTTAACTCAAACAAATAGCGATCAAACCGTTTATTCTACTGTTTCTCCTGCACATTACACACCAGTTCACCTGGTCATAGTTATTAGTCTGCTCATGGTAAAGTTACCAAGCTGCTCATGTCATACATACAAACACTATGGTAACTTTGACTCAGGAAAAAAATGATTCAAACATACCCGGTAATTTATGTGTAAATAGCATGGTAATATACGCACCACAGACCTGATAACTTATGTAACTTTATCGTGAAAGAAAGATGTTGAAAAACATTCCTCCAGTAACTTATGTGTAAATAACATGATAATATACACACCACAGACCTAATAACATATGAACAAACACCATGGTAACTTTTTGACCCCGCCCCCCCTAAATTACATGATAACACACACCGCAATAAATTTTAGACCCCGGAAAATAACTTATTGAAAAACATACCCCCGAATAACTTTTGTGTAAATAACATGGTAATATGCGGAGGCGCAGGTTTGGTCTATGGGTGTAGATACACCCTATATGGAAAAATAGTAATTAAATAAAAATTCAAACAATCTAAAAATATTTTTGAAATAAACTGAACCTCCCATTGTACTTGTGAAAAAACCAAACTTTTGACTTCTTCAAGAAAAAAAACATTTTTTAGGGCAAAATAGTGTGAATAGTGACCTATAATAGCAAATAAAAAATTTGCCCTAAAGTCAGCGCTGGTTTTTTATTCGTGAAAATTTATATACTAGTGCAAAAGAAAGTCAAGTTTATATATTCGTGAAATCCTGGCAGGATTCCGGGGCCTCCATGGTCGAAGTAATGGCGAGGTGGCTACCCTTATGTTGATTCCCACTTCAGACCCCGTTCACAGGTGAGGTTTTTGGTATTGGTTCGTATGGTGGAGTCTCTTTGTTGTAACCGATATCTGATTGCATGGGGCGGAAGTAGTTAACCAGGAGAAATTGATGACATGTGGTATGACCGCTAGTATGGTCGGGCACGCTCGTATCACGCATTGCCTTCTTTTCTGGAGCATGAGGCGAAACCTGGTTTCTTCTCATGTGTTCTTCTCTTCGTAAACAAGATTCTTGTGACTTCCAATCAACTTATTTTCCCACCAAAAATTGGGATTTTCCAATGAATGCTCCAAATCTCTTGATTCTTGGGATATTGGTGAAATCAGACAGAATGGGCTCATGTACTTGGTAAAATGTAGTAAATCCTACGTCTATGATGCAGAAATGCTAAATATACTATGATGCGGGATGCAATCATCAACAGTTGGTCCTCTGGGTGTGCGTTGTTTTAAACTTTATACGTACGCTCTCTCCTGTGTATTAAGGCAATGAAAAATTTGTTGCATCAAAATAAGTCACAATTGTAAGGACATTTGAGTTACGAGTAGAGATGTCATCAATTTGGAGGTGGAGACGACACTGATGGTGTAGTAAGAGTGACATAATAGAACAAAAGCATTGAGCCGAAAGCGGATTGATTTAGGTGGAGGTGGCCTTATCTAACACATCACAGGGTAATACTTTTACACATAAGTATTACCCATAATGGTGTATAGTAGGAGATCTCAACAACATAGTCAAAGTTTATAGCGTTATAGTTAAGTAATGAATTAGCCCATGAAAGGCATACATTTCAAATTAACTTCTTTGCAGTAGAAATGTTTTAGGAATGTTGATGATATCTTTGCAGGGGGAAACAAGACTAAACATATAGAATATGATTCCAATAATAAACACATATGATGACTATCTACTAAATCCCCCAAGAACAAGAAGAACAATTATGACCAAGAAACAAGCTAGCGCTGCAAAGAGCGAGAATGGTAGGGGATTGAAGGATAATTACCTCATATAGTCTAGAATCTTCTGCTTTGTCAAATAAACTTGTTAGTCTACTACTCTAGAAACCTCTTAGGAACCACTATGAAGTTACTTGTTACATATACACTCCAAAGAACTCTACTGGGTCTTATAGATAATTAATGATACTATTGGCAATCCCATGATTTTTTATATAAAACATCACAAAGTAAATTTAAAATAAAAGAATATTTGTGATAAGAGTATCACTTTATAAGACCATATATATTATAAGCATGATTATGTTATTACTTATGATATTTTTATTCACAAACAGTATATCAAAGAATGTGTCAATACAAATTGAGATATGTTTAGTGCCAATATGAGTTATGAAAAGGTATAAAAAGTTCACACAACAAATATGCATTAAAAAAGCAAACTAAGACAAACTGCTTGTGTGTAAAAGGACTAAGGTGAAGCAATAAATGCAAAAGATAAATTTGCCTGAAAGAAAAAAAGTCTTGAGGTTAAGAGTAGATTTACTCCTACAGAACTGTTGGAAATATGCCCTCGAGGCAATAATAAATAGGTTATTATTATATTTCCTTGTTCATGATAATCGTTTATTATCCATGCTAGAATTGTATTGATAGGAAACTCAGATACATGTGTGGATACATAGACAACACCATGTCCCTAGTAAGCCTCTAGTTGACTAGCTCGTTGATCAATAGATGGTTACGGTTTCCTGACCATGGACATTGGATGTCGTTGATAACGGGATCACATCATTAGGAGAATGATGTGATGGACAAGACCCAATCCTAAGCCTAGCACAAGATCGTGTAGTTCGTTTGCTCAGAGCTTTTCTAATGTCAAGTATCTTTTCCTTAGACCATGAGATTGTGCAACTCCCGGATACCGTAGGAATGCTTTGGGTGTACCAAACGTCACAACGTAATTGGGTGACTATAAAGGTGCACTACAGGTATCTCCGAAAGTGTCTGTTGGGTTGGCACGAATCGAGACTGGGATTTGTCACTCCGTGTAAACGGAGAGGTATCTCTGGGCCCACTCGGTAGGACATAATCATAATGTGCACAATGTGACCAAGGAGTTGATCACGGGATGATGTGAGTTACGGAACGAGTAAAGAGACTTGCCGGTAACGAGATTGAACAAGGTATCGGGATACCGACGATCGAATCTCGGGCAAGTAACATACTGCTAGACAAAGGGAATTGTGTACGGGATTGATTGAATCCCCGACATCGTGGTTCATCCGATGAGATCATCGTGGAACATGTGGGAGCCAACATGGGTATCCAGATCCCGCTGTTGGTTATTGACCGGAGAACGTCTCGGTCATGTCTGCATGGTTCCCGAACCCGTAGGGTCTACACACTTAAGGTTCGATGACGCTAGGGTTATAGGGAAAGTATGTACGTGGTTACCGAATGTTGTTTGGAGTCCCGGATGAGATCCCGTACGTCACGAGGAGTTCCGGAATGGTCCGGAGGTAAAGATTTATATATAGGAAGTATGGTTTTGGCCACCGGAAGTGTTCCGGGCATCACCGGTAGTGTACCGGGACCACCGGAGGGGTCCGGGGGTCCACCGGGAGGGGCCACGGGGCCCCGGAGGCATACATGGGCCAAGTGTGAGAAGGGACCAGCCCCTAGGTGGGCTGGGGCGCCTCCCCACCAAGGCCCATGCGCCTGGAGAGAAGAGGGGGCAAACCCTAGGGTAGATGGGCCCTTAAGGCCCATGCCTGGTGCGCCTCCCTCTCCCCCCACTTGGCCGCCACCCTAGATGGGTTTTGGGGCTGCCGCACCCCTTGGGGTGGAAACCCTAGAGGGGGCGCAGCCCCCTCCCTCTCCCCTATATATAGTTGAGGCATTGGGGGCTGCAAACACATGAGTTTTCCTCTCCCTGGCGCAGCCCTACCTCCTCCTCCTCCTCTCCCGCGGTGCTTGGCGAAGCCCTGCGGGATTGCCACGCTCCTCCATCACCACCACGCCGTCGTGCTGCTGCTGGATGGAGTCTTCCCCAACCTCTCCCTCTCTCCTTGCTGGATCAAGGCGTGGGAGACGTCACCGGGCTGCACGTGTGTTGAACGCGGAGGCACCGTTCTTCGGTGCTTAGATCGGAATCAACCACGATCTGAATCGCTACGAGTACGACTCCTTCATCCGCGTTCTTGCAACGCTTCCGCATCGCGATCTACAAGGGTATGTAGATGCACTCCCCTTCCCCTCGTTGCTAGATTACTCCATAGATTGATCTTGGTGATGCGTAGAAAATTTTGAATTTCTGCTACGTTCACCAACAGTGGCATCATGAGCTAGGTCTATGCGTAGTTTCTATGCACGAGTAGAACACAAAGTAGTTGTGGGCGTCGATTTTGCCAATTCTTCTTGCCGCTACTAGTCTTATCTTGTTTCGGCGGCATTGTGGGATGAAGCGGCCCTGACCGACCTTACACGTACGCTTACGTGAGACAGGTTCCACCGACTGACATGCACTAGTTGCATAAGGTGGCTAGCGGGTGTCTGTCTCTCCCACTTTAGTCGGAACGGATTCGATGAAAAGGGTCCTTATGAAGGGTAAATAGAAATTGGCATATCACGTTGTGGTTTTACGTAGGTAAGAAACGTTCTTGCTAGAAACCTATACCAGCCACGTAAAAACTTGCAACAACAATTAGAGGACGTCTAACTTGTTTTTGCAGCATGTGCTATGTGATGTGATATGGCCAGAAGATATGATGAATGATATATGTGATGTATGAGATTGATCATATTCTTGTAATAGGGATCACGACTTGCATGTCGATGAGTATGACAACCAGCAGGAGCCATAGGAGTTGTCTTTATTTTTTGTATGACCTGCGTGTCATTGAATAACGCCATGTAAATTACTTTACTTTATTGCTAAGCGCGTTAGCCATAGAAGTAGAAGTAATCGTTGGCGTGACGACTTCATGAAGACACAATGATGGAGATCATGATGATGGAGATCATGGTGTCATGCCGGTGACAAAGATGATCATGGTGCCCCGAAGATGGAGATCAAAGGAGCAAAATGATATTGGCCATATCATGTCACTATTTGATTGCATGTGATGTTTATCATGTTATGCATCTTATTTGCTTAGAACGACGGTAGTAAGTAAGATGATCCCTCACTAAAATTTCAAGAAACGTGTTCCCCCTAACTGTGCACCGTTGCGAAGGTTCGTTGTTTCGAAGCACCACGTGATGATCGGGTGTGATAGATTCTAACGTTCGAATACAACGGGTGTTGACGAGCCTAGCATGTACAGACATGGCCTCGAAACACAAGCAAAACACTTAGGTTGACTTGACGAGCCTAGCATGTACAGACATGGCCTCGGAACACAAGAGACCGAAAGGTCGAACATGAGTCATATAGCAGATACGATCAACATGGAGATGTTCACCGATGATGACTAGTCCGTCTCACGTGATGATCGGACACGGCCTAGTTTGACTCGGATCATGTATCACTTAGATGACTAGAGGGATGTCTATCTGACATACACGTTTTGATGACTACTTGATTGTTCAGTGCGTAATGCTAACGGTTTAGAATTGTGGCACCAAAGACGGTTTTGAAACGTCGCAGAACATATGAGATGTTTCGAAGACTGAAATTGGGATTTCAGACTAGTGCCCACGTCAAGAGGTATGAGACCTCTGACAAGTTTCTTAAGCCTGCAGAATAAGGGAGAAAAGCTCAATCGTTGAGCATGTGCTCAGATTGTCTGAGTATCACAATCGCTTGAATCGAGTGGGAGTTAATCTTCCAGATGAGATAGTGATGGTTCTCCATAGTCACTGCCACCAAGCTATTAGAGCTTCGTGATGAACTATAAATATCAAGGATAGATGATGATCCTTGAGCTATTCGCAATGTTTGACACCGCGAAAGTAGAAATCAAGAAGGAGCATCAATTGTTGATGGTTAGTAAAACCACTAGTTTCTAGAAGGGCAAGGGCAAAAGGGATACTTCATGAAACAGCAAATCGTTTGCTGCTCTAGTGAAGAATCCCAAGGTTGAACCCAAACCCGAGACTAAGTGCTTCTGTAATGAGGGGAACGGTCACTGAAGCAGTGCTACCCTAGATACTCGGTAGATGAGAAGGCAGGCAAGGTCGACAGAAGTATATTGGATATACATTATATGAATGTGTACTTTACTAGTACTCCTAGCAGCACTAGGGTATTAGATACCGGTTCAGTTACTAAGTGTTAGTAACTCGAAATAAAAGCTGCGGAATAAACGGAGACTAGCTAAAGGTGAGATGACGATATGTGTTGGAAGTGTTTCCAAGGTTGATGTGATCAAGCATCGCATGCTCCCTCTACCATCGAGATTTGGTGTTTGCGTTGAGCATGATTGGATTATGTTTATCGCAATACGGTTATTCATTTAAGGAGAATAATGGTTACTCTGTTTATTTGAATAATACCTTCAATGGTCTTGCACCTAAAATGAATCTCGATCGTAGTGATACACATGTTCGTGCCAAAAGATATAAAATAGTAATGATAGTTCCACAAACTTGTGGCACTGCCATTTGAGTCATATTGGTATAGAACGCATGAAGAAGCTCCATGTAGATGGATCTTTGGACTCACTCGTTTTTGAAAAGATTGAGACATGCGAACCATGTCTATTGGTATATATGCATGAAGGAACTCCATGCAGATGGATCGTTTGGACTCACTTGATTTTGAAGCACTTGAGACATGCAAATCATACCACATGGGCAAGATGACTGAAAGGCCTCGTTTTCAGTAAGATGGAACAAGAGAGCAACTTATTGGAAGTAATACATTTTGATGTATGCAGTCCAATGAGTGCTGAGGCATGCAGTGGATATCATTATGTTCTTACTTCACAGATGATTTGAGTAGATGCTGAGTGTATTTACTTGATGAAACACAAGTCTGAATTATTGAAAGGTTCAAGTAATCTCAGAGTGAAGTTGAAGATCGTCGTGACAAGAGGATAGAATGTCTGTGATATGATCATAGAGATGAGTATCTGAGTTACGAGTTTGGCACACAATTAAGACATTGTGGAAAGTGTTTCACAAGTAATACCGCCAGGAACACCATAGTGTGATGGTGTGTCCGGACATCATAGCTGCACCCTATTGGATATGGTGCATACCATGATGTCTCTTATCGAATTACCACTATCGTTTATGGGTTAGGCATTAGAGACAACCGCATTCACTTTAAAAGGGGCACCACGCAATTCCGTTGAGACGACACCGTTTAGAGAAACCTAAGTTGTCGTTTCTTAAAAGTTTGGGGCTGCGATGCTTATGTGAAAAAGTTTCAGGCTGATAAGCTCGAACCCAAAGCGGATAAATGCATCTTCATAGAAAACCCAAAATAGTTGGGTATACCTCCTACGTCAGATCTGGAAGCAAAAGTAATTGCTTCTAGAAACGGGTCCTTTCTCGAGGAAAAGTTTCTCTCGAAAGAATTGAGTGGGAGGATGGTGGAGACTTGATAAGGTTATTGAACCGTCACTTCAACTAGTGTGTAGCAGGGCACAGGAAGTTGTTCCTGTGGCACCTACACCAATTGAAGTGGAAGCTTATGATGGTGATCATGAAACTTCGGATCAAGTCACTACCAAACCTCGTAGGACGACGAGGATGCGTAATACTTCAGAGTAGTACGTGATCCTGTCTTGGAAGTGTTCCGGGCATCACCGGTAGTGTACCGGGACCACCGGAGGGGTCCGGGGGTCCACCGGGAGGGGCCACGGGGCCCCGGAGGCATACATGGGCCAAGTGTGAGAAGGGACCAGCCCCTAGGTGGGCTGGAGCGCCTCCTCACCAAGGCCCATGCACCTGGAGAGAAGAGGGGGCAAACCCTAGGGCAGATGGGCCCTTAAGGCCCATGCCTGGTGCGCCTCCCTCTCCCCCCACTTGGCCGCCACCCTAGATGGGTTTTGGGGCTGCCGCACCCCTTGGGGTGGAAACCCTAGAGGGGGCGCAGCCCCCTCCCTCTCCCCTATATATAGTTGAGGCATTGGGGGCTGCAAACACATGAGTTTTCCTCTCCCTGGCGCAGCCCTACCTCCTCCTCCTCCTCTCCCGCGGTGCTTGGCGAAGCCCTGCGGGATTGCCACGCTCCTCCATCACCACCACGCCGTCGTGCTGCTGCTGGATGGAGTCTTCCCCAACCTCTCCCTCTCTCCTTGCTGGATCAAGGCGTGGGAGACGTCACCGGGCTGCACGTGTGTTGAACGCGGAGGCACCGTTCTTCGGTGCTTAGATCGGAATCAACCGCGATCTGAATCGCTACGAGTACGACTCCTTCATCCGCGTTCTTGCAACGCTTCCGCATCGCGATCTACAAGGGTAAGTAGATGCACTCCCCTTCCCCTCGTTGCTAGATTACTCCATAGATTGATCTTGGTGATGCGTAGAAAATTTTGAATTTCTGCTACGTTCACCAACAAGAACATTATCAGAAATGCAAAAGAACTGAGGTGAAGCAATACTTACGGGTGGTTTTGTGTACCCAATAAGTTTGATTTGCCTTATTACGAGCAGTGTCCTTGGGGACTGAAACAAAAGCCTCATCCATGTTATACCACTTGTCTGCACAACAACAAAACAAAAATGTCAGATGTGCAAAATGATACAAAAAACAAGTGTAGAAAGATATTGCAACAATCTAATTACCATTAGCAGGCAGGTTAGGATAGAACATCGAGCAGCCATCCCGGACGTAATTGGTGCCTTGATAGTTCTTGGGTGTCCCGGGAGGGCACTCTCGCTTGCGAAAATCCCAGGAGGCAGGTACTCCAGCGACCTTTATTGGAGTAATGTGTTCTCTGTAATTCTTGACAAAGCATGTGTCGTTGTTCATATTTGTGTTGTTCTTAATACTTTGATCACTAGAGGGATCACACACCTTTAATATGTCGATGACACAGTTATCCTTACGAAAAAGGATGACCTAAAAGACACTAACTTGAAATTATTCTGACAAAAAACTTAACATTTTCTATTCAAAAGGTTTCAAAATGCCGGTATAAAAAAAGAAAATATAAGAATACAATGTTCTTCACTTGAATCCAATAGAATTTTGTTTCCACCAAAAAAACCTGATTACACTATAGGAAATAATAAAGAATTCCCGTCTGGAGATTCCAGCAAATGTAAAATTCATATGAATGCGGAATGAAATACAACAACAACAAAGTCTTTAGTCCCAAACAAGTTAGGGTAGGCTAGAGGTGAAACCCATAAGATCTTGCAATCAACTTATGGTTCTGGCACATGGATGGCAAGCTTCCACGCAGCCCCTGTCCATGGCTAGTTCTCTGGTGATACTCCAGTCCTTCAGATCTCTCTTTACAGACTCCTCCCATGTCAAGTTCAGTCTAGCCCGGCCTCTCTTGAATTATCATCACGCTTTAGCCATCTGCTATGCACCGACCTGCACTAAATTTGCCCAAACCATCTCAGACGATATTGGACAAGCTTATCTTCAATCGGTGCTACCCCAACTCCATCTCGTATATCATCATTCTGGACTTGGTCCTTCCATGTGTGGCCACATATCCACCTCAACATGCGCACCTAACTGTTGAACATGTCTCCTTTTAGTCGGCCAACACTCAGCGTCATACAACATTGCAGGTCAAACTGCCATCCTATAGAACTTGCCTTTTAACTTTTGTGGCACTTTCTTGTCACAGAGAATGCCAGAAGCTTGGCACCACTTCATCCATCCGGCTTTGATTCGATGGTTCACATCTTCATCGATATCCCCATCCTTCTACATCATTGACCCCAAATATCAAAAGGTGTCCTTCTTAGGCACCACCCGCCCATCAAGGCTAACCTCCTCCTCCTTGTGCCTAGTAGTACTGAAACTGCACCTCATGTACTCTGTTTCAGTTCTAGTAAGTCTAAACCCTTTCGATTTCAAGGTTTGTCTCCAAAGCTCTAACTCCTATTGACCCCGTCTGACTATCATCGACTACCACCACATCATCCGCAAAGAGCATACACTATGGGATATCTCCTTGTATATCCCTCGTGACCTCATACATCACCAAAGCAAAAAGATAAGGGTCCAAAGCTGACCCTTGGTGTAGTCGTATTTTAATCAGGAAGTCATCAGTGTCGCCATCACTTGTTCGAACACTTGTCACAACATTATCATACATGTCGAAATACTGAGAAAATTCATATAGGATTCAGTCCTACAAATCAAACAATGAAAAATCTACACAGAAAATTTTATAAATAACCTAATCATGCAACTGCCTATGGAAATTCTTTGAATAAAAATGAAGATATCCTATAATTCTGCCTTTTTCATGCGCAACACTCAAATCCTTATTCTTGTAGGAACATGTCATGACTTTTCAGTCTAGCATTTTTTACTCCAACATTTTTAGAATCGTGCGTTCGAAAGGGACCCATAACTTTTACTGTTTTACCTTCTTATTGAAAAAAAATAGTATCAACAAGAAAAAAACATCAAATCATGCTCTTTTTGTGTTGTTGTTGCTGCTGATGCTGATGCAAAGAACAAAACCAAAGCAAGCATTGTAGGATGTGAAAAATCTAATTAACAATCTGGAACCGTGCGTCACAAGAGCACTCACTCATGCCGGACAATAAACAAGCACTCGACTTTCTCCTATGCCAGAAAACAAGAACTTCCTTTTGTGCACAAATAGCCAACGCGTGTAAGGGCATCTCTAAAGCTAGCCGCAAATATCTTCGCTATATGTCCATTTTTATATCCGGACGTGATCCGCGGATATGATGCCGGAGGGAGCCATCCAAAGTTATTCACAAATTAATCCTTATTTGTCTGGTTAGGAGGAGAGAGATGAGAGGGGGCCATGCATGTGCAGAGAGAGAAAAGAGAGGAGGATGTCCGGACTTTGGTATAGCTCCCTCACGTTTGTCTCAGTTTTGCCGAAAAACAGACGTCCGAACCACTTCGCGGACCGATGAGGGTCCCCATTGGATGACAGAATTTGCCACAATCAATCCAAACATCATAACAGAGCAAATTGCACCAATGGTACACAAACTTGTCCCCGATGCTCACTTTAGTCCACATTCTCGCATCTCCGAAAAGCGGCTACATCAACTTGTTAATCGCGCTCAGTTTAGTACAAAAACAGCTTAGAGGACGACAACTGGCAAGCTGAGTCAGCAGGTATTTTTCTAAAACCCCCCTGTTATATTTGCACGTTGGGTTAGCAGCGGTGATGGCTGGCGGCAAAGAAGCAGTGCCCGGGTTAGGTCAGGCGATGGCCGGCAACAGAGTGCTCGATGACAGCGAGTGGAAGAACTTAAGAGGAGGGACATGAAGGAGCTTTATTTTTCTTTTGTAGTGTTTTTTGTTGCTGTCATGTATGCAATGGGTTTCAGAATGTAATCTCTTCTCTGAGTGTATTGTCAGTTGTGCAGACTAGTCATGTTTGGAAGTAATGCAATGCTCCTGCCTACTTCAGTTTTATATTTGATAGCAATTGACTTGCATTTTGACAGAAATAAACTGAGCTATGATCATGACAGGATCATTTTGACAGAAATTTACATTTTGGCAGAAATATTGACAGTAATAAACTCATCATTTTGATAGAAATAAACTGATCCATAAAAGATTCAGACTTCTGGCATTAAGTTTCCAACATTGATAAATAGTTTCACATATCCTGGCATGAAAAATGATCTTTCTAAGATCATTTACACTTGTCTGGCACAATGATCTTAACAAGATCTGCTTGAAACCAAAATGGGGCTGCTGCATATTACAAAAGGTGTGCTTCACACATCAAACTAACCTAATCAATGACCTGGGACTGCTGGGTGCCACTATGTTCCTCCTGGACATTTTGTTGGTGAGTGTGGCCTCCCCTGCCAAAGCACAGATTCCAAAGGGTTGTGTTGGTGTAGCCTCTCCCCCTTCTTGTAGACCCTCTTTCCCTGTTTGACAAGAAACCTCTCCCAACAGTACTAGCTCCTCTTCCCCCATGTGAAACTGCACCTCTCCCAATAGGAGTAACTCCTCTTCCCATGTTTGAAACTGAACCTCTCCCAATAGGAATAGCTCCTCTCCCTCCTGCTTGAGAACTTGCATTGCATGTGTTTCCACCCCTAGTTGATTTACCCCTTCTAAGTCCAAGTGACATTCCTCTAGCTGTTGCAGTGGTTACTCTCCTTTGCTTTGGCAATTGATCTCTATGGGCAGCAACAAACTGTGACTCCTAAGGCATAGGATGATGTTGTATCTCACATCTTCTCCTAGCTTCAAACTGCAATTGACAAGAATGATCAAATACATATAAAAAATGGATATCTGATGGAAATTCAAGTCAACAATTATGAAGGTGATTTACTTGATCCATCATGTTTGACAGAAGAGTATCTTCATCCACATTTACTGGATTGTTTATAGTGTCACCTTTAGTTGCTTCAACATTTATGTACTAGAAACAAACAGTTAGCAATGGAAAACAAAGTGAGCAATGGAAACATAAAAAGATGGCAGTGGTACAAACCTGGACATCATTTTCAGTAAATTCCTCCTCTTCTGCAACTCTTTTTCTTTTACCATTTGGTTTAAGATCAGGGCAACCTCCTCTGTTGTGCCCTGCCACACCACAATGACCACAATGAATGACTGTTCCATGTCTGCTCAGTCTTGTACCATCCTCAATTTCTTCTGGGGCCTGTCTCCTGTTCTTCTGCTTCCTGCCTTTCTTTACTTTTACTGCTGGTGCATGAACAAGGATGTTACGGTTTTCTTCCAGAACTTCTTATCTCTCACAGGACAAATGCTATGACCATATGCTTTCACATAGAATTTAAGGTTGTAGCAATCATCAACCATTGTCTCCGGCTTGATCCTCTCACGCCTTGCTGCAGCAACTCCATGGGAACAGGGGATTCCAGTTAGTTGCCATCTTCTACATGTGCAAGTACATGTGCCTAGCTCAACTCTGTATGTGTGGTCATGGCCCGTTACCTGAAAGACCTTACTGCCAGAAGGGTAAGCAGTACAAGATTTTGCAAAATCCACTAATTTCTGAAGTTTCTTTGAAATTTTAGGGCACATCATCCCAGTCCATTTGTTAATTGCTTCTTTCATTTTTGTGTATATCCTATTCATTAGTTGGCATCTTATCTTCTCAAACATTGTCAAAATTGGCATGTCCCTTGCATCAAGTATGTAGCTGGCAAAAAATAAACAATATTTCAATTAAGAAACTACAAACAAATTACAACTCAAGAAGAAAGAAACAATTCATATTTGGAAATGCACTGAAATGCACAAAGATCAACATAATACCTATTAAATACTTCACATGTGTTGTTCAACACAAGGTCACATTTTGGAAATTCTCTAAAATAGGCCTTCACCCAGCACTCTTTAGGAAGGTTTTTTAACCATTCATAACCTGCTGGGCAAGCCACTTTCATCTTCTCCATATTTCTCTCAAACAGAGGTTCATTGCAAGATTTTGCACATGCCCAAACAAGTTCCTTCAGAGTTTCACCTGGGTATAGTTTTCTGAAATTTTGGTACAGGTGCCTGACACAAAACCTGTGTTCAGCTTCTGGGAATACACTTCTCACAGCATTTATTAATCCCTGCCAAGTAAATTACATGTGAACAATAAACACAACTAAACATTGCACAGATTATTGTCATGTGAACAATAAACACAACTAAGATGGCAGTAAATACCATTTGCCTGTCACTCATAATTGTATACTGAATTGAGTTACCAATTCCTAGATCAGTTTTCGGTGTGTTCAAAAACCAGAGCCAGCTATCAGTGCACTCAACCTTCACAATAGCCATTACAATCATTAGGATCAATGCTAACAGCTGTGAGCAAAACATCACCATATCTTGTATTCAAGTGACAACCATCCACACAAATCACTGGTCTACAACCCTCTAGGAAACCCTTCTTGCATCCACCAACAGCCCAGTAGCATGATGTGAAAATTTTCCTTGTATTCAGGCATAGGTAGAAACTGCTACCTGGGTTTGTGCTCCTCGGTTCTTCCCCATAATCATACAAACTATTGTATTGCTCCTCCTCTTCACCATATATTTCATCAAGTGCAGCCTTTCTAGCTCTTTGTAGCTTGGACCTGGTAGCAATCATGTTAAACTATTTTTGCACTTTCATAGAAAACGATTTCACTGTCATCTTCTCATCTACCCTAAACTCTTCTATATATTTCTTGGCAAGATATGGTGTTGTCATTGCCTTTATCTGCCACTCTCTCTCACATGTATGCTCATCAATGTATTTCTTCACAACCATACAATTTGTCCTCTTGTCCATTGCTGCAGACAGGGACCATGGACAACTAAGTTCACAATGAGCCTCTATCCTTTTTGCATCATTCCTTGATTTCTTAATAGGCACTCTCTCTTCGATGTTGTACTCAGTAAGTGTTGCCCTCAGTTCTTTGGCAGAAGCAAAAGCCATGACCAGTTTGAATTTAGGCTCCACCATGTCAACCTCTGGATCAAACACTGTGAAGTTCTAACCCAAATCATCTGGGCCAACTTGTAGCATAGGCAGTGGCTTATCAACATCATCATAGTCATATAGCTTAACTTCCTTTTCCTTTCCTTTTCCCTTTGCTTTGTTGTCCTTTTGCTTTTGCTTTTCTTTCTTGCTACCAACATCATCATCTACATCTGAATCCACTGCATCACCAAGATTATGTGCATATAAATCATCATCATCCTCTAGCTCATAATCACTGTCATTAAACTCAATTCCACTGCCCAAATCTACTGTCACTAGCCCCTGTTCCCCCTCCTCTTCCTCTACTGCAAACTGTGTCCCAGCTAGATCAGCTTCAACTGGTTTATGTACCTTATCCTTGTATGCATGTGAAGACTTTACTAGACTAATGACATGGGGCAATTCAACATTCTGCTGCAACACATCCTCCTCCTGGCGTCTGATAATGTCCACATGATCAACATATAGAGATATAAGCTTTGATTTGAGAGCTTCATTAACCAGTGCTATGGAATCTGCATCACAAGTTAAGGACCTCAGTCCATCTCCTAAATCTTTGCCAGGAATTGTCCAGTACACAGCCAAATTAGTACCAGGAGTGTATCCCAATTTCTCCAGATGATCTTGCAGCCACAGTAATGACCAAGTATCTCCTGAACAGTGGTCAAAAAAATCGATCTTTTCCTCCATATATGCCTTGTTCTTCCCAATCCCACAGAAAAATCCATAGTGGTGGATCTTAACACTAAACAGATCATCAACATCACCTGCATTGCACAAAAATTGGGAAAATTTTAGTTTTTTATCCTATGAAAGCAAACCCTAAATCATATACTACTCTATGTTCGTGGCTACCTAAATGTCAAAGGGAAAGCTGGTCTGATACTACCACGTAAAAACCATGGCGAAATTTAATCTCTGAATCAGTAAATTTCATCCATCTAACTCCCCCGAAACCCTAACCGCCGCCGTGCTTATTTCCAACAAATTGCAGCAGAAAAAACATTGGGAACGAGCACATACCGTAGTCAGGAGGGTCTCCGTCGCGATCTCGAAGCACGGGCGGCATCTATGCACATGGTCGCCGGACTGGGAGCGGCGCCGCCGTCGCCCACCCTTTGTTCGACCGAAAACAGGGGACAGGAGCAGGGGAGAGAGATGAACAGCCGGACCTCCAAATGAGGAAGCGGGGTCCCCTCTGTAAATATGACGCCGCCTCGCATGCACACGTGCCGCTCACGTGTCGGCCAGGGTTTTTTCTGCAAAAATGATTCCCGCACAAACCAGCCTCAGCTGAGTCAGCGTTCCACGTAGTAGTTTTTGTACTAAACTGAGCGCGATTAACAAGTTGATGTAGCCGCTTTTCGAAGATGCGAGAATGTGGACTAAAGTGAGCATTGGGAACAAGTTGTGTACCATTGGTGCAATTTGCTCATCATAACCCAGACGTACACCTGAGCTTTGAGGATCTCCTTTGGAGATGCCCTAAGTGGCTAACCTCACATCATGTCAGATAAATCTTTGGTCAAAACCCAAGTGCAGAGGACACCCAACACGTCTAACTCCTCAAACACACCAGGGTGATCCTTCTCGTTTTTCTCCCTAACCCTAGACCGCTAGGGAAAACTCTCCCTTCCAGGCTTCATTGGCGAGTCCATGGATTCGCCTCCCCTTTGCCTGCCACTACGGCAGCCAGTGGCGAGGAGGGGAATGCCGGTGCCTTCGCTCAAGTTAGTAATTTAGGTTAGGGTGCGGCGCTTGGGTGGATGTTGGTGTGTCTTCTCTGAGTTTGTCCTCCAAACTCCAATCCTCCTCGAGTTCGTCTATCTGGATGTAGTCGACGAAGCTTCGGCGTAGATCCCCGCGGCAGTGAAGGGTTTCTCATCATGTGGTGAGATTTGGTGTCACGTGTTTCAGATCTATGCGGGTTTAACGGCAATCACTGCGGCTCCTGGGCACTGGTCCTTATGTGCACGTGTATGAAGACTTCACGGGTGTCATCGACAAGGTCAAGCCGGCTCTGACAGGGAGCGACGACAATGGCTCGCGGCTTGTTCTGACAGTAGCAATGGTTATTCGGCTATTTTAAAATCTTAATGTCATTATTATTATGTCTGAGATGCTTTGTATTTTCGGTGAACTTTCATAATACATCTGATGCTTTTCGTAATTCAAAAAAAAACAACTGCAGAGGATGATGATGAACTGATCGATTCGGCAAATCTACAGAGCCGCTCCCCAATGGAGCTCAGCTGCATCATTGCGCTGGAGATGGCCGCTCGGGACGGAACACTACTCTCACGGCGATCTCCTCGCCGCTACCACGGCCAGGGACGCTGCCGTTGTTTGTCAGCAAAGCTTGTGTTTGTGCGTCCATGGAAAACAGAGTGCCGTGGCTCTCATATATACAAGATAGAAAAAATAACAGAGCATCATTCATAGTACTGAATATTCACTGAATTCAACATAAGCACGAGCACGTACAGCAATGTCACAACATAGATGTGCTTATTTTAGCCATTTCATTGGCCAAAATAGCTAAATGAGTTGTTCCAACAAATTGGTAGCGGTGAAACATTTTTGCAGAAAAACGATAGCATTGACATAGTCTTTGAGATTGGGGAGTCCTTCCAACGAGATTCATCTTCAACTCGACCTCATGAGCGGAAGTGAATATCAGGAGAAGCCGTCGCCGACGCTGTTGTCATCTTCTTCCTCAACAAATCCACCTCCTCACTGGTCCGTGGATAACTCGAAGGACGAACAGCCGCGTGAGGGAACTTTTCGAAACAAAATGGGCACACCTTCCTGTCGTGCAGGGATACCTCCCTGATGTTCGCAGCAGCTTGAATGACGCGTCTAATGTATCCGATGAAATTGTCATCGGACTGGAAGCCGTAGATAGTTAGCCTCGCCAGATTCTTCTGCTTAAAATGAGGATCAGATGGTTCCCACTTCACATCCGTTTTCATGTGACTCTTTTGTGACTCCTTTTGGCACTTATGATCCCATACTGTGATGGAAAGCTCCTCTAGGTATGGTGCAGCTTCAAGAAGGAACATTGTCCAAGCAACATCACATTCTTCAGGAAGATTGTCCAAATCCACAAGCCGCAGTTTGGCGAGCACAGGAGCAAGCACTTTTGAGCGTTCTGGTTGAACCCAAATCTGGGATAGACAAAACAAATTAGAAGTGATAATGTGTTTGCATCATCAAGTTATGCGTAACTAAATTACTACCATCGGATATATGCATCACATACACAATTAATGAGAATGGGATAGAGGTGATTAGAGTGAGTACCTTTTCACTTCGAAACTCCAGATACAGATGGCTTACAGTGGGGGCATTAGCAAGCAGCTTGCTTAGGTTGAGGGTCTTGCCTGAAATATTTGCATTAGCAAGACTGAGCTTCCAAAGCTGAGGGACAGTGCCAAGAACCAAGGGATTTTCATCACAAGGCCAATTATTATAGGTCATTTGCTGGAGCTTTGGTAGAAAGTCAAGCACCACTGTTTTAAACTCCCCATAGGTGATAACAAGCTCAACAAGTTGAGCGTGTTGTACATGCAGCACGGAACGGACCCCCGCATCACACTCAAAGAAAGACAGGGACTGGAGCCGCTTGCAGGTGCTAAGAATATTGGGTATGTCCGATTCACCAAACCTCATATTCTGCAGTTGCAGCCGTGTGAGACCAGCAAATGCATCTGGACAATCTTTTAGAAAATCATTGAACTGCTTAGCGAAGAGCAGGAAATGTTCCCCTGTGCAATTAAATGAATCCCTCAGTGTCAAGATTTCAAACTCGGCAGCATCTAGTTTCTGAGTCGCCATAGCGAGCGCAACAGCTTTGCCGATGGGGAGACCGCGAGGACTCAAGAAGAATTTGACCTTCAGCTTGCGAACGGTGATCTGGGGAGACCTTTTACTAAGGATGTTTGCCGTCACGTTGGCCACAACGCCGTTCATTCGCACCAAATCGCGAGGGCTGAGATCGATGACAATCTGGGAGAGCATGCCGGGCAGCTTCTGCATTTGCTTCGAGAGGATGCAGGTTTTGACAGCATCAAGCGTGCCCACCCTCTCGAGGATGTTGAGCAGCACGTCATTGGGCAGCTTGCTTAGCATGTCATCGTTGGGCAGCTTGCCTAGCATGTCATCATTGCCAGCTGCTTTCTTGGACTGCAATTAACCAGGGGGAAATTAGTCATCCGTGATGGATAGATGCACATCAAGGAAAAACTTACAATAACAAAACACTTACATCACGGCGGCGGCGACCCCTATTGAACTTCATGGTAACCAGATCCAAAAAACAGGACAACGTCGGCGAACTTGCGTCGATAAACAAACAAAACGCAAGAAATCTTATATTCTTGAAATTATGCTCCTTTCGTGTCCGACGATCGACGACGCCCGAGCTGAGCTTATTATAGCCTCCTCCGATCCTCCTCCTAGAAGAGGAGACAGAGACGGAGGAGGTTTTCTAATCTTATTGAAGCTAGTGTAGAATTCGGAAACCGACTGATTCACTGTTATTTCACAAGAGGCAGACATATATAAAAGTAGCTCCTTTTGCTCATACACAAACCGAAATCGATCCCTTCCTTCTTCGAATCCGACTACAGAACGAAATTGGCACCTGCCCCTTCCTTCTTCGGATCCAACTGCAGAATGGATTTGATCTCCTTCATCTAGAGCATCCGGAGGGACTTGGGTTAGGCAACTAAGGGCGGGGAGGACAGTGGCGGTCGCCGCCGCCGCCGGTGGATGGGGTGGAGGGTGGGTGGGGAATTGGAGAGCGTTTAGGGCAGACGACGCACGCGGAAGGGCAATATCTCTCCTGTGGTGGACCTAGTAGATTTGTGGTTTGGGCTAACCTACAAAGTTGGGCCAAGAAGCCCATTTCAACATAAGAGTAGGCCAGGGAGAAAACAAGATAAGCCCCAGAAATTCCTTGCATCATTTAAAAAAAGTGTTTTGTGCTAGAAAAACATACCTACTATTAAAAGGAGAAAGATTTCTCATTTCTCCTTTCATCATTGTATTATATCCGTTGATTTATATATGGATGTATTAAAGCATTTACAACCATGGTTGTCAAATATGCCACTATATACGTCCGTCGACACGCTTGGCCGATTTTTTTATCTGTCCCTCCCTATTATTAAAAGGAGAAAAATTTCTCATTTCTCCTTTCATCATTGTATTATATCCGTTATTTTTTTTGTTAACCACAAAGATAAACGGTTGAGATTTAAAAGAAATTTCGTATGTCATACCCTTTCGTAAATCTCACCTGTCGCTCGGCCGCTCCTGCACGGGCTTCCGCCTTCCGCCTGGGCTTTGTAGGGAATAAATCAACACACTTCCGCCTAGGCTTCGTATGGAATAAATCAACATGTATTTCGCTTACTTCTTGTGTTTGGACTTTGGACTGCGTTTGTGTGTCTCAATCCAGCCAGGAAAACGTATGGTTACAACCAAACCATGATATCGGAGTCTCGTAGAGAACAGTGAACAAGGCAGGCTCACACTGTAGGAACACCTGCATCAGCAGACGGTGCACTACTGTTGGGGATATTCCCCACGACCAAGACCCGGCTCATAAGGATAAGCCGCCCTAAGGCTTAAGTCATTTCTGGGTTTAAGTCGCCCTGACGTCAAGTCGTCTCTGTACTTAAGCAGCCATGTTAAGTCATCTCAGATCCCGACCCGGCAGGTGAGACACGGCGGATTGTAAGTCGGCAGATTATAGGCCGGCAGATTGTGACCCGGCAGATTATAAGC
This sequence comes from Aegilops tauschii subsp. strangulata, assembly GCF_002575655.3. NCBI lineage: Eukaryota > Viridiplantae > Streptophyta > Magnoliopsida > Poales > Poaceae > Aegilops > Aegilops tauschii. The sequence goes on from NC_053040.3 coordinate 485,698,769, forward strand.
CGACAGATTGTGACCCGGCAGATTGTAAGGTGGCAGACAGATTATGACCCGGCAAATGCATGGAGTCACGGAGATGAGTCTCAGAGATGAGTCGCCCGGAGTTAAGAAGCCCAAGGCGTTAAGAAGCCCACGAAGAGGAGCCCAGGGTTAAGAAGCCCGCGATGGAAAGTCATAATAGGGCAAGTCCTAATCCTATTAGGACTCTACATGTAACCCGCCCCTTCAGCTTATATAAGGAGGGGCGGGGCATCCCAAGAGGGTCAAGTTTTTCTAGGCGTCTCAATAGACAAGTCTTAGACAACATCAAAGTAGATGCTCTCGAGATAGAGGCAACAAAACATAGCCCTTGTAATCGAGATCGTCATGATTATCAATATCAATCAAGCAGGATGTAGGCTTTTACATCCACCGTGAGGGGCCGAACCTGAGTAAAAACTCGCGTCTCTCGTCCCGCTCAACTCCTCTCGAGCTACCAGTTAGATGCGTTGGCCTCACGACTAAGTCCTGACACTAAAGACATCTGCTATGACGAAACCACGACAACTACAGTCCCAAAGTGCGGCCCCGGGAGTTTTTTTTAAAAAAAGGAGGATGACCCCCGGCCTCTGCATCTGGGAGATGCATACGGCCACTTTATTGATTATTCTCGAGGACCTTACAAAGTTTTGCAACAATATGCCTGAATCCACCATCTTGGCAACATATGCCACTACTCCTATCCATATGATGAAGGGGTGCTACCTGGGCCAAATACCCGGACCACTCACCTAAGCCTATCATCAAAAGCCAGAAGCCCCAGCCGAGCCACATACTGGGTCTGGGGCATAAACTGGTCTGACGCACTCACATGTGTCGTCGCCGCCATCTTCCACAGGTCCGTCTTCAGAGCAGATGTTGAGGCTTCTACCTTGTCAGGCCACTCTGCCATCGATGCCACCATGACGCTAGACAACTGCCTTCACCTGCGCGGCCCCGGGAGTTACCCCTTACCTTCGGCCCTGGTGCATTGGCGCCCAATACACTATGTACACAACGACTCCCAGGAAAAATGATGTTTTTCTTTGATGATGAAGCTGCAATGAATGGAATAAAGGATCTTGTCATGGTGGCTATGATTGAGAAGCCGCAGATCAATAGGTTGTGAATTATGCTGGTAGTACAATTTCACATTAGGCGTTATTTGAATCGAGATTGAGAAGCTGAGGTTTTTATTATCCCAGTTTCAAACAAGGCCACCTCACTGAAATCTGAATTCCCAGCTAAGCAGAATCAACATCAATTGATCTTTTAGTTATAGCTTCTTTACCACGTGATCCATTGTCAAGCATAGAAAGGCTTATGTAATCTCTGTCCACCAACGCACAATTGCATTGTCATAGTCTATAAAAATCATGTGTCAAGATACGAATTTGCATATAGCATTAAATATATACAGGAAAAGAGCTTATACTTTGCAACGGGTACAAAGAAAAATAATGTGTTACTGATACAAATCGACCACATAGTACCATGCTAATTGATTCTCGAACAAGCAAGCACGTACCAAAGATGAATAGATTGAAAGTTTTCTCGTAAAAAAACCGACAAGTAGTACATGTCCTGATCTAAATCAATCTAGGTCGCATATGCTAGCTTCCTATGTACGTCAACTTCCTTCGGTTCATCTCCGTCCATCACCCCTCCTCCATGCGCACGCACCGGTGAATTCCATCTGCTCCACCACCCTGTCTTCGCCTGAACTCCTCTGCCTCTCCGAGTCTGCCCGTCTGACCTTGAGGTTTGCCATGAAAGAGTGATTCCACTCTACAAAGGTAACCCTAATTAGACTTCGATGGAAAGTAGATATATGGATTGAAGAAATTCGTGGTCGGTATTTATCCATAGCTTGGAAACATATTATAGATCATTCACGCGGAAGGACTCGGACTGAAAACGAGTAGAGAGAGAGATCCGGCGAAGGTTTCGTAGGGTTTGGAGAGGTTGTAGAGGAAGAAGAAAGAGTTAGAAGAGAGATGGGGAAGATTTATCTCCTGCTTGAGCGTTATTGGCGTTGCCAAAACGCGGTATGAGCGGCGATACGAGCGCTTGTGCTCGTACCGAATGTTGTCAAATGTCCTGGATAACTGGTCATCTCTGTGCATACCTGGTGCGCTTGTACCGAACACCGTTTTAGAAAACGAGACTTTCTATTGTTCTGCTGAGAAGTCGGCACGACCAATGGTACGACCGCATGTGCTCGTACTGAGATGCCATCTTGAAAAACAAGACCTTCTATGGTTTGAATCTTGGAGAGGTATGACCAGCGATACGAGCATATGCGCTCGTACTGAACTCCATTGATCGCCCTGGACCTTCTGGGCCTTCCTCTCCTCTTGCGGTACGGTTGTCGGGGTCATACCAAGAGCCGTCTCAGCCTCTAAATCACGTGAAAATTCAGTTTCCTTCCGGCTTTTCTTTTTATCACCTGAGAGGTTAGTTTCAACGTGGATAAAAGGCATAATTTCCACGCTCTCAACATGCACTCAGTACATAGCAACTTCACAACATAATCGGGCACGGTAGCGACTCTTTTTCTCTCGTCTTTATCTCCTAACAAAAACTTCAACACTCTTTATTGAAACGACAAAAAGAAAACCTACTTACTGTTCATCTACCTTATTCAAATGGGTAGCCTCCCATGAAGCATTTCGTTTTCGGACACTGTTCTAAGAAAAAGGCCTCTTCAACGAAGGCCCTAACCCCACCCTCCGCCCATTTGTTTGGCATCCCCAAACCTAGTTCATACGCGGGGAGAATATCAGGAGGCATTTGAACATGCTCATAGCTGCCTCCACGTCAGGTGACCCTCGCTGGCCCATGAAAAAGACTTTTTTTTTCTTGATGACCGCGAACCAGTCGTTGTATGTGAAATACTATATCTCGCCCATACTGATTCCTAAGGAAGTCTCGCCTTTAGTGCTCGGCTAATGGGTCGGGTTCAACACTGTAGCTCGTTTGAGCTAGTTTGGCTTGTTTTTGTTTTCTTTTACTTTTGTGTTGTTTGTAATGGTTTTTCATAGGTTTTCTTCAACTTTTCTGTCTTCCTAGTTTCTTCACTAGCTTTTCTTTCGTGTTTCTTTTTTTTTCTATGATTTTCTTTTGTTTTTCTTCATTCCTTCACTGGTTTTCCCTATTTTTTTCCTTTTCCTTTTTCTTTGTTTATGTCCATATCTTCACGGGTCTTCTGCGGGTTTCTTTAGTTTTTCTTTTTTTCATTGTTTCCTTCATTTCTTTTTTTCTTTTGTTTCTTCGGTTTTCTTTTGTTTCTTTTTTGGGTTTCACCAGTTTTCTTCGGTTATTTTTATTTTTCTTTGAACATGTGTCTACATTATTGCATACACATAATCAAGAACATTTTTATATCTTTATTTTCCAAATATAGGATTAATAAAAAAAGTCAAATATATGTGTTACTACATTTTTTCGTAAACATTGCACATTTTTTTGTATACATCAAAAAGATTTTCTATACGAGTCATGTTGTAGAAATTTCCGCTACACGAGTCATGTTGTAGAAATTTCTGTAATATTTTTTTTTGCAACAGAGGCCTTGTTTCAAAAAAAAATTGGCAACAGAGGTCTTGTTGCAATTTAGTTTTTTTTGCAACAGATATCTCATTACAAAATTATTTTTTCTGCAACATAGGTCTTGTTGCAGTTTTTGCAACAGAGACACTGCCGCGGAAACTCATTGTAGTGGACAATGAGCAGCGAGCAGCAACCACGTTGACCAAAAGAAAGAAAAATAGGACCGCTCGGTCAGGACACGCGTCGTATGAACGAGCCGGCGGATGCTTGCGTGCGATCCGCCGATAGAAGCCAAGCGTTTTCCTTTTTCATATACATAAGGGACGTTTCCTATATATGTTTAACATTTTTCAAACACATGACTAACATTTTCTTCAAATATATGCTTTGATGTCTACTTTTTTCGTACATATTATACATTTTTTGTATACATATGAAACATCTTTTTATGCACGATTAACATTTTTCTTCAAATATATGTTTTGATGTCTAGTTTTGTTGACATCACATTGTATAAAAAATGTTTCAGACGTAGACGGAAAATGTACAATGTACTGGTCATCACATTTTCTAATGTATACGTCTGAAACATTTTTTATACATGTTTAATATTTTTCAAATACATGATTAAAAAATTAGAAACACATGTCTAATACTATCAACAGTTATTAAATGTGATGACCAGTTTTTGAAATGTTATCAACATTTTCTAGAAGTTATTTGAACACTAGGTCAAATTTTTATTTGTGCTATGAACATATTTTTAAAATTAAAATATCATATTTTTTTTATTTCAGCAATGTAAGTAAATTTAATAAAAGAAAAAACGAACGACGAGATAAACTACCTGGGCCGGCCCACTGGTACTTGCCTTAAGGCGAGGCCATGGTTGGTGTCGCTATAAGCGCGACGCCGACCTCCTCGCCATGGCAATCCTGTCCATGGACCCGCAGCCTAACTTGGCCACCTCTCCGACCCAGCACGGTGACCTCAGTTAGAACCTCGGTTGTATGACGTGCTTGAGCAGGATGCGGCTTGCGGCGCCAAGAGGTTTGAGCTCCTTCGGGTGTGCATGCGTGTTGTTTGCTTGTGCAGCCGACCTCCCTCTTGCCGTCGTCTTCCGCTTATTCTTTTTTTTTCAGAATTTGGATTTAATAAACTCTTTTTACAAAGGAAATCCTAAAAAAGAATTTTTAGATCAAGTAAAAAAAATTGTGCCGGTGTGCGTGCATGTTGCGGTTGCTCCGTGGCTACGGTTGGCCAAGCTGACAGAGGGGTGGAAAATTTGCTGCGAAATTGGCGCAACGACACCGAGTTACTACTGCCCTGGCAGAAGGCAGGTGGCACATTGCTAATCTACCAGCTAAATTCGGAAGCAAATTGCCATCTTCAGGCGAATTGGTCAATTGAGATGGCCCAATATATACGACCAGGCAGGTTACAACTTACAAGTGAGGAGCATGCAGTTTTCAGGGACAAAATATACGGCACCCGAGCAAGTCCAAGCCGGGGACAAACAACTTACTAACCGCCATATATATAACACCAAGAATCCAACATTGCGCAAAATGCATCAGTAAGGTAAACTCTCAAGTTCCAGACATAACCATCCAACCAGCAAAAACATTTACACAGGATGTATCACAATAGCGACTCATTAGTTCAGGGCAAGAACATGGATCAAGTTTATTGCACGACAGATGATGAACAGCACGGGTGCAGACTGGCCTGAAATGCCCCAACAGTCTCTCAGTGGTACAAGTGGTAACTGCAAAGAAACATGCAGAGTGTCAAATAGGCGCACAACCTTCTATCAAATCTTGCTGAGCATATAATAAAAGCTAAGTGACAAACTGACAAACAACATTGGCATTCAGAGTGTCAAATGTGTCATGTCAAACAACATTGGCATTCAGAGTGTCAAATGTGTGCTGTCAAACAACATTGGCATTCAGAGTGTCAAATGTGTGCTGTCAAACAACATTGGCATTCAGAGTGTCAAATGTGTGCTGTCAAACAACATTGGCATTCAGAGTGTCAAATGTGTGCTCAAACTTGTAGCAAATCTTCCTGAACATAAAAGCTCAAGAGACTGGAACAGATAAATTGACAGACAGTGTTGGCATACCATTTACTAATGCAAAAAAAGGTCCCAGACTTCCTTCCTTCCTTACTCTGGCTTCACCATTCCAGCAACCTTAGCTGCATAACAAAGGAGGCAAATAGTACTGTGTTAGCACAATACTATAAAATGTAGTTCAACCCATGCAGCATGGTACAATGGGGTGGACATGCTGTTATCTCTTGGCTGCCCAAAACTCTCTAATACTACAATGGCATAGTATAGTACAAATCAATACTGATTATTATATGAGGGTCGTATGAAACATTTAACTTCTGAACAAAAGTAGTATAAGATATTGGATTTTCAAATAACACACTAGCAGTTGTATGCCATGCTGCACCATGGTTTAAATGCTTGTCAACATAATTGTAAGGAACAACAAATGAAATACAGTGATTCCACATACCATCGAGACGCCGGGTGTGATAGGCATCAATGATCTCATCAGAGATGGCGGCGGGCTCGGTGTTCTCAGGCACATGCGTCTTGGTTTGCTCAGCGTCTGGCACAGGGGTCTTGGTCTCTTTAGGCCCACTCAGAGTCTTGTTTTTGCCACCAGACGGGAATTTACCTGCATTTAATAAAATGTACGCACTAGTGAGACATTCTAAAAGCAATAACAGGGCACATACAAACATAATGTTAAGGAACATACGGTTTGGTTTGAGAGCCCTGTGTCTGCGATTGGCCGCTTTCCTAGCGGTTTCATGTGGTAGGATGGGGGAGATGCGGTACATGTCATAGGCGGCGGCTGCATAAAATAATGTCACCAAAGGAATGAAAAGGCATGAAAAGAACCAAATATATCATGTCCAAATGCATGCAATCAAATGTCACAGGATTCATGTCTAAACGTATGCAGTCAGCAAGTACTTTGACACTATGACCAGAATATGCATCATGTCATTCCACATGTATTAAAAAAAGCACAAGTAGAACTTATTCTGCAGATTTCTAAATTAAGCAAGCATAGGTTCAATGATAGGTGACCAGCAGAAACAGCAAATACTACATACCATTCACATGAACAGCACACACAGCCCTAATACATCGCATAACAGCAGTATGGTACATCACAAAAGATGGTTACAAACATACATCAAGGGTTCAGAGTACAGTCATAGTGTCTAGGATCAGAAAGTATACCATTCGGCTCTGGATACACAACGACGCAACCTTTGTATGACCCAGCTCGGTGAAGTTTCGCGAGGTGGAACTCCACCAGGATCTCGGGATTGATGAGGTCCATTGTACCCTGGAAAAATTATCATCAGACTAGAGAAAAACAAGCATCTACATGATACAACAAATCAACCGCAGACTTCATATACTGAAACAGATGCTGTACGAACCATACAAAATCAACTGAAGCCGATGCGAATCGCACAGAATAATATCTGCTGCAAGACCTCATCTACTGCAATGAATCAACTGCAGTTCATATCCTTCATCTACTGCACTTTTTTTTTGAATAAAAGAGGGGACCTCCCTCCGATTTCATTAACGTAACCAGCAAACATCCAGCACTGCTAGGCAGGCTCAGAGCGACAAACCCAAAAGCGAAGGAGTTTAAAACGACGACTAACCATCATCATATTACAAAGGGTCACCAAGCCCCAAGCAACACATCCAACTTGAACCACATACCAGAGTTCCAGGATCAACAAATAGAGGTAAAAGCGCTATTACAGGAAGGAAATGTGGAAAGCCAAGCGGACTACAGCTTCAGAATCCTACCCTTGGCATCCCCAGTTCATCCACTGCACATGTCACCACCAGAAATGAGACAGATCTACAGCATTCCACCCTTCGAACCGCACGAAATCAGCGCATAAACTACTGCAAGAGATCAGATGCGAATCGATCGGGCCTTTCGAATCGCACGAAATCACCACTTGCAGCTACCGCAAGAATCGATCGTAAGTTTTACACGTCGAGCCGCACGAAATCAACACACCATCTACTCCAAGCGATCAGATGCGAACCGACCGGGCCTTAGGAATCACACGAGATCACCGCTTCCATCTACTGCAAGAACCGATCGTTTCATCTACGCTTCGAACCGCACGAGATCAACAATTCATCTACTGAAACAGATGAGACGCGAATCGGTCGGGCCCTTGGACTCGCACGAAATCACCACTCCCGTCTACGCACGAATCGACCGGAGGGGAGGAGAAGGGGGAGGGAACCTCAAGGGAGGGGTCGGGTCTCTCCTGCGTCGAGGCGAGCGGAGAGCTGTGGGAGGCGAGCGAGACCCGGAGAAATTGCGGCGGCGGCGGAAGAGGGGGGACGCTCACCGTGCAGCCATTTATATATTAGGGTTGTGCTGGGCTTCCGGCTTGGGCTTGAGGCTTTGACAGAGTGGGCGCATTTCGAGCTACTGGTTTCTGTCCACGCAAAACTACCGAGGGGCCTGGACTTGACTTTTGGGTATTGTATTGGTTATGGTTTTGGGCCTGGAGGATTCTTATAAGACTTCAAAAATTAATTCATGAGTCCATTTACCAAGAGCAACTCCGAGCCAGAAATTGTAGAGGTTATGGGCTGTAGAGAAGAGAAGAAATGGATCTTGCAGATGACCTGTATGTTTAGCACGATACATGTGGTGACGGACCGTTTTTCCCGTGCCTGCAACTGCACGTGTTGCGAGGCGGTTTTATTGGCACGTCCTGTCGAAACAGAGATCGTGTCCCTCTTTTCACGGGATTCTCATCAATACGGGTAAATCATCTACTACCACCAGGCTAGCGGCATGATTTACAAAGATGTCAAACTCAAGATGGAAATTTATGAAGATTTTCGGGTGGAGCATGAGTAGAGATGCAAACTATGAAGTACATTCTCTAGCTAAAGATGTTCTATCACTAGATCTGAGGTGTATGTTTGATTGTTCAATACCCCACATTTTGTTGTCTCGTGGTAGGCGATCACCAGGTGGGCCCGTCCAATGTGGGTTAACACATGTTATAAAAAAAATCAATTACACGTTGACTTTTTTTTTAATTTACATGAATTTGCTTTACATTGTGTTAACATTTTTCTAATGTCATGAACATATTTTTGAAAAGTGTGAACATTTTCTAAAATTACATGATTTTTTTAATGGTGGGAAACATTTTTTAAACTACGTGAACATGCTTTACATTTTATAACAGTTAAAAAAATCATAGCATTTTTAAAATGTCACAACATTTTTTCTCAATGGTACAAATATTGTATACATTGTATAGATATTTTTAACGGAAGTCATGAACATAATTTTGAAATGCGTGAACATTTATTAAATGTTAGGAAAAAATAATTTGAATGCTATCAACAGATTTGAAAAGTTGTGTGCATTGTTTTAACACTACATGACCATTATTTTTTTAATGTACGATAAACACTTTAAAATAAGTAAACTAATTTTGGGGATATATGTATTTAGAATATTTCAAAATATAAATAAAAGTCAAAAATAAAAACAAATGAAACTAGCTAACTAGTGCTATTGGTTTGGCCCAGTTCGCGCGCTCCGTAAGACGAGGGGGCACTGGGTCTCGCACTAAGGGGACAAAGCCGCACCCATCATAGCTTTGCCAGGCTAACACCCTTGTCTCCCTCCTCTATCCACACCTTATCTAGGCTAATCACGTTAGGACTATTTCAGGCCAGGCAACTCCAGGCCTTTTCAAGACAATCCAAGCAAGCTCCAAGGCAGGCGAGTGGTCATGAGGACGCGAAACGAACTGTGCCTTTAACGGTGCTTTCTTTAGATTTTTTTAATGCTATTTATATTTTGTAAAAGTTGTGTCCATACTATACTCTTTTTACACAACATGAACATTTTTTAATGTGGAATAAACACTTATAATAATTTAAGTAAACTAATTTTTGGGATATATTTGTATCTAGAATATTTCAAAATATAAATGAAAGTACAAAAGAAAAACGAATGAAACTAGCTGAAATAGTGCTATCGGGTTGGCCCAGTTCACGGGGTCCATAAGACGAGGGGACACTCGGTCTCGCACTAAGCGCGACAAAGTTGCACCCATCATAGCTCGCTAAGGCCCCATTTGGTTGTACGGGATACCTGGGGGATCCCTTCCTTTTCCCTGGGTGGGTAAACCACGGGCTTAGTTGGCCCTGGGCGATCAAACAGGCCTATTTGTATTTGGTAGAACACGAGGGAGGAAGATCCCTAGGCTTTCCCAGGCCCATCCCCGGTTAGATCTCCCTGTGTCGATAGGTCGGGGAGAAATCCCTCGATTCATTTGCTCGCTCGCTCGCTCTCGCGACCTTGGCCGCCTGACGAACTGCCTCCATGACCAAATTTCGTCCAAATTGAGGTGGTGCTCTCCCCGTGGTGAGGGAGAGGGGTTCCTAATGACCATGAAAATCCCCCCAAGGGGGATTAGTGCCCTGGGATACTCTACCCTTCCAACCAAATTAGGCCTAGGTGTTGGAATTCTCCCGCCCCTGGCCAGGCTAACCCCTTTGTCTCACTCCTCTATCCACACCTCCATCTAGGATTCTAGGCTAATCACGTCATTACTATTTCAGGCTAGGGCAACTCCAGCTTTTTCAAGACACCAACTAAACAAAATCCAGGCAACATAAACACATATAGGCACGCTCCAGGCCAGGCGAGTGGTAACGAGGGCACAAACTGAGTTGGCCCTTTAACTGTGCTTCCTTAGATACTAATAAGTATGTGCATGTGCGTCACCTTGGGGGTCAAATATTTCTTAACACAATAAGAATACTATACGGGACAAATCTTTATGGAAAGCAAATATACCAATAAAATTATGCTTCTTGGTTATGAGTTCATTGCAATTTATTTGATTACCAAAGATGACAGGCTGTGAATTTATTGTTATACGAAAAGGCGATGAAAACCTAGAAAGAAAATCAATGAAGGGTGGAAGGTTGGACGAAAGGGTGGTGATGAGAAAAGTGAAAGGTGATAAGGACAATGCACGTGCGTTGGAACAGGATGTAAATATTTTAGTATGCTAGCTTGTGATTTACCTGTCCATGTTATTGCTATTGTGTAAATAATTGTTTACCAAAATTTGTCCGTGATTTACCTTATATGTTGATGAAAAGATTTGTAAGTAAATTATAAAGTGAAATTAATTCAGAAGATAAATAATTAAGATGATTGATTATTATATGGGGAAGGTTGACCAAGGGGTTGTGAATAAAGCCCAAGTAATAGTTATGAATTTGAATGCCTCATGTCTCGTTAGGTTATAAGTCTAGGCTAATGATACACAACCCCGAGAATCCAAAGCTCCATAAATTAGTATTTGTACATTTTTTTTAAAGAAGAAACAAAAGTACTTTTTAAAGCATTTCGTTTTGCATGGAATTTTTTCGTATCACGGGTGTGGCTAGATTTAAACCGGTCTCATATAAATAATTTTGAAGTCTGTCTAGATGCCCTAATTATTGCACATCTAAGTGACTTAGTCAAACATAAGAAAAAAAGGAAGAAAAAAACCACATGAATCTCCGCGTACGATCAATGACATATGATTTAGATGTGCAATACTTATGCACGTCTAGATGTGCAACTAATAATTTTTCTGAATCAGCTGAGATTAACAGGGCTTTTTTCTTGAAATCACACCAAAAAAAAGTCTGCGCAGATCCTATGGCCTATAAGTTGATTGAAAAACAATTACTCACTCTGTCCCATAATATTATGGGACGAAGGGACCGGAGGAAAAAATAAGTCCTAGCATAAGAAAAATTCATAAGATTGAATAATAATTACCTCTGTCCCAAGACTTTGCAAATAGCTCACATATGAACTAGGGGGTGCACTGCAAATCAACACCCCTGGCTTGAATCTTCGTAGGCTGATTTAGAAGACGTCCGACGTTGCTTGGTGCGGATTAAACAGGATTGAAGTTGTTCGCCGGGATTAAGTCCTTTGCAAGTCTAAAATCCCCTCGACAGTCTCCAATCCCCTCTGATCCGCGGATGAAGAGCGAACCCTCAGCTGGATCCGGTACGAGGAGAAGCGATATCCTCGCCATCGGGGCAGTGGATTGATTTGATTGAACTGTGGTACTAGAGGTTGTTGTGATGGGGAAGAAGCGAGAACAGAGGAGCGGTGCTCAGCCTGGTCCTATGTGTTTATGGACAAGAGGCTAGATCCCGAACAGCAACGAACTCTGGACAGCTTTTGCGTCGCTGGGCAGACAACGTTGCGTGGCCGGCGTTTAAAGAGGAGAGGTACTACAGTATATGGTAGTAGATCGCGTATCGTGCCATACTATTCTTTGCACGAGTGCCTATTTCACAGGCTCCAACTAGCACCGCGTCACTGAAAGCTGGGGTCGTTGCGCTCTATGGCCCACACGTCAGCGAGGTTGGTGACCGGGAGTCCTTATATTGGACGTGCACGGTATATAAAACCCATGGTCCGCTCCCATCGATTGTGGTTGCCCACTGCAGATTGCTAGCCACCACCCGATGCATCAACTTGCATGGGCCCATGAAAATTAAACAACCCACTGGATGCCAAGTCATGCATGCCATGTCACTGATCCACGAGAAACGATGTCATCCGTTGATTTTGAAGGATTTGTGCTTCCTCGACAGTTATGTGTGCTTTCTTGCTTGCGAAATTTGTCATGAAATCTTGGGTGTCGTCGTCGAATGAATACTTTGTCCATAATATATGGCAAAATGAACAAACAAGAAAAGATGTTTTAACAAAGAGGTACACATGACGAGTCAACTTGTGATTGGATGGTTAGAAGAAGAGTGGTATCCCCGGCCCACCAGAGTTCAAGTCCCAAACTTAACACTGATACTCGCATTTTCATGTATTTATTTCAGGTCGTGGCGACTTCGTCAATCTCAAGATGATGTCTCGGCTCAGTCTTCCGAAGGTGCTCATATGAGTAAGACTACCCACAGTGGGAATAACATAGATAGTAATATCACACATATCTAGATTAAATAGATGACGTGACATGCAATAAATGAAGAAAGAGATGAAAGTGGTAACATAGCTAGTTACTACTAGTATGAGTATCATCACACATATCAAGGCAAAATGTGTTTATAGCCTAATAAATGAAGTGTTGCATGTTACCACACATATGTTACTCCCCACTATAGAGGTAGTAACATAGACTAGTAACATGGGCATGTTACTAGTCTATGTTACTACCCATTGTGGCTAGTCTAAGATGCGTGTGCTTGCGTTCGTAGAGGTGAGTGCATGTGCATATGTGTAAGTGTTTGCTATAAGTGACCACTTTGCCAAACATCGAGAAAGGTCCAACCACACTAGCAAGCTTCACAGTTGTCTCTAATTCGACCAGTCATGATAAACAATAGATGAGATACTCTCCGAAAATGTCTCCAAAGAGTAAGAGGCGCTCGAGCCTTTGAACGCCATCGTCGTCTATATCAACCCTTGTCAAGGATTAAGCTTTTGTCATAGACTTGCGCTCTAGAGTACATGTATCGAGCCCCTTGGTTTTATACGAGACCCGAAACCTCTAAATTTCACATTAAAATCTAACATGTCTCGAAGAGGACACATGCACAAGTAATGATTCAATTTTATCATTTTATTTTGTATGGACACACATATGATCTCTCTTCTTTATTAATATGGTAGCAAAGCTTTTACTTCAATAGAAACTAGAAAGTCACAATTGTTAGGAATTTGGAGTTAGGAGTAAGAGGTCACATCAATCCAGGGGCAACAACGACATTGTTGGTGCGGTATGAGACATAACAAAGAAAAAACATTGGGCCGAAGGCAAATTGATTAACGTGGATGCAGCCTTATCCAACATGGCATAGTTTAATTTATTTACATAAGTATTATTGTATATTGTAATGGTGTAGTCGGTTATTTGAGCTACATATTCATAGTATATAGTGTTATATGGTAATTTCATATTTAGCTTCACGAAAGGCACGAGCTTCAAAAAACTTCAAGTAGGTTTGCAATAGGAAAGTTACTAGTATTGTTGGGAAAACGAGACTAAACACACAGAAGTTTATATGATTCTTATAACAAGTACATATGATGACTATATATATCTCCTAAATCGTCCAAGAACAAGATGGGCAAATCTGAACAAGAAACAAGTGTTGGGAAACGTAGTATTTCAAAATTTTCCTACGATCACGCAAGATCTATCTAGGAGAAGCATATCAACGAGCGGGGAGAGTGTGTCCACGTACCCTCGTGGACCGAAAGCGGAAGCGTTTAGTAACGCGGTTGATGTAGTCGAACGTCTTCACGATCCAGCCGATCCAAGCACCGAACGTACGGCACCTCCGCGTTCAGCTCGATGACGTCCCTCGAGCTCTTGATCCAGTTGAGGCCAAGGGAGAGTTCCGTCAGCACGATGACGTGGCGACGGTGATGATGAAGTCACCCGCGCAGGGCTTCGCCTAAGCACTACGACGATATGGCCGAGGTGTGTAACTGTGGAGGGGGCACCGCACACGGCTAAGAGATTGGTTGTTGTGCTATTGGGGTGCCCCCTGGCCACATATATAAAGGAGGGAGGGAGAGAGGAGGCCGGCCAGGTTGGGCGCGCCAAGGGGGGGAGTCCTACTTGGACTCCTAGTCAGTAGGATTCGCCCCCCTCCCCCTTTTCCTTTCTTCCACCGGAGGGAAAGGGAAGGGAGAGAGAGGGGGAAGGAAAGAGGGGGGCCGCCCCCCTCCCCTAGTCCAATTCGGTTTGGGCAAGGGGAGGGCACGCCCCTCTCTTGTGGCCCTTTCTCCTCTCCTCCAATAAGGCCCACTAGGCCCAATACTTCTCCCGGGGGGGGGGGGGGGGGTCCGGTAACCTCCCGGTACTCCGGAAAAATGCCTGAACCACTCGGAACCATTCCGATGTCCAAATGCAACCTTCCAATATATGAATCTTTATGTCTCGACCATTTCGAGATTCCTCGTCATGTCCGTGATCTCATCCGGGACTTCGAACAAACTTCGGTCATCAAATCACATAACTCATAATACAAAATCGTCATCGAACGTTAAGCGTGCGGACCCTACGGGTTCAAGAACTATGTAGACATGACCGAGACACATCTCCGGTCAATAACCAATAGCGGAACCTGGATGCTCATATTGTCTCCTACATATTCTACGAAGATCTTTATCGGTCAAACCGCATAACAACATACGTTGTTCCCTTTGTCATCGGTATGTTACTTGTCCGAGATTCGACCGTCGGTATCATCATACCTAGTTCAATCTCATTACTGGCAAGTCTCTTTACTCGTTCCGTAATGCATCATCCCGCAACTAACCCATTAGTCACATTGCTTGCAAGGCTTATAGTGATGTGCATTACCGAGAGGGCCGAGAGATACCTCTCCGATACACGGAGTGACAAATCCTAATCTCGATCTATGCCAACTCAACAAACACCATCGGAGACACCTGTAGAGCATCTTT
Source organism: Aegilops tauschii subsp. strangulata (assembly GCF_002575655.3). NCBI lineage: Eukaryota > Viridiplantae > Streptophyta > Magnoliopsida > Poales > Poaceae > Aegilops > Aegilops tauschii. The sequence goes on from NC_053040.3 coordinate 485,713,903, forward strand.
ATAATCACCCAGTTACGTTGTGACGTTTGATAGCACACTAAGCATTCCTCCGGTATTCGGGAGTTGCATAATCTCATAGTGAGAGGAACATGTATAAGCCATGAAGAAATCAATAGCAATAAACTAAACGATCATAGTGCTAAGCTAACGGATGGGTCTTGTCCATCACATCATTCTCTAATGATGTGATCCCGTCAAATGACAACACATGTCTATGGCTAGGAAACTTAACCATCTTTGATTAATGAGCTAAGTAGAGGCATACTAGGGACACTCTGTTTGTCTATGTATTCACACATGTACTAAGTTTCCGGTTAATACAATTCTAGCATGAATAATAAACATTTATCATGATATAAGGAAATATAAATAACAACTTTATTATTGCCTCCAGGGCATATTTCCTTCAGTCTCCCACTTGCACTAGAGTCAATAATCTAGATTACATAGTAATGATTCTAACACCCATGGAGTCTTGGTGCTGATCATGTTTTTCTCGTGAGAGAGGCTTAGTCAATGGGTCTGCAATATTCAGATCCGTATGTATCTTGCAAATCTCTATGTCTCCCTCCTTGAATTTACCGCGGATGGAATTGAAGCGTCTCTTGATGTGTTTGATTCTCTTGTGAAATCTGGATTCCTTCGCCAAGGCAATTGCTCCAGTATTGTCACAAAAGATTTTCATTGGACCCGATGCACTAGCTATGACACCTAGATCGGATATGAACTCCTTCATCCAGACTCCTTCATTTGCTGCTTCCGAAACAGCTATGTACTCTGTTTCACACGTAGATCCCGCCACGACGCTTTGCTTAGAACTGTACCAACTGACAGCTCCACCATTCAATATAAATACATATCCGGTTGTAACATCCCAAATTTTCAATTTGAAATGTTATACATTAGATCATCATGCATAACATACTTTATTGCATTTTGTTTTGCGATCCTGGAAATTCCACGCAACTCAAGGACCCACGGAGAGAGTTGGGGATTTCATTATTTTCATATTTGAGTTTTCTCAAATTTTGAAAATAGGATCATTTGTTTTAATTATTTTTCTCTCCGAAAATATTTCATATCAAAATATATGAGAGGGGATAAAATGACTTCTCCACAAATAATGAAATATTGGAGGAAAAATATTAAAAACAAATATTTGATTTTATTTGGATTTTATTTGATTTTATTTGAATTAGGAAAAATACTCGTTTTTTAAAATTGCATTTTAGGCCCAAATAAATGTTCATCTTTTCCGGTTTATTTTAGAGGACGGGGAAAATTTATTTCCGGATTTTTGGAGTCCGTTTAGTATTTCTTTTCTTACTTTTTCTGCACGTCTGAATTTTTTTTTAAAAGTCAACCGACTCCGGGCCGTACCCGAGCGGGACTCCTCGGGCGGGCCTTTATAAGCCGCGACCCCGGCGCCCCAGCCCACCTGAGCCGCCCCGCGAAACCCTAGCCCCGCCCCGATCCGCGCCGCCGCCGACGCCGCCGCCCCTCGCCGGACCTCGCCGCCGCCGCCCGTAGCCGCCGTTGCCGGAGTCCCGCTGCCCCTCGCCGGACCTCGCCGCCGCCGGTTTTCTTTGGAAAACCGTGGTTTTTTTATAGATCGGTTTAGTTTTTTTCCGGTTTATTTATTTTGCGGACGTTCGTCCGTATGTTTGTTTTAACGAACGGTTTCCGTCGTTTAACCGCAGATAACGAACGTTCGTTCGTTAGCCTGTTCGTCAGTTTTTCTTTTTCTCGGATTTTCCGCGATTATTTTCGATCGCGATTTCCGATTTGTTTTTCGTTTTAGTATAACTTTTCGCTCGTTTATCGGAATCAGGCGATTCAAGCGCCTAGAGTTTCATATCGAAACCCTCTTTCTGTTTAACCAACTCAAACAAGTTTTTGCTACTGTAAAATTTGACTTAGGTCCAGATTAGTAAACGAAGCTTGTTTCTTTCGCCGTTTGAGTTTCGTTGCTTCGTTCGATTTGATTCTTTTTGCAAACCGGAGTTCTTAAGTTGAACTTTCTGGTTAGATATCTTATTTTGAGTTTTATTTGTGCACCCTTGCTTGATTGCTTATGTATGTATTGTTTGTTTGCGTTAGAGTACCCGGAGTGCGAAGCGTGCTACTACGAGTCTCTAGGTTTCACGGATCATCAGCAAGGCAAGTAACACTTTGATCATACCTCTTTACCACCCAGTTTTATTGCATTAGATCAATCCTCAAACAATTGCATGATTAGGATCTGATTAATATGTGGGTTTGGGAAGTAGATGAGGTAGTACCTATTGCCCTGTTTACTATCAAACCTTTGGGAGTTACTTCTACGTTTGCTTATATTGCTATGCTATGCTCGTAGACGTGGATTGGGTTTGAGAGTTTTCCATGACAGATGTGAGGCTGTTAATTAATGGTTCAACTTAAGGTGGCTACTTTAATTTACATCTAGGTGGATTGAGGCACCTGGAGAATCCAGTGTTGCCTGTATTTTTGGATATCCCGGAGTACCCGTGTGATCATCCTATGGACCGCTATCCAGGCTCAAAGGGATCATGAGATTATTCATGCTAGAAACTTCCGTGTGCAGCCACAAGCTATTATGGGCTCTAGCATAGTTGAGTAGGTTACATGACCTCTTGAAGAGGTGGGCTAGCAGATGTAGGGGAAAGTAGGTGTAACTGTCCACCCGGAGTAAAGAGTAGTGTTTCTGAAAGACTGTGTCTCGGTCATCCGTTTCTCAAACACCATGTAGTGCGAGAAATCAAGCGGAGGCGATCGAGTCTTGTGGGGAAAAGTGCACAAATCTCTGCAGAGTGTACAATCTAATCATGGTTAGCCGTGTCCCCGGTTATGGACATCTCTAGTATCTAGTTCTTGGATTATCATGTGAATCTCATCATCATGTTACTTAATTTAATTTGATTGGGTTAATCACGTTCTTAATTGGGATTGAGTTGGAGGTACCTTCTCAATGTTTAACAACCACCATGATAGTTAAATAAAATTTATTCCTTTGTGGTAGGGAAAAATTGGCTTTTCGCAAAACTGTAACCATAGAGCTTTCCACCAGCCAAATATGCATGTAGTGATAGCATTATTCTGTTCATTACTCTCTATGTGTTACTTTGCCAGCATATTCCATGTGCCGACCCGTTTTCGGGCTGCAACGTATCATGTTGCAGACTTTTCAGACGACGAGTAAGGAGCCTTAGGCCGTGGTCTTATACTCAGTGATGCCGTTGGAGTTGATGGACTCACTTTATCTTCCAAGCCTTCCGCTGTTATCGTATTTAGATGGCCTTAAGCCATATTTATTGTAATGAGTTCTCTCTTGAACTATTCGATGTAATAAGTGTGTGATTGCTACTCTGTTATAAATCCTTCAAGTACTGTGCGTGTCAGCATTACCGATCCAGGGATGACACTGATGCACAGAGACTAGACTGTTTGAGGTCTGGTTGCTACAAAGATGGTATCAGAGCACACGCTGACTGTAGGACACGACCACTAAGCTAAAGCCCTAGATCACTACTCTCTTCTCATTTCTGACTCCTCTCCTTTCTTCCACTCTTTTAGGATGGCGAATGCAAGGAACAAGTTCGCGCAACCAGATGAGGATACACCTTTTGGACGACACTTGAAGGAAGTTACTAAGTACCTGAACATCGGAATACCAAGCTTCACCGGGACCTACAATGCCACACTACCAGAAGAGGAGCGCTGGATGATTCAAGTTCAAGTTCCAGGAAGGACGTTCACGCCAGTCACTGAGCCTATAGAGTTTTCCTTTGATGCACCAACCTGGAGTCTAGGAAAGAGCATGGCAGCCCACATCACCGTGGGATGCATTGGAGAAGTGTACCACAATGATCTCAAGGATACTATCTATCAGATTTGTGGGCGCCGAGACGAGCAATGGGAGATGATCAGCACCAGGAAGGATAGATCTATTGCAGCTTTCATTCAGGAGTTAAACCAGCACATTCGTCGCCAGGAGAACCAGATGTGCGCAGACATGATAGATCTGAAGAAGGCAAAGACTAGGATCATGGAACTGGAGGAAGAACTCAAGGCTACACGCGAGGATTATATGGAGGAAATCGTCGCACTAGTGGAGAAGAATGGCGACCTGACAAAGAAGCTAGGAGTTTTCATGGGAGACCCAGCACCAGGAGGAGATGATGACGATTCTACTTGCCCGGAGAATTACATCATCATCGACGAAGCCGACTCGGACCCCAGTGAGTATGATTGGGAGGATGAAGCCGGAGCAGATATCATGGAGTCTTCGACTGAGCAATTTTTCTAGTAGACCACCAAATTAGTAGTAGTATTCCACCATGTATATAGTATAGTCCAAGCACTTTGTAACGATAGTTAGATCGATTGTATGCCTTGTTTGAATTGATTGGAGTGATATGTTTGTGTTTGTCTCATGTGCATATGGGTAGTGTGTTCCCTCTAGACCTCATTCTATTCTATTTTCTCATCTTTTCTAAAAACCATCAGATGCCTTCGAGACGCGACACCGGATTTGTTTTCCCACCGGAGATCACTCAGTTGATTCAGCAGCAGAAGGCAACAACAACAACAACAACAACCCACCACCCCCACCACCTGTTGATCACTTAGCCCGTTTTCTTAGGCTGAATCCGCCGGTGTTCTCCAGTAGCACCGAGCCGATTGTGGCAGATGATTGGCTCCGCAAGGTTGGAAGGGAGCTGACCACTGCAGGATGCACAGATGCGGAGAGAGTGCGTTTTGCCGCACATCAGCTTGATGGACCCGCAGCATCATGGTGGGAGAATTACACAGCCACTCACCCCATTGACATTGTCACATGGGACCAGTTTCAGCATGCTTTCCGTACTGCCCATGTTTCAGCAGGAGCTATGGCCATGAAGAAGCGTGAGTTTCGCAACTTACGCCAAGGAGGACGTACCGTTGGCCAGTACATGGAGGATTTTAGTAAGTTAGCACGTTATGCCCCAGATGACGTTGCTACGGATGCAGCTAAGCAGGAGAAGTTTCTGGAAGGACTGAATGATGAGCTGAGCATGCAGTTGATGGTGGCAACTTTTAACAACTACCAGGAGTTGGTAGACAGAGCTCTCATGATTGAAGGGAAGCAGCAGCAGATTGAGAACCATAAGAGGAAGTATGGACAAGGAAAGTACAGTACAGGAGCTCATCAGAAGCCTCGTTTTACCCCGAACTCGGGAGGACACCTTCAGCATAACCATGGAGGTCACAATCACAATGGAGGGAGCTCGCACAATCATAGTGGCCCCAAGAATGGCAGTGGGAACGGAGGAAGCAACGGACAGAACCGTACCAACCCATCGACCCCAGCCAAGAGGGATCTAAGCCACGTTACTTGTTTCAAGTGCCAGAAGACTGGACATTATGCCACTGATTGTCCGGAAGCTAAGAATGGAAATGGCAATGGAAGCCCGGGGAAGAAGCCGAACCCTTTCAACAGGGGACAGGTGTGTGACGCCCCCGATTTGACCGTACACTAATCATGCACGCAAATGTGTACGATCACGATCAGGGACTCACGGGAAGATATCACAACACAACTCTACAACATAAATAAGTCATACAAGCATCATAATACAAGCCAGGGGCCTCGAGGGCTCGAATACAAGTGCTCGATCATAGACGAGTCAGCGGAAGCAACAATATCTGAGTACAGACATAAGTTAAACAAGTTTGCCTTAAGAAGGCTAGTACAAAGTAGCAACGATCGAAAAGGCAAGGCCTCCTGCCTGGGACCTCCTAACTACTCCTGGTCGTCGTCAGCGGCCTGCACGTAGTAGTAGGCACCTTCAGTGTCGTAGGTGTCGTCGTCGACGGTGGCGTCTGGCTCCTGAACTCCAGCATCTGGTTGCGACAATCCGGTATAGAAAGGGGAAAAGAGGGAGAAAAGCAACCGTGAGTACTCATCCAAAGTACTCGCAAGCAAGGAGCTACACTACATATGCATGGGTATATGTGTAAAGAGGCATATCAGTGGACTGAACTGCAGAATGCCGGAATAAGAGGGGGATAGCTAGTCCTGTCGAAGACTACGCTTCTGGACATCTCCATCTTGCAGCATAAAGAAGAGAGTAGATTGAAGTCCTCCAAGTAGCATCGCATAGCATAATCCTACCCGGCAATCCCCTCCTCGTCGCCCTGTTAGAGAGCGATCACCGGGATGTATCTGGCACTTGGAAGGGTGTATTTTATTCAGTATCCAGTTCTAGTTGTCATAAGGTCAAGGTACAACTCCGGGTCGTCCTTTTACCGAGGGACACGGCTATTCGAATAGATAAACTTCCCTCCAGGGGTGCACCACATAACCCAACACGCTCGATCCCATTTGGCCGGACACACTTTTCTGGGTCATGCCCGGCCTCGTAAGATCAACACGTCGCAGCCCCACCTAGGCTCAACAGAGAGGTCAGCACGCCGGTCTAAACCTATGCGCGCAGGGGTCTGGGCCCATCGCCCTATGCACACCTGCACGTTGCGAACGCGGCCGCGAGCAGACCTAGCAACCCACACGATCACGGCGGTTACGTCAAAGCGGTCCAACATGGCGCGCGCCACTCAGTCGCTGACGTCAAAAGAGCTTCGGCTGATACCACGACGTCGGGATACCCATAACTACTTCCACGTAGATGGTTAGTGCGTATAGACCAAATGGCCAGACTCAGATCAAATACCAAGATCTCGTTAAGCGTGTTAAGTATCCGCGAACGCCGACCAGGGCCAGGCCCACCTCTCACCTAGGCGGTCTCAACCTGCCCTGTCGCTCCGCCACAAAGATCCACTTGCGGGTACTCCTACGAGCCGACCCGACTTTAGTCATCACATGTGTCATGTATATAGTATATAAGTACATGCCCGTGATCACCGCCCAGGTGATCACGGCCCGATAGTATAGCACAGCAGACGGACAAGAATGTAGGGCCACTGATGGAAATCTAGCATCCTAGACTAAGCAGATAGGATTGCAGGTAAAGGTAACAACAGTAGTTAGCAAGGATAGGCTATGCATCAGAATAGGATATCGAAAGTAGTAACATGCTACACTACTCTAATGCAAGTAGTAGAGAGTAGAGTAGGCGATATCTGGTGATCAAGGGGGGGGGGGCTTGCCTGGTTGCTCTGGCAAGTAGGAGGGGTCGTCGACTCCGTAGTCGAACTGGGCAGCAGTAGTGTCGGTCTCGTAGTCTACCGGAGAGAAGAGGGGGAAGAAACAGTAAATACAATGCAAACATAAGCATGACGATGCGTGACATGTCAATGAGCGGTGCTAGGGGTGTCCTAACGCGACAGTAGGTGGTACCGATGAAGGGGGGGGAACATCCGGGAGGTACTCCCGATGTTTCGCGTTTTCGGACAGTCGGTCCGGAGGGGGAAAGTTGCTAGTTCGATAGGTTAGGGAGGTGTGGTGGACGAACGGACTGCGTATCCGGATTCGTCTCGTCGTTCTGAGCAACTTTCATATAGAAAACATTTTCATCCGAGTTACGGTTTAAAAGATATGAATTTTCAAAGTTTATTTGAATTTCTGGAATTATTTAATTAACAGAAAAAGGGATATGACGTCAGCATGACGTATGAGTGACGTCAGCGGTCAACAGTCCGGGTTGACTGGTCAAACTGACACGGGGGACCCACCTGTCATAGACAGTGGGTTAACAGAGGATTAAACTAATTAGTTTTTAGTTAATTAACTACTGGGCCCACCTGTCAGTGAGAGATTATTTAAACTAATTATTTTTATTTATAAAACATTTTCTTTTTCTTTTCTTTTTTAATTTTTGCGGCGGGGCCCGCATGTCAGTGACTGGGCCTGCCCAGTCAGCAGTTGACTGGGTCAACCCAGTCAACTGGGGCCCGTGGGGCCACTGGCAGGGGCACTGGGGGTGGGGCCTGGCCAGCCACGTCGGCGGCCGGCGCCGGCGCAACTCCGGCGACCAAAACCGCGGCGGTCCCTCGCCGGAGTTGGCCGGAATCGCGCTACGGGGCTCGGGGAGGAACGGGGCTAGGCCCATTCGAAAGAACTCGCAGCGCCGCATCCAGTGGTGGCCGGGGCTTCGCCGGACTTGGCCGGAATCGGCGCCGGCGAGCGGCGGAGGCGGCGGTGCGCACGGGTGCTCGATGGGGACATGGCTACGGCGAGCTATCGAAAAAGCGGAGGGGCTGGGGGGCATCTACATACGGCGGGGAGTGCAACGGGCTTGACCCCGTGACCATTTGGTCACCGGAGACCCGCCGGCGGCGAGCCTCGCGGCGCGGCGTTCGGGCGCGCGTGGGGGGGCAGCTACGGAGCGCGCGCGAGCTAGCGGAGAGGGGGAGGAGGTAGAGGAGCTCACCGCGCGGCTGTAGGGGGACGGCAGCGTGCTCGGGGAGGCTCGTCGGAGGCGAAACGAGGCGGCGATCGACGGCGGCCGTGCGGGGAAGACGAGCTCGGTGTGCTCGTTGTAGGGGCTCCGGTCTCCAACGGGATGCACCAGACGATGCAGCGGGCGACGGCGGTCCTTGGAGACACCTTGGGGCGGCGAGGTGGGTACGGTGGCCGTGTGAACGACGGTGAACGGCGGCGAGCGCGTCGGGCGTGGGGAAGAGGAGAGCGGCGCGGATCCGGGGGAGAGGCGCAGAGGCCGAGGGAGTGAGCGGGGTGAGTGGGAGAGAGGCCCGAGGGAGCGGGGGCCGCTGGCGCCCTTATCCTCTCGCGGGGTTCACCGCCGGCGAGGGGGTGCGGCGGCAGCGCGCCCCTGTTCCGACCCGGTCGGGGGAACAGGGAAGGGGCGAGGGAGGAGGTGGGCTGGGCCGGGGGCGCGGGGGTGCGGCCCAGTTTGGGCCGGGGGGGGGGGGTTTGGGGGTTTGGGCCGGGGTCAGTGGGGGGGGGGAAGGCCTGCTCCTTTTTTTTCTTTTTCTCTGACTGTTTCTGTTTTCTTTTTATTTGCTTATTCCCTTTTCTGTTTTATTTCATTTAAAGCATTTAGGCATTTTATAAAAATGTGTTTTCTCCACCATAATTACCAGTGTAATATTTGGCACCCACTGAACATTTTTGTTTGAATTTTTGAAAACTTTTATTTTCCACTTTAATTATATTTGAAGTTTGAACTAGGAGTTTGACAAGGGTGTGGTTCAAATGTGATCAAGCCCTGTTTAGCAACATGATTAGCTTAATCACAGGGAGTTACTGTAGCATGATTCTCAGGGTGTTACAAATCTCCTCCACTACAAGAAATCTCGTCCCGAGATTTAGGAGGTAGAAGGAAACAGTGCGGGGTATTCCTCGCGCAGACGATCCTCTCGTTCCCAAGTGGCCTCATCTTCAGAATGGTGCGACCACTGGACTTTGAGAAACTTGATCGCCTTCTGACGCGTGCGGCGTTCAGCTTGGTCGAGAATGCGGACCGGATGCTCCTTATAGGAGAGGTCTTGCTGCAATTCGAGCACTTCATGATCCACAGCTCGGATTGGATCCTTGAAGCATCGGCGGAGCTGTGACACATGGAACACATCGTGAACCTGAGAAAGGTTCGGCGGTAGTTCCAGTTGGTATGCCACTTTTCCACGCCTTTCGAGAATAGTGAATGGGCCAATATAGCGAGGAGCTAGTTTGCCCTTGATCCCGAATCGGTGAGCACCCTTCATAGGTGTGACTCGAAGATAAGCCTTTTCGCCAGGTTGATAGACCATGTCTTTATGATGACGGTCATACTGACTCTTCTGACGTGACTGAGCAGTCTTGAGATTCTCGCGAATAATGCGGACTTGTTCTTCGGCATCTTGGATAATATCCGGACCGAAGAGTGGACGTTCCCCAGTTTCTGACCAGTTCAGAGGGGTTCGACACTTTCGTCCATATAACACTTCGAAGGGGGCCATCTTCAGACTAGCTTGATAGCTATTATTATAAGAGAACTCAGCATACGGGAGAGATTCCTCCCATTTCTTGCCGAAGGAAATAACGCAAGCTCGAAGCACGTCTTCGAGAACTTGATTGACGCGTTCAACTTGTCCTTGCGATTGAGGATGAAACGCAGTACTGAATGACAGATGAGTTCCCATTGCTTCTTGGAAACTTGCCCAGAATCTTGAAGTGAATAAGCTGCCACGGTCTGAGCTGATAACCAATGGAATACCGTGGAGTGAAACAATCCTGGACATATAGAGCGTTGCCAACTGGCTAGCAGTGATCGTTTCTTTGACTGCCAGGAAATGTGCAACTTTGGAAAGCCGGTCAATGACGACAAGAATAGCATCATTACCTTTCTGCAATTTGGGAAATCCAGTGACGAAGTCCATCTCAACATGGTCCCATTTCCATTCAGGAATAGAGATAGGTTGCAGAGTTCCAGCAGGCCTTTGATGTTCTGCTTTGATACGACGGCAAACGTCACACACAGCAACATAACGAGCAATGTCTTGCTTCATATTAGACCACCAGAATCGCTGTCGGATGTCTTGATACATCTTTGTACTACCAGGATGGATACACAGAGGCGTATCATGAGCTTCTTTCATAACTTCCTGTGTCATATCCAGGTTTTTCTCTGCACATGGCACCACTAGGCGGCCCTTGAAGTATAGGGTGCCATCTTCAGAAATGGTGAAGAATGAGGACTTTCCTTCTGCGAGGTAGCGCTTAATCTTGTGGGCTTCAGAGTCATACCTCTATAGCCTTTTGATGCTGTCCTCGAGATCTGGTTTAGCAACTAGGGTATTGAGGGAACCCTGGGTAACAACGTGGAGGTTCACCTTGCCAAATTCCTTTGGAGGGGGAGCGAGTGCACCCGGAGGAACAATATGGAGGTTCAGCTTCCTGAATTCTTCAACAAGTGAGGGCTGAACTTTATGAACCTGGAGGTGGTTGCAGTAAGACTTGCGGCTCAAGGCATCAGCCATTACATTAGCCTTGCCTGGAGTATAGGAAATACCCAAGTCAAAGTCTGCAACAAGCTCCATCCATCTCTGCTGACGGAGGTTCAGATCTGGCTGAGTAAACAGATACTTCAGACTTTGGTGGTCAGTGAAGATCTCGCAACGATTACCGAGAAGGTAATGTCGCCACTGCTTCAGCGCATGAATGACAGCAGCAAGTTCGAGGTCGTGAACTGGGTAGTTCTCTTCGTGAGGGCGCAATTGTCGAGAGGCATAAGCAATCACTCTGCGGTCTTGCATTAGGACACAGCCTAATCCTTGACGGGAAGCGTCGCAATAGATGACGAAGTCCTTCTTAGTATCAGGGGGAGCTAGAACTGGAGCAGAAGTCAACTTGTCTTTGAGTGCCTGGAAACTTTCCTGACATTTGTCTGTCCATTGGAACTTGACGCCCTTATGTAACAGGTTAGTCAGAGGCCTGGCGATCTTGGAGAAGTTCTCGACAAATCGACGGCAATAGCTGGCGAGACCGAGAAAACTTCTGACTTGCTTAACGTTCTTGGGAGGAGTCCAATCAAGAATAGCCTGAACTCGCTCGGGGTTGACGGCAATACCATCCTTAGAGATGACATGCCCCAGATAGGTTACTTCGGGTAGCCAGAATTCACATTTAGAGAACTTGGCATATAGTTGATGTTCTCGTAGCTTTTCCAGCACAAGACGAAGATGTTCAGCATGTTCTTCTTCGTTCTTGGAAAATATCAGGATATCATCCAGATAAACCACGACGAACTTGTCGAGGTAATCCATGAATATGTAGTTCATCAGACGAGAGAAGATGGCTGGAGCATTGGTTAAACCGAAAGACATGACGGTGTACTCATATGAACCATAGCGAGTCACGAAGGCGGTCTTTGGGATATCCTCTTCGCGAACACGAATCTGGTGGTAGCCCAACCTCAAGTCGAGCTTAGAGAACACTGACGAACCCGCCAGTTGATCATACAGATCATTGATCCGAGGAAGAGGGGATTTATTCTGAATGGTAGCTTGGTTTATAGGACGGTAGTCTTGAACTAACCGGTTTGTCCCATCCTTCTTCTTGACAAAGAGAGAAGGTGCTCCCCAAGGAGAGCAACTTGGGCGAATGAATCCTTTGCGAAGAGACTTGTCGATTTCCTCCTTAAGCTCAAGGAGTTCATGCGGCGGCATTTTGTAGGGTCGCTTGGCTATAGGAGTGGTGCCTGGTTTCAAGTCGATGATGAATTCGACAACTCTAGCAGGGGGAATCCCCGGAAGTTCTTCAGGAAAGACGTCGAGGAATTCACGCACGACGGGAATGTTTTCAATGCCCTCGAGTGGTGCAGCGTTCAATGCATTCAATGCATAGAGCCTGGCCTCGGCATTTTGCACCAGATGGGCTTGGTAAGTAACTATCTCATCTGAAGGGTGTAGCAGATGGACGGTCTTAGTGGTGCAAACGATTGAAGCAGTATGAGCTGTTAACCAATTCATTCCCAGAATGAGATCAATGCTACAGGACTTTAGTACGATGGGAGAGACAAGAAATTCCAGTCCTTCAATTTCAACAGTAACATCGCGACTAACCATAGAGGTTTGACATTGGCCCGCAGGGGTGTGTACCACTAGCGGAGTGTTTATCTCTTCGTGATTAATGCCATGCAGGAATGCAAATTCTGCTGAAATGAATGAGTGGGATGCTCCTGTATCAAATAAAACGGATGCTGGTACTGAATTTACGAGGAGTGTACCCATCACAGTAGCAGGCTGGTCTTGAGCTTCGCTGAGATCAACGTGGTTGGCATGAGCACGACCATGAGACTTAGCATTGTTGTTGCGGGGCTGGTTGTTACCACGGCCAGCTGCTGGAAGGGCCAGTTGATTCTGATTCTGATAGTAGTTCCTGGCAAAGTGACCCGGTTGACCACACTTGAAGCACAGACCATTATCGGGAGTGGGAACAGGAGCCCCAGGTGGGGGAGCTGGGAGCTTTGACTGCCTAGATGGTGGAGGAGGCAGACGCGGTGCAGTATAAGATTTCCTGGGAGCAGGTGCACTTGGACGATACATGCTGTTCGGGATCCATATCTTACGCTTCTGTGAGGGCGAGCCCGAAGACGAGCCCGTGTCACGGTTGCGCCTCTGAGAGCTCTGGTATTCCTGCAGACCAGTCTCGACATTGATGGCCTTATTCACCAAGGTGGCGAAATCGGCAAAGTCATGCACTAGAAGTGCGAGCTTGATGTCAGCTTGTAGTCCATCACGGAACTTCTCCTGTCTGCGTGCATCAGTTGCAATGTCTTCTTCAGCATAGCGGGACAAGTCCAGAAACTCCCGCTGATAAGCTTCGACAGTTTTGTTGCCTTGGGTGAGGTTGCGGAACTCACGCTTCTTCCGGTCCATGACTCCCTGAGGAATGAAGCGGGCACGGAAAGCAGCTTGGAAGTCTGGCCAGGTGATGATTGTTCCAGCTGGCAGAGTACGCCTGTGGCTGTCCCACCATTGAGCTGCGGGTCCCTTCAAGAAGAAGGAAGCAAAATTGACATAGCTGGCAGGGGCTACATCAGCAGACTCCATCTCATAGGTGATGTCACGGAGCCAGTCATCAGCATCCAGAGGCTGAGTTGAGCTGCGGTAGATGGTTGGGTTGAGGCGTATGAAATCTTGAAGAGTCACTTGAGCTGGCTGTTGGTTCATATTGGGGCGAGGAAACTGAGCCATCATATTTTCCATGAATTGGCGGTTCAGTTCAAACTGTTGGATCATACCAGCCATGTACTCAGGTGGTGGTGGGGCATCGCCACCACGACCACGACCACCTGGTCTAACCATCCTGCTAATATATAACAGGGGTAGTTCAGCATTGAGAAAATTTGCAATGACAAGAATCATTCATGATGAAACATGCATAATTGAAAGGAGCACGATAGCTACTACATAGTAGTCGGCATAGTTTACAAAAGGGGTCATGCATAGAGTTCAGTACACAGAGTTCAGTACATTGACTAAAACATCATAGGCGGCACACAGGCTCGCGGCGACTGCAACTAATACTACAATCAAGCCTACATCAGTCCCAAGAGGTACTGTGGAGGTAATCGTAGCCCGACAGCTGGTAGTGAGGCAACGGATAGCTCTCCACGTCAGCAGACTGGGGGCCGCGGATACTCAGGTGTAGAGCCCGACGCTCAGGTGGCAGAAGAGAACCAAGTGCGGGAGAGTAGCCTCCCACCTCTGGCCAACCAACACCGTGGGGCATCACGGTCCTGGCTGGGTAGATCGCAGAGCGCGGTACCTGTCCAGATCGGACAAAGGGATGCAGCAGCGTCAGAGCACGGTAAAGGTGCTGACGGGTGGTGTACATCTCGTGGCGAAGAGCTCGGTTAGCTCGATCCAGCCCATCAGCATGCAGAACCAGGTGCTGATGGTAGAAGGGCTCTCGGGTGACAGTGGAGTAGGCAACAGTATAGTATCCCTCCGCACCAACATCAGAGGCGATAGCAATGTGCCTGAAAGGGGAGGTGTCCAACTCCCGATACTCTCCACGAAGACGTGTCAGAGCAGCATAGGCTGCATCGTGGACAGCCATATCGATGGTCACACCAACACCATGTGCGGTGTGCAGCACAGTAGTGGAGTCGTACTCCCGAGAGTAGAGGTGGACGATGGCACGGTACTGCTCCTGGTTAAAGTCCTGGTACTCCTCGTAGACGGTGAACTCAGGGTGCCAGCGATAACCCAGATAGGTCATCATCTCAGCTAGCACCGCAGGTGATCCCGAGGCACCAATGGCCATCGTGTGGCGAACAACCTGCCTCGTGGGTTCCATCTGAAAGCAAAGACGTTTCAAAGGAGTCAAATGACAGTGTGTGAATTGTTCAAAATACTATTCTAAGAAACAACTATGGCTTATCCATCTTAGGGGTGAACGCGGTCACGGGATCCTAGTCTTTGAGTTAGTAATTTCGTTTAACCCGAGTAGGAGAGAGTTCAGAGTCCCAGAGTAAAGGTCGAGGAGTAAAAGATCCTAGTACCACCCAATGGCGACGTGGGCCCGTAAGCCGCACAGCCATGTTAGTAAAAGTTTGCAATGTCTAGACTCGACTTCGGCCAAGGAGTGTGGAAGGGGGTTCCTACAGGCAGTCGGCTCTGATACCAACTTGTGACGCCCCCGATTTGACCGTACACTAATCATGCACGCAAATGTGTACGATCACGATCAGGGACTCACGGGAAGATATCACAACACAACTCTACAACATAAATAAGTCATACAAGCATCATAATACAAGCCAGGGGCCTCGAGGGCTCGAATACAAGTGCTCGATCATAGACGAGTCAGCGGAAGCAACAATATCTGAGTACAGACATAAGTTAAACAAGTTTGCCTTAAGAAGGCTAGTACAAAGTAGCAACGATTGAAAAGGCAAGGCCTCCTGCCTGGGACCTCCTAACTACTCCTGGTCGTCGTCAGCGGCCTGCACGTAGTAGTAGGCACCTTCAGTGTCGTAGGTGTCGTCGTCGACGGTGGCGTCTGGCTCCTGAACTCCAGCATCTGGTTGCGACAATCCGGTATAGAAAGGGGAAAAGAGGGAGAAAAGCAACCGTGAGTACTCATCCAAAGTACTCGCAAGCAAGGAGCTACAGTACATATCCATGGGTATATGTGTAAAGAGGCATATCAGTGGACTGAACTGCAGAATGCCGGAATAAGAGGGGGATAGCTAGTCCTGTCGAAGACTACGCTTCTGGACATCTCCATCTTGCAGCATAAAGAAGAGAGTAGATTGAAGTCCTCCAAGTAGCATCGCATAGCATAATCCTACCCGGCAATCCCCTCCTCGTCGCCCTGTTAGAGAGCGATCACCGGGATGTATCTGGCACTTGGAAGGGTGTATTTTATTCAGTATCCAGTTCTAGTTGTCATAAGGTCAAGGTACAACTCCGGGTCGTCCTTTTACCGAGGGACACGGCTATTCGAATAGATAAACTTCCCTCCAGGGGTGCACCACATAACCCAACACGCTCGATCCCATTTGGCCGGACACACTTTTCTGGGTCATGCCCGGCCTCGTAAGATCAACACGTCGCAGCCCCACCTAGGCTCAACAGAGAGGTCAGCACGCCGGTCTAAACCTATGCGCGCAGGGGTCTGGGCCCATCGCCCTATGCACACCTGCACGTTGCGAACGCGGCCGCGAGCAGACCTAGCAACCCACACGATCACGGCGGTTACGTCAAAGCGGTCCAACACGGCACGCGCCACTCAGTCGCTGACGTCAAAAGAGCTTCGGCTGATACCACGACGTCGGGATACCCATAACTACTCCCACGTAGATGGTTAGTGCGTATAGACCAAATGGCCAGACTCAGATCAAATACCAAGATCTCGTTAAGCGTGTTAAGTATCCGCGAACGCCGACCAGGGCCAGGCCCACCTCTCACCTAGGCGGTCTCAACCTGCCCTGTCGCTCCGCCACAAAGATCCACTTGCGGGTACTCCTACGAGCCGACCCGACTTTAGTCATCACATGTGTCATGTATATAGTATATAAGTACATGCCCGTGATCACCGCCCAGGTGATCACGGCACGATAGTATAGCACAGCAGACGGACAAGAATGTAGGGCCACTGATGGAAATCTAGCATCCTAGACTAAGCAGATAGGATTGCAGGTAAAGGTAACAACAGTAGTTAGCAAGGATAGGCTATGCATCAGAATAGGATATCGAAAGTAGTAACATGCTACACTACTCTAATGCAAGTAGTAGAGAGTAGAGTAGGCGATATCTGGTGATCAAGGGGGGGGGGCTTGCCTGGTTGCTCTGGCAAGTAGGAGGGGTCGTCGACTCCGTAGTCGAACTGGGCAGCAGCAGTGTCGGTCTCGTAGTCTACCGGAGAGAAGAGGGGGAAGAAACAGTAAATACAATGCAAACATAAGCATGACGATGCGTGACATGTCAATGAGCGGTGCTAGGGGTGTCCTAACGCGACAATAGGTGGTACCGGTGAAGGGGGGGGACATCCGGGAGGTACTCCCGATGTTTCGCGTTTTCGGACAGTCGGTCCGGAGGGGGAAAGTTGCTAGTTCGATAGGTTAGGGAGGTGTGGTGGACGAACGGACTGCGTATCCGGATTCGTCTCGTCGTTCTGAGCAACTTTCATATAGAAAACATTTTCATCCGAGTTACGGTTTAAAAGATATGAATTCTCAAAGTTTATTTGAATTTCTGGAATTATTTAATTAACAGAAAAAGGGATATGACGTCAGCATGACGTATGAGTGACGTCAGCGGTCAATAGTCCGGGTTGACTGGTCAAACTGACACGGGGGACCCACCTGTCATAGACAGTGGGTTAACAGAGGATTAAACTAATTAGTTTTTAGTTAATTAACTACTGGGCCCACCTGTCAGTGAGAGATTATTTAAACTAATTATTTTTATTTATAAAACATTTTCTTTTTCTTTTCTTTTTTAATTTTTGCGGCGGGGCCCGCATGTCAGTGACTGGGCCTGCCCAGTCAGCAGTTGACTGGGTCAACCCAGTCAACTGGGGCCCGTGGGGCCACTGGCAGGGGCACTGGGGGTGGGGCCTGGCCAGCCACGTCGGCGGCCGGCGCCGGCGCAACTCCGGCGACCAAAACCGCGGCGGTCCCTCGCCGGAGTTGGCTGGAATCGCGCTACGGGGCTCGGGGAGGAACGGGGCTAGGCCCATTCGAAAGAACTCGCAGCGCCGCATCCAGTGGTGGCCGGGGCTTCGCCGGACTTGGCCGGAATCGGCGCCGGCGAGCGGCGGAGGCGGCGGCGCGCACGGGTGCTCGACGGGGACATGGCTACGGCGAGCTATCGAAAAAGCGGAGGGGCTGGGGGGCATCTACATACGGCGGGGAGTGTAACGGGCTTGACCCCGTGACCATTTGGTCACCGGAGACCCGCCGGCGGCGAGCCTCGCGGCGCGGCGTTCGGGCGCGCGTGGGGGGGCAGCTACGGAGCGCGCGCGAGCTAGCGGAGAGGGGGAGGAGGTAGAGGAGCTCACCGCGCGGCTGTAGGGGGACGGCAGCGTGCTCGGGGAGGCTCGTCGGAGGCGAAACGGGGCGGCGATTGACGGCGGCCGTGCGGGGAAGACGAGCTCGGTGTGCTCGTTGTAGGGGCTCCGGTCTCCAACGGGATGCACCAGACGATGCAGCGGGCGACGGCGGTCCTTGGAGACACCTTGGGGCGGCGAGGTGGGTACGGTGGCCGTGTGAACGACGGTGAACGGCGGCGAGCGCGTCGGGCGTGGGGAAGAGGAGAGCGGCGCGGATCCGGGGGAGAGGCGCAGAGGCCGAGGGAGTGAGCGGGGTGAGTGGGAGAGAGGCCCGAGGGAGCGGGGGCCGCTGGCGCCCTTATCCTCTCGCGGGGTTCACCGCCGGCGAGGGGGTGCGGCGGCAGCGCGCCCCTGTTCCGACCCGGTCGGGGGAACAGGGAAGGGGCGAGGGAGGAGGTGGGCTGGGCCCGGGGCGCGGGGGTGCGGCCCAGTTTGGGCCGGGGGGGTTTCGGGGGTTTGGGCCGGGGTCAGTGGGGGGGGGGGGAAGGCCTGCTCCTTTTTTTTCTTTTTCTCTGACTGTTTCTGTTTTCTTTTTATTTGCTTATTCCCTTTTCTGTTTTATTTCATTTAAAGCATTTAGGCATTTTATAAAAATGTGTTTTCTCCACCATAATTACCAGTGTAATATTTGGCACCCACTGAACATTTTTGTTTGAATTTTTGAAAACTTTTATTTTCCACTTTAATTATATTTGAAGTTTGAACTAGGAGTTTGACAAGGGTGTGGTTCAAATGTGATCAAGCCCTGTTTAGCAACATGATTAGCTTAATCACAGGGAGTTATTGTAGCATGATTCTCAGGGTGTTACAAGGTGAACCACGTTAACGTGGTGGAGGTTGAAGCACAGCCTGATGCAGTAATAGGTAAGTTTTTGGTTGAGTCATTTACTGCAATCATTCTTTTCGATACTGGTGCATCACATTCATACATATCAAGGGGATTTGTGGATAAGTTTAAGTTGCCCACCAAAGTTCTTAGAACACCTATGTTAGTAACCTCGCCAGGAGCAGAGTATATGGCAAGCCAAGGATGTTTTCAGTTGCCATTGGCCATAGGTAGGCATGTTTTCCCCTCAGACCTAATAGTTTTTTAGTCGCAAGGTTTGGATGTGAATTTGGGAATGGATTGGCTATCGATGTATGGAGGAGATTGCGCCAGTAAGACGATCTTGCTTACTACCCCAGAAGGAAGAAGGATTAAGTATGTATCCCGGCATGTGTCGAAGAGGACTCAAGTGAATTCCTTAATAGGAGTTGTACAGGAGGAAGTACCAGTGGTGAAGGAATTCCCTGACGTATTTCCAGAGTAGTTGCCAGGCATGCCACCGGATAGAGACATTGAGTTTCTGATTGAGCTTTTGCCAGGCACAGGGCCAATATCTAAGAGACCGTACAGGATGCCCGCTAAGAATTTGGAAGAAATTAAGAAGCAAATTAAGGAGTTACTGGATAAAGGATTTATTCGCCCAAGTTCGTCACCTTGGGGATCACCAGTACTTCTAGTGGAGAAGAAAGATGGATCGTTGAGGATGGTTGTTGATTATCGTGGTTTGAATGAAGTAACCATCAAGAACAAGTACCCACTGCCGACGATCAATGATCTGTTTGACCGACTACAAGGAGCTAAAGTATTTTCCAAGATTGATTTGCGATCAGGATACCACCAGTTGAAGATTCGAGAGCAGGATATACCCAAGACAGCTTTTACCACAAGGTATGGGCTATATGAGTACACCGTTATGTCATTTGGCCTGACTAACGCACCTGCCTATTTTATGAACATGATGAACAAAGTGTTTATGGAGTTTTTGGATAAGTTCGTCGTAGTGTTCATTGATGATATTCTGGTCTATGCGAAGAATGAAGAAGAGCATAAGGAGCATTTGCGTTTAGTACTTGGAAAGCTCAGAGAACATCAGTTATATGCCAAGTACAGCAAGTGCGAGTTTTGGTTAAAAGAAGTTGGATTCCTTGGACATGTTATATCCGGATAAGGAATAGCAGTAGATCCCCCAAGGTTAACACTGTGACAAATTGGGAAGCACCCACGACAGTTGGAGAAATCCGGAGTTTTCTTGGACTCGCAGGATATTACCGGAGATTCACTGAGAATTTCTCAAAGATTGCAAAACCTATGACCGAGTTGTTGAAGAAGGACACCAAATTCAATTGGACTGAGGAATGTGAGGCTAGTTTCTAGGAGTTGAAGAAACGTTTGGTTACAGCGCCAGTGTTGATTTTGCCACATCAACGCAAGGATTATGAAGTATATTGCGACGCTTCACGTCGAGGACTTGGAGCAGTGCTAATGCAGGAGGGAAGAGTTGTTTCATATGCCTCACGACAGCTTAAACCCCATGAGTTGAATTATGCTACACATGATTTGGAGTTAGCAGCCGCAGTGCATGCGTTGAAGCCATGGAGACATTTTCTCATCGGAAACCATTGTGAGGTGTACACGGATCACAAGAGTTTGAAGTACATTTTCACGCAGAAGGAGTTGATTCTCAGGCAAAGGAGATGGTTGGAGCTCATTAAAGATTATGATATGAGATTGCATTATCACCCAGGAAAGGCTAACGTAGTAGCCGATGCGTTGAGCCGCAAGAGCCATGTCAACACGCTCATGACCGGAGAGTTACCCAAGGAGTTAGCCGAGGATCTTCGTGAACTATGTTTGGAAATAGTTCCAAGAGGCTTTGTAGCAGTATTGGAGATTCAGTCTACTTTGACGGATAAGATCAGAGAAGCTCAGAAGACAGACAAGGAGATTGCTGAGATAAAGGAAAGGATGAGTAAAGGAAAAGCCAAGGGATTTCGTGAGGATGAACACGATACCTTATGGTTTGAGGACCGTGTTTATGTGTCCAATGATCCAGAGATCAGGAAGTTGATCTTGCAAGAGGCCCATGATTTGCCGTATTCAATTCACCCAGGAAATACCAAGATGTACCTGGATTTAAAGGACAGTTTCTGGTGGACCGGAATGAAGAAGGATATTGCGGAGTATGTAGCAGTTTGTGATGTATGTCAGAGAGTAAAGGCAGAGCATCAGAAGCCAGCAGGATTGTTACAACCATTGCCGATACCCGAATGGAAGTGGGATAAGCTAGGCATGGATTTTATTGTTGGGGAACGTAGTAATTTCAAAAAAATTCCTACGCTCACGCAAGATCATGGTGATGCATAGCAACGAGAGGGGAGAGTGTTGTCCACGTACCCTCGTAGACCGGAAGCGGAAGCGTTATCACAACGCGGTTGATGTAGTCGTACGTCTTCACGATCCGACCGATCAAGTACCGAACGCACGGCACCTCCGAGTTCAGCACACGTTCAGCTCGATGACGTCCCTCGAACTCCGATCCAGCCGAGTGTTGAGGGAGAGTTTCGTTAGCACGACGGCGTGGTGACGATGATGATGTTCCACCGACGCAGGGCTTCGCCTAAGCTCCGCAACGGTATTATCGAGGTGTAATATGGTGGAGGGGGGCACCGCACACGGCTAAAATATCGTATATCAATTGTGTGTCCTTGGGGTGCCCCCTGCCCCCGTATATAAAGGAGCAAGGAGGAGAGGGCCGGCCAAGGGGAGGTGGCGCGCCCAAGGGGGGAGTCCTACTCCCACCGGGAGTAGGACTCCTCCTTTCCTTGTGGGAGTAGGAGAAGGGAAGGGGGAAGGAGAAAGAAGGAAGGGGGCGCCCCCCCTCCCTTGTCCAATTCGGACTAGCCCATGGGGAGGGGTGCGGCCACCTTTTGGGGTCTTTCTCTCCTTTCCCGTATGGCCCATTAAGGCCCAATACGAATTCCCGTAACTCTCCGGTACTCCGAAAAATACCCGAATCACTCGGAACCTTTCCGAAGTCCGAATATAGTCGTCCAATATATCGATCTTTACGTCTCGGCCATTTCAAGACTCCTCGTCATGTCGCCGATCTCATCCGGGACTCCGAACTCCTTCGGTACATCAACATACATAAACTCATAATAAAACTATCATCGTAACGTTAAGCGTGCGGACCCTACGGGTTCGAGAACTATGTAGACATGACCGAGACACCTCTCCGGTCAATAACCAATAGCGGAACCTGGATGCTCATATTGGCTCCCACATATTCTACGAAGATCTTTATCGGTCAAACCGCATAACAACATACGTTGTTCCCTTTGTCATCGGTATGTTACTTGCCCGAGATTCGATCGTCAGTATCTCAATACCTAGTTCAATCTCGTTACCGGCAAGTCTCTTTACTCGTTCCGTAATACATCATCCCGCAACTAACTCATTAGTCACAATGCTTGCAAGGCTTATAGTGATGTGCATTACCGAGTGGGCCCAGAGATACCTCTCCGACAATCGGAGTGACAAATCCTAATCTCGAAATACGCCAACCCAACAAGTACCTTTAGAGACACCTGTAGAGCACCTTTATAATCACCCATTTACGTTGTGACATTTGGTAGCACACAAAGTGTTCCTCCGGTAAACGGGAGTTGCATAATCTCATAGTCATAGGAACATGTATAAGTCATGAAGAAAGCAATAGCAACATACTAAACGATCGAGTGCTAAGCTAACAGAATGGGTCAAGTCAATCACGTCATTCTCCTAATGAGGTGATCCCGTTAATCAAATGACAACTCATGTCTATGGCTAGGAAACATAACCATCTTTGATTAACGAGCTAGTCAAGTAGAGGCATACTAGTGACACTCTGTTTGTCTATGTATTCACACATGTATTATGTTTCCGGTTAATACAATTCTAGCATGAATAATAAACATTTATCATGATATAAGGAAATATATAATACTTTATTATTGCCTCTAGGGCATATTTCCTTCATTTATCACGGGATTGCCCAGGACTTGTTCAGGCTATGACTCGATATGGGTTGTAGTCGATCGTTTGACGAAGGTAGCTCATTTCATCCCAGTAAAGACCACTTATACCAGTGCTAAGTTGGCAAAGATATACATGACCAGGATTGTATGTCTGCATGGAGTTCCGAGAACCATTGTATCAGATAGAGGAACCCAGTTTACTTCAAAGTTTTGGAATCAATTGCACGAGACTTTGAGTACCAGGCTAGAGTTCAGTACAGCCTTTCATCCACAGACAGACGGACAGACCGAAAGAGTAAATCAGATTTTGGAGGACATGCTGAGAGCTTGTGCGCTTGATTAGGATCTAGTTGGGACGACAATTTGCCATATGCAGAGTTCTCTTAAAACAACAGTTATCAATCCAGTTTGAAGATGGCCCCTTTCGAAGCTTTGTACGGAAGGAGATGCAGGACACCGTTGTTGTGGGACGAAGTTGGAGACCGTCAGTTGTTTGGACCAGATTTGATTAAAGAGTCTGGACAGAAGGTGAAGTTGATTCGCGATAGGCTCAAGGTAGCCCAGTCCAGGCAGAAGAGCTATGCAGATTCTAAACGCAAGGAGACAGTTTACAAAGTCGGAGACAGAGTTTATCTTCGTGTGTCATCACTTCGAGGAGTGAAGCGCTTTGGAGTTAAGGGAAAGTTAGCGCGACGTTTTGTAGGACCATACAAAGTTTTGGAGTGTATGGGAGAAGTTGCTTACAAGTTGGAATTGCCTGAAGGATTGACGGGAGTTCACGATGTGTTCCACGTATCCCAGCTGAAAAAGTGCCACGCAGAGATGGCTGAGATACCACTGAGAGATACAGTGCCACTGGAAGCGATTCAGTTGGATAGTGATTTGACCTACGAGAAGAAACCAGTTAAGATTCTTGAGTTTGCCAGCCGAGTCACCCGCAGCAAGGTTATCAAGTTTTGCAAAGTTCAGTGGAGTCACCATACCGAGGAGGAAGCCACCTGGGAGCGAGAGGAAGATCTACGGAAGGACCACTCTCACCTATTTTCTAGCCAGCCCGAATCTCGAGGGCGAGATTCATCTTAAGGGGGGTAGGTTTGTAACATCCCAAATTTTCAATTTGGAATGTTATACATTAGATCATCATGCATAACATACTTTATTGCATTTTGTTTTGCAATCCTGGAAATTCCACGCAACTCAAGGACCCACGGAGAGAGTTGGGGATTTCGTTATTTTCATATTTGGGTTTTCTCAAATTTTGAAAATAGGATCATTTGTTTTAATTATTTTTCTCTCCGAAAATATTTCATATCAAAATATATGAGAGGGGATAAAATGACTTCTCCACAAATAATGAAATATTGGAGAAAAAATATTAAAAACAAATATTGGATTTTATTTGATTTTATTTGAATTAGGAAAAATACACGTTTTTCAAAATTGCATTTTAGGCCCAAATAAATGTTCATCTTGTCCGACTTATTTTTAGAGGACGGGGAAAATTTATGTCGGGATTTTTTGAGTCTGTTTAATATTTCTTTTCTTACTTTTTCTGCACGTCCGAATTATTAAAAAAAAAAGTCAACCGACTCCGGGCCGTACCCGAGCGGGACTCCTCGGGCCGGCCTTTATAAGCCGCGACCCCGGCGCCCCAGCCCACCTGAGCCGCCCCGCGAAACCCTAGCCCCGCCCCGATCCGCGCCGCCGCCGCCGCTGACGCCGACGCCGCCGCCCCTCGCCGGACCTCGCCGCCGCCGGAGCCGCCGCCGCCCATCCCGCCGCCGCCCGTAGCCGCCGTCGCCGGAGTCCCGCCGCCCCTCGCCGGACCTCGCCGCCGCCGGAGGTAGCCGCCCGCGCCGCCGCCGGTTTTCTTCGGAAAACCGTGGTTTTTTCTAGGAAACCGTGATTTTTTTATAGGTCGGTTTAGTTTTTTTCCGGTTTATTTATTTTGCGGACGTTCGTCCGTATGTTCGTTTTAACGAACGGTTTCCGTCGTTTAACCGCAGACAGCGAACATTCGTTCGTTAGCCTGTTCGTCAGTTTTTCTTTTTCTCGGATTTTCCGCAATTATTTTCGATCGCGATTTCCGATCTGTTTTTCGTTTTAGTATAACTTTTCGCTCGTTTATCGGAATAAGGCGATTCAAGCGCCTAGAGTTTCATCTCGAAACCCTCTTTCTGTTTAACTAACTCAAACAAGTTTTTGCTACTGTAAAATTTGACTTAGGTCCATATTAGTAAACGAAGCTTGTTTCTTTCGCCGTTTGAGTTTCGTTGCTTCGTTCGATTTGATTCTTTTTGCAAACCGGAGTTCTTAAGTTGAACTTTCTGGTTAGATCTCTTATTTTGAGTTTTATTCGTGCACCCTTGCTTGATTGCTTATGTATGTATTGTTTGTTTGCGTTAGAGTACCCGGAGTGCGAAGCGTGCTACTACGAGTCTCTAGGTTTCACGGATCATCAGCAAGGCAAGTAACACTTTGATCATACCTCTTTACCACCTAGTTTTATTGCATTAGATCAATCCTCAAACAATTGCATGATTAAGATTTGATTAATATGTGGGTTTTGGGAAGTAGATGAGGTAGTACCTATTGCCCTGTTTACTATCAAACCTTTGGGAGTTACTTCTACGTTTGCTTATATTGCTATGCTATGCTCGTAGACGTGGATTGGGTTTGAGAGTTTTCCATGACAGATGTGAGACTGTTAATTAATGGTTCAACTTAAGGTGGCTACTTTAATTTACATCTGGGTGGATTGAGGCACCTGGAGAATCCAGTGTTGCCTGTATTTTTGGATATCCCGGAGTACCCGTGTGATCATCCTATGGACCGCCACCCAGGCTCAAAGGGATCATGAGATTATTCATGCTAGAAACTTCCATGTGCAGCCACAAGCTATTATGGGCTCTAGCATAGTTGAGTAGGTTACATGACCTCTTGAAGAGGTGGGCTAGCAGATGTAGGGGAAAGTAGGTGTAACTGTCCACTTGGAGTAAAGAGTAGTGTTTCTGAAAGACTGTGTCTCGGTCATCCGTTTCTCAAACACCATGTAGTGCGAGAAATCAAGCGGAGGCGATCGAGTCTTGTGGGGAAAAGTGCACAAATCTCTGCAGAGTGTACAATCTAATCATGGTTAGCCGTGTCCCCGGTTATGGACATCTCTAGTATCTAGTTCTTGGATTATCATGTGAATCTCATCATCATGTTACTTAATTTAATTTGATTGGGTTAATCACGTTCTTAATTGGGATTGAGTTGGAGGTACCTTCTCAATGTTTAACAACCACCATGATAGTTAAATAAAATTTATTCCTTTGTGGTAGGGAAAAATTGGCTTTTCGCAAAACTGTAACCATAGAGCTTTCCACCAGCCAAATATGCATGTAGTGATAGCATTATTCTGTTCATTACTCTCTATGTGTTACTGTGCCAGCATATTCCATATGCTGGCCCGTTTTCGGGCTACAACGTATGATGTTGCAGACTTTTCAGACAACGAGTAAGGAGCCTTAGGCCGTGGTCTTATACTCAGTGATGCCGTTGGAGTTGATGGACTCACTTTATCTTCCAAGCCTTCCGCTGTTATCGTATTTAGATGGCCTTAAGCCATATTTATTGTAATGAGTTCTCTCTTGAACTATTCGATGTAATAAGTGTGTGATTGCTACTCTGTTATAAATCCTTCAAGTACTGTGCATGTCAGCATTACCGATCCAGGGATGACACTGATGCACAGAGACTAGACTGTTTGAGGTCTGGTCGCTACACCGGTTTGTGACTTATTGTCATCCGGATCAGTGTCAAAGCTTGCATCGACGTAACCATTTACGACGAGCTCTTTGTCACCTCCATAAACGAGAAACATATCCTTAGTCCTTTTCAGGTATTTCAGGATGTTCTTGACCGCTGTCCAGTGATCCACTCCTAGATTACTTTGGTACCTCCCTGCTAAACTAATAGCAAGGCACACATTAGGTCTGGTACACAGCATTGCATACATGATAGAACCTATGGCTGAGGCATAGGGAATGACTTTCATTTTCTCTCTATCTTCTGCAGTGGTTGGGCGTTGAGTCTGACTCAACTTCACACCTTGTAACATGATGTCTACTACACAACTTTATTCTTGTAGACACGTGTTGGGCCTCCAAGCGTAGAGTTTTGTAGGACAGTAGCAATTTTCCCTCAAGTGGATGACCTAAGGTTTATCAATCCGTGAGAGGTGTAGGATGAAGATGGTCTCTCTCGAACGACCCTGCAACGAAATACAAGAAATCTCTTGTGTCCCCAACACACCCAATACAATGGCAAATTGTATAGGTGCACTAGTTCGGCGAAGAGATGGTGATAAAAGTGTAATATGGATTGTAGAAATATATTTTTATAATATGTATAAATAAAAAAGCAAGGTAGCAAATAGTAAACGGGCACAAAAATGGTGTTGCAATGCTTAAAAACAAGGCCTAGGGTCCGTACTTTCACTAGTGCAATCTCCCAACAGTGTAACATAGTTGGATCATATGATTATCCCTCAAAGTGCCATAAAGAATTACTCCCGAGTTCCTATTAGCAGAGAAAAAAAGATAGAAATTGTTTGTAGGGTATGAAACCACCACAAAGCTATTCTTTCCGTTCAACTATTCAAGAGTTCGCACTAGAATAACACAAAGCTATTCTTTCCGTTCGATCTATCCTAGAGTTCGTAATAAAATAACACCAAAGCAAGTTCATATTCATAATACTCAATCCAACACAAGGAACTACAAGGGGACCCCAAAGTTTCTATCGGAGAAAAGATAATAAGAACGTACATCAACCCCTATGCATAGATTACCCCAATATCACCGTGGGAATCCGCGAGTTGGATGCCAAAACACATATCAAGTGAATCAATATGATACCTCATTGTCACCTCAAGTATTCATGCCGCAAGACATACATCATGTGTTCTCATATCTGAATAAAGATTCAATTCATCACAACAAGGGTATAGAGGGGAGAAACATCATATGATCCGACTATATTAACAAAGCCCATGATATAGATCACGAGAGAGAGAGAGATTAATCACATAGCTACTGGTACAAACCCTCAGCCCCGAGGGTAGACTACTCCCTCCTCATCGTGGTGGCCGCCGGGATGATGAAGATGGCCACCGGAGATGATTCCCCCTCCGGCAGGGTGCCGGAACGGGTCTAGAGTGGGTTTTGGTGGCTACGGAGCCCTGCAGCGGTGGAACTTCTGATCTTGGTTAACCCCGATGGGTTTCGGAATATTTGGGAATTTATAGTGCAAAGAGGGGTACGGGAGGCCACCGAGGTGGGCACAACCCACCTGGGCCCGCCAGGGGGCCTAGCGCGCCCTAGTGGGTTGTGCCCCCCTCGGGGCACCCCCCAGGTGCTGCTTTGGCCCATTGGGAGTCTTCTAGCCCATAAAAAATCCCCATGGAGTTTCGCGGTGTTTGGACTCCGTTTGATATTGATTTCCTACGATGTAAAAAACAAGCAAAAAACAGCAACTGGCACTTGGCACTGGGTGAATAGGTTAGTCCCAAAAAATGATATAAAGTTGCTATAAAATGATTGTAAAACATCCAAGAATGATGAAATAAGAGCATGAATACTTCATAAATTATGGATACGTTGGAGACGTATCAGCATCCCCAAGCTTAATTCCTACTCCTCCTCGAGTAGGTAAATGATAAAAGAAATAATTTATGAAGTGTGAATGCTAGCAAAGTGCATAAGTTTGATCAATGATAATTTCAATCACTTTTTCTAGCATCATAACAGCAATTCTTTCTTATAAAACTTCTCATGTTATAGTAGCAACCATTCACATGTTAAGGTTCAAACAATGAACTCTCTTGAAACTCAACAACCTATGTTCTTAGTCACCAAGCAATTGCAATTCAACTTATTCAACAGAGTTTAAGTAAGAGCTCCACATACTCAACCATCATATAGTCTTCTATGATTGCTAACACTCACTGCATACACATGAGAAAAACGTTTCAACCGGACACACAGAAAGATAGGGGCTTATTGTTTTGCCTCCCAACGTATTCACCTTAAGGGTGATGTCAACAATAATAACTCATGCTACCCATATTCAACTGGACATATGTGCCTAGATCTTTCCTCACCACATGATGCTTGCCAAAAGAGAAAAATAAAAAGGAATAGAGAGAATAACTTTGACTCTTTGCATAAAAATAAATACTGAATATTACAAGATAGGCCCTTCGCAGAGGGAAGCAGAGGTTGCCATGCGCTTATTTGTTTGTATGCTCAATCCCTTAGTGCAAGAGAACGTCACATTGTATTGCCCCTTAAGATGACAACCTTTATTATGCAGTCTGTCGCTTTTATTCTTTGCCATCCAAGTTCGTACAATGCTCAATTTGCTCTTACACTAAATGATCTCACACTTTTAGAAGCAATTTTTATTGCCTTATTGCACCGATGACAACTTACTTGTAGGATCTTGCTCAATCCTTAGGTAGGTATGGTGGACTCTTGAAAATAAGATTTGGGTTTAAGGATTTTTGGATGCACAAGTAGTATCTCTACTTAGTGCAGAATTTTTGACTAGCAAAGATGGGGGGTAAGCACCACATGTTGAAGGATCTATGACGATATGACTTCTATGTGAATATGAGCAAACATAAATCATTACGTTGTCTTCCTTGTCCAACGTCAACAATTTTGGCATATAATATCTTGATGGGGGCTCACAATAACAAAAGATTTCTATGATAGTGTATTTATATGTAAAAGTTCTCTTCCTTATACTAATTATTGATGAATTGCTTGTATGACTAATATTGTGATTGTCAAGGCTCAAAAGATTTCACTTTCTAAACCCAATGTGAAGCTACCACTAGGCATGATATGATTTCATCTTCATGACATTCAATTTATTCAACAATTTACTCATAGGATATAAGTGAAGCACAAGAGTAAAAGACAAACTACTCCAAAAAGATATAAGTGAAGATCATGCGAGTAGTTAAGCAAATGGGTAGCTAACTGAGGACTCTCTCTTATTTAAAACTTGCAGATCTAAGTATTTTATTTAAACAGCAATCAAAACAAAAACAAAATGACATTCTAAATATAGCACAACTCATGTGAAGAAGCAAAAACTTAGGCTCAACTGATACTAACCGAAATTGTTGAAGAAGAAAGGTGGGATGCCTACCGGGGCATCCCCAAGCTTAGATGATTGAGACTTCTTGAAATATTATCTTGGGATGCCTTGGGCATCCCCAAGCTTGAGCTTTTGTGTCTCCTTAATTCCTCTCATATCACGGTTTTCCTAAATCTCAAAAGCTTCATCCACACAAAACTCAACAAGAACTCGTGAGATAAGTTAGTATAAACTAATGCAAAAACCTTATCATTCTCTACTGTAGCAAATCACTAAAATTATTATTAAACATTTCATACTAAATGCCTCTGCATATTTAATACTCCTATCCTCAAATAGGATCATTAAACAAGCAAGCATATGCAAACAATGCAAACATAACAGCAATCTGCCAAAACAGTACAATGTGTAAAGAATGCAAGAGTATCAATACTTATTCAACTCCAAACATTATGAAATTATACCACACTGTAGAAAATTTATTAGATCTCATTTTGCAAAAAGTTTCAACATGTTATCACATTCTGACTTTCCTCGGGAATTTTTGCAACATCGATAAACTTTCTGTTTTCAAACAGCAACATGTATACTTGCAAGATAAGCATGGCAAAGGCTATCAATGCCACTTTTATTGAAAAAAAAATGCAAAGCATTATCCTAAATAACAGCAAGCAAATCCTAACAAAATAAATTGACGCTCCAAGCAAAACACATATCATGTGACGAATGAAAACATAGCTCCAAGTGAGGTTACCGATAATGTTGGAGACGAAAGAGGGGATGCCTTCCGGGGCATCCCCAAGCTTAGTTGCTTGGATATTCCTTGAATATTAACTTGGGGTGCCTTGGGCATCCCCAAGATTAGGGTCTTGTCACTCCTTATTCTCCTCATGTCCTCATCTCACCCAAAACTTGAAAACTTCAATCACACAAAACTTAACGGAACTTCGTGAGATAGGTTAGTATGATAAAGAGCAAACCATTTCACTTTGGTACAGTCAAAGACAAGATTCATAATTGTTTCCACACAATGCCTACTGTAGCATGTCATTTACACAATTTATATTGAGCAATATAAGTCATAGAAACTAGAAAACAAGCAAACTATGCATTGAAAACAGAATCTGTCAAAAACGGAACAGTCTGTAATGATCTAGATAACTACCATACTTCTGCTACTCCAAAAAATATTAAAAAATTATGACCACGTGAGAAATTTGTATGTTGAACTTCTTCAAAAAGAATCAACTCAATAGCACTCTTCTGTTAAAAATTAGACCTATTTTCGTTAGCGCAAAAGTTTCTGTTTTTCAGCAGAGTCAAATCAACTATCACCTAACATGATCCCAAAGGCTTTACTTGGCACTTTATTGAAACAAAAGATATAAAACATGATCAATACAGTAGCATAATCATGTGAACACACAAAAACAGTAAGTAAAAGTGTTGGCTTGCCTCCCAACAAGCGCTTTTCTTTAATGCCTTTTAAGCTAGGCATGATGATTCAATGATGCTCACATAAAAGATAAGATTTGAAACACAAAGAGAGCATCATGCATCATAAGTTCCTCTCTCATAATAATTTTCAGTAGCATCATGAATAGATTCATCAATATAACCATTACATAAAGCATTCTCTTCATGATCCACAAGCATAGAAAATTTATTACTCTCTATGGCATACATGTCATCATAATAATCATCATAGAAAGCAACTTTATTGCCATAGTCAGTTGAGACCTCTTCCAAAATAGTGGATGTATCACTAAATAAAGTCATTACCTCTCCAAATCCACTTTCATCAATATCGTAATGAGATTCAACACCCTCCAAAATAGTGGGATCACTACTACCTAGAGTTGACACTCTTCCAAACCCACTTTTATCAATGTAATCATCATAAATGGGAGGCATGCTATCATCAAAATAAGTTTGATCAATCAAAGTAGGGGGGCTAAAAAGATCATATTCATTAAACATAGCCTCCCCAAGCTTGGGACAAACATTAATTGCAGCAAATAAATTCTCAAACATGTCATTCTCATCAAACATAGCATCCCCAAGCTTGTGGCTTGGCATATCATAAGCATAATCACTCTCATCATTAATAGTATGAATAGAACCAATGATATAACAATTGCTATCATCATAATTTCCCAAGTTGGTGCCAAAAAGATTTCCAATATTATAAGAAGTATCATTATCTTCCCAATCATAATCATCACTGGTGCGCGTCGGTCCTAAACAAACGGTTTTTTACCCCTTTCCGCGACGGCCTTCGGAACCGTCGCCAAGTGAGTGTGTGCGATAGGGGGTCCTTCCCACACGACCAGAAACCGTCGGGGATATGGAACAGTCATCCAAAGGCCTTCCAAAATGTAATAGTGTGCGATGCAGCACACACTAAATTCTTTCGCACGTGTGGTATCGGTGATTAAGCATGTCTAATGACGCAGTGAAACCATACGGTCTGTCGTAACGAACCGTTTGGGAAACAGTATGTAAGGTACACGGTCCAACATATGAACTGTGTGTGATTTGTGCCCTATCGCACACGAGTTTTCTGCGTAACCCGTCTGCCATGCTAGACTCCATCGCACACGTTTTCCAACAATTACCGTCTGTGATAATGTTCTATCACAAACGGTTCAGGAGCCCCTTCGCACACATACAAGTGCTGCAGACCGTTTGTGATTTGTTAGTTATCACCGACGGTTGCCGCAAGAGTGACGTGTGCTTTTCGTTTGGGATCCCACACGTTTCCTGAAAAAATACGACTGGGATTGTATTTTGCATTGTGCACGGTTTACTCCCAATTCTCATGTGCGATAACGCGATATCACAAATGGTTCCGGAGAACCTACGCACACGTAGTAGCGCTGTGAATCGTTTGCGATCTGCCGTGTATCTGACGGTTCCAATCGATTGACGTATGCTTTCCTATGTGGATCACACACACTCATTTAGTTGAACCGTGTGCGGAGCAATTGCTAGGTTAAAACAAAAATATCCCATTTTGAATCGGCACACAAAAAGAAAATTCGCCATAATATTCAATTGAACAAATAAACAAAAATATACCATTTTGAATCAGCACACAAAAAGCAAATTCGCCACAATATTCAATTGAACAAATAGTGTCCACAGGAAGAACATTCATCAAATTTCGCAACAATTGCAATTGAACATATGGTAGCTAAATTCCAATGATTTGTCCACACATATATGCATGACATAATTAATCATAGTATATGAAATACGAAGACCTCATCAGATGGAAAATAATGGATCCATGCGTTATAGGTTTAGCGGCTAACTCTTACTCAATGTTTCAGGAGAAACCATGCTGAAATCTTCATCATCACCAGTGGGATTGATGTAGTGATCCAGGAAGAAGTCGCTGATAAATCTTCGAACCATCAGCAATTCACCAGCCGGGAGCGGTTCAGGGGTCCTCGGTTTTAAGATGAGCTGCAGTATTTTTAAGATCAGAATGTGCCATATGAGTGGAGTAGAATATATTAATTAAGATAGACTTACTGGTACTAATTCGCGAGGATCGTCACAACTATCAGCAGATTTGCAGATGGAGATCATGTGTCTACAAACATAGTATCCACAAAGGTCGGTCCTTGCTTCTTGCTGAGGACACTGAAATTTTTCGTACAAAATTAGTCATGTATTTGTCCTGTTAGGAACAACCTAACCGGTGTTAGATGTATTATTTTTTCTTTGGACAAAATAGAAAGAGGTTTATTTAGAAGCTTGAACATTTGACTAGCGTAAGTAAAGGTATTTGCAGACTGTTGGATAAATTTTCTGAAAATAACGGATTTTGGTGTGTTACCGAAGAAACGATCTCATGCTGCAGAGGTTGTTCCGTCTTGAACAGGTTCCCTTTTTTAGTTTCCCACAATGCGAGCACACTGCAAATGATGATGAATTTTGACAACATCAATTATTGAACCAGATATGAATGCAAATTAATTTCAACATCATAGAATTCAATACCTATCCAAGAATTGCTGAAGATGCGTCAGATCCTGAGCGTTTGTTGACTCTCTGAGAGAATCGATGTAGTAAACTGTGTTCTTGTTTGGAACAATGAATACCAATATCCAGTGATTGCTACATATTAAGAAAGCCATGAACTTACGAATGATGCCGAAATCTGAAAGACAATCGGTGTATGCGTGGTTGTTTACTTGACTTACCCATCATGATATGGCTAGAGAAATGATTCTACATGGGATGTGTTTTCGAAGATACGGATGACCGTGTTAACGGCCCAGTCCCGTCGGTCCTTTTCATGTGATGTTGTGCCATTTGCTAATGCAGGATCTATGAAATACACACTCTCACTTTGTCTTCTCTATGCGTTCAATCCCCCGAGAGGAATAAAATGCAGCTAGCTGTTTATCATTTACAACCTTGTATGGAGAAGTTGATCAGAGTTTGTTAAGTACTTACAAAATCACGCATCTAACAAGAGTGGCATAGAGCACGTTGAAGTTGAAGAAGAGATGTAAGTCCTCGAAACTCACAATGATGGAACCAGCATCGTGTCGGAAATGATCTCTGTTGTACTGGACTAGCAAATGGTGATGACCTTCTGACATTTGATCCATGCAATATTCACGTAACTCGCGGCAACTGGAGCTGCACTCATCAAAGTATTCGCCAACAAGAAATGGCTGACCATGGACGTAATTGCGTGCTTCAAGTACGTCTGCTTTTCTTTTAGCAAGCAACAATTCTACTTCTTCATCATCCATGGCATCAGAAATAATATTACTCCCTGATTCGAACAATGTGCTGTTAATTTGGTTCTGGGCGATGAGTGCTTTAAGTAAGAGGCAATCGTTCTCTTTCCTCTTCACTTTCCCACTGCGCTTCCTCGTGGTCGTGGGTGTAGCCTTTTTGGCCTCTTCCTTCTTGGTACTTGAAGCATTTCTGGCAGAACGTCTGGTTGCCTGCACGGTAGACTAGCGAGCAGACGGTGAAGCTTGGACGGACTTCTTAGCAGACTGTTTATCTATGCCGGACTGCTGAGCTGGTGGTGTTGCAGTGACCGACTGCTGACCATGCGTTGAAGCTATGTCGGGTTTCTGCGCAGGTGGTGCCAACTTGTCGGTGTGCTGAGGAGGCCGTGCCAACGCGTTGGTTTGCTGAGCAGGAAGTGCTGACGCATTGGTATGCTGATCACGCGCCTGCGGACCGACGGACCGATGAGCAGTCGGTTCTGGACCTACAGACTGCTTAGAAGGCGGTTCCGAAGCATCAGACTGCTTAGCAGTCTGTTCCACCAGGTTGGTCTACTGAGCATGTGCTGCAACTGGGTCTCCCCCGCTGCTTCAGCGGCCGGCAACTGAATCGGTGGTGCGTCATTAGCAGTTGTAGGCCTTGCCACTGGCTGCTTTGGGGGTAGAGGATGACATGGCACTACAAAAAAAATACACTTCCGTGATGATACGTGTTTGTCACAGTAGGTCGCGTTTTTTGTCATGCATGTACATCCATGACGATTTTATGACAGAATCAAGATAGTCATACCTGTGCTGTCATAGAAGTGTTCCATGACATTACCAAAATTATCATCACGGAAGTGTCCACTTCCATGACGATAAATCGCGCGTCACAGAAGTGCTTTCGTCAAGGGTGACCGACACGTGGCATCCACCGTAACGGAACGCCGTTAAGCTATCGGGTCCAATTTTGGATCCGATAACCCGCTAATAGCTCCGACCAATGGGGATTTTCCACGTGTAAAATCATCATTGGCTGGAGGAAACACGTGTCGGCTCACCGTTGGGACAGATGTCATCCACTCATTGGACCGAAGGCGCCTATGATACGTCGACATGTGGCACGGCCGAACAGAGGCCCATTCCTGTGAAAAGGCCGGCCCATTTGACTTCGTCAAAAGGTGGCGGGCCGGCCCACGGAAAGCCTGTTAACGGCCTGTTCGCGTATAGCCCATTTACAACCCGGTAACCCAGGGCCCATTACGACCTATCCGAATTAGGCCCAGTAGCGTCATCTGGGCCGTCCAATATGATTCCAGCCCATTTTAAGTTCCATCCCATGTATGGCCCATGACGTCTTTCGGCCCATATGAGGCCCTTTGTAACTCTTGGCCCATTAACGGCCCGTGGTGAAACTGGCCCGTAATGAATAGTGTATCACTTTATACCCATTAACGGCCCATTAATCCATTGGGCCGTTTGCAGCCCATGTTATCTTTCGGCCTTCTCAGGGCCCATTTATTCTTGGGCTCATTTCCAACATTCGGTTACTTACGGCCCGTTACTGCCATTTTCTGCTTGTGGGCCAAATTCAGCCCGTGGTTAGAGTCGGCCCGTTTGTGGCCCGTTAATACATTGGGCCGTTTTCATAGCGTCATCAAATACGGCCTATTAACGACGGCCCGTTATGGTCGGCCCATGAATGGACGACTCCAACTCTAGCCTGTTTACGGCCATAATGCGGTCTGTTTTTGGCCCATGTTTGGCCAATCGATCATACAGCCCGTATAAGGCCCATTGATGATACGGCCCGTAGAAGGCCCATTGTTTCTACGGCCCGTAGAAGGCCCATTGTTTCTACGGACAGTAGAAGGCCCATTGTGTTGGGAATCGTAGCATAATTTTAAAATTTTCCTACGCTCACCAAGATGCATCTATGGAGTATACTAGCAACGAGGGGAAAGGAGTGCATCTACATACCCTTGTAGATCGCGAGCGGAAGCGTTCCAATGAACGTGGATGACGGAGTCGTACTCGCCGTGATCCAAATCACTGATGACCGAGTGCCGAACGGACGGCACCTCCGCGTTCAACACACGTACGGTGCAGCAACGTCTCCTCCTTCTTGATCCAGCAAGGGGGAAGGAGAGGTTGATGGAGATCCAGCAGCACGACGGCGTGGTGGTGGACGCAGCGGGTCTCGGCAGGGATTCGCCGAGCTTCTGCGAGAGGGAGAGGTGTAGCAGGGGAGGAGGGAGGCGCCCAAGGCTGTGATATTGCTGCCCTCCCTCCCCCCTTTATATAGGCCCCCTGGGAGGGGGGGGGGGCGCCGGCCAAGATCCCATCTTGATGGGGGGCGGCGGCCAGGGGGGTGCCTTGCCCCCCAAGGCAAGTGGGAAGCCCCCCCACCCTAGGGTTTCCAACCCTAGGCGCATGGGGGGAGGCCCATGGGGGGGCGCCCAGCCCACTAGGGGCTGGTTCCCTTCCCACTTCAGCCCACGGGGCCCTCCGGGATAGGTGGCCCCACCCGGTGGACCCCCGGGACCCTTCCGGTGGTCCCGGTACAATACCGGTAACCCCCGAAACTTTCCCGGTGGCCGAAACTTGACTTCCTATATATAATTCTTTACCTCCGGACCATTCCGGAACTCCTCGTGATGTCCGGGATCTCATCCGGGACTCCGAACAACTTTCGGGTTTCCGCATACACATATCTCTACAACCCTAGCGTCACCGAACCTTAAGTGTGTAGACCCTACGGGTTCGGGAGACATGCAGACATGACCGAGACGCCTCTCTGGTCAATAACCAACAGCGGGATCTGGATACCCATGTTGGCTCCCACATGTTCCACGATGATCTCATTGGATGAACCACGGTGTCGAGGATTCAATCAATCCCGTATACAATTCCCTTTGTTAATCGGTATGTTACTTGCCCGAGATTCGATCGTCGGTATCCCAATACCTTGTTCAATCTCGTTACCGGCAAGTCTCTTTACTCGTACCGCAATGCATGATCCCATGACTAACGCCTTAGTCACATTGAGCTCATTATGATGATGCATTACCGAGTGGGCCCAGAGATACCTCTCCGTCACACGGAGTGACAAATCCCAGTCTCGATCCGTGCCAACCCAACAGACACTTTCGGAGATGCCCGTAGTGCACCTTTATAGTCACCCAGTTATGTTGTGACGTTTGGCACACCCAAAGCACTCCTACGGTATCCGGGAGTTGCACGATCTCATGGTCTAAGGAAAAGATACTTGACATTGGAAAAGCTCTAGCAAACGAAACTACACGATCTTTTATGCTATGCTTAGGATTGGGTCTTGTCCATCACATCATTCTCCTAATGATGTGATCCCGTTATCAATGACATCCAATGTTCATAGTCAGGAAACCATGACTATCTGTTGATCAACGAGCTAGTCAACTAGAGGCTTACTAGGGACATGTTGTGGTCTATGCATTCACACATGTATTACGATTTCCGGACAATACAATTATAGCATGAATAATAGACGATTATCATGAACAAAGAAATATAATAATAACCATTTATTATTGCCTCTAGGGCATATTTCCAACACATTGTTTCTACGGCCCGTAGGAGGCCCAGTGTCACTGCAGTAAATATGTAGCCCATGGCCTGTTAAAGGCGGGAAACTACTATAGGTTTAGACCTGCTAATGGCCCAAGATGATTATAGGCCCACATTTTGGCCCATATGAGTAACGGGCCGGCCTGAAGACCGACAACACTGAGATCCACTGAACCTTCCGGCCTAAATTACAGCATACCGACCAAAGAATAAACCCAGACTATACAATAAAGAAATTACGGCATCTTACATCCACTGGGAATCAAAGTTCGCTACCGGTGATAATAAAGCGCAGCATGACCGCGGATTACATACACTGGGCATCAAAGGTCGCCACCAGTGCATATAAACGCGCCGACAAAAGAATATACAAAACTGAGAGCACTTCAGAAGGCACTAGACCTGGCAAGGTCGGGCCCCGCAAGCAGCCGAACAAGTTGACGAGACCTCAGTTGTGTCAACGATAGATGCTTCATCCCTAGCTGTATGGCACCATAGTGCGCAAGGCAGTCCCCTGGCATATTCATTACATCTTTGACTTCAAGTCGGAGCTGAGCTGAAGCAAGCCTTTCTGCTTTAAGTTGAGACTGAAGAAGTCGAACTGATTGAGGCAGCGACTGCACAGAGGTTGTCTCACACCTGCTGGTGAGTAGCTTCAACTCACTGTCTTCATCAAGACAGGACCTTGGAGTCATCTCGCTGTCCTCAAGATGGTTTGGCTCACTATCTTTCCTAAAGTTCTGCCTGCATAAGAGATACGACTCTGAAAGAGAAACAAGGAGACACGTAACAGGTTTCACAATTATATAAGCAAATAAATGGATCTGTTCTGCATAAGGAACATGTTTTTACAACTACAATTTAAAACTGGTAGTTGTTGCAAACATCCAATCAGATGTAAACAGCAGTGGAGGAAATGATGCCTATCCAAATCTATACTAGAACAAAGTTTGAAGGCTTGAGAAGGATGAACTTACATTACATGTTAACACGGGCTGGACAAAGCCCTTCTCCATGTTGATGGAAGGATAATTCAATAAATTCCCCAAAGAAAATTCTTTATAAGCGTTGCCATTATTCTACATTTTGCAAAGAGTAAATATAGATCAAATAATATTGGAAGAAATAGAGGATAATGAAGCTCAAGTGCAGACTGATGATACATAATCAAATAGCAATTAATTAAGTACAACGTTACAAGGAAAAAGGTACTGACAAGAGGAATGCAGACATCAACGTGTGCAGTGGCATTTGCTTTATTCAACATTTTGGTAAGAGTAAATGTAGATATGATAATTTGGAGAAAGTGGAGGGCAGGGCAGATAAGATGCAGAGTAATGCTAGACAATCAACTATCTCGCGATGCATGTACAGTAATACCACCACCGTCCGTTATTACTTGTCGCTCAAATGGATGTATCTAGCACTATTAAGTTCTAAATACATCCAATTGATCAACAATTAATTCGATACGGAGGGAGTACATGACAAAAAGTACTTACATGAGCAATCCAAAACTTCATAACCATTGTGTTAATTCTACATTTATCTAAGAGTAAATATAGATCTTATAATTTCAAGCAAAGGGAGGATAAAGAAGCGAACATTTACAGTGATGCTACATAATCAAACAACAAAATGAGTGTAAGTATGCTGCCAAAGGGCAAGAGGTACTGATAAGAGCAATGCAGAGCCCAGTATTGTCGTGAGATCCTATGATCCTTTGAGCAAGGAGATTCATCTGAAATTAGTTTTCATACAAGAGAGAAGGTAAGGCACATGTAGAAATTTAGGAGTTCAAATTTCGAATTGATATCATAGACAGTACCTGACGCTGGGCTCTTAGCAGTTCTAATAGGGGTTTGGCCACTGGAGTAGGGGTAGAGTCTGGTACAGTCGGGCCTGTGTTTTCTATAGCTGCTGATCTATCTGATTTAAGAGGTATCACTACCTTTTCCAAATACCTAGTTTGTACTCCTTGAGGATCTGCACTCACCCTCTTGCTTTTGGACATCTATTACGAAAGAACAACATTTGACTGGAAAAACATAGTATGACGACACATGGAATAGGTACAGAAAATGGATAGGTATGGCATATACTCATATATGATGCTTAAACTAAGTAGATGGTGTAACAAAGTAGAAGTAATGCAAGAGGTCAGATGCAAAATATGTGCGACCAATACAACCTTGCCAAGTTAGAGCATGCACCTTGACGGGTGAATAAGATAGGCCATCCTCCACCATGCCAAGTTTGTTAGCCAGTGGATTGTTCCGCAATATTCCTCTCGTGCACCCATTCTAATATTCATTTTGATAATGTTCAATACCTGACATGCATGAAAACATAAAAACAAGTGAGATTATCTTTGTAATGCAGAAGTGATTCTAATCCAATACTTCCTCGCTGTAAACCCCTTTGTGCTATCTCTGCAATTCTTCTAAGAGGTGCCATGCATGCTGTAATTTGGTGTGTGCATTAATATAATGTGGCCTACTACTCAAAATATGAGAGCTCCAGAAGTGATGATACTTCGCAGATGACAGCTTCAACATATAGTAAAGAAGAAGAAGTCGACCTGACCTGACAGATTCAAAATATACTAAGGGAGAATAACTCAACCTGACCAGTCGACCGCAAGAGAAGAGGATCATCTTAAAGAAGAGCAGAAGAGCAAGCAGATTGAAGATATTACAAGTCTTTCTATACAATGTCGGTTGGTCACCCATGATGAACCAGAGCGCACAGAGAAATACTATTCCTTCCAGTCTCTCCATATGTGGCTCACATGCATTTCGAAACTAAAGTAGGAACATTTAGCCGACCAATAAAACATCTCTCAGTTTTACTAATATAAGCATAATATCAGATTTGAATTTGTACAACTAAGCTTGTTTAGCTCGATGGGTGGAGCAGTGCTATTACGACACGAACCACGTAGGCTGATCGTGGTCATCATAAAATGGGGAAACCGTAAGCATGATGAGTATAGTCTTGACCATGGCAGTGGGATGGCAGATCTGAAGCTGCAAACCGCGCAAAGGGTAGTTAGCAATCGATGTTTGCTTTGAAATAACAACTAAGATTTGGTATGGACAAGAAAGTACAGTCAACAAGTGACAAAGAAATGCAATTCTGCTGTCTCTCTATATGTCACGACATGCATTTGGAAACTCAAGTGAGACCTTTAGCTAACCAATTAAATGTGTCTGTTAACTAATATCGGTATCATATCACAATCATATTTGAACAACTAAGCTTTGGAATTTTGAGTGTTGTGTTGTTTAGCTTGAAGGGTGGAGTAATGCTAGTACGACAGAAAGCACCCACGCAGATCATAGTAGAGTAGATAAAAGGGGAAAACCCTAAGCATCAAGAGTAAAATCAGGAAAGTGGAACTAGCTGGACCAGTGGGTGGCGCACATGCTTTTCGAAACGAATATAGGAACAGGTGACTAATTAAATGTTCTCTGTTTTAGTAATATGAACATCATATCAGATTCATATTTCAACACGTAAGCTTTGGAATTATGAGTGGCATGTTGTTTCGCTTGATGGGTTGAGGTCTTGAGGAGCAGTGCTAGCATGACACGAAGCAGTGAAGCACGTACGATGATGGTAGTGAATATAAAGGGGGGAAACCATAAGCTTTACGAGTATAGTGATCGTGACATGGCGGATCTGAAGGTGCAAACCGGACAAAGCTACTTTGCAACCAATGTTTGCATTCAACTAGCCACGACAATTTGGTACGGACAAGAAAAGTACAGTAAACAATTTAAGATCTATTTTTCGGGTGAGATCAATAACTTAAGCACATATGGAAGAGTACCACCTCTCTTGCGACGCCGTGTAGGCCCCTGCTGATTCGTTGAGGGTGCTGCGGGTGCGATGGCTGTCGGCGGTGAGGAAGAAGACTTTAGATGGCAGACGGCTGGGTCGGGGGATAAATCCTGTTGCCGTGGACGAGGCAGTCGTAGGAGCGGCACCGGCAAGGTGGACGACGGCACCGATGAAGCGAGACGACGCGATGAAAGGATCCTGGTCCGGCGCCGTGGATGAGAGACGTCCATCTCTTGCAGTGGACGACGGGGTAGGGGTAGCGGCTCCGGCAAGGTGGAGGATGGGGTGGCGGACGGAGGAGGCTGGCCGCAGTGGGGAGGTTGTCGTGGCGCCGACGGTGTATGAATGGGGAAATGGAGGGGGAGGGGGGATCTCAAACTTTGGGACACGCTTGTCTGAAATGTGGGAAAGTTACGAACTTATCCCCCGTTTAAAATTTCGGACATCACGTCGGTTGGGGATAGGATGGTAATCTCGCATCTCCCAAATATTTGCCGGTAACGATTTCGGGCGAGGAGAGGGTGTTTTGCCGCCCACGGTTGGCGCCCATGGTGTATGAACGGGTCTGACAGGTAGGGCAGTTGTGTCACGTCTGAGGGAAGTTACACATCTGCCCCTATTTAAAATATTAGCCTACATCGATTTTGGACGAGAAGAGTTTGTTTTGCCACCCACCATGGATGAATCGGGAAATGGAGGGAGAGACACATGTCTTTCGGACGAGCTTGAATCAAATGTGTTTTGCCGCCCACGTTTGGCGCCCACCGTGTCTGAATGGGCTCAGAGGCCGTCGTGTCACGTTTGATTGAGGTTACTAGTCTACCCCTATCGACAGCAGTGTAAATCCGGTCGATAAGGATGTCAAGTGTCAGGGGTAGACAATAATTTCCATCTCGCAAACACTTGCTTCGGGCAGCCAACAAATGATAGTGGGTGTTTAGCCGCTTCGTTCAAAACTTGGGAGAATTAGCATTCATGTTTGCCCTGGGCCCTGGCAACTAAATCCAAATCCAATTTTTATTCGATTACGAATATCCATAGATAATTCTACGTTTTGTTATTTATTTCTTCAAAACCACAACAAAGATTTATTCCACCTTTATATATGATTATGATTTAGAAATGCCGTGATCTTCGAATTTAGTAGGTTGGATACACTTTGAGTCAAACAGTTATTTCATCCAATACAATATGCTCACACGAAAAACAGTTCACCTTATGTCAATCATACAAGTACTGAGGATTACCTCGCCTAAAAAATTCAGATCATTACAACACATGGACAACATAGGGGGTCTTACAACATAATCCATTCAGAGACATGACACAACATGCAAGTACAATAATCTAATGACAATTTCAACTGCTATCTAAAGAAGAACTGGGATTACCCTGGGCTTCAGATAGAAGAAGCAACAGGACCTCCTCTGTCTTCAAATGCAACATTCTTACTTCCTCCAATTCTTGGGTTGCTTGCATAATGCGTGCAGCTAATTGCATAATTTCCAGCTTCAAGATCGAGATTACCTCATTCATGGCAGCCACACCATCTCTTTCTGCCTCTAGTAGAGCCTTAAGAACTATAATATCTATGCTCAGACTGCTCTCCGGCTGTGTTGCCTCTGAACTGCTACCATCTGGTAACATGGATGGCGCACTCCTTCCACAAATAGATTCTGGGGTTGTACATTGTGTCCTAGTGT
Organism: Aegilops tauschii subsp. strangulata; assembly: GCF_002575655.3. NCBI lineage: Eukaryota > Viridiplantae > Streptophyta > Magnoliopsida > Poales > Poaceae > Aegilops > Aegilops tauschii. Next base: position 485,757,804 of record NC_053040.3, read on the forward strand.
GAACAGCATCCTGAAAGGTTTCCGCTGGACATAAGTAAGAGATAGTTATCGCATGATCCAGGCAGTAAGCTTACATGGTAAACGACATACGAATTATTGCCGAGCATGGCAAGCTATATTTAAATGGTTCGAAGCAGCATCAGCCGAAAAGAAATTAAAATGGTAAGATGAAACTAGGGATGTAAGTGGCAAATAAACGACATCCACCAGTCCCATCTAGTTAGTTTTTGCTAGCTCTCTGGTTCATTTTCCTCAAAAAACAAAAACTCTTTTAAACTATCAAACCACTAGTGGAATTTAATCGGGATTAAATGGGACCCAGTTGACATCCCTAGTTGAAAGGGAGTGTACCACCGCTATATTTAAGTTGCCAAGGCATCTAAGCAGTTGAAAGAATCTGAGAAAGCACTTAACAGTGTGGCCTCATATAAACTACGAAGACAGTCTTGTGATGAAGTTCAGAGGAAAAGTTAAGGACTCAAATGAACTAGGCATGCATTTCTTTATGATAGTACAGCAGGCACTGCTGACATATTGGCCAACTTAGGTATAGCATAACAAGTAACAAACAAGCATTCGAATCAAGCAATACAGCAAAGCAGACAACTGAACTATTTGTTATTCTGTAGGATTACAGGTTGAGGGCACAAGCCAAGAAAGCAGCCCACACACATTACATTTCACATGTACTAAAACGCACTGGCTTACCATATGTTGCTGTGAAGCCTCGCTGCTGTTGCAATGTTCTTTGAAGATATCGTCAGCATCCCGTGGTTGCAAATCTACTTGTTGTAGTTTATTCTGCACCCTCTATTTAGGTAAAATTAATTTTAATTGCATGCACTGGTTCGAATTGATCATCAATGGTTCATCTAAACTAATGAAAGAAGGGTGTGTGCATACACGACAATATATCTGCTTCCCTATATTTTTATGCTTGTTTGAGGTGCCAGCCCCAAAAGAACAAATATTTTGCTTGATGGGGTTGGCAGCTCCATAATTAATAGAAGCATCAAATTAGTCATGCAACTTGGGAAGATCAAGAACACACAAAAAAGTAATGAACAGAGGCTCGGAGCAGTGATGTAATAGCTAGCATCAGAAAATGTCGGGTAAAACGAACAAAAACTAGCGGAACCACATGCTAGTTTGCTGATGTGTAATTAAGCATAGAGAACATGAAGCAGTCTGATGGAACCAACAGGTGGCATCAGAACAACACCATTATCATAAATATAGCATGCAAGAAGTAAAATAGTAGGCAGTGATATCTAGGAAGTACAGTAATACTTAGGACAAAACTAAAGCATATTAACTATATGTGCACTGGTATGTAATTTAGCACATGTAACATGTTCACTGCCAGAAGTATGGCCCTACAGGTGCAAGCAGAATAACGCGTCTCATGAAAAACTGAATGATGCCCTGAAGAAATTCAAAGGTGCGGTGCTTATGCTAAGAAAGTGAACGTAGGCGCCGGCCGTTGGATAATAGTACCTGATTCTCGGCGGCGTATGGGTATCGTTGGCATACTTGATAGCTAAGGATAGTCGATGGTGCTCGTGTTGCGGTTGAGTTTGGGCCGGCCGTCGCCGTCGCTGAAGCGGCTCCGGTGCTACGGTTGCGGCGCCTGTTGACATACAAGAAAGCTCATCTGTGGTAAGTGAATAGTTGCACGATAAAGAGAAAAACCGAAGGAGTACAAATCGAAATAACCTGATGAGGCTGCGGCGTCGGTAAAGCAGGGCCGGTGGAGTTGAATATGGCGTCCGTGGAGCGGGTATGGTGCAGTGGACGAAGGCTTCGGCGGGCGCGTTGTACAGTGCTTTCGGTGAGGCGGATCTGTTGCGGCGGACGAGGGCTTGTATGAAGGGCCAGCGAAGGGACGGACGAGGGAGTCAGTGAAGGGCCTACACTGTGGTGGACGAGGGCGCCGGTTAAGCAGATCCGGTGCGGTGGACCATGATGGCAGTCAAGGAGATCTGGAGCGGTGGACAAGCCAGTCGCTGAAGCGGCTTCGGTGAAGGGGTGAGTTGGCAGTTGGGGGTTCCAAGGTGCGGAAGGTAGATCCGTCGGGGTGTGAGGTCCACCGCTGTGGCGGAGGACTAGATTCCGCGGCTTGCCGTGGTTGGGGGGTGGGGGGGTCGGGGAGGGGAGGGAGGGGCTCTGGGGAAGAATGTTGGGGCAAAGAGGGGAAAACAATGGAGTTACCAAAGCAGCCCTTTTCCGTTCATGTGGCAGGGGTAAACCAGGAATATCGCAGGGCTAAACTTTCAGGCGTGAGATATTTCGATGTGAGCGGGAAGTTTGAAAGCTTTTGGTGCCTGAAATTATATTCTGCTCTTGTACGGCCGACTATGATATCATGGCCGAGAATTTGTTTGTTTTGCACACAAAAAAAGTGCAAGTTTTGAAAATCAATGTCTCCAACTCGAAACTTAGATTGTCCATTCAATTCAAATATGGTTCATTGAGCTACTACAAGAAAATACCATCATACGGTCCAATTCAAATGAAATTCCAAATGTGTTTATCCTAAATATGATGACAAAAGCAAAAATGTGTATGTGTATGAATAAAGTGGATGATTATAAAGTTTGAACATGCCCGTATGTGTATATCTCTAGGTTTGATATATGAATTTGAAATCACGAAATCTCGGCTTAAAAAAGAACCTCTGTTTAAATGAATTACAAAAGCTAATGATGGAGTCGAATTCCAAAATTCCAATCTTAGGTTTGTAATTCTGGTACATCAAGGTATATCACGCATGTTCAAAAGTATCGTTATCTCATAGTCCAAAATGTGAAACAAATTGATCAACCATGAGTGCACACACTATTGACCATGTATATCTCAATTACGCTAAAGTCCCTCAAATATAGACACCTCACTCTTTATTCAAGGCCAACCCCCCCTTGTCGCCCACCCCCCTAGTCGCCCCCCACACACAGAGAAGTCGTTCTCTCCCCCAAACACCAACACACGAGCACATTAACACCCCTCTCTCTTCTAAAGTCTGGACCCCAATATAGGTCTCTATCACTTTGTCTCTTGCGCATTCACACATCTCTTCCCCCACTCTCTAGCTAGGTCTCCCGGCATCTCTCTTTCCCAAGCACACGCACTATGTAGAGTGTATCTTTCCCATACACACAAAACGTCGCCCCCAAACGTCTATCTCCCTAGTTATGTGGTTCTTGCACACTCACCTCACACACCACCCCCACTGCAAACAAGCACACTTTGTCTCCTTGTGCACCACTCTCCTCTTTCTATCTCTCCATCATGCGGACCCGCCCCAGCTCCTCCCTATATACATATATGTCGTGACTCTTTCCATAGCTCCTTAATGTATCATCATTCTCGATCTCGCACATTGTTCTCTACACCATCTATTCTAGATCTCTCATGAAGTCCCTATCACACACACGATGACTCGCTTCCCTTGCGTCTCCGTACATAGGCCAATTTCAAACAACATCAACATTGTCTCCCTATCTATACGCCATTTATGGACACAAACGCCCCCTCTCTTGCCCCTCTCTTCCTCTCTCTATCTCTCTCGCTCTCACACCCCTCTCCCACACACACTCGATATCTCTTCCAAATAGTCTGCTCCCCCCGCCCGCGCCCATGCTATCCCGCTACTACACATGTCACACCATTCCCCCTTCCCCTATACTAGGTTTACATCATTAGTAGTCTCTCTACTCCACATACACACACTCCCTCTCACACACAAACGCGCGCACAAACACACACAGACACGCACAAACACCCATTAATCTGGATCCTCATCTCTCCCCATGTCCGCATGTGTATCTCACACACTCACTCTCTAATTATGTATATGTGTCTCCACGTTACACAACACAAAGCCCCATGTACATGTCTCTCTCTATCCTCCACACACATAGACACAAAGAATCTATTATCATTGCCTCAGTCTCTAGACATATCACACACGCACACTGTCTCTCTCTCTCTCTCTCTCTCTCTCTCGCAAACACGCTCAACAAGGGTTTCCCCGTGAATAACTTACCGTCTATTCATCAACAGTCGTGGCAGTACGGCGAACACGAGACGTGAAAAAGAATAAATTTACACGTGCTTAGACCACCTAGTATGACTACTAGGACTAGAGCAAGCCAAAAAGTGCGCCGCCGTCACCCCCTCCTTATCGGCGATGGGAAAACCTTTGTTTTACACAGTCGAGAAGTCATTGTGCTAAGGCCTCACATGCTGCGGCGTTGAATAGAATGGAGATGCTAGTTTACGGAAACAAGTATCGATAATACGTTTGTATCTCTTATATTTCTTCTCTTATAAAAAACCGAGTTGGTGATGATGGTACGCGTGCCATCTTGCAATATAGACCGTCCGATCTATATCTGACGGATGGAAATTAAACTAAAGATACCCGCACCCCTCTCCACATTTACAGACAAGGCCTTTCCTCGTTCATCCTTATCTCCCACAACCACATTGTTGAGCAATTAAGAAAGGAAGCCTCTGGAACAAACTGGCCTGGTGGCCGCTACCGGCGTCGTCCATCCCCATGCCTCCGCTTAGTCCGACCACCAATCACCACCACGCCCCACTCCTCTTCACCTTATCTCCTATTTCTCGAGATATCATTAGTTTTTACACATGGGATTACTCCCGCATGGGTCAATCACAACAAGTGTTTCGTAAAAAAATGCATCTTGATGTCCCGTGCAATGCACGGATCTTGCTAGTACTCCTACAGAAGACTAAGTTGGTGATGATGGTGTGTCTGCCATCCGTCGTTTGTGACCATTAGATCTACATCAAACGACTGTGAGGTAAGTTGTTGCCTTTTCTCACCAACATCCCACTTGTCTACCAATTTGCAGAAAAACCCATAATTAGTATCTTAAAACCAACCACATCCCTCCCTGACCTCACCAGAACAGCCCAAGGAATATATTCTAATTGAAACATACTATATCTCTAGTGATATATGTATATCAAAATTAGAGTGTTTTGTATCAAGTTTGTGAATAAGTATTATTATAATTATGATTCGTTGCAACGCACATGAACATTGCTAGTATTTCCAACCATGCAATTTTTTTCCTAGTATTCCATAGTTTCGAGTTTTCCATCAAGATATTAGTCACTCATGGTTGATATTTACTTTCAATCATGTACACATATGCACTATGTAACTAGCCTTGCTTATTGGGTTCCAAAGCTTAACTTTCACTCCTACTTACAATATGTAGAGTATTTAACAAAAAACTACCACTTTCAACCAGCCCTAGGAAGAATCTATTGTACAAAAATAGCAAAAACATACCGAAAATTTCTTAATCCACGCCAAAAACAACGACCTAGTACCGATTAGGTTAGTTTAAACCCATTTATGACAGGGTTGGCCCACACGTCCGTGCTGACGAGGCAGCTTAAACCAACACATTTTGTTTGACCGTTGACACGAGGGACCCACATATGACCTTCTATCTTGTTATCCCCCCCTCAAATAATCATTATTTTTCCTGAACATTACTTCAAACAGTACTGATGCGTGTTCGTCGGTGGCGCCGGTGATGAGCGAGTTGGCCGCCGATCCTCCGGACGGGCCGGACGCCGCGCTGGCCTACGCACGGGTTGGAAGGCTGGTGATACGTCTCCAACGTATCTATAATTTTTGATTGTTCCATGCTATATTATATTCTTCTTTGGATGTTTAATGGGCTTTATTATACACTTTTACATTATTTTTGGGACTAACCTATTAACCGGAGGCCCAGCCCAAATTGCTGTTTTTTTGCCTATTTCAGTGTTTCGAAGGAAAATGATATCAAATAGAGTCCAAACAGAATGAAACCTTCGGGAACGTGATTTTCGGAACAAACATGATCCAGAGGACTTGGAGTGGACGTCAAGCAACCAACAAGGAAGCCACGAGGCAGGGGGGCATGCCTACCCCCCTGGGCGCGCCCTCCACCCTCGTGGCTCCACCGACCTACTTCTTCCTCCTATATATACCTACGTACCCCCAAACCATCAGGGACAGAGCCAGAACCCTATTTCCACCGCCGCAACCTTCTGTACCCGTGAGATCCCATCTTGGGGCCTTTTCCGGCGCTCCGCCGGAGGGGGCATTGATCACGGAGGGCTTCTACATCAACACCATAGCCTCTCCGATGATGTGTGAGTAGTTTACCTCAGACCTTCGGGTCCATAGTTATTAGCTAGATGGCTTCTTCTCTCTCTTTGGATCTCAATACAAAGTTCTGCTCGATTCTCTTGGAGATCTATTAGATGTAACCCTTCTTTTTGCGGTGTGTTTGTCGAGATCCGATGAATTGTGGGTTTATGATCAAGATTATCTATGAACAATATTTGAATCTCCTCTGAATTCTTTCATGTATGATTGGTTATCTTTGCAAGTCTCTTCGAATTATCAGTTTGGTTTGGCCAACTAGATTGATCTTTCTTGCAATGGGAGAAGTGCTTAGCTTTGGGTTCAATCTTGCGGTGCTCGATCCCAGTGACAGTAGGGGAAACGACACGTATTGTATTGTTGCCATCGAGGATAAAAAGATGGGGTTTATATCATATTGGATGAGTTTATCCCTCTACATCATGTCATCTTGCTTAAAGCATTACTCCGTTCTTATGAACTTAATACTCTAGATGCATGCTGGATAGCGGTCGATGTGTGGAGTAATAGTAGTAGATGCAGGCAGGAGTCGGTCTACTTGTCACGGATGTGATGCCTATATACATGATCATACCTAGATATTCTCATAACTATGCTCAATTCTATCAATTGCTCGCCAGTAATTCATTTACCCACCGTAATACTTATGCTATCTTGAGAGAATCCACTAGTGAAACCTATGGCCCCCGGGTTTTTTTCCATCATATTAATCTCCCGTCAACAAGCTATTTCTGGCGCCGTTTATTTTGCTTTCTTTACTTTTAGTATTTATCATAAAAATACCAAAAATATTATCTTATCATCTCTATCAGATCTCACTTTTGCAAGTGGCCGTGAAGGGATTGACAACCCCTTTATCACGTTGGTTGCAAGGTTCTTATTTGTTTGTGTAGGTGCGTGTGACTTGAGCGTGGCCTCCTACTGGATTGATACCTTGGTTCTCAAAAACTGAGGGAAATACTTACGCTACTTTACTGCATCACCCTTTCCTCTTCAAGGGAAAACCAACGCAGTGCTCAAGAGGTAGCAGCTGGCCCGAGCGTGACTCACGAGCGAGCAAGCCGCCGCGCTGGCCTTCGCTCGAGCCAGATGGCTGGCCTTAGCGCGGCGCGCGCGAGCAAGACGCCGCGCCGCCGTGCCAATCTAGCTAGCAAACCCTTCAGACAAGCAGCTGGACGGAGCTATCTTGGCTAGCTAGCGGCCGCGAGCGCCGGATGGAACTGGCATCCGGGCTGCCGCAAGATGGGCTCCGCATAGCCGGCGGTTTTGACCTCGCCTTCTGCCGGCGGCGGTAGCTGCGTCCCATGGCCGAGGATGACTAGGTGGACGGGCTGGAGGTAGGAGGTCACTCGGGGATTTTTGTGCAGACTGACATGTAGGTCCCACAAGTCATAACGCCCGGTCGAATAGAAGGCGTTGACTTAATGGGCGACATGGGCCCTGTTTGGATACTCTAAGTTAGAGGTTAGAGTTAGATTCTAACCCTGAACCAACTCTAACGAAAGTGGTGTTTGGATGGCAGGGTTAGATTGACAACAAATGTATCCAAACAGGGCCATGGGTTGAAACGTGCCTATAACGACACTTTGTGGAGTAGTCGTTTCTTGGTAGGGCTGGTTGGTAAGAGCATGTACAATGGTTGATAAGGTAGTCTTATATTAAGTCTGCCACGTATGCAAGTGGTAGTAGTTTCTTAGCATTATTAGTGGTTTCTTGCATTATTAGGGGTTTCTTGTAAGGAACAATGTACCACTAGCGACAAAAGGCGATTCTAGGTTGCGTTGTACTCCAACGAGTACTACTAGTGGTCGCGGGAGTGTATACCTCGTTTTGTGGGTTCAATCCCGGCCGAACGCACGTCGACCTTTTTTTTAAATAGTAACTTCGCTGCGAGCCAATATTTTACACAGGTAGTTTGAGTTTTGAAGTCAAACGGACGTGCGGCACCACAATCTGGGTGCACTGGATAGCCTATCCACGTGAACGGGTTTTCCTTCCCAGCATCTCGTGGCTCGCGTGCTCGCCCTAGCCGCACCTCGCTTGCAGCTTCCTCATCAGCTAGTAGCATATTTAAACTAGCGCCTCCCAATTAAGCCCGAGGAGCCGGAAAAGCCTGGCGGGCATTGGGAACTGTGCAATATGGCTCTGTACGTAAAGTGCTCTACTACTACTCTGTAGCTTGTGGCGTTGTACGCATGGACTTCACTCCATTATCGGCTCTACTATAAAAGAAATTCCTCTTGACGTGTTTTTTTTGAAACAGAGGCAAAAGCTTTGCTTCATCTCATTCATAAAGAAGGAACTACTAACAAAGTTCGACGAGATTCATTACACCTCCACAAATGGAAGCGAAAAGCCTAGTCTCGCTGTATCAAATAACTCGAATGTTTTGTCCCCACAGTAACCGTCTCTGATAAACATGCTGCTAGTGTGTGCGTGAGAGGAGCGGCTTAGTAGGCCAGCTACGTGAGAGGAGCGGCTAAATAGAGCACCGAGAGTACCCACTAGGCCACTACGCAGGTGTACTTTCCCTGCATTGATAGTACAACGATGGTTCTAGAGAACAGTAGTACCCTCCACTTCCAACTGTAGCTCCTTGGCCCTGAGATTCAAGAGTTCAAAACTGGTGCACTATACTAGAAGTACAGTACATCACACTACTAGTTGTGAAAGTAGTACTAGTACTGCTACAGTACGAGTACGCACTCCTCCGTCACATAATGTAAGACGTTTTTTGACACTAGTTGGCGTGTACAAAAAATAGCAAAAACATACCCAAAATTTCTTAATCCACGCCAAAAACTACTAGCTAGTGCCAAAAATTTCTTACTAGTGCTATTATTTACAGTATAATGCAATCCCATAACGTCCCATAATGCTATTACTAGTAGTAAATAATAGCCTCACCCCTTTGCTAAGGAATGATCTACAGTTGGAAGGGACGAGGCCCTGCGGTTACTACGCTCTTATCTCCTCCTCGCCAGTTCCCCTCCCCCGAAGAGAAGGCAGTTCGTCGCTGCTCCCATAGATTCGCTAGGCGGTTCTCCTCCTCGTGGGGGCTGGGAGACCTTGGACGACGATCCTCTGGGAGAAATCGCACGCCGCTCCGACGTCCTCACCGCCGCAAGACTCGGTGCTTCCTGCACCAATTTTTCAAGACGATGCTTAAAAAGGCTTGGGAAAAGGCCATGCTTGTTGGTCTTCCATGCGTCCTCGAGGAGAAGGTTCTTCTATGGGACAATCCTTCGAACAATCCACCGCTCCCTGGCCATGGTTGCACGTTGACTCCGCTAGAGTTGCCGACGTTGAGAGGTAGTCGGATTTTGTCCGATGAGCAGGTCAGTAATGGAGTTTGATCATGTAGTACTTAGTTATTCCATTTCCATCCCGTAATTTCTCCGCTGCCCACGACAGTGGAGAAATCCGGAGTTTTCTTGGACTCACAGGATATTACCGGAGATTCATTGAGAATTTCTCAAAGATTGCAAAACCTATGACCGAGTTGTTGAAGAAGGACACCAAATTCAATTGGACTGAGGAATGTGAGGCTAGTTTCCAGGAGTTGAAGAAACCTTTGGTTACAGCGCCAGTATTGATTCTGCCAGAGCAACGCAAGGATTATGAAGTATATTGCGACGCTTCACGTCGAGGACTTGGAGCAGTGCTAATGCAGGAGGGAAGAGTTGTTTCATATGCCTCACGACAGATTAAACCCCATGAGTTGAATTATGCTACACATGATTTGGAGTTAGCAGCCGTAGTGCATGCGTTGAAGACATGGAGACATTTTCTCATCGGAAACCATTGTGAGGTGTACACGGATCACAAGAGTTTGAAGTACATTTTCACGCAGAGTTGAATCTCAGGCAAAGGAGATGGTTGGAGCTCATTAAGGATTATGATATGAGATTGCATTATCACCCAGGAAAGGCTAACGTAGTAGCCGATGAGTTGAGCCGCACGAGCCATGTCAACACGCTCATGACCGGAGAGTTACCCAAGGAGTTAGCCGAGAATCTTCGTGAACTATGTTTGGAAATAGTTCCAAGAGGCTTTCAAGCAGCATTGGAGATTCAGTCTACTTTGATGGATAAGATCAGAGAAGCTCAGAAGACAGACAAGGAGATTGCTGAGATAAAGGAAAGGATGAGTAAAGGAAAAGCCAAGGGATTTCGTGAGGATGAACACGATACCTTATGGTTTGAGGACTGCGTTTATGTGTCCAATGATCCAGAGATCAGGAAGTTGATCTTGCAAGAGGCCCATGATTCGCCGTATTCAATTCACCCAGGAAATACCAAGACGTACCTGGATTTAAAGGACAGTTTCTGGTGGACCGGATGAAGAAGGATATTGCGGAGTATGTAGCAGTTTATGATGTATGTCAGAGAGTAAAGGCAGAGCATCAGAAGCCAGCAGGATTGTTACAACCATTGCCGATACCTGAATGGAAGTGGGATAAGCTAGGCATGGATTTTATCACGGGATTGCCCAGGACTCGTTCAGGCTATGACTCGATATGGGTTGTAGTCGATCGTTTGACGAAGGTAGCTCATTTCATCCCAGTAAAGACCACTTATACCAGTGCTAAGTTGGCAAAGATATACATGACCAGGATCGTATGTCTGCATGGAGTTCCGAGAACAATTGTATCAGATAGAGGAACCCAGTTTACTTCAAAGTTTTGGAATCAGTTGCACGAGACTTTGGGTACCAGGCTAGAGTTCAGTACAGCCTTTCATCCACAGACAGAAGGACAAACCGAAAGAGTAAATCAGATTTTGGAGGACATGCTGAGAGCTTGTGCGCTTGATTAGGATCTAGTTGGGACGACAATTTGCCATATGCAGAGTTCTCTTACAACAACAGTTATCAATCTAGTTTGACGATGGCCCCTTTCGAAGCTTTGTACGGAAGGAGATGCAGGACACCGTGTTGTGGGACGAAGCTGGAGACTGTCAGTTGTTTGGACCAGATTTGATTAAAGAGTCTGAACAGAAGGTGAAGTTCATCCGCGATAGGCTCAAGGTTGCCCAGTCCAGGTAGAAGAGCTATGCAGATTCTAAACGCAAGGAGACAGTTTACGAAGTCGGAGATAGAGTTTATCTTCGTGTGTCACCACTTCGAGGAGTGAAGCGCTTTGGAGTTAAGGGAAAGTAAGCGCCACGTTTTGTAGGACCATACAAAGTTTTGGAGCGTATGGGAGAAGTTGCTTACAAGTTGGAATTGCCCGAAGGATTGACGGGAGTTCACGATGTGTTCCACGTATCCCAGCTGAAAAAGTGCCACGCAGAGATGGACGAGCTACCACTGAGAGATACAGTGCCACTGGAAGCGATTCAGTTGGATAGTGATTTGACCTACGAGGAGAAACCAGTTAAGATTCTTGAGTTTGCCAGCCGAGTCACCCGCAGCAAGGTTATCAAGTTTTGCAAAGTTCAGTGGAGTCACCATACCAAGGAGGAAGCTACCTGGGAGCGAGAGGAAGATCTACGGAAGGACCACTCTCACCTATTTTCTAGCCAGCCCGAATCTCGAGGGCGAGATTCATCTTAAGGGGGGTAGGTTTGTAACATCCCAAATTTTTAATTTGGAATTTTATACATTAGATCATCATGCATAACATACTTTATTGCATTTTGTTTTGCGATCCTGGAAATTCCACGCAACTCAAGGACCCACGGAGAGAGTTGGGGATTTCGTTATTTGCATATTTGGGTTTTCTCAAATTTTGAAAATAGGATCATTTGTTTTAATTATTTTTCTCTCCGAAAATATTTCATATCAAAATATATGAGAGGGGATAAAATGACTTCTCCACAAATAATGAAATATTAGAGGAAAAATATTAAAAACAAATATTTGATTTTATTTGGATTTTATTTGAATTAGGAAAAATACGCATTTTTCAAAATTGCATTTTAGGCCCAAATAAATGTTCATCTTGTCCGGCTTATTTTTGGAGGACGGGGAAAATTTATTTCGGGATTTTTGGAGTCCGTTTAGTATTTCTTTTCTTACTTTTTCTGCATGTCCGAATTATTTAAAAAAAAAGTCAACCGACTCCGGGTCGTACCCGAGCGGGACTCCTCGGGCCGGCCTTTATAAGCCGCGACCTCGGTGTCCCAGCTTACCCGAGCCGCCCCGCGAAACCCTAGCCCCGCCCCGATCCGCGCCGCCGCCGCCGCCGCCGCCGCTGCCGCCGCCGCCCCGCGCCGCCGCCGCCGCCCCTCGCTGGACCTCGCCGCCGCCGCCCGTAGCCGCCGTCGCCGGAGTCCCGCCGCCCCTCGCCGGACCTCGCCGCCGCCGGAGGTAGCCGCGCGCCGCCGCTGGTTTTCTTCGAAAAACCGATGTTTTTTTAGGAAACCGCAATTTTTTTATAGATCGGTTTAGTTTTTTTCCGGTTTATTTATTTTGCGGACGTTCGTCCGTATGTTCGTTTTAACGAACGGTTTCCGTCATTTAACCGCAGACAGCGAACGTTCGTTCGTTAGCCTGTTCGTCAGTTTTTCTTTTTCTCGGATTTTCCGCGATTATTTTCGATCACGATTTCCGATTTGTTTTTCGTTTTAGTATAACTTTTCACTCGTTTATCGGAATCAGGCGATTCAAGCGCCTAGAGTTTCATCTCGAAACCCTGTTTAACCAACTCAAACAAGTTTTTGCTACTGTAAAATTTGACTTAGGTCCAGATTAGTAAACGAAGCTTGTTTCTTTCGTTGTTTGAGTTTCGTTGCTTCGATCGATTTGATTCTTTTTGCAAACCGGAGTTCTTAAGTTGAACTTTCTGGTTAGATCTCTTAGTTTGAGTTCTATTCATGCACCCTTGCTTGATTGCTTATGTATGTATTGTTTGTTTGCGTTAGAGTACCCGGAGTGCGAAGCGTGGTACTACGAGTCTCTAGGTTTCACGGATCATCAGCAAGGCAAGTAACACTTTGATCATACCTCTTTACCACCCAGTTTTATTGCACTAGATCAATCCTCAAACAATTGCATGATTAGGATCTGATTAATATGTGGGTTTTGGGAAGTAGATGAGGTAGTACCTATTGCCCTGTTTACTATCAAACCTTTGGGAGTACTTCTACGTTTGCTTATATTGCTATGCTATGCTCGTAGACGTGGATTGGGTTTGAGAGTTTTCCATGACAGAAGTGAGACTGTTAATTAATGGTTCAACTTAAGGTGGCTACTTTAATTTACATCTGGGTGGATTGAGGCACCTGGAGAATCCAGTGTTGCCTGTATTTTTGGATATCCCGGAGTACCCGTGTGATCATCCTATGGACCGCCACCCAGGCTCAAAGGGATCATGAGATTATTCATGCTAGAAACTTCCGTGTGCAGCCACAAGCTATTATGGGCTCTAGCATAGTTGAGTAGGTTACATGACCTCTTGAAGAGGTGGGCTAGCAGATGTAGGGGAAAGTAGGTGTAACTGTCCACCCGGAGTAAAGAGTAGTGTTTCTGAAAGACTGTGTCTCAGTCATCCGTTTCTCAAACACCATGTAGTGCGAGAAATCAAGCGGAGGCGATCGAGTCTTGTGGGGAAAAGTGCACAAACCTCTGCAGAGTGTACAATCTAATCATGGTTAGCCGTGTCCCCGGTTATGGACATCTTGAGTATCTAGTTCTTGGATTATCATGTGAATCTCATCATCATGTTACTTAATTTAATTTGATTGGGTTAATCACGTTCTTAATTGGGATTGAGTTGGAGGTACCTTCTCAATGTTTAACAACCACCATGATAGTTAAATAAAATTTATTCCTTTGTGGTAGGGAAAAATTGGCTTTTTGCAAAACTGTAACCATAGAGCTTTCCACCAGCCAAATATGCATGTAGTGATAGCATTATTCTGTTCATTACTCTCTATGTGTTACTTTGCCAGCATATTCCATATGCTGACCCGTTGTCGGGCTGCAACGTATCATGTTGCAGACTTTTCAGACAACGAGTAAGGAGCCTTAGGCCGTGGTCTTATACTCAGTGATGCCGTTGGAGTTGATGGACTCACTTTATCTTCCAAGCCTTCCGCTGTTATCGTATTTAGATGGCCTTAAGCCATATTTATTGTAATGAGTTCTCTCTTGAACTATTCGATGTAATAAGTGTGTGATTGCTACTCTGTTATAAATCCTTCAAGTACTGTGCGTGTCAGCATTACCGATCCAGGGATGACACTGATGCACAGAGACTAGACTGTTTGAGGTCTGGTCGCTACACCGGTTTGTGACTTAGAGTCATACGGATCAGTGTCAAAGCTTGCATCGACGTAACCATTTACGACGAGCTCTTTGTCACCTCCATAAACGAGAAACATATCCTTAGTCCTTTTCAGGTATTTCAGGATGTTCTTGACCTCTGTCCAGTGATCCACTCCTAGATTACTTTGGTACCTCCCTGCTAAACTAATAGCAAGGCACACATCAGGTCTGGTACACAGCATTGCATACATGATAGAACCTATGGCTGAGGCATAGGGAATGACTTTCATTTTCTCTCTATCTTCTGCAGTGGTCGGGCGTTGAGTCTGACTCAACTTCACACCTTGTAACATGATGTCTACTACACAACTTTATTCTTGTAGACACGTGTTGGGCCTCCAAGCGCAGAGTTTTGTAGGACAGTAGCAATTTTCCCTCAAGTGGATGACCTAAGGTTTATCAATCCGTGAGAGGTGTAGGATGAAGATGGTCTCTCTCGAACGACCCTGCAACCAAATACAAGAAATCTCTTGTGTCCCCAACACACCCAATACAATGGCAAATTGTATAGGTGCACTAGTTCGGCGAAGAGATGGTGATAAAAGTGTAATATGGATGGTAGAAATATATTTTTATAATATGTATAAATAAAAAAGCAAGGTAGCAAATAGTAAACAGGCACAAAAATGGTGTTGCAATGCTTAAAAACAAGGCCTAGGGTCCGTACTTTCACTAGTGCAATCTCCCAACAGTGTAACATAGTTGGATCATATGATTATCCCTCAAAGTGCCATAAAGAATTACTCCCGAGTTCCTATTAGCACAGAACAAAAGATAGAGATTGTTTGTAGGGTATGAAACCACCACAAAGCTATTCTTTCCGTTCAACTATTCAAGAGTTCTCACTAGAATAACACAAAGCTATTCTTTCCGTTCGATCTATCCTAGAGTTCGTAATAAAATAACACCAAAGCAAGTTCATATTCATAATACTCAATCCAACACAAGGAACTACAAGGGGACCCCAAAGTTTCTATCGGAGAAAAGATAATAAGAACGTGCATCAACCCCTATGCATAGATTACCCCAATATCACCATGGGAATCCGCGAGTTGGATGCCAAAACACATATCAAGTGAATCAATATGATACCTCATTGTCACCTCGAGTATTCATGCCGCAAGACATACATCATGTGTTCTCATATCTGAATAAAGATTCAATTCATCACAACAAGGGTATAGAGGGGAGAAACATCATATGATCCGACTATATTAACAAAGCCCATGATATAGATCACGAGAGAGAGAGAGAGATTAATCACATAGCTACTGGTACAAACCCTCAGCCCCGAGGGTAGACTACTCCCTCCTCATCGTGGTGGCCGCCGGGATGATGAAGATGGCCACCGGAGATGATTCCCCCCCTCCGGCAGGGTGCCGGAACGGGTCTAGAGTGGTTTTCGGTGGCTACGGAGCCCTGCAGCTTTTATTCTTTGCCTTCCAAGTTCGTACAATGCTCAATTTGCTCTTACACTAAATGATCTCACACTTTTAGAAGCAATTTTTATTGCCTTATTGCACCAATGACAACTTACTTGAAGGATCTTGCTCAATCCTTAGGTAGGTATGGCGGACTCTTGAAAATAAGATTTGGGTTTAATGATTTTTGGATGCGCAAGTAGTATTTCTACTTAGTGCGGATTTTTTGACTAGCAAAGATGTGGGGTAAGCACCACATGTTGAAGGATCTATGACAATATGACTTCTATGTGAATATGAGCAAACATAAATCATTACGTTGTCTTCCTTGTCCAACATCAACAATTTTGGCATATAATATCTTGATGGGGGCTCACAATCACAAAAGATTTCTATGGTAGTGTATTTATATGTGAAAGTTCTCTTCCTTATACTAATTATTCATGAATTGCTTGTATGACTAATATTGTGATTGTCAAGGCTCAAAAGATTTAACTTTCTAAACCCAATGTGAAGCTACCACTAGGCATGATATGATTTCATCTTCATGACATTCAATTTATTCAACAATTTACTCATAGGATATAAGTTAAGCACAAGAGTAAAAGACAAACTATTCCAAAAAGATATAAGTG
Source organism: Aegilops tauschii subsp. strangulata (assembly GCF_002575655.3). Classification (NCBI taxonomy): domain Eukaryota; kingdom Viridiplantae; phylum Streptophyta; class Magnoliopsida; order Poales; family Poaceae; genus Aegilops; species Aegilops tauschii. The sequence continues at coordinate 485,774,327 of NC_053040.3, forward strand.
AAGATCATGCGAGTAGTTAAGCAAATGGGTAGCTAATTGAGGACTCTCTCTTATTTAAAACTTTCAGATCTAAGTATTTTATTTAAACAGCAATCAAAACAAAAAAAAAATTACATTCTAAATATAGCACAACTCATGTGAAGAAGCAAAAACTTAGGCTCAACCGATACTAACAGATACTTGTTGAAGAAGAAAGGTGGGATGCCTACCGGGGCATCCCCAAGCTTAGATGCTTGAGACTTCTTGAAATATTATCTTGGGATGCCTTGGGCATCCCCAAGCTTGAGCTTTTGTGTCTCCTTAATTCCTCTCATATCACGGTTTTCCTAAATCTCAAAAGCTTCATCCACACAAAACTCAACAAGAACTCGTGAGATAAGTTAGTATAAACTAATGCAAAAACCTTATCATTCTCTACTGTAGCAAATCACTAAAATTATTATTCAACATTGCATACTAAATGCCTCTGCATATTTAATACTCCTATCCTCAAATAGGATCATTAAACAAGCAAGCATATGCAAACAATGCAAACACAACAGCAATCTGCCAAAACAGTACAATGTGTAAAGAATGCAAGAGTATCAATACTTATTCAACTCCAAACATTATGAAATTATACCACACTGTAGAATATTTATTAGATCTCATTTTGCAAAAAGTTTCAACATGTTATCACATTCTGACTTTCCTCGGGAATTTTTGCAACATCGATAAACTTTCTGTTTTCAAACAGCAACATGTATACTTGCAAGATAAGCATGGCAAAGGCTATCAATGCCACTTTTATTGAAAAAAATATGCAAAGCATTATCCTAAATAACAGTAAGCAAATCCTAACAAAATAAATTGACGCTCCAAGCAAAACACATATCATGTGACGAATGAAAACATAGCTCAAGTGAGGTTACCGATACTGTTGGAGACGAAAGAGGGGATGCCTTCCGGGGCATCCCCAAGCTTAGTTGCTTGGATATTCCTTGAATATTAACTTGGGGTGCCTTGGGCATCCCCAAGATTAGGGTCTTGTCACTCCTTATTCTCCTCATATCGTCATCTCACCCAAAACTTGAAAACTTCAATCACACAAACTTAACGGAACTTCGTGAGATAGGTTAGTCTGATAAAGAGCAAACCATTTCACTTTGGTATAGTCAAAGACAAGATTCATAATTGTTTCCACACAATGCCTACTGTAGCATCTCATTTCCACAATTTATATTGAGCAATATAAGTCATAGAAACTAGAAAACAAGCAAACTATGCATTGAAAACAGAATCTGTCAAAAACAGAACAGTCTGTAATGATCTAGATAACTACCATACTTCTGCTACTCCAAAAATTATTAAAAATTATGACCACGTGAGAAATTTGTATGTTGAACTTCTTCAAAAAGAATCAACTCAATAGCACTCTTCTGTTAAAAATTAGACCTATTTTCGTTAGCGCAAAAGTTTCTGTTTTTCAGCAGAGTCAAATCAACTATCACCTAACATGATCCCAAAGGCTTTACTTGGCACTTTATTGAAACAAAAGCTATAAAAAATGATCAATACAGTAGCATAATCATGTGAACACACAAAAACAGTAAGTAAAAGTGTTGGCTTGCCTCCCAACAAGCGCTTTTCTTTAATGCCTTTTAAGCTAGGCATGATGATTCAATGATGCTCACATAAAAGATAAGATTTGAAACACAAAGAGAGCATCATGCATCATAAGTTCCTCTCTCATAATAATTTTCAGTAGCATCATGAATAGATTCATCAATATAACCATTACATAAAGCATTCTCTTCATGATCCACAAGCATAGAAAATTTATTACTCTCTATGGCATACATGTCATCATAATAATCATCATAGAAAGCAACTTTATTGCCATAGTCAGTTGAGACCTCTTCCAAAATAGTGGATGTATCACTAAATAAAGTCATTACCTCTCCAAATCCACTTTCATCAATATCGTAATGAGATTCAACACCCTCCAAAATAGTGGGATCACTACTACCTAGAGTTGACACTCTTCCAAACCCACTTTTATCAATGTAATCATCATAAATGGGAGGCATGCTATCATCAAAATAAGTTTGATCAATCAAAGTAGGGGGGCTAAAAAGATCATATTCATTAAACATAGCCTCCCCAAGCTTGGGACAAACATTAATTGCAGCAAATAAATTCTCAAACATGTCATTCTCATCAAACATAGCATCCCCAAGATTGTGGCTTGGCATATCATAAGCATAATCACTATCATCATTAATAGTATGAATAGAACCAATGATATAACAATTGCTATCATCATAATTTCCCAAGTTGGTGCCAAAAAGATTTCCAATATTATAAGAAGTATCATTATCTTCCCAATCATAATCATCACTGGTGCACGTCGGTCCTAAACAAACGGTTTTTTATCCCTTTCCGCGACGGCCTTCGGAACCGTCGCCAAGTGAGTGTGTGCGCTAGGGGGTCCTGCCCACACGACCCAAAAACCGTCGGGGATATGGAACAGTGATCCAGAGGCCTTCCAAAATGTAATAGTGTGCGATGCAGCACACACTAAATTCTTTCGCACGTGTGGTATCGGTGATTAAGCATTTCTAATGACGCAGTGAAACCATACGGTCTGTCGTAACGAACCGTTTGGGAAACAGTATGTAAGGTACACAGTCCAACATATGAACTGTGTGTGATTTGTGCCCTATCGCACACGAGTTTTCTGCGTAACCCGTCTGCCATGCTAGACTCCATCGCACACGTTTTCCAACAATTACCGTCTGTGATAATGTTCTATCACAAACGGTTTAGGAGGCCCTTCGCACACATACAAGTGCTGCAGACCGTTTGTGATTTGTTTGGTATCACCGACGGTTGCCGCAAGAGTGACGTGTGCTTTTCGTTTGGGATCCCACACGTTTCCTGAAAAAATATGACTGGGATTGTATTTTGCATTGTGCACGGTTTACTCCCAGTTCTCGTGTGCGAGAACGCGATATCACAAACGGTTCCGGAGAACCTACGCACACATAGTAGCACTGTGAATCGTTTGCGATCTGCCATGTATCACCGACGGTTCCAATCGATTGATGTATGCTTTCCGATGTGGATCGCACACACTCATTTAGTTGAACCGTGTGCGGAGCAATTGCCAGGTTAAAACAAAAATATCCCATTTTTTGAATCGGCACGCAAAAAGCAAATTCGCCACAATATTCAATTGAACAAATAAAAAAATACCATTTTGAATCAGCACGCAAAAAGCAAATTCACCACAATATTCAATTGAACAAATAGTGTCCACAGGAAGAACATTCATCAGATTTCGCAACAATTGAATTGAACATATGGTAGCTAAATTCCAATGATTTGTCCACACATATATGCTTTACATAATTAATCATAGTGTACGAAATACGAAGACCTCATCAGATGGAAAATAATGGATCCATGCGTTATAGGTTTAGCGGCTAACTCTTACTCAATGTTTTAGGAGAAACCATGCTGAAATCTTCATCATCACCAGTGGGATTGATGTAGTGATCCAGGAAGAAGTCGCTAATAAATCTTTGAACCATCAGCTATTCACCAGCCGGGAGCGGTTCAGGGGTTCCTCGGTTTTAAGATGAGCTGCAGTATTTTTAAGATCAGAATGTGCCATATGAGTGGAGTAGAATATATTAATTAAGATAGACTTACTGGTACTAATTCGCGAGGATCGTCACAACTATCAGCAGATTTGCAGATGGAGATCATGTGTCTACAAACATAGTATCCACAAAGGTTGGTCCCTTCTTCTTGCTGAGGACACTGAAATTTTTTGTACAAAATTAGTCATGTATTTGTCCTGTTAGGAACAACCTAACCGGTGTTAGATGTATTATTTTTTCTTTGGACAAAATAGAAAGAGGTTTATTTAGAAGCTTGAACATTTGACTAGCGTAAGTAAAGGTATTTGCAGACTGTTGGATAAATTTTCTGAAAATAACGGATTTCGGTGTGTTACCGGAGAAACGATCTCGTGCTGCAGAGGTTGTTCCGTCTTGAACAGGTTCCCTTTTTTAGTTTCCCACAATGCGAGCACACTGCAAATGATGATGAATTTTGACAACATCAATTATTGAACCAGATATGAATGCAAATTAATTTCAACATCATAGAATTCAATACCTATCCAAGAATTGCTGAAGATGCGTCAGATCCTGAGCGTTTGTTGACTCTCTGAGAGAATCGATGTAGTAAACTGTGTTCTTGTTTGGAACAATGAATACCAATATCCAGTGATTACTACATATTAAGAAAGCCATGAACTTACGAATGATGTCGAAATCTGAAAGACAATCGGTGTATGCGTGGTTGTTTACTTGATTTACCCATCATGATATGGCCAGAGAAATGATTCTACATGGGACGTGTTTTCGAAGACACGGACGACCATGTTAATGGCCCAGTCCCGTCGGTCCTTTTCATGTAATGTTGTGCCATTTGCTAATGCAGGATCTATGAAATACACACTCTCACTTTGTCTTCTCTACGCGTTCAATCCCCCGAGAGGAATAAAATACAGCTAGCTGTTTATCATTTACAGCCTTGTATGGAGAAGTTGATCAGAGTTTGTTAAGTACTTACAAAATCACGCATCTAACAAGAGTGGCATAGAGCACGTTGAAGTTGAAGAAGAGATGTAAGTCCTCGAAACTCACAATGATGGAACCAGCATCGTGTCGGAAATGATCTCTGTTGTAGTGGACTAGCAAATGGTGATGACCTTCTGACATTTGATCCATGCAATATTCATGTAACTCGCGGCAACTGGAGCTGCACTCATCAAAGTATTCGCCAACAAGAAATGGCTGACCATGGGCGTAATTGCGTGCTTCAAGTACGTCTGCTTTTATTTTAGCAAGCAACAATTCTACTTCTTCATCATCCATGGCGTCAGAAATAATATTACTCCCTGATTCGAACAAGGTGCTGTTAATTTGGTTCTGGGCGATGAGTGATTTAAGTAAGAGGCAATCGTTCTCTTTCCTCTTCACTTTCCCACTGCGCTTCCTCGTGGTCGTGGGTGTAGCCTTTTTGGCCACTTCCTTCTTGGTACTTGAAGCATTTCTGGCAGAACGTCTGGTTGCCTGCACGGTAGACTAGCGAGCAGACGGTGAAGCTTGGACGGACTTCTTAGCAGACTGTTTATCTATGCCGGACCGCTGAGCTGGTGGTGCTGCAGTGACCGACTGCTGGGCTGTAGGAGCAGAGGCATCATTCTGCTGACCATGCATTGAAGCTATGTCGGGTTTCTGCGTAGGTGGTGCCAACTTGTCGGTGTGCTGAGGAGGCCGTGCCAACGCGTTGGTTTGCTGAGCAGGAAGTGCTGACGCATTGGTATGCTGATCACGCGCCTGCGGATCGACGGACTGATGAGCTGTCGGTTCTGGACCTATAGACTGCTTAGCAGACGGTTCTGAAGCATCAGACTGCTTAGCAGTCTGTTCCACCAGGTTGGTCTACTGAGCATGTGCTGCAACTGGGTCTCCCCCCGCTGCTTCAGCGGCCGGCAACTGAATCGGTGGTGCGTCATCAGCAGTTGTAGGCCTTGCCACTGGCTACTTTGGGGTAGAGGATGACATGGCACTACAAAAAAATACACTTCCGTGATGATACGTGTTTGTCACAGTAGGTCGCGTTTTTTTTTCATGCATGTGCATCCATGACGATTTTATGACAGAATCAAGATAGTCATACCTGTGCTGTCGTAGAAGTGTTCCATGACATTACCAAAATTATCATCACGGAAGTGTCCACTTCCATGACGATAAATCGCGCGTCACAGAAGTGCTTTCGTCAAGGGTGATCGACACGTGGCATCCACCGTAACGGAACGCCGTTAAGCTATCGGGTCCGATTTTGGATCCGATAACCCGCTAACAACCCCGACCAATGGGGATTTTCCACGTGTAAAATCATCATTGGCTGGAGGAAACACGTGTCGGCTCACCGTTGGGACAGATGTCATCCACTCATTGGACCGAAGGCGCCTATGATACGTCGACACGTGGCACGGCCGAACAGAGGCCCATTCCTGTGAAAAGGCCGGCCCATTTGACTTGGTCAAAAGGTGGCGGGCCGGCCCACGGAAAACCTGTTAACGGCCTGTTCGCGTATAGCCCATTTACAGCCCGCTAACCCAGGGCCCGTTACGACCTATCTGAATGAGGCTCAGTAGCGTCATCTGGGCCGTCCAATATGATTCCAGCCCATTTTAAGTTCCGTCCCATGTATGGCCCATGACGTCTTTCGGCCCATATGAGGCCCTTTGTAACTCTTGGCCCATTAACGGCCCGTGGTGAAACTGGCCCGTAATGAACAGTGTATCACTTTATACCCATTAACGGCCCATTAATCCATTGGGCCGTTTGTAGCCCATGTTATCTTTCGGCCTTCTCAGGGCCCATTTATTCTTGGTCTCATTTCCAGCATTCGGTTACTTACGGCCCGTTACTGCCATTTTCTGCTTGTGGGCCAAATTCAGCCTGTGGTTAGAGTCGGCCCGTTTGTGGCCCGTTAATACGTTGGGCCGTTTTCATAGCGTCATCAAATACTGACTATTAACGACGGCCCGTTATGGTCGGCCCATGAATGGACGACTCCAACTCTAGCCCGTTTACGGCCATAATGCGGTCTGTTTTTGGCCCATGTTTGGCCAATCGATCATACGGCCCGTATAAGGCCCATTGATGATACGGCCCGTAGAAGGCCCATTGTTTCTACGGCCCGTAGAAGGCCCATTGTTTCTAGGGAGAGTAGAAGGCCCATTGTTTCTACGGCCCGTAGGAGGCCCAGTGTCACTACAGTAAATATGTAGCCCATGGCCTATTAAAGGCGGGAAACTACTATAGGTTTAGACCTGCTAATGGCCCAAGATGATTATAGGCCCACGTTTTGGCCCATATGAGTAACGGGCCGGCCTGAAGACCGACAACACTGAGATCCACTGAACTTTCCGGCCTAAATTACAGCATACCGACCAAAGAATAAACCCAGACTATACAATAAAGAAATTACGGCATCTTACATCCACTGGGAATCAAAGTTCGCTACCGGTGATAATAAAGCGCAACATGACCGCAGATTACATACACTAGGCATCAAAGGTCGCCACCAGTGCATATACAAAACTGAGAGCACTTCAGAAGGCCCTAGACCTGGCAAGGTCGGGCCCCGCAAGCAGCCGAACAATTTGACGAGACCTCAGTCGTGTCAACGATAGATGCTTCATCCCTAGTTGTATGGCACCATAGTGCGCAAGGCAGTCCCCTGGCATATTCATTACATGTTTGACTTCTAGTCGGAGCTGAGCTGAAGCAAGCCTTTCCGCTTTAAGTTGAGACTGAAGAAGTCGAACTGATTGATGCAGCGACTGCACAGAGGTTGTCTCACACCTGCTGGTGAGTAGCTTCAACTCACTGTCTTCATCAAGACAGGACCTTGGAGTCATCTCGCTGTCCTCAAGATGGTTTGGCTCACTATCTTTCCTAAAGTTTTGCCTGCATAAGAGATACGACTCTGAAAGTAAAACAAGGAGACACGTAAGAGGTTTCACAATTATATAAGCAAATAAATGGATCTGTTCTGCATAAGGAACATGTTTTTACAACTACAATTTAAAACTAGTAGTTGTTGCAAGCATCCAATCAGATGTAAACAACAGTGGAGGAAATGATGCCTATCCAAATCTATACTAGAACAAAGTTTGAAGGCTTGAGAAGGATGAACTTACATTACATGTTAACCCGGGCTGGACAAAGCCCTTCTCCATGTTGATGGAAGGATAATTCAATAAATTCCCCAAAGGAAATTCTTTATAAGCGTTGCCATTATTTACATTTTGCAAAGAGTAAATATAGAACAAATAATATTGGAAGAAATAGAGGATAATGAAGCTCAGGTGCAGACTGATGATACATAATCAAATAGCATTTAATTAAGTACAACGTTACAAGGAAAAAGGTACTGACAAGAGGAATGCAGACATCAACGTGTGCAGTGGCATTGGCTTTATTCTACATTTTGGTAAGAGTAAATGTAGATATGATAATTTGGAGAAAGTGGAGGGCAGGGCAGATAAGATGCAGAGTAATGCTAGACAATCAACTATCTCGGGATGCATGTACAGTAATACCACCACCGTCCATTATTACTTGTCGCTCAAATGGATGTATCTAGCACTATTAAGTTCTAAATACATCCAATTGATTAACAATTAATTCGATACGGAGGGAGTACATGACAAAAAGTACTTACATGAGCAATCCAAAACTTCATAACCATTGTGTTAATTCTACATTTATCTAAGAGTAAATATAGATCTTATAATTTCAAGCAAAGGGAGGATAAAGAAGCGAACATTTACAGTGATGCTACATAATCAAACAACAATGAGTGTAAGTATGCTGACAAAGGGCAAGAGGTACTGATAAGAGCAATGCAGAGCCCAGTATTGTCGTGAGATCCTATGATCCTTTGAGCAAGGAGATTCATCTGAAATTAGTTTTCATACAAGAGAGAAGGTAAGGCACATGCAGAAATTTAGGAGTTCAAATTTTGAATTGATATCATAGACAGTACCTGACGCTGGGCTCTCAGCAGTTCTAATAGGGGTTTGGCCACTGGAGTAGGGGTAGAGTCTGGTACAGTCGGGCCTGTGTTTTCTGTGGCTGCTGATCTATCTGATTTAACAAGTATCACTACCTTTTCCAAATACCTAGTTTGTACTCCTTGAGGATCTGCACTCACCCTCTTGCTTTTGGACATCTATTACGAAAGGACAACATTTGACTGGAAAAACATAGTATGACGACACATGGAATAGGTACAGAAAATGGATAGGTATGGCATATACTCATATATGATGCTTAAACTAAGCAGATGGTGTAACAAAGTAGAAGTAATGCAAGAGGTCAGGTGCAAAATATGTGCGACCAATACAACCTTGCCATTTTAGAGCATGCACCCTGATGGGTGAATAAGATAGGCCATCCTCCACCATGCCAAGTTTGTTAGCCAGTGGATTGTTCCGCAATATTCCTCTCGTGCACCCATTCTCATATTCATTTTGATAATGTTCAATACCTGACATGCATGAAAACATAAAAACAAGTGAGATTATCTTTGTAATGCAGAAGTGATTCTAATCCAATTCTTCCTCCCTGCAAACCCCTTTGTGGTATCTCTGCAATTCTTCTAAGAGGTGCCATGCATGCTGTAATTTGGTGTGTGCATTAATATAATGTGGCCTACTACTCAAAATATGAGAGCTCCAAAAGTGATGACACTTCGCAGATGACAGCTTCAACATATAGTAAAGAAGAACAAGTCGACCTGACCTGACAGGTTCAAAATATACTAAGGGAGAATAACTCAACCTGACCAGTCGACCACAAGAGAAGAGGATCATCTTAAAGAAGAGCAGAAGAGCAAGCAGATTGAAGATATTGCAAGTCTTTCTATACAATGTCGGTTGGCCACCCATGATGAACCAGAGTGCACAGAGAAATACTATTCCTTCCGGTCTCTCCATATGTGGCTCACATGCATTTCGAAACTAAAGTAGGAACATTTAGCCAACCAATTAAACATCTCTCAGTTTTACTAATATCAGCATAATATCATATTTGAATTTGTACAACTAAGCTTGTTTAGCTCGATGGGTGGACCAGTGCTATTACGACACGAAGCACGTAGGCTGATCGTGGTCATCATAAAATGGGGAAACCGTAAGCATCATGAGTATAGTCTTGACCGTGGCAGTGGGATGGCCGATCTGAAGTTGCAAACCGCGCAAAGGGTAGTTAGCAACCGATGTTTGCTTTGAAATAACAACTAAGATTTGGTATGGACAAGAAAGTACAGTCAACAAGTGACAAAGAAATGCAATTCTGCTGTCTCTCTATATGTCGCGACATGCATTTGGAAACTCAAGTGAGACCTTTAGCTAACCAATTAAATGTGTCTGTTAACTAATATCAGTATCATATCACAATCATATTTGAACAACTAAGCTTTGGAATTTTGAGTGGTGTGTTGTTTAGCTTGAAGGGTGGAGTAATGCTAGTACGACAGAAAGCACCCACGCAGATCATAGTAGAGTAGATAAAAGGGGAAAACCCTAAGCATCAAGAGTAAAATCAGGAAAGTGGAACTAGCTGGACCAGTGGGTGGCACACATGCTTTTCGAAACGAATATAGGAACATTAGGTGACTAATTAAATGTTCTCTATTTTAGTAATATGAGCATCATATCAGATTCGTATTTCAACATGTAAGCTTTGGAATTATGAGTGGCATGTTGTTTCGCTTGATGGGTTGAGGTCTTGAGGAGCAGTGCTAGCACGACACGAAGCAGTGAAGCACCTACGATGATGGTAGTGCATATAAAGGGGGGAAACCATAAGCTTTACGAGTATAGTGATCGTGACATGGCGGATCTGAAGGTGCAAACCGGACAAAGCTACTTTGCAACCAATGTTTGCATTCAACTAGCCACTACAATTTGGTACGGACAAGAAAAGTACAGTAAACAATTTAAGATCTATTTTCCGGGTGAGATCAATAACTTAAGCACATATGGAAGAGTACCACCTCTCTTGCGATGCCGTGTAGGCCCCTGCTGATACGTTGAGGGTGCTGCGGGTGCGATGGCTGTCGGCGGTGAGGAAGAAGACTTTAGATGGCAGACGGCCGGGTCGGGGGATAAATCCTGTTGCCGTGGACGAGGCGGTCGTAGGAGCGGCAACGGCAAGGTGGACGACGGCACCGATGAAGCGAGACGACGCGATGAAAGGATCCTGGTCCGGCGCCGTGGATGAGAGACGTCCATCTATTGCAGTGGACGACGGGGTAGGGGTAGCGGCTCCGGCAAGGTGGAGGATGGGGTGGCGGACGGAGGAGGCTGGCCGCAGTGGCGTCGACGGTGTATGAATGGGGAAATGGAGGGGGAGGGGGGGGGATCTCAAACTTTGGGACGCGCTTGTCTGAAATGTGGGAAAGTTACGAACTTATCCCCCGTTTAAAATTTCGGACATCACGTCGGTTGGGGATAGGACGGTAATCTCACATCTCCCAAATATTTGCCGGTAACGATTTCGGGCGAGGAGAGGGTGTTTTGCCGCCCACGGTGTATGAATGGGGCTGACAGGTAGGGCAGTTGTGTCACGTCTGAGGGAAGTTACACATCTGCCCCTATTTAAAATATTAGCCTACATAGATTTTGGACGAGAAGAGTTTGTTTTGCCACCCACCGTGGATGAATCGGGAAATGGAGGGAGAGACACATGTCTTTCAGACGAGCTTGAATCAAATGTGTTTTGCTGCCCACGTTTGGCGCCCACCGTGTCTGAATGGCTCAGAGGCCACCGTGTCACATCTGATTGAAGTTACTAGTCTACCCCTATCGACAGCAGTGTAAATCCGGTCGATAAGGATGTCAAGTGTCAGGGGTAGACAATAATTTCCATCTCGCAAACACTTGCTTCGGGCAGACAACAAATGATAGTGGGTGTTTAGCCGCTTCGTTCAAAACTTGGGAGAATTAGCATTCATGTTTGCCCTGGGCCCTGGCAACTAAATCCAAATCCAATTTTTATTCGATTACGAATATCCATAGATAATTCTATGTTTTGTTATTTATTTCTTAAAAAACCACAACAAAGATTTATTCCACCTTTATATATGATTATGATTTAGAAATGCCGTGATCTTCGAATTCAGTAGGTTGGATACACTTTGAGTCAAACAGTTATTTCATCCAATACAATATGCTCACACGAAAAATAGTTCATCTTATGTCAATCATACAAGTACTAAGGATTACCTCGCCTAAAAAATTCGGATCATTACAACACATGGACAACATAGGGGGTCTTACAACATAATCCATTCAGAGACATGACACAACATGCAAGTACAATAATCTAATGACAATTTCAACTGCTATCTAAAGAAGAACTGGGATTACCCTGGGCTTCAGATAGAAGAAGCAACATGACCTCCTCTGTCTTCAAATGCAACATTCTTACTTCCTCCAATTCTTGGGTTGCTTGCATAATGCGTGCAGCTAATTGCATAATTTCTAGCTTCAAGATCGAGATTACCTCATTCATGGCAGCCACACCATCTCTTTCTGCCCCTAGTAGAGCCTTAAGAGCTATAATATCTGTGCTCAGACTGCTCTCCGGCGGTGTTGCCTCTGAACTGCTACCATCTGGTAACATGGATGGCGCACTGCTTCCACAAATAGATCCTAGTGTGAACAGCATCCTGAAAGGTTTCCGCTGGACATAAGTAAGAGATAGTTATCGCACGATCCAGGCAGTAAGCTTACATGGTAAACGACATACGAATTATTGCTGAGCATGGCAAGCTATATTTAAATGGTTCGAAGCAGCATCAGCCGAAAAGAAATTAAAATGGTAAGATGAAACTAGGGATGTAAGTGGCAAATAAACGACATCCGCCAGTCCCATCTTGTTAGTTTTTGCTAGCTCCCTGGTTCATTTTCCTCAAAAAACAAAAACTCTTTTAAACTATCAAACCACTAGTGGACTTTAATCGGGATTAAACGGGACCCAGTTGACATCCCTAGTTGAAAGGGAGTGTACCACCGCTATATTTAAGTTGCCAAGGCATCTAAGCAGTTGAAATAATCTGAGAATGCACTTAACAGTGTGGCCTCATATAAACTATGAAGACATTCTTGTGATGAAGTTCAGAGGAAAAGTTAAGGACTCAAATGAACTAGGCATGCATTTCTTTACGATAGTACAACAGGCACTGCTGACATATTGGCCAACTCAGGTATAGCATAACAAGTAACAAACAAGCATTCGAATCAAGCAATACAGCAAAGCAGACAACTGAACTATTTGTTATTCTGTAGGATTACAGGTTGAGGGCACAAGCCAAGAAAGCAGCCCACACACATTACATTTCACATGTACTAAAACGCACTGGCTTACCATATGTTGCTGTGAAGCCTCGCTGCTGTTGCAATGTTCTTTGAAGATATCGTCAGCATCCCGTGGTTGCAAATCTACTTGTTGTAGTTTATTCTGCACCCTCTATTTAGGTAAAATTAATTTTAATTGCATGCACTGGTTCGAATTGATCATCAATGGTTCATCTAAACTAATGAAAGAAGGGTGTGTGCATACATGACAATATATCTGCTTCCCTATATTTTTATGCTTGTTTGAGGTGCCAGCCCCAAAAGAACAAATATTTTGCTTGATGGGGTTGGCAGCTCCATAATTAATAGAAGAGTCATGCAACTTGGGAAGATCAAGAACACACAAAAAAGTAATGAATAGAGGCTCGGAGCAGTGATGTAATAGCTAGCATCAGAAAATGTAGGGTAAAACGAACAAAAACCAGCGGAACCACATGCTAGTTTGCTGATGTGTAATTAAGCATAGAGAACATGAAGCAGTCTGATGGAACCAATAGGTGGCATCAGAACAACACCATTATCATAAATATAGCATGCAAGAAGTAAAATAGTAGGCAGTGATATCTAGGAAGTACAGTAATACTTAGGACAAAACTAAAGCATATTAACTATATGTGCACTGGTATGTAATTTAGCACATGTAACATGTTCACTGCCAGAAGTATGGCCCTACAGGTGCAAGCAGAATAACGCGTCTCATGAAAAACTGAAGGATGCCCTGAAGAAATTCAAAGGTGCGGTGCTTATGCTAAGAAAGTGAACGTAGGCGCCGGACGTTGGATAATAGTACCCGATTCTCGGTGGCGTATGGGTATCGTTGGCATACTTGATAGCTAAGGATCGTCGATGGTGCTCGTGTTGCGGTTGAGTTTGGGCCGGCCGTCGCCGTCGCTGAAGCGGCTCCGGTGCTACGGTTGCGGCGCCTGTTGACATACAAGAAAGCTCATCTGTGGTAAGTGAATAGTTGCACGATAAAGAGAAAAACCGAAGGAGTACAAATCGAAATAACCTGATGAGGCTGCGGCGTCGGTAAAGCAGGGCCGGTGGAGTTGAATATGGCATCCGTGGAGCGGGTATGGTGCAGTGGACGAAGGCTTCGGCGGGCGCGTTGTACAGTGCTTTCGGTGAGGCGGATCTGTTGCGGCGGACGAGGGCTTGTATGAAGGGCCAGCGAAGGGACGGACGAGGGAGTCAGTGAAGGGCCTACACTGTGGTGGACGAGGGCACCGGTTAAGCAGATCCGGTGCGGTGCACCATGATGGCGGTCAAGGAGATCTGGAGCGGTGGACAAGCCAGTCGCTGAAGCGGCTCCGGTGAAGTGGTGAGTTGGCAGTTGGGGGTTCCAAGGTGCGGAAGGTAGATCCGTCGGGGTGTGAGGTCCACCGCTGCGGCGGAGGACTAGATTCGGCGGCTTGCCGTGGTTGGAGGGTGGGGGGGGGGGGTCGGGGAAGGGAAGGGGAGGGGCTCTGGGGAAGAATGTTGGGGCAAAGAGGGGAAAACAATGGAGTTACCAAAGCAGCCCTTTTCCGTTCATGTGGCAGGGGTAAAACAGGAATATCGCAGGGCTAAACTTTCGGGCGTGAGATATTTCGATGTGAGCGGGAAGTTCGAAAGCTTTTGGCGCCTGAAATTATATTCTGCTCTTGTACGGCCGGCTATGATATCATGGCCGAGAATTTGTTTGTTTTGCACACAAAAAAAGTGCAAGTTTTGAAAATCAATGTCTCCAACTCGAAACTTAGATTGTCCATTCAATTCAAATATGGTTCATTGAGCTACTACAAGCAAATACCATCATACGGTCCAATTCAAATGAAATTCCAAATGTGTTTATCCTAAATATGATGACAAAAGCAAAAATGTGTATGTGTATGAATAAAGTGGATGATTATAAAGTTTGAACATGCCCGTATGTGTATATCTCTAGGTTTGATATATGAATTTGAAATCACGAAATCCCGGCTTAAAAAAGTACCTCCGTTTAAATGAATTACAAAAGCTAATGATGGAGTCAAATTTCAAAATTCCAATCTTAGGTTTGTAATTCTGGTACATCAAGGTATATCATGCATGTTCAAAAGTATCGTTATCTCATAGTCCAAACTATGAAACAAATTGATCAACCATGAGTGCACACACTATTGACCATGTATATCTCAATTACGCTAAAGTCCCTCAAATATAGACACCTCACTCTTTATCTGAAGCCAACCCCCCCTCGTCGCCACCCCCCCTAGTCGCCCCCCACACACAGAGAAGTCGTTCTCTCCCCCAAACACCAACACACGAGCACATTAACACCCCTCTCTCTTCTAATGTCTGGACCCCAATATAGGTCTCTATCACTTTGTCTCTTGGGCATGCACACATCTCTTCCCCCACTCTCTAGCTAGGTCTCCCGGCATCTCTCTTTCCCAAGCACACGCACTATGTAGAGTGTATCTTTCCCATACACACAAAACGTCGCCCCCAAACGTCTATCTCCCTAGTTATGTGGTTCTTGCACACTCACCTCACACACCACCCCATTGCAAACAAATTCACTTTGTATCCTTGTGCACCACTCTCCTCTTTCTATCTCTCCCACATGCGGACCCGCCCCAGCTCCTCCCTGTATACATATATGTCGTGACTCTTTCCATAGCTCCTTAATGTATCATCGTTCTCGATCTCGCACATTGTTCTCTACACCATCTATTCTAGATCTCTCATGAAGTCCCTATCACACACATGATGACTCGCTTCCCTTGCGTCTCCGTACATAGGCCAATTTCAAACAACATCAACATTGTCTCCCTATCTATACGCCATTTATGGACACAAACGCCCCCTCTCTCGCCCCTCTCTCTCTCTCTCTCTCTCGCTCGCTCTCACACCCCTCTCCCACACACACTCGATATCTCTTCCAAATAGTCTGCTCCCCCCGCCCGCGCCCATGCTATCCCGCTACTACACATGTCACACCATTCCCCCTTCCCTTATACTAGGTTTACATCATTAGTGGTCTCTCTACTCCACATACACACACTCCCTCTCACACACAAACGCGTGCACAAACACACACAGACACGCACAAACACCCATTAATCTGGATCCTCATCTCTCCCCATGTCCGCATGTGTATCTCACACACTCACTCTCTAATTATGTATATGTGTCTCCACGTTACACAACACAAAGCCCCATGTACATGTCTCTCTCTATCCTCCACACACATAGACACAAAGAATCTATTATCATTGCCTCAGTCTCTAGACATATCACACACGCACACTGTCTCTCTCTCTCGCAAACACGCTCAACAAGGGTTTCCCCGTGAATAACTTACCGTCTATTCATCAACAGTCGTGGCAGTACGGTGAACACAAGACGTGAAAAAGAATAAATTTACACGTGCTTAGACCACCTAGTATGACTACTAGGACTAGAGAAAGCCAAAAAGCGCGCCGCCGTCACCCCCTCCTTATCGGCGACGGGAAAACCTTTGTTTTTCACAGTCGAGAAGTCATTGTGCTAAGGCCTCACATGCTGAGGCGTTGAATAGAATGTAGATGCTAGTTTACGGAAACAAGTATCGGTAATACGTTTGTATCTCTTATATTTCTTCTCTTATAAAAAACCGAGTTGGTGATGATGGTACGCGTGCCATCTTGCAATATAGACCGTCCGATCTGTATCTGACAGATGGAAATTAAACTAAAAGATACCCGCACCCCTCTCCACATTTGTAGACAAGGCCTTTCCTCGTTCATCCTTATCTCCAACAACCTCATTGTTGAGCAATTAAGAAAGGAAGCCTCTCGAACAAACTGGCCTGGTGGCCGCTACCGGCGTCGTCAATCCCCATGCCTCCGCTTAGTCCGACCACCAATCACCACCACGCCCCACTCCTCTTCACCTTATCTCCTATTTCTCGAGATATCATTAGTTTTTACACATGGGATTACTCCCGCATGGGTCAATCACAACAAGTGTTTCATAAAAAAATGCATCTTGATGTTCGGTGCAATGCATGGATCTTGCTAGTACTCCTACAGAAGACTAAGTTGGTGATGATGGTGTGTCTGCCATCCGTCGTTTGTGACCATTAGATCTACGTCAAACGACTGTGAGGTAAGTTGTTGCCTTTTCTCACCAACATCCCACTTGTCTACCAATTTGCAGAAAAACCCATAGTTAGTATCTTAAAACCAACCACATCCCTCCCTGACCTCACCAGAACAGCCCAAGGAATATATTCTGATTGAAACATAATATATCTCTAGTGATATATGTATATCAAAATTAGAGTGTTTTGTATTAAGTTTGTGAATAAGTATTATTCTAATTATGATTCATTGCAACGCACATGAACATTGCTAGTATTTCCAACCATGCAATTTTTTCCTAGTATTCCCATAGTTTCGAGTTTTCCATCAAGATATTAGTCACTCATTGTTGATATTTACTTTCAATCATGTACACATATGCACTATGTAACTAGCCTTGCTTATTGGGTTCCAAAGCTTAACTTTCACTCCTACTTACAATATGTAGAGTATTTAACAAAAAACTACCACTTTCAACCAGCCCTAGGAAGAATCTATTGTACAAAAATAGCAAAAACATACCCAAAATTTCTTAATCCACGCCAAAAACTACTACCTAGTATCGATTAGGTTAGTTTAAACCCATTTATGACAGGGTTGGCCCACACGTCGGTGCTGACGAGGCAGCTTAAACCAACACATTTTGTTTGACCGTTGACACGAGGGACCCACATCTGACCTTCTATCTTGTTATTCCCCCTCAAATCATTATTTTTCCTGAACATTACTTTAAACAGTACTGATGCGTGTTCGTCGGTGGCGCCGTTGATGAGCGATTTGGCCGCCGCTCCGCCGGACGGGCCGGACGCCGCGCTGGCCTACGCACGGGTTGGCAGGCTGGTGATACTTCTCCAACGTATCTATTATTTTTGATTGTTCCATGCTATATTATATTCTGTTTTGGATGTTTAATGGGCTTTATTATACACTTTTACATTATTTTTGGGACTAAGCTATTAACCGGAGGCCCAGGCCAAATTGCTGTTTTTTGCCTATTTAAGTGTTTCGAAGGAAAATGATATCAAACAGAGTCCAAACAGAATGAAACCTTCAGGAATGTGATTTTCGGAACAAACGTGATCTAGAGGACTTGGAGTGGACGTCAAGCAACCAACAAGGAAGCCACGAGGTAGGGGGCGCGCCTACCCCCCTGGGCGCGCCCTCCACCCTCGTGGCTCCACCGACCTACTTCTTCCTCCTATATATACCTACGTACCCCCAAACCATCAGGACAGAGCCAGAACCCTATTTCCACCGCCGCAACATTCTGTACCCGTGAGATCACATCTTGGGGCCTTTTCCGGCGGTCCGCCGGAGGGGGCATTGATCACGGAGGGCTTCTACATCAACACCATAGCCTCTCTGATGATGTGTGAGTAGTTTACCTCAGACCTTCGGGTCCATAGTTATTAGCTAGATGGCTTCTTCTCTCTCTTTGGATCTCAATACAAAGTTCTCCTTGATTCTCTTGGAGATCTATTTGATGTAACTCTTCTTTTTGCGGTGTGTTTGTCGAGATCCGATGAATTGTAGGTTTATGATCAAGATTATCTATGAACAATATTTGAATCTCCTTTGAATTCTTTTATGTATGATTGGTTATCTTTGCAAGTCTCTTCGAATTATCAGTTTGGTTTGGCCTACTAGATTGATCTTTCTTGCAATGGGAGAAGTGCTTATCTTTGGGTTCAATCTTGCGGTGCTCGATCCCAGTGACAGTAGGGGAAACGACACATATTGTATTGTTGCCATCGAGGATAAAAAGATGGGGTTTATATCATCTTGCATGAGTTTATCCCTCTACATCATGTCATCTTGCTTAAAGCGTTACTCCGTTCTTATGAACTTAATACTCTAGATGCATGCTGGATAGCGGTCGATGTGTGGAGTAATAGTAGTAGATGCAGGCACGAGTCGGTCTACTTGTCATGGATGTGGTGCCTATATACATGATCATACCTAGATATTCTCATAACTATGCTCAATTCTATCAATTGCTCGACAGTAATTCGTTTACCCACCGTAATACTTATGCTATCTTGAGAGAAGCCACTAGTGAAACCTATGGCCCCCGGGTCTATTTTCCATCATATTAATCTCCCATCAACATGCTATTTCTGGCGCCGTTTATTTTGCTTTCTTTACTTTTAGTCTTTATCATAAAAATACCAAAAATATTATCTTATCATCTCTATCAGATCTCACTTTTGCAAGTGGTCGTGAAGGGATTGACAACCCCTTTATCGCGTTGGTTGCAAGGTTCTTATTTGTTTGTGTAGGTGTGTGGGACTTGAGCGTGGCCTCCTACTGGATTGATACCTTGGTTCTCAAAAACTGAGGGAAATACTTATGCTACTTTACTGCATCACCCTTTCCTCTTCAAGGGAAAACCAACGCAGTGCTCAAGAGGTAGCAGCTGGCCCGAGCGTGACTCACGAGCGAGCAAGCTGCCGGGAGCGCCGGATGGAACTGGCATCCGGGCTGCCGCAAGATGGGCTCCGCACCGCCGGCGGTTTTGACCTCGCCTTCTGCCGGCGGCGGTAGCTGCGTCCCATGGCCGAGGATGACTAGGTGGATGGGCTGGAGGTAGGAGGTCACTCGGGGATTTTTGTGCAGACTGACATGTAGGTCCCACAAGTCATAACGCCCGGTCGAATAGAAGGCGTTGACTTAATGGGCGACATGGGCCCTGTTTGGATACTCTAAGTCAGAGGTTAGAGTTAGATTCTAACCCTGAACTAACTCTAACCAAAGTGGTGTTTGGATGGCAGGGTTAGATTGACAACAAATGTATCCAAACAGGGCCATGGGTTGAAACGTGCCTATAACGACACTTTGTAGAGTAGTCGTTTCTTGGTAGGGCTGGTTGGTAAGAGCATGTACAATGGTTGATAAGGTATTCTTATATTAAGTCTGCCACGTATGCAAGTGGTAGTAGTTTCTTAGCATTATTAGTGGTTTCTTGCATTATTAGGGGTTTCTTGTAAGGAACAATGCACTACTAGCGACAAAAGGCGATTCTAGGTTGCGTTGTACTCCAATGAGTACTACTAGTGGTCGCGGGAGTGTATACCTCGTTTTGTGGGTTCAATCCCGGCCGAACGCACGTCGGCCTTTTTTTTAAATAGTAACTTCGCTGCGAGCCAATATTTTACACGGGTAGTTTGAGTTTTGAAGTCAAACAGATGTGCGGCACCACAATCTGGGTGCACTGGATAGCCTAGCCACGTGAACGGGTTTTCCTTCCCAGCATCTCGTGGCTCGCGTGCTCGCCCTAGCCGCACCTCGCTTGTAGCTTCCTCATCAGCTAGTAGCATATTTAAACTAGCGCCTCCCAATTAAGCCCGAGGAGCCGGAAAAGCATGGCGGGGCATTGGGAACTGTACAATATGGCTCTGTACGTAAAGTGCTCTACTACTACTCTGTAGCTTGTGGCGTTGTACGCATGGATTTCACTCCATTATTGGCTCTACTATAAAGGAAATTCCTCTTGACGTGTTTTTTTGAAACGGAGGCAAAAGCTTTGCTTCATCTCATTCATAAAGAAGGAACTACTAACAAAGTTCGACGAGATCCATTACACCTCCACAAATGGAAGCGAAAAGCCTAGTCTCGCTGTATCAAATAACTCAAATGTTCTGTCCCCACAGTAACCGTCTCTGATAAACAGGCTGCTAGTGTGTGCGTGAGAGGAGCGGCTGAGTAGGCCAGCTACGTGAGAGGAGCGGCTGAATAGAGCACCGAGAGTACCCACTAGGCCACTACGCAGGTGTACTTTCCCTGCATTGATAGTACAACGATGGTTCTAGAGAACAGTAGTACCCTCCACTTCCAACTGTAGCTCCTTGGCCCCGAGATTCAAGAGTTCAAAACTGGTGCACTATACTAGAAGTACAGTACATCACACTACTAGTTGTGAAAGTAGTACTAGTACTGCTACAGTACGAGTACGTACTCCTTCGTCACATAATGTAAGACGTTTTTTGACACTAGTTGGCGTGTACAAAAAATAGCAAAAACATACCCAAAATTTCTTAATCCACGCCAAAAACTACTAGCTAGTGCCAAAAATTTCTTACTAGTGCTATTATTTACAGTATAATGCAATCCCATAACGTCCCATAATGCTAGTACTAGTAGTAAATAATAGCCTCACCCCTTCGCTAAGGAATGATCTACAATTGGAAGGGACGAGGCCCTGCGGTTACTACGCTCTTATCTCCTCCTCGCCAGTTCCCCTCCCCCCGAAGAGAAGGCAGTTCGTCGCTGCTCCCATGGATTCGCTAGGCGGTTCTCCTCCTCGTCAGGGCTGGAAGACCTTGGACGACGATCCTCTGGGAGAAATCGCACGCCGCTCCGACGTCCTCACCGCCACAAGACTCGGTGCTTCCTGCACCAATTTTTCAAGACGATGCTTAAAAAGGCTTGGGAAAAGGCCATGCTTGTTGGTCTTCCATGCGTCCTCGAGGAGAAGGTTCTTCTATGGGACAATCCTTCGAACAGTCCGCCGCTCCCTGGCCATGGTTGCACGTTGACTCCGCTAGAGTTGCCGACGTTGAGAGGTAGTCGGATTTTGTCCGATGAGCAGGTCAGTAATGGAGTTTGATCATGTAGTACTTAGTTATTCCATTTCCATCCCATAATTTCTCCGCTGCCCACCGTCTTATATATAGGTCTGGGTCGGTGCCAACGAAGATTGGCTTGCATACCTCCGGCCGGATACCACCATCATTTTGCACAACATCCACAGCGGTGCGGCCGTTCTGGTAGACCCCTTCTCCACCATTGGGATCGGCCTTCCGGACTGGCTGGGCTTGAATACATATGATGATGCCTACATGAGATTGAAGAAGATAGCAATTGTGGACCCGCTGACAAAGCGACGCGGCTATGACGATTACTATCTCATCGCGGTGTTCGACACAAGGATTGCCATCAATGCAAGAGGCAGTAACGGCAGAGGCTGGCGCATGTTGGTGGCGGCAGATTTGTACCCCTACACGTTCGAAGACGCCGTGCGCCATCTAGGCCACATCTTCGCGGTGACAAGCCAGGGGACTTGTTTCATCTGGTTGCCATCCTACGGTATGGGAGATTACAAACGAAATGCACAAACCATCATTTGCATCCCTAACAGTACTCCATTATTTTGCAGGGACCAGTGATCCCGCGATCAAAATAAGATCGTCGATCCTGGATGTGCATTTGCATCCGCGATTCGGTCTAACTTGGAACCTTGTAGCTGACTTTGGCATATTGGGATCAACTATCTTAGCAGTCGTTACACATGGTACCACTGATGTGCAACATGGTCACACAATCTACCATGATCGGACCGTCACCATCTACCCAAGTATTCCATTTTTTAACCCTCTCGCCTTCTCTTTCATTGTTGTACTAGTACTCTACTTACATACTAGTAGGAGTAATTTTTACCTTGGAGGACGCGTATAGCTAGCTAGGCCCTTGAAGACTTGAACCCACTAGCTGCCACCATTTTTGTTTTTCCATGTCTTACTATCTCATCCATGTAGCCAAGAGTGGTTATATATAATAAGCTGGTTATTTTACTTCCTCTATACCGGAGTAGTACTATTTGCTGCACAGTATTACTGACCGCCATATTTGAGCACAACATTATTATGAATGGACCTTGACTATGTACGTCACCATGTGTCCAGATCTGAGATGCCGCGTGTACCAGATGAACGGCGCCGAGTTCGACCCCCGTGATGCTACGTGGGTGCCGAGGAACACTCTTGGAGAGTACTCGCTTTTCATTGGGGACAGCTACCCCATTGTGAAGCGGATGCCACCTTCCGTGAACGACATGGAAGGCCTGCCATTCATGAAGCATGGTTGTGTCTTCAATGTGCACCGCCGGATGAATGACATGCTGGGACACGCTATCCCTGATTTATGCTGCTTCAGCTTGGATGAGTCTCCATCGTGTGGAACCAGACTAGAAAGCCGCGACAATGATTCTCGTTGCCCACCGCTATGGATCGTGCCATCCATGAAGAACACCTGGGACTGGAACCTGGAGGAGGACATGTAGCCCATCTATAACGTGTAAGTGGAGTACGGTAAATTGTGAACGGTAGCGCTGTGAATATATGTAGACTAGTCGTGCACAAATTTATCACATGAATTGGAGATGAACTTGTGTGGCATACTGGCATTTGTCCTTTAGAATTTATTACTAGTAAATGTGTTATGTGTACGCAAAACTTGTGTGGTTGTTGCACGGGCTCCAACACTCTCTTTGAGAAAAAAGGTGGCACGGCTTTGGATATACGTGACGTGGCGGCATCATACAGTAGCATCATTCGCTATAGTTGTAGTACACTCCTACTAGGACGACAACTCCTACAAACCTTGCGCTTGGCTCTTTGCCTCTTCGGGAGGTTCAACAGTTCATACTTGTGTGAACCTTGCACTTGGCTCTTCGCCTCTTCGGAAGGTCCAACAATGATGATACTACAGTACAATATGCTTCTGGCAATCTGACACCGATTGAACTGCTGCACGTCCACCGCGAGGGTGAGGGCGAGGGAGAGGGAGAGGAAGAGGGCACTGTAGTCAAAACCCTCTCCTCGTCCTGCGAACCACCACGCGCGTGGGCGAGGGAGAGGCATAGTAAGCAAGCTTCTCCTCGTTCGGCGAGTTGATGGGACACATCAAAGCAGTACTAGTACTATTCCATACTGCGTCCTTTCCGGTTAATATGGCTTAATTTGAAACGAGAAAAATACACTGGCGGTCAACGTATGTAACAATATGCTCTTTACGGTCACTATATATAGTTTTGCGGTGATTATACGATCACTAGCTCATCGTAGAGCACCGTATTGCACCCTACTGACCGGCCACATAGTCGACGTGGCACTTTGTTGACTGGTTAAATTGTCACCTGGTTTCTGGGTCCCACCTGTCAGTTGTCAGAGCAAAGAAATCAGTTAAACAAAACTTTACGCAGGTGCGACAGGAGTCCAACCCTTGCGCGCGAACCACCCTGGCTGTGTATGTGAGTGCATGCACGTGTACTCCCTCGGTCTTCCAACAAAGAGTGTACATCGGCTAAAAAACGAAGAGTGTAGTACATCTACACTTCTAATGCATTTAGCTTTTAATCTAAATCGATATTGATTGACTAATGCACCAACTTGTGCTCTAGGTATAGGCTACATGTCTATCCTCAATTATAGCATGCAACGACCTTCATTTAGTCTTCTTCTCTCAATGGTCGCATGCACACATAAGTTTGCTACTTTTGGGCATTAATTATGCCCTGGTCAATGTGTAAATCTCTAAATGTACAGTCTTTCATGGACGTAGGGAGTAGGTTGAGCACTTGAGCGTGAGCGTGTGTGTTGTGTCATGTGCTGTGTGCCACATGGGTGCGTGAGTGTTGCGTGCGTCCATGTGTACGTGTGAGTGTTGCATGTTGCATGCATGCATGCATGCATGGGGCTTACTCCCTCCCATTGACATGTTCATATTTCAAGCTTCCTCTGTTCCCTCCATATGGTGATACTCCCTCTGTTCCCAAATACGGAGTAAAATCCTCCCTCTGTTCCCAAATACGGAGTATTTGTCTTTCTAGAGATTTCAACAAGTGACTACGTACGGAGCAAAATGAGTGAAGTGAGCGTAGAGGCATAGGGATAATGTAGAAAGGAAGTCTTCGCGATCCATTATTCCCCATCTCGGTCAGAGAGAACTATTCAACTAGTCTTCGCAGTGAAGTGACAATACACGCTACAGCAGATGGGACACTTAATTAATAAGCTGAACCAGCGTGTTGGTGTTACTAAATCAGCCTTACCCAGTACTGCCATCATGTTTGACAGTAGAGCACGCTTCCGTCCTCCATTAACTGACATATGGGCCCTCTTGTGGTAGACCCACATGTCATCGGTGTAACTATTTACACTCCGAAGGACGGTATATCCTGGTAGTAGTAGTAGAACTGAGATTTAATGCACTTTCTTCCCCGTCTTCCACTCTTCTTCCTCCTCTCTTCCCCATCGTCGGTCGCACACCATTTCCCCCCGCTCACTGCTCACCCGCCCGCGCTATCTTCCTTGGTAGTTCGCGCGTACCATATCCCCCCGCTCACTGCTCGGCCACACGAGGAGAAGCTTCTTCGCTCGCCCGCCCGAATCCAGTTCCCCGCTGGCTCGCAGGCACCGAAAACCCCAATGGCAAAACCGACTAACACGCAGAGCCGCGATTGGAATTCCCTCCCCGATGTTCTCTTGGAGGAGATCAGTAATCGTATGGACCTACTCAGCACCGTCCGTCTGGCCGCATGCTCGGTGTCTTTGTACTGTCTACTCGTCTGCAACCGGCCGGCTCTTTTCAAGACACCCTGCTTGCTAATGCCTGATCCTCGCAGGTGGCCCAGACACCGACTTGACGATCCTACGGAGGTTGCCGTGGTGCCCCTCGACATGCTACCACTACCCGTCCACCTGTCCTTCATGCGCGGCCACTACTGGGCGGGCATGAAGGCCAACTGGATCGTCCTCATCCACCAATCCGGTAGTCTGTGGCGTCTCGTGGATATCTACACCCAGCGAGAGATCACCCTTCCATCATTGGATACCGCCGCCATCGAGCCTTGCGGCCCGCCGGACACTCCTGCCTACTACGCACGAGACGCGTCAAGCTTTTGGCTCGACCTTTGTTTGCTGAAAGTTGTAATCTGTGAAGTGCCCACACCATCAGAAGACTACATGGATTACAAGCTCATTGCCTTGTTCAACATGGGATTAGTCTATCTGGAATCCGGTCGCCATACATGGTTACGGCTCATCGTTAATCCTGCTGAGGCAACATTTCTGTCTGATGCTATAGTGCACAATGGCATCGTTTACGCGGTCGACGCACAGATTGGCTGCCTATACTGGTGGAATCTATCGTCGTGTAATTGTTCTATCTCATCTCATCTTTACCTTATGAATACGACTGCCTGTTCATTGTTACAAATTTAGAATAGATAGTATGTCTATAACCACATCATTGCTATATGTTCCTCTCATTTCCTAGATTTTTATGACCACACATGTTATTGTTAGAGTTGATATGAGAACAATTGGCATCTAATGATTGTTAGAATAGATATTATGAGCATAACATCATGATTGCTATATGTTACTCTCATTTCCAAGATTTTTATAACAACGCATGTTATTGCTTAGAGTTGATATGAGAACAGTAGTAGTAAGTGCTATGGTAGAATATGAGTAGGCTCTGTCATAGCTGTTTTCCTCTCATTGTTACATGATGTTTGAACCATGACATATTGCTAGAATATGATAGCCATTGGCTTATTTTTTTAACTTGGGGTATGATTATGACCACGGCATTGCAATTCTTTGTCTATGATATGTGTCACTGTTATAATAATATTAATTCCACACATACTCTGAACATGATTGTTTCTTTTTGTCCTTTTGGTCTCCAATTTGAATTGTTGCAGCAGACGCAAATGCGCTGGCCTTCATGATTCCAGGACCTGGAATCATACCAGCCGATGGGTGGTGGTTTATCGCTCCTTCAGCTGACGACGGTCATTTGATGCTCATTCGCACGTACCAAATTGACCAAACAATTACATCAAACCACATGCAGTACAATGCCTGGGGCGTTCGTGACATTGATGGCTATGGCTCCTTCGTGTTCGAGAAAGATCCCAGCTCCGTTGGGCCAGGCGTATTCAACTGGAGGCGGGTTTACAGCCTCGGCAACCACTCCACGTTCCTCGGGCTCAATTATCCGATCATCCAACCAATCATCGATCATATCACCGACGATGATTACCGTGCTATGCAACTTCCATTCGCCAGGGGGGACTGTGTTTACACATCATACCATGGGTTTCATGAATCACCATATCCAGAGATTCGTCGACACAGCTTGTTGCCAGATAATCTTCAGTGTGTGAAAGGCATCAAGCTTCCATGCGATGGATGGCTTTTGCAAACCCGACATGCGGCAATGTGGTTCATGCCAACAACAAATATGCACAACTTGATTCGTACTAATATCTAGACTGAGCCATGTATTCTGCTGCTGTAGCACGACCCTCTTTTGTTGGATATTATGTACTGTTGTTAGTTTGAAGCACTCCTCTGGTTTGAAGGATAGATACCTTTCTGGGATCAAGTGCATCCTAACTCACCTGCGCAGGATGTACTAATAATGATGAGGGAGATGCTGTGCAGTATATATATATATATATATATATATATATATATATATATATATATATATATATATCAATTAGGCTTCAAGTGCGTACTTGTTAGTTAAACCTATGGTTAAAATGTGACACTAAATACGACTAGTAAGTAGTACAGTAGCAGTACTAGTATACGTCGGTCAAATTATTCATCATGTCCACACATTGAGTTGACGTGACAACACGCTGCGCGTGAGGTGACACAAGAATCCCGGTAGCGTGTTTTGGTATTCTGGACTTCAGATTTAGAGTACCACTTATCTGTCGAAATCTTTCATCATTCACTTAAAACAGTCGATTGATCATACATTGAGTACCATATAACTGGAATTAACCGATGCAAGTCGAAGAAGGATTGGTCAGTGCTGCCGGCTGGCGTCAAGTTCGATCCCACAGATCAGGAGCTGATCGAGCACCTTGAGGCCAAAGTGAGTGCTGACAGCGCGAGATCTCACCCTCTCATCGATTTGTTCATACCAACCATCGACAGCGAGCACGGCATATGCTACACCCATCCTGAGAAACTTCCAGGTAAGACATCGATCGTCCGTCTACTTGCACAAACATATTCCTTTGTTTATAGCTCTATTTTTCTTTTTAGACGCAGACCTGGTGAAGCAATTACAATTTGACAGTTAATAAAAAGTGAAACAAGTGACTGCAACATGCCAAAGATGTTATGAAAATGCCAACTACGTACACTGAAACATGTATTCGACAATACTGCAGGTATCACACTGAGTGGCCTAAGCAAGCATTTCTTCCAGCGCAATTCTAGGGCGTTCAAAAGGGGCACGTGGACGCGTCGCAAGATACAGTCAGAGTGCGGCATGCACGCGATGTGGCACAACACCGGCAATACCTTGCCGGTGATGGTCAACGGCTGGCAGACGGGCAGCAAAAAGGTTCTGGTGCTGCACACCAACTAGAACTTCGACCAATAGAGGACCAACTGGGTGATGCACCAGTACCACCTCGGGGACCTGGAGCAATAGAATGAGCGGGAGCTGTTCCTCTGCAAGATTTTCTACCAGACGAACACTAGGGCACGGAGTAAAAAGATTATAAGTTGGTATTGGTACTTGTACTACCTTGTCGTCCGCAAGTTGGTATTGTTGTTAACGATCTTTTGGTATGAACTTGGCATTTGCTTCCAACCATCATGCCGATGGTCGACGTGGATATAAAGCTGAATCATTTGTTTTGAAACGAATTTTCAGGCACCTGATTTTTATTTGATGGGTAGCATAAGCACCTGCCGTTCGAATTCCAGTTCTCCAAATTTTTCGAAACAAGTGCATGCACTTATTATCACGATGAAAAAACAATATCCCTGCTGCATCCCAGTTATCAGTCTGTACTTGTAGAATTCTCTCGTTTATTGAGCACGTATATTGTTTTTTCAGGTCGAGCAAGTTTCAACTGGGCTGTAGACTGCCCAGGCTTGGTTTTGTTTTTAACAGGCCCAGCCCATGACGACAACGGGGCACAAAGATCCAGCAGTTATCTACTGGCCTCTGGCCCGCCAGCGTTAGTTATATTTTGTCTTACAACATCCGCATGCAGTTTTTTTACTGAATCAAACACACAGCCCAGTTCTATTTTCCTCTTGAAACGCATGTCCTACATCCCTTTTCTAATCTCTACCTATAGTTTTACTAGTTCATATACACGTATCATTATATTGAAAGTACATAAAATTCCCTTTTCATATTTACATCCTTATTTTTGTTGTTGTTTTCCCTCCCAGCGCTGATTTTTTACCACTGGTTTTCCCTTAAACCAACTCAATTGTCCCACGTCTTATTTGCTTACAAAAACAAAATGATTTTTTTGGCAAATCAATAAGTTCTTAATTTTTTTATCATTTCGGGATTACAAAAGTTCGGACTCCATCGAAATATGCAAAATAAGGTTGAACTTTTTGACCGTGGTCCTGGGCAGAAAATGGGCTGTAATAAATTACTTAAGAATTAGCAAATGAGCTGCAAATTATAAAAAATAGCAAATGGGCTCTATGTTGTCTGCCACAGATTTGGAGGCTGACTTGTGGGCTTACTAAGTTCATGCGTACCCAAGGTTTCTCAAAAAGAAACTTAGTCAACAATCGACTCTACCAGCGTCAGACCGTTAGATGTCAATCTAACGGCAATCGTGCTTCTTCAGTCTCTGATCTTCCTGCCCTAGCCGCCCAAACCAGCGCCATCGGAACCGCTTGCTCCCGCCTCCCGTGGCCGGCTGTGCTGCCGGGTAGGCCTCACGGCCCCATCATATACTCGCATCCCTGGCCTGTCCATCCCTCTACTCACCCACACCTCCTGTTATTTTCCGGCGACGGCAGCCGAACCAGTCAACCCTCATACTCTCCCCAGCTCCGTGTAGTTCCCTTCATAGGCCTCGCCGTCGTCCACCGCCCTGGTGCTCTCGGCACGGCGTGGTCAACGAACGACATCCATCGGAAGTGGACTGTACGTGGAGAGGCTGACAGCTGGGTCCACGGCCGCACACAAGGAAATGCCTCCTTATTACGCGCAAAATAATGATCCCTCCACCTGACATCTGGGACCCACCAGAAGGGCCTCTATATTTCGCGAAAAAACGTGCCCCCCGCTGACAGGTCGGACCCACCAGCTATCTTCGCACGCAAGGAAGTGCCTCCTTATTACGCACAAAAAAATGAATACTCCCCCTGCCAGCTGGAACCCAGCATAGTGGGAGGCTGACTTATGGGCCTACCAAGTTGACGGGGACGGAGGGCTTTGTCAACTTAGTCAATATGAACGATTCTAGCTCCAGTTACCGTACGATGTTCGTCCAATGGCCGTAGTGCTTCTTCAACCTCTGGACTTCTTGCTCCAGCCGCCCAAACCAGCGCCGGTCGTGCCGCGTGCTCCTGCCTCCCGTGGCCGGCTGTGATGTCGTGGAGGCCTCACCGCCCCCTACTACTCCCACCGCTGGCCAGGGCATCCCTCTACTCACCCACACCCCATGTTATTCTGCGGCGACGGCAGCCTCACACCGTAGCCGAACCAGTGAACCCTCGTACTCCTCTCCGCATGGGCATCCACTGCCGCGTCTTCCCCGGCTCCGCGTCATCCCCTTCCTAGGCCTCGCCGTCGTCCACCGCCTTGGTGCTCACGGTGCGGCGTGGTTAATGTGGTCAAAGACCGACTTCCATCGGAAGAGTACTGTACGTG
Source organism: Aegilops tauschii subsp. strangulata (assembly GCF_002575655.3). Taxonomy (NCBI): domain Eukaryota; kingdom Viridiplantae; phylum Streptophyta; class Magnoliopsida; order Poales; family Poaceae; genus Aegilops; species Aegilops tauschii. Next base: position 485,804,861 of record NC_053040.3, read on the forward strand.
GAGAGGCTGACAGCTGGGTCCACGGCCACAGCCCAGTTTTTTTTGTGATTTGCCAAGTATGTCGCTTTGTCAGGCCTGTTGGGCTGCAAATCTTTCAAGACGAGGAGAGCTTCATTCAGCTGGCCGAGAAAATGGCCTATCAGTAGTGAGAAATCGGCTGTACATTTTTAAAACACATCAAACCGACAATTAGTTTCAAATTTCTTTTTTTTCATTTCGAGATTTTAAATTGCATTGATTTTTATGCATGGACAATTTGTTGGATTTTATATTGATATACATTTATTTTTAAAATCAGTTTGAATGTGACTCGAAATTTCGGGATTAAAAACAGTTCAGACCGCACCGAAATATGCAAAATTTCATGCAATTTTTTAACCGTGGCCACAATATGGGCTGTAGTGCTAACAAAAAGAATATGAGCTCAAAAAAACCTTAAGAATTAGCAAATGGGCTGTAAATTATTAGAATAATGGCAGATGGGCTGTATGCTGTTTTCCACAGATTTGAGGCTTTCCTAAAAAAAGGTTGACGCACAAGCAGTGACTGTTGGATGTCCATCCAACGGCCGTCGTGCTTCTTCAATCTCTGCTCTTCCTGCTCCAGCCGCTCAAACAAGTGCCGGCAGGACTGCCTGCTCCGTCCTCCCCGTGGTCGGCTGTGCTGCCGCGCAGGCCTCACCGCCCCACCATACTCCCATCACTGGCCTAGCCATCCCTCTACTCACCCACACCTGCTGTTATTCTCCGGCGACGGCAGACGAACCAGTAAACCCTCGTACAGTCGTACTCCCCTCCGCGTGGGAAATAACTGACGAGTCTTCCCTTCCTCCATGTCGTTCCCTTCCCAGGCCTCACCGTCGTCCACCGCCCTGGTGCTCTCGGCGCGGCCTGGTCAACGTGGTCAACGACCGACATGCATCTGAAGTGGACTGTACGTGGAGAGGCTGACAGCTGGGTCCACGGCCACAGCAAGGAAGTGCCTCCTTATTACGCGCAAAATAATTATTCCTCCACCTGACAGCGGGGACCCACCGGACGGGCCACCGTATTTCATGAAAAAACATTTCCCCCTGACTGCTGGGATCCACCAGCTACATCTTCGCACGCAAGGAAGTGCGTCCGGGCAAAAAAAAATGATTCGCCCTCCTGACTGCTGGGACCCACCAGCTACATCTTCGCACGCAAGGAAGTGCTTGACAGTCGGGACCCACCTAGTCAAAGCGTACGTAGTGTTGTCATTCTGGTCGCGAATGTGTACGTACATACTGGTCGATCGGTCTATCTGCAGGCTGCAGCGATGAACCGTGGCCGTGCAAGGAAGGGCACGTGTGGTAGTAGAGGCGCGCACGTGTGGTAGTAGAGGCGCGCACGTAGCATGTACACGTACGTACAACGGCCAATGTGCAAGAAAGAAAATACGGCCATGTACGTACATATAGGTGGGGTCTCGAACGCCTACTCGCGCATACGTACAGCCAGGGCTCGTGTACATGGCTGGGTTGGAACGGAGAAACTACGTCGTCATCGTGTTCATGGGGAGCCAACCGGCTGGGTCGGAACGGAATGCCGATGGAAACGAGGCCTGGTGTACCGCAGAATGGAGGAAACGGCCTTGTGTTCGACCGGCCACGGTCGAAGCGGGATCCTGTTATCGGGAGGGGTCTGGCGTACCGCAAAACGGAGGAAACGGACCTCCTACGGTCGAAACAGGGGTCCTGTTGATCGGGAGGGGTGTGGCGTACCGCAAAATCGAAGGAAACGGACTTGTGTTGGAGCGCTACGGTTGAAACGGGGGTCCTGTTCATCGGGAGGGGTGTGGGGTACCGCAAAACGGGACTCCACGGGATACTGTTCATCTCCACTGTCGACCCCCTCCAGCCTCCACGGGCTACTGTTCATCCACCGTCGACCTCCTCCAGCCTCCACCTGCGACTGTTCATCCATGGGCTCCTGTTCATCCAGCCTCACCGCGCGCTACTCCATCGGCTACTGTTCAACCAGCCCTCTCCATGGGCTCCTGTTCAACCACCCCTTCACGGGCTATTGTTCATCCAGCCCTCCACCGTCTACTATTCATCCAGCCCTCCATGGGGTGGTCCTGTTCATCCAGCCCTCCATGGGGTCCTGTTCATCCAGCCCTCCACGGGGTCCTGTTCATCCAGCCCCAACCGGCTCGATCGATCGGGGTCCTGTTCATCCAGAGGCAACAGCACGGCGTCCTGTTCATCCACCCCCACCGGGAACTGTTCATCCAAACTCCCCCAACAATGCTCACTGTTCATCCAGAGGCAGCATCGATCGGCTTCAGTTAGCAGCAGTAGCGAAGAAATCGCTCGATCGGGTTCAGTTAACAGCCATCGATCGATCGCTCAGGTTCAGTAACGTGTAGCCTGCAGTGCAATCGCTCGGGTTCAGTTAGAGCCCAACGCCTCACTCGGGTTCAGTTAGAGCCCAACGCCTCACACACACACGCGTACGTGTACGAGAGAAACGCGCATCGCTCGGCCCCCGACCACCCACCATAACCAGGAACTCCCCGAAATTTTCCTCGCCCTCGCTTCTACCATGGTTTTTTCCGTCATGGACGGCCCAAAGAATGTCATGCAGCTGCGTCTCCAGCCCGCCCAGGACAAAAATCCCATTTTCTGTCATGATGTTTTGTCATAGAAGTAGGAGCCCACCGCATCTATGATGATACCGGGTTTTGTCACAATTATCATCATAGAAGTGTCATAAGTATGACAGAATTTTTTTTCATTCGGCCGAAAATGTCACGGATGTGTCATTTTTTTGTAGTGTGGCCTGTACGCCACAAAGTCGGTCCGGCTGATCACAGGTTGATGCATCAGCCCGCGAGAGCTGCTCTGGCAAGGAGAGCGTCACCGGTTGAGGGGCGACAGTGGTTGCTCTTGGCGGGGCTTCAGGAATCTCATCGATGAACTGTATTTCCTTTCGTGGCCACTAGATGTGATGTAACAGTGTTTCTCCCAAGGTCCTTTGCTCATCGAAGTCTCCTAGGACATTCTTCAGGGCAAACTCATTGAATCCAGGCTTTACTTCAGTCACGTAGCACTTCACACAGCCCGGCTTCAATGGCACATTGTCCAAGAAGAGCCCATCTTCCAAGAAGGGTGGGCAAACCCAGGCTGTTGCACATTTTAATGTACCTTCATAATGTGTAAGCACGCCCTTCAGTCTGTCTTCCATTCCAGATAGATCAGATATAGCATCATCACGAGCAGCTGCAGTCTCAGTGTCGCTGGGGTCAGCTGATGCACAGCTACTCTTGTGCAGTGTTGTGGCACAATAAGCAGCACCATCCATGCCCGCCTCCCCTCCCATCTGCTGGCTATTTGTCAGTGTTAGAGTCTTCTGCATCATCATCATTGACTCCTCAACATCCTTTCGAACAGCCGGATAAATCTCCTTCCTCAACTTTTCAAACAATGCATTCTGTCTCATTTCACTCCTCGCTTTTTTCATGCTGAGCCTCTCTTCTTTGCTGAGTGTGAAAGCCCACTTGTGCGGGACATTAACGCCTATATCCCTTGCACGGCCAGGGGGCTCTTTTGTGTCCAGAGCAATGGACAGAATGTCACATGGCCCTGAGTTCCTATAGAACCTTCCAGGGATCTTGGAAGCCTCTACCATCACTTCATACAGTTTGGCATCACGTGCGTTTTCAAAGTAATAAGTTTCGTCATCACGCCTCTTTGCACGTGCTAGCAAGTAGTCTCTGGCTCGTTCTCCCTTGATTTCACTAAAGGCCGGACTCCCACCCGCCGCTACTGCTTCTTTGTCCTCCTGTTCCCATATCAGTTTCATGCCGTAGTATCCTGCCACACCCATACGGTGGGGGTGTATGTTCTTCTTCTGAAATTCGGATTGCTTGAAACTCTTCGTAGCAAACTCTGGAGTTGCCCTGACCCTTTTGAATTCTGCCCAGTCTGCCTTTGTAATTTGGGGGTATGCAGGGATTGGGTCCTTGCCTTCACTCAAGTACTTCTTGTACAACACGTGCTTCCAGTTTCTCCAAGCATCCCTAGCCTTCTTCAGTGCAGCGTGTTCCACTTGCATTCTCCACTGCTCTGGAACGTTGAAGTGATCCATGATCTCCCGAACTATCCTTCGCCGTGTTTCTGTGTCAGCCTTCTGAAACCCCGGCAGATTAATGTTGAGCCTTGCCCTGCCAACAAATCCACACACACTCCTGAACCTCATGCGTGCTTTATCTGGTCTAGTTGGAGCCCAGGACTTTAAATCAATCTCGGTTACTTCATATACACCTTTAGGCTGGTGTGTGGGCTTCCTTGGAGCGTTCCTCCGTGTCCTGACCGGAGGGGTAATTGCTGCAGCTCTATCCCGTTCAAGACTACTTGATCCCTCACAATCTGCTAAAGACCTAGGGTTGTCTGAATCAGATGAAGATACATGGCCTGACTGAGTGCTATCGCTGCTACTCGGCATCTATAGAGAACACATGCGAAACTCAGGAAAGGAGGATAAGCATAAAACTGACAACTTGGTATCAAGCTTTCTAAACATGCCATGCAATAATTTAGAAAATGTATGGCTAATTTGTTAAGTTTGTGTGACTCAGGCGCTCACGATCTGTAAATAGGCAGTAACTTATTGGAACAAATACAGCTTATATGTAGTAAGGAAGGTAGATAATGAACATATATACGCTCTCTGTTATTTTATAGACAATTTGGGAACATACGGAACGAAATTGGAAGAGGGATTGCGAGGAAATATGCCTCACCGCGATGGAGAGCAGTAACTAACAGGCTTCTTAATGCAAACCCGGCCAGACCACAGGAGAGGCGAGGGTTACTGCATCGATATGCTCGAGGGTGGTTGGCGAGCAAACGAAGACGGCGAGGCGCGGGCCGCCGCGTGTTGGGAACGGCAGTGGAGGTAGGCTTGATGCCGAAGAGCGGGCACACGACCGGGGTGAGCACGGCGGCGCCGGAGAGGGTTCTGCTATGGATCTGGGGGAGGGGGGAGCTGGCAAAGGAGATTGGGTGGACTAGTTGAGTGAAACGCGGGAGGACGGTGGGGGGGGGGGTGTTGGCGGCCTAGGTGAAAAGGGTGAAAAATATCCCCGGTCGCCGTGCGCGCGGAAAGGCCTAATGAAACGGTTGCCTCTAAGTGCTCGTGTGCACAAACAGAATAATTTCATTTGAAATGAAGACGTACTAATTTTGAAATGAAGACATGAGTTCATCGTTTCTCATCTAAATTTTTCGCACGTAAACCAATCACAATTTTACCACGGGTTTGATTTGCTGGCGCATTTTAGGTCTCGTGTGCTATATGTAAGACATTTTTTTGGCATTTACCGTGCATGTTTGCATATAAATCAATTCCTAGCCGGACTGCATTTCCTGTCGAAAGGGATGAGGATTGCCGTTCGATCTGGGAGCTTCCAACGGTGTACACGTACGATCCGTGGGGTTTGGGTTCTGGCCAATCAGAACGCACGACTCAGATCGCACGCGCAGCAAGGGGGGGGGCATCGGCCACGGTTTGGTAGGCACACGACTTTTGTGTGTGAACCGTGTGCTATTTGAAAACAGTTTTTGGGAGGAGCTATTTGAAAACATGTACATGTGTTGTCGAAAGGGATGAGGATCGCCGTTCGATCAAGGAGAATCCAACGGTGCAGACGTACGATCCGTGGGGTTTGGGTTCTGGCCAATCAGAACGCATGACTCAGATCGTGCGTGTGGCAGAGGGGTGGGTGGGGGGGGGGTGCATCGGCCACGGTTTAGTGGACACACGGCTTTTGTGACTGAACCATGTGCTCTTTGAAAACATTTACATTACCTAACGTCATATTTTTGTTCGAATGAAAACATGAGTTCATCGTTTCGCCTCCAATTTTTTTCCACGGTAAGAAATCATGAGTATAGTGGAGAGTGTCATATACTAGTATCATGAATATACAGTACATATGATACTACCTTTAATTAATTATAGCACATAGCTAGTATATAATACATAGAGTGTAGTATATCATATATATATATATATCATATTTATTGCCATGCATGACACAAATTAGCATCGCATTTAACATGATACAGTATCTACCTACTATATGTTACTTTAACCCTCTTTATATATATTTAATTCTTTGCCACATCAACATATATACTTGCTATTTCCGAGTGCATGACATCGTCGGCTATAATACCACCACTATGGCCAGCCTTATATAGGAAGTATCATATAGTACTATATATATAGTATCATGCATATGATACTAGTGTATGATACTACGTACGTACCTTCATAGTGCATATATAGTATCATAGAGTAGTACCAGCTCCCTCTGTAAACTAATATAAGAGCGTTTAGATTACTAAATAGTGACCTAAACGCTCTTATATTAGTTTACGGAGGGAGTATATATCATAGATGACCGTATTTATGGCCATGCATGACACAAAGTAGTATAGCATTTATTATATATATATATATATATATATGTATATATATATATGTATGTTACGGTATCTACCTATGTTACTGCTTCTTTGCCATATTATCATATTTTCTATTCCCGGGTGCATGATACCGGCTATGATACCCCCACTATGGCCACCCTAATAAGGCTGGTCATAATATGGGAGTATCAAGCGGTATGATGCATGCCAACTAGACTTTTTGGATGATGTGGCACACAGTTAAATGATGAAAGAGAGGGTGTGGTATCATATCATGATACCATATCATATTAAATCTTGTACTACTTTGTGTCATGCATGGTAATTAATAAGGAACCAAAGATAGTAACTCATGATACTATGCATGCGCGCATTACGGAGGTATTGCCGATCATATACTAGTATCATGCATATATACTCCCGCCTTTCCGGTTTATAGGCTTATCTCAAAATTTTAGTTTTTACATTTTATAAGGCTCAATTTGGTTGTTCCCCATCATCACATGTCCAGATTCCAAGGTGCATTAAATCATTGCATGCAAGTATTAAGAGAAAGTTGACCAATGCATGTACTTTATATATGCATCCATGTATTGCAATTAATACATTGGAAAACATAAAATTTTGAGGAAAACAAAAGCATTAATTGGGTGTTCTTGCAAACTACAAAAGGTATTCCACCACTCACCATCTACCTTGATTGGTGAGATTTTTGAATTGAGCCCGGTAAGGCTGGTTGTAATGGGGAGAGTATCAGATTATACTAGTAGTATCATGCATATATATGATATATAGTGTAGCTAGGATACTAGCTACTTCGGTAATGCATAGTATCATAAGTTAACATCTTAGGTTGCCTTACTAATCACAAAAAGTAGTAGTACAACATTTAATATGACACGGTATCTGTGGCACCCCGTCTCAGAGCAACCGGTTTACCATGTATTGCCAGCCCAGAGACCATGTCTTCTGGCAACACACAACATCTTGGTACAGAAAACAACCGCTTTATTGATGCTAGCCGAACAAGGTTCATATTACAACGAGTTGCGAGGCCAAGCAGCACACACGGTACAGCTGAACAATATGTACATTATTTAGTGAACATAAAGGGGCCTCGCTCATGACAACTACGCGGCAGCAGAACGACGTCGAAGGGGAACAACATAGCACAGGGACACCGACGTGGACACGATCTAGACTCAGACAACACTCCTTTCCAACGAGAATTTCCTGAAAGCTGGCATGACACGCCAGGTCAGTACATTGAATGTACTTGCAAGCTCACAACAAACATAAACATAATGACAAGCAATATCATGATAATTAACCAATTGAATCACTAATGCAAAGTCATATCAGGAAGGCAGTGATCATGATCTCGTGATATAAGTCCCTTGGACTTGCTTACCAAACGGTGATCGCTCCTAGATCACAAACAGACCAAACATCTTGGTCTTTGATCGGGTTACCTCGTAACCAAACGGTGACCTTTCTGAGATCACAAACTGACCAACAACTTGGTCTCCATCATCAAGATGGTTTCTAAACCATCATCTCCTCAACAGTGCAAGGTTCATATCTTAGTGTGCAAAATTAGTTAAGCGTTGACCCATGGTGTGACCTACTTTTGAGCGTGTCCATAACCGTGGACTCGGCTATCGATAGATTGAATACACTCTGCAGAGGTAGCGCACTGTACCCACACCACGGAACCCATGGCCTCGCACTCCCATTCGGGTGGACCAACGGTATTCCGACGAAACCCCTCCATTGCCATGACAGTCTCCCGGGCACTCCGACTTACTCCCCACCGGGCTAGTCCTGGGTGGCCCCGTGTCTACCAAAGACACCAAAGGCCACCGTCGTGGCAAAACAAAAACGGTCCCAAACGGGGACAAGGTACCATAACAACAACGGGCACACAAGGTTATGTCTGCTTACCAGGCTAGGGTAATGCACGCCCATAACCTTCCCTTGTTGGAGGCACACACCAGAGGCATGACAACGGGCCGAATAAAGGCCTTCCCATAAAGGCAAATGTGGTTGCACTGGGAAAAACTCGATTCAGTGGCTCCATGACCCGATCAACGATATGTTCAAGTTGAGTTTTAACAGGTTCAACTTAAAGTGAAAATAACCGGTGTCATGATATGCCATGAAAATGCAACACTAACATATGCATCATATATCAACGGAAATAACTGGGTCAACTATATGGAACACTAAGCATAGATATCAATGACTCATAACACCTCTCTGGTTATGATTAATCATCAAATTTAAACAGAATCTTTACTTTAGCATATTTCATTTTTCTCATTCCAGAAAAACAACTCAAAATAATTGTTTTTCCATAACCATATTACTTCTTCATAAACAAATATTACTTCTAATGAATTAGCCAAACTTAGTTAGCTTCAAACTTCTGTAAACTAAGCATATCAACTCAAACAAGCAGCCAACAGAATATCAATATTTATTTTAGTGATTTAAATACATGGATTAAACCATTTGTTCAAGTTGCAAAATCATAAATATTGTAATGGCACCATGAAAATGTTGCTGTGGCTTGCCTTAGGGTAGATGAGGTTCACACTCCTCCTGGTGATCCTCAAGACAAGCTTCACTTTCTGAAAACAATTATAAACACTAAAAGAAAACATCAAGAAACATTCTGAAATTCAGCAAAAAATCTAGACAGCAGAGAAAAATCTCATTTTTGGTGAGCTGCTAGATCTTTTCATAAAGAAGACAATGCAAAAAGAATCAATTCATTTGGACTTGTGGTTAAAAAGTTGTGGCTGTTTGAAGCTCTCTGGAATATTTTGAATTTGATTTAAATAAAACAGAACTGGGGGGGGGTGACGTCGAAGGCGTAAACCCCGCGGGGCGCCACCACTTGTACCACTTCGGGCGCGGCCAGAGTGGCTAACTAGCGGGCCCCGCTAGCCAAGTGAGAGGGAGGGGAAGGGGGAAACAGAGTGCGGCGGGGCTCCGCCGGAGCACACACCGGCGAGGAGGGCATCTTGGCCCGAGCTAGAGGGATGGATCGAAGGAGAAGACGAAGGCGCACCTGCCCGTACCCGTAGATTAGCTAGGGTTGGTCAGACGGTGTCGGAAACGACCTCTCCAGCGGCGACAGAGAGCGCGGGTCGCCGGAGTTGGAGATGACAGCGACCAGAGGCGGCACCAGTGGCTCCAATCGGGCAGGACGGTACCACCGGAGCACGGCGGAGGCCCTAGAAGGGTGGCCCAAGCCTGGGAGGGGTTGGAGCTGCGGAGACGACCCGAGGGGATCGCCGGCGAGCTCGAGCTTAGGGATGGCGGCCTGCGGCCTGCCTGGCCGGGTTACGGCTTCCTCCTGGCTTGTGGAGTGTGGGGGAGGAGTGGATGATGCTCGAGAAGGCTGGGGAGGGCTGTATTTATAGCCGAGTGAGGTGAGGGGTTCGAGCTCCGCCGGAGGACACCTGGACATGGTGCCCGACAATGAACGGCCTCAGTGAGCAAGGGGGAAGGCGACGCAGCTCATGCGGGCACTGTGGTCGAGCGGAGACGAGCACATGAGTGAGGGGGTGGCGACGAACACAGTGCACAGCGCACTGTTGGGTTGGCCGGACCGCGCCCGTGCTCGCTGCGGCGAGCTCCGGCGTCGGCGAGCGCCAGGAGGGAGTTAAGGGGGTCGGGACGATGATCGTGGCGAAGATTGGCAAGGCACGGCAAAGTGAGCACGCGCTCAACAGCGGCTCGAGCGCGTCGCAGAGCGCGTCGGTCGTATGCCAACACGCCTGGATGAACGCGGTCACCGCGTGAACTATGACATCAGGCCACGCTAAGCTTAAACTTCATGTCAGGCGTGTAGTCCTTGGTGGTTTGAGTGGTTACAACAGTTTGAGTTGAGCTCAAGCGCAGCAAGTTGGAGTTTCTCTTCCTGGTAAGTTTCTGGACAGTAACTTTGAGAGCTTACTGTGGTCAAAATACTAAGAGTTGGGAGCCAGGCTTTGGAGGTTAGCAATCATCTAGGAGGGTAGTGATGCACAAGAAAATTCAGCAGCATTTGAGCAAGTAAAATGGTAGTTGCTGTAGAAACCACCATTTCTGTCCAGAACAGAAAATATTTTCTGTAGCAAAATTATTCCAAAAAGTGATGCAATATTTTTGCTCAGGAAGGTGCCCTAGGGTTCAAAGAATATTTGGGAATTTTCCCAGATTTTTGTGGGCAAGAAAAATTGGGGTTGCTTTGGAACACAATGGGCTAGTTAGGGTTTTGGGAGGGAAAGTGAATATTTTTCATTTAAAAAAATATTCATAATATTATTTTGAGGTGGACCAGAGAAGAAATGATGGCTAGAGAGAGAAATGAGTCACTTGGGTGAAAGTCAAGGTGGTACCCAAGTGCTTAAGTCCATGTGAAGTGATTCAAAATTCCAAATTCAAATCCAAACCAAAAGAAAATCAGACAAGGAAGAGAGGGCAAAAACCAGGCTGTCACAAACCTCCCCCACTTAGGATGAATCTCGTCCTCGAGATTCGGTTGCTCGGGAAAACCATTCTGGATAATGTGCCGTTAGAAATTCTTCTCGTTCCCAAGTTGCTTCTTCCTCGGTGTGATGCTCCCACTGAATTGTGTAAAACTTCCTTGCTTTACTACAAGTGACCCTTTCCATCTGATCCAAAATTCTGAACGGTCTCTCTTCATATGTTAAATCCTTAGCCAACTCTATTTCTACCATAACAGTCTTTTTCTCTGGTGGCGACATGCATCGCCTCAACTGTGAAACATGGAACACATTGTGCACTTTTGACAGTTCCGGGGGCAGTTCCAACTGATACGCAACAGTACCCACTCTGGACATAACTGGGAATGGTCCAATAAACCTGGGAGCCAATTTTCCATGAGTCTGGAATCTCTTGACTCCTTTCATAGGAGTGACTCGGAGGTATACATGTTCTCCGGGTTCAAAACTGATCTATCGGTGCTTCGCATCATAATAACTCTTCTGTCGTGGATTTGTCACGGCAGATGTCCTAGTGTGAGGACTTAGTCGTGAGGCCAACGCATCTATGTGGTATCTTGAGAGGGGTTGAGCGGAATCGAGAGACGCAACACAAGACAAGGGTATAGACAGCTTCGGGCCCCGGGAAACATCATCTAGAAACAACCCTACATGCTGTTTGTGGCTAGGTCTCATTATCATCACGAGGGAGTCACCGGCGACCGGCTCTCCTAGTTGTGTCTAGCCCTAAGATTATTGCTTCTTGCTTGTCCCTCTTGGGGTGCCTTGCCCCTCCTTATATAAGTTGAAGGGGCGGCTTACATGTAGAGTCCTAGTAGGATTAGAACTAGCTTATTCTCTATTACAATCCGGATACAAGTTCGGGTCTTGATTTTTTGTAAGGGAAATATTCCTCACGCCTTTCATCTTAAGCCGGCCCACGAGAGTATAAGCCGGCCTGCTGGGCCTTGGGCCTTGTCATCCGTCTGATCCGCCCGCCGGGTCTCCAGTGAGTCATAATGTCTAGGCGGGTTACCTGTAAACCGCTATGTTTGGGCGGATCGCCAGTGAGTCGCCAAGCTCCAGCTGGGTCTCTGGTGAGTAGCCAAGTGCGGCCGGGTCATCATTCTGGCCGGGTCATACCGCGGGGTATATCCCCGACATTAGCCCCCAGTTTAGCTTGGATTTATCCATGGTAAACTTATGCTGTTAAATAAACACAAGAACAAACTTGATAGGTTGTGCTCCGGGTTAAATATTTTCCTGAACCGGCACCTGATCATCTTTAAGTCCTTGTCATTTCCTCCTGGATGCATACTCAAGATCTTATAGCAAATCTCCTTTAACAGATATGTCCAAACCTTGCCAATATAAAAAATCCAGGCACTTCTTCTAAAAAATCCGGGTCAATAGGCCAGCTTCATAACCAATTTGCTGACATTGGCTCTTGTAGAGAAATATTGTAAGAAGTAATCCATTTGAGTCGGCCTTCAATGCTTCGACTTGACAAAAATATTGGTCTTGAAATATTCAACTGATATTCAGCCGGTTTAAAGATGTAGATCTTGCCGATTTATGATTGCCAAAATTGCCGGGTTATAAATAAATGATACCGGGTCATGATTGTTGCAGACACCGGGTTAATCTGGTCTGCTCCAAACTGAGAATTTGAAGATTTTTTCTCCCTTATATGCATATCACCTGTAGCCCCCAAGTGCCAGGTTGTCATGCTTGCAGCAACCTGGGACTTGTAATTGCCTTATGCTCATGAAAACTTCAACCAGTGTAGCCCCCAAGGGCTGGGTCATTATGCAATAATGAGCAGGGACTTTTGTATATAATTCATTGATAATAACATCATATGATGTAATCTCCACCATGGGGCTTGAACCCACGTCCACAGGGTTAAGAGCTTTGTACTCTACCAACTGAATAGTAGACTTTTTCAATATAATGGATTTAACTCGTGTACCTTGAATTTTTAAGAGGAGCAATTGGTAGCCCCAAGGGCCGGCTCATTACAATGTGATGAGTCGGATCTTCAATAAAGTGAGCCAAAAAATGACTTTGCATTAGCCCCCAAGTGCCATGGTGCATGCTGGCAGTGACATGGGACTTGCATATTTGATGTAACCTCAACTTGAATAATGTAGCCCCCAAGTGCCGGGTCATAAGCCTGCAGCAACTCGGGACTATTCCCTCCATTGTAAAAATAATCATATCCATTGATAAATAATAGCCGTTGCACTAAAGCGACTTTGAACACCATATCAATGTAGTAAACGTGATAACCCAAAACTTAGAAGACAAAACTTCCAAGTATTTAACATCATCATGAAAATCCAGCCAAGTTTGGCTTATTAGAAATTTGAATACCTTATCAGCTGACAAGTAAATCCATAGTTTTAATATTTGGCGGCTCTTGGCCGATGGCGACTTAATGCTCATTCCTTGTAAGCCGGAATTTCATAACCCAGCGGCTTATAGCCTTTGAGAAAATCAAGAATTGATAACCCTTTTGAGACACCAATTTCAATCTTTGATGATGGGCTTGAACTTAATCATTTACGTAAGTCATAGTTCTGCAAATCCTGCACAGAATTTAAACAACATATGCCCTGGCGACTTAACGTCAAAAGCCAGGGCGGGTAACAACCCAAACATAATATAGTCTTTATGCAAGTATGGAAAAGACTAGAATTAAGGTCATTCAAGCTTAAACATACTGACGATTTATCGTCAAAAGCTAGGGCGGGTTATGAAACCTCGCATATTTATATAATCAGGAAAACATACCTGTAGAATTGGTTCATACTGCCGGCTTACATCGCCGTATCCAATAAGGGCAATAATCCAATGATTGATAAATGCATGATTCCGATGGCGCAATCCAAAATATACCGGCGACTTAAAGTCCATAGCCAGGGCGGGTTTAAACATAATCATGCATAAACAATATCATACATGTGATATTGAATCGTACTGCCGGCTTATGATACCTGTGCAGTAAGGGTGATAACCCAAAACTTAGAAGCCAAACCTTCCAAGTATTAATATTGTCATATGCTGGCAACTTATCGTCCAAAGTCGAGCCGGGTTAAATAGAAACCACACATATATGAGCAAAAAGTCTCAAGACAAACCCAAAAGACTGTTTTCAAAAAACAACTTAAGTCAAATAGAGAGAAAAAGCGAGGCTTCCGATTCGAATACGATCAGTGAACCGTTCCAAAGGGGTTAAACTAGGATTCGAATACGATCATGTAGCCCCCAGTGGCTTTGGCGTTGCGCCGATCAAGAGGGTACCGACAGCTATGTTCTCTTTGGTTCGAATACGACCTATGTTTGAATAGGAAGCCCCCTAATGACCTTGAGAGTTTTTTAACGACTCTGATTCAAATACGATCAAAGTCAGTTCCCAAAAGGGGTTGAGCTATGATTCGAATACGATCAAGAAGCCCCCTAGTGAGCTTGGCAGTGTGCCGATCAAGAGGGTACCGATAGCTATGTTCTCTTTGGATCGAATACGACCTATGTTTGAACAGGAAGCCCCCAAGTGATCATATAAGTTTTGGCATTGCGCCGATCAAGAGGGTACCGACAACTATGCTCGATGAGGAGGAAGACCCCAAGTGACCATAATAAGATAATCCGTAAGGTAGGATACCCATGTTTGAACCGCGCATCATGGCAGCAAGTTCTCTTTGGCAACCTTTAATTTTTCTGAGAACTCGAACTTGCGAGAGATTAATTCTTTTTGAACCGGAAATTTAAACTGGATTTGAGAGCTTCAGAGCTTTGTGGGAGATAAGTTTCCCTTGAACCGGATTTTGACCCGGAATCCTTCTTTTTAAGCCGGAGATTCTCTGATGGCCTTCAAATTTTCCCCAATAGGGCAATAGCCTCCGAGACCGGGTTATCTTCCCTCCACTGACCCGGAGTTCTTGAATCTGCTTTAAACTGGCAATCATTTACTGAGCCGTGTCATCCTAGCCCCCAAGTCTCAAGGCGGCTCGAGGAGTCGTCTTGAGATTCTCCATAGTTGACCATAACAGAAGGTGTATATCATTGGCGTTGATAGTGCAATTTGAATCCACAGAATGTTGAGGTGACTATGGCGGGTTATAAATGATCCTGTATGAGCCATGTCAGCAACTCGGCCAATGGTTCCTTCCAACTGGCTGTTTGAAGTTAACCAAACTGTAGCGGCGGCAACTTGTGCACTTGTCCATTGAGCCATCCAGTGCAGACGGCGGCTGATAATACATGATAATTTGCCTGCAAGTTGTTGGAAGAAAACCGGGCTACCCAAGCAGTGACTTGCTCATACTAAATAAACAGCTCATGCAGACAGGTGTGGCCCGGTATGTTGATATAGACCAGGCCGCGAGAGACAGACGGTAAAGACAGCCGTAGTATCAGAGGCGGTACAAACAGATGAGTCGGTCATGGCGTTGTAAGCCGGTGCGGATGGGTGAGTCAACCACAGGCGCAGTAAGCCGCGCGAACGGGCGAGTCAACCACATCGCGTCGATGTAGTGAATAATTGTCCTGCATCAAAAACATCGCAAGCCAAAGTAATTGTTCTTTTGACAAAAGGCAATATATGTTAAATAAAATAAACTCAAACGGATAGATATCACCTGATTGTTCGGATGACGGATGATCCGGTTTATGAACAACCTTTAGTATTTGCAACGGCGATTTAGCCCCTCTCCTTGCAAAAGGGAATTGATCACAACACTGTATCCATTACCAACAAAATAATTCCCTTTCTCTTGCAGTATATAATGAAGACCAGCAGAGGCAGAGCGGCAACTGGCGACTTATGGCGACAACGGATAGTACTGCAACGACTCAAACAACACGCCTTATAATGCCACGATATCCTTGTCAGTTGTCCACTCATCAGAGAACATTGAATAACCCCAAGGCGCATCCATATCCCCTTGTATTAGTCCATCTGAACCATCACCTTGTCAAGCAATTTCTTCAGAACACCGCCACTGAAGTTATGTATGAGACCACCTCATGCTTATTTCCCATGGATGTATTGGCGGCTTGTAAAGGCAGAGCAAGGCGACACGACGACATGACGATTATATAAAGAGGTAGACACAGAGGTTTATGGAATAGCATGCTAGAAGGCAACGCGCGGCCGCAGAGGCGGCACAGGTACGCGGCAAAAACGCTAGGGTCAGTGTGAGGAGGCACGCGGCGGTGGCTCATGCGGTAGAACGTTAAGATGGAGATATGGTGGCAGCTCTCGGCAAAACACGGCTGAACCGGAGCATTGAGCCGGCGCGGGTACGAGGTCGGCAGCTTGTGGCGACCACTGTATTTCAAAGATGGTTTTCCGGCGACGGCTCATCGTAGGGAAGCCTAGAGGCGTGAGGCGGCTCTCCAGCGGCGGCTCGCGGTGGCGCGTCACACGGAGATGGCTGCAGGAGAGGCCGGAACAGCAGCTTGATGCAGGTCGGCACCCAGAAGCAAGGCGGCGGCTCAAAAACTACTGCAGCAAGGGTGGCGCAGGGCCAAGGAGAGTCGAAGGAGGATGCTTGAGGTGCGGCAGTGCCAGAGGAGTAAACGGCCAGGCGCGGTGGTTCAACGCGCGGCGACATAGGCGAATCGCAGGCGGCCAGTCACCGCGGGCGCGACGAGGCAAGTGGCCCGTTCCGAAGATGCAGTGGGGGCGCAAGCGGTGGAATAGTCCTAGTCCGTATTCCCTTCTGGCTGGTTCAACTTTGACTTTTCTTCCATCTAGATCTTGTAAACAGATCAAACATGACTCTGGCCATTGAGAAATAGTATTGGGTGTAGCTAGGTCTCAGTCGACTGAGATATAATCAAGTCTCAGTCAAGTGACATAACGTGCAAGAGAGAAAAAGGAAAACTGAAAAGAAAATTTTGCACGGATCTTAATGTAGTATCTCATGGATATTGCATCTAGTGAGACTTAACGAAGTCTCAGTCGACTGAGACTTATCAAGACTGAATAGTATTTGCTCGTACGTACAGACGTACTTGCCAATTAATTTACAGTCTCCGGTCATCATGCTAGGGAATAGCAGCGGAAGATGCTTGTTTTTCCGAAACTTTATCTTCTCGCGACAGCATCCGACCCAGTTATTGCAGTGCATGTGCTGCAGCAAGAAAAATCCAGCCGCGCTCGGCGGTGATGACGAATCAAAAACAACAGGCGGCTCTCAGGCGTGGCCTGGCGATTTGGCCGCGGGGATCGAGACGGAAACCCGCATAGACAAAGGCGGTGACAGCGACTCGACCACGCAGGTCTCAGATTTGATGCGTCTTTTTTAGAAGTCTGTCCGTCTCGATGACTATCCGTGGACTGTCTCTTCTTCTCTTTCTGCTTTTCTTTTGCATGTGGATTTGAAGCGACCCTGTAATACGGCCATTATGGACTGAAAAATATGTTCGTGTTCCCGAATCGTGGTGACGCTTTGATGGAAGTCCTGTCGGTCTCGCCGACGCGCAAGTGCTCAAAAAGACTTGATCTAACTTTCGATTGCTTCGCCTGTCGGTTTCGTTAACTCGGCGACCGTGTGACAGCACACCTAATGCAACCCTAATTTCTTGAATATTCTTCATCTGATCAATTGCAAACTTCTCGATCCCTTAGAGAGATCCCTCCAAGAATTCAACACCACCGTGGGCGGGCCTCATGGTGGGCGCCAACTGTCGTGGATTTGTCACGACAGATGTCCTAGTGTGAGGACTTAGTCGTGAGGCCAATGCATCTATGTGGTAGCTTGAGAGAGGTTGAGCGGAATCGAGAGACGCAACGCAAGACAAGGGTTTAGACAGCTTCGGGCCCCGGGAAACATCATCCGGTAACAACCCTACATGCTGTTTGTGGCTAGGTCTCATTATCATCGCGAGGGAGTCACCGGCGACCGGCTCTCCTAGTTGTGTCTAGCCCTAAGATTATTGCTTCTTGCTTGTCCCTCTTGCGGTGCCCTACCCCTCCTTATATAAGTTGAAGGGGCGGCTTACATGTAGAGTCCTAGTAGGATTAGAACTAGCTTATTCTCTATTACAATCCGGATACAAGTCTGGGTCTTGATTCTTTGTAAGGGAAATATTCCTCACGCCTTTCATCTTAAGCCGGCCCACCAGAGTATAAGCCGGCCTGCTGGGCCTTGGGCCTTGTCGTCTGTCTGATCCGCCCACCGGGTCTCCAGTGAGCCATAATGTCCAGGCGGGTTACCTGTAAACCGTTATGTTCGGGCGGATCAACAGTGAGTCGCCAAGCTCCAGCCGGGTCTCTGGTGAGTCACCATGTCCGGCCGGGTCATCATTCCGGCCGGGTCATACCGTGGGGTATATCCCCGAAATCTTCTGTCAAGATTTAGCCAATTGCAATCTGTCTCGGATTTCCTTGACTTGCTTCTCAGCTTCCATCAGGAGATCCGTTCCGAAAATATGGCTATCTCCAGTTTGAGACCAATTCAAAGGAGTGCGGCACTTACGGCCATACAGAGCCTCCTAAGGTGACATCTTTAGACTGGTCTGGAAGCTGTTGTTGTATGAGAACTCGGCATATGGCAGACAGTCTTCCCATTTAGGTCCTTGGGCCAAGGCACAGGCTCGAAGCATATCTTCGAGTATTTGGTTTACTCGCTCAGTCTGTCCATCGGTCTGAGGATGATAAGCGGTACTATATTTTAGCGCTGTCCCCAAGGCTTGGTGGAGACGTGACCAGAAAGTGGAGGTAAAAAGTGACCCCCGGTCGGAAGTGATTGTTCGAGGTACCCCATGCAGACTGACTATTCTGGACACATACAATTGTGCGAGTTGATCGGCTCGGTATGTGGTTTTGATGGGGATAAAGTGAGCTACCTTGGTTAAGGTGTTCACTATGACCCAGACTGCGTCATTACCTCGCTGAGTCTTTGGTAGCCCTGTGATAAAATCCATGCAGACATCATCCCATTTCCATTGTGAAACGGACAACGGTTGGAGGAGTCCGGCTGGTTTCTGGTGTTCTGCCTTCACCTTGTTGCATATGTCGCAACAGGCCACAAAATAGGGAATGTCTTTCTTCATCCCCTCCCACCAGAATATTTGTCGAAGATCTTCATACATTTTAGTACCTCCAAGGTGAATAGAATACGAAGATTCGTGTGCTTCTGGCAGTATTTTCTTCCTTAAATCCTCTTGACTGGGTACACAAATCCTTCCACGGAATCGTAGTGTACCTTGTTGATCCTTAGAAAAATCTGAAGTCTGTCCTACTAACATACGCCTGGCATGTTCCTGTAGGACGGTGTCATCAGGCTGGGCCTTGCGGATCTCTTCGTCGAGGGTAGGAATAACTTGCATAATATTAGCAAGACCAGCACCAACTATGACCAGGTTGAGGTGAGCAATCTCTTCTTGAAGTTCAGGAGGCAAGGATTCCATTATGGTATTCAGGCTGACAGGTTTTCGGCTGAGTGCATCGGCAACCACGTTGGCCTTACCCGGGTGGTAATTTATTCCAAGATCATAGTCCTTGACTAACTCAAGCCATCTTCGTTGACGGATATTTAAATCTGGTTGAGTAAATATGTACTTGAGACTCTCGTGGTCTGTAAAGATTTGGCACCTCTTCCCAATGAGGTAGTGCCTCCAAATTTTTAGAGCATGAACCACCGGGGCTAATTCCAGACCATGAGTAGGATAATTTCCCTTGTGTGGTCGTAGCTGTCGCGATTCATATGATACCACCTTGCCATCTTGCATAAGTACGCATCCAAGACCCTGTCTGGAAGCGTCACAGTACACATCAAAGCTGCGGTAGATGTCTGGAAGAGTCAACACAGGGGCTGTCGTCAGACGGATTTTCAACACATTAAAACTTTTCTCACAGTCCTCAGTCCATTCAAACTTCTTATCTTTCTTGAGCAGCTCCGTCATAGGTTTGGCAATCTTGGAAAACCCTTCAATGAAGCGACGGTAGTATCCAGCTAGTCCAAGAAAACTCCGGATTTGGGATACGGCTGTGGGTGCCAACCAATCGAGCACATCCTTCACTTTGCTCGGGTCCACGGCTATACCTTCTGCGGACAGCACATGTCCAAGAAATCCCACCCGCTTGAGCCAAAACTCGCATTTACTGAATTTGGCGTACAACCGATGGTCACGGAGTCGTTGTAACACAGCTCTGAGGTCTTCTTTGTGCTCTTCCTCACCTTTTGAGTATATGAGTATGTCATCGATGAAGACCACCACAAATTTATCGAGGAAGTCCAGAAATACTTTATTGATCATATGCATGAAGAAAGCAGGGGCATTGGTGAGGCCAAAGGACATAACTGTATATTCATAAAGACCGTACCGGGTAGTGAATGCGGTCTTAGGAATATCTTCCTTTTTAATCTTGAGTTGGTGGTATCCTGTCCTTAAATCAATTTTGGAGAATACCTTTGCCCCACTGAGCTGATCAAACAAGTCATCGATCCTGGGAAGTGGATATTTATTTTTGATGGTGACATCATTCAGCTGACGGTAATCCACACACATACGGAGACTACCATCTTTCTTATGCACGAATATAGCAGGTGATCCCCATGGTGAAGAGCTGGGACGGATATATCCTTTCTGGAGCATCTCATCAAGTTGTTTCTTTAGCTCCACTAGTTTTGACGAAGGCATCCGATAATACTTCTTGTATAACGGTGCAGTTCCGGG
This sequence comes from Aegilops tauschii subsp. strangulata, assembly GCF_002575655.3. Lineage (NCBI taxonomy): Eukaryota > Viridiplantae > Streptophyta > Magnoliopsida > Poales > Poaceae > Aegilops > Aegilops tauschii. The sequence goes on from NC_053040.3 coordinate 485,825,507, forward strand.
CACAAGATCTATTGCAAACTCAAGCTCTCGATCTGGCGGTATGCCTGGCAGTTCTTCTGGAAATACATCGGGAAACTCACTGACCACAGGAATTAATTCCAACTCACCAGCCACAACGGTGAAGACCATTTCTTTCTTGGGTATGCTCCTGCGGGCATAGAATTTCGTAGTCTGCCCCTCTTGACTTGTCAAAGTGACTTCTCGGGTTGCGCAATTTATGCATACTTGATATTGGGTTAACCAATTCACCCCCAAAATAATGTCTAACTTTACAGACTCAATGACTATCAAGGAAGTTGGAAAACGGGCTCCGTTGATATTAATTTCCAGATTACGGTAGACCAGATTGCTTCTCAGCAGAGATTCCGGGGATTGTACCAGCATATTCTTGCTCAAAATCGAACAAGGAAATTTGTTTTGGGCAACAAAACTCCGCGAAATAAAAGAGTGGGAAGCCCTAGAGTCAAATAAAATTATGGCAGGTATGCTATTAACAGAAAACATACCAATGACGACTTCGGGGTTCTCTTGGGCTTCGTCTGCGGAGAGGTGATGGGCGTGCCCAGTGATGTTTTGCTGGATAGGGTATGACCCCATGAAGTTGACTTGTGGCCTGAATGGAACATTTGTCTTGCTGTTCTTGGGACACTGTCTGGCATAATGTCCGGTTTGCCCACAACTGAAACAAGAATTGTTGCGCTGGCACTCTTCTCGCACTGGGTTGGTCACGACATTCTTGACTTGTGTAGTGGTTTTGTTAACATTCTGTTGCAAATTGGGCTTGTACTCCAACTGAGTATGCTGCCAGGTACGAGCCTTTTGCACTGGCTGCACTTCCTTTCTTGGCTCGAACTTGCGCTTGTGATCGTTATTAGCAGGCCTATTGTCATGTATGGGCTTGTGCTCCCTCTCAGCAATGAGAGCCTTGTTTACCAGAGTTTGGAAATCTGGGACATCAAACATACTGAGGGTGCATCAGAGATGTTGGTTTAATCCCCCAAGAAACCTGTCAATCTTTCTTTCTTCGATGGCCGCATCATAAAGGGAGTAACGGGCCAAATGGTTGAACTTTTGCAAATATTCACTCACAGACTGACTTCCTTGGAGGAGTGCGAGAAATTCATGCTGCTTGACCTTCATAATTCTAGTAGGAATATGATATTTCCGGAATTGATCCTTGAATTTTTCCCAGGTGATTTCTTCATCAGCAGGCCACATGGCTTTTGCATTTTCCCACCATATGGCGGCAGCGCCTTCAAGATAATGAGTTGCAAACAGGACTTTGTCATCCTCTTCAGTACGAGCAATCTCAAGCTTCTTCTCAATGGTTCACAACCAGTCGTCTGCATCCAAGGGATCAATAACCTGACTGAAACTGGGAGGCTTGGTTCTCTAAAAATCTGATAGCTTGGAGTGATGACCGTTCTGATTTCCATTCTTCCCAACCATAGCTTGCACACTCCTTAATATTTCAATCAGATAATTATTCCTCCTTTCCTCAAACATACGCAGAATTTGCTCGGTGGAGGGTGGATTTGGCGGTGGAGGCGGTGGTGGAACGTACGGCTCGAGGGAGTGTCCTGCCTGTCGTGCCGAACGACGAACATGAACATCCTCACAAGCGTCGTTACTGCTGCCTCCCCGCGTCATCCTATTGTTGGTTTTCCCAAGACAATGCAACCGAGATGAGCAACATCCAAAATAAAGTGGAGAAAAGCCAGCGACAAAACCCGAGAGAAAACAAAATAACGAAGGGAACACGTCGAATAAAAACAGAGTTCCAACATAAATATACATAGACTCATACATGAAAGATAAACGACATGCCAAGTTCAACTACTCTCATACATGAAACGGACCATCATGACTCGTACGACTACATCCGTACATCATCCTGACAAATGCGGGTACTCGAATGCTCTACTGCTCTGCTGGCGCTGCGGGGTCCTCTCCTGAAGCGGACTCGGATCCCGAACTGACGACGTTAACCGAAACCTCCGGGTTAAGGGTAACACGATGACGCTGCCTCGAGGGCTCTCCCTCCGGGGCAGGTGCAGGGTGAGGCTGAAGCATCGGGGCTACTGGAGTAGTGAGAAGTGAAACCCACTTAGCAGGAGCACTGAGAGGATTCACGGTCGAGGTGCCCGAGCTACTCGAAGGAGTAACCGGCGAAATGGGTGAACTAGAACTGGATGGAATGTAAGGAATAAATCCCGTAGATGGTGGAGTAGTGAAAGATCTAGTAGTGGCTAAAGCAGTACGAGCACGAGTCAGCTCTCGAGCCAGCTTGTGAATCATAAGGTAGCTAACAGTGATATAACGAGAAAGGTGGCTAGCAACACTATCAGACTCCGGATTAATGATAGGAAAACAGACATGACCATTGTCGTGCAGGGAGGGATAGTAGTGGAAACCTGGGTGGTTCTGCATCTGGACCTCGTTATAACGAAGCTCGACAAGGACCTCGAATGCAGCAAACTGGACAGCCTGAGAAGCGGTAGAAGCGAAACCGCTCCGAGAGGTACGAGTGTAAGTGCTGGAAGCTGAACTGGTGCGCAGAGTAACCACTGCGTGATACTCATACACTGAGTCTGCTAGACGCTTCTGGTACACACGATAGACTGGATCGTCACCGAGGGGGTACAAGCGACGCCACACGTTACGGAGGAGATGCGGCGACGTGTACGACATCAGCTGCAACTGGCACGGATACGGCACCGGAGCCATGTACACTCACAACCATTAGTAGGTTAGCATAAAAAAAGTGTATGCAATGCAACAACCAGCTACAAACGCTACCGGCACTCAACTTATATTCTTAACTAACGCCCAGTTAACACGTTGGTAGTCTAGCGTGGTCTACAGTCAGCGCGGCTCTGATACCAAGCGTTGTGGCACCCCGGCTCAGAGCAACCGGTTTACCATGTATTGCCAGCCCAGAGACCATGTCTTCTGGCAACACACAACATCTTGGTACGGAAAACAACCGCTTTATTGATGCTAGCGGAACAAGGTTCATATTACAACGAGTTGCGAGGCCAAGCGGCACACACGGTGCAGCTGAACAATATGTACATTATTTAGTGAACATAAAGGGGCCTCGCTCATGACAACTACGCGGCAGCGGAACGACGTTGAAGCGAAACTCCATAGCACAGGGACGCCGATGTGGACACGATCTAGACTCGGACAACACTCCTTTCCAACGAGACTTTCCTGAAAGCTGGCATGACACACCAGGTCAGTACATTGAATGTACTTGCAAGCTCACAACAAACATAAACATAATGACAAGCAATATCATGATAATTAACCAACTGAATCACTACTACAAAGTCATATCAGGAATGCAGTGATCATGATCTCGTGATATAAGTCCCTTGGACTTGCTTACCAAACGGTGATCGCTCCTGGATCACAAACAGACCAAACATCTTGGTCTTTGATCGGGTTACCTCGTAACCAAATGGTGATTTTTCTGAGATCACAAACTGACCAACAACTTGGTCTCCATCATCAAGATGGTTTCTCAACCATAATCTCCTCAACAGTGTAAGGTTCATATCTTAGTGTGCAAAATTAATTAAGCGTTGACCCATGGTGTGACCTACTTTCGAGCGTGTCCGTAACCGTGGATTAGGCTATCGATAGATTGAATACACTCTGCAGAGGTAGCGCACCGTACCCACACCACGGAACCCATGGCCTCGCACTCCCATTCGGGTGGACCAACGGCACTCCGACGAAACCCCTCCATTGCCATGACAGTCTCCCGGGCACTCCGACTTACTCCCCACTGGGCTAGTCCTGGGTGGCCCCGTGTCTACCAAAGACACCAACGGCCACTGTCGTAGCAAAACATAAATGGTCCCAAACGGGGACAAGGTACCATAACAACAACGGGCACACAAGGTTATGTCTGCTTACCGGGCCAGGGTAACGCACGCCCATAACCTTCCCTCGTTGGAGGCACCGACCAGAGGCATGACAACGGACCGAATAAAGGCCTTCCCATAAAGGCAAATGTGGTTGCATTGGGAAAAACTCGATTCAGTGGCACCATGACCCGATCAACGATATGTTCAAGTTGATTTTTTAACAGGTTCAACTTAAAGTGAAAATAACCGGTGTCATGATATGCCATGAAAATGCAACACTAACTTATGCATCTTATATGAACGGAAATAACTGGGTCAACTATATCAAACACTAAGCATAGATATCAATAACTCATAACACCTCTCTGGTTATGATTAATCACCAAATTTAAACAGAATCTTTACTTTAGCATATTTCATTTTTCTCATTACAGAAAAACAACTCAAAATAATTCTTTTTCCATAACCATATTACTTCTTCATAAACAAATATTACTTCTAATGAATTAGCCAAACTTAGTTAGCTTCAAACTTTTGTAAACTAAGCATATCAACTCAAACAAGCAGCCAACAGAAGATAAATATTTATTTTAGTGATTTAAATGCATGGATTAAACAATTTTTTCAAGTTGCAAAATCACAAATATTGTAATGGCACCATGAAAATGTTGCTGTGGCTTGCCTTAGTGCAGATGAGGTTCACACTCCTCCTAGTGATCCTCAAGACAAGCTTCACTTTCTGAAAACAATTATAAACACTAAAAGAAAACATCAAGAAACATTCTAAAATTCACCAGAAAATCTAGACAGCAGAGAAAAATCTCATTTTTGGTGAACTGCTAGATCTATTCATAAAGAACACAATGCAATAAGAATCAATTCATTTGGACTCGTGGTTAAAAAGTTGTGGCTGTTTGAAGCTCTCTAGAATATTTTGAATTTGATTTAAATAAAAAAGAACTGGGGGGTGACGTAGAAGGCGTAAACCCCGCGGGGAGCCACCACTCGTACCTCTTCGAGCGCGTCCAGAGTGGCTGACTAGCGGGCCCCGCTAGCCAAGTGAGAGGGAGGGTAAGGGGGAAACAGAGTGCGGCGGGGCTCTGCCGGAGCACACGCCGGCGAGGAGGCCATCTTGGCCCGAGCAAGAGGGATGGATCGAAGGAGAAGACGAAGGCGCACCTGCCCGTACCCGTAGATTAGCTAGGGCTGGTCGGACGGCGTCGAAAATGACCTCTCCAGCGGCGATAGAGAGCGGGGGTCGCCGGAGATGGAGATGACGGCGACCAGAGGCGGCACTAGTGGCTCCAATCGGGAAGGACGGCACCACCGGAGCACAGCGCAGACCCTGGAAGGGTGGCCCAAGCCTGGGAGGGGCTGGAGCTGCGGAGACGACCTGAGGGGATCGCCGGCGAGCTCGAGCTCGGGGACGGCGGTCTGCGGCCTGCCCGGCCGGGCTACGGCTTCCTACTGGCTTGTGGAGTGTGGGGGAGGAGTGGATGATGCTCGAGAAGGCTGGGGAGGGCTGTATTTATAGCCGAGCTTCTGGTTCGGGCTCTGTTGGAGGACACCTAGACATGGCACCCGACGATGAACGGCGTCAGTGAGTGAGGGGGAAGGAGACGTAGCTCACACGGGCACTTTGGGCGAGCGGAGACGAGCATAGGAGCGAGGGGGTGGCAACGAACACAGTGCACAGCGCACTGTTGGGTTGGCCGGACCGTGCCCGTGCTCGCTGCGGCAAGCTCCGGCATCGGTGAGCGCCAGGAGGGATTAAGGGGGGTCGGGACGATGATCGTGGCGAAGATTGGCAAGGCATGGCAGGCGGGGAAGCGAGCATGCGCTCAACAGCGGCTCGGGCGCGTCGCAGAGCGCGTCGGCTGTATGCCAGCACGCGTGGACGAACGCGGTCACTGCGTGAACTATGACATCAGGCCGCGCTAAGCTTAAACTTCATGTCTGGCGTGTAGTCCTTGGTGGTTTGAGTGGTTACAACACTTTGAGTTGAGCTCAAGCGTAGTAATTTGGAGTTTCTCTTCCTGGTAAGTTTCTGGATAGTAACTTTGAGAGCTTACTGTGGTCAAAATACTAAGAGTTGGGAGCTGGGCTTTGGAGGTTAGCAATCATCTAGGAGGGTAGTGATGCACAAGAAAATTCAGCAGCATTTGAGCAAGTAAAATGGTAGTTTTTTTTGACTGGGAAGTAAAATGGTAGTTGCTGTAGGAACCACCATTTCTGTCCAGAACATAAAATATTTTCTGTAGCAAAAATATTCCAAAAAGTGATGCAATATTTTTGCTCAAGAAGGTGCCCTAGGGTTCAAAGAATATTTGGGAATTTTCCCAGATTTTTGTGGGCAAGAAAAATTGGGGTTGCTTTGGAACACAATGGGCTAGTTAGGGTTTTGGGAGGGAAAATGAATATTTTTCATTGAAGAAAAATATTCATAATATTATTTTGAGGTGGACCAGAGAAGAAATGATGACTAGAGAGAGAAATGAGTCACTTGAGTGAAAGTCAAGGTGGTACCCAAGTGCTTAAGTCCATTTGAAGTGATTCAAAATTCCAAATTCAAATTCAAACCAAAAGAAAATCAGACAAGGAAGAGAGGGCAAAAACCCGGCTGTCACAGTATCATGATATGATACCACATCCTCTCTTGTGTGTGGCACATCATCCAGAAAGTGTAGTTGGCATGCATGATACCGCTTATGATAATACCATTACAACCAGCCTAGCTAAACCGGAAAGGAGGGAGTATGAGACTAGCTAGCCACAATGGAGAGTAGTACACTGGTAACATACACATATCCCTAGACTATATATGTTACTACCTTTATAGTGGGTAGTAACATAAGTGTATTGTCATGCAGAGCTTCATTTCTTAGGTTACAGACTCATATTGCATTAGGACATGTGATGCTACAATAACTATCAGTTATTGAAACTATCTCTCTCCTCATTAACTTATTGCCACATAAGCAAGTTTGCTGAGTTGGAGTCGGTGTTACTTCTGAAGTTACTCCCACTGTGGCTAGTCTGATACTAGCTAGTCGTTTATGATATACTAGCTACCTCACTAAGAGCATGCATGGTTAATAATACAGCCAAGGGTCGACTATAAGAAGTTGACATGTCATATAAGCCAACCTCTTAGCGGGTATGTGCAATAATAAGTTTTATATACGTACTAGTTTATCACTAGTTGGCCCACCTTACATCCTCACAATGCAAAGTGTCTTGGGTCTCCTGTTGCAGCTGTCTCTACTATCCAAGAGCCCGCTTCTCTTCTCTTTTCTCGAACTAATAAGCACACATATATTATTCTATTCCTTATAGCCAGACTACCCACAGTGGGGGTAACATAGGTACCGGTAGTAACATCACACATATCTAGGTAAAATAGATGATGTGGCAAGCAGTAAATAAAGAAATGGAGGAAAGTGGATATGTGTGATGTTACTACCTATGTTACTCCCAGTGTGGGTACGGTATATAGTCTTACTATAGTATGAGACTACCCACAATGGGAGTAACATAGGTAGTAACGTCACACATATCCAGATAAAGTAGATGATGTGGCAAGCAATAAATGAAGAAAGAGAGGAAAGTAGTAACATAGCTAGTTACTAGTAGTATGAATAACATCACATGTACATATCAAGGAAAGATGTGTCTATATCCTAATAAATGAAGTGTTGCATGTTACCACACATATATGTTACTCCCCACTATAGAGGTAGTAACATAGACTAGTGTAACACATGGGCATGTTACTAGTCTATGTTACTACCCATTGTGGCTAGTCTGAGTAACATCACACGTCTCAAGGAAAGATGAGTCTATAGCCTAATAAATGAAGTGTTGCATGTTACTACACATATGTTACTCCCCTCTATAGAGGTAGTAACAAAGACTAGTAACATTCTATGTTACTACCCATTGTGGCTAGCTAGTCTTATGTCACTGTATTGTGTACTTACTTGCTCTAATAATGCATAGTATCATAGAGTAGCTAGTATCATATGTAGTACTTTATTTATATTAATTGTCATGCATGACACATAGTAGCATAACATTTATTATGATACGGTTTCATGATATGATACTTAACCCTCTCTTTCTTCATTTAATTAATTCTATGATAGCTCATCAAAATTACCTAGTTGGCATGCATCATACTAGCTATGATACCCCCTTACTATCAGCCTAGCAAGGGTGTACAGATCATTTGTGCGTCACTTTGTGAGTTTTCATCTGTTTGTTCGAGAAGCGGGGAGAAGTTTCAAACATTTCGGCCGCGAGGTGCGGCCACTAGCGTAGGCCTAGTTGGTATTTTAATTACAGAAAAATCATATGGAGTTCGGACATCATCAAAATCGATGTGTGCCTGTGGCGTGCTCTCACGACCCCGTGGAATAAAATAGGTAAAGTTTGGCACAAGTTTTGATGACCACTCCTTCCAAACCGGAGCATCTCACATGAAGGATCATGGTTTTCCAAAAGGAGACGTGTCAATTCAAACTCCTGTGGCCGGTGACTTCATCGTTTGGCCTCATAAAAATTTCCACGGTACGCAATCACCATTATACCACGGGTTTGATTTTCTGGCGCAGTTTAGGTTTCGTTAGCTATATTTAAGACATTTTTTGATATTAACGTGCATTTTTTGCATAAAAATAAAATTACAACCGGAACTGGATGTGCTGTCGAAAGGGATGAGGACCGCCATTCGTTCTGGGAGCATCCAATGGTGCAGACGTACAATCCGTGGGGTTTGGGTTCTGGCCAATCAGAAAGCATGACTCAGATCGTGGGTGGGGTGGTGGCACACGGCTTTCATCAATGAACCATCTGCTATTCGCAGACCAGATTGCATATTTTTGTTCACATACTGTAGTGAGATCGATTGAGTGTGCTACCTCTATGATATAATAATAATAATAACAAAAAATAGTTCATATTCATTGCCTGAGCTGACAACATATCAAGGTCAACATATTAACGGTTCTTACATGAGCAGAACACCGGGCATAACTCACAAATTCATTACACGCGACAGTTCTAATTTGAACGAATTAAGTTGCAGGGTAGGCATAAAGACTAGTCTTACAGCTTAATTCCCATGTACATGTGGGAACTGGGATCATTAAGTTAACCCCGAATGAACTTGGGGTTTTTGATGATTTTAAACTTCTTCTCTGTTGCACTGGTCTGTGATCCCTTGGCTGGCAACTCAACAAATTCATCGTACTCGTCCTGATCGGCAACATCGTCGACACCCAGTACCCTTCTCTCCCCATGCATCACTAAATGGCTGTTCTTATGCAAGGGGTCTTCCACAAAGAAAATCTAGGTAGCATCCCTGGCAAGAATGAACGGGTCCGCGTGATATGCCATCATTGTCCTGTTAACACAGGACTTCCTGTACTCATCAATCCTTACCTGACCAAGAGGGATCCATGCGCACCTGAATAATGCCACCTTAACTTTCACATAGTCAAGCTCCCAAATCTCTTTGATGGTTCCATAGTATACCCTTTTATCAGCTTCATTTACAGTCATGCATTATATTCGAACAGAGCTGTTCTGATATGAGGTCTTCTTATCACGTTCCTCAGTATAGAACGTGTATCCATTTATGTCATATGCTTGGTACATCAGCACCGTAGGTGATGGCTTTTGTGCCAACCACGTAGCAATGTCATCGATGGATCCTTGTGCCAAACGATTCTTCAGCCATTCGGCGTAGTTCTTAGTGTGCTCCTTCATCTCCACCTCTGATGAAGGCACCATTGGTAAGAATCCTTGGCGTATCTCCGCCAAATGTTCTTCGGCGTAAGTGATGAGAACTGGGCTGTTAAGCAGTACCGTTAAATGGGCTTTCTCTGCCAATTCTCCGGGTGCAGCCATTTGCGTGCCAGCAAGGACTGGCTTACCTTTCAGCCTTCCCACGCGGCCAGAGAGGGGCAAACCTATAGGTCTTTGTTTCATGTATTCGGTGCAAAACTCAAGCACCTCCTCCGCGGTATAACCTTGTAGGATGCTTGCCTCTGGATGGTTTCGGTTTCGACAAAAGCGCTTCAGGATTCCCATGAACTGCTCGAAGGGATACATGTTGCGAAGAAACACATGACCATAATACTTTATCTCTTCGACAAGGTGCATAGTGAGATGGACCATGATATCAAAGAATGACGGTGGGAAAAACATCTCTAGGTTGGACAATATTCTTGCAATATCATCTTGCATATGATCCAACTCTTCAAGATCTACAACTTTCTGCCATAGTTGGTAGAAGAAATCATAGAGGTGAATGAGTGTGTTTCTTATATCTTTGTCCATCAGATTCCTGATGGCCACCGGGAGGATTTGTGTCAACATTACGTGGCAATCATGTGACTTCATGTGTCCCAACTTCATTTTACCTGAGCTCACATCCACGAGACTTCTGATGTTTGCGGAGTAGGAAGAGGGTGTCTTAACTGACAACAAATAGGTGAAGAACTATGTTGCTTCTTTTGTACTGAAATTGTAACTCTGGCGAGCTTTGATGAATTTGTCATCATCTTCTGCTTCACTCTTGCGTTGTGATTGATCAGCAAGCATATCCAGCCTTGAACCGTCACCATCCTTTCTTTTACCTTTAATCTTGAGCAGAGTACCAAGGATGCTTTCACATACGTTCTTCTCTACGTGCATGACATCGATGCAGTGACGTACACGTAGAATCTCCCAGTAAGGTAATTTTCAGGACACCGATTTCTTCTTAAACACTTGATCCTTGGGTGTTAGTTTCACTGTTAAAGGGTGGTTATTGCCAAGCACAACATTAATTTTTTTAGCCATGTTGTGGACCACCACCCCTTCATAGGGTCTTGGGGCTGCAGCTGCCTCTGCCGTACCATCAAATTCATCCTTCATCTTTCGGTATGGGTGATTTTTCCGTAAGAACCTACGATGACGCAAATACACTATTTTGTGCGAGTTGGGAAGTCATCTGCTAGCTGTCCTATCCATGCATGTGACACACCCTACTTCTCCCCTTGTTTTCTGCCTTGATGTGTTGCCTAATGCCAGCATATATTGAATGGTGTGCACCAGCATGGCATGTAGATCGAAAATCTCCTTTCTGTAAGCATCATAACATTTTACAGCAGGCGCATCTATCCACACTGTCAGCAGTTCTTCTACCAGTAGCTGAAAGTAATTGTCGATGTCATTTCCAGGTTGCTTCGGGCCTTGGATAATCATTGACATCATAATGTATTTTTTTCTTCATACACAACCAAGGAGCTAGGTTATATATGCACAGAAGCACCGGCCATGTGCTGTGATTGGTGCTCATATCACCAAAAGGATTCATCCCGTTAGTACACTCCCCGAGCCTTATACTTCTAGGATCCTTGGCAAAATTTTCAAACTTTTTGTCGATTAATTCCCACTGAGCCCCATCTTTCGGGCGCCTCATATACTTATCCGCAATTCGCTCATCATGATGCCACCGCAACCTCTTTGCCTCTCTAGGGTTTGCAAACAAACGCCTCAACCTTGGAATTAAAGGCAAGTACCAAACAACCTTGAACGGGACTCCTGTCTTGATCTCGTCGTCCAATTTGTACTTGTCCTTTGCTCTCCTGCGCTTGTATCGTGCATGCTCGCATGTGGGACATGCACGATAATCTTTGTACTCACCACAGTACAATATACAATCATTCACACAAGCGTGTATCTTCTGTACTTCAAGTTCTGATGGGCAAACAATTTTCTTCGCTTCATTCGTGCTTCTGGGGAGCACATTATCTTCCGGAAGAATTTCTTTCAAAAGACCTAACATCTCTGTGAAGCCCTTGTTTGATAGACCGTTTGCTGCTTTAAATCTGAGAAGCACCAGGGTGGCACTCAACCTGGAATATTTCTTTTTGCAACCTGGATACAATTCTTTCTTGGAGTCCGCATCAATGGTTGGCAGATCCTTGTACCCAATCATATGCTTATATGGGCCCTCGAAATCTGCAATCATAGCAGGAAAATCTGGCATATCAAGATCATTGTCATCTGCGTCGACATCTTGGTTTTCTAGTGGGTGTTTGGGCTTTCCGGTGTTCCATTGGTAGCTTGACGCTTCTGCCCCGATGTTAAATTCAACATCCATGTGACACTGATCGGGGTTTGTCATCTCGCTGCCCTGGGTATCTTCATCCATGACCTCCTCTTCACCGTGTCTAGTCCAACGTGTATATCCATCCGTGAATCCCCTAGAGACTAAGTGCATCTGGACATCTGCAACTTCATGTGACTCTGTATTGGCACAATTAGTACATGGACACATGATGTAATCCGCATCACCAATTCTCCTGTTTGTACTTTCAGCCAAATTCATGAACTCTGTCACGCCACTGATAAAATCTGCGGTTTTCTGATTCTTCATCCATCGAGATCGCTCCATCTGCAGCACACGAATGGTAATTAAAAATAGAACAACAACATTAATACACGGATTAACTGTTGTCCAAAGATGTGTGCATAAATCACAAGGTTTTATTTTAATAATTACTGAGGGCGCTCCATGTTGTTATCCAAACGTGCTATGACAAAAATTAATGGCCAGTCAATTTACACACAGAGTACTAGTACAACACTACACTTAGGAATTGAATACCTAAATTTTGCCACTCACGAAAAGAATACCTTAATTAATTAGCCGCGCGGCGACCTCCACCCAGCAGACAGACAAGCGCGATGCGGCGGCACGCCGAGACAGCAGGGTCGATGAGCAAAGCTTAGTGCGGCTGCCGCCTGAAGTTCGACCTCCACTATCCCGCCATCGACCGCGATGGATGTGTTTGAATCACGCCGCCGCTGACCTCGATGGTTGAGCTCCTCCTATCTCCCGCCATAGAATGAGGATTGACCTCCTATGATGCCGCCACCGCCCACCGACTGAGGATTGACCTCTTCTCCGGTAGCCGCTGCCTAGGCCGCCGCCGCCATCTCTATATGCAGAGCGGCTGTTTTTTTACGGATATCCGCGGAGCGGCTCTTTACACGGTATCTCACCATAACTGAATTATATGATAGGGTGGTACATCACATACGGTTATGTAACGGCAACCGTGTCTAACCTACGTTGTCTTCTCACACGGTGGTGCGGAAATCGTGTGTGACGTAATACCTAACACAAATGACATGTACAAACAGTGTGCCGTATACAACATATATATAGTGCCATTAGTAGTTCCTGACCGTTAGCTTATCTCCACAGTTTCCCCATTTCCCCCAAATCCCTACATAGCTTCCAAATTCCCTCGCGTGGCGCTGACATTGGGGGAATGCGGACGAGTGGTGCTGATGGTTTCGGTGCGGCTGCTCCTGCTCGTATCACCGCCATGACGGCGGTCGCCGCCGAGCACTTGCCTAAGGTCATCAGAAGGTAGGTGTACTACGGATCCGAATCGTCCTGTCAGGTTCCAATCTATCCCGATCTTTTTTACCATGTCCAAAGTATGGCTCCTTGCTGAATCCGTCCTGCCGGAAAGCGATCTGCCGCCGGATCCGGAGCTTGACTCCAGACTCCCGCAACACGAGTTTGACTCTGAGTTTTGCGCCACCGAGAAGTACCAAAAGATGAGTTGTGTGCACGGGCACACTCCCGCTCGACGTGTATGCACGGAGGTATTCGACATTGGCAGGCGGTTTCTTAGTTGCCCCTTAGAGGTTAGTGCTAATTAAGTTCATCATTTTACTTCAGTTAATGCCACCGCTCATCCAGAATACTATTTAACATTGACAGGGATATGAGGCTTGTGCCTTTGTTAACTGGCTGGATGAAGAATGGCATGGCAGGGCTCGGAGTGTTATCACCAAGCTCGCAGAAGATAACGTAAAGCTGAAGAAGAAACTGGCTGATCTGGAATGTACAATCAGTATGATGAAGCAAGAAAGAATCAATCACAGGCAACAGATGAAGGAAAGAGACAAGACGGAACTAGCATGTGTAGTTGTGGTTGTCGCATTAGCCATGTTCTATGCGCTGTTTGCAATGATGATTAGGGGTTTTGTTTGACAGTATTGCTAAAGCACATCTAGATGTGCTCTAAGTAATGCACATCTAGGTCCTATATATGCCATTGATGTTACACGAAGATTCGTGCAGATATTTTTCTTTGTCTTTTTGTTTTCCTTTCTACTTTGATTATTACTGGCTTTATCAATAAGAAGAGCTCAATGCATTGCTTGCCAACTGTCCAGCTCCGTTCGTACCGGTACCGGTGCATAATCCCAAAACTCGTTCCTTGTTTTTGTCCTGAAAAAGGAAACCAGCCAAATAGCCAATAGGAGTCCTGCACAACCCCGGGAATTTGGAGCGACAGGGTACAAACAATTACGGTTGATTATATCAGCGGTTAGGTAATACGTCAACCCCCACTTCAATCCCCGCTTCAATTGGCAGTTCCTCTTCTCTGTATACCCTGCTTAAGTGTCCACCATCTTCATCGTCCCCGGCAGGCCGCGCTACACACCGGCACACACTCTGCAGCCATGTCGATCGATAGCAAGGACGACAGTTCGGCGAGCAGTCTAGCGCCTGATGATAGGTCAACATCGGAATCATCTCGCTCGTCTTCCATGAGTCCGGCGTCGAGCCCAGACCTCGTTTATATCCGGTTCATGGAAGGGACGCCGCCTCCTGAGTCGTCAGACGACAACCAGACGGACAAGGAGCTGTCGGAGGACGAAGAAGAGGACGACGATGATGGTGAGGAGGAATGGTCGAACAAGGAGGAGGATGACGACGACAAGAACGACGATGAAGACGGCGATGGCGATGAAAAGCCAACGGTCAGCGGCAAGAAGCGTCCTCGCGAAGACGATGTCGCGGGGCCATCCAACAAGAACAACTACAAGAAGAAGGACTAAATTAAGCAGACTATATATATCTCTGTTTATCCTGTCAATCTCATCACAGACGGTTAGTGATATGTATTCGACAGAGATCTTCTACATTATCGCCAACAGGTTGGTTTGTTGAACTGTGTGCCCTGACGAACACACAATTCACAAAAAAGACCGTATGGGCTGTCTATAATGATCGCACACAATTCTGATTACTGGCCTATTTGCCGACACATCTTGTTACGCCGAATCGTTTGTGTTCACCTCACTCATCGGAAACGGTTCATCAGAGTGAACTGTATGTCGTATATCGCACACACCTTGATCTGGCTACCCGTTTCTGTTGTTCTGTCTCATCGCAAACAGTTCGTACAGATCAACTGTATGCCCCTCATCGCACACGCAACTAAAATCTAAACCGTGTTTGATCTATCATTCATCGCAAATGTTTTGCATCATTTCTGACGGTTTTCATACAACACCGTTTGCGATTATGGCATCACACACAGTTTCTCGAAGGGTCTCTGATCGTAGTGTCGCGTTAGCAGCATCCTGCAGTAGTGCATCACAACAAGCAATAGGCATAACGAAATCACCATCAAGTGTATCATCTTCCAAAATTATTTTTGATTCATTTTCATGAGGCACAACAATAATAGGAGCATCATTATTTGGGAGAGATACCTTTTTACCTCTTTTTTTCTTCTTTTCTTCTTCTTCACCACATCATGTGTGGGTTTAATTGATCTTTTCAAGTTTCTTATTGATGAGATTGGTTGGATAGGAAGCTCCTCCTCGTTACCTGATTCATCATAATAAACACTAGGAGGGTTTTGGGAAATATTTCCCCTTTCATTTGTACTCTCTTCATATTTTATTTGTTTTCTTGACTTTAGATAGTTCGCAATATAAGGATTCTCAATGCAATTTACCGCACAAAACATATAAATTTCTTCTAGATCAAAATCAAGAAACCTCTTGGGGTTTGGAAAACCCTTAGTTATACGTTTCATTTCTTCATACCCAAAAGAAGACTAAGCTCTTTATGTTGCTCAAGGGTAATCAAGTTATCACAATTTTGGGACACGATTTGATCATGAAATAATTTGCATTGGAGATTTAAATGACCATGTTCATTACAAAGTTCACAAGGATGGCAGAAAAAATTACATCTTTCAGCACAATCATCTAGCCTCTCTTGCAACCTTTTCATTTCTAAATATTTATGCTTCTTGCAAAATCTATCTTCCCTTTTTGGTGTGTAAAGGCACTTCCAATTCACTCCGCAAAAAGTGACATGCTTATAAGAAATATTTTTGTCATGACTTATGCAATCATCATTAGCATTAAGGATATTCAAAGAATTCATACTAACAACATTGCAATCATGCTCATCATTCAAATATTTTGTGCCAAGCATTTATTGACTTCTACTTCTAACAACTGAGCACAATTTTTCGAACCATCATTTTCAAGAAAGATATTATAAAGATGATCAATGATATGATGCAACCTAAATTCCATTTTTTGTAGTTTTCTTTTATATACCAAACTAGTGATAAAACAAGAAACTAAAAGATTCAATTGCAAGATCTAAAGATATACCTTCAAGCACTCACCTCCCCGGCAAGGGCGCCAGAAAAGAGCTTGATGTCTATTACGCAACTTTATTCTTGTAGACACGTGTTGGACCTCGAAGCACAGGGTTTTGTAGGACAGTAGCAATTTTCCCTCAAGTGGATGACCTACGGTTTATCAATCCGTGAGAGGTGTAGGATGAAGATGGTCTCTCTCAAACAAACCTGCAACCAAATACAAGAAATATCTTGTGTCCCCAACACACCCACTACAATGGCAAATTGTATAGGTGCACTAGTTCGGCGAAGAGATGGTGATAAAAGTGTAATATGGATGGTAGAAATATATATTTATAATCTGAATAAATAAAAACAGCAAGGTAGCAAATAGTAAACGGGCACATAAACGGTGTTGCAATGCTTAAAAACAAGGCCTAGGTTCCGTACTTTCACTAGTGCAATCTCCCAACAGTGCTAACATAGTTGGATCATATGATTATCCCTCAAAGTGCCATAAAGAATTACTCCCGCGTTCCTATTAGCGGAGAACAAAAGATAGAAATTGTTTGTAGGGTACGAAACCACCTCAAAGCTATTCTTTCCATTTGATCTATTCAAGAGTTCGTACTAGAATAACACAAAGATATTCTTTCCGTTCGATCTATCCTAGAGTTCGTAATAAAATAACACCAAGGCAAGTTCATATTCATAGTACTCAATCCAACACAAGGAACTACAAGGGGACCCCAAAGTTTCTATCGGAGAAAAGATAATAAGAACGTGCATCAACCTGTAACACCCCAAAAATGTAACAATGATTTATCAATTAAAATTTTGCCAGGATTTTTTTTATTTTCTGTATTTATCTTTTGATTTCAGGACCTCTCTTTTCTTTGATATTGTGGAGTTTTTACCTCAAGTGAAAACTTTCCAAAAATATTATTGGACTTGTATACCCTCTCAAGAAAACATTTCTTTTATCAGTGGATTTATTTGCATAATTGTTTTTCCTGAGCTTTATTCTTTTAAAAATGATTTTTATAAGCTTTAGAGCCTCTTTTGCACTACAACCATTTGATAAATGCATTTAAAATTTTCACCAAAATTAGGGCATGTTAATAGGAGTATAATATTCAACTTTATGCAAAAACCCATGTGTGTTCTTTGAAAAATTTGAGCAAACCATCCTCTTTTATTCTCTGGCCCAGTTTGGCTTTTTCTACTGCAACCCTAATTTATTTTGCTCTAGTGCCCATGAGCTTTTTCCTGCTTGTAGTCCTCCCTACCAAACCCTTAAATCTAGGAGAATGGACCCATTGGAGTATTTTTGGTCCATGAAACTATGCCCTTTTCTTTCTGTCCAGTATTGGTTTTCTCAAAAACTTGCTCTAACAAGTTTTTGTTTTTGACAAACTAACCTTGCCATCATCACTTGTACCTAAGGAGACTATGATCTGGAGTTTTTGGCCACCCCAAGAGATGCCTAGATGACCATAGCATTCTGTCAAACACCTTGTGTGCATGGCCAGTTTTGGCTTGGTTTTTAGTTTGCATTGTGGGCTTGATCCCCTGACCAAACCAGCATGTCCACTAAGCCCCTAGATAACTCTAACCTAGACCTGTTAATCCCAAGCCCCATCCAAGCCTCCTGGCATGCCTTGGCATTTTGCCGAACGCCTGGCGTGCATGCTCTGGACGCGCCCAGAGCGCACATTTTGCACGCGCGCGCACCGAGCCGCCGCGTCTCGCTGCCGCACTCCCCGCGCCCGTGCTGACCCTTGGCCACTCGCAGCCATCGCACCCGACCCCTCCCTTGCCGCAGAGCCGCCCCTGCCACCTCCTGCCACCCCACAGAGCCACCGTCAGGTCGGCCATGGCGGCTAGCTGACGGCCGCAGCAGGCCCCGGCCGTGGCAGCACCGCCCGAGCCACTCCAGCGCGACAGCTGCCCTCTGGAACAGCTCGAGCTCATCCCCGAGCTCGTTTGCTAGCGCACGTCGCTGCCACGTCGCCATGCAGCTACAGAACGGCGGTTCACCGTCGATCCTATCCATGGCCGCCGTCGGAACCGACCTCAACCGCTATAAAAGGGACCCCGAGCTCCTCCAAGACCCCAGGCAACCTCAAGCCATCCCCCTAGGGCTCCCATAGCCGTCAATCGATGGGGACAGGCCTTCTTCCTCGTCTCTGTCCGGTTCGGTCGCCGCCACACTCCGGTGCCGTGCGTCGTGAGCTGAGCCTCCCCTACACTTCCAGCACCACCATTAGACTCTCCTAGACCGTGCGGAGCCACCCAATGCCTCAGCCTCGACCGGAAACCACCGGAGCCCAAACCCCCAATTGCTCCCGAAATGCCGTCCGCCGCGAAGCTCGCCGCCGGCGACTCCCCGCGTCCCCGCCAGCCTTTCGACCACGGGGAGGACCGCCCTGGATTGATGGATCCATCCCTGCCCTCGGGGCCCCGTGGGGCGCCGTCGTTTGCTGGCGTCGATCGCCGGAGCCCTACCTCTGCTCGGACAGAGGAGGAAGGAGGCGGGCGACTGGTCAAACCTGACCAGTGGGCCCAAGGGACCCACTGTCAGTGACCCACGAGCCGGTCCAAGCTGGATTAAGTGGAAGCGTAAACAGAGTTTTTCTTTTTCAAACCTGACCAGTGGGCCCAAGTACGTCTCCTCCGAAACGTTTTTCTTTTTCTGTTTTTTAAAAACAGAGTTTTGACTAAACTTTGACTGGCTATAACTTTTTAAATATAAGTCCAATCAATTTGATTCTTTTTCTGTTGTTACTCAAATTCTGTCTAGTTTATTTTCATGTTGATTTGAAAATTTTCCAAACAACTTTTTTGTACTGTTTTAAAACTATGTGTTAATTCAAATTTTCTTAAAATAGGATTATGGAGAGAGAAGAAAACTTTCAAAAGTTTTGGAATGCACCCTGCCTCTCCACAACTTGAAGGCAAGCATTCTGAACCTGGCATAATATTTTCGTGTGTTGGTTGATACGGTTACAACACCCCCTTGTCTTAGAGTTTTTTTTGTTATTTTATGCGATGATAGGATCATACTCATAAGTGCATATTGATGACTCCGTGCTATTGGAATTTGATACGTTATCACCATCATATGCCTTTCATGCCTACCGGAAGGGATCCGGGAAAGCCTCTGTCTTGGGTAGACACGGGCTTGTCTCTAGTCCTCCGTCGAGACGGTTGGGTCCGGTAAGGGCATGGTGAGGTATGATGTGTGGTGATTTTGTCTGATTGGTGTGAAATATGTTTCTTATGCTAATAATGCAGGAAATGCTCTAACCTCCTAAGTCGACCATAGATCGAGTCTTGTTCCAGTAACCCCCATACTTGTTTCGTACTACAACCTGTCCCTGCCACAGGTAGGGTACGGTTCAGTAAGTTGTCAACCCCTTCCTAGCACAGACAGTACAGAGAGGCCATGGTGGAAGATACCGGAGGCATCCGGTAGGCATGCCACCTGGTCCGGGGGCATGGGTGTTTTCGGTTGTAGCCGAAGGGGTAGCTCCCCTAGTTTGCGCGCGGGATAAATTTTGTGATCCCACGCTAGTCGAGGTTGTAGCCTCCCCACTTAGAGTTTTGCTTAACGGGTGTCGTGGGTGATTCCAGACACCGATAAGTTAGGCTGGTGTGTGCGGTTAGGTGTGTTTTCAATTAAAAGACCGTAGACGGAATTAGTCCCGATGGACTAAAGGAATCCGTTACCCGTGGGTAAAGAGTACACCCTCTGCAGAGATTAAACATCTATTCAAATAGCCGTGTCCATGGTTAAGGACTACAGTCTGGGATGGGTCAAGTGTCGGTCTTAGTGTCGGTCTTCGGAGGAAAAACTGCTAAACCAGAACATTGATTATGGCCTGTGACATATGATGATTATGATTATTGTGGACTGACCATTTACATTATTTGAACTATTGAGTATCCCTGGGACGGTTCTACCTCCTGGATATTCACTGTGATTATTCTTATATAAGCCCTTTATGTGGTGTCGCTCAGACGCCCGACTGTGGCATGCTTGTTATTTATTTACTCTATAAGCCCTTTATGTGGTGTCGCACAAACGCCCGACTGTGGCATGCTTGTTATTTATTTACTCTATAAGCCCTTTATGTGGTGTCGCACAGACGCCCGACTGTGGCATGCTTGTTATTTATTTACTCTATAAGCCCTTTATGTGGTGTCGCACAGACGCCCGACTGTGGCATGCTTGTTATTTATTTACTCTATAAGCCCTTTATGTGGTGTCGCACAGACGCCCGACTGTGGCATGCTTGTTATTTATTTACTCTATAAGCCCTTTATGTGGTGTCGCACAGACGCCCGACTGTGGCATGCTTGTTCTTTAAATTGTTTATAAGCCCTTCATGTGGTGTCGCTCAAACGCCCGACTGAGGCATGTTTTATATGTTCATCCCTTCGAGGCGTCGCTTCAGACACCCGATCGGTGTATTCTATTTCTATTCCCTTACTGCCTATTCATGTTGTATACGGATAACCTGCTTGCGTGCATCATGGACGGTCATTTTGTGATTAGCATGTAATCATAGAATAGTTTCAGAGCATGACTATCATTTGTTATATTGTTCCTGTGTTCATAATGTTTGCGAGTACATTCAAAAGTACTCACTGGCTTGTCCCTGGCTATTGTCTTGGCCAGATTTCTTGCATGGAGAGGAGCGTTGCGATGACAGCCCCGGAACCCATGCAATGGTGACAGCAGCCTCGCGAAGATAGGAGTTACCCTGGTCAGTTGTTCCTGTGGGAAATGGAGTCCCATAGACACAAATGAACCACAAACCGCTTCCGCCATCAGCCACTAGAAACCATTTGTTGTACTCATAGGCCACAATGTTCTTGTACTACATATTATGTATGTTGCTTGGAATTTCTATATCAAGTTGGTGCCTCATCAGCTAACAGTAATCCTGGGGCTGATGAGCACAAGGATCATTTTTTGGGAAAATATATCCCGAAAAATCCGGTCCTGACAAACTTGGTATCAGAGCCAGGCTGACCATTGGCTAAATCCTATCTTAGCCAGGTCGAAAAACCTAGGTTAACCAACCCACCAGACCTTTACCTAACCCCGGCCAAGCTTCTCGTGTAAGATAGCCACACAGTGACCCCGACACCTTTTGGCAGTCGATGCCCAACCTATCAGCCTAGCCCGTCGATCACTCGCCAGTGACCGACACCTAAAATGTCTCATTCGCAAGCGTGCGAAGGAAGACTCCGTCCCCTTTTTTTCTATAAAAAGGGCACGCTAGCCTCAACCCAGCACATCACAGCCTCTACCCCAAACCAAGCTAAAATGCCTGGACCCATTGTTCACAATGAGACCACAGCAACCAACCTTGGAGGTTTTGTGACCGTGCTAGCAAACCTCACCCGCCATGCCTTTGCATTAGAAGAGTGTGCCCCCGTACCCGAGACGTTTTCTCAGGACCCTTTCCATTTACCATTTTCATTGTAGACGTCACCGCTATGTTTATTATCCCAGCATTTATTTATGTGTTGCAACTTATGCGTGGTATCCTAAATTTGTGCGACGGATCAAATATTTGGTTTCAATTATGTGAGTAGTTTTACTGCTGTTAATTTTGATTTAACTAATTTTCACTCGCGATAAATTCTGAAGTGAGGCTTTCCCTGAGTTGCTGCAGCGTATACCTCTTCAAGACATAGATTTTTATTCACGCAGCACCATAACAGCAGACTCACAACCACAACCACTCGACCACGTATGCTAATTACAAATCCTCGTGCACATTTTGCACCTAACTGATCACACCCGAGCACACCACAGTCTCAGTAGGAGAGATTTGTGAGTAATTATTTGGGTGCAAGTGGCCTCCAGCACACTGACAGCAGTTAGCACCTGACACCGCACCTAATCCTCGTGATCACCGCCACCGCGGAGAGCCAACACTCGAGCGGCAGCATCATGACGATCATCGAGGATCATCACGCACAGGAGCACGGAGAACCCCAGCAATGCCGCGAATCCTCCGCACACCAGGATCAAGTACCAGTCCGGCATCACCCCCGCCATTAGAGCCTCGTCTCGAGCTCCTGCAAACAGAAATGGAGGAGAAGGAAGGAGAAGGAGAAGCAAGGCCAGGTGTGAGGAACAAGATGGAGCACCTCGGTCATTTTATAGCTCGAGATCGGCGTACGGTGGGCGAAGTCCACCAGCACCGCTCGTCGCTCGATCGCCGGTGTTCGGAGGCGAATCCGCGAGTAGTGCCGACAATGCACTGGCCCGCGAGGTGAGTGCACGCTGCACCGGCAGCTAGCACGCCGCGCACTACCGTAGTACGGCCTAGATGCCCTACGCGCTAGACGTCGCCGGTGGAGAAAGCGCGGGAAATCACGCGAGAGAGAGAAAGAAGAGAGGGCCAGAGGTAGAAGAAGAGACTCACAGTGGGCCCCGGGTCCACCTGTCAGCCAGAGAGAGCACTGTGCTCTCGGGTACGACCATCGTATTTTAGTAATTTAGAATTTTATTGTAAATTCACTGTAACCAAAGTAGAAATATCTCATTTTTCCCCAACCATGGATTTTTCCACACAGCTCCAGTATTCCACACTGTAGTTTTACACCACTTAATTGCCCACTCACTGTAGCCACATTTTATTGCATGAATAGGATGGTTATTTTTTTTGTGATGGTAGGAGTAATATTTTCAAAACAGCCCTTAGCAAATCTCGAGGACGAGATTTTCTTAAGGGGGGTAGTGTTGTAACACCCCAAAAATTTAACAATGATTTATCAATTAAAATTTTGCCAGGAAAATAATTTTTTTTATTTTCTGGATTTATCTTTTGATTTCAGAACCTCTCTTTTCTTTGATATTGTGGAGTTTTTACCCCAAGTGAAAACTTTCCAAAATATTATTGGACTTGTATACCCTCTCAAGAAAACATTTCTTTTATCAGTGGATTTATTTGCATAATTGTTTTTCCCGAGCTTTATTCTTTTAAAAATGATTTTTATAAGCTTTAGAGCCTCTTTTGCACTACAACCATTTGATAAATGCATTTAAAATTTTCACCAAAATTAGGGGATGTTAATAGGAGTATAATATTCAACTTTATGCAAAAACCCATGTGTGTTCTTTGAAAAATTTGAGCAAACCATCCTCTTTTACTCTCTGGCCCAGTTTGGCTTTTTCTACTACAACCCTAATTTATTTTGCTCTAGTGCCCATGAGCTTTTTCCCGCTTGTAGTCCTCCCTACCAAACCCTTAAATCCAGGAGAATGGACCCATTGGAGTATTTTTGGTCCATGAAACTATGCCCTTTTCTTTCTGTCCAGTATTGGTTTTCTCAAAAACTTGCTCTAACAAGTTTTTGTTTTTGACAAACTAACCTTGCCATCATCACTTGTACCTAAGGAGACTATGATCTGGAGTTTTTGGCCACCCCAAGAGATGCCTAGATGACCATAGCATTCTGTCAAACACCTTGTGTGCATGGCCAGTTTTGGCTTGGTTTTTAGTTTGCATTGTGGGCTTGATCCCCTGACCAAACCAGCATGTCCACTAAGCCCCTAGATAACTCTAACCTAGACCTCTTAATCCCCAGCCCCACCCAAGCCTCCTGGCATGCCTTGGCATTTTGCCGAACGCCTGGCGTGCATGCGCTGGACGCGCCCAGAGCGCACATTTTGCACGCGCGCGCACCGAGCCGCCACGTCTCGCTGCCGCCCTCCCCGCGCCCGTGCTGACCCTTGGCCACTCGCAGCCATCGCACCCGACCCCTCCCTCGCCGCAGAGCCACCCCGGCCACCTCCTGGCACCCCACAGAGCCACCGTCAGGTCGGCCATGGCGGCTAGCTGACGGCCGCAGCAGGCCCCGGTCGTGGCAGCACCGCCCGAGCCACTCCAGCGCGCCAGCTGCCCTCTGGAACAGCTCGAGCTCATCCGCGAGCTCGTTTGCTAGCGCACGTCGCCGCCACATCGCCCTACAGCTACAGAACGGCGGTTCACCATCGATCCTATTCACGGCCGCCGTCGGAACCGACCTCAACCGCTATAAAGGGACCCCGAGCTCCTCCAAGACCCCAAGCAACCTCAAGCCATCCCCCTAGGGCTCCCTTAGCCGGCAATCGATGGGGAGAGGCCTTCTTCCTCGTCTCCGGCCGGTTCGGTCGCCGCCACACTCCGGTGTCGTGCGTCGTGAGCTGAGCCTCCCCTGCCCTTCCAGCACCGCCATTAGACTATCCTAGACCGTGCGGAGCCACCCAACGCCTCAGCCTCGACCGGAAACCACCGGAGCCCAAACCCCCAATTGCTCCCGAAACGCCGTCCGCCGCAAAGCTTGCCGCCGGCGACTCCCTGCGTCCCCGCCAGCCTTTCGACCACGGGGAGGACCGCCCTGGACTGGCGGATCCATCCCTGCCCTCGGGGCCCCGTGGGGAGCCGCCGTTCGTCGGCGTCGATCGCCGGAGCCCCGCCTCTGCTCGGACAGAGGAGGAAGGAGGCGGGCGACTGTTCAAACCTGACCAGTGGGCCCAAGGGACCCACTGTCAGTGACCCACGAGCCGGTCCATGCTGGATTAAGTGGAAGCGTAAACCCAGAAGTACGTCTCCTCCGAAACGTTTTTCTTTCTCTGTTTTTTTAAAACAGAGTTTTGACTAAACTTTGACTGGCTATAACTTTTTAAATATAAGTCCAATCAATTTGATTCTTTTTCTGTTGTTACTCAAATTCTGTCTAGTTTATTTACATGTTTATTTGAAAATTTTGCAAACAACTTTTTTGTACTGTTTTAAAACTATGTGTTAATTCAAATTTTCTTAAAATAGGATTATGGAGAGAGAAGAAAACTTTCAAAAGTTTTGGAATGCACCCTGCTTCTCCACAACTTGAAGGCAAGCATTCTGAACCCTGGCATAATATTGTCGTGTGTTGGTTGATACGGTTACGAAACCCCCTTGTCTCAGAGTTTTTTTTGTTATTTTATGCGATGATAGGATCATACTCATAAGTGCATATTGATGACTCCGTGCTATTGGAATTTGATACGTTATCACCATCATATGCCTTTCATGCCTACCGGAAGGGATCCGGGAAAGCCTCTGTCTTGGGACATGGGCTTGTCTCTAGTCCTCCGTCGAGACGGTTGGGTCCGGTAAGGGCATGGTGAGGTATGATGAGTGGTGATTTTTTCTGATTGGTGTGAAATATGTTTCTTATGCTAATCATGCAGGAAATGCTCTAACCTCCTGAGTCGACCATAGATCGAGTCTTGTTCCAGTAACCCCCATACTTGTTTCGTACTACCACCTGTCCCTGCCACAAGTAGGGTACGGTTCAGTAAGTTGTCAACCCCTTCCTAGCACACACCGTACAGAGAGGCCATGGTGGAAGATACCGGAGGCATCCGGTAGGCATTCCACCTGGTCCGGGGGCATGGGTGTTTTCGGTTGTAGCCGAAGGGGTAGCTCCCCTAGTTTGCGCGCGGTATAAATTTTGTGATCCCATGCTAGTCAAGGTTGTAGCCTCCCCACTTAGAGTTTTGCTTAACGGGTGTCGTGGGTGATTCCAGACACCGATAAGTTAGGCTGGTGTGTGCGGTTAGGTGTGTTTTCAATTAAAAGACCGTAGACGGAATTAGTCCCGATGGACTAAAGGAATCCGTTACCCGTGGGTAAAGAGTACACCCTCTGCAAAGATTAAACATCTATTCGAATAGCCACGTCCATGGTTAAGGACTACAGTCTGGGATGGGTCAAGTGTCGGTCTTAGTGTCGGTCTTCGGAGGAAAAACTGCTAAACCAGAACATTGATTATGGCCTATGACATATGATGATTATGATTATTGTGGACTCACCATTTACATTATTTGAACTATTGAGTATCCCTGGGACGGTTCTACCTCCTGGATATTCACTGTGATTATTCTTATATAAGCCCTTTATGTGGTGTCGCTCAGACGCCCGACTGTGGCATGCTTGTTATTTATTTACTCTATAAGCCCTTTATGTGGTGTCGCACAGACGCCCGACTGTGGCATGCTTGTTATTTATTTACTCTATAAGCCCTTTATGTGGTGTCGCACAGACGCCCGACTGTGGCATGCTTGTTATTTATTTACTCTATAAGCCCTTTATGTGGTGTCGCACAGACGCCCGACTGTGGCATGCTTGTTCTTTAAATTGTTTATAAGCCCTTTATGTGGTGTCGCTCAGAAGCCCGACTGAGGCATGTTTTATATGTTCATCCCTTCGAGGCGTCGCTTCAGATACCCGATCGGTGTATTCTATTTCTATTCCCTTACTGCCTATTCATGTTGTATACGGATAACCTGCTTGCGTGCATCATGGACGGTCATTTTGTGATTAGCATGTAATCATAGAATAGTTTCAGAGCATGACTATCATTTGTTATATTGTTCCTGTGTTCATAATGTTTGCGAGTACATTCAAAAGTACTCACTGGCTTATCCCTGGCTATTGTCTTGGCCAGATTTCTTGCATGGAGAGGAGCGTTGCGATGACAGCCCCGGAACCCACGCAATGGTGACGGCAGCCTCGGGAAGATAGGAGTTACCCTGGTCAGCTGTTCCTGTGGGAAATGGAGTCCCATAGACACAAATGAACCACAAACCGGTTCCGCCATCAGCCACTAGAAACCATTTGTTGTACTCATAGGCCAGAATGGTCTTGTACTACAAGTACGTTGCTTGGAATTTCTGTATCAAGTTGGTGCCTCATCAGCTAACAGTAATCCTGGGGCTGATGAGCACAAGGATCATTTTCTTGGAAAATATATCCCGAAAAGTCCGGTCCTGACACAACCCCTATGCATAGATTACCCCAATATCACCGCGGGAATCCGCTAGTTGGATGCCAAACCACATATCAAGTGAATCAATATGATACCTCATTGTCACCTCAAGTATTCATACTGCAATACATACAACATGTGTTCTCATATCTGAATATTCGATCCGACAAGACAAAACTTCAAAGGGTAAAGATTCAATTCATCACAACAAGGGTATAGAGGGGAGAAACATCATATGATCCGATTATATTAACAAAGCCCATGATATAGATCACGAGAGAGAGAGAGAGAGATTAATCACATAGCTACTGGTACATACCCTCTGCCCCGAGGGTGGACTACTCCCTCCTCATCATGGTGGCCGCCGGGATGATGAAGATGGCCACCGGAGTTGATTCCCCCCTCCGGCAGGGTGCCGGAACGGGTCTAGATTGGTTTTCTGTGGCTACGAAGCCCTGCAGCGGCGGAACTTCTGATCTAGGTTAACCCTGATGGGTTTCGGAATATTTGGGAATTTATAGTGCAAAGAAGGGGTACGGGAGGCCACCGAGGTGGGCAGAACCCACCTGGGCGCGCCCTGGTGGGTTGTGCCCCCCTCGGGGCACCCCACAGGTGCTGCTTTGGCCCATCGGGAGTCTTCTGGCCCATAAAAAATCCCCGTGGAGTTTCACGGTGTTTGGACTCTTTTTGATATTGATTTCCTGCGATGTAAAAAACCAGCAAAAAACAGTAACTGGCACTGGGTCAATAGGTTAGTCCTAAAAATGATATAAAGTTGCTATAAAATGATTGTAAAACATCCAAGAATGATGAAATAACAGCATCAATACTTCATAAATTATGGATACGTTGGAGACGTATCATAACACAGGCAAGAACCCTTTCTTTGCCTGATCCATTTTGAACTTCTTCAAAACTTTATCAAGGTATGTGCTTTGTGAAATTCCAATTAAGCATCTTGATCTATCACTATAGATCTTGATTCCCAATATATAAGCAGCTTCACCGAGGTCTTTCATTGAAAAATTCTTATTCAAGTATCCCTTTATGCTATCCAGAAATTCCGTATCATTTTTGATCAACAATATGTCATCCACATATAATATCAGAAATGCTACAAAGCTCCCACTCACTTTCTTGTAAATACAGGCTTCTCCAAAAGTTTGTATAAAACCATATGGTTTGATCACACTATCAAAGCGTATATTCCAACTCTGAGAGGCTTGCACCAGTCCATAAATGGATCGCTGGAGCTTGCACACTTTGTTAGCACCTTTTGGATCGACAAAACCTTCTGGTTGCATCATATACAACTCTTCTTTAAGATATCCATTAAGGAATGCAGTTTTGACATCCATTTGCCAAATTTCATAATCATAAAATGCGGTAATTGCTAACATGATTCGGACAGACTTAAGCATCGCTACGGGTGAGAAGGTCTCATCGTAGTCAACTCCTTGAACTTGTCTAAAACCTTTCACAACAAGTCAACCTTTGTAGATAGTAAAATTACTGTTAGCGTCAGTCTTCTTCTTGAAGATCCATTTATTCTCTATGGCTTGCCGGTCATCGGGCAAGTCAACCAAAGTCCACACTTTGTTCTCATACATGGATCCCATCTTAGATTTCATGGCCTTAAGCCATTTTGCGGAATCTGGGCTCATCATCGCTTCCTCATAGTTCGTAGGTCCATCATGGTCAAGTAACATGACCTCCAGAACTGGATTACCTTACTACTCTATTGCGGATCTTACTCTGGTTGACCTACGAGGTTCGGTAGTAACTTGATCTGAAGTTTCATGATCATTATCATTAGCTTCCTCACTAATTGGTGTAGGAATCACTGGAACTGATTTCTGTGATGAACTACTTTCCAATAAGGGAGCAGGTACAATGACCTCATCAAGTTCTACTTTCCTCCTACTCACTTCTTTCATGAGAAAATCCTTCTCTAGAAAGGATCCATTCTTAGCAACGAATATCTTGCCTTCGGATCTGTGATAGAAGGTGTACCCGACATTCTCCCTTGGGTATCCTATGAAGACACATTTCTCTAATTTGGGTTCGAGCTTATCAGGTTGAAGCTTTTTCACATAAGCATCGCAGCTCCAAACTTTAAGAAACGACAACTTGGGTTTCTTGCCAAACCACTCTGGAGCATAACCCTGTGGGTGTCGTCTCAACGGATTTAGAAGGTGCCCTATTTAACGTGAATGCAGCCGTCTCTAAAGCATAACCCCAAAATAATAGCGGTAAATCAGTAAGAGACATCATAGATCGCACCATACCTAATAAAGTACGATTACGATGTTCGGACACACCATTATGTTGTGGTGTTCCAGGTGGCGTAAGCTGTGAAACTATTCCACATTGTTGCAAATGAAGACCAAACTCGTAATTCAAATATTCACCTCCACGATCAGATTGTAGAAACTTTATTTTCTTGTTACAATGATTTTCCACTTCACTCTGAAATTCTTTGAACTTTTCAAATGTTTCAGACTTATGTTTCATCAAGTAGACTACCCATATCTGCTCAAATCATCTGTGAAGGTCAGAAAATAACGATACCCGCCGCGAGCCTCAACACTCATCGGACAACATACATCAATATGTATTATTTCCAACAAGTCTGTTGCTCGCTCCATTTTTCCGGAGAACGGAGTCTTAGTCATGTTGCCCATGAGGCATGGTTCGCAAGCATCAAGTGATTCCAAAAGCCCATCAGCATGGAGTTTCTTCATGCGCTTTACACCAATATGACCTAAACGGTAGTGCCACAAATAAGTTGCACTATCATTATTAAACTTATATCTTTTGGCTTCAATATTATGAATATGTGTATCACTACTATCGAGATTCAAAAAAACAGACCACTCATCAAGGGTGCACGACCATAAAAGACATTACTCATATAAATAGAACAACCATTATTCTCTGATTTAAATGAATAACCGTCTCACATCAAACAAGATCCAGATATAATGTTCATGCTTAACGCTGGCACCAAATAACAATTATTCAGGTCTAAAACTAATCCTGAAGGTAGATGTAGAGGTAGCATGCCGACGGCGATCACATTGACTTTGGAACCATTTCCCACGCACATCGTCACCTTGTCCTTAGCCAATCTTCACTTAATCCGTAGCCCCTGTTTCGAGTTGCAAATATGAGCAACAGAACCAGTATCAAATACCCAGGTGCTACTACGAGCATTAGTAAGGTACACATTGTAAGTGCATCTAGTGCCACCCCTAGTTGGTTTTGGAGTATTGACGAGAAACTTGGTTGAGGGACTAATGTGTTTGTGAGAATTGCAGGATAACATAGGTAGTAGTCCCATATTGATTCGGTTTACCTACCAGAGATGACCCCTAAAAATGTGTGAAGACAATGGTGGTCTGTGAAGATATTCACACTTAAGATTATGACATGAGAAGACATCGCGTGAAGACCCTGGAGTGCGAAGACATAGTTGTTTCGTAGTTTCCTTTTCTTCTTTGTTGAGTCATAGGAACCACCGTACTATTAAGTGGGGTCCAAGTGAACAAAGTCAGAGTGACTGATGTGATGCTCAACCAAATCCTATGTCTTCGAGCGAAGACAATGAGAGCAAATCTTATCTAGAGATGGATGAGTCAGCTTTACTTGTAGCCCAAGTCAAGCTGCCCCGTGTGTTTGAAATTTGACCGTTGGACACGTGTCAGTTCCTTAGTGACCCAGGGTCATTTTGGACAAATCAGGTCGGGTTGCCTCGTGGCTATAAATAGCCCACCCCCTACACCATAAATTGGTGGCTGCTCAGAGTTAGTGCACGACTTTTGTCGTTTGAGAGCAACCCACCTCCGAAGCATTTGAGAGAGAGATCCTTGCGAGGACAAAGCCCAAAACACCCAGAGCCAAAGAGTGTTAGGCATCACTGAAATCTTTCTGTCCGCGTGATCTGAAGAGTTGTTACACTTGAGGACTGTGAATCCTCCAGCCGGTTAGGCGTCGCATTCTGAGCATCCAAGAGCCATTGTGGATTGCCGGTGAACGAAGTCTGTGAAGGTTTGGAAGTCTACCTTGAAGACTTACCAGAGTGATTGGGCGAGGACTGTGTGTTCTTAGCTCAAGGGGAATAAGGTGAAGACACGGTCTTCTGAGTTGACTCTCAGCCTCCCTAACCAGACGTACAGTTGTCACAACAACTGGAACTGGTCTACCAAATCTGTGTCCTCTCCAAGCAACTGGTTCTATCCTTCCCATCTCACTACTTTACAGTTTGTCTTTGTGAAGTCATTGCCTGATTGCTTGAACTGATTGGCTTCAATGTGTAAAGACTGTTTGCTGTTTGGCTTCATACTATCTTCCATCCTGATTCATACTACCTAGCTGCTGATAGTCTTCGTGCTTTCATTTCATTGCTTACTTGACTATGGTTTGTCTAATGTAGTCTACCTTCCGCTGCATATCAATAGGTTCATTTCTACAGTTTGTCTTCAAAGCCCCCGTGTATTGAAGACTTTTATAAAATTGCCTATTCACACCCCCCTCTAGTCGATAACTAGCACTTTCAATTGGTATCAGAGCAAGGTGCTCCCTTGTTTTCTGTGATTCGGTTTAACCACCTGGAGTTTTAGCTATGTCGACTGCAGGGATAATCAAAGTCTCCGCTGCGTGCCCTGTCTTCGATGGCACTGATTACCCCTACTGGAAGAATAAGATGCGTATGCATCTTGAAGCCATTGATGTCGATCTCTGGTATGTCATCAAGAACGGCGTTCCCAAGGTCGGTGAAGGTGTCACTGCTGCTGATGTCAAGAGGTTCATTCAATTGGACTCGACTGCCAAGAACATCATCTGTGGCCATCTGACCAAAGGACAGTATGGTCGTGTGAGTGCTCTAGAAACTGTGAAGCTAGTCTCGGACTGGCTCTCCAAGGTCAACGAAGGCATCTCAACCCAGAGAGACTCAAGGATTAGTGTTCTTTGCAACCTCTTCAACCGCTTCAAGAGAAATGACAATGAGAATGTCCATCTCACATTTGATCGCCTCACTGATATCACAAATGAGCTTCACGCACTCAGCGCCACTAAGATCACCAAGCACGAAATCATCAAGACGCTTCTGAGATCGCTTGACAGCTCACTCGACACCTTGGCCCTGATGATTCAAGAATGCCCTGACTTCAAGACTCTCGATTCGTCTGACATACTTGAGAGGCTCAACACACATGAGTTCCAACTATCTGAGAAAAGGGATATCTATGGACCCAACTATGGCCGAACTCGCGCTTTGAAGGCAAAGGTTGTTTCCTCATCTGAAGAAGAATCTGACTGCAGTTCTGAGGATCCTGAAGACATTGGAAAGGAGCCTGCTATGCTTGTGAAGAAGTTCCAGAAGTTCACCAAGAAGAAAGACTTCAGAAAGTCTTGAAGATCCAGCTCTAGAAACGATGAAGCTTACACTCGTGATCACAAGAAGAGAACATGCCACAAGTGCAAGAAACCTGGTCACTACATCTATGAGTGTCCACAGTGGGACAATGAGACCAAGAAGAAGAAGAGCAAGGAATATGATTCTGATGACAAGAAGAAGAAGAAATCCTCAGAGTCTTCTTCCAAGTCTTCGTCGAAGTCTTCATCACACAAGAAGAGCTCATCCAGCAAGGCTCGTGCGTTTGTTGGCAAGGAGATGGATCCAGAGGAGGAGTCTGCATCTGAGGAAGTAGAGGTGGAGTCTGAAGAGGAATCTGATTCAGGCATGGCAAGCCTGGCCCTAGCTTCAGCGTATGTCGCCAAGTCCATCTTCAACACTGAAGACAATGGCCTCGCTACCAACACTGATGCTAATGATGAGGATGACTTTGCTCCCACCTACTACTTCATGGCATGTGGT
This sequence comes from Aegilops tauschii subsp. strangulata, assembly GCF_002575655.3. Taxonomy (NCBI): domain Eukaryota; kingdom Viridiplantae; phylum Streptophyta; class Magnoliopsida; order Poales; family Poaceae; genus Aegilops; species Aegilops tauschii. The sequence continues at coordinate 485,858,554 of NC_053040.3, forward strand.
GCCAAGGTAAACACACGCGATGCTTACTTTCAAACGTCAAGTGAAGATGGCTCCGAATGTGAATCTAAACCTAGCTACAAAACACTTGCTAAAATTGCATCTGGACAACAGAATGCTATGGAACATATTCAAAAATTGCTAGACAAAAGCGATGACCTATTGGACGCGGAAATGTCCCGAACTCAGTCCTTAATTAAAGACATTAAAAGTCTTCATGTTAAGTACGAGGAACTTGAAATTCGTCATGAAACGCTCTCATCTACTCATGAAAAGCTCTCCTATGATTATCTTCAAAGGAAGCAAGAGCTTGAGAACTTGAGATCGGCTCATGAAGATCTTCAAAAGGAAAACGAGTCACTCCGCGCTCAACAGATCAGTTCCGCTCATGAAGGATTTGAACCACCATGTCTAAAATGTCTTGAGCGTGATAATCCTGTCTCTGTTGCTGAATGTTCTACTACTGCTACTATTGCAGTATTTTCAACTGCTAATGTGGTAACTAACCCCTCTGTTGGGGATACCACTACTATTGCTAATGAGAATGCTAGGTTGAAGACATTGCTTGAGACAGGAATGTACACAAGTCTCAAAGGGCATCAGACACTATGTGATGTCCTCAAGAAATAGATTCTGAACCAAAAGGAAAGAGGGTGTTGGGTTCGAGAGGAAAATGAATGTTGATGGTTCTTACTGGAAGCCTGAGCAGTATCCCAAAACCACATGGGTTGCTGCAAAGGGACCTTCAGTGGATCCATCTACCTTATCTGGCTTCACTTGTGCTAACTCGATTATCATTGATGAATCCGTTGATGCAAACTCTAAACTATTTAAGAATCACAATGGTGAAGTGTTTGCCAGGTATATTGGTACTAACTGCAGGAATGGACCCCCTTTGAAGAAGATCTGGGTGCCCAAAAGTTGTCTTGAGAATCTTCCGGTGAATGTCATCGTGACACCACCTAGGAAGAAGACAAACCCCAGACCAAAGGCTTCATATGGTCCAAAGGCTTCATATAGACAGAGGACTCACCAGAGTTACCCGAACGCCAATGTTTTGCAGGGAAACCATACTCAGACTTATGAATATGAGCGTGTTTCGTCAAACCGCTATGTTCATAAGACCAAGAACTTTTCTGCTTATTCTTATGAGTATTATTCACCTCCTGCAAGGCTATTTGCTAGGGCTCCAAAGCCGAAGTTCTCAGATGCTGCACTTAGACTCATGCTTTGAAGCCACCCTTGAAAATGTGGGTGGTTAAGAAAACTTAACTCTCTTTTGTAGGGAAAGGTCTCCAGCCAGAAATCAAATGTGTCTGATGCTTATGTTGGGGACCTAAAATATCTTGTGGGACACAAGATAAAATGTCCAAATGGTCGTCCCAGGATTTCTTGACAAACATCCTATTTACCCTAACTAGGATCTGAACTTTGATAATATGCTTGTTCGTCAAATGTTTATGCTTCACATTTCCCTTCGTGAAGCCTATCCCCCTAACTGCACTGTAGGGTACGACACTAGAGGCTTCTGAGTGGATTATGGACAGTGGATGCACTAACCACATGACTGGTGCTCGAAGTCTTCTCATGGACTCAACCTTATGTCCATCTGACAAGAGTCACATCACATTTGCTGACACTGGTAAAAGCAAGGTATTGGGTCTAGGTAGAGTTGCAATCTCAAAGGATCAGCACATGGATAAAGTGATGCTTGTTGAATCCCTTGGTTTCAACTTAATGTGTGCCTCAATGCTTTGTGATCTGAACATGATTGTGATATTTAGAAAATATCGTTGCCTTGTGCTTATGGAATCTGACAAATCTCTAGTCTTTGAAGGATATCGAAAAGACGATTTGTACATGGTAGATTTCTCAGCAGGACCACAGTTGGCAGTATGTCTTCTAGCAAAAGCTTCAGAGTGTTGGCTCTGGCATCGGAGGCTAGGGCATGCTGGCATGAGGAACTTGTACACTCTCACGAAGAAGAAGCATGTCGTAGGCATCGAGGGCGTCAAGTTCAAGAAGGATCATCTGTGTGGTGCCTGCGAAGCTAGAAATATGACAAGGGCCAAGCATCCTTCGAAGAAAATCATGACGACATCACGTCCTTTCGAGCTGCTTCACATGGACTTATTTGGCCCTACTCACTACTCTACTCTTACTACCATTGCTTGCCTCTATGGCTTCGTCATTGTTGATGATTACTCAAGATACACATGGGTACACATAATTCTCTACAAGAATGAAGTGCAGGATGTCTTCAGAAGATTCACCAATCGTGCCATGACTAACTATGGCATCAAGATCAAGCACATCAGAAGTGATAATGGCACAGAGTTCAAGAACACCGGCCTCGACACTTATCTTGATACATTGGGCATCACTCATGAGTTCTCAGCTCCTTACACACCTCAGCAGAATGGCATCATGGAGCGCAAGGACAGAAACCTCATTGAGATGGCACAAATGATGCTCGATGAGTACAAGACTCCAAGGAAATTCTAGCCTGAAGCCATTGACACTTCATGTCACGTCATCAACCGTGTATATCTTCACAAGTTTCTAAAGAAGACATCGTATGAGCTACTAACTGGTAAGAAGCCAAACGTCAGTTACTTCAGAGTATTTGGTGCTATGTGCTGGATCAAGGATCCACATCACACTTCCAAATTTGCACCGAAAGCACATGAAGGTTTTATGCTTGGTTACGGAAAGGATTTGCACTCCTACAGAGTCTTCAACCTCTTTCACTATAAAGTGGTTGAAACTGTGGATGTGCGGTTCGATGAGACTAACGGCTCGCAAAGAGAGCACCTGCCAAATGTGCTAGATGAAGCCTCACCAAGTGAATCTATCAAGCTTATGGGTACTGGAGAAATCATACCTTCAGAGGCTCAGGCTAAAGAAGAAATCATCATTTCTGCACCTAATCAACCCGAAGACAATGCTCAGGCTGAAGTCAATGCTGAAGCTGAAGACAATGATCTGCAAGGGCAAAATCTTCGTCCAGTTCATCCTCGTGTTGCAAATGAAGTACAGATTGAGAAGATAATCGATAGCATCAATGCACCTAGTCCGCTGACTCGTTCAAGAGCAACATGGCTAGCAAATTTCTGTGGGCACTTTGCATTTGTCTCTATATCTGAACCCAAGAAAGTTGCTGAAGCCTTCATGGAACCTGAATGGATTCAAGCGATGCAAGAAGAGCTTCAACAGTTCGAGCAGAACAATGTGTGGGAATTGGTTAAGCGTCCTGGCCCTCGCAAGCATAACATCATTGGCACAAAATGGATCTATCGCAACAAACAAGATGAGCATGGTCAAGTTGTCAGAAACAAGGCTCGTCTCGTTACTCAAGGCTACACTCAAGTAGAAGGGATTGACTTTGATGAAACATTTGCTCCCGTGGCTAGGCTTGAAGCCATTCGTATACTGCTAGCCTATGCCAACCATCACAACATCCTGCTATATCAAATGGATGTGAAGAGTGCCTTTCTCAATTGCAAGAGTGAAGAAGAAGTGTATGTTGCACAACCACCTGGTTTTGAAGACCCAAAACATCCTGATATGGTATACAGGCTCAACAAGGCACTGTATGGCCTCAAACAAGCCCCTCGCGCTTGGTATGACACTCAAAGACTTTCTGAAGAGCAAAGGCTTCGAACCTGGTTCTCTGGATCCTACACTCTTCTCAAAGACATATGATGGAGAACTGTTTGTGTGCCAAATCTATGTGGATGACATTATCTTCGGCAGCACTGACAAGAGATACAGTGATGAATTTGGACATATGATGCAAGAGCAATATCAGATGTCCATGATGGGTGAGCTGAAGTTCTTCCTCGGTCTTCAAATTCGTCAGTAGAGCAACTGGATCTTAATATCACAAGAGAAATACCTCAAAGATTGCCTGAAGAAGTTTGGAATGCAAGACTGCAAAGGATACACGACGCCAATGCCAACCAAAGGTCATCTGGGTCCCGACAACAATGGTAAAGAGTTCGATCAAAAGGTATACCGCTCCATGATTGGTTCTTTACTCTATTTATGTGCATCTAGGCCAGATATAATGCTTAGCGTTTCCATGTGTGCCCGATTCCAAGCAGCACTAAAGGAATCGCATCACTTAGCTGTGAAGCGAAATCTTCGATATTTGGCTTACACCCCAACACTAGGATTATGGTATCCAAAGGGCTCAGAGTTTGATCTAGTTGGATTCTCAGATGCTGATTATGCTGGTGACAATGTTGATCGCAAGTCCACATCAGGCACATGTCATTTTCTTGGACGATATCTTGTCTGTTGGTCTTCAAAGAAGCAGAACTGTGTATCCCTCTCCACTGCTGAATCTGAATACATTGCTGCTGGATCTTGCTGCGCTCAGCTTCTATGGATGAAGCAAACTCTCAAGGACTATGGCATCCACCTGAAGCATGTGCCACTCTACTGCGACAATGAAAGCGCCATCAAGATTGCCAACAACCCAGATCAACACTCGAAGACAAAGCACATTCAGACCCGTCATCACTTTCTTAGAGATCATGTCATGAAGGAAGATATTGATATCATTCACGTCAACACTGAAGAGCAATTGCCAGATATCTTCACAAAGCCCTTGGATGAGAAAAGGTTTTGCAAGTTGCGGTGTGAGCTAAATATCTTAGAATCCTCAAATGTCGTGTAATTAGACACACATCGTAACGCTTATGCATGTTGATGACTTAGATGTGCAACACACAAAGTAACGTATATCTTCAATGAAGATAGACACTCTAAGTGTGAATACATTAACGTGGAATTTGACTTCGGAGCGCCACGATAATTGTGCGCCGTGTCTGGGTCTAATACTTCCTATACGGTGGGTAATGCCACCACCAAATTCTTATTGGAGTGTTTCTTTTGGCGTCATGGTTGCATAGTCTTCGCATTTGGTTTGTCTTCAACATTGATTTGATTTCGAGGTTTATCTTCACTATGTTGAGTTGGTCTGATATATATATATATATATATATATATATATATATGTATATATATATATATATATATATATTTGTGTTCGATCCTCTACAACATTCACTTATAGCTATGTCTTCATACTTGAATCTTTATTGATCTAAATGAATGTGATCGGACCCTAACCTCTTCTATGCTTCTTCCTCAAATTCTATCTGTCCAAATCATATGCATTCTATTGACCTGTCGATTGTCTTCTCTGAGTCCTTGTCAGCAGAAGACAAAGAGACAAACATTTAAATCTGTTTTTAATGCCATATCCTTTTTGCCTAAATACCGGAGAAGCCAGAACGACCACCCGAGAATCCAGGCGTGCGTGGGAACGTGGAACAACTTTCAATAAGTTGCATGCAAGCCACGTGTCCTCCAGATGTGAACCGCCAGGGGCACCTGTGTAATTACGCTGTGCTGCCCCCTTCCTTATAAGTTCACACTCGCTGCGGTCAAATCTTTTCTTCCACCTCGCCACCTCGCACAAACCCTAGCACCTCTACTAGCTCGCGTTGACGCCGGAGACGAAGCGCTTAGCTGCCATGACTTCTTCGACGCCGTCCTCACGCCGGCCGCGGACTTCGTCCTCTCCGCCGCCGCCGTAGGTGTCTTCCGCAGCCAAGTTAGGGCACGGGAGATTGAACTGCTCGGCCTCTAACTATGCCTCGTCTAGCAGTTCATCAGCGGTAATTAAATCTCACTTTTTACTACCTTTTTGATCCGTCAAATCAATCCACTTCAACCAAAAGTGGATTCTACACTTCCAAGTATGGATCTGTCCCTATCTGCATCTCATATCTTGCTAAGAATATTCACTTATGCTTCATAACTAGTTAGATTCCTCACTTGTACTTATTCATGGATTAGTACAAATCTGGAACCAACTCTCTTCAAATAAGTGAATGTCTTCGCTCTATGAGGTCAATGTTTTCAAACTGATTTTTCTTCAAAATCTTCTGAGAATGCATATGACCTCTTCCCCTTCCCTCGCATCTCTAATGCTGTCACACGTACATGTCCGTGGGAGAATGCCTTGGTTCTCATAGTCTACATTCATTCAGGCCCGGCCCTGATGGGGGGGCAGGGGGCGGTCGCCCTGGGCCCCCGGAACGGAGGGGCCCCCACCAAGGGATGTGTGCTTAGGGCCAGTTGCTGCGTGGACTGAAAAAAATGATGTTGCCATTCTGGCCCAAGTTACTGCGTGCGAACGAAGAAAGACTCTGGCTAATAACGCACTAGAATATTAGCGGGCGTGGATTGAGTCAACTTTCCACGATAGATGCATCCGTTACGAGGTTGCCGGTTGCGGCTTCACGCATGCATGAGGCACGGCGTGGCGGTGGCTACCGCGGATGCCTTTTTGCCTGTTCGTCTCACCGATCACGCTGCACCCTCTCGCCTGATCGATAATCACCATCACCTCCTCGTCTATAGGAACCTCGACCGCGAGACTATCACCAAGCCGAGAAACAGATTCTAGAGAAGAAGGTATGTATGCCCTAGCTATTTTGCTTTTGCTAGGATATAATTAGTAGTAAAAAATATGACCGATAATCAATTTTGCGTGATCGTTGTTCCCATGCATAGCAACTAATAATCGATTGATTGGCCGTTGGTAGGGATAGATAATATGATTAGGTTTTCTCATTTGTGAGTTTAGTGTGATGATTAGTATGATTTTATTGAGTTGATTTAGCATCTTGATAGCTTTGCTACCTGCCAAATTTTTTATAGCTTTGCGTTAATTCTCAAATTCTAAGGGCGCGTCTTGATGCGATGCTTAGGGGAATACATAAATTCTAATAAAAATTACATAGGATCTGTCAAAGAGTCCCTACCTGTTGTGCTAATTGCAATTCATCGATGCTTTCCTATTAAATTAATTTGACTGCGTCCGTTCTTTGCAATGTTTTCTGGAACGTAGAGATGCAAGCACTCGTCGGCTAAAACAGGCCATTCCTTCATTTTCTTGTTAGATGGTTAATCTTTTTCTTCGAATGCATTGGATCTGAATCATTTGATAGCCCTTCGAGTTCTGCCACCTCATAGTAAATAATTTGTTGGGCACAAGATTGAATCCTCGGATCAAATTGAAAGTGGGGGAAAACCACTAAAAAAATTTGGTCCTGATGACATACTCTAAGGGCTCCGAGCTCTAGTTTCGCCCCGGGCCCCTAAAATCTCAGGACCGGCCCTGCATTCATTTGCAGAGTTCTTACAGCGTCATATACATTCCCCTGAAGCCAGCTCTCGTCTGACCAGTAGAAGGAAGCCATTCACTGTTCTGAAGCCATTCAGTCTGAATACAATGGCAACTGAGAAATCGGCAAGAAAAGGTGGCAGGCAGCGCCGTGGAGATATAGCTAAGGATTTACCTCCAGATCTGTTTGAGCTGTACAAGTCAGATCCAGAGGAAAGCTACAACCGGTGCAAGACCCGAATCCAATGGATTCGAAGATATTGGGCAGAGCAATGGTTCAAGTACCACTTCGTCACTGCCGAATATGCAGAGATGAATGCTATCAACACTACAAAAAAAGACACATCCGTGACATTTTGGGTCGAACAAATTTTTTTCTGTCATACTTATGACACTTCTATGACGATAATTGTGACAAAACCCGGTATCATCATAGATGTGGTGGGGTCCTACTTCTATGACAAAAAATCATGACAGAAAATGGGCTTTTCATCATGGGCGGGCCGGAGACGCAGCTGCATGACATTCTTTCGGCCGTCCATGATGGAAAAAACCGTGGTAGAAGCGAGGGCGAGGAAAATATCGGGGTGTTCCCGGTTACGGTGGGTGGTCGGGGCCGAGCGATGCGTGTTTCTCTTGTACACGCATGCGTGTGGGTGCGAGGCGTTGGGCTCTAACTGAACCCGAGCGAGGCGTTGGGCTCTAACTGAACCCGGGTGATTGCACTGCAGGCTACGCGTTACTGAACCCGAGCGATCGATCGATGGCTGTTAACTGAACCCGATCGAGCGATTCCTTCGCTACTGCTGCGAACTGAAGCCGATCGATGCTGCCTCTGGATGAACAGTGAGCGTTGCTGGGGGGTTTGGACGAACAGTTCCCGGTGGGGGTGGATGAACAGGACCCCGTGGTGTTGCCTCTGGATGAACAGGACCCCAATCGATCGAGCTGGTTGGGCTGGATGAACAGGACCCCGTGGAGGGCAGGATGAACAGGATCACCCCGTGGAGGGCAGAATGAACAGTAGACGGTGGAGGGCTAGATGAACAGTAGCCCGTGGAGGGGTGGTTGAACAAGAGCCCGTGGAGAAGGCTGGTTGAACAGTAGCCAGTGGAGTAGCGCGTGGTGGAGGCTGGATGAACAGGAGCCCGTGGATGAACAGTCGCAGGTGGAGGCTGGAGGAGGTCGACGGTGGATGAACAGTAGCCCGTGGAGGCTGGAGGGGGTCGACGGTGGAGATGAACAGTGTCCGTGGAGTCCCGTTTTGCGGTACGCCACACCCCTCCTGATGAACAGGACCCCCGTTTCGACCGTAGCGCTCCAACACAAGTCCGCTTACTCCGTTTTGCGGTATGCCACACCCCTCCCGATCAACAGGACCCTCATTTTGACCGTAGGAGGTCCGTTTCCTCCGTTTTGCGGTACGGCAGACCCCTCCCAGTGAACAGGATCCCATTTCAAACATGGCCGGTCGAACACAAGGCCGTTTTCTCCGTTCTGCGGTACGCCAGGCCTCGTTTCCATCGGCTGTTCCGTCCAAGCCCTCCCGATGAACATGACGATGCATTCTGTTCCGACCCAGCCGGTTGGCTCCCCATGAACACGACGACGACATTGTTTCTCCGTTCCGACCCAGCCATGTACACGAGCCCTGGCCGTACATATGCGCGAGTAGGCGTTCGAGACCCTGCCCGTATGTACGTACGTGGCCGTATTTTCTTTCTTGCACACTGGCCGTTGTACGTACATGTACATGCATGCTACGTGCGCGCCTCTACTACGACACGTGCGCGCCTCTACATCGACCAGTATGTACATACACGTTTGCGACCAGAATGACAATGCTACGTACGCTTCGACCAGGTGGGTCTCGATTGTCAGGCACTTCCTTGCGTGCGAAGATGTAGCTGGTGGGTCCCAGCAGTCAGGGGGGCGAATCATTTTTTTTGCCCGGACGCACTTCCTTGCGTGCGAAGATGTAGCTGGTGGGTCCCCGCAGTCAGGGGAAATGTTTTTTTCACGAAATACGGTGGCCCGTCCGGTGGGTCCCCGCTGTCAGGTGGAGGAATAATTATTTTGCGCGTAATAAGGAGGCACTTCCTTGCTGCGGCTGTGGACCCAGCTGTCAGCCTCTCCATGTACAGTCCATGTCCGATGGAAGCCGTTCCTCGACCACGTTGACCACGCCGCGCCGAGAGCACCAGGGCGGTGGACGACGGCGAGGCCTAGGAAGGGGATGACACGGAGCTGGGGAAGACGCGGCAGTGGATGCCCGCGCGAAGAGGAGTACGAGGGTTCACTGGTTCGGCTGCGGTGTGAGGCTGCCGTCGCCGCAGGGCCTGGCCAGCGGTGGGAATAGTAGTGGGCGGTGAGTTCTCCGCGGCAGCACAGCCGATCACGGGAGGCAGGAGCATGCGGCATGACCGGCGCTGCTTTGGGCGGCTGGAGCAACAAGACCAGAGGTTGAAGAAGCACTATGGCCGTTGGATGGACATCATACGGTCACTGGAGCTAGAATCGTGCATATTGACTAAGTTGACAAAGCCCTCCGTCCCCGTCAACTTAGTAGGCCCACAAGTCAGCCTGCCACTATACTGGGTTCCAGCTAGCAGGGGGAGTATTCATTTTTTGTGCGTAATAAGGACGCACTTCCTTGCGTGCGAAGATATAGCTGGTGGGTCCGAGCTATCAGCGGCGGTAACGTTTTTTTCTTGAAATACAGAGGCCCTTTCGGTGGGTCCCAGATGTTAGGTGGAGGAATCATTATTTTGCGTGTAATAAGGAGGCATTTCCTTGCGTGCGGCCGTGGACCCAGCTGTCAGCCTCTCCACGTACAGTCCACTTCAGATGCATGTCGGTCGTTGACCACGTTGACCAGGACGCGCCGGGAGCTCCAGGGCGGTGGACGACGGCGAGGCCTAGGAAGGGAACGACACAGAGGCAGGGAAGACTCGGCAGTTGTTTCCCACGTGGAGGGGAGTACGACTATACGAGGGTTTACTGGTTCGTCTGCCGTCGCCGGAGAATAACAACAGGTGTGGGTGAGTAGAGGGATGGCTAGGCCAGCGATGGGAGTACGGTGGGGCGGTGAAGCCTGCGCGGCAGCACAGCTGGCCGAGGGAGGAGGGAGCAGACAGTCTCGCCGGTGCTTGTTTGAGCGGTTGGAGCAGGAAGAGCAGAGATTGAAGAAGCACGACGGGCGTTGGATGGACATCCAACAGTCACTGCTTGTGCGTCAACCTTTTTTTAGGAAAGCCTCAAATCTGTGGAAAACAGCATACAACCCATCTGCCATTATTTCTAATAATTTACAGCCCATTTGCTAATTCTGAAGGTTTTTTTGGAGCCCATATTGTTTTTGTTAGCATTGCAGCCCATATTGTGGCCATGGTTAAAAAATTATACGAAATGTTGCATATTTCGGTGCGGTCCAAACTGTTTTTAATCCCGAAATTTCGAGTCACATTCAAACTAATTTTAAAAATAAATGTATATCAATATAAAATCCAACAAATTGTCCATGCATAAAAATTAATGCAATTTAAAATCTTGAAATGAAAAAAAGATAATTGAAAGTAATTGCCGGTTTGATGTGTTTTAAAAATGTACAGCCCATTTCTCATTACTGATAGGCCATTTTCTCGTCTAGCCGAATGAAGCTCTCCTCGTCTTGAAACATTTGCAGCCCAATAGGCCTGACAAAGCGACTTACTTGGCAAATCACAAAAAAATGGGCTAGCGGTTGTGCTGCTGCTCCATGTCCCGCTGGCGGCGCAAATCGGCGATACGCTGCTCATCGCCAAGCGGTTGTGACACCCAAAATTTTTATTTTGGTTTTATCAAAATCTTTTATTTGATTTGAGGAGGGTATTTAAATTTTCTTCTAAAAGAACTTTCCCTCTCAAAATATTTTCTTTATTGACAAGTGTTTTGTTTTGGATTCACCCAAGAAATGATTTTGGTCTTGGAGGTTTTTCCCTTCTTATGTGGACTCAAAACCAAATGCTTTTCACTTGGGAGATTTCTTTTGAAAAATCTTTTAAATAGCCCTATGGCATTTGGAGTGATCTTTTCCCCTTTCAAAAATCCCTCTTGCCATGACATGAGTGGAAACCACCTCCCAAAAAGCCATTCCCCATCTTTGTGCCAAGTTGTACTTCAAATCCAGCAAGTTGAACCTCTCCATATATTTGTTTCCATTTATTTCTTATCAAAAATAATTTCTGCCTTCTATTTTGATCCTTGGAGGTTTTCAAAGGAACTACTATTTCTACTTTGAGTTTTGCCTCCAAACCTTTTTCCCTGGCTAGTCCTTAGAGCCCTCAACCAGGATCCATGAAGATCCACTGGTCTCCAGTTCAAATATTTCAAATTGTGCTTGCTGCAAGTTTGGACCATATTTGCCAAATTTGATGAAATTCATTTGAATTCTTCTCCTAAAAATCTGAGAAAATTCAGGCAGCCTCTGGGTGCATTGAGAGGTCACCTCACCAAGACCCAGCTCCAGAATTTTTTTTCTTGATGCCAAATCATTTCGTCGAACACCTGCTGGACACTGTTGCTATCTTCTTCAGAAAATTCAGAGATACAGTTTCAGAGAGCACTGTCGTTCTCTTCAGAGTTCGTTCTCAATCTCGCCAGTAGCCGGTGTGTCGCCGTGCGCCCTGTGCTTCCTCCTTATCCTCTGCGCCGCACGATCGCCTGGAGGCTTGCGGGCGTCGGCGACGAGCAGGAGGAGGTGCGCCACCCGTGAGCGACGGCAGCGGCGGCTTTGCGGCTGCCAGAGAGAGGCGCAGCGTGGATGGCGCCGTCCAGCGCCGCCCAAGCCACCGGAGGCCGCCGCGTGGCCACCCACTCGCCCGTGCGCGCTGCCATCCTTCGTCGTGAACTGGTAGGCGCGGAGCGCGCTCTCTGCCGCCGCCGTGCCCGTACGGCCGCCCCGTCGAGGATCGGCGTATTACGCCTTGCCCGACCGAGGTTTAGCGGTGGAACGGCACCAGTGATCTTCCCTGATGGTGCCTAGCCCCCTAAACCCCCTGCCCAACCTCTGCCTCGCCGTAATTGCTCGCCGGAGCGATCCCGTTCACGGCCACCCCCTCGGATCGCCTATAAATAGAGGCCCCGAGCTCGAACTCGAACCCACACCACCTCTACACACCTCCAATACCACGCCAAGCCACTGGAAGAGCCCCGAGGGAGCTTTCTTCCCCAACTCCGGCCGCCTCGACCCGCCACGGGACCCAGCTCGATTCACTCCCGTGCGTGCACCCCTACCCCTCAGCTCTTGCCAGTAGCCTTCTAGTGCATCCACCCTGCTGACCCGCGCTTCATTTTGGAGTTTGCAGCACCCACCGGAGTTCTCCACCATCGCCCGAGCCACCGTCCGCCGGAGAAAGTGTCGCCGTCGACGTGGTGCTCTCCGTCGGTCAAGTCCACCACCCACCGACGCGGAAGAACACACTGAACCTCTCGGTACCCTCAGATCTCCCTGCCTCGCCGTGGTTCAACGCCGGCGACCACCGCAGCCTTCGGGCGCCGGCGAAGTTTTAAACCTGACATGTGGGACCCCCCGTCAGCCTCTCTTCTTTCCCCCTCGAACCGTTTTCTGTTGGCGCCTTCGGGTAGAGTGCGTTTTCTCTTTGGGCTGGCGCCTTTTACTCCGAACCGTTTTCTGTTTTCTCAGTTAAGTCCCTGGATCTTTTCTGTTTCATCATAGATTAGTCCCTGGACTAAAACCCCTATATCTTTTTAATAAAAGATGATTTTTGATTGATTCTTTTTCTGTCAGTCTTATATTCTTGTCTAGTTTTTTATAGTATTTATTTAGAAATTTTTTGGAACAAATTTTATGCACGCGATGATTTTCACGTTAGTGTACGTTTTCACTATACCGTAGGTTCCGGAAGAGGTGACGGAGCCGCGAACTTCGCCGAGCTAGACTCCGACTTCTCCGAACCAGGCAAGCATGTTCGAACCTTTGATATGATAGGTGTTTTGCATGTTTGCTTGAATGGTTTGTGCATGGCATATGAGCATCGGTGAGTATCTCGTTGCATGTGAGGCAACTATCCGTGTGTTCCGAAGTTACTGTGATCTCTGATGAGAGATGGCCTAGTCATGTGGTGACATGAAAGGCAGTAAGGTGGTATTGTTGTAGCATGCCAGCCTTACGACATCCGATAAACTCTGACGGTAACGTGGACTGAGTCATGTTACCGTTGTTTCCCTTTCGTGCTACCACATGTTTTCTGCAAAGAATACAGTTTAGTAAGTTGTTAACCTCTTTTCGTGTAGACACCAAATAGAGGGGCCGGGATGAGGGTTCCATGGCCCTGGATTAAAGCCAGTCATCCGGTCAGGGGGCATGGGTGTTTCCGGTTGGGACCGAGAGGGGGGCACCCCTTAGCGCGCGCGTATATAAATTTGATCCCATGCTACGCGAGGTTGTAGCCTCCCCGTCTCAAAGTTTTTCTTGAACGTTGCCGAGGGTGATTCCTGGCTTCGGAATGTTGAATGGGTGTGTACTGGTTAGATGTGTTTCTTCCAAAACACCGTAAACGGAACTAGTCCCCGTGACTACTGAAATCCGTTGGCTGTGGTTAAACTACAAACTCTGCAGAGTCAAATCCTTCCGAGCCATCGTATCCATGGTCAAGGACCGTGACCACTGTATCCATATCTATGTCAAATCCTCGTGGTATTTCCCCGGTGAACAAGTTTGAGTGGTAAATTGGTTGAACGTTATTCGCGTGGATGGACTAACCCTGTTGTTTATTTCATACCTGATTATGCCCTTGAAATGATTTAAATTCTTGAGCTACTGAGATATCAAGTTATGAAATATAAGCCCTTTATGTGATGTCGCTCAGACGTCCGACTGTGGCACTCTTGTTATTTACTTTTGATATAAGCCCTTTATGTGATGTCGCTTAGACGTCCGACTGTGGCACTCTTGTTATTTACTTTTGATATAAGCCCTTTATGTGATGTCGCTCAGAAGTCCGACTGTGGCACGCACTGTCATTTATATTCTATTATAAGCCCTTTATGTGGTGTCGCCTTGACGCCCGACTGCGGCATTGTTGTTCTTTTTGTATCCCTTCAAGGAGTCATTCAGACACTCGATTGGCCCTCAGTATTACCTTGGGATTTCGGGAGGACTACCGCCCGACTTCTCTTTTATTTCCCATGCATTATTATCTCAATGTCTGAGTGCGCTTGATAATCTGTTCATATGCATCATGTTTACATTTGTTATATCTTATGTCCGAACTGTCTTGCGAGTACTTTCATAGTACTCACCTGGCTTGTTGATTTGGCCAGATGTTGACGAAGGCGATCTCATGGATGAAGAGTTTGATAGTGAGTCCGACGCCTAGAGGAGTCCCAGTCAGTCCCGTGCGATCCTGGATATTGGTCACTCGTATTATATACGCTTCCGCCACCCACAATAAGTATCCTCGAGCCTCACTCCGACGCTCGAAGAGTTGTCAGATTCAGGAGTCATGTCACCCACTTCGCTGTGATATATCCACCACCGCTTTTATTGCGAGTCAGTAGTTATGCCACCCCATCCGCCTTTATGTGTAATATCGGCGTGTTTGTAATAAATTGTTGAGCAGTCTCTGCCCAACCTTGTATTATATTTAGTACTCCTGGTTTTCTTCTGTGATCAAGAAATTGTCTACCAGTGAGAAGGATTCTTCTCTACTGGTCCGTAAAAGGGATCGGTCTCTCAATAAATATTTTTTTATTGAAAAACCGGTCGTGACAAGCTTGGTATCAGAGCCAGGCTGACTGTAGGAAGCCACTAGGTGCGATCGCTAATCGGTTATTAGCGTCTTTAGTGCTTTTTCAGCATTTTGCAAATGTAGCTATTTTCTGTTGGTCATCATAAATTTATGACATGACTACTCAGAATTTTTGCCTACTTTTGTAGATGGCTGGCAGCAACTGCGAGACTCGGGTGTTCACTAACGTGCCCGAGGGGTTTGTCAAACTCCTCGTCTCCATCACCAAGCTCGCGATCGGGCCAGCGACTCGTCCGGAGTTCACGCTTTACCAGCACAAGCTCAGCGACGACGTGTCTATGCACCAGGCCGTGGTGCAATTCAAGGGAGGACGTTCTGCGTCTCGCCACTTCCGTTTTCTGGGAAGGGCCATGCCTACGGAGAGGCATGCCATGCAGATGGCTGCCCGTGAGGCGATAGCTCGCCTTCGGGACATTCTTCCTTTGATGAAGACTCGTCGCTACCGCTACCTCCCATGCCATGTGCCATATACTTGTCACTATGCATTCGCCTGCCATAGAGGAGAGCGGGATGAAGCTATCGAGATGATTGTGGAGTATCTCAACGCTCTGGAGGAATCTTTCGACAACCTCGTGGACGATCTTGTGGCTGCCCGCATGGACTTAGTTCGGGGCGGTCCTGCCAGCAGGAAGGAGCTTCTCCACATGGCACCGCCACTGACTTCCGTCTCGTCCTCAGCATCTTATGCACCGGCCATTTTGGCCACTGCTCGCCGTCTGCCTACCACTGAGGAGTTCGACCGAGTCATCGCTCCTACTCTAGTCAGAGCTGCACCGCCTGCCGCACCCGCACTGCCGCCTGTCGCACCCGCGCCATCACCTCAGCGCAGTGCTACGCGCCTGGAGCCTACTAGGGAGGAGGTGGAGGTTGAGTCTCCTACACCGCTGGGTCTTACCCTCGGCAAGGGGAAGGACATCTTCACCATCTCCGACTGAGTGCGCCGAGTAGCCGCGCGTTGTGCCTGCATGTATGATGTGTTTTATATGAACGTTAGTTTGTAGTATTTGTGTATGCGTCTTGTAAGGTCCCGGAGGAGTATGCTAGCCTAAATAACATGTCAGGAATGTGTACGCACATCCTGAGTGATGTATCGTATGTTTGCGTATCGCGTGTAAGATATGTGCTAAGCGGTCCTTCTCCGTGCGAAATCGTTTATGTTTTCTTGAAAAATCTTGAGGTCTTTTAAATTTTTTGCCCTTGCAAGATTTTCCTTGTGCCACACAGTTCTTCTCATGAGTTTTGCAAAATAATACCCCAGAGTGGAAAATGTCTCATCCGTGGACTCGTTCCATGCCCAATCAACCAGAAGAAGTTTATGGAACACAGACAAGCAACAACTTCACTCAGGGACAGTCTAGTCAATAGGACAGTGAGGCAGCCTTATCTCAAGTATGCCGCCTTTTCGAACAAAGCCAACAGCAACACCAAGAAATGATGAATCACGTCATCAATATGGGGAATCACTGTGAGCCATACCAACCACACTCCAAGTTGTCTGAACTGCAGAAGACACGCCCTACAACGTTTGCTCACACTGATAGGCCACTTGAAGCCGATGATTGGCTTCGTGACATCGAAAGAAAGCTAATTATTGCTCAGTGTTCAGATCATGAGAAGGTGCTTTATGCACCTCACTACCTCACTGGAGCAGCTGCAGCATGGTGGGAAAACTTCCTACACATGCATCCCAGTGAACACAACATCACCTGGGAAGAGTTTAAGGAAGGTTTCGTGGGGCACACATCCCCAGGAGCATCATGAAAATCAAGAAAAGAGAATTTGATGACCTCAAGCAAAGAGGCATGTCAGTGACAGAATACAACGGTCAGTTTACCCAGCTATCTCGTTATGCCTACGATGAGCATATGACTGAGAACAAAAGGATGGAAAAGTTTTTGGACGGCCTGGCACCGGCACTAAGATGCCAACTGGTCATACACACTTTCCCGGATTTTAAAACTCTGGTTGACAAGGCCATTACCTTGGAGAATGAACGCCGCAGTCTGGAAGATATTCGTAAGTGAAGGAGGGACAAGACGACTCTTGCTCGCAACAACCAAAGCAAGACTGATGTTCAGAGGGTTGAAGCAAGAAAATCCACGACTACTGATCTAAGGCCAACCAGACAGTTTCATTCCAGGGACAAGGACTTCACATACCGTCCAGGGGTCACTTGCTATGCTTGTGGTGAAGAAGGGCACTATGCCAAACAGTGCCCAAAGCCAAGGAACTCGGTCCCCAAGCCGAACAATGGTGGGAATAATCCAGCCCCCAAGCGCAACAATTTCAACCCCGACAACAATCACAGGAAGGGTCACCTGAACCATGTGACCAGGGATGAAGCGCAGAATGCCCCAGACATCGTGCTCGCTACGTTCCCTGTCAACACAGTACCTGCCACGGTTTTGTTTGATTCTGGAGCTTCTCACTCGTTCATTTTGAAGAGTTTTGTTTTGCAACATGGTTTTCCGATAATCCCTTTGGAAAAATCTATGATCATCAAGTCCCCCGGAAATAAGCAGATCACTCAGAGTTTCTGCCAAGGGGTGATTATTGAATTCGAAGGACTAAAGTTTCAGGCTAATCTCATCGTGTTGGAAAATAAAGGACTGGATGTTATCTTAGGGATGGACTGGTTGACCACCAACAAGGGATTTATTGATTGTTTCAATCGGACTGTGATTCTCACTCATCATCACGGCAAGACAATAAAGGTTACAGCTCAAGAAAGACCACGGTTACGGCAACCAAAGCTGAACAAAGTGGTCATTTCAGAACTGAGAAAAGATCCAGTGATGTGCGAGTTTCCTAACGTATTTCCTGAAGAACTACCAGGCATGCCACCAGACCGAGAGATAGAGTTCAACATTGAACTAGCACCTGGCACCACTCCCATCTATAAGAAACCCTATAGAATGGCACCCTCAGAATTGGTAGAATTGAAGAAGCAAATAAAAGAATTACTGGACAAAGGATTTATTCGAGCCAGCTCCTCACCTTGGGGTTCGCCAGTATTATTCGCCAAGAAAAAGGATGGGACACTGAGATTGTGTATAGACTATCGAGCTCTCAATATGGTCACCATCAAAAACAAATATCCGATGCCACGGATCAATGATTTGTTTGACCAGCTCGCACAAGCCAAGGTGTTCTCAAAAATTGATTTAAGATCGGGATATCATCAATTAAAAGTACGGACAGAAGATATCCCTAAGACAGCATTCACCTCCAGATACGGATTATATGAGTTCACAGTAATGCTGTTTGGACTGACGAACGCCCCCGCATATTTAGTCCACCTCATGAACAAAGTGTTTATGAAATTCATGGACAAATTTGTTGTGGTGTTCATTGACGATATTCTGGTATACTCAAGGACACCAGAAGAGCATGCTGAGCATCTCAGAATTGTTTTGGGAGAATTAAGGAAACATCAATTGTACGCCAAATTTAGCAAGTGTGAATTTTGGCTAAGGCAAGTTGGTTTCCTAGGCCATATATTAACCCAAGAAGGCATGGCCGTAGACCCAGAAAAAGTCAAAGCCATACTTGACTGGAAACCACCAGCCAACGTGACAGATGTGCGGAGTTTCCTTGGAATGGCCGGATATTACAGAAGATTTATTGAAGGATTCTCCACTGTGGCAAAACCAATGACACAGTTGCTCAAGAAAGACAAGAAATTTGTATGGACGGAAGCATGCGACAAAAGCTTCCAAGAACTCAAGAAGAAACTAACAACCGCACCGGTCTTAACTGTGCCAGACATACACAAAAGTTTTGAAGTGTATTGTGACGCATCTCGGAAGGGCCTCGGATGTGTGCTGATGCAGGATGGCAAAGTTGTCGCGTATGCTTCCAGGAAACTACGGAAGCATGAGGAAAATTATCCAACTCATGACTTGGAGCTAGCAGCGGTCATCCATGCACTCAAGGAGTGGAGGCACTTTCTGTTGGGAAATCGTTGTGAAATATATACGGACCATAAGAGCCTTAAATATATTTTCACACAACCAGAGCTAAATTTATGCCAACGACGCTAGTTGGAATTGGTCAAGGACTATGATGTCGGCATTCACTACCATCCAGGGAAAGCAAATGTAGTGGCAGATGCTCTTAGTCGGAACCCCAGCCCGGGCAACGACAGTCCACAGAACTTGAGGCCTGAGTTTCAGCAGGAGTTCGTTAGACTCAACATGGTGTTAGTCTCTGAGGGCACCGTATCAAATCTGGAGATACAACCCACCCTAGTGGAACAAATTAAGAAGGCTCAGCAGGGATATCCCAGCATCGAGGGTATAAAGAGGAAAATGAACCTTGGCAAGGCTTCAGAGTTCGTCACAGACAGTGAAGGGATATTATGGTACGGGGACAGACTTTGCGTACCAAACATTTAGGAACTCAAGCAACAAATCCTAACCGAAAGCCACACCGCTCCATCCTCGATCCACCCTGGAGGAACCAAAATGTACAAAGACATTCAGGAACGATTTTGGTGGCACGGTATGAAAAGAGATATAGCCGCATTTATTGCTTGTTGCGATTCATGTCAACGCATTAAAGCCGAGCATCAAAAGCCAGCAGGGCTACTCTAGCCAAACAGGATACCTGAGTGGAAATGGGATGAAATTGGAATGAACTTCATCGTCGGACTACCTCGATCGCAACGCGGAAATGATGCCATATGGGTCATCACAGATATGCTAACCAAGGTAGCCCATTTCATTCCCGTGAAGACAACCTACTCCACTCAAAAGCTAGCCAAGCTTTATCTCTCCCGTATAGTTTGTCTGCATGGAGTCCCAAGGACTATAATATCCGACCGAGGCACTCAATTTGTCTCTAAATTTTGGGATCACCTGCAACAAGCTCTGGGCACGCAACTAGCATTCAGTACAGCGTACCACCCTCAGACTGATGGACAAACGGAACGCGTGAACCAAATCCTAGAGGACATGCTGAGAGCCTGTGTGCTCACCTATGGATCCAGTTGGGAAGAAATTTTGCCGTATGCCGAGTTTGCCTACAACAACAGTTACCAAGCCAGCTTACAAATGGCACCCTTTGAAGCATTGTACGGACGGAGGTGTCGTACCCCACTGAATTGGTCAGAAACAGGTGACAGTCGTATCTTCGGCCCAGACATGCTCAAGGAGGCCGAGGAGAAGGTTAAGCATATCAGGGATAGACTCAAGACAGCCCAAAGCCGACAGAAGATCTACTACGATCGGAAACATCGTGAGGTCAGCTTTGAACCCGGTGATTACGTATACCTGCGAGTGTCTCCTATGAGGGGCCTGCAACGGTTCAAAATTAAGGGGAAGCTAGCCCCAAGATTTATTGGACCATTCTGTATAGTTGCACGAAGAGGCACAGTGGCCTACAAACTAGACCTACCCAAGGAGCTGTCAGACGTCCATGACGTGTTCCACGTCACACAATTGAGAAAATGTGTAAGTAACCCGGAGAAGCATATATCTCATGAGAGCATTGATGTGCAACCAGACCTCACCTACAGAGAGCGGCTAGTAAAGATTTTGGAAGAGTCTGAAAGGAGGACCCGTCAGAAAACAACAATTTTTTCAAGGTTCAGTGGAGCAACCACACCGAGGATGAAGCTACATGGGAAAGGGAAGATTTTCTCCAGGCAGAGTATCCATATCTATTTGAGGATCAGCAGAAATCTCGAGGACGAGATTTTTCCTAAGGGGGTAGGTGTTGTGACACCCAAATTTTTTATTTTGGTTTTATCAAAATCTTTTATTTGATTTGAGGAGGGTATTTAAATTTTCTTCTAAAAGAACTTTCCCTCTCAAAATATTTTCTTTATTGACAAGTGTTTTGTTTTGGATTCACCCAAGAATTGATTTTGGTCTTGGAGGTTTTTCCCTTCTTATGTGGACTCGAAACCAAATGCTTTTCACTTGGGAGATTTCTTTTGAAAAATCTTTTAAATAGCCCTATGGCATTTGGAGTGATCTTTTCCCCTTTCAAAAATCCCTCTTGCCATGACATGAGTGGAAACCACCTCCCAAAAAGCCATTCCCCATCTTTGTGCCAAGTTATACTTCAAATCCAGCAAGTTGAACCTCTCCATATATTTGTTTCCATTTATTTCTTATCAAAAATAATTTCTGCCTTCTATTTTGATCCTTGGAGGTTTTCAAAGGAACTACTATTTCTACTTTGAGTTTTGCCTCCAAACCTTTTTCCCTGGCTAGTCCTTAGAGCCCTCAACCAGGATCCATGAAGATCCACTGGTCTCCAGTTCAAATATTTCAAATTGTGCTTGCTGCAAGTTTGGACCATATTTGCCAAATTTGATGAAATTCATTTGAATTCTTCTCCTAAAAATCTGAGAAAATTCAGGCAGCCTCTGGGTGCATTGAGAGGACACCTGCTGCACACTGTTGCTATCTTGTTCAGAAAATTCAGAGATACAGTTTCAGAGAGCACTGTCGTTCTCTTCAGAGTTCGTTCTCAATCTCGCCAGTAGCCGGTGTGTCGCCGTGCGCCCTGTGCTTCCTCCTTATCCTCTGCGCCGCACGATCGCCTGGAGGCTTGCGAGCGTCGGCGACGAGCAGGAGGAGGTGCGCCACCCGTGAGCGACGGCAGCGGCGGCTTTGCGGCTGCCAGAGAGAGGCGCAGCGTGGACGGCGCCGTCCAGCGCCGCCCAAGCCACCGGAGGCCGCCGCGTGGCCACCCACTCGCCCGTGCGCGCTGCCATCCTTCGTCGTGAACTGGTAGGCGCAGAGCGCGCTCTCTGCCGCCGTGCCCGTACGGCCGCCCCGTCGAGGATCGGCGTATTACGCCTTGCCCGACCGAGGTTTAGCGGTGGAACGGCACCAGTGATCTTCCCTGATGGTGCCTAGCCCCCTAAACCCCCTGCCCAACCTCTGCCTCGCCGTAATTGCTCGCCGGAGCGATCCCGTACACGGCCACCCCCTCGGAACGCCTATAAATAGAGGCCCGGAGCTCGAACTCGAACCCACACCACCTCTACACACCTCCAATACCACGCCAAGCCACTGGAAGAGCCCCGAGGGAGCTTTCTTCCCCAACTTCGGCCGCCTCGACCCGCCACGGGACCCAGCTCGATTCACTCCCGTGCGTGCACCCCTACCCCTCAGCTCTTGCCAGTAGCCTTCTAGTGCATCCACCCTGCTGACCCGTGCTTCATTTTGGAGTTTGCAGCACCCACCGGAGTTCTCCACCATCGCCCGAGCCACCGTCCGCCGGAGAAAGTGTCGCCGTCGACGTGGTGCTCTCCGTCGGTCAAGTCCACCACCCACCGACGCGGAAGAACACACTGAACCTCTCGATACCCTCCGATCTCCCTGCCTCGCCGTGGTTCAATGCCGGCGACCACCGCAGCCTTCGGGCGCCGGCGAAGTTTTAAACCTGACATGTGGGACCCCCCGTCAGCCTCTCTTCTTTTCCCCCTCGAACCGTTTTCTGTTGGCGCCTTTGGGCAGAGTGCGTTTTCTCTCTGGGCTGGCGCCTTTTACTCCGAACCGTTTTCTGTTTTCTCAGTTAAGTCCCTGGATCTTTTCTGTTTCATCACAGATTAGTCCCTGGACTAAAACCCTTATATCTTTTTAATAAAAGATGATTTTTGATTGATTCTTTTTCTGTCAGTCTTATATTTTTGTCTAGTTTTTTATAGTATTTATCTGGAAATTTTTTGGAACAAATTTTATGCACGCGATGATTTTCACGTTAGTGTACGTTTTCGCTATACCGTAGGTCCGGAAGAGGTGACGGAGCCGCGAACTTCGCCGAGCTAGACTGCGACTTCTCCGAACCAGGCAAGCATGTTTGAACCTTTGATATGATAGGTGTTTTGCATGTTTGCTTGAATGGTTTGTGCATGGCATATGAGCATCGGTGAGTATCTCGTTGCATGTGAGGCAACTGTCCGTGTGTTCCGAAGTTACTGTGATCTCTAATGAGAGATGGCCTAGTCATGTGGTGACATGCAAGGCAGTAAGGTGGTATTGTTGTAGCATGCCAGCCTTACAACATCCGATAAACTCCGACGTTAACGTGGACTGAGTCACGTTACCGTTCTTTCCCTTTCGTGCTACCACATGTTTTCTGCAAAGAATACGGTTTAGTAGTTGTTAACCTCTTTCTGTGTACACACCAAATAGAAGGGCCGGGATGAGGGTTCCATGGCCCTGGATTAAAGCCAGTCATCTGGTCAGGGGGCATGGGTGTTTCCGGTTGGGACCGAGAGGGGGGCACCCCTTAGAGCGCGCGTATATAAATTTGATCCCATGCTACGCGAGGTTGTAGCCTCTCCGTCTCAAAGTTTTTCTTGAACGTTGCCGAGGGTGATTCCTGGCTTCGGAATGTTGAATGGGTGTGTACTGGTTAGATGTGTTTCTTCCAAAACACTGTAAACGGAACTAGTCCCCGTGACTACTGAAATCCGTTGGCTGTGGTTAAAGTACAAACTTTGCAGAGTCAAATCCTTCCGAGCCATCGTATCCATGGTCAAGGACCGTGACCAGTGTATCCATATCTATGTCAAATCCTCGTGGTATTTCCCCGGTGAACAAGTTTGGGTGGTAAATTGGTTGAACGTTATTCCTGTGGATGGACTAACCCTGTTGTTTATTTCATACCTGATTATGCCCTTGAAATGATTTAAATTCTTGAGCTACTAAGATATCAAGTTATGAAATATAAGCCCTTTATGTGATGTCGCTCAGACGTCCGACTGTGGCACTCTTGTTATTTACTTTTGATATAAGCCCTTTATGTGATGTCGCTCAGACGTCCGACTGTGGCACTCTTGTTATTTACTTTTGATATAAGCCCTTTATGTGATGTCGCTTAGACGTCCGACTGTGGCACTCTTGTTATTTACTTTTGATATAAGCCCTTTACGTGATGTCGCTCAGACGTCCGACTGTGGCACGCACTGTCATTTATATTCTATTATAAGCCCTTTATGTGGTGTCGCCTTGACGCCCGACTGCGACATTGTTGTTCTTTTTGTATCCCTTCGAGGAGTCATTCAGACACTCGATTGGCCCTCAGTATTACCTTGGGATTTCAGGAGGACTACCGCCCGACTTCTCTTTTATTTCCCATGCATTATTATCTCAATGTCTGAGTGCGCTTGATAATCTGTTCATATGCATCATGTTTACATTTGTTATATCTTATGTCCGAACTGTCTTGCGAGTACTTTCATAGTACTCACCTGGCTTGTTGATTTGGCCAGATGTTGACGAAGGCGATCTCATGGATGAAGAGTTTGATAGTGAGTCCGACGCTTAGAGGAGTCCCCGTCAGTCCCGTGCGATCCTGGATATTAGTCACTTGTATTATATACGCTTCCGCCACCCACAATAAGTATCCTCGAGCCTCACTCCGACGCTCGAAGAGTTGTTAGATTCAGGAGTCATGTCACCCACTTCGCTGTGATATATCCACCACCGCTTTTATTGCGAGTCAGTAGTTATGCCACCCCATCCGCCTTTATGTGTAATATCGACGTGTTTGTAATAAATTGTTGAGCAGTCTCTGCCCAACCTTGTATTATATTTAGTACTCCTGGTTTTCTTCTATGATCAAGAAATTGTCTACCAGTGAGAAGGATTCTTCTCTACTGGTCCGTAAAAGGGATCGGTCTCTCAATAAATATTTTTTTATTGGAAAACCGGTCGTGACAGCGGTCGCTGCAACAACTCTTGCTCCTCCGCCAGGCGGTCGCGCTCCAACAAGTCCTCGATCTCCGCATTGCCATCTAAATTCCGATAGAATGCCTCCTCCCTCCGTCCGCCTTCCGGTGAAAAACCGAACACTAGTTCCAGCGGTGACCGCCTCCGGCCACGCCTATCGCGGATGGGCGGGGGCATGGCGGACGTGGCGAGAGCGAGGATAAGTGGCGAGCAACGTCGGGCCGGTGGGGGCTTATGAGGATAGGGCGAGTTGGGTCACGGTGCCACCATAGAAGGCCAAGAAATAGTACTTATAAGCGGAAGGTAGCGCAACGGTCATCGGAATTCAATGCATAATGAAGCAGGCATGGCTTAGCGCGCCAGCTTGCCGTGCAAAACTAGAGAAACTGAAATTCTGACTGTGCTGTCCCGTCCCGTCCGTGCTGGGTCGCACGCCGGCCTTACGGTCAAACGAGTGCACTCGAATCATCTCCCTCCTTGTCAATAATGATTCCACGGATTTAAAAGGCCCGCAACAATTAAAGCGCATCTTTTTTCGCATCAGTTAGCTGCCTTAATTACGGCCGGCTGCATGCGGGCACTCAAAATCGCTCGCAGCCAGTACGTGGAGCAGCATGCAACGAGTCGCAGCCGAGGGCATTAATTGATGAACTTTAGCTGGGAGATAAGGCATTTGCGAACGTTTTTGCTAGCAGTTTCTTCAGATTCGCATGGCATTTTCTTCAGAGCAGCTTGTCAATTTCTTCAGAGGTAGGCATTTCTATTCAAAAAACTGTCACTTCGGATCTTGCCTCGCAACTAAAACAGCCAGGAGCGCATTAGTAGGCTAGCTAGTGATCGATCGGTAACGTGTAAACACTGAGCGAACAGATATAAGGAACTGTTAATGCATCTCAATGATTCACAGATCATATACAAATATGTAGCTCCAAAAGCAAAGATCAGCCACAACTAAAACTAACTAGTACGATTCCCATACATAAGATCAACATGTTAATGCATCTCAATGATTCACAGATCATATACAAATATGTAGCTCCAAAAGCAAAGATCTAGAAAAAACATATGTTCTTCCTACTAACATGGATGCTTCCCTTGGCCAACATTCAGTACAGACTGAATGACAAATTTGTTTGTGAAGTCTACAATTCCTCTTGCAAACGTAAGTGGTTTCACCAACAGCTGGAACCATGGGAATGAACCACACATGATGGAGGAACATCCATTGCAATATGATTTGGTCTTCTCTTGATCACACGGCGAGACTATTTTCGGAATACAAACTTTAACTTAGGCAAAATGATTCCCATTGTATAATCAGACCAAAGCAATGAAGCACCTAGTGTTGGCCAATAAATAGTACAGTACTAGTTTTCTGCAGTCCATGAAGTGACTATCCAATCTTTCTGTGTCTATTTTCAAACGGCACTGCATGCAGTGACTATACTATTCTCTTGTGCAGTTCAACCAAAATTGCGGTCACTTTGTGTGTTTGCTAACTAGCAACGGGCAGACATCTTTGTCTGCACAAATATCAAGCAGCTAGTAAACATATACACCACCTTGTATTTTCGGTTTAAACATGTCTCTTCCGCTTAGATCTGTCATGTTTTGCACTGGACAATTTGATACAGTCATGTTTTGCCATGGAAAATTTCATACTGAATTGATTTGCTTGTTCAGAGCAGAAATATAGCGCCTATTCTTCATCAGACCAAGGATATCCATGTTCACAGTGATGGAAGAGGTGAAATCGATACAACCGAAATTGAGCATCCAGTCATTGAATCATGTCCTGCACCTCCAATGTAGGTCCACCCTGCCAATAAATTCACATGCAAACCACTAGTATTACTATCTAATGACAGTACAAAAAGAGTAGCAAGATAGTAGCAAACCATGTACCTTCTTAATGAACAGCTCATAGTGCCACCAATTGGATATAAAGGTTTGGGAGAAAACATGCTCCTAATGTTGAACCTGTTGGACTTTTTGTGCAGTTCCACTAAACTCGAGCATCCCTGTTTGCATAGATATTGAAAGTGTGATTACTATAAAAGTGGCACTAGTTGAAGCATAGACTCACAAATATAAGCATTCCAATTTCTTAATGGGAAAAGGTAGCAAGACTGTTTCTAACCACCTTTTTGAAGGAATAAATAAGGCAACAGAGGCTGATGCGAGAAAGGCATATATAGTTCTTTCTGAAAGAATGATCGATTCCTGACCTTTCCTCTTCTTTTAAGCATATTTTGTGCAGTTCAACTAAAATAAAATGCCATCACCGCCTTGACAATTCAGTGACACTATAGAAAAGGAAATGACATAACATTACATCATGATGTCAGGTATGTAGTCGACAGGCATTAGAGACAAACTTACAAACCTCTTCCGATAACATAATGAACATTAATTTTAACAAAGGTGTGACTAGCTTTACCGGGATAATTTGAGTGAACTCTATACCCTCTGTTCCTTAATATAAGAGGTTTTTGCGGTTCAGTTTAAAGTACCCAAACGTCTACTAGTATTTAGAAAAACAGGTAGTAGTTTTCTTGAGCACATATCTGGGAAAGCTTGCCACCCTTTATTTATGTCCATACGCTAATGCAACACCATTCAAAATTTCGAATACTACAAATATACACTAATCCAGTGGCTAGTGCAACGGTAGAGTAGTTATTTTATTACAGGGTACAGTACAATGGTTTTACTGACCAGATTTCAATAAACTCTGGCACTGGAAGATTTCTATAAGAATTAACAATTCAAAATATAAAGGTAACACGTTTCAGCATTGGTATACTAGCTGCGCATGAGCATTAAACCAAATACAAAAGTCTGAAGGTAACTAGCATTATTAACTAATGACAGTATAAAAAATTGCAAACCATGTACCTCCAAGGTAAATATCATTTCGATCTCGGGGGGACCTTAAAAATTGCTATCCCAATCTTGATAATCGATCAAACATAAAAACTTGATCGAACGAATCAAGAGAACAGCTGGAGGAGGAGGTGCCCACTCTTAACCTTTCCTCTTGTCTTCATAATTTTTTGTGCAGTTTAACCAATATAAAATGACATCAGCGCCTTGGCATTTTGGTGACACTGTACAAAAAAATTAACTTATCTCATGAAAGTGAGGTATGTAATCTATAAGCATTAACAGTGCAAAAATATGAAGGTAGTAACAAGTTTCATCGTTGGTATACTGGCTGTGCAACATCATTAGAATGCCTTAGTTGAAAAATCTTTAATACATCCACAATCAGCAGCTAACCCTGAAATAATCCAGTGACATTAAATGACATTGCTTAAATTTATCGGTGGCATTAGACTGAGTGCGGCATTAGTTAAATGTGGCATCACATTAGCAGTAGCATTGCTTGACTTGACTGTTGGCGTTATACTAACAGCAAAAAAGTTAGACTAAGAGCATGCGAGGCCCATTCGGACAGTGGGCGCACCAGTACGATGTACATCCACGGACGCATAGAGTGGTGAGGGAGGTATGGTTGCCTAGAGCAACAAATATCCAGGCAGCATATGTGGATTACTTTCCATTTTTGTTATGTTTAGCCACCTTTTTCCTATGTGAGGACAACAAACCGATCGACCTGGTCATTCTCTATTGCGTTGTCATGCCTTTCTACCCTTCTTCAACTAAGAGACACGAGACTCATTCCTTAGCTACTGATTTTCCCCTTCTCAACCTAGATGCGGGTTCGATGCCTACTCTCTTGGACAGTACAGTCTCCCTTCCTTTCCTTATACAACCCAGACATGGATTAGTCTGCATGAAGTAGGGTTTCCTTTAATAGTGAAAATTAAGGTTTTCGTCTGCGTGACCAGCAGAGCAGAGGATAGCAAATTGGGAAGATGGTGGAGTGGAAAAAGATCCACATGCAGCGACATGGCAGATGGGGCAATAGAACAAGGGTATGGTTCGAAAAGAGGTAGCATACCTGAGGGTCGGCGGGAAGTGGCTTCGCTCGTGGTCATCGTCCTCCACACGCACTACGACAGCGAGCTTGGGGACGGAGGCCATCCCGCGTGGGCGCTAGGTCTGAGAGGACGGCCTTGTCGTCGGTGCGTGACCTCGCTCGCCGACGACGAGTGCGTCAACACTGCACGTCCTTTTCTTCCCCGGCGGATCTGTGACCACCGGTGAGGAGGGAGAGAGAGGCCATCTTTTTTAGATCTGGAGAGAGGGTGATAGTGTGAGAAGCAAGTGGGCAGCCCTTAGCAAGAACGCTCTGAAGCTCCAGCCTATATATCTTTTTATACTACTAGTACTAGAGGTGGAGTAGTGGTAGAGTAGTTTATATTTTCTCTGCAAACAGTACCAGTTAGTCATGCTTCAAAACTGAACGGCACGCCATTAAGAAAATAAAGTCGAGAAATAATGCGGCACCTCGGGCCAACACGGCCAGATCGCATTTTGCACGAGAAATTACACACGATGTTTCGTTGACATGTGGTCCCGTTCCAACATGTCAGTGAGACGACGACGAGTCCTTTTGTACAATTTCCGAAAGGACGTGTAGGCCGGGGCGCCTCTTCGTGTACCGTGGCAAACTGGCAACCGTCTACTGACTCTTCGCCTTTCCCTCTCGATTTGGAACTGCTGTCGCACGCTCTTCCTCCCTCCTCCATTTGCCTTCACCCTTCCTTCTGCCATTGTTCGATCGTCTTCTCCATGGAGGGAACAAGCCGGAAACGACCCCGTTATTCTTGCCCCGATCTAAAAGATGACGTGGTGGGGGAACTCATTGATCGGTGCGACGTCATCACCTCGGCTAGCATGGCAGGTTCGTTCAAGCCCATTCTCGACTCAACTAATAACATCATTACAAGGAACCCAAGGGTCCAGGAGCGGTTTGATCTCCCTTATCTTCTTCGCTATAAGCCTGTCCGCATGGGCGCGGACGACAGAGGCCTCGCCTTGTGCAAGTTGATGCCGCTTGATAATGATACGTGTGATGTCAAGATGCCATCGCTTAAGGGTAAGTCCTGGGCTGGCACAAATGGAGATTGGGTTGTTTATATTGGGTACAATTGCGAGTGGGAACTTGTGAATGTGTACACTCGTCAGCGGATTCCACTTCCAAAAATCTCCGAGTGCCCTGAGGTTGAGCACACAGATGATCTATGTACGTTCAAATACGATCATGGTGACTGTCGTCTACTGAAGATAGCAATTTGTCGAGTTCCCAACCGCTCTTGGAATTACAAGAACTATCAAGTTGTCGCTATCTTCGACAAGCTTGTTGCCGTCCTTCGTGGTTCGATTGGATGGATATTGCTCAAAAATCAGTTTCTATACACGGATGTGTACTGTTATGCAATTGAATACGAGGATCTTGTGTTTGCTGCCACCACTCGTGGCACTGTTTTTGCATGGGATCCTCGTAGTTTTGGTACGTTTGTCTTCCACCGTAATTATAATTTTTTCATCCACATGCATGCAGGTTAGCAAGTTTCCCTTTACTAATAAACCTTCTTCTTGTGTTTCCAAGGTCCTGTGAACATTCCACCACCTATACTTGAAAAAATTTATAAGCAAGGGGGAGCTGACGATGGTGATGATCACGAGCATGAGGGGGAGCAGAACTTATATACTCAGTGGCGCCTGGCAACTAATTCCGATGGATCACCTCTTCTTGTCTGTATACAATGCACTTAGACTGTTACTACTGAGGAAGCAGGTGTTGTCTCCCATGGTCGCCCTCTCCTGACCTATTCCAACACCCGTTGCATGGTATTCAGGACGGATACTAGTGTGCTAGCACAAACACCTTCTCCCTGGTTCAATATTGATAGTCTTGGAACAAACTCGCTCTTCCTTGGACCAAACTATCCAATGATGGTGAAAGGCGATCCAGCTGCTATTGACACAACGTTACTACCATTTATGAGAAGCAATTGTATCCATACCTTGGACATTTCGGTGGTTCCCTACCCTGGTCCTGATATATGACGCTTCAGCCTGGATGATCAGTCCTGCGTTGCTTTCGATATTGACAATAGCTGGCCCTTCCCAGAGCACCTATGGTTCAAAGCAAGTGTTTCCAACGCCGAGGATTGGTTGAGTTGAAGTTCATTTCATTGCTTGTTATTTGTTGTGTGATGAAAACTTTAGTATTTGCTAGAATGTTCTGTTAGAAATAATCTATAATCCAACATGTATCCTCGTTGTCGTTGTGTGTTGATGACTTGTTGTATTTAATGAATAGTACATTTCAGTTGCGAATGCATGTCATAGACTCAATTTATGAATGGTTTTCGAGTCACTTCTTGGAGTGTGAGTACCGTAGTAGTATAGCCAGCATCCGGTTAGTATATGAAGTTGCCACATCAGATAGAGCCAACCTAATATTGGAGTATGCTAGCCCTCCACCGGCGCGCCGCTTCAAATAGCGGAGGAAGTGAGAGGTCGCGTCACCTTGTGTCCAGATCTGAGATGCCACATGTACCAGATGAATGACTCCAAGTTCAACCACCGTGATGTTAGGTGCGAGCCCAGGAACACTGTTGGAGAGACCCCCCTCATAATTTTCCTACATTGGTCGTTTGATTCCTAGGATAGAATGCTATAGGATTTTTTCCTATGTAATCATCTTTTAATTGGCAATCTAGCATCCACTCCAACTTTTGTTTCACTTCCTTTGTTCCTACGAAGAGAGTACTTGCTCTAAATGATGTGCCGCTGCAAGAGCCGTCTATATTTATTAACCATGCTCTAAAAAGGTGGACCAGCTCTGGCTATAGTAGTACTGTACTAGGTTAGTAGGTGACCTTGCGCTTGGCTCTTCTCCTCTTCCGGAAGTCAAACAATAATGATGGTACTACAGTAGTACTTTTGGCAATCTGACACCACATGAACTGCTGCACGTCCACCGCTTGTAAGCAAAAGTTTCTCCTCGTGCTGCGAGCCACCGCGCACGCGTTGGCGAGGGAGAAGGCGTAGTAAGCAAGCTTCTCGTCGTTCTGCGAGTTGACGGGACACATCAAAGTTATTTATTAGTACTCTCTTCAAAAAGGGCCGACCATGTCCATGGCTACCTTCCCGTGCTCTGTCATTGAGTACGTGCACTATTCACGTGCCATCGAGGAGAAAAAAATTGCGTAGTACTAGGTGCCATCGAAGTGCACGACTCACTTACGCACTGCATATCTCCATCTTCTTGCATGACACGCCACCTTGATGCTAGATTTCCCGCGTGTCATGGAGGCATATAGTATGATTTTGTAAAATGGAGGCATATAGATGTCCCGCATGTCGGCAAAAGGATGAACAAAGCTCATGTCTTAAACAAAAGAGTGGAAGAACATAGATTCCCGACGGCCGAGAAGGAGCAAAAAACCTCGGGGGTGGAGCGTCTGCACTCATAATATTTTATATTATTTAGCGATATAAAATCAACCAAATCTCTCCACGTTTGTATACCATTCTATAGTATGAGAATAACTTTGAACATAAGCCATTGATTCACTCTATCCAATGTTCATACATGGCTCTTGGAGTGAACTCGCTCTTGGAGTAAACTCGCTCTTCCTTGGACAAAACTATCCAATGATGGTGAAAGCCGATCCAGCTGCTGTTGACACAACGTTACTACCATTTATGAGAAGCAACAGTATCTATAGGTCGGACATTTCGGTGGTTACCTACCCTGGTCGTGATATAGTAGGCCGCTTCAGCCTAGATGATCAGTCCTGCGTTGGCCTCGAGATTTACAATAGCCGGCCATTCCCAGAGAATCACTTGTGGTTCAAAGCAAGCGTTTCCAACGCCGAGGATTGGTTGAGTTGAAGTTCATTTCATTGCTTGTTATTTGTTGTGTGATGAAAACTTTAGTATTTATAATCTATCGTTGTTGTTGTTGTGGGTTGATGACCTGTTCTATGTAATAAAATGATATGCCTGTGATAAACTTACTAAATTTATGAATGGCTATCGAGTCACTTCTCTGAGTGGGTGTTGCGACGAGGCAAAAAAATATTTTCCAAATACATAATTGTACGTGCATTGCAACAGGTTATCGGATGAGGCCAATCAACAATAGTACACTATTTGTACTAGCTTCACATGCTGCACTATCTCTATGTCTACGTACGTAATACAACAAATTTTAAACTTGAGACCAGCCACCCATCCTCACAAAGAACACTTTTTAACCTAGCACACACTCCAGGAAATTTGGCCACAGTGTGAGGTGGGCCATATGTTAATGTGTTCGCTGTACGTAACCAGCACCTCGAATCCTCGATACTACTACTATAAGTAGTACTACTACTATAAGTAGTAGTAGGAGTAGTAGGGTGGCATGGGCCAGAACAAGCATTCACGTCCAGGAGTACGGCACACACCACCAGCACGACTTCCATCTGACACCATATTTCTTGGAGTCCGTGCTACAGCAATCTCTTCAACCTAGTCGTTTCTCTAACTCAGCCATCGCTAGGCAGGCGAGGTGGGGGTTTGCCGATAGTCGGTTTCCTCAACTGCGGTCCCACTTGTAAGGCCAACTCCAACGCACGACCCCAAACGGACATCTGTTTTGCCCGGATTCTGTCCGTTTGGGTAGGGCAATGGGGTCGTGTCCGGGCCATTTCTCGGATGCGGTGGTCGTGCGCCGAACGCCCGACCGCATTCCGCCCGCGTACATTTTTCTTTGCAAACACATATCTTTTTTTCATCATTGATTTTTTGGTACATGGAAATACATCACTAAAATTTTGACTAGAAAAGCAAGACCAAAGAAAACAAGAACCACAAGAATACATTTTAGAAGATATCCAACTTCCATAACTGCTCCTGTAAGTTGGATTAGTGCCTTCTCGATGCATTCATTGTTGATCTGCGGAGGCTCGATCTTGCATGCTTCTTTCTTCTTCGAGTGTAAAGAAGTAGACGTGTCTAGCCTCTATTCTATCAACAAGTGCACTAGTCTCATCTCTAGCCTCTATGCTAGCTAAAAGTGCTAGAACATCTACTAAATTGTGCTCTATCAATATATCATTGTACTCTTCTTCCTAATACCAAAACTTGCATCCATTCTACACAATAAAATTTTAAGTTAGCACAACTAGTCTAATCCGAGAGCACAACCGAAGATTTGGTCGAGTTCTTCCTCCTTTTGCCGACACGTGGGACATCCAGCATCCAGGTCGTGTCATGCAAGAAAATAAAGTAGTAGGTGAAGCCACGTGATGTGCATCTTGGGTTAAACTGTAAATAGAATCTTACTACTCTTGAGTAACTCCAAAAGCGGCCACCGAAGATCTTTATTGGATTTGTTTTTCATCACCAGCACGTCGAGGTGAAAGATGTGCAGGTTCAGCGGGTCCTCTTGCGTTTTCACTGACATGTGGGACCGCATATGAGCAAACAGACGATGGGCTCCGCGCGTCTGCTGGCTGGCTGAGAAGAGAGATAGAGGAGGGCCGAGCACGGACTCCAGGAAATTTGTTCTACGTACTCGATATAGTGGAGTAACCAGCACCTCGATATAGTGGGGTGGCATGGGCCATAACTAGCATTCATGTCTAGCAGTACGGCACACGCAACCCACACGAGTCCCATCCGACACCAATTTTCTTGGAGTCCGTGCTAGCTACAACCATCTCTTCTCCCTCCTGTTTTCTCAGCCATCGCGCGGTGGGCGGGGTGGGGGTTTGCCGATAGTCGGTTTGCTCAACTGCGGTCCCACTCTGTAAGTGAAAATGCAACACAGCACGCATTACCCCTTGAGCGGCGTGCCGGACAAACCGTGTGGGGGTGCGACGCGAACACGGCAGGCTTTTCCTTTTGAACTTGTAACTTGTAAAATTTGGTTCTGCTCCATGGGGCGACCGATAGATAGAAATAACAATTTTCCCTAGAGTAATGAGAAGTTTGGTTCTGGCACGGTTCATGCATGGAGTACGTAGGAAAATTATGAAGTTGATGCGGAAGGTAAGATAATTACTACTAGTACCATATACTACTACATGGATTTGACGGAAAGATAAAGATACATACGGATCCGTCAACGACATCCTCACGCCCTAGTGCACCGGGTCACCAACCGATGTGTGAGGAGCAGCGGCGTTGGCGGCAAGCTCAACGTGCTTCTAAACAATGCCGTCCAAGGTTGCCCTGCGGTCCAAGAAGGCCAGCGTCCTATCGTCCTCCTCTTGCATGTAGTAGTCCTTGTGGACGATTTGCGCGTAGACGTGGGTGATTATGTCGATGGTGTCTTGCTGCGCCAGGCGCTGCGCGGCGAGCGCGATCTCGAGGTGGACATTCTCCGGCGCGACGGCAGGCAGTCGCAGGGCCACCAGCGCCTCGAAGAGGTTGTCACCATAGAGGCTGTTGAGGGTGACAGGCATCGCAGAGCCTGGGCGCGTGGGCTGGAGGCGTATGTCAAGGTCGTCCGCGAGCTTCTTGACGACGGTGAACTTGTCGAGGAAGCCAACGAGGACCTCGTCTAACAAGGAGACGAAGCTGTCGTCCAAGCGGCCCCTCGCCCTGGCGGCCTCAAGCACTACCCGGAGACATTCCTCAGTGCCAGGATGCAGGCCGGCGTTGTGAACCATCTGGCACAGCCGGCTGATGCTCGCGCTCATCGCCTCCATGGGTCTAGCTTCTAGTCAACGGATCTTGCGATTGGAGTGATCACTCTTGCCCTTAGGTGCGTAGGTGCGTAGGATTTCGTAGATTGGACTGGCGGGAGCCTTTATATGAGAAGTGCAGACTGCGTTGAATTCACGTGCGTGTTGGCCATCTACTCCTCGCCCCTC
The DNA here is from genome assembly GCF_002575655.3 of Aegilops tauschii subsp. strangulata. Taxonomy (NCBI): domain Eukaryota; kingdom Viridiplantae; phylum Streptophyta; class Magnoliopsida; order Poales; family Poaceae; genus Aegilops; species Aegilops tauschii. The sequence goes on from NC_053040.3 coordinate 485,894,051, forward strand.
TACTGCACCTGCCTTTGGCTGTATGACAGGTTGGCCAGCCACCCGTTGGACCCACGTGTCATACACCCAAAGGCAGGTGCAGTAAGTCAATGAAGCTGCGTCCCCCTCCGTGCCCGTGCATGCTTTCAATGACTTAGACTACCAAACATCACATCCGGTGGTTAGTTCATTGCATGTAATCCTATTAAGTAGCAAAAAGACATTAAGTTACCTCGCCGATAGGAATAAAACAATACACCATGTATTTATTTACAAAGGGAGTATAGCCAGCATCCGGTTAGTATATGAAGTTGCCACATCACATAGAGCCAACCTAATATTGGAGTATGCTAGCCCTCCACCAGCGCGCCGCTTCAAATGGCGGAGGAAGTGAGAGGTCGCGTCACCTTGTGTCCAGATCTGAGATGCCACGTGTACCAGATGAATGACTCCAAGTTCGACCACCGTGATGCTAGGTGCGAGCCAAGGAACACTGTTGGAGAGACCCCCCTCATAATTTTCCTACATTGGTCATTTGATTCATAGGATAGAATGCTATATGATTTTTTTCCTATGTAATCATGTTTTAATTGCCAATCTAGCATCCACTTCAACTTTTGTTTCACTTCCTTTGTTCCTACGAAGAGAGTACTTGCTCTAAATGATGTGCCGCTGCAAGAGCCGCCTATATTAATTAACCATGCTCTAAAAAGGTGGACCAGCTTTGGCTATAGTAGTACTGTACTAGGTTAAGGTGACCTTGCGCTTGGTTCTTCTCCTCTTCCAGAAGTCGAACAATAATTACGGTACTACAGTAATACTTTTGGCAATCTGACACCAAATGAACTGTTGCACGTCCACCGCTTGTAAGCAAAAGTTTCTCCTCGTGCTGCGAGCCACCGTGCACGCGTTGGCGAGGGAGAAGGCGTAGTAAGCAAGCTTCTCGTCGTTCTCTCGTCGCTCTGTCATTGAGTACGTGCACTATTCACGTGCCATCGAGGAGCAAAAATATTGCGTAGTACTAGGTGCCATCGAAGTGCACGACTCACTTACGCACTGCACATCTCCATTGTCTTGCATGACACGCCACCTTGATGCTAGATGTCCCGCGTGTCATGGAGGCATATAGTATGATTTTGTAAAATGGAGGCATATAGATGTCCCGCGTGTTGGCAACAGGATGAACAAAGCTCATGTCTTAAACGAAAGAGTGCAAGAACATAGATTCCCGACGGCCGAGAAGGAGCTACAAACCTCAGGGTGGAGTGCGTGCACTCATAATATTTTATATTATTCAGCGATATAAAATCAACCAAATCTCTCCACGTTCCTATACCATTCTATAGAATGATAATAACTTTGAACGTAAGCCATTGATCCACTCTATCCAATGGTCATAGTTGGAAAATCCAAACAAAACCAAGCATTGGATCAACTCTTTTTTCCAGATCAACTCTTTTAGCACTTAGATTGTTGCCGGCTGCCCACCAAGCCCACCTATATATCCGCTCACGTGTGATGACCACAGGAGCTATCCACTCAGATTGTATGTTAAAAATAAAGGTCGATAACTAATGCGGCACCTCGGGCCAACGCGGCCAGATCGCATTTTGCACGAGAAATTACACACCATGTTTCGTTGACATGTGGTCCCGTTCCAACATGTCAGTGAGAAGACGGCGAGTCCTTTTGTACAATTTCTGAAAGGACGTGTAGGCCGGGGCGCCTCTTCGTGTACCGCGGCAAACTGGCAACCGTCCACCGACTCTTCGCCTTTCCCTCTTGATTTGGAACTGCTGTCGCACGGTTGATCGTATTTGAACGGACGTAGATCATCTGTGTGCTCAACCTCAGGGCACTCTACACCATCGAGGCGCAGACGTGGATGTGCAGGCCGATGGTTTCTTGCATGGCGAGGCGCTGTGCGGCGAGCGCGGCCTCGAGGTGCACATTCTTCGTCGCGACCTCCGGCAGCTGCAGGGCCACCAGGGCTTAAAAGAGTTCGTCACCATGGAGGCCGCTGAGGGTGGCAGGCAATGAGGGGCGTGGGCGCGCGGGCTGGAGCAGTACGGCAAGGTCGTCCGCGCGCTTCTTGACGGCGGTGAACTTGCGGATGGAGTAGACCATCATGTCGTCCATGCGAGAGGCGAAGCCGGCGTCGGCGAGGGCTACGATGCCTGCGGTCACCAGCACCATCTGGAAATGTTACGTGGTGCAGGCCCGCTGGCCAGCGCCTTGGATGATTTGGCACAGCCGACTGCCGCTCGCATCCATCGCCTCCATAGGTGCTCGTGGCTTCTGGTCACTTGGTCTTGGATTGGAGTGAGCAGTGTTGCGCAGAGACTTGGGAGTAGATGGATTGGAGTGGTGGGGCGCCTTTATTATATGAGAGTCCAAACTCTGTTACATTCACATCGTGCTGGCTCTATTCTGCTTCTCCAATTAATTCCCTCTGCATGTAATTGAGGATGCATCATTGACCGTTCAATGTCTCAGGAACCGCTACCCTCTCCCTCCTTGGCATTCAAGCACCTATGGACCCGTCGACGACGAGGTGCCTATGGTGACTTCGTAAATTTCAAGATGATAGTGCCGTGCGTGTGTGCATTCATAGGGGTGAGTGTATGCGCGTGTATATGAGCGCTTGCGTCTGTACTGTGTAAAAAAACGTAAATGCGTGTCAAAAAGAGACTAGTCAGTATACTCAATATTGTGCACCTCGGAGAGGAAAACGATAGAACCAGTACGTATTTATTTACGGTGCAGATTCACTCATTTTGCTCCATATGTACTCCGTCTCGGTGTAGTCTAGTCACTTGTTGAAATCTCTAAAAGGGCAAATACTCCTTTCTGGTTTACAGGGCTATACTAGCAAGTAGTTGTACGTACTAGTACAATAGTGGGCTCACATAGCAATTTTGTCTCATGCAAGAGCCTGGCTATATGCGTGCTCCAATGTTCGCAACTGCAACGTTCGGTTTGCGCTTGGCTCTTCGCCTCTTCGAGAAGACGAACAATGATGTTACTACTACTGCTTCTACAGTGTCGAATCCACTGCTGCATGTCTGTCCACCGCGAGCGGGACAGATAGCTTGTTGTACAAGTACTACTAAGCAAAAGCTTGTCCTCATTTGCGAGCAACTGCGCGCATGGGTGAGGGAGAAGGCGTGTAGTAAAATCAAGCTTCTCCTCGTTGTACGAGTTGACGCGACACATCATAGCACTGGCCCCACATGCTTGCCTCTAAACTTGGCTGAAAGACCCGCAGTGTACAATATATTTGCTGCAACCTCTAACATTTACCCACCACAAATTAAAATATATGTGGCCGTATGCATCGTTCTAATGCAGAGGCCGGGGAGTCCCCCCTTTTCAAAAAAATAACAAATTAAAATATATATTCCTGTCTTGACCATATGAGCGTGCAAACTACAATCACCAGGGTGTCAGGTAGGGCCAGAAGACTATTTTAATTTTTTTAAAAAACTTCGAGACGGCCACATAGCATGGAGCCGACCCCAACGATTTTAAGCTTACAGGCACGGTACACGCTATCCTAGACTACTCTACACATGAAACTGCCACACGAGCGTCCGGACTGCGCTTGGCTCTTCGCCTCTTCGGGAAGTCGAACAATTATGGAGTACTACTGCACTGGAGGAGTACTACAGTACCCTTCTGGCCATCTGACACCAATTGAACTGCTGCATGTCCATCGCGTGCGGGAGGGAGAGCGTGTAGCGAAAGCTTCTCCTAGTCTTGCCAGCCACCACGCTCATGGGCGAGGGAGGGACGCTCCTGCCTTTGCATGTATGACAGGTGGGCCCGACAGGTGTGTGGCCAACCTGTCATACAGCCAAAGGCAGGTGCAGTTAAGTCCGCGAGGGAGAGGATAATCAAACTTCTCGTTGATGTACGAGTTGATGCGACACATCAAAGCACTGCGCTTGATATATTTCAATAATTTGCGTTTACCGATGCATTAATTACAACGCATGCATGCATGTCGTGACTCTCCTTTTGATACTTGCATCTGTTGATTTAATGCACCTTGAAGTAGTATAAAATATGTGACGGTAAAGCTTTGTAATACCCCGGCCCAAGTCGAGAGATGGTTGTGCACGAGGAGGGCGAGATCATGCAGACCGAACAGAACCCGACGATGGAGCTCTCTAAGGTCTCGATGGACCTCACCATGCTCCACTGCCCCTTGTGCCTCCGCCCCTTGAATTGTGGTTTCTCAACGAGTTGTGCTGAACTTCTTGTGAATTGTGGTGGTTTTCAGTAATGAAAATCGGAAGGGGCAAGCCCTTCTTTGATTCAAAAAAAATTAATCGTCCTTATATATTCATCAGTCTTGCTATAAGTCGCAGTAGATGCTATATAGGTCCGTCGGATCTTACATCAAGATCCGTGCTTTTAGATTTTCTTTTTTTCTCTCTTAAATCTCAGTCGAATGAGACATAGCCACGCCATTAAACAGAGGCTCGGGCGCCATTAATGGAGACCTTGGGAGAGAGGTGGACGGCAGATGGAGGTCAAAGGGCTCTCCTCCCGAGAAGCACGCGCAGGGGTCTGATCGCACGCCTCTCGTACTCAAATAGCTACCCTGCACGGCGCCTCCTAGCTAATAAAAAATGGGGACGCGTGGCGACACGTAAATGGTACTAGTAAGTAGAACGCCCACGGTTTCAATAATACTTGTGCTTTCGATTGTAACGTGACAGCACTTGTTCCAAAATGACTTTGTTGATTGTTAATGTGTGCGCCTTCGCAAATCGGACTGCAAATTTACCACAGCATGTTGGTGCCATGTCATGGCACCAAGCCAAGTTTCATTATTTTCATGCGTGTTTTGGATTTACAGGAATTAAAAAACTAAGTTTCTCAATGTTTCCAACCAAGCCACGACGCCCAGAATTTTGAATTTCATTCCCATTTCTTGCACGGAACCTAGAAATTTACCCGAGGACACACATGTGATTTTTCAACCAACTTTGGTGCACTGGAACATGTGCTTGTATTTCAAATTTGAATTATGCACACAAAGGTGACATGTTCCCTCCCAGAACCACGAGCCTTCTTGAGAGAAGCTCCGATTTGCAAGAAGCTTATACCAAAATTTGTTCCTATTCGGCCAATATTTTTTACCACGGCATGGTACTACCATGACATGACACCATACCAAGTTTCATGATTTTAAAACCAAGTTTCTCAATGTTCTCGACCGAGCCACGATGCCCAGATGTTTGAATTTTATTCTCATTTTTTGCATGGGACCTACTCCCTCCTTCCATCTATATAGGGCCTAATGTGTTTTTCAAGACAGCCTTTGACTATTGACAAGATTAATAGCACATGAGATGTATACTATGAAAATTATATTATTGGAAGCTCCTTTGACATACAAATTTGAAGGTATGCTTTGTGTAAGTTGCATGTCATATATTATTGCTCTAACGTTTGGTCAAAGTTAGCCTCGAAAAACGCATTAGGACTTATATAGATGGAAGGAGGGAGTAGAAATTCACCCGAGGACACAAATGTGATTTTTCAACCAACTTTGGTGCATGGGAGCATGTGCTTGTAGTTCAAATTTGAATCATGCACAGTAAATGACCAAAAACTCAATTAATGTGTAAATAAGGCCAAACGAAGCCGGAATAATTCCAAAATTTAACAGGGCACTCATGTAGTTCTATGTTGCCTTTGTAAATAAACTCAAGGGGGACAACGTATATCGTTTCGCACTCAAAGGTGGCACGTTCCCTCTCAGAACCACGAGCCTTCTTGAGAGAAGCTTTGGTTTGCAATAAGCTTATACCAAAATCTGTTCCTATTCGGCCAATTTTTTTACCACAACATGGTAGTACCATGACATGACATCCATGCCAAGTTTCATGATTTTCAGACGTGTTTTGGATTTACAAGAATTTTAAAACCAAGTTTCTCAATGTTCTCGGCCGAGCCACGATGCCCATATGTTTTAATTTTATTCTCATTTCTTGCATGGGACCTAGAAATTCACCCGAGGACACAAATGTGATTTTTCAACCAACTTTGGTGCACGAGAGCATGTGCTTGTAGTTCAAATTTGACTTATGTACATTAAATGACCAGAAACTCAATTAATGTATAAAAAACGACAAATGAACCCGGAATAATTCCAAAATTTAACAGGGCACTAATGTAGTTCTATGTTGCCTTTGTTAAGAAACTCAAGGGGGGGCAGCATATATCGTTTCACACTCAAAGGTGGCACGTTCCCTCTTAGAACGACGAGCTTCCAAATCGGCCCAATTTTTTACCACAACATGTTAGCGCCATGACATGACACCATGCCAAGTTTCATGATTTCCAGGCGAGTTTTGGATTTACATGAATTTAAAATCAAAGTTTCTCGATGTTCTCGGCCGAGTCATGACGCCCAGATGTTTGAATTTCATTCTCATTTCTTCCATGGGACCTAGAAATTCAACCAAGGACACACATGTGATTTTTCAACCCACTTTGGTGCACCGGAGCATGTGCATGCAATTCATATTTAGATTATGCACATTAAAAGTCCAGAAAATCAATTAATGTAAAAAAAGGCCAAATGAACCCGAAATAATTCCAAAATTTAACAAGGCACTCATATAGTTCTATGTTGCCTCTGTAAATAAAATCAGGGGGGAGGCAGCGTATATCGTTTCGCACACAAAGGTGACACGTTCCCTCTCGGAACCACGAGGCTTGTTGAGAGAATCTCCGGTTTTGCAAGAGGCTTATACCAAAACTTGTCCCAATTCAGCCAAAAATTATACGTATGAAAATAGGTTTTAGATATCCCAAACATGTCGCTACCTAGACCAATAATGTACTATGATTAGAATTCAACATAAAATGGATACAAATAATTGAATTGGAGAGCGTATGGTACATGTAGTTCATAGTGAAATATGATTACTGCTATATGTATGTTTTTTGTTATCAATATAATATTTAAGTTATTGTATAACTTGACAACAATCGTATTCAAATAAGGAAAATTGATTCAAATTTAGTCCATATGGTAGACGACAATATATATGTTCACATGGTGGAGTAAAATGTTCATATATGATGGAAGATCAAAATGTACGACTACATCAATTATAAACTGCAAGGTCACCTAACGATATATTCGAATTCAACATAACGTGGATTCAAAAATTGAAATTCGAGATCATGGCATCTGTAATCATATAAAAAGGGACATTACTCTTTCTTTGGTGGGAATTGATTTGTTTTTTGTTGTTGTTGAAGGAAGTGCGAATCGATTTGGTACTGTGCAGTGTAATCTTGTTCTCCCGATTTTTTTACATTTTTCTTGTAGTTTTTTCAATGGCATCTATAGCAATATAGTAAAAGGGGACATGACTCTCTTGTGTCTTGTATGAATTGTTTTTTTACACGTTAAGTTTGTTCTGCCGAACAAGGAATCCGCACCTTGTTATCCTGAAATTTTCAAGCTCGAGTATCTTTTGTCTCACCTGCTATGAAACTCCCGCTTCTTCAACCCGCGCCGCGCCTTGTTATCCCGAAATTTGGACGCGCGCGAGAACTCCCTCCTCATCCGAAATCGCTCCCGCAGCCTAGACACGCGAAATCCCCCTTCTACCCCTCAGCCGGAAATGAAGCTCCACGTCGTGGTGTCAAAACCGGTGGGGGTACGCTGGTAACTTACCCTACATTTCGGACAAGCGCGTCCCTAAGCTTGGCTCCCCTCCCCCTTCGCCCCCCATTCGTACACCGAGGCCGCCAAAACCCGTAAAACCCCACGCTCCTCCGTCGGCCTCCCGACCGCCGCGCAGCCGGAGACTCTTCCCCGACTACATCGTCCACCGCAACAGCTCGCCGTCCCTCATCCACCGCACCGGATGAGGATCCGTTGTCGATCTCGTCATCCCGCCGGATCAGCCGCCCCATCCTCCACCTCCAAGGAGCTGCCCCGACGTTCGCCTCGTCTATCGCGCCACCTCAATCCCCACAGCACCGTCTTGACCTGCCCCACCGGAACCGCGGCACCCTCACCAATTCCTCCGATGAAGCCGATGCAAACTCGGCGCCACCAAGGAGGTTCTGCACTCACCGCTGCATTTTATCTTTTATTCGATCTCACGGGGCTGCCGGTGCTCGATACCGAGCAGACATGGCGTGCCTCCATCGACGGTGCCGTCGCCGGCCACATCATCCACGGCGTCTCTCCCCCATGTCGTTGCTTCCTCGGCGGTGACTTCCACAACGGCACTAGCTGCAGCTGCTCCGGCTCTCGCTCGCGCTGGGGCTCTGTTCTTGCTGTCGGTCGCACTGCTGCACTGCTCCTGCTTTCGTTCATGCTGCTGCTCTGCTCTTGCTCTCGCTTGCACTGCTGCTGCTGCTGCACGACCTCCGGCAGCTACAGGAGTTGCTACTTTAGCACTCGCTCGCGGTGCTACTGCACGACTTGCTCTCTGCTAGTGCGTTCCCTGCTCGAGCGTCTGCTGATTTAGATCACTGCTTCTCTGCTACTAGTGCTCGAACGCCCTAAACATCTATTGCAATGCTCTGTTACTAGTTCAATCAGTTTCGACAGTAAAATTCAGTTTCGACTGTGAAGTTCATTTTCTTCAGTTAAGTTCAGAGTGAACAGTACTTACAGCATCTGTCGGAGCGGCCGTGGCGCGGCTGATGCGTTTTACATCTAGCACTTTTTGGTGATGTATTTTACATCATCTATTGCAGATGATATTAGGGTCCCACTTCAGATTAACGTTGTCTGTCTTGTCATGCTTCAGCCTCGTCGCCGTACACCTTAGCGGAGCTGCTCCAACGACGGAACCGTCCATCACAGCAGAGCAGTACCCTCGGCGCCATTTCCAGAGGCCTCGGATCTTCTTCCCCGCCTCCGACAGTCACACCAGCATCATCACCATCCTCCACGTCCAACCCAATGATGCTGAGGTCCACAAGGCTATGCCAAAGAGGTTGTACACTCGTCGCATCACTTTATTTCTCCATTCCTCTGTTCTTCCAATTCATGTGAGCCAAACACCCAGGTTGACTGAAATCCTATGTTTCCAAATGCTCTATTTTGCACGTGCATTCCTATCCTATTCATGTGTTTTTCCTGTCCCTGCGTTTATAGAATCCTCCAATTCTAAGGAGCCCTTACAGATTTACTTCATTTTCAGATAGGCGTCAAAGAAAACTCTGTGTGTTATGTCCTGCTCCTGCCGTGTCGTCATCCACCCCACCTGAGGTGCACCATCGACAGAAGCGTTCACTGCAGCAGAGATCCCCCCTGCAGACTTCCTTTCGCCGCCTTAGATCATCTTCCCCGTTGCCGGCAGCCACGCCAACTACATTACCATCATCGATTGAGCAGATGAACGTGAGGACTACACAGTTCCGGAAGAGAGGTCGCAGTCTTTCGTGTTTGCTTACGTTATACATCGGTTATTATTACCTGCTACTTTATCGTTCAATCTTGAGTTTTGAATTGCCCATGGGTCTCATATCGAGCTAGCAACGAATAGTATCTGTCTACTATCTGGTTCATCTGGGGTCTTCTATGTGGTTCTTGTTGGGTGGGCAACAAACAATAGATGATCCATTGTCTATCTTTTTAAACTGAAGCTATAATCTACCTGCTATCATTAGTTTTGGATCCATCCACTCATTTGCTACCATCAGTCTTGATTTTTGCATGCACCCCTTAGGTCTTACAAAATCTAACTATTTTTATTATTATGCATGTCAGATATTGTACACAATCGTACTGAACATGTAGAGAAAAATAGAAGACAGTTGCGTGCGAATATAATGTCATGCAGACGCCGCTCCATGGTGGGCGAAGTGGCCCCCCCTCCTGCATTTCCAGATTGTATTCCAGAGGAAGATAACTGTTCAGATGGAGATTCAGAAGGAGCCGACCACGCCTGTTTACCACCTGAGGTGTTTGCTCTAACCTGGCATGCTGATGTTGGTCATATCATGCATATGGCGCCTTGCATTGCTTACATTATACATCTTATATGTCATCAGCTTAGTTTAGATTTGCTTTGTGTGAATGCCACCTGTTTGGTTTCTATATCATACTCCAACCATTCCTAAATATTTGTCTTTTTAGAGATTTCAACAAGTGACTACATACGGAACAAAATGAGTGAATCTACACTCTAAAATATGTCTATATACATCCGTATGTGGTAGTCCATTTGAAATCTCTAAAAAGACAAATATTTAGGAATGGAGGGAGTATATGGGAATTATGCAGTGCCATCTTCTTTAGCCAGGCATCATATATGTGAATCATGCAATGCCATCCTGTTTAGCCAGTCATCGTATATGTGAATTGTATTGTGCCATAATTTTTTCCATGATGTATTCCATTTGTCAACAATGTTTATACATTCATCTACTCTTCCTGTGCATCAGCCATTTGAGTCGGTCATGGGAAAATCTAGAGTGAAAACAGGGTCTTCTGAGCAGTCAGTGCTACCTGTCGATGTAGATTTCTTGCTGGTTACAGATAGCTCCTCAGAGGAGGATTCAGAGAGAGATGATCAGTCGTATTCCCCCCCCCCCGAGGTGCATGCTCTAACTTGGCTGGGTTATATTGCTCATATCATGCATATGGTGTCTTGCATTGCCATGCCATCTGCTTAGATTAGACATGCTTTGTGTGAATGCCTCCTGTTTTCTTTCTATATCAGATATGTGAATTATGCAATGCCATGTTTTTCAGCCAGTTATCATATATGTGAATTATGCACCGCCATGGAGCCAGGCATGATATATGTGAATTATCTCATGCCATCTTTTTTTTCATTACGTATTCCATTTGTCGACAATCTATGTATATTGAACTACTCTTCATGTGTATCAGCCATTTGAGCCGGTTATGGAAAAATATGGAGTGAAAACAAGGTCTTCAGAGCAGGCAATGGTACCTGTTGAAGCATATATCTCGATGGTTACAGGGAGCTCCTCGGAGGAGGATTCAGAGACAGATGACCAGTCCTATATCCCACCTGAGGTGTATAGAAATTTGCAAAATACTTACGGATCTGAATGTGACAGACCCGTTGACTAAAATTATCTCACAAGCAAAACATGATCACACCTTAGTACTCTTTGGGTGTTAATCACATAGCGATGTGAACTAGATTACTGACTCTAGTAAACCCTTTGGGTGTTGGTCACATGACGATGTGAACTATGGGTGTTAATCACATGGTGATGTGAACTATTGATGTTAAATCACATGGCGATGTGAACTAGATTATTGACTCTAGTGCAAGTGGGAGACTGAAGGAAATATGCCCTAGAGGCAATAATAAAGTATTATATATTTCCTTATATCATGATAAATGTTTATTATTCATGCTAGAATTGTATTAACCGGAAACATAATACATGTGTGAATACATAGACAAACAGACTGTCACTAGCATGCCTCTACTTGACTAGCTCGTTAATCAAAGATGGTTATGTTTCCTAGCCATAGACATGAGTTGTCATTTGATTAACGGGATCACCTCATTAGGAGAATGACGTGATTGACATGACCCATTCCGTTAGCTTAGCACTCGATCGTTTAGTATGTTGCTACTGCTTTCTTCATGACTTATACATGTTCCTATGACTATGAGATTATGCAACTCCCGTTTACCGGAGGAACACTTTGTGTGCTACCAAACGTCACAACGTAAAAGGGTGATTATAAAGGTGCTCTACAGGTGTCTCCAAAGGTACTTGTTGGGTTGGCGTATTTCGAGATTAGGAGTTGTCACTCCGATTGTCGGAGAGGTATCTCTGGGCCCACTCGGTAATGCACATCACTATAAGCCTTGCAAGCATTGTGACTAATGAGATAGTTGCGGGATGATGTATTACGGAACGAGTAAAGAGACTTGCCGGTACCGAGATTGAACTAGGTATTGAGATACCGACGATCAAATCTCGGGCAAGTAACATACCGATGACAAAGGGAACAACGTATGTTGTTATGCGGTTTGACCGATAAAGATCTTCGTAGAATATGTGGGAACCAATATGAGCATCCAGGTTCCGCTATTGGTTATTGACCGGAGAGGTGTCTCGGTCATGTCTACATAGTTCTCGAACCCGAAGGGTCCGCACGCTTAACGTTACGATGACAGTTATACTATGAGTTTATATGTTTTGATGTACCGAAAGTTGTTCGGAGTCCCGGATGTGATCACGGACATGACGAGGAGTCTCGAAATGGTCGAGACATAAAGATTGATATATTGGACGACTATATTCGGACACCGGAAGTGTTCCGGAGAAGTTTCGGATTTAACCGGAGTGCCGGAGGGTTACCGGAACCCCCCGGGGAAGTATTGGGCCTTAGTGGGCCTTGAGGGGAGAGAGAGGGCAGCAGCCAGGAGGTGGTGCGCCCCCTCCCAGGAGGAATCCTAGTTGGACTAGGAGAAGGGGGCGCAGCCCCCTTTCCCTCTCCCTCTCCCTCTCTTTCCTTCCCCCCTTCTTTTCCTAGTTGGACTAGGAAAGGGGAGTCCTACTCCTACTAGGAGGAGGACTCCCCCCTCTCCTTGGCGTGCCTAGGGAAGCCGGCCTCCCCCTTGCTCCTTTATATACGGGGGCAAGGGGGCACCTCTATACACACTTGATATACGATATTTTTGTTGGGAATCGTAGCATAATTTTAAAATTTTCCTATGCTCACCAAGATGCATCTATGGAGTATACTAGCAGCGAGGGGAAAGGAGTGCATCTACATACCCTTGTAGATCGCGAGCGGAAGCGTTCGAATGAACGTGGATGACGCAGTCGTACTCGCCGTGATCCAAATTACCGATGACCGTGTGCCGAACGGACAGCACCTCCGCGTTCAACACACGTACGGTGCAGCGACGTCTCCTCCTTCTTGATCCAGCAAGGGGGGAGGATAGGTTGATGGAGATCCAGCAGCACGACGGCGTGGTGGTGGATGTAGCGGGATGCCGGCAGGGCTTCGCCGAGCTTCTACGAGAGAGAGAGGTGTAGCAGGGGAGGAGGGAGGCGCCCAAGGCTGAGATGTTGCTGCCCTCCCTCCCCCCTTTATATAGGCCCCCTGGGAGGGGGGGCGCCGGCCAAACCCCATCTAGGGTGGGGGCGGCGGCCAAGGGGGTGCCTTGCCCCCCAAGGCAAGTGGGAAGCCCCCCCCCCCACCCTAGGGTTTCCAACCCTAGGCGCAGGGGGAAAGGCCCATGGGGGGGCGCCCAGCCCACTAGGGGCTGGTTCCCTTCCCACTTCAGCCCACGGGGCCTTCCGCGATAGGTGGCCCCACCCGGTGGACCCCGGGACCCTTCCGGTGGTCCCGGTACAATACCGATAACCCCCGAAACTTTCCCGGTGGCCGAAACTTGACTTCCTATATATAATTCTTCACCTCCGGACCATTCCGGAACTCCTCGTGACGTCCGGGGTCTCATCCGGGACTCCGAACAACTTTCGGGTTTCCGCATACACATATCTCTACAACCCTAGCGTCACCGAACCTTAAGTGTGTAGACCCTACGGGTTCGGGAGACATGCAGACATGACTGAGACGCCTCTCCGGTCAATAACCAACAGCGGGATCTGGATACCCATGTTGGCTCCCACATGTTCCACGATGATCTCATCGGATGAACCACGGTGTCGAGGATTCAATCAATCCCGTATACAATTCCCTTTGTTAATCGGTATGTTACTTGCCCGAGATTCGATCGTCGGTATCCCAATACCTTGTTCAATCTCGTTACCGGCAAGTCTCTTTACTCGTACCGCAATGCATGATCCCGTGACTAACGCCTTAGTCACATTGAGCTCATTATGATGATGCATTACCGAGTGGGCCCAGAGATACCTCTCCGTCACACGGAGTGACAAATCCCAGTCTCGATCCGTGCCAACCCAACAGACACTTTCGGAGATACCCGTAGTGCACCTTTATAGTCACCCAGTTAAGTTGTGACATTTGGCACACCCAAAGCACTCCTATGGTCTCCGGGAGTTGCACGATCTGATGGTCTAAGGAAAAGATACTTGACATTGGAAAAGCTCTAGCAAACGAAACTACACGATCTTTTATGCTATGCTTAGGATTGGGTCTGGTCCATCACATCATTCTCCTAATGATGTGATCCCGTTATCAATGACATCCAATGTCCATAGTCAGGAAACCATGACTATCTGTTGATCAACGAGCTAGTCAACTAGAGGCTTACTAGGGACACGTTGTGGTCTATGCATTCACACATGTATTACGATTTCCGGATAACACAATTATAGCATGAACAATAGACAATTATCATGAACAAAGAAATATAATAATAACCATTTATTATTGCCTCTAGGGCATATTTCCAACAGTCTCCCACTTGCACTAGAGTCAATAATCTAGTTACATTGTGATAAATCGAACACCCATTGCGTCCTGGTGTTGATCATGTTTTGCTCTAGGGAGAGGTTTAGTCAACGGATCTGCTACATTCAGGTCCGTATGTACTTTACAAATATCTATGTCTCCATTTTGAACACTTTCACGAATGTAGTTGAAGCGACGCTTGATATGCCTGGTCTTCCTGTGAAATCTGGGCTCCTTCGCAAGGGCAATAGCTCCAGTGTTGTCACAGAAGAGAGTCATCGGGCCCGACGCATTGGGAATCACCCCTAGGTCGGTAATGAACTCCTTCACCCAGACTGCTTCCTGTGCTGCCTCCGAGGCCGCCATGTATTCCGCTTCACATGTAGATCCCACCACGACGCTTTGCTTGCAACTGCACCAGCTTACTGCTCCTCCATTCAAAATATACACGTATCCGGTTTGTGACTTCGAGTCATCCAGATCTGTGTCGAAGCTAGCGTCGACGTAACCCTTTACGACGAGCTCTTCGTCACCTCCATAAATGAGAAACATATCCTTAGTCCTCTTCAGGTACTTCAGGATATTCTTGACCGCTGTCCAGTGTTCCATGCCGGGATTACTTTGGTACCTTCCTACCAAACTTACGGCAAGGTTTACATCAGGTCTGGTACACAGCATGGCATACATAATAGACCCTATGGCCGAGGCATAGGGGATGACACTAATCTTTTCTCTAGCTTCTGCCGTGGTCGGGCATTGAGCCGTGCTCAATTGCACACCTTGCAATACAGGCAAGAACCCCTTCTTGGACTGATCCATATTGAACTTCTTCAATATCTTGTCAAGGTATGTACTCTGTGAAAGACCAATGAGGCGTCTTGATCTACCTCTATAGATCTTGATGCCTAATATATAAGCAGCTTCTCCAAGGTCCTTCATTGAAAAACACTTATTCAAATAGGCCTTTATGCTTTCCAAGAATTCTATATCATTTCCCATCAATAATATGTCATCCACATATAATATGAGAAATGCTACAGAGCTCCCACTCACTTTCTTGTAAACACAGGCTTCTCCATAAGTCTGTGTAAACCCAAACGCTTTGATCATCTCATCAAAGCGAATGTTCCAACTCCGAGATGCTTGCACCAGCCCATATATTGAGCGCTGGAGCTTGCATACTTTGTTAGCATTCTTAGGATCGACAAAACCTTCCGGCTGCATCATATACAACTCTTCCTTAAGGAAGCCGTTAAGGAATGCCGTTTTGACGTCCATCTGCCATATCTCATAATCATAGTATGCGGCAATTACTAACATGATTCGGACGGACTTCAGCTTCGCTACAGGTGAGAAAGTCTCATCGTAGTCAACCCCTTAAACTTGTCGATAACCCTTAGCGACAAGTCGAGCTTTGTAGATGGTCACATTACCATCCGCGTCCGTCTTCTTCTTAAAGATCCATTTGTTTTCTATGGCTCGCCGATCATCGGGCAAGTCAGTCAAAGTCCATACTTCGTTTTCATACATGGATCCTATCTCGGATTTCATGGCTTCTAGCCATTTTTCGGAATCCGGGCCCGCCATCGCTTCTTCATAGTTCGAAGGTTCACCGTTGTCTAACAACATGATTTCCAGGACAGGGTTGCCGTACCACTCTGGTGCGGAACGTGTCCTTGTGGACCTATGAAGTTCAGTAACTTGATCCGAACCTTCATGATCATCATCATTAACTTCCTCCCCAGTCGGTGTAGGCACCACAGGAACATTTTCCCGCGCTGCGCTACTTTCCGGTTCAGAAGGGGTGACTATCACCTCATCAAGTTCCACTTTCCTCCCACTCAATTCTTTCGAGAGAAACTCCTTCTCCAGAAAGGACCCGTTCTTGGCAACGAAGATCTTGCCTTCGGATCTGAGGTAGAAGGTATACCCAATAGTTTCCTTAGGGTATCCTATGAAGACGCATTTCTCCGACTTGGGTTCGAGCTTTTCAGGTTGAAGTTTCTTGACATAAGCATCGCATCCCCAAACTTTTAGAAATGACAGCTTAGGTTTCTTCCCAAACCATAATTCATACGGTGTCGTCTCAACGGATTTCGACGGAGCCCTATTTAAAGTGAATGCGGCAGTCTCTAAAGCATAGCCCCAAAATGAAAGCGGTAAATCGGTAAGAGACATCATAGATCGCACCATATCCAATAGAGTGCGATTACGACGTTCGGACACACCGTTTCTCTGAGGTGTTCCAGGCGGCGTGAGTTGTGAAACAATTCCACATTTCCTTAAGTGTGCACCAAATTCGTGACTTAAATATTCTCCACCACGATCTGATCGTAAGAATTTTATTTTCCTGTCACGTTGATTCTCAACCTCACTCTGAAATTCCCTGAACTTTTCAAAGGTTTCAGACTTGTGTTTCATTAGGTAGACATACCCATATCTACTTAAATCATCAGTGAGAGTGAGAACATAACGATATCCTCCGCGAGCCTCAACACTCATTGGACCGCACACATCGGTATGTATGATTTCCAATAAGTTGGTTGCTCGCTCCATTGTTCCGGAGAACGGAGTCTTGGTCATCTTACCCATGAGGCATGGTTCGCACGTGTCAAATGATTCGTAATCAAGAGACTCCAAAAGTCCATCTGCATGGAGCTTCTTCATGCGCTTGACACCAATGTGACCAAGGCGGCAGTGCCACAAGTATGTGGGACTATCGTTATCAACTTTACATCTTTTGGTATTCACACTATGAACATGTGTAACATCACGTTCGAGATTCATCAAGAATAAACTAGTGACCAGCGGGGCATGACCATAAAACATATCTCTCAAATAAATAGAACAACCATTATTCTCGGATTTAAATGAGTAGCCATCTCGAATTAAACGAGATCCAGATACAATGTTCATGCTCAAAGCTGGCACTAAATAACAATTATTGAGGTTTAAAACTAATCCCGTGGGTAGATGCAGAGGTAGCGTGCCGACGGCGATCACATCGACCTTGGAACCATTCTCGACGCGCATCGTCACCTCGTCCTTCGCCAGTCTCCGTTTATTCCGTAGTTCCTGTTTTGAGTTACAAATATGAGCAACCGCTCCGGTATCAAATACCCAGGAGCTACTACGAGTACTGGTAAGGTACACATCAATTACATGTATATCACATATACCTTTGGTGTTGCCGGCTTTCTTTTCCACTAAGTATTTGGGGCAGTTCCGCTTCCAGTGACCACTTCCCTTGCAATAAAAGCACTCAGTTTCAGGCTTGGGTCCATTCTTTGACTTCTTCCCAGTAACTGGTTTACCGGGCGCGGCAACTCCCTTGCCGTCCTTCTTGAAGTTCTTCTTACCCTTGCCCTTCTTGAACTTAGTGGTTTTATTCACCATCAACACTTGATGTTCTTTTCTGATCTCCACCTCCGCTGATTTCAGCATCGAATATACCTCAGGAATGGTCTTTTCCATCCCCTGCATATTGTAGTTCATCACAAAGCTCTTGAAGCTAGGTGGAAGCGACTGAAGGATTCTGTCAATGACCGCGTCATCCGGGAGATTAACTCCCAGCTGAGTCAAGCGGTTGTGCAACCCAGACATTCTGAGTATGTGCTCACTTACAGAACTATTTTCCTCCATTTTACAGCTGAAGAACTTGTCGGAGACTTCATATCTCTCGACCCGGGCATGAGCTTGGAAAACTAATTTCAGCTCCTTGAACATCTCATATGCTCCATGTTTCTCAAAACGCTTTTGGAGACCCGGTTCTAAGCTGTAAAGCATGCCGCACTGAACGAGGGAGTAATCATCAGCACGCTGCTGCCAAGCGTTCATAACGTCTTGGTTTTGTGGGATTGGTGCTTCACCTAGCGGTGCTTCTAGGACATAATCTTTCTTGGCTACTATGAGGATGATCCTCAGGTTCCGGACCCAGTCCGTATAGTTGCTGCCATCATCTTTCAGCTTGGTTTTCTCTAGGAACGCGTTGAAATTGAGGACAACGTTGGCCATTTGATCTACAAGACATAGTGTAAAGATTTTAGACTAAGTTCATGATAATTAAGTTCATCTAATCAAGTTATTTAATGAACTCCCACTCAGATAGACATCCCTCTAGTCATCTAAGTGAAACATGATCCGAGTTAACTAGGCCGTGTCCGATCATCACGTGAGACGGACTAGTCAAGATCGGTGAACATCTCCATGTTGATCGTATCTTCTATACGACTCATGCTCGACCTTTCGGTCCTCCGTGTTCCGAGGCCATGTCTGTACATGCTAGGCTCGTCAAGTCAACCTAAGTGTATTGCGTGTGTTCCGAGGCCATGTCTGTACATGCTAGGCTCGTCAACACCCATTGTATTCGAACGTTAGAATCTATCACACCCGATCATCACATGGTGCTTCGAAACAACGAACCTTCGCAACGGTGCACAGTTAGGGTGAACACTTTCTTGAAATTATTATAAGGGATCATCTTACTTACTACCGTCGTTCTAAGCAAATAAGATGCAAAAACATGATAAACATCACATGCAATCAAATAGTGACATGATATGGCCAATATCATTATGCTCCTTTGATCTCCATCTTCGGGGCACCATGATCATCTTCGTCACCGTCATGACACCATGATCTCCATCATTGTGTCTTCATGAAGTCGTCACGCCAACGATTACTTCTACTTCTATGGCTAACGCGTTTAGCAACAAAGTAAAGTAATTTACATGGCGTTATTCAATGACACGCAAGTCATACAAAATAATAAAGACAACTCCTATGGCACCTGCCGGTTGTCATACTCATCGACATGCAAGTCATGATTCCTATTACAAGAATATGATCAATCTCATACATCACATATATCATTCATCACATCTTCTGGCCATATCACATCACATCACACATGCTGCAAAAACAAGTTAGACGTCCTCTAATTGTTGTTGCAAGTTTTTACGTGGTTTGTAGGTTTCTAGCAAGAACGTTTCTTACCTACGTATGACCACAACGTGATTTGCCAATTTATATTTACCCTTCATAAGGACCCTTTTCATCGAATCCGTTCCGACTAAAGTAGGAGAGACAGACACCCGCTAGCCACCTTATGCAACTAGTGCATGTCAGTCGGTGGAACCTGTCTCACGTAAGCGTACGTGTAAGGTCGGTCCGGGCCGCTTCATCCCACAATGCCGCCGAAACAAGATAAGACTAGTAGCGGCAAGAAGAATTGGCAAACTCAACGCCCACAACTGCTTTGTGTTCTACTCGTGCATAGTAACTACGCATAGGCCTGGCTCATGATGCCACTGTTGGGAATTGTAGCATAATTTTAAAATTTTCCTACGCTCACCAAGATGCATCTATGGAGTATACTAGCAACGAGGGGAAAGGAGTGCATCTACATACCCTTGTAGATCGCGAGCGGAAGCGTTCCAATGAACGTGGATGACGGAGTCGTACTCGCCGTGATCCAAATTACCGATGGCCGAGTGCCGAACGGACGTCACCTCCGCATTCAACACACGTATGGTGCAGCGACGTCTCCTCCTTCTTGATCCAGCAAGGGGGAAGGAGAGGCTGATGGAGATCCAGCAGCACGACGGCGTGGTGGTGGATGTAGCGGGATGCCGGCAGGGCTTCGCCGAGCTTCTACGAGAGAGAGAGGTGTAGCAGGGGAGGAGGGAGGCGCCCAAGGCTGAGATGTTGCTGCCCTCCCTCCCCCCCTTTATATAGGCCCCCTGGAAGGGGGGGGCGCCGGCCAAACCCCATCTAGGGTGGGGGCGGCGGCCAAGGGGGTGCCTTGCCCCCCAAGGCAAGTGGGAAGCCCCCCCCACCCTAGGGTTTCCAACCCTAGGCGCAGGGGGAAAGGCCCATGGGGGGCGCCCAGCCCACTAGGGGCTGGTTCCCTTCCCACTTCAGCCCACGGGGCCTTCCGGGATAGGTGGCCCCACCCGGTGGACCCCCGGGACCCTTCCGGTGGTCCCGGTACAATACCGATAACCCCCAAAACTTTCCCGGTGGCCGAAACTTGACTTCCTATATATAATTCTTCACCTCCAGACCATTCCGGAACTCCTCGTGACGTCCGAGGTCTCATCCGGGACTCCGAACAACTTTCGGGTTTCCGCATACACATATCTCTACAACCCTAGCGTCACCGAACCTTAAGTGTGTAGACCCTACGGGTTCGGGAGACATGCAGACATGACCGAGACGCCTCTCCGGTCAATAACCAACAGCGGGATCTGGATACCCATGTTGGCTCCCACATGTTCCACGATGATCTCATCGGATGAACCACGGTGTCGAGGATTCAATCAATCCCGTATACAATTCCCTTTGTTAATCGGTATGTTACTTGCCCGAGATTCGATCGTCGGTATCCCAATACCTTGTTCAATCTCGTTACCGGCAAGTCTCTTTACTCGTACCGCAATGCATGATCCCGTGACTAACGCCTTAGTCACATTGAGCTCAGTATGATGATGCATTACCGAGTGGGTCCAGAGATACCTCTCCGTCACACGGAGTGACAAATCCCAGTCTCGATCCGTGCCAACCCAACAGACACTTTCGGAGATACCCGTAGTGCACCTTTATAGTCACCCAGTTATGTTGTGACGTTTGGCACACCCAAAGCACTCCTACGGTCTCCGGGAGTTGCACGATCTCATGGTCTAAGGAAAAGATACTTGACATTGGAAAAGCTCTAGCAAACGAAACTACACGATCTTTTATGCTATGCTTAGGATTGGGTCTGGTCCATCACATCATTCTCCTAATGATGTGATCCCGTTATCAATGACATCCAATGTCCATAGTCAGGAAACCATGACTATCTGTTGATCAACGAGCTAGTCAACTAGAGGCTTACTAGGGACACGTTGTGGTCTATGCATTCACACATGTATTACGATTTCCGGATAACACAATTATAGCATGAACAATAGACAATTATCATGAACAAAGAAATATAATAATAACCATTTATTATTGCCTCTAGGGCATATTTCCAACAATTTTAGCCGTGTGCGGTGCTCCCCTCCACCATATTACACCTCGATAATACCATTGCGGAGCTTAGGCGAAGCCCTGCGTCGGTGGAACATCATCATCGTCACCACGCCGTCGTGCTGGCGAAACTCTCCCTCAACACTTGGCTGGATCGGAGTTCGAGGGACGTCATCGAGCTGAACGTGTGTAGAACTCGGAGGTGCCGTGCGTTGGGTACTTGATCGGTCGGATCGTGAAGACGTACGACTACATCAACCGCGTTGTCATAACGCTTCCGCTGTCGGTCTACGAGGGTACGTGGACAACACTCTCCCCTCTCGTTGCTATGCATCACCATGATCTTGCGTGTGCGTAGGATTTTTTTTGCAATTACTACGTTCCCCAACAAGAGCAAGCACCTTGGATGGTGGAGTAGGGGAGCGGAGACTTGGACCTTGTAATGCACTATCAGTACAAGGAGAATCGGTACATATGCTCCGTTTATGTTGCTGCAGAGGACCACCATCATCGCCTTCCTTACTCTTTTCCTTCCTCTTTCTTGATTTTGCCTTGTCAAGTCAAACCCACAAGAAAAAGGAATAAAATTTGCTCTTCAGAACTCATTGATGCATGATACTGACGAACACTACTTTCATGTAAGGCAGCCACATGATAGGAGGATGGAATATGTATGAAAACAGGACGGCGTGACATATTGACATGTATGATGTATAAAGTGTAAACTAAGCACAAGGTGCTTGAACTTGTTAGAATCAATGCAAGCTAGAAACCATATGAAAGATGAAACCAATATCACTCTGCCAAATTAAAAGGGTGCCCTAACAAATGTATTTGACCAAATTAGAAGCAATACATGGCAACAGGCTAGAAATGATATGCAATATGCAACGAATAAAGGTGACTCATCGTAAGTGATTGATGCAGGATATAGAAGAGAGGTAGTTTCATGTAAGAACAAGGTTAACACATGGATGTAGTGTGTACCAAAAATAGGAAGGCATGTCATATTCACAGGTATAATGTGTAAACTAAGCAGATGCAATTTACCCTAATTAGAAGCATTACAAGCTAGACACCGTATGCAACATGCAACCACATATCACACTGTGAAGTTAGAGCAAGCACCTGTGATGGTGGTGTGTGTGGGAATTTCGGTCATCAACTAGAGAGCTACGTTGACTATCTTCATTTAGCCTTGCTGTTTCTTGAGAATCATGTCGGGAGGATGACACTGCACTCTTTAAACGAGTATGGCGTCTCACAGTAACCCACCCGGGTGACTGTCTCATCATAAGTGATTGACGAGGGATACAAAAGAGCATTAGTTTGATGTACGAACATGGTTAATAGACATATGTAGTATGTATCAAAAACAGGAAGGCATGTCATTATCAAAGGTATAATGTGTAAAGTAAGCAGATGTAATTTAACCAAATTGGAAGCAATACAAGCTAGACACCATATGCAACATGCAACCACATTTGACAACGCGAAGTTAAAGCAAGCACCTGGGATGGTTGTGTGTGGCAATTGAGATCATCAACTGCAGAGCTACGTTTACTGTCTCCAACTGCTGACACTGCGTCCTTTAGAGCGCTAAAACGCTTAGTGCTTATCTTCGAATTACACTGGAGCCACTTCTGTCTTTTCTTTTCAGCATTCATCAACACTGCGTCAGAGTCTGAAATACCCATGTATAATAAACAATAGTGTGAGTATGGGTGAAGTGTGTGCACAATTAGTACAGTGTAAAGGTGGCAGATAGCAGGTCGGTGAGAAATAAATGACGGGAGACATATGATAGCTCTACAACATGCATGGCACACTAAATTACTACAGGATTCTATGAAAATAACATTCGACTGAAAACAAATAGGTCAGTCCATTTTTTCTGCATCGTCCGATGTACAAAGAACGGGAAGATCGCCTTCATCTACCTCCAGTCAGTCAGTGTTGACGATCTTCCTCGAAACGGCAGCGACCACCAGCCCAGACCCCTGCCTGCACCCTCCCCTCGACCTCACCGTACCGCCGTGCTTGGCACCGCCCCCCGGCAATCCATTCAAGCCCCGCCGACCTCCAGATTGGGCGCAAGCACCTCCTACGCCCCACACCCCTATGATAGACACCGATGTGCCGCTTCCCCGGCAAACAGGCAGACTAGGTGCTCCGCGCGCCTAAGCGGGTGTTGCTTCTTTTAATTGCGATTCGACTGACCCTGAATTGAAATTCAGGCGGGCTACTGACCTCTAGCAAAGGTGAAATAGTAAAGGGAGGAAACCTTGTGCATTTAGTATCACGAAGAAGATGCAGTAAGAAGCGCTCAACTAGTTTCTTTCGTGGGATGAATACGGTGTGAGCAGAGACGTAAGGTTTGCACGAATAAGGGAAGAGGAGTACCTCTTTCTGCTGGCAGTGCTGTGTCCTCCTTCTGTTTTTCCAATGATCTTCTTTTGGTTCACTGGAAACGAGAAGTTGTGGAGAACGGTGCAGCCTTGGAAAAACCCATGGCCAAGTTGTTGAGTGTGGTGCGGTGGCCGTCTTTCAGCGGAGGGGAAGCAGATCCGAGGCGGCGAATGACGGCATAGCGGGAACAGCTCCGGTGCGGTGGACGGTTGCGACAGTGGAGCAGCATTAGTGAGGCGCAGGACGGCATGGTCGGAGTAGTTCTGGTACGGCGCACGTCGGCGTCAGCGTCGTGGAGGTAGCTCTACATCGGCTTCAGCTACTAAGTCCTTGAGGGCGTTGTGGTTGCGTTGGACGACGATGTCAGGGTACCAGCTCCGGCGTGATGGAGGAGGGCGACGGTGGATTGGGCGCTATGGGGTGGAGGACGGAGGAGGCTGGGGTTTTGCGGCTGGTGGAGAGGGCGTTTTGGCGCCCACGGAGTATGAATGGGGAAACGGAGGGAGGCGGGGAACTAAGGGGGGACAATGTTTCGGTTTGGGACGCGCTCGTTTGAAATTTGGGGAAAGTTACAAACTTTGCCCCCATCTAAAATTTCGGACATATTGCGGGTTGGGGGTAGGACAGTAATCCCAGGTGTCCCAAATGTGGGCGGGATAGATTTCGGCCGAGCGCATGGGTGTTTAGGCGCCCAGGGCGTATGAATGCTTCTCGGAGGCGGTTGAGACTGGCGGCTTGGTGAAGTTACAAACCTACCCCGGTTTAGACCTTTGGACATCGACCGATAGGCTACACGGGCCAGAGTCAGGACAGTAATTTCCTACCACCAAACATTAGTCTCGCGCGGTTTCGGGTGATCAGAGGCCTATTTGGCGCTTCGTTCAATATTTGGGAGCAGAAGCATTAACGTTTTCGGTTCTCTTGAATTGAACATTCAGGATTTGTCAAACTTCACAAATCTTTACTCTTGAAAATCCTAAAGCTACGATTATTTTGGAATGGAGGTGGTACATTTGAATATAGATTGTACATGAGTATATATTAAAAAATATGCAACTTACCTTAGTTCATGCATGGTTCCAGATATAATCTCCTTGGTTGCAAAAAAAAGTTAGACATGTGTATGAATATATATATATATAGCATGTTCAAACGCACAACAAAGATTGAAGCCCCCTTTTACATCTGATTTACAAATGCCATTATCTCGGGTTCAAATAGATGAATGCACTTCCTATGAATTCGAATCTTTGAAACCCCCTTTATGTTGAATTCGACATGTATTCTATTTCATAGCTAGCAATTTGGAATGTATCCATGCAAGTGACAAATGTATAAAGTGCTTCACACTAACAACATGGAGTCCAATAATTAATGTTTATATATGAATTGCAAAAGCATCCATTGCCTGTATTTCAAACCGCTCTCACTCTATGGATTGATAATATGAAATAAACACATGCACATGCTAGAATTCAATAGAGTATGGGTGTTGATAGACCGATTTTCGTCCATACGCAATTTGCAAAATTCATGATCTCATCCAAAAATAATAATGCCATTTATATTTTAATTTAATGCGTAGAACCGCCTTTTACACGTAGATGCACTATGCCTCGGCCCGTTCTCAAAAACGCGCTATATATCTCTCTATCTACCGCATAAGTGCACACACTTTATATGCATCGGCATTTGTCTTTCACACATGCTCACAATCTCTCTCGGGGTGTCGGGGAGTCTCACGCACATGCTCTCTCTGTATCTCTCTCTCTTTCTGACTACTATGTACCACTCTTTTCACTAATCTCAGTTGGAAAACACTATTTCTCTCACATGCATATATACACATGCACGGTCTCTACTAGCCCTCTATACGCACATATATGTGCCTACGTGTCTCCCGCACGCACATTATCTTTAGGCCTCTCTCACACATTGCCCCCCCCCCCCAGACACACCTCTCTCTTAGTAGTTGGCAGATATGATTCCATCATATCATTCGGTAGGATATCCCTGACTGTTAGGCTGGATGGTAATACGAGGGAAAGTTTTACCCTAGTTCGAACCCTTCCAGTTGAGGAAAAAGCCTACTCCTGGTACTGTATATTAGTGATAGGGGTGTGTACAAAGTACACGTGAATACCAGGTATTGTGCGTGTGTGTATACTATCGACGAACTAGCCCCCAAGCTTCTATAACATACTGGGGGCCTAGGGTTACAAATCATATATAGTCGGCTTATCACCAGTGGGGATAGAGTCCTCCGCGACTCTGGTAGCTAGCTTCGTGTTGTACGCTGAGTCCTCCACATGGGTCTTCGTATAACGCGCCTCGATCCAACCTATGTGGCGCATGATGGAACCGACCCATGAGTCCTCATGTTGACCCACCACAACTAGAAATGATGTGCCCACCACACCACACACGCAATCAGCCACTAAGAAAATAAGCATATACCAATGTTATACATGAAAGTTAATTGCATGGTGCATCCAAAAATATTTGTTCTGCATTGTGTATGTTTATATATTCTCCTAAAATATTAGTCACGGGAAATAGAAACGAAGGGCATATCTCTCCTTGTCTCCACCGGACATCCCCTCTTTCTACACCACTTTAACGTACGCACACAAACTATCTCTCGGCCCTCTAAAAGTATGCATGCCCACGACACATTCACGCATGACGGTTACTGTATTTCAAGCTAAAGCACTATATGGTCACTGGAGTTCAGAATATGCTCATTACGGTCACCATATACATTCTCGTGGTGATCATACGGTATCTAGCTCACGATACGTCTCTGTATTTTCTTGATGACACTGACGGACTTTGCATTTGATGTGTGCTCCGTATTTTGTTGACGACACTTACGGTCATTGTATTTGAACCGAAAGCACGATATGGTCACTGGAGTTCAGAATAAGCTCATCATGGTCACCACATACATTTTGTCGTGCTGACCAACATGTGGTTGGATGGTTAGGAGGACAGTGGTTTCTCGAGCCCACCAGGGTTAAAGTCCCGGTGCTCGCATTTATCCTGGGTTAATTTCAGTATTTTCCGGCGATGTGCGTTCGGTGGGAGGAGACGTTCCACTCGACTACGAGGCACCTATGGTGACTTCGTAAAATCTCAAGATCATATGCTGGCCCACTCTCTCGAAGGTGCTCATAGGGGTAGGGTCTGCGTGTGTGCGCTTATAGCGGTGAGTGCTTGCGCGTATATATGAGCCCTTGCGTTTGTACCGTGTTAAAAAAATACATGTCATGATTATACGGTCACTGGCTCACCCGTACAACTCCTTATTTTGTTGACACAATCAATTGACCAGTCAAACGTTCCACGCGGCGCAACTAGTGTTGCACCATCGGGGCGCGTAACCGTGGGGCCCACCTGTCAGCCCGTATATGAAAGAAAGAAATGGTAGTTTGAGTCTGTATTGTATTAATAAAATACATTTTAGGGTGATCATACGGTCACTGGCTCACCATACAGCTCCGTAATTTGTTGATGACACGATCAATTGACCAGTCAAACGGTCCACATTCAGCAGCGCACATTACCATAGGGCCCACCCGTCAGCGCGTATATGAAGGACAGAAATGGTAATAAATTAGTGGTCGGTGGATACTCGAAGTCGTGAGACCTCTGGTTGGCAGTCGCCGGCGGTGGGGGGCGCGTTGATTTGGCGGTGGGATGGGGATCGCCGGAGAAAAAGCTCGGCGCGGGGGGGCCTAGAGGGATGGCCGGTGCGGCGGCGGACTAGCGGTGAGGAGTGGTTTCGAGGCGGGTGGGGCGGCGTGGCAGCGCGGGCCGGCGGCGGGCGACGGGGGCCGGCAGTTCGGCCGGTGGTGGCTGGCGGCTCAGGGGGTGGAGTTTGATGATAAACTGCAGGCCCTTGATTTCGTATCCAATGGCCGGAAAATCTAATGACCAGAGATGAAAAAGTCAGTCGACTGACGTGTAGCCTCACCCCGCACGTACACATGCACGCACGCATGCAGACGTGCAACACTGACACGTACACATAACGAACACACGCACGCATGCAGGCGTGCAACACTGACGCGTACACATGCACTCACGAACACTCGCACATACACACACATGCATGCAACACTGAAACGTACCCTTGCACGCACACAACACTCGCACGCCTGCATGCACACAGCACACGACGCAAGACACATGCTCAACCTATACGTGCATGCACCCTTTGTTAAGGACATGGATTGTTACGGGTATTAATCAATCTTATCTGTGATAAGCAGAACATTGATGTTTGTAGCGGTCTTTATGAATCACAACGTATCGAACGGGCTATCAACATAGTAGGCTTATCTACATGAAAAGGATGACGTCACACTCAATGAACAATCATCGGTTTACGAAATGCCCGCTTCTGACCGCCCTGGCCCACCAAAGGTTCCTCTGCTGTGCGCTGCCTGCGTTGGGTCACCGACATGCATGCCATGTACCCAAAGAGCCCACACGTCAGTGGAAGAACGGCGCGCTGTCCTACGTCAGAGTCGAGGGCGCCACTCGCTGCATGCCCGGCTGAACACGCCTCCTTGCCGCATTCAAACGCCTCCAAGAAACCCGCCCGTGTGGAAGCCGAGAAACCCACTCTTGACACACGTCCGTTCATGACCGGCCCGGCATTAAACGCAACGCCGGCCGAGCTCCTCCCGTCCGCCGTCTATTTAATCTCCTAGTTAAACGAGGCCAAACGCCAGCCAAGAATCGCACACCTCCGCCGCTCCCCTATCTCCTCCTTCACCATTTTGTCCACTCTTACACTGGCTTACGAAGAGTAGTTATTCCGCATCCAAGCCGGCTGGGTGGCCCGCCGAGCCCGCCGGATACGAGCTATGCAGCTCGCTGATCCACCTCCCTCCCCTCGCCCGACGGAGCCAGTTGTCGCCCCAAGCCGGCGTGCGGTTCAGCAACTCGCCGCTCCAGGCCAGCTCGACGAGGAGCGGCGCACGGGCGTCGTTGCTGCCGTCCATGCCGCCGCCTCGTACCGCGTCTCCCGTTTCTGTGGCCGAGACTCCCATGCCGACGGCCACGCCATGCAAGCAGCGACAGAAGCCGGGTGCGCGGAGAGCGACGAGTCGGTGGCGAGCGCTCCGCGTGCGCCACCATCATCAAGGAGAAGTAGAACACGGGAGGCCGCCGCCGCTTGGGTCCCATGAAGGCCACCACGGAGGCGACGCCGGCGTACACAACAGGTGTCTTGCCGGATCCTTTTCTTGCGAGGACCTTCGTCGACCCCGCATATACCTCTGGGGCTCCCGGCAGTCCGGTGATCGTGCTGCCGGACATGAGGAACACAAATCGATCGGCGGGTGACTATTTAGGCCAGGTATTATATACCTGTGCTGTCTAGAACTAGCACCGCGTAGTTCATTTGAATGTAATGAAATCCGTCATGTTTGTATGAAAATCCGGTATCTTATATGATTTCCGTCGTTGTTTATATGAAATATCGCCGTGTTTGCGTGAATTTCGTCCGGTTGGTTGACTTGCTGTCATAATGTGTGCGGCTACGGTTGGATGGCATAATTTGCGGGTCGCCGGTCGGTCTGCGGGCGGCTCGGGCGGCGTGGTGGGACAAAAAGAACACAGCTCGTGCGAGCTCGTCCCCAACGTGTGCGCTGGAGGATGCATGAGAACCCAAGCCATTCCTCGTTCATCGGTGGCAAAGGCACCGGTGGACAAAAGGGTCGCCAATATTTTGGCTACACCGAGCAAGATCCGAACAGCCCCTCCCAACAGATTCAAATCCCTCGTTCGCCGTGGAATTTTACCATGTGTTGTTTTCATGGACTAGCAAGATGCCCGTGCATTGCACGGAACATCAAGATGCTTTTTTTTACAAAACACCTGCTGTGATTGACCCATGCAGGAGTAATCCCATTTTGTAAAAACTAATGATTGCTCGAGAATTTTATCAGATAAATGGTATCTCGAGAATTTTATCGGACTCCATTTTTGTATACAAGGCCACAAACCCATATTACAGGTACCAAGGCAAAAATTAATGTCTTCTAACTCAATGTTGCAAGCCACCTTGTTTCCTTGTTTGCTGTGTAAATTAATGTGTATTCTTCTCTTTCATGCACATCAAGCCAATGCTCACACTCTCGCATGCATGCAAGGGATAATTAATGTCCTCCTTTGCTAGTAGTACTACGAGGCAAACACCATTAATATTGCATCGATTAGTGTTAGCGGCCTTGTATATCTGCAAATTGTAATTTTGATAGTGGCCTTGTATATAAAAATGGAGGGAGAAAGATGAGAGATAAGGTGAGGAGCAGTGGGGCGTGGTGGTGACTGGTGGTCGGACTGGGCGGAGGCATGGGGATGGACGGCGCATTATGTCTAGGTTTGTATCTCTATAGTCCCTCTCACACACACCCACGTAGGTGGGGGACGTGCACGAAGAGAAGAGGTGCACGCACGGCGCACGTACTCCCATCTCTTTCCCAATCACACCCGCGCGGGTACACGGTGGAGCTCATTTTTGTACGAAAAGGCAGCCCACGTGGTAACTTGACACGTGTACTGGTTGTCCACTAGATGGAGGGAGGATCGTCTACCACGGGTGAACAAACAAATTGCGACTTGACGCGTTATGTTAAAAAAGAGGCAAACCATGTGGGTCCTACCTGAGAGGCAAGGCTCTATACACTGGAGTACTTTTGATGTGTCCCGTCAACTCGTAGAACGAGGAGAAGCTTGCTTAGTATGCCGTCTCCCCCACCCACAGGCGCGGTGGCTCGCAGGATGAGGTGAAGCTTGCTTACTGCGCCTTACGCCCGCTCCCTCGCCCACGCGCGCGGTGGCTTGCAGGACGAGGAGAAAATTTTACTAGTACTCCCTCCATTTACTCCTCGTCCCTACTACCTTGGTTAGAGAGATTATCATATTGTTTGGAATACATATGTCCTTTAGTACTCCCTCCATTTACTTATACAAGGCCACTATAAAAAAAATACATTTTGCATCTATACAAGACCACAAATAGTAATCGAGACAAAAGTTACTACTCCCTCCTTTCCAGTTTATGGCTCAATTTCAAAATCTCTCCAACCAAGGTAGACGGTGAGTGGTCAAATTAATTTCGTGCTCCTAGTTTGCACAAGTAATTAGTACGCTTGTTTTTCTCAAGAAGTTATGTTTACCGAGGCATTAATTAGAACGAATGCATGAATGACCACTAAATTTCCATGAACTTCTACATGCATTGGTGAGTTTTCTCTTGACAGTGCTTGCATCGGGTGATCTAAATGGCCTGCTCATATAATAAACTAGCTGTACGTTGGCTAATAGAATAGCCTGGTGAGTTTTCTCTTAGAGCAAAGCTAATAGAATAGCCTGCAGCCGGCTATGTACTAGTGCCACGTCGGCTATATGGCCTGCTCATATAATAAACTAGTTGTACGTTGGCTATAGACTTTAATGCTTTCATGGAGAGAGATGCAACGAAGGGCATAGTGATGGCTAACACCTGCCTTTAGTCCTCGCGCATGCTGCATGCAGCTCTATTTCATCAAACCTTGTGCTATCGCCGGGCGATTGATCAAGCGCCGGCTCCCTTCTCTCTCTTATTTTCTCTCTCAGTCAGTTCAGATTTTGCTGATGTGGAACACCTTATAGCCAGCTGACTAGGATCTATTATACTTGCTCTAACGCACCTCGAAATCCAACATGTGATGGTACTACTACTAGTACTCCCGATGCAAGCAGTGTCAAGAGAAAACTCACCAATGCAAGTATTGAATTGAGACTTATAAAACGGAAAAACGAATGTTTTTTAGATGAGCCCTATAAACCCTAGTGGGTACGTACTCCGTAAAATCAGATTTTCCCAAAACTAAGTCGCTCAACCTTTATTTGCTTGTTTCCCTTCCTGCCTCCTTGCCTCGAACAGACTATGCCAAACTCCCCTGCCTGCCGCGCGGGAAAAGACCCACCCTCGCATTTTTTTAGTCCGGGTTTGTATCAATGGATCGCGCGAAGCAGCAAAAACCCAAGCTGTGTCTTGTACTCCTCCATCGACGCTCGCTTTCATGAATTCTGTACTTCCTGTCGCCGACATGTGGGACATATAGCAACCGGGTCGACGTGTCAAGCACCAAATAACAGTGCAGAACAGCAGGGGGACGCACCCCAGTCTTACCGCCCCAGTAGTAGTAGTAATGAGCAATGAGACGTCAAATCACAATGCCGCACCTTCCCAGACGGACGAAGCAACCATTATTTCACACTTCGGTTCGCCATCATCTCAAACCACGTAGTATTGCTTCTGCCTCAAGAGCGACACGCGTATCGCCTTGGTACATCATGACACGTGGGACCGCATGACAGGCCATGCTCCCCCGCCGATCGCTCGGTAAAATCACCTCATTTTTACTACTATACTTCCTCCGTATCGGTTTACATGGCATGCACGTCGTTCTAGGTTGAGAATTTAACTGGCTATATATGTGATGAACAGTATATGTTTAGAAACTACATCCGCTTAATAATCCAATGATATACTTTTTGTGACATAGTAACTCAGATTTAGTTAGTCAAATGGATGACCTAGAACTACGTGCACGCCCTATAAACCGAGACGTCAAAAAAACGAAACGGAGAAGGTAGTTCAGTACGTATCTTTTTAGATCAATATAGTCGGGATTCACCAAGGAGCAAAACCAAGTGGTAGGCTGCACCTGTCGTGTTGGCATAGCGACTCAAGCAGGGTCAGTCCGCACACGAAATGGTGACACACTTAACATGACCCCTTTGGCCGACATGTGCCTCATCCACCATCTTGTTCCACGTGCGATGCACCAAATTACAGTTCGGAGCAGCGGTTGGAATTGGAGGCACCCCGGTCGTAGCGCCGCAATAGTAGAAAATGAGCGATGAGGGGTCAAATCACAAAGCCCCACCTTTCCCGCATTAAGCTGGACGGACGAAGCAACCATCATTTCACTCTAGGGCGCAAGAGCATAAAGAAAAGACAAAACCAATGATGCATGCGGCAGCTACCTAGGGCACCCTAGGGTAGGGGTCTCCACTACAGATCATTTTTTTTTTGAAAGCGCCTCCACTACAAATCAGCTTCTCCCTCGTCCTCTTGAAGAAATCGATGATGCGTGCGGAGGTAGGGTTTGTAGGAGTACTACTAGGGCATGCGGGGCCACGTCGTAGTAAACGGGAGAGGGATTGAGTTCAAGTCGACGCCTTAAATATGTGTGGGCCACTTGGTTTTAGGGGAACGAGGCAACATTTTGGGTTCGGGGACCAGTGGAGATATAGTACGTACAAAAAATTGTGGACGTAGGTTCGACCAAAAGGCAATGATGCATGGGCCCTGCATTTTATATACCCGGGGCCGCGTGAAATTTGCTACTCTACTCAAAACTAGTAAGGTACACATGCATTGAACGCATGAGATTTCGAAACCAAATTATGAATAAATACACACTATAGCATGTAAAGCTTTGAGTCATATATGCATGATGTACATGTTCGTTTAGTTCTTATAGTTCATCTCATTCAAAATCAATTAGTTTTATAAAAATGTTAAGATTCATGGGGTTGTGCATTGTAAAGCATAAAGTAAAAAACAAATAATGGCAATTCATTTAGAAAAAAAATCAATTATGATACGAAAGATTCTAGAACAAAGGAGAAGTGCTTGTGTTTTGAGGTTTGTGCATTATGCTTAAGTTCAACCATGGAGTCTTCTAAATTGTACATGTGGCAGATCTGGTAGAATGTTGATGATATCCAACGGCCAGTAGTGCTCGGATTTGCCATCTCTGCACTGTCGGATTAGCTTCATGCAGCGACCATCTTTCAAGTTATTCGCACACTATATAGTTCTTGTGCCATAGTTGCATGTCTTGGTAAAAAGCTACTAGTGGGTTGTACTAGCTAATTAGGAATAGAAGATGTATACATGGAAGTTGTAGGGAAAGAGATGACATGGAGTATCTCAATTCCTATGAGTAGGGATTGGAAAAGAGATGTCATTTGGTTGGCATCATAGGAACTTTTCTATTGAATCTAGAGATGACATGTATCTCAATTCCTATGAGGAGGGATTAGAAAAGAGATGTAATTTGGTTCATATCATAGGAACTTTTCTATTGAATATACGGTAATGTTTATTTTCCTTTGAAATTATGGGAGTATAGGAATCCATTCATATGAACCAAGTGGCTCTAAAGCTATAGAAATGATACCATGTTTATTTCCTTTGAAATGTGGAGTATATGAATCTATTCCTATGAACCAATTGGCTCTAAAGGAAAAAATCCTATAAAAATCATATCATATAGAGTTCCTATGATATTCCTCCACACCAAAGGATGGTTGAAATTGCTGCAGGTGATACGATGGTCTTTCTTTGTAGACTCCTCCCCCATCTTTATAGTTACCTCTCGAAGATGAATGAAATGATATATACAGGGTATTCTACATGTGCAATTTGGTACACGAAAACTCGGTAAAAGTTTGCGACGTTCGAATTTTCAATAAAGCTATATGCACTGCATTTTGGAACGGAGGGAGCATACAGCAGTTGCTAACACTCACGTGGAAGATTTGTGTGTAGGAGGAGTGGCTGTTCTGTTAAATGACATGGCAAAAGTGACACTGTTGGATGCCGATCTAACGGTTCTTACGGCGTTCGTCAGGAAAAGGCTTGTGACGAACGTTTGTCGGATAATGATTTACGGACACATGCATTGCATTGATACGTGCCCCCCTCTCTCTCACGCACACGCACCCTCCTGAGTCCTCTCGCACCCACCGTCTATCTGCAGGTAGACGTCACACACATATGTGCTCTTCACACCCTACCCTCAGAACTTCTAAAAAACAAAAGACGCCGCGCACATTTTATTTTAGCTCACACGTCACACACTTATACTATTAATCTTGTCGCGAACGTTCTTTGGGCATAGTATATTTTACTCTCACGAAGAGAAGCGGTGCACGCACGCACTAGTTCTCTCACACCCACTCGAGGGTACACGTCGGAGCGCATTTTTTTGAAGCTGGTACAATAAAATCACTCCACTATATATATAAGCAGGAGCCTTAGCGCTTGCTTTACTAGGGTTCCTCTCGTTCACTCTCTCATGCTCTCCAGATCTAAGCAAAACATAGGTGGCCACACTCTCTCTCAGCTCACGACTGGTCACAAATCCGGCCGGACAACCTCGACAGGGGCAGGGGTGTAGGTGCATCGTTCACGCTGTCGTCGGCGCCGAGGGAGGAGACCAACGGCTGCCCGCGCGTACCGATCGGCGGCCGTGTCGTTCTCTCCGAGAGAGCACCAGCTCCAGAGGGCCTCCGACCCCTTCTTCCTCCCTGCGGTATTGTGGCCAAGATGCGGCCTCCCGACGCCGTCTTTGCCACATGCCGACGACCCTCAGGTATATATTCCTTCGAAACCTGCCTTGCTCTACTGCCCTAGCTCCCCACTTGGCTTCGTGTGGATCTTTTTCTACTTCCGTCCGCTGTTCCAAAGCCACCTAGACTTTTACTATTATTAGAGGTAAAGCTAGTTCATACAGTCGACTCTAAGAGTTGGTTCAAACAGGGAAGAAAGTGGGAAAGCTGTAGCATGAATCTAGGACTTGGTTCTAAGAGGAAACGGGGGAAAGTAGTAGATACTGGCTAACCAACAGGTCCCTTGGTTGAAAAGACGAAGAAAGCATGGTGGATGGCGAAGGGTGGGGGGAAGTGGACCTATCTCTTGGTTGAAAAAGGAAAGAAAGTGATGGGTGTTGGGGGACAACGCAAATGAGAATGAGCAGGTCTAGATTTCCTGTGCTCACATAGGAAAATGTCGCCGAGGAGATAAAAAATGGGACAAATGCAGACATGCTGCCTGAGTGTTTGCCGCTCTCGGCAACCACATCTGCCTCACCACTTTATGCCTCTGCTATCCCTACGCCCATATCGCTACCATTAATGTAAAATCACATGAAGCATTAAGCAATGCCACCTAATGTCACTATAAGTAATGGTCTAGTGCCGTCGATAAATTGAAGCAATGCCACCACCATTTTATGAAGTGCTTCCATCTTGCTTTATTTCCCATGAATTGTGTTTTTGCAGTTACACTTAAATCTCACACCGCTAACATTGCTTCATCCCAGTGGAACTGCACAAATTTGATTGCACATTTACTGACCATGTGCTACTCTCATGACAGTAATACTAATGCTATTGTTCTGCATGTTAATCTAGTGGCAGTGTTGATGTGATGTGATGCTACTTACTTAAGGACACTTTCATACTGTCAATCTAGTGCCAATTATAGATGCTGCTGTTAATCATACGCCACTGCAAATATCTGTCACTGTTTAAATAACCGTATTTCGTATTTGCACGAACAGGGATGTCTGTCTCCATATCGTTTCTATCCGCGCAATCAAAAGCACACACCTCAATTTTAGTAGAACTGCGCAAAATGAGATGGCTATCCCTCGTTGCCGTTGTCTAACTACCCGTCTTCCAGGTATTCCTACATTGGTAGTTACTAGGTAGAATGACCAACGCAATCTAAAAGAAGCTGATTCATACGTTTTACTTCCTGATTGCAGTGCAGGGACGAGCGAAAACATCTGCATCCTAGTCCGGAATGCACTTTCCTCCAGTTCATCCATGGACCGAGGACAAGCTGGCACGGCTGCATTGGAGGTTTTTGGGACATGTGCGCGGACAAGAGGCATTGTGGTCTGCTTATTTCTGCAAATAGCGGCGCTTAAATTTCGTGGAATGCACAAGACTTTCAGCTGGTCAGTACACTGCATGGTTCAGTTCAGCATTCCAACTGAGAACACAGTTATAATGGGTTATTCTGGAATGAGAGAACCTAACCCTGGATGGTGGCAACAAGAAAAAACCAGAGTGAACTCCAGGAAATTTAAGCCTACCGGGAGGCCCTTTGCTCAGAGAAGCCTTGCTTTTTTTTCCTGATTTGAAAACCTTCTCACAACTTTGTCTTTTCCTATTAACTAGTATATGTTTGTTATGTTCTATGAATCATTGAGATGTATAAAATTGCTTAACTTATGCTTTTCAAGTTTTTTATGAAGCCGAGTTTAATGTGAGTGTTCCACATGAACGCTGGACTAGCGTGTGAACGTTTGGAATTTACATTGTGGCCTCAGTTAACTCCATGAACCACTGTAACAAGATACATAGCTGCTTATATGTCAGACAGCTGATTGTTGATTGTTAGCTGGTCGATAGCCTAGTGTTGAAGCGAGCTGAGCCAATGTGGCGTGTTTTGCACAACTGCTTACAAGTGGGGTAGCACCAACAGTGTTTACAAGTACTTATGTATATGTCGGCGCACAGTTCTCGAACGAGTACTCTATTCATCAAAACACACACTGCTCGTATGATAAAACTAGTGAGGATGCATCTGTTTCGGCAACAATTACGATGATTCACGGGCACACAAAAGTAGCAGCAGTTCCCATAGATGGATTCAAACAGAGTACTAGCCCCAGAGGGCTCGATAACAGGCAAGGTTCGGATAATTAGACAGAATCCAAACTACTATTAAACACTAGCTGGGGCAAGTATTTCATGCCTCGATCTAATTTGGGCTGGACACAAGACGGACCTTGCCATGAACATCATCGAGGACATCCGGCAGCAGCTCAATCCCGTGAACCTTCATGAAGACAACCTTGTGGCCTTGCCACTCATAAACTTGTTTGTGAAGGCATGCCACGTCATCTTCCTGCGTAAGCTTGACAAGAACAGTATGCCTCACAAATGAAGGAGTAGCTTTGAACTTCTTGTGCTTCAGTACACCCTGGACAACACACCTGACAACAGTGAGGCTGGAATACAACTCTTCATTAGTATAAGCGCAAATGGCTTCCAGGATCCAACAGCCTAGAAACTCTGTTTTCCCAGTGTGTATATTCAGGTCATCCGCCTCATAGCGAGTGACATGTACAACCACACAATCCTTGTCTGCATCAGGGCTCTAATTGAAACAGAAACAAATTCTGAATTACTTTCTAGCATAAGAAACACAAGTTATTTAAACCACTATGTATAGCATGGCATCGAAGCTAATAAAATTTTGCAATATTCATCACCACATACTTAGATGAAAAACCACAATCGAGATCGGCAAAGAAGAAAATCACCTTGGGCAGCTCAGTGGGGGGGACACATCCTCGAAGGGGGAAACTGCTCCTGCAGTGCCACGGGGGCTGTAACCTCAAACGGGGCGTTGACCATCTCAGTAGTGGCCGTGAGCGTATCCGGGGTCGGCTCGGTGGCTGCCTCCATCTTCTTGGAGCTCTCTGTCTCGTGGGAATCAGCCTCCCGCGTCTGCTCCAATATCGGCAGATCTTTGCCTGGTTCTCCTTGGTCCATCATGAAACTGACGAATACTAGGAGAACACTGAAAGGAAAACACAATTACAATGACAATGAAACAAAAAAGAGAGTGAGGATCGGTTACTGCTTTGCAAAAGTTCTTTTTTTTCTCTGAACGAAAATATACCAACATCACGGATCTGCTTACCTTCCGTTCGTTGGGAGAGAAGAACAGTGGCAGATGCGAGTGTTGCCTTTCTTGAAGATGGTGAGGGAGAAGGGGATTCAACGAAGAGTGAAATGATGGTTGCTTCGTCCGTCAAACTTAGACTGCGGGGAGGTGGGGTTTTGTGATACGACCGCTCGTTATTGCCGCGCTGCGACCGGGGTGACTCTCCGCCTGCATACTTCCTTCTAATTTGGTGGATGGCATTTGGGCCCGCGCGCTGCATGGCCCGCATGTCGTTGAACAAAAGTATAATGGCATTCAATAGAGGGAGACGCTTCGATGACCTAGGAGGAGCTAGAAGCGGTATTGTATCCACTGTACTAGTAGTAATTGTTTTTCTGGGTAGCTGTAGAGTGTCTCCACTGTACTAGTAGTAATTGTTTCTCTGGGCCCAAGACAAAAGAGCCCATCCACCCTAGTAAATAGTAAAATCAATTCAAAAGTCCATATATTTACGGAATGAGAGGCGCTACCCACACCCAGCACACCGCCCCCCAAAAAAACCTGGGTGTTCTTCTTCCTCCTCACTCCCACCCACCTCACGTGAGCTCGCTCCACTCGTACCCCCAAATTCCTCACCTCACTCCTACAGAAAACCCCAGCTCCCCTTCTTCCTCACTACTATAGAAAAACCCTAGCTCCCCTTCTTCTTCACTCGCACTACAACTAGGCTCGTCATTCGTTACTCTGCTCAAATCCGTGAGCGCGAAGCGACGCCCTTGAGGAAAATGGAGTCGGCTGACCCCAGCACCAAGAAGATGAGGCTCCCGCCAGCGGCGACGCCTATTGTAGATCCCGCACCCGGCAGCACGGGGAGAACTGGCGCCCCCGCCTTCACCGGATCCCAGGAACCCGTAGAATCTCGGGTGGACCGCATCAGCGATCTCCCGGATGCCGTCCTTGGGGAGATCATCTCGCTTCTCCCCACCAAGGATTGCTGCCGCACCCAAGTCCTCTCAATTCGGTGGTGCCCTCTATGGCGCGCCGTCCCCTTAATCTCGACTGTTGTCAGCTATCTCTCTTCAATGATTTTGAAATCCCCAAAGCCATCATCTCCTCCCACCAGGGCTCCATTCAAAGCCTCTGCATCTTGTCATGCTACCTGAGCAAGCATACCATGCCCTGCACGGTGGACGCCTGGCTGAAATCCCCTGAATTCATAGAACTACAGCTGCTTGAGTTCTACTATTCCCCTGGAAATCACCTACCAGATACCGAATGCCATCTACCTGTGCCCTCAGCACCGATGTCCATCTCGCGGTTTTCCTCCTCTCTCCACACCGCCACCTTTGCGCTGTGCGACCTACCAGACAATCTGGTACTAAACCTTCGACTCCCATTTCTCAAGAAACTTTCACTTGTGCGGGTTCGTATATCGGAGGCCTCATTGCACAGCATCATCCACTCCAGTTGCCCTGCCCTGGAGTGCTTGGTGCTTGTTTTCACAGTTAGAATCGGTTGTCTCCAAATAAAGTCGCCCAACCTTGTAAGAATTGGAATTTGTTTTGACGGAAGGTAGCTCATCATCCAAGATGCCCCTTCACTTCAAAGGTTGATCCTTGATTCTAGTTATTCACCGTTGCAAATAACCGTCCTCTCTGCGCCTAAACTGGAGACCTTGGGTGTAATACATGATCTCTGTGCTCATTTCAATATGGTGTTTGGCTCCACAGTTCTTCAGGTACTTTACATTATCATCTACACTTGTAACCATAAGCTGCATTTTAAATTTCTGCGCATAAGTTATATGTCATCTTGGAGTACACATTTTGTACTAATATTATGTTCTATGCTCAATGAAGAGTTTCTCCATGGATAGCCTATCAATGGTGCTGGATTCTGTCAAGATCTTATATATCCAAATGAATAGTTTTGATCTGAACAAGATTATTGGCTTGCTGCAATGCTTTCCATATCTGGAGAAGTTGTATATAAAGGTGATAATTTCACGCACATTGGAAGCCCGCATATAGTGTACTAGAATTAACCGTTCAGTTGTTGCTCTTTCGACACTCTATTTTTAGACCTTAACCGTTTTCAATCTTCATGTCTATTTAGCCAACATGACGGGGTAAGAAAGTTATAACCAATTGGTGGATTCGTAAGCATCGGGATTTTCTCACTTCTCATGAGATTCGATTGAAGACAATAACGCTAGAACGATATGTAGCCAACCTTGCAAACACTAGATTTGTCACATTCTTCCTGCTGAATGCGAGGTTACTATTGTCCATCAGGCTTAAGTTTATCAGCAGCATGGTTTTGACGGATGGGTATGTGGAAGAGCAAAAAAAGGAGTTTCAGGTGGGCAAAAGAGCTTCTAAACGTGTCGGGCTTCTATTTACAACATATTGTGGTCATAATCCAGTAAATTTTACGACCCAGGATGTTCATTCTATGGACCTGACCAATCCATTTGACTGTGACTGCCAAAAACAGTGTTGGAGTTAGATGTTGTTGCCCTTTTCAACCTGGTTTTTTTGTAAACCTGATGAACAATTAACCCTCGTGTTTTTGTACAGTTTGTAAGCTGGAGTTAGATGTTCTTGCCCTTTTCAACTCGGCTATGACTGTCATATTTTCTTTGAAGCAAGGCAAATGGCTTGCCAGTCGTTTAATTTAGAGTGAAATATTGTAACAACTAACAAATCCCAACCAGTTATTTACACTAGTTTTAGCGAGGGATCAGGGTAACAACGGGGCTGTGCGGGGGCTGTGGCCCGTCTAGCCAAGGTTTTATTTATGTTTACCAAATCATGAGCCCAGTTGTGTTTTTTTCTTGCTGAAAATGGCTAGCCCAGTCCTATTTTTTTAAGAAATACCCAAATGAGGCCTACTTGCTTTATTAGCCCTGCTGGACTGCAAATCTTTCAAGACGAGGAGAGTTTCATTCGGTTTGCCCAGAAATGGGTTGTACATTTTTAAAACACATCAAACTGGGAATTAGTTTCAATTGTTTTTTCATTACAAGATTTTAAATTCCATTGATTTTTATGCATGGACAATTATTTGGATTTCATATTTATATAAATTATTTTTCAAAATAGTTTGTATGTGAATCGATATTTCGGGATTAAAAACAGTTGACCGCACTGAAATATGCAAAAAAATCGTATACTTTTTAACCGTGGCCACAATATGGGGTGTAATGCTAACAAAAAGAAGATGGGCTCCAAAAAAATTCTTAAGAATTAGCAAATGGGCTGTACATTATTAGAAATAATGCACA
Source organism: Aegilops tauschii subsp. strangulata (assembly GCF_002575655.3). Classification (NCBI taxonomy): domain Eukaryota; kingdom Viridiplantae; phylum Streptophyta; class Magnoliopsida; order Poales; family Poaceae; genus Aegilops; species Aegilops tauschii. Next base: position 485,935,661 of record NC_053040.3, read on the forward strand.
CGAGAGCAGTGACTGTTGGATGTCCATCCAACGGCTGTCGTGCTTCTTCAATCTCTGCTTTTCCTCCTCCAGCCGCTCAAACAAGCGTCGGCGGGACTGCCTGCTCCCTCCTCCCGCGGCCGGCTATGCTGGCGCGCAGGCCTCACCGCCCCACCGTACTCCTATCGCTGGCCTAGCCATCCCTCTACTCACCCACACCTGTTGTTATTCTCTGGGGACGGCAGACGAACCAGTAAACCCTCGTACTCCTCCGCGTGGGAAACAACTGCCGAGTCTTCCCTGGCTCCATGTCATTCCCTTCCTAGGCCTCGCCGTCGTCCACCGCCCTAGTGCTCTCGGCGCGGCCTGGTCGACGTGGTCAATGAACGACATCCATCGGAAGTGGACTGTAGTGGAGAGGCTGACAGCTGGGTCCATGGCCGCACGCAAGGAAATGCCTCCTTATTACACGCAAAATAATGATTCCTCCACCTGACAGCTAGGACCCATGGGAAGCACTTCTGTATTTCACGAAAAAAACGTTCACCCCACTGACAGGTCGGACCCACCAGCCATATCTTCGCACACAAGGAAGTGCCTCCTTATGACACACAAAAAAATGAATACCCCCTACTAGCTGGGACCCACCATGGTGGGTGACTGACTTGTGGGCCTACTAAGTTGACGGGGACAGAGGGCTTTGTCAACTTAGTCAATATGAACGATTCTAGCCCCAGTGACCGCACGATGTCCATCCAACGGCCATAGTGCTTCTTCAACCTCTGGTCTTCTTGCTCCAGCCGCCCAAAGCAGTGCCGGTCGTGCCGCCTGCTCCTGCCTCCCGTGGCCGGTTGTGCTGCCGCGAAGGCCTCACCGCCCCCATACTACTCCCACCGCTGGCCAGGCCATCCCTCCACTCACCCACACCCCCTGTTATTCTGCGGTGACGGCAGCCTCACACCGCAGCCGAACCAGTGAACCCTCGTACTCCTCTCCGCGTGGGCATCCACTGCCGCGTCTTCCCCGGCTCCACGTCGTCCCCTTCCTAGGCCTCGCCGTCGTCCACCGCCTTGGTGCTCTCGGCGCGGCGTGGTCAATGTGGTCAACGACCGACTTCCATCGGAAGAGTACTGTACGTGGAGAGGCTGACAGCTGGGTCCACGGCCACAACCCAGTTTTTTTGTGATTTGCCAAGTAAGTCGCTTTGTCAGGTCTGTTGGGCTGTAAATCTTTCAAGACGAGGATAGCTTCATTCGGCTGGCCGAAAAATGGCCTATCAGTAATGACAAATGGGCTGTACATTTTTAAAACACATCAAACCGGCAATTAGTTTCAAATTTCTTTTTTTCATTTCGAGATTTTAAATTGCATTGATTTTTATGCGTGGACAATTTGTTGGATTTTATATTGACATACATTTATTTTTAAAATCAGTTTGAATGTGACTCGAAATTTCGGGATTAAAAATAGTTCGGACCGCACCGAAATATGCAAAATTTCGTATAATTTTTTAACCGTGGCCACAATATGGGCTGTAATGCTAACAAAAAGAATATGGGCTCCAAAAAACCTTAAGAATTAGCAAATGGGCTGTAAATTATTAGAAATAATGGCAGATGGGTTGTATGATGTTTTCCATAGATTTGAGGCTTTCCTAAAAAAAGGTTGACGCACAAGCAGTGACCGTTGGATGTCCATCCAACGGCTGTCGTGCTTCTTCAATCTCTGCTCTTCCTGCTCCAGCCGCTCAAACAAGCACCGGCGGGACTGCCTGCTCCCTCCTCCCCGCGGTCGGCTGTGCTGCTGCGCAGGCCTCACTGGCCCACCGTGCTCCCATCGCTGGCCTAGCCATCCCTCTACTCACCCACACCTGCTGTTATTCTCCGGCAACGATAGACGAATCAGTAAACCCTCGTACAGTCGTACTCCGCTCCGCGTGGGAACAACTGTCGAGTCTTCCCTGGCTCCATGTCGTTCCCTTCCTAGGCCTCGCCGTCGTCCACCGCCCTGGTGCTCTCGGCGCGGCCTGGTCAACGTGGTCAACGACCGACATGCATCTGAAGTGGACTGTACATGGAGAGGCTGACAGCTGGGGCCACGGTCGCATGCAAGGAAATGCCTCCTTATTACGCCCAAAATAATGATTCCTCCACCTAACATCTGGGACCCACCGAAAGGGCCTCTGTATTTCGTGAAAAAAAGTTACCTCCGCTGACAGCTTGGACCCACCAGCTATATCTTCGCACGCAAGGAAGTGCCTCCTTATTACGCACAAAAAAATGAATACTCCCCCTGCTAGCTGGGACCCAGTACAGTGGCAGGCTGACTTGTGGGCCTACTAAGTTGACGGGGACGGAGGGCTTTGTCAACTTAGTCAATATGCACGATTCTAGCTCCTGTGACCGCACGATGTCCATCCAACGGCCGTAGTGCTTCTTCAACCTCTGGTCTTCTTGCTCCAGCCGCCCAAAGCAGCGCCGGTCGTGCCGCCTGCTCCTGCCTCCCGTGGCCGGCTGCGATGCAACGGTGACGGCAGCCTCACACCGCAGCCGAACCAGTGAACCCTCGTACTCCTCTCCGCGTGGGCATCCACTGCCGCGTCTTCCCCGGCTCCGCGTCGTCCCCTTCCTAGGCCTCGCCGTCGTCCACCGCCTTGGTGCTCTCGGCGCGGCGTGGTCAATGAGGTCAACGACCGACTTCCATCGGAAGAGTACTGTACGTGGAGAGGCTCACAACTGGGTCCACGGCCACAGCCCAGTTTTTTTGTGATTTGCCAAGTAAGTCGCTTTGTCAGGCCTGTTGGGCTGTAAATCTTTCAAGATGAGGGTAGCTTCATTCGACTGGCCGAGAAAATGGCCTATCAGTAATGAGAAATGGGTTGTACAATTTTAAAACACATCAAACCGGCAATTAGTTTCAAATTTCTTTTTTTTCATTTCGAGATTTTAAATTGCATTGATTTTTATGCGTGGACAATTTGTTGGATTTTATATTGTTATACATTTATTTTTTAAATCAGTTTGAATGTGACTCGAAATTTTGGGATTAAAAACAGTTCGGACCGCACCAAAATATGCAAAATTTCGTATAATTTTTTAACCGTGGCCACAATATGGGCTGTAATGCTAACAAAAAGAATATGGGCTCCAAAAAACCTTAAGAATTAGCAAATGGGCTGTAAATTATTAGAAATAATGGCAGATGGGCTGTATGATGTTTTCCACAGATTTGAGGCTTTCCTAAAAAAAGGTTGACGCACAAGCAGTGACCGTTGGATGTCCATCCAACGGCCGTCGTGCTTCTTCAATCTCTGCTCTTCCTACTCCAGCCGCTCAAACAAGCGCCGGCGGGACTGCCTGCTCCCTCCTCCCCGCGGTCGGCTGTGCTGCTGCGCAGGCCTCACCGGCCCACCGTGCTCCCATCACTGGCCTAGCCATCCCTCTACTCACCCACACCTGCTGTTATTCTCCGGCAACGACAGACGGATCAGTAAACCCTCGTACAGTCGTACTCCGCTCCCGCGTGGGAACAACTGCCGAGTCTTCCCTGGCTCCGTGTCATTCCCTTCCTAGGCCTCGCCGTCGTCCACCGCCCTGGTGCTCTCGGCGCGGCCTGGTCAACGTGGTCAACGACCGACATGCATCTGAAGTGGACTGTACGTGGAGAGGCTGACAGCTGGGTCCACGGTCGCATGCAAGGAAATGCCTCCTTATTACGCCCAAAATAATGATTCCTCCACCTAACATCTGGGACCCACCGAAAGGGCCTCTGTATTTCATGAAAAAAATGTTACCTCCGCTGACAGCTTGGACCCACCAGCTATATCTTCGCACGCAAGGAAGTGCCTCCTTATTACGCACAAAAAAATGAATACTCCCCCTGCTAGCTTGGACCCAGTACAGTGGCAGGCTAACTTTGGGCCTACTAAGTTGACGGGGACGGAGGGCTTTGTCAACTTAGTCAATATGCACGATTCTAGCTCCAGTGACCGTACGATGTCCATCCAACGGCCGTAGTGCTTCTTCAACCTCTGGTCTTCTTGCTCCAGCCGCCCAAAGCAGCGCCGGTCGTGCCTCGTGCTCCTGCCTCCCGTGGCTGGCTGCGATGCAACGGAGGCCTCACCGCCCCCTACTACTCCCACCGCTGGCCAGGCCATCCCTCTACTCACCCACACCCCCTGTTATTCTGCGGCGACGGCAGCCTCACACCGCAGCGAACCAGTGAACCCTCATACTCCTCTCCGCGTGGGCATCCACTGCCGCGTCTTCCCCGGCTCCGCGTCGTCCCCTTCCTAGGCCTCGCCGTCGTCCACCGCCTTGGTGCTCTCACCGCGGCATGGTCAACGTGGTCAAGGAACGGCTTCCATCGGACGTGGACTGTACGTGGAGAGGCTGACAGCTGGGTCCACGGCCGCGGCAAGGAAGTGCCTCCTTATTACGCGCAAAATAATTATTCCTCCACCTGGCAGCGGGGACCCACCGGACGGGCCACCGTATTTCGCGAAAAAAATGTTTACCCCTGACTGCTGGGACCCATCAGCTACATCTTCGCACGCAAGGAAGTGCGTTCGGGTAAAAAAACGATTCGCCCCCCTGACTGCTCAGACCCACCAGCTACATCTTCGCAGGCAAGGAAGTGCCTGACAGTCGGGACCCACCTGGTCGAAGCGTACGTAGCGTTGTCATTCTGGTCGCGAACGTGTACGTACATACTGGTCGATGTAGAGGCGCGCACGTGTCGTAGTAGAGGCGCGCACGTAGCATGTACACGTACGTACAACGGCCAGTGTGCAAGAAAGAAAATACGGCCACGTACGTACATACGGGCAGGGTCTCGAACGCCTACTCGCGCATACGTACGGCCAGGGCTCGTGTACATGGCCGGGTCGGAACGGAGAAACAGCGTCGTCGTCGTGTTCATGGGGAGCCAACCGGCTGGGTCGGAACGGAATGCGTCGTCGTGTTCATCGGGAGGGCTTGGACGGAACAGCCGATGGAAACGAGGCCTGGCGTACCGCAGAACGGAGGAAACGGCCTTGTGTTCGACCGGCCACGTTCGAAACGGGATCCTGTTCATCGGGAGGGGTCTGGCGTACCGCAAAACGGAGGAAACGGACCTCCTACGGTCGAAACGAGGGTCGGGAGGGGTGTGGCGTACCGCAAAACGGAGGAAATGGCTTGTGTTGGAGCCCTACGGTCGAAACGGGGGTCCTGTTCATCGGGAGGGGTGTGGCGTACCGCAAAACGGGACTCCACGGGATACTGTTCATCTCCACCGTCGACCCCCTCCAGCCTCCACCTGCGACTGTTCATCCACGGGCTCCTGTTCATCCAGCCTCCACCGCGCGCTACTCCACCGGCTACTGTTCAACCAGCCCTCTCCACAGGCTCCTGTTCAACCACCCCTCCACGGTCTACTGTTCATCCAGCCCTCCACCGTCTACTGTTCATCCTGCCCTCCACGGGGTGGTCCTGTTCATCCTGCCCTCCACGGGGTGGTCCTGTTCATCCTGCCCTCCACGGGGTCCTGTTCATCCTGCCCCAACCGGCTCGAACGATCGGGGTCCTGTTCATCCACCCCCACCAGGAACTATTCATCCAAACCCCCCAGCAACACTCACTGTTCATCCAGAGGCAACGCCACGGGGTCCTGTTCATCCACCCCCACGGGAACTGTTCATCCAACCCCTCCAGCAACGCTCACTGTTCATCCAGAGGCAGCATCGATCAGCTTCAGTTAGCAGCAGTAGCGAAGGAATCGCTCGATCGGGTTCAGTTAACAGCCATCGATCGATCGCTCAGGTTCAGTAACGCGTAGCCTGCAGTGCAATCGCTCGGGTTCAGTTAGAGCCCAATGCCTCGCTCGGGTTCAGTTAGAGCCCAACGCCTCGCACCCACGCGCGTGCGTGTACGAGAGAAACGCGCATCGCTCGGCCCTGACCACCTACCGTAACCGGGAACACCCCGATATTTTCCTCGCCCTCGCTTCTACCACGGTTTTTTCCGTCATGGACGGCCCAAAGAATGTCATGCAACTGCGTCTCCGGCCCGCCCAGGACGAAAAGCCCATTTTCTATCATGATTTTTTGGCATGGAAGTAGGACCCCACCGCATCTATGATGATACCATGTTTTGTCACAATTATTGTCATAGAAGTGTCATAAGTATGACAGAAAAAAAATTCGTTCGGCCCAAAATGTTACGGATGTGTCTTTTTTTCGTAGTGTTGCCATGTGCAAGTTCAAGTGGAGCATCATGAAGAGATCAAGTGCTTGAAGCTTGCCATCCATTGTGGTGTCAATGGACTTGTGAACATGTGTCGAAGAGTGGCTCACCCATAGTGGAGTATGGGGGAGCAATAATCTAGTCTCCATCGACCGAACGCAATCAAGAAAGGTGGTCCATCTTGAGGAGGACAAGATTGTCATCATCTAGCTCAAGAGGATCATGTGCAAGGCAAAGGTTTGCCCTTGATAGGTTTTCTATTTTACGGTCTCATGGTGGTAGTTGGGAGACCGGGTTACAGGATCGTTTGCCGTACTATCAAGGAGGGCTCTCAAGTTGGTAGCTTGATCGTATCATTAATAGAGAGCTCAAACCATTGCATCCTTGCATCATCTTTCTTGTTTCTTGTTTGGTTCTCTTTGTGAGTCTTAGAGCTTATGGTCATCTTGATGACAAGCTCGAGTTCATCGAAAACGGAGTTCACATGCTTCTTCTATTGCGTTTTCGGTGTTGGAGGTTTTGCCGGTCTTATTCGAGGAAGGGTTCTCACCATTTTCTTATCGGCCTTTTCTAATTTGCTTCTTATTGTTATTTCCATCAATATTGTGTTAGCCCTTGTCGCTAGCTTTCCAACAAACTTGGTTTCGTTGAATTCGGAGTCCGTTTGCAGAAGTTGTGTCAGTTTTGGTGTCCTTATAAAAGCTGCAGCAGTACTACCGCTCGTGGGAGCGGTACTACCGCTTGGAGGGGATGTAATTTTTTACTACCGCTCTTGGGAGCGGTACTACCGCTTGGAGCAGTACTACCGCGGCTACTTCCGTGGCTACTTCCTCTCCAGACCAAAAACTCGTCACAAGTCCAGCGGTGGTAGGCACAGATGTATTTTTTTTAGTACCACTACCCTTTGAGGTAGTACCACTACCCCTAGCGGTAGTACCGTGAGGACGAGCGGTAGTACCGCTCTGTGCGGGCTGTGAGCATAACGGTTGGATTTTGCCCCACCTATAAAAGGGGGTCTTCTTCCCCAATGAACCTTATCCTTGGAGCTCGTGTTCTTCCCCCATTGTTGACCTTCTTCGAGCTTGCTAACTCTCAATCCCTCCATGGATTCTTGCTAGTTTTTGAGGGAAAAGAGAGAGGAGATCTAGATCCACATTTCCACCAATCACTTTCTCCTCTATGTGAGGGGAACCCCTTGGATCTAGATCTTGGAGTTCTTGGTGTTCTCCTTCTTGTTCTTCCTCTCATTTTCCTCCCTAGCATTAGTTGCTTCGGTGGGATTTGAGAGAGAAGGACTTGGGCATTCCGTGTGCCCTTGCCATTGCATTTGGTGCATCGGTTTGAGTTCTCCACGTGATACATGGAAGTTACAAGTTGAGAAGCTTATTACTCTTGGGTGCTTGGTACCCTTGAGCTTGTTCCTCTTTGGTGCTTGGGCGCCCTAGACGGTTGGTGGTGTTCGGAGGTCAATCATTGTGGTGTAAATCTCCGGGCAAGCGTCGGGGTCTCCAATTAGGTTGTGGAGATCGCCCTGAGCAATTTGACGGGTACCGGTGACCGCCCCCAAGGGTTGCCAAAGTTTACGGGTTCGGTGACCTCCCCAAGGGTCGCCGTTTGTATGGGTTCGGTGACCGCCCTCAAGGGTCCCCTAGTGGAATCACGACATCTTGCATTGTGCGAGGGCGTGAGGAGATTATGGTGGCCCTAGTGACTTCTTGGGGAGCATTGTGCCTCCACATCGCTCCAAACGGATATTAGCATCCGCAAGGGTGTGAACTTCGGGATACATCGTCGTCTCCGCGTGCCTCGGTTATCTCTTACCCGAGCCCTTTACTTATGCACTTTACTTTGTGATAGCCATATTGTTTCCTGCCATATATCTTGCTATCACCTAGTATTTTATCTTGCTTAGCATAAGTTTTTGGTGAACATAGGTGAGCCTAGTTGTTGTAGGTTTTGTGCTTGACAAATTAACCGCTAGGTTTATTCCGCATTTGTTCAAGCCTAAACGATAATTATTTTTAAAGTGCCTATTCACCCCCCCCCCTCTAGGCGACATCCATGATCTTTCAATTGGTATCAGAGCCTTGTCTCTCTTTGTTAGGCTTAACCGCCTAGAGAGTAAAGATGTCGACTAGGGGATTAGGATTCTCCTACACTCTTAGTTTCGATGACACAAATTTTGATGTTTGGGTAATTCACATGCTTAATCTCTTTAGGGTCATGGACCCAAATTTAGAGCAAATTGTAGATATGTGTTTTTCTCCTCCAAAGGATCCCCAAAGATTATCTTTAGAGGATGAGAAAAACTCTTATCTCAATGCTCAAGCTTCTAATGTGCTTTTTGATGCTTTGAGCAATGTAGTTATTTTTCAACTCATGCCGTTTCGGGATGCTCATGAGTTGTGGACAAAGCTTCAAGATAAATATGGCATGTCCAAGTTTTGTGGGGATGATTGTTCTCCCTCCACCTCCGGTCGTGTTGCTTTCTCAACTTCTTCTACTTCACCTACATGTGGATTGCCACAAGGTAATGAAATGGTGAGTAGTGGTGTTCATTGCAATGATGATAGTGTGCTTATCGTTGATGATTCCTCATCACTATCTTATTGCAATGCTCCATCTTTGGACTTCAACACTTCGAGCTCTCTAAATGTTTCACATGCTTGTGTTGATAGTCCTTGCATATCATGTAGAAATTGCTTTACTAAATCTCATGATGATATGCTTGCTATGTCTTGTTGCCATGATAAAAATGCATCTATCTCCTCGAGTTGTTGTGCTAACAATGTAGAGGAAACCCAACACTCCATGGAACAAGATGTGGTCTTGAACGTTTCTTCAAGGGATCCTACATCATCATCTATTGCTTTTTGCCTTATGGCTAAGGCTTCAAAGGTATCTCCTACTTTGAACCCCAATATGTCTCTTGATGATGATGTTAATGATGATGATGATGAGGATAATGATGAAGAGAATGATAATGTTGCTTCCTTAAAAATTAAGGGAGAAATGATATTTAAAGCTCTTCATAAGAATAAAATTGCTTGTTCAACTTCATGGAAATCATATCTATTGCCATTGAGGGCAAGAAATACATTGAGGAGTTGGAATCTCGTCTCGAGGAGCATGAGCTCACCATTGATAAAATGGAAGGTCATGAGCGTGATTACGCTAATGAGATCGCGGACCTCTCTCAAGCTCTTGAACTTGAACAAACCACCAAGGAATCTCTTGAGGAGAATTTTGCTCCAGAATTATCTAGAGTGAAGGAATCTCATGATAGAGCTCTTGAGGTGGCCAATGTTTTCAAACTAAAAATGCTAAGCTTGAAGTTGCTCATGCTAGACTCCTTGAGGATTTTCAGCACCTCGAAAATGGCTCAAGGGTCATTAAGGGTGAGCTCATCAAACTCACCAAGTCTCATGCTCAACTTGAAGCTTCTTATTTAAAAGAGCTTTCCAAGTTGTCCTCTCCTCTTATTGTTAATGATGATGCTTGTGCTACTAACTCTATTAATTGTGAAGCATCCATTTTCAAGGAGAATGTTGAGCTACGGGCTCAACTTGAGTTGCTATCTCGCAATTATGGGAAATTGGAAGAAAGTCATGAAAAGCTCTGAAGCTCTCATGATTATCTTCTAGTATCCCATAATGTGATAAAGATAGCTCATGAGGCCATGATTGCTAAGGTAACATCTAGTGAGCCTCATGTGGATACTAGCACTACTTCTAGTCAAAATGCTATGTTGCCATGTGCTAGTCCTTGTAATTCATCTACTCACAATGTTGGTAGATCTTGTGATGAATTGCTTTCCTTGCCTTGTTGCTCTAACGATGAAGCTTATACTTCCTCTAGCACTTGTGTTGATACTAACCATGTAGAGGAAATCAAAGAGCTCAAGGACCAAGTCACTTCTTTGAAGAAAGACTTGGAAAAGTGTCATGAAGGGAAGTCCACACTCAACAATATATCGAGTGTGCAAAAATCCCCCAATGACAAAGGTGGACTTGGATTCAACTCCAATAAGAAGAAGAAGTCCAAGAGAAACAATAAGAATGGGCCAAGAACAACTCAAGAATTCGGCCAAGATTATTTGCTTCAAGTGCAAAGTTGAAGGGCATCATGTTAGATCTTGCCCATTGAAGAAGAAGGCCATTAGTGGCAAGCAACAAGGGAAAAGGCCACAAGTTCAATCTTATGCTCAACCTCATGTTGAAGAAAGGCCACTTCCCAAGAAGACTCAAGTTAATGCTTCTCTTGTTGAGAAATCAAGTGAGAAGAAAATTAAGAGTAGACGTTGCTACTTATGTCGTGAGAAAGGTCACGTCGCTTCTTCATGCACTAGTGGTAACTTATCCAACCCAATTATTAGTGATAATATCTATTCTCTTGGGAAGGATAAGGTTGGCAATGTATTTGCCAAGTTTGTTGGTACTCAAAGTGGTGTCAAGAAAAGAAACATTTGGGTTCCCAAGCCTATTGTGACTAACCTCTTAGGACCCAACTTGGTTGGGGACCAACAAGCTCAAACTTGATCAATAGGTGTTGTTGGAGGGCATTGGAGACTTGGCTACATTATGAAGAATTAAGGGGTCTTCATCATTCATATTGCCTCAAGCCAAGTCATTCGGATTATCAAGTTTCTATCTCATATCCAATGTGCCTCCTTGCGGTAACTTGTACTTAAATTGTTTACATTGAAAGTTACTTGCTGATAAACCACAAGTATAGGGGATCAATTGTAGCCTCTTTCGATAAGTAAGAGTGTCGAACCCAACGAGGAGCTAAAGGTAGAACAAATATTCCCTCAAGTTCTATCGACCACCGATACAACTCTACGCACACTTGACGTTCACTTTACCGGAAACAAGTATGAAAATAGAAGTACTTTGTAGGTGTTTTTGGATAGGTTTGCAAGAATATAAAGAGCACGTAAATAAAAAGTAGGGGCTGTTTAGATAAAGACACAACTAAAATTAGTTTTAGTAGAGAGCTTTTTGTCACGAGAAAGTTATTTGTCCCTAGGCAATCGATAACTAAACCGGTAATCATTATTGCAATTTTATTTGAGGGAGAGGCATAAGCTAACATACTTTCTCTTCTTGGATCATATGCACTTATGATTGGAACTCTAGCAAGCATCCGCAACTACTAAAGATCATTAAGGTAAAACCCAACCATAGCATTATAAGGCATCAAGTCCTCTTTACTCCCATACGCAAACAACCTACTTACTCGGGTCTGTGCTTCTGTCACTCACGCCACCCACCATAAGCAAATCATGAACATATTGCAAACCCTACAGCGGGGATCCCTCACGCTTGCGCGACACGGAGAGCACCATAGGACAGCACCAATAATAAAACATGCAACTCAAACCAATCACGATCATCAATTAACCCATAGGACAAAACGAATCTACTCAAACATCATAGGATAGCCATACATCATTGGGAAATAATATATAGCGGTGAGCACCATGTTTAAGTAGAGATTACATCGGGTAAAAGAGGGGTTACACCGCTGCATAGAGGGGGGAAGAGTTGGTGATGACGGCGGTGAAGTTGTTGGTGTAGATGATGGTGACGATGATGGCCCCGACGGCACTCCGGTGCCACCGGAAGCGAGGGGGAGAGAGCCCCCCCTCCTTCTTCTTCTTCTTCCTTGACCTTCTCCCTAGATGGGAGAAGGGTTTCCCCTCTGGTCCAGGGCCTCCATGGCGGCGGAGGGGCGAGAGCCCCTCCGAGATTGGATCTGTCTCTCTGTCTCTCTCTGTTTCTGCGCTCCCTGATTCTGCCCTTTCACCGTTTCTTAAATTCCCAGAGATCCGTAACTCCGATTGGGCTGAATTTTGGACACGATCTCTATCCGGATATTAGCTTTCTTGCGGCGAAAGAAGGGCACCAACTGCCTTATGGGGTGGCCACGAGGGCCCAGGGCGCGCCTGACCCCCTGGGGCGCGCCCCCTGCCTCGTGGCCCCCCGGGCACCGTCTCGCGTTGATTCTTCTTCCCAAAAATCACATATATTCCAAAAAAAATCTCCATCAGTTTTTATCCTGTTTGGACTCCGTTTGATATGTATTTTCTGCAAAACAAAAAACATGCAACAAACGGGAACTGGCACTGGGCAATGGATCAATATGTTAGTCCCAAAAATAGTATAAAAAGTTGCCAAAAGTATATGAAAGTTGTATAATATTGGCATGGAACAATCAAAAATTATAGATACGATGGAGACGTATCAGCATCCCCAAGCTTAATTCCTGCTCGTCCTCGAGTAGGTAAATGATAAAAAAGATAATTTTTGATGTGGAATGCTACCTAGCATAATCTTGATCATGTATCTATTGATGGCATGAATATTAAGACACGAGTGATTCAAAGCAATAGTCTATCATTTGACATTAAGACAATAATACTTCAAGCATACTAATAAAGCAATCATGTCTTTTCAAAATAACATGGCCAAAGAAAGTTATCCCTACAAAATCATATGGTCTGGCTATGCTCCATCTTCACCACACAAAGTATTCAAATCATGCACAACCCCGATGACAAGCCAAGCAATTGTTTCATACTTTTGATGTTCTCAAACCTTTTCAACTTTCACGCAATACATGAGCGTGAGCCATGGACATAGCACTATAGGTGGAATAGAATATGATGGTGGAGGTTGTGTGGAGAATACAAAAAGGAGAAAGTCTCACATCAACGCGGCTAATCAACGGGCTATGGAGATGCCCATCAATTGATGTCAATGTGAGGAGTAGGGATTGCCATGCAACGGATGCACTAAGAGCTATAAGTGTATGAAAGCTCAAACTGGAAACTAAGTGGGTGTGCATCCAACTTGCTTGCTCATGAAGACCTCGGGCATTTGAGGAAGCCCATCATCGGAATATACAAGCCAAGTTCTATAATGAAAATTCCCACTAGTATATGAAAGTGATAACTCAAGAGACTCTCTATATGAAGAACATGGTGCTACTTTGAAGCACAAGTGTGGTAAAAGGATAGTAACATTGCCCCCTTCTTCTTCTTTTTTTGGCGGGCTTCTTTGGCCCCCTTTTTTATGTAGGCTTCTTTGGCCTCTCTTTTTTTGGGGCAATGCTATAATAATGATGATCATCACACTTTTATTTACTTACAACTCAATATTACAACTCGATACTAGAACAAAGATATGACTCTATATGAATGCCTCCGGCGGTGTACCGGGATGTGCAATGATCTAGCGTAGCAATGACATCAAAAAACGGACAAGCCATGAAAACATCATTCTAGCTATCTTACGATCATGCAAAGCAATATGACAATAAATGCTCAAGTCATGTATATGATGATGATGGAAGTTGCATGGCAATATATCTCGGAATGGCTATGGAAATGCCATGATAGGTAGGTATGGTGGCTGTTTTCAGGAAGATATAAGGAGGCTTATGTGTGACAGAGTGTATCATATCACGGGGTTTGGATGCACCGGAGAAATTTGCACCAACTCTCGAGGTGAGAAAGGGCAATGCACAGTACCGAAGAGGCTAGCAATGATGGAAGGGTGAGAGTGCGTATAATCCATGGACTCAACATTAGTCATAAAGAATTCACATACTTATTGCAAAAATCTATTAGTCATTGAAACAAAGTACTACGCGCATGCTCCTAGGGGGATACATTGGTAGGAAAAGACCATCGCTCGTCCCCGACCGCCACTCATAAGGAAGACAATCAATAAATACCTCATGCTCCAACTTCGTTACATAACGGTTCACCATACGTGCATGCTACGGGAATCACAAACTTCAACACAAGTATTTCTACAATCCACAACTACCCACTAGCATGACTCTAATATCACCATATTTATATCGCAAAATTATTGCAAGGAATCAAACATATCATATTCAGTGATCTACAAGTTTTATGTAGGATTTTATGACTAACCATGTGAATGACCAATTCCTGTCATCTCTCCAAATAGATATAAGTGAAGCAAGAGAGTTTAATTCTTTCTACAAAAGATATGCCCACGCTCTAACAAATATAAGTGAAGTAAAAGAGCATTCTACAAATGGCGATTTTCTATGTGAAGAGAAACAGGCAATCCAAACTTCAAATGATATAAGCGAAGCACATGAAGCATTCTATAAAGCCATACTCAAAAGATATAAGTGAAGTGCAATGAGCATTCTATAAATCAACCAAGGACGATCTCATACCAGCATGGTGCATAGAAGAAAAGTGAAAACTAAATGCAAAAGACGCTCCAAGATTTGCACATATCGTATGAACGAAACGAATCCGAAAACATACCGATATTTGTTGAAGAAAGATGGGATGCCTTCCGGGGCATCCCCAAGCTTAGACACTTGAGTCTCCTTGAATATTTACTTGGGGTGCCTTGGGAATCCCCAAGCTTGAGATCTTGCCTCTCCTCCTTCTCCTCACATCGAGACCTCCTCGATCTTCGAACACTTCATCCACACAAAACTCAACAGAAAACTCGGTAAGATCCATTAGTATAATAAAGCAAATCACTACTATAAGTACTGTTGCAAACCAATTCTTATTTTGTTTTTGCATTTTAGCTACTGTAATATAACTTTTCCATGGCTTAAGACACTGATAGAAATCGATAGTTTCACCAAAACAAGCAAACTATGCATCAAAAACAGAATCTGTCTTAAACAGGATAGTCTGTAGTAATATGAACATTCACCATACCTCTGGTACTCCAAAAATTCTGCAAAAATTAGGAAACATAACCAATTTGTATATAAAGATAGTGCACAAAGTTTCAGAACCGTTTGACGTTCCAGTAAAAAATGTAAAATCGCGCACTACAGCCAAAGTTTCTGTTCTGCACCGCACAAACCAACAAGCAATGTAAACATCCTAAAGGAAAATCTTGGCACATTATTTTATAATACAATGGAATTGTACAAGGGGATAATTATTTTGTTGAAAATTTTCTGTAATCAAGGGTCACAAAGTTTCCATGGGCATGAACAAAATTCAAGCCTAGCTCCCGTTTTAACAATGCTCGTCTTTCTCACTTTCGCTTTTCTTTTTGAAAAAGTTTTAGGTTCCCCTCTTTATTTTTTGTTTTTAAACTTTATAAAAGCACTCAACAGAAATAAATGACTCTCTAAAACTTCCGGGTTGTCTCCCTGGCAGCGCTCTCTTTAAAGCCATTAAGCTAGGCATATAGTGCTCAAGTAATGGATCCACCCGGATCCCAAGGTATATCGAAGCCAATTTTAATTAACAATGATTTAGCATTTAGTAGTGAGCACAAAGTAACATATATCATGCAACAACGAAGTCTAACTCTCTTCCTATGCATCGACATGTCATAAAAGAACAATTTATGCACACAGAGTAAAGGCTAATACATAGCATAAGCAGTTTCTTGCAATTTTATCATATTGGAAACATGGAGAGGTGGAGATGCAGTTCCTCTCTCATAATAATTGCAAGTAGGAGCAGCAAGCACATGCATATTATATCTATCAAGATCATCATGTGTAGTAGTAAAACGCAACCCATCAATATAATCCTTAATAAGGGCAAACTTCTCTGATATAGTGTAGTTTGGATAATTCAAAAAGATAATAGGACTATCATGCGTGGGTGCAATAGCAACAATTTCATGTTTAACATAAGGAACTATAGCAAGTTGATCTCCATACGCATAATTCATATTGGCATCTTGGCCACAAGCATAGCAAGCATCATCAAAAAAGGAATTTCAAAAGAATCAACGGGATCATAACAGTCATCATAGCAATCATCCTTCGGTAAGCACGAAGGGAAATTAAACAATGTATGAGTTGAAGAGTTACTCTCATTAGAAGGTGGGCACGGGTAGCTAATCCGCTCTTCCTTCTTTTGTTCTTCGCTCTCCTCCTCATCTTTTTCATCCAATGAGCTCACAGTTTCATCAATTTCTTCTTCCATAGACTCCTGCAAAATATTAGTCTCTTCTTGGACAGCGGAGACTCTCTCAATAAAATCATCAATATCGGAATTGAATTCATAATTCTCATAGCAATATTTAAGGATAGCTAAATTTTCAGGTCTATAAACTGAATCATCAAAATCTTCAAACTCTTTAAACAAAGATTCAATTTCACATGCACCCTTAAAAGCAACAAATTCTTCTATTCGTTCCACATCATAGTAATCATATATACCTCTAGCATAAGAAGCCAAGGTTTCATTATCATTAAATTTGCCTGAAAAGGGAAGGTGTGGAGCCTTTATCCTAGAGCAACAAGTATAATCATATCTCAAGCATAGTTGCCTAGCATACCAATACAACATATAAATTGGATCCCATAATAGTTTCCCTTTTGGAGTCAAGCGATAATCCCTAAAGTATTCATGTTGATCCAACGTGTCTCCCATTACATAATTGAATGGGGTTTTCTCAGGATTATGAAAGTAGTACATAATATCTTTCACATAATGAGCATCGAGGGTTTTCGGAGGTTCCCCATCTCCATGAGTAGCAAGTAAACCTAATTTTTTGGTATTTCGTGTTCCATATCCATAACTAAAGATAGAGAACAACTAAGAACACAAAATAAAAATTACTTAGTGATAAAGCAAATAAGCACACACGAGAATATTCACCCCACGCTATAACTCCCCGGCAACGGTACCAGAAAAAGGTCTTGATAACCCACAAGTATAGGGGATCAATTGTAGCCTCTTTCGATAAGTAAGAGTGTCCAACCCAACGAGGAGCTAAAGGTAGAACAAATATTCCCTCAGGTTCTATCGACCACCGATACAACTCTACGCACACTTGATGTTCGCTTTACCGGAAACAAGTATGAAACTAGAAGTACTTTGTAGGTGTTTTTGGATAGGTTTGCAAGAATATAAAGAGCACGTAAATAAAAAGTAGGGGCTGTTTAGATAAAGACACAACTAAATTAGTTTTAGTAGAGAGCTTTTTGTCACGAGAAAGTTATTTGTCCCTAGGCAATCGATAACTAGACCGGTAATCATTATTGCAATTTTATTTGAGGGAGAGGCATAAGCTAACATACTTTCTCTTCTTGGATCATATGCACTTATGATTGGAACTCTAGCAAGCATCCGCAACTACTAAAGATCATTAAGGTAAAACCCAACCATGGCATTATAAGGCATCAAGTCCTCTTTACTCCCATACGCAAACAACCTACTTACTCGGGTCTGTGCTTCTGTCACTCACGCCACCCATCACAAGCAAATCATGAACATATTGCAAACCCTACAGCGGGGATCCCTCACGCTTGCGCGACACGGAGAGCACCATAGGACAGCACCAATAATAAAACATGCAACTCAAACCAATCACGATCATCAATTAACCCATAGGACAAAACGGATCTACTCAAACATCATAGGATAGCCATACATCATTGGGAAATAATATATAGCGGTGAGCACCATGTTTAAGTAGAGATTACAGCGGCTAAAAGAGGGGTTACACCGCTGCATAGAGGGGGGAAGAGTTGGTGATGACGGCGGTGAAGTTGTTGGTGTAGATGACGGTGACGATGATGGCCCCGGCAGCACTCCGGTGCCACCGGAAGCGAGGGGGAGAGAGCACCCCTCCTTCTTCTTATTCCTTGACCTTCTCCCTAGATGGGAGAAGGGTTTCCCCTCGGGTCCATGGCCTCCATGGCGGCGGAGGGGCGAGAGCCCCTTCGAGATTGGATCTGTCTCTCTGTCTCTCTCTGTTTCTGCGCTCCCTGATTCTGCCCTTTCACCGTTTCTTAAATTCCCGGAGATCCATAACTCCGATTGGGCTGAATTTTGGACACGATCTCTATCCGCATGTTAGCTTTCTTGTGGCGAAAGAAGGGCACCAACCGCCTTACGGGGTGTCCACGAGGGCCCAGGGCGCGCCTGACCCCCTGGGGCGCGCCCCCTGCCTCGTGCCCCCCCCCCCGGCACCGTCTCGCGTTGATTCTTCTTCCCAAAAATCACATATATTCCAAAAAAATCTCTGTCAGTTTTTATCCCGTTTGGACTCCGTTTGATATGGATTTTTTGTGAAACAAAAAACATGCAACAAACAGGAACTGGCACTAGGCACTGGATCAATATGTTAGTCCCAAAAATAGTATAAAAAGTTGCCAAAAGTATATGAAAGTTGTATAATATTGGCATGGAACAATCGAAAATTACAGAGACGACGGAGACGTATCACTTGCCCCTTTGCATGTTTTGGTTTTGTTCCTTGCATGTGTTTGTATATGTTGTGCCTCCAATTTTCTTATCTTGAGTAATCAAGTATGTGTGTGTTGGTTTGCACATCATGTACGTGTGTGTAGTGCGTTGAGCCTTTTGCATCTTGTTTGTATCTTAATTGGCTCTTGTGAGAGATTACTGGAACATCCCATTTTGGGGGAGTGATGTGCTTTGTGCACCTCACGGTCCCACAAATGTGTGTACATGAGGAATACCACCTAGTATTGATATTGCAAGCTTATCTAGTCACTATGTGTTATGTCTTCTCATGAGAAATTCAAATTCTAAATATTCCATTAATTATATCTTGTTGGATCCTTTTATTTGCCTCTTGTTTATCCTTAATTGGTATCACGTTATGGGGGAGTAATATGCTATGTGTATATTACTAGCCTAGAAAATGTGTACATTTGAGATTTTGTCACCTAGAGTTGATATTGTAAATTATCTTGTTCCTAGGTGGCATGTTAGCTCTACAAATTTGCATATTTTCTTGTGTTTGGTGTCAAGATGATGCTGGATATCCTTGCTATCTACCACTGGGAATTATCTCCAAATACTTCTTGTCTTTTGGCAATTGGTACTCACATGTGTGGTAGAAATTATTGATCATCTTTACATTGGCTTTTGCTTTTATTTGCCTTAACACTTGCTAAGGATTGTGTCAACTCCCGTTGTCTTCCATACCACTTGTGGATCTTGTTATTTTCTTGATCTTGTCTAGTGTTTTCTAGATATAGTGAAAGTGGTGATCCCATCTAGTGCATTTTGTATTCAAATGCAAATTCTATATAATACACTACTCTTGGGAGAGCTATCCTATTTTCTATAAAACACTCATCTTGTGATCCTTATCAAGTGTGTGTTGGTGGAAGGCAAGCCGTTTTATTTTTGGTACTTTGTGCCATCATGAAACTTTGTAGAGAGCTTGGTTTTTTTGGAACCATCCTCTCTTTTGGGAGTTTGATACCTTTTATTTAGTGTGTATGAATGAATATCTCATTCCTCGATGTATCTGTTATGGATATCCTCCAAGCGATGATTTATTCATTTGGTATCTTTTCTTCACTTGGCATTTCTTTGTCATTGGTATCGGTTCTTGAAAGTCTTGAGCATGCATATTAACTTCATGTAGTTTCCTTGGCATGCTTTCTTTCTTTGACCCAATATATAAGGGAAACTCCACCAAGTCTCAAATTGGTTGAGATGTGCATGAATTTCATTTCCTTATCTATATGCACATATTTATGTGGAGTTTGTTCTATGTATTGTTGGTTTTTCTAGCTCTTTGCTCCCAAAGAGTTTGGGTACCATTTTGTTTGTGTTGTTGTTCTAGGAACAATTGGAGATGCATTGGATGCTCGGCTCACTCACAAGGAAGGTGTTGTCACCATGTGCTTATTGGAGTCAAGCTATGATGATCAATGAACTACTTTGTACCTTCAATTGGTATCTACTACATCCTTCCAATGTTAACTCGGTAACAAGTATCTTCATATACTTCATGCACACATTTCTTGCATCAACCTTGTGTAGGTTGTATCATAGCATGTTATTCATTCTTTCTTGTGATACTTGTTTCCTTTCTCAAAGCATCCCAACAATGATCTCTTGTTGCTAGTTGTGATGTCTTTGATGTTCGTGTGGTTGGAATTCATGTATATACAATAAGACCATATCTAGCCATGTGCTATGCTCTCAGCATATTTCTTATTGGTATATTTATGACTTCCTTGTGGATATCTTGTTCCTTCGTGTTGTAACTATTTCGGGTGTACATCCTTCTTTGTAGAGATATATCATCATGATTTCGTCTACCTAGAACCTTATACACTTGAGAGAAATTACATCTCTAGATGATATCCCTTCTTTCACGTCCACCTTGTCTTTCTTATGTTATTTCTTTGGTGGCTCCGTGAAAGCTTTTTCCTTGAGTGCGTGTCTTATTTCGTTGCATCTTGATGCACTCTTGTGTGGTGAAGATTACTTTCCTCATGCTTATCTCTACGAGGCTTTTGCCATCTTAATTGGTATCCCTCGTCTTGATGAGGCTTTCATCTTCTATCTTCACCATGGGTTGTCGCAAGCTTTGTTGTTATCATTTTGGTGAGCTTGTGAACTCATTTGCTAGTGGGTGGGTGTGGGAAGGAATGTCATGCACCATGTATCTCGTTTATCCAAGACTATGTTGATGCTTTATGCTCATCCTTATATTAGTCTTCTCTTGTGCTTTGTCATGACTCACACACATCATTTTGGTTGAGCCTATTCTTAGTTGCCTCTTTTACATGATTGCTCAACCATTATTTTTGTTGCAAGTGCTAGGCTTTGTTTCCTATATGCTCACTTGCACTTGTTGTAAGTTTCTATTGATTTTGGGGGAACTATGATCCTATTTTGTGCACTTTGTATTCAAATACAAAAAATTCTTATGTGTACACAAATCATGGGGAGCTTCTCTAGTTTTCTTTAGAACACTCCTTTGCTCATATCATAATATCTTTATTCATGTGGCACGTAGGATCATTGGTCTAGTTGGTTCAATTGGTGTCTTTTGATAGCTTGCTTCAATTGGTATCTTTTGATTGCTTGATTTCTTGTTTCTCTCTTTGTTATGTCTTTGTGGCATATCATTCTTTTGCAACCTTTGGGCCTCAATATAGTTTGTCCTCATCCAAGTATTACCTTTGGATTTTTGTATTGCATTCCACTCTCTTGTTGAGAAATACACTATTTATGGAGGACCACATATTATATTGGCCTTCTAAGCTTTTCGCCCATTTTGGCAATCGATGCCAATGGGGGAGAAGTTTCAAAGAGTTTTGTGGAGAAGTTTAGAGAGTTATTTTTTCTTGCTTTGGTTTTGTTCCTAAGCATTTGCATCTCATACGCATGCATTATTGGTTGTTGCATTGCATGGTGATGCATAATTCCTTATATACACTCTCTTGAAAGTGATTGTCATCAATTACCAAAACGGGGGAGATTGAAAGGACATGCGGTGCCCCCATGTGTGGTTTTGGTAATTGATGACATTCTGTATGGACTAATGGTTGCATTGAGTTATGTTTGAAGGATTTGTCCATAGGCATTTCTTGAAGTCCATGTGTTGGTTTCAAGGAGTTTATGAGTTGACCAAGGTGCTATTGAGGAATTATCCAAAGATTGGTCATGTGAGTGTTGAGCTTATGGCAAGCATGTCTTGAAGAAGAGGATTGTGTGATCATTCATGTTTACCTTCAAGACATCATCCAAATGAAGAGAGTTGGAAAGATTCAAAGTTGATCAAGACTAAGTCAAGAGTGAATCAAGTTGATCAACTCACAAAGCGTAGAAGATGTACCGAGAGGGATCAAGTGATCCCATGGTATAGCAAGCATTGTCCATTGCACTTTGTATACTAACCCATGGTCTATGTGAGAGTTCTATGTGGGGTTAGGTACGTGTCCATGGGCTTGGGTCAAGAGGAAGATATCATACAACCCATGGAAAGGATGACATCAAGTGGTGATCGTCATCAAGATTGCCATGTGCAAGTTCAAGTGGAGCATCATGAGGAGATCAAGTGCTTGAAGCTTGCCATCCATTGTGGTGTCAATGGACTTGTGAATATGTGTCGAAGAGTGGCTCACCCATAGTGGAGTATGGGGGAGCAATAATCTAGTCTCCATCGACCCAACGCAATCAAGAAAGGTGGTCCATCTTGAGGAGGACAAGATCGTCATCATCTAGCTCAAGTGGATCATGTGCAAGGCAAAGGTTTGCCCCTGATAGGTTTTATATTTTACTGGTCTCATGGTGGTAGTTGGGAGACCGGGCTATAGGATCGTTTGTCGTACTATCAAGGGGGCTCTCAAGTTGGTAGCTTGATCGTATCATTAGTAGAGAGCTCAAATCATTGCATCCTTGCATCATCTTTCTTGGTTCTTGTTTGGTTCTCTTTGTGAGTCTTAGAGCTTATGGTCATCTTGATGACAAGCTCGAGTTCATCGAAAACGGAGTTCACATGCTTCTTCCATTGCGTTTTCGGTGTTGGAGGTTTTACCGGTCTTATTCGAGGAAGGGTTCTCACCATTTTCTTATGGGCCTTTTCTAATTTGCTTCTTATTGTTATTTCCATCAATATTGTGTTAGCCCTTGTCGCTAGCTTTCCAACAAACTTGGTTTCGTTGAATTCAGAGTCCGTTTGCAGAAGTTGTGTCAGTTTTGGTGTCCTTATAAAAGCTGCAGCGGTACTACCGCTCGTGGGAGCGGTACTATCGCTTGGAGGGTATGTAATTTTTTACTACCGCTCTTGGGAGCGGTACTACCGCTTGGAGCAGTACTACCGCGGCTACTTCCGCTCCGGACCAAAAACTAGTCACAAGTCTAGCGGTGGTAGGCACAGATGTATTTTTTTAGTACCGCTCGCAAGCAGTAGTACCGCTACCCTTTGAGGTAGTACCACTACCCCTAGCGATAGTACCGTGAGGACAAGCGGTAGTACCGCTCTGTGCGGGCTGTGAGCATAACGGTTGGATTTTTTCCCACCTATAAAAGGGGGTCTTCTTCCCCAATGAACCTTATCCTTGGAGCTCGTGTTCTTCCCCCATTGTTGACCTTCTTCGAGCTTGCTAACTCTCAATCCCTCCATGGATTCTTGCTAGTTTTTGAGGGAAAAGAGAGAGGAGATCTAGATCCACATTTCCACCAATCACTTTCTCCTCTATGTGAGGGGAACCCCTTGGATCTAGATCTTGGAGTTCTTGGTGTTCTCCTTCTTGTTCTTCCTCTCATTTTCCTCCCTAGCATTAGTTGCTTCGGTGGGATTTGAGAGAGAAGGACTTGGGCATTCCGTGTGCCCTTGCCATTGCATTTGGTGCATCGGTTTGAGTTCTCCACGTGATACGTGGAAGTTACAAGTTGAGAACCTTATTACTCTTGGGTGCTTGGTACCCTTGAGCTTGTTCCTCTTGGGTGCTTGGGCGCCCTAGACGGTTGGTGGTGTTCGGAGCTCAATCATTGTGGTGTAAATCTCCGGGCAAGCGTCGGGGTCTCCAATTAGGTTGTGGAGATCGCCCCGAGCAATTTGACGGGTACCGGTGACCGCCCCCAAGGGTTGCCAAAGTGTACGGGTTCGGTGACCGCCCCCAAGGGTCGCCATTTGTACGGGTTCGGTGACCGTCCTCAAGGGTCCCCTAGTGGACGGCATCTTGCATTGTGCGAGGGTGTGAGGAGATTACGGTGGCCCTAGTGGCTTCTTGGGGAGCATTGTGCCTCCACACCGCTCCAAACGGAGATTAGCATCCGCAAGGGTGTGAACTTCGGGATACATCGTCGTCTCCGCGTGGCTTGGTTATCTCTTACCCGAGCCCTTTACTTATGCACTTTACTTTGTGATAGCCATATTGTTCCCTGCCATATATCTTGCTATCACCTAGTAGTTTATCTTGCTTAGCATAAGTTGTTGGTGAACATAGGTGAGCCTAATTGTTGTAGGTTTTGTGCTTGACAAATTAACCGCTAGGTTTATTCCGCATTTGTTCAAGCCTAAACGATAATTATTTTTAAAGCGCCTATTCACCCTCCCTCTAAGCGACATCCACGATCTTTCACTTGGTATGATAGCGATGAAGCATGTGCTTACGTTGATAGTGATGAACCATGTACATGTATGCTTCTGCTTTCATGGATTGTCCGGTATGTTGTGTGCTATGCTTACTGCCAATGCGTGCTACGATTATAGGACATGACCACGCAGACGCAAGATCTTAGTCAGGCCCTTGTCATGTCCGATAGCCAGTTTGCTCCATCGTTTGTCGAGGACTCGCAACCTATGTCCGAGATGGCACCTGATTCAGAGGTGTTCGTGTCTGATTCCATCTATGTGCCAGTAGTGCTCGTTGAGCCAACTACTGCTGCTGCTGCTGCCGCTGCACTCAAGCTAGCAGCAGCAAAGGCAAAGAAGGATGGTAGGTCGAACAACATAAAGTGGCAGCCGTTCATGTCCACGTTCGTGCTGAACAAGATGTGTGAGCTCATCTCTAGTGGAGTTAGGACTGACAAGGGCTTCAAGGAGGTGCACCTGAACACCGTTGCGAAGCAGGTGTTCGAGTTCTATGGGCAAGAGGTGTCTGCCACCCAGGTGTACAACCACCTGAGGAAGTGGAGAAGTCGATGGATCCAAGTGTCCAAGCTGAGAGACCTTAGCGGCGCCTCATGGGATGAGAACACTTGCTCCATAATTCTGGAGGCAGAGCACTACGCCGGCCATGTCGCGGTTAGCTCACATCCCTCTTCCTTTTCATACTGTCCACCATTGCCTACTCCTAATCGCAACTAACAACACTTGTGTTTTATTCTTAGGACCACCCAAGGGACGCTGAGTTCCTCAACACACCCATCCAGAACTACAGCCAGATGCAGCACATCTTCTCCTTCGGGCTGGCAACTGGGAAGCATGCCATGGGCTTGGGGGAGCCTCTTGGTTCTCCCATGCCAGACTTCCCTGGGACCCCGGATGTTGAGGTCCTTGATGGCCCTGACAAGCCCGCTGTGAAGCCCTTCGACAAGCCATTTGACCCCGTCCATGATAGGAAGAGGAAGAGAGGAGGCCTGATGGAGGAGGAGATCAATGTCTTTTGCAGCATGACTGAGACGGTGAAAGAGGTGGAAACAGCCATCAGGGAGTGCAAGCCCCTGGACGTCCACCCTGACCTGTATGGCGCTGTCATGACCCAGGGTGGCTTCAGCGACGAGGCTCTCATGGCAGCTCTCAGCCACCTGCTTGACAACAAGGCCCAGGGTGTTGGGTTCATTGCCATGGCCGACGCTCACATGGTGTTGTGGTTCAGGACCTGGCTGGGCAAGCACTACTACTAGAGTAGTGCTGCCTGTGAGCGTGCATGATCCCCGACGGCGATGGCGGTGGCGACGACGATGACGATGACGACGTACATTTTGTGTAGCTAGGGCTCAAAAACTATTTGATGGTCTGTATATTTTGGTGAGGTGGTATATACTAACCCCTCACGCTGATGGTGAACTTGCGGTGGTAGGACAACACCCTTTTTTGGATGTGGTGGTAGGTTAACACCAAGGTAGTGCTAGGAAGAACTTGCTATGGCGTATGATCATGCATGCTTTACTTCTCTTCTGCTCCATTGTTGTTTGTGTGCTACTTTGCTTGCTACTTGTGTGCTCCATTGATTTGCTGCTTCAACTCTTGCTCTTGTGCATTGCTAGGGCAAGTGGTATGCCGTGTTCATCGGTAAGGTCCCAGGGGTTTATAGTTCATGGGAAGAAGCCAGTGCACAAGTGGCATCGTATAGCAACAACACCCATAGAGGGTTCAAGACTAGGCAGGCAGCAGAACAAGTTTACTCCGAGTGGGTGCGAAAGCACGGCATCAGTGTTGACAGTCGCAAGGTTGGAGGTGTCAAGGTGGATCGTCAGTTTGGGCTGAAGCTGAAGAACTTCATCATCTTCGCCCAGTTCATCGCCATTGCTGTGTTGAGGCGTTGGTGTGCTAGGTGTGGGTAAGCTCACCAAGTAGGTTACAAGGTAAGCATAACATGGATGCCGTATGCAACCAAACTCCGTGTTCATGTACCGCTCGGGCCAATGCAGGGAACCAAACAAAGTGCACTTGTGTATTACCTAATGCAGGGACACTAGATGCAGGCAACCAAACAACTGGCAGATGGCGTATTAGGGTCTGTTTTTGCTCAACCAGGCTGGGTTGAGAAGTGTATGCGATGCAGGCCCTGTAGCAAACGGCAACCAAACACGCCATATGTGCCTCGAAATTGGAAGATCTTTAGTGGGCCGCATATGAATATTCTTCATAACCTTACTGTTGCGTTGAAATGGGCCTATGGGCTAGTGTAGATTAGCCCGAGCCCAAATCTTAACAGATCCACCACATGGCATCGTCTGCCCTAACACTTTCCCCTCCCCATCATCTCCCGGCGGCGGCTACCGATCTCCTGGCCGGCCTTTTCCCCTAAACCAGTTCGGCTCCAGATGCTACGTTCTAGATGATGAAGGAAGGTCAAATTCTTTCTGGAATCGGATTGGGAGAAGCAAGAGAAAGGTGCCAATTTCGTTCTGTCTTCGGATTCGAAGAAGAAACGGATCAATTTCGATTTGTTGTATTAGAAAAAGGAGTTGTTTTTATATGTCTGCCTCTCATGAGATAATAGTAAATCGGTCGGTTTACGGATTCTATACCGGCTTGAAGAAGATTCGGAAACCTCAGCTCCTCCGTCTCCGTCTCTTTTTTGGGTAGTATCGGACTTCTTTTGCGAGTAGGATCGGAGGAGTCTATAACAAGTTCAGGCTGCGCGTTCACGATTGTCGCGATATCATCGTTTCAATAATTATTATTTCTGCTCATTGCGTCGCCATGAAGCTTAATAGGTGTCGCCGCGGCCGACGTGATGTAAGTTGTTTCATATGTTTTGTTACTGTAATTTTTCATCTGATGGAAGTCAATTTATCGATTGATGACGGATGACTAATTCTTCCATCTGGCAAAATGTAGTTGAAGACAGGAGCTGGTAATGGGGGCTCGCTAAGCGAGCTGCCTGCTGAAGTACAAGCTTGTAATGGGGACATGCTAAGGGAGCTGCCTGCTGACTTAGAAGCAGGCAATAGGGACAGGCTAAGCGAGCTGCCTGCTGATTTGCTGCTTAACATTCTGGAGAGGGTGGGTACGCTCGATGCTGTAAAAACCTGCATACTTTCCAAAAAAATGCAGAAGCTGCCCACTATGCTCTCGCAGATCGTGATTGATCTTAGCACTGATGACTTGGTCCGAATTCACACCGTTGTGGCCAATGTTACGAACAAGATCCTCAATGCAAGGTCTTCGAAGATCACCATTCGTAAGCTGAAGCTCAAATTCTTTTTGAGTCCTTCTCACTGTCTCTCCATCGGCAAATGTGTTGGCCTCGCCATGGCAGACCAGAAAGTGGACTCAGCCGAGTTTGAGATCTTGACGCCCAGGAATGGTCATCTTTGCACCGAAGCCTACCGCCTGTTCTTTGCTCAGCAGTTCAATGATTTTTTTCGTGATTGTCCCGACGCATTTGCTGGCCTCACGGGGCTGCATCTACAATACATGAGGTTTGGTGAATCAGACATAACCAACATCCTAAGCTATTGCAAGCAGCTGGAGTCACTATCTTTGTTCATGTGTGACGAGGGGGTCTCTTCGGTGCTGCATGTAGAACACGCACGACTCGTGGAGCTTGTTATCTCCTATTGTGAATTCAAAACAGTGGAGCTCACCTTTCTACCAAACCTCCAACGGATGACCTTTAATAGTTGGCCCTCCTGTGCTGAAAATCCCTTGGCTCTTGGTTTTGTCCCTGAGCTTTCGAAGCTAAGCCTTGCTAAGGCATGTTTTTCACACAAGACACTCGAGCTAAGCCAGCTGCTTGCTAATGTCCCCTCCGGAAACGATCTGTCCCTGGACTTTCGAAGTGAAAAGGTACTCACTCCAATCATCTCCATCCCATTCTCATTGTATGCCTATTATATGCAACAGTAGAAACTTATGCGTTACTTAAGGATTCAATTTATGAATGACTTGCTCTCATTGTAAATTTGTTTTATCTGTCCCAGATTTGGATTCGACCAGAATCCCCGAAAGTGCTTTCACCTTGCCTTGCCAAACTACGGTTTGTGAATCTGGACAATCTTCCCGAAGAATGTGATATTGCTTGGACAATGTTCCTTCTTGAAGCTGCACCGTTTGTGGTGGAGTTTTGCATCACGGTATGGAATCATAAGTGCCACATGGAGTCCCAAAAAAGTTACTCCGAGAAAACTGATGTGAAGTGGGAGCCATCTGACCCTGATTTCAAGCATAAGGATCTAGCCAAGCTAACCATATATGGCTTTCAGTCCGATGATAACTTCACAGGACACATCAGCCGTGTCATGGAGGCTGCTGTGAATATCAAGGAGGTATCTCTGCATGACAGGAAGGTGTGCAAGGTTTGCGCCGTCAAGTTTCCTCATGTTGAGGTTCATCCTTCGAGTTATCCACGGACCAGCGATGAGAAGGATTTGTTGAGAAATAAGATCACAGAGACGTTGCCGAAGGCTTCTCCTGCTGTGATTCACTTCCGCTCATAAGGTCAAGTTTTACAAATCAATAAATCATTCACGGCATTGCCATGATTTATCCTGTGTGTGGTTGGAAGGAGTCCCTGAACTCCAAAATCCAATTAGTAGCCACAGCGTCAGTATTTTCTGCTGATGAAGCTAGCTAAGCTTGTATTATTGCCTAATTGGCTGCCATGTAAGAAATGTAATATCTTTGCTACCAATTTGTTGGAACAACAACTCTTTTAACTATTTTGCTTGTTCATGTATCTTCTTTTAAGTGCTCTTTTTTTCTGCTGTGGTCGTGCAGTAAGTTGCCTGTGTTGAATACAGCCAATATTCAGTACGAGTAATGTTCTGTGTTTTTTTTCTGTCTTTCATACAGTATATGATAGCCACAGCAAAGTTTGCTGAGAATAACAGCATTGCTGGAAAAAGAAAAATACATGTAGAGAAAAAAAAAAGCATGCGCAATGTGGTGGTTGCCAGCGCCACTCTGCCGCCGAGATGGTCTCTGCCGATCAACCAGTTCATCATCGATCTCTGTACTTTGTGGTGAAATTCGTTGTGGTAGTGCATATAGATGTTGGGCTAGCGAAGCGTATTCAGATTCATCATTGATGGTCTCGATCACAAGATTTATCTGTCGTGATTTGGGGTTAGCGTCTTCGCATTAGATTTCCATTATATTCATATATGATCCGCTGGATTTTCGACGATGGGTTCATGTTCAGCATATGGGCCCCTGCACCGTACAGACCGCCGACCATGCCGCCACGACGGCACTTGTGGGAATACCGTAACTCCAACCGGGAAGTGGGCTCTTAGTTGGATTAAAGCTGAAATTGATATTTTTCTCTGGAAGTCTCATTGTGGATCACATGAGTACAGTAATCTCACAAGTACTCCTACTTGTGTAGTTGTGGTGTTTCACATGCCTCCTGGAGCGAACAATTTGTCGATTTTGCTGCATTCAAGATGTATATCATGGATTTTGCTACATGAACAGTTAAAGATCCGCGGCGCGCGCTCGTACAAGGACGAATTAATATAACAGCCGTTGAGTATCCTCGCATACACTTTGCTACGAATTTCAAAATCGACAAGAACACTTACCATCAGCCACACACAGGCCAAAGTTTCAGCAAGAAACCACCAAAAACAGGAAGATAGACAAACTGCAGCAACCCACATCAAGGAAATGAAAACATGGCCCAGACTACCGCAAATCTAGATATTCAGTCCAGGGAGAAAACCAGTTGAACACAAAAAACCATGACATAAGCTAGTGACAATCAGAGCAGTGATTGTTTATTTCTTGATACCACATCCAAAAGCCATCAGAACAAACAAATAACAGATTGGAAAAAAAAATCTGAGCAGCTTCCCTTTATTGAAGAATCATTTCAAGATAGAACATTTACAGAAACACAAGTGTGCAAGGAGAAAGTATGCGGCGGTTAGGTAGCTCCAGATCATTAGTTAGTGCTCGAATGACACAATTTCAGCAACATTTTCTTTACACCTGCGAGAGCTGTTGTGGACAATTTTATTTCATGGGAAGTTGTTCAGCCATTCCTAATTATGAACAGAAGTGCAACCGATGATACACTCATGATGCTAGTTATCAGGATACTACTGCACTATATGCACAGATGAGAAATCAGAGAGGCCCAAGAAGCTCAAATACCTTGCACTAATTCAGAAAGATACTAATTCAGCCATGTTTTCATTTGAGAAAGCCCGGGAACCATAGAGCATAAAATGAACTGCACTCAAATAAATTAGTTTGACACCCACAACTCATACATATTATCAATTTTGTGCAGATAATTATCTAAGCAGACATGAGCTCTGGGATTACTCTGTTTTTGCATGACAAGAAGTTTGCATGAAGAGTTGTCAACTTTGTGCAGATAATTATCTCAATGTATGATAACCTGATCGCAACAATCATTCGGCAGATCAAATTTTATTCCCGAAACCACCATCAACAACAAAAGACAGATGTCCTAGTATAGAGAGATGAAAACAAAATCTGTCTGGTCGAAACTATGTGTACAGCAGGGAAAACTGTGTATTGTTACTAGCTAGGAATTCAACACCTGATGCAAAAAAAAAGGCTAGGTTTCTAATGGCATGCCTAGATACAACGTTTATATTTCTAATGTTATAGGCATCAAACATAGTAAATCAAACAATTGTTCCTTTTCTCTATGGGAAATCAAACAATTATTCCTGGTCTTCCCCTAAAGCTGAACCTGTTGCATTTCTCGTACTGTGAGCCATACTAAATAGGCACAGAAAATTGACTACAAATTCATGGAAGCTGCAAACCTAATGGATGCTGAACTGCTAATTAACAGGATTTAAAAAAACAGCTAACAACATAGCAGAAAACCCAAAACCCAGCCATGGCAAATCAACCCACAAAATAAACTTGCAGATATGGGAAAACATAAGCACCATGATAGGTCAAACAGATACTACAAATTCTCAGTCAAAAGAGAAAAATGAGGTCAGGTGATATGTCATGCAAAATAGATCAAAAAAAGGATTGCAGGTAACCATAAGAACTTAGTCACTACAGATCAGAAGTTATATCATCATAGTATAGCTCAATTCAAC
This sequence comes from Aegilops tauschii subsp. strangulata, assembly GCF_002575655.3. Classification (NCBI taxonomy): domain Eukaryota; kingdom Viridiplantae; phylum Streptophyta; class Magnoliopsida; order Poales; family Poaceae; genus Aegilops; species Aegilops tauschii. The sequence continues at coordinate 485,966,840 of NC_053040.3, forward strand.
CTCCCAGAGCTAGTTCAAGACAACCTTATAGCAGTAGCACATTTCAACTCAAGCTAACAGAGTTTGTATTATTGAATTGAAAAGGCATCCTTCCCAGCATATCTCGCCTTGAAACTCGCGGTTGACTGAAATGTTGAAGACTTGTCCTACATAGGATCACACATTTTCATTACACATCATTAGTAGGAATTCAACAGAATTAACAATAACTAGAAAGAACCACCTTTGTGACATGCAAAATTTAGATTCACACAGCAATTTTTAATTTTGGATTGAAAGAACTTTGATGTGACAGGCAAAACACGCTTGCAACATTGTCTCCATTACAGCCAAAAGAGCAGCCTAACCAGCATAGGATCATCACTAGACCTCAAATACATTGGACTAAAACAGCCAAAGAAACTATCAGCCAACAAGACAGATTGAAACAAACTCTGATGCACTCAAAGGAATGATTCACACAACAAATATGAAAAACTCACCTGCTTTCGAAACTCTACAACATCCTCATATACCAAACTTAGACGTCCTTGGCAGCCATGCCGTTGAAGACACCTGCGCAATGAAGTCAAAAATATTAGGGAAAGAATCTCGTTACGTATTTAAGCACACAAAATTAGAGAATGGTCCTACCCGCAAACTCAATGTACTCAAGCGACGATAGGAACTCATGATGTGAAACCACATTAAAGGTAAATTCCTCGTGAAACAACAGCTCCAGGTCACCTTCAGAAAGTTCAAAGGGCTGCCCCTTTGCCCTTGGCTGAAACAGGTTCTCAAGTTCACCCTCGAAAAAGACGAACCCCTTTGCCTGAAACACGGACCTCCCTGTAGAGATAAGCAACAATATAATGTTTAACTCAAGACATAAACAAGAACTGGTAATAGATCCTTTAGACCTGCATCATTAAAAAACAGTTGAATTGTAAAGTGATTATAGCACTCTGCTACAGAATTATTTGGAGAAGATATATGTTAAACTGGTTTCTGACATAAATGAAAAAAAGTTCATGTCTTCATTATTTTAGAGATAATCTTTTCTTTTTCTTTTTTTTTTGGCTGCCGAGACTAATTTGAAGTTGGGATCTTACAGTAAGGTTCTAAAGATCAACCTATTAGAAAATTATTCCAACCACATGCATGTAAGAACTTCAAAATTTACGGATAATAGTATGTTAAATTTTTCTGGCCTCTGGTACTTATTTCACACGCTTTACAAGACTCCCGTATCTTCACACCAAAGTATTAGACTAGGGGTACGATGCTTGAAAAAGAAGTGCTTTTAGCTCATTGCTGGAATTGCTTGGTGGAAAAACTTGTATGAGATCAGCCTAATTGCAGGAATATGTTTGGACAGCCTATGACATTTGTCATAAGACTGTTAGCTCATTGTATGATTCATTGCAAATGTAAAGGTGGGATAAAATGTTAGTGGTGGATTTTATTGTTGGCAGCAACAACATGTTGTGTAGCAAAAAGCAATATTGGTGCTATAAACCAATCAAAAACATCATGTGCTAATTAATTCATTTAGCTACTTTATTGCTACGCCAATTTGATGCATGCATGGTCTTACTTGCTGCTCGACGAGCCCGATAGTTCCTGTTGTACTTCTTGGCTGTGGTAAACCTGGGGACCAAGGGAGCAGGTAGATCATGCATTGAATCTGCAATTTTACACATGTCAGGTCAAATTTGTGAGCTACTCCCTCCGTCCCATAACATAAGATCGTTTTGCAAGCTGTTTTAGCTTGCAAAACAATATTATATTATAGGAAGGAGGCAGTAGATCAAATAGAAAAGAACCCACAGTAGTAAAACTCGTTACCAGGCAGGACCGGGTAAAACATCGAGGTCCCAGCTCGATTGTCCTGCACCTGCTTCATCTTCACAAAGTAAAACATCGAGGTCCCAGCCAGATTGTCCTGCACTAGCTTCATCTTCACAAAGCCCTAAACAAGGGAAAGAAGGTGCTTATTTGCACTGGCTAGGATTCGATCCATTGAAATCTCGGTTAGAGGTGTCTGGGCTTGCCACCAGCCTAGATTTGTGCTCGCGCTGTCGATATTGTAAGAGAGAAGGAATAGGATCCAACACAAGTGTTCGATTGATCATGCTGTCAGGTACATATACAGTTACAACTTACAAGGCACAAACATGCAAACTCAATCGTGACTAACAACCTCCCTGTAGACTAGCTAGTGAGCTAAAGACTAGGGATGTTCAGTTAGAGAATACAACAGCATGCAGAGATAGTAATGGTTGCTTACAGATATATGAACCAAACAGAAGATGAGAAAAACACGGCGCAGAGCCACGGGAGCTCGCCCGCGAGCAGCCGAGCAGCCTTTTGGCGTGTGTGCGGGTGCTGCGGACGACGCGCATGTTGCGAGGATCACGTGCGCGCATGCGGGTATGCGTGTGCGGCGCGGCCAGAGTCATGAGCACGAGCTCGCCTCGGCGATGGCGGACGACGCCTTGTGCGCGTGTGTGTGTGGGTGCTCGCACGAGTAGACGCGTGCGTGTGAGGCGAGTGTGTGCGTCCCATGTTCGTGACGGGCGAGGAGATCGGCCCCTTTCGCCATGGCTAGGGCACGGGAACCAGGGGCGCGCGCGGGGGAGCGAAACCAGGTGCCGACCAGAGGCTGTGCGCGCGGGAATGCGCGCGCGTCGGCTTGCACTAGACGGCGGCTACCGAGAAATAAGGGCACGGGAGAGGGAGGAAGGAGATGCGGGGGCTCACCCAGGTCGCGGACGAGGTTGACGAGGTCGGTGGCGGATGCGGACCGACGGGGGCGAAGAGGAAGGAGGTCGCCGGAGTCGCGGGGAGGAAGGGAAGGGGGAGAGGAGGGGGGAAATGGATAGAGGGGCTAGGGTTTAGGGTTTGTGCGCGGCCTCTTGGAGTTGGAGCTCGAGTGGGAACGGTGTCCGTCTGATCAAGACCTCCACGCGATGGGTGGTGGATGGGAACGGTGTTCGTACAGGAGGAAGAAGGGGGTGTGTGAGATGGGCTGGGCCGTCTGGGTTGATTGTGTGTGTGTGCGTCTCCTGGCGAGTTGGGCCGGCCAAAACGAAAAGAGAGATAAGGAGCGACTGGCAATTCTTTAACTTTGTCTCAAAAAAAAATCCTTTAATTTTTTTTTACAGAAAATGCAAAAGAGGTTGTGTGGGAAATATTTGGGGGGCCATTGGAAATCAAAAGAAGCACAAATGAACTTGAAACAAGGTTAGCTGGTATATTGGGGATGTACCAACTCCACATAAATTATTCCATTATCATTGGACTTATATTTATTTTTCTACACATATAAATCCAATTAATTAGTTGTAGGAGTTTAAACTGAAAGTGTGTTATGGTGATTCCAGATTATAGGGAATATTCTTGAATCCGTGCACCGGCACAGGTTAGCTATTTTAGGATCATATTTAAATATGAAAATCGGTAACATTTCTTGTGTGTATTTCTTTAAGAATTTGAATATCTGGAAACATTATTGTGCTGCTTTTGAACAAATACTATTGAAAACATATAATATTTTTAATATTTTTAAGACTATACAAAACATATACTCCCTCGGTCCCATAATGTAAGACTTTTTTGGCACTAGTGTCAAAAAAACGTGTTACATTATGGGATGGAGGGAGTACTTTATTTTTATTTTTCAAAGACAATTGAAAACATATAATATTTTTATTTTTTGGATAGCATGTTCGTATTTATGCTCAGTAGTGGTTGTCTTATATAAGGTTTGTGAGACACATTTTGCTTAGCTTGTCTTATATACCACAGAGTAAATTTTAGGTTTTTGTTCAGAAAAACATTTTTAATGAAAAGCTTCTAATACATTGTACTCGGTTTCCTATGGTTATTTCATCTATTATTAATTGGTATAATTTGGCATTTACATGTGTGTCCATGGGATGAAATCAAAGTAATATCCCATGTTGCCATATTGAGTCATGCCTATTGATGGTGTAGTTGCACACCGGAGCATCCCATCACAAAGTCTCATGGACAGCGGAGGGCGCTTAATCATATTGATGTCGTTGTGAGAACCTGGCATGCAAAAGAAAGCATGCTACATCCACAAGTCCTTTGATGGTATGATGATGGCCTCTTTGGTGTGACCTCGGTAGTGCCGTTCAAATCTGTGTGGCATTTCTTCCATTTTTAGTGCATGGGATCGACTGGACCGAGTATACGTGGAAAACCTCTTGTTGATCCAATTGCCAATAACTTTTTCGTGTCTTCGACATTTGGTTCTCTCAAGTACTTAAGTCCAAACACCTTCACCATAATGTAGGAAAATTTCTCCATGGCCTCCATGTTGGGGAACGTAGTATTTCAAAAAAATAATCCTACGATCACGCAAGATCTATCTAGGAGAAGCATAGCAACGAGCGGGGAGAGTGTGTCCATGTATCCTCGTGGACCGAAAGCGGAAGCGTTTAGTAACACGGTTGATGTAGTCGAACGTCTTCGTGATCCAACCGATCCAAGCACCGAACTTACGGCACCTCCGCGTTCAGCACACGTTCAGCTCGATGACGTCCCTTGATCTCTTGATCCAGTTGAGGACGAGGGAGAGTTCTGTCAGCATGACGGCGTGGCGACGGTGATGATGAAGTTACCGGCGCAGGGCTTCGCCTAAGCACTATGATGATATGACCGAGGTGTGTAACTGTGGAGGGGGGCACCGCACACGGCTAAGAGAAGGCTTGGTGTGCCCCCTCCCCCGTATATAAAGGAGGGGAGGAGGAGGCGGCCGGCCTAGGGGGCACGCCATAGAGGGGAGTCCAACTAGGACTCCCAATCCTAGTTGGATTCCCTTTCCTTTTTCGGAGAGGGGGAAAGAGGGAAGCACTAGTAGAAAAAGGGTCAAATGTTCAGCTCATTAGTCCCAGTTTGAATTTGAGCCGGCACTAATGTGACCATTAGTGCCGGTTCCAACGGCTAGGCGGGCTGCTCTCATTAGTACCGGTTCGTTCCGTACTTTTAGCACCGGTTCGTTCCACGAGACGGTCCTAAAGAGAGTGGTGGCAGAATGTTGTCAGTCTGGGGCCCCTCTAGCACCTTTAGTAACGGTTCTTGCCACGAACCGGTACTAAAGGTCGTCCTATATAAACCCTTCGTCCACCCGCGCTCTGTTCTTCCCCCTTTCCCCTCTCCTCTCTATTCTTCCCTTCTTCCTCTCAAGCTCATCACAAATTTTGCCCAAATTTTGTCAAGATTTGAAGGCCCCCATCCATTCAAATGATCACAAAGGTTAGCAACTTTTTCCTTTCATCTCTCATTGCTAGATTAGCTCTTGCAATGGTTTATATAGTGATTAATTTGTGGGTTTTACTAATTTGGGAGGAATTATATGTGGTAGTATTTGATTTATATGCAATTTGAGGTCAAAATAACACTTAGTTTGCATATGTAGGTGTGGTTTACTTAGTGCCTTCTAAATCTCCGTCGTAACCACCGTCGATCGCCCGCACCGTCCCGTCGCCGGCACCACCTTGTGGTGAGCCTCTTGTTCTTATTTTTTTATATAAAAAATTCATGTTTGTGTGATTTGGATATATAGTTACTCGTAATTATCTTATCCGTACGTTGTTTGTTATACATAGTGCCATGGTTTTGATATCCGTCCCCGTCGGCCCTCGTCCGTGTTATGATTCGGATGTGGTATATTCTCTTTTAAAACTATTTGTTGCATTTCGTGTTTATGACAAATTATGCCCATCAAGTTGACATAGATATTTTTATCTAGGAGGTATGTGAACCGGAAATTCCAACCGACCCTATTGTCGAGAGGTTAAATTTTAGTTGAAAGAGAAAACGAGTATTTGAAAGAAAAATTGAAAACAATTGAGGGGGAGAAGATGGAACTGGAGTTGCATGTTGCCGATGTCGTCGATGATCACAAGATCAAGATGGAGAAAATGCGCTTGAAGATTAGAAAATACGCCATTGATAGTGAGGCTTGGTATCATTATGTTGTTGGATCAATTGTTACCTTAGTTGCGATCTTGATCACATTTGTTGTTGCATTTAAATGCTTTAGCTAGAGAGTTATTTGTTTGTTGCATTTAAGTGTTGTATGAACTTGTATTAATTTGGTCTTTTCGGTGTTGTGTAATGAAGATGAGCCGACAATGGATGTACGATGACCGATGCTCTCCCGAGTTCATTAATGGTGTGCATACTTTTCTGCTTGCGGCTGAGGCAAACAAGCGGGCGGATGGTTTTATGCCTTGTCCATGTGCTGGCTGTAACAATGATCACAATTACTCTAACTCAAGAACCATTCACATCCACCTGTTTGAGTCCGGTTTCATGCCCCACTATAATGTTTGGACCAAGCACGGAGAAAGAGGGGTTATGATGGAAGACAATGAAGAAGAAGAGGACGACGACAGCAATCCTGGACATGGGTTCCCTGAATACGATGATACAACAATGGGGGAAGAAGCTGAGCTGGCAATGGGGGAAGAAGCTGAGCCGACAATGCAGGAAGAAGCTGAAGAAGAGGCATCAGATGAGTCCGCTGATGATCTAGGTCGGGCCATTGCCGATGCAAAGAGAAACTGCGCAAGTGATTTGGAGAAGAAAGGGGGAAAGAGGGAAGGGAGAGGAAGAGGAGAAGGAAAGGGGGCGCGCCCCCCTCTCTAGTCCAATTCAGACTCCCTATAGGGAGGGGGCGCGGCTTCCCCTTGTGGGCTGCCTCCCCTCTTCCCTACGGCCCATGTAGGCCCAATCTTCCCCCGGGGGGTTCCGGTAACCTCCCGGTACTCCGAAAAAATGCCCGAATCACTCGGAACCATTTCGATGTCCGAATGCAACCTTCCAATATATGAATCTTTACCTCTCGACCATTTCGAGACTCCTCGTCATGTCCGTGATCTCATCCGGGTCTCCGAACAAACTTCGGTCATCAAATCACATAACTCATAATACAAATCGTCATCGAACGTTAAGCGTGCGGACCCTACGGGTTCGAGAACTATGTAGACATGACCGAGACACATCTCCGGTAAATAACCAATAGCGGAACCTGGATGATCATATTGGCTCCTACATATTCTACGAAGATCTTTATCGGTCAAACCACATAACAACATACGTAGTTCCCTTTGTCATCGGTATGTTACTTGCCCGAGATTCGATCGTCGGTATCATCATACCTAGTTCAATCTCGTTACCGGCAAGTCTCTTTACTCGTTCCGTAATGCATCATCCCGTGACTAACTCATTAGACACATTGCTTGCAAGGCTCATAGTGATGTGCATTACCGAGAGGGCCTAGAGATACCTCTCCGAAACACGGAGTGACAAATCCTAATATTGATCTATGCCAACTCAACAAACACCATCGGAGACACCTGTAGAGCATCTTTATAATCACCCAGTTACGTTGTGACGTTTGATAGCACACAAGGTGTTCCTCCAGTATTCAGGAGTTGCATAATCTCATAGTTAGAGGAACATGTATAAGTCATGAAGAAAGAAATAGCAATAAAACTAAACGATCATTATGCTAAGCTAACGGATGGGTCTTGTCCATCACATCATTCTCTAATGATGTGATCCCGTTCATCAAATGACAACACATGTCTATGGTGAGGAAACGTAACTATCTTTGATTAACGAGCTAGTCTAGTAGAGGCATACTAGGGACACTGTTTTGTCTATGTATTCACACATGTACTAAGTTTCCGGTTAATACAATTCTAGCATGAATAATAAACATTTATCATGATATAAGGAAATATAAATAACAACTTTATTATTGCCTCTAGGGCATATTTCCTTCAGTCTCCCACTTGCACTAGAGTCAATAATCTAGATTACATAGTGATGATTCTAACACCCATGGAGTCTTGGTGCTGAGCATGTTTTGCTCATGAGAGAGGCTTAATCAACGGGTCTGCAACATTCAGATCCGTGTGTATCTTGAAAATCTCTATGTCTCCCTCCTTGACTTGATCGCGGATGGAATTGAATCGTCTCTTGATGTGCTTGGTTCTCTTGTGAAATCTGGATTCCTTTGCCAAGGCAATTGCACCAGTATTGTCACAAAAGATTTTCATTGGACCCGATGCACTAGGTATTACACCTAGATCAGATATGAACTCCTTCATTTGCTGCTTCCGAAGCAGCTATGTACTCCGCTTCACACGTAGATCTCGCCACGAGGCTCTGCTTGGAACCGCACCAACTGACAGCTCCACCATTCAATATAAATATGTATCCGGTTTGTGACTTAGAGTCATCCGGATCAATGTCAAAGCTTGCATCGACGTAACCATTTACGACGAGCTCCTTGTCACCTCCATAAACGAGAAACATATCCTTAGTCCTTTTTAGGTATTTCAGGATGTTCTTGACCGCTGTCCAGTGATCCACTTGAAAGATCGAGGATGTCGCCTAGAGGGGGGGGGTGAATAGGCGCTTTAAAATAATTACGGTTTAGGCTTGAACAAATGCGGAATAAACCTAACGGTTAATTTGTCAAGCACAAAACCTAAAACAACTAGGATAACCTATGTGCACCAACAACTTATGCTAAGCAAGATAAACAACTATGTGATAGCAAGATATATAACAAGGAACACTACAACTATCACAAAGTAAAGTGCATAAGTAAAGGGGCTCGGGTAAGAGATAACCGAGGCACGCGGAGACGACGATGTATCCCGAAGTTCACACCCTTGCGGATGCTAATCTCCGTTTGGAGCGGTGTGGAGGCACAATGCTCCCCAAGAAGCCACTAGGGCCACCGTAATCTCCTCACGCCCTCGCACAATGCAAGATGTCGTGATTCCACTAAGGGACCCTTGAGGGCGGTCACCGAACCCGTACAAATGGCAACCCTTGGGGGCGGTCACCGAACTCGTACACTTTGGCAACCCTTGGGGGTGGTCACCGGTACCCGTCAAATTGCTCGGGGCGATCTCCACAACCTAATTGGAGACCCCGACGCTTTCCCGGAGCTTTACACCACAATGATTGAGCTCCGAACAACACCAACCGTCTAGGGCGCCAAGGCACCCAAGAGGAACAAGCTTTAGGGTGTCCAAACACCCAAGAGTAACAAGCTCAAGGGTACCAAGCACCCAAGAGTAATAAGCTTCTCAACTTGTAACTTCCACGTATCACGTGGAGAACTCAAACCGATGCACCAAATGCAATGGCAAGGGCACACGGAGTGCCCAAATCCTTCTCTCTCAAATCCCACCGAAGCAACTAATGCTAGGGAGGAAGATGAGAGGAAGAACAAGAAGGAGAACACCAAAAACTCCAAGAACTAGATCCAAGGGATTCCCCTCACATAGAGGAGAAAGTGATTGGTGGAAATGTGGATCTAGAGCTCCTCTCTCTTTTCCCTCAAAAACTAGCAAGAATCCATGGAGGGATTGAGAGTTAGCAAGCTCGAAGAAGGTCAACAATGGGGGGAGAACACGAGCTCAAAGGATAAGGTTCATTGGGGAAGAAGACCCCCTTTTATAGGTGGGGAAAAATCCAACCGTTATGCTCACAGCCCGCACTGAGCGGTACTACCGCTCGTCCTCATGGTACTACCGCTAGGGGTAGCGGTACTACCGCTAAGGGTAGCGGTACTACTGCTTGCGAGCGGTACTAAAAAAATACATCCGTGCCTACCACCGCTGGACTTGTGACGAGTTTTTGGTCCGGAGCAGAAGTAGCCACGGAAGTAGTCGCGGTAGTACCGCTCCCAATAGCGGTAGTAAAAAATTACATCCGCTCCTGTCCGCGGTAGTACCGCTGCAGCCTTTTCAGAACACCAAAACTACCACAACTTCTGCAAACGGACTCTGAAATTGATGAAACCAAGTTTGTTGGAAAGATAGCGACAAGGGCTAACACAATCTTGATAGAAATAACAATAAGAAGCAAATTAGAAAAGGCCCAAAATAAAATGGTGAGAAGCCTTCCTCGAATAAGACCGGTAAAACCTCCAACACCTAAAACGCAATAGAAGAAGCATGTGAACTCCATTTTCGATGAACTCAAGCTTGTCATCAAGATGACCATAAGCTCTAAGACTCACAAAGAGAACCAAACAAGAACCAAGAAACATGATGCAAGGATGCAATGGTTTGAGCTCTCTACTAACGATACGATCAAGCTACCAACTTGAGAGCCCCCCTTGATAGTACGGCAAACGATCCTATAACCCGGTCTCCCAGCTACCACCATGAGACCGGTAAAATAGAAAACCTATCAAGGGCAAACCTTTGCCTTGCACATGGTCCACTTGAGCCAGATGATGACGATCTTGACTCCCTCAAGTTGGACCACCTTTCTTGATTGCGTTGGCTTGATGAAGACTAGATGATTGCTCCCCCATAGTCCACTATGGGTGAGCCACTCTTCGGCACATCTTCACAACTCCATTGACACCATAATGGATGGCAAGTTTCAAGCACTTGATCTCTTCGTGATGCTACGCTTGAACTTGCACACGACAATCTTGATGACGATCAACACTTGATGTCATCCTTTCCATGGGTTGTATGATATCTTCTTCTTGACGCAAGCCCATGGACACGTACCTATCCCCACATAGAACTCTCACATAGACCATGGGTTAGTACACAAAGTGCAATGGACAATGCTTACCATAGCATGGGATCACTTGATCCCTCTCGGTACATCTTCTACGCTTTGTGATTTGATCAACTTGATTCACTCTTGACTTAGTCTTGATCAACCTTGAATCTTTCGAACTCTCTTCATTTGGATGATGTCTTGAAGGTAAACATGAATGATCACACAATCTTCTTCTTCAAGACATGCTTGCAATAAGCTCAACACTCACATAACCAATCTTTCGATAATTCCTTAATAGCACCTTGATCAACTCATAAACTCCTTGAAACCAACACATGGACTTCAAGAAGAGCCTATGGACAAATCCTTCAAATATAACTCAATGCAACCATTAGTCCATAGAGAGTGTCATCAATTACCAAAACCACACATGGGGGAACCGCATGTCCTTTCAATCTCCCCCATTTTGGTAATTGATGACAATCACTTTCAAGAGAGTTTATATAAGGAATTATGCATCACCATGCATGTGCATGAGATGAAAAGTCTAAGAAACAAAACCAAAGCAAGAGGAGATAACTCTCTAACCTTCTCCACAAAACTCTTTGAAACTTCTCCCCCATTGGCATCGATTGCCAAAATGGGCGAAAAGCTTAGAAGGCCAATATAATATGCGGTCCTCCATAAATAGTGTATTTCTCAACAAGAGAGTGGAATGCAATACACATATCCAACGGTAAATACTTGGAGGAAGACAAAATATATTGAGGCCCAAAGATTGCAAAAGAATGATATGCCACAAAGACATAACAAAGAGAGAAACAAGCAATCAAGCAATCAAAAGATACCAATTGAAGCAACCTATCAAAAGATACCAATTGAACCAACTAGACCAATGATCCTACGTGCCACATGAATAAAAGATGTTATGATATGAGCAAAGGAGTGTTATAGAGAAACTAGAGAAGCTCCCCATGATTTGTGCACAATTTAGTTTTGTAATTGGATACACCGAGCACAAAATAGGATCGTCACTCCCCCAAGATCAATAGAACCTCACGACAAGTGTAAGAGAGCAATGGAGTGTTCTAAAGACACTAGTGAAGCTCCCCATGATTTGTGCAATCCTTAGAATATTTGCATTAGGATACCAAGTGCACAAAATAGGATCATCACTCCTCGAAAATCAATAGAAACTCACAACAAGTGTAAGTGAGCAAGTAGGAAACAAATCCTAGCACAAGCAACAAACACATGGTTGAGCAACATGTAAAAGAGGCAACTTAAGAATAGGCTCAACCAAAATGATGTGTGTGAGTCATGGCAAAGCACTTGAGAAGACTAAAATAAGGATGAGCATTAAGCATCAACATAGTCTTGGATAAATGAGATACATGGTGCATGACATGTCCTCCCCACACACACCCAGCAAATGGGTTCACAAGCACACTAAATATGCAAAATGAAAAACCAACACTTGTGACAACCCATGGTGAAGATAGAAAGCGAAAGCCTCATCAAGACGAGGGATACCAATTAGATGGCAAGCCTCGTCAAGACAAGCATGAGGAGAATGATCTTCACCACACAAGAGTGCAACAAGATGCAACGAGAAATGACCCGCACTCAAGGCACACACTTTCACGGAGCTACCAAAGAAATAACATGAGAAAGAACCGGTGGACGTGAAAGAAAGGGATATCAACTAGAGATGTAACTTATCTCAAGTGTATAAGATTCTAGGTAGATGAAAATCATGATGATATCAATCCACAAGGAAGGATATACACACAAAATAGTTACAAAAAGGAAGGAACAAGATATCCACAAGGAAGTCATAAATATACCAATAAGAAATTTGCTTGAGAGCATAGCACATGGCTAGATATGGTCTTATTGTATATAAATGAATTCCAACCACACGAACATCAAAGACATCACAACTAGCAACAAGAGATCATTGTTGGGATGCTTTGAGAAAGAAAACAAGTATCACAAGAAAGAATGAAAAACATGCCATGATGCATGATAACCCACAAGTATAGGGGATCGCAACAGTTTTCGAGGGTAGAGTATTCAACCCAAATTTATTGATTCGACACAAGGGGAGCCAAAGAATATTCTCAAGTATTAGCAATTGAGTTGTCAATTCAACCACACCTGGATAACTTAATATCTGCAGCAAAGTATTTAGTAGCAAAGTAATATGATAGTAATGGTAACAGTAACAAAAGTAACGGTAGCAAAAGTAATATTTTTGGTGTTTTATAGTGATTGTAATAGTAGCAACGGGTAAGTAAATAAGCGAAGAACAATATGCGAAAAGCTCGTAGGCATTGGATCGGTGATGGAGAATTATGCCGGATGCGGTTCATCATGTAACAGTCATAACATAGGGTGACACAGAACTAGCTCCAATTCATCAATGTAATGTAGGCATGTATTCCGAATATAGTCATACGTGCTTATGGAAAAGAACTTGCATGACATCTTTTGTCCTACCCTCCCGTGGCAGCGGGGTCCTAATGGAAACTAAGGGATATTAAGGCCTCCTTTTAATAGAGTACCGGAACAAAGCATTAGCACATAGTGAATACATGAACTCCTCAAACTATGGTCATCACCGGGAGTACTCCCGATTATTGTCACTTCGGGGTTGTCGGATCATAACACATAGTAGGTGACTATAGACTTGCAAGATAGGATCAAGAACACACATATATTCATGAAAACATAATAGGTTCAGATCTGAAATCATGGCACTCGGGCCCTAGTGACAAGCATTAAGCATAGCAAAGTCATAGCAACATCAATCTCAGAACATAGTGGATACTAGGGATCAAACCCTAAAAAAACTAACTCGATTACATGATAGATCTCATCCAACCCATCACCGTCCAGCAAGCCTACGATGGAATTACTCACGCACGGCGGTGAGCATCATGAAATTGGTGATGGAGGATGGTTGATGATGACGACGGCGACGAATCCCCCTCTCCGGAGCCCCGAACGGACTCCAGATCAGCCCTCCCGAGAGGTTTTAGGGCTTGGCGGCGGCTCCGTATGGTAAAACGCGATGAATCCTTTTCTCTGATTTTTTCCTCCCCGAAAGCAAATATATAGAGTTGGAGGTCGGAGGAGCTCTAGGGGGCCCACGAGGTATGGGGGCGCGCCCTAGGGGGGAGGGCGCGCCCTCCACCCTCGTGGCCAGGGTGTGGGCCCCCTGGTCTTCATCTTTTGCAAGGATTTTTTATTATTTCCAAATAGACGTTCCATGGAGTTTCGGGTCATTCCGAGAACTTTTGTTTCTGCACATAAATAACACCATGGAAAGTCTGCTGAAAATAGCGTCAGTCCGGGTTAGTTCCATTCAAATCATGCAAGTTAGAGTCCAAAACAAGGGCAAAAGTGTTTGGAAAAGTAGATACGATAGAGACGTATCAATGCAACCTACACAAGGTTGATGCAAGAAATGAGTACATGAAGAAGAAGATGATACTTGTTACCGAGATATCAATGGAAGGATGTAGTAGATACCAGTTAAAGGTGGATATTAGTTCATTGATCATCCTAGCTTGACTCCAGTAAGCACATGGTGACACCACCTTCCTTGTGAGTGAGCCGAGCGTCCAATGCATCTCCACTTGTTCCTAGAACAACAACACAAACAAAATGGTACCCAAACTCTTTGGGAGCAAAGAGCTAGAAAAACCAACAATACATAGAACAAACTCCACATAAATATGTGCATATAGATAAGGAAATGAAATTCATGCACATCTCAACCAATTTGAGACTTGGTGGAGTTTCCCTTATATATTGGGTCAAAGAAAGAAAGCATGCCAAGGAAACTACATGAAGTTAATATGCATGCTCAAGACTTTCAAGAACCGATACCAATGACAAAGAAATGCCAAGTGAAGAAAAGATACCAAATGAATAAATCATCGCTTGGAGGATATCCATAACAGATACATCGAGGAATGAGATATTCATTCATACACACTAAATAAAAGGTATCAAACTCCCAAAAGAGAGGATGGTTCCAAAAAAACCAAGCTCTCTACAAAGTTTCATGATGGCACAAAGTACCAAAAATAAAACGGCTTGCCTTCCACCAACACACACTTGATAAGGATCACAAGATGAGTGTTTTATAGAAAATAGGATAGCTCCCCCAAGACTAGTGCATTATAGAGAATTTGCATTTGAATAAAAAATGCACAAGGTGGGATCACCACTTTCACTATATCTAGAAAACACTAGACAAGATCAAGAAATAAACAAGATCCACAAGTGGTATGGTAGACAAAGGGAGTTGATACATTCCTAAGCAAGAGATAAGGCAAATAAAAGCAAAGGCCAATGTAAAGATGATCAATAATCTACCACACATAAGTGAGTACCAATTGCCAAAAGACAAGAAGTATTTGGAAATAATTCCCGTTGGTAGATAGCAAGGATATCCAACATCATCTTCACACCCGACACAAGCAAAATGCAACTTGTAGAGCTAACATGCCACCTAGGGAAAAGATAATTTACAATATCAATTCTAGGTGACAATATCTCAAATGTACACATTTTCTAGGCTTGTAATATGCACATAGCATATTACTCCCCCATAATGTGATACCAATAAAAACTTAACAAGAGGCAATAAGAGGATCCAACAAGAGATAATTAATGGACTATTTAGAATTTGAATTTCTCATGAGAAGACATACCACATAGCGACTAGATAATCTTGAAATATTAATACTAGATGGTATTCCTCATGCACACACATTTATAGGATTGTGAGGTGCACAAAGCACATCACTTCTCCATAATGGGATATTCCATTAATCTCTCACAAGAGCCAACTAAGAAATAAACAAGATGCAAAAGGCTCAACGCATGACACACACGTACATGATGTGCAAACCAACACACACATACTTGATTGCTCAAGATAATCAAGTTGGAAGCACAACATATACAAACACATGCAAGGAACGAAACCAAACATGCAAAGGGGCAAGTAACTATCAATGTAAACACTTTAATCACGAGTTACCGCAAGGAGGAACATTGGATATAAGATAGAAACTTGATAATCCGAATGACTTGGCTTGAGACAATAAGAATGATGAAGTCCCCTTAATTCTTCATAATGTAGCCAAGTCTCCAATGACCTCCAACAACACCTATTGATCAATTCTGAGCTAGTTGGTCCCCAACCAAGTTGGGTCCTAAGAGGTTAGTCACAATAGGCTTGGCAACCCAAATGGTTCTTTTCTTGACACCACTTTGAGTACCAACAAACTTGGCAAACACATTGCCAACCTTATCCTTCCCAAGAGAATAGATATCATCAATAATAATTGGGTTGGATAAGTTGCCACTAGTGCATGAAGAAGCGAGGTGACCTTTCTCACGACATAGGTAGCAACGTCTACTCTTCACTTTCTTCTCCCTTGATTTCTCAACTTGGGAAGCATTAGCTCGAGTTTTCTTGGGAAGAGGCATTTCTTCAACTTGTGGTTGAGCATGAGATTGAACTTGTGGCCGCTTCCCTTGTTGCTTGTCACTAATGGTCTTCTTCCTCAATGGGCAAGATCTCACATGATGCCCTTCAATTTTGCACTTGAAGCAAACAATCTTGGCCGAATTCTTGACTTGTTCTTGGCCCTTATTCTTGTTCATCTTGGACTTCTTCTTCTTAATGGAGTTGAATCCAAGTCCACCTTTGTCATTGGGGGATTTTTGCACACTCAAGATATTGTTGAGTGTGGATTTCCCTTCATGACTCTTTTCCAAGTCTTTCTTCAAAGAAGTGACTTGGGCCTTGAGCTCTTTGATTTCCTCTACATGGTTAGTCTCAACACAAGTACTAGAGGAAGTATAAGCTTCATCGTTAGAGCAAGAAGGCAAGGAAGGTAATTCATCACAAGATGTACCAATATTGTGAGTAGATGAATTACAAGGACTAGCACATGGCAATATAGCATTTTGGCTAGAGGTAGTGCCTTGCTAGATGTTACCTTAGTGATCATAGCCTCATGAGCCATCCTTAGCACATTATGGGAAACTAGAAGATCATCATGAGAGCTTGTGAGCTTTACATGATTTTCTTCCAACATCCCATAATTGCTAGATAGCAACTTAAGTTGAGCCCTTAGCTCAACATTCTCCTTCAGTATGGATGCTTCACAAGAGATAGAGTTATTAGCACAAGCATCATCATTAACAACAAGAGGAGAAGACAACTTGGCAAGCTCTTTTGAATATGAAGCTTTAAGTTGAGCATGAGACTCGGTGAGTTTGATGAACTCACTCTTAATGACCCTTGAGCCATTTTCGAGGTGCTCAAAGTCCTCAAGGAGTTTAGCATGCGCAACTTCAAACTCCTCATTTTTAGTTTCAAAATCATTTGCCACCTCAAGAGCTCTATCACGAGATTCCCTCACTCTAGATAATTCTAGAGCAAAAGTCTCCTCAAGAGATTCCTTGGTGGTTTGTTCAAGTTCTAGAGCTTGATAGAGGTCCGCAATCTCATTAGCGTAATCACGCTCATGACCTTCCATTTTATCAATGGTGACCTCATGCTCCTCAAGACGAGATTCCAACTCATCAATATATTTCTTGCCCTCCATAGCAATTGACATGATTTCCATGAAGTTGGAACGAGCAATTTTATTCTTATGAAGAGCTTTAAAAATCATTTCCCCCTTAATTTTTAAGGAGGCAACATCATCATTCTCTTCATCATAATCAACATCATCATCACTCTTGCCATAATCAATATCATCACAAGATATATTGGGATTCAAAGTGGGAGATACCTTTGAAGCCTTGGCCATAAGGCAAAATGCAATAGATGATGATTTAGGATCCCTTGAAGCACCATCCAAGACCACATATTGTTCCATGGAGTGTTGGGTTTCCTCTACATTGTTAGCACAACAACTCGAGGAAATACATGCATTTTCATCATGGCAACAAGATATAGCAAGCATATCATCATGATATTTAGTCAAGCAATTTCTACATGATATGCAAGGACTATCAACACAAGCATGTGAAACGTTTGGAGTGCTCGAAGTGCTAAAGTCCAAAGATGAAGCATTGCAATAAGAAAGTGATGAAGGATTATCAACAATGAGCCCACTATCATCATTGCAATGAACACCACTACTCACCATGTCATTACCTTGTGGAAAACCACATGTAGGTGAAGTAGAAGAAGTTGAGAACACAACACGGACGGAGGTGGAGGGAGAACAATCATCCCCACAAAACTTGGACACACCATATTTATCTTGAAGCTTTGTCCACAACTCATGAGCATCCCGGAACGGCATGAGTTGAAATATAACTACATTGCTCAAAGCATCGAAAAGCACATTAGAAGCTTGAGCATTGAGATAAGAGTTTTTCTCATCCTCTAAAGATAATCTTAGGGGATCCTTTGGAGGAGAAAACCCATATCTACAATTCGCTCTAAATTTGGGTCCATGACCCTAAAGAGATTAAGCATGCGAATTACCCAAACATCAAAATTTGTGCCATCGAAACTAAGAGTGTCAAAGAATCCTAATCCCCTAGTCGACATCTTTACTCTCTAGGCGGTTAAGCCTAACAAAGAGATACGAGGCTCTGATACCAATTGAAAGATCGAGGATGTCGCCTAGAGGGGGGTGAATAGGCACTTTAAAATAATTACGGTTTAGGCTTGAACAAATGCGGAATAAACCTAACGGTTAATTTGTCAAGCACAAAACCTAAAACAACTAGGCTAACCTATGTGCACCAACAACTTATGCTAAGCAAGATAAACAACTATGTGATAGCAAGATATATAACAAGGAACACTACGGCTATCACAAAGTAAAGTGCATAAGTAGAGGGGCCCGGGTAAGAGATAACCGAGGCACGCGGAGACGATGATGTATCCCGAAGTTCACACCCTTGCGGATGCTAATCTCCGTTTGGAGCGGTGTGGAGGCACAATGCTCCCCAAGAAGCCACTAGGGCCACCGTAATCTCCTCACACCCTCGCACAATGCAAGATGCCGTGATTCCACTAAGGGACCCTTGAGGGCGGTCACCAAACCCGTACAAGTGGCAACCCTTGGGGGCGGTCACCGAACCCGTACACTTTGGCAACCCTTGGGGGCGGTCACCAGTACACGTCAAATTGCTCGGGGCGATCTCCACAACCTAATTGGAGACCCCCGATGCTTGCCCGGAGCTTTACACCACAATGATTGAGCTCCGAACAACACCAACCGTCTAGGGCGCCAAGGCACCCAAGAGGAACAAGCTCTAGGGTGTCCAAACACCCAAGAGTAACAAGCTCAAGGGTACCAAGCACCCAAGAGTAATAAGCTTCTCAAATTGTAACTTCCACGTATCACGTGGAGAACTCAAACCGATGCACCAAATGCAATGGCAAGGGCACACGGAGTGCACAAATCCTTCTCTCTCAAATCCCATCGAAGCAACTAATGCTAGGGAGGAAGATGAGAGGAAGAACAAGAAGGAGAACACCAAGAACTAGATCCAAGGGATTCCCCTCACATAGAGGAGAAAGTGATTGGTGGAAATGTGGATCTAGAGCTCCTCTCTCTTTTCCCTCAAAAACTAGCAAGAATCCATGGAGGGATTGAGAGTTAGCAAGCTCGAAAAAGGTCAACAATGGGGGAAGAACACGAGCTCAAAGGATAAGATTCATTGGGGAAGAAGGCCCCCTTTTATAGGTGGGGAAAAATCCAACCGTTATGCTCACAGCCCACACCTCACGGTACTACCGCTCGTCCTCACGGTATTACCGCTAGGGGTAGCGGTACTACCGCTAAGGGTAGCGGTACTAAAAAAATACATCCGTGCCTACCACCGCTGGACTTGTGACGAGTTTTTGGTCCGGAGCGGAAGTAGCCACGGAAGTAGCCGCGGTAGTACCGCTCCAAGTGGTAGTACCGCTCCCAAGAGCGGTAGTAAAAAATTACATCCGCTCCTACCGGTGCAGCCTTTTCAGAACACCAAAACTACCACAACTTCTGCAAACGGACTCCGAAATCAATGAAACCAAGTTTGTTGGAAAGCTAGCGACAAGGGCTAACACAATCTTGATAGAAATAACAATAAGAAACAAATTAGAAAAGGCCCAAAATAAAATGGTGTGAACCCTTCCTCGAATAAGACCGGTAAAACCTCCAACACCGAAAACGCAATAGAAGAAGCATGTGAACTCCGTTTTCGATGAACTCAAGCTTGTCATCAAGATGACCATAAGCTCTAAGACTCACAAAGAGAACCAAACAAGAACCCAAAAACATGATGCAAGGATGCAATGGTTTGAGCTCTCTACTAATGATACGATCAAGCTACCAACTTGAGAGCCCCCCTTGATAGTACGGCAAACGATCCTATAACCCGGTCTCCCAACTACCACTATGAGACCGGTAAAATAGGAAACCTATCAAGGGCAAACCTTTGCCTTGCACATGGTCCACTTGAGCTAGATGATGATGATCTTGACTCCCTCAAGTTGGACCACCTTTCTTGATTGTGTTGGCTTGATGAAGACTAGATGATTGCTCCCCCATAGTCCACTATGGGTGAGCCACTCTTCGGCACATCTTCACAAGTCCATTGACACCATAATGGATGGCAAGTTTCAAGCACTTGATCTCTTCGTGATGCTACGCTTGAACTTGCACACGACAATCTTGATGACGATCACCACTTGATGTCATCCATTCCATGGGTTGTATGATATCTTCTTCTTGACGCAAGCCCATGGACACGTACCTATCCCCACATAGAACTCTCACATAGACCATGGGTTAGTACACAAAGTGCAATGGACAATGCTTACCATACCATGGGATCACTTGATCCCTCTTGGTACATCTTCTACGCTTTGTGAGTTGATCAACTTGATTCACTCTTGACTTAGTCTTGATCAACCTTGAATCTTTCGAACTCTCTTCATTTGGATGATGTCTTGAAGGTAAACATGAATGATCACACAATATTCTTCTTCAAGACATTCTTGCAATAAGCTCAACACTCACATAACCAATCTTTGGATAATTCCTTAATAGCACCTTAATCAACTCATAAACTCCTTGAAACCAACACATGGACTTCAAGAAGAGCCTATGGACAAATCCTTCAAATATAAATCAAGGAAACCATTAGTCCATAGAGAGTGTCATCAATTACCAAAACCACACATGGGGGCACCGCATGTCCTTTCACCACTCCTGGATTACATTGGTACCTCCCTGCTAAACTAATAGCAAGGCACACATCAGGTCTGGTACACAGCATTGCATACATGATATAACCTATGGCTGAGGCATAGGGAGTGACTTTCATTTTCTCTCTATCTTCTGCGGTGGTCGGGCATTGAGTCTGACTCAACTTCACACCTTGTAACACGGGCAAGAACCCTTTCTTTGACTGATCCATTTTGAACTTCTTCAAAACTTTATCAAGGTATGTGCTTTGTGAAAGTCCAATTAAGTGTCTTGATCTATCTCTATAGATCTTGATGCCTAATATATAAGCAGCTTCACCGAGGTCTTTCATTGAAAAATTATTATTCAAGTATCCTTTTATGCTATTCAGAAATTCCGTATCATTTCCGATCAACAATATGTTGTCCACATATAATTTCAGAAATGCTACAGAGCTCCCACTCACTTTCTTGTAAATACAAGCTTCTCCAAAAGTCTTTATAAAACCATATGCTTTGATCACACTATCAAAGCGTATATTCCAACTCCGAGAGGCTTGCACCAGTCCATAAATGGATCGCTGGAGCTTGCACACTTTGTTAGCACCTTTTGGATCGACAAAACCTTCTAGTTGGATCATATACAACTCTTCTTTAAGATATCCATTAAGGAATGTAGTTTCGACATCCATTTGCCAGATTTCATAAAATGTGGCAATTTGCTAACATGATTCGGACAAACTTAAGCATCGCTATGGGCGAGAAGGTCTCATCGTAGTCAACTCCTTGAACTTGTCGAAAACCTTTCGCAACAAGTCGAGCTTTGTAGACAGTAACATTACCGTTAGCATCAGTCTTCTTCTTGAAGATCCATTTATTCTCTATGGCTTGCCGATCATCGAGGAAGTCAACCAAAGTCCATACTTTGTTCTCATACATGGATCCCATCTCAGATTTCATGGCCTCAAGCCATTTCGCGGAATCTGGGCTCATCATCGCTTCCTCATAGTTTGTAGGTTTGTCATGGTCAAGTAACATGACTTCCAGAACAGGATTACCGTACCACTCTGGTGCGGATCTTACTCTGGTTGACCTACGAGGTTCGGTAGTAACTTGATCAGAAGTTTCATGATCATCATCATTAGCTTCCTCACTAATTGGTGTAGGAATCACCGGAACTGATTTTTGTGATGAACTACTTTCCAATTCGGGAGAAGGTACAATTACCTCATCAAGTTCTACCTTCCTCCCACTCACTTCTTTCGAGAAAAACTCCTTCTCTAGAAAGGATCCATTCTTAGCAGCGAATATATTGCCTTCGGATCTGTGATAGAAGGTGTACCCAACAGTCTCCTTTGGGTATCCAATGAAGACACATTTCTCCGATTTGGGTTCGAGCTTATCAGGTTGAAGTTTTCTCACATAAGCACCGCAGCCCCAAACTTTAAGAAACGACAACTTGGGTTTCTTGCCAAACCATAGTTCATATGGTGTCGTCTCAACGGATTTAGATGGTGCCCTATTTAACGTGAATGCAGCCATCTCTAAAGCATAACCCCAAAATGATAGCGGTAAATCAGTAAGAGACATCATAGATTGCACCATATCTAATAAAGTGCGGTTACGACGTTCGGACACACCATTACGTTGTGGTGTTCCAGGTGGCATGAGTTGCAAAACTATTCCACTTTGCTTCAAATGAAGACCAAAATCATAACTCAAATATTCACCTCCACGATCAGATCATAGAAATTTTATTTTTTTGTTACGATGATTTTCCACTTCACTCTGAAATTCTTTGAACTTTTCAAATGTTTCAGACTTATGTTTCATCAAGTAGATATACCCATATCTGCTCAAATCATATGTGAAGGTTAGAAAATAATGATACCCGCCGCGAGCCTCAACACTCATCGGACCGCATACATCAGTATGTATTATTTCCAACAAGTCTGTTGCTCGCTCCATTGTTCCAGAGAACGGAGTCTTAGTCATCTTTCCCATGAGGCATGGTTCGCAAGCATCAAGTGATTCATAATCAAGTGATTCCAAAAGTCCATCAGCATGGAGTTTCTTCATGCGCTTTACACCAATATGACCTAAACGGCAGTGCCACAAATAAGTTGCACTATCATTATTAACCTTGCATCTTTTGGCTTCAATATTATGAAAATGTGTATCACTACAATCGAGATTCAACAAAAACAAACCAGTCATTAAGGGTGCATGACCATAAAAGATATTACTCATATAAATAGAACAACCATTATTCTCTGATTTAAATGAATAATCATCCCGCATCAAACAAGATCCAGATATAATGTTCATGCTTAATGCGGCACCAAATAACAATTATTCAGGTCCAAAACTAATACCGAAGGTAGATGTAGAGGTAGCGTGCCGACGGCGATCACATCAACTTTGGAACCATTTCCCATGCGCATCGTCACCTCGTCCTTAGCCAATCTTCGTTTAATCCGTAGCCCTTGTTTCGAGTTGCAAATACGAGCAACAAAACCAGTATCAAATACACAGGCGCTATTATGAGCATTAGTAAGGTACACATCAATAACATGTATATCAAATATACCTTTCACTTTGCCATCCTTCTTATCCGCCAAATACTTGGGGAAGTTCCGCTTCCAGTGACCAGTCCCTTTGCAGTAGAAGCACTCGGTCTCATGCTTAGGTCCAGACTTGGGCTTCTTCACTTGAGCAGCAACTTGCTTGCTGTTCTTATTGAAGTTCCCCTTCTTCCCTTTGGCCTTCTTCTTGAAACTAGTGGTCTTGTTAACCATCAACACTTGATGCTCCTTCTTGATTTCTACCTCCGAAGCCTTTAGCAT
The DNA here is from genome assembly GCF_002575655.3 of Aegilops tauschii subsp. strangulata. NCBI lineage: Eukaryota > Viridiplantae > Streptophyta > Magnoliopsida > Poales > Poaceae > Aegilops > Aegilops tauschii. Next base: position 485,990,483 of record NC_053040.3, read on the forward strand.
CGCGAATAGCTCGGGAATTGTCTTATCCATCCCTTGCATATTATAGTTCATCACGAAGCTTTTGTAGCTTGGTGGCAGTGATTGAAGAACTCTGTCAATGACACTATCATCAGGAAGATTAACTCCTAGTTGAGTCAAGTGGTTGTGGTAACCAGACATTCTGAGTGTATGTTCACTGACAGAACTATTCTCCTCCATTTTGCAGCTATAGAACTTATTAGAGACTTCATATCTCTCAATTCGGGCAATTGCTTAAAATATTAACTTCAACTCCTGGAACATCTCATATGCTCCATGACGTTCAAAACATCGTTGAAGTCCCGAATCTAAGTCGTAAAGAATGGCACACTGAACTATCGAGTAGTCATCAGCTTTGCTCTGCCAGACATTCATAACGTCCGGAGTTGCTCCTGCAGCGGGTCTTGCACCTAGCGGTGCTTCCAGGACATAATTATTCTGTGCAGCAATGAGGATAATCCTCAAGTTACGGACCCAGACCGTGTAGTTGCTACCATCATCTTTCAACTTAGCTTTCTCTAGGAACCCATTAAAATTCAAAGGAACGGTAGCACGGGCCATTGCTCTACAACAACATAGACATGCAAAATACTATCAGGTACTAAGTTCATGATAAATTAAAGTTCAATTAATCATATTACTTAAGAACTCCCACTTAGATAGACATCTCTCTAGTCATCTAAATGATCACGTGATCCATATCAACTAAACCATGTCCGATCATCACGTGAGATGGAGTAGTTTTCAATGGTGAACATCACTATGTTGATCATATCTACTATATGATTCACGTTCGACCTTTCGGTCTCAGTGTTCCGAGGCCATATCTGCATATGCTAGGCTCGTCAAGTTTAACCCGAGTATTCTATGTGTGCAAAACTGGCTTGCACCCGTTATATGTGAACGTAGAGCTTATCACACCCGATCATCACGTGGTGTCTCGGCACGACGAACTGTAGCAACGGTGCATACTCATGGAGAACACTTATACGTTGAAATTTAGTGAGAGATCATCTTATAATTCTACCGCTATACTAAGCAAAATAAGATGCATAAAAGATAAACATCACATGCAATCAAAATAAGTGATATGATATGGCCATCATCATCTTGTGCCTTTGATCTCCATCTCCAAAGCACCGTTATGATCACCATCGTCACTGGCTTGACACCTTGATCTCCATCATAGCATCGTTGTCATCTCGCCAACTATTGCTTCTACAACTATAGCTACCGCTTAGTGATAAAGTAAAGCAATTACATGGCGATTGCATTTCATACAATAAAGCGACAACCATAAGGCTCCTGCCAGTTGCCGATAATGGTTACAAAACATGATCATCTCATACAACAATTTATATCTCATCACGTCTTGACCATATCACATCACAACAAGCCCTGCAAAAACAAGTTAGACGTCCTCTACTTTGCTGTTGCAAGTTTTACGTGGCTGCTACGGGCTTCTAGCAAGAACCGTTCTTACCTACACATAAAAACCGCAACGATTTTTTGTCAAGTGTGCTGTTTTAACCTTCAACAAGGACCGGGCGTAGTCAAACTCGATTCAACTAAAGTGGGAGAAACTTACACCCGCTAGCCACCTGTGTGCGAAGCACGTCGGTAGAACCAGTCTCATGAACGCGGTCATGTAATGTCGGTCCGGGGCGCTTCATCCAACAATACCGCCGAATCAAAGTAAGTCGTTGCTGGTAAGCAGTATGACTATTATCACCCATAACTCATTGTGTTCTACTCGTGCATATAACATCTACGCATAGACCTGGCTCTGATACCACTGTTGGGGAACGTAGTATTTCAAAAAAAATCCTACGATCACGCAAGATCTATCTAGGAGAAGCATAGCAACGAGCGGGGAGAGTGTGTCCACGTACCCTCGTAGACCGAAAGCGGAAGCGTTTAGTAACGCGGTTGATGTAGTCAAACGTCTTCGCGATCCAACGGATCCGAGCACCGAACGTACGGCACCTCTGTGTTCAGCACACGTTCAGCTCGATGACATCCCTTCATCTCTTGATCCAGTTGAGGACGAGGGAGAGTTCCGCCAGCACGACGGCGTGGCGATGATGATGATGAAGTTACCGGCGCAGGGCTTCGCCGAAGCACTACGACGATATGACCGAGGTGTGTAACTATGGAGGGGGGCACCGCACAGGCTAAGAGAAGGCTTGGTGTGCCTTTGGGTGCCGCCCTCCCCCGTATATAAAGGAGGGGAGGAGGAGGCAGCCGGCCTAGGGGGCCCACCATAGAGGGGAGTCCAACTAGGACTCCCAATCCTAGTTGGACTCCCTTTCCTTTTCCGGAGAGGGGGAAAGAGGGAAGGAAGAGGAAGAGGAGAAGGAAAGGGGGGGCGCGCCCCCCTCCCTAGTCCAATTCGGACTCCCTATAGGGAGGGGGTGCGGCTGCCCCTTGTGGGCTGCCTCCCCTCTTCCCTATGGCCCATGTAGGCCCAATCTTCCCCCGGGGGTTTCCGGTAACCTCTCGGTACTCCGGAAAAATGCCCGAATCAGTCGGAACCATTCCGATGTCCGAATGCAACCTTCCAATATATGAATCTTTACCTCTTGACCATTTCGAGGCTCCTGGTCATCTCCATGATCTCATCCGAGACTCTGAAAAAACTTCGGTCATCAAATCACATAACTCATAATACAAATCGTCATCGAACGTTAAGCGTGCGGACCCTACGGGTTCGAGAACTATGTAGACATGACCGAGACACATCTTCGATCAATAACCAATAGCGGAACCTGGATGCTCATATTGGCTCCTACATATTCTACGAATATCTTTATCGGTCAAACCGCATAACAACATACGTTGTTCCCTTTGTCATCGGTATGTTACTTGCCCGAGATTCGATCGTCGGTATCATCATACCTAGTTCAATCTCGTTACCAGCAAGTCTCTTTACTCGTTCCATAATGCATCATCCCATGACTAACTCATTAGACACATTGCTTGCAAGGCTCATAGTGATGTGCATTACCGAGAGGGCCCAGAGATACCTCTCCGAAACACGGAGTGACAAATCCTAATCTCGATCTATGCCAACTCAACAAACACCATCGGAGACACCTGTAGAGCATCTTTATAATCACCCAGTTACATTGTGATGTTTGATAGCACACAAGGTGTTCCTCCGGTATTCGGGAGTTGCATAATCTCATAGTTAGAGGAACATGTATAAGTCATGAAGAAAGCAATAGCAATAAAACTAAATGATCATTATGCTAAGCTAACGAATGGGACTTGTCCATCACATCATTCTCTAGTGATGTGATCCCGTTCATCAAATGACAACACATGTCTATGGTCAGGAAACTTAACCATCTTTGATTAACGAGCTAGTCTAGTAGAGGCATACTCTAGGGACACTCTGTTTTGTCTATGTATTCACAGATGTACTAAGTTTCCGGTTAATACAATTCTAGCATGAATAATAAACATTTATCATGACATAAGGAAATATAAATAACAACTCTATTATTGCCTTGAGGGCATATTTTCTTCACTCAATGCATGTGCTCTCCCCATCCGGACGTATATACCCCTCAACAACATTTATGACTTTCAATCGTGAGCCAGGGTATGTCAGGCCTCTTCTAGCCGGCTCGGTGAGGTCACCATCTTTCAAACCTAGTGCGTCGATGCTTGGCGTCTAGCCTCTAGCGGAGGTCGCCCTCTGCTACCGGATGAAGCGCCGACTAGACTCCACATAGGCCTCATTTTGGATATATTTGAGGCCATCTCATCTGCATGTGTGACCTTGACCTCCGCCATGGCGTCCTTCATACCGAATCCCGCAACTGGTTGTTCCTCCTCTGGCTCTGCCGCGTCATCTGCTTTCGGATCCTCCTCCTCCTCCCCCATGGGCTGGGGGGCCTTCTCCGCTTCCATCTGCTACTGCACCTCCTTCGACTCCGGCGAATCCGGAGGCAGACTAGTAGCAACACTAGCGGTGCGCCTAGCCTGGTTCTCCTCCTCGAGCTCAGCCAGCCTTCCAGCGTCAACATTGCATAGGTGGTGATTCTCTGCCAGGCCATGGATAGCGGCTATAGGGCGGATGGAAGCTGGCGGTGCGAGTGGGAGGGGGAATGGGGACGAGCTAGGGTTTCACAGTCGCCATCCAGTTTAAATAGACGATCTTGCTCCCTCGGGCCGCGTGCCGGAGCGGTGCCACAGCGCCATGATTGCGTCCGCACCGAGAACCAGAGGAGCCGCTTGTTGGACCGCCGGTCTCTGCATGTGACTGTGTGGGCCCTTGTGGTCAGTTAGATGTAGTGGGGGCGTCCAGGCGTCTCCATATTCACCTCAGATATGAGCAGGGTATGAAGCGTGTCGGTTAGTCCGGTCGTTTGGACCGAATATGGAGAGATTGGTTGGGTGGCATTTTTTCATCCAGGCGCTTACGGGGCAGTCCACGCGGATGTTTGGGGCGGGTACGGTCCAGTTGTAGATACTCTCCAACTCTCTTTGGTGGTGCTCTGATATACCGCGTACCACATCGACATGGACTTGTGGACAAGATATAATTGTTCGTGTGCTCTCTCTCTCTCTATATATATATATATATATATCACGCCAGATGCCGTATCACACCTCTGATCCATCACGCCTCAGTATTACACTGATTTCTCTGGCATGCCATTCTTTCTTGTTTTCGTACCTTGGGCATGTTGTACATGATATTACAAGTTCAGTGGCCTCACGTCTTGTGTGTAGCCTCTGCTTATCTATATCCATACTGCTAATAAAATAGCAAACATGAATTCCTCTAAAGCCACACAACAAACTATACACATGATAACCAGGACCCCTTCAATTTACACATACAACTGTCCATATTTCATTAAAATCCAGCCATTCAAATAAATGTCTGAAATCAAATGTTCTGCTGAGCAGAACACGTCTGCCCCCCGCAGCCCCGCCTGCAACACCCGAATCATGCGGCCTCCTCGACCCTTCTTTCTCCCCAGATTAAAAAGGAAGGATCGCAGCAACAATGCGTCACCGCTCCTCCGTTTCCCTCCTCCTCAGTCTGCCACTCCTCCATTCCCTTCCTCCCCGGGCCACTTCTCTCCTAGCGCCTGCAAGATGGCCCTCTTTCTCCCTTCACCACTCCCCATCGGTGCCCTTGGCGGCCTGGCCTATGAGGGGGCCTGCCGACGACATCCTCCCGTACTTGATTTCTTCGCCGAGAGGATGACGGTGGTGATGGTGGCTGATAGGATGGCGGTGGTGATGGTGGACGAGAGGATGGTGGAGTGATTTCTTTGCTGACGACATCGTTTGAGTGGTGGTGGCCGAGGGGGTGATGGTGCATGGTAAAGGTTGGCTCGATCCACATTATATACATGTTATGTTTGTGGTGATTTTGGATCAAACATTGTGTTTGAAGTGATGTCTTTGGGTAAACTTCGCATGTTTTAATTTGAGAAACACGATGATGAAACTTTATGATATGACGTTATGCTATGCATGTTTTAATTTGAATGTTTTTAAGATATGTATTGTGTAGTGTTTGAAGTTTCTACAAAATTTTATTTTTACTCCACTAACTATAGGGGATCGTCGGTGCGGCCACCGTTAGTGGAGTAAAATTTTACTCCACTAACTTTACTCCATCGTTTACTCCCTTAACTTTTAGGGAAACACTTTGTATCTATGGTCTGATACATTCATATAGTCAGACCAAAGCAACACCGTTGATTCCTTTTGCATCACACGGTTGAGAGCCCCCAGCATATCTCCTTCCAACATCCCTTGTTTCACGCCCCCACCTTCTCTAGTTAATTACGCGGCTACCGTATATGTCGCTCCCTAATTAATCGAGCTATTTTTCATCTCCATGGCTCCCGATCCACCATGCCGCGTCGCCGCCGATCTCTCGATCCACATTGCGGCCCCAGTTCTTCTCCTCCAATGTCGCCCAAGTTCGTTCTTCTCCAACACCCCAACCGAATGTGGGCACCATTCCACATCGCTCGAGCGCCACCGCTCTGTAGCAGCCCCTCTGCCCATTTCCAGCAGGGTTGGCCGCCAGTGTGGTTGCCTTATCACGCGGCCTCGAGGTTCATTAGATGGGCAGGAGGATCAACAACCATAAGGATCATTGGGCGTCCCTTCTCGACGGCTTTTCACCTCATTCACTAGCTCTGTTTGGATTCAGTTGCAGACTTGCAGGACCAGCGATTGCACGGTTCGCTGGTACCTTCCTCCTCTAATCACCTAATTTTTACCAACTTTAAATTTGTGCAATACAAGCGAATGATTTTCTTGGTTTCAAATACAATATGTATTGCGTATTGTTTGTTATATTGTTCATATCTTGTTCAACTAAGTTCCAATTATTCTCATTTTAATAGTTTTTAGTTTCTACAATGCAACTTGGTTTCTATTACAGTATGTGTTGAGTACTCTCCTCTTCTAATTTTTGTGCTTCCTATTAATATGACTTATGTTGAGACATCACTCTTTTCATGCTTCCTACTAATTGAGTCTTGAAAACAATACTACATATGCTTCTTCTGTCTAGAAATATTGCTTCCTTAGTTTAAACAAATTTTCACTGAATTTGTTATGCAGTTGACATGAACCCCTATCGGTGACAGTCTTTAGCTTATTTTCAGTGACAATCTTAGTTAATTTTCATGTTCAGTTCTTCTATGCTTCAAATTAATACGAGTCATATTGAGATCGCACATTTGCATGCTTCCTACTGATGGGGCTTCCAAATTATACTTCATATGCTTCCTTGGTTTTGATAGAGTGCTTCCGTACTTCATGCTTCTTGTTTTAGTTCTGTTGTTGTTATTGTCATTGGTATCACTATTGTAATATGCATTGCCATTATGTTATGTATGTTTCTTTGGTCTAGGTAGTTTGCTTACATACTACCTGTTTCTACCTTTTGTGTTTCTCTTATTCTTTTTTTAAACCATCTTTTACCAAAACACAACCTTTGTATGTTGTGACAGATCAACTCGTTGCTTCATGTAAGCCACGCTTCCTACTTTTGCATATGTTCCCTACAGTATTAAATTTTCTCAGCATCTGAATTCTATAAGCTTCTATTGCCCATCATGTATGTTTTGACCGATCCAATCACTTCTTCATGTAAGCTATGCTTCCTACTTTTATATTTCATATATGTTTCTATAGCAATGCAATTTTTTGTGCATCTCATTTTTTATGCTTCCACCATGTATTTTCTCATAGATCAAATTGTTGCTTCGTATAAGCCACGCTTAATTTATTTTTCTATGGTTCCAGAACCTATCATTTATGTCGTGATAGATCAAACTGCCACTTATTTTCATGTGTGCTTCTATTGTACAGATGTTTTGCACCACACGATGCCGATCATGCACCATTGGTTTCTCAAACACCTTGTTTCATAATTTTCACAATGTTGGCAGAGTCGATCTAAAGGCGGCCGAGGAGGTGGCGGAGACAACGACTGAGGCCCTCCCTGAGGATGTGCTTTCCCGCGTAGTGTATGCCATCTTGCACCACCATGAAAGTGACCAAGATATCACCATGTCGCAGTTAATCGCTGAACGTCCCGGCTGCATGCTGCCATCACAGCGGATACAATTTTCATTCGGTGATATTTCGCCCTTGCTTCACATCCATCTTAGGCATAGACCTTGTATCAGATTTCGCTATTTTTTGTCGTTGTATTGTATAGGGATTTTGTTACATGGAAGCAGATCATTTTTCGCTGGAAGCAAACTTTCTTTTATTGAGAAAAGAAATTAATTTTTGTCTAGAGAAGAAAAATTAAATTGCAACGGAAGCAAATATTCTAACCGATGTGAACAAGAAGTAAAATAAACATTTATAATGGAAATGAATTTATATTAGATGGAAATAAATTTGATTCTGTTTGAAGCAAATAATTGAGTCGGTGGAAACAATTCTTTGGTCGCACAAAACATAACAAAATACACTGGACAAAACTTCTAACATGAATTACTCTCGAACAATTGTAATATGACCGAAGGAATCTACAGTTTTCGTGCAACCATATGGAAGAAATTTGATCGAAACAAATAAAAAGACAGTCCAAAACAAGAAGGGAAACCAAACTAAAGTTTTGGAAGCAAAGATCCTCACGATTGAAAATAGGAAAGGAAGCAAACAAAAATAATCCTCATACGGCCGAAAACTTCTTATGAAGCAAAGAAAATTTTAGGAAGCAACGATCCTATTTTGTAGGAAGCAAAGAAAATTTTCTGAAGCAATGATCCTGTTTAGGAAGCAATGGTCCTCACGATTGGAAACAAATAAGGACGCAACGATCCTGATTAGGAAGCAATGGTATTCACGATTGGATAAAATATCTTTAATTAACCATGCCTGGATTTGGGGAAGAAGTTGTTAGGAAATAATATAATGGCAATTAATGCAAAAGCATGCATGCAAACTACTAACTCACGCGGGGGAGTTTTCCTAGTAGATCCAACGACGTGTGTGCTTCCAATCGGATGGCCACATACTAGTCTGATAAGTAGCAAAACTCAGTAGTCTGATGCATAGTGGCTTCCTAACTTTTAGGGGATCGATTAGAAATGCCTTAAGATGCTCCTTCATTATTGACGATCTATGGCACCTAGGTGATCGAGGGCTCCACAGTTCAGTGTCCCGTGTCCGGCAACTACCACTAAAAAAAAGACACATTCGTGACATTTTGGGCCGAACGAATTTTTTTTCTGTCATACATATGACACTTCTATGACGATAATTGTGACAAAACCCGGTATCATCATAGATGTGGTGGGCTCCTACTTCTATGACAAAAAATCATGACAGAAAATGGGCTTTTCGTCCTAGGAGGGCCGGAGACGCAGCTGCATGACATCCTTTGGGCAGTCCATGACGGAAAAAACCGTGGTAGAAGCGAGGGCGAGGAAAACATCGGGGGATTTCCCGGTTACGGTGGGTCGTCGGGGCCGAGCGATGCGTGTTTCTCTCGTTCGTACGCGCGTGTGTGCGAGGCGTTGCGCTCTAACTGAACCCGAGTGAGGCGTTGGGCTCTAACTAAACCCGAGCGATTGCACTGCAGGCTATGCGTTACTGAACCCGAGCGATCGATCGATCCCTTGCTGTTAACTGAACCCGAGTGATTCCTTCGCTACTGCTGCTAACTGAAGCCGATCGATGCTGCCTCCGGATGAACAGTGAGCGTTGTTGATGGGGTTTGGATGAACAGTTCCCGGTGGGGGGTTGGATGAACAGGACCCCGTGGTAGTAGAGGTCATTGCCGCTGGATGAACAGGACCCCGATCGATCGAGCCGGTTGGGGGTGGATGAACAGGACCCCGTGGAGGGCTGGATGAATAGGACGACCCCACGGAGGGCTGGTTGAATAGTAGCCGGTGGAGGGCTGGCTGAACAGTAGCCCGTGGAGGGGTGGTTGAACAGGACCCCGTGGAGAGGGCTGGTTGAACAGTAGCCGGTGGAGGAGCGGTGGAGGCTGGATGAACAGGAGCCCGTGGATGAACAGTCGCAGGTGGAGGCTGGAGGAGGTTGACGGTGAATGAACAATAGCCCGTGCAGGCTGGAGGAGGTCGACGGTGGAGATGAACAGTATCTCGTGGAGTCCCGTTTTGCGGTACGCCACACCCCTCCCGATGAACAGGACCCCCATTTCGACCATAGCGCTCCAACACAAGTCCGTTTCCTCCGTTTTGCGGTACGCCGCACCCCTCCTGATCAACAGGACCCTGTTTCGACCGTAGGAGGTCCAAGAGAAGTTTGTTTCCTTCGTTTTGCGGTACGCCAGACCCCTCCCGATGAACAGGATCCCGTTTCGACCGTGGACGGTTAAACACAAGGTCGTTTCCTCCGTTCTGCGGTACGCCAGACCGCGTTTCCGTCGGCTGTTCCATCCAAGCCGGCTGGCTCCCGATGAACACGACGACACATTCCTTTCCGACCTAGCCGGTTGGCTCCCCATGAACATGACGACGATGCAGTTTCTTCGTTCCGACCCAGCCATGTACACGAGCCCTGGCCGTACGTATGCGCGAGTAGGCATTCGAGACCCCGCTCGTATGTACGTACGTGGACCTATTTACTTTCTTGCACCCTGGCCGGTGTACGTACGTGTACATGCTACGTGCGCGCCTCTACTATGACACGTGCGTGCCTCTACATCGAGCAGTATGTACGTACACGCACTACAAGAAATATGTCAACTAGTGACTTGCTGTCAGTGACCCAGGAGGAATTGGTCATAGATCTATGACCATTTCAGACCAATTGGTCAAAAGATGTTCGGGGGCCTCCAAACCCTAAACTATAACGACCATTTTGGGCAGAAAGGTCGTAATTTCCTTACACGAAATGGTCATAAAGCAGATAGCACTGGTCCGCTGCCTTATTTCTAGCTGATCACGACCAATATAGATGGTCATAACCTTGTAAATTGTGGTGGGTTGCTATGACTAGGCGCCACCTCATCAGTTTTGCCTATGTGTCATGTCCATGTGGCAATTTTTGCCCCAGGTTGTGAAGCAACCTATATTTCTGTCATTCCCAAAATTCCCAAAAAATTCTCATAAATTATTTGGGTCATATCTTCGTCAAATATGTAAAAAAAACTTCCTTTCCTAGTTCAAAAATAATTCAACAATATTCATTTTCCTATTTTGTTCAGAACAACACTTTGTGAAGGAAGTACCACTTTGGCATGTCCAAATAGTATCCATTTTCTACGGTGCTTTCCTATGCCCAAATAACCATCCTCCACCAAATGCCAGCTCAATCCATTCATTATTTTGATCCCATCTTCAACATTTGTATTTATGTCCAGTGTGGTACTTTGCAAAGCAAGTACCACCTAGGCTCCTCCTTTTGAGCTGAAAATTTGTGAAGACGGTCTTCTTAGTAACTGATCATCCTCAGCCAAAACTCACGCCCATTAGCCATCTACCTTTCCCGTACCGCTAATCAAACACTTGGCTGCTAATTCATGTTTGAGCATCGATCGGTCTCCTCCTGAGAATCTTATGTTGTAATTTTCTTCCTATAACCTACCTGGGGAGTGCCCAACCCACTAGACATGCCTAGGCCGCCCCAGAACACATGGCAATGCCACGGTCATGCGGTGACCATGCGGCGAGCATGCGAGTTTACGCGCTCTAGAGTTGGGGCCCTCGGCCACCGCCAAAACCTCGACGTATCGCCACCAAACCATGTATTTATAATTAAATAGGTACTTATGTAACTAGAAGTGATTTTTGGAAAAAATAAATAGCAAACTATGAGGCAGCTGCAGCTCAAATTTGACCCGCTTCTAGCTGAATCGGCGAAAATTTGTCTTTTTCACGAGAGGTGGATCAAAACTTTTTACACCCAACCATTTTGTCAATTGTGCATTAAATATGTCCTAGTATTTTAGAAAATTGATTTGGTCCAATTTTGCAACAATTATTTGGGAGGTCCTTCACAAAAAAACCTCCTTTTGGGCAGTCGAAAAATGGAAAATGGTTTTTTCGTCCAAAGAAAATGAAATCTTCCTTTAGGCAACATTGTTTGCCATTCCAATATGCACCCTTGTGCACAATATGAGATCATTTGAACAAACTATGCCATGAATGTGGCCATAAGATTGATCATTTGGCTTGAAAGCCATTGATCTCCACACGTGATAACTCGTTTCTGAGAACACTTTTTTAAAATAATTGTCGTATTACAAGTTTGTTATTTTTCCTGGGAACTTGGCCACATATAATGACACAATGCGAAGGTTTCCCAATTTTTTGATTTTTTTGAATTTTTTATGCCCATTTCAAAATGAGGTCAAAACGGCGGGAATGACCGTTCCTAGCTAGTGGTTGAATCTTGGAATTTTTTTGGTGTTTCTCTGATTAAATAGATACTTATGTACCTAGAAATTATTTTTGGAAAAAATAAAGAGCAAACTACAAGGCAGCTACAGTTCAAATTTGACCCGCTTCCAACTGAATCGACGGAAATTTGTCTTTTTCACGAGAGGTGGATCAAAACTTTTTACACCCAACCATTTGGTCAATTGTGCATTAAATATGGCCTAGTATTTTAGAAAAAATGATTTGGTCCAATTATGCAACACTTATTTGGGAGGTCCTTCACAAAAAACCTCCTTTTGGGCACTCGAAAAATGGAAAATGGTTTTTTCGTCCAAAGAAAATGAAAACTTCCTTAGGCAACATTGTTTTCCATTCCAATATGCACCCTTGTGCACAATATGAGATCATTTGAACAAACTATGCCATGAATGTGGCCATAAGATTGATCATTTGGCTTGAAAGCCATTGATCTCCACACGTGATAACTCGTTTCTGAGAACACTTTTTTAAAATAATTGTCGTATTACAAGTTTGTTATTTTTCCTGGGAACTTGGCCACATATAATGACACAATGCGAAGGTTTCCCAATTTTTTGATTTTTTTTGAATTTTTTATGCCCGTTTCAAAATGAGGTCAAAACGGCAGGAATGACCGTTCCTAGCTACTGGTTGAATCTTGGAATTTTTTTGGTGTTTCTCTGATTAAATAGATACTTATGTACCTAGCAATGATTTTTGGAAAAAATAAAGAGCAAACTACAAGGCAGCTACAGTTCAAATTTGACCCGCTTGCAGCTGAATCGCTGGAAATTTGTCTTTTTCACGAGAGGTGGATCAAAAAAATTTACACCCAACCATTTGGTCAATTCTGCATTAAATATGGCCTAGTATTTTAGAAAAATGATTTAGTCCAATTATGCAACACTTATTTGGGAGGTCCTTCACAAAAAAACCTCCTTTTGGGCAGTCGAAAAATGGAAAATGGTTTTTTCGTCCAAAGAAAATGAAATCTTCCTTTAGGCAACATTGTTTGCCATTCCAATATGCACCCTTGTGCACAATATGAGATCATTTGAACAAACTATGCCATGAATGTGGCCATAAGATTGATCATTTGGCTTGAAAGCCATTGATCTCCACACGTGATAACTCGTTTCTGAGAACACTTTTTTAAAATAATTGTCGTATTACAAGTTTGTTATTTTTCCTGGGAACTTGGCCACATATAATGACACAATGCGAAGGTTTCCCAATTTTTTGATTTTTTTGAATTTTTTATGCCCATTTCAAAATGAGGTCAAAACGGCGGGAATGACCGTTCCTAGCTAGTGGTTGAATCTTGGAATTTTTTTGGTGTTTCTCTGATTAAATAGATACTTATGTACCTAGAAATTATTTTTGGAAAAAATAAAGAGCAAACTACAAGGCAGCTACAGTTCAAATTTGACCCGCTTCCAACTGAATCGACGGAAATTTGTCTTTTTCACGAGAGGTGGATCAAAACTTTTTACACCCAACCATTTGGTCAATTGTGCATTAAATATGGCCTAGTATTTTAGAAAAAATGATTTGGTCCAATTATGCAACACTTATTTGGGAGGTCCTTCACAAAAAACCTCCTTTTGGGCACTCGAAAAATGGAAAATGGTTTTTTCGTCCAAAGAAAATGAAAACTTCCTTAGGCAACATTGTTTTCCATTCCAATATGCACCCTTGTGCACAATATGAGATCATTTGAACAAACTATGCCATGAATGTGGCCATAAGATTGATCATTTGGCTTGAAAGCCATTGATCTCCACACGTGATAACTCGTTTCTGAGAACACTTTTTTAAAATAATTGTCGTATTACAAGTTTGTTATTTTTCCTGGGAACTTGGCCACATATAATGACACAATGCGAAGGTTTCCCAATTTTTTGATTTTTTTTGAATTTTTTATGCCCGTTTCAAAATGAGGTCAAAACGGCAGGAATGACCGTTCCTAGCTACTGGTTGAATCTTGGAATTTTTTTGGTGTTTCTCTGATTAAATAGATACTTATGTACCTAGCAATGATTTTTGGAAAAAATAAAGAGCAAACTACAAGGCAGCTACAGTTCAAATTTGACCCGCTTGCAGCTGAATCGCTGGAAATTTGTCTTTTTCACGAGAGGTGGATCAAAAAATTTTACACCCAACCATTTGGTCAATTCTGCATTAAATATGGCCTAGTATTTTAGAAAAATGATTTAGTCCAATTATGCAACACTTATTTGGGAGGTCCTTCACAAAAAAACCTCCTTTTGGGCACTCGAAAAATGGAAAATGGTTTTTTCATCCAAAGAAAATGAAAACTTCCTTAGGCAACATTGTTTGCCATTCCAATATGCACCCTTGTGCACAATATGAGATCATTTGAACAAACTATGCCATGAATGTGGCCATAAGATTGATCATTTGGCTTGAAAGCCATGAATCTTCATGCATGACAGCTCGTTTCTGAGAATACTTTTTAAAAATAATTGCCGTATTACAAGTTTATTATTTTTCCTGGAAACTTGGTCACATATAATGACACAATGCGAAGGTTTCCCAATTTTTTGATTTGTTTTGAATTTTTGATGCCCATTTCAAAATGCGGTCAAAACGGCGGGAATGACCGTTCCTAGCTAGTGGTTGAATCTTGGAATTTTTTTGGTGTTTCTCTGATTAAATAGATACTTATGTACCTAGAAATGATTTTTGGAAACAATAAATAGCAAACTATGAGGCAGCTACAGTTCAAATTTGACCCGCTTCCTACTGAATCGACGGAAATTTGTCTTTTTCACCAGAGGTGGATCAAGGCTTTTGACACCCAACCATTGTGTCAATTGTGCATTAAACATGGCATAGTATTTTATAAAATTGATTTGGTCCATTTTTGCAACAATTATTTCGTAGTTCCTTCGCAAAAAAACCTCATTTCGGGTACTCAAAAAATGGAAAATGTTTTTTTTGCCAAAAAACTCATTTCTCACTACACCCTTTTGAAGATATTTATCTTTTTCATGTTTGTTATTTTTTCTGAAAACTCGTTCACATTTTGGTGACACAATGAGAAGGTTTTCTATTTTCTTTTTGAATTTCTCAGGTCATAAAATAGCTGACATGATTTTAACACATTATTTTTAGGCAACTATGACCAATTTAGATGGTCATAGCATCATACTGCAGTCTGATTGGTCCGTAGACGTTTCACGCGGATCGTGCATCATATGCCATCGGATGCTCGTGGATCCAATGGCTGTCCTCAACCCTTCCACACCAACCCCGAAACCCTAGCTGGTCATTTTCCATCCACCCCCCTGCCTCCTTTCTTTCCCACATCCATCCATCTCCTCGCTGTCTCGCCCGACGGAGAGAGGGAGAGAGAGAGAGCTGCCTCCTCCCTTCCAGATCGCCGCTGGCACCTCCCTTCGGTGGAGCTGGCCGCCGTCCATGGCCTCCCGCACGCCCTAATCCTCTCACCCCTCCCCTTCCCCCCACCCAACCAAACCGCACGTCCATGGCCACATCCCCGCTCGATCTCGTCGGGAACGAGGCCACCTGCAACCACCGGCCTCCATCGATCCAACCATCCATCCATGCCCGCAGCAGCACTCCCGCCGCCCGTGCTCCTTCCCCAGCAGCGCACCCCGACGCCTCCTCGTCCCCACACAGCCCGCGAGGCACTGGCCTCCTCTGCTTCGCGCCTCCCGAGCAGCGACCAGGAGCCCGTGCTCCATCTTCTACGCCCGGGTCCGAGCGAGAGGAGCTCGCTGCTCGAGCATGCACAAGACCCATGGCGCCTCCCAAGCTCCTCCCGTGCGTGCCTCCACTCGTTCTCGTCACCCTCCGTCTTCATCGCAGCACCACAGGACCAACAGCTCCACCGCGCGTGCCCGCCGGCGGCAAGAGTCCCAGGCCAGTGAACCAAGCCTCTCCCTTGCCTTCTCGTTTTCCCGTGCTCCCTTTCTTATCTTCCCTCGCTAACCTCCCGCTCTCTCTGTCCTTTTCTCGTGATGACAGCCAACGCCATGGACGGAGTCTATCCAGGATCTCGCCGCTCGGACCCGCTTCCTCTGGCCACCGAAGCCTCTTACCAGCCTCGTCGCGTGGACCTCCTCCCCCACCTGGCAGATCCGGCCTGTCCTGCCCATTGACCGCGCCGCTGGAGCCCTGCATCGCCCCTCACTGGTTCTTGCTTTGATGCCCACCTCTGTAACATTTTTCACTCGCTCTACTTGTTTTGATGTGGAGATGTGAGGAGTTCGTAGTTTCTTTGTGTGCTTGGCCGATGGGGTTGTTTTTGGCTCTGTTTGGTCTATGCTGGATAATAGTCTGAAGCATGAAGGTGATAGGAACCATGTGTGTGTGTGTGTGTGTAGAACCTTGAGGTTGCAGGCTCTCCTGGCTAAATGAATGGATTCTAGTGGTTAACTGGCAAACTGAAACATTCGTGAATTTAGTCGTGAAATTGGTAGGCAGACTGATGTCTTTGCTGTAAAGATTGATTTACTGTAAACTGCTTTGTTTATCTTATTTCGGCAGTTTTTGAACTTCATATTAATTGAGGCTTTAAACCAAGAATTTGTTACTGTATCTTTTAAGTCCTTAGAACTCCTAAGAAAATTAAAGGAAGTTTTCTGGCGTGCCTTGCAATAGCTGGAAACAATCGAGTCATGTTGATGTTGTCAGGCTTGGTAGATTCAGTTTGGCATGGATTTGGATCAAGTTTGCAATGTGAGATAGGTTTGTTTCTGGGATTTTGCTGCTGGTGCTGTACACATGATGCTTGCCATTTTTGCCTCTAGAGTCGGTAAACACTCTGTAAACAACTGACAAGAATAGCAGATGTTCACGCTGTCAGTGTGTCGGCTTGGAGATTCGACCTGTGATATTACTAATGCCCATCCTCTGTCCGTCTGCAGCCGTGATATTCCCCTCCCTCATGCAACTGGAGCACGAGATGAGCGACTCCGACGACTTGGCTGAGGGCGGCGTGCTCGGAGAGGTACAGGAGGAGAGACGAACCGGAGGACAGCAAGAGGCCCGTCTCCGAGATCGACGCCGAGATAGAGGAGGAGTGCAGGATCTGCATGGAGCTCAACAGCAGGGTCGTGCTGCGCAACTGCAGCCACGACATGTGCATCAAGTGCTACCGTCAGTGGTGAGCGAGAACAAGAACCTGGCCCCCTCGCTACTGAATCTGCTTGCTTTCTTATGGCAGACATACATGTCTTACAAAGTTATTCTTGTTTGAAGCTAAGCTAGGCTACTGCAGTTCTAGCAAAAAGCAGGGGAGCCGCTCTTTTTTTTTCATCACTACTAAATTCTTGTTTGAATGCATATCCTGGGGGTGGTGAAGCTGGAAGCCTTTCCTCCTCATAAAATTAATTTGCTCTTCATTATGAGCAGTGCCCTTATATAATTAGCTGGTAGGAGTGTTTATATACTTGATCACCACACCGATACTGTTCTGGTTACTTTTGCTTTCTTCTATGTAGTTGTCCAGGGCATAACAGTTTTATGTGTGGCTTGTTATTGTGTTACCAGCCTACTTTCTTGTACCGACTCTACCATCAGTGACACACCTCTTGGCGATTTCTGTATTACTGATGGCTTAATATTTAAACTGTTTAGCTTGATTTGAAATTGAAATCATAGGGTTCTTTTAATCTCATTTTGAATTGTTTGTAGTTGCTCCAGGTCCTTCTCTAGCTGTGTTTATAACTGTCTTTGTTCCTTTTTTGATAACAGGACCAGTTTGATGGAGTTCCCAAAATGCCCGACTCCAACGGCAACGACATGAACCACGAGGAGGATGATGGCCTCTTCACCGACTCCGACACCGTCCTCCCTGACGCCTGGTCGTAGCCCTGTGCATGTACTTCTCATGGAATTTCTCATCTCATGTCATGTCCAGTTCCTTCGCACATAGGTTGCTCTGCCTGTGAATGATAGTGTCTCTTACCCTCTACATGTTGACCCAGTTTGTGTAAAGAATATGCTCCATGTTAGATGCCACTGCATCATTTTCACCTAACATCATGTGGCGATTAGAAATATAATAGGGATGGATGCGTCTTGGCAACCACAAGAAAAAGGCTACTCTGCTTTTGTTATGTAGTATATGCTTCACTGTTGCTCTTATACCACCATGGCTCAGCTAACATTACTCATGTTATGATGTCCAATGGCCTGGCAGATGCATTGCGCTGTCCGTGATAGCATCTGTTTGTGTAATAGGATATGCTCATCCATGTTGCTGCACCATTTTCGCTTAATTTCTTACCATTATATGACAATTAAAAATTCAGAATGGAATTGGGATGGACGAGTCTTACTGATACACCCCTTGGTCAATATTTGTCTTTGGGGGCCATGACAATGCTAATGTTCTGTTCTTCTCAGCCTTGCCTGTGTACAATTTCTTCTTGATATGCTTCACTTTTAAACTGTATAGTACATGGTAAAATGGAATTGGGATGGTTATGTCCTGGTTGTCATGAGAATATGTTACTGCTGCTTTTGTTATTTATCGCCTTTCCTGTGTACAGTTTATCCCTGGTATGCTTCCCTGTTACTACTATATCATCATGGCTCAGCTAACATCTCACTGTGCTCTTTTTCATTTCAGAAGTCAGCCTCCGGCCATGGCGGATCTGCAGACGCCGCTGGTGCGACCCAAGAGGAAGAAGGTTCTAGTGGACTACCTACTATGGTTTTCTTAGCTCGTGCGGATGGGAGACGGATGCCCGCACGGATCCGGCGTCTCCGACCTCGGCATCCACAAGGAGGAGCGGCGACAATTACATACCCAACCATGGGGCAGCAGCAATTCATGGTTGAGCCTCCCTCTACCTCTCTCACGTTCCTTGATTTTGCTGCTGCTCTAGATTCACTCTCATGCTTGACTGAATCTAGTGCTATTGTTGTCAATCCCTAGTCCCTAGTGCTACTGCTCTGAATTCACTTACATGCTTGACTAAATTCACTTGGCATTGCACTATTTGCCAAATTGATTTGCTTGCCTGCTGCCATGAATTCCTGACTGGTTCAGGTCTCTGCTGGCTGTTTTCAACTATGTGCCATGTTCTTATTTACACTCCATGATGGCAACACAACCAACTTATACCATCACAATATATTTCTATTTTTATCGCAAGATTTTTATTTAGGGCCACAGAATGAAAAATTATACTACTATGAGAAAGCTATAAAAAATCAGCAATATCAAATGGAATGAAAAACCAGTCTGAGAGGTAGCATCTGCTCTCGTCAGGTTATATATGGTGTGTCCACATAATCTGATTTCTCACTCAGCTGCGTATAATCTATGTGGAGAAGACTGACAACAGACTGATAGGTTAATATGAACATCAAATAACTTAAACAAGGACATTGTTGGTGTTAACCCACCACCCTTTTATTGAATTTGCCTACTGGACCTTACAAGCAGCAGCCTTCACAACTCTTTCATACCCAATAACTGGGGAAGAGCATGGAATCAGCAGCAGAGCTTTCCTTGTACCAAATGCATGCACATCACATGGTTGCTCAAGTCCTTCATTCCTTCTGTTTTGGTAAAAATCTTCTTCAGTTTTGTACATGGCACGCATGTTACTGATAATTAATCCGCTTTTGCTAGTTCTACTGTGATTCATGTACGCATGTTGGCTGGAAATTGCCCTGATTATACATATATTTTTATTACATTATACATTAATGTATTATGTTGTTATTTGTGTGCGCGATGATTTCAGCCTGTTTTTCCCCTTTCCTCCTTGATTAATCTATTAATGTAATGTTATGTTTTGTAGGAAGGCAAGTTGTCGCATCTGGAGCACATTAGAGGGAGCAATGAAGTTTGTACTACTTGGTTCTTACCATTAGGACAGTACCAGATGTGCTAATACGAGTTGAACAATGTTATGTAGTAGTAGGTTAAGGCAAATTGTGTAGATGGTGTATTCCTGTGTAATTAAATGTTGTATTCCCTGTGTACATGCTGCTTTAAATGACATGAAGATTATGAAAATTCTGTACATGCTACTACATATGGGTTGAATATGGCAGAAAATAGTACTGGGCCTGAATAGGCCATGGCCCAAACTAAGTTGGTTTGGAGCTGTTTATTTAATGGAAAAAACTCGTTAGAGAAGGGTGAAAATAATAAGAAATTGACTATTAAAAGGCCACGACCCAGAATATAAAAAAGGGTGAATTGTGAATATAAAAAGGCTAGATTGTTGGGCCTGGCCCGTGAAGCCGATCAAAAATTGACAGAAAAAATATATATAAAAAGGCTGAATTGTTGGGCCTGGCCCATATAAGGCGTCGAATCGGACCGGGCTGATTCTTGTCAACGACCTTTTCATTTGGTCGCAATTTTGCCACGTCGGATCCGACGTGGCCTGGGCAGACAGCCATTGACCAAAACAAAAGGTCATGGGTTCAACGACCTTCTATTTTGGTCGTAAACATCTACGACCTTCTCACAGAGAAGGTCATTAATTTCAGTTTACGACTATCAGATTTTGACCTTCTGTTTTTGGTCACAAAAAGGTCGCAAATGAAAAACAATGACCTTTCAGTGACCAATAGTCAAGGTCACAAGTTGACATATTTCTTGTAGTGACGTTCGCGACCAGAATGACAATGCTACGTACGCTTCGACCAGGTGGGTCCCGACTGTCAGGCACTTCCTTGCGTGCGAAGATGTAGCTGGTGGGTCCCAGCAGTGAGGGGGCGAATCATTTTTTTTGCCCGTAATATGGACGCACTTCCTTGCGTGCGAAGATGTAGCTGGTGGGTCCCAGCAGTCAGGGGGAACATTTTTTTCGCAAAATACGGTGGCCCGTCCGCTGGGTCCCTGCTGTCATGTGGAGGAATCATTATTTTCCGCGTAATAAGGAGGCACTTCCTTGCTGCGGCCATGGACCCAGCTGTCAGCCTCTCCACGTACAGTACTCTTCCGATGGAAGTCGTTCCTTGACCATGTTGACCACGCCGCGGCGAGAGCACCAGGGAGGTGGACGACAGTGAGGCCTAGGAAGGGGACGACGCGGAGCCGGGGAAGACGCGGCAGTGGAAGCCCACGCGGAGAGGAGTACGAGGGTTCACTGATTCGGCTGCGGTGTGAGGCTGTCGTCACCGCAGGGCCTGGCCAGCGGTGGGAGTAGTAGGGGGCGGTGAGGCCTCTGCGGCATCACAGCCGGCCACGGGAGGCAGGAGCACGCGGCACGACCGGCGCTGCTTTGGGCGGCTGGAGCAAGAAGACCAGAGGTTGAAGAAGCACTACGGCCGTTGTATGGACATCGTACGGTCACTGTAGCTAGAATCGTTTATATTGACTAAGTTGACAAAGCCCTTGGTACGCGTCAACTTAGTAGGCCCACAGGTCAGCCTCCAAAACGGTGCGCCCCAGATGTCATGGGGCGGAATCATTTTTTGGGCGGCTGAAGCTAGAATATCCAAGATTGAAGAAGAAGCACGACATCCGTTGGATAGACATCCAATGGCCACTGCTGCTAGAACCGTGTGTTGACTATAAGTTGACAAAGCCTTGCATATGTGTCAACTTAGTTTTTGTTTTTTTAGGGGACGCGTCAACTTAGTAGTCCCATAAGTGTGTGGCAGAGAACATATAGCCCATTTGCGATTTGTAAGAATGTACATCCCATTTTTGAATTCTAATGGAATTTACTACAGCCCATTGATACGTCTCGAACGTATCTATAATTTATGAAGTATTCATGCCATGTTTACAATAGTTTTATATGATTTTGGTATGATTTGATTAGAACTAACCCGGACTGACGCTGTTTTCAGCAGAACTACCGTGGTGTTGTTTTTGTGCAGAAATAAAAGTTCTCGGAATGCGATGAAAATCAACGGAGAATTTTTCTGGAAAATATAAAAAATACTGGAACGAAGAGTTACCGGAGGGGAGGCCCGTGGGCCCCACGAGGGTGGAGGGCGTGCCCCTGTGCCTCGTAGACTTTCCGTGGGGCCCCCTGAATTGTTCTCGATGCCAACCTCTCCTACAAATACCCAAACCTCCAGAAAATAACCTAGATCAGAAGTTTGGCCACCGCAAGCCTCTGTAACCACGATAAATCAATCTAGGCCCTCTCTAGCACCCTGCCGGAGGGGGCCATCGTCACCGGAGGCCATGGAGGAGGATCCTAGAGGGGCCATCATCGCCATGAAGGCCAAGGACCAGAGGGGGAACCTCTCCCCATCTAGGGGGAGGCCATGGAGGAGGAAGCACGAAGGGGAGAACCTCTCCTCCTCTCTCTCGGTGGTGCTGGAGTGCCATCGGGAGGGGAATCATCGCGCGGTGATCGTCTTCATCAACATCAACATCACCATCATCATCACCATCCTCATATATTTTACGTGGTCCACTCTCCCGCACCCCGCTGTAATCCCTACTTGAACATGGTGCTTTATACCACATATTATGATCCAATGATGTGTTGCCATCCTATGATGTTTTGAGTAGATATCCTTTATCTTTGGGTTGATTGATGATCTAGATTGGTATGAGTTGTATGTTTTATTTTGGTGTTGTCCTATTGTGCCCTCCGTGTCGCGCAAGCATGAGGGATTCCCGCTGTAGGGTGTTGCAATACGTTCATGATTCGCTTATAGTGGGTTGCTTGAGTGACAGAAGTATAAACCCGAATAAGGGGGTTGTTGCGTATGGGATAAAGGGGACTTGATTCTTTAATGCTATGGTTGGGTTTTACCTTAATGATCTTTAGTAGTTGTGGATGCTTGCTAAAGTTCCAATCATAAGTGCATATGATCCAAGAAGAGAAAGTATGTTAGCTTATGCCTCTCCCTCATATGAAATTGCAATGACGACTACCGGTCTTGTTAACGATTGCCTAGGATAATTCCGCACACCGACCCATCATTATTCCACACTCGCTATTTATAATATTTAGTAATATATTCTAACTTTATGATAACAGCACCTACTTTTATATTTTAGCTCTCCGATACCATGCAAAGTTATCCTCTTCATACCCACAACGTAGTTTTATTTTTCGTTTCTAGTTGGAAGCAAACGTTCGGTGTACGTAGAGTCGTATCAGTGGCAGATAGGACTTGAGAGAATATTGATCTTACCTTTAGCTCCTTGTGGGTTCGACACTCCATACTTATCGCTTCCACCTTTGGGAATTGCTATGATGATTCCCTGCACTTGGGGATTATCAAGCTCTTTTCTGGCGCCGTTGCCGGGGAGCAATAGCATGGGGTTGATATTCTCATGTGTGCTTGTTTGCTTTCTTCACTAAGTAGATTTTGTTTTTCCTTTTTGTTTCTGTTTAATTGTGGGGGAAACATACAATTTTTTTTAAATAATGAAAATACAAAAAATTACTTGCCTCTCATGCCTAAAAAGTTTTTTCAATAAGAGAAGTGATTGGAAGGTTATGCATTGGAGAAGTGAGGGTCGACCTTGAACACTTGTGTTCATGCTCATGGAAACAATGTAAAAAAATTCATGGAAGTTTCTCTGAAAATAATTATCCCCTTGTATATATCCATTGTATTATAAAAATAATGTGCCAAGCTTTGGTTTTAGGATGATTAGATTGCTTGTTTACTTTGTGCAGTAAAAAAACAGAAACTTTGGCTGTAGTGCGTGAATTTATTTATTTTTTACTAGAAAGTCAAATGGGTCTGAAACTTTTTGCACTTTACTTCTGTACAATTTTTTTAAATTGTCATATTTTTTAAGAATTTTTGGAGTTACAGAAGTTTACTAAACTTCCAGATTACTACAGGCTGTCCTGTTTTTGACAGATTCTGTTTTCTATGTGTTGTTCGCTTATTTTGATGAATCTATGGGTAGTATCGGGGGGTATGAACCATGGTGAAGTTGGAATACAGTACATATAGTTCTAATATGAAATTGGAATAAGTTTGCAACAGTACCTAAAGGAAGTGATTTGCTTTATTATACTAATGGATCTCACAAAGTTTTTGTTAAAGTTTTGTGTGGATGAAGTGTTCGAAGATCGAGGAGCTATCAATATGAGAAGAATAAAGACAGGCAAGAGTTCAAGCTTGGGGATGCCCAAGACACCCCAAGTAAATATTTCAAGGATACTCAAGCATCTAAGCTTGGGGATGCCCCGGTTGGCATCCCATCTTTCTTCTTCAACAATTATCGGTATACCTCAGTTTTTGTTTTGTTCACATGATTTGTGTCCTTTGTGTTTTTCTTTTTCTTTAAGAACCATGCTAGTATGAGATATCCCTTCATCGATTTATAGAATGATTCATGTGCTTCACTTATATCTTTTGAGTATGACCTTATAGAATGCTCTTTGTGCTTCACTTAAATCTTTTGAGTATGGTTTTATAGAATGCTTCGTGTGCTTCACTTATATATTTTGATCTTGGATATTGGTTATTCTATATTAATTGAAGAATTCTCCATGAACTTCACTTATATCTTTTGGAGTATGAATAATACTATCATCTAAAGCGGGTTTGGAAGAGTGTCAACTTTAGGAATTAGTGATCCCACTATTTTGGAGGGTGTTGAATCTTAGTGTGATATTTATGAAAGTGGATTTGGAAGAGTGTCGACTTTAGTTAGTAATGATTCCAATATTTCGGAAGAGGTTCCAATTGATTATGAGAACAAAGTTGCTATATATGATGATTATTGTGATGACATGTATTCTATAAAGAATAATGTTAACCATGAAACTTGTCATCATGATTTTAATTTTCAATTGGATTATGCCTCACATGACAGTTATTTTATTGAGTTTGCTCCCACTATTCTGAATGAGAAGAATTTTGCTTATATGGAGAGTAGTAAAATTTCTATGCTTGTAGATCATGAAAAGAATGCTTTATGTGATGGTTATATGTTTGAACTCATTCATGATGCTACTGAAAATTATTATGAGGGAGGAATACATGCTTGTAGGAGTTGCAATAATATCAAGTTTCCTCTCTATGTGCTTAAAGTTTTGAAGTTATACTTGTTTTGCCTTCCTATGCTAGTTGATTCTTGTTCCTATAAATTATGTGCTTACAAAAATACCTGGGCATAGGAAGTGGGTTAGATTTAAATGTGCTAGTCATATTCTTCATGATGCTTTCTTTATGTTTCAATTCTTACCTTTTATGTGAGCATCATTGAAATCATCATGCCTAGCTAAAAGGCATTAAAGAAAAGCGCTTGTTGGGAGACAACCCAATATTTACCCTTACTGTTTTTGTGTGTTTACATGATTAAGTTACTGTAGTAATCATGTTTTATAGATTTTGTTTCAATAAAGTGTCAAGTAAGACCTTTGGGAAGACTTGGGTGAAAGTTAATGTGATCTTGCTGTAAAAAACACAAACTTTGCGCTCACGAGATAAGCTGTCATTTTTTACAGAAGAGTGATTTTAAGTTGATTCTTGTTGCAGAAGATCAATAGACAAATTCCTCACGTCCAACAATTTATTTCATAATTTTTGGAGTAGCAGAAGTATGATTGCTGTTCAGATCATTACAGACTGTTCTGTTTCTGACAGATTCTGTTTTCATTGCATTGTTTGCTTGTTTTCTAGTTTCTATTGCTTATATTTACCAATATAAATTGTAGAAATGCTATGGTACAGTAGGCATTGTGTGAGAACAATTATGAACCTTGTCTTTGAGAGTACCAAAGGGAATGGTTTACTCTTTATCATACTAACCTATCTCACGAAGTTCCGTTAAGTTTTGTGTGATTGAAGTTTTCAAGCTTTGGGTGAGATATCGATATGAGGAGAATAAGGAGTGGAAATACCCTAAGCTTGGGGATTCCCAAGGCACCCCAAGGTAATATTCAAGGAATACTCAAGTGCCTAAGCTTGGGGATGCCCCGGAAGGCATCCCCTCTTTTGTCTTCAAAACTATCGCTATACCTTACTCAGAGCTATATTTTTATTCGTCACATGATATGTGTTTTGCTTGGAGTGTATTTTCAATTTTACTTGCTGTTTGAATAAAATCATTGGATCTGAAATCTTGAATGAAAAAGAATCCTCCCATGGCTAGTTAATTACTTGACTAATCAGTGTTCTTCACTTATATATTTTTGGAGTAGTTTGTTGTTTACTCACGTGCTTCACATATATCCTATGAGTAAATGGTTGAATGAATTGAATATCATAAATCTGAATTTATATATGTTTCATATGCTTATACCATGGGGAGTAATGACTTCACACATAATAAGTATAGGTGGTAAATTTATTGAAAGTTAGCAAACATAGAATTGGTCACTTATAAATACACTATCTTGGACATCTTTTGTAATTGTGAGCACTCATTAAAATATGACATGCTAAAAGGTTGATGTTGGACAAGGAAGACAACTTAATGGGTTATGTTTTCCTATATCTGAAACGTTATATTGTCTTGGATCATCCAACATGTTGAGCTTGCCTTTCCCTCTCATGCTAGCCAAATTCTTTGCACCAAGTAGAAATACTACTTGTGCTTCCAAACATCCCTTAAACCAGTTTTTCCATGAGAGTCCACCATACCTACCTATGGATTGAGTAAGATCCTTCAAGTAAGTTGTCATAGGTGCATGCAATAAAAATTGCTCTCTAAATATGTATGATCTATTAGTGCGAAGAAAATAAGCTTTATACGAACTTGTGATAGGGAAGAAATAAAAGCGACGGACTGCATAATAAAGGTCTTTATCACAAGCGGCAATATAAAGTGACGTTATTTTGCATTAAGATTTTACAAGCGGTTTTGGTTGGAAAACAACGATCCAATCACGGCCTAAGATGATGAGTTGGTCGGAAGATCATATGGTTTCACCTCTAACCTACCTGAGTTGTCGTATAGGCTATGAATGAAACATAAGACAATGAACTTCTTAAGCACAGAAACAATAGAAGAGGATGATCTTCATAACATGCAAATCACATGCATTAGCTCAACATGCAAAACAATATGAAGCATTATTCTCAGGAGGCACGGTGAACAGCTCGTGATGCCACATGCCACAGCATTCCAAGCTCAACTTTGCAATCAAACTCACAAGGCCTGGCATTACATAGACAACATTCAGAACAAACTCTTAAAATACCTTACATAAGTCAACATTCATGTGACTGCATCTTAGCAGAGTAAATATTTCTGAACTGAAGACAGGAATAGGAAAAAACGATCGATGTTGCTCACAGCAAAGGGCGTCCCACTCAAAAATATCAAATGCATGTCTTCTGGCTAACATCAATGAGAAAAATATGACCAGGTTTTCCAATTCCAATATATTAAACTAATGTCTTCTTGCTAACATCAATGATTAAACTTTGACAAGCTTTTCCCATTCAAAATATGTAATGCCTATGATTGTGGAACAGGCAGGGTTTGTCATCAGTTTGTCACCTGATAGTCCGGTGGCTCAAGGTGACAACGAATGATTAGAGAACCATTCGATGGATTGTGCATGATGAAGTATTATTAAGGACACGAACCATCTGAACATTTCGTGTAGTTCCACTAAAATCAAGCTGAGCACCCCTGTGGATTTCGTATTTATATGCTACAAGAAAACAAAGACACATCAGCACACACATGCATATTGGCCCCAGTGTCAACCCACCAATCGGTGGACTAACAAACTGAAAGTACGTTAAACAGATTACCATACCCAGATGCCCCATCATTGTTGCTTAGAATGACATTGACAGACTTGGAGTCCTGTCTTGGCTTCTTGTACTTGTTTGGGCACTTTTTGCCTAGTGTACTCCACTTGTTGTAGAGTTGCTTATGCTCTCTGCAAACTAGTCATGTCACCAGCGTCTACTAATACTCTGTAAAGCTTCTCGATCATTCCTTGTGTAATGTAGCGCAAACAGTGACTGCTTCTTTCTGCAAAGTGGTAAGACCAACTGGACCCAGTAATGCAGCAATTTGCCTTAGAGACATTGGCTCCTTTTGTGCAGTTCAACTAAAATCAAAGTCGGAATAAAACCGAGCTTTAATTTTGATATCCCTGTAAGCAACAATAGGTATAAGGGAAATAATTACTGAGAAATAACGGTTGATGACTTGTACTCCCAGAAGAAAAACATCTACTGATCTACCTTATCTTAATGGGAGACAAAGCAGGAGAGTAGCAATCCTCAATCAGTGTGATTCATTCATATTAGCTGAGACATTGTCTTAACAATGCCTTGTTTCAACATGTATAAAGAACGACAAAGCAGAAAAGTACCATTCCTAAAACAATGGGACTGATTCATTTTAACACAGACATTATCTTAACAATACCTTGGTTAAACATGTAAAAAGAACTACAAAGCAGGATAGTACCATTTGTAAGACACTGTAACTGATATATAATAATAGAGACATTATCTGAACAATACATTTCTTAAACATGTACTCCGCCCGATCCCTAACAGAAATGGTACTCCCACCGATCCCTAACAAGTGTTGCAGTTTTGAACTAAGATTCCGTAGTTAATTCCGAGGAAAGTCGGTACTGACCTTTCAATACCAAGATTTGAAACAACTCGTGAGGAAGACCTAAAAGAGATCTCAAATCCGGTCTCCTTTTGTGCAGTTCCGCCAAAATTAAGCAAAGCAAAATGTCGCAATAGCAACAAGTCGAATAGATATCCCTGTTTTAATAGAGGCAAAAAAGGAATCAATTACTGGCCAATAAAGGAGGATGAAACATGCGGCCACAAAAATGGTAACCTCGCCAATCCCTAACAAGTGTTGCAGTTTTGAACTAAGATTCAGTAGTTAATTCTGAGAGTGGCATTGCTTAATTTTACCAGCGGCATTAGATTAACAAAAAGCATAAACAGTTCCAGGGAGAGTGGGCGCAACAACACCATGTGCTTCCATCTACTTATCAAGGGGGTGATGCAGAGTTTTGTTGTAACAAAGAAACAAGCATCATGTCTGGGTTGGAACAATTTTTGCCCACTTAATGGTAAAAGACAGCAGTTCAATAGCTTCAATTCAACATTTATCCAAAACAGTACCAATACAAGTAGCACAACATCTCAAAGCACACTGCAGCATCATGTGGATGAAAGTCGGTACTGACCTTTCTTGACCAAGATCTGAAACAACTCGCGAGGAGGACTTGAAAGAAATCCCAACACATATATGAAAATCCGATCTCCTTTTGTGCAGTTCCACCAAAATTAAGCAAAGTCGCAGGTGTTACATTCAAGTTGAACTGCACAAAACACTCTTAAGACATAAGTGTTTCGCATAGCAAAGCAAAATGTCGCAATAGCAACAAGTTGAATAGATATCCCTGTTTTAATAGAGGCAAAAAAGGAATCAATTACTGGCCAATAAAGGAGGATGAAACATGCGGCCACAAAAATGGTAATCTCGCCAATCCCTCACAAGTGTTGTAGATTTGAACTAAGATTCAGTAGTTAATTCTGAGAGTGGCATTGCTTAATTTTACCAGTGGCATTAGATTAACAAAAAGCATAAACAGTTCCAGGGAGAGTGGGTGCAACAACAACATGTGCTTCCATATACTTATAAAGGGGGTGATGCAGAGTTTGTTGTAACAAAGCAACAAGCATCATGTCTGGGTTGGTCCCATTTTTGTTCACTACTTAATGGGAAAAGACAGCAATACAATAGCTTCAATTCAACATTTATTTAAAATAGTACCAATACAAGTAGCACATCATCTCAAAGCACACTGCACGATCATGTGGATGAAGGCAAGGTACCAACCTTTCATGACGCACACAAGATCACCTACGAATCTGCCAACACGAATAGGAAATCCAATCTTGTTTTGTGCAGTTGCACTGAAATCAAGCAAAGTCGCCGGTGTGACATTTAAGTTCACTATAGCAACAAGTTGAATAGATATCCCTGTTTTAACAGAGGCAAAAAAGGAAACAATTATTGGCCAATAAAGGAGGATGAAAATACGGAGACAAAAAGAAGCATCTAACTTATCTTGATGGAAAAAAAGTAGGATAGTAGCATTTCTAAAACAGTTGCATTGATTCATATTAACAGAGACATTCTCTTAAAACAACATTCATTAAAAATGTAATTTACTTTTAACAGTGCATTGCTTCAATTTACCAGCGGCATTCTTAGATTAACAACAGCAAAATAGTTGTATGGGACATGGGACATGCCAGCACCATGTGCGTCCACACGTATAAATGGGTGATGCAGAGTATGTTACCAAGCAGCATATCTGCATTGGTCCCATATTTGTTCTCTTTGAACCTTTTTCCTATGTGAAGGCAGCAAATCTAGTCCTGCACAAACTACCCGACCCCCCAGTTTCTTTCATTTTTCAACAAAGAGGTAGGTTCCTTACAGATGTGTGTCCTGGGTTACCCCCTTTTTCCCTTTTGGACCAACAAAGTGGCTGGATAGCCAGTCTATACTACTTTCCCTCCCTCCTTTCCTAATTGAACCACGTCCTAGATTCATGCTCCACCCCACCGCACCCTTCTTTCCTCTTTGAACCAAGACCTAGATTCGACTACAGTATCGAAAAAGATCCGCATGCAGCTAGAGCAATCACGGTTTCAAAGAAACTTATACCTTAGGGTCGTCGGGATGTGGCAAGGAGGCCATATCTGCCCACACTACGTACGGCAGCGAGGAAGAAGGGGTCGGTGGCCCTCCCGCACAGGCGCTGGGTGAAAGAGAACAGCGCAGCCGGCAGTGGATTGCCTCCCTCGCCGAAGGCGATAGAGTGAACGCTGCACCTCCTCCCCTTCCCGGTGCGACGGGATCCTGACGCCTCCTTCACCAGCTATGAGGGGGGAGATAGAGACAGAGGCCAACACAGTCTTGTTTAGATCTGGTGAAGAGGGTGAGAGACTGTGAATATAGCAAACCCTAGCAAAGGAACGTTGAGCCTCCAGCGTGTGTGTGTGTGTGTGTGTATATATATATATGTAGTGCGGCGAGAGTGTGGAGAGTGCAAACCCTAGCGAACAAGCGCTGAGGCTCCAGCTTATATAGTATATATACTGTATTACGGACTGAGCTCCGGTGCCTTAACTACACCTGCATTTGGCTGTATGACAGGTGGGCAGCCACATTTTGGGCCCACCTGTCATACACCCAAAGGCAGGTGCACTAAGTCAATGAAGTTGCGTCCATATATTACTCGTGTATACTACTAATATATAGTGGAGTGGTTTTCTTATTCTCTCCATAACAATCGTTTTAAATTGTGTAAGTACGAAACGAAACTCTTTATTTAACGTGCCAGTGAAGAAAACTACTACTTCCGATGAACTAACGATCCACGCATCCTGGTCGCACTTCCTGTCCTTCACGTGCGGTACACTACCCTCCCTTAAGTGAACAACCACACATGCGCCAAATTACCGGAAACGTGTGAGAGTGTGTACAAATAAAGAATTTGAATTTCAATTGTCAGAAAGGTTTGAGAGTATGTGCAGTTTGCCCTCTCTCAATAATTATGGTTTGTTGTGTTCGGGCTAAACTTGGTCAAACTTTACAAAGTTTGACTTCAGTCAAATCTAATATGCAGAGTAAATAAAAATGGAGGGCTACTACGTCCATCCAGGTTTTTAGTCCACACCATTTTTTTAATCAAAGTTAATAGCTGGACAAATAAAATTACAGGGGAGCTGAAGACAAAGTTGTGAGAAGGCTTAGAAATCAATACAGAACGTATGCTCTTAGTACCAATGTCGATCCTTCTTTGAGGAAACATTTGGTTCATAGCCAATTGTGTGATAAAATTGCACCAATGTGAAAGATGACCGCGTCTCCAATGCAACCAAGGTGAACTGATGAAGGATATCATCTTTGTGGGTAACAAGCAAAGAGCACTGATGGAAGACAACTTGTTTTTCATGGAAAATCGATCAGCTTCACCAGCCGATGCAACCATGAGGCGCAACCATGAGCATCGATAGGTCATCGTGGTGATGCATCATCCATTTGGCATCAAGTTTGGGTGAGGCACCTATGAAGTTAGACAAATCCTCATTGTGGTCTGTTTCTTCTCAGTAATCAAGCTCGAGGAAGGAAGAACCACGTGGCAGAGGACAGTGAGGCGGAACAACAATGGCCATCCAATTTTGTGCAGTTCCACTAAAATTGAGGAAGACATGCCCGGGTATGGAGATACGCATCGCTGTTTGCAAAAATATAAAAAAAGGGATATAGTGTTGTTACCTTGTTTTGGCAGTTGTACAAGATTAACAGCGACATCTCAATTGTCAATAAGAATTAATGGAAAGTACACCAACAAACAGAAGCATCATGATTATCTTGATGGGAACTAAACTAGGATAACCGAGAGAGAAAACATGTATTCATTTAACCAGTGATAATACTATTAGATTAGCAGCAGCAATACGAGCATATGGACAATAACCGCACAACCACCATGTACTTTTTGTCGAAACAACATGTATACCTCCACCGAGGCATATACCAGGACAACTTTTTGAGTGGCATTTCCTCTATAATAGTAGGTGATGTTGGATCAGCCGACGAACCCTAGCTATGGGGAGCTGGGGAGTAGTCGCATAGAAGAAAACCCGCATTCAGTGACCTGGGGAGCTGGACCAGTACAAGAAGTTATACCTCAGGTGGGCGAGATGTCGCTTAGGCGGGCGGGCGGGATCTGCCCACACGACGGCAGCGAACAAGGGCGTGGAGGACCTTCGTCCGCGCCAGCGCCGGCTCCGAGAGGACGGTGCGCATCAGCTTCCTCCATCGCCGACGGCGACAACGTCAACGCTGCACCTCCTCGCCTCCCGCAGCGGACAGGATTCGGCCGGATCTGTGACCACCGGTGAGGAGAGAGATAGAGTGGACATTGTCATCTTGTTTTGATATGGAGAGGGTGAGAGAGCGAGAGGCGAGAAACCCTATCAAACAAGAGGCTATATATACAATGGAGTAAAAAATCTCTCCATAGTAGTGGTATTAAATAGAATACGCGCGTTTCTGAAAAAAGGAAACGAAAACTGGCTGACAATTTTTTTAACGTACCAAGAAAGAAAACTCGATCAAAAACACGCCCCCGCTTCCAGGTCGCGAGAGTCGTCGCGCACACACACATAGACATAGACATGCATATCCGTGTTTACGTAAAATTCCATCTCGATCTCCATCTCCATCTCCAATCATATTTGTCTAACTGGCACATTATTTACGTTGTTAATTATATATGCAGCAATATTAACGTATAACATCTCTTGTTTGCGGGCGTCCGGACTACTGCCACGGCCGCTCCTAACCAACCCGAACCCTCTTCATCACCCGCGCATGCTTCCCCGCCCGAAACGGTCAGTGCCGCATTCATGCCCGGCCAGAGCGGACGCGACCTCTCACTGGTGCCGGCATTGAAGCGGTGCGCCGGCCGAGAGAGTGTTGCCCGCGCCGCTTCCCGGTGCACGCGACTGATCCGCGTTCAAAGGTCGCAATAGTCGGCCACAACATGCATGTTAAAAGTTCTTGGGAGTCCGTGCTACAGCTAGCTGTCCTCCCCCAACTCATAAATCTCTTCCAGTAGTGCTAGTACTCCATGGCGCGATCCATCGACAAGCAGGCGGGAAAGTTATCGTACTCCAAGGTTGCCCCGTTACAACATTCCATCAAATACAAAGGAAAACTAACACGCATGCTGGTGCATCTCAATGATTCACAGATGATAGCCAATATTTACTTCACAACTAAAGACAAAAGTTGTGAGAGCGTGTACAAAAGAAAAACTACTGATGGGGTCACTATGACTTAAACCCTAAACCCTAAACAGGATTTAATTTCCTGGCTAGGTAGAACCTGTCGAAGGAAAGACGACTGGCACCCTCGGATCATACGATGCTTTTGTGCAGTTCCACTAAAATCGAGTTGAGCATCCCTGATGGCAAAGATATTGAAGAAGTGTGATTAGAATAATAGTCCTGGCACTAGTTCATGAGACATAACCTCATCACAAATAGAAGCCGGTAGAAGTAGAGAAAGATCAGCATGGAGATGGAGCTATGTGGGGAGCTACGGCAGTGGAGCAAGCCGGCTCCAAAAGGAAGATGTACCTAGGACGTCGGGCTGTAGCTAGAAGGGCGGTTGGGAGGCGGCATCAGCCCATACCGCGGGGACCCCCGAATGGGACGCACCGACTATGGGTTTTCTCCCTCGCCGATGTCGACCGCGTCTATGCAGAACATCGTTCCCTTCCCCCAACATCGTTCTATGCTTGTGAAGAGAGCAACCCAAGCAAGCAGGCTTGTAGCTTAGGCTCCTGCTAGTGTATATATAGTGGTTTTCTTTTTCTCTCCATATCAACCATTTTATATTGCATACGTGTCATTGAAGAGTGAAATGATGGTTGCTTCTTCTGACTAACTTACTGTGTGATTTGACTGCTCCTTAGTGGCCCCTACACGTACTCCCCCTACGTGTATGACCGTTCCTGAGTCTCACTTGTACTTATCTCTATTTTCTTGCATGACACGTAGACATGATGCGCATAGAGGAATTTTGTTACTGCACGTTGTTACGTAGTACTACTAGTACCTACTCCCTCCTTCCGGTTCACTACTGGTACTCCCTCCGTCCTGGCTTATTGGTCCCCTTTGTACTCAATTGATGGGCTTGCTTTCCTCAAGAAATGTCTTTACCAACGTATTAATATCGGGAATGCATGCGTGAACAACGAATGATTAAACCTTGCATGCAACATTTTGACAAAGCATGCATGTCCGAGCACACGACGGAACACACACGGTCACGCTCAAGTGCTCAACCTACACGTGCATGCACACACATACTCAGCCAGGGTGAGCTAGTGACCGTATAAACACCGGAAAATGTATATATTGAGCGCAAAATGAGCGTATTATGAAGTCCACTGACCGTATTTTTACAAATATACAGTGACAGACAGTTTATTTATCTCGTTTGAAATTAAGCCATATTAACCAGAAAGGAGGCAGTATGGACTAGCATTACTTTGTTGTGTCCCGTCAACTTGCTGAACAAGGAGAAGCTTGTAGGGGACGCAGCTTCGGTACCTTAAAGGCACCTGCCTTTGTGTCACTAACATGTGGGCAGACACCTGTTGGGCCCACATGTCATGGACACAAAGGCAGGTGCCTTAAGGCACCGAAGCATAGTCCGCTTGTAGGACGGGAGAAGCTTGCGCGCGATGGCTCGCAGGACTAGGAGAAACTTTTGACTAATGCAAGCTCTCCCTCCCTCAAGTGGTGGACGTGCAACAGTTAATTAGGTGTCAGATTGCCAGAAGCATACACTATACTAGTACTATTATTGTGTGACTTCCCGAAGAGGCAAACAGCCAAGCGCAAAGTTTATTAGTGCTAGTACTACTACTATAGAGGTATGTACTACTACTAGGAAACGGATGGAGGAGCGTCTGCACTCTTATTTTATTTTAAAATGTGATAAAGCAATCTTCAACACATTTGGTTCTCTTCGAGGGTTCTCGCATGTGATAATGGAAGTTTATTGCATGGAACACTCGCCACAATTCTCGCTTAATTCTGGCTTATATCCTGTTACAAATAGGAGCGCTTAGTAATATTTTCTCTTTTTTGTTATTCAGCATGTAAACAGGTCAGCAAATCTTGCGTCGCATCTTTGTGCGAACCGTGCTTGCTACACTTTGAATGTGGCCGAGAGCTGGCTTGATGAAACACCTCGCGTCCTTCTTCTTTTTTTGCGGGGTACCTCGCTTCCTAGTGACCAGTCTCTTGGCTGATCGTCCTAAGAATGCTTATATATGAATAAAGCTCTCTCATTTACCCGCAAAAAAAGATTAAGCCATGTTAACTGGAAAGGAGGGAGTATGGACTAGCACTACTTTTTGGTGTGTCCCGTCAACTCGCAGAATGAGGAGAAGCTCGCTTACGCCTTTTGACTAATGCAACCTACCCTCGCCCAGGCGGTGGACATGCAGCAGTTCATTCGGTGTCAGATTGCTAGAGGCATACACTGTAGTACCCAACATGCGGAGTACCATTATTGTTCGACTTCACGAAGAGGCGAAGAGCCAAGCGCAAGGTTTAGTTGTACGAGTAGTACTACTACTAGAACCGCATGGTGGAGCGTCTGTACTCTTATTTTATTTTAATCTCTAATAAAGTACACATTTATTCGGGAGAAGGGCGGAAAACGGCAGCCCAATGGTAGTATTAAAAAACATCAAACATGTAATGATGATATCGATCAACCATGCTCGAGTATATCTTGGCCTCCGTGCGAGCCCGTCTATGTGTTCTCGCTGCTCTTCTCTCTCAAGGAACGGCGGGTTGGCCATTTTGCCGTCAATTGAGATCGGTTTGCTCACACTCCGATCCCACATGTCAGTGATATGCCAAGAGGAAGTGCATTGACCGACTGTCCATACGCGTACTTGGTTTTGCACCTTCATACTACTACTCCCTCCGTCACAGTCTACAGGGCGCGCTTCATTCTGATACATTTTCACCACCAGAGAGACTTTAGACGCGTTTGGTTTAATGCTCAATTAATTAGGGCGTGGTAACCGCAATCAAGTCCACAATTTTCTCTCGATGTACTACGGAGTGGAGTAAGTGCATGCATGTGTGTACCCGGGGTGGAAGCACTGCATGCATGTGTGTACGCATTATTTCCTCTAGTAATAGACGTCGTGCTATAACTACCAATGCTATTTTTCAGGCCGATCGCTAGTCGCCTTGGTCCCAGAGATTGTTCTTTTTTTTGAAGCGCGCTCTATAAACAGTGACTGAGGGAGTAGTATGAGCGGATTCAAAGAAGAGCGTATTGATGGTTGCTTTTTCCGAGCAACTTACAGTGGGAAAGGTGGGGCTTATGATTTGACTGCTCATTACTACTCACTATTAGTGCGGCGCAACAACCGGGCTGAGTCTCCCATGCGGTTGTGCACTACTCCCTCCTTTCTTAAATATACTACGGAGTATTTGTCTTTCTAGAGATTTCAACGAGTGACTACATACGAAGCAAAATGAGTGAATCTACACTCTAAAATATGTCAATTTGAATTTGTAAAAAGAAAAATATTTAGGAATGGAGGAAGTATAATTTTGTGCATGGCACATGGACCCGGATGCTGAAGAGGCTTCGAGCAATGCTATCAAGCTTCTAGCATTTGTTTACATAATTGACGTACTATACAAATAATTTTCCAGTGACATGAAATTGTACAATGCTCTGAGCTTTCAGCTTTTGTTTCATGTGCCTTGCCATCCATGCTCTTTCGAAAACAATAAAAAACTAACTTCCTTGCTAATGCATCTCAATTATTAGCAGAGCAGAGCTAATATTTACATGACAACTGAAGACAAAGTTGTGAGAAGGTGTTAAATTAAAATTGATCCATGCTTTCATTGGCAGCAACGTCCCCCCAGCTCTATCGAAATCAACAAGGCATGTTGGGAAAAAAGTAGCTGTCTGGAGCATGCAACATTTCGATCATTTTGTGCAGTTCCACTAAAATAGATCTAAGCGTCCCTGTTCCAAAGATATTAAGTGTGATTACAATAATAGAGGACTGTTGATTAAACAATAAACACACAAATAGAAGTCATTGACCTTTGCAGTCTCTCTTAAGACTAACTAGTTGGATAAGATTAAGCAAATAGTTGGAGAAGATTAGGCTCAGAGTTGGATGAGGAGGATAGAGCAAAACCAATCTCCCTTTGTGCAGCCGCACTGAAATGTAGAGATGTTGCCCGTGTGACATTAAAGTACAACTGCACAAAACACTCTTAAGAAAAAAGTGATTCTTGCAGTTTACCAAAAGGTCGCAATAGCAACAAGGTGAAATGGATAGCCCTGTTTGCAAAAAAGAGGTAGAAAGGAAACAATTACTAGCCAATAACAGTTGATGACACATACGACGACAAAAAAGAAGCATATTCCTTGTCCTAAGGGAAGATAACAACACAGTTGTGTTTGTCTAAAACAGTGTGAGGATGAGATTGCAATATGGAAAGTACGCCGGACGAGCTACGTTTTGGGCAAAGAACTATGGAAGATCCACA
Source organism: Aegilops tauschii subsp. strangulata (assembly GCF_002575655.3). NCBI lineage: Eukaryota > Viridiplantae > Streptophyta > Magnoliopsida > Poales > Poaceae > Aegilops > Aegilops tauschii. Next base: position 486,028,414 of record NC_053040.3, read on the forward strand.
TGCAAGATTTTCCACATGCAGCGACGTGGGAAGACGGGCAGTGGAGCAAGGCCTGACGGGATACCTGGGGGTCGTCGGGATGTAACTAGGAGAGCGGCGGTGGGCGGGATCTGCCCATACTGCGGCAGCGAGCAGGTGGTGTCGGCCCTACCACGCCGGAGATTGGTCAGAGAGAACGGTGGGTACCGCAGATCGGGACATGCTGCCTCGGCGCCGTCGAACGGAGAAACGATGCACATCCTCCCTTTCCGCCGGTGGACGGGATGCGACCGGATCAGTGACCAACGGTGAGAGAGAGAGGTCACGCCACCTTGTGTGAGATACTCTGAAGAGAGACAAACTCAGGCAGGCAGGCTCCATTGTATATAGTGGAACGGACTACCTTTTTCTCTATAAAAATCATTTTATATTTTGTGTACGTGCCATTGAGCGATATAACTTTATTTAAAAATAGCGTGCCAATGCATCAAGTCGAACTTTGTTTCGTGCACTCATGGTAAACGACCTCCGTAGGTAAACAACCGCTACACACGTTCAAATTAGCACGTAGGCTGCCATTTCGTACAGAAATGAGCTCCACCGTGTACCCGCGCGGGTGTGGCTGGGCACGAAGCGTGAGTACGTGCACCTAGGGGTTGTGTGAGAAAGATACAAACATAGAGAGATATAGTGTATGGGTTCGTGAGTGTTTTTTTCTGGGGGGGGTGAGAAATAGACAAGCAATATATGTGGATGATATTTCAATCAAAAAATGTAACATATACAATGTGTGTGAAATAGAGTCCTGGATATATCATATATATAGAGGGGGCGATCCACGAGAAGAGAGTGGAGGTATCATCGGGTTGAGGTATCCATAGAATCGAAGAGAGGGATGATGTGTGTGTGTGTGCGTGCGCTCGCGCGCGCGATCGTTAAAGAGTGCCATTGAATTTGTGTGTGCCCACGTCAAAGATATAGGGTGGCTGGCCTACTGGAACGTGAGAGGGGACAGGTGCAGTTTGTCTCTGTGGCATGGATACCTACCTACAGTGCTCGACTATCGGTGTGTGGTGGGGGTGGGGTGGGGGAGACCTAATTAACTATTGAGGTACAATGGTTGGTATATGTGTGGAGGAGGAGAGAGGCCTACCTTATGTATTGAGGGAGATCGATTGGCATCCATGCATATGTGTAGGAGAGGAATAAGGTTGGGAGAGAGACAGAGCTAGAGTGTTGGAGGGGGTGGTGGTGGAGTTGCTTCTAACAAATGGTGGGAGAGGCTTGCTAGACAAACGGAGGGCACGCCTGCAATATCAATAAGAGAGGGGATGGCTGCCTATCTGTGCACGTGCGTGTGAGAGATGGGACAGGAGGCATGCACGAATGATGAGGGGGGACGATATGGCTGTGGTAAGCAGATGTAACTACATAGGAAGATCAATCGTCCTTTGTCAAAGAGCGGAGAGACATAACTTGTGAGGTACGTCGATCGATGGGTGGGGGGAAATAGTTAAAGTCGACCTTGGTATATGTAGGGAGATCGATCGGTATACATGCATGTATGTGTTACAAGCAAATAAGGCCCGAGGAGAAGGATAGAGAGAGAGGGATGCAGCTAGGAGGTGGTGCGGGAGGCATACTATATCGAGGGGAAAGGAGTGTGGGAGTACGAGATCGATGAAAAGAGGGGTGGGAGTGAGCATGGACGGTGAGAAGAGAAGAGGGAAAGCTTGTGTTTGTGATAGGCACACCTGGCTAGAGAGGCATATCGATCGATGTGTGCCGTAAAGAAGGAACTGAGGGGCCTACACACACCGTGGGTGAACGACCTAAAGTGAAAAGACGAATTTGCGCGATGGAGATAGAGAATGCCGAGGGAGGGTGAGAGGGATGCGGGCGTGTGCATGCACGAGAGAAAGTTAGCGCTAGCTACAAAGATAAGAGGATTGTGTGGGTGAAAAAGACGAATAGAGATCATAATTCATTATAAAAAGTGAATTCGGATATTTGAAGAATTTATCATAGTGTTTTAAACCGATGCATGCGTGAATATATATAACGGTGATACACATGGTGTGGTTATGAACATGTTATACTACATATAATATATTTTATCTCTACTCTAAAAAAGTAGAGTTGTTGATGATGGTGTTCCTACCATCCAGCAATATAGGCCGTCCGATTTATATCTGGCGGATAGGAAGGAAACTATGGCAATTTTGAAAAAAGATACCCACACCCCTCTCCACATTTGCAAATAAGGCCTCCCCTCGATCATCTTGATGTTCCGTGGAACGCATGGGCATCTTGCTAGTACTACATATAATATATAAAACATTGATTATAATTTGGGCTAATGTGTGGCTTTTGCAGCTCAGGGCTAAATAGTTGTCATAATGTAGGGGGCGGGCACTATACTTTGTGTGATAAACACGGTGTACGTATGGATCATGGTTATGAATATATAGTTAGTACATCAAATGTACTATTATTTGGAATCAACATCAAGTGTATCCAAAAAATAGAATTCGAGTTCATATAGTACACATAGTTCATATCTATCTCTATAGTAATCATGTGGTGTATTGTTAAGGTAATACATGAATGATGGTTGAAGTTGGCAACAATCATGATTGTAGACAAGACTCTCTCTTTGTGTGGTGTGAATAGTTTTATTTTTTTCTTTTTTTTTCGTTGAGGAAAGTGTGAATTGATTTGGTACGTACAAGTACAATATTACACGTTAGGCTTGTCCCTAAAATTCAACCCGCACCTTGTTATATCCCGAAAATTCAGATATCGTGCTCCCAAAACTGGCGCCATCACAACCCGCGCCTTGCTATCCCGAAATTACAACGCGCGCGAAAACTCCCTCCAACTGCCAAATCCCGACATGCGAAATCCCCCTTCTAACCCTGAGCCGAAAGGGCCGCTAGTTCAAATCGGTGGGGGTACTTTTGTAATACACCCTACATTTTGGACAAGCGTGTCCCTAAGTCATGGTCTCCCATCGCCTCCTTTTCGCCAGTCGAAATCCCAGGCCGCCATAACCTCTCCACTCCAGCCGCAAAATCCCACCCTCCTCCGTCCGCCACCTAACCGCTGCTAAGCCGGAGCCTCTTCCCCGACGACGTCGTCCACCGCAACAGCTCGACGTCCCTCGTCCACCTCCCCGGATGAGGATCCGTCATCCATCTCGTCGTCCTGCCGGTTCAGCCGCCCTGTCCTCCACCTCCAAGGAGCTGCTCCGACGATCGCCTCGTCTATCGCGGCTGCTCCATCCCCACAGCGCCGCCTTAACCTGCTCCACCAGAACCGCATCATCCTCACCGACTCCTCGGACGAAGCCGAGGCCTACTCGGTGCCACCAAAGAGGTTGTACACTCATCGCATCACACCTTCTCCTTAACTCGACCTCCAGGCGCCGACGGTGCTCCATCCCGCACCCCCATGGAGCGGCTACCTCGAAGCCAGCGCCGCGGGCGACATCTCCACGGCGGCTCTCCCCCAGTGCGAGGCCCCTTCGGCGGCGGCGTCCATACCAGCCGGATCTGCTGCTGCTGCTCCGGCTCTCGCTCGCTTGCGCTGCTTCTGCTCCGGCTCTCGCTCGCTTGCGCTGCTTCTGCTCCGGCTCTCCCTCGCTTGCTCGTGCAGCTGCTGCTGCTCCGGCTCTCGCTCGCTCGCTCACGCAGCTGCTGCTGCTCCGGCTCTCGCTCGCTCACGCTGCTACTGCTGCTCTCCCCCTTGCTCGTGTTGCTGCTCTGCTCTGATTTAGCTACACTTTAGTCAACTGAATCGACTTTTGGGTCAGTCAATTTTCAGGGGGGGTGGGCTCGCCGGAGTTAAGGAAGAACCACCCGCAGCAGGGAGGGGGGCTGGCCGGAGAGGGACCCCACTATATATCTTAGGGTTCAGGGTGGGGGCGGTGGTGCCGGTGGTGGGGGCGCGGTGGTGGGGCGGTCGTGCCGGCGGTGGGGGCGCGGTGGTGGGGCGGTCGTGCCAGCGGTGGGGGCGCGGTGGTGGGGCGGTGGTGTGGGGATCGCTGAAGAAAAAGCTCGGCGCGAGGGGGGGCTAGAGGGCTGGCCGGGGCGGCGGCGGATCGGCGGCGGGGAGTTGTTTCGGGGCGGCGGCGGACCGGCGGTGGGGAGTTGTTTCGGGGCGGTGAGGCGGCGCGGGGGCCGGTGGTGGCTGGCGGCTCAGGGGGGTGCAGGTTGAAGATGAACTGCAGGCCCTCCCTAAACTACATGTCAAGTGCCTCTCTGCTACCATTGTGTTCAGTTTCGGCAGTAACATTCAGATTCCACAGTAAATTTCAGTTTCCACAGTTAAGTTCAGAGTCAACAGTTTTTACCTCATCTGTTGTAGTCAGGTGGTTTTTGGTGATGTAAATTTTACATCTATTTTACATCATCTATTGGAGATGCTATTAGAATCCCACTTGAGATTAACGATGTCTGTCTTGTGCTACATCAGCCTTGACGTCTTACGGCTCACCGGAGCTGCTCCAACGACAGAACGATCCATCACAACAGAGCAGTACCCTGGACGACGTCTACAGATTCCTCAGATCTTCCTCCACACCTCCGATAGCCACCTATGCCTCAAATTCTTCAGCGACCAACCCAATGATGCCGAGGTCGACATGGCTACGTCAAAGAGGTTGTACACTTGTTGCATCACTTATTACAATACATTCATGTCGATCCATTAGGGCTATTTTGGTTCAACAGAAAAACATATCAATAGGAAATTTTCCTATGGCACTCCACTATTCAATTATTCATGCATTTTGTTGAAAGGAATGGAGCAAAACATCCACCTGGACCTACTTTTCAAAATCCTATGCATGAAAACAAGACCAAGTGCATTAGTGGCAGAATAACATTCTAACTGCACACGCTTTCATATGGTTTCACTTTATTTTGGCCATGTTTCTTTGCATTCCTCTGCTCTTCCAATTCCTGTGAACCAAACACCCAAGTTGACAGAAATCCTGTGTTTACAAATGCTCTGTTTACCATGTGCATTCCTATCCTATTCTGGTGTTTTTCCTATCCCTGCGTTTTTAGAATCATGCAAGCCAAATGAGCCCTTACAGAATCACTTCAGTTACAGGTAGGTGTCGAAGGAAACTTTATGTGGTTTGTCCTGCTCCTGCCGCGACGTCGTCCACCTCACCTGAGCTGCTCCATCAACAAAAGCATCCACCAAACCAGACATCACGACTCCTGACCGTCTTTCGCCGCCTTAGATCTCCTTCCCTGCCGCCGGCACCCACCGCAACAACATCACCATCATCGACTCAACAGATGAACCTGAGGAGTACACAGGTCCACAAGAGAGGTCGCACTCTTTTGTTTCTGCTTATGTTATGCATTGCTTAAAATTACCTGCTACTTTATCGTCCTGTTCACCTCTTAGACTCCATGTCAGGTCCAAATTAATGTTCAAACTTGAGTTCTAAATTAGTTGTGGGGCACATATCGAGGCAGCAATGAATAGTATCTATGTCTAATATCTGGTTCACCTAGGGTATGCCTATGTTGTTCATCTTGGGTGGGAAACAAATAGTAAAGCAAACATCATCTGTCTTTTAATTAAATTAAAGCAATCATCAGCCTGCTATTATTATTTTTGGATCCATCCACTGGTTGTTACCATCACTCTAGATTTCTGCATGCTCTCCTTAAATAATCTCACCATATTTTTTTCGTATGCATGTCAGATATCGTACACAACCATGTTGAACATGTAGAGAAAAAGAGAAGAGTTTTGCGCGGCAATACAATGTCATGCAGACATCGATCCATGGTGGGTTTCAATGGCAAACCCTCCCCCCTCTCCAGAGGAAGATATCTGTTTTGAGGCGGATTCAGACGCAGCTGACCACTCCTATTTACCCCCCAAGGTGTTTGCTCTATGATACGTCTCCGTCGTATCTATAATTTTTGATTGTTCCATGCCAATATTCTACAACTTTCATATACTTTTGGCAACTTTTTATACTATTTATGGGACCAACATATTGATTCAGTGCCCAATGCCAGTTCCTGTTTGTTGCATGTTTTTTGTTTCGCAGAAAATCCATATCAAACGGAGTTCAAACGGAATAAAAACTGACGGAGATTTTTGTTTGGAATATTTATGATTTTTGGGAAGAAGAATCAACGCGATAGGGGACCACGAGGCAGGGGGCGCGCCCCAGGGGGTCAGGCGCGCCCTGGACCCTCGTGGCCACCCCGTAAGGCAGTTGGAGCCCTTCTTTCGCCGCAAGAAAGCTAATTTCCGGATAGAGATCGTGTCCAAAATTCAGCCCAATCAGAGTTACGGATCTCCGGTTATAAAAGAAACGGTGAAAGGCCAGATCTGGAAACGCAGAAACAGAGAGAGACAGAGAGACATATCCAATCTCGGAGGGGCTCTCGCCCCTCCCATGCCATGGAGGCCAAGGACCAGAGGGGAAACCCTTCTCCTATCTAGGGAGGAGGTCAAGGAAGAAGAATAAGAAGGGGCCCCCTCTCCCCTTCTCTTCCGGTGGAGCCGGAACGCTGCCGTGGCCACCATCATCATCACCGCGATCTTCACCAACACCTCCGCCATCTTCACCAACATCTCCATCACCTTCCCCCCTCTATCTACAGCGGTCCACTCTCCCGCAACCCTCTATACCCTCTACTTGAACATGGTGCTTTATGCTTCATATTATTATCCAATGATGTGTTGCCATCCTATGATGTCTGAGTAGATTTTCGTTGTCCTATCGGTGGTTGATGAATTACTATGATTGATTTAATTTGCTTGTGGTTATGTTGCTGTCATTTGGTGCCCATCATATGAGCGCGCGTGTGGATCACACCATAGGGTTAGTTGTATGTTGATAGGACTATGTATTGGAGGGCAAAAGCGACAGAAGCTTCAACCTAGCATAGAAATTGATGCATACGGGATTGAAGGGGGGCCAATATTACTTAATGATATGGTTGGGTTTTACCTTAATGAATGTTAGTAGTTGCGGATGCTTGCTAATAGATCCAATCATAAGTGCATAGAATTCCAAGTCAGGGATGACATGCTAGCAGTGGCCTCTCCCACATAAAACTTGCTATCGGTCTAGTAAACTAGTCAATTGCTTAGGGACAATTTCACAACTCCTACCACCACTTTTCCACTCTCTATACTAACTTTGTTGTGTCTTTATCTAAACAGCCCCTACTTTTTATTTACGCGCTCTTTATTTTCTTGCAAACCTATCCAAAAACACCTACAAAGTACTTCTAGTTTTATACTTGTTCTAGGTAAAGCGAACGTCAAGCGTGCGTAGAGTTGTATCGGTGGTCGATAGAACTTGAGGGAATATTTGTTCTACCTTTAGCTCCTCGTTGGGTTCGACACTCTTACTTATCGAAAGAGGCTACAATTGATCCCCTATACTTGTGGGTTATCACTCTACCTTGGCATGATGATGTTAGTCATATCATGCATATGTTGCCTTGCAGTGCCTACTTTTGACATCATATATGTCATCTGCTTAGTTTAAACATGTTCTGTAATGCCACCTGTTTAGTTTCTATATCATATATGGAAATTATGCAGTCTCATGTCTTTTAGCCAGCCATAATATATGTGAAATGTGCAATGCCATCCTGTTTAACCAGGCATCATATATTTGAATGTTATCTTGCCCATCCTTTTCTTCATTACATTTACATTTGTCGATAATGTTTGTACATTAAACTACTCTTCCTGTGAATCAGCCATTTGGGTGGGAGATGAAAAAATCTGGAGCGAAAACAAGGCCTTTAGAGCAGACAGTGCTACCTGTCGAAGCAGATCTCTTGTTGGGTCCCGATAGCTCCTCGGAGATGGATTCAGAGATAGATGACCAGTCCTATTCCCCCACCGAGGTGTATGCTCTAACTTGGCACGGTTATACTGCTCATATCATGCATATGGTGTCTTGCATTGCATAGTTTCGACATCATATACACAATATTCAACACCATGTCCTTAGTTCAGACATCATATCGAATGCCCTCTGTTTAGCATATAAATCACATATGTGAATTAAATCATGTGATCCTGATTACTTAGATAACATGTATGTGAATTATGTCATGTGATCCTGTTTAGTTATTCATCATATCTTTGAATTATGTTATGCTATGCTATCCAGTTTAGATAGACATAATATATGTGAAATTATGTCATGCTATCCGTTTTAGTTAAACAATATACATGTCAACTATTTCATGCCATCTTTTTTCCACACTATCTATTGCATCTGTCTCTCATACAATGTCTGTACATTCAACTATGTTTCCTGTTTATCAGCCATTTGAATTGGAGCGGGTGATGCCAGTATCTAGCGGAGTAAAAACACGGTCTTCAAATAAAACAGTGCTACCTCTTGGTGGAGATAGCACCCTGGTTGTACATGCGCGAGAACCAGCCCTACCACACATAACCCAGACTCTCGTAGATTGTACCCTTACTGCGATGGACAGAGAACCAGCTTCACCCAATCTAACCCCAACCCCAGCAGATAGTAACCCAGTTCCTATTGACACAACACCATCTCCACCACAGATCTCCCAAACAAGAGCAGTTAGTAAGGCAGCTCTAGTGCCCAAAGGGCCAGTACTACCACGGCGAACCCCAACTCCACCAGTTAGTACGCCTATTCCTATGGAGGAAGCACAACTAGCCAGTCGTAGTTTAGCATCTATCGCATTTGATGTTGTTAAATCCTATGTGCGTATCTTCCCATCTTGGAAATATTATACTGAAGATGAAGGAAAATGCCAGTTGCAGGTGTCCAGGAGTTATGTGTAAGTAATATTATTCATGCAATTACTTTGCTTTGCCCCAAACATTCTACCTCCATGATGGTTATAATATAGCAAATTTTCCCATTTTTCTCTATAGAGAATGACCGATTTGGAAACTCAGGATGAGGTAACTTGTGCTAATACCTCTGCTATCTTCAATAATGCTTGGTGGCAGTATCGGAATTACCTGAAGAAAACGTACTTCACTGGCAAAGAAACTCATCAAATTCCCTTACGTTCTCCTGAGACACATTTACGGGACGATGACTGGGAACACCTTGTTCTGTACTGGTCCTGAACCAAGAATGTGGTAAGGTCTATGAGCTCATTTTCTATTTTTAAGTACTATATTCTTGCGTCTTACTGTACTCTGTTCATGTAGAACAAGTGCTTAAACCTGAAGAACAACTGTTCTAATTTAAGATTCCATTGCTATCATGCATACTGCTTTGCTCTTGTATCACTGTATTTACTCATACAAACTTAAGTTTTTAAATTGAAGGATCCAATCGAAACTCCAATGGCACAGCAGGTATGTTCACGCATGTTTCTTTAACGGGTTTGCTCTTATCAATAGCTCTGTTGATTTCAATTTCAATTGTGTATACAGTTGACTTCATATATCATGCACATTACTAGCATCACAACAGAGCCAATAGTGTTGGTGTACATGTAGACCCGTGGTACCCATCTGAAATCTTGTTGTGCCGTGTAGTTTCCCACGCTTTGTATTCTTTCACTGCTGCTTTGTCTTGAACTGATATGATTTGAACCGTGTCTCTATTTTGATTTGGCAAGATAATGCAGTGACCATAGGACATAGATATATGTTTGTTTGATGCTTTTATTATGTACTAGTACTTGGCAATAGAAGACTTGGTAGTTTAATCATGTCCACCTTACTAATGAACTGTTTCACCAAAATGAGTTTCATATACTAGTACATGCTAAACCTGTTATGTGTCTGCTTGTTTCTTCTTTTAGAATGCTGACAGAATATTAGGGAAGAGTGCCTTATTAAGCAATGATAAAGGAAGTAATGCATATAAGGTTCAGGATAGTGAGACATCCTTGTTGGTCTCCAACAAAGCTGATAAAACAGCTAAGGAAGACTATCTTAAAGACAGTGAGACAACCCCAAAGTCCTGTCTTGGTTTAGTGTTCGAGTTACTGGCCACTACCGCTTGCACAAGCTATTCAAACTCACTGTCTGAATCAGTTCGGTTTCATGAGTCTCAACTACAAGATGAAAGACATCAATCAGCTGTGCTGCGACAAGAAGCGGAAGGACTGCGGAAGTCCCTGGAGCATTCAGATGCATACTTTCTGGTGCAACAGCAAGCGTTGGAGGATTTTAGCGCCAAACAGGACAAAGCTAATAAGCTTGCTAAGCTTATTGCTAGCATGGTGGATACCCAGGATAACGTTTCTTGAGCTCTTCTGAAGTTGTTTCAGTTATGCTCTTGTTTTGCTGCCGCGTTTATTTGCACTAGTGGCCAGTTTTGACGGCCAATGTATGTAATATGCTGCTTTGTTCCTTATATTTGCACTGGTGGCGAACTTTGATGCCCAGTGGATGTAATATGTGTAATAGCTGTAATAGGCTAGCGTTAGTTGCTTGCTTACTTATTTCCTTATTGTCTTTGTTTAGTTCTTTGCTTGTAGTCACTGCAGTTCTTTTTCCGCGTTTTTCTAGTGGCCACAATAACCTATTTTTGGTAACTAGACCACAATAATCATGGCAACACACGGACTGTTGTAACCATGGGCCTCCTGCGGGCCGTAGGATCCATGTGCCTTCTACGGGCCGTAGGATCCATTGGCCTTCTACGGGCCGTAGGATCCATGGACTTCCTACGGGCCGTATGATCCATGGGCCTACTATGGGTTGTAGGATCCATTGGTCTTCTACGGGCCGTAGGATCCATGGGCCTTGTACGGGGCGTATCATTATTTTGCCAAACATGCGTCGTACTATTCGTGGACCATAACGGGCCGTTAATAGGCCGTATTTCATAACGCTATGAAAATGGCCCAATGGGTTAACGGGCCACAAATAGGACGACTATAACCACAGGCTGAATTTGGCCCACAAACGGAACAGGCCAGTAACGGACCGTAACTAACCGAATTCTAGAAATGAGCCCAAGAATAAATGGGCCCTTAGAAGGCCGAAAGTTAACACGGGCTGGAAACGGCCGACGGAATTATGGCGTTAATGGGTATAAAGCGATACACTGTTCATTATGGGCTAGTTTCATCTCGGGCTATTAATGGGCCCAGAGTTACGAAGGGCCTCATATGGGCCGAAAGACATCATGGGCCATACATGGGCCGGATGTTACAGCGGGCTAGAATCATATTGGACGGCCCAGATGAAGTTACTGGGCTTAATTTCGATAGGCCGTAACGGGCTGGGAGTTAGCATGATGTAAATGGGCGATATACGAACATGCCATTAGCAGGCTTTCCGTGGGCCTGCTCGTTACCTTTTGACCAAGTCAAACGGGCCGGCCTTTTCACCGGAATGGGCTTCTGTTGGGTCGTGCCATGTGTCTGTTGGAAATATGCCCTAGAGGCAATAATAAAATGGTTATTATTATATTTCCTTGTTCATGATAATTGTTTATTGTTCATGCTATAATTGTGTTATCCGGAAATCGTAATACATGTGTGAACACATAGACCATAACATGTCCCTAGTGAGCCTCTAGTTGACTTGCTCGTTGATCAATAGATGGTTACGGTTTCCTGACCATGGACATTGGATGTCATTGATAACGGGATCACATCATTAGGAGAATGATGTGATGGACAAGACCCAATCCTAAGCATAGCACTAGATCGTGTAGTTTGTTTGCTAAAGCTTTTAATGTCAAGTATCATTTCCTTAGACCATGAGATCGTGCAACTCCCGGATACCGTAGGAATGCTTTGGGTGTACCAAACGTCACAACGTAACTGGGTGGCTATAAAGGTGCACTACAGGTATCTCCGAAAGTGTCTGTTGGGTTGGCACAGATCGAGACTGGGATTTGTCACTCCGTATGACGGAGAGGTATCTCTAGGCCCACTCGGTAATGCATCATCATAATGAGCTCAATGTGACCAAGTGGTTGGTCACGGGATCATGCATTACGGTACGAGTAAAGTGACTTGTCGGTAACGAGATTGAACGAGGTATTGGGATACCGACGATCGAATCTCGGGCAAGTAACGTACCGATTGACAAAGGGAATTGTATACGGGATTACTTGAATCCTCGACATCGTGGTTCATCCGATGAGATCATCGAGGAGCATGTGGGAGCCAACATGGGTATCCAGATCCCGCTGTTGGTTATTGACCGGAGAGTCGTCTCGGTCATGTCTGCGTGTCTCCCGAACCCGTAGGGTCTACACACTTAAGGTTCGGTGACGCTAGGGTTGTAGAGATATTAGTATGCGGTAACCCGAAAGTTGTTCGGAGTCCCGGATGAGATCCCGGACATCAAGAGGAGTTCCGGAATGGTCCGGAGGTAAAGATTTGTATATAGGAAGTCCAGTTTCGGCCACGGGGAAAGTTTCGGGGGTCACCGGTATTGTACCGGGACCACCGGAAGGGTCCCGGGGGTCCACCGGGTGGGGCCACCTATCCCGGAGGGCCCCATGGGCTGAAGTGGGAAGGGAACCAGCCCCTGGTGGGCTGGTGCGCCCCCCATGGGCCTCCCCCTGCGCCTAGGGTTGGAAACCCTGGGGGTGGGGGGCGCCCCACCTGACTTGGGGGGCAAGTTCCCCCCCTGGCCGCCGCCCCCCCCCCTTGAGATGGGATCTCCAGGGACCGGCGCCCCGCCCCCAGGGCCCCTATATAAATGGGGGAGGGAGGGCTGCGCACCCTAAGCCCTGGCGCCTCCCTCTCCCTCCCATAACACCTCTCCCTCTCGCTGAACTTGGCGAAGCCCTGCCGAGATCCCCGCTACTTCCACCACCACGCCGTCGTGCTGCTGGATCTCCATCAACCTCTCCTTCCCCTTGCTGGATCAAGAAGGAGGAGACGTCTCTCCCAACCGTACGTGTGTTGAACACGGAGGTGCCGTCCGTTTGGCGCTAGGATCATCGGTGATTTGGATCACGACGAGTACGACTCCATCAACCCCGTTCTCCTGAACGCTTCCGCTCGCGATCTACAAGGGTATGTAGATGCACTCATCTCTCTCGTTGCTAGATGACTTCATAGATTGATCTTGGTGATGCGTAGAAAATTTTAAATTTCTGCTACGATCCCCAACAGTGGCATCATGAGCTAGGTCTATGCGTAGTTTCTATGCACGAGTAGAACACAAGTTGTTGTGGGCGTCGATTTTGTCAATTTACTTGCCGTTACTAGTCTTATCTTGATTCGGCGGCATCGTGGGATGAAGCGGCCCGGACCGACCTTACACGTACGCTTACGTGAGACAGGTTCCACCGACTGACATGCACTAGTTGCATAAGGTGGCTAGCGGGTGTCTGTCTGTCCCACTTTAGTCGGATCGGATTCGATGAAAAGGGTCCTTATGAAGGGTAAATAGAAATTGGCATATCACGTTGTGGTTTTGGCGTAGGTAAGAATCGTTCTTGCTAGAAACCTATAGCAGCCACGTAAAAGTTTGCAACAACAATTAGAGGACGTCTAACTTGTTTTTGCAGCAAGTGTCATATGATGTGATATGGCCAGAAGATGTGATGAATGATATATGTGATGTATGAGATTGATCATGTTCTTGTAATAGGAATCACGACTTGCATGTCGATGAGTATGACAACCGGCAGGAGCCATAGGAGTTGTCTTAATTTATTTATGACCTGCGTGTCAACTGGAATGTCATGTAATTACTTTACTTTATTGCTAACCGTTAGCCATAGTAGTAGAAGTAATAGTTGGCAAGACAACTTCGTGAAGACACGATGATGGAGATCATGGTGTCATGCCGGTGACGATGATGAACAGGGCGCCCCGAAGATGGTGATCAAAAGGAGCAAAATGATATTGGCCATATCATGTCACTATTTGATTGCATGTGATGTTTATCATGTTTTACATCTTATTTGCTTAGAACGACGGCAACATAAATAGGATGATCCCTCGCTAAAATTTCAAGAAAGTGTTCCCCCTAACTGTGCACCGTTGCGAAAGTTCGTTGTTCCAAAGCACCACGTGATGATCGGGTGTGATAGGTTCTAACGTTCGCATACAACGGGTGTAAGCCAGATTTACACACGCAATACACTTAGGTTGACTTGACGAGCCTAGCATGTACATACATGGCCTCGGAACACAAAAGACCGAAAGGTCGAACATGAGTCGTATAGCAGATACGATCAACATGAAGATGTTCACCGATGATGACTAGTCCGTCTCACGTGATGATCGGACACGGCCTAGTTGACTCGGATCATGTATCACTTAGATGACTAGAGGGATGTATGTCTGAGTGGGAGTTCGTTAATAATTTGATTTGATGAACTAAATTATCATGAACTTAGTCTAAAAATCTTTACAATATGTCTTGTAGATCAAATGGCCCACGCTAATGTTGCCCTCAACTTCAACGCGTTCCTAGAGAAAACCAAGCTGAAAGACGATGCTAGCAACTACACGGACTAGGTCCGTAACCTGAGGATTATCCTCATAGCTGCCAAGAAAGCATATGTCCTTGAAGCGCCGCTAGGTGATGCACCTGTTTTCCCAGCAACTCAAGACGTTCTGAATGCCTGGCAGTCGCGTAGTGATGATTACTCCCTGGTTCAGTGCGGCATGCTTTACAGCTTAGAACCGGGGCTCCAAAAGCGTTTTGAGCAGCACGGAGCATATGAGATGTTCCAAGAGCTGAAAATGGTTTTCCAAGCTCATGCCCGGGTCGAGAGATATGAAGTCTCCGACAAGTTCTACAGTTGTAAGATGGAGGAGAATAGTTCCGTCAGCGAACACATACTCAAAATGTCTGGGTTGCACAACCGCTTGTCTCAGCTGGGAGTTAATCTCCCGGATGACGCGGTCGTTGACAGAATCCTTCAGTCGCTCCCACCTAGCTACAAGAGCTTTGTGATGAACTTCAATATGCAGGGGATGGAAAAGACCATTCCTGAGGTATATTCAATGCTGAAATCAGCGGAGGTGGAGATCAAAAAGGAACATCAAGTGTTGATGGTGAATAAAACCACTAAGTTCAAGAAAGGCAAGGGTAAGAAGAACTTCAAGAAAGACGGCAAGGGAGTTGCCGCGCCCGGTAAGCAAGCTGCCGAGAAGAAGACAAAGAATGGACCTAAGCCTGAGACTGAGTGCTTTTATTGCAAGGGAAATGGTCACTGGAAGCGGAACTGCCCCAAGTACTTAGCGGATAAGAAGGCCGGCAATACCAAAGGTATATGCAATATACATGTTATTGATGTGTACCTAACCAACGCTCGTAGTAGCTCCTGGGTATTTGATACCGGTGCGGTTGCTCATATTTGTAACTCAAAGCAAGAGCTGCGGAATAAGCGGAGACTGGCGAAGGACGAGGTGACGATGCGCGTCGGGAATGGTTCCAAGGTCGATGTGATCGCCGTCGGCACGCAACCTCTACATTTACCTACAGGATTAGTTTTAAACCTCAATAATTGTTATTTAATGCCAGCTTTGAGCATGAACATTGTATCTGGATCTCGTTTAATGCGAGATGGCTACTCATTTAAATCCGAGAATAATGGTTGTTCTATTTATATGAGAGATATGTTTTATGGTCATGCCCCGCTGGTCAATGGTCTATTCTTAATGAATCTCGAACGTGATGTTACACATATTCATAGTGTGAATGCCAAGAAATGTAAGGTTGATAATGATAGTCCCACATACTTGTGGCACTGCCGCCTTGGTCACATTGGTGTCAAACGCATGAAGAAACTCCATGCAGATGGACTTTTGGAGTCTCTTGATTATGAATCATTTGACACGTGCGAATCATGCCTCATGGGCAAAATGACCAAGACTCCGTTCTCCGGAACAATGGAGCGAGCAACCAACTTATTGGAAATCATACATACTGATGTGTGCGGTCCAATGAGCATTGAGGCTCGCGGTGGCTATCGTTATGTTCTCACCCTCACTAATGACTTGAGTAGATATGGGTATGTCTACTTAATGAAACACAAGTCTGAGACCTTTGAAAAGTTCAAGGAATTTTAGAGTGAGGTTGAGAATCAACGTGATAGGAAAATAAAGTTCTTACGATCAGATCGTGGAGGGGAATATTTGAGTCACGAATTTGGCACACACTTAAGGAAATGTAGAATTGTTTCACAACTCACGCCGCCTGGAACACCTCAGCGTAATGGTGTGTCCGAACGTCGTAATCGCACTCTATTGGATATGGTGCGATCTATGATGTCTCTTACCGATCTACCGCTATCATTCTGGGGTTATGCTTTAGAGACTGCCGCATTCACTTTAAAAAGGGCTCCATCGAAATCCGTTGAGACAACACCGTATGAATTATGGTGTGGAAAGAAACCTAAGTTGTCGTTTCTTAAAGTTTGGGGATGCGATGCTTATGTCAAGAAACTTCAACCTAAAAAGCTCGAACCCAAGTCGGAAAAATGCGTCTTCATAGGATACCCTAAGGAAACCATTGGGTATACCTTCTACCTCAGATCCGAAGGCAAGATCTTCATTGCCAAGAACGGGTCCTTTCTGGAGAAAGAGTTTCTCTCAAAAGAAGTAAGTGGGAGGAAAGTGGAACTTGATGAGATGACCCCTCTCGAACCAGAAAGTAGCGCGGCACAAGAAAATGTTTCTGTGGTGCCTACACCGACTAGAGAGGAAGTTAATGATGACGATCATGATCAAGTTACCGCTGAACTTCGTAGGTCCACAAGGACACGTTCCGCACCAGAGTGGTACGGCAACCCTGTCCTGGAAATCATGTTGTTGGACAACGGTGAACCTTCGAACTATGAAGAAGCAATGGCGGGTCCAGATTCCAACAAATGGCTTGAAGCCATGCAGTCCGAGATAGGATCCATGTATGAAAACAAAGTATGGACTTTGACAGACTTGCCCGATGATCGGCGAGCGATAGAAAATAAATGGATCTTTAAGAAGAAGAAGGACGCGGATGGAAATGTTACCATCTATAAAGCTTGACTTGTCGCTAAGGGTTATCGACAAGTTCAAGGAGTTGACTATGATGAGACCTTCTCACCCGTAGCGAAGCTGAAGTTCGTCCGAATCATGTTAGCAATTGCCGCATTCTACGATTATGAGATATGGCAAATGGACGTCAAAACGGCATTCCTTAACGGCTTTCTTAAGGAAGAATTGTATATGATGCAGCCGGAAGGTTTTGTCGATCCTAAGAATGCTGACAAAGTATGCAAGCTCCAGCGCTCAATCTATGGGCTGGTGCAGGCATCTCGGAGTTGGAACATTCGCTTTGATGAGATGATCAAAGCGTTTGGGTTTACGCAGACTTATGGAGAAGCCTGTGTTTACAAGAAAGTGAGTGGGAGCTCTGTAGCATTTCTCTTATTATATGTGGATGACATACTATTGATGGGAAATGATATAGAATTCTTGGAAAGTATAAAGGCCTACTTGAATAAGTGTTTTTCAATGAAGGACCTTGGAGAAGCTGCTTACATATTAGGCATCAAGATCTATAGAGATAGATCGAGACGCCTCATAGGTCTTTCACAAAGCACATACCTTGACAAGATATTGAAGAAGTTCAATATGGATCAGTCCAAGAAGGGGTTCTTGCCTGTATTGCAAGGTGTGAGGTTGAGCACGGCTCAATGCCCAACCACGGCAGAAGATAGAGAAAAGATGAGTGTCGTCCCCTATGCCTCGGCCATAGGGTCTATTATGTATGCCATGTTGTGTACCAGACCTGATGTAAACCTTGCCGTAAGTTTGGTAGGAAGGTACCAAAGTAATCCCGGCATGGAACACTGGACAGCGGTCAAGAATATCCTGAAGTACCTGAAAAGGACTAAGGATATGTTTCTCGTTTATGGAGGTGACGAAGAGCTCGTCGTAAAGGGTTACGTCGATGCTAGCTTCGACATAGATCTGGATGACTCTAAGTCACAAACCGGATACGTGTATATTTTGAATGGTGGAGTAGTCAGCTGGTGCAGTTGCAAGCAAAGCGTCGTGGCGGGATCTACATGTGAAGCGGAGTACATGGCAGCCTCGGAGGCAGCACATGAAGCAATCTGGATGAAGGAGTTCATTGCCGACCTAGGAGTTATTCCCAATGCATCGGGGCCGATGACTCTCTTCTGTGACAACACTGGAGCTATTGCCCTTGCCAAGGAGCCCAGGTTTCACAAGAAGACTAGGCACATCAAGCGTCGCTTCAACTCCATTCGCGAAAATGTTCAAAATGGAGACATAGATATTTGTAAAGTGCATACGGATTTGAATGTCGCAGATCCGTTGACTAAACCTCTTCCACGAGCGAAACATGATCAACACCAGAACTCTATGGGTGTACGATTCATCACAATGTAACTAGATTATTGACTCTAGTGCAAGTGGGAGACTGTTGGAAATATGCCCTAGAGGCAATAATAAAATGGTTATTATTATATTTCCTTATTCATGATAATTGTATATTGTTCATGCTATAATTGTGTTATCCGGAAATCGTAATACATGTGTGAACACATAGACCATAACATGTCCCTAGTGAGCCTCTAGTTGACTAGCTCGTTGATCAATAGATGGTTACGGTTTCCTGACCATGGACATTGGATGTCATTGATAACGGGATCACATCATTAGGAGAATGATGTGATGGACAAGACCCAATCCTAAGCATAGCACTAGATCGTGTAGTTCGTTTGCTAAAGCTTTTCTAATTCAAGTATCATTTCCTTAGACCATGAGATCGTGCAACTCCCGGATACCGTAGGAATGCTTTGGGTGTACCGAACGTCACAACGTAACTGGGTGGCTATAAAGGTGCACTACAGGTATCTCCGAAAGTGTCTGTTGGGTTGGCACAGATCGAGACTGGGATTTGTCACTCCGTATGACGGAGAGGTATCTCTGGGCCCACTCGGTAATGCATCATCATAATGAGCTCAATGTGACCAAGTGGTTGGTCACGGGATCATGCATTACGGTACGAGTAAAGTGACTTGTCGGTAATGAGATTGAACGAGGTATTGGGATACCGACGATCGAATCTCGGGCAAGTAACGTACCGATTGACAAAGGGAATTGTATACGGGATTACTTGAATCCTCGACATCGTGGTTCATCCGATGAGATCATCGAGGAGCATGTGGGAGCCAACATGGGTATCCAGATCCCGCTGTTGGTTATTGACCGGAGAGTCGTCTCGGTCATGTCTGCGTGTCTCCCAAACCCGTAGGGTCTACACACTTAAGGTTCGGTGACGCTAGGGTTGTAGAGATATTAGTATGCGGTAACCCGAAAGTTGTTCGGAGTCCCGGATGAGATCCCGGACATCACGAGGAGTTCCGGAATGGTCCGGAGGTAAAGATTTGTATATAGGAAGTCCAGTTTCGGCCACCGGGAAAGTTTCGGGGGTCACCGGTATTGTACCGGGACCACTGGAAGGGTCCCAGGGGTCCACCAGGTGGGGCCACCTATCCCGGAGGGCCCCATGGGCTGAAGTGGGAAGGGAACTAGCCCCTGGTGGGCTGGTGCGCCCCCCATGGGCCTCCCCCTGCGCCTAGGGTTGGAAACCCTGGGGTGGGGGCGCCCCACCTGACTTGGGGGGCAAGTTCCCCCCCTTGGCCGCCCCCCCCCCCTTGAGATGGGATCTCCAGGGGCCGGCGCCCCCCCAGGGCCCCTATATAAAGGGGGGGAGGGAGGGCTGCGCACCCTAAGCCCTGGCGCCTCCCTCTCCCTCCCGTAACACCTCTCCCTCTCGCTGAGCTTGGCGATGCCCTGCCGAGATCCCCGCTACTTCCACCACCACGCCGTCGTGCTGCTGGATCTCCATCAACCTCTCCTTCCCCTTGCTGGATCAAGAAGGAGGAGACGTCTCTCCCAACCGTACGTGTGTTGAACACGGAGGTGCCGTCCGTTCGGCGCTAGGATCATCAGTGATTTGGATCACGACGAGTACGACTCCATCAACCCCGTTCTCTTGAACGCTTCCGCTCGCGATCTACAAGGGTATGTAGATGCACTCATCTCTCTCGTTGCTAGATGACTTCATAGATTGATCTTGGTGATGCATAGAAAATTTTAAATTTCTGCTACGATCCCCAACAGTGTCGACGTATCATAGGCGCCTCCTGTCCAATGAGTGGATGACATCTGTCACAACGATGAGCCAACACGTGTTTCCTCTGGCCAATGAGAATTTTACACAGGGAAAATCCACATTGGTCCGGGCTGTTAACGGGTTATCGGATCCAAAACCGGACCCGCTAGCTTAACGGAGACCTGTTACGGTGGATGCCACGTGTCGGTCACCCTTGACGAAAGCACTTCTATGACGCGCGATTTATCGTCATGGAAGTGGACACTTCCGTGATGATAATTTTGGTAATGTCATGGAACACTTCTGCAATAGCACAGGTATGACTATCTTGATTCTGTCATAAAATCGTCATGGATGTACATGCATGACAGAAAACGTGACCTACTATGACAAACACGTATCATCACGGAAGTGTATTTTTTTAGTATACTCCCTCCGTTTTATAATCATTGTTTAGTTCAAAATTTAGTTACTATTAGTTATTAATCAATTATAGCTACAGAGTTCAAAAAAATTTATAACTATGAGGGCTACAAATTTTTTTTTGAAGGAGCAACTACTACAGTTAACTAAAGTTTAGCTATCATAATTTTTAATTAATTAATCGTAACATCGTGTGACTTCTTTCCGACTGTAAGTAGCCATCTCATATTATGGATGGAGCTATCATCATCTTCTCCAAGTATCATCTGTAGTTAGAACCTAGAACTAGACTACTTTAAAAGATACTAGAGCTAGACTACATGAAAATGTAGTGATAGTAACCCTCTGGAATCAAAATGAGCTGGAAGAACAAGGTAAAGAAAAAACTGATTTTTCGTGTTGTAGAACTAAAATCGAGTACATGATGTGCGGTTTCAGTACTACTAGGTGTGAGGAGGAGGAGGTTAGCCTTGATGGCCAGGTGGTACCTCAGAAGGACACCTTTCGGTATTTGGGGTCAATGTTGCAGGAGGATGGGGGTATTGATGAAGATGTGAACCATCGAATCAAAGCCGGATGGATGAAGTGGCGCCAAGCTTCTGGCATTCTCTGTGACGAGAGAGTGCCACAAAAGCTAAAAGGCAAGTTCTACAGGACGACGGTTCGACCCGCAATGTTGTATGGTGCGGAGTGTTGGCCGAGTAAAAGGCGACATGTTCAACAGTTAGGTGTGGCGGAGATGCGTATGTTGAGATGGATGTGTGGCCACACGAGGAAGGATCGAGTCCGGAATGATGATATAGGAGATAGAGTTGGGGTAGCACCAATTGAGGAGAAGCTTGTCCAACATCGTCTGAGATGGTTTGGGCATATTCAGCGTAGGCCTCCAGAAGCTCCAGTGCATAGCGGACGGCTAAAGCGTGCGGAGAATGTCAAGAGAGGGCGGGGTAGACCGAATTTGACATGGGAGGAGTCCGTTAAGAGAGACCTCAAGGATTGGAGTATCACCAAAGATCTAGGTATGGACAGGGGTGCGTGGAAGCTTGCTATCCATGTGCCAGAGCCATGAGTTGGTTGCGAGATCTTATAGGTTTCACCTCTAGCCTACCCCAACTTGTTTGGGACTAAAGGCTTTGTTGTTGTTGTTGCTATTAATGCTAAGGAATTATCTGATGGTTGCGTCGTAGTAATGACGAACTGGTCATTTGAAGTTGAGGAAATGATAAAGGGTGGCATACAAGCTTACATTAGATCTGTAGTAGCATCGATGTTTAGTGTCCTCTCTGTTCATTTATATAAGACGTTTTACAGACTTGTATGGTCAGTCTAAAACGTCCTATATTGATGAACAGAGGGAGTACTATCTTTCATAGTGCTTGCTATGAGAAATTTACATTTGAGGCCTGTAGTTGCTTTCTAAAATGAAGGCAGAAATCTCCACATCCTCCCCAAGATAAGAGCATGAGCCTTCTGTTCCTCAAATTTATGTTGATATCAGTCCTCGAAACTACTCATATACCCCTGATAATCACTACTCTAAAAGAAACAGCAGTGTTCCTTCCTTCTGATGATGTTGGTCCAGTACAAAGTAGTAATGGGCTGTACTAGCTAGTTAGGTAGTATTTTGGGCAGTGTTGACTAGTATTTTGGACAGAGTTGACTATAGTATTTTGGATTTGGGGGCTAACTATAGTCTTATGTGGCCGAAGTGTACAATTAAAAGGGCCAAATCTATGTACTTGGATGATTATGTAAGAACAAATTTCAGTGTTAAGTGCTGCACAAAATTAGTTTGTCCAGACCTACAAAAGACTTTGTATTGTGTTCAACTTTCTGTTGTTGTTTTTCCTGAACCTGTTAACTGAATATTGTTTGAGAGCTACTACCTCTGTAATCTAAAAGTGCATGGGTGGTAGTATTGAAGTTTTGAGAGCTACTACCTCTGTAATCTAAAAGGTCTTATATTAGTTTACACAGGGAGTACATAATTATGGCTCATGGCTCATGGCTCATGGTTGTTTACATCATTGTAATGTTGCTGTTTTGCGGAATTGCTGCTGTATTATTAACTGAACCGATGTTCTGCTCTGTTCCCTGCCTGAAGAAACCGAGCTCTGAAATCGAACCGAAGCGCCTCTGTTTCCTCGGTTTCCGCTGTCTACATGTTGGGTCGCTTGGCTGGCTGTGAACTGCGCTGGTCGTAGGTCTGAATTGGACGATGGATGCAGCGAGGCAAGTCACGCCGTGACCTGCCTCTGGCAAGGCATGGGATCTCAGTTCACTTGGCTTCAGGTACAGGAGCAGAGTTTCCACACTTCCAACTTTTTGTGTGAGAGAGAAACATCTTCCAAGGACTTGAGCAGAGACCACCTGATAGAACTGACTTTGTGGACCAACTCCACTGGTAAGAGCTGAGCATCTTGTTCCTCCTCCCCATCATCAGCAGCCTCCAGTTTAATAAGCTGGTTGGACCTTGGACGCCACCAGAAACAGGTAAGATTTTAGGGGACAGTAAAAATTGTTCATCATCAGCTTCCATGTCAGCATAAGGCCCATCAGCAGTGTTTACAGTATGCCAACCTTGTTGCAGGTTTTTGTCAGGGAGGGAGTCAGGCAGCTCAAGGAACCTACTAACTGTTGATGTGCAGTCGGTGCAGGCGTTGCAGTCAGAGAAAGGGAAGAACGCCCGACTGACTGAAGCGTCTGATCACGTGGACGACGCCTCTGAATCCGACTCATCACGCCGACCCGACACTGCAACCACTGCGCTTGCTACTGTGAAGCTCTCCCACTGCGCTTCATACCTCGGCCAGACGGCCACCTAGCTACTCCCGGCTACTCAAGTTCAGTGCCCTCGTGTCGTGCGCGCAGCGTCCTGTCTCCATCATATCAAGTGGCACTGCACCGATCTTTACTACTCCCTCCTTTCACAAACACTCATTTTTTGTAATTCATATGTATGTCTGACACAATTTAGTGTGCTTGTTCACTCGTTTCAGTCTGAATTCGTGTTGTATTTATCTTCTTCCTACTGATTTGACATTACATACGTTCAACGGAAAAGAAAGACATGGAATTCGTCGTTTCCTTACGAAATTTTGCGTGCAATCATTTTCGAGCAGCAATTCAGTGTAAACGTGGCAGCAGACATGACCAAAAGCAACCATACCCAGGACGAAAACGAAATGAGCTTCTAGATACACCAAAGTTCGGTCCAACGGCTGGATGAAAATTCTTCTTGTCCCGTCCTCCACCTCACTGCATTTTTTTCTCTCCTACCCGTCCCGTCCTTGTCCTCTTTCTTCCCTCCTACCACCTGGCCACATCGCCATTACTTCCAAGTTCGAGCTACGCCACCACACCGCTACATATGTTGCATCCACACCGTCATCATCGAACCAACCTTCCATCATCCATCCATCGGTTTCAGTTCTTTCTGAGCTGGAGCGCCCATGGATGTAGAGGAGGGAGCAAGCAACGCCCCCGTCTTCCCGGTGCCGCGGCAGCAGGCCCCGGCGACGACGCTGCTGTTCCCGCCACCAACGACGCCGCCGCTGGCACCCTACTACTACTACTCGTCATCGTCTTCTCCGGCGACGCCGTCCCGCCTGACGCACCACGTGACGCTGAGCCTCACGAGCCTGCCCATCCTGGTGCTCACCGTGCTCGGCATCCTCACCACCTCCGCGCTCCTACTCACCTACTACGTCTTCGTCATCCGCTGCTGCCTCACCTGGCACGCCTCCTCTCCCAACTCCGGCGGGCCCAGAAGGCTCATAATTTCTCTCTCCCGCCGTCGTCGCAGCCGCAGCAGCGCCGCCTACGACCATGAGCTTCCCGTGGTGCACGGGCCGGCTCCTGACGAGGGTCGTGGCGGGCTCGGGGAGCCGGCCATCCGGGCGCTGCCGGAGTTCAGATACAGCAAGGCCGCCAAGAACGGCGCCGACGCGAGCGAGTGCGCCGTGTGCCTCGGCGAGTTCCAGGAGGGGGAGAGGGTGAGGCTCCTGCCGGGCTGCCTCCATGTCTTCCACGCGGAGTGCATCGGCACTTGGCTCCAGGGCTGCGCCAACTGCCCGCTCTGCAGGGCAGCCATCACCGCCACCATCGGCAAACAAGCTCCATTGATTGATCAGCCCCTGAGACCAGAGGAGGTTGTCATCCAGGTGCAGGTCGACCTCGCCGGCACTGGAGAAGAAGGCACACTGACACAGCAACAAGAAGGCGGCACGGCGGCCTCGAAGAACAGCACCCGCTTCGATGGAGATGGCAGCAGCAGCAGCACTGAAGCACATTGTAGGTAGTGATTTTAGTTAGTTAGCTGCATCTTAGCTTACGGCAAAGCAAATTGTGTCACATTGTTTGGGTGTTCATCTCTTTTGCCGCTTGCAAGATTAGTGTAAGATAGTAGGAGTAGATTATAAGAGGAGGTTGTGCAGAGCATTTGTATTATCTTTAATGGAGGATAATTAGTTGTTATGACAGTCCTGAGGTGTCCCAAGTTTCCAGCTCTGCCAATGTACAGTAAAGTTCTCCCTGAACATTTCTTCAGAACATGAACTTTCAGAACAACATGAGCAGCTGCTCCTACTGTAACAGTGTAACTGCACAACCACTTGCCTGATTTACTACATTACTTGGATGAGAACGAACAGTAATGATCAATAATTCCTCCATTACTGAAATGGGCAACTAGTGAAGAAGTAGATCACAAGAAGCAAATAAGTTGAGGATGATGATTGGAACAGGTGCCCAGGAAACTGAAATTCAGAGGCAAAAGGGAAAAACAGCGTGATCTCCTGATCTTAGCACAAGCAACAAAGTCCCACCAAAACCTTACTAAAAGACCAATACAAGTTGAGATCTCTCCCTTCAAACCTTATGAAAGCAGAATGGCTGTCCACCAACCAAACATTGATTTTCTGGGACTAAGATATTCTTGTACTTACAATACTCTGATCTGTGGCATGGAAAAACTCTTCACCTGATAGTCCCATCAAGTTCCTGTTCTTCATCATGACAAAATAAAGTCTCCGTTACTTCAGATAGACTGCTGAATCTTCTAGATGGTACAGAAGGCTACCTCCCGTTCAACCAGGTTCACCGTAAAATAGCTACATTTACAGTACAAAATTCTTCTACTACAGAACAAAACGGCATCAAAATAGAAACCAATGACTACACGAATTACTGTTGTGCCACTCTGGCCGGCTCAGAATCGACTTTCTGTTCCTGAGGTTCACGCAGCGCGATTGCTGAATCAACAGGTGACAGGAATGCTAGGGCCTTTATCTTGATCTGCTCGTAGAGGCGAATAGCTTCCTTGAGCTCGTCCATAGCTCTCGGACCAAGGTTTCACCATGAATCAATCACTCGCTTTTGGAATTCCATAGATAGGGCATAGCTGCAATGAGAAAGAAGAGGATATTATCATATTGCTGATCAACTCAAAGTTTTTTTCACGAATACGCAAAGTTTGCATATCTTTTCATCGATAGAGGAAAAGCGAATGAGTATAAAGAAGGGTACAAGACATGACATGAACACAAGGTGGCATGAACATGGGGTCCGGAGCAGATAGAGAAGGGGTGCTCAGCCCGGACAAGGAAAATCACAGAGCTAAACCCACCAAGCCTAAAACTAGAGGAGTAGGCCGAATCAGCAGGACGTGGAGCATCTTTGATTCCAACGCTGGGGACTCCGCAAGCGAGCAAGATAGCGCCTTCAAGAAGGAGAATGACGTCGTGACGCCGCCACCATCCGATCCGAAGAACCCGACCTAGGGTTTCCCATGATGCTCGAAAAGGGCCTCGGATAAAGGCCATGACAGCGGCACCGGTGAGTGCCGTCGCTGCCAGCATCGGCAAGCCGAGCATGGATTTCACCTGGCCTAAGTCCGAGTAATCCCATAGCCACCAGATCATGATTCAAAGATGCGGGAGTCAATCCTCCTGTAGACCACGAGCTTTCAAACCGACTCGGATGGTAGGATGGCGGCCGACGCCGGCCGCAATCTGAAGCCGAAGAGAATAGAGATCCGTGCTGCCGGAGGCGGAGCCACCAGAAAGCTGGCAAACCGAAGATGCTGGAAGGGGCTGTCGGATTTCGGGTTCCGGCAAAACCCTTGAGGTTCGAACACTGGGGTGCGCACGAAGATTTCCTCCTACCTAATCACGTCCTCAACCTCGCCACGATCTCAAAGGCTAGCTCGACGAACTTTCATCACAAGGGACACAAGATTTATACTGGTTCGGGCCACCGTTGTGGTGTAATACCCTACTCCAGTGTGGTGTGGTGGATTGCCTCTTGGGCTGAGGATAAACAGTACAAGGGGAAGAACAGCCTGCTGAGGAGAGGTGTTCTTGTGCTTGGTGGGTGTCAGGATGGGTTGGATCTATTCCAAGATGAGATGAGTTGAGGCTCCGTTGAGATCCGTCGCCTCCTACTGTGATGGCTAGTCCTATTTATAGAGGCCCTGGTCCTCTTCCCAAATATTGAGCCAGAAGGGAGCCAACAACGGCCAATTTGAAAGGGGACAGCTGTACAAGCTATCCTGACTAAAGGTATTCTTCGCCTGCCAAAGGCTCTGGTGGTGACACCGTCTTGGGCTCCACGGTGACCTTCGTCCTCCCGCCCTGCTGGTCTTGGTCTCGTTGCACCGATATGAAAATCTTTGCCTGATGCCTCGGTACTCATCGCCTGCGCTTGCCTCTTTAGCACCAAAGAGGAAACGAGGACACTGTGCGCGCTGGCGCCCGTCTGGCCTTGGTCATCATGGCTGACGTCGTAGGAACCTCGCGAGGTTCGCCTTGCCTTGATCTCTCCGCCCCTCGCGAGCCAGCCTGGTGAGGCCGCTCCCGAGGAGGTCTCGTGTCGTCGGCCTCGCGAGGATTAGCCCCTCGCGAGGGTCTTGAGTGCTTGTTGGTGAAGACGGGCCATAGGCAGGCAAGTCTGGAGGCCCTCGTTCCCAGAACGCCGACAGTAGCCCTTGGGCCCAAAACGCACTTGGACTTGGCTTCGAGACGAAGCCAAAGGGCAAGTGCAGAGCGCCGCGGGCCCCAACAGCCTGCGGCCTTGGTTGGCGCGTGGCGACTGATTGGACGTGGGCGGCCCCGCTTCCCCACGTAGCGTTGAAATCCGCCTGGCTAGGCGGCCACGGCATCCTACACAGTTATTCCCCCGCTGCTAGCGACGCATTCCCCAACTTCTCCGCTTCCTCGTACCTCTGCTTCCTCTTCCAATCTGACTCGAGCTCAGCCTCTCAATCGCCATGGCGCCGAACCGGACGGATAAAGGGAAGAAGCCATTGTCCCCAGCCAGCTCGCCTCCGGCCGTCGAGCCCGCCGTCGGCCGATTGCGGGTGCTCAATCAGGAAGCCATGGATAAGGTCCGCCCTGCACTTGCTACCATCTTCAACGAATGGGGAGGGACGTTGGCCTGGCCTGCGTCGCAAGCCTCCATTGATAGGACAGCCACCGAGGTCCAGTTCTTCGTCGACGCCCTGTGGGCTGGTTTGGTCCCTCCCTTCTCCGCCTTCTTCGAGGCCGTGTTTTCCCATTACCAGATCCATATGATGCATCTTGATCCCCAATCTGTCGCCCTTCTCGCTGTCTTCGCTTTCGTCTGCGAGGCCATGGTGGGCATTGCTCCTTCTGTGGCCCTCTTGCGCCATTTCTTCTCGCTGCACCTGACCGACCCTCGGCAGTGCTCGGGGTGTCTGAGCTTCCAGGCCTCGGCGGCAACAGCCGGCTCGGGGATCGACTTTGATCTCCCGCCGTCTACGAGCGAGTTTCGGAAGCGGTGGGTGTATGTTGATGTCGGAGTACTCAGTCTCCTGCTCTCGCCTCCTTCGTCCCCTGCCATCCCCAGCTCTGGCTGGGGTCACGAGGAGCTCGTGAGCTCCCGTCTCTCTTTCGTCTGGTTCCGGCTGAGGAGGCTGAAGGATCTTGGTGTGACCGCGCCCATGGTGATGAAGGAGTTCCTCCGGCACCATATCGCCCCACTCCAGCGCCATTCCCAGCCGACGTGGACTCTGATCGGCAACCAGGATCGTATGAGGCTTCAGGCGTCGGGGCTTCCAGCCGAGGCGCGAAGGGCGGTGCTCGAAGTCCTGGCCGGTGACTCCTCGCCGGGCAATTTGTCGCAGGGGGGTAGTTGCTTGTACAACTGCTCGAACAGGGTGGAGTTCGCGGGGCAGATGCCCCCCTTCAATGAATGGGGGTTGCGTCCAGTCGGCCTTGTGGGGCCTCGTGAGAATCCCGCACCGTGGTTCCCCTCCTTGTCGCCGGCGCCGAGCTTGCCCCAAGATTGGATGCAGGGACGCCGGCACTGCTAGAGGCCGGAGGCGCGGGTGCCGAGGCATCGGCGCCGCCTGAGGCTCCCGAGGCGTCATCCTCGGGAATCCGTGATTCCCGCCCAGAGGCGGCAGCTGAAAGGGTGACGCAGTCTGCTGCTCCTGAGGCCGAAACTCCTGAGGCCTCGGCGAGTCGTCGCGAGGCGGAGCCCGATAGCTCTGTTCAGCCTGGCGCTCCCGAGGTTGTCTCCTTGGATGCTTCACTAGCCGTGCAGCGCGCTGGTCGCCACGTACAACGCTTGGGCCAGTTCCGCATGGACTTCGAGGCGCTCTGCAAGAGGAAGGGGTCTCCAAGCTGCAGCAGTAGCACTATCTGGCCGTTGAAGCATAGGAAGTACATCGCCATAGACGAGTAAGTACCTTATCTTTGTAATTCTTCGAGTGCTGCTTCCCTTCCTGACGGTAGCTCTTCAGGATCCCTTCTGCGAAGGCTGTGGAGCCTCCTGAGGAGCAACTTCCTCTTGCCTCATCTTCCTCGCTAGCCTTGAGCGCCCCAATCCGGTGTGCCGCCTCCGGCGCGGGGTTGGCTGAAGAGCCAAGCCTGCCTGCAACGCGCCTCGGGCCCGGGCCCTTGTCGTCTCTCCTCCGTGGCCTTGCTTGGAGCGCGGCCGGCGTGCCAAGGGTTCCTCCTCTGGTCGTGGACGACGGCTGGATGGCTTCGATCTTGGGCTTCCCTTCAAGCAGCGGGTCTACGCCTATCCGGGCCCCTCGCTGGGCCTGGCCAGCGATCGAGGGGGCGCCAGCCCCCAGCCCCCTGCTAAGAGGGGGTGAGCCGCCCCGGACCCCGTCGGCAGCTCCCGTGGCGGAGGACGGAATCGGCCGCGCGCTTAAGTTTGCACACAAATGAAGCGTCGTCTGTCACGAGCTTTTCCAAGAGGCGATGGGCGCGATGAACCGGCTTGGCGGGGAACTTGCGGACGTAGACGCGCGACTTGAGGCCGAGGGTCTTCGGCTGATGGAGGAACGGCACAAGTTGAAGGTGGCCATCAACCTCGGGCGCCACCAGCGCGAGCTTGACAATGTGAAGGCCGAGGCGTCTCTTGCGACCTCGCGCGAGGCCTGCTTCCGAGCCTTGGAGGAAGCCCGGGAAGCCGACCGCCGCCGCGAGATCGCAGAGAAACGCGCGTGGGAGCTCCAGGCCTGGAGCGCCTCCTTGGAGCAGCAGGTGGAGGCACGCCAAGCCGCCCTTGCGTCGATGAGGGGGACGCCCGCCGAGGAGGAAGAGATCCTGAAGCGCGAAGAAGCGCTGGCGCTGGAAGCCACGGAGCGCAGCCTTGAGCTTGAGCGGCTGGAGACGAGGGAGCGCCAAGTTGCTCTAGCGGAGGACGCTGTCGGCGCGCGCGAGGTCCGGGCACAGGAGGATGTCGACCGCCGCGTGGCCGAGGCTCGCGCGGACCTTGCGGGCAGGTACAACCTGAAGCTGAAGCTCGTAGCGGCTGAGGCTGCGGGCAGGACTGTTGCCCTCAAGTCTAGGCTAACTGAGGCGGAACGCCGCGATGAGGCCACCGCAGCCTCCCTGGCCTCAGCACAGGCTGAGCTGGCCTCTGCCCGCGCCGAGCTGCTTCCTCTTCAGCAGCGGGTCGCCAACGCCGAGTCCATTGCGCAGCAGAACAGGGAGGAGGTGCTTCAGCGGCGAACGCTGAAGCGTGTTCATGCCCCCATGCTCGAGGGCCTCGGGAATAGGGCCAACGCGGCGTTGGGCCACATCTGTGATGAGAATGCTCCTCATCCCCACGCGAACGGCTACGCCAGCCACCTCCACTTCTTTGCCGACGTGGTGACACGCCTGGAGAATCGTTCCGAGAGAGCTCGCCAACTTGTTGAAGAGAGGAGCCGTGGCCTGCTCGGGCGTGCGTTCTCCCACCTCTTCAGCCATCTCCAAAACACCGATCCCAACTTTGATTTTCACGCCGCCATCGCTCCCGTGCCCGAGGCCATCCGGGGTGACCTGGTGCGATGGGTGGAAGACAATGTGGACGCGCTGGTCAGGGCCTTCACTTCCGATGACGATGCGGTGGTGGTCGCAACGGACGAAGGTGACATGGTCGACGACGGTGAGGGCGGTGCTGGTGATGGTGACGGGAACGCCAGCGACGGCGACAGCGACGCCAGCGTCGCGTCTAAAGGCGACCCGGGGGACGTCGTGAGCGACATGTCTGATTGAACCCGTGCTTCCCTGTCGTTTATCCTGCATGCTAAAACTCAGGCACGGCCCCAGAGGTTGTAAGAGCATTTTAGGAGGGGAAGCCCCTCGTGCAAACAAATTGCCGTTTCTATTTCCTAGGCCAAGCTGAATATATGTCTTCATGAACCCATGAACCCTGCGGCGAGTTCGCTGTTGTAATTTACCTTATCCTGAGCAGGGCCCCGAGCTGGCCCATGAGGTCGCGAGTTTCTGAGGAGCCTGCGAGGAGCTTGCCGATCCGCCCGAGGGGGCCTCGTGAGAAGCATGCGCCAGTCATGGCAGGGCATGCGGGCAGCGCTCACGTGCTATGCCCAGCCCCCGCTCGCGAGGGGGGAGGCAGCAGGCGCAAGCTCTGAGTTGATGCAGGAACCAAATTGCAAGAAATCGCACGAACGAGAAAAGGCACCCCCGCGCATAACAAAGAAAATTCAACTTCAACTTAAATCCAAAGACAGAAAGCAGGGCCACAGAAAAGAGGTTAAAAGCAAATGGTCACGTCTGGCACCTAGCCTAGTCTTCTTGTCTTCTCACCAACGCGGAGCTAAGTGTTGCCACTAGGACGTGGGAGGGAGCCCCCGAGGCCCGAGGGCGGCACTCCTGAGACTCCGGGGCAAGTACAGCCTCAATCATTATTACGTGAGAGTGTCACGACCGGAGACCTTCACAGGCGCGAGCCTTACTTCATATCGCCAGACGAGGGCCCCGCCTTGCGCCGCCCTCGACCACCATTGGGGGCATCCGGTAACCAGGACGTCACCAAGGGGCAAAGGGGACGCCAGCGGCGCCCTCGGCGACCACGGGTCCTCTGCCGGGGGAAGGCTCTCCAGTGCCTCCCCGGCAGAGGGCCTACCTCCGGGGGATGCCTTGCTCCGTGCGGCGCGGGGAGGTGCCTTGCTCCCGGCCCCTCTCCCGTAGCACCTAGTGCGCTCCTCCTAGCAGAAGGGAGGCTGCCGAGATGGGGCCGCCATCCACCGCTGTGACCTGATCCTCCTGCGACCCATGGTTAGCGTAAGCTTGCTCCTGAGAGACTAGTGGTACCCTGTAGCTGTTGTCGCCAGCGCGGTTGGTGAGGCTCCCAGTAGGCTCCTGGAAGGTCTCAGTCTCTAGCGCCTCCTCCTCCCAGCCCTGCTCGAGGAGCGAGTTGGGGTCGTCTTCCAGCGCATACTCCTGGTCCACCATGCGGGGCACGTAGGCCTCCGAGGCCGTCGCCTCGAAGACCTCGCCGTAGTGCCCCACGCTCCACGTTGCCCGACCCAGCGCGCGGCCCTGAGGATGGTAGGGCGGCATCCCGCCGGGGCCGTAGGTGGCAATGCTCGTACCCGCGCTTCTTGGGGGTGGCGCGGGTGCGATTGGGCATCTGGTGCCGTTGGTTACGCCAATGTCGATGAAGCCCAAGGGTGCGCCTGGGCACGCGGGCGCGGCGAGGCCCGCCATGCGATCCGGCCGCGGCCTGAGGTGCAAGCAAAGAGCAGAAGGGTGGTGCTCCCGAGGCCGCGGCGTCCAGGAGTTCGGCGACGCGCTCCAGCAGCGCATCCCGGCCACTCTCCATCAACCGTCATCGCAGTAGCTCCCGAGCCACCGTGACGCGGCCCTCATGTTTGCTTGTTCCCGTCGGGTGTGCGGCGCCGTGGCCGCGGCGTGGCTTGATGCCCTTCCGGCTGCTCGTGCTTGTCATGGAGTAAGGGCGTATGGCGCGTGACCGCGTCCCCCGCGCCCCGCGGTGTTTGGTGGCACGCGCGACGCCTGGGACGCGGGGTTGAGGTCTTCTTGGGCAGACGGCGCCGCCCGGGCCGGCCAAGCTGCCCAGTGGCCAGCGTTAGTCCTCGGGTCGCCGGACATCGGAGTCGAGGAGTGTCGGCGGATCAACTGGCGGAAGGAAAGCTCAGGCGCACCCCTACCTGGCGCGCCAAATGTCGGATTTCGGGTTCCGGCAAAACCCTTGAGGTTCGAACACTGGGGTGCGCACGAAGATTTCCTCCTACCTAATCACGCCCTCAACCTCGCCACGATCTCAAAGGCTAGCTCGACAAACTCGCAACATAAGGGACACAAGATTTATACTGGTTCGGGCCACCGTTGTGGTGTAATACCCTACTCCAGTGTGGTGTGGTGGATTGCCTCTTGGGCTGAGGATGAACAGTACAAGGGGAAGAACAGCCTCCTGAGGAGAGGTGTTCTTATGCTTGGTGGGTGTGAGGATGGGTTGGATCTAGTCCAAGATGAGATGAGTTGAGGCTCCGTTGAGATCCGTCGCCTCCTACTGTGGTGGCTAGTCCTATTTATAGAGGCTGTGGTCCTCTTCCCAAATATTGAGCGGGAACGGAGCCAACAACGGCCAATTTGAAAGGGGATAGCTAGTACAAGCTATCCTGACTAAAGGTGGTCTTCGCCTGCCAAAGGCTCTGGTGGTGACGCCGTCTTGGGCTCCACGGTGA
Organism: Aegilops tauschii subsp. strangulata; assembly: GCF_002575655.3. Taxonomy (NCBI): domain Eukaryota; kingdom Viridiplantae; phylum Streptophyta; class Magnoliopsida; order Poales; family Poaceae; genus Aegilops; species Aegilops tauschii. The sequence goes on from NC_053040.3 coordinate 486,061,862, forward strand.
CCTTCGTCCTGCCGCCCTGCTGGTCTTGGTCTCGTTGCACCGATATGGAAACCTTTGCCTGATGCCTCGGTACTCATCGCCTGCGCTTGCCTCTTTAGCACCAAAGAGGAAACGAGGACACTGTGCGCGCTGGCGCCCGCCTAGTGCCCGTCTGGCCTTGGTCGTCATGGCTGGCGTCGTAGGAACCTCGCGAGGTTCGCCTCGCCTTGATCTCTCCGCCCCTCGCGAGCCAGTCTGGTGAGGCCGCTCCCGAGGAGGTCTCGTGTCGTCCGCCTCGCGAGGCTTGGCCCCTCGCGAGGGTCTTGAGTGCTTGTTAGTGAAGACGGGCCGTACTGGGCCGCGAGTGGAGCCACGCCGTGGGCCGTAGGCAGGCAAGTCTGGGGGCCCCCGTTCCCAGAACACCGACAGGGGCTTAGCAACCGGTCTGTCACGATTGAAACCGCGTCGATGAGGATGTCGGCAGACCACAGACACTGGAGACCGCACGTCCGTAGACGCCAAGACAGGAATTATTTCGACAATGAACCACCGCGAAGCTTTAGCCACCTACCGAAGAAATGTCATGACCACACACACATGTAGAGGTCCTTGCCGAAGCTCGACGGAGGCACCGTTGAGGACGTAGAGTCCGCCCCGCCGCAAGTGTCCTCAAGCGCGCGCAACCACTCCGACCAGCCATCGACGGCGGCGATGCGGGGAGGAGGCGGCGTAGGATGTGCCCCGGGGTAGAGGAAGTGGTGTGGGGGGGGGGGGACAAAATCACCCCGTCGCCGCCATCCCCGGGCGTGGCGCGGCTTTGCCGGTTAGCCCTTCGACAGCGAAGATGCGGGCAAGGCTGTAAGGACAAAATTACTATCATTAAGGTGAAGCATGTACCTTGTTCATGAATTTTTTTGGAGTTATTTGTGTCTCAGGCTTGAGGGTGAACCTTGTTAAATGTGTGGCTTACCCATTAGCTGTCATGGTTTTGATTTGAGTGTTATCCTCTTGGTCTTTGGAGGTCAGATGGGCTCTCTGCCATGCAAGTACCCTGGCTTCCCCTAGGTTACAGAAATATTAGGAAGATTGATTTCCAGCCTTTCTTGGTTCTATCGAAGGCTAAAGCACTGGGAAGGAAAGCTCATGTCTAGGGTGGGACATTTGGTTCTCGTCAATTCGGTGCTTTTCTGCCCTTCCCACTTATTTTTTTCACCGCTTTTCCTCCCTCTAAATGTAGGGTGGAAAGTGACAGTGAATAAAATATCCGATATTATCCGGAAAATGCCTATTTGTATCCGATACATTCGCATCCGAGCTAAAAAGAAAATGGAAATGGAGGATATCCGGATCTATTCTACAAATACAATTGCAACTACGGTATGGGATTTTAACACAAATATTGATATGAAAGTGGATATATCTGTATCCGAATAAAATACAACTGCAACTATGGTCAGGGGTCACCAACAGATCTTTCGGAGTGTTCATCTTTTTATACCCGGTGGTTGAATTCAGCAGTGAGATGCAAATTATGGATAACGGCTTGATACAGAGGGATGGTTGTGCAGCAGCAATGATCGCATCGCATGCAGCTATTAGGATCACGGAAAAGTGGTGGCGACAACACTTGTGTGACTTTGATGGTGGTGCTACTCCAGCACCCGGTCTCGAGCTCCGGGGTGAAAGCCTAGGTCTTACCCGAGTTGGTTATATCTGGCAATTGCGATGTTTTCTTATGTTGTTACCTTGTTGAAGGCATTGCTCGGAGGTGTTCGGATTCATTTTTCAAGGTGAAAACCTATATTCTGGCCTTGATGGTTGGAGTCGGTGACGGCGGCGTTTGAGTGTCACTCCCTTCCTGAAGGTGTTGCTGTTGAAATATCTCATTATCCGTGTGATGTCATAAGATGGTTGGTGTGGATATGGTCATTGCTGCAGTTTTGCCGATTGTGAATCTGATTGGCTTGGTACTTTTTTCCTTTTCCTTGTCTATGCATAGTTTTGGTCTTATATGACTTTGCTAGTTGTTTGCATGTTTTTCTGTGTATATTAGCGTAGGAGTGTGTATCATAGCTATGCAGAGTCCGGGTATGGACTTAATGTGTTGTATGTTCTCTTGGTGCTTCATTTTAAAGCAATAAAATCCACCCTTTATAGGAAAATGATAAGTCGGCCTAAACGTGCCACATAGTGACATAGAAAACATGGTGTCAAATGTTTCACTCAAGATGAGAGGAGGAGACCAAAGTTTCACTCCAACAAACAAAAAGTGTGAGCAGAACCCGTGTCACGTCGTCATGTTCCCTGGCCGTTCTAATCGCTGGCGGGGACAGCGCTACTCTGTTCAGAGCGGGAGGGCAGAGGGTCCTCCCCGGCGATGGTTGGTAGCGACCTTGAGTAATAGTTTGATGGTTTGATTCGGGATCTGCAAGTCTGTCGGTGTCAATTCTTGGGTTTCTTTTAGTTGTGATAAATCCGTACATGTTGATATTAGGTAATATATTAATTACAATGCACGTCGATATTAGGTCGAATATTAATTGCACACAAGTATTAGATAGGATATTAAATGTGTTGAGGGCTCACCATTAGAGGAGTCTGAATCATTGGATTGACCTAGTTCGATGGCCGAGATTTGTCAGATCTGTCCCTTTGAATCTCTTTTTATTGGTATAGATATAGATATAGACTAGTAAAATGCCCGTGTTACGCTATGGAACCACATGAAGTAGAGCCAAAAGTAGTTTATTCCCATTTTGTTATTCAAAAAATCCAACCAAGATCTTCTAAACTTACACAAGAAACAATTTATTTCTGTACTAATGGGCATTTGTAATAATGCTACTATACACAGCATTGTTGTACTTTACAAGGTAGGCTAAAACACTGACGACTTGTTTGTTTGTCGCAAATCAGATCATCATTTTATCTTAATTTGTCTTATGTTTCTAGTGCCAAAGTATATAACTATAGGTTACAAGAATCAACATTTAAGATCTCCACAGCTCATTGTATCCCATTTGCAATGGTATGCCCCATTAACAACATTCCATTAAAAACCACGCTTATGGATTTGAGAGGACTTGAAAACAACATAAGCCAAGCTACAGACTACCAAAATGATGTCTGAATGTAGTTCAAAGAACTCAATGATGGGGAGATAATAAGCGGAGTTCTATAAACATATAAAAGATGCGGTGTCCAACATCACATCATCATCATCCACCCAATGTTGCAGAGGAAGATAGATGAAATACACAACGAGAAAAAAAAGATATAAAGCACGTTAATACAAGCCATTAGGTGATAAGCAAATAATATTATTCCACACATAGAAGTTTCTATCGAGAGTGCGTGATATATATTCAATATGCCAATAGGAAGAGTGAAAGAACTAAAATTTGATGATTGCCAATATTATTATGTTGAAGGAGGGCCTGTATGATCCTATCACATTCGATGTGCCTTGAGCATGGCCTTTATTGTGGTCCTCATGGCGTCCGCCATCGTGGCCTTGATCGCTGTGAATAAGACATAATACTCACAGCTCCTCGAGGAGTTGTCGGACCATGGGGCTCTGGTGGGAGCTCGAGCATGACATCAGTGTTGCGTTCGCCGCGACGTAGTAGCCAAGGCCGATGTGCAGGACGCCACGGACCAAGTGCTCAGGCTTGACACCGCCTACCGACTTCCTATGCTGCCCAACGTCGTCGAGCCCGTGCACTGGTAGCCCAGCTCCACAATATCTTCGACCCCGCCATGAGATGGTATTGCTTTGCGAAGCACTCCCCACCCGGGCCGCACTTGTCATCGTCTCCTTGATCCTATTTGCCGCCCACGGGCAAAAAACAGAGGTGGCTTTGCGAGTAGGTGGGCCGGCCCCATCGACAGTGTCTGTCCTAAATGTCTCTACAAGCTTGGCGAAATGTGCTTTTTTTATTCGAAGCATCCACAGAGCCTCTATGTCATTGCAGATGTAGGTGTAGTTTAAATTCGCCGTCCTCTCCCTATCCCAGATTAACATTGGGTCATAACGGATGAAAGGCTTGTCACTCTGACAAACAGCTCTCTTGTGGACCAACATGAACAATGCCCGAATCACATCTACGAGTGTTGCTGCCTGGACAACTAGCTTCATCCATTCATCCATAACCTAGGCGACATCGATGGTGCGGTGAGCAGTGGTGAAATCGATCTCACATCATACCTAACGGCCTAACAAACGACCTAAAAGAGAGGGGGTTGTATGTTGCTTACCCCCTTTGGAGCCGACGACCCGCCCATGGCGCAAATGAGGAGGATGAGACAGGGTCGCCCCCGCCGCCGACCAATGCAAGAACTGAGGCTGGGTTTGTCCTAGCACTAGAGGTGAGCGAGTAAATGGGAGAGGGGAGGTGATGCTAGATTTGTGTCATCTTGTGCTTGCCGATTTCCTTCTCCTGCCATCTCCGCCCCAATTTCTCCTGCACCGTGGCATACCCCTTGCCTCACTTTTGCATCCGACTCGTTGGAAATGGCTTATTCGAGTGTTCTTAGCGAGCCAGATTTTGGGCTACTTTAAGATTCGTGCGCTGTGAGTCAAGCCTTCGTGTATTCAACCAAACGGGTTTGCCTCGCACCCGGTGGGTCTGTTTGGGGTGATGCATGCTACCAGACACGCTCTATTAGACTCGTCACTGATGTCCTCTTTTACAGAAGATGATCACATCAACGACTTGTCATGCAAGCCATGCACGGCTTATCCATCGCACCACCTCCTCATGCACACAACGTACACATACAATCCGTGCAGAATAGGATCTGTGGCCTAGGTTTTTTAGGTCTATTTCTTCATGATGTATTCTCTATTTATACACCTATTTTTAAGACTATATTTATACACCTAGGGCGCGTTCGGTGTCCCTCCGCTCCGCTCCGCTCCCGGAGTGGACAGAGCTGGAGTTATAATCCCTGGAGCGAGCTAACAGCTGCTCCATGGATTCTAGGATTTGAAGGAGCAGTGGACTGCCGAACGCGGCCCTAATATTGAGGATGTATAGAGACTCAATCCGTCCCCCAGCTCCTCCATTCCTGTTGAGCCTAACCCAAACAGGCGACGGTTTTGGCCATCCCGCACTGTCGCAGCACTCCGTTTCTGAATTTTCAGTCATCTGCACTGCACCTGGGTACTGTTCTATGAGCAGCAGAGAATCCAGGTAAACCCCTTGGGTCCTTAAAGCTGAGGCATTGGCTTTCCTTCCCATATGTAACTTCGTCGTCGACATGCCAGCACGTCCATAGCCACAGGAGCACCTTCAGTAGTTGCATACACTGTGCCTGTACACATCTTCCTGTGCACCTCCGGAGGCAGCAGAGTGTAAACGTGGCAACAGACATGGCCAAAAGCAAAGGCAAAGACTGAAAGACACGAAAGGGACCTTCCAAATCGAACCAACAACCAAGGAGAGGAGAGCCAAGTTTCACTCGGAAAACGAGACGAGGAAAGCGAAATCAGCAGAGCCAAATGCTTCTAGATACTACCTACTACAGTCGTTCGGTCCAACGGCTAGATGGAAGCGACGGAAGAAAATTCTTCTTGTCCCTTCCTCCACCTTACTGCAATTCCTTTTTCCTGCCCGTCCCATCCTTGTCCTCCTCCTCTTTCTTCTTCCCTCCTACCACCCGGCCACATCGCCGCCATTGCCTCCAGCTTCTGAGCCAAGCCGCCGCCACCACTACATATGTCGCATCAGCATCACTGTAATCAAATCGATCTCCCATCATCCGCCCATTCTTCCTTCTTCCTGAGCTGAAGCGTCCATGGATGCAGACGGAGCAGGGAGGGCCCCCGTCTTCCCGGTGCCGCAGCAGCAGGCCCCGTCGTCCACGACGCCGCTGGCACCCTACTACTACTACTCTTCATCGTCTTCTCCGGCGACGCCGTCCCGCCTGACGCACCACGTGACGCTGAGCCTCACCAGCCTGCCCATCCTGGTGCTCACCGTGCTCGGCATCCTCACCACCTCCGCGCTCCTCCTCACCTACTACGTCTTCGTCATCCGCTGCTGCCTCACCTGGCACGCCACCGCCTCCGACTCCTCCACCCCCAACTCCGGCGCGCCCAGAAGCCTCGTCATCTCCCTCACCCGCCGCCGCCCTCGCCGCAGCAACACCCCCTCCGAACACGAGCTCCCCGTGGTGCACGGGCCGGCGCCCGACGAGCCACGCGCCGGGCTCGGGGAGCCGGCCATCCGGGCGCTGCCGGCGTTCAGGTACAGCAAGGCCGCCAAGGACGACGCAAGCGAGTGCGCCGTGTGCCTCGGCGAGTTCCAGGAGGGGGAGCGGGTGAGGCTCCTGCCGGGCTGCCTCCATGTCTTCCACGCGGAGTGCATCGACACTTGGCTCCACGGCTGCGCCAGCTGCCCGCTCTGCCGGGCAGCCATCACCGCCACCACCGGCAAACAAGCTCCGTTAACAATGGACCGGCCGTGGAGAGGGGAGGAGGTGGTCATCCAGGTGCAGGTCGCCGGCACCGGAGAAGAGGAAGACACACTGACACCGCAGCAAGAAGACGGCGCCGTGGCCTCGAAGAGCGGCACTCGCTTCCATGGGGAATGCAGCGGCGGCGGCAGCAGCAATGAAGCACATTGTAGTAGGTAGTGATTTTAGTTAGTTGCATCACTCGGCTTAGGCAAAACAAAATTTTTTGCCGCTTGAAAGATTCATGAAAGATAGTTCTAAGGTGTCACAGGTTCAGTTCTCGCTGAATATTTCTTCAGAGCATGAGAACTTCAGACAACATGAGCAGCTGCTCCTACTGTAAATGAACAACCACTTGCCTGATTTACTGTAATATTTGGACGAGAACAAACAGGAATAATAAATATTTCTTCAAATTCTCACAACAAAGATTGGCATGCAGTGTGAAGAAGCAGAACACAAAAGGCAAATAAGCTGAGGGTGGTGGAACAACTGTGACCAAGAAACTGAAACTTCAGAGGTAAGCGGAAGAAGGACATGAAGTGAGAAGGAAAAAAACTGGAGTTCTGGCCCTTTGAGCCCACTGTGATACCCTGATCTTAGCACAGGCAGCAAAGTCTCACCAAAACCTTATTAAAACACCACCAAATTTCGAGATTTCGTCCTCTGTTACATCATCAGGGGCCAGGGGCAAAATGGCTGTCCACCAGACGTTGATTTCTTGGACTCGGATATTTTCATACTTTATACTCTATATAGCATAGAAAACTCCTAACCCAATAGTTCAATAAAGTTCCTATTCTTCATCATGGCTAAATAAAGTATCGATTACTTTAGATAGACTGCAGAATCTTCTAGATGGTACAGAAGACTACCTCCCGTGCTACATTTACAGTCAAGATTTCTTCTACTGCATAGTGGCTTCAAAATAGAAAGAGAAAAGAGTACACGACGTGAAGTTCCAAATTACTGTTGTGCAACTTTGGCTGGATCAGAATCGACTTCCTGTTCCTGAGGTTCAGGCAACGCGATTGCTTGATCACCAGGTGACATGAATGCTAGGGCCTTTATCTTGATCTGCTCGTAGAGACGAATGGCTTCCCTGAGCTCGTCCGCACCACTGGGACCATGGTTTCGCCATGAATCAATCACTCGCTTTTGGAATTCCATAGCCAGGGCATAGCTGCATTTAAAAAGAAGAGGATATTAATGATCAACTGAAAGTCAAAAGGCATAACAAATTACTGTCATTACAGGGAAGTATCGTTGCTCAATTAGTCCCAAGACTCCAGCTAAAGAGGAAACAACACCCTGCATACAACTGTGTGGTTATAATACCAGCTCGCCACTATGGTGCATGCGCATCTTGTTCATGCAATTTTTTGGAGTTGTGTTCAGACTTGAAGGTGAACCTTGGTAAATGTGTGGCTTAACCAATTAGCTGACATGGTTTGGATTCGAGTGATATCCTCTCGGTCTTTGGAAGTCAGATGGGCTCTCTGCCATGCAAGTACCCTGGGCTTCCCCTTGGTTACAGAAATCCTAGGAAGATTGATTGCCAGCCTTTATTGGACGAATTCTGTGGAAGGTTAAAGCTCTGGAAAGGAAAGCTCATGTCTAGGGAGGAACCTCTGGAGCTCGTCAATTCGGTGCTTTCTGCCCTCACCGCTTATTAATTTTCACTGCTTTTCCTCCCTCTAAATGGATCATCAAGAAGAATGACAAGATCAGGAGAAGTTTCCTTTGGTGTGTGGATGAGAATGCTAATGGAGAAAAATGTTTGGTTAACTGGAAAAAAGTGTGTTCTCTTAAATATTGTGGTGGTCTGGGTGTCAAAAACCTAGATTTCTTTAACCGGGCATTATGTCTGACATGGTTGGGACAACAAGGATTGACCTTGGAAGGGTAAGCTGTTCCCTGCAATGAGACTGATCAGCAGCTCTTTGCTGTGTGCACCAACATTGAGATAAAAAATGGTGTGCAGGCTTCATTCTGGAAAGGCAAGTGGCTACAGATTGGTGCACTCAAAGATTTTTTTTTTTTAGCAAACTGCTCTCAAAGATTTTGCCCTGACCATTATATGCTGGCAGCTCGGAAGAACTTTTCTGTTAAAGAGGGGATTATGGAGGGGAAGTTGATGAGAGGCCTTCAGAGAATTAATTCCGAAACTCAAATGGATTGTTTTATTCAGATTTGGGCTATGCTGCAGAAAAAAAAATAGACCAACAGGGGAGGAGCCCCGCGGTATTATTATTAAGGAGGTGTGAGACACCAAGTTTTAAATCCGCGAAATAAATTCCGCCCGCAGGGTTCGAACTTGGATCTGCCAAGGCACACAGCCATGCTCTTGCCAATGGGCTAGGTGCCCATGCACTATGCTGCAGAACATTCAGTTAGTTAACAGTCCAGACTCCAGATACTATTCAGTTAGTTAACAGCCCAAATACTATCTCTTGGAAGCTGAAGCCTATCGCGAAATACTCCGCTGGGTCAGCATATAGTGTTCATTTCATTGGCAATATCAAGAATAACAATCTGAAGAAGGTGTGGGACTGTGAGGGCTGAAGGAAAGATGATTGAATCGGCAGCTTTATCACTGTTGAGAGAATCATGCTTCATTGCCCTTTTGTGAAGGAAATTTGTTTTATGTTTGCTTTATAACTGTTGAGAGTATCGGGGACCGCCTTGAATACAAACACTGTCAATAGTTGGTGGTGAAAATCTTCCGGAGTTATAAAGAATCCTGGCGAAGACATCACGTTTTGGCGGCGGTTTATGTGGGTTGGCACCTTTGGAAGAAGTGTAATCGTAGAATTTTTCAAAATGAGTCGTCCTCGGTTGTAGTGTTGGTCCGTCCTGATCTCGAGGCCCTTGGGAATGGCCTTAGTTTAGTTGTTCCCCTTTCTTCTTCTTTGTCAGGTTGATCTCAGTTTGTACAGTATTCTCTCTGCTTAAATGAATTTGGCAGAGCTCCCCCCCCCCCCCCCCCCCTCTTTCCTTGTAATGTTACCTATGTAGCACCCAACAGTCTGTACTTTCTACAGTGTTTGCCAACAATCTTTAGCTTAGCATTTCTTGCAGTAGTAGCATGTAACATGTAAACTTAGGTAAAAAGCAGGAATATGCAAAAACAAACCTACTTGCAGATTAACATGCAAATTATCTTAGACAACCATTGAATTTTCTGCCAGGCTAAAAGAAAGAAATCAGGTTGCTGTTTGAGTGAACACCCATTTGAAAAGAAAAGTAAACAGAAATAGTAGTACCTTCCCATCGTATTGTATGCATTGGCCAGGCTCTGGCAGGTCTCAATTGTATCTGAATGGTGAGGCCCTAGGGAAACATCCATGACTTCCTTTGCCAGTGCAAACATCTGTGCAGCAGACTGGGGGCGGTCCATCTCCATGTACGCAGCCCCCAGGTTGTTATATACATACCCTACCCCATAATGCTTCGGCCCGAAACTTTCTTTCATCCTCTCCACTGCATCCTCCAAATATGGGACGGCCTCAGTCACCTTCCCTGTCAGAAGCAATAGCCATCCAATCTTAGCTGCGACATTCCCCTCCAAGTGTTGTGATTGAGGGATCCTCTCGAGCATCCCCAAACTCCTCTTCATCAAAGATATTGCCTTGTCAAGTTCATTCACCATCTCGTACAGTGAGGATACTTCAATATATGCTTCGGCCACCTTGTCAGGTTCAGACACTTCCTTCTTCTCTAGAATGTCGCAAGCGATCTCCAAGCACCTCTTGGTGTCCCCGACCTTCTCCTGGTTGGCGAGCGCCTTGGCCATCGATATGAACACTAGAGCTCGCGCATCGCTGTCCTTCTCCACCTTCTTAGCGACATCCTTCAACACACTTACGGCCTCGTCAAACTTCCCCAGCGCGATCTTGATGTTCGCCGCATCAATCTCGGCATGAATGAGATCGGCGCCGGCCACGCCCCACTTCTTCATCACTTTCTGGGACATCTCATTCTGCTCGAGCGCCTGTTCGTGCTGCTCCAGGCCAGTGTATATCACACCGAGCAGCCGCCTGTCGTGCGCAAGCTCCACCGAGTTCTTGCCCAGCGTCGACTCATGCAGCTCCAGCGCCTTCTGGCAGAAGGGCAGCGCCTGCTTGAAGTCAAGCACGGAGGCGTGTGCCTCCGCGAGGTCCCGATACGCCGCGCCGAGCTCCCGGCTGCCCGGCGGCAGGATCGACTCCTTGAGCTCCACGCTGGCACGCAGGTCGGCAAGCGCCTCCTCCCGCCTCCCCAGCGCCGTCTTCACGTTGGCGAGCTGCAGCCGCACCGCGTGCGCCACGGGCCTCACGTCGAACCCTTCGGCATCGGGGTCGCCGCCCTCGTCCCCAACGGCGGCGTCTTTAGCCGGGAGAAGCGGGGTGAGGAGGCGGAGGGAGCGGGAGAGGAAGGAGAGCGCGTCGTGGAAGCGGGTGAGGTCGAGGGAGGCGGAGCCGGCGAGGTGGAGGGCCATGGCGAGCGAGACGGCGTCGGAGTCCGACGACGCCCCGGAGGACCTGGCGCCCCCGGCCTCGAGGATCCAGACGGAGCGGAGCGCGAGCTCGAGGACGCGGGAGGGGTCGGCGGAGGCCGAGGAGTCGAGGTGCTGGCCGAGCTTGAGGCAGGCGAGGGCGAGCCGCTTGTCGGTGGGCGAGACGGCGTTCTCTAGGCGGGAGAAGGCGGCGAAGAGGTCGGTGGTGGTGGAGGCCGCCTCGAACGCCTCCTCGGCCGCCTCCGCGAGGGCGCGGGCGGACGCGGGGAGCGCGGGCGGCGGCCGCGGGGAGTAGTGGCGGCGGGGATGCGGGAGCAGAGGGTTTGGGGGTTTGGTCGCGGGCGCGGGAACGGGGGCGAGGGTCCGGAGGCGCTGCCTGAGGACGAGGGAGGCGGCTCTGCGTAGCGCCATGGCGGACGGCGATCGATCGCGGCGGCTGCGGCGGCGGTGGCCGGCGGTGAGGGGGCTAGAGCGGAGTGGATGGGTAGGGGATGGTGGAGTGGGCTGGGCTACTCTAGGCTTTCGATGCGAGCTCCTAAACGTGGAGGTTCTGGGCCGTTCTTGGGAGCTGGCTTTTATTCATCATCATTGACTATCCAGCCCATTTCCTCTCAGAAAAGGAAGAAAAACTATCCAGCCCACTTGGACATTCTGTATTCTGTAAGGATGATCTTTGGGAAAACCCTGTTTGACGCATTTTGCGTCAAACTGTCAGGGCGCCGCGCACCCTTCGCCCTAATTGGGCCGACCCTTTTTTTCTTTTTCGTTTTTTCTTTTCTTCCTTCCTCTTTCAACCGACTCAATTGTAACCTGACTAGTGCATTCATTTTTCCTCGCTCCCATTCATTCCTCGTGTGACCGATCCTCTCGATTCCTCTACGTCTTCATCTTGATTCTTTGTCATCGTCGTCATTCCTTCCTCCTTCGTCTCCCTTGAGGTGGTCGGCGCTCTAGTTCTTCATCTTCTCACCCCTTCATGCAAGTCTCTCGAATGGTAGTTAGGGTTTGCTGATTTGTTCTAATTTTGTTGGCAGACGTTGTCTGGCAAACAAGTTATGAAGAATAGCCTGTAGTCACCATTCCTTCCTCGCTTGTGCGTCTCGGGGCGGTAGGTGCTCTGGTTCTTCTTCATCTTCTCCCCCCTTCCTGCAAGTCTCTTGGACGATAGTTAGGGTTTGCTGATTTTGTTCTAATTTTGTTGTGGTGTTTTGGCGACCAAATTCTGAGGAATAGTACTTAAGTTTGTGATACTTGGTTGAGGTTCGTCAGATTTGGCATTCCCTGTTTGGTTGTTTACATTCCAATTGTGTTTCCTCAACTGCATTCTCTTGTTTTTTGTTTGTGTTTGCAAGTTCGACTGAGAACTAACATATCATGGTTGTTTTGCAGAGTTGAAGGTAAATCATTGCAACAAGTACGAGGGCAACTGTTTTTGTTCTGGTGGTCGATAATTTTGTTTATAACCCTTGCTTGGATATGCTATAAGATGTCTTGGATAGGGCTAGAGAAGTGAACAAGCATGTCCCTACAATTTTGAAGAAGCTCTTAAATCTTCCATGTACATACTTATGCACTGGTGATAGTGATAGTGTTGTAGTTCTCTTCTAGTTTAGAACTAGAACTTGTACTTGAGCTGTTATAAGATGGATATTGTGTGGTACTATTCTACTATTTTAATTCTGGTGCTCACTAGTTTTGTTTTTGGTCATAGGCAAAGGTTGAACATTAACTGATATTAGATGTGGTGGTTGTATTTTTGATATAGGACATAATACAAGCATAGAAGATGAACTATTGTAGTGTTTTGTGTGGTTACTTGTAAGATGTGATGATTATTAGCTTTTTTGTTTTAAGTTGAACTTGAACTTGAACAGTTATAAATGTGGTTAGGAGTTAATTTGTTTTGTAGGTGTGGTGTTATCAAGGCGTGGAGCTTGATAACAGCTCCAGACCTTTTTTGCCCTAAAAAGGTGTGGATCTTAATTTGTTATGTTGTGATTATTGTGGACTTTTTTTGGGTCATAATCCAGGGAGTGGTAGTTGATTTTCTTAAGTTGAATGCATGTAGTTTTTTGGTGATAATCCACGGGTGGATTTCTCTTTTTCTTTTAGGTGTGGTCATAATCCATGGCTAGAAACATTATTCATTTGTTGTAATATTTTTAGAATTTTTTGTCTTTTACTTGATAATACGAATTTTATAATTTTTATTAATGTATTAACAGATTCAGTCTAATGGTATTTAATGTCTTACTTTTAAAATAATATAATTATCAGTGATACTAATTAGTGCACATGTTCTCCAAAGAATGGTTGTTGACCACCTTACTTTTATTTTTGTTTTTATATAGTATTTTCTGAACAATCAAAGATTGGTAGAATTCACAGATTTTTTGTAAGTATTATTAAGCACTAATTCTCTACTCTTAGATGGAATAAGTCAATCATAGATTCAACTGGCAAACAAAATGTTTTAAAAAACTGACAAACAAAATGAGTATCTTTTGAAATGTGAGCTTGACAATCTTCTAAAATTAATCCTCGTCTAATGATTCATATTCCAGTGGAGAAGATAGTATCTATGATAAAGAATGATGAGGATGAGAAAAAAATTCCTATGTAGTTTCATATTTCTGCTCTTTAGCATTGTATACGCCGATGTCCGGTTTTTGTCGTGATTAACGACGATGATAAAAAATTATTGATTTGTACTAAAATTTTGTATTTATTGGTAATTCCTTAGCATGATTAACTATGTAATAATATTTCTAATTTAATATTTAGATGCAATTTTGTTCTTACATAATCTTAATATTTATCATTTAAAACTTATTTGACTACATTTAAATTGGATTTTATAGCATATATTTTGTTAATTCGAGACAATGATGTTTTAAAAGATCTCCCATTAGACTAAACCATCTTAAGTGTGAGAAAAGGAACTTAAATGCATATGCATAATTTGTGGCATTTGCATGAATTGTAGTGTATACATATATATGTGTGAGGCCGCATATATGTTAGTATTCTTGAATATTTTGGTACCGAGGTCTAAAGCGTACGATATCAGATATATCTTGCTAGTAGTGGTTTCTAGTGGATTGTTATGGTTTTCGCAAATTAAAGAAGCATAGAGCCTAGAGTATTTAATCTTTTCAAGTGGATATTGTGATCGAATTGTTGGGATTGGTTTTCTTGGTCCAGTATCGATCAAATATGTCTTACATCTTCACGTGCAGTCAATAACCTGACAACTGACGACAACACATGATTGGTACATTGTTGGTATTAGAATATAAGTTTTGACAAAGATGGAAATTTTCATATTACCTTTTCTTGCTAATTAGTCCACAGATATGCATCATAAGGTGGGAAATTCAACTCTCCACAATATAAAGAAGTTGACAATGTGTTTCGGCACATGTGTTAGCTACCATGATGGAATTGGTTGTCTAAGCTATCAATCCTTATAGGCTTTTGATACGAGCTCCTTAACGTTAGGCACTAGTGCTCTTGGCTATTGATTGGAGGAGCCTTTTATTCATCATCATTGACACCAAGTCCATTCCTCTGGAAATGAATAAGAAAGTTACCTAGCGGAAGATAATCTTTGAAGTGAATTTTGGTTGGTTGGTTTTCGAGCATATGTGGCATACATTTTGGTGGTTTTGAGCCAAGTAGATGTTCATTAGGACTTTGACCTCATTTTGACCGGCTAGGACCCCCCCCCTCTTCCTCAAGTCTGGACGCATTCCTCTGGTAGCTCTGAGCCATCACTTACGTCATCAAGTCTGGCAAAGGGTGACGTTTTCTCAATGATTTGTGGCTACTGGTGGTCGAAAGGATCCTCAGAGTCAAGTAGTCTGGCATGCAACTTCACGCAACCGGCAGTGGAAAACTTGCGGTGGTGATGAGAAAGGTAGTGGATGTCGGTCCTTCCGTAGTGCCTAAACTCTTACTCCTCTAGGAAAAAAAGGTTTCACACATGGAAGAGACCGAGAGGTCTCACATCGACGTCTTCTCCACATGAGGAGGGTCAATGAAACATCAAAACCACGTAAATCAATGTCTTGTCTGTCCGAAAACCGATTAAGGGCCAAACTAATACAGTATTTTATATTATAGGTGTAAATCGATCAAACATATATTTTAAAGGCTTATTGCTCTACTCAGATACATTTTTGGAAGAAAAAAAAAAGTATACTCTATTAATAAAGGAAAACGTTTCTGCCCACTTAGGGCTCCTTTGATTTCAAAGGATTTCATTGGAATTTTGGAGGATTAGAAGGAATTTTTTTTCTATGTTGGTTGTTTGATTCATATGATTGAATCCTATAGGAACTTTTTCTAAGGATTTCATTGTAATACTTTCCATAGGATTTGTAGGATCCACTAAAACCTTTTTGGAAGAATCTTCTGTTTTTCCTACGATGCAATCAAACAACCCAAAATCCTGTAGGATTGAGATGAGTATGACATTACAATCCTATGCATTTTCTATTCATGTGTTTTAGAATCAATCAGAGAGGTCCTTTTCTTTCAATAAGAGACAACTTTTGGAGTAGTAGAAGTTTGCACCGACAAAAGAACATTACAGCTAGTGGATGTGATCATGTAAACGGGGTGACCTCATTGGGTTTACTTAGCTGTGCTACACCAGCGATAGCTGATCTCATGATGCTAGAGGTAGTGGATGTCGGTGTCGTAGTGTGTCTAAACTCTTACTTCCTCTGTCCCATAATATAAGAATGTTTTTGACACTAGTGCAGTGGCAAAAACGTTCTTATATTATGGGACGGAGGGAGTACTACTTAGGGGAAAAGGCTTTGCACACGGCAGAGAACAAGAGGTCGCACATCGGTCTCTCCTCCACATGAGGAGGGTCAATGAAACATCGGACACAGAAACCAATGTCTCGTCAGTTTGAAAACCGACTAATGGGCAAATCAATCAAATATTGTATTACCTCTGTCCCAAATTACGTGTCTTAGATTTGTCTAGATACATATGTATCTGACACTAAAATGTGTCTAGAACATCCATATCTAGACAAATCTGAGGAAAAAATAATTCGAGACAGAGGGAGTATATTTAAGGGTGTAAATCGGTCAAAATATATTCTAAAGGGTTATTCCTCTGCTCAAATACATTGTTGTAAGAAAGTATACTCTATAAAAAGGAAAACCGTTCTGCCCACTTAATTTTTTGTTTTTCTTTGAATGAAAAGCAGGTTTTGGCATCTAAAAAAAGTCAGGTTTTGGAGTAAGTACTACTCCCTCTCATATTGTGGGACGGAGATAGTAAAAGTTTACACCGACAAAAGAACATTCCTGTTAGTGGATGTGATCATGTAAACGGGGGTGATCCCATTGGGTTTGCTTAGCTGTGATGCCATGATGCATACACGCAACGAGCATTATTGTTGGGAGAAAATGAGCTAGCAAAAATGATGCGCTTGTTCTTGCTAGCTCATAGTAATATCATTGAGCCTCTTTTTTTAGTTGTTTTTTTGCAGGTGGATATGGATTAGCCTTGCTAATGACGAATTAATTACTTGTTCTCTTACTCACCACAACTAATTTTCTCACTTACTACAACTAATTACTCCCATTAACAAAGCCTCATTGTAATTTTAGCATCCATTCTCTCAAATATACATTTTATATTATAGTACTAGTAGTATAGGAGCAATTGCAATTTTGCAATATGATCAATAATCTTCTCTTGTTCTTGCACTGACCACCAGCAGGATCATCTCCCTGCTCATAGCTGGTACAGGCCGTCGGAGAAGCACGAGGCGAACCGCGCCATGTCGGCCTCCGGCAGCGCCACGCCGACCTCGATCCCGCGCTGCCCGTCGGTGCCCTCGGCCAGCGACACGGTGCCGGGGGTCTTGTCGATGGACACCAGCTCCACCTTGCTCGGCCGGCCCAGCCCGAAGTCGGTGTCGTACACGCCGTACCGCGGCGAGCCGCCCACGGACATGGGCCGCCGCGGCACCAGCGACAGGATCTTCTGGAACCACCCCTCGGCGCCGGCCAGCACGCCGTCCCCGTCCAGCGCCCGGATGGCCGCGCCGATCGCCGCGGCGGCCGTCGTCACGCCGTCCGCGCCGAGCAGGTCGCGCGCGCCGACCTCCACGAAGCACGGCCGCAGGCAGTTGCCCAGGTACTCCTGCGGCACCGGCGGCGACAGGCGGCGCCGGCACTCCACCGAGAAGAGCAGGTGCGCGCGCTCGTCGGAGGCGGGGGAGGGGGCGTCGGCGGAGGCGGAGCGCGCCAGGCAGGCCCACGCGAACGCGCACGCCACCGTGAACGCGGAGCAGTGGGTGGTCGCGTCCTTGGCGTCGGCGGCCACGCGCTGCTTCATCTTGTCGATGCAGCCGCGTGCCAGCGTGAACGACCGGATGACCAGCTTGGGCGGCGGCACCGCAGGCACTGGCGGTGGAGGAGGAGGCCCGTTGGCCGCCAGCTGCCGCATTTCGTCGAGCGTCCTGGCGGCAAGCCCTCGAGGGTCCGCGATGACCGCGCGGTCCAGGAACGGCGGCGGGGGCAGCGCGGCGCCAGCGTCCTCCCCACCGGAGGCCAACCGGCAGTGGCCGGCCCAGGTCTTGACGAAATGCATGTAGCTGGAGTCATCGCAGGCGACATGGTGGATGGACACGCCGACGGCGACCCCGCGCCCGGCGAACACGGTCACCTGGACGGCGGCGAGCGCGAACCCGCCGTCCGCGCTCCCCTCAACCACCGGGAGCCGCGGCACGAGCGAGTAGAGCCGGGCGACGTCGCGGGGCCCGTCGCCGGAGAGCTCGTCAAAATCGTCCTCGCTCTCGGCGACGGTGAGCTCGACGGTGCCACCGCCGCCCCCTCCTCCCGCGGGCAAGAAGAACTCGTACCCGCCGCCGTCCGGGCAGGGCCGGACGCGCCCCAGAAGAGGGTAGAACTTGCCCAGCGCGGCGGAGAGGGAGGCGACGAGGCGCGGCAGGAGGGCGGCCCGGAATTGCTCGGGCGGGTGCGGGTAGGGGTAGAAGAAGACGCGCTCCACGGGGCCGGTGAAGATCCAGGGCACGTCGAAGAAGGTGAGCGGCAGCGCGGCGCCGCCCCCGCCGCCCTCCGCGGCGACGGCGAGCGTGTCGAGGACCCTGGTGGCCATGGGAGGGAGGGAGCTCGACTCGAGATCCCCGCGTGCTCCTCCCCTGCTCTTCTTGCCGGCGGTGGTGGAGGGGGAGTGGGCGAAAGGTGGGAGCTTTAGCGATTCAGATCCACCAAACTCACGCACCACACCGAACAATCCAAATTGCTGGTCGCTGGTGGTGGTTGGCAGATGAGCTCGCCCGCTCGCTCCCTCCAGCTCTGTCCGTCGGTCGCTGTCGTGTGCGTGTGTGTCTTCCTGTTGTTTATTGCTGTCATGGCTCTGCTTTTCTGAATGTTCAGAACAGTGGTGGACAATCACACACGGGGAACAGGTTGCAGTAAAGATTCAGAGAATAAGCTGACAATCACACGAGAAACAGTGGTGGTCACATGAAAATTCTTGTTAAATATCCTCTGAAGTTTTTTTGCTTCGGACTGTAAGAGCAACTTCAACTCCAACGATTTTATCTTTTTTTTATCCGTTTGGATCACCCGTCCGCTCGTCCGCGTCCGTTTTTTCAATTGGGTCGGTCGGTGCGGCCAACGGGGGACGGACGCATAATTTGACATGTCCGTCTGGGCATCCCGTCTAACACGTAGTAGGCGGAGAGCTTGTAGCTAGGAACGTCGCCGGTGCCGGCCGTCTGTATCCGATTCCGCCGGGGCTGACCGGGCATGGATACCTAGGCGAGGCGCCGCCGATGTCGGACTGCAGCACGGGCACGGACTCACCGCGGGCAGACTCCGTCGACAAGCAGCCGCCCGCCGACGCCGAGTCGCCCGACGGAGGCCAGAGCAAGCGCGACCACCCCTCGCCGTCGTCCCCGCTGTCGCCGCCCAAGCGCAGGTACATACACACACACACACACGCATCTCCGTCCATCCATGGAACCAGTCGAATCTCGAATCTTGATTAGGCGGCGGACGATTGAGTGAGTATGTTTGTTTGAGATTGATTGCAGCCGGAGATCTGTGGAGAGGAGGGTGGTGTCGGTGCCGATTGCCGAGTGCGGCGAGCGGGCCAAGACCAACGGCGAGGGCCCACCGCCGTCCCGTACGCCGCAGGCGCAGGCGAGGCTGGGTGCAGCCGGGCGCGGCGAGGCGAGTCGACGGGCGCGGCCGGGCACGTCCGCGGGAGGAGCACGAGCCTACCACGGCGGAGCACCGACGCCGGAGGAGGACAAGCCCGCCTGTCCTCTGCTGCTGTGCACGGGGGAGCGTGCACGGCCAGGTGCTGCTCCAGCTCTCGAGCCGGGTGGGCGAGTGGGTGGGAGAAGAAAGAGGAAAAGGAGGAGAGAGATGGGATGAGACAGATTGGTGGATGGCAAGTGGGCCAAGAGCCACATGCAGCCGGACAGAGGGGGGCGAAGAGGACACAAATAACGTCCGCCCGCTTTTGACCCAAATTTCCCAGATTTGAGCCCAAAATGGGTCCAAACAGACACCAAACGGATAGTAGGCGGACGTTGTGTCCGTTTGGGTCGCCCCGTTGGGCTGAGTTTTATATCCGGATAACTCAAACGGACAAAATGGGTCGCCCCATTGGAGTTACTCTAACCCTACGAGCTGTTTCAGGGCAGCAGTTAATCAGGTCAATGGTGCAGTTAGGCCAGTTAGGTTAGGTTGGATATCTAATTTCAGGGAGAAAATGTTGACATGTGATTGTTGCAATCAATCATGGATGGAGTGGAAGCTGTTTCTTTCTGGCTCTCGGCTCTCCTCGTGTCCACAGGAAAAGAATCTGTCAGAGTTTCATGGTTTCGCCAATCACATCATTAGCAGATGCCAAGGCGTTCAGGGCCACCATTGCCACTGAAGCAATTGTGAAGAGGACTGGTGAAGGAAATAGTGAGGCCATCACCAAATGCAATGTGGTTGATGGTACGAGTGCCAGTAGGCAGCAACGAATGGAAGTTGCTTCCACGTGAAGGGACGGGCTACCAACCAAGTAGACCAGAAGACAAAGCCAAATTATATATTTCCATGTTCTTTCTTCTATATTTTATTTATACTTTGTACGTAATAACTAATAAGTACTCCCTCCGTCCCATAATATAAGAGCGTTTTTGACACTACACTCTTATATTACGGGACGGAGGGAGCAACATATTTCTAATGGCTATATCTCACAATATAACTATGGAGCAAAAATCGTCTTTTTTCCCCTTGGACTTTGATCACATTAACATTTGTTGGGAGTATAAAGATGTTGATTTCGAACCATTGCCGATATTCATGACGAACAATTACGGTAAATTTGTCTACATTAACGGGAAACTATCCTATTACTAACACAGGAGTATATTTTAAAGGAGTAAATTCCTCAAAAACATTACTACCAATTTTGCCCTTTTTTTCAGAAACCCACCGCTCTCTAGGCAAGTTATCACAAAAAGCGCCGATTGCTTTCTCACCATCTTTTGACGATGTTCTGACTGGCGGGTCCAGTGTGTCAGAGATGACATGTCAATTCGACGTGTCGTGACCAAGCACGACCTGGTTAACTCAACCTAGTCTCGTTAATGTGCATCGAATTAACTGAAAATTCGACGTGTACCAACCATTGGACGCGTCAGAGACATTTTAGGAGAATACTAGTAATTCGGTGCTTGTAATTGTCGCTAGGTGGTCTACGAATCTGGATGTAATTTTTTTTCTGGTATTCGTTGTACTGCCATGATTGAAGATGAATAAATTGGAAGTTTTTTCGCAAAAAAATAAAATAAACCTTAGTTGTTCAGAAAAAAAACCAGCCTGTAGACAAAACTTCAAGACATCTTTTGGAGAACACTATATTAGAATGTGATTGATTGCGGTGAAGATGCAGAGAACAAACTGACAATCACACCAGGAACAGTTGTAAACAGAATGCAGTGCCGAGGAGCTCATCACATGAATATCCGCCTAAGTTATCCTCTTGAAGTTATGCACTGAAGACTTCAGGGCTGCACACTTCATCAGCTTCAGCACCGAAGATCAATGGTCCAGCTGGGCTCTGAAAATGCGAAGAAACATGATGGAAAAGTTAGGTCCCTGCTGCAAGAAAACAAAATGCTGAAAATGTGCTTCGGCACATGTGCTTGTTACAATCAATCATGGAACTGGAAGGCATTTGTGAAACGAATCTGTCAGAATTGCAAGGTTTCGCCGATCGAATCATTATCAGATGTCAAGGACTCGAGGGCCACCACTGAGACTGAAGCAATTGTGAAAATGACCGGTGAAGGTCAGTACTAGTATCATGCAATAGAAGCACCAAAATGCTTTGAATGGTCAGTACTAGTATCAGTAGACAACAACGATAGGAAGTTGCTTCCGTGTGAAAGGATGAGCTACCAACAAAGCTGATCCAAGAGCATCTTCGTCACCGACGGACTAACAAAGACAAGCCATTTTTGATGTTCTTTCTTCTAAATTTTGATAATATCTTGTAATCGACAACGTATTTTTAATGGCTATATTCCAAGAGATAATATGATTATTCGGAAAAAAACATCTTCTCGCAAAACTATAATCGCATCTAACATTTGTTGGGATTATCAGTATTCGTGACAAAAAAATGTTAAAAAACTGTCTACATTAATGAGAAACTATCCCGTGTCACCATAATCGGGACATGCCGTTTAATTTGTTGCTGATCCAAGAGCTACCACCATGAATATTCTCATGAGATATCTCTTGAAGTTTTGCACAGAAGACTCCAGGGCTGCACTTAATTCAGGACTGACGGGTCAATGGTGCAGTTAGGCCGGTTAGCTAGGTTCTGGAAATGCAAGAAAACAGGAAGAAAAATCAGGAAGGGTTAGGTATCTTCTTTAAGAGAAAAATGTTGAAAATATGCTTTGGCACATGTGCTCTTCTAGTCTTGGTTACAATCAAGAAAATATGATTGCAATATCCTTCGGCACATGATGGAAAAGTTAGATCTCTGCTTAAAGAAAAAATGCTGGCAATATGCTTCGGCACATGTGCTTGTTACAATCAATCATGGAACTGAAACCAATTGTGAAAAGAATCTGTCAGAATTGCATGGTTTCGCCAACCGTATCATTATCGGATGCCAAGGCCTCGAGGGCCACCACTGAGACTGAAGCAATTGTGAAAATGACCGGTGAAGGTAAATAGTGAGGCTATCAGAAGCACCAAAATGCAATGAATAGTCAGTACCAGTATCACTAGACGGCAACGAAAGGAAGTTGAAGTTGCTTTCATGGAAGGGATGAGCTAGCTACCAACAAAGCTCGTCCAAAGGCATCTCCGGCACCGACAGCCTAGCCAAGACCATCCAAATCCTATATTTCTATGTTCTTTCTGCTAAATCTCGATAATATCTTGTACTATCTCCGTACCAAAATATAAGACGTCTTTGTAGGTTAAACTAGCCTAAAAACGTCTTATATTTTGCTACGGAGGGAGTAACTGATAACATATTTTTATGGGCTATATTCCGAGAGATCAGGTGCTGCTTATGCATAAAATTCGTCCTTTCGCTACTCTAATTGCAGCTAACACATGTTGGGGTTATCAATATTTGTGACAAAATAATGATTTAATTTGTATGCATTATTGAAAAACAATCCTAGTTACCAACACACCTTTTAAAGGAGTAAAATGTTCAAAAGCACTGCAATCAGGGACAACACCATCAAAGTAACTACCACTACTCAACATAAAAAGAGAGAAATATTGCTCTCCCGAAATAGGCTTTTGACCCGCTTTATAAATAAAGCTAAAAACATTGCTTTTTTATGTGAGTTGTTGTAAAAATCAACGGCTGCTCTCTGCCCACGTTTCGGCAATGTTTCTGACCGACTTAACATACCACCTCGAAATAGGGCTCTCTGACGCACCATTCACCAAACGCAATCGATGGCAACAGTAATGGTACTCTTCCCGTTTCTTTTTTACTTCACATATATTAGGTTTGTCTTAAGTCAAACTTTCTAAAATTTAACCAAATTTATTTTAAAGAATGTCAAGATCTACACTACCAAATAAATACAATAAAAAATATACTCTATGATGCATCTAATGACAATTCTTTGTTTTGTAAAGTTAACACTTCTGCTTGTAATCTTGCTCAAACTTAAGAAAGTTTGACTTAAGGCAAACTTAATATGCCAAGTAAAAAGAAACGGAGGGAGTATCGAGTTGTAGGCAGCAACGAATAGAAGTTGCTTCCACGCGAAGGGATGGACTACCGACAAGTAGCTGATGTCTCCGGGAGAGTAGAGAATACAAGCTCTTTTTCTATATTTAATTATATCTTGTAACTAACAACATTTTTTTAACGGCTATATTCGGACCGCATTTAACATTTGTTGGGGAATACCATAAAAAATAACTACTAGCAATATGTAAGACAAATAGTTAAGGTAATTTTGGTCTACAATCCAAAAGTACTACTCCTACCTTTTAACTAGAAAATTACTTAAAGCCACTACAGTCAGGGACTACCATCAACATAACTACTGCTTATGCAACTCTGTTTAAAACACGTTGCTCTCTAGGCAGGTTGTTGCAAAAAGTATGAATGCTCTTTGGAAACGTTATGGCGATATTCTTTTCTTTTCTTTGCGAAAGTTTAGATAATATTTTTGACAGTGCGTGTCTCTGATGACGTGGCCATTCGACGCGTTCAACCGAACCGAGCACGACGTGGCCACTGTGCTCCCTTTGTCAGCACTAAAGATCCAGTGATCTAGTTAGGCCAGTTAGGTTAGGGGTATGAAATTGCTCCATCTCTCTGTCTGTCACTGTCACTCTTGTGCGTGTGTCATCTTCTCTACCCTTTATTGCTATCGTATTCATGGGTACTGCTGATGCCTCTGTTTTCTGAAGGTGCACAACGAAAGGTTCCTATGTAGGTGGAGAAGAGAAGCAGAGGTTCCTATGGGTACTGCTGATGGCTCTGTCTTCTGAATCTGAACGTGCAGAACAAGTTTCTGTTTAGGACACTGTCAGTGAGTGCAGTGAACCAACATTTGCATTGCACAGAGAATAAACTGAGACTGCACTGTCGACTACCTCATCACATGAATATTCTTGTAAAATACCCTCTTGAAGTCTTTTTGGCTTGTAACTATAATAACCTGCAGATTGTAAGGCTTCGTCAGGTTCAGCACTGAAGGTCAACAGGTTATAGTTACAAGACAACAGGAGTGAAAATTAAGTCTCTGCTGTAAGAAAAAAATGTTGTATATGCTTCGGCACATGTGCTTGTTACAGTCAGTCATGGTACTGGAGGCTGTTTCTTTCTGGCTTTTCAGCTCTTCTCAACTCCACAGGAAAAAATATCTGCCAGAATTGCATGATTTCGCCAAGTCCTCCTGGAGGACCGCCGCCGCGACTGAAGCAATTCTGAAGAAGAGGGCCTGGTTAAGGAAATAGGGTTCTTGCACACACACCACTCACCAAATGCAATCTATGGCCACAGTACTGGTCTCAGTAGGTAGCAACGAAGAGGGACTGGTAAACAGGATGCAGTGCCGAGGAACTCGCCACATGAATGAATATTCTTTCAAGATATCCTGTTCAAGTTTTGCACTCAAGACTACAGTACAAGGCTACACACTTAATCAGCTTTCAGCACCCAAGATCAATGGTCCTGTTAGGCTCTGAAAATGCAAGAAAATTAGGTCTCTGCTTAAAGAAGAAAAATGCAGACAATATGCTTCGGCACATGTGCTTGTTACAATCAATCGTGTAACTGTAAGCAATGGTGAAACGAATCTGTCAGAATTGCATGGTTTTGCGCCAATCGTATCATCATCAGATGCCAAGGCCTCGAGGGCCAACACTGAGACTGAAGCAATTGTGACAATGGCCGGTGAAGGAAATAGTAAGGCCATCAGAAGCACCAAAATGCAATGAATGGTTGGTGCTAGTATAAGTAGACAGCAACCAAAGGAAGTTTGCTTCCATGTGAAAGGATGAGCTACCAACAAAGCTGCACATTGGGTCTCTGCAACTGCAAGCAGTACACTACAGGGAGCATCAGAAAAATAGATGAAAATCATTACATCCATACCATGTACAGCAGTTCCAGAGACCACCATTAATGAAACCAAAAACTCGTTTCTTGCACCGTACATGACATAGTGTCAAAGTTAACAATACATAGAATGGCAAGGGGGTAGTAGTATGTCTAATGGCAGGAGCAAAGTACAGAGATTGGCAAAAACTGTGCCAACAGATAGTTCTGCACAAAGTAACTAAGACGGCGGTCTCAGAGAGATAACAAAACCAGCGATTATCTTGGGCCACTAGAAATAAAAACAGAGGAGGCTGAAGCTGCAGAAGAAGCATTCATTTAGAGCTTAAAGTGTATCCCCTGAAACAAAAGAGGGCTCGACTTTCACGGGTACAACTAAGGCCCTGTACGGTGTCCCTCCGCTCCGCCAGCTCATGGAGCAGAGTTGTGGAGCTGCAGTTGAAAATGAGGAAGCTGCAGTTTCCTCGCTCTGCAGACCCCGGGAGTTGGTGGATTACCGAACAGGGTCT
Organism: Aegilops tauschii subsp. strangulata; assembly: GCF_002575655.3. NCBI lineage: Eukaryota > Viridiplantae > Streptophyta > Magnoliopsida > Poales > Poaceae > Aegilops > Aegilops tauschii. The sequence goes on from NC_053040.3 coordinate 486,087,434, forward strand.
AAACTACTAGTTAGTGCCAAATTTTACACTTGACCTATGTACCACCAATCGTCTACCAGGTTGAAAAACTGATTTGTTTTAAGAAAAAAAAACTTGATATCCTAGCTGAATGAATAGATGACCTCAATGGCACATTGCAAACTTCAAGTGTCCATCAGTTAGCTAAAGATTCAACTTACAAGGATCTGAAGAGCCACCAAACCCCGGCTCTCAAGAACAAGGGACAAGGCCAAAGAGAAAACCAGGCCCGCCGGAGCAGGCCCCATCCTCCCGGCCTCCCTAACCTTGTCTCCCAGGCGCATACGGATCCATCCCACTCCCGCCAAGCTTTAAAATGGATACTTCATTCATGAACGGTAAACTACAGATTCAGTATAATTCAACCAGGACACAATTCTTTTTCAGAGAACAAAACAGAGACTTGATGCAGCAGTTCCAGGTGGAGAAGAATTTAGAGTAGTTGTTCATGTACCTGCTGCACACTAGCTCACCCACTTGTTTATACTAATTTCAACTACTCTTCTTTCTGTTGCATCATTATAAGTATTGTAGCATTTTTGAGCTCTTCTTATGAAGTCTAGTTTGTTTGGTGATCAGTTGCACATTCATTACAATGTTCAATCGAAACAGCTTTGTTTCATAGCATGACGTACATCACCTGCCCGGAAAAACCCTCATATTTATATTTAAATTCAGAAGTTGGCAAAAACTGGGCTGGCGTTACTAAGAAATTAAGCACCACATGATTGTTAAGAAGTAGTACAAGACTAGTACAAGAGAAGAACAAGTGGACACATAGACATAAGATAGCATCAAGCACAATAAATGTAGCATTAGCTAGGTAGTGCTAATTGAGATAGAAAGCAGTAGTTCCACCACAGGTCATCTATCTACCCGTAACAGGGCAAGGCAAACCAAAATAAGAAAAGAAAATGACTATAGAGAAGACAGAATCAATTACTTAGCACAAGCATAACCTTGTCGGTCGGTTGTCGAGATCACTCACTATCCCCAGAGTTGAGTTGACTTGTTGGCGCCTTATGGTTTTTGTTACAACAAGGGCAGTTGAGAACCCGGCATGTTGATGGTGTAGTTGGAGAGAAGATGGACGATGGTGAAAGGATGGTCGGCGACGAGGACAAACCATTCGTCTTGCTCCATGAAATCGACGTCTTCAGATATCGCCTTGACCGTCTTGAAGTTAAACTTCCAGATGTGAGCTGCTGACCGATCCAGATGTCGAGTGAAGTAGACGCAATTTGGCTCGATGCCTGGGAACTTATCAGCATCCACAGCCACACACCTCTGATGGCCAATGAAGATGGCAAACCTGCTGATGCTCTACATAAGCACGAGCTCGCGCGTCGCGGTGTCAAATCTGAGAACACTAGGGAAGACGGTTCTACGGTCTCTGAAGATGAGCAACATGTGTCCATCCAATCCAACTAGAAAACCCCGGTCGTCGCCTCTGAGATATGTGCAGCCGGAGAAAACATTTGGGAGGAATGTACTCAAAACATCCGAGAAAGAATAGTGTCTCAAGTAGTTCATTAGAATAGGATACATGCCAGCTTCATTCAAACTTGCGTGCACACCACCATTAACGGCCGCCTTGAGTAGGAAGTTGTAATCTTCACGCCGCTTGTGCACGGTGAAACTCCGGCTGTAAGGATCGGCCATGTAATGATCCGTGTGAGACGAATTGCAGATAAAAACAAGCTTGAGCGGAGAGCCATGGCGGAAGACGATGTCATTACATGGCCGATCCTGACAGTCAGAGTTTCATCGTGCGCGATTGTGGACCAGCAGATTATAATTTCTTACTCAAGACGGCCGTGAATGGTGGTGTGTACACGAGTTTGAACAAAGCTGCCATGTTTGCTATTCTAATCAGCTACATGGCAACCGATTCTTTCCCGTCCGGTTTGAGTACAAGCATGTTGCTTGCCAATGTTTTCTCCGGCTGCACATATGACGGAGACGATGATCGATGTTTTCTAGTCGGATTGGATGGACACATGTTGCTCGCCCTCAGAAAACGTACAAGCATCTTCCCCGGTGTTCTCAGATTTGACACCATGGCCCGCCAGCTCGTGCCTATGTGGAGCATCGGCAGGTTTGCCATCTTCGTTGGGCATCGGAGGTGTGTGGCTGTGCATGCTGATAAGTTCCCAGGCATTGAGCCGAATTGCGTCTACTTCACTCGACATCTGGATCGGTCCGCTCGCATCTGGAAGTATAACTTCAAGAGGGTCAAGGCGATATTTGAAGATGTCGATTTCTTGGAGCAGGACGATCGGTTTGTCCTTGTCTCCGACCGTCCTTTCACCATCATCCATCTTCTCTCCAGCTACACCATAAACATGCCAGATTCTCAACTGCCCTTCTAACAAAAGCCATAAGGCGCCGCCAAATCAACTCTGGGGACAGTGATCTCGACAACTGACCGACAAGGTTATGCTTTTGCCAAGTAGTAATTGTTCCTAGTCATTTTATTTTGCTATTTTGGTTTGCCTTGCCCTGTTACGGGTAAGACACATGTTGCTTATAGGATAGATCACCTGTGGTGGAACTACTGTTTTCTATCTCAATGAGTACTTGTAGAGACTAAACAGGAGGTTTGGGATCGAACACTTGCTTGTATTGATCTGTTGCTCAAGATATATACAGAGTCCAACGTACACACGCATATCTCTAACCAACTAACAGACTAACTAGACAGCCCTAGATGCTAGGAAGAGGCATGCAAGGCATGCCGTTCGTGGTTAGTTGGCGACGTGCATGGGCCTGTAGACCCGTTCCAACACTCCCCCGCAGACGGAGCGTCGCCGGCGGTGACGCACAGGCTGGACCTGAAAGCCTTAAAGGTGGCGGTAGGCAGCCCCTTAGTCATGATGTCGGCGAACTGCAATGCGGTCGGCACGTGCAGCACACGGAACTGTCCAAGGGCCACCTTTTCACGAACAAAGTGGATGTCAAGTTCGATGTGCTTGGTCCGGCGGTGGTGAACTGGGTTCTGAGCAAGATAGACAGCCGACACATTGTCACAGTAGACAACGGTAGCTTTGTCGATGCCGGAGTGAAGTTCCTGTAGGAGTTGCCGTGTCCAGCAACACTCGGCGACGGCATTGGCCACGGCACGGTACTCCGCCTCCGCACTGGACCGAGAGACGGTAGGTTGCCTCTTGGACGACCAGGATATGAGTGAGCCGCCAAGGAACAAGCAGTAGCCGGATGTGGAGCGACGAGTGTCGGGGCACCCCGCCCAATCGGCGTCACTGTATGCAACAAGCTCGTGAGGTGGTGAGGAACTGATGGTGATGCCATGACTGATGGTCCCGCGTACGTAACGAAGTATCCGCTTCACCATGGACCAGTGAGGCTGCCGGGGAGCGTGCATGTGCAAACACACCTGCTGGACAGCATAGGTGAGATCCGGACGCGTCAGCGTAAGGTACTGCAGGGCACCAGTGATGCTGCGGTAAAGGGTGGCGTTATCAGCTGGATCTCCATCAGAAGCAGATAGCTTGGGCTTTGTGTCCACTGGCGTCGAGGCCGGACGACAGTTGGTCATGCCGGCGCGGTGTAGAAGGTCCTCAGCGTACTGATGTTGATGGAGAAAGAAACCACTTGGGGTGTGCTGCACTTGTATGCCGAGGAAGAAGTGCAGCGCGCCCAAGTCCTTGAGTGCGACGGCAGTGGTGAGCTGCGCGATGATGTGGCGGAGAAGCGCGTCGAACGAGGCCGCGAGGACGATGTCGTCGACGTAGAGGAGCAGATACGCGAGGTCGTTGCCGTGACGATAAACGAAGAGCGAGGCATCGGAGCGGGTCGCCACGAACCCAATGGCCCGAAGACATGCGGTGATCTTCATGAACCAAGCGCGGGGAGCCTGCTTGAGGCCATAAAGCGACTTGGACAGAAGACACACGTCGTGTGGGCGCGCCGCATCGATGAACCCTGCAGGCTGCTGACAATAGATATGCTCGGCGAGCTCACCATGGAGAAATGCATTTTTAACGTCGAGCTGATGCACCGGCCAGTTGCGAGAGGCGGCGAGCTGCAAGACGATGCGGATGGACGCCGGCTTGACGACGGGCGAAAAAGTGTCGTGGTAGTCGATGCCGTGGCGCTGGGTGAAGCCACGGACTACCCACTGCGCCTTATACCGATCCAGCGTGCCGTCGGGATGCAGTTTGTGGCGAAAAATCCACTTGCCGGAGATGACGTGGGCGCCGGGCGGACGAGGAACCAAGGTCCAGGTCGCGTTGGCGCGGAGAGCGTCATACTCTTCCTGCATGGCCTGGCGCCAGTGAGCATCCGCAAGGGCTGCTCGAACGGACGTGGGAACAGGCGATGGGGAAGCCACAGAGGCGGTGAGGATGTAGTCGTTGTCGTACTGCGTGTTGCGGCGAGAAATGCCCGCGCGAGCGCGGGTCAGCATCGGATGTGCGCGGACGGGTGGCGGTGTCGATGTGGAGCCACCGGCGGCCGCCGCAGAGGAGCAGCCGGTACTGGTCGGAGAAGCCGCGCCCGCGGCAGACGGAGCAGCGGTGGATGCGTGAGAACCCTCTGCCGTGGTAGCCGATCCGGCCGACGTAGCAGCCGGAGTGGTGGCGACCGAAGTAGCTGCCGTGCCGGCCGAACGCGCGGGTGAGGCAGCAGAACGCGCGGCCGAGGCAGCAGAAGCCGATCCGGGCGACGTAGCAGCCAGAGTGGTGTCGAGCGAAGTAGCTGCCGTGCCGGCCGAACGCGCGGGTGAGGCAGCAGAACGCGCGGCCGAGGCAGCAGAAGCCGATCCGGGCGAGCCAGGCACCGTAGCGGAGGCAGATGAGCCCGCTGCGGTGGCAGCCGAGCTGCCGTGCCCGGGAGGCACCGTCGAGGGTGGCTCGTGGCAGTGTCGAGCCCGAGCCTCGAGAAGTAGCGGCGGCGGCGACGGATCTCCTGTGATGATGCGCGTCGAGGTCGGGGTAGACGGCAAGACCTGCGCAAACGGAAACTGGCGTTCGTCGAAGAAGACGTGACGGGAGATAATTATCTGCCCGGTATGTGGATCAAAGCACTTGTATCCAGCATGGTCGGGAGGGTAGCCCAGGAACACACATGCACGTGAGCGAGGGGAAAGCTTGTTGGGGGCTGTAGCTGTAGTGTTAGGATAACAAAGGCTGCCAAACACACGAAGGTGGGAGTAGGAGGGGGTCTTGCCGCATAGGAGCTCAAATGGCGTGATGTGTTGACGTGGCCGGCATGGACGTAGGTTTAAGAGGTAGGTCGTGGTGGCTAGGGCGTCTGGCCAAAATTTCGTGGGCATAGAGGAATGAAACAGGAGGCTGCGAAGGCCTTCAGTTAAAGTCCGTATGATCTGCTCGGCACGACCATTCTGTTGAGATGTGTAGGGGCAAGTGAGATGGAAGACAATGCCGTGATTAGTGAGAAAATTACGAAACGCCGTGTTATCAAATTCACGGCCATTATCGGTATGAATGGTGAGAATAGGTCGTTGGAATTGTGTGGCGACATATGCATGAAACGTGATCAACACCTCAAATACATCAGACTTGTGCCGGAGAGGAAACGTCCACGCAAAGTGAGTGCAATCATCAAGAACAACCAGAAAGTATTGGAAGCCAGAGTTGCTAAGAACCGGCGATGTCCAAACATCACAATGTATTGTATGAAAGGGAAACGGTGCAATGGTAAATGATTCACTAAAGGGCAAGCGTACATGTTTGGCAAGCTGACATGCATGGCAAGTATGAGAGGTAGCTTTATTACAATGGAAATCAAAACTGTCTAAAACATGTGATAATGCAGCACGTCCGGGATGGCCAAGCCTTTCGTGCCATAGATCGGCAGTGACGGCAACAAAGGCAGTGGGAGAAGCAGCTGCAGACGAGTGGAGAGGATAAAGATCGCCGCTGCTATTACATCGGAGCACCACCGTCCCAGTGCGAAGGTCCTTAACAGAGAAACCAAAGGGGTCAAACGTCACAGAGACAAAGTTTTCACGTGTAAGAGCACGAACAGAGATCAAATTCTTAACAAGAGAAGGGGAGATGAGAATGTGGCTAAGAGAGAGAGGATTAGAGGTAGTAGCGATGGACAAGGAGCCAGTATGGGTGATGGGAAGGGGAGCACCGTTTCCGACGAGTATATGTGATGGGGAGGAGGAGGGCTTGACATCCGAGATCATACCAGGGTGTGCTGCCATGTGCGACGACGCCCCGGTGTCGAGGATCCAGTCGCCACCGCCAGCATAGGGCTGCTGCTGCATGGCGAGGAGGGCGGCCTGCAACGCGCTGGTGTCCCATGGAGGTGGTGCAGCGGTCGACGGAGGAGGCACGGCGGGCAGGCCGCCACCATAGGCAGTCGCGGTGAGCCCCATCGGAGGACGAGGTCCGAGCAGACCGGCGCTTGGGGGCCGCGCCATCATAGGCCACGCCTGAAACATGCCGGTCCACGGGTTGATGCCGGTGCCGCTGTAGGCGGGTGGACGCTGCATATACGCCGAGGGGGAGGGCGCGCCTTGCGGCGGTGGAGCCCCGCCAGATCCGCCATGGCCACCACCGTTGCCGCCTTTGCGGCGCTTGCGGCCGCGCTGTCCGCCGCCCTGCCCGCCGTGGCCGCCGGCGCCACTGGACGTAGGGGGGACGGGAGGCGGAGGAGCTGGGCTGGGCGTGGAGATTGGAGGAGGCATAGGGCGGCCGGCGTAGAGAGCCGTGGCCGACTCATGGGACGCCGCATGATCGATACGGCGCTCTTCCTGGAGGAGGTAAGTCCGCGCCTGCAGGAACGTCGGCAGCTTGCTGTCGTCGTACGTCATCGTAGAGATGGCGTGGGCGAACTTGTTGGAGAGCCCACGGAGCATGTTGGAGACGAGGCCGCGGTCGGTCACCGGCATGCCGCAGTCGAAGAGTGTGTCGGCGAGCGTCTGGAGGTGGGTGAAGTAATCCGTGATGGAGAGGTCGTTTTGATGCAGGCCGTGGAACTCCTCTAGTGCGAGAATACCCTGCTGATTCCGGTTGGAGAGGAAGAGCTGCCGGATCGCCGTCCAGAGCGTGTACGCCGTGGGGTTCCGGTGGTTGACCGCGCCCCGAACTTGGCCGGAGATGGAGCCGAGAAGCCACCGGATGATACACCAGTCAATCTGCGTCCAGACGGCGTCGGTGAGCCGGTTCCGGGCGTCGACGGTGCCATTGACATGGTCCTGAAGATTGTAGGACATGAGAAGGGCATGGAGGAAGGAGCTCCAGGTGGTGTAGTTCGGGGGGTGCAGCTCTAGAGTGACGGGCATGGCTGAGGCGATGTTGAGAGAGAGGATGAGGTGGAGAGGCACGGAGGGGCCGGCGGAGGATGGATCGCCGAAGGGGTTTGTGCCGGGGCCGGAGCCGGCGGAGGAGAGGTCAGAGAGATCCATCGATGAGCGGAAGCGAGGAAGAAGATCGTGGAAGTATCTGATACCATGTAGAGACTAAACAGGAGGTTTGGGATCGAACACTTGCTTGTATTGATCTGTTGCTCAAGATATATACAGAGTCCAACGTACACACGCATATCTCTAACCAACTAACAGACTAACTAGACAGCCCTAGATGCTAGGAAGAGGCATGCAAGGCATGCCGGTCGTGGTTAGTTGGCGACGTGCATGGGCCTGTAGACCCGTTCCAACAGTACTACCTAGCTTATGCTACATCTATTGTGCTTGATGCTATCTTAGGTCTGTGTCCACTTATTCTTCTCTTGCACTCTTGTACTACTTCTTAACAACGTAATATGGTGCTTAATTTCTTAGTAATGTCGGCCCTGTTTTTGCCAACTTCGAAGTTTTTAGCTCCTACAATCGGGCATTGAATCTATTACCATGCCATGTCCTTCTCTATAAGCTTTGTTAGTTTGCAATGTCCTGTATTGGAGAAGAATCGGGTTTATTGGTTTTTGATTTGCTTACTGACGGTTTGTGGAGCACCTGTAAGTTGCTGCTAAGGCTTAGAACAGGGTACGGGTGATGCAAGTATTGTGTCCTGGTTGAATTATACTGAAGTCGTGGTTTACCATTGATCAATGAACTATCCATCTTTAAACTTGGCTGGAGACAATGTTGGGCCTGGTTTTCTCTTTGGCCTTGTCCCTTATTCTTGGGAGCCCGGATTTGGTGGCTCTTCAGATCCTGGTAAGTTTTTTTTTTTTTTGCGGATAAACTTATAATACTCAAGCATCAAACGTACAATCCTGCTTACATAAATCGATGACCTCTGGGGATCCTGATCCCAACCAGACAACAGTTCTACTCTCAGTTCTAGCAAAACTAGCTAAAAAATCACTAACTAAATTTTGACCACGCTTCATATGAACAATACTAGTTGTTCGAAGAGACTTCAAGTACTTTATCTCTGCCACCAAAGACGCATAGATTGACCTGTCAATGTCCTTGTCCTTCAACATGTTCACCGCTATAAGTGAATCCATCTCCATACAAACTGGAAGTTCCGTCCGCTGAATAGCAATGGATAAACCCTCCATGCATGCACATAATTCTGCTTCAAGGGCATCTCGGCATGAAAATAACTCCTTGCAAGATGAGTAAATAATGTTGCCTAGATATCGTGAAGCACCATACCAGCACCAGCCCTTTCATCATTAGTCCAGGAACCATCCGTATTAAGCTTGACCCAACCCTCTGGAGGAGGAAGCCACTTTACAGGAGGCACAATTTTTAGCTAACTGATGTACACTTTAAGATTGCAATGTGCCATTGAGGTCATCAATTCATTCAGTTAATTAGGATATCAAGTGTTTTTTCTTAAAACAAAAATCAGTTTTTTTTAAACCCGGTAGACAGAGGTCAAGTGTATTTATTTAGCACTCACTAGTCATTTAGTTTTGTACCTGGGAAAGTGAAACCCTCTTATGTTTCAGGGGATACATTTTAAACTCTAAATGAACTGCAACGTCTGCCTCCTCTGTTTTCCTTTGTAGTAGTCCAAGATGATCGATGGTTTTGTTATCTCTCTGAGATCATTGCATGCCGTTCTTAGGGCATCTACAACGCCGGCTATCTGTTGGCACCGTTTTTGCCAATCTCTGAACTCTGTTCCTGCCATTGGATATATTAATTTTGCAATGTCATGTATGGTGCAAGAAACGGGTCTTTGGTTTCACTACTGGTGGAACTGCTGTACATGGCATTAGAACAGGGTATGGATGTAATGTTTCATCCATTTTTCTGAAGCTCACTGCAGTGACTCTTATGCTTCCATCCTTGTACTGCTTGCAGTTGCACAGACCCAATCTGCAGCACCGTTGCTGTTAAGAACAGAGGTGTGCTAAACTAAAGACGTTCTCTGCATATAAATATTTGTGAGACGGTTGGCGATTGCTATCATGAACAAGATATGTTGTATGCTGAACTTGCAAATAATGTCTACTACTATAAGGCGTGGGTCTCCAGATGGAAGCGCGCCAAGACGTTGCCCAAACTTGACATCTTTTGCATCTAGTTATGTTTGTTCCTTATCGAAGACTTGATGGTCGGCCTGAGGCTGGGTGGTCGGATCTCCAGATCCGTTATCTAGTCCCGGCTGCGAGTTGGGGAAACAGAGTTGCCGGTGAAATCGAGCCGACGGCGGGCGATGGCGGCGTCTTGTTTCGTTACCTTCATGAAGGCATCGTCGTGTAACTTCTGTCAACTCACTCCTTCTGCTTCGGGGGAAACCCTAAGATCTGGTAATCCAGATCGGACGATGGTGGTACTGCGGTGTCGTTCCTCTCTTGGGAGCATCATTTGTGGAGCAGCGCTGGAAGTCAGAGGCAGGAGGTGGAGTGGCTTCATCTTGCACGGAGCTTCGGTGGAGATGTCAAGTCATGCCAGACCGACATGTGCTACGCTTTGTCATGCCTGGTCGGCAGGTGCTACGCACGACAGATTTTCCAGAGACTTTAAGCTGTGTCGGCTGGTGGTACTTGGCGGCATGGTGCCGAGGTGTACCGGTGGCGACCGCGACGTGCTCAGCTGTTCGCCCGCAGGGAGGTGGTGCCGTTGGGCGCCGTGGTGGCGTCGACGGCAGCTAGACTGGGCAAGATGGATGCGTCAGTACAACTCTGAAGATGGAGTGGTGGCAGTTGGCGGCGGCGGCCTCTGAGAGCGCGTCGGACCGATGTGTGCCCCAGACCCGGCAAGTGGCTTGGTTGGGGCCTCAGGTCTTAGATGTTAGGTCTTAGATGTTAGGCTTGGCTGCGAGGTCTGTGGTATTAGGCCCGGACTATCAACATCCCTACGTCAACTGGATAGGAGTAGCGACAGATGTTGCCTAGATGTCCCTTTTCACCTCCCTTTTCACCTTGTCTTGCAGGTTGTACTCGTCTTGCAGCAGCGCGCCCAGCTTCGTGAGCAGGCTGCTCGTTGCTCCCCCCACCGCCTCCATGGCAGCTCAGCTACGTAGCTATACCTCGGCTGTCGGCTCACACAGTGCCTTCTGATCTGGTGGTTGTATGGTGAAGTTGTGTGGAAGGCTCAGAGGCAGATAGATGCTACCTTCCCTGCTATATGGCCGGCTGATTTGCTTGATCTGTTCGGAGCTTGATATGGACACTTTATTTTTTCTTCAAAATGGAGGCAAAAGATTTATCTCATCCATTAATTAAGCAGAAGAGAATTGCCCAATTAATCATGAAAAACCGAGCAAAAACCAGCACAAACCGCCGAGCGGCACACACATGATATGAACACTTTAGAAATGTGTGGCCCTTGGTGGTTGGTCGTTGGCATCGAGTTAATGTGCATCTTGTGCATGGTCAATCAGTTCATACTGGAAATAAAAAATAACCTCTTACCATGCTCTGGTACAGGAGTCCCAGCAGTGGTTGAAGTGTCAATCCAGTGTTCATCGTAGATTAAACTCTGCAAAAGCCGGCGTACCTAGTATCATCTTAATGTTGATATACTGCCCTTTATAAATAAAAAAACTATTCGTTTATTTCCTTGTGATGTCTACTCCGTATGATATGATGAATAATGAATATATAATTTACAGATTCAACAACTTACCTGTCGAAGAGGAAGCACGAGGAGCTCCTTCCATGCTGAAGAAGAACATTGTTCTGGATTCTGATCCACGGTAGGGCAATTTCCAGCTAAGGGTGCTCTGGATTCCTGCTCGATCCGTGAGACTGCAATTTCCAGCTGAGATTGGTAGGAGAAAGGAGATTGTTAGGCGGGAGAACAACCAAAATTTCTGGAGATTAACTACAAGGACAGGTAGATGAGATGTGTTTTTCGAGAGGTGGGGCCCACCAGGACAGCTGTCAACCGTCGCTTGGCCGCCCAGGATGGCGGGGGCAGGACTCGCGGCATGCGGCCTGTTTGGACCCTTTTGACGAAGTTTAGCTAGATCTGACTCCGGTTCAGAAAAATTTCGGAATTTGATCATTTTTCCTACCGCCATAGTCCTTAACGGTAGGGTATAATATGCTACCGCCACGCTCTATGACGGTAGGGTTTAACTGCGCCGTCACGCCGTCGTAACATGAAGAATAGCCTACCGCCAAAGTTTTTGACGGTACCGCCAGCGTTGTTGACAGTAGGGACTGCATACACTGCGCCGTAGACAAGGGAATAGCTTCTCTGCCACTCTAGGCCCATTGCCCTAGGCCTCTAGCTGAAATAGCACGTACTAGTACTAGCAAAGCAACAGCAAAGAGAGAGAAAGGCCTCTAGCTGCAGAAGTAGGCACATGGGATAGCGGCTTAGACAACTGTAGCATCATTTGCTACACCGTAGTACGTCTATCATACTTCATCCGTTCCTAAATATAAGTCTTTTTTAAAGATTTCACTATAGACTATATACAGATATATATAGACATATTTTAGAGTGTAGATTTACTCATGTTACTTCGTATGTAGTCCCTTATTGCAATCTCTAAAAAGACTTATATTTAGAAACGGAGGAAGTAGTTTGCATGTCAGTGGCTGCACCATTGAATGAGTGTGTGGTAGGGGTTCTCCATTTAACAAATGTTTCTTTGCTTCGGGTGTGGGTGCTAGTGTGCTACACATTGTGGGGTATATGCATGACAGATCCACTAGTACAGTTACGAGATCGTGGGGTGCTATGGAGTGGAGACCCTACCGCCAACAACTCTGGCGGTAGGATATAACGGCCTACCGCCAGAAACTTTGGCGGTAGGATATTTTTCATGTTACGACGGCGTCACGGCGCAGTTAAACGCTGCCGTCGTAGAGCGTGGCGGTAGCATGTTATACCCCACCGTCAAGGCCGTCGTGACGGCGCAGTTAAACGCTACCGTCGTAGGGCGTGGCGGTAGCATGTTATATCCTACCGTCAAGGACTATGACGGTAGGAAAAAGGGTCAGATCCCGAAATTTTTCTGAACGGGGTCAGATCTGGCTATACTTTGTCAAAAGGGTCAAAACACAAAATTTAGCCGCGGCATGCTGGAGAGTCCATCCATGTGCTGTGTAGCTAGCATTTAGATGTGAACAACTCCAGCATGTGTATGAATCACACATGGGACACTTTGGAGTTTGGGCCAGCCTTAATGAGGCTGAACAAGCAGATGTGACGGTGATAAACGCAGCACAACAACCGGTTTTCGGTGGCGTCGTCCTATTCTTCATCGCTGATGTCTCTTGCAGACGTACAGGCATTTTCCATGGCTCGGCCCTCTTCTCTGCTTTCTGAATGTGCAGCACGTTCCTATCCAATCCAGGAGGAGAGAAGACACACTGTCGGTGAGTTGCTGCAGTGAGAAAAATCCCCTTGTGCACAGAGAATAAATTGATACCACACACATAGGACGCACAGACTCTGCAGTGTTTAACTCATCGGATGAATATTCCGTTAGCATCTTGCAGTAAGTGCCAATGTTGTCAAATATCCCCCTATGCTGTTAGTCTTGCATCTTATTCTTACCCTGCAGTTTGTTTCGGGGCAACACTTTATCGTGTTAGGCAATGAAGATCCACAGTCCAGTTAGGCCCTGGATACTCAAAACAAATGAGGGATGTTCAGGAAGAATTAGTATCGTCCCGTGCGTAGCAGAAGGGATTTTTGCAAATGTTCAGATTATCTGTTGCGGAAGATAATGATTAGCCATGTTAATTGGTATGTACAGAGACATCTATTTACTAGAGGCAAATTGTCCAAGATACAACAATACATACTACAGCATTACAATATTTCGTAAATTACAGCAGCTTGTAGGTTTTGCAACAGTATATGTGACAACATTATTGTTCTACAATCAGTGACAAATTCGAGCTCATCAGATGAATATTCAGTTGGTGTGTGCCAATCAGTGACAACAATATCAAATATCCTCATATACTCTGGAAGTCTTGCTTCTGAGTTCTCACAGTAAACCTGTAATTTTTTTTTTTGCGCAGGGACCTGCAAATTATTTCAGGGGGCACTTAATCATGTGAATTACTGAGGATCCATGGCCCAGTCAGGCCTTGGACATGCAAAGAAAGGAGTAATAAACTAGGTCCCTACTTTAGCAAATTATTCTGACATGAATAGTGGAACCGGGCATAAGAATGCCCAGAAATTATTTTGACAATGTGCTTCAGCGCATGTGCTAGTTGCAATTAAGCTCTCCTAATTTAATTTTCCCGCGAGGAAAATGTAGCTCTCGTAATTGCAAATATTTTTGCTGATCATATATCATTTGTAGAGATTGAGGGCCACTGTACAGAGGACTGGTTGGAGATAAGGCTCTCAGTCTCAGGTGACCCAAACAGTTGCTGCTAGTAGTACAAGACTCATTTGGTAGTGTGGCCAGCAACAAAAGGAAGTTGCTTTGATTGGAAGGAATTACTAGTGCCAGCCAATAGCCACTCTCTAAGAGGACAGATGAATTGAAAGGCTTGAATGCTTATTTGCCTCTTAATTGTATGAGCTGGTACTGTGACAAAAGTATCCTGACCATGAGATTGGTCTGATGCATTACCTCTGATCAGACTACAGACTAGAAGAGTTTCCCCAAAATAAATTACTAGGATGGCAAAAAGGTTACAGGCCATAATTAACCTCGAAACACTGATTTTTCATCCTGCAGTAATTGGCCATAAATATACTAGTACTAACAATATGATCACCGATTACAGAGATAGAAACTGCAATGTAGGATGATGAGTGAGTCTTTCCAGGGATGAAACCACAATATCAGTCGTCATGACACTGCACACCCACGGGTCGGTGTGGCTGCAGAGCTGGCCTTTGTGTTGCTTGTATATTTTCACGGGCCACGTAAAAACTAGGTGAGCAGGGAATACTCAAGAAAAATGAAAACTAGGTTAGCCGGGAGCAGAGCTCCACCCCTCCATGGAGTCTTCCTATTCCCTTCCTGTTATGGGGAATAGTCGGGTGAATGCGTGAAGCAGCTTGCATGGGCGACCGTGGCGCAGGCCAGTAAGACTCAAATATTTTTATTTAGAGAAATGTATTTTTTTCAAAAGTTTTAAAAACATTGTCAAAAATCAGTTTAACGCACATAAAAACATTCATATATAAAAATAGATGTTCATGTATTAGAAAATTATTCACGCATTAAAAAAGATTACATATTTTTTAGAAAATAATAATCATGGATTTAGAAAAGGTTAAAATATACTATGATGCTAAAATTGAAACCGGTGATGTTCTGATGCTACAGGCTACATCCCAAACACTAAATACACCTGAATTTACATGAAATTCGGCTTTGAATCATATGGTTCTCGAGGGGTATATATTTGGAGATCATAACGCGGGGGGGTCAAATGCCCCCCTCCCCTCGATTTACATTAGTCCTTCTTGACAAATGTCCCCTCGATTTACATTAGGCTGCTCCTAATGCTCCATCCTAGATCAGTGCTAAGCCTGCCACGCGAGCAAAAAACTGATGTGGCATGTTAATTAATGAGGAGAGAGTCTCGTTTGGTATCCTCGGGAGGAAGTACACTGCTATGCACAAGACGAATGTACGCACAATCCACACCCGACAAATCATCTACACCATTGGATTACCACGTCGTTTTAATCTGTGTGGCTTCTAATCACGTCGGGCGCAAATCGTGCAGGAGCAGATCGTCTGCGCAGGTACCTAGGCAAAAGGTGGAGTTAATCGATCCTGTGCGCTGAACTGAGCCGTCGCTCCTTTTTCGCATTCTTCCCCAACTCCACCGGGTGCAGCCCCTGCCGCCGCTTCTTCTTCCTAGCCTAGCGTTGTCGCCCCGGTGCAGCCACATCGCCCTCCACCCGCAGCGCAGCCATCCCATCCTCGGTTTCAGCCAGCCGGATGGACCATCGCCGGGAGAAGGTCGCAGCGACACCACCTGGTCCTCCTCGGTTCGCCGCAGCCCCATCGGTTCCGCCTCTGTTCGCCGCGGCACCACGGCTCCTCCTCGATTCGCCGCCAGCAGCAGCTCCTCCGCCCAGTCACCACCAGGTCATTGGTAAGAGCGAGCATACGTTGCAAAATTTGTATGGATTCCGTATCATTGGTCCATGGATTCAGTACGCATTTGACAGAAAGAGTAAGAGAAAGAGAGAAGGTTGATACAAACTGCAGCTTCTCGTGCATGACTGCATGCCTGCAGAGTGATAGCATCACTTCTCTCTTACTCTTTCAATCTAATTATTCACATGTCCATGGATTCCTAGTTTGATATAAACTGCAGTCATCCATTGATTCCATATTAAAAAATTTCAGAAGTCATGGCCATCTAATTTGATAGAAACTGAAATCCAAGTCCATCGATTCTGAGTTTCTTACCATATTCTCTTACAGAAAGTACAGTTCATCGATTTCTTTTGCACATCATGACCATCTAATTTGAGTGTTTGCCGAAACGTACTTGCTGATTTTACTCTACACAAGTCAGCTTGTATCACTAGTTAATTTTTTTCTACACAATAAGAAGGAATATAGTATGTACAAATGTAGTAGTATTAGCATATTCAGAAGTATCACTAACTGAAGGACAGCTGCATATATATGTAAATCTGTAGCAATCTTTTTACAGAATCAAACTGACTTCGGTTCAGTTCAAAGTTTTGCTATCTAGTCATACAAATTATCAAATACTCCCTCTGTAAACTAATATAAGAGCGTTTAGATCACTACCTTAGTATTCTAAACGCTCTTATATTAGTTTACGGAGGGAGTAGTTATCTAGTGATACAAACTACAGTTCAGATTGTCAAACACTAGCTATCTAGTGATGCAAGCTACAGGTCAGAAGTAGCTCCTTTTTTTTACTGAATCAAACTGAGTTAAGTTGTTAGCATGAAAAGTTTAAAATTATGTCATTGTTCTCTTGTTCAGGAATGGCCCTGATGATACACATCAACAAGATGATAGTATTTCCAGAAACACTACAAATCCAGCCGATTTATACACACTTGATGAATTCCTAGCTGAGGAGGATATGCTAGACTCCTTCGCTGAGGAGTTTGCTGTGGAGTTGAAGGGGACACTTGAATCTCTTGAAGCAAGATCACTTAGCAGGAGTGGTCCGAGGATATACATCAATAGGCCGCCCATCAACAACTTGTACGAGATTACTTCTCCCACAACCCTCTCCACCGTGCCAAAACATTCCGGAGAAGATTCAGGATGAGACGACCTCTCTTTCTTCGCATCGTCAATGCGCTAGGCGATTGGTCTCCACACTTCACCACAAGGAAAGATGCCCTTAACCGTGAAGGGCTCTCTCCGCTTCAAAAATGCACAGCGGCGATACGTCAATTGGCTTATGGCACACCTGCAGACAGTCTTGATGAATATCTCAAGATTAGCAAGACTACCGCAATTGATTGCTTGAAGAACTTCGTGCAACGAGTGATTGATACCTATGACGTGGAATATTTACGAAGCCCCAACACTGAAGATACAAAGTGCTTGCTTCGCATTGGCGAAGGTTGTGGGTTTCCAGGCATGTTAGGAAGCCTGGACTGTAAGCATCGGCGTTGGGAAAAATGTCCTATTGCATGGAAGGGCCAATTTACTCCCGGTGATAAAGGGTGGCCTAGTCTTATTCTGGAGGCAGTTGCTTCGCAAGATAGCTTGCATCATTCTTCATAATATGGTAGCTTGCATCATTCTTCATAATATGGTAGTCGAGGATGAAAAAGAAGAGGCGGCTAATATTCTTGATTTGAATGAGGAGGCCAGTACATCCATTGTCCTACCATCAGTATTCACACATGGCAACATACCAGTATTCGCCCAGGTGCTACAAAGAGACGCAAGAATCCGAGATGGCGTGACTCACAGAGCACTCAAAACTGATTTGGTAGAGCATATTTGGAAAAAGTTTGGGCCAAAATAGATTTTGATGACATCTTATTGACACTTTATGTATGGACTCAAGTTAAATATATTCTCGTGTGTTTAACTTGAGGGATATTATTTGCTTAATACAAGGCACAAGTAGGCCACAAAGTTTACATACTACAAAATATCCTATAGTTAATTGAATGAAGAGCTCTTAGCTACAGGAAGCTAAGCACATATGCATTGGAGAATTTGGATGCTAAGCTATTTAATATGTTTAGCACCTCATCTAAGCACCTGTGCATTGAAAGAAGCCTTAGTCCCACTCACCATGCATTAATACATGGTGCTGAGCTGGTGTGGCAACGGAATGATACTTGCGGTCGGCCTCATCGCACTAGTCCTACGCTACATAACCTATAGGCTGCAGAAGAACCACGAACATCAGCTGCGGTGCGTGGACACCGACGTCGAGCGGCAAGAGCCTCCTACGCCACCGATTTGATAGAATTTTGATATATTTATCTATAAATTTGGTCAAAATTAAAGAGGTTTGACTTTTCAAAAAAACTAATGCATCTAATATTTCGGCAGAAAAACGTAGTACTACTGGTCAGCGCTGTAGAATCAGACAAAGCAAACCCTTGAGATTCCACTAAAATCTCAGAGCATGGCAATGTACTGGCGTCTCTTCGTGAAGGTAAACGAGTAAATTAATGACAGGCAACCAGAACGAGAACATGCAAATGAAGTCTGCCGTTTTCATTAAAACTGAAGGTGAAACCAATCGATCCAGCTTCCAGCGTACACCTCTATATAAATGCACGCAGCAAAACCTTTCCTCTCTCCCATCTTCCCAATCCATCCATCCATCCATCCATCCCACCACCAGAATGGCGGAGCACTGCAAGATTTCTGCTGCCATTGTAGCCGAGTCCGAGGAGAGATCAAGGTCATATGCCTTTGGATACTCAAGAACCAAGCGGCTGATCAAGGTCCACGAGAGCGTGACATCTCCCCCTTTCTGCGTCGGAGGTCACGACTGGATCCTTGAGTACGTCCCCAAAAATGGAGTTCTAATATCCGTCTACCTGGTTCTCGATTCCGCTGGCGCAAAAGACGTGAAGGCAAAGGTCAGGTTCTCTTTACTCGACAACGACGGCGTCCCGGTGCCGTCGTGCAGCCACACCATCCCTGAACATGTCTTCCCAGGCAAAGGATCAGCCTGGGGAGTCTTCAATTTCGTTAAGCGAGAGGATCTGGAGCGACCGGCGCACCTGATAGAGGACTGCTTCACCATCCGTTGCGACGTCACGGTCATGAAGGAGTTCAAGGGCCAACAAAATGGCTGGTTCGTCAAGGTCCCTCCGAGCGACTTGCACCGGCATCTCGGCGACTTTCTGAAGAGCGGGGATGGAACGGACGTGACCTTCCAAGTCGACGGCAAGACCTTCTCGGCCCATCGGTCCGTGCTCGCTGCTCGGTCGCCCGTGTTTAAGGCGGAACTCTTCGGCGCCATGAAGGAGAACTCCCGTGATCCGGTTAAAGTCGAGGATATGGAAGCCGACGTGTTCGGATCCTTGCTCCACTTCATATACACGGACTCGCTGCCGCAGATGACCCGTGAGGGAGACGATGCGGTGGCAGCTAGCCATCTTCTTGTAGCGGCGGACAGGTACGACGTCCAGAGGCTGAAGCTCATCTGCGAGGAGAAACTGTGCAGCCACATTGACACCGACACTGTGACGACCAGCTTGGTTCTGGCTGAGCAACATAACTGCCATGGGCTCAAGGAAGCATGTCTACAGTTCCTTGCTTCTCCGGCCAATTTGGAGGCGATGAAAGCAAGCGATGGCTATGTGCATCTCAAAAGCAGTTGCCCGTCTGTTCTCAAGGAGTTGATCGCTAGACTCCTGCCCGTTGAACTGAAAGCGGCCAAGGACATTGTCATGGAAATTTAGTACTCGTCCTAGGAGGATTAGAGCGTTTTGCATCCATCGATGACATGGTCCACAGAGTCTATGCTACACTGGCTATCTATCTATATTTGTATTTATTTTTGAGAGATCATGATTTGTCACCATAGTCCATCGATAACCATTGAAGTCTATGCTACACTGGTTATCTATAATATGCTTTCTATTTATTTTTGAGAGATCCAATGTTGCAACCCTAACATGAAAAATACAATCAATATCATAGACAATAATAATTTCTTTATATATCTCAGAAAAAGCTTCTTTTACAACCTAGAGTTCACTTCACTCAAAAGAGAAGTGGTAAAGCATTTGAATCACTCGATGGCTGAATTGCTGATGGCTCGGCCCTCTTCTCTGCTTTCTGAATGTGCAGCAGGTTCCTATCCAGGAGGAGAGAAGACACACTGTCGATGAGTGGGTGAAGTAAAGAAATCCCCTTGTGCACAGAGAATAAACTGATACCACACACATACAGCCCACAGACTCTGCAGTGTTGAACTCATCAGATGAATATTCCATTAGCATCTCGCAGTAAAGTGACAATATTGTCAAATACCCTCATATACTGTTAGTCTAGCATATGACAACAGCGGTTTGCAACAGTACATATGACAACACTATTGTTCTACAGCACTGTACATGTTGGCGGTAAAAATATTAATAACACATAATAAGATAAGTCAGTAAAATCTGATGGCAAGTTTCATGCCTTGATTGTCCATTTGTTCCATGCAGGAGAAGAGAAGACATTGTGAGTGAGGCCGTGGAGAAACTTGCGCGGAGAGAATAACTGACAACACACGCATGGCATAGCGATAACACATTGCAGTTTCGAGCCCATCAGATGAATATTCAGTTGATGTCTGCCAATCAGTGACAGCATTATCAAATATCCTCATATAGTCATGAAATCTTGCTTCTGAGTTCTCACTGTAAACCTGGAATTTCTACTTTATTTTTTTGCATGAGGACCTGCAAATTATTTCAGGGAACATTTAATCATGTGAATTACTGAGGATCCATGGCCCAGTTAGGCCCTGGAGATGCAAAGAAAGGAGTAAAAAATAGGTCCTACTTTAGCAAATTATTTTGACCTGAATAGTGGAACCCAGCATAATAATGCCGGGAATTTATTTCAACAATGTGCTTCGGCACATGTGCTAGATGCAATCGAGCTCTCTTAATTTGATTCTCTCACCAAATAGATGCAAAGAAAATATAGTTCTCATAGCTGCAAGTATTTTTGCTGATCATAACAATAAGATCAAAAGTTCAGAAAAAAAAACAATAAGATCACAGATTACAGAGATAGAAACTGCAATGGAGGATGAGTGAGTCTTTCCAGGGATGAAACCACAATATCAGTCATCATGACACTTTGTCGGTGTGGCTGAGCTGGCTTTTGTGTTGCTTATTTTCATGGGCCACGTAAAGACTAGGTGAGCAGGGAATTCCGAAGAAAAAAGAAAAGTAGGTGAGCCGGGAGCAGACGCTCCATGCCTCCTCGGAGTCTTCCTATTCCCTTCCCATTGTGGGGAATAGTCGGGTGAATGCGTGAAGCGTCTTACATGGGTGTGAAGCAGGCTAGTAAGACTCTGAATTTTTGTTTAGAAACAAATTATTTTATTCAAAAGGTTTTTAAAATATTGTAGAAAAAATAAGTTTTAAAAAGGAAAAGTTATATTGCAGCAAATGAGAAAACGTTCATGTACGCACATAAAAATATTCATATATAAAATAAAATGTTAATGTATTAAAATAATATTCATGCATTAAAAAAGGTTTAGGTATTTTTTAGGAAAAAAATCATGGATTTAGAAAAGGCTCACAATGCTAAAATTGAAACCGGTGATGTTCTGATGCTACAGGCTACATACCAAACACTAAATATACAAACAACTGAATTTACATAGAATTCAGAGACCACAACAAGAGGGGGGGGGGGGGGGGGGGGGGGGGATGTCCCCCTCCCTCGATTTATATGAGTCCGATTCACCTGCAGAGACTCTATATCAGTGTTCGATGGATTCTCCCCACGCTACTCAACCACATTCTACGGGAGACATCTGCATTGCTATATTCAAGTACAGAGGTAACTAAACAAGATCTGCCGTTAAAAAAATAAACATTAGTTGGCTAGGTGAGTGTTTGCAGACAACTACATTAATTTGTGGCAGTACAACAAAGAAAGAAGGCCTTCAGAAAAAAAAACGAACGAAGGAAATCTAGAAGAGACGTAATGTAACAACCAATTTCTCTGATTCCAATGTGCTTGGGAAAGGAGGTTTGGGAAAAGTCTGCAAGGATATATTGGAAAATGGCAATGAAATTGTTGTCAAATAGTTTACTAATGATTCAGGACAAGGCATAGAGTAGCTTAGAAATGAAGTAAATTCAATTGCCAGGTAGTAGCATTTGCTTCTCATATATAAATACTTACCTAACAAGAGTCTGGTCGCCTTCCTTTTTGGTATGTTTTGATCACTTGGACCTTTTAGATTGGCAAATGATATTGTTTGCAAGTAACTTATGCTTACTGGCATTTGAACATGCTACAAGAAAATCATTGCTTGATTGGGCGACTAGATTCAATATAATAAACGGGATAGTGAGAGGACTTCTGTTTCTCCACCAAGATTCAAGTGTAAAGATAGCTCATATAGATCTCAAAGAAGACAACATCTTGTTGGATGCAGAAATGAATCCCAAGATGGCATATTTCAGCATGTAAGAATCTTTGGGGGAAACCATCAACAATAGAACATAAATTATGTTGTTCTGACATTGTAAGTGGATTCTTATGCAACCCTTACAATATGGATTTCTTGCCATGGTTTAATTCAATCCCTTTTCACCCGCGCGCGGGGGGGGGGGCAATGCCCCCCTCTCCTAGATTTACATGAGTCCTACTCACTCGCTCTTGCTTGCCAGGCGCCAACATTGTTTGCACCATGCATAGGGATTCGATTACGACATTCAAATACAGAGGTAACTAAACAAGATCTCCTGTTTTAAAATGTACACATTATTTGCCCAACTGACTGTTAGGAGAGAAAATGTGTTGATCTGCAATAGTCCACCCAAGAACGAAGGCCTTCGGAAAAAACAAACATTTGCAACACCAATTTTACCGATTCCAATGATATTATTTGACAATTTAAAATTGTCATAATAATAATAAAATTATTTTTACAAAAAGATATTCTATGTATTCTAGTATGAAAAGCATTTTTGTATTCCTATATTTCAACATATACTTATTTTTTTTAAATGTCAATGCATGCCAATACAAATATACGTAAAACCTTATATTTTTTCAAATGTTAAAAATAAAATATAAAATAAACTTAAATAAAAGGATTGCATTTTAAAATCTAAATAAAAATTAGAAAAATGTGACAAGAAAAAATAACAAAAGATAAAAATAGAAAACAAAAGCAAAAGGAGGGAAACTGAAACTTGGGCCGTCCTAGTGAGGGGCATGTTAGTGCTCACTGTGATTCTTCCCTTAAATGCAGAGAATAGGCTTAACCAGAATAATGCCCTTCCCTAAAAAGTATCGCTTTTCCAACAGTTTAATTCCAAAACAAACTGTTAATTTGTCACCATTTTCAAGCAATGGGTATCATATAGTAGTTTTAGTTCCAACGACCAAGCAACATTGTTTTAGTGAAGTTACCCCATAGACAAGGCTCCAGATTTAACGAGGGCTAATTTCAGAAAGAACTTAAGCAATATGATGAGCATCAAGGGCCAAGAAGCTGCACTTGGCTTTGAGCTCTCTGCGTAGTTTGATTCTCTCATTTGGATCATGTACTTCATAAAAAAGGTTAATAAAATACAGCGCTCACAATCGCAAATATTTTACTAATCAGATCATTTTGTAGAGACCAAACCTTTCGAGAGATTGAGGACCATTGCCGCGACTGAAGCAATTGCGCGGAGGCAACAGTGCAAAGGACTGGATAAGGAGACAGGGATCTCCGCTCTCGAGTGCACAAAATACAGTTGCTGCAAGTACCAGACTAATACAGTTGCTGCAAGTACCACACTAACAAATTGAAAGGGAGTTGCTTTGATTGGACCTGATGAACTAACTAGCACTACCAACCAATAGCCGTTCTCTAAGAGGACAGATAACGAAAAATGGCTGGGATGCCTATTTGGTTCAGTTATAGGAGCTGGTACTGTGGCTGAGAAGATGCAAATTGTTAGTGTGCATAAGTAGGATGGCAAAATGTTAAGTAGGTGTAATAGGCACATAACCTCACAACACTGATTTTCAGTCCTGTGCTACTTCAGTAGAGGATAAGGGAATCTTGTCTCTCAAAATTTCATCGCAACATCAGACTTCATGAAAGTGCAGACTGCTGGCGCTGTGGCTTAAGAGCAGACCTTTATGTTTGGGCCATTATTATGTATGTATATTTTTTTTCATGGTCCACGACCCATTTGACACTGGACGTAGAGCCCTGGACAGACAGTTATGAGGCCTTTCTTAATCTCCTCACAGCCCTCCAGGGAATAATCAGGCAAGGCTCCTGATGGCGGCGCGGGGTGATAACCCACAAGTATAGGGGATCGCAACAGTTTTTGAGGGTAGAGTATTCAACCCAAATTTATTGATTTGACACAAGGGGAGTCAAAAATATTCTCAAGTATTACACTGGTAGAAAAAAGCCCTTTAGTCCCGGTTCGCAACAGCCTTTAGTCCCGGCTGTGCAACCGGGACTAAATATGCGCGACTAAAGACCCCCCCTTTAGTCGCGCCTCTTACGGACCGCGACTAAAGGCTTTAGTCCCGGTTCTTGTGGCTGACCGGGACTAAAGGCCCGTCCACGTGGGCGCCAGTGGTCCGTCGGGGCGGAGGACCTTTAGTCCCGGTTCTCGTGGCCAACCGGGACTAAAGGCCTCCTCCGCAGGTTTAGGGTTTTAGCCCCCCTAAACCTGGTTTCTTTTTAATTTGTAGTGTTTTATTTCTTTTATATTTTATTTTATGTTTTATTTTAATTTTGATGAAGTTTCAGTACACATATTGTACGCTACTATATACATGCATATGAAATTTCAAACAAGAAGAATTCAAGAGGAATATATAATATATATTCAATCTCGGGTGACTATATACAACTTCGAACAAGTTTCCATACACAATTAGGATGGATGACCATATATAACTTCGAACAAGTTTCAATCTCGGGTATGCATATAAATTTCTTCGTCCTCGGTATAGTGTTCTCCTTTAGGATTGATGACTTCCGTCATGAAAAATCCTGCTAATTCTTCTTGAATTGGTCGGAAGCGAGCTTCTGGACTAAGCCTCCTCCGCAAGTTATCCGTCGCGTTCCGCACGCTATCCGATGCCTTCCGCTCAGAGGTGTGTCTCCGGATGTTCTCACAAACATAGTATCCACATAGATTGGTCCCCGGTGGCTGCTTATCCACATTAACTAACCTTCTGAAATCTAGCTCATGTTTGAATTCACCGACAATTTCTTCTGAGAACCGTCTCCAAACCCTACAGGGCAAAGAAAATTAAATGAACAAGGGAGTTATTAGTTACTTGATATTAGGAAATGAACGAAAGAGACCGATCGATATAGAGCTCAAATGATTGAAAATAATTACTTTTGCAGCATTTTTCTCATGTCGGCCCAACGCTTTGGATCCGAATCCATAGAGTCCATGATTAGAACTCTGGAGGTGTGAAGTTCAATATTTAGCAGAATCCAGTGGAACCTGCGGACACGTTACATGCACAGTCATGCATAACTCATCGATTAGACATACCATGCATGGAGTAAACAAAAGAGAATGGGCACAAGAGAGAAACACTCACCCAAAATGGTAAGGAAATAGAATATGACTTTTGAGTTGATGCTTTCTAAGAAACTTGTACAAGTCTTTCTCCACGTCTTTGGGGTGATGTTGTAACACATGTCCATTAACGATATGTGGGTCAATGAACCCAACATCATGGATGTTTCTTATTTTGCATTCCCAAATCTTCAATCTGCATAATAGCATACGCAACAATATAGTTAGGACAATATATATATATATATATATAGTGCAGGCAATGAAGAACGAGATGAGGTAGAAATAAATCACTTATAGAACGTAGCAACTCAGCATAGATTTGTCGAGGTCGCGCAGATTGAACAGCTGGAACAATTCACTCATATGAACTTGTACAGAGTACCGTTTGGTGTGATGCTCATCTGTAACATCCGCATAAACATATTCTTTGTCGACCCATGTTATGAATTGCTTGTACCAACGTAGCAGATTTCGCATTTGTGGTGGTAGACTCTTTTCCCGCGCAGGCTCGACGAGAGGCCCATTCCGCACATATTGTAATGCTATCTCACATACTGGCGCATCCTCAAGGCCTAAGAAGGCACGAAGAGTCAAACCCATCTCGGACGCTTGTTTCATGGCACTCGCTACAGTCAATCCAAGTGCTGCCTCAGCTGCTATGATCTCGGGGTCCTCTTCCGGACCGGCTTTCACTATGAGCGGGGGGATCGATTGTTTCTTCTGCATACCGAGCTGGTCAACTTGTTTCCTGCTTTTTTTACTTTCTTCTTTCTCCTCCTTCAATATTTTTGCTTGCCTACGAAGTTCATGTCCATAGTCGTCAGGCATATTCAGCTCGGCTTGGGACGGTGTCGTCAAAAAATCCTTAGCCCACTTCTTTTGCTTCTCAGTGAATACTTGCTTGGGCTCAGGCTCTTTTATCGCCTTCATATCCGCCTTCCATTTCTCATAATCAGCAGACGCGGCCAATTTGGTTTCAGCTTCACTAAGTTCCCAAGGCCTTGGGAGGAGAGGCTTCAGTGATGGCTCCGGTACCCTTGTGGTCTTAGGTACATAAGGGTCCGGGTTTCCTTGCTGTCCGCCTGCTTCTGCTTCTTCGCCGGAGGTGGATTGGGGGGCGTCGTACCCGCCGGAGGAGGATTGGGGGGCGTCGTACCCGCCGGAGGTTGTGGATCGGGGGACGGCGTCGAATGGCGTGAAGGAGGTGTAGGTGAACCACCACGACCACCACCACCGCCACCACCGCCACCACCACCATCGGAGGGGGGTGGACTTGCTAGCCTTGGCGCCTCGCCTGGAAACACTATGTACTTCTTTTTCCATATAATGATCTGGCGCTTGACATCTCCAAGTCTTCTCTCCCCTTCGGGTGTAGGTTTGTCAATCTCCAGGTCCTCAAACCCTTGGACTATGTCTTCCACCATGACACGAGCATAGCCATATGCAATGGGGTTGTTGTGGTGGAGTGCTCCAGGTGTACAGGGTAAAGCACTGCCGCTAGCTACCTTCGTGGAAACGTTCCCCACGGGATAATGCAGATCACATTCTTTCATCTCCTTTACATCATCCACGGGGTAGTGAGGCTCCGGTGCACGAATCTCGATCATCGGTGCACTAGCACCAGGCGGGGCATCCGTGGAAGCCACGCTGCTTCTCCGCTGCTGGCTTCCGCGATCCGCTTCATGATCTTCATGCGGCCCTGCAGCCGATTTTTCTTTTACTAGTTCATGCACGGTCTGCTTCAACTCATGGAGTTCCGATGCAAACTTCGTCATAAGATCTGCATCCCGGTCCGTCTTTCTCTTACGGCTTCTGTAACAGTACGGGTCATTGTCCTGGGAAAACCCTACTTTCCACGGAACTTTGCCTTTGCCTCGTACACGTCCTCCGTGTTCATCATTCCCGAGGGCTGTTGTCAGTGCGTCTTTCTCTCTGTTGAACTTGATCAAGCCCTCTTGAGCTTGGGTCATTGCGTCAATAAGGGCTTGGGTGGGAGCAAACTGTCTCTGCCGGTGAACACACACCCCTGTCTCCGGGTCTAGCGATCCCCCATGCCCGTACCACCAGCTTTTGGCCCTTGGGTCCCATCCCTCTGTACCTAGAGGGATTCCTCGCACCCTCACGTCCTCCTCCATCTTCTGCCACCTAGGCTCCGAAAGGCGGTATCCTCCTGGCCCCATAATATGATGGAACTTTTTCTTACTCGCATTATCCTTATTTTTTCGATATTTCCTTGAAATGCTCCGATTGCTTTTGCCTCACAAATTCTGGCCAATCATCTTTCAGTTTCTCATGTTGTCCATTGAAATCCGGAGTCTTGCCCTTGTTGACATAGTCACGGGTTAAATTTTTCTTGAAGTTCCGGAATGCTTCGCCCATCTTCTGAAGAGCGAACTCTTTAACTAGCCTCCTCCTCTGACGTCCACCCGGAACCTCGTTACCGAATTCATCGACTTTGTTGTATTCCGGAGGTAGAATGAAATGTTCCATAAGCTTTCTCCAGCAATCCTTTTTCGTTCTGACAAAACTGAAACCAAGACGTGCCTTCTTTGGCTCCTTCCATTCCTGGACGGTGATCGGGACGTTGTCTCTAACAACGACTCCGCATTGGTTGATAAACTTTGAGGTGTGCTGTAGGGGCTTGCCGGTTTCACTGACAAACTCAATGGCATATGTTTCTCCTGTTTTCATCGCCTTGGATTTGCCACGTTTTGTCGTACTCGATCCGGAGGGCTAAAAAAAGAAAGAGAGTCGCGCGCGTTAATACATATGTATTCACATTTCAGTAAGTTTGTATCACGAGAGGCTCAATGTATATATATACCTCGCCGGAGGTGGTTGCTACTTGCAATTCGAGATCGTCGTTTGTTGACGGTTGACCTCCGTCGACAATGTCCGTTCCTTCACCTTCTTGATCATCGACAATCTCTGTTCCACCGTCAAGGTTCAGAAAAGAAGAGACTACATCCTCTTCTTGCTCATATTCTGAGCCCGGCACATAAGGAATCTCGTTGTTGATGATGCCCATTAAATAACGTTCAGCCTCCGGATCCCTAAGCGGCTCGGCTCTATCGTCCGCCATATGTCACTCCTGCATGTAGTAAAAATTCTTTAAGTATAAAGGAATTAAAAAATAAGATTAAGGGGACATAGAGAAGGAGGAATTAAAAAATAAGATTAAGCGGCTCGGTTTCTTTTGTTTTGTTTTTCTTTGTTTTTCTTTTTGGTTTTCATTTGGTTTCTTTCTTCTTCCTTTTTTCTTCTTTTTTTCTTCTTCCTTTTTCTTTCTTCTTTCTTTTGGTTTTCATTTTTTTCTTCTTCCTTTTTCTTTCTTCTGTTTTTCTTCTTCCTTTTTCTTTCTTCTTTCTTTCTTCTTTCTTTTTTCTTCTTTCTTTTTTTCTTCTTCTTTCTTTTGGTTTTCATTTGGTTTTCTTTCTTCTTTCTTTTTGGTTTTCATTTGGTTTCTTTTGTTTTGTTTTCTTTGTTTTTCTTTTTGGTTTTCATTTGGTTTCTTTCTTCTTCCTTTTTTCTTCTTTTTTTCTTCTTCCTTTTTCTTTCTTCTTTCTTTCTTCTTTCTTTTTTTCTTCTTCCTTTTTTCCTTCTTCCTTTTTTCTTCTTCCTTTTTTTCTTCCTTTTTTTTTTCTTCTTTCTTTTGGTTTTCATTTGGTTTTCTTTCTTCTTTCTTTTTGGTTTTCATTTGGTTTCTTTTGTTTTGTTTTCTTTTTTTTTCTTCCTTTTTCTTTCTTCTTCCTTTTTTCTTCTTCCTTTTTCTTTCTTCTTTCTTTCTTCTTTCTTTTTTCTTCTTTTTTTCTTCTTCCTTTTTTCTTCTTCCTTTTTTTTCTTCTTCCTTTTTTTCTTCTTTCTTTTGGTTTTCATTTGGTTTTCTTTCTTCTTTCTTTTTGGTTTTCATTTGGTTTCTTTTGTTTTCTTTTTTTTCTTCTTCCTTTTTCTTTCTTCTTCCTTTTTCTTTCTTCTTCCTTTTTTCTTCTTCCTTTTTCTTTCTTCTTTCTTTCTTCTTTCTTTTTTTCTTCTTCCTTTTTTCTTCTTCCTTTTTTTTCTTCTTCCTTTTTTTCTTCTTTCTTTTGGTTTTCATTTGGTTTTCTTTCTTCTTTCTTTTTGGTTTTCATTTGGTTTCTTTTGTTTTGTTTTCTTTTTTTTTCTTTTTGGTTTTCATTTGGTTTCTTTCTTCTTCCTTTTTTCTTCTTTTTTTCTTCTTCCTTTTTCTTTCTTCTTTCTTTCTTCTTTCTTTTTTTCTTCTTCCTTTTTTTCTTCTTCCTTTTTCCTTCTTCCTTTTTTTTTCTTCTTCCTTTTTTTTCTTCTTTCTTTTGGTTTTCATTTGGTTTTCTTTCTTCTTTCTTTTTGGTTTTCATTTGGTTTCTTTTGTTTTGTTTTCTTTTTTTTCTTCTTCCTTTTTCTTTCTTCTTCCTTTTTTCTTCTTCCTTTTTCTTTCTGCTTTCTTTCTTCTTTCTTTTCTTCTTTTTTCATTTGGTTTGCGGCGGCGGGCAAGGGCAGGGGGCTGCGGCGGCGGCGGAGCGCTAAGGGCAGGGCACGGGCGGCGGCGGCGCTCACTGGGGACGGGGGCGGCGGCGCGCAGGGCGGCGGGCAAGGGCAGGGGCTGCGGCGGGCAAGGGCAGGGGCACGCTGCGGCGGCGGCGGAGTGCTAAGGGCAGGGCACGGGCGGCGGCGACGCTCACTGGGGATGGGGACGGCGGCGCGCAGGGCGTCGGCGTCGATCGGCGTCGGGGCAGGGCTTCGGCGTCGAGAGAGGAGAATGGGAAGTGGCGGAAACTGCTAAGTGCAGTATATATAGACATACCTTTAGTCCCGGTTGGGGAGGCGGACCGCGACTAAAGGTAAAGGTCCTTTTTCATATAAAATAAAACTAATTCATTTTAAAATCTTAAAAATACAATTATATATCAAAAAATCAGAAAAATAAAACTAATTCATTTTAAAATCTTGAAAATACAAATAATATATCAAAAAAATCAGAAAAATAAAACTAATTCATTTTAAAATCTAAAAAATACAAATAATATATCAAAAAATCAGAAAAATAAAAATAATTCATTTTAAAATCTTAAAAATACAATTATATATCAAAAAAATCAGAAAAATAAAACTAATTCATTTTAAAATCTTAAAAATACAAATAATATATCAAAAAAATCAGAAAAATAAAACTAATTCATTTTAAAATCTTGAAAATACAAATAATATATCAAAAAAATCATAAAAATAAAACCAATTCATTTTAAAATCTTAAAAATACAATTATATATCAAAGAAATCAGAAAAATAAAACTAATTCATTTTAAAATCTTACAAATACAAATAATATATCAAAAAAATCAGAAAAATGAAACTAATTCATTTTAAAATCTTAAAAAATACAATTATATATCAATAAAATCAGAAAAATAAAACTAATTCATTTTAAAATCTTAAAAATATAAATAATATATCAAAAAATTCAGTTCATCGATCCCTTGAAGGTTTGACAAAAGGTTTGATACATCATTCAGTTCATCGACCAAATACAAAGTTTGGTACAATAAATTATTACACATCAATTCTTCCCTTGTGTCCCTGCTTGCTTATGATTGTGCCGTATCCATGGAGCATCCTCATCATTTAACTTAATGCTTGGGTCAGTGTTCACTTTGAAGGGTGGAATTTCACCAAACATATTATAATCTTCTGACATGTCTGTCTTGTCCTCCACTCCCACGATGTTTCTTTTCCCTGAAAGAACAATGTGGCGCTTTGGATCATCGCATGATGTACTGATCGTTTTCTTATCTTTCCGTTTCCTCGGTTTGCTACTCATGTCCTTCAAATAAAAAACCTGAGCGACATCTTTGGCAAGGACGAATGGTTCGTCAAGGTAACCAAGATTGTTGAAATCCACCATTGTCATTCCGTATTGCTCGTCCACCTTTACCCCACCTCCTGTTAGCTTGAACCATTTGCACCGGAACAAAGGGACCTTAAAGGAGGGTCCATAGTCAAGTTCCCATATCTCCTCTATGTAACCATAATATGTGACCTTTCGCCCATTCTCGGTTGCTTCATCAAAGCGGACACCACTGTTTTGGTTGGTGCTCTTTTTATCTTGGGCGATGGTGTAAAATGTATTCCCATTTATCTCGTACCCTTGGAAAATCGTTATAGTCGAAGATGGTTTCTTGGCCAACATGTACAGCTGATCTCCAACATCATCATTGTCATTCATTAAATGTTTTCGCAACCAACTGCCGAAAGTCTCCATGTGGGCCTTTCTAATCCAGGATTCAGGCTTCCCCGGGTTGTCCGAGCGTAAAATATTATTGTGTTGCTCGAAGTACGGAGCCACCAAGCTGGAATTTTGCAGAACTGTGTGGTGTGCTTCAGTCATAGAATGACCGTCCATACATATCGTGGATTTCCTTCCGATCTTGCCTTTTCCACTTAGTCTCCCCTCGTGCCGCGATTGAGGAATACCAATCGGCTTAAGGTCAGGAACATAGTCAATACATAACTCAATTACCTCCTCATTTCCAAAGCCCTTGACGATGCTTCCTTCTGGCCTAGCACGGTTACGAACATATTTCTTTAATACTCCCATGAACCTCTCAAAGGGGAACATATTGTGTAGAAATACAGGACCGAGAATGGAATTCTCTTCGACTAGGTGGAGCAGGAGGTGCGTCATAATATCGAAGAAGGATGGTGGGAACACCAACTCTAAACTGATAAGGCATTGGACCACATCGTTCTGTAACCGTGGTAGATCTTCTGGATTGATTACCTTCTGAGAGATTGCATTGAGGAATGCACATAGCTTCACAATGGCTACTCGAACATTTTCCGGTAGGAGCCCCCTCAAAGCAATCGGAAGCAATTGCGTCATAATCACGTGGCAGTCGTGAGACTTCAGGTTTTGGAACTTTTTCTCCGCCATGTTTATTATTCCCTTTATATTCGACGAGAAGCCAGACGGGACCTTCATACTGCTCAAGCATTCAAAAAAATGACCTTCTCTTCTTTGGTAAGAGCGTAGCTGGCACGACCTTGAAACCATTCCGGATGCCGGTCATCTGGGTCTTTCAAAAGTTGCTGGTCCTGCCGTGCTTCCTTTGTATCATTTGTCTTCCCATACACGCCCAAGAAGCTTAGCAGGTTCACGCAAATATTCTTCGTAACATGCATCACGTCGATTGCAGAGCGGACATCTAGGACTTTCCAATATTCTAGCTCCCAAAATATAGATTTCTTCTTCCACATGGGTGCGTGCCCGTCAACTCCCCGCGGAACTGATTGTCCGCCAGGACCCTTTCCAAAGATGACTTTCAAATCCTTGACCATATCAAATATCTCAGCACCAGTACGTTCCGCAGGCTTCGGCCGGTGATCTGCCTTGCCGTTGAAATGCTTGCCTTTCTTTCTTACGTTATGATTTCGGGGAAGAAATCGACGATGACCCAGGTACACGTTCTTCTTACAATTAACCAAACGTACACTTTCAGTCTCATGTAAGCAGTGCGTGCATGCATTGTATCCCTTATTTGTCTGTCCCGAAAGGTTACTGAGAGCAGGCCAATCGTTGATGGTTACAAAAAGCAACGCTCGTAGGTCAAATTCCTCTCCTTTGTGCTCATCCCAGACACTTACACCAGGTCTGGCCCACAACTGTAAAAGTTCATCAACTAATGGCCTTAGGTACACATCGATGTCGTTCCCGGGTTGCTTTGGACCTTGGATGAGCACTGGCATCATAATGAACTTCCGCTTCATGCACAACCAAGGAGGAAGGTTGTAGATGCATAGAGTCACGGGCCAGGTGCTATGGCTGGAGCTCTGCTCGCCAAAAGGATTCATGCCATCAGTACTTAGACCAAATCTTATGTTCCTTGCGTCAGCTGCAAAATCTTTGAACACTCTGTCGATCTTTCTCCATTGCGTTCCATCAGCGGGGTGTCTCAACTCCCCGTCGGACTTACGGTCCTCTTTGTGCCATCGCAACGACTTGGCATGCTTTTTGTTCATGAACAGACGTTTCAACCGTGGTATTATAGGAGCATACCACATCACCTTGGCGGGAACCCTCTTCCTGGGTTTCTCGCCCTCAACATCGTCACCAGGGTCATCGCCTCTTATCTTATAACGCAATGCAGTGCATACAGGGCATTCATTCAAATTCTCGTATTCACCGCGGTAGAGGATGCAGTCGTTAATGCATGCATGTATCTTCAGAACCTCTAAACCTAGAGGGCAGACAACCTTCTTTGCTTCGTACGTACTGGCGGGCAACTCGTTATTCTTCGGAAACATATTCTTCAACATTTTCAGCAAATTTTCAAATGATGAGTCACCTACACCTTCCTGTGCCTTCCATTTTAGAAAATCCAGTGTGCAGCCCAGCTTTTTCAGACTATTATCGCATCCTGGATACAACGACTTTTTGTGATCCTCTAACATGCGATCCAAATTCTCCCTATCCTTGTCAGTTTCGCAGCGTCTCCGTGCATCAGCAATGGTCCGACCAAGATCATCAGCGGGCTCATCATGTGCCTCTTCTTCACCTTCACCTAACCCTTCCCCACCTTCAGCATCATCCTCCATGAAAGTATCACCGAAATGATCATGATAGTTGTCATCGATATCATCCCCTTCTTCATCTTCTTCCATTCTAACCCCTCTTTCTCCATGCTTGGTCCAACAATTATAGCTTGGCATGAAACCGTGCCGAAGCAGGTGCATGTGAACGTCTCTTGAGGAGGAGTAACCCTTCTGATTCTTACAGACAGCACATGGACAGATAATAAAACCTTGCTGCTTGTTCGCATTTGCCACTACGAGGAAATCTTTCAAACCCGTAGTGAACTCGCCGGAGAGTCGGGGACCGTACATCCATTGCCGATTCATCTGCATTATTATTATACAAAGTATATAATTAACCATCATGCATTTGTTAAACTAACTAGCTAGAAATAATACAAATTAAACAATGAACTACACACATGCATATTTTATCAATGACACATGAAAGGTTCAAGTTGCTAACCGCGATCGCGGAGGAAAAATAAATGAGAAAGCTCAAGTGTGGCTCGGACACTTCATATCATGTTTGTTTCAGGCTCTCGGGCATTTCATCGAACACCTTGTGTGCATAGGAGGAACCAAAAGCAAACCCACCACCCCCTTCTGAAAATTGTGAAGTGAGCTGAGTCCTATATATAGGGATGGGCCTTTAGTCCCGGTTGGCCTGGCCAACCGCGACTAAAGGCCTTCGGGGACCTTTAGTCCCGGTTGGCCAGGCCAACCGGGACTAAAGCCCCTCCCGTCCGCCATCTGGATGGGCCTTTAGTCCCGGTTGGCCTGGCCAACCGCGACTAAAGGCCTTCGGGGACCTTTAGTCCCGGTTGGCCAAGCCAACCGGGACTAAAGCCCCTCCCGTCCGCCAGCTGTCGACCGAGCGCGCTGGGCCCAGATAGTTAGTCGCGGGTCTCCTCCCGAACCGCGACTAAAGGCCCCTTTTGTCGCGGTTCGATTGTTTTGGGGACTAATGGGGGCGTATGGAAGCCTCTTTTTCTACTAGTGTTAGCAGTTGAGTTGTCAATTCAACCACAGCTGGAAAACTTAATATCTGCAGCAAAGTATTTAGTAGCAAAGTAGTATGGAAGTAACGGTAACGGTGGCAAAAGTAACAGTAGCAGTTTTGTAGTAATTGTAACAGTGGCAACGGAAAAGTAACTAAGCAAAGATTAATATGTGAAAAGCTCGTAGGCATTGGATCAGTGATGGATAACTATGTCGAATGCGATTCCTCATGCAACAGTTATAACATAGGGTGACACAGAACTAACTCCAGTTCATCAATGTAATGTAGGCATGTATTCCGAATATAGTCATACATGCTTATGAAAAAGAACTTGCATGACATCTTTTGTCCTACCCTCCCGTGGCAGCAGGGTCCTATTGGAAACTAAGGGATATTAAGGCCTCCTTTAATAGAGTACCGAACCAAAGCATTAACACTTAGTGAACACATGAACTCCTTAAACTACGGTCATCACCGGGAGTGGTCCCGATTATTGTCACTTTGGGGTTACCGGATCATAACACATAGTAGGTGACTATTGATTTGCAAGATAGGATCAAGAACTCACATATATTCATGAAAACATAATAGGTTTAGATCTGAAATCATGGCACTCGGGCCCTAGTGACAAGCATTAAGCATAGCAAAGTCATAGCAACATCAATCTCAGAACATAGTGGATACTAGGGATCAAACCCTAACAAAACTAACTCGATTACATGATATATCTCATCCAACCCATCACCGTCCAGCAAGCCTACGACGGAATTACTCACGCACGGCGGTGAGCATCATGAAATTGGTGATGGAGGAAGGTTGATGATGACGACTGCGACGGATTCCCCTCTCCGGAGCCCCGAACGGACTCCAGATCAGCCCTCCCGAGAGAGATTAGGGCTTGGCGGCGGCTCCGTATCGTAAAACGCGATGAATCCTTCTCTCTGATTTTTTTCTCCCCGAACGTGAATATATAGAGTTGGAGTTGACATCGGTGGAGCCTCAGGGGGCGCACCCTCCACCCTCGTTGACAGGGTGTGGGCCCCCTGGTGTTGATTTTTTCGCCAGTATTTTTTATTTATTCCAAAAATATTCTCCGTGAAGTTTCAGGTCATTCAGAGAACTTTTATTTCTGCACAAAAATAACACCATGGCAATTCTGCTGAAAACAGCGTCAGTCCGGGTTAGTTCCATTCAAATCATGCAAGTTAGAGTCCAAAACAAGGGCAAAAGTGTTCGGAAAAGTAGATACATTGGAGACGTATCAACTCCCCCACGCTTAAACCTTTGCTTGTCCTCAAACAATTCGGTTGACAATCTGAAAGTGATAAATAAAAACTTTTACAAACTTTGTTTGATCTTGTTGTTGCAAATATGTAAAGCCAGCATTCACGTTTTCAGCAAAGATTATGAACTAACCATATTCACAATAACATTTAGGTCTCATGTTTACTCATATCAATGGCATAATCAACTAGCGAGCAATAATAATAAATCTCGGATGACAACACTTTCTCAAAACAATCATAATATGATATAACAAGATGGTATCTCGCTAGCCCTTTCTGAGACGCAAAACATAAATGCAGAGCACCTCTGAAGATCAAGGACTGACTAGACATTGTAATTCATGGTAAAAGAGATCCAGTCATAGTCATACTCAATGTAAATTAATAGTAATGCATGCAAATGACAGCGGTGCTCCCCAACTGGTGGCTTTTAATAAGAGGATGATGACTCAACATAAAAGTAAATAGATAGGCTCTTCGCAGAGGGAAGCAGGGATTTGTACAGGTGCCAGAACTCGATTTTGAAATAGAGATAAATAATATTTTGAGCGGCATACTTTCATTGTCAACATAACAGCCGAGAGATCTCAATATCTTCCATGCTACACACATTATAGGCGGTTCCCAAGCAGAATGGTAAAGTTTATGCTCCCCCACCACCAACAAGCATCAATCCATGGCTTGCCCGAAACAACGGGTGCCTCGAACTAACAACAATCCTGGGGGAGTTTTGTTTGCAATTATTTTGATTTGGTTTGAGCATGGGACTGGGCATCCCAGTGACCGGCCATTTTCTCGTGAGTGAGGAGCGGAGTCCACTCCTCGTGAGAATAACCCACCTAGCATGGAAGATACAGACAGCCCTAGTTAATACATGAGCTATTCGAGCATACAAAACAGAATTTGATTTGAAGGTTTAGAGTTTGGCACATACAAATTTACTTGGAACGGCAGGTAGATACCGCATATAGGAAGGTATGGTGGACTCATATGGAATAACTTTGGGGTTTATGGAAGTGGATGCACAAGCAGTATTCCCGCTTAGTACAAGTGAAGGCTAGAAAAAGACTGGGAAGCGACCAACTAGAGAGCGACAACAGTCATGAACATGCATTAAAATTAATCAACACTGAGTGCAAGCATGAGTAGGATATAATTCACCATGAACATAAATATCATGGCGGCTATGTTGATTTTGTTTCAACTACATGCGTGAACATGTGCCAAGTCAAGCCACTCGAATCGTTCAAAGGAGGATACCACCCTATCATACCACATCACAACCATTTTAATAGCATGTTGGCACGCAAGGTAAACCATTATAAACTCCTAGCAAATTAAGCATGGCATGAGAAACTATAATCTCTAATTGTCATTGCAAACATGTTTCATTGATAATAGGCTGAATCAGGAACGATGAACTAATCATATTTACAAAAACAAGATAGGTCGAGTTCATACCAGCTTCTCTCATCTCAATCAGTCCATCATATATTGTCATTATTGCCTTTCACTTGCACGGCCTAACGGTGTGAATAATAATAATAGTGCACGTGCATTGGACTAAGCTGGAATCTGCAAGCATTTAATACAAGGGAGAAGACAAGGTAATATGGGCTCTTTGTTAAATCAACAATAATGCATATAAGAGCCACTTCAACATTTTCATCATGGTCTTCTCCTATCAACCACCAAAGAAAAAAAATAAAACTATTTACATGGGAAAGCTCCGAACAAGCAACAGAAGAACGAGAAATCTTTTTGGGTTTTCTTTTAATACTACAGGCATGGAAGGTAAACTAGCTAAAAACTACAACTATTTTTTTTTGTTTTTTTAAGGTTTTTCAAACACACAAGAAGAAGGCTTAAAACAAAAAATAAACTAGCATGGATAGTACAATGAAAAAGTATGAGCACCGACAACTGGCATGAGTGTGTGAACATGAATGTAATGTTGGTGAGAAACACGTACTCCCCCAAGCTTAGGCTTTTGGCCTAACTTGGTCTATGGTCACGGCTGGCTTGGCGGATATCCAAAATTGTAGCTGGGGTCGTACTGAGATGCGGTGGCTATTGCCTGATGAGCTGCAGCTTGGAGGCGAGCTGCCTCCGTCCTCCTCTCATACTCGTTCGCCTCCTCCCTGGTTATAACATATCTCTCTTTTGCCTGAAAGTCAAAGAAAGCAGAGCAGGGAGAGCAACATGGACAGTGCGACGTCTGTCAAAGATTAGTCGGTATTGGAGGAACTGTTCATTCCTCTCAACAAACTGATGACGAACCATAGAATTATAATCTAGATAAGCAGGGGGCAATTCCATATCATTTTCATGTATGGGTATCTCAGGATAATTACCTACACGAGTTGCATAAATTCCAGCAAACAAGTCTCCACTTAAACTATTAAGATGCAACCTTCGTGCAACCATGGCCCCCAAGTTATATTGTTTATCACCTAATATCGCACTCTTGAGGACACAAAGATCTGGAACGCACATGTGACAAGCCTCATCTTTACCATTAATGCATCTACCCACGAAGAGAGCAAAATAATGTATGGCAGGAAAATGAATGCTCCCTATGGTAGCTTGTGTGATTTCTCTAGATTCCCCCATTTACGCGGTTCACTAACATTACCCCACTGTGGGAGTTTACAAGCAGCATTAAAATCTTCTAGGTCCATAGTATATGATTTATCATAAAGATCATATAAAACTGTGTGAGAGTTGCGCGAGGATGTAAATTTAAACCTTCTCACAAAGGAATCAGTTAGGTAGTGGTATTGCGGGCACTTATCTGACACGAAGCCCTCAAGATCAGCATTACACACATACGCGTCATATTCATCCTTGATGCATGCCCGGACCATAAACTCTTTTGACGGTCATTCACAAGGCCGCACTTGAGCTTCCCTTGGTAGTTCATTGTCCAGCTCACGTATCGCGAGCCTTGGGCCTTGCTTCCTTGAGGAACCACCTTGGTACATTTTCCTAAACATATTTCTTCCTCTGAAAAGTTTCTGAAATTTTTAGTGACTCGAAAATATAAGTGAACCAAACTCAACAAGATTGATAGCAATTACTCCCAGAAGTGCCTGGAGGCTATATCATGCATTAGAACTACTTGGGACCATATAAATTTGACATGCAAGCTCAAGAACAGGGTCACCTAAGCAGCAAAAATTTGCAATAAATAAAGCACTAGAACAAAAACTAATTGGACCATTGGAGTCACATACTGAAGAACAATCCCCCAAAGCAGTTTTGTGATTGGAGCTTTGAGCAAGGAGATCGAAAATCGCAGCAAGATGAGCTAGAACACGGGTTTGAGCTAGGGGAGGATTTTTTCTGGAGGAAGGAGAAGTGTGTGGGTGCAGGAATAAGTGGAGGTGGGCCACGTGGGGCCCACGAGGCAGGGGGCGCGCCCTGTGCCCTCGTGGCCAGGTGGTGGCTCCCTTTGCTGTGTTCTCAGTGCCAGATATTCTTAAATATTCTACAAAAAATCATATTTCATTTTCGGGACGTTTGGAGAACTTTTACTTTTGGGGTATTTTTTTTATTGCAAGGATAATTCAGAAAACAGACAGAAAATACTATTTTTGCTTTCTAAATAACAGAAAGTAAAAGAAGGGTATAGAGAGTTGTGCTTTCTAACTTCATCTGTCTCATGCTCATCAAAAGGAATGCACTAACAAGGTTGATCAAGTCTTGTTAACAAACTCATTCCGAATCACATGAAACCGGAGAATTTTTGAATAGCACTAGGTTACCTCAACGGGAATATGCACGTCCCCAATAATAAGAATATCGTATTTCTTCTTGACAGTAGGAAGAGGAAATTCAAAACCTCCAATAGTAATCATTGAAGTTTTTTCAATAGAATTGATACTGTGGACTTGAGGTTGTTTCCTCGGAAAGTGTACTGTATGCTCATTACCATTAACATGAAAAGTGACATTGCCTTTGTTGCAATCAATAACAGCCCCTGCAGTATTCAAAAAGGGTCTACCAAGAATAATGGACATACTATCGTCCTCGGGAATATCAAAATAACAAAGTTCGTTAAAATAGTAACGTTTGCAACCACAACAGGCACATCCTCATAAATACTGACAGGCATAGCAGTTGATTTATCGGCCATTTGCAAAGATATTTCAGTAGGCGTCAACTTATTCAAATCAAGTCTAGGATATAAAGAGAGAGGCATAACACTAACACCGGCTCCAAGATCACATAAGGTAGCTTCAACATAGTTTCTTTTAATGGAGCATGGTATAGTTGGTACTCCTGGATCTCCTAGTTTCTTAGGTATTCCACCTTTAAAAGTATAATTGGCAAGCATGGTGGAAATTTCAGCTTCCGGTATCTTTCCTTTATTTGTAACAATATCTTTCATGTACTTAGCATAAGGATTCATTTTAAGCATATCAGTCAAACGCATACGCAAAAAGATAGGTCTAATCATTTCAGCAAAGCGCTCAAAATCCTCATCATCCTTTTTCTTGGATGGTTTAGGAGGAAAATGCATGGGTTTCTGAACCCATGGTTCTCTTTCTTTACTGTGCTTCCTAGCAACGAAATCTCTCTTATCATAATGTTGATTCTTTGATTGTGGGTTATCAAGATCAACAGCAGGTTCAATCTCTACATCATTGTTATTGCTAGATTGAGCATCAACATGAACATCATCATTAATTTTATCACTAGGTTCATGTTCATTACCCGATTGTGTTTCAGCATCAGAAATAGAAATATCATTGGGATTCTCAGGTGTGTCAACAACATGTTCACTAGAAGCATGCAAAGTCCTATCATTTTTCTTTTTCTTCCTCTTAGAAGGACTAGGTGTATCAACATTGGTTCTCTGAGAATCTTGCTCAATTCTCCTAGGGTGGCCCTCAGGCTACAAAGGTTCCTGAGTCATTTTACCCCCTCTAGTCATAACTCTAACAGCATTATATTTTTCTTATTATTTAATTCATTGAGCAAATCATTTTGAGCTTTAAGCACTTGTTCTACTTGAGTGGTAACCATAGAAGCATGTTTACTAATAAGTTTAAGTTCACCTTTAACTCTAGACATATAATCACTCAAGTGTTCAATCATATAAGCATTTCGTTTCAATTGTCTACCAACATAAGCATTGAAGTTTTCTTGTTTAACAATAAAATTATCAAACTCATCTAAGCATTGGCTAGCAGACTTATAACGAGGAATATCACCTTCATCAAATCTATAGAGGGAAACCTTTACTACCTGTGTCGGGTTATCAAGACCATGTATTTCTTCAATAGGTGGTAAATTCTAAACATCTTCTGCTTTAATACCCTTTTCTTTCATAGATTTCTTTGCCTCTTGCATATCTTCAGGACTGAGAAATAGAATACCCCTTTTCTTCGGAGTTGGCTTAGGAGTCGGTTCAGGAAGTGTCCAATCATTATCATTACTCAACATATTATTCAATAGCAATTCAGCTTGCTCAGCAGTTCTTTCCCTGAAAACACAACCAGCACAACTATCCAGGTGGTCTCTGGAAGCATCGGTTAGTCCATTATAAAATACATCAAGTATTTCATTTTTCTTGAGAGGATGATCACGCAAAGCATTAAGTAATCGGAGAAGCCTCCCCCAAGTTTGTGGGAGACTCTCTTCTACAATTTGCACAAAATTATATATTTCCCTTTAGGCAGTTTGTTTCTTATGAGCGGGTAAATATTTAGCAGAGAAGTAATAAATCATATCCTCGGGACTACGCACACAACCAGGAGCAAGATAATTAAACCATGTTTTAGCATCACCCTTTAATGAGAACGGAAATAACTTAAGTATAAAGTAGTAACGAATGTTTTCCTCATTAGTGAATAGGGTGGCTATATCATTCAATTTAGTAAAATGTGCCACAACATTTTCAGATTCATAGCCATAAAAAGGATCAGATTCAACCAAAGTAACTATCTCAGGATCGACAGAGAAATCATAATCCTTATCAGAAATACAGATAGGTGAAGTAGCAAAAGCAGGGTCATATTTCATTATAGCATTCAAGGACTTTTCTTTCAGCTTAACCAACAGTTTCTTAAGATCATATCTATCTTTGCAAGCAAAAAAGTCTCTAGCAGTTTCTTCATCCATAACATAACCCTCGGGTACATCAGGCAATTCATATCTAGGGGGAGAATCTTCATCATCACTTTCATCAATATTATCAGTTTCAATAATTTCATTCTCTCTAACCCTAGCAAGTTGTTCAACAAGAAATTCACCTAATGGCACATTATTATCAAGCATAGAAGTAGTTTCATCATAAGTATCATGCAAAGCAGAAGTGGCATCATCAATAACTTGCGACCTATCAGAATCAATAGCAGGTGTAGGTGTCGCAAATTTACTCATAACAGAAGGTGAATCAAGTGCAGAGCTAGATGGCAGTTCCTTACCTCCCCTCGTAGTTGAGGGATAAATCTTGGTTTTTTCGTCTTTCAAGTTCCTCATAGTGATCAGCAAATATAAATCCCAAGTGACTCAAAGAATAGAGCTATGCTCCCCGGCAACGGCGCCAGAAAATAGTCTTGATAACCCACAAGTATAGGGGATCGCAACAGTTTTCGAGGGTAGAGTATTCAACCCAAATTTATTGATTTGACACAAGAGGAGCCAAAGAATGTTCTCAAGTATTAGTAGTTGAGTTGTCAATTCAACCACACCTGGAAAACTTAATATCTGCAGCAAAGTATTTAGTAGCAAAGTAGTATGGAAGTAACGGTAACGGTGGCAAAGGTAACAGTAGCAGTTTTGTAGTAATTGTAACAGTGGCAACGGAAAAGTAACTAAGCAAAGATTAATATGTGAAAAGCTCGTAGGCATTGGATCAGTGATGGATAATTATGTCAGATGTGATTCCTCATGCAACAGTTATAACCTAGGGTAACACAGAACTAGCTCCAGTTCATCAATGTAATGTAGGCATGTATTCCGAATAGTCATACGTGCTTATGGAAAAGAACTTGCATGACATCTTTTGTCCTACCCTCCCGTGGCAGCGGGGTCCTATTGGAAACTAAGGGATATTAAGGCCTTCTTTTAATAGAGTACCGGACCAAAGCATTAACACTTAGTGAATACATGAACTCCTCAAACTACCATCATTACTAGGAGTGGTCCCGATTATTGTCACTTGCTACCTCTTGAGCACTGCGTTGGTTTTCCCTTGAAGAGGAAAGGATGATGCAGCAAAGTAGCGTAAGTATTTCCCTCAGTTTTTGAGAACCAAGGTATCAATCCAGTAGGAGGCTACGCGCGAGTCCCTCGCACCTACACAAAACAAATAAATCCTCGCAACCAACGCGATAAGGGGTTGTCAATCCCTACACGGTCACTTACGAGAGTGAGTTCTGATAGATATGATAAGATAATATTTTTAGTATTTTCGTGATAGAGATGCAAAGTAAAATAAAAGCAACGGAAATAACTAAGTGTTGAAAGATTTGATGGAAGATAGACCCGGGGGCCATAGGTTTCACTAGTGGCTTCTCTCAAGAGCATAAGTATTTTACGATGGGTGAACAAATTACTGTTGAGCAATTCACAGAATTGAGCATAGTTATGAGAATATCTAGGTATGATCATGTATATAGGCATCACGTCCGAGACAAGTAGACCGACTCCTGCCTGCATCTACTACTATTACTCCACACATCGACCGCTATCCAGCATGCATCTAGAGTATTAAGTTCATAAGAACAGAGTAACGCTTTAAGCAAGATGACATGATGTAGAGGGATAAATTCATGCAATATGATTTAAAAAACCCCATCTTGTTATCCTCGATGGCAACAATACAATACGTGCCTTGCTGCCCCTACTGTCACTGGGAAAGGACACCGCAAGATTGAACCCAAAGCTAAGCACTTCTCCCATTGCAAGAAAGATCAATCTAGTAGGCCAAACCAAACTGATAATTCGAAGAGACTTGCAAAGATAACCAATCATACATAAAAGAATTCAGAGAAGATTCAAATATTGTTCATAGATAAACTTGATCATAAACCCACAATTCATCGGTCTCAACAAACACACCGCAAAAGAAGATTACATCGAATAGATCTCCACGAGAGAGGGGGAGAACATTGTATTGAGATCCAAAAAGAGAGAAGAAGCCATCTAGCTAATAACTATGGACCCGAAGGTCTGAGG
This sequence comes from Aegilops tauschii subsp. strangulata, assembly GCF_002575655.3. NCBI lineage: Eukaryota > Viridiplantae > Streptophyta > Magnoliopsida > Poales > Poaceae > Aegilops > Aegilops tauschii. The sequence continues at coordinate 486,131,571 of NC_053040.3, forward strand.
TAAACTACTCACACTTCATCGGAGGGGCTATGGTGTTGACGTAGAAGCCCTCCGTGATCGATGCCCCTTCCGGCGGAGCTCCGGAACAGGCCCCAAGATGGGATTTCATGGGTACAGAAGGTTGCGGCGGTGGAATTAGGTTTTTGGCTCCGTATCTGATCGTTTGGGGGTACGTAGGTATATATAGGAGGAAGGAGTACGTCGGTGGAGCAACGTGGGGCCCACGTGGCTTCCTGCTTTGTTTCTTGACGTAGGGTCCAAGTCCTCTGGATCATGTTCGTTCCGAAAATCACGTTCCCGAAGGTTTCATTCCGTTTGGACTCCGTTTGATATTCTTTTTCTGCGAAACTCTGAAATAGGCAAAAAACAGCAATTCTGGGCTGGGCCTCCGGTTAATAGGTTAGTCCCAAAAATAATATAAAAGTGAATAATAAATCCCAATAATGTCCAAAACAGAATATAATATAGCATGGAGCAATCAAAAATTATAGATACGTTGGAGACGTATCAAGCATCCCCAAGCTTAATTCCTGCTCGTCCTCGAGTAGGTAGATGATAAAAATGGAATTTTTGATGCGGAATGCTACTTAGCATAATTTTGAAGTAATTCTTCTTATTGTGGCATGAATGTTTAGATTTGATATGATTCAAGATAAAAGTTTATTGACATAAAAACAATAATACTTCAAGCATACTAACTAAGCAATTATGTCTTATCAAAATAACATAGCCAAAGCAAGTTATCCCTACAAAATCATATAGTCTGGCTATGCTCCATCTTTCCCACACAAAATATCCATATCATGTACGACCCCGGTTTTAGCCAAGCAATTGGTTCATACTTTTAACGCGCTTCAGCCTTTTCAACTCTTACGCAATACATGAGCGCAAGCCATGGATATAGCACTATGGTGGAATAAGGTATAATGGTAGGGGTTATGTGGGAAGACAAAAAAGGAGAAAGTCTCACATCAACGAGGCTAATCAACGGGCTATGGAGATGCCCATCAATTGATGTTAATGCGAGGAGTAGGGATTGCCATGCAACGGATGCACTAGAGCTATAAGTGTATGAAAGCTCAAAAAGAAACTAAGTGGGTGTGCATCCAACTTGCTTGCTCACGAAGACCTCGGGCATTTGAGGAAGCCCATCATTGGAATATACAAGCCAAGTTCTATAATGAATTTCCCACTAGTATATGAAAGTGACAAAATGATAGACTCTCTATTATGAAGATCACGGTGCTACTTTGAAGCACAAGTGTGGTAAAAGGATAGTAACATTGTCCCTTCTCTCTTTTTCTCTCATTTTTTTGGGCCTTTTTCTTTTTTTTATGGCCTCTTTTTTTTAGTCCGGAGTCTCATCCCGACTTGTGGGGGAATCATAGTCTCCATCATCCTTTCCTCACTTGGGACAATGCTCTAATAATGATGATCATCACACTTTTATTTACTTACAACTCATGAATTAAAAACTCAATACTTAGAACAAAATATGACTCTATATGAATGCCTCCGGCGGTGTACCGGGATATGCAATGAATCAAGAGCGACGTGTATGAAAGAATTATGAACGGTGGCTTTGCCACAAACACAATGTCAACTACATGATCGTGCAAAGCAATATGACAATAATGGAGTATGTCATGATAAACGGAATGGTGGAAAGTTGCATGGCAATATATCTCGGAATGGCTATGGAAACACCATGATAGGTAGGTATGGTGGCTGTTTTGAGGAAGATATAAGGAGGTTTATGTGTGATAGAGCGTATCATATCACGGGGTTTGGATGCACCGGCGAAGTTTGCACCAACTCTCAAGGTGAGAAAGGGCAATGCACGGTACCGAAGAGGCTAGAAAATTGTGGAAAGGTAAGTGTGCGTATAATCCATGGACTCACATTAGTCATAAAGAACTCATATACTTATTGCAAAAAATTATTAGCCCTCGAAGCAAAGTACTACTACGCATGCTCCTAGGGGAAGGGTTGGTAGGAGTTAACCATCGCGCGATCCCGACCGCCACACAAAGGAAGACAATCAACAAATACTTCATGCTCCGACTTCATTACATAATGGTTCACCATACGTGCATGCTACGGGAATCACAAACTCCAGCACATGTATTTTTCAATTCCACAATTACTCAACTAGCACAACTATGATATTACCACCTTTATATCTCAAAACAATTATCAAGCATCAAATTTCTCATGATATTAATTAAAGAAAATTGCCATGCTATTTTAAGACTCTCAAAATAATATGAGAGATCAATAGTTTCTATAAAACAAATCCACCACCGTGCTCTAAAAGATATAAGTGAAGCACTAGAGCAATACTATATAGCTCAAAAGATATAAGTGAAGCACATAGAGTATTCTAATAATTTCTGAATCATGTGTGTCTCTCTCAAAAGGTGTGTACAGCGAGGATGATTGTGGTAAACTAACAAACAAAGACTCAAATCATACAAGACGCTCCAAGCAAAACACATATCATGTGGTGAATAAAAATATAGCTCCAAGTAAAGTTACCGATGGAAGTAGACGAAAGAGGGGATGCCTTGCGGGGCATCCCCAAGATTTGGCTTTATGGTGTCCTTAGATTATCTTGGGGGTGCCATGTGCATGCCCAAGCTTAGGCTCTTGCCACTCCTTGTTCCATAATCCATCAAATCTTTCACCCAAAACTTGAAAACTTCACAACACAAAACTTAACAGAAAATCTCGTGAGCTCCGTTAGCGAAAGAAAACAAAAGACCACTTCAAGGTACTGTAATGAACTCATTATTTATTTATATTGGTGTTAAACCTACTGTATCCAACTTCTCTATGATTTATAAACTCTTTTACTAGCCATAGATTCATCAAAATAAGCAAACAACACACGAAAAACAGAATCTGTCAAAAACAGAACAGTCTGTAGTAATCTGTAACTAACGCAAACTTCTGGAACTCCAAAAAATCAGCCAAAATAGGAAGACCTAGGCAATTTGTTTATTGATCAGCATCAATTGGAATCAATATTTTATCACGTTCTGGTGATTTTTAACAATTATCTTCGTGAACAGAAAGTTTCTGGAATTTTCTGCAAGATCAAATAACTATCATCCAAGAAGATCCTATAGGTTTAACTTGGCACAAACATTAATTAAAACATAAAAACACATCTAACCAGAGGCTAGAACAAATATTTATTGAATAACAGCAAGGAAAAAATACTGGGTTGTCTCCCAACAAGCGCTTTTCTTTAAAGCCTTTTAGCTAGGCAATGATAATTTTAACGATGCTCACATGAAAGACAAGAATTGAGGCACAAAGAGAGCATCATAAAACACGTGACAAACACATCTAAGTCTAAGATACTTCCTATGCATAGGCATCTTATAGAAAAACAAATTATCATAGCAAGCAAAAACTAACATATGCGAGGAAGCGGAAAGGAACAATAGCAATCTCAACATAACGAGAGGTAATTTAGTAACATGAAAATTTCTATAACCATATTTTCCCCTCTCATAATAATTACATGTAGGATCATAAGAAAATTCAACAATATAGCTATCACATAACATATTCTCAACACGATCCACATGCATGCGAAGTTGACACTCTTCCAAAATAGTGGGATTATCCTTAACTAAAGTCATGATTTCTCCAAGCCCACTTTTATCAAAAATTTCATAAGATTGAATATTATCCAAATATGTGGGATCTAAAGTTGACACTCTTCCAAACCCACTTTCAATATTATTGCAAACACTATTATCAATCTTATATTCATCATGGGGCTTAAATAAATTTTCAAGATCATAAGAAGAATCTCCCCAATCATGATTATTGCAACACGTAGTGGACATAGCAAAACTAGCATCCCCAAGCTTAGGGTTTTGCATAATATTAGCACAATTGACATCAAGAGAATTTATAATAAAATTATTGCAATCATGCTTTTTATTCAAGGAACTATCGTGAATCTATTCATAAATTTCTTCATCACAATTTTCAGATTCACAAATTTCAAGCAAAACTTCATAAAGATAATCTAGTGCACAAAACTCACTAGCAATTGGTTCATCATAATTGGATCTCTTAAAAAGATTAGCAAGCGGATGAGGATCCATAGATCTTAGCTTCTCTGTTTAGGAATAAATACTCAACTATTTCAACCAAGCGAGAAAACGAGCCAAGAAAGACATCAAGGCGAACGGAAAAAGGGTGAATAAAACGGCAAGGGTGAAGTGGGGGAGAGGAAAACGAGAGGCAAATGGAGAATAATGTAATGCGGGAGATAAGGGTTTATGATGGGTACTTGGTATGTTGACTTTTGCGTAGACCTCCCCGGCAACGGCGCCAGAAATCCTTCTTGCTACCTCTTGAGCACTGCGTTGGTTTTGTTGGGGAACGTAGCAGAAATTCAAAATTTTCTACGCATCACCAAGATCAATCTATGGAGTACTCTAGCACCGAGGGGAAGGGGAGTGCATATACATACCCTTGTAGATCGCGAGCGGAAGCGTTCAAGTGAACGGGGTTGATGGAGTCGTACTCGTCGTGATCCAAATCACCGATGGTCCTAGCGCCGAACGGACGGCACCTCCGCGTTCAACACACGTACGGAGCAGCGACGTCTCCTCCTTCTTGATCCAGCAAGGGGGGAGGAGAGATTGATGGAGATCCAGCAGCACGACGGCATGGTGGTGGAAGTAGCGGGATTCCAACAGGGCTTCGCCAAGCGCTGCGGGAGGAGGGAGATGTGTCACGGGAGGGAGAGGGAGGCGCCAGGGCTTGGGTTTGCTGCCCTCGCTTCCCCCCACTATATATAGGGCCAAGGGAGAGGGGGGGGGCAGCCTTGGCCCTTTCTCCAAGGAAGGGTGCGGCCAGGGAGGAGTCCATCCTCCCCAAGGCACCTCGGAGGTGCCTTCCCCTTTTAGGACTCTCCCTTTATCTTATCTCTTGGCGCATGGGCCTCTTGGGGCTGGTTCCCTTGGCCCATATAGGCCAAGGCGCACACCCCACAGCCCATGTGGCCCCCCCCCGGGGCATGTGGACCCCTTGGTAGACCCCCGGACCCCTTTCGGCACTCCCGGTACAATACCGATAATGCGCGAAACTTTTTCGGCGACCAAAACAAGACTTCCCATATATAAATCTTTACCTCCGGACCATTACGGAACTCCTCGTGACGTTCGGGATCTCATCCAGGACTCCGAACAACTTTCGAGTTACCGCATACTAATATCTCTACAACCCTAGCGTCACCGAACCTTAAGTGTGTAGACCCTACGGGTTCGGGAGACACGCAGACATGACCGAGACGACTCTCCGGTCAATAACCAACAGCGGGATCTGGATACCCATGTTGGCTCCCACATGCTCCTCGATGATCTCATCGGATGAACCACGATGTCGAGGATTCAATCAATCCCGTATACAATTCCCTTTGTCAATCGGTATGTTACTTGCCCGAGATTCGATCGTCGGTATCCCGATACCTTGTTCAATCTCGTTACCAGCAAGTCTCTTTACTCGTTCCGTAACACATCATCCCGTGATCAACTCCTTGGTCACATTGTGCACATTATGATGATGTCCTACCAAGTGGGCCCAGAGATACCTCTCCGTTTACACGGAGTGACAAATCCCAGTGTCGATTCGTGCCAACCCAACAGACACTTTCGGAGATACCTGTAGTGCACCTTTATAGCCACCCAGTTACGTTGTGACGTTTGGTACACCCAAAGCATTCCTACGGTATCCGGGAGTTGCACAATCTCATGGTCTAAGGAACTGATACTTGACATTAGAAAAGCTCTTAGCAAACGAACTACACGATCTTGTGCTAGGCTTAGGATTGGGTCTTGTCCATCACATCATTCTCCTAATGATGTGATCCCGTTATCAACGACATCCAATGTCCATGGTCAGGAAACCGTAACCATCTATTGATCAACGAGCTAGTCAACTAGAGGCTTACTAGGGACATGGTGTTGTCTATATATATCCACACATGTATCTGAGTTTCCTTTCAATACAATTTTAGCATGGATAATAAACGATTATCATGAACAAGGAAATATAATAATAACCAATTTATTATTGCCTCTAGGGCATATTTCCAACAGTCTCCCACTTGCACTAGAGTCAATAATCTAGTTCACATCACCATGTGATTAACACTCATAGGTCACATCACCATGTGACCCTCCTTGGTTTGATCATGTTATGCTTGTGAGAGAGGTTATTAGTCAACGGGTCTGAACCTTTCAGATCCGTGTGTGCTTTACGAATATCTATGTCATCTTGTGGATGCTACCACGCGCTACTTGGAGCCATTTCAAATAACTGCTCTACTATACGAATCCGGTTTACTACTCAGAGTCATCCGGATTAGTGTCAAAGTTCGCATCGACGTAACCCTTTACGACGAACTCCTTTTCACCTCCATAATCGAGAAAATTCCTTAGTCCACTAGATACTAAGGATAAGTTCGACCGCTGTCATGTGATCCATTCCCGGATCACTATTGTACCCCTTGACCAACTCATGGCAAGGCACACTGCATGTGCGGTACACAGCATAGCATACTGTAGAGCCTACGTCTAAAGCATAGGGGACGACCTTCGTCCTTTCTCTCTCTTCTGTTGTGGTCAGGTCTTGAGTCTTACTCAATACTCACACCTTGTAACACAGCCAAGAACTCCTTCTTTGTTGATCTATTTTTGAACTCTTTCAAAATCATGTCAAGGTGTGCGTTCTTTGAAAGTATCATCAGGCGTCTTGATCTATCTCTATAGATCTTGATGCCCAATATGTAAGCAGCTTTATCCAGGACTTCCTTTGAAAAACTCCTTTCAAACAACCCTTTATGCTTTTCAGAAATTCTACATCATTTCGGATCAACAATATGTCATTCACATATACTTATCAGAAATGTTGTAGCGCTCCCACTCACTTTATTGTAAATACAAGTTTCTAACAAACTTTGTATAAACCCAAAAACTTTGATCACTTCACCAAAGCGTATATTCTGACTCCGAGATGCTTGCTCTAGTCCATGGAAGGATCGCTGGAGCTAGCATACCTTTTAGCATCCTTAGGATCGACAAAACCTTTCTGATTGTATCACATACAACCTTTCCTTAAAAAACTGGTAAGGAAACTTGTTTTGACATCCATCTGCCAGATTTCATAAATGCAGCTAATGCTAACATGATTCCGACGGACTTAAGCATCGCTACGGATGAGAAAATCTCATCGTAGTCAACTCCTTGAACTTGTGAAAATACTCTTTGCCACAAGTCGAGCTTCATAGACGGTAACATTACCGTCCATGTCCGTCTTCTTCTTAAAGATCCATTTATCTCAATGGCTTGCCGATCATCGGGCAAGTTCACCAAAGTCCATGCTTTGTTCTTGATACATGGATCCTATCTCGGATTTCATGGCTTCTAACCATTTGTCAGAATATGGGCCCACCATCACTTCTCCATAGCTCGTAGGTTCAGTATTGTCTAACAACATGATATCTAAGACAGGATTACCATACCACTCAGGAGTAGTACATATCCTTGTCGACCTACGAGGTTTGGTAGTGACTTGATCAGAAGTTTCATGATCACTATCATAAGCTTCCACTTCAATTGGTGTAGGTGCCACAGGAACAACTTCCTGTGCCCTGCTACACACTAGTTGAAGTGACGGTTCAATAACCTTATCAAGTCTCCACCATCCTCCCACTCAATTCTTTCGAGAGGAACTTTTCCTCGAGAAAGGACTCGTTTCTAGAAGCAATTACTTTTGCTTCCAGATCTGAAATAGGAGGTATACCCAACTGTTTTGGGTATTCTATGAAGATGCATTTATCCGCTTTGGGTTCGAGCTCATCAGCCTGAAACTTTTTCACATAAGCATCGCAGCCCCAAACTTTTAAGAAACGACAACTTAGGTTTCTCTAAACGGTGTCATCTCAACGGAATTGCGTGGTGCCCCTTTTAAAGTGAATGCGGTTATCTCTAATGCCTAACCCATAAACGACAGTGGTAATTCGATAAGAGACATCATGGTATGCACCATATCCAATAGGGTGCAGTTATGATGTTCGGACACACCATCACACTGTGGTGTTCCAGGCGGTATTAATTGTGAAACACTTTCCACAATGTCTTAATTGTGTGCCAAACTCGTAACTCAGATACTCATCTCTATGATCATATCACAGACATTTTATCCTCTTGTCACTACGATCTTCAACTTCACTCTGAAATTACTTGAACCTTTCAATAATTCAGACTTGTGTTTCATCAAGTAAATACACTCAGCATCTACTCAAATCATCTGTGAAGTAAGAACATAACGATATCCACTGCATGCCTCAGCACTCATTGGACTGCACACATCAAAATGTATTACTTCCAACAAGTTGCTTTCTTGTTCCATCTTACTGAAAACGAGGCCTTTCAGTCATCTTGCCCATGTGGTATGATTTGCATGTCTCAAGTGATTCAAAATCAAGTGAGTCCAAACGATCCATCTGCATGGAGTTTCTTCATGCATATATACCAATAGACATGGTTCGCATGTCTCAATCCTTTCAAAAACGAGTGAGTCCAAAGATCCATCTACGTGGAGCTTCTTCATGCGTTCTATACCAATATGACTCAAATGGTAGTGCCACAAGCATGTGGTACTATCATTACTATTTTATATCTTTTGGCACGAACATGTGTATCACTGCGATCGAGATTCATTTTAGGTGCAAGACCATTGAAGGTATTATTCAAATAAACAGAGTAACCATTATTCTCCTTAAATGAATAACCGTATTGCGATAAACATAATCCCATCATGTTTATGCTCAACGCAAACACCAAATAACAATTATTTAGGTTTAACACCAATCTCGATGGTAGAGGGAGCATGCGATGCTTGATCACATCAACCTTGGAAACACTTCCAACACATATCGTCATCTCACCTTTAACTAGTCTCCGTTTATTCCGCAGCTTTTCTTTCGAGTTACTAACACTTAGCAACCGAGCCGGTATCTAATACCCTGGTGCTGCTAGGGTACTAGTAAAGTACACATTCATATAATGTATATCCAATATACTTCTGTCGACCTTGCCTGCCTTCTCATCTACCAAGTATCTAGGGTAGTTCTGCTTCAGTGACCGTTCCCCTCATTACAGAAGCACTTAGTCTCGGGTTTGGGTTCAACCTTGGGACTCTTCACTAGAGCAGCAAATGATTTGCTGTTTCATGAAGTATCCCTTTTGCCCTTGCCCTTCTTGAAACTAGTGGTTTTACTAACCATCAACAATTGATGCTCCTTCTTGATTTCTACTTTCGCGGTGTCAAACATCGCGAGTTGTTCAAGGATCATCATGTCTATCCCTGATATGTTATAGTTCATCACGAAGCTCTAATAGCTTGGTGGTAGTGACTATGGAGAACCATCACTATCTCATCTGGAAGATTAACTCCCACTCGATTCAAGCGATTGTAGTACTCAGACAATCTGAGCACATGCTCAATGATTGAGCTTTTCTCCCTTAGTTTGCAGGCTTAAGACACTTGTCAGAGGTCTCATACCTCTTGACGTGGGCACTAGTCTGAAATCCCAATTTCAGTCTTCGGAACATCTCATATGTTCTGCGACATTTCAAAACCGTCTTGTCGCCACAATTAAACCGTTAGCATCACACACTGAACTATCACGTAGTCATCAAAATGTGTATGTCAGATGTTTCGCAACATCTACAGACGACGCTGAGGTTCAGCACACCGAGCGGTGCATTAAGGACATAAGCCTTCTGTGCAGCAATGAGGACAATCCTCAGTTCACGGACCCAGTCCGCATAATTGCTACTATCAACTTTCAACTAAATTTTTCTCTAGGAACATATCTTAACCAGTAGAACTAAAGCGTAAGCTATGACATAATTTGCAAAGACCTTTTGACTATGTTCATGATAATTAAGTTCATCTGATTATTTAATGAACTCCCACTCAGATAGACATCCCTCTAGTCATCTAAGTGATACATGATCCGAGTCAAACTAGGCCGTGTCCGATCATCACGTGAGACGGACTAGTCATCATCGGTGAACATCTCCATGTTGATCGTATCTGCTATACGACTCATGTTCGACCTTTCGGTCTCTTGTGTTCCGAGGCCATGTCTGTACATGCTAGGCTCATCAAGTCAACCTAAGTGTTTCGCATGTGTTTCGAGGCCATGTCTGTACATGCTAGGCTCGTCAACACCTGTTCTATTCGAAGTTAGAATCTATCACACCCGATCATCACGTGGTGCTTCGAAACAACGAACCTTCGCAACGGTGCACAGTTAGGGGGAACACGTCTCTTGAAATTTTAGTGAGGGATCATCTTATTTATGCTACCGTCGTTCTAAGCAAATAAGATGTAAACATGATAAACATCACATGCAAATCATAAAGTGACGTGATATGGCCAATATCATCTTGCGCCTTTTGATCTCCATCTTCGAGGCGCGGCATGATCACCTTCGTCACCGGCATGACACCATGATCTCCATCATCATGATCTCCATCATCGTGTCTTCATGAAGTTGTCTCGCCAACTATTACTTCTACTACTATGGCTAACGGTTAACAATAAAGTAAAGTAATTACATGGCGTTTTCATTGACACGCAGGTCATACAATAAATTAAGACAACTCCTATGGCTCCTGCCGGTTGTCATACTCATCGACATGCAAGTCGTGATTCCTATTACAAGAACATGATCAATCTCATACATCACATATATCATTCATCACATCCTTTTGGCCATATCACATCACATAGCATACCCTGCAAAAACAAGTTAGACGTCCTCTAATTGTTGTTGCATGTTTTACGTGGCTGCTATGGGTTTCTAGCAAGAACGTTTCTTACCTACGCAAAAACCACAACGTGATATGCCAATTTCTATTTACCCTTCATAAGGACCCTTTTCATCGAATCCGATCCGACTAAAGTGGGAGAGACAGACACCTGCTAGCCACCTTATGCAACTAGTGCATGTCAGTCGGTGGAACCTGTCTCACGTAAGTGTACGTGTAAGGTCGGTCCGGGCCGCTTCATCCCACGATGCCGCCGAATCAAGATAAGACTAGTAACGGCAAGTAAATTGACAAAATCGACGCCCACAACTACTTTGTGTTCTACTCGTGCATAGAAACTACGCATAGACCTAGATCATGATGCCACTGTTGGGTAACGTAGCAGAAATTCAAAATTTTCTACGCATCACCAAGATCAATCTATGGAGTAATCTAGCACCAAGGGGAAGGGGAGTGCATCTACATACCCTTGTAGATCGCGAGCGGAAGCGTTCAAGTGAACGGGGTTGATGGAGTCGTACTCGTCGTGATCCAAATCACCGATGATCCTAGCACCGAACGGACGGCACCTCCGCGTTCAACACACGTACGGAGCAGCGACGTCTCCTCCTTCTTGATCCAGCAAGGGGGGAGGAGAGATTGATGGAGATCCAGCAGCACGACGGCGTGGTGGTGGAAGTAGCGGGATTCCAACAGGGCTTCGCCAAGCGCTGCGGGAGGAGGGAGATGTGTCACGGGAGGGAGAGGGAGGCGCCAGGGCTTGAGTTTGCTGCCCTCCCTTCCCCCCCACTATATATAGGGCCAAGGGAGAGGGGGGGCGCAGCCTTGGCCCTTCCTCCAAGGAACGGTGCGGCCAGGGAGGAGTCCATCCTCCCCAAGGCACCTCGGAGGTGCCTTCCCCTTTAGGACTCTCCCTTTATCTTATCTCTTGGCGCATGGGCCTCTTGGGGCTGGTTCCCTTGGCCCATATAGGCCAAGGCGCACACCCCACAGCCCATGTGCCCCCCCGGGGCATGTGGACCCCTTGGTGGACCCCCGGACCCCTTTCGGCACTCTCGGTACAATACCGATAATGCGCGAAACTTTTCCGGCGACCAAAACAAGACTTCCCATATATAAATCTTTACCTACGGACCATTCCGGAACTCCTCGTGACGTCCGGGATCTCATCCGGGACTCCGAACAACTTTCGGGTTACCGCATACTAATATCTCTACAACCCTAGCGTCACCGAACCTTAAGTGTGTAGACCCTACGGGTTCGGGAGACACGCAGACATGACCGAGACGACTCTCCGGTCAATAACCAACAGCGGGATCTGGATACCCATGTTGGCTCCCACATGCTCCTCGATGATCTCATCGGATGAACCACGATGTCGAGGATTCAATCAATCCCGTATACAATTCCCTTTGTCAATCGGTATGTTACTTGCCAGAGATTCGATCATCGGTATCCCGATACCTTGTTCAATCTCGTTACCAGCAAGTCTCTTTACTCGTTCCGTAACACATCATCCCGTGATCAACTCCTTGGTCACATTGTGCACATTATGATGATGTCCTACCGAGTGGGCCCAGAGATACCTCTCCGTTTACACGGAGTGACAAATCCCAGTGTCGATTCGTGCCAACCCAACAGACACTTTCGGAGATACCTGTAGTGCACCTTTATAGCCACCCAGTTACGTTGTGACGTTTGGTACACCCAAAGCATTCCTACGGTATCCGGGAGTTGCACAATCTCATGGTCTAAGGAACTGATACTTGACATTAGAAAAGCTCTTAGCAAACGAACTACACGATCTTGTGCTAGGCTTAGGATTGGGTCTTGTCCATCACATCATTCTCCTAATGATGTGATCCCGTTATCAACGACATCCAATGTCCATGGTCAGGAAACCGTAACCATCTATTGATCAACGAGCTAGTCAACTAGAGGCTTACTAGGGACATCGTGTTGTCTATATATATCCACACATGTATCTGAGTTTCCTTTCAACACTTTTTTAGCATGGATAATAAACGATTATCATGAACAAGGAAATATAATAATAACCAATTTATTATTGCCTCTAGGGCATATTTCCAACAGGTTTTCCCTTGAAGAGGAAAGGGTGATGCAGCAAAGTAGCGTAAGTATTTCCCTCAGTTTTTGAGAACCAAGGTATCAATCCAGTAGGAGGCTACGCGCGAGTCCCTCGCACCTACACAAAACAAATAAATCCTCGCAACCAACGCGATAAGCGGTTGTCAATCCCTACACGGTCACTTACGAGAGTGAGATCTGATAGATATGATAAGATAATATTTTTAGTATTTTCGTGATAGAGATGCAAAGTAAAATAAAAGCAACGGAAATAACTAAGTGCTGAAATATTAATATGATGGAAGATAGACCCGGGGGCCATAGGTTGCACTAGTGGCTTCTCTCAAGAGCATAAGTATTTTACGGTGGGTGAACAAATTACTGTTGAGCAATTGAAAGAACTGAGCATAGTTATGAGAATATCTAGGTCTGATCATGTATATAGGCATCACGTCCGAGACAAGTAGACCGACTCCTGCCTGCATCTACTACTATTACTCCACACATCGACCGCTATCCAGCATGCATCTAGAGTATTAAGTTCATAAGAACAGAGTAACGCTTTAAGCAAGATGACATGATGTAGAGGGATAAATTCATGCAATATGATTAAAAAAACCATCTTGTTATCCTCGATGGCAACAATACAATACGTGCCTGGCTGCCCCTACTGTCACTGGGAAAGGACACCGCAAGATTGAACCCAAAGCTAAGCACTTCTCCCATTGCAAGAAAGATCAATCTAGTAGGCCAAACCAAACTGATAATTCGAATGGACTTGCAAAGATAACCAATCATACATAAAAGAATTCGGAGATGATTCAAATATTGTTCATAGATAAACTTGATCATAAACCCACAATTCATCGGTCTCAACAAACACACCGCAAAAGAACATTACATCGAATAGATCTCCACGAGAGAGGGGGAGAACATTGTATTGAGATCCAAAAAGAGAGACGAAGCCATCTAGCTAATAACTATGGACCCAAAGGTCTGAGGTAAACTACTCACACTTCATCGGAGGGGCTATGGTGTTGACGTAGAAGCCCTCCGTGATCGATGCCCCTTCCGGCGGAGCTCCGGAACAGGCCCCAAGATGGGATCTCGTGGGTACAAAAGGTTGCGGCGGTGGAATTAGGTTTTTGGCTCCGTATCTGATCGTTTGGGGGTACGTAGGTATATATAGGAGGAAGGAGTACGTCGGTGGAGCAACATGGGGCCCACGAGGGTGGAGGGCGCGCCCTGGGGGGGTAGGCGCGCCCTCCTACCTCGTGGCTTCCTGCTTTATTTCTTGACGTAGGGTCCAAGTCCTCTGGATCATGTTCGTTCCGAAAATCACGTTCCCGAAGGTTTCATTCCGTTTGGACTCCGTTTGATATTTTTTTCTACGAAACTCTGAAATAGGCAAAAACAGCAATTCTGAGCTGGGCCTCCGGTTAATAGGTTAGTCCCAAAAATAATATAAAAGTGAATAATAAAGCCCAATAATATCCAAAACAGAAGATAATATAGCATGGAGCAATCAAAAATTATAGATACGTTGGAGACGTATCATCACTTCGGCGTTACCGGATTATAGCACATAGTAGGTGACTATTGACTTGCAAGATAGGATCAAGAACTCACATATATTCATGAAAACATAATAGGTTCAGATCTAAAATCATGGCACTCGGGCCCTAGTGACAAGCATTAAGCATAGCAAAGTCATAGCAACATCAATCTCAGAACATAGTGGATACTAGGGATCAAACCCTAACAAAACTAACTCGATTACATGATAAATCTCATCCAACCCATCACCGTCCAGCAAGCCTATGATGGAATTACTCACGCACCGCGGTGAGCATCATGAAATTGGTGGTGGAGGAAGGTTGATGATGATGACGGCGACGGATTCCCCTCTTCGGAGCCTCGAACGGACTCCAGATCAGCCCTCCCGAGAGAGATTAGGGCCCTGCGGCCGCTCCGTATCGTAAAACTCGATGAATCCTTCTCTCTGATTTTTTTCTCCCCGAACGTGAATATATAGAGTTGGAGTTGACGTTGGTGAAGCCTCGGGGGGCCCACGAGGCAGGGGGCGCGCCCTCCACCCTCGTGGACAGGGTGTGGGCCCCCTGGTGTTGATTCTTTCGCCAGTATTTTTTATTTATTCCAAAAATATTCTCCGTGAAGTTTCAGGTCATTCCGAGAAATTTTATTTCTGCACAAAAATAACACCATGGCAATTCCGATGAAAACAGCGTCAGTCCGGGTTAGGTCCATTCAAATCATGCAAGTTAGAGTCCAAAACAAGGGCAAAAGTGTTTGGAAAAGTAGATACGTTGGAGACGTATCACGGGGGTGATGCGGGGCCCTGCGGCGGTCGGAGGTGGCGCGTCGGCGACGCGTGCCTGGTGAAGCGCATCGGCTGCGGTGCTCCAGATCGGGAGGCGGCGCGCGGGCTAGGCTCTGCCCAGATCCGCTCGATTTGGTGTAGGGGCTTGGTCAGCAGCGCCGGCGGAGGTTGACCGCGGTGGCGTGCCCGTCCTTGCGCTGGCGGTGGCGGATGCAGCGGCAGCCAGATCTGGCGGGCGGCGCGGGCTGGGTCTCTGTGGGCAGCTTGGGCCGCGGTCGACCATCTCTGCGGTGGTCGGTGGAGTGGCGGCGCGGTTGTGGTGGTGGTGGTTCATGCTGGTGGTGGCGCTGGCGATGGTGTGGGCTTCGGCCGACCTTGCGTGCGGCGGCTATTGGCGGCGAGGGTGGTGGCGATGGTTCGGGGCTGCCCCTCGGGATCCCAACATGGATGTGGGCTGCCACGGCGTGGTGGTGGCCCATGGCGGTGGTCTGGGTCGTTTCACGGCGGCGGCTGCCTATCGGTGAGCGCCCTTGATGACCTTCGATTCCTCTCCCCGTCGTTCGGGCGCTACCCTCATCGGAGGGTTGGCCCTCTCCTAGCGGCACCCATCGCCCGTCTCGCGCCCGGCGGCGGGACCGAGCTCGTCTCGCGCCCGGCAGCAGGACCAGACTCGTCTCGCGCCCAGCAGCAAGACAGGACTCGTCTCGCGCCCGGCAGCAGGACCTGACTCGTCTCGCGCCCGACAGCAGGACCGGGCTCGTCTCGCGCCCGACAGCAGGACCTGACTCGTCTCGCGCCCGGCAGCAGGACCGAGCTCGTCTCGCGCCCGGCAACAGGACGGGTCGATGGTGGCCAATTTTGGCCGGACTATCAGGTCTCGACGCTGGGGACTGCTCAGGAGTGCGAAAGGTGGTTCCTTTCCATTCGTCTCTTTGGTTGGGGTAGCGGTGGGTGGCGGGTGAGGTGGCGTCAAGGTCCTGGATGCTGGGGCGGCGGCCCTGGTGGTGGTGTCGTGATGCTCCTGCGCAAAGACCGTGACTTGGTGCTGCATGGTGGCCATGGCCGTGTGGGCGGCGTGGTAGCCAGGCTGTGGCGTTCGGTGGCGGTGAATATTGGTCGGGGTGAAAACCTGTTCTATCTTCGGATTGACCGGCGACGGCGAAGCTCGTTCCCTTCTTGAAGGCGTCGCCGCGACTCTCGTTGCCCTCGTGTTGCTCCGGGGGAAACTCTGATCCTTGGGTCGGGTGGTGGCGGCGCTTCGGTGTCGTAAGCTTCCTGTAGGCACCGCCTTGGGGCCCACGGGGCATCGTATGTAGCTTCTTCTCTTCGCGGTGGCGTGTTCACGGTTGAGACCCCCGGTGGCTCTTGTAGTGCTAGGGGTGGTGTTGCTGCGCTCAGCGCCTATGTATCCTGCCATGGATGTGTGCGTGTGTTTTGGTAGCGTGTGTTGTCTGGATTGTTGGTGATCTCTGCTTTATATATAAAGCGGGGCGAAAGCCTTTTTCGGTATAATCAGGCAAATGCCAGCCGACCGTGAATTTTGTATTCAAGATTATTGATTTTGGTTATAAGGTTCTAAATGTTGGTAAAACAGATTAAAAAGGAAAGGGTATATTTTATTATTTTTTGAGAGGGAAAAGGTATATTTTAGAAAGTGAACAAAAAAGCATGTGTGCAAATAAAATACTCTTATATATATAAACAAATGTAGATCACATATTTTTTAAATGATTATGAATAAAAAATGATTGTATTAATTTTAAATATTTTAATTTATGTAAAAAATAGAAGTTATTAAATCAATTCATGCATTACATGTATGATGCTAAAGCTGAAACCGACGTTATTCTGGTGCTAATGCCCAAACACTAAATACGCAAACAACTGAATTTACATAAAGATTTTGAACGGTGTGCTTGGCCTGCTAGGATAATCCAAATTGTGCAAGTCCTAGTTAGTGAATCAGGTTACGTGGTATACATGGCTTGCATGCCTTAGTATTGTCTTTTGTGTTTTGAGCCGGCTTGCATGCCGTGCATGTGCTGGGGTGTGAGAGTCGGGTTGGAATAGATGATTAAGAATTACTCCATGGTAAACAGATATAAGAACGTTTAGATTACTGAGTACGTGCATTAGTCTAAGTCAGCTAGCTCCTTCCTAGCTGTCGGTCCGCTATGTGCCGATATAAAAAGGCCATGGCATCGTTTTGTAATCACCCAAAAAAGGAGAGGCAATAGAGAAAATCACGAGCCATGTCATGTGCCTCTGGCCAACATCGTGTTGCTATGTTTGTGTGTGTGTTCTGATCTCGATGTTTGTGTGAGTGTCGGTGAGATATCGAGTGCTACAGCTAGTTCGTATACATCGGGACGATTTGCACGTACACGATCAGTTGAACTGTTGTGAGATCGTGTGTTCGATCGCTGGCAAAAGCTAATGTATCAGTGTGTTCTTTTTTTTAGAGGAAAAGGGCTCGAAGCCCCGGCTCCATTTGAATTAACAAACGAAACGCTGCCCCAAAGATCAGACCGAGCCTCACAGGGGCTACAGTCGCTACAAAGAAAGAAAATAAACTAGACTCGATGATACTACAGCCAACCGGCAAGGAAAGAGATCGGAGACGAATAAGTATACATCAAGCAAAACTCAAAAGTGGATCCCCTGATCTCAATCGGCTATACGGTTGCGCAGCATCTCCGATAGCCAGGGTCCGGCCATAGCGGGGATCACTTTTTCCTTGACAGGGCCAGAGCATCGAACCACCCAACTGTCCAGCGTAGCAGCAGTTTTCCTCCACAGCACTTGCATCCCAATCCAGGGAATATGATTGAAACAAATGTCGTTACGATATTTCCATAGAGTCCATAGGACAGCAGAGTGAAGCAAACAATCTGCTGGGTGATTTTTGTTATTTGACCACCATTCAAGCATGTCATCTATGGACATCCCAGAATGCTTATTAGAGATATCCCAAATCACTCTCCATAGCTCTATCGAAATGACACATCCAAAAAATAAGTGTTCAACAGATTCAGATTCACCACAGAAAAGACAAGTAATATCTTCTACATGTTGTCTTTTCTGGAGGTTATCTCTAGTCAATAGTTTATTCTTAGCCATAAGCCAGAGAAAAATCTGAATCCGAAGGGGGACGTTGAATTTCCAGATAATCGGAAGATCCCCAGAGCGCACCCCCCTAAAGTTAATGAAGTTGTATAAGGATTTAACAGTGTAGATACCCTTAGCTTCATAATTCCAGCGAACGGTATCTTCTCTGTCTTCCAATATAATATTATTAATGCAGCTGAATAGATCTTCCCATTCAGCTAACATTTCGCAAGTAAAGCACCTCCTAAAAGTGATTTTAAGATTTGTGCCATCCCAGACTTCACTTATAGGGATATTATATTCATTGGCAATAGCATATAAGTTCCAATACTGGGTAGCCAGGGTGGTATGTCCAATCCACTGGTCTTCCCAGAATCTGACACTCTTACGATTCCCAACAATCCAGGAATAACCTATATTAGCGGCTTTAGCAGCCCAAAGGATCCCTTTCGAAAAAGGAGAAGCACCATTGTTAGTGCAAGCAAAAATATTAGGACTATGAGTACTATATTTGGCATCAATAACTTGCTTCCAGATCTTGCCCTCATCTAAAAAGTATCTCTTAATCCAGGAAGCTAATAAGCAAAGATTCATATCTGCAATATTAGGGATGCCAAGGCCCCCATGTTGCTTTTGAAGGGTCACACTCCCCCAAGCAGCAAGGTGATATTTATGATGGCCCTCATAATCATCCCAGAAACAATGAGCTAGCTGAGAATTAATCAGCTTAATGGCCCATTTAGGGAATTTGATAATTCCCATAAGGTAACTAGGAATAGTGGCCAAGCAGGTTTTCACTAGTGTGAGTCTCTTGCCAGAAGACAGCAATCTACCTCTCCATCCAGCCCCTTTTTTATGATTTTATCAACAGTAGGTTGGAGCTCACATTTTTTTAGTTTTCTATGATGGAGAGGGGCTCCTAAATATTTAATGGGGAACTCACTTAGTTTGCAACCAAGGATTTGAGCAAAAACATTCGCATCATCTCTATCAACATTGATAGGAACCAGGTCACATTTGTGGAAATTGATCCTCATCCCAGATATTTGTTGAAAGCAGGATAGTAGCCATTTAAGGTTCCTAGCATGAGATGGGTTGTTACTCAGGAAAACTAAAATGTCATCAGCATACTACATGCTAATGATGCCAGCTGGATTAGGACTAGGGAAGAGCCCTTCCAGGATATCATTCCTGGAGCCTTTAACAAGAATTCTAGTGAAAACATCTGCTACTAGATTAAAGAGCAGAGGGGAATAAGGGTCCCCTTGTCTAACCCCTTTACCAGCAATAAAGAAATCACTGTTGTTGTTATTGATATTAACTCCAACAGAGCCTTTATGTAATAAAGATTCAACTTTCTTCATCCATTTACTACTAAAACCTCTCTTATGCATCATGTCCAGCAGAAATTCTCTGTTGATCATGTCATAAGCTTTCTCATAATCTAATTTAAACACAAAGCCAGACTGCTTACTGGAGTACATAGAATGAATAATTTCATGAGCTGTGATAATACTCTCAACAATATCTGCCTTTTATGAAGGTTGTCTGGTTCAGAGAAATTAGGTCTTTGCAGATGGGGCCAAACTTATTGGTGGCACATTTAGCAAAGATATTAAAACTACAATTAATCATAGAAAGGGGCCTAAACTTCTCCATTCTGATGGCATCAGCCTCTTTAGGAACTAGAGTTAACAGGGAGAAGTTAAGTCTAAATAGGTCTAGATCACCCCTCTCCCAATCATGAAATAAAGCAAATAGGTCCCCTTTAATAAGGTCCCAAAAATGTTGATAGAAAAAGGAAAGCCATCTGGCCCAGGAGCTCCTTCAGCATAAGAGCCGAAGACAGCATCTTTGATCACTTTTTCAGAGAAGGGGGCATCTAATATGCTGTTATGAGCATCAGAAACCTTCTCCCCATCTTCCCAAAAGTCATCTTTAAGGTTGATGTTAATTTTATTTTGGAAGCCAAATAAATTATGTAGTAGTCAACAGCAACTTTCATAATACCTTCTGTTGGGGATCGTTGCAGAATTTTAAAATTTTCTACGCATCACCAAGATCCATCTATGGAGTTTACTAGCAACGAGGGGAAGGGAGTGCATCTACATACCCTTGTAGATCACGAGCGGAAGCGTTCAAGTGAACGGGGTTGATGGAGTCGTACTCGTCGTGATCCAAATCACCGATGACCGAGCGCCAAATGGACGGCACCTCCGCGTTCAACACACGTACGGAGCAGCGACGTCTCCTCCTTCTTGATCCAGCAAGGGGGAAGGAGAGGTTGATGGAGATCCAGCAACACGACGGCGTGGTGGTGGAAGTAGCGGGGATCCCGGCAGGGCTTCGCCAAGCGCAAGCGGGAGGGAGAGGTGTCACGGGAGGGAGAGGGAGGCGCCAGGGGCTGTGGTCGGCTGCCCTCCCTCCCCCCCACTATTTATAGGGGCCCTGGGGGGCGCCGGCTCCCTGGAGATCCCATCTGAGGGGGGGGCGGCGGCCAAGGGGGTGGCTTGCCCCCCAAGCCAAGTGGGGCGCCCCCCCCCCCCCCACCCCCAGGGTTTCCAACCCTAGGCGCAGGGGAGGCCCATGGGGGGCGCACCAGCCCACCAGTGGCTGGTTCCCCTCCCCACTTCAGCCCATGGGGCCCTCCGGGATAGGTGGCCCCACCCGGTGGACCCCCGGGACCCTTCCGGTGGTCCCGGTACAATACCGATAACCCCCGAAACTTTCCCGGTGGCCGAAACTAGACTTCCTATATATAATTCTTCACCTCCGGACCATTCCGGAACTCCTCGTGACGTCCGGGATCTCATCCGGGACTCCGAACAACTTTCGGGTTTCCGCATACTAATATCTCTACAACCCTAGCGTCACCGAACCTTAAGTGTGTAGACCCTACTGGTTCGGGAGACATGCAGACATGACCGAGACGCCTCTCCGGTCAATAACCAACAGCGGGATCTGGATACCCATGTTGGCTCCCACATGTTCCACGATGATCTCATCGGATGACCCACGATGTCAAGGATTCAATCAATCCCGTATACAATTCCCTTTGTCAATCGGTACGTTACTTGCCCGAGATTCGATCGTCGGTATCCCAATACCTTGTTCAATCTCGTTACCGGCAAGTCACTTTACTCGTACCGTAATGCATGATCCCGTGGCTAACTCCTTAGTCACATTGAGCTCATTATGATGATGCGTTACCGAGTGGGCCCAGAGATACCTCTCCGTCATACGGAGTGACAAATCCCAGTCTCGATCCGTGCCAACTCAACAGACACTTTCGGAGATACCCGTAGTGCACCTTTATAGTCACCCAGTTACGTTGTGACGTTTGGTACACCCAAAGCACTCCTATGGCATCCGGGAGTTGCATGATCTCATGGTCTAAGGAACTAATACTTGACATTGGAAAAACTCTAGCAAACGAACTACACGATCTTTGTGCTATGCTTAGGATTGGGTCTTGTCCATCACATCATTCTCCTAATGATGTGATCCCGTTATCAATGACATCCAATGTCCATAGTCAGGAAACCATGACTATCTGTCGATCAACGAGCTAGTCAACTAGAGGCTCACTAGGGACATGTTGTGGTCTATGTATTCACACATGTATTACGATTTCCGGATAACACAATTATAGCATGAACAATAGACAATTATCATGAACAAGGAAATATAATAATAACCATTTTATTATTGCCTCTAGGGCATATTTCCAACAGTCTCCCACTTGCACTAGAGTCAATAATCTAGTTACATTGTGATGAATCGAACACCCATAGAGTTCTGGTGTTGATCATGTTTTGCTCTAGGGAGAGGTTTAGTCAACGGATCTGCTACATTCAGGTCCGTATGTACTTTAAAAATATCTATGTCTCCATTTTGAACACTTTCACGAATGGAGTTGAAGCGACGCTTGATATGCCTGGTCTTCCTGTGAAACCTGGGCTCCTTGGCAAGGGCAATAGCTCCAGTGTTGTCATAGAAGAGAGTCATCGGGCCCGACGCATTGGGAATCACCCCTAGGTCGGTAATGAACTCCTTCATCCAGATTGCTTCTTGTGCTGCCTCTGAGGCCGCCATGTACTCCGCTTCACATGTAGATCCCGCCAGGACGCTTTGCTTGCAACTGCACCAGCTTACTGCCCCTCCATTCAAAATATACACGTATCCGGTTTGTGACTTCGAGTCATCCAGATCTGTGTCTAAGCTAGCGTCGACGTAACCCTTTACGACGAGCTCTTCGTCACCTCCATAAACGAGAAACATATCCTTAGTCCTCTTCAGGTACTTTAGGATATTCTTGACCGCTGTCCAGTGTTCCATGCCGGGATTACTTT
The DNA here is from genome assembly GCF_002575655.3 of Aegilops tauschii subsp. strangulata. Classification (NCBI taxonomy): domain Eukaryota; kingdom Viridiplantae; phylum Streptophyta; class Magnoliopsida; order Poales; family Poaceae; genus Aegilops; species Aegilops tauschii. The sequence continues at coordinate 486,154,334 of NC_053040.3, forward strand.
GGTACCTTCCTACCAAACTTACGGCAAGGTTTACATCAGGTCTGGTACACAGCATGGCATACATAATAGACCCTATGGCCGAGGCATAGGGGATGACACTCATCTTTTCTCTATCTTCTGCCGTGGTCGGGCATTGAGCCGTGCTCAATTGCACACCTTGCAATACAGGCAAGAACCCCTTCTTGGACTGATCCATATTGAACTTCTTCAATATCTTGTCAAGGTACGTACTCTGTGAAAGACCAATGAGGCGTCTTGATCTATCTCTATAGATCTTGATGCCTAATATATAAGCAGCTTCTCCAAGGTCCTTCATTGAAAAACACTTATTCAAGTAGGCCTTTATACTTTCCAAGAATTTTATATCATTTCCCATCAATAGTATGTCATCCACATATAATAAGAGAAATGCTACAGAGCCCCCACTCACTTTCTTGTAAACACAGGCTTCTCCATAAGTCTGTGTAAACCCAAACGCTTTGATCATCTCATCAAATCGAATGTTCCAACTCCGAGATGCTTGCACCAGCCCATAGATGGAGCGCTGGAGCTTGCATACCTTGTTAGCATTCTTAGGATCGACAAAACCTTCCGGCTGCATCATATACAATTCTTCCTTAAGAAAGCCGTTAAGGAATGCCGTTTTGACGTCCATTTGCCATATCTCATAATCATAGAATGCGGCAATTGCTAACATGATTCGGACGGACTTCAGCTTCGCCACGGGTGAGAAAGTCTCATCGTAGTCAACCCCTTGAACTTGTCGATAACCCTTAGCGTCAAGTCGAGCCTTATAGATGGTCACATTACCATCCGCGGCTGTCTTCTTCTTAAAGATCCATTTATTTTCTATGGCTCGCCGATCATCGGGCAAGTCAGTCAAAGTCCATACTTCGTTTTCATACATGGATCCTATCTCGGATTTCATGGCTTCTAGCCATCTGTCGGAATCCGGGCCCGCCATCGCTTCTTCATAGTTCGAAGGTTCACCGTTGTCTAACAACATGATTTCCAGGACAGGGTTGCCGTACCACTCTGGTGCGGAACGTGTCCTTGTGGACCTACGAAGTTCAGCAGTAACTTGATCCGAAGCTTCATGATCATCATCATTAACTTCCTCCCCAGTCGGTGTAGGCACCACAGGAACATCTTCCCGCGCTACGCTACTTTCCGGTTCGGAAGGGGTGACTATCACCTCATCAAGTTCCACCTTCCTCCCACTCACTTCTTTCGAGAGAAACTCTTTCTCCAGAAAGGACCCATTCTTGGCAACAAAGATCTTGCCTTCGGATCTGAGGTAGAAGGTATACCCAATGGTTTCCTTAGGGTATCCTATGAAGACGCATTTTTCCGACTTGGGTTCGAGCTTTTCAGGTTGAAGTTTCTTGACATAAGCATCGCATCCCCAAACTTTTAGAAACGACAGCTTAGGTTTCTTCCCAAACCATAATTCATACGGTGTCGTCTCAACGGATTTCGACGGAGCCCTATTTAAAGTGAATGCGGCAGTCTCTAAAGCATAGCCCCAAAATGACAGCTGTAGATCGGTAAGAGACATCATAGATCGCACCATATCCAATAGAGTGCGATTGCGACGTTCGGTCACACCATTTCGCTGAGGTGTTCCAGGCGGCGTGAGTTGTGAAACGATTCCACATTTCCTTAAGTGCGTACCAAATTCGTGACTTAAATATTCCCCTCCACGATCTGATCGTAGGAACTTTATTTTCCTGTCACGTTGATTCTCAACCTCACTCTGAAATTCCTTGAACTTTTCAAAGGTCTCAGACTTGTGTTTCATTAGGTAGACATACCCATATCTACTCAAGTCATCAGTGAGAGTGAGAACATAACGATAGCCTCCGCGAGCCTCAACACTCATTGGACCACACACATCGGTATGTATGATTTTCAATAAGTTGGTTGCTCGCTCCATTGTTCCGGAGAACGGAGTCTTGGTCATTTTGCCCATGAGGCATGGTTCGCATGTGTCAAATGATTCATAATCGAGAGACTCTAAAAGTCCATCAGCATGGAGCTTCTTCATGCGCTTGACACCAATGTGACCAAGGCGGCAGTGCCACAAGTATGTGGGACTATCGTTATCAACTTTACATCTTTTGGTATTCACACTATGAATATGTGTAACATCACGTTCGAGATTCATCAAGAATAAACCATTGACCAGCGGGGCATGACCATAAAACATATCTCTCATATAAATAGAACAACCATTATTCTCGGATTTAAATGAGTAGCCATCTTGAATTAAACGAGATCCTGATACAATGTTCATGCTCAAAGCTGGCACTAAATAACAATTATTGAGGTTTAAAACTAATCCCATAGGTAAATGTAGAGGCAGCGTGCCGACGGCGATCACATCGACCTTGGAACCATTCCCGACGCGCATCGTCACCTCGTCCTTCGTCAGTCTCCGCTTATTCCGCAGTTCCTGTTTTGAGTTACAAATGTGAGCAACCGCACCGGTATCAAATACCCAGGAGCTACTACGAGTACTGGTAAGGTACACATCAATTACATGTATATCACATATACCTTTGGTGTTGCCGGCCTTCTTGTCCGCTAAGTATTTGGGGCAGTTCCGCTTCCAGTGACCACTTCCCTTGCAATAAAAGCACTCAGTCTCAGGCTTGGGTCCATTCTTTGACTTCTTCCCGGCAACTGGCTTACCGGGCGCGGCAACTCCCTTGCCGTCCTTCTTGAAGTTCTTCTTACCCTTGCCTTTCTTGAACTTAGTGGTTTTATTCACCATCAACACTTGATGTTCCTTTTTGATCTCCACCTCCGCTGATTTCAGCATTAAATATACCTCAGGAATGGTCTTTTCCATCCCCTGCATATTGAAGTTCATCACAAAGCTCTTGTAGCTTGGTGGAAGCGACTGAAGGATTCTGTCAATGACCGCGTCATCCGGGAGATTAACTCCCAACTGAGACAAGCGGTTGTGTAACCCAGACATTCTGAGTATGTGCTCACTGACAGAACTATTTTCCTCCATTTTACAACTGAAGAACTTGTCGGAGACTTCATATCTCTCGACCCGGGCATGAGCTTGGAAAACCATTTTCAGCTCTTCGAACATCTCATATGCTCCATGCTTCTCAAAACGCTTTTGCAGCCCCGGTTCTAAGCTGTAAAGCATGCCGCACTGAACGAGGGAGTAATCATCAGCACGTGATTGCCAAGCGTTCATAACATCTTGGTTCTCTGGGATGGGTGCTTCACCTAGCGGTGCTTCTAGGACATAATCTTTCTTGGCAGCTATGAGGATGATCCTCAGGTTCCGGACCCAGTCCGTATAGTTGCTGCCATCATCTTTCAGCTTGGTTTTCTCTAGGAACGCGTTGAAGTTGAGGGCAACGTGGGCCATTTGATCTACAAGACATATTGTAAAGATTTTAGACTAAGTTCATGATAATTAAGTTCATCTAATCAAATTATTCAACGAACTCCCACTCAGATAGACATCCCTCTAGTCATCTAAGTGAAACATGATCCGAGTTAACTAGGTCGTGTCCGATCATCACGTGAGACGGACTAGTCAAGATCGGTGAACATCTTCATGTTGATCGTATCTTCTATACAACTCATGCTCGACCTTTCGGTCTTCCGTGTTCCGAGGCCATGTCTGTACATGCTAGGCTCGTCAAGTCAACCTAAGTGTATTGCGTGTGTTCCGAGGCCATGTCTGTACATGCTAGGCTTGTCAACACCCGTTGTATGCGAACGTTAGAATCTATCACACCCGATCATCACGTGGTGCTTCGAAACAACGAACCTTCGCAACGGTGCACAGTTAGGGGGAACACTTTCTTGAAATTATTATAAGGGGTCATCTTACTTACTACCGTCGTTCTAAGCAAATAAGATGTAAAACATGATAAACATCACATGCAATCAAATAGTGACATGATATGGCCATTATCATTTTGCTCCTTTGATCTCCATCTTCGGGGCGCCATGATCATCTTCGTCACCGGCATGACACCATGATCTCCATCATCATGATCTCCATCATTGTGTCTTCATGAAGTTGTCACGCCAACGATTACTTCTACTTCTATGGCTAACGCGTTTAGCAATAAAGTAAAGTAATTTACATGGCGTTATTCAATGACATCTACGCCCACAACTGCTTTGTGTTCTACTCGTGCATAGTAACTACGCATAGGCCTGGCTCATGATGCCACTGTTGGGGATCGTTGCAGAATTTTAAAATTTTCTACGCATCACCAAGATCCATCTATGGAGTTTACTAGCAACGAGGGGAAGGGAGTGCATCTACATACCCTTGTAGATCGCGAGCGGAAGCGTTCAAGTGAACGGGGTTGATGGAGTCGTACTCGTCGTGATCCAAATCACCGATGACCGAGCGCCGAACGGACGGCACCTCCGCGTTCAACACACGTACGGAGCAGCGACGTCTCCTCCTTCTTGATCCAGCAAGGGGGAAGGAGAGGTTGATGGAGATCCAGCAACACGACGGCGTGGTGGTGGAAGTAGCGGGGATCCCGGCAGGGCTTCGCCAAGCGCAAGCGGGAGGGAGAGGTGTCACGGGAGGGAGAGGGAGGCGCCAGGGGCTGTGGTCGGCTGCCCTCCCTCCCCCCCACTATTTATAGGGGCCCTGGGGGGGCGCCGGCTCCCTGGAGATCCCATCTGAGGGGGGGGCGGCGGCCAAGGGGGTGGCTTGCCCCCCAAGCCAAGTGGGGCGCCCCCCCCCCCACCCCCAGGGTTTCCAACCCTAGGCGCAGGGGAGGCCCATGGGGGGCGCACCAGCCCACCAGTGGCTGGTTCCCCTCCCCACTTCAGCCCATGGGGCCCTCCGGGATAGGTGGCCCCACCCGGTGGACCCCCGGGACCCTTCCGGTGGTCCCGGTACAATACTGATAAACCCCGAAACTTTTCCGGTGGCCGAAACTGGACTTCCTATATATAATTCTTCACCTCCGGACCATTCCGGAACTCCTCGTGACGTCCGGGATCTCATCCGGGACTCTGAACAACTTTCGGGTTTCCGCATACTAATCTCTCTACAACCCTAGCGTCACCGAACCTTAAGTGTGTAGACCCTACGGGTTCGGGAGACATGCAGACATGACCGAGACGCCTCTCCGGTCAATAACCAACAGCGGGATCTGGATACCCATGTTGGCTCCCACATGTTCCACGATGATCTCATCGGATGAACCACGATGTCGAGGATTCAATCAATCCCGTATACAATTCCCTTTGTCAATCGGTACGTTACTTGCCCGAGATTCGATCATCGGTATCCCAATACCTTGTTCAATCTCGTTACCGGCAAGTCACTGTACTCGTACCGTAATGCATGATCCCGTGGCTAACTCCTTAGTCACATTGAGCTCATTATGATGATGCGTTACCGAGTGGGCCCAGAGATACCTCTCCGTCATACGGAGTGACAAATCCCAGTCTCGGTCCGTGCCAACTCAACGGACACTTTCGGAGATACCCGTAGTGCACCTTTATAGTCACCCAGTTAAGTTGTGACGTTTGGTACACCCAAAGCACTCCTATGGCATCCGGGAGTTGCACGATCTCATGGTCTAAGGAACTGATACTTGACATTGGAAAAACTCTAGCAAACGAACTACACGATCTTTGTGCTATGCTTAGGATTGGGTCTTGTCCATCACATCATTCTCCTAATGATGTGATCCCGTTATCAATGACATCCAATGTCCATAGTCAGGAAACCATGACTATCTGTCGATCAACGAGCTAGTCAACTAGAGGCTCACTAGGGACATGTTGTGGTCTATGTATTCACACATGTATTACGATTTCCGGATAACACAATTATAGCATGAACAATAGACAATTATCATGAACAAGGAAATATAATAATAACCATTTTATTATTGCCTCTAGGGCATATTTCCAACACCTTCAGGATCAGTTACAGTACCTGCATCTCCTTCCGGCATCATGATCTGTTTCTTCCTCCTCTTTTGATTAGCTATAGCTTTAAAGTAGCCAACATTTAGGTCTCCTTCAAGTATGTCTCTCTCTCTGGATCTCTGCCTGGCATTGATTTCTTCTTTCGTCCAGATATCCTCCAAGTCACCTGCAAATTTTTAATTCTTCTGTCAGTGTGTTCTCGAGCGATATTTGGAGCCAAAAAGAAGAGAAGGGGTGTTTTGTGCGTGGGGGGGGGGCATTGCCCCCTCCCCTCGATTTACATGAGTCTGACGGTGTCGATATATTGGAAAATGGCGATGAAGTTGCTGCCAAACGGCTTACCGATGATTCTGGACAAGGTATCGGGTGGCTTAGAAATGAAGTAAATTTAATTGCCAAATTGTAGCACCTCTTTTCATGTATGAATACTTACCTCTACCTGACAAGAGCTTGGATGCCTTCATTTTTTGGTATGTTCTGATCATTTATCACTTGAATTTCTTAGATTGGCAAATGATATTATTTATAACCAACTCATGCTTTTGACATTTGAAGATGCTACAAGAAAATCTTTACTGGAATGGAAAACCAAGTTTACAATAACGAAGTGAGTCGTGAGAGGACGTCCGTTTCTCCACCAACATTCAAGTGTAAACATAGTTCATAGATAGAGATCTCAAAACACGAAACGTTGGATTTTGAATGCTATGCTAGCAGTGTATTCTTGAGGGATATTTGGAGCCACCAAGAAGAAGCGGGGCATATGCCCCCTCCCCTTGATTAACATGAGTCCTGCTCATTATTGACCAAGTGAGTGATGACAAAAACATGTTGATTTGTGGCTCTCCAAGAAAGAAATAAGGCATCCAAAAAAATAACGAACGAAGTAAATCGAGAAGAGGCTGACCACCGACGAAAACCTATTGCCATTTATCAGTTTAATCTAAGAATAGACGCAAATTCGCCTCAAGCGCTTCTACTAATACATTTTTTTAATAGCATCTGGAAAAGATGCACCTTTATGCTATACAAATTTTAAATTTAATAATAGAAAGTATTTTAGTATAGCATAAGGAACCTTTCGTGTATTTTAAAATATAAATTCATATAGTCATGTCAATATACGAATTATTTGAAAAATATATTCATATACTTAGAAAATCTATACTTTTTTTAGAAAATGTCCATGAATGTCAAAATAAATGTACATATACCATGTATTTTGTTAAATAACTTTAAGAAATTAGGGCATGCACGAAAGAAAAGGATGACCAGGTTTTAATATTAAATATATACGGGAAAATCCTGACAAAAAAACAGCAAACTAATAAAAACACAAGTAAAAAAACAATTGAATGGGGGCCATACCAGTGACCGGCCCATCTATGAGTGCACACATGCCTTGTTCTTTTCTTAGGGTGCTGAACTTCCGCCTTGTTGCGAGACACAAGATCATGTCGCCTATAGTGAGCCAATAGTCGACTGGCCTAATAACCATGTGTTTCTCATGTTGACGCCATGCCTACGCCATGTATGTAAGTCTTTCTTTTTCTTTTGTTTATATTTAAAAAACTAAATGCACATGTTACAAAAAAAATAATGTAGTTAATAATATTTGACATTTCAAAAATGTTCGCGCATTTCAAAAATATATACATAACAATCTAAAAAATGTATACAATGTAAAACAATGTACATGTAATTCAATAAACACATTTCATACGATTCAAAAAATTATGTTACAATTAAAAAAAATCACACATTTCAAAATATGTTTGTGACATTTGAAAATATACAATGTAAAAAATGTTTAAGCAGTTTTAAAAAATGTTGCATACCATTCAAAAAATGTTTCAACGTATGTTTGAGAAACCTTCAACATGTATTTAAAAACATGTTCTCAACCTGTATTTGAACAATATTAATTATGTTTTGAAATAAAAAAAATCAAATGCATATAAAAAAATGTTTTAGATGTATATGAAAAATGTACAATGTGTGTGAAAGAAATAGACTTCAAAACATATGTGTAAATGTTAATCATGTCTTTGAAAAGTGTTAAACATGCATAAAAAATGTTCCTGTTGTATACAAAAAATGTACAATGTGTATGGAAAAATAGACATGTGTTGAAAAATAGAAAAAAACTGAGAAATACTAAAGAAAACCAAAGGAAAAACAAAGAAGATGCAAAAAAGACAAAAAGGAAATGGGAAAGAAAGGAAAACTAGATAAAAAAATTAAAATAGTGGAAAACCTGGCAAAAAACACATAAGGGAAAAAAAATACTCGCGGGCAGCTACAGTGTTGGGCCGGCTCAATAGGCGCCGCGCTGTTGGCGATTCCAAATAGAAATTAATACGAGTGAAACATAGCTCTCGCGTTCCGCCATTCCCTAAAAAGTGATGGCTTTTCCAATGTTTTAATTTCCAAACAAAGTTTTTCTTCCCCACCAATTAAAACCCATGGGTACTACATGTAGTCTTAGTTCCAACGACCAAGCATCATTATTTTGGTGAAGTTTTCCCATAAACAAGGTTCCAATTTTAATAAGGGTTAATCTCAGAAAGAACTTAAGCAATATGGTAAGCAGCAACGGCCAAACAGGCTCTCAAGCCGAAATGATGGTGGAGGCGCCACAAGCACAATTTCCAAGGCACCTGTTTCATCATATATATTCCATCTCACTTGTCTTCTTTTCTCCAAGCTTTTTCTGCTTGGAACAAACTATACTAGTGTTGTTTTTATTATCATCCTCTCCAATTGCAAGCCATGTTGGAAAGGCCTCTTCCCTCTTCTTTTGGTCCAAGACTGAACCAAAAGCAGCAGCACACTCACAGAGAAAGCAGCTCTAATTTCATTTTCCCATTAGTTGTTTGTGGCTTGGGATTAGTGCTAAAGCTGTCTGTGATTAGTGGGGCCTAATCACCCTCAAGTGCCATAATAAGCCTGCCTTTTGTGCTCAGCCTTGTTTGACCAAATGACTAGCTTCTTGACCAGCTGAGTCCAAACATATTCTACAACTTATATTCCCTATTGTTTGATGCTAGTAGCCAGCAGCAGTGCTTACAAAACACAAAGTGACAAAAGCAAACAAAACTAATGAAATTTGGCTTCAACTTTAAGAGACAGTCCCATCACATTCTTCATTTTTTGTGTTCCTCGTCCATTGACTAATACAAACTGTGTAAAGGGAAGAAGAGAACACACCAGAAGCTCTTCTTAACCTCTCTCCTTCAGGCTTTGCAAAAACAGATGTTGCCCCTGCTTTGAATTACTGCTAATTGGAGTTACCTGTACACATCCAGACACTGACAAGGACAAAAACTTGAGCTAGTGCTAATTAGGGCCACCTAATCACCCGGTGGCTAGGCACCCTAGGGCCACCTAACCATGTGCATGTGAAGATCATCATCTTGTACCGACCCACATTAATCACGCGTTAAATCTACGGCTTTGCGCCGATCGATGAGGGGGGCGGATCGCAAAAGTCACTGCCCTATGCAGATTGTTAACTCGGCTATGCCTGAGCTTGCTTCCATTGTAGGTGTCCAAGCAGCTTAGCAGACTCCAGATTTTTTAGCAACCTCCGCCCCTGAATCAAGTAAAAAATGAACTCATGTGCAGCTTCTTGCTTGCTTGATTGCGTACAGCAGCTTTTGATGACCTGAAACAGTAGTTTGCTGCTGCTCATTGGCTATACATTTTGGCTCTTAGTTACTGACCTGCACTCGTACTAGTTTAATTAGCCCTATTGTAATGGATTCAGTGAACATGTGTAGATGAAATAATTTGCAGAGTCCCAAGATAGTAGCCTGTCCTCCAAAACCTACACCAATAGTAGCACTGTTCTTATCTGCAGACTAATTAAACTAAAGGATCATTGTGTCAGCAGTAGTATTTGGCATATATGTCTATCTTTCTCAATTATTGTCAGTAGAATGTCCAACCATTCAATTTGAATTGTACTATATACATTTCTTTAGTATCATCGCTCAATTGGAGTGCTAGAGTTCTTAATTTTTATCTGGGATGTGGCACCAAAATTGTACTGGTGCTAATAGGAGTAAGTTATTTAATTACTTTAGCGGTTAACTTGGTCAATCATCTGCCGCAGTCAACTCTACCAGGAAATTAATCAACCGTTGGGATCAGTGATTTCACCGTGTCTCTGTTTGTGTGCATGAGCGACTAAGGTCAACACTTTTGTAGAACATCACAAACTCCGGTGAATGGAACCAAAAGTAAACGCGTTGCTGAGCGGCTGGGCAGTTCATACATGTACTTGATCAGGGGGACAGTCTTTGCGCTTGGCATGAAAAACTAGGATTATTAGCAGCAGCCTATGAGTTTATACTACTAGTGTATATAAGCCTAGCTATGAATGTATACAAGTGATTTTAGGGTCTCTAGAGAGGGAAACTTGGTGGCAACTCAAAGTTGCGTGCTAGTACTAGTAACTTCTCCTTGAATTTTTGTGGTGCATTGTCAAACTTTGGAGTAAATTATTTCCAACACAAATCAAACCCAAGCAGTTTTCAAGCTTGTGCTGATACTGACAGTTTTAGACAAGCTGGGGTACAGTACAGGCACAGCAGAGGGACATTGCAGAAATGGAACTTGTAAACAATCTTCAGACCCTTCCTTGAACTTTTGGGATGCACCATCATATCATACTTCTAAATTATATCCAGCACAAATAAAATAAAATGATAGCGTCAGACAGTAGAGAGTTGTGTTTCATCCTGCTGGTCTGCAACTGCAAGATTTACATATTTTACTCCATGATTCATACTGAACTTTATTTCGTGTGTTTTGTTGTAGCCTAATCGCCTAATTTTTTTTCCACATGATTGGGTTCACTAAGCCATGCATCAGCAAGATTACATATACCTTTTTCAGTGATGTGACTATCAGGACTTGCAATATATATAAGCTGCTTATATAGAAGTGGTAATCATGCATCAATTCACCACACTATCTTCTGCCAAGAATTGCGATATATGAGCTGCTTATATAGAAGCGGTAATCATCATTCATCAACTGAGCCACTCATGCAGGGCTTGCGCCTCCTCTAATACTTATATAGATATATAATATGTAGTACAATAGTAACTTGTAGGATCAGAATTAACACTGATAAAAAGTTCAGTACAGGTTAATCAATTCCCTCTTGCGTTCTTCTAGCTCGATCTGGCGCCGCCTAAACGATTCCATCAGCTAGCAGCACTCTGATCGTTGATGAGGTTGTTGGAAGCATGCAAAATGCATGGTTTGATCTTGATCATGATATTCTTCTTCTACAGGGAGTAGTTGGAGCTTCGCATCATGGCCTGAGCCAGGTACTGGAGGTCCCCGGCGCCGCCGCCACCGCCCTCCACCTTGCCGCCGCAATGCTGCTGCAGCATGGACACGTCCCCACCCATGAGCTCTGGCAGAAGCGCTCCGCCGGTGGCGAAGCTGCCGCTATTGACCTCCTGCTGCCGGAGCAGGGAGGCGATGCTGCTGCTGGTGCTGTCCGGCCACTGGTGGCTCACCGGCGAGGTGGTGCTCTGGACGCCGCACGCGATCTGCGCCCTGGCCTGCATCAGCTGCGCCTGCAGGATCGCGACCTGTAACAAAAGAGAAATCCTCAGCTTGCGTCCATGGCGGCCAGATGATTGGTCGATCGAAGACGAAGGAGTGATCGGCAAGGAAGAAGATGGAAGAAGAAGAAGAAGAAGAAGAAGAAGAATGGGACGAGACGACGGACCTGCTGCTGGAGGGCGAAGATCTGGGCGACGCAGCCGTAGACGGGGTCACGGAGGCGGGACTGGGCCTCGTAGGTGATGGTGACGACGGCCTCGCAGCGGTCGGCCAGGGGCAGGTGCGCGAGCAGCTTGGCGGCGTTGCTGGCGCCGAAGACCTTGTGGATGGCCGCGAAGCGCGCCGCGCCCTGGTCGGAGCTGAAGTAGGGCGCGAAGACGCACTCCGCCACGCACCGCCGCCGCAGGAACTTGCACGCCCCGCACGGCGACCCCGCCACTCCCGCCGCAACACCACCAGCAGCAGCAGCAGCCGCCGCAGCCATCGATTGTTCCTAGCGCCGACGGAGCTTGTCGATCGAGGACGACGTGCCTTGCCCTTGCTAGCTAGCTAGCTGCTACTTGGTTCGCCGGCCGGTACCGGTGCAAGTCGAGGTTGGACTGGTATTTATAGAGGGGAGCTAGGGAGCGTGGCTGATGGGATGGGCCGGTGGCGCAGGAGGTGAAGTGGAGGAAGAAGATTAGGAGAAGGTGGTGGAGAGGAGAGACAAGTAGGGCAGCGTTTGTCCGGTTTGAGGGGAGCAAACGTGTAAGTGCTGTGTTGAATACAAGGGCCCGGCCGGCTTCTTTTACCATAATTTACAATTTACAACTAATTAATAAGCACTAAAAAAATGCGAATGTGCATGGCGCTGCTCAACTGGGCGGGCATGTGGGTCTCGACGATGAAGTGCAAGCGCAATGCGTGCGTGCATGGGAAATGAGAATGCTTCTCATCTCGTCCCATCTTTGTTTGTTTGTCACGCACATTCCGGTACAGGTCGCAGGAGATGAGACGCTGAAACGTACGTACAAAGGGATCAATCAGCCAGGTCAACATCCCGTCTGAAAAATGAATGAATTGAGAAAAAACCAGGTGAGTACGTGCACTGGCTGGGCATAGACAGATGGATAAAGAATGCATTTCCCGCCGAATGGCCGCGCTTTAGTTTGCACGGTCGACGACCGCCACCTGAATCCATGCCCCGTGGATTTATCCCGGCGTGCGTACGTGCGTGCATACAAATACTGCTACGTACAATAGTGACACCGCTCCTCCCACTGTCCACAACATATTTTTTCTTCCAATCAGTATATAGCACTTGCAGTAAGAAATAGTGGCAGTGAGGCTGATATTAACTGTGCAAACCGTGCCAAGGTAGAGATGCTTCTTTTTCAGCTGTGCCAAAGTGCTTTTACTAATGTAGTATAAATGAAATGTCGAGGGCGAGAGAGTGAAGAATAGCACCGCCTCTGCAGGCCGTGCCATTTGTAAAAGCATTGGAGTCGAATGAAATACCTGCTACGGTTTCAGTCTCAAGATTTTGAGGCCGACCGGCCGTCTCGTTTTCTGCCCTCTATCTGGTCTCCTCCTCTCCTCTCCTCCCCCTGGTCAGCTTCCCTGAGACCGAGACGCTGACGATTTCAGAATAACAAGCATTTATCCATCATCACCACACACCAGCAGCAACCCAGAACCCAAACCCCAGCCGCATTCACACCTGCACACCAGCGTTGCACGCACGCACCACACGCACGGGCACCCAAGAAATCTGTGGACAGTGCTGCGATTCAGATGATATCACAGGAATGGGCGCACACACACACACACACACGAATGCGACTATGAAAACTATAAACCGCACGCTCGCCGTTTGCATCATCTTCGTCAGACACGCACAACCTACAAACAAGTCCAATCAACGACTCAGGTGAAGTGAACGCCGTCCCCTGAACCGGAGGACACCATCATTCAGGCTACATGCACCGGGGAGCGGCGGAACCGTCGTTTTCCGTCACTCCTATCTGCGTGACGTCAATCGCGATGGCCATCGGACGGCACGTAGTATACGGTGGGTGCGGCCGGGTGTGCCGACTTGCTTTAGCCGAGCCACTGCGTGGCGCGGCGGTCGCCAGCGCCGCCGACGGCGCGCCGGATGCTGATCTTCTCGTGGGAGTACTTCTCCTGGAGGCGCTCGAAGGCGTTCACGTCCAGCTTCCCGCTCGCCGACTTGCCGTGCTTGCGCCGGATCTGCTGCTCCTTGATCGAGTTCCACAGCTTCTCCACTGCCTCCCGCTGCCGGGCCGTGAACCGCCCCACGCTGTCGTACGCGTGCCGCCCCAGGATGTCGATGGTCGTCTGCGTCCTGACAAAACCAAAGCCAACCCAGAGAGGGCTGAATTTAAGAACAGCAGACAAAATGTGTGCCATGCATATATACATGGGGCGTGCACACGTCTGTCAGAGGACTCACCAGGGTATCCTGTAGCGCCGAGCAGCCATCTCGAGACACTTCAGTAGGGCTTCACGCCGTGACCTCAGAAGTCTTCTGGACTCCTCCTCGTCCGCCTGTCTGTTCAGGGCCTCAGCCGCCTTCTCAGACTTCTTTGGCTTGTGCTCGAGGAGATCATCTAGACCGAAAGGATCAGAGGATTCTTCCCCCGAGTTGGACGCTGCAGCGTGTGCGTTGCTATCAGCTGCCTTATTCTCTGTGGTGCCAGATTGGCTTTCAGCAAGTGCCGCGAGTGCTGTTGCTTCATCGTTATCATCGTCCACTGTTACCACTGGCAGGGCTGAGATGGCATCTTTGATCTTCCCTACAGCCTTTGAGAACTGCAGAATAAAACACACAATTACACTACTGTAAAACACACAAGCCAGTATTGAACAATGCATTCTGGTAATGACATTTCTCAAGGGACATGGAGATGGAGGTAGCTACAGCAGCCGTAGCATGCAGGTAGGTACAAATTTTGATAACCCCTCTGATCCATATTACTTGTTTCTGCTTTAGTACAACTTTATACATTACAAGTGATCGGAGGGAGTACTTGAGTTGAGAAAATAAGCAACAACAGCGTTTCACCACAGTACACTTACCACAAAACTGTCGTCGGTACAGAGATCATTAGCCACCACCGCATGAAGCATCCATACATCAAACTGATTTTTCTGCTGTTCGTTGAAACACTGCACATCAACCAGAAAGTTGTAAGTACATGAAAGAATGGCTTACCAGAACTGCACAGAAAGGAAGGAAACTATGATTTTGTCAACTACTCCATATGGATCTGAGGGAGTAGTATTTATTTTAAAAACAGTAGAAACATCACCTCTGTTACACCCTCAGCAGCATTAAACAATGCCTGGTAATCTGCGTGCACAGAAGGCTCATTACAAGCTCCAGGTGAAGACATTGCAGCCTCTAACAGACCAAAGAATTGCCCGATTGTCTCTGGCTTGACACTTCCAGCCTCAATAAGCTGTAGAGCTAGCTTTGATGCCTTGCTGAATTTTGAAGGATTCCCTATGTGTGAAGTTATCTTCTGCATAGCCTCAATGATTTGCATTTCTGATGCATCAACAGTAGTTCTGAAGCGAAGGCGCTTCTCAGGAACTGAAAGCAAAACATTGATCTTAGAACATGACTTTGTGGCAATAAAAGAACTACGTTATTGCTACAAGAGCTCAAAGAGCAAATAACTTAAGAGAAAGGTTACATAGAAATTATCAGGAAAACATGTGGAGAACAGCTGGATGAATCAGAACCTTCAGACAAATGGAGATAATAATAAGTAGTCGCACAGGACCAATATTCTTGCAATAGGCATACAGCAAGACATTCAGTGCTACCACTGTTGGCATAACTGTGATGTAAGACCAGATTACAAGAAAGCAGAGTCACTTATGGATTATGGTTTCACCTTTTGAGTTAAGAGTAATGGTAACACAAGTTGGTAAGGTCACTGGTCAGAAATCTCATCAGATTGCACAAATACATTCAACACTAAATAACATAGTAAAAACGAACATTTACTAGATAGGTCTAGCAAACAATGAGCAGAAAAATCAAGTGAACAACGTTCGTACTTGGCACATGCCATTAATTTGACTAGGATGCAATATAGTCCCCATTGAGCTACTTCATGATGATAGCAAGTTCTGGAGACAAGCTAAAAAATGCTGAATCAAGCTGAAAAGGCATTCAGTTTCGGGCCTCTACAACTCATCAAAAACCAGGTTCAGATTCAGAACTTCGTTGCGACTGAAATAATAAAGCATCTTCTATATGCCAGCGCGTGTTACATTTCACGTTTGTCTCCACTGTCAAAATAGGCTGTTCTAGCTGCTGCAGTGACTGATCCCTACGGTTGTTAATTATTATCATGGCAAAACAAGCTACAACCACTTAAGTTTGCCATGATCTCTATCTGTTCCTAGTCTAGTTCGGCAACAGGTTCTAGCAATTTGCTCAAGTAAGCTGTTCTAGCTGGTGCAGTAACTAATCTGAAGCCATCGGATCCAAATGCATTTTTTCCTTGCATTCTGGGATAAGGGAAACAGGAAACCCTAATCCCGACCAAGAAATCCCCTCCTGTTCACCAAATCCACATCTTGATCTCAACACGAAGTTGTTTGATAACGCCATTACCGAGCTCCGGTCGACCGCACACGGCGTCCAACTCTAGGTAACACTGCCACACAAGACAAATCGGCGCTAAAATCTACAGCACACCGGTGGCTTAATCTGAAATCCAACCACGCCTAGCAGGGTATCCAACTCCCGAGCAGCAGCAGCAGCAGGAAGCAATTGGAAAGGTGGGGAATCGGCGGGGTAGAGCGCTCACCGCGGCCTTCGGCGGCGACATCGGCGGGAGCGACGCTGGCGGCGGCGGCGGGTGAGGAGGAGGAGGTGGCGGCCGAGGAGGGGGAGGGCTTGTCCCGCTTGAGGGCGCTCTTCAGCGCGGAGGGCCTCGGTGCCGGAGCCGCCGGCGGGGGAGGCGGAGGTGCGGGGGAGGCCGCGCGGTCCTCGCCGGCGGGCGCCGCTGGCGGAGGCAAGCCTTCGAAGAGGTCGTCGGACGCCATGGATATTTTTTTTCCTCTCTCGGAGGTGCTCGGTCGTTTTGATTCTTCTGCTTTTGTTTGGGCTGTGAACCTAACAGTAAACAGACAAATAAAGCACGTTTGGGCTGGATTTGATCCCACAGGCCTTTGATATATTCCCAAAAAATACATGTCTTTCACACACACACACACAAAAACATGTCTTACCCCTAAAAAAATATCTTTGTCTTAAAAAAACATATCTTTGCTAAAAAAGAGGAAAAAAAAACATGTCTTAAGGTGTACGGGGCATCTTCAGCTGCCATAAAGCGAGACACAAAACAAAGCAAAGAAGATTAAATTGTTCATGGAATCAAGGTCATAATTATTTACATAATACTCCAATGCCACCAATGCCACCTATAAGTGATAAAAAAATGTTCCACACAGGGAAATCCCCCACCTGGACCGGCCCATGCAGTAGGGACCTCCTATACTATGCTCTGCACGCTGCGAGAAGACACAGTTCGCCCATTTGGGCCGGCCTGTTTTTTTTCTTTTCTGTTTTGTTATTTTCTACCTTAAATAATTTGGGACTTCAAAAATTCTGAAAATTTAAAAAATGAAAATTTTGAAATAAAATATTTAAGAAATCATAAAATGTGTGTAGATTCAAAAAATGTTTGTGATTTTATAAAAAAGTTTGTTTATTCAAAAAATGTTTGAAATTTTGAAAACAAATGTTCGGAAAATCAAAAAATGTTTATGGTTTTTTAAAAAGTTCGTGTCTTAAAGAATGTTAATGAAATTGAACAAAATTTCGTCAATTAAAAAATGTTCGCGAATAGAAAAATATCCCAAAATTTCATAAACCGTTCGTGACTTACAAAATAGTTTACTCATTCAAGATGTTGATTGATTCAAAATATGATCATGCATTTCAAAAAATGTTTGGTAAATCAAAAAAATGTTTGTGGATTTCAAAAATTGATCCACCAATTTCCAAAAAAATGTTCACTTATTCAAGAAAATTGTTTAAAAGAATGTTCCGAATTTTTAAAAATGTTTGCAAATAGTATAAAATGTTCTTGAATTTAGAAAATGTTCGAAATTTTATAAAAGTGTTCGCGAATTTGAAAATGTTCACGATTTCAAATGTGTGCACAAGTTTACAAAAGTGTTCATGATTTTCATGAAATTGAGAGTGATAGTATCTCTCGGTGATGCAGCAAAATGTGGTCTTGCCATTGGAGATTTTGATTTTTTTTCCACCCGTTGCAACGCACAGGCTAATAAAGGGACTACTGTTTCTACTCGTCCATTGCAATTTTGATAGAAAACTCCCAGCTATTTTTCAAAATAGCTTGCGGTCCTGTTTCAAGTGAGATAAAATTATTCGCTATTTTTTAGAAACCCCCCTGTTCTTTTAGTTAATCAACTAGGGTTCTATTTTAAGTCAGAAAAATCATGAATTTTCCAAAAAAAAACTATTCTTTTAGTTAATCAACCCGCGGTTTTATTTTAAGTGAGTTTAAAGGTAAAATATTCGTATCTTCTAAACACCAACTTCAATTTTGATGTGTTATATATGAAATTTGATTAGAGAATGTGTAGAATCTGAATACAATGTTGTTTTTATTCCCGTTATACATTTTTTAAATGCTACTTAGGGTCATAAGGTTTGCAAATGAACACCTCAGCAAAACCATATTGAAGACAAAATAAACCAATAATAACAATGCATTCACGCCTAATCAAAATTTCGCAAGGGAAAACAAATTTCTTATGTTATGCCAAGAGAAAGAAACCTTTGGATTGAGCATGTTCAAACGGTTTGTGTGAGTACTAAAGCCACCGTCGGTGAGGTTGGAAGGAGGATAAGCGGCAACATAGATGGAATGCCATGTTGAAATAAAAGACGTGTACTTGTTGAGGTCTTCAGTGATGATTATTGGGTTAGGGATGTGAGGTATTCTTTTTCTCCCATTGCAACACATGGGCTCTTTTGCTACTGTACTCTAATGTAGATATATTGAGTAAATATAGTGTGGGGTCAGGGGGGGGGGGATTCCCTCCTAATGTACAAGTATTGAATAAATAGGATACACAAGTGCTTGCATGCACCAATGTCGTCTGGGATCATGTCCGAGAATTAGTTGACAGCCAACGAGACCATCTCAAGGTCAGTCATTGTGGTGATAATGTCAATTGTTCCCGAGAGTTTCTGCATGCCGTTGATCAGGCTGGAGAGGTAGTTGTATGGCAACTCGAGAATATGGAGGCCTTTCATCGATCCCATGAACTCTGGTATGCTCCGGATGAGGTTGCAACCGGTAAGAACAAGCATTTGCAGTCTCTGAACCGATGAAGCCAAGTCAACGGGTAGCGTCCAGCCTCCGGATGATGTGTTCATTATATTGTTCCAGAGGGAGATGAGGACGACGTTTTGCACGCATCTAGAGAAGTATTGGTGCAGTTGAGTTGATAACATATTTTGTGTTAGTTCAATTAATGTTGGTGTTACATTTTGCAAAATATTTTGAGGTAACATATTTTTGTATGCATATGCATTGCACCTTATTTTTAATTAGTCAATGCAAGGGGAAATTTCTCTGATTCCAATGTGCTAGGAAAAGGAGGTTTTTTTTAAATACTATAAAGGCATTACTAAAAAAATGGTGTTGAAATTACTATCAACAGGCTTAGTGATAATTCTAGACAAGGTAACGAGTAGCTTAGAAATGGGTTAGTTTAATTGCCAAAATGTAGGACTATAATCTAGTTAGAATTCTCAGTCATTGCATTCATGAAGAGGAGAGGCTCCTCATATCTGAATACTTACCTAACAATAGCTTGGATGCCTTCGTTTTTATATGTTGTTATCGCTTGAATTACTAGATTGGAAATTGATTTTTTTATAACTAACTTGTGGTTATTGGCATTTGAAGATTATACAACAAAATCATTTTCTTGATCAGTTGACAATATCAATATAATGAAGGAGATCACCAGAGTATTTTTGTATCTCCACCAAGATACACATGTAGTGCTAGTTCGGAAATGAAGGACCTAGTACAGACAAGCGGGACATGCGGTGGAGTATAATTGAGCATGGAGATTTCAACAACACTTTGAAGCCACCATGATGACAAATGAAGATATGAACGAAATATACAAGATACCATTTTACAATTTCTTTCTTCGCCATATATTGGGTATTGTGCCACCTCAATTTTGGGCCAGGCGTATGCCATTTTGGAAACTCCCTTTGGTTTTCTAAATCTTGACCATATGTTTTCTTTATTGTTTTAGTAACATAATAATTGGGTTTGCTAACTCGCATTTGACTGAAAATTAGTTAAATCTGAGTCACACCGAGTATCATTGATCTTATGTTGGGATCCGTCCGTGTTTTTTTTTCTTTTGAGTTTTGAAAACAAACACTGTAATTTCTTTTGCACTAATGAACAATTTTTTTGCAACACAACAAATATTTTCTGTATGTGTGAACAAATTTGTAAAATAGAATTACTTTACTCTCGGTCGACTGAGATACTATGCAATGTAGTGAACAATCATCCGGCCGAAGATGTGTGGCCTCTTCTCAATACAAGTGGGTACCAGAAAGTCGATCGTGAGTAGGATCTAAATAATTCTTGTGATCCTCATGAGTTCAACATCTTGTTTTGGTTCACCCAACAAAGAAACTTGCTCCCCGCAAAAAAAAAACAAAGAAACTTGCTATTATTCACTCAGCGATGCTGGGGCGATTACATAAATATCCGTTCTTTGTTTTTTTTTCTTGGTTGCATAGTTGATAGATGACATGTGTACGTCGCTGTTGTTGTGTTGCCATTGGAAAAACACAATAGCTATACGCAAGCTGACTGAATTTACAATTTGGGTAAGTCGATTTTTGTAGAAGAAGGGCTCACAAATAAAAGATTTTGTGAAATTAGGAGATTTGAGGAGAAAGAAAGGTAGAGAAAGAAGAAAGAAGGACGACCGTTGGACCTTTAATGTAATGGCATAGATAATCGATTTACGCAAAATAAATTTTCAGATGAGTTACATATAGCCGGTCCATACTAATAATGTAGCGGTATCGATAACCTGTCCACGGCGTCTGTGTCCACTTGCGCATAAGACAACAAACTTGATGATTCGCGCGGCAAGTGGATATAAAGCAAGGTATGGGGGGAAATACCATTTGGTTCCTGGGTGTATAAACACCTATATGAAAAACATATTAATAATTATATAAAAGTCAATAAGTTTAAAAGTTTTTTTAATAAACTTGACTTTGTTTTGCACTAGTATATAAATTTTCGCGAACAAATTAAAAGCCAATGTTGACTTCAAGGCAATTTCTTCTTCTTATTATAGGTCACTATTCACACTATTTGGTCGGAAATTTGTTTTTTAAAGAAGTCAGCGGGGTTTTTCTTTTTGTGGAATTTTTCTTACAAGTACAATCGAAGGTCAACTTTATTTCAAAAGTATTTTCAGATTTTTTTGACTTTTTGTCTAATTACTATTTTTTTTCTCATAGACCAAAATTTCCCCTTCAAGGTATGAGGACGATGGATTGTTTCATATATACTACTCCATCCTTCTCGTACTGTAAGACGTTTTTTTGACAAATAGTGTCAAAAAATGTTTACATAGATAACGCATGCGCTGCTCACGCAAGTGCATGCAGCATGCGAAGACTTGTTCTCCGAAAGGAGCAAACTGGAGTGCGCGCGTGCTGTCTCTTGTATTTCAAACAAGCCGACATATGCAGCGACGTATGAGTTGAATTTCTTTTTCTTTTTTTGAGATGGACGTATGAGTTGATTTTGGCAAGCAAACAAACCAAGAACGGAGCACGCGCGCATTGCCCACTATATCAAGGCGTAGGAGGATCCGATCGAGAGGAAGCACACCACACGAGCACGAGGCTGGCGCACGCACGCATGAGATGATCGAGCCCGGGAGCATGGTGAGCGCGATCCTGGGGGTGGCGCACATGATCCATAAGGCGCAGACGACGGCGAGACAGAACAAGAGCAAGTGCCGGGAGCTGGCCCAGCGCGTGGGGATGCTCGCGCAGCTCCTCCCCGGCTTCTCGGCGGCCAACGACATGGCCACGTGGAACGTCCTTCAGAGGCTCCACAGCGCCGTCTGGGAGGCGCACGAGCTCGTCCAGTCCTGCCAGGGCGGCGGCGGCGGCTTCTTCTCCGGCCTAGCCGGCGGCACCAAGGCCGCCAAGCTGAACGACGTCGACAGGAAGATCAACAACTGCATCATGGACCTCAACCTCATCGGGATGCCCAACAACCTCGCTGCTCGTGCTCAGCATGTGCCGGCGTATGCACCGGTGATGATGAACATGGCCAGTCAGCCGCGGCAACAGCAGGCACGGCGCCCACCACGGCACTACCAGCCTCCCACGGTACAACAGCAAAGGTGTCCCCTGGAACTATGTGCCTCCCTCGCGTATGCGGCCCATATCCTCCCCGACGTCGCCGGGGGGCATGAGTAGCTCCGGAGCGGCGAATCCGATGCTACTACAATCCTCATCGTGCAGATGCATGCGTCGTGTCGTTAGCACCCAATTATACTCCATCCGTTTCTACATATAAGGTTTTTCAGAGATTTTAATACGGACTATGTATATAGACGTATTTTAGAGTGTAGATTCACTTATTATTCTTCCTCTGTAGTCCACATTGAAATACCTAAACAGTCTTATATTTAGGAACGAAGGGAGTATATCACAATAGCTATATGCAAGTTGACTGAATTTAGAATTTGGGTAAGTGGGTTTTCTTGAAGGAGAAATGGTTGGAGGAGAAAGAAAGCTAGACAAAGAAGGACGGCCATTGGATCTTCAATATACGGAAATGATAAATCTCGAACGTTAGTTTTTTACCATGACAAATCCAATGTTTTATGAAAATTTTAATTGACACAAGGATGACAAGTTTGACTGGCAAGCAAGGGTACGTTTGGGTCTAAGGCAAGACCTAAACTAGCCTTGCTGGCCGAGGTTAGGCATTTGGTATGGACACAAAATTATAGCTTTTGTCCGGGATCCTTCCCCAAGCCTCCTTCTCTCTCTTCCCAAAGTGAACAGAAGGGCGGCGCGACTTCCGACTTGGATCCGGCCACTCTGCTGCCCCACGGGCCTCGTGCTCGTTGGGTGGTGGTTGGACTCGCCGGATCCACTGCGCGGTTTTTCATTTTTTTGGCTTTAGTCTAGGTTAGATTTGTAGGTAGGGTCTGGCTGGCCGTCACAGCCGGCAATAAAGATGCCTCAGGTCTATCCCTCACACTTTGGTCTTCAGAATAGTGGGTGACAGATCTCGGAACTACGGTCAGTTCGCGGGTCATGCGTGGCCGGCGAGATCTTGGTGGTAGGGCTCGGTCAGCAAGGCCGCGGCGGCGACTGAGCCCTTGTCCTTTGTCCTTCGGGCCTATCTCCGTCTCAGCGGTGTCTGCTCCAACACAGCTCGAGGGTCTGGGCGGATGCTTACGGGTGAATTGTCCAATGTTGGCTCCCTCCTCAGATAGTGCCAGCACGGACGATCCTTGGGACATGGTGGCCTCGTAGAAGGGTTTGTGGAAGACAGCGAGCATATCTGATCCCCTCCTTCGACGCCGTCGAGTGGAGTCGGCGGATCTGCAATCCAACGAGCATGGGGACGTTCGCCGACCGACGTGCTACAGAGGTTCGACCTTGTCGTTCTGTGGCGGGCTGCTCAATCGGTTCACAACGCTGCTTCAGCTATGGTGCTTCGGCGCATCTGGTTTGTGGGGTTGCTTGTTTTTCCTATCGCCGGCGGTGCTTCAGCGACGACGGTGGTCGGCAACGAGCAAAGATGGTGATGGATGCAAAGGTCTCTTAGGACTGGGTTTTTACTTTGTTTCTTTGGAGGTCTTTTGTGCAATTGTATGGGGACGCATGTGTTCCTTGATCCTTTCAGAGATTTTTGTGTGTACGTGTTGTGTATGCTATTTACAATAAACATGTAGTTATTCCTAAAAAATAGCTTTTGTTGGCAATTAAGCCTGTAACCGCTATCAAAACCTGCCATGCTTACCAACAAATATAAATTGTCACAAAAATGTTGGATTTGCCGTGATAAAATCCCGACATTTGAAACTTATCAACATCTATAATCTATAATGGTCTAGAAAATCGACTTACCCAAAATAAATATTTAGGTGACTTACATATAGCCGGTCCAATGAATGAATCCCATGTAAAAAAGGTGACTGGCCCTAAAAGCAAAAACAATCGACTTGCACATAGTCAATCCGTTCTTTGCGTTATTGGTTTAGCCCCTTCAATATTTATCAACATACTTGTTGTTTTGACATGCCAAAAGATTTTTAGGCATGGGCCTGCCCACGTCCGCAATAATTCATTGATCCATCCATTGATCGCGAGAGCAACTATGCAAAAGATCACAAAGTACTCCAGGCACATAGCAAGCAACCACACAAAGACGTCTTCATCCTCCATGCTTCAAGGTTTCATTGTCCATGCTTGATCATGGTCCAAGACTTCAGGTTAAACTATTCTATGTCAAACTTCAGGTTAAACTATTATGAACTGCCACAGATCAACACATCTGATTTATCACTGCACAAAGCCAGTCTGTCAGGTTTTCAGCTAGCGCGTTCGCTCGCTTGGCCGCTGTAGTGCATGCCCGCTGGGTCGCTAAATGTTGTTTTTTGTCTTGTTGTCTACTGGCTGAACCGTTCCTATTTTCCATCTTTTTTTTGGGGATTTTCTCTTCTTTCTTCGGTGTTTTCTTTATGATTTTAATTTTTTTACTGATTTTCTTTAGCTTCGTTTGATTTTCTCTTTTTACCTTTTCTTTTTTATGTTTTAAATACATTCCTACATTTTTATTGCATGTTGTACATTTTTTGTATACACATGAAACATTTGTTAATACCAACTGGACCGAGTTAAATCTCACAACAACGAACGAGAAATAGCTCCCGTCATATTTATCATGTCAAGAATGCCTACGCAATTAACATTCAGCCCTCTCATCCAAGGTTGAGCACACACTGTCGCCCACGTCTAGGTCTGCCACGTCCGCATCCCACAGCGCTAAAAAAAATTTAGCACTTCCCGCAGCGCTAATTCGATCGATCGGTATCGTCAAGCTATATATCGCGTACTGCAAGACAGATATAGCTCTCGCCTTCAGCGCTAATACAAGTTGGCCGGCCCATCTAACAGGTTTCTTGCTACCACGCTCGCGAGAGCAACTAGTTAACGAGCGCTCCTTTAAAAGCCTCACAACGATCAGCGCCACTTGGCGCGCTCTCAGTCATTCGCCACGTGTCGCGCTCTGGACCCTCCCTCCGGATTTTTTTTTATTTTTCGCACGCGTTTTTGGTTTTTTAAACGGTTTTTTTCGACGTTTTGGTTTTCCCCCGGTCTTCCTTAGCTTTTCGATTAAAAAATTTAAAAAAAATTGCGCGAAAAAACACGTTCTCTTTTTTATTTCGCGAGAGTCATGGTTTTTCTTCCGCGAGAGGCACGGTTGTGCTTTAGCGAGAGTCACGGCCGTGCCTTTAGGAAACGAAAAAAAATGCGTTTTCTGGTTTTTTTCTTTCACGAGAGTCACGGTTTTGCTTCCGCGAGAGTCACGGCCGTGCCTCTCGGAAAGGGAAAACCAAAACGCGTTGTCTGTTTTTATCTTTCGCGAGATTCACGGTTTTGCTTCCGCAAGAGGCACGGTTGTGCTTTCGCGAGAGTCACGGCCGTGTCTCTCGGAAAGGGAAAAAATACGCATTTTCTGTTTCTTTTCTTTCGCGAGAGTCACGGTTTTGCTTCCGCGAGAGGCACGGTTGTGCTTTTGCGCGAGTCATGGCCGTGGCCCTTGGAAACGGGAAAAAACGCATTTTCTGTTTTTTTTCCTTCCACGAGAGGCATGGTTTTGATTCCACGAGAGGCACGGTTGTGATTTCGTGAGAGGCACGGGCGTGCCTCTTTCAGAAAGCGGAAAAACCCATGCTCCCGGCTCGGTTTTCTCGTGAAAAAAAGTTCGTCAAAGCATATCAACATGGATCTAGTTTTGAAGATCTCGACGCGAGGAATCCAACGGTGAAATCGATTCAAGTTTTGGACGCACGATTTAAGAGATAAAACGTTTTGAATAAACGGATCTTAGGAAAAAAGGAAAACTCCCCGGTTGCAACAAGTGGCGCGCTGCATGTGCGCCACTTGTCGCGACCTGGAAGGTGGAGTGTTCTTTGAAACGAGTACTCCTTAATTAGTGATTTCGCACGGTCGCTCGCTGAGTCCAACGTAGTACAACCAGTGTTGGAGCGCTGAACGTTGGTGAATCAATCCAGTTTTCGATCAGTTTTCTTCAATTTTCATTGATATTTCATGTTTGCCAGTGTTTCGTAATGGTTTTAATTGGTTTGCCAATACCTATTTTTTCGTTTTCCCTTATTTTATTTCCTTTTTATTTTTTAATACATGTTGTATTTTTTTTATACACATGGACATTTTCTTTTATAAGTTGAACATTTTTCAAATAAATGATTGTCTTTTTTCCAATACATGTTTAGAAAAACCAAATACATGTAAATATTTCTTAAGTACATGTTGAACATATTCTTGAATGGTAAAACGTTTTTTAGAAAGCCACATGAACATTTTTACATTGTAGAATTATTTTTCACATACATGTTTGAATTTATTTTTTTGAATAAATGCTAAATATGTTTACATACATGTTGAACAATTTTTGGAATGGAATGTATTTTTTAAGACAATTGCATGATTATCTTTTTACATTGAATAAACATATTTTCAGCAATGTCACAAACATATTTTTGTAATGCATGGACATTTTCGTAAATGTCTAGAATAGTTTTTTTGAATGTTACGGAACGTTTTCTAAATTATGCATACATTTTTATATTGTATAGACATTTGTTCTATGTCATAAACATATGTTTGAAATGCATGAATATTTTTTAAATGCCACGAACATATTTTTTTTGAAGTCTATCAACATTTTTAAAAAGAGCATTGGTTTTCTAAAAAATTCAGTACAAAAATTCAAATTCATTAACAGTTTTGGTTGAACTGTATTGCTAGCCGTTTTTCTTTAGGAACGTAGCTAGCTGGCTTTGAGGAGACGTGTGCGCCTTATCAATTGCTGGGCCTTGCCCATTATCCGCGCGTAGCAGGCGATTGGCTGCTCGGACTCGCCAGAAGTGAGAATTAGCAGCGCGGGGTTGGTTTTTGCACATTGCTGACGAATCAGATCAACGAGGAGAGTCGACAACATTGTCTCCTTCAAGGCCGTCAGAGTTCACCGCCGAGCTGCAGCTGATCAAACACCGGTACAACTGCTACTTGATGGCACAAAGCTCACACGAGTCGTCCACTATAGTGGTTTAGTACTCGCCGTCGTGCACCCAGCCCAGCTCACGCACATGTTCGGCTTTCGCGGGCAGCCGAGAAAAGAAGCAACCAATACAACCGAAAATTTCATTCAACTATTTGAGTGCCGATAAATCACATTGTGTCTGTCCTTTGTTGTTAATTAAAACCTACCTATTCCGTTGTCGAACGAGTCGATACGTATGCGTTACTGTTGGTGACAATAAAACGACGTCAATCAACTGTGCAAGCCAAGTTGGCGTTTGCCTCAACTACACTAAAGCTCGATCGCGAAAGAATTTGCGGTGTGCTGAACGTTTGTTGGCTCAGTGAAGAGGCTTGGAGCATTGTGTGCACGTAGGATGATCACCGCTATGAAATTACCTGCGGAACAGTCGAAGAAACAAAACGAATTACTGACCGGTGTCCGATCCGGGGACGGACTCCGATCCCCTGACACTTTTTGCCTTCTGTGCTATATTGTCTGCTGTATACCACTAGTAAAAAAGGGCCTATTGTCCCGGTTCGTGAGGGCCTTCTGTCCCGGTTTGTGAACCGGGACTAAAAGGTCGTTACTAATGCCCTTGGCCTTTAGTTCCGGTTCTTACACGAACCGGGACAGAAGGTCCTTCACGTGGCCGCTGCGGCCAGCCCAGAACGGGGGGCCTTTGGTCCTGGTTGGTGACATCAACCGGGACATCCACGCGCCAGCATCTGGCTGGAGCTGAGGTTTTTTTTTGAAAGGGGCTGATTTATGGGTTTTGGGGGTTAATTTAGGTTGTTATTAGGTAGCTATTAGAGAGAAGTGTCCTCTCTTATATCTCCGTGCTTGGTTTACCAACGCTACGTACTACTATGCCTAAACATGGCTTAAATTGAAGTGAAGGCAACATGTGGTGCATGTCGAAAGTAATACTAATCCTAACTTGATCAAGTTTGGATTGTACTACTTTCGACATGCACCACATGCATGTTGCCTTCACTTCAATCCAATCCATGTTCATTTCACCCGCTGATATATAATAACTCTTCATGCGCGCATCATGCATCATCATATATAATAACAAGTCCTACTAATCATCATCATACAACTTCTGCTCGTTATTAATAACAAGTCATACGATCATCATCCTCATAGTCATCGAACCAACCCTACTTAATTGTTCTTAGCACATGATCATCAGTATTAGGTAGGACCGAAATACCCTCTTTAAGGTAAAATAGCATAAAACAATATAGACCCTGACTCTCCATTATGGAGAATGGAGATCATCCTGTCTCCAATTCTTGCGATTCGCTTCCTTTTGCTTCCAAGAACCTCCTTGCGACTGTCCATACATTTTTTCCATTCTTTGATTTGCATGTCTCCACTTCTTTTAGAAATCCGGTGTGGACAGTTGAGATTCGTAGGATGACCTGGTTGTATGTTCAAAACATCAAGCCTACCATTCTGATACATCAAATGAGGCACACAATCCTCTGGGATTATCTGTTGAAAAACATAGTAATAACTTCATAGTTAGCAATAATGTACTAGTTTTAGAAGTATGCAAAATATGCACGGATGTCATAATAGTAAGAAATCTTACCAGGATATCTTCATAGTAGTTACCGTAGTTCAACACGTGCCAGGCACGTATTGACCATAATGTGGAGGAGTTTTACAATAGATATTGTAATTCTCAAGATCAGTACAAAATCCGACCAGATGAGTTTTCTCCTTACAAGTTAACACAGAGCCATCGGTGTAGTAGGTTCTGTCTACCATGTTCCGCACATTGTTTGAACAATCAAAATAAGGTGTCAATGAAAATAAGCTGTCAACTATTTTGAAATGAACAATATAAATTAGCTAATAACTATGTTTGAGAAACTCACATAGCGGTAGAATTGGAGGCGTATCAACAAGGACCCAAATGTCCATATTGTCTTGCTCGATGTCAGGATCACCAAGATCCATGGTGACAAGCATATCCTCATCAAAACCATACATCTTGCAAAATGCTTCCCAATTTTTGCAACCAAAATGGGTTACGCTCTCAGAATTATATATATTTACTTCAAAATCTATATCATGATGGGTCCTTAGGTGAATTTTCTTTGTTTCCATACTTTCATGGTCTTCAAAACCCATCCTCTCCAAGACGTAGCGTCTTGCATGGCCGAATTGTAAAAGATGAAAAGTACACGTTGAAATAGTTGAAGTCGTGCTTAATTACGAAAAATAACACTTGTCGTCGTTGCGCACCGTTTCAACATCGAAGGTCTCCTCCAGCTTAATACTGAAGCGTCGATCTTCGTCCAGGTGAGGCCTGTCGCACTGACCTCGGTCGTCGTGGCACCGGTCGCACTCCCCCGGGAGACTTTCGTCGTCCGAGTACGGCATTTCCTATGTTCATAATTCAAATATTAAACATCTACAATTAAATATATGTACTAAAAAACCTAAGTTAGATCATTATTATTCATCACGGGTTGACTATCGGTTTGTCGAGTCTTTTCTTGAATACTCTCAGCTCACGTGGTGTACACATTCGACCGTTGGTGATGGTCGCTCCTCCATTTGTCCCTGAGTGCATTACACCAAAATGTCTAGCACACGGGAACAAAGGAGAAGCGACCCCCACGACAACAGTCGGGATTCTTCGTCCTCTCATATATATATGGTGGAACTCTCCCTCACTGATTCCTCTCTGACATTTGCGACCGTCGGTGATGGTAGCTCCTCCTTTCGTTCTCGAGTGCATTACACCAAATTGTCTAGCACACGGGAACGAAGGAGAAGCTACCCCCACGACAACAGTCGGGATTCTTCGTCCTCTCATATATGGTGGAGACTCGACAGACTTACAGTCAACCCGCAATATCGTTTAATTATCTTTCTAAAAGAGGATTTGGCTGGTCTCACCTCGATGTCGGAGGGGGCGGTGACGGGGACGACGGCGGGGATGATGGAGGGGCCGGGGGCTCCTAGATTTCTGCGAAAATAAAAACCCTATAAGCTATCAACTAATCATAGTGCTCTCCAATTTTAGCATTCAAAGTAGGAGTAGTTTGCCACTTTGAGCATTCAATAAGCAAAATCAATTCACAAAATAAAGTAGTATTCAAATTAGGATGCATTCAATTATAAGCAAAACTACATCATCTCCATGCGTCCGTACATCGTCGAATATTATCACTAATACACCTCGAATACTATCATACATATAGCATCGCTAGTACAGCTAGAACAGTAGCGCCCGACGGGTATCGGCGCGGGCGGTGGACACCCAAAGGGACGGAACCATCACAGGATCATAGCTCCAGTGAGATCCCTGAAGAACCTGCTAGGTATTGTCGAACCTGCCCTCCAACGCAACCATGTAGCGACGGACGTGCTGGTCCTCCTCGCTGACACGGTGACGTACCACCTCCGCGGTGTCCGGAAGCCTCGGCACCGTCACTGGCCCACGCGATCGCTACCAAACAAGGATCGAGTCAACGACGGGCTGGCTCCTCACCAACCTACGCCCACCGGAAGGTAGCACCTCCCAAAACCAACCCGGCGGAGCCCCGTCCCGGACATGGCCCCTCTGATCAAGCCGGCCTCCTCCGCCGAGTCGACGACGAGGATGCGGGATAGGCATCGTCAACGTCGATGCGGGAATAATTGCTTTAACTAAAAAAACAAACTAGTTCTATTAATTTCCTTACTAAAAATAAACTACTTCTATAGTAAAATAAACTAGTTTTGTTAAATCAACTAGTTCAACTACTAATTAAGCACTTACTATAAATAAAATAAAGTAGTTTTATTAATTAATCAACTAGTTCAACTACTAAGCACTTACTATAAATAAATAAAATAAAGTAGTTCTTACTAAAAATAAACTACTTCTATATATAGTAAAATTTAATAAAATAGTTTTATTAATTAATCAACTAGTTCAACTACTAAGCACTTACTATAAATATATAAAATAAAGTAGTTCTTACTAAAAATAAACTACTTCTATATATAGTAAAATTTAATAAAATAGTTTTATTAAATCAACTAGTTCAACTACTAAGCACTAACCTAAAATCGATATCTACTAATAATTAACCTCAATAAAAAATTAATACATATATGAAAAAAACGTATATAAACAAAAAAAATTCTATGAACATTATATTCATACATACATAGCCACATCCATTCATCATATAGCTACCATATATATATATATATATATATATATATATATATATATATATATATATATATATATATATATAATGCAATGAACAAAAAAATAATACAAATTATATGAAAAAAATAAACAGAGCCGTGGCGTGGCGGCGGCTCACATCGGGTGACGGAGGGCGACGGGGTGGGTGGCGGAGGGCGACGGCGTGGGTGGCGGAGGGCGACGGCGACCGCGGCGGGCCCGGGGCGGAGGGCGACGGCGACGGTGACGTACGGGCGACACGGCTCGGGGGCGCGCGGCGAAGGGCGACGGCGACGGCGGCGGGGGGCGGAGGACGACGGCGTGGGCTCGGGGGCACGGGCGACGGCGACGGCGGCGGGGCAGCCTGGCAGCGTAGATCGAGCTCGTGGCGTCGTCGGGCGGGGGGAAACTAGCGATGGAAATCTGAAAATTTCCTAAGTGCTGGCTTATATAGCAAAGGCTTTGGTCCCGGTTCGATGCACAAACCGGGACCAATGCCACCTTTAGTCCCGGTTGGTGGCATCAGCCGGGACCAAAGGCCTCTTTTCACCAGCCCAAAGGGCGGGAAGTAGAGGGCTTTGGTCCCGGTTGGTGGCACCAACTGGAACCAATGCCCAACCGGGACCAAAGGGGAGCATTGGAGGGGAGCATTGGTTCCGGTTGGTGCCACCAACCAGGACCAAAGGGGAGCATTGGTTCCGGTTGGAGCCACGAACCGGGACTAATGTACTGGCGCGGTGCGGTGGGAAGTTTAGTCCCACCTCGCTAGCTGAGAGAGCTCAGCACCTGTTTATAAGCTGCGTTGCAGCTCAGGTGCTGAGCTCCTCTCTAATATGCAGGCATTACATGCCTACCCTTATCACTGCCATGTTGGGCCTATTGGGCCTGCGGGCCTGCATCGTGGCCATGTGCAGATGGGTTTCTAGCCGTATGCAGGCCGTGTGGCCCATTAGGCGGCATTTTTTTATTTTTTTCCAGTATTTTTTTGTTTTTTGAATTATTTATTTTCTTTTGATTTTTGCTTTATTTTTTTATTCCTTTTGCTTTTAGCTCAGAATAATTATAAACTTTCTGTTACTCCATTAGTTTCCAAATTTGAATAGTTTAAATTTTAATTCTTTAAGAAAATACTAGAGGTTTATAAAAGCTTTTTAGTTGATTCCTTTTGCTATTAGAGTTTATCAAAGCATTTCAAATGAACTCTGAAAAGGTTGAAAGTTTGCATGGTATCATCATTTCATCCACATAGCATGTTCAAGAAAGTTGAGAGGGTTACGGCAAAAACTGGATGCACTTCTGAAGGAAATATGCCCTAGAGGCAATAATAAAGTATTATTTATTTCCTTATATCATGATAAATGTTTATTATTCATGCTAGAATTGTATTAACCGGAAACATAATACATGTGTGAATACATAGGCAAACAGAGTGTCACTAGTATGCCTCTACTTGACTAGCTCGTTAATCAAAGATGGTTATGTTTCCTAGCCATAGACATGAGTTGTCATTTGATTAACGAGATCACCTCATTAGGAGAATGACGTGATTGACTTGACCCATTCCGTTAGCTTAGCACTCAATCGTTTAGTATGTTGCTATTGCTTTCTTCATGACTTATACATGTTCCTATGACTATGAGATTATGCAACTCCCGTTTACCGGAGGAACACTTTGTGTGCTACCAAACGTCACAACATAAATGGGTGATTATAAAGGTGCTCTACAGGTGTCTCCAAAGGTACTTGTTGGGTTGGCGTATTTCGAGATTAGGATTTGTCACTCCAATTGTCGGAGAGGTATCTCTGGGCCCACTCGGTAATGCACATCACTATAAGCCTTGCAAGCATTGTGACTAATGAGTTAGTTGCGGGATGATGTGTTACGGAACGAGTAAAGAGACTTGCCGGTAACGAGATTGAACTAGGTATCGAGATACCGACGATCAAATCTCGGGCAAGTAACATACCGGTGACAAAGGGAACAACGTATGTTGTTATGCGGTCTGGCCGATAAAGATCTTCGTAGAATATGTGGGAGCCAATATGGGCATCCATGTCCCGCTATTGGTTATTGACCGGAGACGTGTCTCGGTCATGTCTACATAGTTCTCGAACCCGTAGGGTCTGCACGCTTAACGTTACGATGACAATTTTATTGAGTTTTGATGTACCGAAGGAGTTCGGAGTCCCGGATGAGATCGGGGACATGACGAGGAGTCTCGAAATGGCCGAGACGTAAAGATCGATATATTGGACGACTATATTCGGACTTCGGAAAGGTTCCGAGTGATTCGGGTATTTTTCGGAGTACCTGAGAGTTACGGGAATTCGTATTGGGCCTTAATGGGCCATACGGGAAAGGAGAGAAAGGCCTCAAAAGGTGGCCGCACCCCTCCCCATGGTCTGGTCCGAATTGGACTAGGGAAGGGGGGCGCACCCTTCCTTCTTTCTCCTTCCCCCTTCCCTTCTCCTACTCCCACAAGGAAAGGAGGAGTCCTACTCCCGGTGGGAGTAGGACTCCCCCCTATGGCGCGCCTCTCCCCTTGGCCGGCCGCCTCCCCCTTGCTCCTTTATATACGGGGGCAGGGGGGCACCCTAGAGACACAACAATTGATCTATTGATCTCTTAACCGTGTGCGGTGCCCCCCTCCACCATATTACACCTTGATAATACCGTTGCGGAGCTTAGGCGAAGCCCTGCGTCGGTGGAACATCATCATCGTCACCACGCCGTCGTGCTGACGAAACTCTCCCTCAACACTCGGTTGGATCGGAGTTCGAGGGACGTCATCGAGCTGAACGTGTGTAGAACTCGGAGGTGCCGTACGTTCGGTACTTGATCGGTCGGATCGTGAAAACGTACGACTACATCAACCGCGTTGTGATAATGCTTCCGCTGTCGGTCTACGAGGGTACGTGGACAACACTCTCCCCTCTCGTTGCTATGCATCACCATGATCTTGCGTGTGCGTAGGAATTTTTTTGAAATTACTACGTTCCCCAACAGTGGTATCAGAGCCAGGTTTTATGCGTTGATGCTATGCACGAGTAGAACACAAGTGAGTTGTGGGCGATATAAGTCATACTGCTTACCAGCATGGCATACTTTGGTTCAGCGGTATTGTGAGATGAAGCGGCCCGGACCGACATTACGCGTACGCTTACGCGAGACTGGTTTCACCGTTGCGAGCACTCGTTGCTTAAAGGTGACCGCGGGTGTCTGTCTCTCTCACTTTAGTTGAACCGAGTGTGGCTACGCCCGGTCCTTGCGAAGGTTAAAACAACACCAACTTGACAAACTATCGTTGTGGTTTTGATGCGTAGGTAAAAATGGTTCTTGCTAAGCCCGTAGCAGCCACGTAAAATATGCAACAACAAAGTAGAGGACGTCTAACTTGTTTTTGCAGGGCATGTTGTGATGTGATATGGTCAAGACATGATGTGATATAATGTGTTGTATGAGATGATCTGTTTTGTAACCGAGTTATCGGCAACTGGCAGGAGCCATATGGTTGTCGCTTTATTGTATGAGATGCAATCGCCATGTAATAGTTTTACTTTATCACTAAGCGGTAGCGATAGTCGTAATAGCAATAAGTTGGCGAGACGACAACGATGCTACGATGGAGATCAAGGTGTCGCGCCGGTGACTATGGTGATCATGACGGTGCTTCGGAGATGGAGATCACAAGCACGGTGCTTCGGAGATGGAGATCACAAGCACAAGATGATGGATCACTTATATTGATTGCATGTGATGTTAATCCTTTATGCATCTTATCTTGCTTTGTTTGACGGTAGCATTATAAGATGATCCTTCACTAAATTATCAAAGTATAAGTGTTCTCCCTGAGTATGCACCGTTGCAAAAGTTCTTCGTGCTGAGACACCACGTGATGATCGGGTGTGATAGGCTCTACGTTCAAATACAACGGGTGCAAAACAGTTGCACACGCGGAATACTCAGGTTAAACTTGACGAGCCTAGCATATAACAAATATGGCCTCGGAACACGGAGACCGAAAGGTCGAGCATGAATCATATAGTAGATATGATCAACATAGTGATGTTCACCGTTGAAACTACTCCATCTCACGTGATGATCGGACATGGTTTAGTTGATATGGATCACGTGATCACTTAGAGGATTAGAGGGATGTCTATCTAAGTGGGAGTTCTTAAGTAATATGATTAATTGAACTTAAATTTATCACGAACTCAGTCCAGATAGTATTTTGCAAATTATGTTGTAGATCAATAGCTCGCGTTGTTGCTTCCCTGTTTTATTTTTGATATGTTCCTAGAGAAAATTATGTTGAAAGATGTTAGTAGCAAAGATGCGGATTGGATCCGTGATCTGAGGATTATCCTCATTGCTGTACAGAAAAATTATGTCCTTGATGCACCTCTAGGTGACAGACCTATTGCAGGAGCAGATGCAGACGTTATGAACGTTTGGCTAGCTCAATATGATGACTACTTGATAGTTTAGTGCACCATGCTTAATGGCTTAGAATCGGGACTTCAAAGACGTTTTGAACGTCATGGACCATATGAGATGTTCCAGGAGTTGAAGTTAATATTTCAAGCAAATACCCGAGTTGAGAGATATGAAGTCTCCAACAAGTTCTATAGCTAAAAGATGGAGGAGAATCGCTCAACTAGTGAGCATGTGCTCAGATTGTCTGGGTACTACAATCGCTTGAATCAAGTGGGAGTTTATCTTCCAGATAAAATAGTGATTGACAGAATTCTCTAGTCACCATCACCAAGTTAGTAGAACTTCGTGATGACTATAGTATGCAAGGGATGAAGAAAGTAATTCCTGAGCTCTTCGTGATGCTGAAATCGACGAAGGTAGAAATCAAGAAAAACATCAAGTGTTGATGGTTGACGAGACCACTAGTTTCAAGAAAAGGGCAAAGGGAAGGAGGGGAACTTCAAAAAGAACGGCAAGCAAGTTGCTGCTCAAGTGAAGAAGCCTAAGTCTGGTCCTAAGCCTGAGACTAAGTGCTTCTACTGCAAAAGGACTGGTCACTGGAAGCGGAACTACCCCAACTATTTGGTGGATAAGAAGGATGGCAAAGTGAACAAAGGTATATTTGATATACAGATTATTGATGTGTACTTTACTAGTGTTTATAGCAACCCCTCGGTAATTGATACTGGTTCAGTTGCTAAGAGTAGTAACTCGAAACGGGAGTTGCAGAATAAACAGAGACTAGTAAAAGTGAACAAAGGTATATTTGATATACAGATTATTGATGTGTACTTTACTAGTTTTTATAGCAACCCCTCGGTAATTGATACTGGTTCAGTTGCTAAAGAGTAGTAACTCGAAAACGGGAGTTGCAGAATAAACAGAGACTAGTAAAAGGCGAGGTGACGATGTGTGTTGGAAGTAGTTCCAAGATTGATATGATCATCATCGCACACTCCCTGTACTTTCGGGATTAGTGTTGAAACTAAATAAGTGTTATTTGGTGTTTGCGTTGAGCATGAATA
The DNA here is from genome assembly GCF_002575655.3 of Aegilops tauschii subsp. strangulata. Classification (NCBI taxonomy): domain Eukaryota; kingdom Viridiplantae; phylum Streptophyta; class Magnoliopsida; order Poales; family Poaceae; genus Aegilops; species Aegilops tauschii. Next base: position 486,190,997 of record NC_053040.3, read on the forward strand.
TGATTTGATCATGTTTATTGCAATACGGTTATTCATTTAAATTAGAGAACAATTGTTGTTCTGTTTACATGAATAAAACCTTCTATGGTCATACACACCAACGAAAATGGTTTGTTGGATCTCGATCGTAGTGATACACATATTCATAATATTGAAGCCAAAAGATGCAAAGTTAATAATGATAGTGCAACTTATTTGTGGCACTGCCGTTTAGGTCATATTGGTGTAAAGCGCATGAAGAAACTCCATACTGATGGGATTTTGGAATCACTTGATTATGAATCACTTGATACTTGCGAACCGTACCTCATGGGCAAGATGACTAAAACACCGTTCTCCGGAACTATGGAGAGAGCAACAGATTTGTTGAAAATCATACATACATATGTATGTGGTCCGATGAATATTGAAGCTCGTAGCAGGTATCATTATTTTCTGACCTTCACAGATGATTTGAGCAGATATAGGTATATCTACTTAATGAAACAAGAGTCTGAAACATTTGAAAAGTTCATATAATTTCAGAGTGAAGCAGAAAATCATCATAACAAGAAAATAAAATTTCTACGATCTGATCGTGGAGAAGAGTATTTAAGTTACGAGTTTGGCCTTCAGTTAAAACAATGTGGAATAGTTTCATAAATTCATGCCACCTGGAACACCACAGCATAATGGTGTGTCCGAACGTCATAACCGTACTTTATTGGATATAGTGCAATCTATGATGTCTCTTACCAATTTACCACTAATCGTTTTGGGGGTTATGCATTAGAGACAGCTGCATTCACGTTAAATAGGGCACCATCAAAATCCGTTGAGACGACGCCTTATGAACTGTGGTTTCGCAAGAAACCAAAGTTGTCGTTTCTTAAAATTTTGGGGTTGCGATGCTTATGTGAAAAAAGTTTCACCCTGATAAGCTCAAACCCAAATCGGAGAAATGTGTCTTCATAGGATACCCAAAGGAGACAGTTGGGTACACCTTCTATCACAGATCCGAAGGCAAGACATTCGTTGCTAAGTATGGATCCTTTCTAGAGAAGGAGTTTCTCTTGAAAGATGTGAGTGGGAGGAAAGTAGAACTTGATGAGGTAACTGTACCTGCTCCCTTATTGGATCACAGAAATCTATTCCTGTGACTTCTACACCAATTAGTGAGGAAGTTAATGATGATGATCATGTAACTTCAGATCAAGTTACTACCAAACCTCGTAGGTAAACCAGAGTAAGATCCGCACCAGAGTGGTGCGGTAATCCTGTTCTGGAGGTTATGTTACTAGACCATGACGAACCTACGAACTATGAAGAAGCGACGGTGAGCCCAGATTCCGCAAAATGGCTTGAGGCCATGAAATCTGAGATGAGATCCATGTATGAGAACAAAGTATGGACTTTGGTTGACTTGCCCAATGATCGGCAAGCCATTGAAAATAAATGGATCTTCAAGAAGAAGACGGACGCTGATAGTAGTGTTACTATCTACAAAGCTAGACTTGTCGGAAAAAGGTTTTTTGACAAAGTTCAAGGTGTTGACTACGATGAGATTTTCTCACTCGCAGCGATGCTTAAAGTCTGTCCGAACCATGTTAGCAATTGTCGCATTTTATGAAATCTGGCAAATGGATAAACAAAACTGCATTCCTTAATGGATTTATTAAAGAAGAGTTGTATATGATGCAACCAGAAGGTTTTGTCAATCCTAAGGTGCTAACAAAATATGCAAGCTCCAGCGATCCATCTATGGACTGGTGCAAGCATCTCAGAGTAGGAATATACGCTTTGATAAGTTGATCAAAGGATATAGTTTTATACAGACTTGCGGTGAAGCCTGTATTTACAAGAAAGTGAGTGGGAGCACTACAACATTTCTGATAAGTATATGTAAGTGACATATTGTTGATCGGAAATAATGTAGAATTATTCTGCAAAGCATAAAGGAGTTTTTCAAAGAAAGACCTCGGTGAAGCTGCTTACATATTGAGCATCAAGATCTATAGAGATAGATCAAGACGCTTAATAAGTTTTTTCAATGAGTACATACCTTAACAAGATTTTGAAGTGGTTCAAAATGGAACAGTCAAAGAAAGAGTTTCTTGCCTGTGTTACAAGGTGTGAAATTGAGTAAGCCTCAAAACCCGACCACGGCAGAAGATAGAAAAAGAATGAAAGTCATTCCCTATGCCTCGGCCATAGGTTCTATAAAGTATGCCATGCTGTGTACCAGATCTATTGTATACCCTACACTGATTTTGGCAAGGGAGTACAATAGTGATCTAGGAGTAGATCACTGGACAACGGTCAAAATTATCCTTACTGGAATAAGGATATGTTTCTCGATTATGGAAGTGACAAAAGGCTCGTCGTAAAAGGTTACGTCGATGCAAGTTTTGACACTAATCTAGATGACTCTAAGTCTCGGTCTAGATACATATTGAAAGTGGGAGCAATTAGCTAGAGTAGCTCCATGCAGAGCATTGTAGACATAGAAATTTGCAAAATACTTACGGATCTGAATGTGACAGACCCGTTGACTAAAATTATCTCACAAGAAAAATATGATCACACCTTAGTACTCTTTGGGTGTTAATCACATAGCGATGTGAACTAGATTACTGACTCTAGTAAACCCTTTGGGTGATGGTCACATGACGATGTGAACCATGGGTGTTAATCACATGGTGATGTGAACTATTCATGTTAAATCACATGGCGATGTGAACTAGATTATTGTCTCTAGTGCAAGTGGGAGACTGAAGGAAATATGCCCTAGAGGCAATAATAAAGTATTATTTATTTCCTTATATCATGATAAATGTTTATTATTCATGCTAGAATTGTATTAACCGGAAACATAATACATGTGTGAATACATAGACAAACAGAGTGTCACTAGTATGCCTCTACTTGACTAGCTCGTTAATCAAAGATGGTTATGTTTCCTAGCCATAGACATGAGTTGTCATTTGATTAATGAGATCACCTCATTAGGAGAATGACGTGATTGACTTGACCCATTCCGTTAGCTTAGCACTCGATCGTTTAGTATGTTGCTATTGCTTTCTTCATGACTTATACATGTTCCTATGACTATGAGATTATGCAACTTCCGTTTACCGGAGGAACACTTTGTGTGCTACCAAACGTCACAACGTAAATGGGTGATTATAAAGGTGCTCTACAGGTGTCTCCAAAGGTACTTGTTGGGTTGGCGTATTTCGAGATTAGGATTTGTCACTCCAATTGTCGGAGAGGTATCTCTGGGCCCACTCGGTAATGCACATCACTATAAGCCTTGCAACCATTGTGACTAATGAGTTAGTTGCGGGATGATGTGTTACGGAACGAGTAAAGGGACTTGCCGGTAACGAGATTGAACTAGGTATCGAGATACCGACGATCAAATCTCGGGCAAGTAACATACCGGTGACAAAGGGAACAACGTATGTTGTTATGCGGTCTGACCGATAAAGATCTTCGTAGAATATGTGGGAGCCAATATGGGCATCCAGGTCCCGCTATTGGTTATTGACCGGAGACGTGTCTCGGTCATGTCTACATAGTTCTCGAACCCGTAGGGTCCGCACGCTTAACGTTACGATGACAGTTTTATTGAGTTTTGATGTACCGAAGGAGTTCGGAGTCCCGGATGAGATCGGGGACATGACGAGGAGTCTCGAAATGGCCGAGACATAAAGATCGATATATTGGACGACTATATTCGGACTTCGGAAAGGTTCCGAGTGATTCGGGTATTTTTCGGAGTACCTGAGAGTTACGGGAATTCGTATTGGGCCTTAATGGGCCATACGGGAAAGGAGAGAAATGCCTCAAAAGGTGGCCGCACCCCTCCCCATGGTCTGGTCCGAATTGGACTAGGGAAGGGGGGCGCACCCTTCCTTATTTCTCCTTCCCCCTTCCCTTCTCCTACTCCCACAAGGAAAGGAGGAGTCCTACTCCCGGTGGGAGTAGGACTCCCCCCTTTGGCGCGCCTCTCCCTTGTCCGGCTGCCTCCCCCTTGCTCCTTTATATACGGGGCAGGGGGGCACCCCAGAGACACAACAATTGATCTATTGATCTCTTAACCGTGTGCGGTGCCCCCCTCCACCATATTACACCTCGATAATACCGTTGCGGAGCTTAGGTGAAGCCCTGCGTCGGTGGAACATCATCATCGTCACCACGCCGTCGTGCTGAAGAAACTCTCCCTCAACACTCGGCTGGATCGGAGTTCGAGGGACGTCATCGAGCTGAACGTGTGTAGAACTCGGAGGTGCCGTATGTTCGGTACTTGATCGGTCGGATCGTGAAAACGTACGACTATATCAACCGCGTTGTGATAACGCTTCCGCTGTCGGTCTACGAGGGTACGTGGACAACACTCTCCCCTCTCGTTGCTATGCATCACCATGATCTTGCGTGTGCGTAGGAAATTTTTTGAAATTACTACGTTCCCCAACAACTTCGTGTACAAAACGGACAATCTCTTTCAAAGTATCAGGATTTCATACGGAAACTCGTCTGTTACAAAGGGATTTCATTTTTTAAAACATATTTGAACTCCTGACTTTTTGTGTGTCAAAATGCACCATTCAAAGCCACATCATCATTTTTCAATCCTTTCTGACTTCATTTGTTATTTTTCATGCATTTACTAATTATTTTGAGCTATAAGACCCTAAAATTGAAAAGCATTTTAAATGAACTCTGAAAAGGTTGAAAGTTGGCATGGTATCATCATTTCATCCACATAGCATGTGCAAGAAAGTTGAGAGGGTTACGGGAAAAACTGGATGCACTTCGTATACAAAACGGACAATCTCTTTCAAAGTATCAGGATTTCATCCGGAAACTCGTCTGTTACAAAGGGATTTCATTTTTTAAAACTTATTTGAACTCCCGACTTTTTGTGTGTTCAAAATGCACCATTCAAAGCCACATCATCATTTTTCAATCCTTTCTGACTTCATTTGTTATTTTTCTTGCATTTACAAATTATTTTGAGCTATAAGACCCTAAAATTGAAAAGCATTTCAAATGAACTTTGAAAAGGTTGAAAGTTGACATGGTATCATCATTTCATCCACATAGCATGTGCAAGAAAGTTGAGAGGGTTACGGCAAAAACTGGATGCACTTCGTGTACAAAACGGACAATCTCTTTCAAAGTATCAGGATTTCATACGGAAACTCGTCTGTTACAAAGGGATTTCATTTTTTAAAACTTATTTGAACTCCTGACTTTTTGTGTGTTCAAAATGCACCATTCAAAGCCACATCATCATTTTTCAATCCTTTCTGACTTCATTTGTTATTTTTCATGCATTTACTAATTATTTTGAGCTATAAGACCCTAAAATTGAAAAGCATTTCAAATGAACTCTGAAAAGGTTGAAAGTTGGCATGGTATCATCATTTCATCCACATAGCATGTGCAAGAAAGTTGAGAGGGTTACGGCAAAAACAGGATGCACTTCGTGTACAAAACGGACAATCTCTTTCAAAGTATCAGGATTTCATACGGAAACTCGTCTGTTACAAAGGGATTTCATTTTTTAAAACTTATTTGAACTCCTGACTTTTTGTGTGTTCAAAATGCACCATTCAAAGCAGAGACTGATTTTGAATGGTGCATATTCAACACACAAAAAGTCTGTAAAGATCGCCAACCCCAACATAAAAAAATGAGCATAGATGCGCTTATAGAGAAAATTCAACCTAAATTCATTATAAATTTCTATGAATTTCAGAGAAACTCACTCTGAATTTAGGTCAAATTCCTATATAAGGGCATCTATTTTCATTTTGAGAGGAGCTCAACAAGGCAGAGAGGGACGGGCTTATAAACCGGTGTGAGCGCCCTTCGGTTGGCGAGGTGGGACTAATCTCTGGCCACAACGAGGACCAACCCTTTAGTTCCGGTTTGTGGCATAAACCGGGACTAATGGTCATGGGCCAGGGGCGAGGCGCATTGGTCCCGGTTCGTGCCTTGAACCGGGACCAAAAGGTCCAGACGAACCGGGACCAGTGGCCCACGTGGCCCGGCCGGCCCCCTGGGCTCACGAACCGGGACTAATGCACCCCATGGGTCCCGGTTCGTGTGGAACCGGGACTAATGGGCTCAAGGAGCCACCGGTGCCGGCCATGGTGACGGTGGCCAGTGATGGCAGAGAGTAGTGGGCGAAGTGGTGGCGGCGCTTCCCATCAGCACTGCACTAACCCTAGATCGGTAAGGGATGTAGGTGGGGAGTACGGCGTTGCGACGAACCTCGTATATGCGACCGCCGACCCCACCTCTTTATATATAGTGCAGGTGACAAGGGCCCGTCAACCATAGTGGGTTGAGCGCCCCCGATCAGGGCGCGGATCTAAGGGCCCGGTGGGCCATTGGGCCCACACGGTGGAGATCATCCTAACATTCTCCCCCTTGATCTCAACTTTTACTTTTGACCTTATACTTTTACTTTACTCGTTTCCTAACAGATCAGTACATAGAACATGTTTCATCGTCATGTTGGAAATATGCCCTAGAGGCAATAATAAAATGGTTATTATTGTATTTCCTTGTTCATGATAATTGTCTGTTGTTCATGCTATAATTGTATTAACTGGAAACCGTAATACATGTGTGAATACATAGACCACAACATGTCCCTAGTAAGCCTCTAGTTGACTAGCTCGTTGATCAATAGATGGTTATGGTTTCCTGACCATGGACATTGGATGTCATTGATAACGGGATCACATCATTAGGAGAATGATGTGATGGACAAGACCCAATCCTAAGCACAGCACAAGATCGTGTAGTTCGTTTGCTAGAGCTTTTCTAATGTCAAGTATCATTTTCTTAGACCATGAGATTGTGCAACTCCCGGATACCGTAGGAATGCTTTGGGTGTACCAAACGTCACAACGTAACTGGGTGGCTATAAAGGTGCACTACAGGTATCTCCGAAAGTGTCTGTTGGGTTGGCACGAATCGAGACTGGGATTTGTCACTCCGTATGACGGAGAGGTATCTCTGGGCCCACTCGGTAATGCATCATCATAATGAGCTCAATGTGACTAAGGAGTTAGCCACGGGATCATGCGTTACGGTACGAGTAAAGTGACTTGCCGATAACGAGATTGAACAAGGTATTGGGATACCGACGATCGAATCTCGGGCAAGTAACGTATCGATTGACAAAGGGAATTGTATACGGGATTGATTGAATCCTCGACATCGTGGTTCATCCGATGAGATCATCGTGGAACATGTGGGAGCCAACATGGGTATCCAGATCCCGCTGTTGGTTATTGACCGGAGAGTCGTCTCGGTCATGTCTGCATGTCTCCCGAACCCGTAGGGTCTACACACGGTTCGGTGACGCTAGAGTTGTAGAGATATTAGTATGCGGTTAACCGAAAGTTGTTCGGAGTCCCGGATGAGATCCCGGACGTCACGAGGAGTTCCGGAATGGTCCGGAGGTAAATATTTATATATGGGAAGTCCTATTTTGGCCACCGGAAAATGTTCGGGATTTTTCGGTATTGTACCGGGAAGGTTCTAGAAGGTTCCGAAGTGGGGCCCACCTGCATGGGGGGACCCACATGAACGTGGGTAGTGGGGGCAAGGCCCCACACCCCTGGTCAAGGCGCACCAAGATCCCACCTTAGAAGGAATAAGATCATATCCCGAAGGGATAACATCAAGATCCCTAAAAAAGGGGGATAACAATCGGTGGGGAAGGGAAATGATGGGATTTCTTTCCCCCACCTTTGCCAACGCCGCAATGGACTTGGAGGGCAAGAAACCAGCCCCCTCCACCCCTATATATAGTGGGGAGGCGCATGGGAGCAGCACCCCAAGCCCTGGCGCCTCCCTCCCTCCCGTGACACCTCTTCCTCCCCGCTTGCGCTTGGCGAAGCCCTGCCGGGATCCCGCTACTTCCACCACCACGCCGTCGTGCTGCTGGATCTCCATCAACTTCTCCTCCCCCCTTGCTAGATCAAGAAGGAGGAGACGTCCCCGCTCCGTACGTGTGTTGAACGCGGAGGTGCCGTCCGTTCGGCGCTAGGATCATCGGTGATTTGGATCACGACGAGTACGACTCCATCAACCCCGTTCTCTTGAACGCTTCCGCGCGCGATCTACAAGGGTATGTAGATGCACTCCCCTCTCTCTCGTTGCTAGATGACTCCATAGATTGATCTTGGTGATACGTAGAAAATTTTAAATTTCTGCTACGTTCCCCAACACGTCACAACTCAATTGCCGATAGAATCAGAGAGCCACAACGTACCTCTCAGTTTTGAAACAAATTCTTTAACCTAGGGCCCTTTTATTGTCCGGAAATTTTAGACTATACCATAAAACCCATGTCGACTGTGTGTTCTCCAAACACACTGGGCGGTAAGCCTTTAATAAGCAGATCTGCAAAAACTTGTTTGTTGCTTTTATGCTCCAAGCATTTCAACATAATTCCAGACTTTTCTCCTTAACAACGTACAACTTTGTGTCAATGTGTTTGGCACCACACTTGACTCGTTGTCATAGGAGTGAAATACTTAAATGGTTATCGCTGCTGTCAACCATTATCAACTCCGGGTACAGGTTTCCATAACGATTTTGCCTGTCCCTCAGCCTCATATCATGCTATACTTTATATTTGCATCACATTGATGATAAATGATTCATTCTATAGAGTTCTTCCACACAAAAACTCCTAATGTGAAGGTCAACGACAATTGTGGATTTCGATGTACATTTCACAAGTTTTTATCTTTGTACTCACAACCTTTTGAGAGCACTTGTTTCTTTCAGCATGAGGCCGATATCTTTGACTCCATTCCATCAATTTAAATATGTACTGGACATTGCCAAAACAACCCGGATATGTGAACTATGTCACGGTAATGTTACACTTTTGCATTCATAAAGCTTCCAACAGCTGAAGCATATGGTACCATATTCATTTGGTCTATTTCACATTGACTCTTGGAACACTAAAGTTCCCAAAATCATTACCCTTTACTATAAGAACAGGCGTAGGTTTTCTCACATGCATACTTTAGAGACTTTTCAAAGTATGCTCATGCGACACTCCTAATACCCCCTTTTTTTCTTGGTGAATCTCAATAATTATAACGAGAGTCACTCTACTGAGAATATTCTTTTGAACTTTGAGAACAAGAACTTCTTTTCTCCTGCTGCAGTAGATTGACATCACCATTAGCAAGTAGGACGTCATGCACATGCACAGGATTAGGAAATGAATTTCCCGTTCTATAACTTTGCATGAATACAATTGTCTTCTCATTTTCTTTAACCCAAAAAACATTTGATTCTTCTAACTTTAAATGCCACTGTCTAGAGACTTGCTCTAGTCCACAAAAGACTTCTTGAAGCAGTATCCCTTGTGTTCTTTACTTTCATCTGATGTAACTCAGATCATGCACAAAAACTTTCAATTTAAGTCATGCTTTACACCTTTACATATTTCCTTTGGAGTCACACTGACCATATAGACCCTTTACAGCCTACTGTTTTGGCTCCATTGGAAATTACTTATGAGTCTCAAAACTCGATTGAGCGCTTTAAATGAGGTGGGATCAACATCCATTTGAATTTCACTAACATAGACTTTATAGTAATCAGAAGTATCTGATTTTCTCATTCCTTAAGACCATCTGTGTCTCAGGTACTAGCACTTCTTTCATATGGGGCTGTTGTTGCTCTGTCACTGCCAAGAGGCAAATTAATTCTATAGTCTTTGGTATTTTCATACCATGCTCCCCCAGATTACTCCATCTTCACTAAAAAATGGCGTATCTTTAAACTTTATTATTTGGGTTTATTCTGTGAAAACTTTCTTCTTTATGGCACTTTAAGCACCGTCTTAGTATTCCTTACTCTGCTTTCGGAACTGTAAAAGATCCAGGAATACAACTATGTCTTTTCTTTAGGGGTATTATTATGACCGTCGTACTCCCCCGGATGATCACATTCTTCATCACATTACCTAAAGTATAGGGGAGTTTCATCAATCTTAATTTATCTCATATTTCTTTCTCCCCCTCGAAATGTGGCAAAGAACTTTTCTGCCACAATTTCGAAAACCATTCATAACTCTTGTGAATTGAGGAAACTTCGATTATCTACTTCATTCATCTGATTACTTCATACGAAATGAAGTTATCTGTTAACTGATATGGGAGTACTTTTTCCTCATTCCATTTTGGAAACCCAACAGAGTTATTTATCATCAGTACTTTTGCAAGTAACACTTGCATATCAATCTTATCTTTAGGTTCGTCTCTCACTTTTATTCTCTTTGGATTTATTGAATGCTTAATGACCGTTACACATAAGGTGTACGGTCGATATTAGGAAAGCATAATAGCTACTTCATATGAGTCATCATATCTTTCTCCTGTCATACAGGATAAGTTCTTTGCCAAAATTTCTCCTGCCATATAGGATTTTTGACATAATACTATGTCAACTTTACCCAGTTATGCAAGTATTTTCCGAGACTTTTCCCCGCCATGCGGGTTTTATCATAATCCTCTTTTCCCGCTATGCGGGTAATTCCCTGTAAGGAACATAAATGCCAGAATTGGCTCTTTTGACTGCATATGCTATCATCAAATTCAGAAATAAATCCGAAACGCTCTTTGACACACATGCTTAATCCGACGTTGGTCAAATTAAACACGCATGTTGCTTGTTTCATCTCAAATCATGTTGACTGAAAAATCTTCTTCATATAGAATACATGAAAGACATTCGTCAACCAAGACTCTCAATGATCTATTTGTTGAATTCTTTTCTTTTGAAGCCATTCTTTAGTGAAAACATACTCCCTCACGTTATGACCTTTCCTGGTCATCTTTCGGGTCACAAGTACCCAGCCATTTGCTTTCACGAATGAAAGCATGGAAAACTTTTACTCTGAGAAAACATAGCCAATAATCAACGATAATGAGCATAAAAATAACCCAACGTTGGTCTGGTTAAAAAAATATGCACATTAAACTTTTGTAAAACTTCCTTTTTATACTCTAAATCACCGTTGTGGTAGAATCAGAATAAAACTCATTCTTCTACATTAATTCCATATTACCGTTGGGCGAAAATGGAAATAATGCATATAACTCATAAACAATGTGATGATAGTATTTCTATTAAACAACTTTTCTAAGAAATAATAATCATCATCAACTTTATTTCAGCGGAAATAAGAAATATACGTTCCTCTAGTTCAAGAGCATTTCTTCATCTTTAACTCTTCTCTGAAAAATGATCACTTTGATACAAAATTTATCAGAGATTTAAGCTTTGAACATAAGACTCATAGAATTATAGTACTGTTATCATCAACGTTGGTCAGAAAATAACAATACCATATTTTAACTTTAAAAGAAATATCTTTCTTTTATCATAACAGAAACTATCTGCATCTTATTTCACCTCATCTTATTTCACCCACAGGGGAAAAACAATGCTAAGAACAATTCTTCCAATTAAATTTTCCCGTTGGTTCCAATTTAATTGGAGGATAAAACTTTTACTTTGCAGCGGAAACTTTACAATATTCTATTCAAAAACAATTCTGTGCTCTTTTACTCTCTAAGCAATTTTAACCGTTTGGTTCAAAAATGCATTAGAGAAGCAACAATTTAATCTTTTACTTTAGTTCTATTCAGTTATGAAAGAGCACTTATTTTTATTTGCAGCGGAAAAACATGAATAAAAATTCATGAACCTTTTATTCTTTACAGAAACTTTTCTTTGACTAAAAAAATTCATAAACTTTATTATTCTCTTTATAAGATTCATGAACATTTCTTTTTCTGAAAATTTTCTATTTTTATTTTTATTTTATTTTCAGAAACTTTTCTATTTTTCTGTTTACTTTTCTATTGTCTAAACAAAATTTTCGTTGGAAAAATTTGCATAGAAAAACTATTTGAAATCTGCCCAGAAAACTGGACGAATAACAAAACAGAATAATAAAAAAGAAAATGCAGCTGGCCCGGCGCGCGGCTGCGGCCTCTGCCCAGCACGCGGCTGCGGCGGCCTCGGCCAGCGCCCGGCTGCAGCCTGGCCTCCCTTTCGGCCCAGCGGCCCAGCGCGCCAGCTAGGGTTTCAATCGCCGCCGTCCGCGACGATCGGACGGTCCAGCGTGCGTTTCGCTGGAACAAAACCGCCAGCGCCGCTGCCGCTCACAACCCTGGGCCATTCGTCCCGCACCCGCCGCTCTCGTCTCGCTAGAGCGCTCTCTCTGGCCGACCGGCCAGTGCGCCGTGCTCCGGTCGCCGGCGACGGCGGCGAGAAGCCACCGCGCCGCGCCTGCCTTCCTCTACCCCTCGTTTCCTCCCTCTTCTTACTTTTGTGGCAGAGAGAGAGATAGCAGCGGGGTCGAGCCCTCCCTGATCCCCTTCGCCGCGGACCTCTCTAGCCGCCGCCGGCTAGCGAGGCTCCCCGGCGCGGCGAGGCTCCACTTTTTCCCTTCCCCCTTCTGTTTTTTTTCTTTTCTTTCATCCTTAACACCCCGTGGCAGAGAGAGAGAGAGAGAAACTGCTGCCCCCTTTGCTCCCATTCGAGTTCGACGACGGCAGAGCGAATGGCAGCGGCGCCGTGGCCTTCCCCCTCACCGGCTGCGCGTCCACCTTGCGGTGAGCGCGCCGCCGTCGAGCGGATTGGTCGCAGTGCCCTTTGCCCCTTGCGGGGTTGTTCTTTGTCCGGACGGCTCGGCTTGCCGATGCCCGTTCGGATCGAGAGGAACTGGCGCGGCCGGAGTGGCGGCGCACTTTGCCGGCGGGGGCCAAGGCCCTTTGCCGGTGAACTTTCTGATTTTTTGTTGTTGTTTGTCTCTGCCCTGCTAGGGTTCTTTGGGGGGGGGGGGGGGGGGTGGAGGGAGGAATTTTCTTTCTGTGTATGCATTTTGTACCGAAATTCTTAGCCTAGATGGCTCTGATACCATTGATAGAAGCTCTGGATCGTGTAGGCTAGGATTCCGGCAACAGTGGTGGTAGGCATTACCTTCTCCTTGTGGCTCGAGGAGCCACCGGTGCCGGCCATGGTGACGGTGGCCGGTGATGGCAGAGAGTAGTGGGCGAAGTGGTGGCGGCGCTTCCCATCAGCACTGCACTAACCCTAGATCGGTAGGGGATGTAGGTGGGGTGTACGGCGTTGCGACGAACCTCGTATATGCGAGCCGCCGACCCCACCTCTTTATATATAGTGCAGGTGACCGGGGCCCGTCAACCATAGTGGGTTGACCGCCCCCGATCAGGGCGCGGATCTATAGGCCCACACGTTGGAGATCATCCTAACACGGTCCAGATCCTGTTCGATCGAAATCGTGGAGGAACCGATCGATCATGGCCGCCGGGCAGCGCCACCGCACCCGAGTTTTTGTGTTGGCGCAAGACCCCACCGAGGTGGGCAACCTCGTCTTCAAGCTCAATCTGAAGCATCTCTTCTCATCCTCCCGCTCCCAACCGGAGGAAGAGGAACCCCAAGCCCAACCCGAGGCCGTCGCGTGCTTCAAGCAAGTCGACAACTTTGAGCGCATGACGTTCGCCGCCTCCGCCTCCGGTGACGTCGTCGTCGCCGCTAACTATGCCGGCTTCGGCCGGACCCTGATCTATGATGTCGCCGCGGGCGGCATCTCCTCCGGGCCGGAGATGCGCTCCGTCAAGAACTACCTGTTCCTTGTCCCGGTCGGCGACCGCACGTTCTTCGCCATGTCTGCCTACTCGCGCCTGGACGTCCCCCAGGGGGGACCCTGGTTCGAGGTTCTGCAGCAGCAACAGCAGCAGCTCCTCCCCGGCGGCGGCGGCGGCCGCTAGGCCTGGAGCGCCGTTCCTGACCCGCCCGGCCTCCCTCGTGGCCAGAGGGAGGACCTCCGGGCCTACTTCGTCGCGGGTGCGCGCGTCTGGATCTCGCTGCGCCTCCAGGCTACCTATTCCTTCAACACGGCGCGCCAGCGGTGGCGCAAGGAGGGCGCCTGGATGCTGCCCGTCCTCGGCCCGGGCGTACTGGTGCCGGACTTTCAGGGCAGCGGTCGGCGGCTGCTCTTCAGCATCCGTTCTACCAGGGATCACCAATTCTGCGCCGTCGACATGGACGCGCATTGCCCACCGTCGGGTGGGCCGCCGGATATAAAACGTGCTCCTTCCTCCCCCAGGTGACCTACTTTGGGGGCGGCAGGTTTTGCGTTTCGGTGACTAATCAGACCAGCGAGGAGAACCGACGCAGCGTCGTCTCCTTCAAGGCCGTCGAGCTCACCGCCGAGTTGCAGCTGATCCAACGCCAGTCCAGCTGCTACTTGATGCCACAAAGCTCACGGGGGTCGCCCGTTACAGTGATTTAGCTAGAGTGCCGATATATTTTACCTTCCTAGGGATGGCACCCGCCGGGTTTGGATACGGGTGGAGCCATCCCATACCCTTACCCGTCGCCCAAAACCTTACCCATCACCCGTACCCATACCCGTCGACGGGTATAATTTTTTCCCATACCCGTCACCCGTCAGGGTAAATGGGTACCTGCGGGTAAAATTATCCAGATTTGCAACACATCAATGTGAACCTTGCATAGTCATAAACAACAACTAATAATGATTTATAAACAACAACACATCATGACAGCAACGCATACTCATAAACAACAACACATTCTCACGAACACGCTTATTTGTAAACATATTTTTGCAAAAATAAAATATTCATACTCAATAATCACACACAAAAATTTATATTTATCACGTCATATACACACATCTTGCATCTCTATGGAGAAATCAAGGGTAATGTGTACTGATGTACATGAATACATCACAAAACGTACATACAAATATAAATTGCCATTGAAATAAAATGTCATACTTAATTATCATTACGTACACACACAAAATCGTAATAACACATCATGTCTATGCAAAAATCAACGCTCATATACATGAACACATCACATCATCTATGTACAAAAAATATATTCATAGTGTAAGATCAGTGCTCATAATCATAAAAACAATCGGAACTCACATAGCCAAAATAGCCTTGCTCTTCTTGTACTTGATGGCAGCAGCAGATCGACCATTGATAAGCAGGCTAGGGCGTTGCTTCATGGACGTCTCGGACATAGCGCTGCGGTGGTGCTGCGCCTGCGACAGTGCTGGGCTTGGGCTCGGGGTAGGCGTGTCGTGCTCCTGGTCGTGGTGGTCGCCGAGCTGCAGCTCCAATCCATGGTCCCCATCGACGCGCGAGCTATGGTGATTGTCGCTGGGTCCATGGCGTTGGCGTCCACCTCCGGAGGGCAGGAAAGGGGTGATGGCGCGAGGCGGCAAGTAGCTGTAATGGAGTCCGGAGGCGTTGGCAGTGGCAGGCGGCGGCGAGAAGATGAGATTGATCTGCTGGCTGCTATGACTACGAGCCTGCCACCAGCGACGCACGCCAATCACGCATATATAGCCAATAGCCATATAAAGATACTTATCACGTATACGATTCTGGACAAACGGTGATTACGTTTGTTGAGACAATGGTGATTACGTGAATGATTCTGGCTCTTTCCGGTCCTAGGCTCATATGGCTTTGTGGGACAGCTAGTGTGGTTCGGCGGCCTAGCATGATTAGGTCTTTTTAGGGCTGCGGTTTTTTAAGTAATACATAAAGCCTCTAAAAAATATATATATAAAGCCTATTTGTAGATTATATGTGGGTACACAGGTATGGGTTATACTAAACCATACCCGTACCCACTATACCCACTGGGTTGAAATTTTGTCTATTTATGTACCCATGAATATTTTTTTAACCCATACCCTTGCTCTAATAGGGTACCCATTGCCATCCCTATACCTTCCCCTTTGTTTTAAAAATCTACCTATTCCTTGGTCAAACAGGTCGATATATCTATTGAGTATATTAGCAATTTCTTGTTAATTTAATTAATCCATGCATTGCACTGACAGAATTATAGCATATACTACGCAAATAGCAGACACATCTACGTATAAAGCTAGTACGGCTAATACAGAGATAAACATAAACGGGATAAGCGAGTTATACCCTCAAGTAGGCCAGTCAGAAGCTGCGACAATGGCGACAACGGTCTTCTCGGCAGCCTTCTTGACAACAGGACGGTCAGCTTCGGTGGTGGTGGACATGTTGATGATGAAGGCAACACGGATGTAGATGAACGGTCGATGCAGACGAACGGTGGTGAGCAGTCGCGTAAGAGACGCTTCCGAAAAATCTAATCGCCCCTCTCCCGTACAGGATCTCGATAAGCGGGAGGCCTGCTCTCCCGTCAACCGTGCACATGGTGAACGAGATGGGATCGCCAGCGACAACAACATGAAGTGGAACAACGATGGGTAGTGCATGTGGAGGCGGAGCAAATGTGATCTGTTCTTCATGGCGGCTAAGATTAGCCGACGCCTCAAATATATAGGCGCAGCTGGGTTGAGAGACGTGGGCTGGACCCATGTTCGAGTTGACAACAACCCACGATCCGACATCTCATATGGCTCGTCTGTTAAGAACTCTCTACTCCTGACCAGCAAAAATTAAGCGCAATTGCATGAGTGGCATAGGCCTGAGGTTGGCTCGGGCCATTCACAAAAAAAGGACGAGCGTGAGGCGCGCGGCGAAGGAGCGCACGGGGACCACTTCTCTTGTTAAACGGGTCGACGTTGTGTTGGTGGGACGAAGTGATGTCAATCAGATGTGCAAGAAGTTGGCGATCATACGCCAACTCTCCATCGTCTACACTAAAAGTATATCATGAAAGAATTGGCTAAAAAGGGTTGAGTTGTATGTTTTTGGCTGCGCGCGTGGTGCAATCCTAAACTAAGAGCAAGTCTAACCGATTCCCTATAACCGGTTAGAGGTACACCTCTATCTGGCACCTAGCCGAACTTGTATAACCGCTAGGGGAGAAGAAATTATACTCTCTAGCACCGCATACTCCTATATATACTCAGTCACCCATCCACCCGAGTAAAGAAGTGTCTCCGTCTCCTCTCGGTCACACCCATCCCATCATGCATCGCATCCCCTCCGGCGCTTCCCTTCTTGCCTCCGCCGGGCACCACGCGCCATCGCCGACCCCCCCCCCCCCCCCCCTAAGACCCGCCACGCTCCTCCCCACCCAAATTTGACCCTCACTCGTTGGCGGCGGCACCTAAATCAGTAGATCTACGGCCGTCGATGCCGTCACCGGATTTAAAGGTGAGCACACAAGTCTTAACTGATCCTGGTAGTGTTGCATGATAGTTTAACAAAAGTTGTAGAAGAAAGGGACCAAACACCAGAATGCTGAAAATTCAAAGAAAGGTGGAAGTAGGGAACGACACAACTTGATTCAAGGTTACGAACAGACAAAGGGCTTCTATTGAGCAGGAGAAACAATAATGGGCTGAGGCAAGGATATAGTGCTCAATTAGAAAGAGATATGTGGGAAGTGGAGCAGCGGGATGCAAATGGAACTTTTGTGACTTGCTGAAGTTGAGCAGAAGTTCAGAAATGAAATTGCAACCGAAGTAGAGCCTCTTCACCAAGAGAACATAGGGATTTTAAGTTTTTTGTAGCCTGCACCGAAGGCTGTAGAGTTAAGTTTGTACATCTTAGTGTACAGTCTAACTATATCAGGTCATTTACTATGCAGTACAGATTTGCATTTGCCATTGCTGATGTCCTTTGTGCTTGGAAGCATAAACCTACTTAGTGATCCTTTTCCAGTTAGGCTAACCTTACATCCTTCTGTTAACAGTTTAGTGATCTAATGATTATTCAGAAGGGATGTTGCATGTTCCTAGATGCATAGCATTTCTTATATATGTTTTCGTGGATTTCTTATATATGTTGTGTAGAATTCTGAAACTGAAATCCGAATAAACCATATCTTCAAAGGCCTGCATAATGGCACTTCAAATAAATGCTAATCTGCATTCACACTGCAGTTTGGTGCACGTTGTTCCTATGATTTGGTCAAAGCTAATATTCACTCCGTCCCATAATATAAGACCGTTTTTGACACTACGCTCTTATATTATGGTACGGAGGGAGTACTAAGCAAAAATATTTTACATGCTATAAAAACCAAGTTATGGCTTTTGTGTTCCGAGATAATAACTAACAAAAAAATTAGGGAATAATTATTTATAATATGTTTTACTCAAGCTCATTAACTCTAGGTCCTTGGTATGCTAACCATTTTTTGTGATACTGAATATTGTTTCACATAACCCGTCATTTTTTCATCATCGACACAAGCATCGACCCTTGTGTCGTGATCCAATTTTTTTACCCGGTGAACGACTAATTGATCACAACTGAGGTTTGCTCCATAGCAGAGCGGGGCATTGTGGGCATTAATTGTGTGTCAAAGCCTCAAGGGAAGGGAGGACCAAGGAGAAGCCAAGCCGAGAAGGAGATTAGATTCGGGCCTAGGCCACTCTTACTAGGTGGTGCACGAGCCCTATGGAGGCATGCAGGGGTATGAGGCACTAGGCCACTAGGCCACTAGGCCTCAAGTTGCATACATACGTGTAGGCCGCCCTCCACCATGCAAAAAGTCCACAACAATATAAGTCAAAATCGAATGGGAGTATGAGGGACCGTGTATGGACCAGATGCACAGTATAACTATTTATTGAGGAGTCTCAGGGGGTGCAAATTGAGGGTTGTTGCATACATGGTGCAGTCCATTTTAGGGCTGTAAACGAGTCGAATTCGAGCGATTTGAACTAGGCTCAGCTCGGATTATACTAAAATTTGAACGAGCTCAAACTAAGTGAAGCTCAAGGTCGAGATGTAGAAAGTGGCTCGTGCTCAGCTTATATCGATCTCATGTCGATCTCGAGATAGTTTAGAGCTAAATAAGATGATTTTATTAATAATCTAAGACAATTTTTCAAACATGATAGGCCACAAACAACATAGGAAACCACTAAATTTTTCGACTTATTCTCTCTCAACTCAAGACTAGCACTTGATAACTAGGGATCATGGATGAACTAGAAACATAAAAAATGAAGGTGCATCCGCTCTTAAACTTTGGCCGAGAATAATAGGATATTTAACACACAGGTGATCAAATACCATATTGAGGATAAATTTTCTCTGTGCTTAATTAGGCTTCCGTGTTTGCTACTAGGTAAAGTTGAGAAAAATCGTACACAACATATATGACAATAAATTATCCTATTCCATTTAATATATGTCAAGATTGTTTTATATAATTATATGACATCGAGCTATCGAGCTAAAATCGAGCGAGTCGGTGTTGGCTCAAGATTAGCTCATCTCACTATCAAGCTACACAAAGTGTTCATACTCAGCTCATTTCTTTTCGAGACGATATATCTCGACTCGAGCCAAAATACGAGTCGATCTCGAGCGGCTCATGAGCCTCGAGCTTTTCTTGCAGCTCTAGTCATGTTCACGTCTCGGTGGTCACATGCCCGGGCCGCCTTAATGATTGAGCCATCGATGAGTTACAACCAAGAGCACCATCCCTCTCATGTAAGTGCATTCACATATTTCATGGTTACCTGCGAGACTTTGTTTCTCCCATTGCAATGCACGACCTATGTGCTAGTACTAATAATTTGCGCAACATATCCACTCCCCTGCGGTTGGGATTAGCAGTGGGACCCACCCACCTTCTCTCTCTCTCCTCTCTCCTCGAGCAATCGATCCCACCTACGCACACGGGCAAGTCGTCCTTGCTTTGCCGTCGCCCCGTCCGCCGGGAGAGCCTATACCTTCAGCTTGATGACAATTTATGAGTTAGCGTCATTCGGATTCGTGGGAAAGCAGCAGTCCCCTGCAGAATAAACCAATTTTAAATCAGAAAGCTTCACCGTAAGCAAGAACATGGAAAAACATAAGTGGGTTCTTAGATCCTCCATCTAGCGACTACAAAACAAGACTTGCAGATCTAATTAAGTTACACAAGACTTTAAGACCTAGGATCATGCACCAATGCCCTCTACCGACTGCAGAACAAGACTTGCAGATCTAATTACAGTACCCGTGGACGTGGCAGTAATATATATACTTTGATGTATGAGTATTGAATGCAAATAGTGTAGATTTTTTTTTGGGGGGGGGGGGGAGTGCTCTCCTCCACTAATGTCAAGTATTGAATAAATAGGATACATAAGGGCTTGCATGCGCCAATGACATCTAGGATCATGCACCAATGCCGTCTAGGATCACATGGGAGAATTGGTTGACAGCCAGATCCCGTTGATCCAGAGCATCCTTATGGTGTAGCCATTGAATGTGACCGGGATTGGGCCATATAGAGGATAACCAAAGAATCTGAATGTGAGCTTTTCATCGAGCTCGGGTATTCTTGTATGTTACCGACGAGGTTGTAGCTAGTAAGATCAAGTTTTTGCAGCTTTTGCACCGAGGAAGCGAAGTCTGCGGTCAGCGTCCAGCCTCCTGATGATGCGTTCATCATATTGTTCTGGAGGGAGGTGTGGACAACATTTTCCAGGCCTGTGAAGAAGTCCTAAATAATTGAGTTTAAGAGATGGTTTTGTTGAGGTTGACGTGTTGGAGGTTGGACATGCCATGGCACGAAGGGAGTAGGGTAGAGACGGAGTTGTTCCTAAGGTTGATGTTCCACATATATTGGAGGTTGGAGATGCTTGGAGGCAGGCAACCCACTGGGCCTACCGATTAGAGTTTGATTCTTACAACAAGACCAACAGGGTTGCAAGTGACCCTCTACCACCCTGGGAGCGTGTAGGGTTCGATGATGTTCGACAGCTTGTTCCTTCTAGTGGTGATGGTCCAGTGAGTCGCTCATCCAAATTTGGCGCTCCTCGGATTAACGGAAGTGAGTGGAAGGTAAGTATTTGCCCTGATCGTGCAAATAACATATCCGTTGCACAGTGAGGATGTCCAAATTCAGCTAAGGCTGGATAATATTGATTTGCCTAAGACAAATAAGGCAATATCTTGTTGGACTCATAAATGAATATTGAGATAGACAAATATTGAAGAGATATAAATGTGGTATCGTGAGAGAGAAAGGGAGGGCGGTGTTACCATCCCCATCGCCTAATTTATTTGTACTTGCATTGGATCATCTATCTCGGTTTCTCTGCGGCAAGTGGCGACTCGTATAGTAGTAGCACATTGCTCCTTGTTTTTCATGGACGTGAGATAGCCCGATCCCAAGTGACCTAATCGATTCATCTAAAGAGAGGTGCAACACGCTTAGCCAAGGCATGTACAGCCTAATCAATTCAGTTTGGATTGTTTCATTTATGGACCGCAGAGCTTGATTAACTTTTCTTGCACCATGTGACTGTGACCTAGCAGGGGGTCTTGACATGTATGCTATAGATTTGTGGTACGTGCCTTAGCATGTAAGCTCCAAATTGTGCACATCTTTATGCAAATTTGTTTAGACTGCATTCTTGAAAGGAAAAAAATCTATTATTCCAAAGGATAATTGCCTAACATAACTCAAAACATACACAAAATGATCAAAATACTCTAGTAAATATTGTGAGTGCCAAGCGCCCCTCCGTTATGCAAATACTACAAAATGCTATAATATTCATATACTATGGAATTTACTGCCTACATATTCTAATACTATGGTTTTTTAAATACCATATATCGAAGTGTTTTATTAAAGAATACCTTTATATTGCAAACTGTGGGTATTCCTAAAACTCTTTTTTTAGAATATAAAAAAAATTCAAGATCCAGCCACTTTTTTAAAAAGTTGAGAAGACAATGTTTATTGCTTTCCCTCCATCTCTTATGTCCGGCCAAGTGACATTACATATCTAGAGTGGAAGTATTCTTCTGCATTTTTTTTGACAAGTATTCTTCTGTGTCGCTTACAATTGTACAATATACCAAGAATATGTAGTTCGGTCAACTGGCATTGCACATTAAGCAATGGAAATATTCTTCTATATTGCTTTGAACTGCATACCATAGCAAAAATATGTAACTGACATCACATATGAAGAGTGGAAATATTCTTTTACATTGTTTAATAAATGTGTACAATACCAATATTATGTACTTAGGTCAACTAACATTGCACATGAAGGAGGAGAAGTATTATGTGTGGCGTTTTTCTTTTGAAAAATATCCAAAAATATTTAGAAGTTTCAAAAACAATTCTACAAGTACACATATACATGTTCTCTAAGTATCTATAAAGTTCCTCCAATAATGCAGTTATTTGCGGGCTACACAAAAAAGACAAAATATCTGGCCCAAATACAACAAATAAAAATCTCATTTTAATCTATGTATTTGTCATTTTTGTGTACATCACATATGAACATATATATTCATGAAATTTCGCGCTATTTATCACCATAGGTGAGGAATAGTTATTCTTCACCCCTCTCTTATTACATTAAAAATCACATTTTTACGTCCCGTAAATTTGTCTTAAGTCGGAATTGAATGAGAAGATAAGAAAATGTATATTGGTCGAAAAAAGATATTTTAAGTAACGTAAAATTATGAATGTAAAAATATAATATAATATATACATGTAAATGTAAACTTTGTAGTTTTATAGGTGCTCCTTTTGTTCTGAATATTTTTATATTTACAGTGCTATACGTATAGCAATTGATATTTTGCAATATAATATGAAAATAGCAAAATTATTTAGCTTAGTTACCGTCTCTTCTTGCAAATACGACGAACAAAATTACTGTTTGAATTATTCTTTTTTCTTGTGGGTGATGTAACCCGTTGGAAAAGCAAGAGATGAAATGCATCATGTTGGCCTTGGTCATCAAGACGTCAACCTTGATGCGTGTTGCCCGTTTGTGCTCTCGGCCAGTAATACCATACAGGGCGCCTAGCTTGTACAATGTAGTGAGAAATACCTCTGTCGGTCGACCCAACCGTATTTCCATGTCATACACACCAACGCCCGAACTTTGTGGTGATTAACAATAATGATAAAATAATTTCTAATTTGTATTAAAATTTTATACTTATTGTAATTAAGTTTACATGCTTGTGACTTTTTTTACTAGTTAGCATCATTAAACATGTAATAATATTTCTAATTATATATTAAGGTAAAACAAAATCTTAATATTTATCAATGAAAATTTATTTGGCTACATTTAAATTGGATTTTTTTACTAGCATACATTGTGTTAATTTAAGGCATTGTTGTTTTAAAAGATCTTTCGATAGACTAAACCATCTTAAGTAGAAAAAAATTATTTTATGCCTATGCATAATTTGTGGCAATTACATGAATTATAGTCTATACATACATATGTGTGAGGCCGCATATATGTTAGTATCCTCCAATACCTTGGTACCGAGGTCTACAGCGTATGGTCTAAGATATATATCTTGCTAGTGGTTTCTAGTGGTTATTATGGTTTTCGTAAATTGCGAAGTATAGAGCCAGAGTATTTAATGTTTTCAAGTGGATATTGTGGTTGAATTGTTGGCACTGTTTTTTTTTTGGGTTCAATCTCGATCAAATATGTCTTACATCTTCACATGGGGTCAATAATCTCATGGCAACACATGGTTGTTACGTTGTTCGTATTGAAATAGCATCAGTTTACAAAGATGGAAGCTTTCTAGCTACTTTTTTTTTCTAAATTATGCGGCCAATATGTATTCTAAGGTGGAAAATTGAAGTCTGCAATTAAGTAAGAAGTTAACAATGTTTTATAACATATGTGCTAGTTACCATGATGGTATTGGTTGTCATAAGCTATCAAGTATTCTAGGCTTTTGATACGAGCTCCTCAACATGAGCACTAGTGTTCTTGGATGCTTATGGAGACCGGACGTATTCTTCCAAATTACACTATACATACGTACAAGTTTGCACAATACCAAGAACAAAAATATGTACTATTCCTACTTTTTTTTCGGTACTTAAACCCGGAGAGTCGTCGTCGTCTCGTTAGCAACAACAGACGGACGGAGCGCCGAACCCCACGTCCACCGTACCCCATCCTTTCTTCCCTTCTCTACAGCAACTCTCCACGCACGCACGGCAACGTACCTCTCCTCATTCCTCTATCTCTCCCTTCTGCTAGCT
Organism: Aegilops tauschii subsp. strangulata; assembly: GCF_002575655.3. Taxonomy (NCBI): domain Eukaryota; kingdom Viridiplantae; phylum Streptophyta; class Magnoliopsida; order Poales; family Poaceae; genus Aegilops; species Aegilops tauschii. Next base: position 486,215,072 of record NC_053040.3, read on the forward strand.
CCGAGCAGCCATGCCTCTGCACCACTGTTGCTCTGTGGCGTGAGATCGTATGAGTTAGGCCGATTTTTCTGTTCTCCTCTAACGGCACGGGTCTTATGGTTTGTTTGCTTGCTAAAATCAGCTCATACGTCGCCGGTCAGCGTATATGTCGGCTCTGGTCTACAGTTTGCTCCTTTAATTTGGCCTTCCCTTGCTACATGCACTTGCGTGAGCAGCCCATGCGTCAACTATCCATGGTCCCCGGCCGGCTATAGCGTTTCTTTCTCTCCATGCATGCACTTGCCGCGTGAGTCACCGTCACCAGTTCACCACGAACCCAGACTTGCTGTCTTGTGCGCCAGTGGACACGAACGCTGCGTACGGCAGGACGGCGACTCGTCGTGGTCGTCTCGTCTAGTTAGCCCACGTCCACTCATTCTTTCTTCTCTTCTCTTCTCTCCGGTGTACTCGCTCCACGCACGGCACCTCGCCTCCCTTCATCCTCTCTCTTACTCCCCTCCCTGCCAGCTTCGTGGCACCGTCAGGGCCATGGCCACCACCGCCGCCGCACCGCCCTCGGGCTACTTCGGCTCCGTCCAGGGCCGGCCCACGCGCCTCGCTCCGGCAGCCAGCGGACGCAACAGTCTGCTCCTCCGCTGCTCCGCGTCCGGTGGTGATGGCGCTGGCGGCCCCGACCCGATCCTCGAGGAGCAAAAGCGGCGTCGGGCCGAGCTCTCCGCTCGCAGTTCCTCTGGCGAGTTCACCGCCCCAGGCACCCGGTCAGTGCTCCCCGGCGAATTCCTCGTCGTCTCTGGCATTTCTTTCGCGTGTAGCTCCGGTGGTGATCGGGTGAGGCGAGGTGTGATATTTTCTTGTTCAGATGGCTCGCCAAGCTGGTCCCGCCAGGGGCGCTCGCGGCTGGGCTGCTCAAGGCGGCGGGCGTCGGCGCGGCTCGCAGGGGGCCGGAGCTGCCGCAGGTGGCGGGGTCGCTGGCGGCCGTGGACGCCATCTTCCTGCCGCTCTACGACCACTTCCTCACCCACGGCGGCGTCTTTCGCCTGAACCTCGGGCCCAAGGCGAGCGCGCCACTACAGCTAACGAATTGCTCCCAAAATTGCACTTCTTTTAACGTCGCCATGTTGCTAATGGTCTCTAATTTGTTTTACTTTCAGTCTTTCGTCATCGTCTCTGATCCAGATATAGCCAAGCATATCCTGAGGGACAACTCCAAGGCTTATTCCAAGGTTTGGTTCTAGTCATTTGAGATTTTCATTTTTATTTTTATCAAGAAGAGGGTATGACCCCCAGCCTCTAGCCCTCTACATCGACACACAACTTCCTTTTATTGCAAAGTTTCTGTAGTTACTTTCAGACAGTAAAAAATGTCTGTGCTTCAGAAATAATGAGTAGCATGCTGTTTGTTCATGGTGGGTGTAGGGTATTCTTGCGGAAATACTGGAGTTTGTGATGGGCACAGGTCTGATCCCAGCTGATGGGGAGGTTTGGCGTGTTCGACGGCGTGCCATTGTACCGTCATTGCATCAGAAGGTTCTAGCTTTCTACTCACTATTAAGGTTTTGTGTGTGTTGCTTTCTTTCTTGAGCAATTGTATTCACTTTTGAATTCTGCTGGGCAGTTTGTAACAGAGATGATAGGTCTCTTTGGAAAAGCTTCAGGCCGGCTGTGCGAGAAGTTGGACAAGGCAGCGGCGGAGGGAGAGGCTGTGGAGATGGAATCTTTGTTCTCCCGACTAACATTGGATGTCATTGGGAAGGCAGTGTTCAATTATGATTTTGATTCATTATCTTACGATAATGGAATGGTTGAGGTTATTGCTCAGTTTTTTGTCGTATTCCTTTGTATATTATGAAATTTCATTTGCTTGTCTTTCCTTTTCTGTAAAGTTTAGTATTCGGTTTGTTGGCTCATGATCAGGCTGTGTATGTAACACTACGAGAAGCAGAAATGCGGAGCACTGCTCCTATTCCAACTTGGAAAATACCCATATGGAAAGACGTCTCCCCTCGACAGAGGAAGGTTAATGAAGCCCTTGTGCTGATAAATAATATTCTTGATGAACTAATTTCTACATGCAAGGTAAGCCCCTTCTTATACTTTGAGGTTAGCAATTGTTGTGTTTAGAACAATCATGACCCTAAGACTCCTATTGCAGAGGATGGTAGATGAAGAAGATCTGCAGTTTCATGAGGAATATATGAATGAGGAAGATCCTAGTATTCTTCGCTTTCTATTGGCATCCGGAGAAGATGTATGACGATATAGATGCAATTGTAAAGTATTTTAGATATTTGGAATTTTCTTATATTCACAGTACTTCACTGTTGAACCCATCTACCTTAGGTGTCCAGCAAGCAGCTTCGTGATGATCTGATGACAATGCTCATAGCTGGCCATGAGACCTCTGCAGCAGTCCTAACATGGACATTTTATCTTCTATCCAAGGTGTGATATGGTTAATGACTCAAAACTCAATGTTGTTGTAGTATAGCAGTACCATGTGATATTATATCATTGTTCATCTTCAAATTCATTAAACCATATTTTTACTTATTCTCATTGTGTTTTATATGGTGAACTTGTAGTACCCAAGAGTAATGTCCAAGCTCCAGGCTGAGGTAGACTCAAATTTTACCTCTAATGTAGTTTTTACATGGAGGCTTACACTTCTGAATTGTAAAAATGACTCTTGACATTTTGTTTGCTCAACTATCCGCAGGTTGATGATGTTCTAGGAGATGGTTTACCAACAATTGAGGATGTGAAGAAACTAAAGTATACTACTCGAGTTATTAACGAAGTAAGAACCAAAAGTTTTACCTTGTCACATAATGAGATTTGTTACTGAATGAGAATATTATCATTGTTGCAGTCTTTGAGACTATATCCACAACCGCCAGTTTTAATTCGCCGGTCCCTTGAGGATGATATGCTAGGGGAGTACCCAATCGGCAGGTAAAAATTTTCTAGCAAAATTACATCGGTTAGTTCACTAATAAAGCGACCAGGTTTAGTCTCAATTCATGTCTAAGGAGTAAGGATCATTTATTAATTTGTCACAAAAGCACCATTATTGCCATGGAATTATGCTTCTTTTGTCTGGTTTGGGCTTTTCTGCATCTTTTTCCCTTGGATACTCGTGTGAATAGCATATTAGCATGGAGTGTTCCTACCCTTCCTCAGTCTTTTGCAGACTATTTTGCTCAACATTTTCTTTACTTGCCTTTCCCTATGTTATTTCTGGTAGCTAAGTTTGTTTAATTGTTGTTATTGTTGAGCATTTGTATGTGTGATGTTGCTTATTTAGCATTTCCATACAAAACTAAAAAAATCTGAAAATATACTACTCTTTTCAAGGGGAGAAGACATTTTTATATCCATCTGGAATCTTCATCGCTGCCCAAAGCATTGGGATAATGCAGATGTTTTTAATCCAGAAAGGTGGACTTTGGATGGTCCAAATCCAAATGAGACAAACCAAAAATTCAGGTTCCATCCCTATTACTATAATGAAATGCTTTTTGGACACCATGTGCCACCCAAGTTATCAAGTTTATTAGTTGTTTCTAATTTATGTTGCAAGAACTGGAAGACCTTCGAAAGTTTGAATGTGTTAATGATGAATCTCAAATGGGATGAATTAAAATCGAATTAGAATTTATGGTTAATGGAATAATAACTCATACCCATGGTAATCATGTTAAAATGCTAGTCCAATCAACATATTTTGTGACTATGTTGTTGCTTTGTGAGTGTCATGAAAAATATTCACACAAATGCCTTCACGATAACCATTACATACTATAACAGAAATATATTAGAAATTGTAACTTTGTACGGGCTAGTAAGCTTATGTGTCACAATTTTAGTAACTGCCTTACAATAATAACTAAATGCTTTAACAACACATCCCTTTTAGGACATAGGAAGGCCAAAGATGTACTACCGTCGATCCATATTAATAGTCGCTGCTTTAATACAACTGTACAAAGTTGTAGTAAAGTAGTGACAATTAATATGGACAAGAGGGAATAGACGAATATTGCCTTCATGGGAGAGTTATTACTCGAGTTTGTATAATCTTTAGTTTTATGGGCAATAATTCATATTGGTCATGCAATACATTTCTAGAGCGGGCGGGTTTAATTGATATCTTCTTTGATATTAATATACTATCCTTTGTTAAAAAACATTTCTAAGGGAGTATGGACTACGGGGTTTTTCTTCAATTGCATTGAATCTAGCATTCTGAATCGCTATGAAGGAACAATTTGAACTATTTCAGAGGGTTGAAGCAACGCCATATCACTAGATAAAAGTCGTCTCCTAAGTATCCCTATGAAACTCAAAATTAGTATGAAAACAATAGTCAATAAACTACATTCTTGTGTTTTTTTTTCCTTGCGTTTCTCTAGTGTCACTATCTTTTCAATTTGCATCAGCACCATTATTGCGGTAAAGTTGATATATGTCTTATAAGAGCACATATTTAAAATAAACATACAAATATATTTGTCATGTCAAATTCTTAGAGATCCATATGGTGGTTGTTGTAGCTTTTCTATTGAAGAATACTAGTGGCATATGTTTGCTGTCATTATTTAAATAATGGCTTACAAAGCAATTCTAGATTATGACTATTGAATTTTCATAATCTTGTTAAATTTTCAGTTACTTGCCATTTGGTGGTGGACCAAGGAAATGTGTAGGTGATATGTTTGCTACTTTTGAGGTAAACCATTCTTCCAATTGTTTGGGGTACACAACAGATAATTTCGAAATGGAATTTTGCGATATCATAAGCTTTACTAGATTTTAGTAATTTAATTTAGTCGTATTAAGGCCTTTTTCTTTTTTCTATATTTTACCTTAGGCTTCTTGGAATATATAATATTGTTATTCTCGTGAAAACGGAGATTTGTGGCTTTCCCAACCAATGCATGCACCAAGAGGATGCACATTCTACACAGTCATATGTTATGTGACTATTGAGAATCCCTGACATTTATGTAATTTATGCGCAGAATGTGGTGGCAACAGCAATGCTTGTCAAGCGGTTTGATTTTCAGATGGCTCCAGGAGCACCTCCGGTATGTTCCCCTTAGCTTTCTTATTCATCATAACTAATAAATATATTCTCACATCTATTTTTTTAAACAAGTATTCTCACATCTATGAGCACTATTATAGGTCGAGATGACAACCGGAGCAACGATTCACACAACTAAAGGGTTGAACATGATCGTTAGTCGGAGGACAAATCCACCTGTAATTCCAATTTCGAGATGAAAGTTGTTTCCGATTCACAAGGAAGTGCATGTTCTACTGTATCAGTGGTTGTTTCCACTACTGGTATTGCTTCTAGAGAAGACCAACACCTGGAGGTGCCGATAAGTCAAGTGTGATACATAACGAGTATGTTCCCATCTCAGATCTATTTGAAAGTTCTACTGGTTAATTTTGTATCATTACTTTGTCAAAAAAAGTCGTGCATCCACTTGATTTATTTGTCCCTTAATTCATCTCTAGCCTTTACTAATACCTTCTCTAAAAATATATGTTGTTTGGCTCGCCAGTGCGAGAAGGAAGGCTGTCTTGATGAGGTGCCACCAGGCTGATCTATTGCTACTACTTGTTCTCTCATTTGCCAAGCATTTTATTCCATGGGAAATTCACACACACCAGACCATGTTTTATCAACATGCATTCAGTGTTTCACATTTTTAATGGAAATGAAATGTGGCTACTGGATGAAAAAGAGCTGAAATTTTAACAAGCCTGTATTCAGTGATTATGTATTTCCAGAACGAAATCGATGCCTGAGGATAGTTCAGAAAGCAAATTTATTATTGTGATTTGTATGTTAATCACAATTCTAGTATAACCTTGAAAGCGGTTTGTGGAACTTATTAGGAAAACCATTCCCCAATCCCAATCAGAGCTGGCTGTAATTTAGCTTTCATGACAATGGTCTGTGTTCTCGTAGCAACATAGAGAGAGCTTGGCTGTTCGATGTTATTTATCAGTTATCCTATGGCTAGGAAAATTCTGAACCATTTTTGTCCTCTATGCTAGGTGTGTTGGTCATCTGTCTTGTAGATGACAAAGATAATGATCTCTCTATTTTGAATTACTTTCCTCATAGTTCTTGTCTGGCTAAATCAGCATTCAACATGTCCTGTCTACAAAGGTACACCATGCGTTTTTTCGAAAAGGGGGGACTCCCCGGCCTCTGCATCAGAACGATGCATACTGCCAACTTATTAAAAAAACAAATATGTTCAACAAGGTCTTAAAGTCTCAAATGAAAATAAAGGAGAGCTCACAAAGAGCCAAAGGGCCAAAAACAAACTAGCCAAAAAAAGCCACAACCGGCTGGCATAAGAGAGATTGGTAAACTAATTACCTATCCTATTACATGACCGCCATCCAAACCGGTTGAAGATATCCCGTGCTACCATCTCCCAGCGGATAGATCCAGTAACCAAACGCTCCCTGGCCTCTGTCGGAGTGAGTAGCGACCACATACGGATCAACGCAGTGGCTCAGAAAATAACCTGCAGAAAATGAATATTTCTTGTTCTGTTAAAAACCAAATCATTTCTGCAGTTTCAGACTGCCCACAATAAAGCACAAACTCCTACGCGAATGTGTCTCGCTATTTCGGGCTCTATCCCGTTAAGCCATGTTCCAAATAACGTGTTGACAGAACTCGGTGGAGTAATATTAAATGCAATATGGACCGTCTGCCATAGAACTTTGGCTAACGGGCAATCAAGAAAAAGGTGTTTGATAGTTTCATCCCGATCACAGAAACTACACCGAGTAGGTCCTGTCCAATTATGCTTTGCCAAATTGTCCTTGGTTAATATTACTTGTTTATGGACAAACCACATAAACACTTTGATTTTCAAAGGAACTTTGACATCCCAAACATGTTTGGAACTAGGAATCGAGTTTGAATTGATAACATCAAGATACAATGATTTAACTGTAAACTCTCCAGACCTAGTAAGCTTCCAGCGTAATTTGTCGGGCTGTTGAGATAGCTGAACCTCCATCAGTCTACGTACTAGATGAAGCCATTCTTCCCAACGATTGCCAACTAGCGTCCTTCTGAACTGAATATTAAGGGGGGTAGATTGAAGTATCGTTGCAACGAACGCATCACGTCGATGAACAATACGATACAGAGACGGGTATTGAATGGCAAGGGGGGTCTCTCCAAGCCAAGTATCCTCCCAGAATCGCGTGCTAGCACCGTTGCCAATAATAAACTTTGTCCTATTAAACAAGGTTAATTTGACTTTCATAAGCCCTTTCCAGAAAGGTGAGTCAGTCGGCCTTGCTGTCACCTGGGACAAAATTTTGGAGTGAAGATACTTGCTACAGAGGATCTGCGCCCAAGTGGCCTCAGTCTCTACCGATAACTTCCACAGCCACTTGCTGAGAAGACACTTGTTCTTGACCTCAAGATTCTCAATGCCAAGACCCCCTTGGTCTTTCGGTCGACAGATGATATCCCATTTGGCGAGTCTGTATTTTCTTTTTAGTTCATCGTTCTGCCAGAAGAATCGTGATCGATAGAAGTCCAGTCTTTTCCTAACTCCAACTAGGACTTCGAAGAACGACAAAAGAAACATAGGCATACTCGTGAGAACCGAGTTTATCAGAATTAATCGGCCTCCGTATGACATGAGCTTGCCCTTCCAGCAACTCAGTTTCTTTTCAAAGTGGTCCTCGATACACTTCCATTCTCTGTTTGTCAGCTTACGATGGTGGATTGGTATACCTAAGTACGTAAAAGGTAAAGTCCCCAATCCTCTTGTTCGTCATTGGCTCTACCAAAGCAAAACAATTCGCTTTTGTGAAAGTTAATCTTTAACCCGGTCAATTGTTCAAATAAGCATAACACCAGCTTCATATTTCTCGTTTTTGCCAAGTCATGCTCCATAAAGATGATCGTATCATCGGCGTACCGTAGGATAGACACACCTCCATCAACTAGATGAGGTACCAAGCTACCCACCTGACCAACCTCCTTAGCCCTTCCTATCAGAATTGCCAACATATCAACGACAATGTTGAACAGGATAGGAGACATCGGATCCCCTTGTCTCAGGCCCTTTTGTGTCTGGAAATAATGACCTATGTCGTCATTCACTTTAATTCCAACACTCCTTTTTTGCGTGAACGATTCTACCTGGCGTCGCCAGGCTTCATCAAAACCTTTCATACGCAAGGCCTGTTGAAGGAATGGCCATTTGACTTTACCGTACACTTTCTTGAAATCCACCTTAAAAACAACTCCATCTAATTTTTTCGTGTGAATTTGGTGGAGCGTTTCATGAAGGACCACCACCCCTTGCATGGTGCGAGTTATATCAGCGGTAGTAATTAATCCATCCATGCTTGCCCGAAGAATCAAGGCCAGACCCTTCTGTGCCGGTGCCTGTCTGCTCGATGCATTCACGGAGAAGTTTGTTGAGATCGATGAGGCCACCTAGTCGAACCAGATTCGAATTCATGTGGCATGTCGTCTATCAGTGGATGGAGGAAATGACCTGAATATCGGGAGCGATGATTCGGTGCTCGAGCCCAGCTGAGCACGAAATCGCTGGCGTTCGTTCTTCGTTTGGGATTCGAGTAATTCGGTCTGACAGCTTGACAGGAGGCGCTGGAAAAAAGGACGTACGGCCCGTATACTGTATGGAATAGTACGTCTTTGTGGGCCAAAATCATATTTGCGTACAGCCCGTCAGGCGCAGGGTCCTGGTCCATGGATTAGAACGCCTCGTTTTATGGGAGCAACTAGTTAACGAGCGCTCCTTCGGGAGCCTCGCAACGATCAGCGCCACTTGGCGCGCTCTCAGCCATTCGCCACGTGTCGCGCTCTGGACGCTCCCTTCGGATTTTGTTTTTTTATTTTTCCGCACGCGTTTTCAGCTTTTTAAACGGTTTTTTCCGGGTTTTTTCGATGTTTTGATTTCCCCCGGTCTTTCTTAGCTTTTTGATAAAAAAAATTCGAAATTTTTTTTTGCGCGAAAAAAACGCGTTTTCTTTTTTTTTCCCCTTTCGCGAAAGTCACGGTTTTTCTTCCTCGCGAAAGTCACAGTTTTTCTTCCGCGAGAGGCACGGTTGTGCTTTCGCGAAAGTCACGGCCGTGCCTCTAGGAAAGAGAAAAAAATACGCGTTTTCTGTTTTTTTTCCTTTCGCGAGAGTCACGGTTTTGCTTTCGCGAGAGTCATGGCCGTGCCTCTCAGAAACAAAAAAAAACGCGTTTTCTGTTTTTTTTTCCTTTCACGAGAGTCACGGTTTTGCTTTCACGAGAGGCACGGTTGTGATTTCGCGAGAGGCACGGGCGTGCCTCTTTCGGAAAGGGAAAAAAACCGTGCTCCCGGTTCGGTTTTTTCGCCCGGTTTTTTTCGTGAAAAAAAAGTTCGTCAAAACCTATCAACATGGGATCTAGTTTTGAAGGTCTCGACGCGAGTAATCCAATGATGAAAACGGTTCGAGATTTGAACGCACGGTTTAAGAGATAAAACATTTTAAATAAACGGATCTACGAAAAAAAGGGAAAACTCACAGGTTGCGACAAGTGGCATGCTGCATGTGCATCACTTATCGCGACCTGGAAAAATGAAGTGTTCTTTGCAACGAGTACTCCTTAATTAATGATTTCGTCGTTGAAGGTCGAACTAAAAGAAAAGGTTTCTAGAAACCACGTCGGCCGTCGCCAACACAGCCCACTCCCATCCCCGCACCGCCCAAGGAGCCTCCCAAAATCCGGTTTTCAGCTGCGGCGGCCGCTGCTTCCCGCCGGCGACGTACTAATGGTGGATGCTGGTCTTTGTTTTTGCTGGATGCCTTGACAGGTAAGTGCATCATTCCTCGATTGAGATCTAGTGGTTGCAGAGATTTGTTTCTAAACTGGGGGCTGACACCACGACCGGCGGTGCGTTATAGGTTCCCACTTCGGGAGGAGTTCGTCGGCAGCCTAGAACACCCAGATCCGGTCCCTGTCGCTGTGCTGCGGACGGGAGAAGCCAGCCCTGTTGTGCTGGAGGAGTCAAACGCAGGATCTGGATGAGGGCAACAAGTTGGTGTCGCCGGCCGGAGGAGTCGCAGGGCGGCATGCGCCGGTGGCGTGAGGCATACTCGGTCTTCCCAATCGTCCGACAGGTTCAACCCCAAGGCGCCCGATTGGACAAAAAGGTATGCGCTGGATGCATACCCAATTTCTCTGCATTTTGTTGTAGATGGCTGGATGTTAAACTGTTGTAGTATGGTCTATATCTTCGTATTGTAGTTTTCCTTCTCCCTAGAGAGATTTAAATCAAGTTCACTGCCCATGAGAACTTGTTCCTGCAGATAACTTGTTAGTTCTCCTAGTCCGGCAATTACTTTGAACAGTCATACTTTGTAGTTGAACCTAATGAAAAGTAATGGTTTTCTTGAAAAATGCAGGTTGCGTCTCGGCAGTGCACCACCCGACAGGATGCCGTGCCCCTCTAGGATGAGTGCACAAGAGGAGTCGATTTGCAAATACGTGGAGGAGCCAACACAAAGTGTTATTACACCAGAACTAGGAATTAGTTTCGACTCACTTGGCGATGGATATGATTTCTACACCTTGTATTCGTGAGAGGTCGGCTTGGGAGTTAGGTATGGAAAGAACAGGCTGAATGCCGAGAGGACCAAATCAGTGCAGGAGATCGTTTGCGGATGTTGGTTGTGTACTAAGAAAATGGACTTCAAATTTGTTACCTGCAGATCAGCTGATTTGCAAGTTTCATGCTATACTGAGAAGCAACTATATGTAACATGCATGTATATCTGTTTGTTAGATAGTTGTTGATTGGAAAGAATCCACTGGAATAGAGCATATCCTTTTCGCGTCCTACAGTCTCTCTGAGATAATTGCATCACCGAAGATGTATTTAGTGATTTTTCTCATGTAATGCACTGCAGCAGCATATCTCTGATACTCGCTGTCAGTGTACTGAAACCTTCATCTGAGTTTGAGGTTATCTAAGTGTATAGAAACTGAAAGTTACATGTTTAATTTCCATTATATGTGGGTTTCTTCGTATTTCTGTTAACTGTAGATGCTCTAGAGTCTGCATATGAAATCATGGATAATTTGTTGTTGTGCACTGTTACGTCTGCGGTACTTCCATTTTTGACATTTCAAGATATTTTGCAGGAGGATGTGCTCCATGCAAGAGGAAGGACAAACGGGGTAGTAGAAATTCATCTTAGGTAATAGGCTTACCTGAGGTTTGCATATTTCTTCTCCTCTCTACTTGTTACGGAAAAGTTAACTTCGTGCGTACTGGAAAAAAAATGCTTAATTGCTCTTTGAGGCAGGACATTCAATTGAACATACAACTGTTCATATTTTTGGGGCTGACATTTTACATTAATTAATTTGCAGGGGAAGCAAGCAGAGAACAGTAGATAGTGCCTGAGCCGTTCTCCAATTAGTTGTTCCGTCTCTCCCTTATGCTGTGGCCGCATTTAATGCGCCCGCGGGCAGGCTTCATTTTCCGTCCATACATATGCTATACAGAGTAAAATACAGCACTACTTCACGCATCCCCATGCAAGCGAATGGTGGTGATTTCAGGATCAGCTGAGCCTGGGCTCATAAACGAATATCCGCTGAATATCGCCATATATACCCTTGTGAACGACAAATAGAACTTGACGAATGCTTGATCTAGATTGTACTCATACTCATAGGCCAATACTAGCTACAGCCCAAGAGCATTTTGTATGGTGGTTAGGTCTTTCAGCCCAAGAATTTTTGCCTGCTACCACGCCTGACATAAAACGAAAAAGATGTGTAACTGGATTTGGACGAGAACCGTGCCAAGGCGGCCCGACGTGATTCTGTTGTCCTAGAGGCGTGCCTAGCAGGGTCGTCTATTGTGAGAGCTATATCTCGCCTAATGCGAGATAATAGCTTATCTTGCCTCTGGCGCGAACGCTAGTGTGCCAGTCCTGTAACTTCCTGGAGTGGTTTTGGAAATCGTCTATGGACCGGTACAGATCAAGTTTAGGAGCTTATGCGTGATTTTTTATGTGTTTTCTTTAATGGTATCTTTGTTTTTTCCTTTCGGTTTTCCTAATTGTTTTTCTTCATTTTTCAAATAGATGTAAACTTTTTTCAAGTACATGTTGAACATTCTTTCGTATAGAGATTGAAATTTTTATGATACATGCTGAACGATTCTCAGATACACATTGAATATTTTTTAAATACACATTAAATATGTTTTAAAAATACAAGTATGCATTAAACATTATTTGACGCATGTGTTTTTTCATAAATGCTAGGGATAACTTTTTAAATATGCAAAGATTTGTAAAGTGTTATAGTCACGAATGTTTTTTTCAAATGGTATGGACCTTATTTTGCATTTTACAAGAAAATTTAAAATATTCACAATGGTTTTTTTAACACGTGTACATTTTAAACATTGCATGAAATTTTTAAAACAATATCATGAACATTTTTAAAAAATGTACAAACTTTTTTATAACGTATTGAAAATAAAGAAAAATCTTACATATCTATGTTTTAGATAATTTTGGAAATTTATACACTACTATATCGTGTACAAGTTTTGAATTGGATCTGGAGCATCAATCTTAACCATTGGTCTACTAAATCTAACAGCTGAGAGAAGCGGGACTCGTAGTGTACAGTAGACCACAATAGCTTCAGGATCTCGAACCATCGCCTCACCCCTCCTAGAAAAAAGGCCCATACAAGATACATGGAACCATCGCCTCACCCTTCCCAGAAAAAAGTCCCATACATAATAAATGTTGCGCCATGTTACAGATTGAGTATACCGCAACAACACCAGCGAGAGGAGCTAGGAGGATAATGGGAAGAAGAGAAAATAAAAGTAGTACAATTTTCGAATTCTTGTCGTGTCCTTAGGGCTTCCATACTAATTGCTACCTCAGCAATACTTGTATTTTGGTATATTATCAAAAGAAAAATATTCTGCATTCTTATATCACCAATATTTGTTTACCTTAAATCTATTAGCATGTATATGACCATTTTCTTTATACAAAAATAACTTCATAATTTACGTGCATTGCACATGCATAAATACTAGTAAATATAAGTAAGAAAAAAAAATCGCACTGAGAAAGAGAAAACAAAAAAAAGGCTATGAACCGGCCCACTAGAGGTTGTCCTTGAAGCGAGGGGATCCTCTGTCTCATGGAATGTTCCAAATTTTCTGAAGTTATTTGCTTTTTCAAAGACTGGTTGAGATTTTTAAATAGAAGTTTTTAAAAATATTAGGATATTTCTAAAATTTCAAATTCTCGTACACGAAATGTTCGAAAATTTATAAAAAATTGATATATATATATTTTTTTGTAATTTCAAATTTTATTCGTAATTTTCAATAGAAATGAAATTTTCTAAAATTTTACTTTTATCAAATAATGTTTGCATTCGTTGAATATTTTTGAAATTTAAAATTTATTTACAAAGTTGAAAACCGTTCGCGCTTTCAACAATTGTCGCATTTTTTGAACTGTGCTACAGGGAGCTGCTAAAGTGAACTGGGTTACAGTACCACTACGGTGAACCAGGTTTTACAGTATCCTTCCCCTAAAAGAAGGTGTTACACTATCGCTCGCTAGCGTACAGCTTGCTACGTTGCCTGCCAATGGGCTGGCCCATTCGGATTCCCAGTGCGTCGCCCCTCCTGACCGTCCAATAGGAGCTTCCCAGAATTTTCTCTAGTTCTAAAAAATATTTGCAAAATGATGTGACGTGTTGCGCTGCTTGGATCTGCTATATATGAACGTTGCTCAGGACATGAGTGCAGTCTTCTTTTTTCCGCGGGGGAGTGTAGTCGTTCCTTCACAGTTAAGAAAAAATAGTTCTAGATCACTCTGAATCACGTTGTCCACAACCATGTTCTAGGAGAAAGTGCTAGAGTTTCCCTAGGGTACAGACCTCTAAGTTTAATGACTTATTTTGATCGGGATACTTTTAATCTATTCATTTTAATCATGACATCAATAAATAATACTCCCTCCGTCCCGAAATTCATGTCGCGGCGGCATTTTTGCAATTTAGCCCTTGTGGTTTTCCCGACCAAACCCGCGGTCCTCTGTCTCCTTCCTCACTCTTCTCTGACGCCGGCCGATTTGGTCGCGCCTCCCTTGCCCTCGCCCCCGCGGCCTTGCTCCCCCTCCCGCTGCCGCACGCCCCCCCCCCCCCCCCCCCCCCCCGCCCCCCCCCCCCGCCATCGCCCCACGCGGTGGTCTCCGTCCTCTCCGCCCCCGCCGCCTCGTTCCCCTCTGCTCGCCGGCCGTGAAGGTTCGATTTTTTGGAGACCACTGTCCGGAGTCCTCGCTCTCCTTCCGCCTCTGTCCATCGTCAACCACCTCCTCACCTTCGACCACGAAGCTCGCCCCCTCCATGACGCCGTCGACCAAGGTGGAGGAGCTCAGGTGCCCCTTTTCCGCTCCTCGGACGGCTACGCGCTCAAGGTGGAGGAGCTCACCGTCGAGCTCGCCGGTGTGGTGCTGACTGGCGACTCTGTGGTGGGCAAGTCCAATCTCCTCTCCCGCTTCACCCGCAAGGAGTTCTGCCTCGACTCCAAGTCCACCATCGGCGTCAAGTTCGCCGCCCGCACGCTCCACGTAAGACCAGATTTCCTTGCTGTTCCCCACCTCCTCCTCCTCGGTTAGATCTGCAGCTTATTTTCTTCTTCCCTGCGCTCCAGATCCAAATTATTGCTGCCAAACATGACGAGCTAGCTAGTAAATCGACTGCTAACAAGTCAACTCTGAGAAACTCAAGTTCATGTGCTTCAGTAATTATTTGTTGAAGATGTACTCAAGTTCATGCTTCGGTAGTTGATGCTCTAGTTATACTCGAGTCTGTATTATACAGAGATGCTCTAGTACAAAGGAGAACAGTGACTTGTAGTTCATGTTGATCAACAAAATTATTGCCAATAAAGTTGATACACATGTTGACCTGTAGGAGTATTTGGCAATTCACAACAATCATGTTATACTCAATTCTTGGTGCTGCTATTTTCAGTTTGTAAAATTAGAGTGCTGAAGAACTGTATTTTCCATTTTGAAACTGAAAATAAGCTGTCAAAACTGAAAGAAATTGGAGTACCGAAGATCTGCTTGTACTGTCATTTTTCTGTTTGAATTGTGCACCAAAAGAAATTGTTGACAATCAGTTAGTACCATAATTATTGACACGGAGTATTTAGGACAATCCATGAGGTTTTCTTAGATGCAAAAAAGTTCTGTTTGTTGTGTGTAAAAAAGTAGTGTGCATATCTTTGAAACATCTTGGAAAATATGCAGAGTAGCTGTTGATGTTGATCTCCAGCATGTATGCAGAGTAGTTGTTTACTGAATTTTAGGAGTAGACTGACTGAAGCAAATTTTATAATGACTGAATTTTCAGCCAAGTTTGTTTCTGAATAGTACTGACATGGAGCGGTGTAGTGGCCATGTATAGTAGTGTAGTGGCCCTGTAGTGACCAAAATTTTCAAATTATTCTGATTAATTCAAATTAATCCAAATAAATTTGTTCACTGTAGATCCAATAGAAAAAAATTGTTCACTAGACTGAAGAAATCGTGCCATCATTGTAGTTCTGATAGATTTCTTGGACTTAAGATTTCAAGACCATGGCATGGAGTAGTTATGGCAGATTGCTGTATTAATATAGGAGTACTCTGTTTAGAACATGGAGCAAATTCAGTAGACATTTTTACAAGAATTCAGTAGATTTCTTTTGTACTGAAAACTTTAGACTTGCTTTTGTACTGCTCCAACTTACTCAAAACTTTAGAACATGCCTCATTGAAATAAATCTACTAACCTTAAAAGTATACTGATTGTGACATTACGATGCCTCATTGAAATAAATCCAAATATTTTAAATTAATTCAAATAACTAAAATTAATCCAAATCAATTCAAATAATTCAAATAAATCCAAATAATTCAAATAACTAAAATGAATCCAAATCAATTCAAATAAATCCAAATAACCCAAATTAATTCAAACATAACTACTTCTAATGTGATAAAGCTTCTGTACAACTTGTGGGGATCATAGTTTCTGGAGTACTCCAAACTAGAGTAATTCCAGCAGTACCAAACATTACTCCAAATTTGCATATGTTTAGTGACTGCATATGTTCAGTGACATAACAGTTTGACGGATAGCAAAGTACAGTGTTTGCGTATGTTCAAAATTGGCTGATCTGCTCTAATTCCACAATGCTAGCAATAATTGATCTAGACAAACATTCAATTTCACCAGATGACTATCAGTTTCACCGTGAAAATTGACAGTAAATTTTAACAGTTTGGAGTATAGATTAACTGAAACCTGACATTTTAACTGAATTTTACCTTCTTCCTTCCTTAGGAACATGAGCTCTGGCGGCAACACAAAGAATTCAGTTAATACTATTTTTGCAGAATTGTTGTTGTCAGTTAACTGAAACTACAGCACATTCCAATCAATTGGCTGAAGTAAAGAACTGAAGAGATGGTATGATAACAACTGCTCTATTTGTTCTATCTAATCTGTTCTTTTTTATGTAAGAAAAATATAAGCATGCATTTACCAGTAGGCAAGATCTTCTAGCTACTTTGTAGTGTTATTATTGTCTAAATAGGAACATTTTACCTCATTAAACATCCTGGTGAGATGTTTAGTCATGCATCCTAATTTGCAGCATGATTAACTCATTTTCCAGATGAAAATAGTTCCATCTCCAAAGGCACTCCTCCCTTATTTATTTTGTGTTCATGTATGGATTCTGACAGAATTCAGACGCTGTTGGGTGTTTAAGTAATCTGTCAGAAGTGTTTATTTCCACGCATGCATTATCAAATTGGCTGTGAGCCGTAAGGTCGAATGCTTAGTATTTTTGCTCATACAAGAAACTTGCTCAGTTCGATTAATTCAGCTCCAATGGCGGTATCTGTAAGACATGGAAGTGTGCAATTTTTATGTATGTGCTCTCATATTTTTGCTCATGCATGCTTTTTTCAGTTAGTTTTTCCCACATTTTGGAAAGAACCATGCACAAAGGAAACAAACACTTCATCTGATGGAGTACCTTCTTCAGCTAGCAGTCCAAGATCAGCTAGCAGTACTCTGATGGAGTACCTTCTTCAGAGGGCAAATAGCACCAGCAGCAGCAGTCACGGCGGCAGTCAACAGCAACAACAGAGGAGCAGTAGCATCAACGCGGATCAGCAACAGCGGCACAGGCAGAGGAGCAGTAGCATCAACACGGGGAGAGGAGCAGCAGCAGCACGGGCTAGCTCCACCGGCGGCAGGGGAGAAACAGAGGAGAAACAAGATGCAGCAGCACGGGCTAGCACCATCGGCGGGCACGCAGGCAGAGAAGGAGCACCACGGCGGCGCGTGGGAGGTCGACGAGGAATCGCGGGAGACCACGGAGGACGCGCGCGAGCTGCTGTCCACCGGATCGTGGAGGCCGGCTCCGGCGATGCCCGTAGTTGGATCGTGGTGGCGCACGGGAGGCAGCTCAAGGTGGACTCGCGGGAGCACGAGGAGGACTCGCAGGAGCTCGAGGACGATGAGAGGGAGCTCCTGCTCCACCGGATCGTGGTGGCAAATTCCGGCGACGCCCGCAGGTAATCGCCGCGGGAGGGGATCGCAGCGGCGCAGCCGTGCAGGTCTGGGCGGCGGTGGCGGAGCAAGTACTTGGCGACGGCGGCCGCGTTGAAGGTACGTGGCGACGGAGGCGGAACACTTCCTGGTGGGCGGCAATCGCGCAGCTTGGCGGCGCCGGCCCCTGGAGACGCACGGGCGACAGCGGAGGAAGAAGACGAGGTGGAGGGACTTGTTTGTGATTATTTTGAAACTACGAGGGCTTTTTTATAAAATTGGCAATGAACTACGCCTGCGACATGAATTTCGGGACGGAGGGAGTAAAAATTACATCTAGATTCGTAGACCATCTAGCGACGACTACAAGCACTGAAGCAAGCCGATAACGCGCCGTCGTCGTCGCCCCTCCCTCTCCAAAGACGGGAAAAACTGTAGTAGACAGTCGGGAAGTTGTCGTGTTAAGATCTCATAGAACCAGTGCACCAGAACAACAACAACCGCCGTTAAAGAGTAGCGTAGATCGCAAGAATTCAATCTGAAGACACACGAATATAGACGATCTACGACCAGTTCATAGCACCATAACAAAACTTGAGGAAACGTCTAAAAACGAAGCCCTCCCGCCAGCAAGGGCTGGGATCGACCGCGCCACAATGGCCCTAAGGCCTCCGAAGACGAGGTGGACCACCGGCGGCGCTAGCGGGAGGCAGAGGAACCCTAGATTTGTTTGGGGAAGGAGACGGCTATAGAAATTGTTAATGAATAGAGCTTCACCCCTAATCCAACGATCTTTCCAAAATATGGTAGCTTTTCCATTATGGACCTTTTCCCCATGAAATGGATAAAGGAGATATTTGACTCGTCTATCAACTTATCACCAAATGTTCCCCTAAAGGAATTATTGCCAAATGTTTTGTCCTTAAAACTTTTTTTATGTAAAGTTTGTCCCACAACTCCTAATACCTGGTAGATTTAGTCGCTGGTGGCGGTATTCCTTGGTTAAACTTGGGTTTGACTTTTTTGTGTGTGTAACCTTTGTTCCTTGACTCTTATTACTAGGCAAACGTGATATTCCACATTGACATTTGACCCTTTGTCGATAAGAGCCAACAGCATTGTCACGTGGAGGCCTGTAGGCAGAGGCCGGATGTATTGTACGAACTCAGTGACACGACACATGCTCGATGGAGTTTGAGGTTGTGGTGGAAGGGCTCGGTCATCGATTTCTAGTTGAGGGCGTGAAGCCTATGTGCCCGGTGTTGGAGCTCGTAATGGCCAGCGGAGGGGGGGATAGAGAACTTATCCACATCTCTGACCTCCTAGAGTGGCACCACTACCTCGATCCATGTGCTCTGATGCACATTTAAAGTGGGAGGAGTATCTTCCAACACCAGCCAGTCCAGCCTCATAGAGCAGCAATGCCACCTCGATCTCCATGCCCTGATGCACTTCTAAAGCGGGAGGAGCTCCCGTCATCGAAGATGAGCCACCTGCTCGGTGACATGAGGGCAGAGAGAGAGAGAGAGACGACGAGAGATGATTATCTCAATGACATGCACGCATATGCTAACCTAGAGTGACAATGTGGCCAAAAATCATGCTATGCCAAGTCAAATCGGGCAAAGGAATACAACTCTTATTGCACAAAAATGAGTTAAGAGATAAAAGTCACGATTTGGGTGAGTTAAAAGGCTAAAGATGAACAAATGACAAGGTTGCATAAACAAAAGCTGCCCGGGCAGGGGAATTCAACTTAGATCTGGACGGAAATAGTCAAATTTCCACAAGCTGGGACAGAACCCCAAAATCAACTCAAGACACGAGGCCCATTCTATATATTGCCATCACGCTACACAGTTTTTATGGATCGTGTATCATGTATGCTTGTTCTAAAACCAACGAATTTTTTATCTTGTAAACTATCTTTAATATGGGATCGTATGAGAATAAAAACGGGTGGGGGGGGGGGGGGGGGGGGGGGCCTTGGCTCCCTACCCTCAAAATTATGTATTGAAACAACAATTTCTTGCTATCCTTTTTGTTCAAATGACTGAAAAAACAATTACATGTCGCATGAATATGTGATGGGAGGTGAATTGTCTATAAAGAAAATGTTTATAACTTCTGGGTCTTTCTGTTGGAGATCATAAGTGCACTAAAATCACGTCATCGCAACTCACAAACTTCTCCAACCTTATAAACTATGTAGCAACTTGATCGGTGATTCTATTGGCTCAAGCTTGGCAACTTTAATGAGCTGATAAAGTATTGATGTGACAATTCACTTTGCGATTTAGCATCGGTGATCAACAAAATTTCATCAGTCCAATAAAATATAGCAACTTGATCGGTGATTATATTGGCTCAAGCTTGGGAGCTTTGGGGAGATGGAAGACAACCAAATTTTTGGCCACTTGTTATAATATCTGTAATATGAGACCAAGTTATCTTCGAGATCTATGTGAATTATCTTTATTATGGGATCCTATGAGAATAAGACCTGGGTTGGGGGTGCCCCCTCCCCTCAAAAGAATACACTGGATCATACATTCAATTATGTCAATCCCAGTCTAGCCCATATGTTGTAGTAGTATATCCATATCATGTGATATTATATCATTGTTCATCTTCAAATTCATTAAACCTTTTTTTTATTCTCATTGTGTATACATGGTGAACTTTTAGTACCCAAAAGTAATGTCCAAGCTCCAAGCCGAGATAGACTCATCTTTTACCTCTAATGTGGTTTTTACATGGAGGCTCACAATTCTGAATTGTAAAAAATGACAATTGTCATTTTCTTTGCAAAATTATCGACAGGTGAATGATGTTCTAGGAGATTTGTTACTGAATGTTACTCGAGTTATTTACGAAGTAAGCACCAAATGTGTTACCTTCTCACATAATAAGATTTGTTACTGAATGAGAATATTATCATTGTTGCAGTCTTTGAGACTATATCCACAACCGCCAGTTCTAATTCATCGGACCCTTGAGGATGATATGTTGGGCAAGTACCCAATCGGCATGTAAACATTTTCTATAAAAACTACATCTTTTAGTCTCACTTCGTGTGTAAGGAGTATGGCTCCGGTCGAGTGCATGCAGTCATGGCTCCGCTCCTGTGAAGGCCATGGGGAGCCAACGCGTAGTCCATACGTGGGATACACACCCTTTTTTATTTGGCGGGCCGCCTTCACGGGCAACTCATGTTCTTCCGATTTCGGTCTCCGTGTCGATCCGACCAATCACATCCGGTACGGATCAGAATTTCGTTTCCCGCCCAAACTTCCGTCTCCTGTCGAAATTTCGTCTCGCGCCCATTCTTCATGTTCGGATCCCGCCCTCTTGTATTTTTGTTTTGTTGTCGGGGAGATGCCTTGGAAGTGGTGAACAATAGCACACCCTATTTTGACACGACGGCGGAATTTTCCCGCCCAAAATCGTGAAAAAGTGACCATGACGGCGAGGGTCTCAAAGCACTCCCCGGGGTCTAGAAACGGGTGTAGGCACATAACACGGAGTTTCGTGGCCCCTAATCCCAGGATGGTGTCAAAAATAGGGGCAAAATGGACATTTCTTTTGTCCTGGGCAACGTAGGATAGCCTCGGGGAGGGATACGCAACTGATGCATCGGTGCTCCGGGCCTGGGAAGTCCGGTCCAGTCGGATAGGCCTCATGGAGACGGCGGCCCGGGGAGACTACCTTCCGCCTTCCGGACGCGTCCGCACCACGCGTCTCGCGTCGAAGCGCAACGGCCTCTTAAGAAAGCGGCCACATGTCTTTCCCTCACAATTTCGATTCTGTCTTGGCTCCATGCGTACTCTCCCCGCATCGTTTGCTCTTGCTTTCGTTGGAGAGACGCCATGCACAATGAATGATGAAAAATAGGGCGCTCTATTTTGGCATGCATTAGTTCTAGTCGAGTTCTTGCGGTCATGGCTCTGGTCCCGTGAAAACCACGGGCAGGCAATGCGGAGTCCCTTTTTTATTTGCCGGACAGCCTTCACGGACAACTCATGTTCTTCTGATTTCGAGCTCCGTGCCGATCCGACCAATCACATCCAGTAAGGTTCGCAATTTCGTTTCCCGCCCAAACTTCCATCTCCTGTCCGAAATTTAGTCTCACGCCTGTTCTTCATGTTTGGATCCCGCCCTCTTGTATTTTTGTTTTTGTTTGTCGGGGAGACGCCTTGGAAATGGTGAACAATAGCACACCCTAGTTTGACATGACGACGGTCTCAAAGTGCTCCCGGGGTTCTAGAAACGGGTGTAGGCACAAAGCACGGAGTTTGGTGGCCCCCAATCCCGAGATGGTGTAAAAAAATAGGGGTAAATGGGCATTTCTTTTGTCCTGGGCAACGTAGGATAGCCTCGGGGAGGGATACGCAACCGATGCATATGTGCTCTGGGCCTGGGAACTCCGGTCCCATCGGACAGGCCTCGTGGAGACGGCGGCCAGGGGAGACTACCTTCCGCCTTCCGGACGCATCTGCACCATGCGTCGTCTTGTGCCGAAGCGCAACGACCGCTTAAGAAAGTGGCCGCATGTCCCTCCCTCACAATTTCGATTATGTCTTGGCTCCACTCTTCCCACATCGTTTGCTCTTGCTTTCGTTGAAGAGACACCATGCACAATTAATGATGAAAATAGAGCACTCTATTTTGGCATGCACCGGTTCCGGTCGAGTGCATGCGGTCATGGCTCCAGTCCCGTGAAGGCCACAGGGAGCCAACGCGTAGTCCGTACTAGGGATACATGCCCTTTTTTATTTGCAGGACGGCCTTCATGGGCAACTCATGTTCTTCGGATTTCGATCTTCATGCCGATCCGACCAATCACATCCGGTACAGGTCGGAATTTTGTTTCCCGCCCAAACTTCTGTCTCCTGTCCGAAATTGCCGATTCCTCACCCTAAAAAAAACTTGTCGATTCCTAATATAGGGATCATGCACACACGATGATAGGCCTGGCCATTAGTGCGGTTTATTCGCTGCGTGCGCTGTAGGTTCGATGTGCTTATCTCAAGAAAATGTAGCTTCATTGTACTCTGTTTTTCTTCGTTTTTCCTTTCTTTCTTTCCATTTTTCTATGGTTTTACTTTTTTTCACCGGTTTTCTTCAGTTTTTCCTTTTCCTCATTTTGCTTTAGTTTTCTTTGTTTTCTCATTGGGTTTTTTTGTTTTCCTTTCTTTTTTGTACTTTGGTTTTCTTTGTTTCTTTCTTGCTTTTCCTTGATTTTTTACTTTTCTTTTTGTTTCTTTGCCGGTTTTTACCGGTTCTCGTTTTTTCAGAACATGTCTAATTTTTTCTAAGTACATAATGTATATTTTGAGAGCACATGTGAATATTTTTCTGATACATGTTAAACATTTTCAAATAAATGATGTACATTTTTAAATACATATTTTGAGCAATTTTTTGAATACACCATAACATTCAAATACGCGTTGAACATTTTTCTAATGGCAACAAACATTTTCGAAAATTTCACAGACCTTTTTATGGAAACACATGATAATTTTTTTAAAACATCACGTACAATTTCATTGAAATTAAGATTTTTTTTACTTATGTGAACATCTTTTTACATTGTATATAACATCTTCAAAAATATCATGGACATTTTTTTTGAAAAAGTGAATATTTCCATAAATGTGAAGTACATGTTTTTAATGGTACAAAACTTTTATTTACATCACTCTAACATTTTTTAATTGTACAGCCATTTTAAAAAGATTCCGCATACATTTTTCTGGAATTAGGGGACATTTTTTCATTGGTACGAACGTTGTTTTTGAAAGTTATCAACATTATTTAAAACATTACGCCAACTAAAATTTATACTGTATTAATATTTGTAAATTCGTGTTTTTAAAATTCTTAACTAAATTTCGGTTTTTCAAATATATGCATTTAAATATTAATAAAAGAAAAATGTGTTACTAGGCCGGGCCACCATCGTCACACTGCTTGAGAGGCAGCCGTGCGCCTCGCAGCAAGCAGTACATAGCCACGGCTTGATTCTCAAAAAAAAAAAAGTACATAGCCACGGCTGCCAAAAACGGAAAGGGCGCCGGCTGAGCGAGCGACAAAGTTGGCTGGCCCACTCTTCGTGCTGCAAGCGAACCGGTTTCGGGAAGGAACCTGAAGGTTCCTGAACCTGGTTTTTTGGTTTTGTGTTCTTTTCTTCTTCTTTTTCCCCTTTTCTCTTTCTTTTCGGAAATCCAAATCGGTTCTTGGGAGCATTTGCTCTTGCATACTAAAAATGTTTTTTTTTATAATGTCAAAAAAAGTTTGAAAAAATAAGAGTTCATAGTCACACTCATATGCTATGTCAAATTTTTAAAGAGAAACCTTAAGAATTTTGACCTGCGCAAAATAAACAAGGGGGCGCCAAATGTTACCTCCAAATGTTACATTTAGTTTTTTTTTTCACCAATGGAACAATACTATCTTGTTTCATATGTAAATTGTCAAGCACACTAGTCATTCTAAAAAGAACATCTGCGCAAAAAATAGTATTTTAAAATTTATTTACTATTTATTTTGAATTGAATGATCATCCAAGAGATTATGCACCCGAGAGCCAAAATGACCATCTACTTTCTTTTTAATTTTATTATTTTCTTCTCCTTTTGTGTTTTTAAGTCAGAAACTTCATAAAAGTTCCAAATTTACTAAAAATGTTATAGAAATTTGCATTTTCCGTAAAATGTTTGGAATTCAAAATTTGTTTGTAGTTTCAATAAAAATCAAAATGTTTTCTCCAAATTAAATGCTTGCCTTTATTGAATATTTTTTAAAATTTTAAAAGTATTCATATTTGAAAAAAAAGTTGAAAATGTTTGTGTTTTCAGAAACTGTTCACATTTTTAAAACTGTGTTACAGGGAGCCGCTAAAGTGAACCGGGTTACGGAAGTACTATGGTGAACCGGGTGATACAGTATCACGTCGCTAGCATACTGTTTGCTACGTTGTTTGCCAACGGGCTGGTCCATTCGGATTCCCACTGGGTCACCCCTCTATTGGAGGCATCACGCATCGATCGTCCAATAGGAGCTTCACAAAACTTTCTCTAGTTCTAAAAAATATTTGAAGATGTGCGTTGCTGCGCCAGTCAATTTTGGCACTTTAATGTTGGTATTTGATAACACTATTTAGAGCAGTAGTATTTTTATTTTTTAATGTTAGCTATTGGGAAAAAAGATACTTGGGAATTTTTGTGGGTATGTGTTGTTGTATGAGGAAAATGTCAGATTGTAAGAATTTTAGGACGTTTGCCAAAACAAAATGGGGCAAGTACGTTTCCGTGAGATGCCTGAACTTTCATTTTGTCGCTCACCTCGTACGGACGTTTCCGTGGCGTACAGTGGCGAGGGTTACTCACCTCATAATCATATTAGTACAAAGTTGAGTCATCTATTTTGGAACAGAGGGAGTAGATGGTTGGTCCACTTGTGAGTCCGACTGACAAGAATTGGTTTTGTCTTATGAAGAGCAGCAGATGACACCTACGGACCCACCCATGAGTATTACGGCTGCGGTTTTTCTCTTCGTCGCTCGCCTCGCCTGTACGCTGTTTTCTTCGGCCGCCGCTCACACGCCTAAGGCCCATAGAGTCCAAATAACTTAACAGCATTGATGTCGTTATGAGAGTAGCGGCCCAGCCCATGTAGCATTCTCCAGTCAATCTAAAACCCATGTGGGATTGTGAGTTGATCAAACAGTCATATTTATTTTCTTAAAATTTAGTAAGTTCACGTGACATAGCATGACATACATCCATTAATATTATTCCACACTTCTTGAGACCAGAAATGGAAAAAAAGAAATGGAATAAGACGTGTGCATGGGCAACTATTTGCACAAATCTTTATTCCAATAAATATAGAAGAGTTATGTATCTATATATGATTTTGCAAATCAATTGGTTAATGCATAAATCATGATGAGTTGGCTTGATTTTGTGCGAGTTAATGTAAGTGTAATGTATTGTCACTTTTGGGGTTGACATGGACATTCTATATGCACCATGCATATCATTCAAAGAAGAAAAACTATGATGCACGAATTTCCAAATGGTACTATTCTATTGCTAGAGAAAAAATACTAGATGCATTTGATGCAAGTTGAATGATGCTATTTCATGTACAAACCACACGATGCATACTTATTGTTGAACCCGGAAACACGCAAGACATATCCAGCAAGGAAAAGCCAGTAAACAAGTAATCGAAACAATTGAAGAATAAATCACTCAAAGATATTTTGTTTGCTTTAACGTCATCCCTTATGCTTACTTACACCTAAAATCAAGCAATCTAGAAATACATATCAACTCTAGCGCTTTCTGTCATGACGTTTAAGGATAGTAAAATAGACACAAATATATATATACACATATAAATACAAGTCATCTAAGTTGCGAAAATGAATTTGTAAAGACATGTTATTTGTGTTCTCTATTTTCTGTAATCTAGAAAATTTGGTTTAACCAACAAAAATTAGAGGCAATGTCTTGAAATGAAACAATAACATCGCTTTCTTTGCAATGTGTGTTTTTAGTACAAGTGTATCTTTCAATAGTGATGTTCAAATTTAATAATAAAATCATTATATATTAATATTTAGTTATATTGTTATGTGCTTAATCTTGGTACTATAATAGAAACTGTGATAGTTAATCAAGTAAGACTACTGAGTGGTAAGTCAAGAAGTTTAGTATAAATAACTTCTAAATGTTCTATTAAATCGTTGTGGTCCCAATAATTTATTGAACCGGTCCCAGGAATAGTTTAAGATTAAATCTACCGTCAAACTAAGTTTTTTACCATTAAATTCAGGTGCAAAATGTTATCATTTCACTTAGACATTTAAAGGAAGCACAAAAAATTTAGGATTGACATATGCTGACAATTTGATTCCCAAAATTAGAATAAAAATGAGTGAAATGTTAAATCTGAAACCGTGAAAACATCCCTGAAAACTAAGTAGTTTAATTATAGTAGTTTAAATCATAGTGATGAATTGTTACATTACTTAATACACATGTCTATTTTATGAAAATATTAACATCTTCCACAAAATGTTATATCCGTTTCACCTAAGTTTTAAGTAATTTGCAACACACGGAAAATTCACTGTATCTGAATTCTAGTACTAGTAAGCATTTTAAGCAAGAACATGGAAACACATAAGTGGGTTTTTAGATCCTCCATTTAGCGACTGCAAAACAAGACTTGCAGATCTAATTACATTACACTAGACTTCAGATCTAGTATAGATTAATTTGCACCGTAAGATCATCCCCGAAAGGAAGATGAAAAACCCAAACTGCTAGGAATAGGAAGAACTTAACCCAAAAGGAGAAGGAAACCCCAACTATAAGATCATCTCCGAGAAAAAAAAAACCCAATTAGTCAGCTAGAATTTAATTAGCATATCTAATAACATAAGAGTTGCGCGTTGCGATTTAATGCAACGATTTAAGTTTCCTTAACCAAACGAGCAAGCGATTTGTCATCAATTAAACAATAAAAAGAAAAGGATTTTGGAACGAAAAGAGACAAGATCTTTACTTGGGCTGCTAGGTGTGCCGCCATGGGTGCCGTACTCGTGGATGTGACGGTGATATATATACTTTAATGTATGAGTATTAAATACAAATAGTGTAGAGGCGGGGGCAAGTGCCCTCCTCCAGTAATGTCAAGTATTGGATAAATAGGATACACAAGGGCTTGCAAGCGCCAATGCCATCTAGGATCATGCACCAATGCAGCTTTTGCACCGAGGAAGCGAAGTCAGCGGTCAGCCTCCTGATGATGCGTTCATTATATTGTTCGGCGGGGAGATGTGGACAACATTTTTCAGGCCTGTGAAGAAGTCCTGGATAATTGAGTTTCAGAAGGTTCCGTTGAGGAGGCTGGACATGACATGGAACGAAGGGAGTAGGGTAGAGACGGAGTTGTTCCTAAGGTTGATGTTCTACATATATTGGAGGTTGGAGATGCTTGGAGGTAGGCAGCCCACATGGCCTACCGATAAGAGGTTGATTCTTACAACATGACCAATAAGGTAGTCACAGATGTCTTCGTAGTCGACGGGAACGTCTCCTCCCACTGAACGTGTATTGCTGGAAGGCCTGAAATAAATCTAGAAAAATGCATACACCGATGTCAAGTCTGAGAGTTGAACTCTGGTGGGCGGGGGATATCACTGTCCTCCTAACCATCCAACAACAGATTGGTTCGCGCCGGCTCGGTATCTTGAAGGTGCTTATAGGGATAGGGTGTATGTAGGTGTGTTCATAAGAGTGAGTGTATATACCTATTTATAGGCTCCTGCATTTGTACTGTGTTAAAAGGAGCAATTTAGCTGCATGTAAGTCGCCTAAATTTAATTTTTGGGTCAGTCGGTCCTGTAGCCGTTGATTTTGCTTTTGATTCATGTTGTACCATGTGTTTCTTGGGTTTTGTTAAATTGTATGAAATAGGAGAGCCGGCAGGGAAAGAAGTTTTGAAAGAGAAGAGACCCTAACTAGTTTCAGTTTGATTTGATAGTTCTTGTTGTTCATCATGCAAAGATTTTTCAATTCTATCCCTAGTTGTACCCTGAACTAGTACTTGTTTGTCGTTGTTACTGGTGGGGGATGGATGAATCTGTGATATATATACATACATATATATATATATGTGTGTGTGTCTGTGTGTGTGTGTGTATGTTTTTGCTCTGATTGCAGTTCATGTGCTATTCTATGCAGCAATCTGTGCCTTGTACTTGTGTTTTAATTTGATCCTAGTTGTGGTTATTATCATGTGGAACCATCCATGCCTTACATTCTCTGCCCTTGAATTTGATTTTGTAGGATGTTGGAGTGTGTTTGGGACAAGTACTAGTTCCTAATGATGTAATTTTCAGTAGCTTCGTTCTGGAAGTAAATTATAGGACTATTTTATGTAGGTCCCATATAGAATTTTAGCTGATTTGTACCTTGTTATGGTACTAAATCATGTTATAAATGGTTGCTATGGCATCGATATCTTCAAACTAGGGCTGGAATAGCTTCCATGACAACATTTTTTTATGTAGGATGGTTACTTGGATTCCCTTGTAAATAGTTTTAGTAGGTTGTTGTAGTTTGATTTGTGCAAGTATGGGTTACTGCTGATGCAATTTTCTGGTATATTCTTGGTAGGGTTTCATTTGAGTTATTATAGGGCCTTTTGTCTCAGTTGTTTTGAATCTACTATGTGTGGTTTGATTAGTAACACCTTGTTACTCTTTCTCTTTTGGAATTGAAGTTTACTTTGAAAATTATTTTCTTTTTGTTTTGTATGTCATTTGCAGGCATTGTTTATAAGGCGGTAAGGCGACCTAAGGTGAGCACCACCCGCTCTAGCGCCTAGGTGACGCCTAAGCGCCTAAGGCGGGCATATTCGTAAGGCGCTGCCATGGTGCCTTATCGCCTAAGCTTCTAAGGCAGGACGCCTTAAAAACAATGCTTGCAGGTAATGTTTTGCTACTACATGTTGGTGTTGTTGCTAATACTTATTTTGTGCAACTTCTTTATCCATCATGTGCAATTAAGATAACCACTTTCATTATATAACATTCTATTTTTATTTTTTGTTACAATAGCGGCAGACTGTAATAGGAATGGTTTCTATGGCAACAAAACTTCTACACTTATGTTTATGATTCTGATTTTTATCTTCAGGAAGGGTAATAGGCTTCCCAAAATTCATTCAACTATAGAAAAACTTCATTCTATTATGCAATTTTCTTTTGCATTTGGAAGGGTAATAGGCTTTCCAAAATTCATTCAGCTATAGAAAAGGACCTCGTTGTATTTGGTCTTTTGCATATGGAAGGGCAATAAGCTTCCCAAAATTCATTCATCTATATAAAAACTTCATTCTATTATGCTATTTGCTTTTGCATTTTATCTTCATCTATATCTCCACCATGTAGTTGTTGTTGCTCACACTGATGTTGTGCAACTTCTGTAGGCTGCATATGCAATTATCTTTTTAATATCTTGATATGACATTAAAGCATATTAGTAATGGATGCAATGATGGCATAATGGTTTCCATGGCATGCAAAGTAGCTATGTCTCTGCACTTATTTTTATATAACTGTTGCTTACCTTGTATAGAATTCTTTTTTATCCACAATGTAGTTGTTCCTGCTAATTTCGAATGTCTGCAAATTATGTATCTTGCAAATGCAACTTTGATATAATGAGTGTCATCATGTGGCAGTTAATCGTATTACTAATGGCTGACAATGATGACAACCATAACAGTAGCTGCTCCAATTGTCTGCTAACACAACGGTGGTTCCTGTCAGCAAGATTGGTGTTGTTGCTTATTCTTATTCTGTGCAACTTCTTTATCCTTCATGTGCAATTAAGATAACCAGTTTCATTAGCATTCTGTTTTTTTATAATAGCTGGATACTGTAATAGGAATGGTTGCTACACAACAAAACTTGTGTCTTCATTATGTTTATTTTTTTTTATCTTCAAGAAGGGTAATAGGCTTTCCAAAATTCATTCAGCAATAGAAAAACTTCATTCTATTCTATCTTTTGCATCTGGAAGGGTAATAATATTCCAAAAATCCTTTCATCTACAGAAAAAAAATCCATTCTGTTATGTCATTTGCTTGCATTTTATCTTCATCTTTTGATTTTAGTTTAATGTCTTATTTATGCTTAGTTTCTTCAGCCTATGTACAGGTTTCTGACTTTGTAGGTGTAATTCTAGTCCTGTGTGTTTCCTAATCCAAATTTATGTGATGCATTCATATGATAATCAAATCTGCAGGAGAGGAATTTGAAAAAGGTTTCTGCTTATGATATTCATATCTTAAATATTTTGTTTCTGCACCAATGTATCTACCCATCTATCCATGATCTCATAGTTTCTGCCCTTGTATTGATGTGAAATTTCGATTATATTGAGAAGAGCAAATTCGAAGGTAGATGAAGCACATAGACATATGAGAGAGAGATGAAGCATTTCTGTTCTGGTGTTTCTTTGTCCCTTGACCAATCTTTTTATTTTGAGCGCTAATGCTAGTTGTGAGTGTTCCCTAATCCATTTTGACGTGATCCATGAATTTGAATTTCAGAACTGAAGAAACCGAATCAAAACAGAAGCATCTGGAGGTGAGACTTTTTGGATTCCTCTTGTTGCCTCTTCTTCTTCCCCTTGTGATTTACTCCACTCCATCCTTCCAGATCTGCACTGTCTTCCATGGCTGCACTGCCGTTGCTTGTGAAGAGAAGAGAGGGGGAAAGAAAGGAAAGGAATGGAAGGAAAGAAAGTGACCCTACAGAACTGAACCGGCGTTGCGACCAAGTGTGTTTTGTGTTTTTTGTGGTTTCTGTGCTGACTAGGACATCGGGTTAACGGGTCAGGCCCAGTGGTTTGTTTTTGGTGGGTTTTGTAGTGCGAAAATGGGCTTGTTCACTGTCTCAGAATTCTGGTTTAATCTTTTTCCACAGAATTGACTGACTCTGAATTTGGGTCAGTCAATTTTGCTTGTACAGATTTTCTGCTTGGCCATTTGATCCGAAATTAAAGGCAGATCTAAAAATCGACTGACCCAGAATTATTTTTCAGGCGACTGGCGCCTAGCCAGTCCCTAAAAGGAGACTACCTTGCAACCAAGTATGAATGTACGAATGATTTTGCATAAAGTGCGCCGAAAGTGTTGCATGTCACGTGAGGGCTAGAAATATATAAATTCCCAGTGGTACGTAGGTACCAGTCATAACACAGGCATGAAACTAGCCTTAGGCATGGACGCGTGAAGCGAGCCACGCAGTGTGCTGGCTGCACGAGCACGACATGATCGTGCTGCAGTATATATGTAACGCTTCCATCACCCGTCAAAGTCCAGAGCCCATCAAACCTGCCATTTTTCGGAGCTCCAGCATCAGCAGCTACCTGTTGCCTCGTACGTCGATCAGATGGGCTGCGAGAACAAGGAGGCGGCTGCCCTGGTGAAGAAGATCGCCGGCCTCCACGCCGCCATCTCCAAGCTGCCGTCGCTGAGCCCGTCTCCCGAGGCGGACGCGCTGTTCACCGCCCTCGTGGCCGTGTGCACCCCACCGAGCGCCGCCGTCGACGTGGCCACGCTGGGCCCGAGGGCCCGGAGGATGCGGGCCGACCTCGTCCGCCTCTGCGCCGACGCGGAGGCGCGCCTCGAGGCGCACTGCTCCGACGCACTCGCCGCCCTCGACGCCCCGCTCGACCACCTCAGGCTCTTCCCCTACCACGACAACTACGTCCGGCTGGGCGAGCTGGAGCACGCGCTGCTGTCCCGCCACGCGCCGGACCACCTCGCGGTGCCCGCGCGCGTCGCGTTCGTCGGGTCCGGCTCGCTGCCGCTCAGCGCGCTCCTGCTCGCCGCACGCCACATGCCGGACGCGGCCGTCGACTGCTTCGACCGGTGCGGCGCGGCCAACGAGCGCGCGCGGAGGCTGCTGCTCCGCGGGAACGACGGCGGCGGCGCGGCCTCGCGCATGACGTTCCGCACGGCGGACGTCGAGGAGCTGACGCACGAGCTCGCCGCCTACGACGTGGTCTTCCTGGCGGCGCCCGTCGGGGTGACGCCGGAGGAGAAAGCCCGCGTGATAGCGCACCTCGGCCGGCACATGGCCGCCGGCGCCGCCCTCGTCGTGAGGAGCGCACACGGTGCCCGTGGCTTCCTGTGCCCCGTTGTGGAGCCCGCGGAGGTCAGGCGGGGCGGGTTCCAGGTGTTGGCCGTGCACCATCCCGATAATTCCGAGATGGTCTACTCCGTCATTGTCGCACGTAAAGGTTACCTCGAGCTCGTGCCACCGGCGGTGAGCCCGCCGTGCAACTGCTGCGAGGTGGAGAAGGCGCGCGGCAGTGTGCCGTCAACGAGCTGCCACCTTGATGCCATGGACGAAATCCGGAGGCGCGCGTGGTGATTGAAATCCACAGGGGTAGGCTTTGTTAGTTCAAACTTCAAAGTCGGACTCGTCTTGAGCCTTCGATCTAAAAGCATGGTGTGACTGGAAGTCAGCCTACACCCTATATTTTTTGTGAGAATGAGACACCAGTCGTCTGTAACGGTGGTGAGTACCCAAAAACACCAGTTGTTTGTAATGGTGATAAGCGTCGAAATAAAGTGAAAATGCCAATTTGAGCCACGGAAAGACGCTATGCGGACGCCACTAGGTGGTTTTTTTTCTATTTCTCTTTTGCTTCCTTGGCTTGATTGTGCTGTGGCCCCAGCAGTGGTATGTCGAGTGTTGTTGAACTTGGATTGTATGAATCGTTGCTTTATTTATAAAACGGGGCGAAAGCCTATTTCAAGAGAGCCAGGGCAAGAGTGAGCCGCAAACGAATAAGTAAATTTATCGGAACCGGTAGCTAGCAGTGAAGAATCGGCCGTTCCTTGCTTCTCTGAGTTCGTGACAACTTTCTATGTGTAAAGTTAAAAAATGTTTTGCTCATCAGACAAGACCCGTTTTGGATACATTTTGGCTAATTTCAAGTTTACAATTTCAGTCAGTGTTTCACGTTACAAAAAAAGATTTCACTCATTTAAGAAAAGGATTTCACTACTTGTAAAATACCTATTTCGCACAGTAGAAAACACGGATTTTAGTTGTTTCAAAAAACTGGTTTCACTCATTTCAGAAAGCTGATCTCAATCATTCAAAAAACTCATTTCTTTATGTTCAAAAACCCAGTTTCACTCCTTTGAAGAAACTGATGTCACTTTTTTCACTCAATTTCAAAAACATATTTCACTCAGTTGAGAAAACATATTTTGAAATTGATTTCACTCGATACAAAAAACTGATTTCAATCACTTTAAAAAATCACTCAATTCAGAAAACAATTTCACTCGCTTCATCAAATAATTTTCTCTCATTTATCAAAAGATTTGAAATAATCAGTTTCACACGTTTTAAATAATTACTTTAATTATTATTTTCAAATCTCCGAAATATGTGTCATGTGTGTGAAATAAAGATTTCACTCATTTCAAAAATTAGTTTCGTTGAATTATAAAAATGGTTTGACATATTTTAAATAACCCATTTCACATATTTTAATACACGAGATTAAGTCAATTGACAAACACACTGAAATATGTTTTATATATTTGAAAACTACCAGTTTCATATATTTTAAATAATCAATTTCACACAATGAAACATTCAATTACACATATTTGAAATAACTCATTTCCTAATTTTATAGTTTTTTATACAATGTATTTGAATAATAAATTTCACACAAACTGGTTTCAACCATTTAAGAATCTTATATTCAGATAAGTGGTTTCAATCATTTCAATATCTGGTTTCAATTATTTAACACAAGTAAAATTGAAACAATTGAAATTAATATTTTGACATCAATTGAAATAGTAAAAATTAAACTAGTTCAAATATATTCAAGATTGGTCTTGTTCTAAAGATCTTGTGTCCGAGAATTTGAATATATAAATAGTTTCAATAATAGAACATTACTGTAAAAGATATTGGACATCTAAAATTTTAAACAAACATAAAAATGCATGGATTTGTTTGAGAGAGAGAGAAGAGAGTACCATCCACTCCAAAACGTACTACCTTCTTTTTGACATGGGCCCCACTAACTGACATTGATTTGACTATATATAAGAGATTGACTATAACAAATATAAGCCCTATACATTGGATGTGGGCCACCATAGCACGAATCACAGAGTTAGTGAGCGGTGGATGTTTCTAAAGGAAATATGCCCTAGAGGCAATAATAAAGTTGTTATTCATATTTCCTTATATCATGATAAATGTTTATTATTCATGCTAGAATTGTATTAACCGGAAACTTAGTACATAGAAAAAATAGAGTGTCCCTAGTATGCCTCTACTGGACTAGCTCGTTAATCAAAGATGGTTAAGTTTCCTGGCCATAGACATGTGTTGTCATTTGATGAACGGTATCACATCATTAGAGAATGATGTGATGGACAAGACCCATTCGTTAGCTTAGCATAATGATCGTTAAGTTTTATTGCTATTGCTTTCTTCATGACTTATACATATTCCTCTGACTATGAGATTATGCAACTCCCGAATACCGGAGGAACACCTTGTGTGCTATCAAACGTCACAACATAACTGGGTGATTATAAAGATGCTCTACAGGTGTCTCTGAAGATGTTTGTTGGGTTGGCATAGATCAAGATTAGGATTTGTCACTCCGTGTATCGGAGAGGTATCTCTGGGCCCTCTCGGTAATGCACATCACTAAAGCCTTCCAAGCAATGTGACTAATGAGTTAGTTACGGGATGATGCATTACGAAACGAGTAAAGAGACTTGCCGGTAACGAGATTGAACTAGGTATGAGGATACCGACGACCGAATTTCGGGCAAGCAACATATCGGTGACAAAGGGAATGACGTATGTTGTCATGCGGTTTGACCGATAAAGATCTTCGTAGAATATGTAGGAACCAATATGAGCATCCAGGTTCCGCTATTGGTTATTGACCGGAGATGTGTCTCGGTCATGTCTACATAGTTCTCGAACCCGTAGGGTCCGCACGCTTAACGTTCGATGACGATTTGTATTATGAGTTATGTGTTTTGGTGACTGAAGTTTGTTCGGAGTCCCGGATGAGATCGCGGACATGACGAGGAGTCTCAAAATGGTCGAGAGGTAAGGATTGATATATTGGAATGTGGTATTCGGACATCGGAATGGTTTCGAGTGGTTCGGGTATTTTTTCGGAGTACTGAGGGGTTACCGGAACCCCCCGGGGGAAGTATTGGGCCTACATGGGCCTTAGTGGAGAGAGAGGGGAGCCCGCAAGGGTGGCGCGCGCCCCCCTCCTAGGGAGTCCGAATAGGACAAGGAGGCGGGGGCGCGGCCCCCTTTCCCTCTCCCTCTCCTTCTCCTTCCTTTCCCCCCTCCGATGAGAAAGGAAAAGGGGGGTGGGGGCGAATCCTACTAGGAGTGGAGTCCTAGTAGGACTCCCCCCCATGGCGCGCCCCTCTTGGCCGACCACCTCTTCCTCCCTTCCTTTATATACGGGGGCAGGGGCACCCCATAACACATCAGTTAATCTCTTAGCCGTGTGCAGTGCCCCCTCCATGGTTTACTCCTCCGGTCATAGCGTCGTAGTGCTTAGGCGAAGCCCTGCGCGGATCAGATCACCATCACCGTCACCACGCTGTCATGCTGACGAAACTCTCCCTCGACCCTCTGCTGGATCAAGAGTTCGAGGGACGTCATCGAGCTGAACGTGTGCTGAACTCGGAGGTGCCGTACGTTCGGTACTAGATCGGTTGGATCGTGAAGACGTTCGACTACATCAACCGCGTTAACCTAACGCTTCCGCTTTCGGTCTACGAGGGCACGTGGACACACTCTCCCCCTCTCGTTGCTATTCATCTCCTAGATAGATCTTGCGTGGTCGTAGGAATTTTTTGAAATTGCATGCTACGTTCCCCAACAGTGGTATCAGAGTCAGGTCTATGCGTAGCTGATATGCACGAGTAGAACACAAAGAGTTGTGGGCGATAATAGTCATACTGCTTACCACCAACGTCTTACTTTGATTTGGCGGTATTGTTGGATGAAGCGACCCGGACCAACATTACATGACCACGTTCATGAGACCGGTTCTACCGACGTGCTTTGCACACAGGTGGCTGGCGGGTGTCTGTTTCTCCAACTTTAGTTGAATCGAGTTTGACTACGGCCGGTCCTTGTTGAAGGTTAAAACATCACACTTGACAAAAAATCGTTGTGATTTTGATTCGTAGGTAAGAACGGTTCTTACTAGAAGCCCGTAGCAGCCACGTAAAACTTGCAACAACAAAGTAGAGAACGTCTAACTTGTTTTTGCAGGGCATGTTGTGATGTGATATGGTCAAGACATGATGTGATATAAGTTATTGTATGAGATGATTATGTTTTGTAAAAGTTATCGGCAACTGGCAGGAGCCTTATGGTTGTCACTTTATTGTATGAAATGCAATCGCCATGTAATTGCTT
The DNA here is from genome assembly GCF_002575655.3 of Aegilops tauschii subsp. strangulata. Lineage (NCBI taxonomy): Eukaryota > Viridiplantae > Streptophyta > Magnoliopsida > Poales > Poaceae > Aegilops > Aegilops tauschii. The sequence goes on from NC_053040.3 coordinate 486,251,791, forward strand.
TACCTTATCACTATGCGGTAGCGATAGTCGTAGAAGCAATAGTTGGCGAGACGACAACGACGCTACGATGGAGATCAAGGTGTCAAGCCGATGACGATGGAGATCATGACGGTGCTTTGGAGATGGAGATCAAAGGCACAAGATGATGATGGCCATATCATGTCACATATTTTGATTGCGTGTGATGTTTATCTTTTATGCTTCTTATTTTGCTTAGTATGGCGGTAGCATTATAAGATGATCCCTCACTAAATTTCAAGGTATAAGATGATCATTTAGATGACTAGAGGGATGTCTATCTAAGTGGGAGTTCTTAAGTAATATGATTAATTGAACTTTAATTTATCATGAACTTAGTCCTGATAGTTTTTGCATATCTATGTTGTTGTAGATCAATGGCCCGTGCTACCGTTCCCTTGAATTTTAATGCGTTCATAGAGAAAGCTAAGTTGAAAGATGATGGTAGCAACTACACGGACTGGGTCCGTAACTTGAGGATTATCCTCATTGCTGCACAGAAGAATTACGTCCTGGAAGCACCGCTAGGTGCAAGGCCTGCTGCAGGAGCAACTCCGGACGTTATGAACGTCTGGCAAGCTAAATCTGATGACTACTCGATAGTTCAGTGTGTCATGCTTTACGGCTTAGAATCGGGACTTCAAAGACGTTTTGAACGTCATGGAGCATATGAGATGTTACAAGAGTTGAAGTTAATATTTCAAGCACATGCCCGAGTTGAGAGATATGAAGTCTCCAACAAGTTCTATAGCTGCAAGATGGAGGAGAGCAGTTCTGTCAGTGAACACATACTCAGAATGTTTTGGTACCATAACCACTTGACTCAGCTGGAAGTTAATTTTCCTGATGATAGTGTCATTGATAGAGTTCTTCAATCACTGCCACCAAGCTATAAAGGCTTCGTCATAAACTATGACATGCAAGGGATGGAAAAGACAATTCACGAGCTCTTCGCGATGCTTAAGGCTGTGGAGGTAGAAATCAAGGAGCATCAAGTGTTGATGGTTAACAAGACCACTAGTTTCAAGAAAATGGGCAAAGGGAAGAAGGGGAACTTCAAGAAGAATAGCAAGCAAGTTGCTACTCCCGGGAAGAAGCCCAAGTCTGGACCTAAACCTGAAACTGAGTGCTTCTACTGCAAAGGGACTGGTCACTGGAAGCGGAACTGCCACAAGTATTTGGCGGATAAGAAGGATGGCAAAGTGAAAGGTATATTTGATATACATGTTATTGATGTGTACCTTACTAATGCTCGTAGTAGCGCCTGGGTATTTGATACTGGCTCTGTTGCTCATATTTGCAACTCGAAACAGGGGCTACGGATTAAATGAAGATTGGTCAAGGACGAGGTGACAATGCGCGTCGGAAATGGTTCCAAGGTCGATGTGATCGCCGTTGGCACGCTACCTCTACATCTACCTTCGGGATTAGTTTTAGACCTGAATAATTGTTATTTGGTGCCTGATACGTCCATTTTGCATCATGTTTTTTTACTGTTATTTATAATGTTTTTTATGAATAATAATGCTTTTTGGAGTAATTTTAATGCCTTTTCTCTCATAATTTGCAAGGTCCACACCAAGAGGGAGAATTCCGGCAGCTGGAAATCTGGACCTGAAAAAGCTACGCCAGGCTACCTATTCTGCACAACTGCAAATGAGTTGAAACTTCATGGAGAATTTTTATGGAATATTTGAAGAATATTGGAGCAAATAACTACCAGAGGGGGCCCACCAGGTGGGCACAACCCACCTGGGCGTGCCAGGCAGCCTAGGCGCGCTCTGGTGGGTTGTGCTCACCTAGGCCCACCTCCGGTGCCCATCTTCTGGTATATAAGTCATTTTGACCTAGAAAAAATAAAGAGAAGACTTTCGGGACGGAGCACCGCCGTCTCGAGGCGGAACTTGGGCAGGAGCACTTTTGCCCTCCGGCGGAGCGATTCCGCCAGGGGAACTTCCCTCCCGGAGGGGAAATCATCGTCATCATCATCACCAACAACTCTCCCATCTTGGGGAGGGCAATCTCCATCAACATCTTCAACAGCACCATCTCATCTCAAACCCTAGTTCATCTTTTGTGTTCAATCTTGTTACAGGAACTATAGATTGGTGCTTGTGGGTGACTAGTAGTGTTGATTACATCTTGTAGTTGATTACTATATGGTTTATTTGGTGGAAGATTATATGTTCAGATCCAATATGCTATTTAATACCCCTCTGATCTTGAGCATGATTATCATTTGTGAGTAGTTACTTTTGTTCTTGAGGTCACGGGAGAAATCATGTTGCAAGTAATCATGTGAATTTGATATGTGTTTGATATTTTGATAGTATGTATGTTGTGATTCCCTTAGTGGTGTCATGTGAACGTCGACTACATGACACTTCACCATATTTGGGCCTAAGGGAATGCATTGTGGAGTAGCAATTAGATGATGGGCCGCGAGAGTAACAGAAGCTTAAACCCCAGTTTATGCGCTATTCCGTAAGGGACCGATTGGATTCAAAAGTTTAATGTTGTGGTTAGAATTTATTCTTAATACTTTTCTCGTAGTTGCAGATGCTTGCGGGAGGGTTAATCATAAGCAGGAGGTTTGTTCAAGTAAGAACAACACCTAAGCACCGGTCCACCCACATATCAAATTATCAAAGTAGCGAATACAAATCAAACCAACATGATGAAAGTGACTAGATGAAAATCCCGTGTACCCTCAAGAATGCTTTGCTTATCATAAGAGACCGTTTTGGCCTGTCCTTTGCCTCAAAAGGATTGGGCTACTTTGCTGCACTTTTGTTACTACTATTGTTACTTGCTCGTTACAAATTATCTTGCTATCAAACTACAACGCTACTTACAGTTTCAGCACTTGCAGACATTACCTTGCTGAAAACCATTTGTCATTTCCTTCTGCTCCTTGTTGGGTTCGACACTCTTACTTATCGAAAAGAGCTACAATTGATCCCCTATACTTGTGGGTCATCAAGGCTATTTTCTGGCGCCGTTGCCGGGGAGTGAAGCGCCGTTGGTAAGTGGAATTTGGTAAGGAAACATTTATATAGTGTGCTGAAATTTATTGTCACTTGTTACTATGGAAAACAATCGTTTGAGGGGTTTGTTCGGGGTATCTTCACCTCGAACGGAACCACAATTAGCTACCCCTCAACCTACTGCACCTACTGAAAATATTGAATATGAAATTTCTTCGGGTGATGGAGCTTGTCGTTCCGCACGGTGGACGTCGAGGACCTGACGCACGAGCTCGCCGCCTACGACGTGGTCTTCCTGGCAGCGCCCGTCGGGGTGACACCGGAGGAGAAAGCCCGCGTGATAGCGCACCTCGGCCGGAACATGGCCGCCGACGCCGCCCTCGTCGTGAGGAGCGCGCACGGTGCCCGCGGCTTCCTGGGGGCGGGTTCCAGGTGTTGGCCGTGCACCATCCCGATAATTCCGAGGTGGTCTACTCCGTCATTGTCACACGCAAAAGGTTACCTCGAGTTCGTGCCACCGGCGGTGAGCCCTCACCGCCGTGCAACTGCTGCGAGGTGGAGAAGGCGCGCGGAAGTGTGCCGTCAACGAGCTGCCACCTTGACGCCATGGACGAAATCCGGAGGCACGTGTGGTGATTAAATCCAGGGGTAGGCTTTGTTAGTTCAAACTTCAAAGTCGGACTCGTCCTGAGCCTTCGATCTAAAAGTATGGTGTGACTAGAAGTCAGCCTACACCGTATCGAGAATGAGACACCAGTTGTTTGTAACGGTGGTAAGTACCCAAAAATACCAGTTGTTTGTAACGGTAATAAGCGTCGAAATAAAGTGAAAATTCCGATTTGAGCCAGGGCAAGTAAATTAACTGGACCGGTAGCTAGCGGTGAAGAATCGGCCGTTCCTTGCTTCTCTGAGTTCGTGACAACTTTTTATGTGTAAAGTAAAAAATGTTTTGCTATGCAATACAAACAGTGGAGAAAGTAATACACTTGTGCATGTCAGGTTTGTGGCAGCTTTAGGTACGAGAGAGATAATATGGAAGTATAGAAAATGACTACGCATGCGTTCTCTCATCCCAAACAAAATAGTAGCATTTTATTTCGTGGTCACATTTTGAATGGCTAATAACTTCTGAACAAATTTTCCATTTGTGATTTATTTTATACATTTGAATTCAAGGTGATGCGAGCTTTAAAACAAAACCACTTTTGGATACATTTTGGCTAGTTTCAATTTTGTTTCAGTCAGTCTTACATTACAGGAAAAGATATCACTCATTAAAAAAATGTATTTCACTAGTTGTAAAATACCTATTTCACACAATAGAATGCACAAATTTTCGTCGTTTCAAAATAAATGGTTTCACTCATTTCAGAAAGTTGCAATCATTCAAGAAACTCATTTCTTTATGTTCAAAAACCTAATTTCACTCATTTGAAGAAACTGATGCCACTTATTTCACACAAATAATTTCACTCAAATTCAAATACATATTTCACTCAGTTGAGAAAACATATTTTGAAATTGATTTCACTCAATACCAAAAACTAATTTCATTTACTTCAAAAAAATATTTCACTCAATTCAGAAAACAATTTCACTCCATAAAACAAATTTTTCTCATTTATAAAAAATATTTGAACTAATCAGTTTCACACGTTTTAAATAATTAGTTTAAAAAAATTAAATCACCGTGTGAAATAAAGATTTCACTCATTTCAAAAATTAGTTTGATTCAATTATAAAAATGGTTTCACATATTTTAAATAACCCATTTCACATATTTTGATACACGGGATTAAGTAAATTGACAAACACACTGAAATATGTTTTATATATTTGAAAGGTGCAATTTTCATATATTTTAAATAATGAATTTCGCACAATGAAACATTCAATTTCACATACTTGAAAAACTCATTTCCTAATTTTATAGTTTTTTTATACAGTGTATTCAAAATAATAAATTTCACAGAAACTGGTTTCAACCATTTAAGAATCTTATATTAAGAAAAGTGGTTTCAATCATTTCAATACCTGGTTTCAATTATTTCACACAAGTAAAACTAAAACAAGTGAAATTAATATTTTGACATCAATTGAAATAGTAAAAAATAAAATAGTTTAAAATATTCAAAATTGGTCTTGTTCTAAAGATCCTATGTCCAGGAATTTGAATATATAAATAATTTCAATAATAGACCATTACTGTAAAAGATATTGGACATCTAAAATTTTAAACAAAGATAAAATGCATGGATTTGTTTGAGAGAGAGAAGAGAGTGTTGCATGCATGCGTACCATCCACTCCAAAAAGTACTATCTTCTTTCTGATATGGGCCCCACTAATCTGACGTTGATTTGACTAGATAGAAGAGATTGACTGTCACAAATATAATCCCTATACATTGGATGTGGGCCACCGTAGCACGAATCACGGAGTCGGGGAACGGTGGATGTTTCACCGCTAGCAGCCGGAACCAGTAAAAAGTGCTTTGCGGAGCCGCAAAGCTCTTTTTACCGATTGTTGTACCTACCGGCGAAAAATCAACAAGCCAATAGCGTCGTGATTCATGCTATGGTGGCCCACATCCAATGTATAGATACGTATATGTGGCAGTCAACCTCTTGTATTAAATCAAACCAATGTCAGATTAATGGGACACATGTCATGAATAGGTAGTACTTTTGGAAGTGAGATGGTATGCGTGCATGCAGGCTGTAGCATGTCTCCTCTCTCTCCAACAAATCCATGCGTTTTATATTTATTCAAAATTTTAGATGGTCAATATCTTTTACAGTAATGTTTTTTTATTGAATTTTTTTGTATATTCAAATTCCTGGACACATGATCTTTAAAACAAGACCAATTTCGAATATTTCAACTAGTTTAATTTTTACTATTTCAATCATATCAAAATATTAATTTCACTCATTTTTTTAATAATTCAAATGATTGAAGCCATTTTTCTGAATTTAGTTTCCTTAAATGATTGAAATCAGTTTGTGTGAAATTGATTATTTCAAATACACTGCATAAAAAATCTATAAATTTGTGAAATGGGTTATTTCGAATGTGTGAAATCGAACGTTTCCTTGTGTGGAAATGATTATTTCAAATATATGAAATTGGTAGTTTTCAAATATATGAAACATATTTTAGTGTGTTTGTCCATTTGCTTATCCCAGTGTGTGAAAATATGTGAAATTGATTATTTCAAATATATGAAACTGGTAGCCAAGGATCTTACTCTCAAGAGTGCTTCGATAGGCTCCACTCTCTCCCCTGAATAAGTCAGGCTCCGTTAGCCTGGGCTGAGATGGGGATAACGTTTCAAATATATGAGACACTTTTCAGTATGTTTGTCAATTTGCTTATTCCAGTGTGCAAAAATATGTGAAATGAGTTATTTAAGATATGTGAAATTGATTATTTCGGACATGTTTAAATTGTAGCATTGCAGTCTTTTATTTCATTCAATCTTTTTCAGTGTGTTTGTCAAGTTGCTTGTTTCAGTGTGTGAAAATATGTGAAATGAGTTATTTGAAATATGTGAATTTTGTTGTTTCATTGTGTGAAAATTGATTACAAATTTATTAGACTTTTTTTCTTTCTAATGAAAGATATTTCATTGTGTTTGCGAGTTCCACAGTCCAGTTTGTGAAAATGTTCGAAACAGTACAAATCACTTTTATGAAATAGTGAAACATTCTAATGTTTTTGAAAGTGACTTCAAAGATAAGTGAAATATACAAAATAAAATGTAGTTCAAATATATCCAAAATTAATCTTGTTTTGAAGGTCTTGTCACCACGAATTCAGATATCTAAAAAGTTTCAATAATGAACATTTGGTTAATAAGATATGGATCATTATAAATACGAGGTTCAAAGTAAAATGCATGTCATATGCATGGAGAGGGAGAATGCACGCATGCACCGTTCTCCTCTCTCTCTCTTGTTGAGGAACGCAGTATTTCAAAAAATTTACCTACGATCACGCAAGATCTATCTATGTGATGCATAGCAACGAGCGGGAGAGTGTGTCCATGTATCCTTGTAGATCGAAAGTGGAAGCGTTAAGTAACGCGGTTGATGTAGTCGAACGTCTTCGCGGTCTAACAGATCAAGTACCGAACGCACGCACCTCCGCGATCTGCACACGTTCAGCTCGGTGACGTCCCTCGAACTCTTGATCCAGCTGAGGCCGAGGGAGAGTTCCGTCAGCACGACGGCGTGGTGACGGTGATGATGAAGTTACAGGCGCAGGGCTTCGCCTAAGCACTACGACGATATGACCGAGGTGTAAAACTGTGGAGGGGGCCCCGCACACGCCTAAGAGATTGTCTGTTGTGCCTTTGGGGTGCCCCCTTGCCCCCGTATATAAAGGAGGGGAGGAGGAGGCCGGCCAACAAGGGGCGCGTCAGGGAGAGGGGAGTCCTACTAGGACTCCAGTCCTAGTAGGATTCGGCCCCATCCTTTTTCCTTCTACCGGAGGGGGAAAAGGGGAAGGAGAGGGAGTAGGAGAAGGAAAGGGGGGTGGCACCCCCTTCCCAAGTCCAATTTGGCCTCCTCCCTTGTGGGGGGCGCACCAGCCCCTTGTGGACTGGTTAGCCTCCCTCCTATGGCCCATAAGGCCCATATCTTTCCCCCGGGGGTTCCGGTAACCTCCCGGTACTCCGAAAAAATGCCCGAATCACTCGGAACCATTTCGATGTCCGAATGCAACCTTCCAATATATGAATCTTTACCTCTCGGCCATTTCGAGACTCCTCGTCATGTCCGTGATGTCATCCGGGACTCCGAGCAAACTTCGGTACATCAAATAACATAACTCATAACACAAATCGTCATCGAACATTAAGCGTGCGGACCCTACGGGTTCGAGAACTATGTAGACATGACCGAGACACATCTCCGGTCAATAACCAATAGCGGAACCTGGATGCTCGTATTGGCTCCTACATATTCTACAAAGATCTTTATCGGTCAAACCGCATAACAACATACGTTGTTCCCTTTGTCATCGGTATGTTACTTGCCCGAGATTCGATCGTCGGTATCACCATACCTAGTTCAATCTCGTTACCGGCAAGTCTCTTTACTCGTTCCGTAATGCATCATCCTATAACTAACTCATTAGTCACATTGCTTGCAAGGCTTATAGTGATGTGTATTACCGAGAGGGCCCAGCGATACCTCTCCGACAATCGGAGTGACAAATCCTAATCTCCATCTATGCCAACTCAACAAACAACTTCAGAGACACCTGTGGAGCATCTTTATAATCACCCAGTTACATTGTGACGTTTGATAGCACACTAAGTGTTCCTCCGGTATTCGGGAGTTGCATAATCTCATAGTCATAGGAACATGTATAAGTCATGAAGAAAGCAATAGCAACAAACTAAACGATCATAGTGCTAAGCTAACGGATGGGTCTTGTCAATCACATCATTCTCTAATGCTCTAATGATGTGATCCCGTTCATCAAATGACAACTCATGTCCATGGTTAGGAAACTTAACCATCTTTGATTCACGAGCTAGTTAAGTAGAGGCATACTAGTGACACTCTGTTTGTCTATGTATTCACGCATGTACTAAGTTTCCGGTTAATACAGTTCTAGCATGAATAATAAACATTTATCATGATATAAGGAAATATAAATAACAACTTTATTATTGCCTCTAGGGCATATTTCCTTCATCTCTCTCTCTCTGTGTGTGTGTGTGTGTGTGTTCTGTAAAAGCTGACACTGCTCTGACGCGAGTACATGTATTCATTTATAAAATCTGATGTATCTACACATACGAAAATATTGCATAAAACTTGCGTGAATCTTAGATTAAATAGTCAATGGTCGATACTTCACCACTAGCTACCGGTTCTGGTAAATTTACTTATCGAAGAGTGAGCTCACTATCGTAAGCCCCTCCGTTCACCAACCTCGGGATTAGGGATGCAGACGAGGCGGGCTGGCAAATAATAACATACTACAAATATAATGTAAATTTTAGACAAGTGATGAGCTAATTGAACTAATTAATGAGTTCTACGGGTTATATTACAGCACCACATTCACTCGTTGTCTTCCCATGTTAGAGCAACTAGGAATACTAGTGAGGGCGGGGTGATGATGTCGACGTGCCTTCGACTCGCTCCAGTGTTCGTAGTCGTCACCAAGTGGTCTACGAACACTGATGTACTCCCACCGTTCCTTTTATGTAAGGTGTATTTTTTGGCATGGTGACCAAGGCACCAAATTATCTAGAATTTAGGATGAAACTATCCTTCGCTAATTTGTTGGTTAGCGACAAGTAAATCAGTTAGGCCAGGAAAGGAAGAGATATATGCAATCGGGAGAGAGATACTTCTTTTTCTGGAGGGCTATCAAAAGGGAGAAATTAGAAGAAATGCACCTTACATTATAGAATTTTATCATAAAACAAATACACCTTATATAAAGGAACAAACGGAGTAATTTATATTACTTCTCCTGTTCTTTGTATTGTCATGATGTTTGATGAATAAATCGAGAGTTTTCCTGCAAAAATGCTATAAAAACTAGCCGACAGACATGCACGGTGGCATGAGTGGCTCTGGCTTGATTGTCTATGGGAGATAGCATGGATGGATTGATTATCACCACTTAACTCGGGCCTTACCTCTCTGTAGATCGGACAAGAGTTTTTATTTAGTCGGGTGGAACATGCGGCGACAATAAGGTAAAACACATGGATAGTAGTGTTGGGGAATGCAGTAATTTCAAAAAAATTCCTACAATCATGCAAGATCTATCTAGGAGATGCATAGCAACGAGCGGGGAGAGTGTGTCCACGTACCCTCGTAGACCAAAAGCAAAGCGTTTAGTAACGCGGTTGATGTAGTCGAATGTCTTCGCGATCCAACCGATCCAAGCACCGAACGTACGGCACCTCCGCGTTCAGCACACGTTCAGCTCGATGACGTCCCTCGAGCTCTTGATCCATTTGAGGCCGAGGGAGAGTTCCGTCAGCACGACGGCGTGGCGACGGTGATGATGAAGTTACCGGCGCAGGGCTTCGCCTAAGCACTACGACGATATGACCGAGGTGTGTAATGCTACCTCTTGAGCACTGCATTGGTTTTCCCTTGAAGAGGAAAGGGTGATGCAGCAAAGTAGCATTAGTATTTCCCTCAGTTTTTGAGAACCAAGGTATCAATCCAGTAGGAGATCACGCTCAACTCCCACACACCTACACAAACAAACAAGAACCTCGCAACCAACGCGATAAAGGGGTTGTCAATCCCTTCACAGACACTTACAAGAGTGAGATCTGATAGATATGATAAGATAATATTTTTGGTATTTTTATAATAAAGAGTAAATAAAGATGCAAAGTAAAATAAACGACAATAAAAATAGCTAAGTGTTGGAAGATTAATATGATGGAAAATAGACCTGGGGCCATAGGTTTCACTAGTGGCTTCTCTCAAGAGCATAAGTATTACGGTGGGTAAACGAATTACTGTCGAGCAATTGATAGAATTGAGCATAGTTATGAGAATATCTAGGTATGATCATGTATATAGGCATCACGTCCGCGACAAGTAGACCGAAATGATTCTGCATCTACTACTATTACTCCACACATCGACCGCTATCCAGCATGCATCTAGAGTATTAAGTTCATAAGAACAGAGTAATGCTTTAAGTAAGATGACATGATGTAGAGGGATAAACTCATGCAATATGATATAAACCCCATCTTTTTATCCTTGATGGCAACAATACAATACGTGCCTTGCTGCCCCTGCTGTCACTGGGAAAGGACACCGCAAGATTGAACCCAAAGCTAAGCACTTCTCCCATTGCAAGAAAGATCAATCTAGTAGGCCAAACCAAACTGATAACTCGAAGAGACTTGCAAAGATAACCAATCATACATAAAAGAATTCAGAGGAGATTCAAATATTGTTCATAGATAAACTTGATCATAAACCCACAATTCATCGGATCTCGACAAACACACCGCATAAGAAGATTACATCGAATAGATCTCCAAGAAGATCGAGGAGAACTTTGTATTGAGATCCAAAAAGAGAGAAGAAGCCATCTAGCTAATAACTATGGACCCGAAGTCTGAAGTAAACTACTCACACATCATCAGAGAGGCTATGGTGTTGATGTAGAAGCCCTCCGTGATCAATGCCCCCTCCGATGGAGCGCCGGAAAAGGCCCCAAGATGGGATCTCACGGGTACAGAAGGTTGCGGCAGTGGAAACAGGGTTTTGGCTCCTGCTCTGATGTTTACAGGGTATATGAAGTAAATATGCCCTAGAGGCAATAATAAAAGTTATTATTTATTTCCTTATTTCATGATAAATGTTTATTATTCATGCTAGAATTGTATTTACCAGAAACATAATACATGTGTGAATACATAGACAAACTAAGTGTCACTAGTATGCCTCTACTTGACTAGCTCGTTGATCAAAGATGGTTATGTTTCCTAGCCATAGACAAAGAGTTGTCATTTGATTAACGAGATCACATCATTAGGAGAATGATGTGATTGACTTGACCCATTCAGTTAGCTTAGCACTTGATCGTTTAGTATGTTGCTATTGCTTTCTTCATGACTTATACATGTTCCTATGACTATGAGATTATGCAACTCCCGTTTACCGGAGGAACACTTTGTGTGCTACCAAACATCACAGCATAACTGGGTGATTATAAAGGTGCTCTACAGGTGTCTCCAAAGGTACTTGTTGGGTTGGCGTATTTTGAGATTAGGATTTGTCACTCCGATTGTCGGAGAGGCATCTCTGGGCCCACTCGGTAATGCACATCACTATAAGCCTTGCAAGCATTGTAACTAATGAGTTAGTTGCGGGATGTTGTATTACGGAATGAGTAAAGAGACTTGCCAGTAATGAGATTGAACTAGGTATTGAGATACCGACGATCGAATCTCGGGCATCGTATGTTGCTATGCGGTTTGACCGATAAAGATCTTCGTAGAATATGTGGGAGCCAATATGAGCATCCAGGTTCCGCTATTGGTTATTGACCGGAGATGAGTCTCGGTCATGTCTACATAGTTCTCGAACCCGTAGGGTCCGCACGCTTAAAGTTCTGTGACGATTTGTATTATGAGTTGATGTGTATTGATGTACCGAAGGTAGTTCGGAGTCCCGGATGTGATCACGGACATGACGAGGAGTCTCGAAATGGTCGAGACGTAAAGATCGATATATTGGTCGATTATATTTGGACACCGGAATGGTTCTGGGTGAGATCGGGATAATACCGGAGCACCGGGAGGTTATCGGAACTCCCCGGGAGGTATATGGGCCTTAATGGGCTTTAGTGGAAAGGAGGGGAAAGGAGCAAGGGAGGGGCGCCCCCCCAAGTCCAATCCGAATTGGGAGGGGGGCCGGCCCCCCTTTCCTTCCTCCCTCCTTCCTCTTCCTTCCCTCTCCCTCTCCAAATAGGAAAATGAGGAGTCCTACTCCCGGTGGGAGTAGGACTCCCCCCTTGGGCGCGCCTCCTCCCCTTGGCCGGCCCTCTCCTCCCCTCCTTTATATACGGAGGAAGGGGGCACCCCATAGACACAACAATTGATCCCTTGGATCTCTTAGCCGTGTGCGGTGCCCCCCTCCACCATAATCCACCTCGATAATATCGTTGCGGTGCTTAGGCGAAGCCCTGCGTCGGTAGCATCATCATCACCATCACCACGCCGTCGTGCTGACAGAACTCTCCCTCAAAGCTCGGCTGGATCGGAGTTCGAGGGACGTCATCGAGCTGAACGTGTGCTGAACTCGGAGGTGCCGTGCGTTCGGTACTTGATCGGTCGGATCGTGAAGACGTACGACTACATCAACCGCGTTGTGCTAACGCTTCCGCTTTCGGTCTACGAGGGTACGTGGACACACTCTCCCCTCTCGTTGCTATGCATCACCATGATCTTGCGTGTGCATAGGAATTTTTTTGAAATTACTACGTTTCCCAACATTGGTATCCGAGCCAGGTTTTATGCGTTGATGTTATATGCACGAGTAGAACACAAGTGAGTTGTGGGCGATACAAGTCATACTGCTTACCAGCATGTCACACTTTGGTTCGGCAGTATTGTTGGATGAAGCGGCCCGGACCGACATTACGCGTACGCTTACGCGAGACTAGTTCTACCGACATGCTTTGCACACAGGTGGCTGGCGGGTGTCAGTTTCTCCAACTTTAGTTGAACCGAGTGTGGCTACGCCCGGTCCTTGAGAAGATTAAAACATCACTAACTTGACGAACTATCGTTGTGGTTTTGATGCGTAGGTAAGAACGGTTCTTGCTCAGCCCGTAGCAGCCACGTAAAACTTGCAACAACAAAGTAGAGTACGTCTAACTTGTTTTTGCAGGGCATGTTGTGATGTGATATGGTCAAGGCATGATGCTATATTTTATTGTATGATATGATCATGTTTTGTAACCGAGTTATCGGCAACTGGCAGGAGCCATATGGTTGTCGCTTTATTGTATGCAATGCAATCGCCCTGTAATTGCTTTACTTTATCACTAAGCGGTAGCGATAGTCGTAGAAGCAATAGTTGGACAGACGACAACGATGCTACGATGGAGATCAAGGTGTCGCGCCGGTGACGATGGTGATCATGACGGTGCTTCGGAGATGGAGATCACAAGCACAAGATGATGATGGCCATATCATATCACTTATATTGATTGCATGTGATGTTTATCTTTTATGCGTCTTATTTTGCTTTGATTGACGGTAGCATTATAAGATGATCTTTCACTAAATTTCAAGATAAAAGTGTTCTCCTTGAGTATGCACCGTTGCCAAAGTTCGTCGTGCCCAGACACCACGTGATGATCGGGTGTGATAAGCTCTACGTCCATCTACAATGGGTGCAAGCCAGTTTTGCACACGCAGAATACTCGGGTTAAACTTGACGAGCCTAGCATATGCAGATATGGCCTCGGAACACTGAGACCGAAAGGTCGAGCGTGAATCATATAGTAGATATGATCAACATAGTGATGTTCACCATTGAAAACTACTCCATTTCACGTGATGATCGGTTATGGTTTAGTTGATTTGGATCACGTGATCACTGATGATTAGAGGGATGTCTATCTAAGTGGGAGTTCTTAAGTAATATGATTAATTGAACTTAAATTTATCATGAACTTAGTCCTGGTAGTATTAGCATATCTATGTTGTAGATCAATAGCTCGCGATGTTGCTCCCCGTTTAATTTTTATATGTTCCTAGAGAAAACTAAGTTGAAAGATGTTAGTAGCAATGATACGGATTGGATCCGTGATCTGAGGTTTATCCTCATTGCTGCACGGAAGAATTATGTCCTTGATGCACCGCTAGGTGAAAAACCTATTACAGGAGCAGATACAGACGTTATGAACGTTTTTTTACAAAAGCTCGGTATGATGACTACTTGATAGTTAAGTGCACCATGCTTTATGGCTTAGAACCGGGACTTCAAAAATGTTTTGAACGCCACGGAGCATATAAGATGTTCCAAGAGTTGAAATTGGTATTTCATACTCATGCCCGTGTCGAGAGGTATGAGACCTCTGACAGTACTTTGCCTACAAGATGGAGGAGAATAGCTCAACTAGTGAGCATGTGCTCAGATTGTCTGGGTACTACAATTGCTTGAATCAAGTGGAAGTTAATCTTCCAGATAAGATAGTAATTGACAGAATTCTCTAGTCACTATCACCAAGTTGCTAGAACTTCGTGATGAACTATAATATGCAAGGGATAATGGAAACGATTCCCAAGCTCTTCGTGATGCTGAAATCGACGAAGGTAGAAATCAAGAAAAACATCAAATGTTGATGGTTAACAAGACCACTAGTTTCAAGAAAAGGGCAAAGGGAAGAAGGGGAACTTCAAGAAGAACGGCAAGCAAGTTGCTGCTCAAGTGAAGAAGCCCAAGTCTGGACCTAAGCCTGAGACTAAGTGCTTCTACTGCAAAGGGACTTGTCACTGGAAGCGGAACTGCCCCAAGTATTTGGCGGATAAGAAGGATGGCAAAGTGAACAAAGGTATATTTGATATACATGTTATTGATGTGTACTTTACTAGTGTTTATAGAAACCCTGCGGTATTTGATACTAGTTCAGTTGCTAAGAGTAGTAACTCGAAACGGGAGTTGCAGAATGAACAGAAACTAGTTAAGGGTGAAGTGATGATGTGTGTTGGAAGCAGTTCCAAGATTGATATGATCATCATCGCACACTCCCTATACTTTCGGGATTAGTGTTGAACCTAAAAATATATGTTATTTAGTGTTTACATTGAGCATGAATATGATTGGATCATGTTTATTGCAATACGGTTATTCATGTAAGCTAGAGAATAATTGTTGTTCTGTTTGCATGAATAAAACCTTCTATGGTCATACACCCAATGAAAATGGTTTGTTGGATCTCGATCGTGGTGATACACATTTTCATAATATTGAAGCCAAAAGATGCAAAGTTAATAATGATCGTACAAATTATTTGTGGCACTATCGTTTAGGTCATATTGGTGTAAAGCGCATGAAGAAACTCCATGATAACGGACTTTTGGAATCACTTGATTATGAATCACTTGATGCTTGCGAACCATGCCTCATGGGCAAGATGACTAAGACTCCGTTCTCCGAAACAATGAAGCGAGCAACAGATTTGTCGAAAATCATACATACAGATGTATGTGGTCCGATGAATATTGAGGCTCGCGGCAGGTATCATTATTTTCTGATCTTCACAGATGATTTGAGCAGATATGGGTATATCTACTTGATGAAACACAAGTATGAAACATTTGAAAAGTTCAAAGAATTTCAGAGTGAAGTGGAGAATCATCGTAAGAAAAATAAAAGTTTCTACGATATGACCGCAGAAGTAAAATATTTGAGTTACGAGTTTGGCCTTCAGTTAAAACAATGTGAAATAGTTTCACTACTCACGCCACATGGAACACCACAGCATAATGGTGTGTCCGAACGTCATAACCGTACTTTATTAGATATGGTGCAATCTATGATGTCTCTTACCGATTTACCACTATGGTTTTGGGGTTATGCATTAGAGATAGCTGCATTCATGTTAAATAGGGCACCATCTAAATCCGTTGAGACGACACTGTATGAAATGTGGTTTGGCAAGAAACCAAAGTTGTCGTTTCTTAAAGTTTGGGGTTGTGATGCTTATGTGAAAAAGTTTCATCCTGATAAGCTCAAACCCAAATCGGAGAAATGTGTCTTCATAGGATACCCAAAGGAGACAGTTGGGTACACCTTCTATCACAGATCCGAAGGAAAGACATTTGTTGCTAAAAATGGATCCTTTCTAGAGAAGGAGTTTCTCTCAAAAGAAGTGAGTGGGAGGAAAGTAGAACTTGATGAGGTAACAGTACCTGCTCCCTTATTGGAAAGTAGTTCATCACAGAAACCGGTTCCTGTGACGTCTACACCAATTAGTGAGGAAGTTAATGATGATGATCATGAAACTTCAGATCAAGTTGTTACTGAACCTCGTAGGTCAATCAGAGTAAGATCCGCTCCAGAGTGGTACGGTAATCCTGTTCTGGAGGTTATCTTACTAGACCATGACGAACCTACGAACTATGAAGAAGCAATGGTGAGCCCAGATTCCGCAAAATGGCTTGAGGCCATGAAATCTGAGATGGGATCCATGTATGAGAACAAAGTATGGAGTTTGGTTGACTTGCCCGATGATCGACAAGCCATCGAGAATAAATGGATCTTCAAGAAGAAGACTGACGCTGACCGTAATGTTACTGTCTATAAAGCTCGACTTGTTGCAAAAGGTTTTCGACAAGTTCAAGGGATTGACTACGATGAGACCTTCTCACCCGTAGCGATGCTTAAAAGTCTGTCCGAATCATGTTAGCAATTGCCGCATTTTATGAAATTTGGCAAATGGATGTCAAACCTGCATTCCTTAATGGATTTCTTAAAGAAGAGTTGTATATGATGCAACCAGAAGGTTTTGTCGATCCTAAAGGTGCTAATAAAATGTGCAAGCTCCAGCGATCCATCTATGGACTGGTGCAAGCATCTCGGAGTTGGAATATACGCTTTGATGAATTGATCAAAGCATATAGTTTTATACAAACTTGCGGTGAAGCCTGTATTTACAAGAAAGTGAGTGGGAGCACTACAACATTTCTGATAAGTATATGCGAATAACATATTGTTGATCGGAAATAATGTAGAATTTTCTGGAAAGCATAAAGGAGTTTTTGAAAGAAGTTTTTCAAAGAAAGACCTTGGTGAAGCTGCTTACATATTGAGCATCAAGATCTATAGAGATAGATCAAAACACTTGATAAGTTTTTTCAATGAGTACATACCTTGACAAGATTTTGAAGTAGTTCAAAATGGAACAGTCAAAGAAAGAGTTCTTGCCTGTGTTACAAGGTGTGAAATTGAGTAAGACTCAAAGCCCGACCACGGCAGAAGGTAGAAAGAGAATGAAAGTCATTCACTATGCCTCATCCATAGGTTCTATAAAGTATGCCATGCTGTGTACCAGATCTATTGTGTACCTCACCAAGAATTTGGCAAGAGGGTACAATAGTGATCTAGGAGTAGATCACTGGACAGCGGTCAAAATTATCCTTAGCGGAATAAGGAAATATTTCTCAGTTATGGAGGTGATAAAGAGTTCGCCGTAAAGAGTTACGTCGATACAAGCTTTGACACCAATCTGGATGACTCAAATTCTCGATCTAGATACATATTGAAAGTCGGAGCTATTAGCTAGAGTAGCTCCGTGCAGAGCATTGTAGACATAGAAATTTGCAAAATACTTACGGATCTGAATGTGACAGACCCGTTGACTAAAATTATCTCACAAGCAAAACATGATCACACCTTAGTACTCTTTGGGTGTTAATCACATAGCGATGTGAACTAGATTACTGACTCTAGTAAACCCTTTGGGTGTTGATCACATGACGATGTGAATTATGGGTGTTAATCACATGATGATGTGAACTATTGATGTTAAATCACATGGCGATGTGATCTAGATTATTGACTCTAGTGCAAGTGGGAGACTGAAGGAAATATGCCCTAGAGGCAATAACAAAAATTATTATTTATTTCCTTATTTCATGATAAATGTTTATTATTCATGCTTGAATTGTATTAACCGGAAACATAATACATGTGTGAATACATAGACAAACTAAGTGTCACTAGTATGCCTCTACTTGACTAGCTCGTTGATCAAAGATGGTTATGTTTCCTAGCCATAGACAAAGAGTTGTCATTTGATTAACGAGATCACATCATTAGGAGAATGATGTGATTGACTTGACCAATTCCGTTAGCTTAGCACTTGATCGTTTAGTATGTTGCTATTGCTTTCTTCATGACTTATACATGTTCCTATGACTATGAGATTATGCAACTCCCGTTTACCGGAGGAACACTTTGTGTGCTACCAAACGTCACAATGTAACTGGGTGATTATAAAGGTGCTCTATAGGTGTCTCCGAAGGTACTTGTTGGGTTGGCGTATTTCAACATTAGGATTTGTCACTCCGATTGTCGGAGAGGTATCTCTGGGCCCACTCGGTAATGCACATCACTGTAAGCCTTGCAAGCATTGTAACTAATGAGTTAGTTGCTGGATGATGTATTACGGAACGAGTAAAGAGACTTGCCGGTAACGAGATTGAACTAGGTATGGAGATACCGACGATCGAATCTCGGGCAAGTAACAAACCGATGACAAAGGGAACAACGTATGTTGTTATGCGGTTTGACCGATAAAGATCTTCGTAGAATATGTGGGAGCCAATATGAGCATCCAGGTTCCACTATTGGTTATTGACCAGAGACGTGTCTCGGTCATGTCTACATAGTTCTCGAACCCGTAGGGTCCGCACGCTTAAAGTTCTGTGACGATTTGTATTATGAGTTTATGTGTATTGATGTACCGAAGGTAGTTCGGAGTCCCAGATGTGATCACGGATATGACAAGGAGTCTCGAAATGGTCGAGACGTAAAGATCGATATATTGGACGACTATATTTGGACACCGGAATGGTTCCGGGTGAGATCGGGATAATACCGGAGCACCGGGAGGTTATCGGAACTCCCCGGGAGGTATATGGGCCTTAATGGGCTTTAGTGGAAAGGAGGGGAAAGGAGCAAGGGAGGCCCCCCCCAAGTCCAATCCGAATTGGGAGGGGGCCGACCCCCCTTTCTTTCCTCCCTCCTTCCTCTTCCTTCCCTCCCCCTCTCCAAATAGGAAAATGAGGAGTCCTACTCCCGGTGGGAGTAGGACTCCCCCCTTGGGCGCGCCTCCTCCCCTTGGCCGGCCCTCTCCTCCCCTCCTTTATATACGGAGGAAGGGGGCATCCCATAGACATAACAATTGATCCCTTGGATCTCTTAGCCGTGTGCGGTGCCCCCTCCACCATAATCCACCTCGATAATATCGTTGCGGTGCTTAGGCGAAGCCCTGCGTCGGTAGCATCATCATCACCGTCACCACGCCGTCGTGCTGACAGAACTCTCCCTCAAAGCTCAGCTGGATCAGAGTTCGAGGGACGTCATCGAGCTGAACGTGTGCTAAACTCGGAGGTGCCGTGCATTCGGTACTTGATCGGTCGGATCGAGAAGACGTACGACTACATCAACCGTGTTGTGCTAACGCTTCCGCTTTCGGTCTACGAGGGTACGTGGACACACTCTCCCCTCTCGTTGCTATGCATCACCATGATCTTGCGTGTGCGTAGGAATGTTTTTGAAATTACTACGTTTCCCAACAGTATATGGGTATATATAGGAGGAAGAAGTACGTCGGTGGAGCAACGAGGGGCCCACAAGGGTGGAGGGCGCGCCCAGGGGGGTAGGCGCGCCCCCTGCCTCGTGCCTTCCTTGTTGATTGCTTTACGTAGACTCCAAGTCCTCTGGATCACGTTTATTCTGAAAATCACGTTCCCGAAGGTTTCATTCCGTTTGGACTCCGTTTGATATTCCTTTTCCGCGGAACACTGAAATAGGCAAAAAACAGCAATCTGGGTTGGGCCTCCGGGTAATAGGTTAGTCCCAAAAATAATATAAAAGTGTATAATAAAGCCCATTAAACATCCAAAACAGAATATAATATAGCATGGAACAATAAAAAATTATAGATACGTTGGAGACGTATCAAGCATCCCCAAGCTTAATTCCTGCTCGTCCTCGAGTAGGTAAATGATAAAAACAGAATTTTTGATGTGGAATGCTTCTTTGCATAATTCTCAATGTAAACTTCTTATTTGTGGCATGAATGTTCAGATCCGAAATATTCAAGATAAAATTTTAATATTGACATGAAAATAATAATACTTTAAGCATACTAACTAAGCAATTATGTCTTCTCAAAATAACATGGCCAAAGCAAGCTATCCCTACAAAATCATATAGTCTGGCTATGCTCTATCTTCATCATACAAAGTATTTAAATCATGCACAACCCCGGTTTCAGCCAAGCAATTGTTTCATACTTTAGTATTCTCAAACTTTTTCAACTTTCACGCAATACATGAGCGTGAGCCATGGATATAGCACTATATGTGGAATAGAATGGTGGTTGTGGAGAAGACAAAAAGGAGAAGATAGTCTCACATCAACTAGGCGTATCAACGGGCTATGGAGATGCCCATTAATAGATATCAATGTGAGTGAGTAGGGATTGCCATGCAATGGATGCACTAGAGCTATAAATGTATGAAAGCTCAACGAAAGAAACTAAGTGGGTGTGCATCCAACTCGCTTGCTCACGAAGACCTAGGGCAATTTGAGGAAGCCCATCATTGGAATATACAAGCCAAGTTCTATAATGAACAATTCCCACTAGTATATGAAAGTGATAACTCTATCATGAAGATCATGGTGCTACTTTGAAGCACAAGTGTGGTAAAAGGATAGTAACATTGTCCCTTCTCTCTTTTTCTCCCATTTTTTTATTTGGGCCTTTTCTCTCTTTTTTTATGGCCTCTTTTTTTTTTCATCCAGAGTCTCATCCCGACTTGTGGGGGAATCATAGTCTCCATCATCCTTTCCTCACATGGGACAATGCTCTAATAATGATGATCATCACACTTCTATTTCTTACGACTCAAAAATTACAACTCAATACTTAGAACAAAATGTGACTCTATGTGAATGCCTCTAGCGGTGTACCGGGATATGCAATGAATCAAGAGTGACATGTATGAAAGAATTATGAATGGTGGCTTTGCCACAAATATGATGTCAACTACATGATCATGCAAGGCAATATGACAATGATGAAGCGTGTCATAATAAATGAAACGGTGGTAAGTTGCATGGCAATATATCTCGGAATGGCTATGGAAATGCCATAATAGGTAGGTATGGTGGCTGTTCTGAGGAAGGTATATGGTGGGTGTATGATACCGGCGAAAAGTGCGCGGTATAAGAGAGGCTAGCAATGGTGGAAGGATGGGAGTGCGTATAATCCATGGACTCAACATTAGTCATAAAGAACTCATATACTTGTTGCAAAAATCTACAAGTCATCAAAACAAAGTACTACACGCATGCTCCTAGGGGAAGGGTTGGTAGGAGTTAACCATTGCGCGATCCCGACCTCCACACATAAGGAAGACAATCAATAAATACATCATGCTCCAACTTCATCACATAACGGTTCACCATACGTGCATGCTACGGGAATCACAAACTTCAACACAAGTATTTCTCAAATTCATAATTACTCAACTAGCATGACTCTAATATTACCATCCTCATATCTCAAAACAATCATCAAGCATCAAACTTCTCATAGTATTCAACGCACTTAGAAGAAAGTTTTTACTAATCTTGGATGCCTATCATATTAGGACTAATTTCACAATTTAAGCAAATTACCATGCTGTTTTGTAGGACTCTCAAAATGATATAAGTGAAGCATGATAGAACAATAATTTCTATAAAACAAAACCACCACCGTGCGCTAAAAGATATAAGTGAAGCACTAGAGCAAAACTATATAGCTCAAAAGATATAAGTGAAGCACATAGAGTATTCTAATAAATTCTGAATCATGTGTGTCTCTCTCAAAAGGTGTGTACAGCAAGGATGATTGTGGTAAACTAAAAAGAAAAGACTCAAATCATACAAGACGCTCCAAGCAAAACACATATCATGTGGTGAATAAAAATATAGCTCCAAGTAAAGTTACCGATGGAAGTAGACGAAAGAGGGGATGCCTTCCGGGGCATCCCCAAGCTTTGGCTTTTCGGTGTCCTTAGATTATCTTGGGGTGCCATGGGCATCCCCAAGCTTAGGCTCTTGCCACTCCTTGTTCCATAATCCATCAAATCTTTACCCAAAACTTGAAAACTTCACAACACAAAACTCAACAGGAAATCTCGTAAGCTCCGTTAGCGAAATAAAACAAACCACCACTTTAAGGTACTGTAATGAACTCATTCTTTATTTATATTGGTGTTAAACATACTGTATTCCAACTTCTCTATGGTTTATAAACTATTTTACTAGCCATAGATTCATCCAAATAAGCAAACAACACACGGAAAACAGAATTGTCAAAAACAGAACAGTCTGTAGCAATCTGTATCTAACGCAAACTTCTGGAACCTAAAAAATTCTACCAAATTAGGAAGTCCTATATAATTTTTTTATTGATCTACTTCAAAAAGAATAAACTGAAAAGCACGTTTTTGTGATTTATGAAAACTAATCTCGTGCGCACAAAGTTTCTGTTTTTTACAGCAAGATCAAATAACTATCACCGTAGGTTATCCTAATGGTTTTACTTGGCGCAAATTCTAATTAAAACATAAAAACAAATCTAACCAGAGGCTAGATCAAATATTTATTCCTAAACAGAAGCAAAAAGCAAAAAACTAAAATAAAATTGGGTTGCCTCCCAACAAGCGCTATCGTTTAACGCCCCTAGCTAGGTATAAAAGCAAGGATAGATCTAAGTATTGCCATAATAATAGGATAGATAACGAAAACTCATTTCATATTCTCTACGTTCAGCAGCAAGTTTTCTTTGAGGCAAGCAAAAGTAATCAAAAGGGCTAAATTTAATGGGACAGAAGTCCCCAAGATCAATTTTGGGAGGTATAGGTTCCTCCTTCGGCCCTTCATATTGCACAACCAATTCATCTATAAGCATTCTTTTGACAGAACTTCGTGAGCCTATACTCGAGAGAATATCCTAGCTCCTTATTTCGAATAGCAAAATCATCATTAAGTTCAGAAATTCTATCAACTAGAACATTGGTAGGAACCTTTTTTCTAAGGTTTTCATTGAAAGCAACATAGTCTAAAGATTGGAAACGCATTATTTCCTCTTGATCAAAGAGGATTGCCTCTATAGGAGGACGGCCAGCGTCCACCCTATAGTGCGCAAAAATTTCTTTAGCCTCTTTTATTATAAATCTGAATTCATGTGCCAAAAAGATAGTAGCGGCGCGCTTAACAGAAGAGTGCTCAATATTAGTGAATTCTAGGAAAATCCTTTGTATGCAAGGATGCATGTGCATAAATTGCCTTTCAAGTTCGACTATAAGCATGGCAATAACGTCCGCAAGACTACTAGTTCTATGAAGAATAGAACTACCCATAGAAGGTAAAGCACCGGCACAAGTAAAGAAATCTTGAATAACCCCTTTTCACATAATAATACCACTACCGATTTGAATTTTTTTTGTATGTAAGATAGGGGGTTCTTCAGCAGAAGCATCAGATTTTTCCATGTTATTATTATTGTCCAAATCGACAATAATTTCCCCAATTTCAGACATAACAACAGAGAAAGCGAGGAGCAAGAGAAAGAGGGAGGCGAACGGAAAAGAGAGCGAATAAAACGGCAAGGGTGAAGTGGGGGAGAGGAAAACGAGTGGGAAATGGCAAATAATGTAATGCGAGGGAGATGAGTTTGTGATGGGTACTTGGTATGTCTTGACTTAGGCAACGGCGCCAGAAATGGCTCGTTGTTGGGAGTCAAATCTTGACTTGACTTGGCGCAAATCTCCCTGGCAACGGCGCCAGAAATCCTTCTTGCTACCTCTTGACCACTACGTTGGTTTTCCCTTGAAGAGGAAAGGGTGATGCAGCAAAGTAGCGTAAGTATTTCCCTCAGTTTTTGAGAACCAAGGTATAAATCCAGTAGAAGATCACGCTCAACTCCCACGCACCTACACAAACAAACAAGAACCTCGCAACCAACGCGATAAAGGGGTTCTCAATCCCTTCACGGTCACTTACGAGAGTGAGATCTGATAGATATGATAAGATAATATTTTTGGTATTTTTATAATAAAGAGTAAATAAAGATGCAAAGTAAA
This sequence comes from Aegilops tauschii subsp. strangulata, assembly GCF_002575655.3. Classification (NCBI taxonomy): domain Eukaryota; kingdom Viridiplantae; phylum Streptophyta; class Magnoliopsida; order Poales; family Poaceae; genus Aegilops; species Aegilops tauschii. Next base: position 486,276,185 of record NC_053040.3, read on the forward strand.
ATAAACGGCAATAAAAATAGCTAAGTGTTGGATGATTAATATGATGGAAAATAGACTCGGGGGCCATAGGTTTCACTAGTGGCTTCTCTCAAGAGCATAAGTATTACGGTGGGTAAACGAATTACTGTCGAGCAATTGATAGAATTGAGCATAGTTATGAGAATATCTAGGTATGATCATGTATATAGGCATCACGTCCGCGACAAGTAGACCGAAATGATTCTGCATCTACTACTATTACTCCACACATCGACCACTATCCAGCATGCATCTAGAGTATTAAGTTCATAAGAACAGAGTAATGCTTTAAGTAAGATGACATGATGTAGAGGGATAAACTCATGCAATATGATATAAACCCCATCTTTTTATCCTTGATGGCAACAATACAATACGTGCCTTGCTGCCCCTGCTATCACTGGGAAAGGACACCGCAAGATTGAACCCAAAGCTAAGCACTTCTCCCGTTGCAAGAAAGATCAATCTAGTAGGCCAAACCAAACTGATAATTCGAAGAGACTTGCCAAGATAACCAATCATACATAAAAGAATTCAGAGGAGATTCAAATATTGTTCATAGATAAACTTGATCATAAACCCACAATTCATCGGATCTCGACAAACACACCGCAAAATAAGATTACATCGAATAGATCTCCAAGAAGATCGAGGAGAACTTTGTATTGAGATCCAAAAAGAGAGAAGAAGCCATCTAGCTAATCACTATGGACCCGAAGGTCTGAAGTAAACTACTCACACATCATCGGAGAGGCTATGGTGTTGATGTAGAAGCCCTCCGTGATCAATGCCCCCTCCGGCAGAGCGCCGGAAAAGGCCCCAAGATGGGATCTCACGGGTACAGAAGGTTGCGGCGGTGGAAATAGGGTTTGGCTCCTGCTCTGATGTTTCCAGGGTATATGGGTATATATAGGAGGAAGAAGTACGTCGGTGGAGCAACAAGGGGCCCATGAGGGTGGAGGGCACGCCCAGGGGGTAGGCGCGCCCCCCTGCCTCGTGCCTTCCTCGTTGATTGCTTTACGTAGACTCCAAGTCCTCTTGATCACGTTCGTTCCGAAAATCACGTTCCCGAAGGTTTCATTCCGTTTGGACTCCATTTGATATTCCTTTTCTGCGAAACACTGAAATAGGCAAAAAAACAGCAATTTGGGCTGGGCCTCCGGTTAATAGGTTAGTCCCAAAAATAATATAAAAGTGTATAATAAAGCCCATTAAACATCCAAAACAGAATATAATATAGCATGGAACAATCAAAAATTATAGATACGTTGGAGACGTATCATGTAACTGTGGAGGGGGGCACCGCACACGGCTAAGACCAATCATCGAGTGCCTTTGGGGTGCCCCCTGAGGGAGTCCTGGACTAAGGGGTCCTCGGGCGTCCGGCCTGTTATCTATGGGCCGGACTGATGGGCTGTGAAGATATGAAGGCCGAAGACTATACCCGTGTCTGGTTTGGACTCTCCTTGGCGTGGAAGGCAAGCTTTGCGATCAACTATGAAGATTCCTTCCTATGTAACCGACTCTATGTAAACCCTAGATCCCTCCGGTGTCTATATAAACCGGAGGGAGTAGTCCAGATGGACGGATACTCATTACCATATTCACATAGGCTAGACTTCTAGGGTTTAGCCATTACGATCTCGTGGTAGATCAACTCTTGTAATACTCATATTCATCAAGATCAATCAAGCAGGAAGTAGGGTATTACCTCCATAGAGAGGGCCCGAACCTGGGTAAACATCGTGTCCCCCATCTCCTGTTACCATCGATCCTAGACACACAGTCCGGGACCCCCTACCCGAGATCCGCCAGTTTTGACACCGACATTGGAGCTTTCATTGAGAGTTCCACTGTGCCGTCGACGAAAGGTTCGATGGCCCCTTCGATCGTCAGTGATGACGTTGTCCAGGGAGAAACCTTTCTCCCCGGACAGATCTTCGTATTCGGCGGCTTCGTACTGCGGGCCAACTCGCTTGGCCATCTGGAGCAGATCAACGGCTACGCCCCTGGCCATCAGGTCAGATTCGGAAGCTTGAACTACGTTGCGGACGCCCGTGGAGACTTGATCTTCAATGGGTTTGAGACCGCAGCAATCGCTCCCCCTCTCCCCGATGAACACGACTTAAATCTGTCATCAGATCACATCCAGGAGATGATTCCTGTTGCTGCAACGGCCTTAGAACCGAAGCAGATCGTGCCCTCGGAAGGCCACCAGGACTTGACATCCTGCCATGTCTGCGTCAATGGAAATCCGGACTCGTCTCCGGCCATACGTTCCGGACCAGGCACGCCTGTGGACACCGAGCTGGATCGGTTATCGATTTTCGAATTTAGCGCCGCAGACATCTTCTAGCATTCACCTTTGGGTGACGTGCTAAAATCTTTGCAGAACTTGTCCTTGGAGAAGGACCCACGGCCGAACTATATTCGGTTCGAGGTAGAGGCGGACGACGAGGAATTTTGCTTCCCACCCGCCACCCACTTCATCGCCACTGTCGAAGACCTAACAGACGACCTCGATTACGACTCCGAAGACATCGATGGTATGGACAACGATGCCGGAGAAGAGGAGTCCCAAAACCCGCCATTCACTGGACATTGGATGTCCACCTCTTCGTACGACGTCTACATGGTTGATACACCTAAAGGATCTGACGACGACAATGGAGAGCCAGATGCAAATAAACCCTCTAAGACACAGTCCAAGCGCCGGCGCCCCAAACGCCGCTCTAAACCTCGTCGCTCAAAAGATAGCAACACTGGCACCGAAGAAAATAGTACTCCGGGCGACGCTGAAAACAACGAAGACCCTATCGGAGCTACATTCGAACAAGAGGAACACGACGACAGGCAAGACAACCCTAATGAGCAGGTCGTAGAAGATGACTCGAAGGACAATAGTTACCGTCCACCCTCCGAAGAGGAGACAAGCCTCGGCAACAAAGATTTCATCGTGCCTGAGGATCCTCTAGAGCAGGAGCGCTTTAAACTCCAGCTCATAGCCACCGCAAGGAGCCTGAAAAAGAAACAGCAGCAGCTTCAAGCCGAGCAAGATCTGCTCGTCGACAGATGGACTGACGTCCTGACAGCCGAAGAATACGGCCTCAAGCGCCCAGCCAAGACCTACCCAAAATGCAGACTGCTACCTTAGTTCGATGAGGAGGCGCCGGATCCCATACCTCCCTCGCGCAACGCGGACCGACCACCACGTGGTCGGGATAGAGCGGCGGACCGACCACCCCGTGGTCGAGGCAAAACGGCAACTCAGACCGAACAGCAGCCCGCCCCACTGATAACCCACAAGTGTAGGGGATCGCAACAGCTTTCGAGGGTAGAGTATTCAACCCAAATTTATTGATTCGACACAAGGGGAGCCAAAGAATATTCTCAAGTATTAGCAGCTGAGTTGTCAATTCAACCACACCTGGAAACTTAATATCTGCAGCAAAGTGTTTAGTAGCAAAGTAGTATGATAGTAGTGGTAACGGTAGCAAAGGTAACGGTAGCAAAAGTAATATTTTTGGGTTTTTATAGTGATTGTAACAATAGCAACGAAAAAGTAAATAAACGAAGAACAATATAGGAAAAGCTCTTAGGCATTGGATCAGTGATTATATAGGATGCGGTTCATCATGTAATAGTCATAACATAGGGTGACACAGAACTAGCTCCAATTCATCAATGTAATGTAGGCATGTATTCCGAATATAGTCATACGTGCTTATGGAAAAGAACTTGCATGACATCTTTTGTCCTACCCTCCCGTGGCAGTGGGGTCCTATTGGAAACTAAGGGATATTAAGGCCTCCTTTTAATAGAGTACCGGAAAAAAGCATTAGCACATAGTGAATACATGAACTCCTCAAACTATGGTCATCACCAGGAGTGGTCCCGATTATTGTCACTTCAGGGTTGCCGGATCATAACACATAGTAGGTGACTATAGACTTGCAAGATAGGATCAAGAACTCACATATATTCATGAAAACATAATAGGTTCAGATCTGAAATCATGGCACTCAGGCCCTAGTGACAAGCATTAAGCATAGCAAAGTGATAGCAACATCAATCTCAGAATATAGTGGATACTAGGGATCAAACCCTAATAAAACTAACTCGATTACATGATAGATCTCATCCAACCCATCACCGTCCAGCAGGCCTACGATGGAATTACTCACGCACGGCGGTGAGCATCATGAAATTTGTGAAGGAGGATGGTTGATGATGACGACGGCAACGAATCCCCCTCTCCGGAGCCCCGAACGGACTCCAGATCAGCCCTCCCGAGAGATTTTAGGGCTTGGCGGCGGCTCCGTATCGTAAAACGCGATGAATCCTTCTCTCTGATTTTTCTCTCTCCGAACACGAATATATGGAGTTGGAGTTGAGGTCGATGGAGCGTCAGGGGGCCCACGAGGCAGGGGGCGCGCCCCCACCCTCGTGGACAGGGTGTGGGCCCCCTGACGTGGATTCTTCTTCCAGTACTTTTCTTATTTTCCAAAAATAAGCTCCGTGGAGTTTCAGGTCATTCCGAGAACGTTTGTTTCTGCACATAAATAACACCATGGAAAGTCTGCTGAAAACAGCGTCAGTCCGGGTTAGTTCCATCCAAATCATGCAAGTTAGAGTCCAAAACAAGGGCAAAAGTGTTTGGAAAAGTAGATACGACGGAGACGTATCACCCACCGCCTCGCAAAAACAGGGACATACCAGCTCAGGACCATACATATGATCTCCGACAGGAACTGGATAGTAGAGCAGGACATACAAGATCGATCTACGGATCGCGAGGCCGTGCCTCGAGGCACGACGACGGATACCTATTCGGACGTGACAAACCTAACCACGCCCGGACCGAATGCCGCAGACGGACTCCATCAGAGCCCCGCCGTGATGCGGCCCGCTATAGAGGCGCCGCACACCCTCTCTGCTTCACAGACGAGGTGCTGGATCACGAATTCCCCGAGGGGTTCAAGCCTGTCAACATGGAATCATACGACGGCACAACCGATCCTACAGTATGGATCGAGGATTTTATCCTCCATATCCACATGGCTCGAGGAGATGACCTCCACGCCATTAAATACCTCCCACTAAAGCTGAAAGCGCCAGCTCGGCACTGGCTTAATAGCCTGCCTGAAAATTCTATCGGCAGCTGGGAGGACTTGGAAGAGGCTTTCCTTGATAACTTCCAAGGAACTTATGTCCGGCCGCCAGACGCCGATGACTTAAGCCACATAGTTCAACAACCTGGAGAACAGCCAGAAAATTCTGGACTAGGTTCCTAACCAAAAAGAACCAGATTGTTGACTGTCCAGATGCCGAGGCCTTAGCAGCCTTCAAGCATAGCATCCATGACGAATGGTTAGCACGCCACCTCGGCCAAGAAAAGCCGAAGTCCATGGCAGCCCTCACGGCACTCATGACCCACTTTTGCGCGGGTGAGGACAGTTGGCTGGCTCGTAGTAACAACACAGCCAGCGAGACAGGCCCCTCCGAGGACAAAAGCAGCACCGGCAAGCTCCGGCGCAACAGACACAAACGCCGCAGCAATGGTGATAACACTGATGACACAACAGTTCATGCCGGATTCAGTGGCTCCAAGTCCGGCCAGCGAAAGAAGCCCTACAAAAGGAGCAGCGGAAAACCATCCAGCTTGGACCGCATACTCGATCGTCCTTGCCAAATACATGGCACCCCAGACAAACCGTCAAACCATACTAACAGAGATTGCCGGGTCTTTAAGCAAGCCAGCAAGGTAAACAGCAAAAAAGGGGAGTCACAGAGCGAGGACGATGACGAGGAGCCCCGGCAACCGAGCACTGGGGGGCAAAAGAAATTTCCCCCTCAAGTCAAAACGGTGAACATGATATACGCTACACATATCCCCAAAAGGGAGCGCAAGCGTGCACTCAGGGACGTCTACGCGGTAGAGCCAGTCGCCCCTAAATTCAATCCATGGTCGTCATTCCCGATCACCTTCGATCGTCGAGATCATCCAACCTGTATCCGTCATGGCGGTTCGGCCGCATTGGTCCTTGACCCAATCATCGACGGATTCCACCTGACACGAGTCCTAATGGACGGTGGAAGCAGCCTTAACCTGCTCTATCAGGATACAGTACGGAAGATGGGCATCAATCCCTCACGAATCAGGCCCACCAAGACTGCCTTCAAAGGAGTCATCCCAGGCGTAGAAGCCCGTTGTGCGGGCTCAATCACGCCGGAGGTGGTATTCGGATCCCCGGACAACTTCCGAAGCGAAGAACTAATCTTCGATATCGTCCCCTTCCGCAGCGGCTATCACGCACTGCTCGGACGAACCGCGTTCGCTAGATTCAACGCGGTGCCACACTATGCTTATCTCAAGCTCAAGATGCCCGGTCCACGCGGCGTCATAACAGTCAATGGAAATACGGAACACTCCCTCCGTATAGAGGAGCACACAGCCGCCCTAGCAGCAGAAGTACATAGCGGCCTTCTCAAGCAGCACCGTAATCCGGCTGTCGAGCCCCTGGACACCGTCAAGAGAGTTCGGACTACACTGAACAGGACAACTTGGCTCGTCAAGAACCGAATTAGCAATCTGGCCTCCACCCCAACCCCGGTGAGGGAATGTCATGGGTACCGCGCGTACATAACTGCGCACTCAAAACCCCATGGGAAGCATAACTCGCTCGTGATCCACAGTGCGGCTCGACCAAACAATGGATTCGCACGCTTTTACTTTCTCCTTTTATTACGGTTTTTTTTCTCTTTTCAAGGTTCATACTGACGACCTGCTTGCAAGAACACACCAAGGAGGCAAGGAGCTCCGGCTTACAAGGGAATATCCAGGTGGTCTCTAAACGATCGCCATACTTGCTTTACATACCCGCACGTAGCTCGCCCTTGGTTGCGGCATGTTAAATAACCTTATTTGCTTATCGCATTACTTGTACAAAGTATGCTTCGACGTACTAGTTACATCACAATGGTGAATGCACAGCAGCGCCAGCTTAATATTTCACTTTCCCGTTTTCTCACCTTAGTATTTGTTGCTTATTGCACACGTACATCATGGTACGTATTACTACGCCAGGGGCTTCATTACACCTCGCACTACGGCAATAAAAGTCCGAACACTTTTACAGTACAGTTCGGCACCCCGAACTTATAGCATTATATGCATCGGCTCCGAATCATGTCTTTGGTCAATAGTTGGGTTGCCCGGCTCCTGTGTTTACTACCTTACGTTCTGCTATATCGGCTAGGGTAGTAAAGGGCCACTGCGATTGTGTCCCGGTTATTCTGGACGAGCACCTCAGTAGAGAAAGCCAAAAACTGACTGTCATGATGCGGCGAGAGCCGGTCAGCTGTTCGCAAGGTTCCAAATCATTGGAGATTTTTTCCGCTTCTTGCGAAGAATCGGTTCTTCCGATTAGGCGTGTATAACGCCCCTAATTCGGCCTTCTGAACACAAGGGGCTTCGCCAACTTTCTTAATCGTCAAACTCCTATGGCTAAGTGAGGGCGGTAAAGGCCGCATAGTCTGATTGCCTTGTTCGTTGCGCTAAACACCTCCTTTAAGGACCAGAATGTGGAGTAAAGAGTGTTTAGATTTATCCCGAACACCCCCGTACCATTTACGTGGGGGCAGAAGCCGACGACTGGTCAACCCTCAGATTTAATAAACGGCCGCACAGGAGGTAAAATTTAAAATCATAAACATTATACTACATATCATCATTGTTCAAGGTAATATACATGATCTCATGGGAATATAACATCCTTCGAACATTGCTCCGCCACAAGGCGTGACCCCTCCAGAACACCATCAAAATAGTGCTCGGGTCGACGATGCTCCTTGCCCTCCGGCGGTCCCTCGGTCATCAGCTTCTTGGCATCCAGCTTCGCCCAATGCGTCTTGACGCGGGCAAATGCCATATGCGCACCTTCAATGCAAACCGACCGCTTCACGGCTTCGAGCCGCGGACAGGCACTCACCAGCCGCTGCACCAGTCCGAAGTAGTTGCTGGATACGGGATCGGCATGCCACAGCCGGACTATCAAGTCCTTCATGGCTAGCTCTGCCAACCTGTGCAGCTCGACCAACTGCTTTAGCTGGTCGCTGAAGGACGCCGGATGTTCGGATCCCAGATATTGGGACTAGAATAGCTTCTCCGTAGACATCCCTTCTTCGGATCTGTAATGCTCGGCAGCATCGGATACACTCTGCGGCAGATCTGTAAATACCCCTGGAAAATCCAAATTCAGGATAAGTACAAGGAACATTTCTTCTATATACTTGCTATGCATGGTGAAAGGCTTACACGCCGTAATCTCCTTGGCCGCTTGAATTTTCTGGAGGACGCTCTGGGCTTCGGCTCGTGCATCCTGCGCGCCCTGGCGGACCTTCGCCAATTCAGACTCTTGCGCCTCACACTTGCGCTCTAGGGACTCAAATCTCTCTATCGCGCCCTGGAGCTATTGCTGTGCCTCGCCAACCCGGGCCTCGTGCTTCTCGCGCGAGGCGCGTTCCTTGGCCGCTTTGTCCTCGGCCTCGACTAGCGCTTTCTTAAGGGTTGCCACCTCGGTCATGGCACCTAATACAGTTTCTGGCACTTTAGTCCATTCAGACTATTCATTTTTTCGAAATATACCCACAGGTTACTGCATACCTTGGCTATCCTCCAGCTGCTTCTTCACGAGGCCGAGTTCCTCCTCGGTCCGCTCCAGTTTCTGCTTCAGTCCGGAGACCTCCGCAGCATGAGCAGTGGCAGCCTGCAGCGACACCTGCTTATTCACATAGACAACTAATGTTAGACTCCTGCGATATTTATTTTTGATCCTCTGTTCAGCTTTTCTTCCCGAACACCAAATAGAGCATCAGGGGCTACTGTCTATACTATGATATTTTTCTTACAACCGAATTACTTACCTCAAAGCCCGTTAGAAGGCTAGTGCAGGCTTCGGTCTGTCCGCTCTTGACGGACTGAACCTTTTCTATTACCGTGTCCATAAGGACACGATGTTCATCTACGATAGAGGCGCCTCGTAGCGCCTCCAGCAGATTATCCGGTGCCTCTGGCTGGACAGAGGTCACCGGTGGAGCAGGCACGTTCCCTCCTTGTGGAGAGTGCCGTTCGCTGGACCCCGAAGCCGTGCTGGATCTCCGTAAAGGTATCCGGCTGAGGCCCGATGGGAACTCGGGCCCCGTCACCAGTCCCCACGGAAACTTTTTCCCCCATGCGTCCGGCGACTGAAGAATCGTCCTGGGGCGCCACCCCGATGATCTCCGGAAGCTCCCACCAGTTGGGGAAGGTCTTTTGCGACACCACCTCGTCATCACCCTTGGGAGAGACGGAATGAGCAGGTGGCAGAGACATGCTAGCCATCTCCTTTGAGTCTAGCGATTCCTTTGTCGAGGATCGCGGGGAGCCATCGCGTGCCGGACTGCAATAACATGGTTTAAGGTATATCAATATCACATACCAAGAAGGCCAGACGTTTCGGATTCTGGTACTTACGAGGCGGCCCGAGGCTTAGTCCGATGAGGTCGCTCCGGACTGCTATCAACATCCCACACGGAGTCATCCGCGAGGGAGCCTCTAACCCTCTTGGGCGTTTTCGCCCCCGGACTTGTGGGGGCCGCTCTCTTCCTCCTCCCCACTGCGGGTGGGGAGTCGTTTTCTTCCTCCTCCTCGTCGTCATCGTCTGCAGACGAGGAGGAAGTCTCGCTCTCGGACGTCACGTCCGGAGTGCTTTTACGGCGAGGGCCCTTCTTGGCCCCTTGGGCCGCCTTCTTAGCCATCTTCTCCGGCACCTCATAAGGTGCCGGAAACAATATCTTCGTCAGAAGTGGGAATTCTTGGTCTTCGGGTAGCAGAGCCGAACAGTTAATCTGCTCCGCTATCTCTATCCAGGCCTGAAAAATTAATAGGAATGCTTAGACCTTTCCTTCAAAGTATGCCAGTAAAGGGTACACCTTGAAAACATGAAAGAACCTACCGAATTAGCCTGGCATTTCAAGCCAAGCCCGCGATCCTCGGTCGTGGGCGGTGGTGTCTCACCGGCCTTGAAGAGCACTTTCCAGATGCCTAGGTGCATTGTATCGAAGAACTGTCAAGGGGGTCCCATAAATCACCCGACCGCGTAAGGAACGCAAACTCAAGGAACATAATACCGGTATAACAGAAACTAGGGCGGCAAGAGTGGAACAAAACACCAGGCATAAGGCCGAGCCTTACCAAATATATATAGATGCATTAATTAAATAAAAGATATTGTGATATCCCAACATCTCCATGTTCCAACATGGAACAAACTTCAACTTCGCCTGCAACTAGCAACGCTATAAGAGGGGCTGAGCAAAAGCGGTAACATAGCCAAACAACGATTTGCTAGGAAAGGATGGTTAGAGGCTGACATGGAAAAATGGGAGACATGATATGGCAAGTGATAGGTAGCGTAGCATGGCAATAGAGCGAACAACTAGCAAAGCAAAGATAGAAGTGATTTCGAGGGGTGGTCATCTTGCCTGCAAGGTTCTCAGAGTTGTCGAAAGCTTGATCCTCGTAAGCATACTCAACAGGTTCCTCGTTCACGAACTCGTCTCCCGGCTCTACCCAAGACAAGAACACAAACAAACGGAACCACAATCAACCACGAGGAATGCACAAGCAACATGATGCAAAACATGTATGATATGCAAGATATGATATGCGTTGCATATGCGTGCTCCGGAAGGAAAATGATGAACAAGGAAGTAACTTGGCAAACCAAGCATGCCACTGGAAAGATGAGATGATTTCGTTCGAAATCGATATAAAGATCACCGGAATCGGATGCACGGTTTGCAAATGGCAAGCAAAACAAAAATGACGCGAATCTGCGATAAACAGCATGATAGCACTTAAAATGCAACAAGCAACAATGCTACAACACTCCAACATAGCAACAAAGCATATGACAGTAATCTATAGGAGATGCCTGACAAAAGATGAACACTGAGCAATGGCTAGTTCACAACATATCAAGCTCAAACAAGCATGACAAAAGTGCAAAAGATAACAGGATCACAGACTTGGTGAAAAACTGGACATGACAGAAAATAGCATCAGGTAGCAATGTTCAGAGCACGATATCAACACGCTACAGGAAGTTAACATAGCAAAACAAGGCATGGAAGTATTCTACTAAATGCATATGACAAAAGTCCCTTACTGACCATAAGCCAAAAAGGACCAGAAGATATGATGGCAAGCATGTAAACATAGCAAGTTTCGTTAACAGGTTTCAGACTTCGCAGAAAACAGAGCATGGCAGAAACAATAATATGTAGGCATGTTGGTGATGCACTCACCACAAAACAATGCATGACAAAATAAGCATACCTACAGCAAGATGGCATGTTTATGAAGCTAACCATGGTAAGAACAAGTACATAGCATGTATGGATCAACTACAATAAGCTTGGCAAAATTGCATATCATGTTAAGAATCTGCCAAAATTATTTTATAGCAAAAGTAGAGCAAGATTGAGTCATGCTATGGTACTCCATAATTGCAAAAAAAGGGCAGGAATGGATCAATTACAACTATATCTACAAAACATCCTTACTGAACATCTCCAAAATATGCATGAATCTCTCTGTAGCATCAAGTTTACATGGCAACAAAATAACAGCAGACAAAGACTTAGAGAAATCACTAAGTCCCTGAAATCAGAAACATTACGGAGCCTACTTTGCATGCTTGTGCTAGTCACCACAGATATCACACAAATACATGGAATACACCCTTGGAAAGATGGCATGGCATACAACAAAACATATGTACAGCTCATGCCCATAAGATGCACAGATTTAATGATACAAAAATGACAAATCTCCAAGTTCTGTTAAGAACCTGCAGATAACAGCAACTAGCCCTCTTGCAACAGAGATTTGGGCATCAAGATGACCTCTAAGGAACATGGTGCAATTGAACAAAATGTAGAGCATCACGAGGCGAACAATTTAACATATTACACACGCGAATCGAAGCTACATGCAAGAAGTTATACACTGATGAACAGGGGCACATATCGTGACAGAAAAAGACTTGGGGAAAAAACGGGATCGGGAAAGTCAACCTTGCTACAGTAACCGAACGGATCTGGATCGGGGAGAGCTCGGGCTCGGGCTCCGGTGCTCGCCGGCGTGGAGGAGGGCGCGGCGGCCGGAGGAGATGGCGGGGCCGGCGCGGGTTGCCGGAGGGAGAGGACGCCGGCGGGGCTCGGGCGCCCGGTGGACGGCGCGGCGGCGGAGCAGTGCGCGGACGCCGGGGCCGGCGATGGCGGCGGCGGCGGCCGGCGGCGGCGAGCGCGGTGGCGGGGCAGGGCGAGGCAGGCGCGGGCGTGGAGGAGGCGTCGGGCCTCGGGGGCCGCGGATGGGCCGGCGGGCCGCGGCGGTGCGGGGCGCGGCGGCGTGCCACGTGGCGGCGGCGGAGCACTGGACGCGTCCGGCTCCGCCCGGACGTGTCCGGCGGCGGAGAGGGACGAGGGCTAGGGTTTGGACTGAGATTGTAATTTCGGGGTGCTCACATATTTATAGGTAGAGGGAGCTAGGAGGCTCCAAATGAGGTGCGGTTTTCGCCCACACGATCGTGATCGAACGACCAGAGCATGGAAGAGAGTTTGGTGGGTTTTGGGCTGGTTTTAGAGGGGGTTTTGCTGCACACTCAAATGGACTTTGCGGATGCCCGGTTAACCGTTGGAGTACCAAACGACCTCCAAATGGAACGAAACTTGACCGGTGGTCTCCGGGTGGTATACTAGGGCCACTTGACAAGCCTCGGTCCATTCCGAGAACGTTTGACACCCGCTCACGAAAGAAAGCAAGAGGGGTGCGCCGGAGGAGATAGGAGCGCCGGATTGCAAAACAGACAACGGGGAAAATGTTCGGATGCAAGAGACGAGCACGTATGCAAATGCAATGCACATGATGACATGATATGAAATGCATGACAAGAACAAAATGCAAAACAAAAGACAAAACCCGACCACGGAGGGAATCTCATAACACAAAGCCGAAAATGGCAAGACGCGGAGTTACAAATATGGCAAGTTACATGCGGGGTGATTGTGGTTCCGTTTGTTTGTGTTCTTGTCTTGGGTAGAGCCGGGAGACGAGTTCGTGAACGAGGAACCTGTTGAGTACGCTTACGAGGATCAAGCTTTCGACAACTCTGAGAACCTTGCAGGCAAGATGACCACCCCTCGAAATCACTTCTATCTTTGCTTTGCTAGTTGTTCGCTCTATTGCCATGCTACGTTACCTATCACTTGCCATATCATGTCTCCCATATTGCCATGTCAGCCCCTAACCATCCTTTCCTAGCAAACCGTTGTTTGGCTATGTTACCGCTGTTGCTCAGCCCCTCTTATAGCGTTGCTAGTTGCAGGTGAAGTTGAAGTTTGTTCCATGTCGGAACATGGATATGTTGGGATATCACAATATCTCTTATTTAATTAATGCATCTATATATTTGGTAAAGGGTGGAAGGCTCGACCTTATGCCTGGTGTTTTGTTCCACTCTTGCCGCCCTAGTTTCTGTCATACCGGTATTATGTTCCTTGAGTTTGCGTTCCTTACACGGTCGGGTGATTTATGGGACCCCCTTGACAGTTCGCCTTGAATAAAACTCCTCCAGCAAGGCCCAACCTTGGTTTTACCATTTGCCACCTAAGCCTTTTTCCCCCAGGTTTTTCGCGAGCCCGAGGGTCATCTTTGTTTTAAACCCCGGACCAGTGCTCCTTCGAGTGCTGGCCCAAACCAAGCGATGTCCGGCGCCCCCTGGGCAACCAGGGTCTATGCCAACCCGACGTCTGGCTCATCCGTTGTGCCCTGAGAACGAGATATGTGCAGCTCCTATCGGGATTTGTCGGCACATTCGGGGGCTTTGCTGGTCTTGTTTTACCATTGTCGAAATGTCTTGTAAACCAGGATTCCGAGACTGATCGGGTCTTTCCGGGAGAAGGTTTATCCTTCGTTGACCGTGAGAGCTTATGATGGGCTAAGTTGGGACACCCCCGCAGGGTATTATCTTTCGAAAGCCGTGCCCGCGGTTATGAGGCAGATGGGAATTTGTTAATGTCCGGTTGTAGAGAACTTGTCGCTTGACCTAATTAAAATACATCAACTGCGTGTGTAGCCGTGATGGTCTCTTCTCGGCGGAGTCCGGGAAGTGAACACGGTTTGAGTTATGATTGACGTAAGTAGGAGTTCAGGATCACTTCTTGATCATTACTAGAAGACGACCGTTCCATTGCTTCTCTTCTCGCTCTTTCTTGCGAATGTTAGCCACCATATATGCTTATTGCTGCTGCAGCTCCACCTCATTACACCATCCTTTCCTATAAGCTTAAATAGTCTTGATCTCGCGGGTGTGAGATTGCTGAGTCCCCGTGACTCACAGATTCTACCAACACAGTTGCAGGTGCCGACGATGCCAGTGCAGATGATGGGGTCGATCTCAAGTGGGAGTTCGATGAGGAACGTGGTCGTTACTATGTGTCTTTTCCTGATGATCAGTAGTGGAGCCCAGTTGGGACGATCGGGGATCTAGCATTTGGGGTTGTCTTATTTTCATTTGGATCTTGACCGTAGCCAGTCTATGTGTGTATTTTGGATGATGTATGGATTATATTAATGTATTCTGTGAAGTGGCGATTGTAAGCCAACTCTTTATCCCATTCTTGTTCATTACATGGGATTGTGTGAAGATGACCCTTCTTGCGACAAAACCACTATGCGGTTATGCCTCTAAGTCGTGCCTCGACACGTGGGAGATAACGACTTAGAGGCATAACCGCATAGTGGTTTTGTCGCAAGAAGGGTCATCTTCACACAATCCCATGTAATGAACAAGAATGGGATAAAGAGTTGGCTTACAATCGCCACTTCACACAATACATAAATATAACTCATACATCAACCAAAATACAAACATATAGACCGACCACGGTCAAGATCCAGATGAAAATAAGACAACCCCAAATGCTAGGTCCCCGATCGTCCCAACTGGGCTCCACTACTGATCATCAGGAAAAGACACATAGTAACGACCACGTTCCTCGTCGAACTCCCACTTGAGATCGACCCCATCATCTGCACTGGCATCGTCGGCACCTGCAACTGTTTTGGTAGAATCTGTGAGTCACGTGGACTCAGCAATCTCACACCCGCGAGATCAAGACTATTTAAGCTTATAGGAAAGGAAGGTGTAATGAGGTGGAGTTGCAGCAGCAATAAGCATATATGTGGCTAACATACGCAAAAGAGAGCGAGAAGAGAAGCAACGGAACGGTCGTCATCTAGCAATGACCAAGAAGTGATCCTGAACTCCTACTTACGTCATACATAACTCAGACCGTGTTCACTTCCCGGACTCCGCCGAGAAGAGACCATCACGGCTACACACGCAGGTGATGTATTTTAATTGGGTCAAGTGACAAGTTCTCTACAACCGGACATTAACAAATTCCCATCTGCCTCATAACCGCGGGCACGGCTTTCGAAAGATAATACCCTGCAGGGGTGTCCCAACTTAGACCATCATAAGCTCTCACGATCAACGAAGGATAAACCTTCTCCCAGAAAGACCCGATCAGTCTCGGAATCCCGGTTTACAAGACATTTCGACAATGGTAAAACAAGACTAGCAAAGCCGCCCGAATGTGCCGACAAATCCCGATAGGAGCTGCACATATCTCGTTCTCAGGGCACAACGGATGAGCCAGACGTCGGGTTGGCATAGACCTTGGTTGCCCAGGGGGCGCCGGACATCGCTCGGTTTGGGCCAGCACTCGAAGGAGCACTGGTCCGGGGGTTTAAAATAAAGATGACCCTCGGGCTCGCGAAAACCCGGGGCGAAAAGGCTTAGGTGGCAAATGGTAAAACCAAAGTTGGGCCTTGCTGGAGGAGTTTTATTCAAGGCGAACTGTCAAGGGGGTCCCATAAATCAGCCGACCGCGTAAGGAACGCAAACTCAAGGAACATAATACCGGTATAACAGAAACTAGGGCGGCAAGAGTGGAACAAAACACCAGGCATAAGGCCGAGCCTTCCACCCTTTACCATATATATAGATGCATTAATTAAATAAGAGATATTGTGATATCCCAACATCTCCATGTTCCGACATGGAACAAACTTCAACTTCGCCTGCAACTAGCAACGCTATAAGAGGGGCTGAGCAAAAGCGGTAACATAGCCAAACAACGATTTGCTAGGAAAGGATGGTTAGAGGCTGACATGGCAAAATGGGAGACATGATATGGCAAGTGATAGGTAGCGTAGCATGGCAATAGAGCGAACAACTAGCAAAGCAAAGATAGAAGTGATTTCGAGGGGTGGTCATCTTGCCTGCAAGGTTCTCAGAGTTGTCGAAAGCTTGATCCTCATAAGCGTACTCAACAGGTTCCTCATTCACAAACTCGTCTCCCGGCTCTACCCAAGACAAGAACACAAGCAACGGAACCACAATCAATCACGAGAAATGCATAAGCAACATGATGCAAAACATGTATGATATGCAAGATATGATATGCGATGCATATGCGTGCTCCGGAAGGAAAATGATGAACATGGCAGTAACTTGGTAAACCAAGCATGCCACTGGAAAGATGAGATGATTTCGGTCGAAATCGATATAAAGATCACCGGAAACGGATGCACGGTTTGCAAATGGCAAGCAAAACAAGAATGACACGAATCTGCGATTAACAGCATGATAGCACTTAAAATGCAACAAGCAACAATGCTAAAGCACTCCAACATAGCAACAAAGCATATGACAGTAATCTACAGGAGATGCTTGACAAAAGATGAACAGTGAGCTACGGCTAGATCACAACATATCAAGCTCAAACAAGCATGGCAAAAGTGCAAAAGATAACAGGTTCTCAGACTTGGTGAAATTACTGGACATGGCAGAAAACAACATCAGTTAGCAATGTTCAGAGCATGAAATCAACATGCTACAGGAACTTAACATGCTACATGTCGTGGAATTGTCACGGCAGATGTCCTCGGGCTAGGACTTAGTCGTGGAGCCATCGCAACTAGGAAGCTTGAAGGGGTTAATGCGGGACAAGGAACACGAGGGTTTATACTGGTTCGGCCCCTTACGGTGAAGGTAAAAGCCTACGTCCAGTTTGAGGTGGTATTGATTAGGGTTACGATCACCAGGGAGCTAAACTGCTATGGCCGGCTCTCGATGAAATCGTTCTTGTCCCTAAACCGCTGCCGGGTCGTCCCTTTATATAGGGAGGCTGACGCCCAGTAGCCCTTAGAGTCCCGGCCGGCTCATAAGAGTGTCCGGCTCGGACTCTCAACTATACTTGCCTTACAATACAAGTTCTACCATAATAATGATTGTAACTACGGGCTTTAAGCCATATCCAGGTCTTAGCCCATCTCTGGCCCATCGTCTTCAAGCTTGGCTCCGGGCTTCTGGCAATGACCATATAAGTAACCCGGCCCCTCCTGGCGGGTGACTCTAAGGTCTATATCCTCAACATTAGGCCCCAGATTGATTTGAGCCGGCTCATGTCAATCTTCAACTCTGCCGACAGAAAAAATCTCCGGCTTACCCTTCATGTGAAGGCCATAACCCGGCGTGACGTCATCCTCTGGACTCCGGGTAATCCGCCGTGACGTCATCGTCCATTAAGCCCGTTTTTTACTCCACCAGATCCGCAACGGATCTTTGCTTTTACTGTCATCCTGAAAATCGAGGCGTCATGGGGGGAGATAACCACGCCGTGGTCTCCTTGAATCTTGCGCCCACTTATAACCTTGCCTTATAAATAGGCCGGCCCGACAGGCTCTTCTCACGCTCCCTTCTCTGTCATCTTCCTCCTCTCACTGTCCCGTGCTGCTCAAGCTCCTCCGCCGTCGTCGCCGCGGGTCTCCTCGTCGTCACCAGCTTAGGCCGTTGCATCACCCTGAACGGACCAGAGAAACGTGACAACCTCCGCGGCTCTCCAGCTCCGGTAAGTCTTGCTTGTCCTGTAGGATAGATATACCGTAGGGTTCGTTCGTGTTCTTCGTGTTCATCTCCATTGCCATAAGCTTCGGTAGTTCTCATAGTTACTGCCCTTGTTTGATCTTTAGCCTTGTATAGAACTAGTGCGGCAGTTGTTTAGGCCTCATTTCAAATGCCAGTAGATCTCTTTCCACTGCATAAAAGCTTCGTTCGAGCTCAAGAACATCCGCTCGTCTGTTTCTAGGTCTAGAAATTTTCATTTCACCCGACCATTTTGTTCCAAAAAAGTTACTGCAACATGTGAAACCTGTTTTACCACATTTAGTAAAAACTGCAACCATTGAATCTTGGCGGCTTACAATTCCGGTTTAAAGAAACCACACGCCATAGAATCCTCCGGCTTAAAGAAAACCATGCTTCGTAGAATCCTCCGGCTTAACTGTGGTAAGGCCGTAGATAACCAACTTATTCTGAATGCCCCTGCGGTTTAAATAACCCACTGTACCTGAGTATATATCATTAGTCCCCTTCATAAGCCGCCACCTCAGTTTTGAACTGTAGATTTCCGGCTTATAATTAACCCGGACATTTTTCCTTTTTGTCATAAACCGCCAACTTTCACCATGCCTCCCAAGGCTCCCATCACTTGCAACTGGATGAGGTCCAACGTCACCAACGAGACCCTAGCCAATTTTGTTAAGTCCGGATATTTGCCTAAGAAGGAAATCATGTCCTACCGTGCCCCTGACCCGTCAGAAGAGAGACCACAGCCAAAGGACGGGGAGGTAGTGATTTTCGCAGATCATATGAGCCGGGGCTTCGCACCGCCCGGCTCAAAGTTTTTCAGGGACGTGCTCAACTTCTTCGACTTGCGGCCTCAAGATATAGGACCCAACTCCGTATCCAACATCTGCAATTTTCAAGTCTTCTGTGAGGTTTACCTAGGAGAAGAACCTACTCTGCTGCTCTTCAGAGAGCTTTTTTACTTAAACCGCCAGAATGAGTGCGCCAACGGGCCAAGTCTGGAGCTAGGTGGCATTTCCATCCAGCGGCATAGGGACTGTCTTTTCCCTTACGCAGAGCCGCCGAGCCACCCCAAGGACTGGAACATGACTTGGTTCTACTGCCAAGATACGTCCCCGGCTGATGAAAGCCCGCTGCCAGGCTTTCGCCCAACACGTCTAGAGCCGACTCACCCACTGTCGGACAAGCTGACTCCAGCGGAGCGCCAGCCTCTGCTTCCTACTATCAACAAAATCAAGGCCCTCCTGGGCAACGGTCTGAACGGAATCGACCTGGTCCGGGTCTGGATCTCATGGCGGGTGATCCCATTGAGCCGCCGCCCCGGCTTAATGTGTGAGTACACAGGGCGAAAGGATGACCCGCAGAGACACAGCCGCAATGATCTTCCAGAAGACGTTGCAGAGGAAGAGACCAAGGCTCTTTTAAACGAGAGCCTGGCAGACTGCGGAAGGACCGGGTTAGCCCCCTTCTGCAAGACCAACCCAGCCCCAGCGGTAAGCCGCTGACTTTAACTTTTTATCTTCTTCTGCACATAACCTTCATCTGAACCGTTTTAAGAAGTCGTCATTGTATTTTTCAGGCTAATGATAAGTTCTGGCGGGTCAAATATGACCATGAGGTGGCCAAGAAGGCCAGGAAGGCGAAGAAAGCCGCCAAGAAAGCCGCCCCTCGCAAAAAAGGAAGCAGACCTACTGCTTCGGAGCTGATGCAATTAAGCGACAGCTCCGAGTCAGAGGTAACCCCTAAGCCTTTAAATTCTTGCTGTATTTGTTGTTTGCTGCTGTCCGCCTTATCAACACTTGCTCATCGACAGGATGACACCGGCGCCAGTAACCCAGTGGTTGAAGAGGTAATGTCACTTTCCTCCGACTCGGAGCCCTTGCCACAGCTGAAAGTCCGAAGGGTAACCCGGAAAGTAAGCTTTTCACATCCTTTAGCTTACCAAGACCCTCAATTTATTTTGAAGCGACAGGTTCATGAAAGCCGGCGTCACACCCGGACCAACAAGGACACCGATCTTTCCGCCGGGTTACCCGACGCAACAAGGAAGCGGCGAACTGAGGTTTTTTTTCTCACTTGTACCCTTTTCATCCGTTGGCGGGTGTTATCCGTCAGCCACTCAATTCTTCTGACTCCAATTATCAGGAGACCTCCCCTTCTTCGGGCGACTCTATGCAGTCGAGTCTTCCGACTTTCAAGACCGCGCCCGGGTAATGACAACCATCTTACATTAAATTTGTCTGTATTTACTCTTTGTATGCTTAACACTTCTGTCCTTTCAGTGCCCAGGCAAAACTCACCAAAAGAGCAAAGAAGACCAGATCAGCCGGAGTGCCGGATTTGCCTGAACCGGAGGTGACGGCCCAAGAACCGCCAGCTGCCTCCTCCCCCGAAGCCACCACTCCAATGGATACGGCACCTGAAGCCACTGCCCCAACTACCAAGGCAACGACCGAAGCTTCGGTTAACCCGGAGGCCTCCGGCTCAGCTCCACCAGCAGACGACCCGGACGTGGTAATCACCCGGACGGAGTTTGTTGAGCCGGGGAGACCGACTGTGTTGGCCAAGTGCTCCGCGAAGGGGGAGTTGCTGCAGCCCCACCGGGCGAATCTGGACCTCTCCAACTACACCAACCTGAGCATTGGAGAGCTCGTCTCTGGCTACATCAGCCAAGTACACAAGAGCCGGGACGCCGAGGTCACCATGGTAAACCAGATCCAGCAAAAATCTGAGGTATCCTTCTGCTATCTTCTTACTTACTGCATAGTTACCTTTGCCATGCTAGCCCCCAAGTCGATGACTTATGATTGAATATGTTGTAGACTTAGGTTCCGGCTTACTCCAGTGAGCCGGCAGTATGTAGATAGATACGTTCAATATGCATTAGCCCCCAAGTGCCAAGTGTCTTTTCTTGGAAAGTGCTTGGGACTTATATAATAACTGCTCATGTCATAACCCGAAAATTTATACAGGCTGTTGGTAAGAAGCTAGAGGCGGACCTTGCGGATCTCAAGAGCCGGCTGAAGATGCAGGAGATGGAGACCCGGAAGGCAAATGCCAAGTTTGTATCCAGCACCGCCGCTCAAGAGAAGCTGAAGACAGAATTTGATGCTGAGCGGAAAGCCTGGGCCGAAGAGAAGGCCGCACTGGTGACCCGGGCGGAACAGGCGGAGAAGGCTCTCTCTGAGAAGACCGCCGAGCTCTTCGGCCTAAAGCGCCAGGTTTCCCAAATGGTGGCCGCCATCTTCGGTAAGTCGCCTCACCGGCTTTCACCAATGTTAGAATGTTTATATCTCATGATTCATCCTTGCCGCCGACTTACCTGATTCTGTTAAACAGGTCCTAGAAGTGCCAACCTCAACCAGAGCGTGGTCACCAAGCTAAAGGCCGTGTATACCCTGGTGGAGCAGCTCTACACCGGGTCACAGCGTGCCTTAGCTGTGGTGGCCCTATCCAACGAGGTGCCGACTCACTTGGCAGAAGTCCTGCACCGGCTCGCCGTTCTGCCTCAGCGGATCCAAGAGCTGCGACGGGCTTCTGCGAGAGCCGGAGCGATCGCCGCGCTGAGCCGGGCCAAGGCATTCCTGCCGGAGTTAGACCCGGCGGACATCGCCCTTGGCTATCCAAGCCTGAAGGAAGATGGCTCAGCTTTCGATCAGAAGGACTTCGCGGCGTGCGTGAAGGCTGTACGCCCGGTGGCCACCCTCATCGGGAACGACACAGATCTGACCAAGTACCAGCCGGGTTACGACGCGGAGAATCAGAGGATTCCAACCCCTCGCTATGAAGCCCTCAACCTGATCCCGCCGGCTCGTCAGCACACCTTCGCCCCGGAGATTGACCCGGCCGGGTTAATTGACGAGGAAGCCCAATTCAAGGCTCTCAGCGGCATCGACTAGAAGTCGTCAACCTTCCAGGTCTTGGGATCAGCCGGAGGAGAGGATAGGAACGAGCCGGAGACTTCCACTCAGCGGGCATCGTAACTCGGCTGGCGGTTTAGTTACCAAACAATGCTCCACCCTTTTTAGACTTGATGAGTTTTGTAATAGAATAGGTGCCACAGTTCATCTCTGTCGTGCCATCGTGCACGTATTGAATGCGAAAGTCCTGTGAAGTTGTCTCTTTTGATGTTTCTCCGGGTCAGAATCACCCCTTTGTTTTTCTCAACCTCAAAGAGATACCTTTAAGTATCCTGCATGGAAAGGCAAATCACAAGTCTCAAGGCGGCTTGTCGCCCTGAGAATCAGGTGTGTTGGATAGATAACCCGGAACATGAATCAAAAAAGACTGGTCCTCAATTATATCCTTAACACAGCCGTAATAACACACTTAGAGGCCTGTAAGCATACTTCCGGTTTAGATAACCCGGGTAATAAGTTTGGTATCTTAACTCCGATTTACCTGTCTTAATGACACCCATGGTGTTCAACTAACACTGTAAACCAAAGTTAAGCCGGCAAAGTGAGACCCGGCCGTACACATCTTGACATAATCAGAGTAGACTTGTGATAAAGCAGAAGAACTTAGGGGCTTCCGGTTCGAATACGACCAGAAAACCCGGCCCAAAGGGGTTAAGCTAAGATTCGGATATGATCACATAGCCCCCAGTGGGTGTGGCGATGCCAATCAAGAGGGTACCGACAGCTATGTTCTCTTTGGTTCGAATACGACCCATGTTTGAACAGGAAGCCCCCAAGTGATTTTAAGAATTGTTTAACGACGCTGATTCGAGTACGATCCACGTCGGTTCTCAGAGGGGTTAAACTATGATTCAAATATGACCAAAGGTAACCTCCCAATGAGCTCGACACTTTGCCAATCAAATGGGTATCGACAGCTATGTTCTCTTTGGTTCGAATACGACCCATGTGTGAACAGGAAGCCCCCAAGTGACCTTATTGCTTACGGCTAAATTCGAATACGATCATAAGCCGGATCCTCCTTTAAGTCATCATGTAATCTTGCAATGAAAATAACACGCGCGTATTTGGAGGAGAAAAAAGGACAGAGGTCCTGCTTTATTGCTTACCATAATATATACATGGCTGAGAGAAATATGTATACCACGAGAACCGGTGGCTCAAGTGTAGTAAGGCCGAAGCTGAGCTATGTTCCACGGCCGACGGGTCTCTTCCTCCGACTTACGTGAATCTTTGTGCTCCCGAATGTCAATGAGGTAATATGACCCGTTGTGCAAGTTCTTGCTGACCACAAAAGGCCCTTCCCAAGGCGGGGATAACTTGTGCGCATCTGTTTGATCCTGGATGAGCCGGAGCACGAGATCGCCTTCCTGGAAGACCCGGGATTTGACCCGGCGGCTATGATAACGGCGCAGGTCTTGTTGGTAAATCGCTGAACGGGCTGCTGCCACATCACGCTGTTCGTCCAACAAGTCAAGAGCATCTTGGCGCGCCTGTTCATTATCCGTCTCAACATAAGCCGCCACGCGAGGTGAGTCGTGACGGATGTCGCTGGGGAGGACTGCTTCTGCTCCATAAACCATGAAGAAAGGCGTGAAGCCTGTAGACCTGTTAGGAGTAGTGTTGATGCTCCATAAGACGGAGGGCAATTCCTCCACCCAACAACCCGGCGTCCGTTGCAAAGGGACCAAAAGCCGGGGCTTGATGCCCTTCAGAATCTCCTGATTAGCTCTCTCAGCTTGACCATTGGATTGAGGATGAGCCACTGAGGAAACATCAAGTCGGATATGCTCTCGTTGGCAAAACTCTTCCATGGCGCCTTTGGAGAGATTGGTGCCATTGTCAGTTATAATGCTGTGCGGAAAACCAAAGCGGAAAATCACCCTTTTCATGAAGTGAACTGCCGTGGCTGCATCGCACTTGCTAACTGGCTCAGCTTCCACCCACTTTGTGAATTTATCAACTGCCACCAAGAGGTGGGTCTTCTTATCCTTGGACCTTTTAAAAGGCCCAACCATATCAAGCCCCCATACCGCAAAGGGCCAAGTGATTGGGATCATCCTCAGCTCCTGAGCCGGCACATGAGCCCGTCGCGAGAACCTCTGGCAACCATCACATTTACTGACCAAGTCCTCTGCATCAGCATGAGCCGTCAACCAGTAAAAACCATGACGAAAAGCCTTGGCCACAAGGGACTTTGAGCCGGCGTGATGGCCACAATCCCCTTCATGGATCTCACGCAAGATCTCTTGACCTTCCTCAGGGGAGACACAACGCTGAAATGCTCCTGTAACACTGCGATGATGCAACTCGCCATCAATAACAATCATTGACTTGGCCCGCCGGGTTATTTGCCTGGCCAAAGTTTCATCCTCAGGCAACTCGCCCCGGGTCATGTAAGCCAGATATGGCATTGTCCAGTCTGGTATGATATGGAGAGCCGCCACCAGTCGTGCCTCCGGGTCAGGGACAGCTAAGTCTTCCTCCGTAGGAAACTTAACCGAAGGGCTATAAAGGACGTCCAGGAAAGTGTTAGGCGGCACCGGCTTTCGCAGAGAGCCGAGCCGGCTTAGGGCATCAGCCGCCTCGTTCTTCCTGCGATCAATGTGCTCTACTTGGTAGCCCTGAAAGTGCCCAGCAATGGCATCAACTTCGCGGCGATAAGCCGCCATTAGAGGGTCCTTAGAGTCCCACTTGCCTGATACTTGTTGAGCCACCAAGTCTGAGTCACCGAAGCATCTTACCCGGCTCAAGCTCATTTCCTTAGCCATCCGAAGACCATGGAGCAAAGCCTCGTACTCAGCCGCATTGTTAGTGCAAGGAAACATCAACTGTAGCACATAATGGAACTTGTCACCTTTAGGGGAAGCCAATACAACGCCAGCCCCCGAGCCCTCCAACTGCCTGGGCCCATCGAAGTGAATAGTCCAATATGTGCTATCCGGCTTTTGCTCAGGCACTTGTGACTCTGTCCAATCATTGATGAAATCCACCAAAGCCTGAGATTTAACAGCAGTGCGTGGCACATATTTGAGACCATGAGGTCCAAGTTCTATAGCCCACTTAGCAATTCTCCCTGTGGCCTCTCTGTTTTGGATGATGTCACCAAGGGGGGCAGAGCTGACCACAATGATGGGATGACCCTGAAAATAATGCTTAAGTTTCCGGCTTGCCATGAACACACCATACACAAGCTTCTGCCAATGCAGGTACCGCTGCTTGGACTCAATGAGTACCTCGCTGACATAATAAACCGGCCGCTGAACCGGGTGTTCCTTACCCTCCTCATTGCGCTCTACCACAATAGCCACACTGACGGCTCGTGCGTTTGCCGCCACATACAGTAGCAAGGGCTCCTTATCAACCGGAGCAGCAAGGACTGGGGGCTCTGCCAGCTGCTTCTTCAAATCCTCAAAGGCGGTATTAGCTGCATCATTCCAGACAAAGTTATCAGTTTTCTTCATCAACTGATATAAGGGCATGGCCTTCTCACCCAAACGGCTTATAAACTGGCTTAAAGCAGCAATGCGACCCGCCAAGCGCTGAACGTCATTTATACACGCCGGCTTAGCCAGGGAGGTGATGGCCTTGATCTTCTCCGGGTTAGCCTCAATACCTCTGTCAGAAACCAAGAAGCCCAAGAGTTTGCCTGCAGGAACACCAAAGACACACTTGGCCGGGTTAAGCATCATCTTATAGACCCGGAGATTATCAAAGGTTTCCCTTAAATCATCTATCAAGGTTTCCTCTTTTATGGACTTAACCACAATATCGTCCACGTAAGCATGAACATTACGCCCAATCTGTTTATGAAGACAGTTCTGTACACAACGCTGGTAAGTCGCCTGTGCACACTTGAGTCCAAAGGGCATGGATACATAGCAGAAGGCTCCAAAGGGAGTGATGAACGCCGTCTTCTCCTGGTCCTTAACTGCCATCTTAATCTGATGATAACCGGAATAAGCGTCCAAGAAACTTAAACGTGCACATCCTACCGTAGCATCAATGATTTGATCAATACGGGGGAGGGCAAACGGATCAGCCGGACACGCCTTGTTCAAGTCCGTATAGTCCACACACATCCGCCAGGTGCCGTTCTTCTTGAGTACGAGCACCGGGTTAGCCAACCACTCTGGGTGAAAGACTTCAACGATAAACCCGGCCGCCAAGAGCCGGGCCACCTCTTCACCAATAGCTTTCCGCCTCTCTTCATTAAACCGCCGAAGGAACTGTCTGACCGGCTTAAATTTAGGATCAACATTGAGAGTATGCTCAGCGAGTTCTCTAGGTACACCTGGCATGTCAGAAGGTTTCCATGCGAAGATGTCCCTATTCTCACGGATGAACTCGATGAGCGCGCTTTCCTATTTTGGATCCAGATTTGCACTGATGCTAAACTACTGAGATGAATCACCTGGAACAAAATCAACAAGTTTAGTCTCATCAGCTGATTTAAATTTCATTGCCGGCTCTTGTTCTGTAGTTGGCTTTTTCAGAGAGGTCATATCTGTTGGGTCAACATTGTCCTTGTAAAACTTCAACTCCTCTGTAGCACACACAGATTCTGCATAAGCCGCATCACCTTCCTCACACTCCAGAGCCACTTTCCGGCTGCCGTGAACCGTAATGGTCCCATTGTGACCCGGCATCTTGAGCTGTAAGTATACATAACACGGCCGTGCCATGAACTTGGCGTAAGCCGGCCGTCCAAATATAGCATGGTACGGACTTCTTATCTTGACCACCTCAAAGGTCAACTTCTCCACCCTGTAGTTGTTCTCATCACCAAAAGCCACTTCCAATTCGATCTTGCCGACTGGATAAGCCAACTTACCAGGTACCACACCATGGAAGATAGTGTTTGACTGGCTGAGGCTCTTATCAACCAACCCCATACGGCGAAAAGTCTCATAATAGAGGATGTTGATGCTGCTGCCTCCATCCATGAGCACCTTTGTGAACTTATATCCTCCCACTTGAGGAGCCACCACTAAGGCCAAGTGGCCTGGGTTATCTACCCGGGGAGGGTGATCCTCCCTACTCCACACTATAGGCTGTTCAGACCACCGTAAGTAGTGTGGGACCGCCGGCTCAACAGCATTCACAGCCCTCTTGTGAAGCTTCTGATCTCGCTTGCACAAACTAGTGGTAAACACATGATACTGTCCACCGCTGAGCTGCTTTGGATTGGTCTGATAACCCCCCTGCTGCTGTTGATGACCCTGGCCAGACTGTTGATTAAAGCCCCCTTGACCGTTCTGAGGACCAGAATTTGAGCCGCCCCCCGGGCCATGAAAGCCGCCGGCGCCTGAGCCGCCGGCACCTGACCCGCCGCCCAGGCCGTTGTAGTTTTTAAAGGCCTTCATGATTGCACAATCCTTCCATAGATGAGTCGCTCGCTTCTCTCTAGAGCCGTGCCTCGGACAAGGCTCGTTCAATAGCTGCTCCAGTGAAGGTCCACCGCCTCGGGGAGGGGGCCTCCCCTTGCGTCGCTGGTTATTGCCTTGTGCGCTGGCGTTGGCCACAAACTCTAGGCTGCCATCTGCTTTGCGCTTGCCTCCTCCTTGGTTCCCCGGGTTAAACTGAGAACCCTTGCCATTGCCGTTCTTCTTTCCCTTCCCTGTCCTTTCATCATCTGAAGGGGGATCCTTGGTACCATCAGAATCGGCGTACTTGACAAGAGCTGCCATTAGTGTACCCATATCACTGCAGTCGCGCTTAAGCCGCCCGAGTTTCATCTTCAGGGGCACAAAACGACAATTCTGCTCCAGCATTAAAACCGCTGAGCCGGCATCCATCTTGTCTGACGAGTGTATGATCTCCTTAACCCGGCGAACCCAATGTGTCGTGGACTCACCCTCCTGCTGCTTACAGTTAGTCAAATCCACAATTGACATAGACTGCCTACAGGTATCTTTGAAGTTTTGGATGAACCGGGCTTTCAGCTCAGCCCAAGACCCAATGGAATTCGGTGGTAGCCCTTTCAACCAAGTGCGGGCAGTCCCATCTAACATCATGGTGAAATACTTGGCCATGGCCGCCTCACTGACCTCCAGCAGCTCCATAGCCATCTCATAACTCTCGATCCAAGCCGCGGGTTGTAAGTCAGCTGTGTAGTTAGGCACCTTCCTAGGGCCCTTGAAGTCCTTAGGTAGACGTTCATTACGGATAGCTGGCACTAAACAAGGGACACCCCCGGTCCTGGTAGGGATACCCACATCAACGGAAGTCGTCGGATAAGCCGGGGGGGTCTGGTAAGCCGTCAATTGAGGCACTTGCTCTGCCTCTTCCCGTGCTTTGTCCTGGTCTGCTGTGTAAAAGGCTCCATTATGAGCCGGGCCATGGCCAAGGGGCGGGTCATGGCGTCGGACGTTACTTGAGCCGGTTGCTGAGACCATGTGCCGGCTGTAACTCGGGCTCTGGCCTGGACGAGGGGTTGAGTGGATCCTGTCCCGGCTGTAGGAGTACGCCTCTTGCTGCGCCAGTGCTGTCTGAAGGAGTTCCCTGACCCGGCGGGTTTCAATAGCCGTCGGAGAGTCGCCGTCAACTGGGAGAGCCGCCAGTCGTGCTGCCGCAGCGACCATGTTCTCCAGCGGGTTGTTATAATGACCCGGGGGTATTGGCACATACTGAGGCGGGGCAGGGGGCACCTGGGGAGGCCCCATCACCCGTGGCTGAACAGGGGGTCCAGACCCGGGCGCTATGACCCCTGGCGGGTTACTAGACCCTGCACCTGGGGTGTTGAAGAGGTTGCGTGGATCGTAAACCGGAGGGAGTCGAGATTGGGCCTTTTGATGTCTCCTTCTCATGACCTCATTGGCCGCGTTCTGATCCATCGTGAGTTGGAAGGACTGTGCCTGAATCAGCTGAGTTTGGGCATCGAGAGCCGCCCTCTCTGCGGCCAGCCTGATCCCTTCCGCTGCAAGATCCTCTTTAGCTTTCATTAGATCCAATTTTAACTGCGCCACCTCTGCGTCGTGCTGAGCTTGATCTGCCGGGTCAACCGTGGCGGTTAGCAGGGCCGTCATCTTGTCCGTGAGATCCATCAGCACCTGAGCCGGAGAAGGCACCGGGTTTCCCGCTCCAGCAGCGGGGTTCTGAACAGGCTGCGCACCAGCCATAAAGACTCCAACCTGATTCGGCGGCTCAAACGGGTCCGGAATACTGTCACCATCGGAACAGCCCATGAGCCTGCCGTCTTGAAGTTGATACAACGATTTTGATTCATCGGTGGCCGACTCGCCATCAGAGCCGGCGGCCGCCTCATCACCAGGCCCAGATGGATCAGAGGGCCCTCCATGGACGCATCCCACAAAAGCGCGTCTTAAGGCAGGCCGGGCCCGGGCGGGTCGTGCACGCTGAGCCGTTTCAATGAGATCGGCGCAGAGATCCGGCTCAGGGCCCGGCTCACCAATCTTGCCAATGAAAACATGAATTCCGCCGAAGGGGACCCGGTACCCGTACCCAATTGAGCCGGCGTCGGGGCCCCAGTTTGCATCGTCGATGTAGAGCTTGCCACGATGACTATTGGTCATCCGGCCCACAGCGTATCCCTTGAGCCCTTCGAAGCTGCCCTTCAAGAACTCAAATCCACCGTGCGCTGGTCCCACGGTGGGCGCCAACTGTCGTGGAATTGTCACGGCAGATGTCCTCGGGCTAGGACTTAGTCGTGGAGCCATCGCAACTAGGAAGCTTGAAGGGGTTAATGCGGGACAAGGAACACGAGGGTTTATACTGGTTCGGCCCCTTACGGTGAAGGTAAAAGCCTACGTCCAGTTTGAGGTGGTATTGATTAGGGTTACGATCACCAGGGAGCTAAACTGCTATGCTCGGCTCTCGATGAAATCGTTCTTGTCCCTAAACCGCTGCCGGGTCGTCCCTTTATATAGGGAGGCTGACGCCCAGCAGCCCTTAGAGTCCCGGCCGGCTCATAAGAGTGTCCGGCTCGGACTCTAAACTATACTTGCCTTACAATACAAGTTCTACCATAATAATGATTGTAACTACGGGCTTTAAGCCATATCCGGGTCTTAGCCCATCTCTGGCCCATCGTCTTCAAGCTTGGCTCCGGGCTTCTGGCAACGACCATATGAGTAACCCGGCCCCTCCTGGCGGGTGACTCTAAGGTCTATATCCTCAACACTACAGGAACCTAAGCATGTATGGATCAACTACAATAAGCTTGGCAAAATTGCATATCATGTTAAGAATCTGCCAGAATTATTTTATAGCAAAAGTAGAGCAAGATTGAGTCATGCTATGGTACTCCATAATTGCAAACAAGGGCAGGAATGGATCAATTACAACTATAGCTACAAAACATCCTTACTGAACATCTCCAAAATATGCATGGATCTCTCTGTAGCATCAAGTTAACATGGCAACAAAATAACAACAGACAAAGACTTAGAGAAATCACTAAGTCCCTGAAATCAGAAACATTACGGGGCCTACTACAGAGAGATCCATGCATATTTTGCTATGTTAAGTTCCTGTAGCATGTTGATTTCGTGCTCTGAACATTGCTACCTGATGCTGTTTTCTGCCATGTCCAGTTTTTCACCAAGTCGATGATCCTGTTATCTTTTGCACTTTTGCCATGCTTGTTTGAGCTTGATATGTTGTGAACTAGCCGTAGCTCACTGTTCATCTTTTGTCAAGCATCTCCTGTAGATTACTGTCATATGCTTTGTTGCTATGTTGGAGTGCTGTAGCATTGTTGCTTGTTGCATTTTAAGTGCTATCATGCTGTTAATCGCAGATTCGTGTCATTCTTGTTTTGCTTGCCATTTGCAAACCGTGCATCCGTTTCCGGTGATCTTTATATCGATTTCGACTGAAATCATCTCATCTTTCCAGTGGCATGCTTGGTTTGCCCAGTTACTGCCATGTTCATCATTTTCCTTCCGGAGCACGCATATGCATCGCATATCATATCTTGCATATCATACATGTTTTGCATCATGTTGCTTGCGCATTTCTCGTGATTGATTGTGGTTCCGTTGCTTGTGTTCTTGTCTTGGGTAGAGCCGGGAGACGAGTTCGTGAACGAGGAACCTGTTGAGTACGCTTACGAGGATCAAGCTTTCGACAACTCTGAGAACCTTGCAGGCAAGATGACCACCCCTCGAAATCACTTCTATCTTTGCTTTGCTAGTTGTTCGCTCTATTGCCATGCTACGTTACCTATCACTTGCCATATCATGTCTCCCATATTGCCATGTCAGCCCCTAACCATCCTTTCCTAGCAAATCATTGTTTGGCTATGTTACCGCTTTTGCTCAGCCCCTCTTATAGCGTTGCTAGTTGCAGGCGAAGTTGAAGTTTGTTCCATGTCGGAACATGGAGATGTTGGGATATCACAATATCTCTTATTTAATTAATGCATCTATATATATTTGGTAAAGGGTGGAAGGCTCGGCCTTATGCCTGGTGTTTTGTTCCACTCTTGCCGCCCTAGTTTCTGTTATACCGGTATTATGTTCCTTGAGTTTGCGTTCCTTACGCGGTCGGGTGATTTATGGGACCCCCTTGACAGTTCGCCTTGAATAAAACTCCTCTAGCAAGGCCCAACTTTGGTTTTACCATTTTCCACCTAAGCCTTTTCCCCCCGGGTTTTCGCGAGCCCGAGGGTCATCTTTATTTTAAACCCCCGGACCAGTGCTCCTTCGAGTGCTGGCCCAAACCGAGCGATGTCCGGCGCCCCCTGGGCAACCAGGGTCTATGCCAACCCGACGTCTGGCTCATCCGTTGTGCCCTGAGAACGAGATATGTGCAGCTCCTATCGGGATTTGTCGGCACATTCGGGCGGCTTTGCTGGTCTTGTTTTACCATTGTCGAAATGTCTTGTAAACCGGGAATCCGAGACTGATCGGGTCTTTCCGGGAGAAGGTTTATCCTTCGTTGACCGTGAGAGCTTATGATGGGCTAAGTTGGGACACCCCCGCAGGGTATTATCTTTCGAAAGCCGTGCCCGCGGTTATGAGGCAGATGGGAATTTGTTAATGTCCGGTTGTAGAGAACTTGTCACTTGACCCAATTAAAATACATCACCTGCGTGTGTAGCCGTGATGGTCTCTTCTCGGCGGAGTCCGGGAAGTGAACACGGTTTGAGTTATGATTGACGTAAGTAGGAGTTCAGGATCACTTCTTGATCATTACTAGAAGACGACCGTTCCGTTGCTTCTCTTCTCGCTCTTTCTTGCGAATGTTAGCCACCATATATGCTTATTGCTGCTGCAGCTCCACCTCATTACACCATCCTTTCCTATAAGCTTAAATAGTCTTGATCTCGCGGGTGTGAGATTGCTGAGTCCCCGTGACTCACAGATTCTACCAACACAGTTGCAGGTGCCGACGATGCCAGTGCAGATGATGGGGTCGATCTCAAGTGGGAGTTCGATGAGGAACGTGGTCGTTACTATGTGTCTTTTCCTGATGATCAGTAGTGGAGCCCAGTTGGGACGATCGGGGATCTAGCATTTGGGGTTGTCTTATTTTCATTTGGATCTTGACCGTAGCCAGTCTATGTGTGTATTTTGGATGATGTATGGATTATATTAATGTATTCTGTGAAGTGGCGATTGTAAGCCAACTCTTTATCCCATTCTTGTTCATTACATGGGATTGTGTGAAGATGACCCTTCTTGCGACAAAACCACTATGCGGTTATGCCTCTAAGTCGTGCCTCGACACGTGGGAGATATAGCCGCATCGTGGGCGCAGCGTCTGGTGTTTGGCCGGATCAAACTCCCACAAATGGCAAGTCCGGCGTTGGCACGGTAGGATCCGGCGGAAAAGCATAACCTGGATCACGTTGACGAGCTTGATTTTCTTGGTCATCATGTTCTAGACGCATGTCTGGAGCCCAGTCAGCTCGTCCGAAGAACCTCAGGTCAGGCCCTTCTCTTGCCATGAGGTGAGCCGCATCGGAGCTCCGGATCAGAATTCGGGGGCCGCCGCCCAGTTGGTGTCGCGCGGCTCGGTGATGTAGAACCACCCCGATTGCCACCCCTTCTCCGTCTCCGCAAATGAGCCTTCGGGCCAGGTGACGTTGGGCATCTTGCCCACCATAGCGCCTCCGCACTCTGCTTGTTGACCGCGCACTACTTTCGGCCTCACGTTGAAGGACTTCAGCCACAGGCTAAAGTGAGGTGGGATGCGGAGAAAAGCCTCGCAAACGACAATAAATGCCGAAATGTTGAGGATAAAGTTGGGGGCTAGGTCATGAAAATCCAGCCCGTAGTAAAACATCAACCCACGGACAAAGGGGTGAAGAGGGAACCCCAGCCCGCGGACGAAATGTGTAAGAAACACAACCCTCTCGTGGGGCTCGGGAGTAGGGACGATCTGTCTCGTGGCCGAGAGTCGATGAGCGATCTCCTTGGTCAGATACCCGGCCTCCCGGAG
The DNA here is from genome assembly GCF_002575655.3 of Aegilops tauschii subsp. strangulata. NCBI lineage: Eukaryota > Viridiplantae > Streptophyta > Magnoliopsida > Poales > Poaceae > Aegilops > Aegilops tauschii. The sequence continues at coordinate 486,309,573 of NC_053040.3, forward strand.
CTCCTTGATGTCCTTCTTCTTGACGGAAGAGGCCATCCACCTACCTCCAACTCCGGATCCGGACATCTTTGGGTGCATTCTCGAACAAAGGAAAGGCTAAAGCTTGGGCGCTAGAGCTCAGGGACGGAAGGGCTGAGGAAGAACCGAGGTGTGGGTAAAGGAAGGGGATCCTTACCCCCTTATAAAGGCCATGAATGTCAAGCGCCTTCCCACTCGCCTTAAACTTGCCTATTCCTAAGGGCCGTATAAATGGCACGGTTGGGTTACCCATACCCGCATTGATGGGAATCCCGCAATAAGGGGACACGATCTCTGCTTCGACAAGACGTGCCAATAGCAACCGCGTCTTGAAACGGGGGATGGCAGAAGAAAAACGGTTCGAAATTATGACCGGACGGGCGTGATGCTACGTTACAGAAAGCTGTCAGCAGATGGAACTCGTGTAAAATATATATATTCTCTCTGCGGTTGTGTGTGGTGTGTGTAACAGGTCCGGATACAATCATCGCATTCGAAAGACTATCTTGGATTTCGGAAGAAGGGGAACCCGCCTTGCAATGCCAAAGACAATCTGCACGCCGGACTCCTCGTCATTGAAGCCAGGTTCAGGGGCTACTGAGGGAGTTCTGGACTAAGGGGTCCTCGGACGTCCGGCCTGTTATCTATGGGCCGGACTGATGGGCTGTGAAGATATGAAGTCCGAAGACTATATCCGTGTCCGGGTTGGACTCTCCTTGGCGTGGAAGGCAAGCTTGGCGATCAACTATGAAGATTCCTTCCTATGTAACCGACTCTATGTAAACCCTAGATCCCTCCGGTGTCTATATAAACCGGAGGCAGTAGTCCGGATGGACAGATACTCATTACCATATTCACATAGGCTAGCCTTCTAGGGTTTAGCCATTACGATCTCGTGGTAGATCAACTCTTGTAATACTCATATTCATCAAGATCAATCAAGCAGGAAGTAGGGTATTACCTCCATAGAGAGGGCCCGAACCTGGGTAAACATCGTGTCCCCCGTCTCTTGTTACCATCGATCCTAGACGCACAGTTCGGGACCCCCTACCCGAGATCCGCCGGTTTTGACACCGACACCCCTGCCTCCGTATATAAAGGAGGGAGAGGGAGAGGCAGCCGACCCTAGGGGGCGCGCCAAGGTGTGGAGTCCTACTAGGACTCCCTAGTCCTAGTAGGATTCCACCTCCCACACGGAGTAGGAAAGGGGAAAGGAAGAAGGAGAAGGAAAGGGGGCCGACCCCCTTCTCCTAGTCCTAATCGGCCTCCTGCCCAAGGGGGGGCGCACCAGCCCCTTGTGGGCTGGTGTGCTTCCCTCTTATGGCCCACAAGGCCCATAACTTCTCCCTGGGGGTTCCGGTAACCTCCCGAACTCCGAAAAATATCCGATACTTCCCAAAATCATTCCGGTGTCCGAATGTAACCTTCCAATATATGAATCTTTACCTCTCGACCATTTAGAGACTCCTCGTCATGTGTGTGATCTCATCCGGGACACCGAACAAACTTCGGTCATCAAATCACATAACTCATAATACAAATCATCATCGAATGTTAAGCGTGCGGACCCTACGGGTTCGAGAACTATGTAGACATGACCGAGACACATCTCCGGTCAATAACCAATAGCGGAACCTGGATGCTCATATTGGCTCCTACATATTCTAGGCAGATCTTTATCGGTCAAATCGCATAACAACATACGTTGTTCCCTTTGTCATCGGTATGTTACTTGCCCGAGATTCGATCGTCGGTATCATCATACCTAGTTCAATCTAGTTACCGGCAATTCTCTTTACTCATTCCGTAATTCATCATCCCGCAACTAACTCATTAGTCACATTGCTTGCAAGGCTCATAATGATGTGCATTACCGAGAGGGCCCAGAGATACCTCTCTGATACACGGAGTGACAAATCCTAATCTCCATCTATGCCAACCCAACAAACATATTTGGAGACACCTGTACAACATCTTTATAATCACCCATTTACGTTGTGACGTTTGATAGCACACAAGGTGTTCCTCTGGTATTCGGGAGTTGCATAATCTCATAGTCAGAGGAACATGTATAAGTCATGAAGAAAGAAATAGCAATAAAACTAAACGATCATTATGCCAAGCTAACGGATGGGTCTTGTCCATCACATCATTCTCTAATGATGTGATCATGTTCATCAAATGACAACACATGTCTATGGTCAGGAAACATAACCATCTTTGACAAACAAGCTAGTCAAGTAGAGGCATACTAGGGACACTCTATTTTTGTCTATGTATTCACACATGTACTAAGTTTCCGGTTAATACAATTCTAGCATGAATAATAAACATTTATCATGATATAAGGAAATAAATAATAACTTTGTTATTGCCTCTAGGGCTCCTTCAGTCTCCCACTTGCACTAGAGTCAATAATCTAGTTCACATCGCCATGTGATTTAACACCAATAGTTCACATCGTCATGTGATTTAACACTCTATAGTTCACATCGCCATGTGACCAATACCCAAAGGGTTTACTGGAGTCAATAATCTAGTTCACATCGCCATGTGATTAACACCCAAAGAGTACTAAGGTGTGATCATGTTTTGCTTGTGAGAGAGGTTTAGTCAATGGGTCTGCCACATTCAGATCCGTATGTATTTTGCAGATTTCTATGTCTACAATGCTCTGCACGGAGCTACTCTAGCTAAATGCTCCCACTTTCAATATGTATCCAGATCGAGACTCAGAGTTATCCAGATCGGTGTCAAAGCTTGCATCGACGTAACTCTTTACGACGAACTCTTTATCACCTCCATAACCGAGAAATATTTCCTTAGTCCTCTAAGGATAATTTTGACCAATGTCCAGTGATCTACTCCTAGATCACTATTGTACTCCCTTGACAAACTCAGGGCAGGGTATACAATAGGTCTGGTACATAGCATGGCATACTTTATAGAACCTATGGCTGAGGCATAGGGAATGGCTTTCATTCTCTCTCTATCTTCTGTCGCGGTCGGGCTTTGAGTCTTACTCAACTTCACACCTAGCAACACAGGCAAGAACTCCTTCTTTGACTGTTCCATTTTGAACTACTTCAAAATCTTGTCAAGGTATGTACTCATTGAAAAAACTTATCAAGCGTCTTGATCTATCTCTATAGATCTTGATGCTCAATATGTAAGCAGCTTCACCGAAGTCTTTCTTTGAAAAACTCCTTTCAAATACTCCTTTATGCTTTCTAGAAAATTCTACATTATTCCGATCAACAATATGTCATTCACATATACTTATCAGAAAGGCTGTAGTGCTCCCACTCACTTTTGTAAATACAGGCTTCACCGCAAGTCTGTATAAAACTATATGCTTTGATCAAATCATCAAAGCGTATATTCCAACTCTGAGATGCTTGCACCAGTCCATAAATGGATAGCTGGAGCTTTGCACACTTTGTTAGCACCTTTAGGATCGAAAAAAACCTTCTGGTTGCATCATATACAGTTCTTCTTTAAGAAATCCATTAAGGAATGCAGGTTTGACATCCATTTGCCAAATTTCATAAAATGCGGCAATTGCTAACATGATTCGGACAGACTTTTAAGCATCGATACAAGTGAGAAAATCTCATTGTAGTCAACATCTTGAACTTGTCGAAAACATTTTTGCGACAATTCGAGCTTTGTAGATAGTAACACTATTATCAATGTCCGTCTTCCTCGTGAAGATCTATTTTCAAGACTGTCTTGTGTGGGCTTACCAATATCTGTATCAATGCCAAAGCTCGGGTCGGCCAATCATTCTCCTTAAGATCGATTTCGCCAAAGCATTCGACACTATTGCACATGAGCCGATGATCCGCATTATGCAGCAAATGGTATTTAATGACAAGTGGATTTCTTGGATCAAGTGCCTCTTCTCATCGGGCCGTTCGTCCGTCCTCCTTAATGGTGTCCCTGGCCAACAATTCCTTTGCAGCTACGGGGTGACACAAGGCGATCCCCTCTCCCCCCTCATTTTCGTACTCGCAGCAGAGTTATTGCAAGCCGCCGTCAACGATGCTTTCAGGCGTGGAGACCTCCTCTTGCCCTTCCCTTGCAACGGACAAAATGATTACCCGGTGATTCAATATGCAGACGACACGCTCCTTGTGTTGCCCACCTGCCCGCAACAAGCTCTCCGTGTCAAGGAAATCCTTTCCGACTATGCGTCCTCTATTGGCCTCAAGATCAATTTTCACAAGTCCACGCTCATACCAATCAACCTTGACGCAAGCTCCACAACTGGCTTAGCCCACATCTTTGGTTGCAACGTAGGTACGATGCCTTTCACCTACCTCGGCCTTCCGCTTGGCACCACCAAGCCGACCATCCATGAGTTCATGTCGTTAGTCTGCAAAATGGAGCGTCGACTCACTGCCACGATCGCAATGATGTCCTATGGGGGCCGTCTCTCCTGGCTTAATGCATCTGTCACCTCCCTCCTGGTGTTTGCCATGTGCACGCTCAAGTTCTCTCCGAAACTGATTGAAATTTTAGACAAGATTAGAAGAAGGTGTCTCTGGACAAAGAAAACTGAGCAAGGCGACAAGTGCAACTCACTGGCAGCCTGGGACCTGGTATGCAAGCCCAAGAGCAAAGGAGGATTGGGGGTGATTAACATTAAAATCCACAATGAAGCTCTCTTTTTGAAATTTTTGCATACGTTCTACAACAAGCTTGACGTTCCATGGGTTAATTTGCTTTGGGATAATCAGTATGTCAATCAAGTACCTCATGCGATGGATTCGGTTGGATCTTTTTGGTGGAAAGATATCCTCAAGTTAACACCCATTTACCGAGGAGTTTCCCATGTCTAAGTGGTTGATGGCTCGACTACGTTGCTCTGGAAGGACTTGTGGTTAAGTGATGTACTACAATCATCGCACCCACGTGCATTCTCTTTTGCCTTGCATGAAGATATGACAGTCGCTGATTTCTAGGCCAGCACTGAGCTACATGAAACCTTTCACCTAGCACTGTCCGCTTTAGCTCTCAATGAGGTGCAGAGCATCCAGCGTGCCTCGTCCAACTTGCACCCCTCAACAGCTGTGACAGATGTCTAGTATTACTCATGGGGCGCTGCTGATTATAGGCCGAAGGATTACTACAACTACTACTTCCGTGATGCAACAGCTCATCCGGTCTTTCGGCTTCTTTGGAAATCAAATTGCACGATGAAGATCAAAGTGTTCGGTTGGCTACTGCTGCATGATAGGCTAAATACATGTGACATGCTTCGGAGAAGACACTATAACATTGGTGATGACTTTGCATGTCTTCTTTGTGGACATAATACTAATGAGACTCTTGAGCATATGATTTTCACTTGCCCGTTCAGCAAGAGGTGTTGTGCCAAACTATATATTGACTGGCCTGGTTTTCAGAACAGGCTCGCTGCATTGCAACAGGCACAAACAAACTGGGCCCACCCTATCTTCATCGAAGTATTCTTGACTGCTGCCTGGAGCTTGTGGAAGGAAATAAATAACAAACACTTCAGAGGTGTTGCCCCATCCATTGCTTCCTGGTTTGAGCGCTTCAAGGAGGATCTAAGGCTCTTACAACACAGAGTTAAGGTGGCACGTAGGGCTGCCCTGCTCTCCTACTGTGACACACTTAGTTGAGTCATACTTCTGTTTTTTCCTCCTTTTTCTCAAATAGTACAGCACATACCAGTGATCAAGGAGTAGCAGCTAACTCCTGGTAGTGCACCAAGAGTGGAAATGTAATAGATGTGTGAGTTGTATGTCCATGTAAACACCCCATTTATATAGATATATGAAAATACAGTGAGAGTTCTCTCTCACTGTCAATTTCCTCAAAAAAAGATCCATTTTATTCTCTATGGCTTGCCGATCATCGGGCAAGTCAACCAAAGTCCATACTTTGTTCTCTTACATAGATTCTATCTCAGATTTCATGTCCTCAAGCCATTTTGCGGAATCTGGGATCATCATCGCTTCCTCATAGTTCGTAGGTTTCATACGTCTCCAACGTATCTATAATTTTTTATTGTTCCATGCTATTATATTATCTGTTTTCACTAAAAAAAAGACACATCCGTGACATTTTGGGCCGAACGAATTTTTTTTCTGTCATACATATGACACTTCTATGACGATAATTGTGACAAAACCCGGTATCATCATAGATGTGGTGGGCTCCTACTTCTATGACAAAAAATCATGACAGAAAATGGGCTTTTCGTCTTGGGCGGGCCGGAGACGCAGCTGCATGACATTCTTTGGGCTGCCCATGACGGAAAAAACCGTGGTAGAAGCGAGGGCGAGGAAAATTTCGGGGAGTTCCCGGTTACGGTGGGAGGTCGGGGCCGAGCGATGCGCGTTTCTCTCGTACACGTACGCGCGTGTGTGCGAGGCGTTGGCTCTAACTAAACCCGAGCGAGGCGTTGGGCTCTAACTGAACCCGAGCGATTGCACTGCAGGCTACGCGTTACTGAACCCGAGCGATCGATCGATGGCTGTTAACTGAACCCGATCGAGCGATTCCTTCGCTACTGCTGCTAACTGAAGCCGATCGATGCTGCCTCTGGGATGAACAGTGAGCGTTGCGGGGGGGTGGATGAACAGTGAGCGGTGGCGTTGCCTCTGGATGAACAGGACCCCGTGGTGTGGAGGGCTGGATGAACAGTAGACGGTGGAGGGGTGCCCGTGGAGGCATGGTTGAACAGGACCCTGTGGTGTGGAGGGCTGGATGAACAGTAGACGATGGAGGGGTGGTTGAACAGTAGCCGGTGGAGTAGCGCGCGATGGAGGCTGGATGAACAGGAGCCCGTGGAGGCTGGAGGAGGTCGACGGTGGAGATGAACAGTATCCCGTGGAGTCCCATTTTGCGGTACACCACACCCCTCCCGATGAACAGGACCCCCGTTTCGACCGTAGGAGGTCCGTTTCGTCCGTTTTGCGGTACGCCACACCCCTCCCGATCAACAGGACCCCCGTTTCGACCGTAGGAGGTCCGTTTCGTCCGTTTTGCGGTACGCCACACCCCTCCCGATCAACAAGACCCCCGTTTCGACCGTAGGAGGTCCGTTTCGTCCGTTTTGCGGTACGCCAGACCCCTCCAGATGAACAGGATCCCGTTTCGAACGTGGCCGGTCGAACACAAGGCCGTTTCCTCTGTTCTGCGGTACGCCAGGCCTCGTTTCCATCGCCTGTTCCGTCCAAGCCCTCCCGATGAACACGACCACGCATTCCATTCCGACCCAGCCGGTTGGCTCCCACGCGTTCCGTTGCCTCCCGATGAACACGACGCATTCCGTTGCCTCCCCATGAACACGACGCATTCCGTTGCCTCCCCATGAACACGACGACGACGCTGTTTCTCCGTTCCGACCCAGCCATGTCAACGAGCCCTCACCGTACGTATGCGCGAGTAGGCGTTCGAGACCCCTCCCGTATGTACACATACGTGGCCGTATTTTCTTTCTTGCACCCTGGCCGCTGTACGTACGTGTATATGCTACATGCGCGCCTCTACTACGACACGTGCGCTTCGACCAGGTGGGTCCCGACTGTCAGGCACTTCCTTGCGTGCGAAGATGTAGCTGGTGGGTCCCAGCAGTCAGGGGGGTGAATCGTTTTTTTTGCCCGGACGCACTTCCTTGCATGCGAAGGTGTAGCTGGTGGGTCCCAGCAGTCAGGGGGGAAACGTTTTTTCACGAAATACGGTGGCCCGTCCGGTGGGTCCCCGTTGTCAGGTGGAGGAATAATTATTTTGCGCGTAATAAGGAGGCACTTCCTTGCTGCGGCCGTGGACCCAGCTGTCAGCGTCTCCACGCACAGTACTCTTCCAATGGAAGTCGGTCGTTGACCACATTGACCACGCCGCGGCGAGAGCACCACGGCGGTGGACGACGGCGAGGCCTAGGAAGGGGACGACACGGAGGCAGGGAAGACTCGGCAGTTGTTTCCCACACGGAGGGGAGTATGACTGTACGAGGGTTTACTGGTTCGTCTGCCGTCGCCGGAGAATAACAGCAGGTGTGGGTGAGTAGAGGGATGGCTAGGCCAACGATGGGAGTACGGTGGGGCGGTGAGGCCTACGCGGCAGCACAGCCGGCCGCGGGGAGGAGGGAGCAGGCAGTCCCGCCGGCGCTTGTTTGAGCGGCTGGAGCAGGAAGAGCAGATATTGAAGAAGCACGACGGCCGTTGGATGGACATCCAACAGTCAGTGCTTGTGCGTCAACCTTTTTTTTAGGAAAGCCTCAAATCTGTGGAAAACAGCATACAGCCCATCTGCCATTATTTCTAATAATTTATAGCCCATTTGCTAATTCTTAAGGTTTTTTTGGAGCCCATATTCTTTTTGTTAGTATTACAGCCCATATTGTGGCCACGGTTAAAAACTTATATGAAATTTTGCATATTTCGGTGCGGTCCGAACTGTTTTTAATCCCGAAATTTCGACTCACATTCAAACTGATTTTAAATATAAATGTATATCAATATAAAATCCAAAAAATTCTCTACGCATAAAAATTAATGTAATTTAAAATCTTGAAGTGAAAAAAAAGATATTTGAAACTAATTGTCGGTTTGATGTGTTTCAAAAATGTACAACCCATTTCTCATTACTGATGGGCCATTTTCTCGGCCAGCCGAATGAAAGCTCTTCTCGTCTTGAAAGATTTGCAGCCCAACAGGCCTGACAAAGCGACTTACTTGGCAAATCACAAAAAAACTGGGCTGTGGCCATGGACAAAGCTGTCAGCCTCTCGACGTACAGTACTCTTCCGATGGAATTCGTTCCTTGACCACGTTGACCACGCCACGCGGAGAGCACCACGGCGGTGGACGACGGCGAGGCCTAGGAAGGGGATGGCGCGGAGCCGGGGAAGACGCGGTAGTGGAAGCCCGCGCGGAGAGGAGTATGAGGGTTCACTGGTTCGGCTGCGGTGTGAGGCTGCCGTCGCCGTAGGGGAGGTGAGGCCTCTGCGGCAGCACAGCCGGCCACGGGAGGCAGGAGCATGCGGCACGACCGGCGCTGCTTTGGGCGGCTGGAGCAAGAAGACCAGAGGTTGAAGAAGCACTACGGCCGTTGGATGGACATCGTACGGTCACTGGAGCTAGAATCGCTCATATTGACTAAGTTGACAAAGCCCTTCGTCCCCGTCAACTTAGTAGGCCCACAAGTCAGCCTCCCACCAAGGTGGGTCCTAGCTAGCCGGGGGAGTACTCATTTTTTTTGTGCGTAATAAGGAGGCACTTCCGGTGGGTCCGAGCTGACAGCGGGGGGAACTTTTTTTCGTGAAATACGGTGGCCCGTCCGATGGGTCCCAGCAGTCAGGGGGAAACGATTTTTTTCACAAAATACTGGTGGCCCGTCTGGTGGGTCCCCGCTGTCAGGTGGAGGAATAATTATTTTCCGCGTAATAAGGAGGCACTTCCTTGCGGCTGCCGTGGACCCAGCTGTCAGCCTCTCCACGTACAGTACTCTTCCGATGGAAGTCGGTCGTTGACCACATTGACCACGCCGCGCCAAGAGCACCACGGCGGTGGACGACGGCGAGGCCTAGGAAGGGACGACGCGGAGCCGGGCAAGACGCGGCAGTGGATGCCCGCGCGGAGAGGAGTACGAGCATTCACTGGTTCGGCTGCGGTGTGAGGCTGCCGTCGCCGCAGAATAACAGGGGGTGTGGGTGAGTGGAGGGATGGCCTGGCCAACGGTGGGAGTAGTAGGGGGTGGTGAGGCCTCCGCGGCAGTACAGCCAGCCACGGGAGGCAGGAGCAGGCGGCACGACCGGCACTGCTTTGGGCGGCTGGAGCAAGAAGACCAGAGGTTGAAGAAGCACGACGGCCGTTGGATGGACATCGTACGGCCACTGCAGCTAGAATCGTTTATATTGACTAAGTTGACAAAGCCCTTGGCACGTCGACTTTTTTTTTGAATGCATGCAGATCAGCTTAGTAGGCCCACAGGTCAGCTTCCGAAACGGTGCGCCCCAGATGTCAGGGGGGAATCATTTTTTGGGCGGGTGAAGCTAGAATATCCGAGATTGAAGAAGAAGCACGGCATCCGTTGGATGGACATCCAACGGCCACTGCTGCTAGAACCGTGTGTTGACTATAAGTTGACAAAGCCTTGCATACGCGTCAACTCTGTTTTTTTAGGGGACGCGTCAACTTAGTAAGGCCAGAAGTGTGTTGCAGAGAACTTATAGCCCATTTGAGATCTGTAAGAATGTGTAGCCCATTTTTGAATTCTAATGGAATTTACTACAACCCATTTACAGTTTGTTAAAAGTACAACCCATTTTAACCAACCGTTCAAAACAAAATTCAATAAAATTTCCCACATTTTGATGGGATCCGAAATATTTTTATCCCGAAATTTCTAGTCAGATTAAATACAATTTCAAGATAAATTTATATTACGTAAAAATCCAACGAAACATTGCGCTCGCAACAATTAATGAAATTAAAATTTTCAATATCCAAAAATAATATTTTATAAAGTAATCACGTGTTTGGTGCATTTTTTTATAGTTACTGCCCTGTTTTTATAATTACATCCCATTTATTATTTCTTAAAGCCCATTTTCTTGTTAAGCCTAATGCATCCCTCCTAGGAAAGATTTGCAGCCCAGCGGGGCGGAGAATAACAACTTGACCTTGCCTGGGTATTCCTAAAAAAAAGTATAGCTGGGCTAGCCATTTCAGCTTGAAAAAAATTAATATCTGGGTTGGATATCTGGCCTGGGCTAGACGGGCCACAGCCCGCCCAGTTAATACCTGCAGCGATGTTTGTGTTGTTGTTCAGAGGAGAAAAATTAATATCTGGGCTAAACATCGAAAAACTCTGCAGTGCTCACACCTCAAAAACACAAATACTGCTCGAGCTGCTTGGTCCCAGCTGTCGGCCGCTTCTTGTGCAATTCTCTCGTTTATTGACTACTACATAGGTTGACAATGGTGTGGGACCGTGATGTCAGGAAACCTGGAGGAAGCAAAATAAATTATAGTTATATATATATATAATAAGGAGGCACTTGCGTACGTGAGGCTATGGACCTGGTGGGTCCCCATTGTCATCCTCTCCAAGTAAAGTCATCTCCTCGCCCGCGCGCGCTTTCCACCCGAAACAGTCAGCGCCGCCCGCCCCGCTTCCCGGTGCAGGCGATTGCTCCGCCTTCAAACGACACAAGTGTCGTCCGTCCGTCCATCTGCCGCCCACATTAATGATACGCGGTTGCCGAGGCGGCTACTCCGGCGCCACACGTCCGTCCCTCCGCCCGCCCACCATTGCTATATAAACTGCTGCGCCGGCCATAGCCGCAGTCATCGGCTTCCGTTCCCTTTCTCCTGTCCACACCACTACTGCCCACCATGGCTTCCTCGCGCTCCAGCGCTCTTCGGGACGGGCGGACGACGGACCACAAGGAGATGGCAGCCATTGCTGCCGACCGGCTGGCCGGCAGGCAGCCGGAGGACGACGACGTCCCAATGGAGAACATGGTAGTCGACGATCCGGCGCCAACCCCCTCCTCCGCGCCATCCTCGCCGGTGCATTGCACCATGACCATCGGTGAGGCAGATCCGTGAGGATCAGTTCCGGGAGGCGCAGGCCGACGCCGCCTACAACCACCATCTCCTCCAGGAGCACCTGCAGGCGGAGGAGCAAATCGCCGCGGAGCGGGCGGAGCAGGAGGCGCTGCTCGACTTGTACCGCTCCGCCCGCAAGGGCCGCCTCGAGCGCTGGCGGTACCGCATGCGGGTGGCGGAGGCTGCAGCCGCCTACAAAGAGGCTAGCAAAGAGGGTGATGAAGCGGGCGAGGCGCTGTTTGGCGAGACCGAGGACGAGGCAGAGGACAATGTCGGCTCCGACGAGCCCCCGCTCCGCTGGCGTCGACGAGGCCCTGCTCCGCCGAGGCCCCGCGGCGCCAACAACGAGGCAGAGGACACCGCCGGCTCCGCCGAGGCCCCGCCCCGCCAACAACGAGGCAGAGGACATCGCCGGCTCAGCCGAGGCCCCACCCTGCCGGCAACGTGGGGGAGGATTTCCACCGCTCCGCTGAGGCGCTGCCCGCCGGCAACGAGACAGAGGACATCGCCGGCTCCGCCGAGGCCCCGCCCCGCTGCCAACGAGGCCGCGCCACACAGAAAACGAGGAAGAGTAGAACACGGTAGGTCGCCACCGCTCGGGTCCAAGTAAGGCCACCGCTGCTACCCTCCGGTTGAAGCCAAGCTAGGCGGGTTGACCATTGACGGCCGGTTAGCTTCTTGGCGGCGACGTGGAGTCGGAGAGCTGCGCTGGAGAAGAACGCTGCTTCTACTTAACTGCTGGTGTAGTTGGCTGACTGACACGTGGGCCCAACAGGCCACATGTCAGTTACGCAACTGCACTTGCAGTTAAGTCACTGAAGCTTCTGTTCGCCTCAGCGGGACACAGGTGGGTAGCTTCGGTTAATTAATTATACCTCCAGCGCACCCCTTTTTAGTTGAAGAATGTATGAAATGTAATGAAATCCGGCATGTTTATATGAAATCCGACCGTGTATGAATGAATTTATTTCGATTAGTTCGAATTCCTGTATCACTGGCATTGGATGAACATGCAAAACAATACGTACTAGCATTATTCCTAGGGTGATCACCTCGTTTGTAGCAGTTTCACATGTACTCCCTCCGGTCCTTTCTAGTCTGCATACAAGTTTTGTCTGCAGTCAAAGTATCTCTACTTTGACCAATCTTATACAAAAAAGTATGCACTTTCACAATGTGCGAAGTAAAAAGGAACAGAAGGAGTACAAAGAGTTTGAGCAGCTTTTTAGCGTTTCTGTACATTGCAATCAAACACACAGGCCTGGCAATTCATAGAGAACATTCAAAACAATCGATGATTATGCATCTCAGCTACTCACATGTCAGAGGCAATATTTACTTCACAACTAAAGAATAAAGAAAAAATTGATCGACGCTGCTGACAGCAAAGGGCGTCCCATTCGAAAATATCAAACACATGTCTTGCTAAAATCAATGAGCAAAATTTGACAACGTTGTCCCATTCCAAAATATCAAATGCCTACGATTGTGGAATGGGCAGGGTTTGCCATCAGTTCGGACATTGACATGGCACCTCGTGCTAAATAAACCAGCTGTTCTTTTTGTGCAGTTCCACCAAAATCAACCAAATTCGCGCGTAGCTTGTATGATTTCGCCCTTATATGTTGCAACGCCTTGAACTTATCGGCACCTCCTTTCTTGTGGTGGAAATGAATGATTCGATGTATTCATGAACATTTTGTGCAGTTCCCATTGAAATCAAGCTGAGCACCCCTGTTTGCACAAATACAAAAAAGTGATTAGTATAAAGCAAACTGTACTATGAATTGACAGTTTCAACAGGCACATACATGGTCCATGTAGAGCACACTTTTAGAAAAATGGAACTCACCAGAAAGAATCCTAGAACAACATTGTACTCGCGCATCACAGCAAAAAATGGAGATTTGTCAGTCCTTCTGAGCTGAAGTTAGTTTGGTCTTGTGGGGAGTAATGTAACCATCCTTCAACTGCTCCTTCTGATGAGAAGATAGACAGGCCTTCTTCATCCTGGCATAATCGGAACTAGTCACTTCACGTACTCCATATTCTTCTTCAGAGGAAGATGATCCTGTTGTGCAAAGACAAGAGGACTACTAAATGCTAGCATCCCTGTTTGCTCGAAAAAAAGGAAAGGAAATATTTAAAACAGCACAGATGAAGCACTTCTCAAGGACAATACCACTTTTTCATGACAGTGTCTAAACAGTAGCACAACACCAATAGAGATGACAAAGCTCAATCATATGGATGAAATCAGTGGGCGAGTACCAACCTTTGTCAGGAGGCTTATTGTGTAGAGCATACAGATGAAGCACTTCTCCGGAACCATCTGTTGCTATCTACGGTGGTGGCCAAGCTTACTATATACTCCTCGATTAGTTTAATGTTTCCAACATCTTCTTGTGCAGTTCCACTAAAATATATGGTATCTTCAAAGAAGATCCCTATTTGCACAAGTAGAGATAATTACATATTACATTAAGAGTGGCATCAAATCAGTGGCAAAACAATTGCTTGTTCCAGCCATAGCAATAAATTAAGATGCAAAACTATGTCATTACTTGTGTCATCACAGTTCCAGTGCTTCATTACAGCACCGGGAGTTGATTTTTGTTTTTCTTCCGCTTGTTCTTCCCCTTCATCACTTGGTTCAATAACAGACAAGCTTCGCCTTCAATGTAAGATTTGGCATGTCAATTAGGGAGCAAAAGTATAGTACTAAACTTAATTTTCTGATGAAAGTGGCAAAATACAGGCCAGCAGTTGTGAAATATCCTTATCTTACCTCAATGGGATATTACGGTGCACATACAGATTGGAAGTCTTGTCTCCATTTGTGCAGTTCACTAAAATCAAGCAACATTATCGTACAAGTAGCACAACATATGAAAGCACACTGCAGAATCATGTGAAAGAAGGCTAGTACTGACCTCTCATGATGCAGAATTCAAACAACTCACAAGAAGAAGATCTGAACCAAATTCGCCTTAACGGATAGGAAGTAAGATCTCCTCTCGTGCAGTTCCACTAAGATCAAGCAATCAGGCAACGTTGTCGGTGTGACATTTTGGTTGAACTGCACAAAACACTCTTAAAACAAAAGTGTTTTGTGCTGTGCAACAAAAGGTCACAATGGCAACGAGGTGAAGTAGATAACCCTGTTTACACAGAGGTGCAAAGGAAACAATTAGTGGTCAATAACAGTGGATGACACAGAAGCCAACAAAAAGAAGCATCTACCTTATCTAAATGGGAAAGAAAGCAAGACAGTAGCATTTCTCAAACGGTGGCATTGATTAATATTAACATAGAGATTATATTAACAATAAAATTTGTTAAACATGTAATTTGCTTTTAACTGTGGCATTGCATCAATTTTCCAGTGGCATTATTAGAGGGTGTTTGTTTACAGGGACATTTTGGTGTAGGGACTAAAAAAACTCCGTGTCAGTCCCATCTAAACCAAACAGGAGGGACTTTTAGGGACTAAAAGTGGGCATTTGGGACTAAAGAAAGAAGACCCTGAGGAGTCCTTTTGGGACTTTTTCCAACAGTTGCCCCTGCCACGCATCGCACCTTGTCTCAATTAGTTCATTACTAGGGTTAACATGGTCTTTTAGCATGTCATTTAACAACCTCTAGTCCATGTTTAGTCCCTGGAACCAAGCAGGTAGGGACTAGGGAGTTTTTAACCAAACAGGACCTTAGATTAACAACAGCTAATGAGTTGCACGGGACAGTGGACGCACCAGCACCATGTGCATCTACCGATGTACTGTGGTCATGCACAATCTGTTGCAACAAAGAACAAACAACCAAGGAGCATATTTGTGTTGGTCCCAGTTTTGTTATCTTTAGACACCTTTCCCTATGTGAGTGCACCAAATCTAGTCCTGCTCAAACTCTACAGCCTTGTCCCTTCCTTTCCTTTTTGAACTAGTACTTTTGCCCCTTCCTTTCCTCTTTGAACCACGTCCTAGATTTATGCGATACAACTTTCCCCACTACTTTCCCCCATTCCTTTCCTCTTTGAACCACGTCCTAGATTCATGCTATACAACTTTCCCCCTTCATTTCCTCTTTGAACCACATCCTAGATTCATGTTATATACAACTTTTCCCACTACTTTCCCCCACTCCTTTCCTCTTTGAACCACGTCCTAGATTCATGGTATACATGTAGCTAGAGCAATGCATGTGGAGTAAGTAAATTATACCTTAAGGTTCTTGGGGCGTGGTTCGGTGGGCGACGGGACGGGACGGCGGCGAAGAAGAAGGGGTCGGAGGCCCTCCCGCGCCACCGCTAGGTGGAAAGTGAACAGTTGTGCCGGTAGTCCCTCGCCGACGGCGACAGCGTTAAGCCTCCTTCCCTTCCCAGCGGACGGAACCTGCCGGCTCTTTGAGCAGCAGTGAGGGGAGAGAGAGGCCAACGAAGTCTTGTTTAGATCTAGAGAGGGCGAGAGAGTGTGAAGAGAGCAACTACAAGCGCTGAGGCTCCAGCGGGAGAGGGCGAGAGAGTGTGAAGAGAGCAATTACAAGCGCTCAGGCTCCAGCGTGTATATATATACTGGAGAGAGAGTGTGAAGCGTGCAAACCCTAGAAAACATTTTGACCAGTCAAAGAATCCTCCTGGCACAAATTATGCTCAAGTGTAGTTATCGAACCCGAGACCTCAAGTTTGATGAGCGAACAGGCTAACCAGCTACACAACCCTCCCATTATGTTCAACGAGAGGGAAATAACCTTTTATACATTCCTGCATTCGTGTGACAAGCATGCCGTGTTTTTTTGTGTGTGTGGGAGTCATTGGGATTTCAATCATAATCGTGTCATGTGGCTTTGGTGGTAAGACTATCCACAGTGCTGCAGAAATAATGCAGCCTTAGTCACCTTACCTCTCTCCACGTAGTACGTTGGGTCCCACCAGTCAGAGGGTGAAACAAACAAATTAATAAGAAAAATTAAAAGCGCCAGTGGTGTATCTTACCTCACACATCTCGCTACTGCTCGGGAACACTGTCCAATTGATCCCTCTGTTCGCTCACGTACTATTTTAAGTGAATCCTTATTATAACATGCACACAAATTTTGGGCACTTGTATTCGACTTAAGTCAGTGTGCCACCGTATCTCGTATACTTACTACTCCCTCCGTCTAGGTGTAATAAGCCATTAGAAGGTGCAACGGGACCAAGGTGCGTGCGTGTGCGTGTGTGTGTGTGTGTATGTGTGTGTGTGTGTGTGTGTGTTTAACAGCATGTGTGTGTTAGAGAGAGCGACAGATCGACCTACTCCTACAGAGAGATGTTGTGTAGTGTATGATTTTAGCCGCGAGAGTCGGTGCATCCTCTCGTTTCCGGGCGTGTCCGGTAGGGACATGCGGACAGCTGCCACGCTCGCTCCTGACCAGCCTGGCCCACCCAAAGCCCCTCCATCGCCCGCGCGCGCTTCCGGCCCGAAACGGTCAGCGCCGCTCCAAAGAATCGGTGCCGCATTCATGCCCGAGCAGAGCGGATGCGACCTCTCACTGGCGCAAGAGTGATGGTTGCTTCGTCCGTCCAACTTACTGCTGGGTCTATGTGATTTGACGGCTCATTGGTCTTTATTACTGAGGTGGTAGGACTGCTGGATGTCCCACGCTTTCGGCGAAAGGAGGTACTATTACTAGATTACAATTTTCTCCATTCTTACAGCGGAGGCATGCAAGAGCAGTGAAAACACGCAGGCTCAGTGATTACATGGCCCACCTCACACTATCACCGTGCGACACCTAACTCTTTACATAGTACTCCCTCCGTTCCTAAATATTACTAGATGAGTCCCCCCGCGTTGCCGCGGAACAGCGGTATATCTCTCTGCACAAAATTATCGATTCATAGAACTAAAAAAAACTCTATAACTGCATGACAAATGTGGTAGCCAAACTAAATAAACTCCCATCATCATTTAGATCATCCCACGTAAGGAAAAAAGATCAGCCAACTCCTACTGCATAATGGGATTATATTTTTCTTTTTGACATGTTAATGGGACTTAAAAACTCACTTACATGCATGCTACCGGTGCATGCTTGCATGCAGACATGTTGATGTGATTTAAAACCCACTCACATGCATGTGCCACGGTATTTCTGCATGCTTGCACGTGGCTTAGTGCGGAGCCTCTCAACGTCTAGATCAAACGGCTATTATGGACTGATTTACTTCATCTAATGGCTACATCAATTTTGATGATGTGGCTCAAGGAGAGGATAGAGAATTCCTAGTAGTGGGGGCTAGCTATTACTAGTAGATAAGTCTTTGTAGAGATTCCACTACATACGGAACAAAATGAATGAATCTACACTTAAAATGCATCTATATACATCCGCATGTGGTTCATGGTGAAATCTCTACAAAGACTTATATTTAGGAATGGAGGAAGTACTAGGATAGTACGTACTGTAATTTATCAGCGAGATAAATTTGTACAATGCTATGAAGCTTCCAGCTTCTGTTACATGTATCTTGCGTCCAAGGTTGCCCGTTGCAACATTTCATCAAATACAAAGGAGACTAACATGCATGCTATTGCATCTCAATGATTGACAGATCATAGCAAATATGTACTCCCTCCGTTCCAAAATAAGTGTCTCAACTTTGTGCAAACTTTAGTACAAAGTTGTACTACTACTAAAGTTGACACTTATTTTGGAACAGAGGCAGCTAAAGAAAAAACGATCCATGCAGTCCCTAGCCCTTGAACCGTGAACCCTGACCAGGCTTCAATTTGCTGGCAACGTTCGAGCTTCCTAATAAATGAAGTTTGCAACCTTTTGACCATCGGATCATTTTGTGCAGTTTCACCAAAATCGAGATGAGCATCCCTGTGGCAAAGAAATTGAAGAAGCGTGATTAGAATAAGATTACTGGGACTAGTTGATGAGACATAAACTCATCACAAATACAGTACGTAGAAGCCACTAGAGGTATGTGCGGGGCAAAGAAGTAGAGAAATATCCACAGGGAGTGATGTGGGCAGCTGGAGCAGTGGTGCAAGCCGGCTGTAAAGGGAGTTGTACCTGAGGGACGTAGCTCAACCTTGAGGAGGGCGGCGGGAGGCGGCAACTGCCCACGTCGCGGCAGTGAGCAAGGGACGAAGGCAACCTCACCGGCTTTGTGAGAGAGAACGGCGGGGACCCCTGATCGGGACGTGCCGACAGTGGGTTTTCGCCGTTGGCGACGGCCACCGCATCTACACTTAGCATCCACCCCTTCCCCAAGCGGACGTGATCCGCCGGGATGTTAGAGATGTGGCCACAGTCGTTTTGTGCAAGACAGTGTGAAGAGAGCAACCCCAGCAAGCAACCATGTAGGCTGGCCCATCCTGACTATGTATATACTGGAGCGGTTTCCTTTTCTCTCCATATGAACCTATCATATTGCGTACGTGCCACTGAAGAAAAAAAACTTTATTTATAAATGACGCGGCACCTACTACTCATTCTCCTATAACCTTGCGCTTGGCATCTCCAAAATATTAACCTTGCGATTGGCTCTTCGCCTCTTCGGGAAGTCGAGCAATAATGGTAGTGCAGTATATATCGTTCTGGCTATATGAGACCGAATGAATTGCTGCACGTCCACCACGTGGGCGAGGGTCGAGGGGCGAGGGAGAGTGCTACATACGGAGCAAAATGAGTGAATCTACACTCTAAAATACGTCTATATACATCAGTGTTTGGAGTATGTACTAGTAGTTCATATTGAAATCTACTAAAGGACATATATATTCCAAACAATATGATATAATCTCTATAACCAAGGTACTAGGGACGAGGAGTAAACGGAGGGAGTAGTAAATTTTTCTCCTCGTCCTGCGAGCCACCGCGCGCATGGGCGAGGGAGCGGGCGTAAGGCGGAGCAAGCTTCACCTCATCCTGCGAGCCACCGCGCCCGTGGGCGGGGGAGACGGCATACTAAGAAAGCTTCTCCTCGTTTTGCGAGTTGACGGGACACATCAAAAGTACTCCAGTGTATAGAGGCTTGCCTCTAAGGTAGGCCCCACATGGTTTGCCTCTTTTTTAACATAACACGTCAAGTCGCAATTTGTTTGTTCACCCGTGGTAGACGATCCTCCCTCCACCAAATGGACAACCAGTACACGTGCCAAATTACCACGTGGGCTGCCTTTTTCGTACAGAAATGAGCTCCACCGTGTACCCGCACGGGTGTGGTTGGGAAAGAGACGGGGGTACGTGCGCCGTGCATGCACCTCTTCTCTTCGTGCACGTCCCCCACCTACGTGGGTGTGTGTGAGAGATACAAACCACGTTCGTGAGTGTTTTTTGTTTTGGGGTGGGGGTTGATTTCGTGAATTATTTGTGGGAATATGTGTCGATGACATCTCAAACAAAATTTTGCATGCAATGTGTGTGAAATGGAGGCCTATCCATATCATACATAGAGGGTCGGGAAATCCACGAGAAGAGAGGGAGGGGTCATAGCTATCGATAGAGTCGAAGAGAGGATCAAGTGGGTGGGTGCGAGATCGATGAAGAGAGCCATCGAAATTGTGTGTGTGTGCAAGTCAAAGATATAGGGCGACTGGCCTACCGGAACGTTAGAGGGCACATGTCAAGTTTGTGTGTGCCAGGGAGACATGACTAGAGCGCTCGATGTATCGGTGTGTGGGGGGGAGGGGGTGGGGGGAGGGGTAGGCAGAGGCCTAACTATAGAGGTAGAACGACTCGTATATGTGTTGAGAAGGAGAGACCCAGCTATGTCTTGAGGGAGATCGGTCGACATCCATACATAACTGAAGGACGCGAAATATGATGGGACAGAGAGAGAGAGGAGAGAGAGAGGAGAGAGAGGGAGGGAGAGGGAGGGAGAGGGGTAGAGTGCTGGATGGGTGATGGAGTTGCTTCTCGAAGATGGTGGGAGAGGCCTACTAGACAAACTGAGGGTGGAACTGCAATGTTATCAATAAGAGTGGGGATGTGTTTCTGTGTGTGCCTGTGTGTGATAGATCTGTCGGGACGCATCCATGGATGATGAAGGGGAACCATGTGTTTGGTAAGCAAACCTAACTAGATCGGTAGATCAATTGTTGTTTGTCGGAGGAAGGGAGAGACACAACTAATGAGGTAGATCGATTGACGTGTGGGTAAAAACGAGTTATAAGGACCTAGCTAGCTATATGTATAGCGAGAGATCGGTCGGTGTACGTCCATTTGTTAGAGGCAAATAAGGCCCAGCGAGACGGATAGACAGAGAGAATGGAGCTAGGAGGTGGTGCGAGAGGCCCAACTACTAGCTAGATATGGGGAGGAGTGTGCGGTTGTGAGATCGATGAAAAGAGGGGCGAGAGTTTACACGTGTGTCTGACCGTATGAGAGACACGAGGCAAGGACACATAAAGGAGGAGATTGAAGGTGTGTGTGTATGTTGTAGGCAGGCATCGCTGGAGAGGTTTATCGATCGGTGTGTGTCGGAAAGGAGTTGTGGAGACTCTGGGAGAACGACGTAAAGAAAAAAATGAATGTGCCCGGTGGATAGAATGCCGAGGGAGGGGGAGGGCGAGGAGGGCGTGTGCATGCACGAGAGAAAGTTAGTGGTAGCTACAAAGGTTAGAGGATTGTGTGGGTGTAAGAGACTAACAAAGATTATAATTTGATATGAAAGCAGATTCATATATTTGAATAGGAGATCATAGTGTTTTAAACATTGCATGCATGAATATAGCGGTGATACACGTGTTGTGCACATGTTATACCATAATGTGATAATGCATGGCGTTTGCAACTCACAGCTAAATGCCGAACAATCTAAACCATACTATACATCAAACAATCTCACATTTTATTTGAATTTGTGATAATGTGTGGCGTTTGCAGCTTACAATTAATTTCGAACAATCTAAACAATACTATATATCGAACATTCTCACATTTTATTTGAATTTGTGGTAATGTGTGGTGTTTGCAACTAACATCTAAATACTTGTAGGCGTAGGGGGCGGGGCACCATACATAATGTGATAAACACATTATACATATGAGACATGGTTTAGATTATGAAGATCTAGCTAGAGCTAGAAATGTAATGTGATTTGAAATAAAAATAAAGTGGATTCAAAAAATCTAGTTCGAGTTCATATAGTACACATAGTTCATATGTAACTCGAGACTAATCATGTGGTGTGCTGTGAAGATAATACACAAACGATGGTTTAACTTGACAATAATGATGATTGTAGATCTTATTAAAACAAAGAAACGAATTCAAATGCTTTGACTTCACAACAATCATTACTGTAGATCTTATTCAAATAGAGAAACGAATTCAAATTTAGTTCATATTGAAGCGGTAGTATATACGTTTGGAATGCACTAAAACGTTCATTTGAGTAGTAGGTTGCATGCATTATACACGTAGCGAAATATTTTAATTGAACATAACATGAATTCAAAGTTTTGAATGACATTTGTAGTGCGCATTGATTTGGTACAGTACACGTTAGGCTTGTCCGGAAATTTCAACCCGCGCCTTGTTAGCCCGAAATATTTAAGATATATCTTTGTCTCGTTGTGCTCCGACAACTCCCTCCATCTCAACCCGCGCCTTGCTATTTCGAAATTACAACGCGCGCGAAAACTCCCACCTCCTGTGAAATCCCGACACGCGAAATGCCCGTGGTACCCCTGGACCGAAAGAACCACCTCAAATCGGTGGGGGTACTTTCGTAACTTACCCCACATTTCGGACAAGCGCGTCTCTAAGCCATGGTTCCCCACTGCCATCCCATCTGCCCACCCATTCGTACACCGAGGCCGCGAAAACCCGCGACGAAACCCCACACCCTGCTCCGTCTGCCACCCAGCCGGAGCCTCTTCCCCGACGACGTCGTCCACAGCAACACCTCGACGTCCCTCATCCACCATACCAGATGAGGATCCGTCGTCGATCTCATCGTCCCGCCGGTTCAGCCACCCCGTCCTCCACCTCCAAGGAGCTGCCCCGACGTTCCCCTCGTCTTTCGCGCCACCTCCATTCCCACACCGCCGTCTTCACCTGCACCACCGGTAGAGCATAATCATCACCGTTTCCTCGGATTAAGTTGCGGCCTAATCGGCGCCACCAAAGAGGTTGTACACTAATCGCCGCATTTTCTTCTTGATTCGATCTCACAGTGCTGCTGGCGCTCGGTCCCGAGCCGACACGGCGCGGCTTCATCCACGGTGGCGTCGCCAGCCACTTCCTCCACGGCGTCGCTCCCTCGACGGCGACGTCCACATCAGTAGGAGCTGCTGCTGCTTTAGCTCTCGCTCGCGCTGCTGCTCTGCTCTTGCTCTCGGTCCCCTGCCTGGTCTGCTCTTGCTATTGCTCTTGCTCGCGCTGCTGCTCTCGCTCTTGCTCTTGCTTGCGATGCTGCTCCGATTTAGCTACACTTCAGTCGACTGAATTGACTTTTGGGTCAGTCGATTTTCAGGGGGTGGGGGGATCACCGGGGTGAAGGAAGAACCAGCCGCAGCGGGGAGGGGGGCTCGCCGGAGAGGTACCCCACTATCTATCTTAGGGTTCAGGATGGGGGCATTGGTCGCCGGCGGTGGCGGGGCATTGGCGGGGCGGTGGCGTGGGGATCGCCGGAGAAAAAGCTCGGCACGGGGGGGCCTACAGGGATGGCCGGGGCGGGCGGGGCGGCGCACCGCCGGCCGCGGGCGGCGGGGGCTGCTGTTTGGCCGGTGGTGGCTGGCGGCTCAGGGGGGTGGAGGTTGAAGATGAACCGCGGGCCCTTGATTTCATATCCAACGGCTGCAAAATCGACTGACCAAAGATGAAAAAGTCAGTCGACCGACGTGTAGCCTCACCTTGCTAGTGCGTTCAGTTTCGACAGCAAAATTCAGTTTCGACAGCAAAATTCAGTTTCGACAGTTAAGTTTAGTTTCTACAGTTAAGTTCAGTTTCGACAGTTAAGTTCAGAGATGAGCGGCTGATATATTGTACATCTAGCACTTTGTGGTTATGTATTTTACGTCATGTATTGGAGATGCTATTAGAATTCCACTCAGGTTAACGTTGTTCATTGTCTCTCTTGTCCTGCTTCAGCCTCGGCGTCGTACAACTCACCGGAGCTGCTCCAACGACGAAACCCTCCATCACAGCAGAGCAGTACCTCGGGCTCCATCTCCAGACGCCTAAGATCTTCTTCCCCTCCTCCAACAGCAAAGTCAGCCAGAGCATCCTCACCGGCCAACCCAATCACGCTGAGATCGACATGGCTTCGCCAAAGAGGTTGTACACTTGTTGCATCTCTTTTTTACTCTACATGTTATATATATTGTCCACTGAGCACACGGATTTGTTCCTTTAGTGTCTCCTTGAAAGAAAAAACGTAGGAATTTTAATTTTCACTTGTCCTCCTTTTCAAATTCCTATTCATGAAGCACAAGACTAAGATATAGTAGCATAATAGCATTATAACCGTACATTTTCTTGTGGTTTGACTTAATCTCACCATGCTTCTTTGCATCCTGTGATCTTCCAATTTTTGTGAATCAAACACCCAGATTGGCAGAAATCCTGTGTTTTTAAATTCTCTGTTTTGCACGTGCATTCCTATCCTATTCCTGTCTATTTCCTATCCCTGCATTGTTGGAATCCTCCAATTCAAACGAGCCCTTACAGAATTACTTCTCTTACAGATAGTTGTCAAAGAAAACCTTGCGTGGTTTGTCCCGCTCCTGCTGCGCCGTCGTCCACCCCAGCTCAGCTGCTCCAACGACAGAAGGGTCTAGCACAGCAAGGATCCGGCCTCCAGACTGTCTTTCGCCGCCTCAGATCTTCTTCCCCGCCGCTGGCAGCCATGAAAACTGCATTACCATCATCAACCGAGCAGATGACCTCGAGGACTACACGGGTCCGCAAGAGAGGTCGCACTCTTTCGTGTCTGCTTACGTTATGCGTCGCTTAATATTACATGCTACTTTATCGTCCTGTTCACCGATTAGACTCTGAGTCTGCTCCAAACTAATGGTCAAACTTGAGTTTTTAAATGGTTGTGGGGTACATATCGGGGCCGCTATCAATAGTATCTATCTACTATCTGGTTAATCTCCGGTGTCTACTATGAGTTTCATGGGAAACAAACAGTAAAGAAGCCATTATCTGTATTTTTTAACTGAAGCCATTATCTGCCTGCTATTATTGGTTTTGGGTCTATCCACAGGTTGCTACCATCACTCTGTATTTCTGCATGCACTCCTTACATAATCTCACTATGTTTTATTCCTATGCATGATAGTTATTGTAAACAATGGAACTGAACATGTAGAGCAAAAGAGACGAGCCTTGCGTGGCAATAAAATTTCATGCAGACGTCGCTCCATGGTAGGCGCAAAGGCAGCCCCCCTCCACGCATTTCGGATTGTAATCGAGAGGAAGATATCTGTTCTGAGGGGGATTCAGAAGGAGAAGACAACTCCTATTTACCCCTGAGGTCTTCGCTCTAACTTGGCATGCTGATGTTGGTTATATCATGCATATGGTGTCTTGCATTGCTTACTTTATACATCAAATATGTTATCTGCTTAGTTTAGACATCCTTTGTGCGAATGCCATCTGTTTAGTTTATTCATCGTTTATGTGAATTATGCAACGCCTTCTTGTTTAGCCAGGCATCATATATGTGAATTTTGCAATGCCATCATGCTTAGCCAGTCATCTTATATGTAAATTATATCAGGCCATCCTTTTTTTCGTTACATATTACATTTGTCAACAATGTTAGTACGTTCAATTGCTCTTCGTGTGCATCAGCCATTTGACATGGTGATGGCAAATTCTGGAGTGAAAACAAGGTCTTCAGAGCAGACTATGCTATCTGACGAAGCGCATATCTCGCTGGTTACGGATAGCTCCTCAGAGGAGGATTCAAAGACAGATTACCAGTCCTATGCCCCCCCGAGGTGTATGCTCTAACTTGGTAGGGTTATGTTGCTCATACCGTGCGTATGGTGTCTCGCATTGCTATGTCATTTGATTAGTTTAGACATGCTTTGTGTGAATGCCACCTGTTCAGTGTCTAATTACCATATATGTGAATTATGCATTGCCATCTTGTTGCAAGACATTATATATGTGAATTATACAATGCTATCTTGTTGCAAAGGCATTATATATGTGAATTATGCAATGCCATGCTGTTTAGCCAATCATCATGTATGTGAATTATATCATGCTATCATTTTTTTTGTATTACGTGTTCCATTTGTCGACAACGTTTGTATATTCAACTACTCTTCCTGTGCATCAGCCATTTGAAGCGGTGATGGAAGTATCTGGAGTGAAAACAAGGTATTCAGAGCAGACAATGCTACCTGCTGAAGCAGACATCTTGCTGGTTACAGAGAGCTCCTCAGAGGAGGATTCAGAGACTGATGACCAGTCCTATTTCCCCCCTGAGGTCTATGCTCAAACTTGGCAGGGTTATATTACCCATGTCATGCATGTTGTCTTGCATTGCTTAGTTTTTACATCATATATGGATTGCCATCTGCTTACTTGCTTACTATATAAATCATATATTTGAATTATATCATGCCATCATGTTTACATAGTACATACACATCATCTATCTGAATTATGGCATGGCAACCCATTTAATAAAGACATCATATAGTTATATCATCTCATCCTGTTTAGTGTTTACAGTCATCATATTTTGAATTATGGCATTCTATCCGTGAATGTATGTGAATTATGGCATGCCAACCTATTTAATAAACACATTATATAGTTATGTCATGTCATCCTGTTTACATAGTCTCATATTTTGAACTATGTCTTTCCATCTTTTTTAGTTAGCCATCATAATGTGAAATTGTGTCATGCTATCCTGTTTAGTTAGCCATCATATATGTGAAATTGTGTCATGCTATCCTGTTTGGTTAGACAACATAAATATGAATTATTTCATGCCCTCTTTTAATCCCCACTATCCATTGCACCTGTCTATCATACAATGTCTATACTTTCAATTACTTTTCTTGTTTATCAGCCATTTGAATTGGAGAGCGTGATGGCAGTATCTAAGGGAGTAACAACACGGTCTTCAGAAAAGATAGTGCTACCAGTTGATGCAGATAGAACCACGGTTGTACTTGCCCAAGGACCAGATCCACCACACATAACCCAGACTCTCGCAGATTGTACCCCTACCCAGTTGGACAGAGAACCAGCTACACCCCTTCTAACCCCAACCCCGGCAGATAGTAACCCAGTTCCAGTTGACACAGCACCGTCTCCACCACAGAGCACCCAAACACGAGCAGTTAGCAAGGGAACTGCAGTGCCCAAAGCACGAGGACCACCACTCCGAATCCCAACTCAACGCTTAAAGGAGAAGAAGATTTGTTCTCAGGTCAGGTTCTGTAGCTATGGTTCATACTCCTTTGCTCTTGCATTACTGTATTTACTCATACCAACTATTTTCAATTTTTAAGGATGGAGTTGAAACTCCAATGGCGCAACAGGTATGTTTTAAACCTGTTTCTTTAACTGGTTTGCTGTTGTAACCTGCTCTATGTTGATTTCAGTTTCAATTGAATAAACAGTTATGTTCTCATGTCATGCACATTACAAGTGTTGTTATTGCTC
The DNA here is from genome assembly GCF_002575655.3 of Aegilops tauschii subsp. strangulata. Classification (NCBI taxonomy): domain Eukaryota; kingdom Viridiplantae; phylum Streptophyta; class Magnoliopsida; order Poales; family Poaceae; genus Aegilops; species Aegilops tauschii. The sequence goes on from NC_053040.3 coordinate 486,336,822, forward strand.
TATAGTTACCCACACTTATATTCTGTCTATTCTGCTTTGTCTTGAACAAATATTATTTGAACTGTGTCTCTATCTTGATTTGGCAACAAAAACTAGAATGATATAGACCATAAAGTGACCATGGTACATAGATATATGTTTGTTTCATGCTGTTATCCTGTCCACTTTACTACTGAACTCATTTACCAAAATGAGTTTCATATACAACATGGTAAACATGTGATGTGTCTGCTTGTTTCTCTTTTAGAATGCGGACAAAATATTGGAGAACAGTACCGCGTCATCCAATGGTAAAGGAAGTAATGCAGATAAGGTTCAAGATAGTGAGACATCCCTGTTGGTCTCCAAGAAAGCTGATAAAAACTATCTTGACGACAGTGAGGGAACCCAAAAGTCCTGTCTTGATGTAGTGTTCGAGTTACTAGCCACTACTGCTGGCACAAGCTCTTCGAACTCGCTGCCTGAATCAGTTCGTCTTCTTGAGTCTCAACTTCAAGTTGAAAGACATCGATCAGATGTGCTACGACAGGAAGCTGAAGGACTGAGGAAGTCCCTGCAGAATTCAGATGCATATTTTCTCGTGCAACAGCAAGCGCTGGAGGATTTAAGCGCCAAACAAGAGAAAGTTAATAAGCTTGCTAAGCATCTTGCCAGCATTATGGGTGCCCAGGATATTGTTTCTTGAGATCTTCTGAAGTGGTTTCAGTTCTGGATTTGTTTTGCTGTGGCGTTTATTTGCGCTGGTCGCCAACTTTGACAACCAGTGTATATGATATGCTGCTTTGTTCCCTATATTTGCACTGGTGGCGAACTTTGATGCCCAGTGGTGTAATATGTGTAATAGCCGTGATAGCCTAGCGTTAGTTGCTTGCTTATTTATTTCCTTGTTGTCTTGTTTATTTTTTTGCTTGTAGTCATTGCAGTTCTTTTTCCGCGGTTAGCTAGTGGCTGCAATAACCTATTTTTTAAAACTAGGCCACAATAACCATGGGCTAATATTTACTGTAGTGACACCGGGCCTCCTACTGGCCGTAGAAACAGTGGGCCTTCTACGGGCCGTAGAAACAATGGGCCTTCTACGGGTCATAGAAACAATGGGCCTTCTGCGGGCCATATCATCAATGGGCCTTATACGGGCCGTATGATCGATTGGCCAAACATGGGCCAAACAGACCGCATTATGGTCGTAAACGGGCTAGAGTTGGAATCGTCCGTTCATGGGCCGACCATAACGGGCCATCGTTAATAGGCCGTATTTGATGACGCTATGAAAACGGCCCAACGTATTAACGGACCACAAACGGGCCGACTGTAACCACGGGCTGAATTTGTCCCACAAGCAGAAAATGACAGTAACGGGCCGTAAGTAAACGAATGCTGGAAATGAGCCCAAGAATAAATGGGCTCTCAGAAGGCCGAAAGATAACATGGGCTGGAAACGGCCCAACGGAATAACGGGCCATTAATGGGTATAAAGTGATACACTGTTCATTACGGGCCAGTTTCACCATGGGCCGTTAATGGGTGTAAAGTGATACACTATTCATTACGGGCCAGTTTCACCACGGGCCGTTAATAGGCCAAAAGTTACATAGGGCCTCATATGGGCTGAAAGACGTCATGGGCCATACATGGGCCAGAAGTGAAAACGGGCTGGAATCATATTGGATGGCCCAGATGATGCTACTGGGCCTAATTCGGATAGGGCGTAACGGGCCTTGGGTTAGCGGGCTGTAAATGGGCTATATGCGAACAGGCCGTTAACAGGCTTTCCATGGGCCGGCCCGCCACCTTTTGACCAAGTCAAACAGGCCGGCCTTTTCACAAGAATGGGCCTCTGTTGGGCCGTGCCACGTGTCGACGTATCATAGGCGCCTTCCGTCCAATGAGTGGATGACATCTGTCCCAACGATGAGCCGACACGTGTTTCCTCCAGCCAATGATGATTTTACACGTGGAAAATCCCCATTGGTCGGGGCTGTTAACGGGTTATCGGATCCAAAACCCGACCCGATAGCTTAACGGCGTTCCGTTTCAGTGGATGCCACGTGTCGGTCACCCTTGACGAAAGCACTTCTGTGCCGCGCGATTTATCGTCATGGAAGTGGACACTTCCGAGATGATAATTTTGGCAATGTCATGGAACACTTCTACGACAGCACAGGTATGACTATCTTGATTCTGTCATAAATTTGTCATGGATGTACATGCATGACAGAAAACGCGACCTACTGTGACAAACACGTATCATCACGGAAGTGTATTTTTTGTAGTGTTTGGATGTTTAATGGGCTTTATTATACACTTTTATATTATTTTTGGGACTAACCTACTAACCGGAGGCCCAGTGCAAATTGCTGTCTTTTTGCCTAGTTCAGTGTTTCGCAGAAAAGGAATATCAAACGGAGTCCAAACGGAATGAAACCTTCGGGAGAATCATTTTTGGAAGAAACACGATCCAGGAGACTTGGAGTGGACGTCAAGGAAGCAACGAGGTGGCCACGAGGTAGGAGGGCGCGCCCAGGGGGGTAGGCGCGCCCCCCACCCTCATGGGCCCCTCGTGGCTCCACCTGTCGTGGTTCTAAGTCTGACAGTAGAATGGGGGGTAGGGATGTAGAGGCAAGATCTTAGCTATGGAGAAGTTGTACGCAAGAGTTTTACGAGTTCAGGCCCTTCTCGGAGGAAGTAACAGCCCTACGTCTCGGAGCCCGGAGGCGGTCGACTGGATTATATGCGTGTGTGCGTTACAGGGGGTGCGAACCCTTGTCTCAGAGGAGGGGGTGGCTTATATAGAGTGTGCCAGGACCCCAGCTCCCCTCCGTTACACAGGATTCAATGTACATAAAGTGAGAGCGTTACAGGTAATGTCAATAATAAAGTGCTATAAATGATCATTAAGTCTATGAGTAAACGTCCGACCGTTGCTGCGGAGAGTGGCTTTAGGTCTTATGCACGTCGAGTGGTTGAGTGGTCGAGTGACCTAAATAAGGAGAGATCTCCGAGTGAATGGTAGGTCGAGTGGATTGCACTTGACACCTTTGTTGAGCCCTCTCTATTTGCTCTTGAACTTCTTTGCTTCTAGGACAAGGACCTTAGGTAGGACGTATAGGTCGGGCCTATCGCCCTACCCTAGGTCTATGTCCTCATCATTAGCCCCCGAATGGATTGAGGTCCGAGTGAAAAGAAGGTTGAAGTTGATCTTGCTTTGACTCTTTCCTTTCTCAAGAACTCATTTCTGAACGGAGGCTAGTGTTGGTACTTCGGCTTCGTTTCAGTCGCCTTGATCGATTCAGGAATTGCCGATTGGTTTTTATAATGTCACCCGCCGAGTGTTGTCTTTGACGCGAAATCTTTGGCGTGATCGGTTGCAGAGGATCCCGGATTTCGCGGGATTCAAAATTTCGGTGAAAGCGCGCCAGGCGGAGCGTGCCGTGGTAAGCGGAGTGGATAAACATGACGTTTTGATTTCTGCGCCACCTTTTTCACCACGTATCCCGTGTACGACTGTTGCGGGATTTGACAGGATCACCCGGACCCACGCGTCAGCCACTCGGAAGTGGGCCCTTAAAAGCGGCGAGGCCGAGGCGTCCGCACTATGCGTGCCCATTCTCCTTCTTCTTCCTCTCGCTCTTTCACCACATCCGACTTCTCCACTCTCGACGCCTCCGCTCCGCCGCCATGGGGAAGGAGAAAACGGCAGCGCTGGAGCGCGCGAAGAAGGCGACAGGGGCGGTGAAAGGCAAGAAGACGAATCGGGGATCTTCATCTCGCTCGGGGCTGCCACGGGGTTGGATCCAGGGAGATTGGATCCGTTCCTCGCTTCAGCAGGAGGACTTGGATGATATGGCCGAGTCAGGGCTGATCGTCCATGGGTCCGCGCGGCTGCCGGAGGGGGAAACGGAGCCACAGCTGCAACCGGGTGAGTGTGTTCTTCTTGCCACCCATGTCGACCGTGGTTTCTCGCTTCCTCCACACCCCTTCTTTCGAGGTTTCTTGAATTTCTTTGGGGCTCAACTCCACCATTTCACTCCTAACACCATCACATACCTTGCCGCATTCGTGTCCATGTGCGAGAATTTTCTGGGGTGTCGACCGCACTGGGGCCTCTTCAAGCACATTTTCACCATCCGCTCCCAAACCGTGAAGAAAGCGAACTCGAACGACGAGAAAACCCATGTTATCCAGATGTGTGGGGGTCTGGGTATTCAGAAGAGGAAGAGGAGTTCCTTCCCTTCGATGACTCTTCCTGAGTCGGTCAGGGGCTGGCAGTCGACCTGGTTCTATTGCCAGGATATTGCGACTCCAGGCCAGTCGACTGGACTTCCCCCTTTCTCTCTTGATCGTGTTCAAACTCCATCTTCGTTGAAAGTGACCGCCACGGAGAAGCCAGAGACGGGCATGTTGGTCGAGAGAGTAGTTCAACTGATCAACCAAGGTGTCACCGGCATGGATCTGCTGGAGGTGTTCCTCAGTCGACGCATTCAACCACTCCAAGCTCGTGCCCACTCCATGTGGATGTACTCCGGGGCTGGTGACACTGCTCGGGTTCATCCGGAGGAGGTGGAGGCCAAAACAGTGGCTGAGGGGCATCACCGGGAACAAGGACAACCCCAGGGGTGCCAGGAGGTTCAAACCTTTCAGCGAAAGCAACCAGCCAGACAAGGTTTGGCCACTACACTTGATTGAATTTGGATGTGTTTTCTGACAGTTTGCTGATTCGACTGATTTCCACTCGGCTCCTTGTTTTGTAGATTTATACAGAGATGTACTCAATGCCCAATGGCGAGCAAGCTCTGGAGCAGGACCATGAAGGCGAGGACAGCGCGGAGGAGAGCGGCGAGTGGGAGTCACCAGCCGACGGTGATGAGGATGAGAGCGATGAGTCGGACGACGAGGAGGTAGCCGATTCACCACCTCATTCCGAACGTCGATCCAAGCAGCACCATGATCCCGCGGGCAGGCGTGGCAAGGCTGTGGCCTCGAGCGCTCCATCTCAAAAGCGCGCTCGATCTTCGACTCCAGAATTGGCTGAGAAGGTCACCAAGCAGCCCAAGATCAATCCTTCGAAGGCTCGGAAGACCCTGCCTAAAATCAAGATGGACGTTCCTGTTGCTTCTGGGTAAATGTTCTCCCTGTATTTTCTTGTTCTGGCCGGTTCTCTTGTACTGACCGAGTGGATGATGAACCTTTATAGCCCGGCCTCGGCTGCGACTGATATGGATATCGACAAGACTCCAGTCGATGAGGAAACCGCCGATGCAGCTACCTCCAAAGCCAGTAAGTCTGCCTGACTCGAATTTATTTGGACGACTGGATTGTTTGTCAGCTATCTCTTTGACTTTCTCTGTCTGTTGCAGCACCACAAGACGTTGTTGTGCTCCCGGACGATGAAGAAGAAGTACCGCTGAGGGGAAGGAGGAGGAGGGACGTGGAACTGAGTGGGAAGACGCCTGAGGTCCAGGTTCCTCAGTCGACTGAGATGCCTGAGACGGCAGTCGAGCGATCGATAGATCCGGCACGTACCAATGTCACTTTCGCTATCCCGCTGTCGACTGATTGCCCATCAGGATCAGCTGCTCAGACTTCTGCTGCGCCAATACCGACTGCTCTGCCATCATCGCTTTTCACTGCGTATCAAACTCCGGACGACCCACCGGCTGCCGCCAAAGAAGCTCTTCTTCAGTTGAACCTTGTGATGGGGCAAATGAAAGTGGTGGATGAGGCCAGTTAGGTGGCCTTCAACGCTGGACTAGCTCTGCAGACCAATGTCCAGGTTAGTTGATTCCTGATTGATCATACTTCTCATCCGATCGCCCACTGGGTGTGACTGTTATGAAGTTGTACGAGGCAATTTGAGTCGTCTTGAATTGAATCTTTGAACTAGTGGGGGCACTCTTAGTGCACCCACTGGGTGTAGTCCCCGAGACCATAGTTGACTGCGGGCAGTCGACTGTGGTCTGAGAATCTAAATTTTGTCACTCGGTCTGGGCGGACCAGGTGGAATGAAACCAGAACCAGTGGGGGCACACTAAGTGCACCCACTGGGTGTAGTCCCCGAGACCGTGGTTGACTGCGGGCAGTCGACTATGGTCTGAGCACTTCTTTTTTTACTCTCGCGCTGGGCAGGCCATGTCGAGTGTTTATTCAAACCAGTGGGGGCACGCTAAGTGCACCCACTGGGTGTAGTCCCCGAGACTGTCGTTGAATGTTTGATTCGGTGGTAGTCTTAGAGTAGCTATCACTGTGCTGACTTTTTATCTCAGTCAACTGATATGGCTTATACTACAGAAATCTTGTGATCTTGGGGCTCAGCTTTCAGCAATGAACAAGCAGCAAGTCAGCCTCAACCTTGATCTGGAATTGGCCAAGAAGAATCTCAAGACTGCTCGTGATGAAGTAGCTGCCATGGGAGGTAACCAATCGTCAACTGTCTATCTCACTGCTGGCACTTTTCCTTTCCATTTTTTGAACCGAGTGACTCCACTCGAGCAGATGTATGTAGTGAAAACCGTCAACTACAAGCCCGTCTGAAGAATGTTATTTCTTTAGAGAAAATGAAGCAGGCTTTGGAGAAGAAGGATCAGGATCTTGCTGCTACACAGAAGGAAGCATGAGAGAAGACGGCGCTTGCTGACAAGAAGCTTGCTTCAGTCGGCAAGTTAGAAGAAGAGAACTCCAAACTGAAGGCTGCTGTTTCTGACGCCAATCGGGAGGTCGAGCGACTGAAGAAAGACAAGGACAAGCTGACAAACGAGCTTGGGAGCCTCAAGGCCAGGAAGGGCGAGTTGGAGTCTTATCTGGGCCAGCTTGCTGCAAAGCTGGTCCTAAAACTTGAAGGTACTGATGATTGACTGACTTATTGCGGTCGACTGTCAAGCCCGATCATATCGTCGACTCACCGTTTACTCAACTGTGCAGAGCTTTGCCAAGATTTTGAAGCGGAAACTGGGCGGGTCGAGACAGGTCTCGACCCCATAAATTGCCCAGTCAAAGATGACGTCGCAATGAATGTGCTGCGATTGGAATCTCGCATGGACAGCGCGGTTGCTTATCTTGCCCGCCTGAAGGCGGCGATGACTCGGGTCAATGCTGAACTCTGGCCTCAGGCGGAACTATCTCAAGACCTCGAGTCTCTGATGGCTCGACTGAACCAAATACCTGACCGAGTGCAAGAATGGAAAAAGTCGTTTGCTCGCTGCGGTGCTGATGTCGCCTTGTCTCTGGTCCGAGTGCACTGCAAGGATGTCAAAGAAGACAAGCTGGCGGAGCTCAAGGTTGCTAACACAAAAAGGCACACTTTCCAGTCCTTTATGGACACTTTCCTTGACGCTGCCACTCGCATCGCAGACAGCATAGACCTTGAAAGTTTCTGCGACCCAGCCAGTCCTTCTCCCGATGAGTGACCAAAAAACATTATGCTCCACCTTTATTTGCCACGGAATGCCGAGTGATTGTGTAATCTTTAAACTTCTTCGGGCTTGATGCTCGAGTACTTTTGATATGTGGTCCGGAACCTTAGGATTTATCTAAACTTTGTTTACCTTGAAATATGCTTGCGTTCGTCTTTTCGAGTGGGTTTTGTTCTTCACTCGGAATAATCTTTGAACTTGAGATGCAGCTCTGAGGAGGAGATTCCAGTCGACCTGCACCTCATCGTCCTTGTGGATGAGGATGGAGCGTATGTTGTACTTGTGGCATAGCTCCGAGGAGAAGGTTGCAGTCAACCTGCATCTCGTCGTCCTTGCGGATAAGGATGGAGCGTACGTTGTATTTGTGGCATAGCTCCGAGGAGAAGGTTGTAGTCGACCTGCACCTCGTCGTCCTTGCGGATGAAGATGGAGCGTACGTTGTATTTGTGGCATAGCTCCGGGGAGAAGGTTGTAGTCGACCTTTGCCTCGTTGTCCTTGCGGATAAGGATGTGTTTCAAACTTAGGCGAGTACTAGACTGCAGCTAAGCCCCCGAGTGGGAGGGTTGCTCACCACTCGGTGGGATTTTTCACACTTAGGCGAGTACAGGACTGCAGCTAAGCCCCCGAGTGGGAGGGTTGCTCATCACTCGGTAGGATTTTTCACACTTAGGCGAGTACTGGACTGCAGCTAAGCCCCCGAGTGGGAGGGTTGCTCATCACTCGGTAGGATTTTTCACACTTAGGCGAGTACTGGACTACAGCTAAGCCCCCGAGTGAGAGGCTTGCTCACCACTCGGTAGGATTTTTTACACTTAGGCGAGTACTGGGCTGCAGCTAAGCCCCCGAGTGGGAGGGTTGCTCACCACTCGGTGGGATTTTTCACACTTAGGCGAGTACTGGACTGCAGCTAAGCCCCCGAGTGGGAGGGTTGCTCACCACTCGGTGGGATTTTTCACACTTAGGCGAGTACTGGACTGCAGCTAAGCCCCCGAGTGGGAGGGTTGCTCATCACTCGGCAGGATTTTTTCAAACTTAGGCGAGTACTGGACTGCGGCTAAGTCCCCGAGTAGGAGGGTTGCTCACCACTCGGTAGGATTTTTCACACTTAGGCGAGTACTGGACTGCAGCTAAGCCCCCGAGTGGGAGGCTTGCTCACCACTCGGTAGGGTTTTCTACACTTAGGCGAGTACTGGACTGCAGCTAAGCCCCCGAGTGAGAGGCTTGCTCACCACTCGGTAGGATTTTTTACACTTAGGCGAGTACTGGACTGCAGCTAAGCCCCCGAGTGAGAGGCTTGCTCATCACTTAGTAGGATTTTTCAAACTTAGGCGAAACGGATTCGCGGCTAAGCCCCCGAGTGAGAGGCTTGCTCATCACTCGGTAGGATTTTTCAAACTTAGGTGAAACGGATTCGCGGCAAAGTCACCCACTGGGGGATTTCAGACGCAAACAAAAGTAACAACAACCATTTAGGAAGACTGTAAAGCTCTTGTCTTTGATAAATAAACTACAAAGGTATTTCTTATTACATCTCATCCAAATGAGTACTCAAGTATAAAAGGGGCGGAGCAGCTCCGCGTTCCAAGCCCGTGGGTCGTCTTTCTGATGCTCGACGTTGTAAAGATGGTATGCTCCATTGTGGAGAACTCTGGTGACAATGAAGGGACCTTCCCAAGCAGGGGCGAGCTTGTGTGGTTTCTGCTGATCCACTCGAAGAACCAAGTCTCCCTCTTGAAAGGCTCGGCCCCTCATGTTTCTGGCATGGAATCGACGCAAGTCTTGCTGATAAATGGTCGACCGGATTAAGGCTATCTCTCTTTCCTCCTCTAGGAGATCGACTGCGTCCTGCCGGGCCTGTTCTGCTTCATCTTCAGAGAAGAGCTCGATGCGGGGTGCATTGTGAAGCAAGTCACTCGGTAGAACAGCTTCAGCTCCATAAACCAAAAAGAATGGAGTTTGGCCAGTCGACCGATTGGGAGTTGTCCTCAATCCCCAAAGAACTGATGGAAGTTCATCGACCCAGGCGCCTGCTGTGTGCTTGAGACCACGCATTTGACGGGGTTTCAGTCCTTTGAGAATCAAGCCATTTGCTCTTTCTGCTTGTCCATTCGACTGTGGGTGGGCGACTGAAGCATAGTCGACTTGTGTGCCTTGGGAAGCACAGAAGGCTCTGAACTCATCAGAATCAAAGTTCGACCTGTTGTCAGTGATGATGCTGTGCGGAACTCCGTATCTGAATGTCAATTCTCTGATGAAACTGACGGCAGTACTGGCCTCAAGATTCTTGATAGGCTTGGCTTCAATCCATTTGGTAAACTTGTCGACTGCTACAAGCACATGACTGAAGCCGCTCCTACCAGTCCTCAGGGGTCCAACCATATCCAATCCCCAAACAGCAAAGGGCCAGACGAGTGGAATAGTCTTCAGGGCTGACGCAGGCTTGTGGGGCATATTGGAGTAGAACTGGCAGCCTTCACATTTGTCGACTATATCTTTCGCCATTTCATTTTCTCGTGGCCAATAAAATCCAGCTCGGTATGCTTTGGCCACAATGGTCCGAGAGGACGCATGGTGACCACAGGTCCCCGAGTGGATGTTGTTGAGGATCATTCGACCTTCTTCTGATGTTATGCATCTCTGGCTGACTCTAGTTACGCTTTCCCTGAACAGATGTCCTTTTATCACAGTGAAGGCTTTGGATCGATGGACGATCTGTCGAGCCTCTTCTTCATCCTCTGGGAGTTCCTTCCTAAGGATATATGCAATGTATGGCACTGTCCAATCGGGAGTGATGACCAAAACCTCCATGATCAGGTCGACCACGGCTGGGACTTCGACTTCAGTCGGATCTGTGGCACTCTTAGGCTGCGGGGGCTCTTCAGTGAAAGGATCTTCTTGAACTGAAGGTGTATGAATGTGTTCTAAAAACACGTTGCTGGGAATGGCTTCTCTCTTGGAACCTATCTTTGCCAAATCATCGGCTGCTTGATTTTTCAGTCGGGGTATATGATGGAGCTCTAACCCCTCAAACTTCTTTTCCAACTTCCTCACCGCATTGCAATAACCAGTCATAGCTGGGCTTCTGACGTCCCACTCCTTCATCACTTGATTGACTACCAAATCTGAGTCGCCGTAGACCATGAGGCGACGGACGCCGAGTGAGATGGCCATACATAACCCATACAAAAGTGCTTCATATTCCGCTTCGTTATTGGAGGAACCAAAATGAATCTGGAGAACATATCTGAGCTTGTCTCCTCGGGGGGATACCAGTACCACCCCAGCACCGGAACCATTCAGCATCTTGGAACCATCAAAGAACATGGTCCAGTGCTCCGAGTGGATTTGAGTCGGCAGTTGCTGTTCGATCCACTCGGCGAGGAAATCTGCTATTGCTTGGGACTTGATAGCTTTCTTTGCCTGAAACTTAATATCCAAGGGAAGGAGTTCAATCGCCCACTTTGCCACTCGACCAGTTGCATCTCTGTTGTTCAGAATCTCTGGTAATGGAGTGTCGCTGACGACTGTAATGGAGTGGTTAGAGAAATAATGTGCAACCTTCTTCGTGGTCATATAAATCCCATAAACAAGCTTCTGATAATGTGGATATCTTTGCTTTGATGGGTTCAAAACTTCAGAAACATAATATACTGGGCGCTGAACTTTATAGGCTTTTCCTTCCTCTTCCCGTTCGACCGTAAGTACTGTACTGACAACTTGTCCAGTGGCTGCAATGTAAAGCAGTAAAGGCTCTTTGCTGATTGGGGCAGCAAGCACCGGCTGGGTGGAAAGCAGGGCTTTGAGCTCTGCAAATGCTGCATCAGCTTCAGGAGTCCACTCGAACTTATCAGACTTCTTCATTAGTTGGTAAAGAGGCAATGTCTTTTCACCGAGGCGAGAAATGAATCGACTTAAGGCGGCCAAACAACCTGTAAGCTTCTGGACATCGTGCACACGCACAGGGCGCTTCATTCGGAGAATGGCACCAACTTTCTCTGGGTTAGCATCGATCCCTCGTTCGGAAACGAGGAAACCGAGTCATTTTCCGCCCGGAACTCCGAATGTGCACTTTGATGGATTAAGCTTGATATCATACCTTCTGAGGTTGGCAAAAGTTTCAGCAAGGTCAGCCAATAGGTCGGAACCTTTACGTGACTTGACCACAATGTCATCCATGTATGCTTCCACATTCCGACTGATTTGAGTGAGTAAACACTTCTGAATCATCCTCGTGAATGTGGCTCCAGCATTCTTCAGACCGAATGGCATGGTGACATAACAGAAGCACCCGAATGGAGTGATGAAAGCTATTTTTATCTCATCGGGTCCATACAGTCGGATCTAATGATACCCGGAATAAGCGTCCAAAAAGGACAAGCGCTCACACCCTGCAGTCGAGTCGACAATTTGATCGATGCGGGGGAGAGGAAAGTGATCTTTCGGGCAGGCCCGATTGATATGTTTGAAGTCAATGCACATGCAAAGTGAGTCGTCCTTCTTGGGGACCATGACAACATTGGCTAACCACTCGGAATGGTAAATCTCTCGGATAAACTCAGCTGCTAGGAGTCGAGCCACTTCTTCACCGATTGCTTTTCTCTTCTGCACGGAGGACCGTCGAAGGTGTTCTTTGACCGGTTTCACTTTTGGGTCGACTCGCAAACGGTGCTCAGCCAGCCCCCTGGGAACACCTGGCATGTCAGAAGGTTTCCATGCAAAGATGTCCCAGTTCTCACGGAGGAACTGGATGAGCGCTTCTTCCTATTTGGAGTCGAGTGTTGTCGAGATGTGAGTCGGAGCAGCATTGGGATTGGTCGGGTGAATATGAATCGGCTTCGTTTCACCAGACGACTGAAATGCTGAATCCGTGGCAGGCTTCTTAGCTCGCAACAAATCACTCGGATCTGCATTTTTTTGATACTCCTGTAATTCCACAACTGCCATTTGTGCATCGGCGATCTTTGAGCCCTTCTAGAAGCATTCTTCTACCTTCTTCTGATTGCCAGTGATGGTAATCACTCCTTTAGGACCAGGCATCTTCAATTTAAGGTAAACGTAACATGGTCGAGCCATGAAACATGCATAAGCCGGCCTGCCCAGAATAGCATGATAAGCACTCTGGAAATCGACGACTTCAAACGTCAACTTTTCCTTGCGATAATTCTTGGAATCACCGAAAACCACATCGAGGGCGATCTGGCCGAGTGACTCAGCCTTCTTGCCAGGAATAACCCCATGGAAACTCATATTGCTTTCACTGAGTCTGGACATCGGAATGCCCATTCCTTTGAAGGTCTCCGCATACAGTATGTTCAGACCACTGCCACCATCCATCAGAACCTTAGTCAACCGAGTGCCTTCGACGACTGGGTCGACCACCAACGCTTGCCTCCCAGGGGTGGCTATGTGTGTCGGGTGATCAGACAGGTCGAATGTAATGGCGGCCTGGGACCACTTTAAATAACTGGGCGTCGCCGGAGTGACCATGTTCACTTCTTTGTTGATGACTTTCAGTCGACTCTTGCTCTCAACATCAGCGAAAATCATCAGAGTGGAATTGACGTGGGGGTAACCATCATCGTCCTCTTCCTTATCCTCAACTTTGTCCGATTCTTTCTCCTTTTCTTTGGGCTGTTTCTCTCGGAACTGCTGGATTAGGAGCCGACATTGTCGAGTGGTGTGTTTCGGGTAAATGAGATTACCCTCCTCATCTTTTTGATGTGAATGTGGCATGGTAAATCCAACACATCATTTCCATCTTGATCTTTTACTTTCTTGGGGTTCCATGGCCCTTTGGGCTTCCCCTTGAACTTTCCTTGAGTTACGGCTAAGGTTTCTCCAGGAGCAGCTGGCTCGGCTTTGCGCTTCTGCTTCCGACTGGAGTTCCCTCCCCCGGTTTCGTGGGCGACTGTTTTGTGCTTGCCACTCCGGAGCCGATCCTCCTCTTCACCATTAGCATACTTGGTGGCAATTTCCATCATTCGACTCAGAGACATATCTCCGGTCCGACCGAACTTCAGATTCAATTCTCGATACTTGACGCCTTCCTTGAAGGCACAAACTGCTTGGTGATCAGACACATTTTCCACTGTGTGGTGTAACGTGATCCACCTCTGGATATAATCTCTCAAAGTTTCATTCGACTTCTGCACACAAGACTGTAGCTCAGTTAGCCCCGCTGGTCGTTTGCATGTACCCTCAAATGTTCTGACAAACACTCGGGCAAGCTCTTCTGAACTGTAAATACTGCCAGGTGCTAACTGATTCAACCACGCTCTGGCCGAACCCTCTAACATCAGAGGCAGGTGCTTCATGGCCACTTCGTCATTGCCACCACCAATCTGCACAGCCACTCGGTAGTCCTCAAGCCAAGTGTCAGGCTTGGACTCACCAGTGAATTTGCTGACTCCAGTCGCCAACCTGAAGTTGGGAGGAATCACTGCTGCTCTGATGGCTCTGCTGAAACACTCGGGACCCGAAACATGCACCCTGCTGCCGGTCGGGTAATCTCTATCGTGGCCATCTCTGTGTGCTCTATTCCTGTCAACCAAACCTTGAACGAGAATGGATCTCGCGTCAAAGCCTGGCTCCCGGGGATCGACTGGAGTCCTTCGCCCACCACTGTGAGGGCGCATGTCATCGTGTTGCCGAGGTGCGTATGACCCACTCCTTGGGGGAGGTGTGGGTACTCGGCGACGATCATCGTGGTCGAGTCGGTGATCATACTGCTCACGGTTTCTGTACAGATCTCGTCGGTCTCCACGTCCCTCACGCCTCGGGGGCAATCTTGGACTGTGAGCCGACTGGACTGTGCCTGCTACCACGGATCTGCTATGGATCCTATTCCGCGACTGAGATACTGCTGTGTTTTGTTCTCCTGCTGCCCGGAGTAAAGCCATGATCTGCATCAAATCTCTGCCAGCTTCTGACTGGGAGGGCTAGATCGACTCTGCTATTCGGGCTGCAGCTGTGAGATTCTGAATCGGAGTTCGGTATACCTAAGTAGGAGGCGGAAAAAGTTGTCGTCGACTGGACTCAGGAATCCACTGCCGAGCACGCTCATCGAGTGCGTGCTGGAGATTCTCCAGTCGAGTGCGCTCAGCCAAGTTGGCCAGGCGCACCTCCTCCAAGACCCAGGCCTCGGGGGTTTCTCCAACGATAGGAGTGTGAAGTGCATCCATGTTGCGGCGGCGAAGCTCTTCCCTCTACTGCGAAGAGAGGGGCTCGGGTCGGTGGCTTATATAGAGTGTGCCAGGACCCCAGCTCCCCTCCGTTACACAAGATTCAATGTACATAAAGTGAGAGCGTTACAGGTAACGGCAATAATAAAGTGCTATAAATGATCATCTATGAGTAAACGTCCGACCGTTGCTGCGCAGAGTGGCTTTAGGTCTTCTGCACGTCGAGTGGTTGAGTGGTCGAGTGACCTAAATAAGGAGAGATCTCCGGGTGAATGGTAGGTCGAGTGGATTGCACTCGACACCTTTGTTGAGCCCTCTCTATTTGCTCTTGAACTTCTTTGCTTCTAGGACAAGGACCTTAGGTAGGACGTATAGGTCAGGCCTATCGCCCTACCCTAGGTCTATGTCCTCATCACCACCGACCTACTTCCTTCGCCTATATATACTCATATACCCCGAAAGCATCCGAGAGCACCACGAAACCCTATTTCCACCGCCGCAACCTTCTGTACCCGTGAGATCCCATCTTGGGGCCTTTTTCGGCGCTCCGCCGGAGGGGGAATCGATCATGGAGGGCTTCTACATCAACACCATAGCCTCTCCGATGATGTGTGAGTAGTTTACCACAGACCTTCGGGTCCATAGTTATTAGCTAGATGGCTTCTTCTCTCTCTTTGATTCTCACTACAAAGTTCTCCTTGATCTTCTTGGAGATCTATTCGATGTAATACTTTTTGCGGTGTGTTTGTCGAGATCCGATGAATTGTGGGTTTATGATCAAGATTATCTATGAACAATATTTGGTTCTTCTTTGAATTCTTATATGCATGATTTGATATCTTTGCAAGTCTCTTTGAATTATCAGTTTGGTTTGGCCTACTAGATTGATCTTTCTTGCAATGGGAGAAGTGCTTAGCTTTGGGTTCAATCTTGCGGTGTCCTTTCCCAGTGACAGTAGGGGCAGCAAGGCACGTATTGTATTATTGCCATCGAGGATAAAAAGATGGGGTTTATATCATATTGCTTGAGTTTATCCCTCTACATCATGTCATCTTGCTTAATGTGTTACTCTGTTCTTATGAACTTAATACTCTAGATGCATGCTGGATAGCGGTCGATGTGTGGAGTAATAGTACTAGATGCAGAATCGTTTCGATCTACTTGACACGGAAGTGATGCCTATATACATGATCATGCCTAGATATTCTCATAACTATGCGCTTTTCTATCAATTGCTCGACAGTAATTTGTTCACCCACCGTAAGATATGCTATCTTGAGAGAAGCCACTAGTGAAACCTATGGCCCCCGGGTCTCTTTTCTATCATATTATATCTCTTTTATTTACATCGCATCTCCTTTACTATTTTGCAATCTTTACTTTTCAATCTATACAACAAAAATACCAAAAATATTTATCTTATTATCTCTATCAGATCTCACTTTTGCAAGTGGCCGTGAAGGGATTGACAACCCTTTTATCGCATTGGTTGCAAGGTTCTTATTTGTTTGTGCAGGTACTAGGCGACTTGCGTGTAACCTCCTACTGGGTTGATACCTTGGTTCTCAAAAACTGAGGGAAATACTTACGCTACTTTGCTTCATCACCCTTTCCTCTTCAAGGGAAAACCAACGCATGCTCAAGAGGTAGCAAGGTTCATCATGGTCTAGTAACATGACTTCCAGAACAGGATTACCGTACCACTCTGGTGCGGACCGTACTCTGGTTGACCTACGAGGTTTGGTAGTAACTTGATCTGAAGTTTCATGATCTTCATCATTAACTTCCTCACTAATTGGTGTAGGCATCACTGGAACTGATTTCTGTGATGAACTACTTTCCAATTCAGGAGAAGGTACAATTACCTCATCAAGTTCTACTTTCCTCCCACTCACTTCATTCGAGAGAAACTCCTTCTCTAGAAAGGATCCATTTAGCAACAAATATCTTGCCTTCGGATCTGTGATAGAAGGTGTACCCAATAGTTACTTTTGGGTATCCTATGAAGACGCACTTCTCCGATTTGGGTTTGAGTTTATCTGGATGAAACTTTTTCACATAAGCATCGCAACCCCAAACTTTAAGAAACGACAGCTTAGGTTTCTTGCCAACCCACAGTTCATATGGTGTCGTCTCAACGGATTTAGATGGTGCCTTATTTAACGTGAATGTAGCTGTCTCTAATGCATAACCCCAAAACGATAGTGGTAAATCGGTAAGAGACATCATAGATCGCACCATATCCAATAAAGTACGGTTATGACGTTCAGACACACCATTACGCTGTGGTGTTCCAGGTGGCGTGAGTTGTGAAACTATTCCACATTTTTAATGAAGGCCAAACTCGTAACTCAAATATTCGCCTCTGCGATCAGATCGTAGAAACTTTATTTTCTTGTTACGATGATTTTCCACTTCACTCTAAAATTCTTTGAACTTTTCAAATGTTTCAGACTTATGTTTCATCAAGTAGATATATCCATATCTGCTTAAATCATCTGTGAAGGTCAGAAAATAATGATACCTGTTGCGAGCCTCAACACTCATTGGACCGCATACATCAGTATGTATGATTTCCAATAAGTCAGTAGCTTGCTCCATTGTTCCGGAGAATGGCGTTCTAGTCATCTTACCCATGAGGCAAGCATCAAGTGATTCCAAAAGCCCATCAGCATGGAGTTTCTTCATGCTCTTTATACCAATATGACCTAAACGGCAGTGCCACAAATAAATTGCACTATCATTATTAACTTTGCATCTTTTGGCTTCAATATTATGAATATGTGTATCACTACGATCGAGATTCAATAAACCATTTACATTGAGTGTATGATCGTAGAAGGTTTTATTCATGTAAATAGAACAACAATTATTCTTTGACTTAAATGAATAACCGTATTGCAATAAACATGATCCAATCATATATTCATGCTCAACGCAAACACCAAATAACATTTATTTTAGGTTCAACACTAATCCCGAAGGTAAAGGGAGCGTGCGATGGTGATCTTATCAATCTTGGAATCACTTCCAACACACATCATCACCTCGCCCTTAACTAGACTCTGTTTATTTTGCAACTCCCGTTTCGAGTTACTACACTTAACAACTGAACCAGTATCAAATACTGAGGGGTTGCTATAAACACTAGTAAAGTACACATCAATAACATGTATAGCAAATATACCTTTGTTCACCTTGCCATCCTTCTTATCCGCCAAGTATCTAGGGTAGTTCTACTTCCAGTGACCATTTCCTTTGCAGTAGAAGCACTTAGTTTCAGGCTTGAGTCTAGCTTTGGGTTTCTTCACGGGAGTGACAACTTGCTTGTCATTCTTCTTGAAGTTCCCTTTCTATCCCTTTGCCCTTTTCTTGAAACTAGTGGTCTTGTTAACCATCAACACTTGATGCTCTTTCTTGATTTCTACCTTCGCCGATTTCAGCATCGCCAAGAGCTCAGGAATTACTTTCGTCATCCCTTGCATATTATAGTTCATCATGAAGTTCTAGTAACTTGGTGATAGTGACTAGAGAACTTTGTCAATTACTATCTTATGTGGAATATTAACTCCCACTTGATTCAAGCAATTGTAGTACCCAGACAATATGAGCACATGCTCACTGGTTGAGCTATTCTCCTCCATCTTGTGGGCAAAGTACTGTCAGAGGTCTCATACCTCTCGACACGGGCATGAGTATGAAATACCAATTTCAACTCTTGGAACATCTTATATGCTCCGTGGCGTTCAAAACATTTTTGAAGTCCCGGTTCTAAGCCGTAAAGCATGGTGCACTAAACTATCAAGTGTCATCATACCGAGCTTGTCAAAACGTTCATAACGTTTGCATCTGCTCCTGCAATTGTTCTGTCACCTAGCGGTGCATCAAGGACATAATTCTTCTGTGCAGCAATGAGGATAATCCTCAGATCACGGACCTAGTCCGCATCATTGCTACTAACATCTTTCAACTTAGTTCTCTCTAGGAACATATCAAAAAATAGGGGAGCATAACGCGAGCTATTGATCTACAACATAATTTGCAAATACTATCAGGATTAAGTTCATGATAAATTAAAGTTCAATTAATCATATTACTTAAGAACTCCCACTTAGATAGACATCCCTCTAGTCATCTAAATGATCACGTGATCCAAATCAACTAAACCATGTCCGATCATCACGTGAGATGGAGTAGTTTTCAATGGTGAACATCACTATGTTGATCATATCTACTATATGACTCACGCTCGACCTTTCGGTCTCAGTGTTCCGAGGCCACATCTGCATATGCTAGGCTCGTCAAGTTTAACCCGAGTATTCTGCATGTGCAAAACTGGCTTGCACCCGTTGTATGTGAACATAGAGCTTATCACACCCGATCATCATGTGGTGTCTCGGCACGACGAACTGTCGCAACGGTGCATACTCAGGGAGAACACTTATACCTTGAAATTTAGTGAGGGATCATCTTATAATGCTACCGCCGTACTAAGCAAAATAAGATGCATAAAGGATAAGCATCACATGCAATCAAAATAAGTGATATGATATGGCCATCATCATCTTGTGCCTTTGATCTCCATCTCCAAAGCACCGTCATGATCACCATCGTCACCGGCTTGACACCTTGATCTCCATCGTAGCATCGTTGTCGTCTCGCCAACTATTGCTTCTACGACTATCGCTATCGCTTAGTGATAAAGTAAAGCAATTACATGGCGATTGCATTTCATACAATAAAGCGACAACCATAAGGCTCCTGCCAGTTGCCGATAACTTTTACAAAACATGATCATCTCATACAAAAATTTATATTGTCACGTCTTGACCATATCACATCACAACATGCCCTGCAAAAACAAGTTAGACGTCCTCTACTTTGTTGTTGCAAGTTTTACGTGGCTGCTACGGGCTTAGCAAGAACCGTTCTTACCTACCCATCAAAACCACAACGATTTTTCATCAAGTGTGATGTTTTAACCTTCAACAAGGACCGGGCGTAGTCAAACTCGATTCAACTAAAGTTGGAGAAACAGACACCCACTAGCCACCTGTGTGCGAAGCACGTCGGTAGAACCAGTCTCATGAACGCGGTCATGTAATGTCGGTCTGGGCCGCTTCATCCAACAATACCGCTGAATCAAAGTAAGACATTGCTGGTAAGCAGTATGACTATTATCGCCCACAACTCATTGTGTTCTACTCGTGCATATAACATCTACGCATAGACCTGGCTCGGATGCCACTGTTGAGGAACACAGTAAATTCAAAAAAATTCCTACGATCACGCAAGATCTATCTAGGAGATGCATAGCAACGAGCGGGCAGAGTGTGTCCACGTACCCTCGTAGACCAAAAGCGGAAGCGTTTAGTAACGCGGTTTATGTAGTCGAACGTCTTCGCGATCCAACCGATCCAAGCACCGAACGTACGGCACCTCCGCGTTCAGCACACGTTCAGCTCGATGATGTCCCTCGAGCTCTTGATCCAGTTGAGGCCGAGGGAGAGTTCCCTCAGCACGATGGCGTGGCGACGGTGATGATCAAGTTACCGGCGCAGGGCTTCGCCTAAGCACTACGACGATATGACTAAGGTGTGTAACTGTGGAGGGGGCACCGCACACAGCTAAGACCAATCTTCGAGTGCCTTTGGGGTGCCCCCTGCCTCCCTATATAAAGGAGGGGGAGGGAGAGGCAGCCGGCCCTAGGGGGGCGCGCCAAGGTGTGGAGTCCTACTAGGACTCCCTAGTCCTAGTGGGATTCCACCTCCCACACGGAGTAGGAAAGGGGAAAGGGAGAAGGAGTAGGAAAGGGGAAAGGGAGAAGGAGAAGGAAAGGGGGGCCCGGCCCCCTTCTCCTAGTCCTTATTGGCCTCCTGCCCAAGGGGAGGCGCACCAGCCCCTTGTGGGCTGGTGTGCTTCCCTCTTATGGCCCATAAGGCCCATAACTTCTCCCGGGGGGTTCCGGTAACCTCCCGGTACTCCGAAAAATATCCGATACTTCCCGAAATCATTCCGGTGTCCGAATGTAACCTTTCAATATATGAATCTTTACCTCTTGACCATTTCGAGACTCCTCGTCATGTCCGTGATCTCATCCAGGACTCCAAACAAACTTTGGTCATCAAATCACATAACTCATAATACAAATCGTCATCGAACGTTAAGCGTGCGGACCCTACGGGTTCGAGAACTATGTAGACATGACCGAGACACATCTCCGGTCAATAACCAATAGCGGAACCTGGATGCTCATATTGGCTCCTACATATTCTACGAAGATCTTTATCGGTCAAACCGCATAACAACATACGTTGTTCCCTTTGCCATCAGTATGTTACTTGCCCGAGATTCGAATCGGTATCATCATACCTAGTTCAATCTCGTTACCGGCAAGTCTCTTTACTCATTCTGTAATGCATCATCCCGCAACTAACTCATTAGTCACATTGCTTGCAAGGCTCATAATGATGTGCATTACCGAGAGGGCCCAGAGATACCTCTCTGATACACGGAGTGACAAATCCTAATCTCCATATATGCCAACCCAACAAACATCTTTGGAGACACCTGTACAGCATCTTTATAATCACCCATTTACGTTGTGACGTTTGATAGCACACAAGGTGTTCCTCTGGTATTCGGGAGTTGCATAATCTCATAGTCAGAGGAACATGTATAAGTCAAGCTCATAGTCAGAGGTTTTTATGTAATCAAAGTATAACCGCTAAAGAACATCAACACAAAAACATAAGCCAAGCTCTTTGTATGTCATTGCCAGAAAACATATTATTGTCGTGAAAACTAAATTACATCGAGCTTCGACGAGGATTAAACTTTAGCATTCATTTGAGTGGGATCGAGGAATATTTTCCAAATAATTCCACAAATAACTTTCAAAGTTGTACTAGAGATGCAGTAACAAAAATATCATGATAAAAATTTGGTTTTCAAACTACAAAGCCATCTGACCGAATATATAATCCCCTGAAGGCCTGAACTTTGAATTTCATCCCTCTATCACCATGTTGTCTTGTTTCATTTTCATTAAAAACAAACAAGAATGCATGTCGATAAAAATATGGTGATTGAAAGTCAGTGGCTATCGAGATGTTTTATTAGTGTTATTGTTACATTCCTCAAAATATTTTTACTATCCAATGCATGGAAATTTTTCTCCGATTCTACTGTGCATGGAAAATGAGGTTTTGACAAGGCCTACAAAGGTATAAATGAGAATGACGATGTAATTACTATCAAAAGGCTTAGTGATGATTATGGACAAGGTAGCGAGGAGCTTAGAAATGAAGTAAATTTTATTGCCAAATTGTAGCACCAGAGTCGTGTTAGATTTCGTGGTCCTTGCATTCATGAATGGAGAAGCTTATCATATATGAATACTTACCTAACAACAACATGTGCCTTACTTTTTGTATGTTATCTTCGCTTATCGCTTGAACTTCTTAGATTGGCAAATGATATTATTATAACAAACTTATGCTTGTTGACATTTCAAGATGCTGCACCAAAAATCATAGTTTGATTTGCCGACTAGATTCAAAATAATGTAGGGGGTCACGAGAGGATTTATGTATCTCCACCAATAGTGTAAAGATAATTCATAGAGATCTCAAAGCAGGCAACATCTTGTTGTAGGCATAAATGAATCCCAAAATACCAAATGTCGGCATGGCAAGGATCTTTGGTGGAAACTAGAAACAAGCAAAAATGAATCATGTTGTCGGGACATTGTAGGTAACTACTTATGCAACCCTTGCTCTATGGTTTTCATGGTGTAGTTTAACTCAATTTATTTCTCCCATTGTTGTTGAAATAACCAAGACAATAGTTACATGTCGCATTATATGTGATGGAGGTGAATTGTCCGTAAAGCAGACATCTATAGCTTCGGGGCCTTTCTGTTGGAGATCATAAGTTTGAAGATCAGCTCATTGCAAGTCGCCAACTTCTCCAACCTTATAAACTATGAAACTATTTTGAATCTACAAAATTTCATTAGTCCAATAAAATATAGCAACTTGGTCAGTGATTCTATTTGCTCAGGCTTGGGAACTTTGGGAAGATGCAAAAGCAACCGAATTTGTGGACCACTTTTTATAATATACTAGTTAGCATGCACGTGCATTGCATGTATTCCGTATGAAAAAAAGAAGTTCAGCCTAGTTAATAGGCAAACATTCAACAACAACCATTTTTTTAGTGATGAACTACTAAATATTAAAAAATCAATAGATCATAATAATGCACTAATAATGAAGTAATGATTTTCTTTTGGCGCATGAACAATGATTTAATTTGTTGCACTGAGTGGATGAGATTTCCTATATGGAGAAGAGTCACTAACATAGGCAAACTTCTGATGCAAAAGGTATAAATTTTGAGGGTTCTTTTTACACTCTATCTCTCTAGTATTATCCCACAAAAGGTTGAGTCGGGGGCGGCATGCGATGGGAGAGAGCCGGGCAGGCGCAGGTTCGGCACTGGCGACACGATCATGGGGTTACGATGCGGAAGTTTTTTTTACTTGAGCAGAGGCAGTTTTGAAGGAGGAGGTATGGTGGTGGAAGGTGCGTGGCGGCGTTATTTTTTGCTAATATGTTTATCTAATTATGAAATATGTGTTGTCGCGTTTATTTCCATGGAGTAATTAAGGTACAATGATTCCTAATTTATGCGTTATGAGGATGATATGTGATATGTGGTGTGATGATTTGTTCCTAATGAAGGTATAATTAAGGTGCAATGATTCCTAATTATGGTGTTGCGTACATGATTAGAATCAATTAATAAATATGTGAAATTGATGTGATACAACATTGGGACAATCTGGTCCATCGATGAACGGTGTATATGTGGCTGAGATCTAATGTTTCTGTCTCAACTCGCTTGTTTAATAGTAGTGGAGATTTAATATGGATTCCTCAAAAAAAACTTTAATATGGGATCAAGTTATCTTCGAGATCTCTGTGAATTATCTTTAATATGGGATCAAGTTATCTTCGAGATCTTTGGGCGTGTTTGGTTCAAGTTTTGAACAGTAGTTGCATTGCATACACTTCTCAACCCAACCTGGTTGAGCAAAAACAGCCCCAAATGCGTGATCTGCAAGTTGTTTGGTTGCCTGCATCTAAGGTCCCTGCATTAGGTAATACGCAAGTGCATTTTGTTTGGTTGTCTACATTAGCTCAAGCGGCACATGAACACGGTGTTTGATTGCCCGCATGGGGTATGATTAAGAGCTAGCACTTGCACTTAGCACACAGGGTTAAGAGCTAGCAGAGGGAGGGGGAAGAAATGCAGTGTGCGCCAGACCATGGCGACTACGGTGGATAGTGGATGTGGCGCCGTGTCCGACATGACGAGCATGGAGTCATGGACGAGCGACCCCGTCGGCGGCAAGGCGAGCGACACCGTCGACGAACTAGTTGCGGTGCTCGCGCAAAGACAGTCGACAGAGGAGGAGAATGCAGTGCTCGCGCCATGGTATCATCAGTGCAGTGGATGAGAGAGGAGGCCGAGATGATCGACGCCGGAAACGACTCTAGTGTGGTAGGGCGAGAGAGAGGAGGCCAAGATGATCGACCCCATCGGCGGCGCGACGAACTGCAGTGTGCACGGAGGCAGAGGACACAAGAAAGCAGTGTGCACGCCATTGCAGCATCAGTGCAGTAGGAGGACGACAGAGAGTAGGCCGAGATGAGCGACGCCGGAAACGACTCTAGTGTAGTAGGACGTGGGCAAGGAGATCAAGGGGAGTCGGCATCGAGAGGGACGAATAAGAGGACTCTGAGCAGAGGACAGAGGAGCTCGACATGGCGGCGTCAGTGCAGTAGACTACTGCTCAAAGAGAGATGAAGCTACGATCGTCGAAACCAAAAACTTACAACACGAATGTTGTGAGAAACTGCGAGATTAGGCTGCTGGTCAAAGGAAATTTCAAACGATCAATCGTGCGCGATGAATCCGACAAAATTCGTCAAGAATAGCTTCAAACAGGAAGACAAAATTAAGAACTTATGGCCGACGAAACTACGAACCGATCGCCTGAATGGAACCGTAGCATCGAGGTGCATCTTTTTCGTGTAGAGCTTACCTCGAATCGACGCACCGTTGTGTAGATCGGAAGGGGCTAGGAAGAACAGAATTAGAGGGAAGGTTACTGGAGATAGGAGAAGATAAGCACGCACATTGTTGCATACCAGCTCGTATCCCTCCTATCTCCCCTCGTGCAAGTGGCTCACCTTGTGCGCTCGCCTCAGCCTGGCTCGCTAGAAACTGCCGATCTGAGCGTTTCCAGCGAGCCAGGCCCAAGTGTGTGCTTTAATGTTCGTGCCATGCGGCCCGCACAGTAAACACAGGCAACCAAACGGGTCACTTTCTTCGCGCGCGGGCCAGGCTAGGCCTAATGCGGGCAACCAAACACGCCATTTGTGAATTATCTTTAATATGGGATCCTACAAGAATAAGACAAGGTGGGGGTGGGGGCATTGGCCCCCTCCCCTCAAAAGCATACACTAGGTTATTAGTTCAATTTTGTCAATCCCAGTTTAGCCCATATATTTTTGACTCCCTGTCATTAAAATGTGCCCGGGATCAGGCCATTAGATGTATTTGTAGGACACACCGAGCATCTAGAGGGTTTTCATTGAACCCAAGAAGTACGGTATGATGCCAACGAGGTGGCAACCGGTACGATCGAGGAAGCGAAGTCAACGGGCAACGTCCAGCCTCTGGATGACGTGCTCGGTATATTGTTCCAAAGGGAGATGTGGAGAATGTTTTCTAGGCATGTGAAGAAGTGGAAGAAGTGCTGGGCAGTTGAGCCAAAGTATTTTTTTCATCAAGGTTGACATGCTGGAGGCTGGACCTGCCATGGAAGGGAGTGATGAGAGAGGGAATTCTTCGTAAGGTTGATGTTCTCAAGATATTGGAGGCTGGAGATGCTTGGAGGTAGGTAGACCACAATGTTTGTAAATTGGAGGTCGATGCTTACAACATGCCCAACAGGGTTGCAAGTGACCCCCTGTCACCCTAGGAGCGTGCTGGGGTCGGTGTTGTATGGCCGGGACAGAACCTATGGATTGGTCACCGATCTTCGGATTTCCTCGAGCACCGTCGGGTCACTTGGCTGATGGTGGCACTGGCGTGAGGCATGGCAAACAAGAAGAGGAGGAGGTAAGTGTTGTGCCGTTGCGTCTCCAATAGCATGGACATGGGACCATGGGAGGAAGGTGGGGGAGGATGATGGAAGAGGAGAGGGTAGCGGGAATAAGATGGGCGAGGAGGAAGAAGAAATCACATAAGGTCTTGCATCGACAACTTGTTTCTGTTGGTGGTTATGGTCCACCATCAAAACTTCGCGCTCGTCGGATTAATACGAAGCGCGTGGAAGGTAGATTAATACCTTTTGCCTTCATCACACGAGCAAATGATTTATCCAATTAAATTCCAAAAACTGTCGTGAATCACACTGAGGTATCAAACTGTGGATCACCCTCCACTAACTAGATTTGCCTTTAGATTTCTAAAATTCAGAGGCTAGGGCGCTCCTCAGCGCGGCTGCTGATCCGTACATTTTTTTCTCTTACAAACAATTAAAAAAGCGGTAAATAAATGGCACATACACAAACAATCAATTGGCAACTCTTTTTTTTTGAGATAAAACGAAAACTTTATTCATTAGAGATAAAAAGTACATTGTTTGTGAGGGTCATTACAATTTCATTTGCAGGTTCCTCAAATCAATCAGAAATCAACGAAAATCTAGCTAAACTCGCAATCTCATGAGCTACTTTATTTGCTTCTCTGTTACAGTGTTCAAATCTAGTAGCAACGAAGTCACAAGCATAATGAAAACAATCGTCAAAGATTGCCGCCGCCGCACCCGCCGACTGTCCTCCGTTCTTCATGGTATCAATCACCTCCAGGTTGTCCGAGTTAATAATAAGGCGATTACATCCTGCCCTTTGCACCAATGTTATACCAAATTTAAGAGCTGAGGCTTCCGCCATCAACACATCTGCGCAATAGTCAATCTTCCCGTTCCCTCCCGCGATAAACCTACCTTTTTCATCTCTCAAAACCGCCCCTATCGTGCCCCTAAGTAGGTCGTGGTCAAAAGAAGCGTCAACGTTAAGTTTCACAAAACCCCTAGGAGGACATGACCAACCCCCCTTTTTCATAGAAGCCCTGGGGATGACGCATTTACGAAGTTTGACGTAAGGGATAGAATCCCCATTGAAACCTGAAGTGCATTCTGAGTTGTCTCCTTGTGCACTAACTTCCGTCTTTCCCACCATAGATACCATGCTGAGACAGCAATCATTTCACGCACATTGTGATAACCCATTATCCTCAAATCTTGATCTGGCAGAAGTAGTAGGTATTCCAGCACCGCCTCTCCCGCAAGGTCAACCTTGCAAGCTTTATCAATGATATCATCCATCCCCAGCCTTGTCCAAACCTTCTTTGCTCTACTGCAAAGGAAAAGCATATGCTTTGTATCTTCAGAACCCTCAGAGCAAGTAGGGCAAATGGGCGTGACCTTCATATGTCTATTTGCGAGCGTAACCCGACACGGAAGCGTTCCATGTAATGTACGCCATATAAAAATTTTGACTTTTGCCGGACACGATAACTTCCATATCTTACTCCAAATAGGATTAACTGTGCTTCGCCCCATCCCATTAGAATGTCTTAGTCTACTTTCATACTGATGGTCCCACTCCACAAAATAAGCAGACCGAACCGAGAACATACCATTTTTCGTATAACTCCAAGCAATGAAATCTGGCATATCATGTTGTGAGATTGGAATTGAGAGAATCCGTTGAACATCAATGGGCCACATTGTTTGTGTAATCAGATCTTCGTCCCAAGAATTCGAAACAGGATCAATCAAATTACCCACCTTAGTTAACAGTTGTCCCCCTTAGGTGTCACAACTTTTCTAGTATCACAATTTGGGATCCAGGCATCTTCCCAAATATTTATATTGTGTCCATTCCCCACACGCCAAATATAGCCACGTTTCAGAGAATTTATGCCAGCCATAATACTTTGCCAGGTAAAAGAAGAGCCTTTCTTTTGCTTAGAATTTAACAGATCGCCATCAAGATAGTATTTAGCCCTTAGAATTGTAGCACACAAAGAATCAGGATTATCCAGAAGGCGCTATGCCTGTTTGGCGAGCAGTGCCAGATTGAAATAGTGAATATCACGAAATCCCATCCATCCTTGGTTTTTAGGTACGCACATTTTCCACCAGGCCATCCAGTGCATCCTCCTCTGGTTCTCCTCGTCTCCCCACCAGAAATGATCGCGTCAATGATTCCTTTACAAAATTTTTTAGGAATTTTAAAGACCGACATTGCATAGGTGGGTATGGCTTGGATCACAGCCTTGAGCAGGATCTCCTTTCCCCCCGCAGACAATAATTTTTCCTTCCAGCCACTAATTTTCTTGACAATCCGTTCAATCAGAAATTGGAAACAGTCTGTTTTATCTACACCCACATTTGCTGGCAAGCCCAAATATTTATCACTGAGGGCCTCTGTCATTATATTCAGCGTTGTACACAATTGTTCCCTAATCTCCACCTTCGTGTTTGGGCTAAAGAAAATGCTGGATTTTTCAATGCTTACCAATTGTCCTGATGCCTGACATAATAAATCTAACACTGTTTTCAGAGCTTCCGCATTTTGTTGGTTGGCTTTCATGAGAATCAAAGAATCATCCGCAAAGAGAAGGTTTGTGATGGGCGGGGCATCTCTACAAACTTTTACTCCTGAAATATTTCCAATTTCCTCCGCCCGTGTAAGTAGAGCATTCAATCCCTCTGTGCACAACAAGAAAAGGTATGGTGACAATGGGTCACCCTGCCTCAAACCCCTTGTAGGCTTAAAACTCTCACTATCCTCCGCGTTAATCCTTACTATGTATTCGACAGTTGAGACCCATTGCATAATTAATTTCACCCAATCTTGACGGAAGCCCAGTCTCAGCATAATCTCCTTCAAAAAAGGCCACTCAACTCTGTCATAAGCTTTGTGCATATCAAGTTTAATAGCACACAAGCCCTCTCTACCTTCTCTTTTATTCTTGATTGTGTGAAAACACTCATAAGCTACCAATATATTATCCGTTATCAGTCTGCCAGGCACAAAAGCACTCTGAGTCGGGCTTATAATATCTGGCAGGAGAACCTTCAAAGGAAGGGCCACCATCTTTGCAATTATTTTATATACCACATTGCATAAGCTGATCGGCCTAAATTGGGTTACTTTTTCCGATGTGTTAACCTTTGGGATCATCACAATCGCCGTATCATTCCAACCAGCTGGTATAGTACACGTATTGATGGCTTGTAGGACCTCCTCAACTAGATCGTCCCCTAACATAGGCCAAAATCTATTATAGAAGATAGCATGGAATCCATCTGGACCTGGAGCTTTTAAGTCCCCAATCTCGAACAGCGCCTTGCGAACATCTTCAGCAGTATAAGGGGCAAGAAGAGGATTGTTCATTTCAGTCCTCACTCTTCTACGAACTAGGGACAAAACCTCTTGATTCGGATGCTGGACTTCCGACGTGAAGAGTTTTGAAAAATAATCAGTAATGTGATTCTTCAGCTCCTTACCTTCTCTCCAAATCCCAGAAACATCTAAAAGTTTCTTTATATTATTTCTCTTTTTCCTGGCTGTGGCTGCGTTGTGGAAAAATGATGTATTACGGTCCCCGTGCATCAACCAGTTTGCGCGATCTCTTTGTAGCCAGAAAATTTCCTCTTGGTCCAATAGGTTCTCAATTACCACAATAATCTCCTTCTGTCGGCACCGTGATTCTGTGTTCAAGGGACCACGCCTCAGTCTCTCTAACTCTTTTTTAATTTATTAATTCTCTGCTTCGGGCCCTTGAGAGTTACACCATCCCAAGTGTGCAAATCGGCATGCACGGCTCTCGTTCGATCAGCCAATGAAGGGCCAATACCTGCTAACTTTGCTCTTTCCCAAGAAGCCTTAACAATTTCAGTGACAGTCTCTTCCTTTAACCATCTAGCTTCAAATTGCTTCACGCGCCCCTCTGGTTGTCTGAAAATATTGTCATCCAAATAATCCATGTCCAAGACCAGCGGCCGATGATCTGAATGGACATGTTCTTCATTAATCACCGCTGCACGAGGAAATTTATGTGCCCACCCCACATTACAAACTTCCCGATCGAGACGCTCTTGAATTTCACCTCTACTCCAAGTAAAAGGGTCGCCCCTGTAACCTAAGTCTTCCAGCCCACGGTCCATAAGGCATTCACGAAAATCCCTCATCATTCCATTTGGTCTTGCATTACCGCCCTCTTTTTCTGAGGGATATAAAATTTCATTAAAATCCCCCAAAACCACCCAAGGGTGGTCGCCCTTACTATGTAAATTACGAATATCATCCCAAGATAGATGACGTTCGTTCCAGTTCGGATGACCATAAAAGCCCGTGAACCGCCACTGTACAACATCCTCATACATAAACAGAACATCAATAAAATAAGACGATACATAGTTCAACTCGATTTTATTCGACTTATGATAAAACATAACAAGGCCACCGGCCCGACCATCACTTTCCACTACAAACATAGAATCAAAACCTAGGACACGACGAAGCTCATCAGCTTTACACTTATTCAAATGAGATTCAGAAAGGAAAATTAACTCTGCCCTTGTACGCTCCTGTAGTTCCAGAAGCTCACGAGCTGCCGTGTTGGAGAGCATACCACGGCAGTTCCATCCTAGGATTTTCATTTGGCCCGGCGGTCCTCCTCCTCGTAGGCCGCCGATGTGCCATTCTCATCTTTCTCTTCGCCCACCGACTCCACACCTTGCGGAGTATATTCTTCCTCCTTCTCGTCTATCTCCTTTGCTACGTGCGTAACACCCCCCTCCTTGTCCTGGACTACCTCAACTCTACCAGTACACACCCGTTTGGATGAGGCGGTTACATCGCCATATAACATGTGCTCATAGCTGTCCATCTCTTTCTCAAAAGAGAACTCTAAGTCACTACCCGTCGGTTGGACCCCAAAAGAATGTCCCCTTTTTTTCCCTAAAACTTTCTTGCGAGCATCCTCAGCTCTGTTTGCTCTCCCTTTCTTTTTTTTCTCTCTTTTTTGAGCTTCCCTTCGTATGGTTTTTTCCTGCACTGAACTTAAAACGTACGACATTATTTTCTGGGTCGCCACCTGCCGTACCCATTCTTGCAGCAACAACGTTTGTTAATGCCTCCGGCACACCCGGCTGGAAAAGAAATCCATCAGCATCAGCCCCATGAGTTGGGACTAGACTGGGCATTCCCAGCGCCTGAGAGGACTTGGGCGTCAGACCCCCCAGGAGAGACTGGTCCAGACCAGTAGTGTGGCGCACTTGACCCTCCTGGTCGTGCGATCCTCCATGTTGCGGGTCCACCAGAGGCACTTTGCCCCACCCGTCTCGCTCGCCAGAACCAGCCGGCGCGCCTGCCTGGTCCTCCCGACCAAGTGATGCGCCAGCCGGAGCAGGCGCCATGAACCCCCGATCCCGGCCCTCTTGGCCGAGTGTCAACTTGACAGATGAGGTGGCCCCTTTGTCCGAGACCGTGAGTCCTCTCACGGCAGTGGCCACCTTGACGACGTCCATGGGCTTGGCGGTGTTGTTGACGGTGCCTGAAGAAGAATTCTTGCCGTCGCGTGAGTAGTTCCCGAAGAGGAGACCCCTCTTACTAGCGCCTTGGCTCTTCCAGTAGGGTTCTACACTCAGGTTTCTAGGATAACAAACAACCCTCTTATCATGAGGGATTTTACAAAACCTCTCAGAAGTGTGGCCAACAATGCCACAACACTAGCAGTAAAGGGGAAGCTTTTCATACTTTACATCATACTTAAAAACCTTAGAACTACCTAGAGGTGTAAACTCTACAGAACTCTTTAGAGGTTCATGCAGTAATATCATGACATGCACCCACAGGTATTTTTCAACAATTACATGGTTTTGGTGAGAAAGCTCCAACACCTCTCCTAGTTGATCCTCGAGAGACCACCCTATGCTCTCAGTCTTAAGCTCGAATGGAAGATCGCGTACCTGGACCCATATGGCCATGACACCAAGGTCGACCTCTGCCGGATCCCCCTTGCCGTCGAACTCGGCGAAGATGAGACCGTCACGCTTGAAATGCCAAGGTTGCGACTTTAGCACAAAGCGACGGTCACTGTCAGCAGCGAGATTGAGGATAAACCTCCCGTCCGCGCTGTCCACCTCTTGGATGGACTCTTATTCATTATGTGATGGCAGATGGCCCTTAAACTGCAATACTGTCCATATCACAAAATTGCTAAGGTTCTTTCACAAGATTGATATGGTATGGTTTTATGCTCACCTAGAAAACGAATGACTACCCCTGGAAACGAAAAATTGATAATCATCATTAGATCCCATGGTTTCTCTTTGCCCTGGGCTCATCTTCAATCAAGCCTTAGGAAGAAACGAAAAGTATTATTTTCTTCCAAAAAAAGGTATTATTTTGCATACATCATATATGAAGAGTGGCCTAACTACTATTTTTTTTCTTCTGATTTTTTACCTCCCGACAATGTGTAGGTGGTAAAGGAGATATTGATCAATATACCTGCACCAGTTTGGATTAATCGACTCGTAAAATGTTTGAAGTTGCAAATTTAGCGAATAAATAAGTTACTCCCTCCTTTCCGATTTATAGGGCTCAATTCAAAAATCTCACCAACCAAGGTAGATGGTGAGTGGTGAAATATTTTTTGTAATTTGCAAAAATACGCAATTAATGCTCTTGTTTCCCTTAAAAAATTATGTTTACCAATGTATTAATTGCAATGCATGCATGCATAAAGTACATGCATTGGTCAATTTTCTCTTAATACTTGCATTCAATTATTTAATGCACCTTGAAATCTGAACTTGTGATGGGGAACAACCAAATTGAGCCTTATAAAATGAAAAAACTAAAATTTTGAGATAAGCCCTATAAACCGGAAAGGAGGAAGTACTGCGCATGCATGTGCACGTGTGCATGGAGAAATGGGTGAAACTCCAACCGCTTTCCCCGCCATTTTCCTCTCCTCTCCTTTGCTTTCCACAGCCCCGCGAGGAGGAGGGACACCAACCACGAGCTAGCACCACCAGATCCCAACGTACCAAAACGAACTACGATCACGCCGGAGCAAGGAATTGATCACCCCGGCATGGATCGGCGACACGGTCAAGGCCACCGTCCCGCTCAACGCCGACGTCTACGTCGGCGACAAGCCGTCCGAGGGCAAGTTCCGGCCCGACATCGACGGCGTCATGACAGACATGGTCAAGTTCATGCACGACCACGGCGCGCCCTTCGTCGTCAACATCTACCCCTTCCTCAGCCTCTACCAGAGCGAAAACTTCCCCTTCGAGTTCGCCTTCTTCGACGGCGGCCGCAGCATCCAGGACAACGGCGGCGTCAGCTACTCCAACGTGTTCGACGCCAACTACGACACCCTCGTCAGCGCGCTCAAGAAGGCCGGCGTGCCCGGCCTCAAGGTCATCATCGGCGAGGTCGGCTGGCCCACCGACGGCAACAAGAACGCTAACCCCAAGCTCGCGCGCCGCTTCTACAACGGCCTCCTCAAGAAGCTGGCCAAGAACGAGGGCACCCACCTCCGGCAGGGCAAGATGGACGTATACCTCTTCGGCCTCTTCGACGAGGACATGAAGAGCATCGCGCCGGGCAACTTCGAGCGCCACTGGGGCATCCTCACCTACGACGGCAAGCCCAAGTTCGCCATGGACCTGTCGGGAAAGGGCAACGACAAGCAGCTCACGGCCGTGTCCGGCGTGGAGTACCTGCCCAAGCAGTGGTGCGTGTTCGACGACGAGGCCGCCAAGGAGGAGGGCAAGGACAAGCTGCCGGGGAACATCCAGTACGCGTGCGCCAGCGGCGACTGCACGGCGCTCGGGTACGGCTGCTCCTGCAACGGCCTCGACGAGAAGAGCAACATCTCCTACGCCTTCAACATGTACTTCCAGATGCAGGACCAGGACGTGCGCGCCTGCGACTTCGACGGCCTCGCCACCATCTCTGACAAGAACGCCTCCACCAAGGAATGCCTCTTCCCCGTCCAGATCATCAGCGCCGCCACCGTCCCGGCACGCCGATGGCCCGCATCGTCGCTGCTGCTGGCCATGTTGGTCGCGCATGCTCTCGTGTCATGACGACGGGTTTTATCATGTAGACATCAGGGGAGGAAATCGGATGATTCATTTGTTCGGCAGGCACGTCACGTCTAGCACCCATGCGTCGAAAATCTTGAAATAAATCGAGAAAAATACAAGCGCCGATGCCCGGAAAATCATGAACTAAATCGAGGAAAATGCTTGCTCTGAACTGGAGGGTGCAATGCATAAATTGTGTAAACAATCCGAATATGAAAAGCTCGAGTAAATTTTGTAGCTTGTAGCCCCAAAGAAGATGGCCAACCTGAAGACAGTGAACGAAGACATCGCCATTCCCACCCGTGCTTCAAGATCAATGGTGAAGTTCACCCACCTGCAAGTCGCGGTCAAAATTGCATCAGAAACTGGTAACTTTACCATGTTAGAAGAAGAATTTAAGAATGTAAGGCAGGAACATCTGTCCGCAAACAGAATAGCCATCGTTTGAGATCTAGATACGGTGCAAGAACTTTTGTTAGAGAACATTACAAGTACCATATGTGACGCATATCTTTTCGAGTAAAAGCTGTTCTGGTTTATTAGTTTTGACAAATGTGTGATTCATAACGAAGCAACAGTGCTGGCTGCCAGTGCAGGATCATAACTCACCCCGGCAAGTCTTCCACCATGCAAACACATGTCCTCGTACTGCGTGATACAGGTGCTGGAATCACTAAAAAGCGGACAATCATGCAAAAACATCAGTCACAGTGAGTAAAAATACAGTATGATCATGAACTACTAATGAATTGATAGCTCCATATGACTGAACAGCAATCATATGATGTGTTGCTGAGTAGGCATAAACAACCTATCTATAGTATAAGGATGCTCTACACCAGTCTAACCACTATTACATAGAGTCTCACAGTCCATGTATTCAGTGTGATACCTTTTTTTTTGAGCTTCAGTGTGATACCTTGGACTAATGAACTGCTAGCTCTTGGCACTTAATTACAGTCTAGTGACAAAACCGTGTGCAGCAAAAGAAAGGGAAAACATCCATTCAGTGGATCGAATTTCGTGATGAGCATAGCATGCACTCTGGATCACCATACTGTGTGTGATTGGCTAGCAGGATCGCTTGCGAAACAAAGAGATTCACACGCAGAAGTATTTGTCCCCAATTCTGGCAACCGGTGACATACAACATATCCATGAATTCGCTCGTAATTCTGGTAACCAGAGACCTATACTTGATTCCACCAAGTATTTACATCCACGCAGCCTGAATTATATTTCTTTTCACAAAAAATCTAGCAACCACTCGGAAAAAAAATCCAGCAGAACAGAAAGTGCAAATCTCATCAGCAGCAGCAGCGCGACAAAAAGAAACATCTTTCATCCTTTGGTTCAAGCAACTTCCACAAGGGTGTATCTCTGTGTTTTGGGGGGAGAGACATAAGAAGATATGCAAAGGGTGTGGTTTTGGTTAGTATACACATGCATCTGGAAGCCGATCCTAGCCACAAGGCAGAATTTATAGTTCTGGAATCAACCTAGCGCGATCCTGGAACAACAAACAGTAGACAGGGTCCCTGAAACATCATCTTGGCAGCTCAGGCTTGCCGCCGAGTTGAGGAAATGAGCATAAAGCACACCAGCAGGACCACGGTGACAGACACTATAACAACATGCTCCG
This sequence comes from Aegilops tauschii subsp. strangulata, assembly GCF_002575655.3. Taxonomy (NCBI): domain Eukaryota; kingdom Viridiplantae; phylum Streptophyta; class Magnoliopsida; order Poales; family Poaceae; genus Aegilops; species Aegilops tauschii. The sequence goes on from NC_053040.3 coordinate 486,372,316, forward strand.
ACTGCATCCAAGCAAGACATACATACAACTGTTTACATATAAGGTCATATATATGAACAGGACACGGGGAGGCGCATCCTGGGGTGGTATGGTAGACAAAAACGCAGCAACTTCCTTCCTGGTGCGATCCAGGGACACAGAGCCAGCTCAAAATGGAAGCCTGAATAGAAAACAGAGGAAACAATGAGAACATCAGAGTCCAGGTTGGAAGAAGCAGTAGACAGATGCAGGGGAAACTTTATGAGAGATTGTTCACTGATTGGATGGTCACTGGACCAGCAAGCCACTTGATCTAGTCATGGGAATGTTGGAAGAATAGTTTGCTATTCACATTAAACTCAACACAAGGTTTAACTTTGTTGATTCATAGCGTAGCGGATCAATTGACCATTTACTCGATCTACAGGCAACAAAATAGCAACTCGCTAAAACTGCCCCAAACCAATCCTATTACGAAGACGAAATGGATAGACACTTGCAAAGTCTTCCTGCCTTCGGTGCTGCCTGCCTTTAGTTCGCATCTACTAGTTTGACCAATCAAACATTTGATCCTTACTTCATACTTTCTATTATTATGACATTGTGGTGCCAGTGCCACGGATTGAAATGCATGCTGTCATGGCGGGTGTAGAAATGGTGCAACAAGATCTAGTACAGAATGCTGCTTCAAACTAGGTCGGTTGGTACTATATACATCCGAGCACACTATGTACACACATATGCCGACTATCAAAGATATAATCGTGAAGACTGGTCTGGTTACTTACAGTCGAAAGCAGAAGAAAGTTCTATTGGATGTCAATTTGCTCGGAAGGCACTCCATGGGCAGAGAGTATCTTTAGGATACGGTCAACTATAACATCTTCCTTTGTCGAGCTGCGTATGATTTTGACTACCTTGAGATGCTTCAATAGTGGTGATTGTTCCTTTGGGTCATAGATTCCATATGTTTCCATCACATGCCATTTCTGTAGCAAACAGAAATATTTTCCTGAAGTCAGCAGGAGGTACATGGCGACTTCAAAGAGAAAACCTATCAAACTTTGAGAATATATACCTCGTGAGTTTGAAAATCAAGCAGAAGTGTCAGCGTCTCTAGAATTGGTGAGTGCTGGAGGAAGTAAACCAATCCAGTGAAATAATCAGCCACACACCATTTGTTCAGCAACAAGCATTTGAGCTTGCTAAACATGGGGCACCATTTCAAATCCATTCTGAAAATACATAACTGGACAGAATGAAGGGGGTTAAAAACAAAACAAGTACACGATGCTTTTTGAGATACAGAAGTACATGCTTTGGAAACTTTCTGGTGGTTCTTATTTTTCATAGAAATTAAGTTAATTAAGTGTTACCAGATAATGAGATCTATATCCGAAGTTGTACTTTGCCACTTTCTGGTCTACTCAGAAACATTACTCACAAATTAATCTCAATCCTACATACGATAACAGTATACATATGACTAAAGTATCAAGTAGAGGTATGCATATTGCAGACGAGTACATAGAAACATCAAGATTCAAACATGTGAAACGGTGAAAACAACCATGCACATAATGAGCTTGTTCAATATGCTTGTACTGACAGATATCTGGATACAAACATAAAAGACTAGCTCATTTAAAAAAGACAAAGGAATTAGCAAAAATGGGAGCATACCTGATCATCACTTGTTAACTCCAGATTTGTAGCAGCAGACAAGCCTTCCAAAACCACAGGAAATCTTGCCTGCCTATCACACCCTTCACATGGTACATCAAAACAGTAATGATACTGCTGATCAAAGGATTCAACAGATGCTGTCACCAGCGATGGCATGCTATCAAGCAACGGAGTCAGACCCTGGCATGGAGCTAGTTTCAAGCTGATGAGATTTGGGGCAGAAATACGACGGCGGATTTTATCGTCAAAACACCCCCCTTTGACGGTAAGATGTCGTACTGACTGGCACAAGATGCTCGCAAGGATGTTACAACCTTTCATCTCCAACACATCTAGCACCCGACAGCCCGTGAAATTCACAGAGCCTTTAAACTGCATGAAACAAAGCTCTACCCTCTTCAGGTGCGAGGAGACGAGAACCAGGTTGGTCGTCAACGAACCAGCAACGACCCGCAGCGCCCGAACGTCATGCGAGAAGGCGTACCGGAGCCACGGCTTGATGCGTGTGAACGCCTCCTCGCAGTGAAAGGTGTCGTAATCAGAACAGATGTCACATAGGTTCAGAGGTGTCGGGTGGCGGCGGCGCAGCAGCTCGTCGACGAACTTGCTCCTGGGGCCGCCGTCGCCTCGCGGGTCGTCCTCGAGGCGCAGGGCGGGCACGGACCTCCAGAGCGGGCGCCAGCGCCGGGCGAGCACGCACGTCCGCACGGAGTCGCGCGAGGGCAGGAACGACATCAGGTACGCCAGCAGGTCGTCCGGGAGGTCCCCGATGCGGTGCTCGCCCACGGCCGCCGTGCTTCCCACCTCGCTCAGCCTCCTGGACATTTCGTCGAACAGGTTGCCTGCGCAGAAGCTGCAGAGTTCAGCTGACGTCCAGGGAAGGGAGCGGCTGCAGACGGCACACCGGAGAAGATGTGCTGCAAGAATATCTGTCGCCGGATGGGCTCACCTCGCGCCGCCGCAAGAAGCCCTGCGTGACGGAGTCAACTAGGCGAGGGAGGGAGAGCGGAAGTGGGAGCGCGATTTCGGGGGATTCTTGGGGTAGGGGGAGTTGGGGGGCGGCGCGCGGCGAGTTCCGGAGGGGACTTGGGGGCGATCCGCGGCGAGCTCCGGTGTCACGGCGGTGAGGCAGCCCGGCCGGCCCGACGGTGAGGCGAGCTCGTTGGGCAGAGGGATTCGGCGCTGCAGGCGCACAAATGTTTTTTTTAGGACGCAGGCGTGCACAAGGGTCTCGCTTTTTTTTTCCCCTTTTTTGTTTTTTAGAAGATCACACATGGGCCTACCGGCATCAAGCAAAAGAGAAAACTTAGCCAAACTATCAGCTCATAGTTTCTGCGTCTTGGTTCGCAAATAAACCGTCAATTTTCAAAATTATTCTCTGTGAGGTTCACCTCTTTGGTCACCGCCGCATTAGCTCCTCCTAACATTGGCCTCTACATCTTTGATGATGACCGCGAAAATAAGAATAGGCGTTGCCAAAACATCAGTTGCTAAAGACTGGGCTTCTCTGCATGCCAAAGCTTCAAAGATCAGCCACATCGGTGACGCCATTAAGAGTAATAGATGAGATCCCATGTATGTGTCGTTTTGATCCTGACACACATCATCAACAGCTCCTCGTCCGCCCTGAATATTGACTACACCATCTGCATTAATTATTACGAAGTCGAGCGGCGAAGGGGGCCAAGGTAATCGCCCTGTCGCACGGGCACTTGCAGCAGAATTCGGTTTTCGTTTCGAGAGTTGGCCAAGGTTGCTGATGCAACTCCGGATAAACATATAGTAAGACATGGGCGGCTGGAAATGTACAAAAATCATTTTCATATACATGTTGACCTTTTTTAATACACGTTGAACATATTTTTTTAAACACACGATGAATGTTTATAGGAGGACATGTTGAACATTTTTTGCCAAATGCACATTGATTTTTTTCCTAATACAGAGTGAACATTTTTAAACACAAGTTGAACTTTTTTCCAGAAACTCGAACATTTTTTTACAAATGAGCGAACAATTTCCTAAGGGATTATGAGCATTTTTTTAAATGGCACAAGCATTTTAGACATGTTATAAAAAATTCAAAAATTTGTGCCAACAATTTTATATTTAATGAATATTTTTTAAAATTTCATGAACATATTTTAAATGTGTGAACATTGTTTTAGTGTTATAAACATTTTTTCTTGGTACGAACAGTGTTTACAAATTATGCGAACATTTCTTACATTTTCATGAACATGTGTTTAAACATGTGGACATTTATAAATGATGCGAACATTTTTTGAATGGTACGAACAATTGCGCGAACAAATTTTTACATCTCATAAAAAAAAGTGTGCTCAGAAAATTTATGTAATGTAGTTTTTTGAAATATATATTTACAATATTTCAAAATAGAAACAAAAGTAAAGAACGGGGAAATAATTAAACGAACTAACAATAGACCCTCCTTGAGGCGAGGCGGGTGTTTGTATCGCAATAAGCCAGACACAGAAACGACCCTGCAGAGGGCGCCTTTGTTGGTCTCTCTTGCTTTGATCGATCGGTTGGTCGGACCGAGACCGACTAGCACGTGCCAAAACGATTAAGGCACGGTGGCAAAACCAGAAGAGATGTGGATTACTCCCAAAGCATGAACCCTACAGTTTGTAAAGTTTGACTTAGGGTAAAGCTAATATACAGAGTAAATAAAAACGGAAGAGGTATACTTGATTTGGTGTCGATAGTTCCTGCTTCTCTTGTCATATCTATATCTCCATCATCTTCTGTGACAGTGTGATAGTTGAAGCTATGCATACAAACCCAGTGTTTCACACCACGACAGAAGATATGCACAATCCACAGGCAAGCAACTTCGTCTAAGTATCAGTTTCTGTTTTCACGGGGCACGCGTACATGATATTGTCATCAGAGAGCAATTTCGCAGTGGTATCTTTCGCCGTTTTTGCTATCCCGGTGTCAAGCAAGAACACCCAAAAAAGAACAGGAAAAGGGCGACGACACTTCATTCAGACATCATGTCCACTACCACACCGAACCGTCGACTCTGACAGGTCCATCAAAGTATGTATGCGAAGCTGGGCTCAGGACTCCTGCTGCACTTGAGGCGTCTGGAGGAACAGAAACTGCATAAAGAAGGTACACATGTTAACATTTACGCAAAAAAGTGACCGGTGTGCATAAATAGTTATTCGTGTTGATGATCTGGGCCAGGTGTGTGTTACCTCGAACGACTTCCCTGATCTCTCGTACTCGAGCATGCTGAGGGCCACTTCACAGCTTTGGGAGACGATGGGTTCGGGGTCCTTGGAAAATTCCTCCAGAAGCGCAATGCTTTCTTGATCTAACAGCAACAACATCAGCAGAATACATATGTGGATCGACTGGAGAAGTACCAGAGGTCTGGCAAAGTCATGTGGTGTCAGTTACCTGCAATTGAACCAAGGGCCTCAGCAGCTTCATGCCTGACCATCGGGTGCTCATTGACGTTCTTCAGCACACCAGAAAGTGCATCTGAAGCAGCCTTATTTTGCAGCTGACCTAATACATAAGCGACCTGCAGAATAGTAGAAGAAAACATATTATGCTGCAGAAAACAGTAGGCACTAAAACAGCAAGAATAACATAAAATGGTTATGTTACAGAGAATAACTTATTAGTAATCCTAGTTATCAGAAATGCAAGAAGATGCAGGCCAAATATTTTTGGTTTTTCTTTAGCATGCCAATTGGCTTTATTAATTTAAATGAAGATACCATCTTTCATAATTTATGCTTGTGGTAAAACAGTAAACAAAATTGGCTAAACTTCAAGCAAACCTCGTGGCGCAGAAGAGCACTTTTCACACCAAGAGCCTCAATAACAGCAGAAACAGCATAGTCTCCACCGTCATTCCTAAGCGCGAAAAGAGCTGCATAACGTTCATACATCTTTTCTTGCTCGTTGAGGAGAAGCTCCCTGGAAAGTATCCACCATGCTAGTAATATCAAGATGATGCATACTAGAGACAACGAACACATATAGACTTGTCTTCAAAGGCATACCTTAGTTGCTCTACCGAAAGTCCCTGCTTGGCAGGCAGTGCTGGATCAACTGATAGATAAGGCGAAATTGTTGTGCTTTCAGCACCACTGGCATTCTTCTGCCCTTCTATCCGTCTAAGAGCCAACTCGCATGTTTCTTGCACCTCCACGGCAGGATCAGCTGCTAAACTCTCTTTCAACAGGGAAATGCTCTTTTCCAAGCCAATAGCTCCAAGGGCTTCAGCAGCCTGATCAATAAACATATTGCGCTTCTCGAATGGATATTAAAGTACTAGAAAGAGTAGATAACATTAGCTTCTGTGATGGTAAACTACCTCGTGGCGGACAATTGGATGCAGGGAAAGATCCTTGAGAACTCCCTCTAATGCAGGGATAGCCTCAGCGTCCTGCATTTGTCCAAGCGCAAATGCAGCCTCATGGGCAAGCAAGTTAGAGGGATCCCTTGCAGCTGAGCATTCAAGAAAATGCATCAGATTTTTTAAATCATTTCTTCCGGGCACATAATTTTCAGTAATAGATTAAACAAAAACCAGTAGAATTTTAGAGGTAGGAGCTTCATCAGTAAGATCTGGTACTAAGAGCAGATCTGAAGTAAAACACCATATAATTTCAAAACTAAGCAAAGTGAACAAGAAAATCCTAATGGAATATCATCTCTAGAGAAGCCCAGAAAAAAAAAGTGTTCGACACCAGAACTTTGAGCAATTCATCATGTATACATGTCGACAGATGAATAATCTGGAGATAGAGAAACATACACAGACAAGGGGACAGGTAACGATCCTAGGATCACTAGTTCATACAAGGTGCTAGCATTCCAGGTTTCTTAGAGATATCCATCCACACGAATCACCGGCACAAGCAGATAATAAACACACAGAACCACACCCGATTCCAGGCCTACTGAGCAGGGCCAACCGAAACCAGCACCATTTAACAGTGTGAGAGGACTTTCATAAACTAACTGCATAGACCTCAAGCTAAACTAAATGGATGAAAGGCGCCAAAACCACCCAACTAGACAAATGAAGCATCAGATTTCATGGAAGACAACAATCCAAGCTCAACCTGCATTATCAGCAAAGATTCAACTAATACAGGCTCTTGAGATCCATGCTCAGTCAGGGGCGAAGAAGCTATTAACAGATCAAATTTCACTATAGCTGCCAACACAGATTAAAACTCAATATGGAGCTAGCTACCAACCAAACAGTTGAGGTCATTCAATTGGGCAAAGAACAAGGCAACCATGCTGAGCAAGCTTTCAAGTTATCAGTACTACTAGCAGGAAAACCAGTGAAGCGCACAAGTATCGCTGCGATCTGCGCTCAATCAGGTCCTGCAGCTGGTTGCTGAAACTAAGCATCGAAGCTACTGTAGTAAAGCTTGTGCTCCCCTGCAGCTGAACCTAAGAAAACTGCACTACCCGCGGCATCAAATTAAAGCTACCATGATGGACGGGGACGGCACCTTGGAGGAGGGCGCGGCGGGGGCCGTCGCCGCGGAGGTTGCGGAGGGAGAAGAGCGCGCGGAAGCGCTCCGCGATGGGCTGCGCCGCGTCCAGCAGCCGCTCGCACAGGAACCGCTCCGTCTCCGCCGACGACTCGAACGCCATCTCCGGCCGGCGACCCCTCCGCGCAGTCGTACGGCAGCTCGGCGCTCACGCTGCTGCTCACTCCCCGGCGGTGGCGGCGGCGGCGGTAAGAGAAGAGGAACTGGAAAGAAAGAAGAAGAATGTGCGCGTTAGCTCTACGCAGCCCCGCGCGATCCTGGCCGTCCGATCGGGGCGGGACACGTCACCGCCCCCATCCAGAGGCCGCCACCTACGCCGAGCAGCCCGCCGTCGCTGCCAGCGGGCCCCGCCTCGCCCGGGCCCGCGTGGCAGTTACGAGCTACCACTATACCGCCTCCCTCTTCCTCCTCTCCCCCGTGCCATTCCCCCACCTCCTCCTCCCCCGACGCCGAAGCCAGCCGCCGATCCCGCTCGAAATTGAGAGGCAGAGCCGCCGGAGATCCGCGGGTAGCCCGAATCCACCCACCTCCGTGTGTTTTTTTTTCCCGGATTGTCCCCTTGTTTCTGGCGCCACGGCGCGATTGCTCGGTCTCTGATCGCTGGCGGTGCTGGGTTTTTTCTGCAGGAGCCGTGGAGGGAGCCGAGCCGCGACGTCGGGCGCCATGAACGCGAGGGGGTAAGCTCCGGCGCACCGCTTGGTCATTCCATTGCGCCCTTTCGAATTTTGGGTAGGGAGGGTTAGGGTTCACGAGGGCGGGCGAGATTTGTTCTTCCTGGGGGCGGGTCTCGCCTCATGCGCGCCCAATGGGATGCCGTGGTGCATAGAATTGCCGTGCGGTCCGTGGAGTTGGTAGGGTGATGCGTGCTGTCCGTTTGTGAGTCTAGAGGATCGAGGTGGTCTGTTTGTTGCTCAGGTCGTCTTTGTTGTTGGTCCTTGTGTCATGGTCTGACGGTTTCGAAATCCAGTGGATTGGTTAGGTTGCTGGACGGCGGCGTGCCCTGCCGAACCTGATGGGGTCATGGCGATGCTCTTGCCGGCTGACTAGTTAGTACCTTGGTATTCTAGTTATGCCTGCATTTGCTTGACCCTATGAGGTGTCGGCAGCCGACAGCTTATGTTGAATAATCGGAACAGAGATCTATGTGCTTTTGCTGGCCGGCTTAGGTTCATGTCTCTTTGAACTTGGAGATTGACATGCTGAAAGTAGTCCTGCAAGTGAGGCTTCCTTTGGATGCTGTTAAACCATTTCTTGTGAGAGGATGGTTGGATCTTGCACAGGAGGACAGTTCCGCCAAATTTGCAATGAATGCCCCACTCCTGGCATTGCCAACATATCGCTGTTTATTTGTCTACTCTAATTGAAGGGAGATGCATTTAGACTTAGCAGGCATGGTGACGTACTGACATGGCATTGGTCTTACACCCCCGTCAGATCAGTGAACTAAGAACCTGGACTCTTGGCAGCTACTGTTCTAACATTATAGGCTATTGCAAAATGAAATATCTGTGGAAATGCATTGTGTATTCCTGCATTTCATTCTTATTACAGACTGTTATGAATATAACATCCTGTTAGCCACTATTCTTAAAAAAGAAGGAAATTCAAATGCTATCTCGTTGTAGGAAACGAATACAAGGAATGGTAGACTCTCATTCAAATCCCTTTTCCGTGACAGTATTATTCAATCTTGCACAGGCAGTTCCTATTATTCAGTCCCACCAGATTTACTATAATGCCCCACTCCTGGCATTGCCATCATCTCACTGTTTATTTGTCCACTCTAGTTGTGACATACTGACATGGCATTGATCTTACCTTCCCATCAGATCAATGAACTAAGAACCTGGACTCTCCGGAGCTGCTGTTGTAGCATTATATGCTATAGCAGAATGAATTCCATTATTGTGTATTCTTGCATTTCATACTTATTACAAACTGTTATGATAGGGCATGAAGATAACATGCTGTTAGCCACTCTTATTAAAAAGGATATTCAAATGCTATATAAGGAAAGCAAAAGGCATTATAGACTCTCAGTCTGAATGTCTGATAGCATGAATCCGTTACTCTGATTTTATTTTTTCTACATGGGTTAGAGGCATCCCAATGTTGATCCAACATGGGTCTTAATGTGCCCTGAATCTTGAATGGAATGAAGGAGCAAAATACTGAATGAAACATAGGAATGATGGGAGAGAAATTAGGGTGGGCAGATATTCTGTTTAGCTGCAAAGACTGAACTTGGTGCTAAACATTGCGGCGTCAAGTAAACACAGCAGCCTACCTGTTGTGGCGCTATATATACTTATATAGCAAATGCCCTAACAAGAAATCTGCTAACACAAACAACTTCTTTCAATTCCAAGTGTTCATAGCACATCTCATGTCTTGCACTCTGTCGCCGGGTGTGAGTTGTACTGTAACATCTATACCCTGCGACAGCTTTATGAGTAGATATCCTTATAAATAGGAGCGAGGGAACATTGTGTTAATACATATTTGTGGACCTGACCATCATCAAAAGAAGCTTGGTTGGTGATGGGTGTTCTGTCCTCACAGGGCAGCGGATTGATTTAAGTAACATACAGTTATGCCAACTTTCTTTATCTGATCAAATACTCTCCCCCTCAATACATTTGTTTTAGGAAATGATGTGTTCAGAATTTATTGACTTGTAAATTTACAAAAAATATAAACACTAGTCCTTTTCATATGGCAAGTAATTTAGTTTGCATATGCATTTATGTGTTCTTCTGGACATTATGTTTTTCTATGCTCTTGTCAAACTTTGTATGAATTCTTATACAACTGTACTCTGCACTTTTGATAGCTACCGAAGCACCAGAACTGCTCTCTTTGATGGCATTGAAGAAGGTGGAATCCGAGCATCAGCTTATTCTTCACATGAGATAGATGAACATGAGAATGAGCGAGCTATGGATGGATTGCAAGATCGAGTCAGCATTCTCAAGAGGGTGAGTGCCACATAATGATTAAATATCTGAATGCTCTATCTTCGTTTTAAAGAGTTAGTGTATTCACATATTGATTGTGCTTGTTTATCTTCTAACTGTATCGCTTAGCTAAGATTGTAAGAAGATATATGTAGTTGTACGCTTTCTAAAAAGGAACATCCTTTCCTCGCAGAACTAAGAGACGAACAACTTTAGGAATTGCAACTTTATAGATAGTACTAATCTATACTGGTATCCATGGTAACCATGTGTGTTCCTGGACCATTTAGTTTGAATAGCCAGTGAGGAATTAAGCATAGATTTTCGGCATTTCCCCCTTTAAGTTGCTAGATGAGAAGGAATCTTAAGTTAACGGATCTTGTGAATTGTAATATACTATTTGGTTGAACTGATGCAATTTGACCAGCCTCCTCATATAATACGCATTGGATCAACTCCTTTTGAGTGTGGGGATACATTTGGCTCTACGCTTTGTAACCTAGTTAATATAAATGAGCTGTTGACGGAATCTTTTGTTGTTCGATGAGCTACTGGGAGTAGCCTGCAAAGTAAAAAGTGTGAGGAACATTTGGACCCAGAACATGCGATGATTCTCGTCTAACTGTTGGCGCCTCTTCTGAATTTTGCTTGCGAAACTCGCTGTGAGCAGTTAGGCATGGCCAGCTTTAAGTAGTAGAGTTGTTGAAGGTTCAGTTCTCAAATGACAAATGAAATGAGTAGCAGTCGCTTCTGCTGAAATGTTCCAGCTTGAAGATTACTGAAGCTGTGTGCCATTCTGTAGATATCAGGTGATATAAATGAAGAGGTGGAGGCTCATAACCGAATGCTGGACAGAATGGTATGTTGTATCTACTCTGTTAACCTTTTCCTCCTTCAAAGATCTGAATCTACTAGTGCTGCTATCTTACCATCGCGTGCCTCGTTCAGGGGAATGACATGGATTCATCAAGGGGGTTTCTCTCTGGAACAGTGGACAAATTCAAGACAGTAAGCGGCAACTCCCTGTGCATCTTCTCCTTGTATTCTCCTGAAACTGATTCATGTCTTCATGAACACAGGTGTTTGAGACCAAGTCGAGCAGGAGGATGGGGACACTCGTGGCGTCATTCGTCGCGCTCTTCATGCTAGTGTACTACCTGACCAGGTAGAGGGATCCTTGGGTTGGACCCTGTCCTACCTCAGGCTACCTGTGGACTGGGGGTGCCCAAGAATATGCTGAAAATGGTTGCGCCGGTCGATCTACATGTCATATGTACTTAATCTGTCAAAAGTATGTCGATCAGAGTGTCGCTAATGTGCACCGTGTGTGGATTACAACCCTTTCCTTCTTCTTTTTTTGCTCTGGTGATGTGTAATTAATTACAGAATATGGAGTCAACTATTTGCCTGTTTGCACTGTCATGCTACATGTATGATAACTAGTATACTTGGAATGCTTGCTACTACAAGGTGTCTCCAGTTCAGGCCTCCTTTGGTTTGTAGGAATTTTGTAGGATTTCCTACTCCTATGTAGGATTGTTTCCTATCCTTCACATTTCAAAGGAAAAAAAAAGTTAGCTCAGACCTAATGAAAAATTCCTATCATATGAACCAAGTGACATGTTTTCCTGTAGGAACTGAGATACATGTCAATCTCATTTTCTATGACTTTCCTTTTCCTATGATTTTCCTATCCTATGAACTGGTTTGAAGGAATGTCACGGGCTTTCTATAGACATTTCTCTTTTAGAGCCCTTTGGTTTATATGAATGGATTCCTATCCATATCTTGGATTGGTTTCTATCCTCCACATTTGAAAGGAAAATAAACATTAGCCCAGATTCAATGGGAAAAAAAATCCTATCCGGTGAACCAAATTTTTTTCTATTCCTATTCATAGGATTTGAGATGCTTGTCATTTCATTTCTTACAAGCTTCCTATTTCTATGATATTTCTATCATAACCATAAGAAGGCCTCAGTGTTTTTTCTGGAGTTTTGGTTAGAACTACACTGGGGTTTACTGATGTGTGTTTTTTTTTAAAGAAAGGACGGAAGTTTACTTGAAGCTTATATGGGTAGCTGCGAGGACGACACGCGTCCTGCCCGCGGCTGAAGGCACAAACCCAATACTGAAACAATAATGCAGCTGCTGCATTGTGTAAGCATAGTTTTTAGGTCAAGACTTGGGGTCAGCGGGTGGTTTAATCACACAATTAACAACTGAAGCAATTGTCGTTAGGCGCAATTATTGAGGGGGAGATGCCCTAATCGTGTGGGAACAAGCACTGGACACCTGTCATTAGCATAGATAATTGCAACAACCAATCTTAATCACATGTAGCAGCTTGTCCCTGATACATGACCTTTAGTACTACTATTTCTTCGCCAGCAGCACCAGATACATGCATGTGAACAACCCTTAATCTACTACTAGTACTGCACTGCCTGTGGATGCAGCTAATTAGTGCCTGATTTGCATTTGTTTGTTTGGGATGTGTTAGATATGTCATGCACACCACCCCATCAAAGTTTGACAAAGCTTAGGTTATCCATCCCTGGGGGATGTGCCACCATTCTGATTGATTAGTGAGCAGTGCTTTACAGAAAGAAAAAAAAGGATTAGGGGTTGGCTTACTTAATTAACTGCTTGCATTTGGCTTTTGCCCTGTCGTTTTCCTTTTCAGATTGGAGTGGAGTGGAGGCATATGAGCATGGCAGGATCTTTACTGTACTTTGCATATCTTGTATATATATAGTGTATTTGATGCATCTCATGCATGGACCACATGAGTTAGGCGTGCATCTCTATGATTTTCTTCTCCCCAAATCAACTGCAGGTTGGTTGGACATGCTAGGCCGTGTAATTAATCAAATTTGATTTCCATGGAGTAGCGATGTTATTGTCAATTTCCGCAACAAGTATATCTATCTATTGAACAAGTTTTCTACTCCCTCCATCTCAAATTACTTGTCTTAGATTTGTCTAGATACAAATGTATCTAGACACGTTACATTCGTATCTAAACAAATCTAAGACAAGTATTTTGGGATGACGGTAATATTTTTTTAATTAGATGAAACATAAAGATTTGCTTATGCTGTGAAAGTATTGCTGGAATGACTTAGGCTTGCTTTGAGAATTCCTAGAGCATGTTGTTTACACCGGGTACATCTTATCTAACCAAGATCACAATGATTAATTTCATGAAATATGTTATGATTAACGGGAATCTTCTGTCATGAAGTTCACCGATTAGTTAAAGCATGTATATATTTCAGCATCACAGGACATCATCATCTGTTTGTTTGCATACAGAGAGATCTAACATAAAAAGCATACACGGTTTTTTATACGTTGCCATGATTAGTTAAAGCATGCCTACCTGTAGGTAGCTTCAAAAATCCCATTACTCCGCCAGCCTGAAGTACACATTGTATATCTTGCCTACCTGAGTACTGAAACTTTGAATATGCACTTAATTAGCTCTAGGCCTCAACAACATATTTGGCAATAAATTCCATGGCATTTTCTGTTGCCATTGGAGCAACCATGTATATACAGATATACTAAACTCATGTTGGAATAAGTGACCAGTAGTTGAAGTCCTTGACTGCTCTATGCATATATGTGGAACATGTTTAATTAAGAGTTCCAAGTACTAGTTGAAGATGTTCTTCATGAACATGTCATCTGATTGATTGATTACTTTGTCTCCAACTAACTGGAAACATCATACGGAGAAAAACTTGTACGCATTATTGTAGAATGATTCCTTTTTGTGGTTCATACATTAATGCATAATGATATTCTTGTCATTAGTTGACAACGACAAGAAAGGGTATCAACAATTGCAACTAATCTACTATGTGAAGCTTCTCTTAACGACACGAGAAGTCAATAAACTGACGCCTAAATAAATATGTCCACGATTGGCAAAGTGCACACAGATATCCCGCTATAAAATCCAAACTATAACCTAAGACTTGCACCTAGTTAATTAACATATTAGAAGCAACTTGTCACTGGATTATCGGAACAAATGTGCAATGCACTGGAACTTTTTCAGAGGTCAAATTTATTTTCTTCGGAAACAAAATTTAGGTTGAAGATCATGCGGTTTCATCTTAACACTGCAAACGACAATTGGCAATTTAATCAATTCATGTGAAGAAATATATCACTTAATATGACCCAGGGAAGAAATATATCAATTAAATCAGTTTGGCTAAAAGTGAGGCTGGTTTTGTTTAGTTGGGATGTCGGGAGCTTTGTGAAAAGGACATGCACCGTACATGCACCCCCACCAGCCACCCCAACGCACACAAAAACCCTAATACCCAACTAGACACATATTTCCATCTAGCACAGTCCTAATTACCATCCACAATACTAACAAAAAAAACACTATGCCCACCCCACCCTTATCATGTACCATCCCATTTCAGGACAAAGCAAACCTACAAGTTAAAGTTGTATGGTGGTAGGAAGCCGAAAATGTCATGCCCGATTAAAATTTGTTGGAGACGACGGTAAATTGGTCATTTCACATGAGAGCGCTAGTTGTTGCGGATCGACCTGTTAGATTCTTACTCGTCACAACTTACACATATTAACAATTAGCGGACATGCCCAGTTCTCTCAGCCACGAATAAAGGAGGGAGAAACTTTAGGGATTATTTTGCACGTCTACCGAACGGCGCAGCGCCACCTCAGTAGGGGACCAGTCCAAGTGTGCGATATAGAAAAGTTTATGTGGAGTAAAGAAGCGAATAGGGACCGGTTCGCTTATATGAATAAAAAAAGCCCTACTCCAGAGTAAAATTTTAACGTGTACCGGGCATTTGAATATAGCTCGCGATTTGAATTCACATGGGCAATAGGGGACCAATGGCCAGCCAGATCAAAGCAAAATCCGAAAAACCCCTTAGGAGGAGCATGCATGGGGGGTGGTGTGGGTAAGTTTGGAAGGGTGCACCTTGGATAAAAGGCTCCCTGCTTAATTAATTATTGTTGATTAGTTTATAGTGGCACCCAAAGTCTCTCCCCAGCCTCCATCAACCCTCTTTCTCCTCCTCCTTTCTTATACCCACTTGCATGCCTCCTCTCCTCTACACACTTCAGAGAAAGCCACAGCTCCCCAATGCTTCTCTAGCTAGCCCATTATCTCTCTCTAGCTAGCTAGATCACAGGTGCAACTTGGTCTCCTAGATTCATCATCAAGGTATGCAAATTGAATATGTGCTCATGCTTGTGCATTAGATCTCCTCAAATATTTGTATCCTTACAAAAATCTCTTCTTCTTTTCTGCCCTTTTCTTATTGAGAAGAGGATAGACAAATTCATCTTGTTGTTTTTGTCATGTGTTCTGTGGAAGGAAGCTTACATGATCTGTGTGTTTGTGCTTGCATGTGGTGACCGAAGACTTCATGGCGAACCGGTGGTGGGATGGCCATTTGGGGCTGCCGGGCGTGGCGCCGGAGCAGCCGTCCGGCTCGTCGGGCCCCAAGGTCGAGTCGCTCGCCCTCGTCGTCAAGGACCCTGAGACCAGCCCGACGTCCGGTGGCGGCGAGCACGCGGACGAGAACAAGGAGGCTGTCGGTGGCGGCGAGCCGCGCGATCTGGGCGCGGTGGTGCCGGCCCCGAACCGGCGGCCCCGGGGCCGGCCGCCGGGGTCCAAGAACAAGCCGAAGCCGCCCATCTTCGTGACGCGCGACAGCCCCAACGCGCTGCGCAGCCACGTGATGGAGGTGGCCGGCGGGGCCGACGTGTGCGACGCCATCGCGCAGTTCTCTCGCCGCCGCCAGCGCGGCGTGTGCGTGCTCAGCGGCGCCGGGACCGTGGCCAACGTGGCGCTGCGCCAGCCGTCGGCCCCTGGCGGCGCCGTGGTGGCCCTCCACGGCCGCTTCGAGATCCTCTCGCTCACCGGGACCTTCCTGCCGGGGCCCGCGCCGCCGGGGTCCACGGGGCTCACCGTGTACCTGGCCGGCGGGCAGGGGCAGGTGGTGGGCGGCAGCGTGGTGGGCTCTCTCGTCGCCGCGGGCCCCGTCATGGTGATCGCGTCCACGTTCGCCAACGCCACCTACGAGCGCCTGCCGCTGGAGGACGAGGACGAGGGCTCGGGCCCGCCGATGGCGCACGACCCGCTCATGGCCGGCGGCATCCACGGGCACGGGCACGGGCACGGGATGCCCGACCCGTCGGCGGCGATGCCGATGTTCAACATGCCACCAAACAACGGGCATCTCGGCGGCGGCGGCGACGGGTTCCCATGGGCGCCGCACTCCCGCGCTCCCTACTGATGGCGCGGCAATGGCGAAATGGCGCGTGGTGCATGCTGCATGGTTACTGTTCCATTGGAGTCACTTGGCGCCATTAGCTAGGTTAGTACATATGACGATCCAAGCTATCTAGTGGTGATTAATTAGAGCGAATTCGTACTGCTACTTAGTTTCTTATGTTGTTATGGTCAAATAATTTTCTAATTTGCTGGTGTGTTTATTGTTGTCTACTACTGAATCAACTGAGCTAGAGATATAGCTAGCTCTGGTCAATTCATGCAATGTTTGGTTAATTCATGGAGTTAATGTTTGGTTCCTCATCCATCCGTGATCCGTCCATCGATATATATGCTTAATTTCTCTAAATGGTTAGAGGTGATGAACTTCAAAATTCAGAGCAAACTTTTGTTTGTTCTCTTGTTTGGATTTGTTTACTGCTACTTGTTCTAGTCCCTACTCCCTAGCATGTGATTGTTGCCAAGTTATTCCGAAGGAACACACGCATTCATACATGCATGATAGTAATTAACCAGCATATAGCACAACACTTTTAGTGTAGCTAGTTTGTTGATCAAGTATAGTTAGTAAGTAGCTTGGTGTCAGTTGGTCCCAGATCTCTCACGTTGTTTCGATCCAGTGCAAGCTCTTTTCAATGGTCCCCATGTTTTTTAGTTTGAACTTAATTTGCTTGGATACCGCGACGAATGTGAAGGTGCATCTGCAGCTCGTCTCGTCGGCGATGGCAATGGAGATCCATAGCACAAGTGGCAATGGCATGTGCATGCATGGTTACTGTTCCATTGGATCAGAGAAGATAGCCCGATGTATGGATTTCCGCACGCGGTTAGCTAGGTTAGTACCTATGATTGATGATCAGATGATGATTAATTAGGCTCATGCGTAGTCGTGCCCTGTTGCTATGGTGAAAAAGAAAATTAGTGGAATGTTTGTGTGTTTATTAATCGCTTACTTAGTTAGCTGAGCTAGCCAACTATAGATCGATCATATTGGATAGTAATTGTAGATATAGCTATCTCAGTCGAATCAATTTCATGCACTTTACGTTTGGTTCCTCGTTCGTCGATCCATATATATATATATGCTTAATTTCTCTAAATGGTTAGGGGTGATGAACTGCAAAATTCAGAGCAAACTTTTGTTTGTTCTCTTATTTGGATGTGTTTCTTGTTACTTGTGCTGGTCTCTAGCATATGGTTGTTGCTGAATTATCCAAAACACCGGCATTTATACGGGCATGATGTTACTATATAACACAACACTTTTAGTGCAATTAGTTTGTTGATCAAGTCTAGTTAGATAAGTAGCTTGGTGTCGTCCCAGGTCTCCCACACTATCTCTGGATGCTAGCTCTTTTTATTGGTCCCCCATGTTTCCGAATTTGAACTTAATTTGCTTGGATACTGCAACGAAGGTCAAGGTCAACTAGCCAAGAAAATCTCTAGCAGTTGTGCATCTCACTTCTGCAGCTCGGCCGTGATGTGGCTATGGCATGTGTGTGCGTGTGCGTGGTTACTTTTCCGTTGCATTGGAGGAGATAATCTGATCGTGCCATAAGCTAGGTTAGTACGTATATATGATCCATGATCAAGTGTGAATTAAGTAGGCTCTTGTGTACTCGCGCTACTTTATTATGGCGAAATGATAAGTGAAAATGTTTGTGTATTAGTAATTGTGTGCTTAATTAATTTAGCTGGCTAGATAGAGATCGTTCATATTGCTAGCTCAGATCAGTTCATGCATGCAATGTTTGGTTCCTGAACTACCATGATTGATTTTGAGCTGATTTCTAGGTCGTCAATTTTTTTCTCTACCATGGGGCAAGTGCAGTTCAGACTTAACTGTGTTAAGTCTCTCCTCCCTCGTCCCTTTCTTTCAATCTGTTTCCTACAAACATGTGTTTGTGATTATATATAACTAAAGTTATTGCTTGGGACTCACGTCCATACATGCATGCTAATTAACAAAACAGATGATTTTAGTGAAGAACATTTCTCTGACCCTTCGATAGTAAAGATTAAGTAGCTTGGCTCCGTTGGCCCCAGATCTGAGACTGTCTCGAGTGATCTATTTATTGGTCCCCCATTTTCTCCAAACTTGAACTTTGTTAATTTGGATGTCGTGGATCAAGAAGCGAATTAAGGAAATCCCCACCACAGGTGCATCTACGCAATTTTTTAGATCTAATAGTGTGATTAAGTTAGGAAAGCACTAAGTATTATCAGTTAACTGAACTGTATGTGCACTCTAGCAAAGCAACCATTAGTTCTGAATATCACTAGTGAACCTGCATGCAATATGCATGCCCAGTTAGCTGTACACTGTCCTAGACTAGTTGGCTTATATGTTTTTATTGTAGTAATAGCTAGTGTGATTCCAATGAATTTGATAGCTAAACCTTTTGGCGTTTTTGTTGTAGATATCATTTGCTTATTTTGTGTTCTTTGAATCAATTTTAATTTGTCCATCTTTGCAAGATCTAGCTACCAATTTAGCGATGTTATTATCATGATGTTTATCATCGCGTTGGACTTAGTTAGTCTTCAAAAAAAAATATGCTCAACACTAATATGAGAGATTTCATGTTTTTCAAACAAGATCTTTCAGATCCCGTACTGCAAGGACCGACTAGTTAGGAAGCTATCATATACCCAAATACATTGCAATATTAATTGGGGAGGGGAGATTAGTGTTTTGCACATGGTTGATGCATGTATGGATCAAATAAAACACGATTAACCAATTAAGCTAAATTAGAGTAACAATTGGTGTGTTGTGGTCATTGATGCATGGTGATATGAAAGATGTCTAACATGGATTTGTTTATATATGAGTGCACTACTAGGGAAACCAAAGTAGCAGCGCGGGGTAATGGCCTACCAGTAGCGCGGTGCAGCTAACTTTTAGCAGTAGCGAGGGGTTGAACCCTGCGCTGCTGCTATACATCTGGTAGCAGTAGCAGGGGGTAGGAACCGCACAACTGCTAGTTACCTACAGCGCGGGCCAGGACCTAGCGATGCTACTAATTTTATGTAGCTGCAGCGCGGGCCCCGTGCTGCTGCTACGCTCTTACCCCACACTACTACTAGTTTTTCTCTAAAAAAATTCTTCTGGCTACACATACACGATATTTGGAGCATGGGTGCATTGGAGCACCTTATCTTAAATAGTTTTAAAATAATATTTAAATTTTCAAAGAATTACGAAAAGAATTCTACATGATCATATGCATGTATAGTACACAGATGTAAAGTTTGGTGATGGGATAAGTAAACATGTGAGATATACTAAAATGACAAAGTATGATTTCTAAGTAGTGAATAATACATGCATTGTTCATCTTTTCAAAATCATGATTTTATCATTTTTGTGCAACTCACATGGTTACTTATTTCATCATCAGAATTTGCACATATGTAATATACATCCATATGAACATGTTGCATTTTTTTCAGAATTTTTTAAAACTTCAAAATACCGGTTCGACACTATTCAAATATAGGGCTCACTGGAGCTCGTGCACCAAAATGACTTTTTTGTTTATTTACTAGTATGGCTCTTTCTTGCCAGGGTGCAGCGGTGCAAGCTAGTATCTTTTGACAATGAAACAAGAATATTAAAAATATAGTATGTTTCAGAGATAATTTAAGAACCTAATTATTTCTTATAAAACCATATATCTAAGGGTCTAACTAACTCAAGAGGGTAAACCTACATACACACTAGTAGAAAACAGGGTTTTCGTTCGGGCCTGGCCAGCCCATTAGTCCCGGTTCGGCCACGAACCGGGATCCATGGGGGCATTCGACCCGGTTCGTGAGCCCAGGGGGGCGGCCGGGGCCTCGTGGGCATTGGTCCCGGTTCGTGTTGACCCATTTGTCCCGGTTCTAGGCACGAACCGGGACCAATGGGCATCGCTCCTGGCCCACAACCATTGGTCCCGGTTCTTGGCTTGAACCGGGACAGATGGCTGGGCTTTAGTCCCGGTTTCAGCCACGAACCGGGACAAATGAGCTGCCTATATATACCCCATCGCCACAGCAGAGCACTCAACAGTGCTCTGTTTTTTCTGGCCGGCGAGGGGGAGGGCATTTGGGTGCTCTAGCTCACCTCCTATGCACATGAGGTGTTCGATGAAATGTCTGAGCCACACTAGTTAATCTTTCTCCTCTCGAAACTCGACCTCCGAGCTCCATTTTCCCCGAGCTTTGTCCAGGTTTAGCGGTTTGTCACGTCCTGTCTCCGTCTTCATCGCCATCGATCACCCGCGCCGATCTCGGCGCCGGCACCACCATGGTGAGCCTCTTGTTCTTATCTTCTTTCTGAAAGAAAGAAATTCTTACTTCAGATAGATACTTGTCTAATTTCCTTACTTTTATTATTCCTTGTTATTATATAGTGCGATGGTTTTGGTATCCACCCCCGTCGGCCCTCGTCCTATCTATGATTCGGATGTGGTATATATTATCTTTTTATAACTATTTGGTTCATTTATTGTTTATGACAATTATGCCGACCAACGTGGCATAGATTTTATTTATCTAGGAGGTGGTTGAACCGGAAATTCCAACCGACCCTATTGTCGAGAGGTTAAATTTAGTTGAAGAAGAAAACAATTACTTGAAGGAAAAAATTAAAAAAAAATGAGGAGGAGAAGATGATATTGGAGTTGCATGTTGCGGATGTCGTCGATGATCACAAGATCAAGATGGATGCAATGTGATTGAAGATTAGAAATATTAGAAAATATGCCATTCATACCGAGGCTTGGTATCATTATGCAGTTGGATCAATTGTTACCTTGGTTGCGATTATGATCGCATTTGTTGTTGCATTAAAATGTTTTACATAATTTCAATGTATGGTTCAATTAGATGCTCTGGAGAGCTATATTTTGTTCAGTGAGAACTATGTATTTACTTTGGTTTAATGTGATGATGAACTATGGAGTTCAAATAAGTTCAAAAAAATGAAATCCCTTTGTAACAGACGAGTTTCCGTATGACACCCTGATACTTCGAAAGAGATTGTCCGTTTTGTACACGAAGTGCATCCAGTTTTTGCCGTAACCCTCTCTACTTTCTTGCACATGCTATGTGGGTGAAATGATGATACCATGCCAACTTTCAACCTTTTCAGAGTTCATTTGAAATGCTTTTCAATTTCAGGGTCTTATAGCTCAAAATAATCAGTAAATGCATGAAAAATAACAAATGAAGTCGGAAAGGGTTGAAAATTGATGATGTGGCTTTTAATGGTGCATTTTGAACACAGAAAAACTCTGGAGTTCAAATAAGTTCAAAAAAATGAAATCCCTTTGTAACAGACGAGTTTCCGTATGAAACCCTGATACTTCGAAAGAGATTGTCCGTTTTGTACACGAAGTGCATCCAGTTTTTGCCATAACCCTCTCTACTTTCTTACACATGCTATGTGGGTGAAATGATGATACCATGCCAACTTTCAACCTTTTCAGAGTTCATTTGAAATGCTTTTCAATTTCAGGGTCATATAGCTCAAAATAACCAGTAAATGCATGAAAAATAACAAATGAAGTCAGAAAGGGTTAAAAATTGATGATGTGGCTTTTAATGGTGCATTTTGAACGCAGAAAAATTCTGGAGTTAAAATAAGTTCAAAAAAATGAAATCCCTTTGTAACAGACGAGTTTCTGTATGAAACCCTGATACTTCGAAAGAGATTGTCCGTTTTGTACACGAAGTGCATCCAGTTTTTGTCGTAAGCCTCTCTACTTTCTTGCACATGCTATGTGGGTCAAATGATGATACCATCCAACTTTCAACCTTCTCAGAGATCATTTGAAAAGCTTTTCAATTTAAGGGTCATATAGTTCAAAATAATCAGTAAATGCATGAAAAATAACAAATGAAGTCAAAAAGGGTTGAAAATTGATGATGTGGCTTTTAATGGTGCATTTTGAACACAGAAAAACTCTGGAGTTCAAATAAGTTCAAAAAAATGAAATCCCTTTGTAACAGACGAGTTTCCGTATGAAACCCTGATACTTCGAAAGAGATTGTCTGTTTTGTACACGAAGTGCATCCAGTTTTTGCCATAACCCTCTCTACTTTCTTACACATGCTATGTGGGTGAAATGATGATACCATGCCAACTTTCAACCTTTTCAGAGTTCATTTGAAATGCTTTTCAATTTCAGGGTCATATAGCTCAAAATTATCAGTAAATGCATGAAAAATAACAAATGAAGTCAGAAAGGGTTGAAAATTGATGATGTGGCTTTTAATAGTGCATTTTGAACACAGAAAAACTCTGGAGTTCAAATAAGTTCAAAAAAATGAAATCCCTTTGTAACAGACGAGTTTCCGTATGAAACCGTGATACTTCGAAAGAGATTGTCCGTTTTGTACACAAAGTGCATCCAGTTTTTGCCGTAACCCTCTCTACTTTCTTGCACATGCTATGTGGGTCAAATGATGATACCATGCCAACTTTCAACCTTTTCAGAGTTCATTTGAAATGCTTTTCAATTTAAGGGTCATATAGTTCAAAATAATCAGTAAATGCATGAAAAATAACAAATGAAGTCAGAAAGGGTTGAAAATTGATGATGTGGCTTTGAATGGTGCATTTTGAACACAGAAAAACTCTAGAGTTCAAATAAGTTCAAAAAAATGAAGTCCCTTTGTAACAGACGAGTTTCCGTATGAAACCCTGATACTTCGAAAGATATTGCCCGTTTTGTACACGAAGTGCATCCAGTTTTTGCCGTAACCCTCTCTACTTTCTTGCACATGCTATGTGGATGAAATGATGATACCATGCCAACTTTCAACCTTTTCCGAGTTCATTTGAAATGCTTTTCAATTCCAGGGTCTTATAGCTCAAAATAATGAGTAAATGCATGAAAAATAATAAATGAAGTCAGAAAGGGTTGAAAATTGATGATGTGGCTTTTAATGGTGCATTTTGAACACAGAAAAACTATGGAGTTCAAATAAGTTCAAAAATGAAATCCCTTTGTAACTAAAATCCCTTTATAAAACTCTAATAGCAAAAGGAATGAACTAAAAAGCTTTTATAAACCTCTAGTATTTTTTAAACTAAAATTATATAAAATTCATGCCAGTGAAATTATCAAAGTATTTTCTGTTCAAAACATGAAAAGCAGAAAGAAACAAAATAAACTTTAATAAATAAGTAGAAACAAAATAAAATAAAATAAATAAGTAGAAACAAAATAAAATTTAATAAAATAAATTAAATAAACTTTAATAAATAAGTAGAAACAAAATAAAATAAAATAAAATTTAATACAATAAATAAGTAGAAACAAAATAAATTAAATTAAAATTTAATACAATAATTAAGTAGAAATAAAATAAAATAAACTTTAATAAAATAAAGAAGTAGAAACAAAATAAACTTTATAAAAGTAAAATAAATAAACTTTAATAAAATAAATAAAAATAGCAACAGTAAGTTTTTTGTTGTAAGTAGAAATAAAATAAAATAAATAAAGCAACAAAAAAAAGTGCCACCTACTGGGCCACCATGGCCTGAATACGACTAGAAACCCAACCATGGGCCAGGATTAAGGCCCGTAGGAGGCCCAGTAGGCCCACAAGCACATCGTGACAAATTAGGCCCGAAAGCCTACAGTTGAGAGGAGCTCGAGAGGGTTGGCACAGCAGCGCTTATAAACCACTCTCGAGCTCTCTCAACTAGAGAGGTGGGACTAAACTTTCGGCCGCGACGCGGGCAGCACATGGCCTTTGGTCCCGGTCGGTGCCACCAACCGGGACTAAAGGGGGGGCATTGGTACCGGTTCGTGGCACCAACCGGGACCAATGCACCCCCTTTAGTCCCGGTTGGTGCCACCAACCAGGACCAAAGGCCGCTGCTTCCCGCCCTTTGGGCTGCTGAAAAGAGACCTTTGGTCCCGGTTGGTGGCACCAACCGAGACTAAAGGGGGCATTGGTCCCGGTTGGTGCCACGAACCGGAACCAATGCTTCGTGTATATAAGAAACCACTTAGCAGTTTCTGCAAAAATCACTTCTTCTCCGCCCCGACGCCCCCACTCTGCTCCTCGTCGCCGTCGCCGCCGATCCCTGCCCCGACGCCGTTAGGCTGCTCCACCTCGTCACCGCCGCCAAGCCCTGCCCCGACGCCGTCAGGCTGCTCCACCGCGTCATCGCCGACGCCGTCGGGCTGCTCCACCTCGCCGTCGTCGCCACTGCCCTCTGCCCCAACGTCGCCGCCACTCCCCGCGCCCCTGCTCGCCCCAACGCCGCCCGCCGCGTGCCCCTGCTCGCCCCGACGCCGCCCGCTGCTCGCCCCTGCCCGCCCGAACGCCGCCCTCTATGAGCACCGCGCGCCCCTGCCGACCCCGCCGCCGCCGTGCTTTTTAGTTATATATGCTATTTTTTACATGTTTTTAGATTTTCATATACGTATGTATGTATTTTTTTTAGATATATGTATTTTTTTTATGTATGTTCATATATGTATGTATGTATTTTTTACATTTTTTTGTATGTATGTATGTATTTTTTCAATTGTAATATGCATGATGTTCTAAAAATACATTAATTTTAGTACATTAATGTTCTCTGATTTAGTACATTAATTTTAGGTTAGTTTCATTTTTAGAAAATTTGTATATATTTAGGAAGAAGGAAGAGAAGGAAGAAGGAAGAAGAAGAAAAAGTTTTATTTTTAGAAAAGTTTTATATATCTAGCTAGGAAGAAGGAAGAAGAAGAAAAAGAAGGTGAGGAAAAAGGGAAATAAGAAGAGGAAGAAAGGAGAAGAAGAGGAGAAATAAATAAGAAGAGGAAAAAAGAAGAAAAAGAAGAGGAGAAGAAGAAAGGAATAGAGGAGGAGAAGAAGCCTTTCTTCTTCTCCTCTTTTTTTTCTTCTTTTTTTTCTTCGATCTTCTCCTCTATTCCTTTCTTCTTCTCCTCTTTTTATTTCTTCTTCGTTTTCTTATTTTTTATCGGGTATGTCGTTGTTGATATACCCCCTCCCGATAACTTCAGCACGAGGGGGGGTCGATATACACCCTCCCCGATAACATTATTTTCCCATGTATGTATGTCGTCGTTGTCGATATAACCCCCTCCCGGTAACTTCAACACGAGGGGGGGGTCGATATACCCCCTCCCTGATAACATTATTTTCCCGTGTATGTATGTCGTCGTTGTCGATATAACCCCCTCCCGGATAACTTCGACATGAGGGGCGGTCGATATATATACCCCCTCTCGACCGTGATAACTTATACCACGGGAGCACCCCCCCCCCCCCCCCCGGCCCTCTCGCTCGACCAAAACTCTCGAGGACACCCAAACCCTAGAAAAAATGATGTCGGTCTCCTACCCCCTCCCGCCGCGCCCCTACCCGACAAACTCTCTCGAGGCCACCCCAAACCCTTGAAGCGTTGTCGAGGCCACCCCAAACCCTAGAGAAGCAGCGTCGAGGCCACTAATATGATTCCTTATTGTGATTAGCTAGCTAGTTCTACGTTTGCCACTAATATATCCATCTGTCATGTTTGAATAATAATTGCCATGTTGTAAATATTTGCAGAAACTATGGAGCACACCCGAGACGAAGCAACAGAAGCGATGTTGGGGACATAATCGCAAAAGGAAGTGATGCCGTCTTGTCGTTTCTCAACGACACCGATGGTCTGGAAGGACAGGGTGAAGAAGCAGGCTATGATTATGATGGCTCCGGTGACCCAATGCCGGTGCAAGAAGGAGACCGTGATGACGGCTCCGGTGACCCAATGCTGGTGCAAGAAGGAGACCGTGATGACGGCTCCGGTGACCGAACCGAGTCCGGCCAGGTATATATATTAGTTATGCCTGTGTTGACTAGCTAATTGATGCATTCATTGTTTTGGTATATGTACACATATTAATTAACTCTCGTCTTTCTTCTTTTTTCTAGCCCTCCGGATCGAGCACAACTTCGGTACAGAGACGAGGCCCGAAGAAAAAGTTGTGCTCGGATGAAAGGTTTGAGATCATAGAAATTGCGCGCGATGGCCAACCGATTGAACCCATTCGGACAAAGGAAGCATTTGCTGCTCAGTGCGGGGTTCTTGTTAGGGACAAGATCCCGATCAGTATCCACCAATGGTTAAAGCCGGCTAAAGAAGACCCTGAGGTGTCTTATGTCTCCGATATGCAGAAAGATGATCTTTGGACCACGCTGAAGGCAAATTTCACCCTACCACCAGAGGAGGACCCGGAGAAGCCAGTTAAAGAGCAATTGATCAAGTCTCATGCTCTTAAGAAGATGGCAGAACTATTCAGGAGGTGGAAGAATGAGCTAAAAAAATTGTCGACAAAGAAGAGACACCAGAATTCATCGGCCGGTATGAGAAGATCAGAGATCACTGGCCCGCATTTGTGGCCCACAAGACATCGGACAAGAGTAAGAAGATGTCAGTGACAAAAAAGAAAAATGCTGCGAAGAAGAAGCTTCACCATCGCACGGGGTTAGGTGGCTACCTCAAAGCCCGGCCGTTGTGGGCCAAGGCTGAGAATGACCTGATTCATAAAGGGGTCGAACCAGAGACATTGAACTGGCCAGACCGTTGCCGGACTTGGTTTTTCGGGGTTGGCGGAACCTTGGACCCTGTATCAGGGAAGTGCGTTTGGACGGACGAGCAAATGAGAATACCAGTCATGAGGCTTCAGGAGTATATCAAGGCAGCCCAGCAAGGGACGTTCATTCCAGACAGAGAGAACGATGAGCTCACAATGGCCCTCGGGAATCCTGAGCACCCTGGACGGACAGGCACGCCAGGCTCCGTTCCATGGAAGGCTGGGTTTCCGGACGCAGGCGGTTACAAATGCCAGGAGAGGAGTAAGAAAGTGGAGCATACCCAACTGCAGGCGCTGCACGCAAGGGTACAAGCGATAGAGGAACGAGAAGCAAATCGCAGCAAATGACCTGCCGAAGCTTCCCCTGAAGCTACCCCGCCATCTCAGCGGAGAAGCAGCGTGGCTTCCACCGAGCAGCTTCAGCTGGAGCCTGTCTTCACGGCTCCTGCTAGCTACCCCGTGGATGCTATTACTGAGTCTCAACATTGCCACCTTATGACGCAATGGATGAAATTCAAAGTCAAGGCGGCTGTTGGCTCTGTTTTACCTACTGAACCTGGCGCAACCTACCACTGCCGGTCGATTCCAGAAGGATATGCTAGAGTGATGGTGGATGAAATAACGGACGGATTTGAGGACCTCGAGCTTGACCACCCTACCGGTGAAGGGGAGACTCGGCTGGGTTCTTCTCTGAAGACTCCATGCCTATGGCGGAAGGAGCTCATCAACCTTCTGAACTGGACGCCTCCGCCTCCTCCTCCTCCTCCGGCTAGTCAGGGCACTCCGCCTCCTCCTCCGGCGAGTGATCAGGGCACTCAGCCTCCTTCTCCGGCGCGTGGCAGCACTCCGCCTCCTTCTCCGCCCGCGCCGGCGCGCCCGAGCAGCCAGCAGCCTCCTCCTTCTCCGCCTCGCCAGCAAGGGCGGAAGAGACCCACCGCCGCTCTGGCTGCTCCAGCGCGTCGTAGTCCTTCTCCTCCGCCTCGTAAGCAAGCACGAAAGAAGACAGCCGCAACCGCTCCGTCTGCCCCGGCGTCTAGCAGTACAGCCAGAGGCAGGAGGCAATACAGATTCGGTCCTTCTCTGAAGACTCCAGAGAAGTTACCATACGAGAGGACCGAGGAGGAAACCACGAAGATCGTGCGAGCCGAAGTGACGAACTTCTTTGAAGGGGTGAAAGTAAAGAAACATCCACCTCCGGAGGAGAAGATAGATCCGGTGAAAGCGAAGCGCACTTTGGATGCCCTGAAGAAACCACCAAAGTCTCCGCCGAAAGGCAACTATGAGCGCATTCTTGAAAAGTCATTTCTCGAAGCGGAGCGGTCGGGAAGTACTGTCAGTGATAAAAGGTTAGCAGAACGACGAGCTGGGAAAAAAATTGCCCAGCTCGGCGAACAAGCGAACCAATCGTGCCCCCCGCTCCAGGTGTCTAGCAATATCGTCACTAATGATCCGGGGATGGTGCCCGGTTATAACAATCTTGGAGATTACCTGCCCGACGATGTACATTATGATTTCTTGGAGGTGGACGAACACAGATACGAGTACGGTCGTCAAAGATGAAAAATCTCTAACAACGATGATGCGAAGATTCCATGATTGGTACATGAAAACCTGTAGAGAGTCTGGGGGACGAATATTTTGACGCTGAGAGTTAAAGAGGAGCATGACCTCATTGGAATTGATCTGTTGCATGTTCCATTTGAGGAGTTCTTCCAGTTTTTCAATCAAAAGGCCCTCGATAAATTAACGGTCACTTGCTACTGTCTGTAAGTAGTACTACTTCTGTCATTAAGTCTCTATATATAGGTCAGCTCTTTTATTGCATGTATTTTTAATTATCCTCACTATATTATGCAGATTGAAGATTGCCGAAATGAAGAAAAGACAAATCGGTGATATTGGGTTCATTAACACAAATCTCATAGATGCATATATGGTTGAATTTCAGGCCAGAGATACCGAGGCCAAGTTGCTACAATCGTTTGTATTAAATCAAAACAAAGTTATAATACTCTTTCCTTACAACTTCAAGTGAGTGTTACTGTCTTGTGCATATTCGGTTTCCCTTATTAATCGAGGTTATAGTAATGTAATTGATGAGTTATGCATGCGTGCGCAGCTTTCACTATATTCTCCTAGAGATTAAGCTTGACCAGGGACTAGTAACCGTCTTAGACTCGAGACGAAAAGATCCCAAGGAGTATGCGGACATGACTGAAATTCTAGAGAAGTAAGTTAAATCGATCATTATCGCACCATATCAGCAACTTTGTTCATTTCCTGATATCAAGTAATTGTTTTCTTTGTCTGGCAGGGTTTGGAAAAATTCACCTCAAAAACTCCGGGACTGCCGAAGAAGCTGCAATTTAAACACCCGAAAGTAAGTACTATAGTAGCATGTTCCGCGCATCTCCTAGTGATTCAAGCACTAGTTTCATCAATACCATTTAACATGCTTGCTTATCAGTTTGATTGACCTCTATTTCTTGTAAAGTGGTTTTGGCAGGAAGCCGGGAATGATTACTGTGGATATTACGTTTGCGAGTCCATCCGCCACACGACCTGTGAGCGGGGCTACTCTGACAAACAATATGAAGTGCGTAAGCAATGATATTCACAATTTTATTTTATTACCATCATTTGTGTTGAGTTTTATTTATTCATATATATATATATATATATATATATATATATATATATATATATATATATATATATATATATATGTATATGTATTGACCCCCTTCTTCAAATTAGATCTTTCGAATGCGGGATGAACTCCTACCAGCAGATCGTATGCGAGCAATTCAAGAGAAATTGGCGGCATTCTTTCTTGACCACGTCATCGATAAAGACGGAGAATACCATGTGGACCTTGAGTTCATATATAATTAGGAGATTATATTGTAAGAGATAATTATATTGTACATATGTAGCCAGTAGTGTCGGATAGATATACGAGAACTTGTTGTTCGACCAATCTCTCAGAGAAGGAGAGGTAGTCGATATCACTTCTCTCTATATGCATATGTTCATGACGATCTTCTGTTTTCTTCATTTGCTTACTAGCTAGCGTGCCGAGTCCTCTCTATACGTATAATACGTAGCGTACGTCGACCAAGCACGGAGATAAGAGAGGACACTTCTCTCTATTAATTAGCTAGATAACACAATATATGAAACACCTAAATTAACCCTCCAAAACCCCTAAACCACCCCCTTTTAAAAAAAAACTCAGCTCCTGCCAGCTGCTGACGCGTGGACGCCTATTGGTCCCGGTTTGTGCCACCAACCGGGACCAAAGGGCCTCCTGCCTGGGCTCCCCGCACGGGCCACGTGGAGGCCCATCTGTCCCGGTTTATATAAGAACCGGGACTAAAGGCCTAGGGCATTAGTAACGACACTTTAGTTTCGGTTCAACAACCGGGACAAATGGCCCTTTTTCTACTAGTGACAATGGAATAATCATGTTCGTCCATACAAGACCACGGGATGCGGATATTCTTCAAACTTGATATTTTCATGTTTATTATATAGGAGTTATCATATTATCCAACCGGCGAGATGTTTTGCTCAACAATTTATATTTTATGAATATATTTATCTCTAAAATGATAGTATTTATTCAATAATTAACGAAGCACTTAAATGTGTGGTTATTTTTCATTTGCCTTATAAATAACAAAATCATTAATATAAGTTGCATGTTTTTAAGTGTTAATCCCTTTTTGTAAAATTCATCTGATCTGTCGAGTGTATCCTATTTGTACTTGCCTATGAAAAACATGTATTTTCTCTTCTGCTAGAAAAATGAACAATGCTCCTATCATGCATCTGAAATATTGTGCTTGCGTTCGTCCAAAAACCGCTCCAGTGAAGATTGGTTGTGATCGATAGAATGTGAGCAGGAAGGATGATGGTGGAGTACAAATTAGCATGATTTTCACCAAACATGGAGTTTTAAGCTCGAGCTCACATGAGCTCGACTGAACGGTAAATTCCAAAAAAAATTAGTAAAAAGGTTTAAAAACTGACTTTTGGGTGGGTGGGGGGGGGGGGGACAACTCGAGCTCACAATTGCACTTTCGGGCTTCACCTTGATACTAATAGTCTAGTTGTTGGAGTAACTGTATAAGACTCTGGTCAATTAATCTGAGCACAGATGCATGGATCGATAGATGTAGTCGGCTGATTGGACATGGTAATTTAAGAAAACCACAAAAAACTACGCGGATAGGTTAACAAAAAACCGCCACCTTTATTTTCTGCACATAACCACCACTATGAGGGCAAGGTCGTGAAAGAAAGCACTGATCCATGGCTAAGCATGTTTAGTGCATAACAAAAAATTCGACCGCGCAACCAAGAACATACTGTTGTGTGTAGATAACGAGATCAAATTTTACCACTAGATACACAGTCAAGGCAGTGGAAGGAGAGTAGCGATGTGCGTCCCTATCTCCTGCTCGCCCTCGTACAGTTCTTCATGGTTCCCTCAAATGGTTTGTCAGAGCGTCGTAGGTGCAACGCCTCCAAGGTAACCGCACGTGCAGTGAGGAACGTTGGACGACATACTGCTAGATCCGATCACATGATGTGAGAGTGTGGAAGTGGTGGTGGCTAGGTCATGAGACTAGTCACACCCTTTCGAGGATATCGCCCCTCCACTGGGCCGACACTTGAGGCCCATTAGGATTCCACACCCAATTTTGAATCAGATCTACTGAATGGGCTCCCACCACTTAAGTGCGCGACCCCATAGGTTCACGTACAGATGGAGATGACCCGAGTCGATAGCTGGTAACGGCTCCTAGGAGAACATGCCAACTCTCGTGTGTGCGCAAAGTCATATCGATGAACCTTGACAATGTGTCATATGCAACATGCCTTTTGCCTCACGATATATGTTGTCGAACTCAAGGCGAGTACTTGTCACCTTTGTAGGTAGCTCGACCTCTCTTTTCGTCAAAATCTTGATACAGATTCCTGAACCGGGTTAACACTTAACCCAAGTCGCATGGTTATGCTTTTCTGAATCTGATCACTCGGGACGGTTGAGTGAATATATCTCCTAATTGAAGGGGCAAATCTCATCTTGATCAACCATGTCTTGATGCATGTCTCACGACTCACTCAAAAGCTATCTTTAAACTACCCAACTATGGAGTAGGGTTTAATAGACCTTAAGTGAGTCGGTCCTCATCTTGCGAACATGCGAGTACCTCAAATCCAGGACATGGCATATATATACATTGTACATGAAAATATCATATGACAGTATCTCACTGTGTCATGGGTCTGTCCGACTTGGTTATCCCTATCCCCGAGTCCATACTATCGGTTTAACATCTCTATGCCCACGACTTGTAAAGCATAGTCATCATCTGAATAGTCAAAAGGCATGTGTTTGTATAACCTTATCAACTAGGGACCACTATGAGAAACGTCATACAACATATAGTCTCACAAACAAGTCACATACTTATTGATACATATCAGTGATGATGTTCAGAGACAATACAAATAACTCGTGAATACATAAGAAAATAATATCATCACATGGTTGGCTCTAGGGCATAATTTTCAATAGTGGAACCCGACTGTCAGGGCTGAGTTGAGAACTTATGTGTACAATATATAAGCCGAGGTGGACATAGGGCCTAATTGTCCGCTTTGCCTTCGTCTCATGTCTCTTATGTTTCTCCCTCCATGTTGGATATCTTCAGCCGATGTTGTGCCATACCGAGTCCTGACCAGTGAGCCTGTTTGTATCCCTTGGAAAATGCAACGCAAATAAAAGCGAGCTAGCTCCCTTTTCTATTTCCTTGTAGTGCTCCCTCTGTAAAGAAATATAAGAACGTTTAGATCACTAAAGTAGTGATCTAGATCACTAAAGTAGTGATCTAAACACTCTTATATTTCTTTACGGAGGGAGTAGTATATATTCAGCTATATGCTGCTTATTGCGGCCAATAACTGGTTGACCGGCCCGCGTGTCTGCAAGGGCAGCTCGGTGTGGTCCCCCTCACTTTTTTCTCTTTTAGTTTTTCTTCCCTTTTTATTTTTCCTATTTATTTTTGGAGGGTTTCTTTTCTTTCCATTTTTTTATTTACATTTTCTAAATATGATATTTTGGCCAAGACACGTGAACATTTAAGAAAAATATTTGAACATTTTAACATAGGTGAACTCCTTTTAAAATTACATGAACATCCTTTCTTAAAAAAATCGACGAAAACTTTCTAAAATTATATGAACATTTTTTGAAGTATAACAAAAAAAATTAGTTATAAAAATTTAATAACATGAACATGTTTTCAAAAAGAAATAAATAACACATGTTTTTTAGTTACATAATATTTTTATATGCATGGATATTTCTACAACACACAAACATTCTAATTGTTTTATTTGTTTGATTCTAATTTGTAATTTGTTAAAATTTTCTGTTAAAAAGGGAGGGGGGGCTATCAGTGAGAAATGGGCCACATTGATTCCGACCATTTTTAAGGCTCGTGTGTGATCATGTGAAAATGCAGTCAGGCTTTTGCTGGGCCGTCACATTTTTAAAATCCACGAACACTTTCTAAAATTTAATAACATGAGTTACTTATAAGCAGTGCATAGCACACACCCTCCCCTAATATCTTTGTATGATGCACCTTTTCATGGGTGCAGTCAGACCCTTGGCAACAGGGGCCATGGCCTAGGGTGTGGTGATACCATCCTTTTGGTGGCAACAGCACACTGCTATGCAAATGGCACAGTTGTTCCTGATTTACGGCCGACACACAACGACTACCATCCGATGCAGTTGGCCAGCACTTCTACCCTGCTGGATTGAAGTGTCGGGCGCATATTGGCCATGAAACATCGTGTGCACAACAGTTTCGAAGTTTAATATTGTTCATATTGTAGCTCTGAGGTCGGCCAAGGGTGTGGCATAGACCTAGCTTCGCCACTACCCTTTTTACTTTTGAGCGGCCAGAGCATGGTTGAGATTATTACTACCTTTTATTAGGCAAAAGCAGTGTGCTGACATGAAGCTAAGGGTGTGTACAGTAGTTGATAAAAGTGTCCTTTTCTTATCTATTCCACATCATCTAGAGAACGCAATAAAAGTTGTTGTACATTGGATCATCTCTTAGTGTTATCTCTAGCACTATTATTGAGAGATCCTAAAACTATGGCACGATTAAAATTAAAACTAAAAAACTTGTGGACCTGGATGTAATTTTTTTACTTCTGACTACCTTTTTACTTCTGACTACCTTGACAGTTGATGAATAGATCAGAAGTTTTTCACACACACACACAAAAAAAAACGTTTTCTCGAAAAAAAAGAGGTCGTGTCAATACATTGGAGACATGCGCCACCCTCATCAACCAAACCGGCCTGAGCTAGAAGCCCAGCCCAGCTCACGGAGGCCCTGTAGCCCCGTGCACTGTGCTACGTGGAGGTTCCAAAACACTAAACAAACAGTTGATCCTTTCTCTTTCCATGTCTCTCTCCCCCGCCGATCCACTCGCTCCGATCCGCTGCCGTCCAGCCGCGGCCATGTGGCTCAGCATGCTGAACCGGAATGCGGAGGTGCCCGACAGGTCGGCGGCCCTGCGCATGAACATCAACGCCGCCAAGTCCCTCCAGGACGTGCTCAAGACCATCCTCGGCTGCAGGGGCATCATCATGATGTACGTACGCCTCTCTCGATCACATTCCCGCCACCCCCGCAGATCTCTCTAAGGCGCTCTTCTAACTGATCTAGCCGCAGACCTACGTCGATCTGCGTGTTTATCCCGTGATCTCACGGCTGCGCTTTTTAGAATCGCACTAGTAGAAAAAGGGCCATTTGTCCCGGTTCATAAGGCCCATCTGTCCCGGTTGGGGAACCGGGACTAAAGGGTCGTTACTAATGCCCTAGGCCTTTAGTCCCGGTTCTTATACCAACCGGGACAGATGGGCCTCCACGTGGCCGCTCCGGTGAGCCCAGGCAGGAGGGCCTTTGGTCTACTAACCGGGACCAATAAGCTTCCACGCGTCAGCATTTCAGGGGCTGATTTTTTTTTAAAAGAGGTGGTTTAGGGGTTTTGGGGGTTAATTTAGGTTGTTATAGGTAACTAATAGAGAGATGTGTCCTCTCTTATCTCCGTGCTACTGCTACTGCTATGCCTAAACATGACTTAGATTGAAGTGAGGCAACATGTGGTGCATGTCGAAAGTAATACTAATCCTAACTTGATCAAGTTAATTTGGATTGTACTACTTTCGACATGCACGCCACATGCATGTTGCCTTCACTTCAATCCAATCCATGTTCATTTCACCCACAGATATATAATAACTCTTCATGCTCGCATCATGCATCAGCATAATAACAAGTCCTACTAATCATCATCATACAACTTCTACTCGTTATTAATAACAAGTCATACGATCATCATCCTGATAGTCATCGAACCAACCCTACTTAATTATTCTTAGCACATGATCATCAGTATTATGCAGGACCTAAATACCCTATTTAAGGTAAAATAGCATAAAACAATATAGACCCTGACTCTCCATTATGGGGAATGGAGATCATCCTGTCTCCAATTCTTGCCCGGCGCTTCCTTTTGCTTCCAAGAACCTCCTTACGACTGTCCATACATTTTTTTTCATTCTCTGGTTAGCATGTCTCCACTTCTTTTAGAAATCCGGTATGGACAGTTGAGATTCGTAGGATGACCTGGATATATGTTCAAAACACGAAGGCTGCCATGTCGATACATCAAGTGAGGCACACAATCCTCTGGGATTCTCTGTTGAAAAACATAGTAATAACTTCATAATTACACTACTGGAATTTGCTTATTTGTTGTCTGCCTATTCTTTGCTGTCTGCTGGCGGACGGCAAAGAAGGTCTTTGACGTCAGCTTGCAAAAAACGGACGGCAAAGAAATGGCTGATGGCAAAGAATGTCTTTGCCATCAGCCATTTCTTTGCCGTCTGCTAGCGGACGGCAAAGAATCTTTGCCGTCGGCTGGCGGACGGTAAAGAGAGAGGTGGGCCCCACTAACGAGCTGCTTAGAAAAAAACCTAATGGCCCCCCTCGTTGTCGTCTGCTAGCAGACGACAAAGAGCAAAAAAGCAGACGGCAAAGGGGGCAGACGGCAAAGAGATAACCTAACTAACGGCCGGGTCCCCACCCCGCTCCCTCCCTCTCTTTCTCTCTCTCTCTCTCTCTTTCTGTCCTCCCCACCCCGATGAGACCACCGCCACCCGCCGCCGCCCCCGCCACCAGCCACCCGCCGCCACCCCCCACCACCCGCCGCCCCCCTTGCCCCGTCGCCCCGACCACCCGCCGCCCCCTTGCCCCGTCGCCCCACCACCCGCCGCCGCCCCCTCGCCCCGTCGTCCCGCACCCCTCCCCTGCGTCACCCCTTCCACGCCGCGGCCGGCCAGCCGCCCCCTCCCCTCCCCTGTGTGGCCGTCCCCGCCCCGTCCCGCCGCGGCCTCCCCCTCCACCGGGCCGCCGCCCCCCCCACCCGTCGCGGCCTCCCCGTCCACCGCCCCACCCGCCGCGGACTCCCCTCCACCGAGCCGCCGCCGCCCCCACCCGTCGCGGCCTCCCCCTCCACCGGGCCGCCGCCTCCCCCTCCACCGGCGATCCCCTGCAGGTGAGTGATCTTCCCCCCTTTTTTAGTTTAGTTTCTTTTAGTTACTTTTAGTTAATTTAGTTTCTGTTTTAGTTATAGTTTTAGTTATAGTTTTACTTTAGTTTTAGTTTTAGTTTAGTTTTAGTTTTAGTTTTAGTTTAGTTTACTTTAGATTAGTTTTAGTTTAGAAGAATAAGAAGAGTAGAAGGAGGAGGAGGAGGGAGGAAGAGGTGGAGGGAGAACAAGAAAGAAAAGAAGAAGAAGAAAGAAGAAGAAGAAGATGAAGAAGAAGAAGAAGAAGAAGAAGAAGAAGAAGAAGAAGAAGAAGAAGAAGAGGAAGAGGAAGAGAAGAAGAAGAAGAAGAAGAAGAAGAAGAAGAAGAAGAAGAAGAAGAAGAAGAAGAAGAAGAAGAAGAAGAAGAAGAAGAAGAAGAAGAAGAAGAAGAGGAAAAAGGAGAAGAAGACGAAGAAGAAGAAGAAGAAGAAGAAGAAGAAGAAGAAAAGAAGGAGAAGAGAAGAAGAAGAAAAGGAAAAAACAGGAAAAAGAAGAAGAAGATACCCTGACACCCCGACACCGACACCCCGACACCCTAACACCCCGACAGCCTGACACCACACCCCGACCCACACCCCGACCCCGACCCCGACACCTTGACACCCCGACCCCGACACGCCACCCCGACACCCCGGCACGACACCCCGACCCTCGACCCCTGACACCCTGACACCACACCCCGACCCCGACCACCCCGACACCCCAACCCCGAAACGGCACCTCGACCCCGACACGGCACCCCGACCCCGACACGACACCCACGACACCAGAGGCCGACGGGGTCATATATTTGTGAATTATGAGTTAGGTCATATATTTTATGATTTTGTTATGAAAAACATCATATATAATTGTGTTGATCGGGTAGATTTAAATGTGCAGTTGTTTCATCGCTGCGAGGTTTGGTGTTCGACGACCTCCCCGTGCGTTCGACGAGCTCTGCCCCTTCGTTCGTGGGTGAGCACAAATGACATGTCCTCCTCCCCCTTAATTATTTGCTCTGTTCCGGTGTTCGTGCCGATGAAACTTGATAGCTAGCTATATATCTGTCTTGAATCATCAGTATGCGTAACCAATATGTGTCTCCCGTTGGAAAGCGTTATAGTTATAAATATGCATGCATTTGCATATTTATAACCGTGATTCTTTCGAATTGTCCAACTCTATCCATGGACAGCCCGAGTATGTGTAGATTGGGTTCGTTTTCCCATATGCTTTGCTCCGGATCCGACGCATAAATTTCGTCAGTGCCTCCCCTGTTGTTCTCCGGGTACACATCCTCTCTGTTTATTGCACAGACGTGTATCAGGAGAACAACAAGGAGGTGCTGCCGAAATTTTGCGTCGGATCCGGAGCATAGCATGGGAAAATGAACTCAATCTACACATATTCGGGTGGGATTAGGACCTATCATTACCTATTAGAGTGTAGGTTGCATGGACGTAATAAAATTGACAAAGTAGATCAACTGATGAATATATACATGGTGAATTATATATATATATATATATATATATATATATATATATATATGTTGTGTGTCCAGTAGCTCTGAAAGTCAAGATGAGTGATCGTGCGTGGATGTACACCGGTCACACTGGTCAGAACAAATGGAGCACTGAATGGTTCACAAAAACCAAGGGGTTTGTGCAAGCCGCATTTGCAAATGGCCAGAGGAAAATCTGGTGCCCCTGTTTACGGTGCGGCAATTGGGAAAAGAGGACAGAGGCTGAAATGGGCAAACACCTGCAGAAGAGTGGTTTTACGCCCGATTATACGGTGTGGACATATCATGGTGAGTCTGCCCAACGTGACCGAGCTGAGGTGGATCGTCGTCGCACCGACGAGCATGGTACCGGGATGGAAAACATGGTGCAAGACTTCGATGATGCTCGGGATTCGGACGAGGAGATGGAGGAATCTGCAAAGGCCTTCAATGAAATGTTGGAGTCTTCAAAACGTCCGCTCCACGAGCACACTGAGTTTTGTCAGTTGGATGCCATCTCACAAGTAATGGCTCTGAAGGCTCAGTTCAACTTGGGCAGAGAATGCTACGACGCAATGATGACAGTATTTGGACGCTTTCTACCCAAAGGCCATGTAATGCCTGCAAACCTGTACCAGTCGGACAAAGTCCTCCGTGCACTGAAGATGCCCTATGAGAAGATACATGCCTGTGAGAAAGGATGTGTCTTATTTAGGCTTGACTATGCGAACTTGAACTATTATCCCATTTGCAAGTCTTCCAGGTATGTTGTGGTAGACAACGGTATGGGTGAGAAAACACAGACCAAAATCCCCATTAGTGTTCTTCGGTATATGCCAATCGTACCAAGACTTCAACGTCTTTTCATGGTCGAAGAGACGGCCAGACAGATGACATGGCACAAAACGGGCAAAAGAACCGAACTAGATGCAGATGGGAATCTGATGATCGTACACACATCGGATGGTGTTGCGTGGAAAAAGTTTAATGAATTACATGCTGACAAAGCGGCAGATCCGATGCATCCTCGAGTCGGCATCAGCACGGATGGGTTCAGTGTGTTTGGTCTGACGGCAGCCCAATACAGTTGTTGGCCCGTATTTGTCTTTCCACTCAATCTCCCCCCCCCCCCGGACAGATTATGCAAAGAAAGAACATTTTCCTGACGTTGATAATTCCAGGCCCAACTATCCGGGGAAAAATATGAATGTGTACATGCAGCCGCTTAAGGACGAATTGCAAGAAGCCTGAGATAATGGGTTCAAGACATACGACGCCTATAGCAAACGGAACTTCATAATGCGTGTCTGGTACATGTACTCGACGCATGACTTGCCGGCGTATGCGCTATTCGTTGGCTGGTGTGTGCATGGAAGGTTCCCATGCCCCACATGCAAGGGAGCTCTTGAGTTTCGTTGGCTTCAGGCCGGTCGCAAGTTTTCTTGCTTCGACATGCATAGACAGTTCCTGGATCCTCGCCATAAGTTCAGGAAAGACAAGAAGAACTTCATCAGAGGTAGAGTTGTCAAAAACTCTGCACCACCTGCGTTGACAGGCCAACAGACCCTGGATCAGTTAAACGCTCTCGAGCCAGATCCAGAGCATCCAGGGTACTTCAAGGGGTATAATTCTAAGCACGCCTGGACTCACAAGACATGCTTATGGGATCTGCCTTACTTCAAAGACCTCCTTTGTCCACACAACATCGACGTGATGCACACTGAGAAGAATATCGCCGAGGCACTTTTTGGTACATTGTTCGGCATAGATGGGAAGTCAAAGGATAATACTAAGGCTAGAGTCGATCTGGAGGCGCTATGTGATAGGCCGTTACAAAACATGAAAGAACCGAAAGGAAAGCAGAACTGGACGAAGCCAAAGGCATGGTTCAATCTTGGAAGGCCAGCTATGAGGGAAATTATCTTGTGGGTGAAAATGCAGTTGATGTTCCCCGATGGGTATGCAGCGAATCTAAAGAGGGGAGCGAGTCTTGATAAATTGAAGATATTTGGTCTCAAGAGTCATGATTGGCACATATGGATTGAGCG
Source organism: Aegilops tauschii subsp. strangulata (assembly GCF_002575655.3). Lineage (NCBI taxonomy): Eukaryota > Viridiplantae > Streptophyta > Magnoliopsida > Poales > Poaceae > Aegilops > Aegilops tauschii. Next base: position 486,412,619 of record NC_053040.3, read on the forward strand.
GGTAATGCCGGTGATGTTGCGTGGCTTCATCCCTGAGGATGAATGGCTAGTACTGGCAGAACTCAGCTATTTCTTCCGTGTTCTTTGTGCGAAAGAACTATCGCCTGGCGTGCTAGAAGAAATGGAAGAGTTGGCGCCGGAGTTGATCTGCAAGTTAGAGAAGATCTTTCCACCGGGCTTCTTTAATCCAATGCAGCATTTGATTTTGCATCTCCCGACCGAGGCAAGATTGGGGGGGCCATGCAAAATCGTTGGTGCTACCCAACTGAGAGAATGCAGAAGACGCTTCGAGAAAAATGTAAAAATAAACGTAGAATTGAAGCATCGATGGCTGAGGCATTTATCACTGAGGAGGCAGCAAACTTCGTGACAGCACACTACGAAGCCAAAAAATCGTCATTTGCATAATCCGAAGCCTCAGTACAATGCTGACGAACCTCAAAAGGGTGGATCCAACCTCAGCCTATTCAAAGGGAATCTCGCACCAGCCAGTGGTTCGAAACCAGTATCTTTGGATAACGAAGAATGGCGGACCATTACGTTGTATATCTTCAACAACCTGACAGAAGTGCGGCCGTACATCGAGTAAGTTCTCGGTACATTGTTTCGCAACTTCTATTTCCTTTGAACTGCTCTTATTCCTGGATATTTCATACAGTCGATACGTCGCCATATTCTCGTATGGAGCGGTGATCCAAAAGGATTCCGTCGAAGAGTATGAGCTTCTCGCAAAGCAAGGAGGCGGCTATCCCGGTTTCATCTCTTGGTTCAAACAAACGGTAATTTCTATTAGACCATTTCATTTCATTCGCTAATTTCTGCCTAATGCAACAATCCTTTCGTATTAAACTTGTAGGCTAATTCAGAGTCTATGGATGCCGAATTGAGACAAGTCGCTAATGGTTTTGACTATAAGGTCCGTTCATTTGACAAATACAACATCAACGGGTATCGCTTTCGTACCTATGGCAAAGAGCTATCTATGGCCGACCGAAAGTCTACAAATTGTTGTGTATCTGCTATCGGCGAAGAAGGTACCGAGTATTATGGGAGAGTTGAAGCAATTTATGAACTTCTATTCTATGGTAACAACCCACCGAATGTCGTACTCTTCAAATGTTATTGGTTTCAGCCGAAGGAGACTAGAAGGACTCATGAACATATAGGGCTAGTTGAACTCAAACAAAGCACCCATTTAGATGTTCCTGATGTCTATATTACGGCTCAACAGGCGACCCAAGTATTCTATCTACCGTGGGCCTGCCAAACTAATCCAAATATGAAAGGTTGGGATGTCGTTTATGAAGTGTCGCCACGTGCTAGACTATCTCCCCCAAAGGAAGAGGATTATGAACCTCACATTAACCCAGACACATATGAAGGAGAATTCTTCCAAGAGACACGTCTTTCCAAAAGGCGTTTCAAGAACCGCTATACTTCACCCCAAAACATTGAAGTAGACAGCGACAGTGAATCCGACATCAACCCAGAGGAGGAACAAGAAGAGCCGGAACAAGAAGAGGTTACTGCTGCGGATGACCGGTCAATGCTTGACCGATTACGTCAAGGTGGCCTTCCACATGTTGATGCCACTGAACCCGATGAGCCCGTCATTGATTATAGTGATGATGATGATTATGCATTTATTGATGATAGTGATCGAGATTATTAGTAGTTTCAGGTATTCAATTTTTTTATGTTGTACTTGATGATGATACACTTAAGTGATATACATATTATTATTCATGTCGGTATTTTTTTATGTTGTACTAATTTTGTTTACTCTTTGTCATGGCAGGTATTGAAAGATGGTGGGCGCTGGTCGGGAGCGCTCCGAGGCCCCTTCTTCGTCGGCGCGTGGTGGGAGGTCTTCCATTCCACACGCACCCATTTTACCTTAGTTAGCTCATAAATGATCCATTTTACCCAAGTTAGCTCTAAAATGACCCATTTTACCTAGACTAGCTCCAAAATGATCCATTTTACCTTGTTAGCTCTAAAATGACCCATTTTACCTAGGTTAGCTCCAAAATGACCCATCTTACCTAGGTTAGCTCCAAAATGATGCATTTTACCCAAGTTAGCTCTAAAATGACCCATTTTACCTAAATTAGCTCATAAACGATCCATTTCACCTAGGTTAGCTCACAAACGATCCATTTTATCTAGTTTAGCTCCAAAATGACCCATCACACCTAGGTTAGCTCTAAAATGATGCATTTTACCTAAGTTAGCTCATAAACGATCTATTTCACCTAGGTTAGCTCATAAACGATCCATTTCACCTAACTTAGCTCAAAAACGATCCATTTCACCTAGGTTAGCTCCAAAATGACCCATCTTACCTAGGTTAGCTCTAAAATGATGCATTATACCTAAGTTAGCTCATAAACGATCTATTTCACCTAGGTTAGCTCATAAACGATCCATTTCAACTAAGTTAGCTCACAAATGATCCATTTCACCTAAGTTAGCTCATAAATGGCATATACTTCTTCTTCTAGTCACCTTTTTCTAACTTTCTTATTTGCCATTTTGCAGATTTCATTCACTTCACGGAAGCTAGCTTGCTATGATGGAGTGCTTGTTTTTTCTTTCATTCTCCTCTAGTATTCTTCTAGCTTGCTATGATGGAACTTGCTATCTTGATGAAACTTTGCATTGTAATATGTATGGATGGAACAATGTGTATGTGCAACTTGCTATGTATGAACGGATGGAACTATATATGTATGCACGATGAAACTTATGTGCTGGATATGTCATATGTTTGCTGTTAAATAGCCCTGGAAATATATATATGTCATATATTTGCTGTGAAAATTGCTGGATTTAAAAAAAACAGAAAAAGAGGCACCTTTGTCGTCAGCCGCTGATGGCAAAGGCTCCTTTGCCGTTTGCCGCGGACGGCAAAGAAGCCACGCGGCGGCCACCTGTGCTCCCTGGGAGCTGACCCATTTGGTCAGTTTGCCTACAGCGGCAGACGGCAAAGGCTTTGCCTACAGTGGCAGACGGCAAAGGCTTGTCCCGCAGTGACGTCCAGCTGACGTCATTCGGCGGACGGCAAAGGCCGGATGCTCTTTGCCGTCAGCGGCGGACGGCAAAGGCTGCCGTTAGCCGCCTAACGGACTAACAGCGCATTTATTGCCGTCGGCTTTCTTTGCCGTCAGCTGCTGATAGCAAAGGCCCCTTTGCCGTCTGCTTCAAAAAGCAGACGGCAAAGAAGCTCTTTACCGATGCCTACTTTGCCGGAGCCTTTTGCCGTCCGCGGCAGATGGCAAAGGCCTTTGCCGTCCGCAATCCTTGCCTTTGCGTGGCAGACGGCAAAGTAGCTGATTCCTGTAGTGTTAGCAATGATGTACTAGTTTTAGAAGTATGCAAAAGATGCACGGATGTCATAATAGTAAAAAGTCTTACCGGGGTATCTCCATGGTAGTTACCGTCGTTCAACACGTGCACTAGTGGCACATATTGACCATAACGTTGAGGAGTTTGATTGTAGATATTGTAATTCTCAAGATCAGTACAAAATCCGACCAGATGATTTTTCTCCTGATAAGTTAACTCGGAGCCATCGGTGTAGTGGGTTTTGTCTACCATGTTCCGCACATTGTTTGAACAATCAAAATAAGCTGTCAATGGAAATAAGTTGTCAACTATTTTGAAATAAACAATATAAATTAGTTAATAATTAACTATGTTTGAGAAACTCACATAGCGGTAGAACTGGAGGCGTATCAACAAGGACCCAAATGTCCATATTGTCTTGGTCGATGTCAGGATCACCAAGAGCCATGGTGACAAGCATACCCTCATCAAAACCATACATCTTGCAAAATGCTTCCCAATTTTTGCAACCAAAATGGGTTACGCTCTCAGCATTATACAGATTTACTTCAAAATCCACATCATGATGGGTCCTTAGGTGAATTTTCTTCGTTTCAAAATTGTCATGGTCTTCAAAATCCATCCTCTCCAAGACATAGGGTCTTGCATGGCATGGGATAAGCTATACTCGAATTGTAAAAGATGAAAATTACACGTTGAAATAGTTGAAGTCATGCTTAATTACGAAAAAAACACTTGTCGCCCTTGCGTACCGTTTCAACATCGAAGGTCTCCTCGAGCTTAATGCTGAAGCGCCGATCATCATCCAGGTGAGGCCTGTCGCACAAACCTCGATCGTCGTGGCACCAGCCGCACTACCCCAGGAGACTTTCGTCGTCCGATGACGACATTTCCTACGTTCATAATTCAAAGATTAAACTTGTACAATTAAATATATGTACTACAAAAACTAAATTAGATCATTATTATTCATCATGGGTTGACTATCGATTTGTCGAGTCTTTTCTTGAAAACTCTTAGCTCACGTGGTGTATACATTCGACCGTTGGTGATGGTCGCTCCTCCATTTGTCCCCGTGTGCATTACACCAAAATGTCTAGCACACGGGAACGAAGGAGAAGCGACCCCCACGACAACAGTCGGGATTCTTCGTCCTCTCATATATATATGGTGGAACTCTCCCTCACTGATTCCTCTCTGACATTTGTGACCGTCGGTGATGGTAGCTCCTCCTTTCGATCCCGAGTGCATTACACCAAATTGTCTAGCACACGGGAACGAAGGAGAAGCTACCCCACGACAACAGTCGGGATTCTTCGTCCTCTCATATATGGTGAAGACTCGACAGACTTAAAGTCAACTCGAAATATCGTTTAATTATCTTTCTAAAAAAGGATTTGGCTGGTCTCACCTCGAGGTCGGAGGGGGTCGGTGACGGGGACGACAGCAGGGATGATGGAGGGGGGCTCCTCGATTTCTGCGACAACAAAAACCCTATAAGCTATCAACTAATCATATGCATACGCCTTGCATAGTGCTCTCCAATTTTAGCATTCAAAGTAGGAGTAGTTTTCCAATTTGAGCATTCAATAAGCAAAACCAAATCGTAAAATAAAGTAGTATTCAAATTAGCATGCATTCAATTATAAGCAAAACTACATCATCTCTTCCGTCTGTACATCGTCGAATATTATCACTAATACACCTCGAATACTATCATACATATATATAGCATCGCTAGTACAGCTAGAACCGTAGCGCCCGACGGGTATCGGCGCGGGCGGTGGACACCCAAAGGGAAGGAACCATCACAGGATCATAGCTCCAGTGAGATCCCTGAAGAACCTGCCAGGTATTGTCGAACCTGCCCTCCAACGCAACCATGTAGCGATGGACGTGCTCGTCCTCCTCGCTGACACGGTGACGTACCACCTCCGCGGTGTCCGGAAGCCTAGGCACCGTCACTGGCCCACGCGACCGCCACCAAACAAGGATCGGGTCAACAACGGGCTGACTCCTCACCAACCTACGCCCCTCGGAAGGTAGCACCTCCCAATACCAGCCCGGCGGAGCCCAGTCCCGGACATGGCCCCTCTGATCAAGCCGGCCTCCTCCGCCGAGTCGACGACGAGGATGCGGGATAGGCATCGTCAACGTCGATGCGGGAATAATTGCTTGAACTAAAAAAATAAACTAGTTCTATTAATTTTCTTGCTAAAAATAAACTACTTCTATAGTAAAATAAAGTAGTTTTATTAAATCAACTAGTTCAACTACTAAGCACTTACTATAAATAAAATAAAGTAGTACTTACTAAAAATAAACTTGTTTAACTAGTTCTATTATTTATCGACCCCCCCCCCCTCATGTCGAAGTTATCGGGGAGGGGGTATATCGACAACGACATACCCGATAAAAAATAAGAAGAGGAAGAAGAAAAAAAGAGGAGAAGAAGAAAAAAAAGGAGAAGAAGAAGGAATAGAGGAGAAGAAAAAAATAAATCTATTTTTTTCTTCTCCTCTATTCCTTCTCCTTCTCCTCTTTTTTTCTTCTTCTTCGTCCTCTTCTTATTTTTCTTCTTCTTCCTTCTTCCTCTTTTCTTCCTCTTTTCTTCTTTCCTTAATTTCTTTCCTCGACGACCCTAACCCCAGTACAACTAACTACAACGACTTCGCTTGCATACATATGAACAAATATGATCGATCATCTATGAACAATATAAAAACATCATATGATATATGAACAAAAAAATCACATCTATGAACAAAAAAATCATCTAATCATATATTTTTTACGGCGGCCACGGCGGCGGCGGGGGGGGGGGGGGGGGAGGGGGTAGGGAGGGGCGCGAGGGCCGGGGCTCACTGGGGCGGTGTCGGGGCAGGGGCGGCGCGGCGACGGCGTCGGGGCAGGGGCGGCGCGCGGCGATGGCGTTGGCGTTGGGGCAGGGGGCGGCGGCGCGGCGACGGCGTCGGGGCAGGGGTGCGCGCGGCGACGGCGTCGGGGCAGGGGAGCACGCGGCGACGGCGTCGAGGCAGTGGGAAGAAGAACTGAACCAAAAATTTCACAAGTGTGGCTTATATAGACAGACCTTTGGTCCCGGTTCGTGGCAGCAACCGGGACCAAAGGTCGCTTTTCAGCAGCCCAAAGGGCGGGAAGCAGAGGCCTTTGGTCCCGGTTGGTGGCACAAACCGGGACTAAAGGGTGCGCATTGGTACCGGTTGTTGGCATGAACCGGTACCAATGTACGCCTTTAGTACCGGTTGGTGGCACCAACCGGGACTAAAGGCCTTGTGCTGCCCGCATCGCGGCACGAAAGTTCAGTCCCACCTCGCTAGCTGAGGGAGCTCGAGAGTGGTTTATAAGCCCCACTCCTGCTGCCCTCTCGAGCTCCTCTCAAATGCAGGCTTTCGGGCCTAAACACACTGTATCTGCATGTGGGCCTATTGGGCCTTCTACGGGCCTGAATCCTGGCCATGGGTGGGTTTCTAGTCGTATTCACGCCGTGGTGGCCCAGTAGGTGGCGTTTTTTTTATTTTTTCCCAGTTTATTTCTTTTCTTTTTTGCTTTATTTATTTTATTTTGTTTCTACTTACAACAAAATACTTATTTATTTTATTTTATTTTGTTTCTAATTACTTATTTATTTTATTTTATGGTAATTCTTTTTGCTATTAAAGTTTCTAACAAAAAAAGTTCTTTATGAAAATTCTTTTTGCTTTTAATGATTTTGAACAGAAAAACTTTGATAATTTTAGTTGCATCAATTTTATATAATTTTAGATTCAGTAATACTAGAGGTTGCTTATAATGTTTTGAACAGAAAATACGTTGATAATTTTAGTTTCATAAATTTTATTGATGTTATTAAAGTTTATTTTATTTTGTTTCTACTTATATATTTTATTAAAGTTTATTTTATTCTGTTTCTAATTACTTATTTTTTTATTTTTTTATGATATTTGTTATTTTCCATGCATTTACTGATTATTTTGAGCTATAAGACCCTGAAATTGAAAAGCACTACAAATAAACTCTGAAAAGGTTGAAAGTTGGCATGGTATCATCATTTCACCCACATAGCATGTGCAAGAAAGTAGAGAGGGTTACGGCAAAAACTGGATGCACTTCGTGTACAAAACGGACAATCTCTTTCGAAGTATCAGGGTTTCATACGGAAACTCATCTGTTACAAAGGGATTTCATTTTTTAGAACTTATTTGAACTCCATAGTTTTTCTGTGTTCAAAATGCACCATTCAAAGCCACATCATTAATTTTCAACCCTTTCTGACTTCATTTGTTATTTTTCATGCATTTACTGACTATTTTGAGCTATAAGACCATGAAATTGAAAAGCACTACAAATGAACTCTGAAAAGGTTGAAAGTTGGCATGGTATCATCATTCCACCCACAAGGCATGTGCAAGAAAGTAGAGAGGGTTACGGCAAAAACTGGATGCACTTCGTGTACAAAACGGATAATTTGTTTCGAAGTATCAGGATTTCATACGGAAACTTGTCTGTTACAACAGGCATTTCAAATGAACTACGAAAAGGTTGAAAGTTGGCATGGTATCATCATAATAGTTGTGGAGAGAAAGTCTTCACTTTTTTTCGCTTGTGTGCTTTGCTTATTGCGCCGTAACCATGGATAATCTTCATCGTTTATCAGGATGCTTGGGTCAGCCTTGACTTTGAAGGGAGGAATTTCATGAAACTTTTCATAATCTTCAAACATGTATGTCTTGCCCTCAACTCCCACAATGTCCCTTTTTCCTGAAAGAACTATGTGGCGCTTTGGCTCATCGTATGATGTATTCGCTTCCTTATCTTTTCTTTTTCTCGGTTTGGTAGACATGTCCTTCACATAGATAACCTGTGCCACATCATTGGTTAGGACGAACGGTTTGTCAGTGTACCCAAGATTGTTCAGATCCACTGCTGTCATTCTGTACTGTGGGTCTACCTATACCCCGCCTCCTGAGAGATTGACCCATTTGCACTTAAACAAAGGGACCTTAAAATCATGTCCATAGTCAAGTTCCCATATGTCCATTATGCAACCATAATATGTGTCATTTCCCCTCTCGGTTGCTGCATCAAAGCGGACACCGCTGTTTTGGTTGGTGCTCTTTTGATCTTGGGCGATCGTGTAAAATGTATTCCCATTTATCTCATATCCTTTGTAAGTCAATACAGTCGAAGATGGTCCCCTGGACAACGAGTACAGCTCATGACAAACAGTGGTGTCACCTCTGAGACGTGTTTCCAACCAACTGCTGAAAGTCCTAATGTGTTCACATGTAATCCAGTCGTCACACTGCTTCGGGTGTTTGGAGCGCAGATTGTTCTTGTGTTCATCGACATACGGGGTCACCAAGGTAGAGTTCTGTAGAACTGTGTAGTGTGCTTGAGACCAAGAATGCCCGTCCCTGCATATTATTGAGTCCGCTCCTAGCGTGCCTTTTCCAGTCAGTCTCCCATCATACCGCGATTTAGGGAGACCTATCTTCTTAAGGCCAGGAATGAAGTCAACACAAAACCCAATGACATCCTCTGTTTGATGGCCCATGGAGATGCTTCCTTCTGGCCTAGCACGGTTACGGACATATTTCTTTAGGACTCCCATGAACCTCTCAAAGGGGAACATATTGTGTAGAAATACGGGGCCCAGAATGACAATCTCGTCGACTAGATGAACTAGGACGTGCGTCATGATATTGAAGAAGGATGGTGGGAACACCAGCTCGAAACTGACAAGACATTGCACCACATCACTCCTTAGCCTTGGTATGATTTCTGGATCGATCACCTTCTGAGAGATTGCATTGAGGAATGCACATAGCTTCACAATGGCTAATCGGACGTTTTCCGGTAGAAGCCCCCCTCAATGCAACCGGAAGCAGTTGCGTCATAATCACGTGGCAGTCATGAGACTTTAGGTTCTGGAAATTTTTCTCTGAAATATTTATTATTCCCTTTATATTCGACGAGAAGCCAGTCGGGACCTTCATACTGAGCAGGCATTCAAAAAAGATTTCCTTCTCTTCTTTGGTAAGAGCGTACCTGGCAGGACCTTCGTACTGCTTTGGAGGCATGCCATCTTTTTCGTGCAAACGTTGCAGGTCCCCCCGTGCCTCAGGTGTATCTTTTGTCTTCCCATACACGCCCAAGAAGCCTAACAGGTTCACGCAAAGGTTCTTCGTCACGTGCATCACGTCGATTGAAGAGCGTACCTCTAGCTCTTTCCAGTAGCGTAGGTCCCAAAATATAGATTTCTTCTTCCACATGTGTGCGCGTCCCTCAGCGTCATTCGGAACAGCTAGTCCGTCGGGACCCTTTCCAAATATTACGTGTAAATTAGAGACCATAGCAAGTACGTGATCACCGGTACGCATGGCGGGCTTCTTCCGGTGATCTGCCTCGCCTTTGAAATGCTTGCCTTTCTTTCGACATTGATGGTTGGTCGGGAGAAATCGACGATGGCCCAGGTACACATTCTTCCTGCATCTGTCCAGGTATATACTTTCGGTGTCAGCTAAACAGTGCGTGCATGCGTGGTATCCCTTGTTTGTCTGTCCTGAAAGGTTACTGAGAGCGGACCAATCATTGATGGTCATGAACAGCAACGCCTTTAGGTCAAATTCTTCCCCATGTGCTCATCCCACGCACGTACACCTGTTCCATTCCACAGCTGTAAGAGTTCTTCAACTAATGGCCTTAGGTACACATCAATGTCGTTGCCGGGTTGCTTAGGGCCTTGGATGAGAATTGGCATCATAATGAACTTCCGCTTCATGCACATCCAAGGAGGAAGGTTATACATACATAGAGTCACGGGCCAGGTGCTGTGATTGCTGCTCTGCTCCCCGAAAGGATTAATGCCATCCGCGCTTAAAGCAAACCATACGTTCCTTGGGTCACTTGCAAACTCAGCCCAGAACTTTCTCTCGATTTTTCTCCACTGCGACCCGTCAACGGGTGCTCTCAACTTCTCGTCTTTCTTACGGTCCTCACTGTGCCATCGCATCAACTTGACATGCTCTTTGTTTCTGAACAGTCGTTTCAACCGTGGTATTATAGGAGCATACCACATCACCTTCGCAGGAACCCTCTTCCTGCGGGGCTCGCCCTCAACATCACCAGGGGTATCTCGTCTGATTTTATACCGCAATGCACCGCATACCGGGCATGCGTTCAAATCCTTGTAGGCACCGCGGTAGAGGATGCAGTCATTAGGGCATGCATGTATCTTCTCCACCTCCAATCCTAGAGGGCATACGACCTTCTTTGCTGCGTACGTACTGTCGGGCAATTCGTTATCCTTTGGAAGCTTCTTCTTCAATATTTTCAGTAGCTTCTCAAATCCTTTGTCAGGCACAGCATTCTCTGCCTTCCACTGCAGCAATTCCAGTACGGTACCGAGCTTTGTGTTGCCATCTTCGCAATTGGGGTATAACCCTTTTTTGTGATCCTCTAACATGCGATCGAACTTCAGCTTCTCCTTTTCACTTTCGCACTTTTCCCTTGCATCAACAATGACCCGGCGGAGATCATCATCGGGCACATCGTCTGGTTCCTCTGGATCTTCAGCTTCCTCTTGATCTTCAGCTTCCCCCGTTGCAGCATCACCGTATTCAGGGGGCACATAGTTGTCATCGTCCTCTTCTTCTTCGCTGTCTTCCATCATAACCCCTATTTCTCCGTGCTTCGTCCAAACATTATAGTGTGGCATGAAACCCTTATAAAGCAGGTGGGTGTGAAGGATTTTCTTGTCAGAGTAAGACCTCGTATTCCCACAATTAGGGCATGGACAACACATAAAACCATTCTGCTTGTTTGCCTCAGCCACTTCGAGAAAATTATGCACGCCCTTAATGTACTCAGAGGTGTGTCTGTCACCGTACATCCATTGCCGGTTCATCTGCGTGCATTATATATAATTATGTGTGTCAAAAGTAAGAAAATTAGACAAGTATCTATCTAAAGTAAGATTTTTTCTTTCAGAAAAAAGATAAGAACAAGAGGCTCACCACGGTGGTGCCGGCGACGAGATCGGCGCGGGCGATCGACGGCGGTGAAGACGAGGACGGGGCGTGACGGACCGCTAAACCTAGACAAATCTCGGAAAAATGGAGCTCGGAGGTCGAGCTTTGAGAGGAGAAAGCTTAACTAGTGTGGCTCGGGCATTTCATCGAACACCTCACATGCATAAGAGGTGAGCTAGAGCACCCAAATGCCCTCCCTCGCCGGCCAACAAAAAACAGAGAACTGTGGAGTGCTCTACTCGCCGGCGATGGGGTATATATAGGCAACTCATTTGTCCCGGTTCGTGGCTGGAACCGGGACTAAAGGCCATCCTTCTGTCCTGGTTCCTGCCACGAACCAGGACCAATGGTTGTGGGCCAGGAGCGAGGCTCATTGGTCCCGGTTCGTGCCAAGAGCCGGGACAAATGGGCCCAGACGAACCGGGACTAATGCCCACGAGGCCCCGGCCGCCCCCCCGGGCTCACGAACCGGGACAAATGCCTCCATTGGTCCCGGTTTGTGGCAGAACCGGGACTAATGGGCTGGCCAGACCCGAACGAAAGCCCCTTTTTCTACTAGTGTCGGGATCGGATTTTCTTTTTTCCCATTTTTTGATCCGCATTCTGTTGCACTGTTGGAGATGGGTGTGGAAAGATATCTGAAAGTAGTAGTAATCGTTAAGCGACCATACATATTAAATTGAACATCTCTGATATATGTAGAGGGTAGAAAAAATTTATAAGAAAAAACTTACCCCCTCCGTCCCACAATGTAAAATGCTTTTGCAGGCCATTTTAGTTCGTAAAAAAAGGTCTTATATTGTGGGAGGGAGGGAGTACAAATTACTGGATACTTTCTGATCCTTGTTGCTTTGAAAATCAGTGATTGTGTCATCATCCTTAACTTGCTAGAAAAGCTACCTTTCCATGAATGTAGCCAAGCTACAATTCTGCATGAGAGGAAGGGTCCGATTCTAGCAGTCCGCGGAATAGGAATACCGGATTAGGATATATGAGCATATCAACAAGACCTTAAGCTCTGTTTGGAAGCAATGTTTTTAAATACCTCAATATTCAAATACTATGGTTTTTTATGCCGAGGACAAGGAATAATGTAGTTTATGAAAATATTAGGTTTTTAAAGTATTGCAAAAACAATGACGTGTTTGGCGATCAAAGTATGCGGTGTTGTATTTGGCCAGCGTTCACTTTTCTCTCTCTCTCTCTCACTTAAAAGAAAGAGGTCTAGACCTCTTCTTTTAATACTTCTAAAAGGTTCTCGAAAAGGGGTAATTTTTTCTGGGCTTGTATTCTTTTTCTAGGTTCATGGTTTATAATACTGTACTTATAACTAGAGTCAAATACCTCAAAGTATTTTGAACTATAACTCTTAAGTTATTGTGGTATTCTTGAAATACTTTAAAAAATACTTTGCAACCAAACACACACTAACCGACGATGCGGAATGCGAACGCTGCCAAGCCGGAGCAAAGATGGGACGTACTCATTCACGAGGCATGTGTGTAGCCACAGATGATGATGTTCCACATGCCGAGCTGTCGGCGGGGCTCCTACGCGCGTTTCCCACCTGCTCTTTGCCGGCGTACATGTCCACCAGCGGGCTCGCGACGTATGAGTCAGTGGCGAGGTTGCCATTGCATCTCCAGCCGCGAGCATGCACATCGGGAGCATGCTTGCAAATGTTATGTCGAGCGCCGCTAGGTCGTAGAGCACCTCGACGGCCCCATCGACGCCGCCCTAGCAATTAAACTGACCATGTTCCACTTCACCATGTCGCCTCCGCTGGGGGAGAATGCAGCAACAATGGTTCAGAAGAGACTTTGTGCGTGGTTGACGAGGCCGATGCCCGGGTGCATGGAGAGCAACGCGTTGAAGGGGAAGCACTTATGAGGAAGCCGTGCTTGACCGCAAAAGTGTGGCCTCGCGGTCTAGGCAGCAGCCATCGTCGACGGCGAGGAGGAAGCGGATGAAGGCGTGCTAGTTTGTGCGTGCTGGATGTGTATAATAAAGTAACGCTATAGTACATGTTAAATCATGGATTGATCTGGGGCGAATTGGCTAGCGCGCATCGGCTGTTTCTACCCTGTGTGGGGTTTTATTTCTGTCTTCTATTCATCGACAGGCAGGTTATCAGCTGAAGGCTAACATTGTTTGCCATTTGAACTATTTGACCCGTTAACCTAGTGCCACGTAGATAAAATACAAAGCTCTACGATGGCTGAATAGATAGCATTCGCAGGATGCTTCTATGTTGCATGAGGTCATGAGTTCGAATTCCCTTGATAGAATTACAGTTCCTTTTATTTGTTTTTTCTACCATCTACGAGGACCTGTATGAGTAGAGAGAGCACGAACTGACTATTTTGTCGTGAACTATTTCACCAGCCAAGAGTGCCACATAACCACGAATCATATTCAATAACCGTGGACGTATTTCAAAGTATATGGATCAAAGTGTGCTTTCGAAACACTTTGTTTGTTGACGACCTGTGTATTTGACTATCTCTTTGATGAGAATGAGGCGAACCCTTTCTTCCAAAAAAATAAATAAATAAAAGGAAACTAACTCTTTTCCTTTTTCTTATTTATTTTTTATTTTTGTGTGCTTCATCTAAAGAAACATATTTTTTGATAAATACCCAAATGCTTTCTCAAATACGCATGAACATCTTTTAAAACTAGATGAACATTTTCTTCAAACAAGCATGAACACTTTTTAAAATTGCAAGAACATTTTCAAATAGGCGACACTTTTTAACAATGTTTTACAACTGCGCCATTTTTAACATGCCCGAGCACTTTTTTAAACTAGATGAACAACTTGAAATACCAAGATGAACGTTTGTTAAACACAGAATGGGCATTTGTTAAACACACATCAGTTTTTTAAATACAAAATGACGCCTTTTGCAATGATGAATATATTTTAATGCATGAACAGTTTTTTAATTGCGTAAAACAATTTCTTTAGCCTGTATATCCAAACTGACCAGCCATGTATCTGGACCCTTTCTTCGCAAAAAAAAACCCGGAACATTTTCGAAGTACTTATTTTTTTAAATATATATAGTACAAGGGGAAAATGAAAACAAAAGGTGAAATAGAAACCGATAAAGAAAAAAACATACACTGCAAAGTCGAAAGAAGCGTTGACCGGGCCTGCCCATGATGGAGAGCCCCTGCACCAGCCCGGCATGCCCGGAGGGCCTAGATTAGAATGGCCGTTCCGGCCAGCCCACGGGCCTGGCGATAAACAATCACCCGCCCCCGGTGCTACTTGGCACTTGCAGGTTCCAAAACCCTACTCCTCCCCCCCGCCTCCCTCCTTCCGGATCCTTCCCCACACACCTCTCCCTCCCCGCCGTTTCTCCGATCCGCCGCCGGCCAGCCGCCGCCGCCATGTCGATCCGCATGCTGAACCAGAACGCGGAGGTGATGAACAAGTCGGCGGCCCTGGCCATGAACATCGGCGCCGCCAAGGGCCTCCAGGACGTCCTCAAGACCAACCTCGGCCCCAAGGGCACCATCAAGATGTACGCCCCTCCCCTCCCCTCCCCCCTCTCTCCCCGCACCGCAAGGCGGGCCGCCAGATCGCGCGCGCCTCCTTCCCCTCTTAGGTTTGCGTAGGCAGATTCGGAAACGACGGCGCCCGGGTGATCTGCGCGGTTTCCCCGGGCCTCGCGACCCATCTCTCACCTGAGCGCGCTCGTTAGAGGAGGGCGGGGATCTATTTTCCCCCCATTTCGATCCAGGTTGCCTTCGTCTTGTGGGTTGTCGTTAACTGGCTGTTCAGGTTTAGAACTGTATGTGGGGGGAATAATGCCCACGCTAACAATCTGCTTTCAGCAATGCTTTGGCTTTTGGCCGATTGGATCAAGTTGGGGTTGGTATTTACTTAGTTGCTGCCAAATTTTTTAGTTGTTGAAGTATAAAATTAGGGTTGGTTCATGGATAGATCTTTAGGCACAGCGACTGTGATGTTTGCTATATCTGACTGTTTCTTTGATCTGTGATGCGCAGGCTCGTGGGTGGAGCTGGCGACATCAAGCTGACCAAGGACGGGAACACCCTCTTGAAAGAAATGGTATTAATTAAATATGATGAATGACCTTATGATACATGCTCTTCCGTCCGGTTTCTGAGGCTTTTGTGTTGTTGCTATTCGCAGCAAATCCAGAACCCGACAGCAATCATGATTGCGAGAACGGCGGTGGCGCAGGACGACACGAGCGGCGATGGCACCACGTCCACGGTGCTTTTCATCGGGGAGCTTATGAAGATGTCTGAGCGATGCATCGAAGAAGGTCTGTACATGGGGTCCCATCCCTCTTATCTGCTTTTGATGATTCTGATCATTGATATGGTTGTTGTTGCATGAAATTTGCTGCTTGCATTTGAAATGCTGTTTAGGCATCTACGAGAGCTCTATACAGTTAAACGTGATTATCCTTTTCATAAGGTGTACCCCTTTTTGGCCAAATATGTGCTTGTGCGATGTTTGCTGTTAATCTTTCTGAACTGTGTTCTTCTGCTGGGGATCATGGGCTGGTATTCTGGCTTAATGCATCTAATTAGTTGGTTAGGATTACGAATGTCTGCTTTTGCATAGTAATGCAATCTTGACATGTGAACACAAGTGCCTACACATGTGAAGATAAATAATAGTTGACCTGTGCCACTGTTTAACGTTTATGGGTGTTGCGTCCTTGAGATATTTGAATGTGACTGTAGCGCAACTAATTGGCTGGATCAATAGCCAACTAAAGATAGAGAGTAATGCAGTATAATTTTGAATTTTTACTACTTTTAAGATAAAGACTACTCTTGCAGCATGGCAACATGAATTTTATCGACAATATTGTGCTCTGAACATGCATTTCCCAGTTGGTTGCTACACATTAGAGCCAAAAGACTAACCTTAAAAATATGGGCCTTCTGCTCTTAACTTGTGAAAAAGTGTTACAATTGCAGTGCTGTTTCTTAGAGGGAAAACCCATGTGCTTGTATGGTAGCTGTCTTCTTGCTATAGGTTCATAGTAACCGGTTGTTATTTCTGCAGGTACTCATCCACGGTTTTTGGTTGATGGCTTTGAGGTTGCCAAGAAAGCAACTCTTGAATTTCTCGAGACATTCAAGACACCAGTTGTTATCGGTGATCAACCCGACAGGGAGATCTTGAAAATGGTAGCAAGAACAACTCTTAGGACAAAGGTGATTGTACTCTATTTCACCATTTTTCTTTGCAAACAAATGTACACATATATACCAAGGCTTACACAAAATTTGATATTTTGTAGCTGTATGAAGGATTGGCTGATCAGTTGACCGATATTGTTGTGAATGCGGTAATGTTATATTTCTTCTACAGTGTTTCCTTTGGAGGCTTTTATTCCACAAAATTGCTTAGCATATCTCTATTTTCTGTATGGTCCATGCTGTAGGTCCTATGCATCCGCCAAAGTGATCAACCAATTGATCTTTTTATGGTGGAAATAATGCATATGCGCCACAAATTCGATGTCGACACACGTCTGGTATGTATTGTTTTTCTTTTCTTTGCAGTTTGCCTAGTATAACATCCTTCTGAACTTCATAGACCTGTGGATAAATAGTTCATATGTATTTTCTGTCACAAGCTTGTGAACATGGTTGAACACCTGTTCCTTTGTTTTTTTGTAGATTGAGGGTCTGGTCCTTGACCATGGTTCTCGGCACCCTGACATGAAGCGCAGAGCAGAGAATTGTTACATCCTGACAGCTAATGTATCACTGGAATACGAGAAAAGGTGCATACTTTTGCATAGAGTGCTTTGTTGCATACTCTAGTTCTATTAATCACCATAGATACATTCTCTCAATTTGACTGCACCAAATATAAGAAGGTTCATGCTTCAATATTTGTCAAAAACATGTAGAATCTTGCCTACAATCGTGGACTTTAGTCAGCTTATGTTATTTTCTTGCACGTTGTGGGGCAACTAGTAGTGCACAGCAGCAGTCTGTCTTTACCTGTTTTACATGCATCAGTGAAGGGAAACTGTTTAACTGACGCATAAGCTTCTCAGTGAAATCAATGCAGGATTCTTCTACTCAAACGCAGAACAAAGAGAAAAGATGGTTACTGCAGAGAGGCGTCAAGTTGATGAACGTGTCCAGAAGATCATTGAATTGAAAAATAAGGTATTTGCTTAGCGTCTCTCTCTCTCTCTCTCTCTCTTGTGTGCGCGTTTGGAAAATGTTGTCTTCACGTGTTTCCTTGGCCATGCAGGTTTGCGCAGGAACTGACAAGAATTTTGTGGTGATCAACCAAAAGGGCATCGATCCTCCGTCCCTTGATCTCCTAGCTAGAGCTGGGGTAACCAATTCTGACTTGTTTCTACATGATGGTTCTAATTTACTTACATTCAACCTTGATCTGTTTGGGGTTCCAGATAAAAATTTGTCTCATGGTGTCACCAGCTGAACTTGTAACATGAAAGTTGATATGACATTATACACAATGCTACTCTATAAGCCACAAGATGTAACTATCTAAAACCTAAGCACGACGATCAATATTTCAAATGATGGCAATGCAATAAATTATTCAGCTTTCAGTTCATGCATTGTTAATTTTGAAGTGGCAAGTTCTTGCATGGGGGCCTTGTTACATTTTAAGCTCAAGAATTTGCATGCTGCAGATTATTGCTCTCCGAAGAGCAAAGCGGAGGAACATGGAGAGACTTGTGCTAGCATGTGGCGGCGAAGCCATCAATTCAGTTGAAGGCATGACTGAAGACTGTCTTGGCTGGGCTGGGCTTGTCTATGAGCATGTTCTTGGAGAAGAAAAATACACGTTCGTGGAGAATGTTAAGAACCCTCACTCCTGTACTATTTTGATCAAAGGTCAGTTCATTCTCGAGAAACAATAGGATCTTTTCCAAAACTACCTATGTTGGAAACTTACTATAAATTCATCTCTCTTCAGGACCTAATGATCACACCATTGCACAAATTAAGGATGCCGTACGAGATGGTCTAAGATCTGTGAAGAACACAGTTGAGGATGAAGCTGTTGTGCTGGTATGATTTGTAAATTTATTCTGCATGACAGCAACTAAACAAATGTTTGGCTAAATAAATATGCACATTTGAACATCATATAGCTGAGCTTATGCTATCGATATGTGGCTCTCGATTTTCGAAGGGTATTGGCTTTGATTAGGATTTTGTAGTTTGCATGATGTGCCTGGAACTTTATGAACTACTTGACCATAGTAATTTGTCATTATATTTTTACCTTGGTTGTCATCCTGGTGCGTTCAACTTGATATATGTTGAGGCATTACTTGCATTGTTTGTTTGGGTCAGGTGTGACATAATTCATAGGGGTAATAGTGTTGATGCTAATTGATTATGTTGCTCTTAATTATTTTCTTACATGCGTTGGTGCTGTCTGACCGGTTGCTTGTGGCATCCATTTTATTATCGCAGGCTGTCTTGTTTTGCTTGAGGATCTTGCTTAGTTGCTTTGGATCTTGGTTGACTGGTGTTTTCTTTGTCAGCTTATTATATTTTCTATTTGATTTGTCAATTGTAGGGCGCTGGAGCGTTCGAGATGGCTGCAAGGAAGCATCTCATTGACAATGTGAAGAAAACCGTTAAAGGAGTAAGTGCATTGAATAATTGACATGCTCTTTTCTACTGTACCCATATCAGTATGCCGGTGCTAACTTTGGAAGCTTAACAACAGCGAGCCCAACTTGGGGTGGGGGCATTTGCTGATGCTCTGCTCGTTATCCCCAAGACGCTAGCGGAGAATTCGGGCTTAGATACCCAAGACGTTATTGTCTCTCTTGAGGTAAGCACGTCCACTTGTTGTATTATCTTTTCCTTGCACTTCTGTTGTCTCGAGTTTGTGCATCAGAAAAGTTGTAACTGTATGCGTCGGCTGATGTTCCACACTGTACAACAGAATGAGCACGACCGTGGGCTGGTGGTGGGGCTGAACCATAACACTGGCGAGCCGGTCGACCCTGAGATGGAAGGTATCTATGACAACTACTCGGTGAAGCGCCAGATCGTCAACTCGGGGTATGTGACAATACAGTGTTCATTTCTGAGCTGACTCGTTCATTCTCCAAAAAAAAGACGAGTATTATCTGTGACGTATGTTGACAAACGAACTTTGGTTGTCTGGTGGTGCAGGCCCATCATCGCGTCGCAGCTGTTGCTAGTGGATGAGGTGATCAGGGCGGGGCGCAACATGAGGAAACCAACCTAAACCTTCCAGGCCGAGAAGACTTTTTGTTTGGGTGTTTTTCTCTGTGGGGTGCCGAGTACGTAGCGAGTAGCGATGTGGTGGGGTGGAATGCTTGACTGGAAGAGATTGTACTTGTAACAACCCTCGTGACAGTTTGTCGAGATCTGTTTCTACGCTGGTGTTTGTATGCAGAATGTTTTTGTGTTGGATCAAGTTGAGCAGCTATGTATTTTTTGTGTGCGTGTGTGTGGCGATTGGATTTTTCTGTTGAGCAAAGCCTGCCTTTAGTAGGGGCGTAATCTTAGGCAGACCTGGATTGATTCAACACACAAATTGAAAAGATATGCTTGTATTTGTTGCGGGAGCAAGAGTCTCGTCGTTTTGGGTTCTTGCGCCGTAAGATTTTGTTGTTTCCCCAGTCCGGGCCGGTTACGGCCCGTAGGTCGGTTACTGCAGAAAAGAAACGTCAACTGATATCTTTGCTGTCGGCCTTGTGTGCATGTTTTTCTTTTTCGAGTAGAAACCCTTGTGTGGATGTAAACGGCAAGATAAAATTCAGGCGCCGCAAGGCCTGTTTAGTTTAGTTCGATATATACTTCATTTTTTGAGAAAAAGAAACTTTCTTGAACTGGGCTGAAACCGACTTGAACGGTACGCCGTCATGCCCGTTCCGGCCCAGTGAGCCCGCGCTTTTCCAGACTGTCGAAATACGGACGTGACCCAGAAAAAAATCACAGCTCCTTTTTTGAACCAGTATCTTTGTCTGCCCACTGTATTTCACCCGCTTTTTGGCGACGCACATTTTATTTGGCGCGGTCGAACAAACAGACTGTATCCACCACCCATCCTGCCGTGGAACATTGAGATTATGCTCTGACTATCAAATACAGTATAAAATATAGCGTTGAGAGTAATAGTTACTACGACTCACACACAAGTGTACGTCGACCGACCGTGGTCGCTTTCTTGTACGTAGGCATCGATCGACCGACCGTATCGTAATTGATTGGACGGCCGAGATATCTGATTTCTGATTCTGAAAAGGCAAACGGCCAGAAAGAATAAAAGAGAACCAATCACTCTACTTAGAGAAAAGGTGGAGACCAATCTGTTCGTGTCGCGCTGCGGCTCAAGTCAACCACCATTTCTTCTTCCTCGTGTTTGAAGCGCATCGACTCCAACGCGGATCCCCTGCTGGACTGGATACCAACAAATGTCCGTGGACAAATCATATCCACCAAATGTCAGCCACTTGTCCAATAAAAAGACAAGAGAGAAGGAAAAGAGAGGGGGAAACGAGTTTGTGGTGGGATACAGACAAAGCTTTTTTTTTTTATAAAGCATGCATGCTTGTATTCAAATCATAAAATAATACAAAGTCTTTAACCCGTATAAGCGCACCCCTAACGCACACATAATGAGCCAGAAAAACATAGAGCACCCTAGCATAATAACCAGTAAAACGCGAAGATCTCCGGAGCTGTGTGTCATCGTCCCTGAATCTTGTGAGAAGACTCCTCCGGCAACCAGATCCAAGCAGGTCATCATCTTCCACCACGGCATAATCGCCGCCACGTTGCTCCCCCTTTTCTTCGTTCCGGCGCTGAAAAGACATGGACAGACATATGTATCCAACACACCTGCACCGGCCTTCGCCATCTGTGGCTTTGAGTGCCGCGGTATGAGCCCCTTCTAGATAGAAGAGAACTGAGATCCGGTTCCTACGCCGCGGCTAGGCCAACCGCTCGGGGAAAACATGATATCCCTCTAGCAGCAACACAAAGAAAAGAGGAAGAACGGTAGCAGGAAATCATATCGACATAGAGGAAGAAGAAACTCCGTCTCCACACAACCACCACCCATCTGATGTCCAACCTGGCCGGTGTCGGACGACCTCCAGAGACCATAGCCCGTGACCTCGACGAGATCCGGGGATCCTCCACCCTGTTGGCTCCTGGACGGAGGCAAGAGCCCCGCCTGTCCGCGAACGGAGCCTGGGGTGACTTATTCAGACACGACGCCGCCGCAACAACCTCAGCAACGTCCCCCTCAACCCTAACCCTACCGAGAACTCACCCAACGTCCAGATCCGAGGTTCCCCCTAGCTCATGCTGTCGGAGCGGCAATCAAAGTTGGCGGCCGCCACGCATGTTCGGACTGCCCCCAAACCTTTCCCCGCTTTGAGGATGATTGTGATATTTCGAGCATCCGAACTGGTTTAGACAGATTTGGTGTGCTGCGGTGGATAACTACAAGTGTCCGAATTGTTTGGTCCAAACATTTACAGATGAATCCGCGTTGGAGATGGCCTCGGCACCACCACTACTGTTGCTTGTTGCTGGTTGCCACAACGGCTTCAGAAAAGAAAGTTTGTTGGTACATGGATTTTCGATTTTGGATAAAAAAATATCTCTCTTTTCGCGAGAAAAATATAATAGTGACCGTCCAAGCGGCAGCCAGGGCCCAGGGGAGATGAACTGAACCTGGCCCGACCCGAGCTGATCATCAGTGAGTGAGTGAGTGAGTGAATGACCACTCTGCTGCCTCTTGGTCCGATCTAGCCGAGCCTACCAAGTGGTGCCATGTCTACCATGCCGAGTACTAGTACAAAATTCTGTTGCCAATTAATTCAACCGATCATAATTTCGTGCAGCCAGCCGGACGTTTCAGATAGGAGTAGCATCGTTTTTGGAAATGCCAATGCTACTTGTACGGGCAGGGAGCGAGAGACACATATATAGAGAAATCATAGAGGTAGAGAGTTGCCGTCACAGAGGATCCGCGAGAGGATGGGGGTATTCTTGCGGGGACAAGAAGGGCGAACAAAATGGCAGATCAAGATTTCAGCAACAACCATGCAAGCTCAATCAGCCATCCATGGCGATCAAGCTAGCAAGCTTAATTATTTTAAATCGAGCCTAAACCGTAATTATTTTAAATCGTCTATTCACCCCCCTCTAGACGACATCCACGATCAGACGGCCCCGAACCCGGTGTTCTCAAGCCGTGTTCAGGTGTTTCACGTTAGAAGGGATCGCAACACCGAAGCTCATGATGCAGCAAAGCCGATATTATGATGTTGTTATCGCTCACCAGGTTTGTGCTCCCGCTGCATCGCAGTCGCATGCCTGGTCTAGAAGAGAATGCAACAATGCCACCGATCCCACTTGTGCTGCTGGTGCCAGCCAGTTGACCGGCCTCTCTTTCTCCCTAGTCCGTTTGGCAAAGCCTCATCTCAAAATTCATGGGAGTAGGTTTTTCTCCTGCCATGTGTAACATCTGAATGATCATTCAACACGACACGGCATCGTGTGCAATGGCCATGTCGAATTGTACCGATATTTGGCCTACTCAGATTTGAATGTGTTTTAGTAACATCAACTATCAACAGCATTCAACTACCCCTAATATATCTTCACTATTTCTAAAGCTTAAACACAGATGTCTGGGTGGTGTAGTTGGTTATCACGTTAGTCTCACACACTAAAGGTCCCCAGTTCGTGCCATGAACCGGGACTAAGGTGATCGTGAGGCCCCGGCCTGACGCCAGCCTACCATCACCCCTTTAGTGCCGGTTCGTGCCACGAACCGGTATTAAAGGTTCAACACGAACCGGCATTAATGCATAGCCGTTCGAACCGGCACTAATGATACTATTAGTACCGGGCCAAAATCAAACCGGGACTAATGTGTCTCACATTAGGTCCTTTTTCCACTAGTGCGAAATGACTGATTGAGCATGAGTCCACATGTCTGCATCATCTTTCGCTCACAAAACAAACCCAATTTCAAAAAAAAGAGACACATTGGAGCTCTCCTATGGCATTATTTCGTGGGAGCTTAGTTGATTAGAAGATACGTCCACAGTGGTCCCTCTTTCCCATTATAGCAATGTAGGTTTTCTTTTTTGGTATTTTCTTTTTCATTGTACTCCCTCCGTAAACTAATATAAGAGCGTTTAGATCACTAAAATAGTGATCTAAACGCTCTTATATTAGTTTACGGAGGGAGTAGTAGTGTAGGAGTGTATCTTTTTATGGCAGTTGTATTCCTGTCATCATCCCATCATCGGTTTTTTTCACGACACGCCTTTATGTGGCGCGGCGAACAAGACAAGCGGAGCATCCATCCATCCATCGTGCTTTGTAATGTTGAGATTATACTCCACCACCTACTATATTACGAATTTATAATTATATTTTTTACGAGAAAACTTCTAATCTATTCTTTTTTAATCATGGCAATACAACAAACACCAGAAATAGTAAAAATTACATCCAGGTCCGTAGACCACCTAGCGACGACTACAAGCACTGAAGCGAGCTGAAGGCGCGCCGTCATCATCGGCCCTCCCTCGTCGGAACCGGATAAAACTTGTTGTAATAGACAGTCGGGAAGTCGTCGTGCTAAGACCCCATAGGATCAGCGCAGCAGAAGAGCAACCGCCGCCGATGAAGAGTAGCGTAGATCGGAAGGATACAACCTCCACACGCCCACCGACAATGCTAGACACACCACCGAAACGGGGCTAGGCGGGGAAGACCTTATTCCATCTTCAAGGAGCCGCCGCCGTTTCGTCTTCCTGAGCAGGACACAAATCCTAACAAAACTTGAAGAAACGGCTAAGAACGGAGCCCTCCCGCCGGCAAGGGTCAGTATCCACTACGCCACCATGGCTCTAAGACCACCGTAGACGAGGCGCACCGGCGGCGGCGCCGACGAAAGGGAAAGGAACCCTAAACTTTTCTTGGGGAGAAGGCTACTCTCGAACACGAGGAATTTATAATTATATTATGCTCACACAAGTACGCATATTGTATGAGATACAGATCGCATGGATCGCGACGTCGCCTTTGACCATCCATTCGCGTTGCGGTCGCCACCATGCATGTCCTTTGTTCTACCCACTCCATGAGCTAGATACTATCGATAACCATTTTCTTTTCCCTCTCTTTGACACGCATCTATACTAATCTAGTAGTACGAGCACCACACTGATTTGTTGCTACTGCGGTTTCAGAAAAGAAAAGAAAAATATCGTCGGCGCGTGGAATTTGGCTTTTGGATAAATAAGAGTGCCTCTTTCTTTTTGCCTGGTTATTTTTCTTTTGCATTTGATTAATAATTCCACTTTTATTAAGAAAAACTAAATAAATAAATGGAAAATGGAATTTAATGGTGACGACGCGGGAGGGCTGGAGCGAAGGCTTTTGTGGAGGAAGGAACGCACGCGTTCATGGGGCCGTGTACTACTGGAGTGGTAGTACGTACTATAGTCATCGTACAAGGCGCGATGCACTGAACCAGAGTTGAGCCGAGCCGAACTGATCAGCGAGTGAGTGACCACTCTGTTGCCTCTTGGTCCGATCTAGCCGAGCCATCATGCCTAGCAGGAGTAGTGCGTGTACTTACTGTACAACAACTCTACTCACATCATTTTGTTCCCAATTAATTCATTTAAATCATAGAGTAGAATCGTTTTCGGAAAGGCCAATGCTGGTGCTACTTCTACGGGCGGGGAGAAGGGCTTAAAGCGACAAAAACTGACCATTTTCAAAAACTTAGGCATAAAATGAGTCCGGATTAAAACAATTTCACAAAACGGCCCATTTACATGACGCCCGGCCCGACCCGGGACGCCATGCTAGACTGCATGACGTTCATATCAAGGGCGCCATGGACCGGCTTAGGATGAATCACGCCCCGGGCAAGGATGCATGACGGCTTGGAGAGAGAGGAATTGATGTTACTCACTAGCTTGCAAAATGATATGGGACGGAGGGACAGGGATCCAGTGACACGTTTATGACATGTCACGATGTAACATGACCGTTTGGATCAAAGTCAGATAGTCCAGATCAGTTCGGATCAGAGCAGCAACGTGTGCTACCGCCACGGGCAGCAGGAGAAGAGAGGGGTCGCACAGATGGTAACTAGGTTGCTGCCACAGAGGATCAGGGAGAGGATGATGGGGGGATGGAAGTCCAGCCACTAAACTCGTTTTTTAGTTACGTCGTACGGGTGTTATTACCACTCACTAGTTTTGTGCTCCCGTTGCATCGCAATCGCATGCCTGGTCTAGAATGCGACAACACCACCGCTACCACTGCTACTGCCGCCAGTTGACTCGCTTCTCTTTCTCCCTAGTCTGATTGGCAAAGCCTCATCTCGAAATTCACAGTATGTTTTTCTCCTGCCATGTGTAACATCTGAATGATTATTCTACACGCCGTGGCGTCGTATGTAATGGCCATGTCGAATTGTACCGATGGTAATACTCAGATTTGAATGTATTTTAGTAGGAATCAACTATGAGGCTCGCTGATATTTGATCTTTCTCTAAAAGTTGAACATCGATGTCTGGGTGGTGTAGTTGGTTATCACGTTAGTCTCACACACTAAAGGTCCCCAATTCGAACCTGGGCTTAGACATTGCCCCCCTTTTTTTCGGCTAAGCATTATATTTGTTGGTATTCTTTTAAAAAATCCCTTGCAAAAAGTTTTTCAGAACAAATTTTTTTGGCTAAGCATTATATTTGTTGGTATTCTTTTAAAAAATCCCTTGCAAAAAGTTTTCTAGAACAATTTTATCGATTGAGTTATTTGAAAGTTTCTATAGAACAATTTTATGGATTGAGTAATTGGGTTGCACCACCAGAGTGATGCTTGGTCTGCTTACCCTTTTTTTGCGGGGGAAACTTGGTCTGTTTTACCCATCCGTGCTGAACACGTGGAAGTCCAGTCTGTGTTGCATGTTGTAGGAGGTTTCAGTTTTCATGTGTCCTGCTATATATGTAGAAAAACATATGATGAAAAGAGAAGCTGGGTCTACCTTCATGGCCTTTTTCAAATCAATTTTCTAACATCCAGTGGCAGCTCTAATGCAACCTTGATTGGCTTGCATTTGACAACCAGGGTCCACCTCTTTGTGTGTGGAATCGTGTACATCCATGACTGAACAACAACCTCGAGCCCTCCACTGGATTTGTCAAAATTAATAGGCAAAATTAAGGAAAGAAGACAAATAAAACAAATCACCTCTGGGCAGATGTCGACATGCGCAAACTCTAGGCTAGGCCGTCGTATGTGAGGTCGTCTAAACAGAGTTTCCAAGAAAAAACACATTGGAGCTCTCATATGGCTTTATTTCTGGGTGGTGTAGTTGGTTATCACGTTAGTCTCACACACTAAAGGTCCCCAATTCGAACCTGGGCTTAGACATTGCCCCCCTTTTTTTCGGCTAAGCATTATATTTGTTGGTATTCTTTTAAAAAATCCCTTGCAAAAAGTTTTTCAGAACAAATTTTTTTGGCTAAGCATTATATTTGTTGGTATTCTTTTAAAAAATCCCTTGCAAAAAGTTTTCTAGAACAATTTTATCGATTGAGTTATTTGAAAGTTTCTATAGAACAATTTTATGGATTGAGTAATTGGGTTGCACCACCAGAGTGATGCTTGGTCTGCTTACCCTTTTTTTGCGGGGGAAACTTGGTCTGTTTTACCCATCCGTGCTGAACACGTGGAAGTCCAGTCTGTGTTGCATGTTGTAGGAGGTTTCAGTTTTCATGTGTCCTGCTATATATGTAGAAAAACATATGATGAAAAGAGAAGCTGGGTCTACCTTCATGGCCTTTTTCAAATCAATTTTCTAACATCCAGTGGCAGCTCTAATGCAACCTTGATTGGCTTGCATTTGACAACCAGGGTCCACCTCTTTGTGTGTGGAATCGTGTACATCCATGACTGAACAACAACCTCGAGCCCTCCACTGGATTTGTCAAAATTAATAGGCAAAATTAAGGAAAGAAGACAAATAAAACAAATCACCTCTGGGCAGATGTCGACATGCGCAAACTCTAGGCTAGGCCGTCGTATGTGAGGTCGTCTAAACAGAGTTTCCAAGAAAAAACACATTGGAGCTCTCATATGGCTTTATTTCTGGGTGGTGTAGTTGGTTATCACGTTAGTCTCACACACTAAAGGTCCCCAATTCGAACCTGGGCTTAGACATTGCCCCCCTTTTTTTCGGCTAAGCATTATATTTGTTGGTATTCTTTTAAAAAATCCCTTGCAAAAAGTTTTTCAGAACAAATTTTTTTGGCTAAGCATTATATTTGTTGGTATTCTTTTAAAAAATCCCTTGCAAAAAGTTTTCTAGAACAATTTTATCGATTGAGTTATTTGAAAGTTTCTATAGAACAATTTTATGGATTGAGTAATTGGGTTGCACCACCAGAGTGATGCTTGGTCTGCTTACCCTTTTTTTGCGGGGGAAACTTGGTCTGTTTTACCCATCCGTGCTGAACACGTGGAAGTCCAGTCTGTGTTGCATGTTGTAGGAGGTTTCAGTTTTCATGTGTCCTGCTATATATGTAGAAAAACATATGATGAAAAGAGAAGCTGGGTCTACCTTCATGGCCTTTTTCAAATCAATTTTCTAACATCCAGTGGCAGCTCTAATGCAACCTTGATTGGCTTGCATTTGACAACCAGGGTCCACCTCTTTGTGTGTGGAATCGTGTACATCCATGACTGAACAACAACCTCGAGCCCTCCACTGGATTTGTCAAAATTAATAGGCAAAATTAAGGAAAGAAGACAAATAAAACAAATCACCTCTGGGCAGATGTCGACATGCGCAAACTCTAGGCTAGGCCGTCGTATGTGAGGTCGTCTAAACAGAGTGATGTCACCATAGACCCAGTTTCCAAGAAAAAACACATTGGAGCTCTCATATGGCTTTATTTCTGGGTGGTGTAGTTGGTTATCACGTTAGTCTCACACACTAAAGGTCCCCAATTCGAACCTGGGCTTAGACATTGCCCCCCTTTTTTTCGGCTAAGCATTATATTTGTTGGTATTCTTTTAAAAAATCCCTTGCAAAAAGTTTTTCAGAACAAATTTTTTTGGCTAAGCATTATATTTGTTGGTATTCTTTTAAAAAATCCCTTGCAAAAAGTTTTCTAGAACAATTTTATCGATTGAGTTATTTGAAAGTTTCTATAGAACAATTTTATGGATTGAGTAATTGGGTTGCACCACCAGAGTGATGCTTGGTCTGCTTACCCTTTTTTTGCGGGGGAAACTTGGTCTGTTTTACCCATCCGTGCTGAACACGTGGAAGTCCAGTCTGTGTTGCATGTTGTAGGAGGTTTCAGTTTTCATGTGTCCTGCTATATATGTAGAAAAACATATGATGAAAAGAGAAGCTGGGTCTACCTTCATGGCCTTTTTCAAATCAATTTTCTAACATCCAGTGGCAGCTCTAATGCAACCTTGATTGGCTTGCATTTGACAACCAGGGTCCACCTCTTTGTGTGTGGAATCGTGTACATCCATGACTGAACAACAACCTCGAGCCCTCCACTGGATTTGTCAAAATTAATAGGCAAAATTAAGGAAAGAAGACAAATAAAACAAATCACCTCTGGGCAGATGTCGACATGCGCAAACTCTAGGCTAGGCCGTCGTATGTGAGGTCGTCTAAACAGAGTTTCCAAGAAAAAACACATTGGAGCTCTCATATGGCTTTATTTCTGGGTGGTGTAGTTGGTTATCACGTTAGTCTCACACACTAAAGGTCCCCAATTCGAACCTGGGCTTAGACATTGCCCCCCTTTTTTTCGGCTAAGCATTATATTTGTTGGTATTCTTTTAAAAAATCCCTTGCAAAAAGTTTTTCAGAACAAATTTTTTTGGCTAAGCATTATATTTGTTGGTATTCTTTTAAAAAATCCCTTGCAAAAAGTTTTCTAGAACAATTTTATCGATTGAGTTATTTGAAAGTTTCTATAGAACAATTTTATGGATTGAGTAATTGGGTTGCACCACCAGAGTGATGCTTGGTCTGCTTACCCTTTTTTTGCGGGGGAAACTTGGTCTGTTTTACCCATCCGTGCTGAACACGTGGAAGTCCAGTCTGTGTTGCATGTTGTAGGAGGTTTCAGTTTTCATGTGTCCTGCTATATATGTAGAAAAACATATGATGAAAAGAGAAGCTGGGTCTACCTTCATGGCCTTTTTCAAATCAATTTTCTAACATCCAGTGGCAGCTCTAATGCAACCTTGATTGGCTTGCATTTGACAACCAGGGTCCACCTCTTTGTGTGTGGAATCGTGTACATCCATGACTGAACAACAACCTCGAGCCCTCCACTGGATTTGTCAAAATTAATAGGCAAAATTAAGGAAAGAAGACAAATAAAACAAATCACCTCTGGGCAGATGTCGACATGCGCAAACTCTAGGCTAGGCCGTCGTATGTGAGGTCGTCTAAACAGAGTTTCCAAGAAAAAACACATTGGAGCTCTCATATGGCTTTATTTCTGGGTGGTGTAGTTGGTTATCACGTTAGTCTCACACACTAAAGGTCCCCAATTCGAACCTGGGCTTAGACATTGCCCCCCTTTTTTTCGGCTAAGCATTATATTTGTTGGTATTCTTTTAAAAAATCCCTTGCAAAAAGTTTTTCAGAACAAATTTTTTTGGCTAAGCATTATATTTGTTGGTATTCTTTTAAAAAATCCCTTGCAAAAAGTTTTCTAGAACAATTTTATCGATTGAGTTATTTGAAAGTTTCTATAGAACAATTTTATGGATTGAGTAATTGGGTTGCACCACCAGAGTGATGCTTGGTCTGCTTACCCTTTTTTTGCGGGGGAAACTTGGTCTGTTTTACCCATCCGTGCTGAACACGTGGAAGTCCAGTCTGTGTTGCATGTTGTAGGAGGTTTCAGTTTTCATGTGTCCTGCTATATATGTAGAAAAACATATGATGAAAAGAGAAGCTGGGTCTACCTTCATGGCCTTTTTCAAATCAATTTTCTAACATCCAGTGGCAGCTCTAATGCAACCTTGATTGGCTTGCATTTGACAACCAGGGTCCACCTCTTTGTGTGTGGAATCGTGTACATCCATGACTGAACAACAACCTCGAGCCCTCCACTGGATTTGTCAAAATTAATAGGCAAAATTAAGGAAAGAAGACAAATAAAACAAATCACCTCTGGGCAGATGTCGACATGCGCAAACTCTAGGCTAGGCCGTCGTATGTGAGGTCGTCTAAACAGAGTTTCCAAGAAAAAACACATTGGAGCTCTCATATGGCTTTATTTCTGGGTGGTGTAGTTGGTTATCACGTTAGTCTCACACACTAAAGGTCCCCAATTCGAACCTGGGCTTAGACATTGCCCCCCTTTTTTTCGGCTAAGCATTATATTTGTTGGTATTCTTTTAAAAAATCCCTTGCAAAAAGTTTTTCAGAACAAATTTTTTTGGCTAAGCATTATATTTGTTGGTATTCTTTTAAAAAATCCCTTGCAAAAAGTTTTCTAGAACAATTTTATCGATTGAGTTATTTGAAAGTTTCTATAGAACAATTTTATGGATTGAGTAATTGGGTTGCACCACCAGAGTGATGCTTGGTCTGCTTACCCTTTTTTTGCGGGGGAAACTTGGTCTGTTTTACCCATCCGTGCTGAACACGTGGAAGTCCAGTCTGTGTTGCATGTTGTAGGAGGTTTCAGTTTTCATGTGTCCTGCTATATATGTAGAAAAACATATGATGAAAAGAGAAGCTGGGTCTACCTTCATGGCCTTTTTCAAATCAATTTTCTAACATCCAGTGGCAGCTCTAATGCAACCTTGATTGGCTTGCATTTGACAACCAGGGTCCACCTCTTTGTGTGTGGAATCGTGTACATCCATGACTGAACAACAACCTCGAGCCCTCCACTGGATTTGTCAAAATTAATAGGCAAAATTAAGGAAAGAAGACAAATAAAACAAATCACCTCTGGGCAGATGTCGACATGCACAAACTCTAGGCTAGGCCGTCGTATGTGAGGTCGTCTAAACAGAGTTTCCAAGAAAAAACACATTGGAGCTCTCATATGGCTTTATTTCTGGGTGGTGTAGTTGGTTATCACGTTAGTCTCACACACTAAAGGTCCCCAATTCGAACCTGGGCTTAGACATTGCCCCCCTTTTTTTCGGCTAAGCATTATATTTGTTGGTATTCTTTTAAAAAATCCCTTGCAAAAAGTTTTTCAGAACAAATTTTTTTGGCTAAGCATTATATTTGTTGGTATTCTTTTAAAAAATCCCTTGCAAAAAGTTTTCTAGAACAATTTTATCGATTGAGTTATTTGAAAGTTTCTATAGAACAATTTTATGGATTGAGTAATTGGGTTGCACCACCAGAGTGATGCTTGGTCTGCTTACCCTTTTTTTGCGGGGGAAACTTGGTCTGTTTTACCCATCCGTGCTGAACACGTGGAAGTCCAGTCTGTGTTGCATGTTGTAGGAGGTTTCAGTTTTCATGTGTCCTGCTATATATGTAGAAAAACATATGATGAAAAGAGAAGCTGGGTCTACCTTCATGGCCTTTTTCAAATCAATTTTCTAACATCCAGTGGCAGCTCTAATGCAACCTTGATTGGCTTGCATTTGACAACCAGGGTCCACCTCTTTGTGTGTGGAATCGTGTACATCCATGACTGAACAACAACCTCGAGCCCTCCACTGGATTTGTCAAAATTAATAGGCAAAATTAAGGAAAGAAGACAAATAAAACAAATCACCTCTGGGCAGATGTCGACATGCGCAAACTCTAGGCTAGGCCGTCGTATGTGAGGTCGTCTAAACAGAGTTTCCAAGAAAAAACACATTGGAGCTCTCATATGGCTTTATTTCTGGGTGGTGTAGTTGGTTATCACGTTAGTCTCACACACTAAAGGTCCCCAATTCGAACCTGGGCTTAGACATTGCCCCCCTTTTTTTCGGCTAAGCATTATATTTGTTGGTATTCTTTTAAAAAATCCCTTGCAAAAAGTTTTTCAGAACAAATTTTTTTGGCTAAGCATTATATTTGTTGGTATTCTTTTAAAAAATCCCTTGCAAAAAGTTTTCTAGAACAATTTTATCGATTGAGTTATTTGAAAGTTTCTATAGAACAATTTTATGGATTGAGTAATTGGGTTGCACCACCAGAGTGATGCTTGGTCTGCTTACCCTTTTTTTGCGGGGGAAACTTGGTCTGTTTTACCCATCCGTGCTGAACACGTGGAAGTCCAGTCTGTGTTGCATGTTGTAGGAGGTTTCAGTTTTCATGTGTCCTGCTATATATGTAGAAAAACATATGATGAAAAGAGAAGCTGGGTCTACCTTCATGGCCTTTTTCAAATCAATTTTCTAACATCCAGTGGCAGCTCTAATGCAACCTTGATTGGCTTGCATTTGACAACCAGGGTCCACCTCTTTGTGTGTGGAATCGTGTACATCCATGACTGAACAACAACCTCGAGCCCTCCACTGGATTTGTCAAAATTAATAGGCAAAATTAAGGAAAGAAGACAAATAAAACAAATCACCTCTGGGCAGATGTCGACATGCGCAAACTCTAGGCTAGGCCGTCGTATGTGAGGTCGTCTAAACAGAGTTTCCAAGAAAAAACACATTGGAGCTCTCATATGGCTTTATTTCTGGGTGGTGTAGTTGGTTATCACGTTAGTCTCACACACTAAAGGTCCCCAATTCGAACCTGGGCTTAGACATTGCCCCCCTTTTTTTCGGCTAAGCATTATATTTGTTGGTATTCTTTTAAAAAATCCCTTGCAAAAAGTTTTTCAGAACAAATTTTTTTGGCTAAGCATTATATTTGTTGGTATTCTTTTAAAAAATCCCTTGCAAAAAGTTTTCTAGAACAATTTTATCGATTGAGTTATTTGAAAGTTTCTATAGAACAATTTTATGGATTGAGTAATTGGGTTGCACCACCAGAGTGATGCTTGGTCTGCTTACCCTTTTTTTGCGGGGGAAACTTGGTCTGTTTTACCCATCCGTGCTGAACACGTGGAAGTCCAGTCTGTGTTGCATGTTGTAGGAGGTTTCAGTTTTCATGTGTCCTGCTATATATGTAGAAAAACATATGATGAAAAGAGAAGCTGGGTCTACCTTCATGGCCTTTTTCAAATCAATTTTCTAACATCCAGTGGCAGCTCTAATGCAACCTTGATTGGCTTGCATTTGACAACCAGGGTCCACCTCTTTGTGTGTGGAATCGTGTACATCCATGACTGAACAACAACCTCGAGCCCTCCACTGGATTTGTCAAAATTAATAGGCAAAATTAAGGAAAGAAGACAAATAAAACAAATCACCTCTGGGCAGATGTCGACATGCGCAAACTCTAGGCTAGGCCGTCGTATGTGAGGTCGTCTAAACAGAGTTTCCAAGAAAAAACACATTGGAGCTCTCATATGGCTTTATTTCTGGGTGGTGTAGTTGGTTATCACGTTAGTCTCACACACTAAAGGTCCCCAATTCGAACCTGGGCTTAGACATTGCCCCCCTTTTTTTCGGCTAAGCATTATATTTGTTGGTATTCTTTTAAAAAATCCCTTGCAAAAAGTTTTTCAGAACAAATTTTTTTGGCTAAGCATTATATTTGTTGGTATTCTTTTAAAAAATCCCTTGCAAAAAGTTTTCTAGAACAATTTTATCGATTGAGTTATTTGAAAGTTTCTATAGAACAATTTTATGGATTGAGTAATTGGGTTGCACCACCAGAGTGATGCTTGGTCTGCTTACCCTTTTTTTGCGGGGGAAACTTGGTCTGTTTTACCCATCCGTGCTGAACACGTGGAAGTCCAGTCTGTGTTGCATGTTGTAGGAGGTTTCAGTTTTCATGTGTCCTGCTATATATGTAGAAAAACATATGATGAAAAGAGAAGCTGGGTCTACCTTCATGGCCTTTTTCAAATCAATTTTCTAACATCCAGTGGCAGCTCTAATGCAACCTTGATTGGCTTGCATTTGACAACCAGGGTCCACCTCTTTGTGTGTGGAATCGTGTACATCCATGACTGAACAACAACCTCGAGCCCTCCACTGGATTTGTCAAAATTAATAGGCAAAATTAAGGAAAGAAGACAAATAAAACAAATCACCTCTGGGCAGATGTCGACATGCGCAAACTCTAGGCTAGGCCGTCGTATGTGAGGTCGTCTAAACAGAGTGATGTCACCATAGACCCAGTTTCCAAGAAAAAACACATTGGAGCTCTCATATGGCTTTATTTCGAGAGAGCTTAGGTAATTAGAAGATACGTTAACCGTGGTCCCTCTTTCCCATTATAGCAGTGTAGTTTTTTTGGGGGGTATTTTATTTCCCATTGTAGTAGTTTTTTCTTTTTTTATGGTAAAAAAAGTGAATCTACACTCTAAAATATGTATTAGAGTGTATCTTTCCATTGTAGTAGTTAGGAGTGTACCCTTTTTATGGCAGCTGTATTTTTTATATCATCACATCACTTTTTTTTTTCACGACACACCTTTTATGTGATTCTAAATATTAGTCCTTTTAGAGATTTTAATATGGACTACGTATGAAATAAGATGAGTGAATTTACACTCTAAGATATGTCCATATTCATCCAGATGTAGTCCGCTGAAATCTTTACTAGTAGTGTAGTAGTTTTTTGGGGTATTTTCTTTCCCATTGTAGTAGTGTAGGAGTGTATCTTTTTTATGACAGCTGAATTTATGCTAGCTATCAATGGCCATTTACTTTTCCCTCTGTTTGGAGCGCATCTAATCTAGTACTAGCACCACACTGATTTGTTTCAGAAAAGAAAAGAAGAAATATTGCGGGAGTTGGTTTTTTTTATGGAAAAACATTGTCTCTTTCTTTTCGGCGTCGTCGATTTGCCTCTTTCTTTTCGGCGTCGTCGATGCCTGGTTATTTGTATTATCATATGCCACTGTTAATAATTTGAGTTTCACTAAGAAAAGGTATCTGAATAAATGGAAATGGAATTTAATGGTGAGGGGCAGAGGGAACGCACGCGTTCACGGGGCCGCGTACTACTGGTACTGGGGTGGTAGTACTAGGAGGCCAATACAGTAGGCATCGTACAAGGGGCAGGTGCAGCCAGGGGCGATGCACTGAACCTGAGCTCAGCCGAGCCGACCAGCCTGCCTAGCTACCTAGTGCGTGGTGCCAAGGCTACCATGCCGAGCAGGAGTAGTACGTACTTACCACTGTGCAACAACTGTACTCACATCATTTTATTTCCAATTAATAAGTCAATTAAATCATGGAGTACAATCGCTTTTGGAAATGCTGGCGCTACTTCTACGGGCAGGGGCAGAGAGGAATCGAGGTTAGTAGAATAGATTGCCGATCCGGGGGAGGACGTCCAGCAGTCCACTCCAGTCCAGGTTCTCCTCACCCGATCTCGCCCGGCTGCTCCGGCCACTTAAACACATTCTTTACTTACGTCGTACGTACTACGAGCGTTATTATCACCCACCCACTCACTAGTCCTGTGCTCCCGTCGCACTGCATGCCATGACCTCGTCTCATATTCCAAAGAGCTCATTCAGTTTTTTTTAATACGCATGAAGGCATCTCCAACTCTGACCCCAAAACGGACACCGTATTCGTTCGTGGACGAGGCACCCGTCCGCCGCGAACGCTGATGCGAGAGCTGGCCATCCAGGACTATCTTCGTATGTCCGGTTACATTTCGGAAGAAATTTAACAAAAATGAACAAATTTGATAGATATTTAAACAAACCGGACGATATTCATTCATGCTTGATAAATTTTTAAAAAACCGGATGCTTTTCATCTAAACCAGAGAAAAACAGTTTACTTTTCGACATATTTCAACTAAAGTTTACTCTAAACCTAGTCTAAATGACTGCCGCCCCTGTTCCCATGTTCGGCCAGTCATGAGCCCCGGAAAATCAAGCTCCGCCTCCGCAGTCTGCAAGCGGCTAATTAGCCGACGACCATGAGCCCGTCAAACTCGGTTTCGACTGGAGCGAATAGAGGTGGCCAGATGAGTGGATTCACAGAAAAATATGTCTAGGAAGGGGGGCCAAGGCCCGGAGTTGTCCCACCAACGCCCTGCCACTGAACACAAGGGCAAACTCAGAGGTCGTCAAGAGAGCATACCAACATCAAAATCACCAACGTAGGGTGTTCTATCGCAATTGAACCAAAGAATGCGGTGCCAAAGCCGAATGTAAACAACACGTACCCCGCCGTTTTCGCATTTGAAGAACACCCATCCGGGGTGCTTCGGCGTGCCCGAAATTAGCCGCAGCACTGTCCACGTGCAGTCGTCGCACTGTATGAGCGGCATCGGTGAGCCACAGAGCCTCTGCGCGAGCGTCGAGCCCGGCAGCCGGCCGGCCGAATCCATGCCCGCAAACCTTCGGCGGGGGCGACAGGACGAACCCGTACCTGCATGCGACGATGGGACTTTGCCGCGGCTGCGTGAGGTGCTCTCCTACCATTCCATCGCTGGGCGCAGCCACCGGCGGCCGAAAAAGCCAAAACCGGCCGCCCGGGACGAAGGGCCGTAGATCTGCAACTTTCCGGCCAGCCGACGCAGGACGCGGGGGAGGGGGAGGGCAGCCTCGTGCGTGTGGGGGCCATTCGGCGTGATCCCGCCGGCTACTTTCACTAGGATCGTGGGCGGCGGGGCGAGGGGAAGAGGGGAGGTGGTAGGTGAGGAAAAGCGTGGGCTGAAATATCCTCCCCACCAAGCGCTCCTGCTATATGCAAGGAACCGACGGGCCGGGAGGGGGGGACCGCGTATTCGCGGGTTCGGATCAAGTTTTTGCTACACCCCTCAAAAAAAAATTGCGGACCGGCCGCGTTTGCGTTGTCTGTTCGGACGGAATTTTGCACACCGACCCGCATTTTGACGGTTATTTTACGGATCAGGGCTTTTTACGGGTCTGCTATAGATG
Source organism: Aegilops tauschii subsp. strangulata (assembly GCF_002575655.3). Classification (NCBI taxonomy): domain Eukaryota; kingdom Viridiplantae; phylum Streptophyta; class Magnoliopsida; order Poales; family Poaceae; genus Aegilops; species Aegilops tauschii. Next base: position 486,450,025 of record NC_053040.3, read on the forward strand.
CTCTTAGCCCGAGCCATCCAACACTCAACATTATGATGCCGTAACGAGGTGAGGATGACAAAGGAAAAAACTCTGGTTCGGCCAGCATGCACGGAGAGGATGTCAATTCACCACCGATCAATTATGCTCTAATCATCAATTATGTTCTAATCATCAATTATGAGAGCTGCACCGTTTATTTGGCATGGTCGAACGAAGAAACAGAGTATCCAACCATCAATTATGCTCTAATAATCAATTATGCTCACAGCAGTATACGTCGACCGTTGTCGCTTTCTTGCAGCAGCCATCGATCGACCGTATCCTAATTGACTGGACGACTGTCTAAACAAAAACATTTTTTAGGGCGGCTGAAATGTCTGAAAAGTGAAGTAGAGTAAGAGAAGCAGTATCTTCTACTCCGTCAACTAGCAGTGAACTAAGGGCATCTTTATCGGCAAGACGGAAAAATCCGTTCACGGACGGGGGACCAGTCCGCGGATACGGGTGCGGAAGAACATCATTCAACTGTAGCCCATACATTCTCACAACAATTCAAATCAATCGGACGAAATTCGCGCAAACACGGTCTTTCATATAAACATGATGGATTTCATATAAAATGCCGGATTTTCATATAGACATGACGGATTTCAGTACATTTATATCAACTAAGCGATGCTAGTCCGGCTCTAGAGGTATAATAATACCTAATCTAGATCGCTGCCCACGGATCCCTTTGTCTTCCTCATGTCCAACAGCCCCGATCATCGGACTGCTAGGAGCCCCGGAGGTATATGCTTCAGCGCAAAGCACGACACGCTTCCCACCACTCATCGGAGTGGAACCCCGACTTATGCTTCAGCGGGAGGGGAAGGCGGCGCTTCCGCTTCCGCGGAGCCCATGTGGGATCAACGGAGGTCCTCTTAAGAGAAGAACCGGGCAAGACACCGGCTATGTACGCCATTGTCGCCTCGACGGTGGCCTTCATGGTACCCAAGTGGCGGCGAACTCCCGTGTTCTAGTTCTCCTCGATGATAGCGGCGGATGCGGAGGCACCGGCCACCGACTCGTCGCTCTACTGGCTTCTGTCTCTGCCTGCATGACACGGTCGCAGGCATGGGAGGCGCGGTCACATGCACGGGAGGCGCGGTACGACGCGGCATCATAGACGACAGTGATGACGCCCGTGCCATCGTCTCGCCACTCCTCATCGAACGGGTCTGGAGCGGCGAGTTGTTGAACCACGCGCAGGCTTGGGGTGCCAACTTGCTCCGTCGGGTCAGGTGCGGGAGGTGGAGCAGCGAGCTGCCTCACTTGTATCCGGCCGACTCGGCGGGCCACCCAGCCGGCATGTATGCTGGAGAACTGCTCTTGGAAAGCCATCAGAAGAGTGGTGAAAGGAGGAGATGGGGGGACTGGCGGAGGGGTGTAATTCTTTCGCGGCTCACGCGGGTTTAATGGAGGTGTGTTCAGCCGGGCGGGCAGCGGGCGGCGTCCTTGGCCGATGAGCCGCTTCAATGGCGGAGGCAGTGAAAGGTCGCGTCTGCCCTGAGCCGCCTTTAATGCAGAGCGGAGTGCTCTACAGCGGCATGAATGCGGGCGCGGGGGGTCGAGGGGTTTTTGGTGGCCAGGGTGGTCGGTAGCGGGCTTGGGATCGGTCAGCACTCCTGCAAACCTCTCCTACTTTTGTCTATGATTTACGAGAAATCATGTCAGGACCGCCCTCCGGAGCGATACAGACCAGCGTTGTATGGTTTCAGTGGTCCAGACGGTTGCGGCACGTTTGAGGGTCGGCGTTGGAGGTGCCCTAATAGAGAAGATGAGATACGGATCGCATGGACGGCGGCATTTCCTTCTACCATCCATTCGCGTGGTCGCCACCGTTCTAGACTTGTACTCCCTTCGTTCCTAAATATAAGTCTTTTTAGATATTTCAAATTGACTATAATATACGGATGTATGTAGACATATTTTAGAGGGATTTTGCTTCGTATGTAGTCCCTTGATTGGAATCTCTAAAAAGACTTACATTTGGGAACGGAGGGAGTAGTTGTGACCATTCCGTTATTACCCTCTTTTTGACACACATCTGGTAGTTTTGCATCAAGAGCATCTCCAATAGCTAGCCCAAAATTCGAATACCTGAAAATAGTTTTATGTGTGGAGAGAAGCAAGAAACTTCCTACTTACTTTTAATAGTCATCGTACGAGAGGCACCCCACGCGAGATGAACTGAACCTGAGCCGAGCCGAGCTAATCATCACCAGTGAGCGAGCGAGTGACCACTCTACCGCCTCTTGGTCCGATCTAGCCGAGCCCTGCCTAGCAACCCTAGCGGTGCCATGTCTACCACGTGCAACAACAACAACTGTACTCACACCATTTTGTTTCCAATTAGTTCATTTCACTCATAGTTTCCTGCAGGCAGGCATCCATTTCAGATAGGACCACACTCGTTTGTGGGAAAACCGGTGCTACTTCTACGGGCAGGGAGAGAGAGGGAGGTCACACAGTTTGCCGTCACAGAGGATCCGGAGGAGGACAGGTGGATGGACGTCCAGGTTCTCCTCACCCGATCTATGCGCGCATCAGCCAGCCAAGCAAAGCGGCCGTGCCACTAAACCCATTCTTTACTCCCCTCGTACGTACGAAGAGGGCGTTGAGCGTATCCGGCACGCCATGGCGTGGCATGGTTCAAACGAGCTAGATGGCATGGCATACCGATATGAAATACTCAAATTTGAATGAGTTTTTATAGCATCGGTTATCAAGGGCCAAAAAACGTGCCTTGACAGAGGGTCGAGGCGGGCGACTGAAACCCTGGCCACCACCATGTCTTCTCTCCCTCTTTGCCGCCTCCGAGTTCAAGGTGCGTCGCACGGGGTTTTGTGGGATTACCTAGGCATGCCCCTACCGGCTGCTGCTCCTACAAGCAGTGGCGAATCTTGGAAGAAAATGAAGAGAGCGCTCAAAGTTAATGGTGTGAAGAATAAGCCACTAACACTTAGTTTTTTAGTTCAAATAAGGTTAAAATTTTGATGCGAGATTGGGCTGAAGGATTACCTGAAGGAAATACGCCCTAGAGGCAATAATAAAGTTATTATTTATTTTCTTATATCATGATAAATGTTTATTATTCATGCTAGAATTGTATTAACCGGAAACTTAGTACATATGTGAATACATAGACAAACAGAGTGTCACTAGTATGCCTCTACTTGACTAGCTCGTTGAATCAAAGATGGTTAAGTTTCCTAGCCATAGACATGAGTTGTCATTTGATTAACGGGATCACATCATTAGATAATGATGTAATTGACTAGACCCATTCCGTTAGGTTAGCACTTGATCGTTTATTATGTTGATATTGCTTTCTTCATGACTTATACATGTTCCTATGACTATGAGGTTATGAAACTCCCGAATACCGGAGGAACACTTTGTGTGCTACCAAACGTCACAACGTAACTGGGTGATTATAAAGGTGCTCTACAGGTGTCTCCGATGGTACTTGTTGAGTTGGCATAGATCGAGATTAGGATTTGTCACTCCGATTGTCGGAGAGGTATCTCTGGGCCCTCTCGGTAATGCACATCACTATAAGCCTTGTAAGCAATGCAACTAATGAGTTAGTTGCAGGATGATGTATTACGGAACGAGTAAAGAGACTTGCCGGTAACGAGATTGAACTAGGTATTAAGATACCGACGATCGAATCTCGGGCAAATAACATACCGATGACAAAGGGAACAACGTATGTTGTTATGCGGTTTTGACCGATAAAGATCTTCGTAGAATATGTAGGAACCAATATGAGCATCCAGGTTCCGCTATTGGTTATTGACCGGAAACGTGTCTCGGTCATATTTACATAGTTCTCGAACCCGTAGGGTCCGCACGCTTAAAGTTCTGTGACGATCGGTATTATGAGTTTATGTGATTTGATGTACCGAAGGTAGTTCGGGGTCCCAGATGAGATCGGAGACATGACGAGGAGTCTCGAAATGGTCGAGACGTAAAGATCGATATATTGGACGACTATATTCGGACATCAGAAAGGTTCCGAGTGATTCAGGTATTTTCGGGGGTACCGGGGAGTTACGGGAATACGAGGAAGAAGTAATGGGCCTCATGGGCCAAGTGGTGGAAGAGAGGAGGTAGGGCGCGCAGCCCCCCTAGCCCAAACCGAATTGGACTAGGGGGTCGGCCCCCCTTTCCTCCTTTTCCTCCCTCTCCTTCCTTCTCCTTCCCCTCCTTCCTTTCCTCCTCCTAGTAGGAGTAGGACTCCCCTCCTAGTAGGAGTAGGAAAGGGGAGTCCTACTCCTACTAGGAGGAGGACTCCTCCTCCTGGCGCGCCCTACAGGGGCCGGCCGGCCTCCCCCTTGCTCCTTTATATACGGGGGCAGGGGGGCACCCTAGAACACACAAGTTGATCACTTGATCTCTCCCAGCCGTGTGCGGTGCCCCCCTCCACCATAATCCACCTCGATCATATCATAGCGGTGCTTAGGCGAAGCCCTGCGTCGGTAGCAACATCATCACCGTCATCACGCCGTCGTGCTGACGTAACTCTCCCTCGAAGCTCTGCTGGATCGGAGTTCGTGGGACGTCATCGAGCTGAACGTGTGTTGAACTCGGAGGTGCCGTGCGTTCGGTACTTGGACCGGTCGGATCGTGAAGACGTACGACTACATCAACCGCGTTGTTCTAACGCTTCTGCTTTCGGTCTACGAGGGTACGTGGACACATTCTCCCCTCTCGTTGCTATGCATCACCATGATCTTGCGTGCGCGTAGGAATTTTTTTGAAATTAGTACGTTCCCCAACAGTGGCATGAACAATTATAGCATGAACAATAGACAATTATCATGAACAAGGAAATATAATAATAACCATTTTATTATTGCCTCTAGGGCATATTTCCAACAGTCTCCCACTTGCACTAGAGTCAATAATCTAGTTACATTGTGATGAATCGAACACCCATAGAGTTCTGTTGTTGATCATGTTTTGCTCTAGGGAGAGGTTTAGTCAACGGATCTGCTACATTCAGGTCCGTATGTACTTTACAAATATCTATGTCTCCATTTTGAACACTTTCACGAATGGAGTTGAAGCGACGCTTGATATGCCTGGTCTTCCTGTGAAACCTGGGCTCCTTGGCAAGGGCAATAGCTCCAGTGTTGTCACAGAAGAGAGTCATCGGGTCCGACGCATTGGGAATCACCCCTAGGTCGGTAATGAACTCCTTCATCCAGATTGCTTCTTGCGCTGCCTCTGAGGCCGCCATGTACTCCGCTTCACATGTAGATCCCGCCACGACGCTTTGCTTGCAACTGCACCAGCTTACTGCCCCTCCATTCAAAATATACACGTATCCGGTTTGTGACTTAGAGTCATCCAGATCTGTGTCGAAGCTAGCGTCGACGTAACCCTTTACGACGAGCTCTTCGTCACCTCCATATACGAGAAACATATCCTTAGTCCTTTTCAGGTACTTCAGGATATTCTTGACCGCTGTCCAGTGTTCCATGCCGGGATTACTTTGGTACCTTCCTACCAAACTTACGGCAAGGTTTACATCAGGTCTGGTACACAGCATGGCATACATAATAGACCCTATGGCCGAGGCATAGGGGATGACACTCATCTTTTATCTATCTTCTGCCGTGGTCGGGCATTGAGCCGTGCTCAATTGCACACCTTGCAATACAGGCAAGAACCCCTTCTTGGACTGATCCATATTGAACTTCTTCAATATCTTGTCAAGGTACGTACTCTGTGAAAGACCAATGAGGCGTCTTGATCTATCTCTATAGATCTTGATGCCTAATATATAAGCAGCTTCTCCAAGGTCCTTCATTGAAAAACACTTATTCAAATAGGCCTTTATACTTTCCAAGAATTCTATATCATTTCCCATCAATAGTATGTCATCCACATATAATAAGAGAAATGCTACATAGCTCCCACTCACTTTCTTGTAAACACAGACTTCTCCATAAGTCTGTGTAAACCCAAACGCTTTGATCATCTCATCAAATCGAATGCTCCAACTTCGAGATGCTTGCACCAGCCCATAGATGGAGCGCTGGAGCTTGCATACCTTGTTAGCATTCTTAGGATCGACAAAACCTTCAGGCTGCATCATATACAATTCTTCCTCAAGAAAGCCGTTAAGGAATGCCGTTTTGACGTCCATTTGCCATATCTCATAATCATAGAATGCGGCAATTGCTAACATGATTCGGACGGACTTCAGCTTCGCTACGGGTGAGAAAGTCTCATCGTAGTCAACCCCTTGAACTTGTCGATAACCCTTAGCGACAAGTCGAGCCTTATAGATGGTCACATTACCATCCGCGTCTGTCTTCTTATTAAAGATCCATTTATTTTCTATGGCTCGCCGATCATCGGGCAAGTCAGTCAAAGTCCATACTTCGTTTTCATACATGGATCCTATCTCGGATTTCATGGCTTCTAGCCATTTGTCGGAATCTGGGCCCGCCATTGCTTCTTCATAGTTTGAAGGTTCACCGTTGTCTAACAACATGATTTCCAGGACAGGGTTGCCGTACCACTCTGGTGCGGAACGTGTCCTTGTGGACCTACGAAGTTCAGCAGTAACTTGATCCAAAGCTTCATGATCATCATCATTAACTTCCTCCCCAGTCGGTGCAGGCACCACAGGAACATCTTCCCGCGCTGCGCTACTTTCTGGTTCGGAAGGGGTGACTATCACCTCATCAAGTTCCACTTTCCTCCCACTTATTTCTTTCGAGAGAAACTCTTTCTCCAGAAAGGACCCGTTCTTGGCAACAAAGATCTTGCCTTCGGATCTGAGGTAGAAGGTATACCCAATAGTTTCCTTGGGGTATCCTATGAAGACGCATTTCTCCGACTTGGGTTCGAGCTTTTCAGGTTGAAGTTTCTTGACATAAGCATCGCATCCCCAAACTCTTAGAAACGACAGCTTAGGTTTCTTCCCAAACCATAATTCATACGGTGTCGTCTCAACGGATTTCGACGGAGCCCTATTTAAAGTGAATGCGGCAATCTCTAAAGCATAGCCCCAAAATGAGAGCGGTAGATCGGTAAGAGACATCATAGATCGCACCATATCCAATAGAGTGCGATTACGACGTTCGGACACACCATTTCGCTGAGGTGTTCCAGGCGGCGTGAGTTGTGAAACTATTCCACATGTCCTTAAGTGTGTGCCAAATTCGTGACTCAAATATTCTCCTCCACGATCTGATCGTAAGAACTTTATTTTCCTGTCACGTTGATTCTCAACCTCACTCTGAAATTCCTTGAACTTTTCAAAGGTCTCAGACTTGTGTTTCATTAGGTAGACATACCCATATCTACTCAAGTCATCAGTAAGAGTGAGAACATAACGATAGCCACCGCGAGCCTCCACACTCATTGGACCGCACACATCGGTATGTATGATTTCCAATAAGTTGGTTGCTCGCTCCATTGTTCCGAAGAACGGAGTCTTGGTCATCTTACCCATGAGGCATAGTTCGCATGTGTCAAATGATTCGTAATCAAGAGACTCCAAAAGTCCATCTGCATGGAGCTTCTTCATGCGCTTGACACCAATGTGACCAAGGCGGCAGTGCCACAAGTATGTGGGACTATCGTTATCAACTTTACATCTTTTGGTATTCACACCATGAATATGTGTAACATCACGTTCGAGATTCATTAAGAATAAACCATTGACCAGCGGGGCATGACCATAAAACATATCTCTCATATAAATAGAACAACCATTATTCTCGGATTTAAATGAGTAGCCATCTCGCATTAAACGAGACCCTGATACAATGTTCATGCTCAAAGCTGGCACTAAATAACAATTATTGAGGTTTAAAACTAATCCCGTAGGTACATGCAGAGGTAGCGTGCCGACGGCGATCACATCGACCTTGGAACCATTCCCGACGCGCATCGTCACCTCGTCCTTCGCCAGTCTCCGCTTATTCCGCAGCTCCTGTTTTGAGTTACAAATATAAGCAACCGCACCGGTATCAAATACCCAGGAGCTACTACGAGTACTGGTAAGGTACACATCAATTACATGTATATCACATATACCTTTGGTGTTGCCGGCCTTCTTGTCCGCTAAGTATTTGGGGCAGTTCCGCTTCCAGTGACCACTTCCCTTGCAATAAAAGCACTCAGTCTCAGGCTTGGGTCCATTCTTTGGCTTCTTCCCAGCAACTGGCTTACCGGGCGCGGCAACTCCCTTGCCGTCCTTCTTGAAGTTCTTCTTACCCTTGCCCTTCTTGAACTTAGTGGTTTTATTCACCATCAACACTTGATGTTCCTTTTTGATCTCCAACTCCGCTGATTTCAGCATTGAATATACCTCAGGAATGATCTTTTCCACCCCCTGCATATTGAAGTTCATCACAAAGCTCTTGTAGCTCGGTGGAAGCGACTGAAGGATTCTGTCAATGACCGCGTCATCCGGGAGATTAACTCCCAGCTGAGTCAAGCGGTTGTGCAACCCAGACATTTTGAGTATGTGCTCACTGACAGAACTGTTTTCCTCCATCTTACAACTGAAGAACTTGTCGGAGACTTCATATCTCTCGACCCGGGCATGAGCTTGGAAAACCATTTTCAGCTCTTCGAACATCTCATATGCTCCGTGTTGCTCAAAACGCTTTTGGAGCCCCGGTTCTAAGCTGTAAAGCATGCCGCACTGAACAAGGGAGTAATCATCAGCACGTGACTGCCAAGCGTTCATAACGTCTTGGTTTTCTGGGATGGGTGCTTCACCTAGCGGTGCTTCTAGGACATAATCTTACTTGGCAGCTATGAGGATGATCCTCAGGTTTCGGATCCAGTCCGTATAGTTGCTGCCATCATCTTTCAGCTTGGTTTTCTCTAGGAACGCGTTGAAGTTGAGGGCAACGTGGGCCATTTGATCTACAAGACATATTGTAAAGGTTTTAGACTAAGTTCATGATAATTAAGTTCATCTAATCAAATTATTCAATGAAATCCCACTCAGATAGACATCCCTCCAGTCATCTAAGTGAAACATGATCCGAGTTAACTAGGCCGTGTCCGATCATCACGTGAGACGGACTAGTCAACATCGGTGAACATCTTCATGTTGATCGTATCTTCTATACGACTCATGCCCGACCTTTCGGTCTTCCGTGTTCCGAGGCCATGTCTGTACATGCTAGGCTCGTCAAGCCAACCTAAGTGTATTGCGTGTGTTCCGAGGCCATGTCTGTACATGCTAGGCTCGTCAACACCCGTTGTATGCGAACGTTAGAATCTATCACACCCGATCATCACGTGGTGCTTCGAAACAACGAACCTTCGCAACGGTGCACAGTTAGGGGGAACACTTTCTTGAAATTATTATAAGGGATCATCTTACTTACTACCGTCGATCTAAGCAAATAAGATGTAAAACATGATAAACATCACATGCAATCAAATAGTGACATGATATGGCCAATATCATTTTGCTCCTTTGATCTCCATCTTCGGGGCGCCATGATCATCTTCGTCACCGGCATGACAACATGATCTCCATCATCGTGTCTTCATGAAGTTGTCACGCCAACGATTAATTCTACTTCTATGGCTAACATGTTTAGCAATAAAGTAAAGTAATTACATGGCGTTATTCAATGACACGCAGGTCATACAAAAATAAAGACAACTCCTATGGCTCCTGCCGGTTGTCATACTCATCGACATGCAAGTCGTGATTCCTATTACAAGAACATGATCAATCTCATACATCACATATATCTCATTCATCCCATCCTTTTGGCCATATCACATCACAAGGCACATGCTGCAAAAACAAGTTAGACGTCCTCTAATTGTTGTTGCATGTTTTTACGTGGCTTCTATAGGTTTCTAGCAAGAACGTTTCTTACCTACGTAAAACCACAACGTGATATGCCAATTTCTATTTACCCTTCATAAGGACCCTTTTCATCGAATCCGTTCCGACTAAAGTGGGAGAGACAGACACCCGCTAGCCACCTTATGCAACTAGTGCATGTCAGTCGGTGGAACCTGTCACACATAAGCGTACGTGTAAGGTCGGTCCGGGCCGCTTCATCCCACAATGCCTCCGAAACAAGATAAGACTAGTAGTGGCAAGAAAATTGACAACATCTACGCCCACAACAAGTTTGTGTTCTACTCGTGCATAGAAACTACGCATAGGCCTGGCTCATGATGCCACTGTTGGGGATCGTAGCAGAAATTTAAAATTTTCTACGCATCACCAAGATCCATCTATGGAGTTTACTAGCAAAGAGAAGGAAGGAGTGCATCTAAATACCCTTGTAGATCGCGAGCGGAAGCGTTCAAGTGAACGGGGTTGATGGGGTCGTACTCGTCGTGATCCAAATCACCGATGACCGAGCGCCGAACGGACGGCACCTCCGCGTTCAACACACGTACGGAGCAGCGACGTCTCCTCCTTCTTGATCCAGCAAGGGGGAAGGAGAGGTTGATGGAGATCCAGCAGCACGACGGCGTGGTGGTGGAAGTAGCGGGGATCCCGGCAGGGCTTCGCCAAGCGCAAGCAGGAGGGAGAGGTGTCACGGGAGGGAGAGGGAGGCGCCAGGGGCTAGGGTGCTGCTGCCCTCCCTCCCCCCACTATATATAGGGTCCCTGGGGGGGCGCCGGCCCAGGGAGATCCCATCTCAAGGGGGGCGGCGGCCAAGGGGGTGGCTTTCCCCCCAAGCCAAGTGGGGCGCCCCCCACCCCCAGGGTTTCCAACCCTAGGCGCAGGGGAGGCCCAAGGGGGCGCACCAGCCCACCAGTGGCTGGTTCCCCTCCCCACTTCAGCCCATGGGGCCCTCCGGGATAGGTGGCCCCACCCGGTGGACCCCCGGGACCCTTCCGGTGGTCCCGGTACAATACCGATAACCCTCGAAACTTTCCCGGTGGCCGAAACTGAACTTCCTATATATAATTCTTCACCTCCGAACCATTCCGGTACTCCTCGTGACGTCCGGGATCTCATCCGGGACTCCGAACAACTTTTGGGTTTCCGCATACTAATATCTCTACAACCCTAGCGTCATCGAACCTTAAGTGTGTAGACCCTACGGGTTCGGGAGACATGCAGACATGACCGAGACGAATCTCCGGTCATTAACCAACAGCGGGATCTGGATACCCATGTTGGCTCCCACATGTTCCATGATGATCTCATTGGATGAACCACGATGTCGAGGATTCAATCAATCCCGTATACAATTCCCTTTGTCAATCGGTACGTTACTTGCCCGAGATTCGATCGTCGGTATCCCAATACCTCATTCAATCTCGTTACCGGCAAGTCACTTTACTCGTACCGTAATGCATGATCCCGTGACCAACTACTTGGTCACTTTGAGCTCATTATGATGATGCATTACCGAGTGGGCCCAGAGATACCTCTCCGTCATACGGAGTGACAAATCCCAGTCTCGATCCGTGTCAACCCAACAGACACTTTCAGAGATACCTGTAGTGTACCTTTATAGTCACCCAGTTACGTTGTGACGTTTGGTACACCCAAAGCACTCCTACGGCATCCGGGAGTTACACGATCTCATGGTCTAAGGAAATGAAACTTGACATTGGAAAAAGCTCTAGCAAACGAACTACACGATCTTTGTGCTATGCTTAGGATTGGGTCTTGTCCATCACATCATTCTCCTAATGATGTGATCCCGTTATCAATGACATCCAATGTCCATAGTCAGGAAACCATGACTATCTGTTGATCAACGAGCTAGTCAACTAGAGGCTTACTAGGGACACGTTGTGGTCTATGTATTCACACATGTATTACGATTTCCGGATAACACAATTATAGCATGAACAATAGACAATTATCATGAACAAGGAAATATAATAATAACCATTTTATTATTGCCTCTAGGGCATATTTCCAACACGGCAAGCTTCAAGCATTTGATCTCTTCATGATGCTTCACTTGAACTTGCACACCGCAACATCTTCACAAGTCCATTGTCACCACAATGGACGGCAAGCTTCAAGCATTTGATCTCTTTCATGATGCTTCACTTGAACTTGCACACCGCAACCTAACCCCACAAAGAACTCTCACGAAGATCATGGGTTAGTACACAAAGCGTAATTGACAATGCTTACCACACCATGGGATTGCTTGATCCCTCTCGGTACATCTTCTACGCTTTGTGAGTTGATCAAGTTGATTCACTCTTGACTTAGTCTTGATCAACCTTGAATCTTTTCAACTCTCTTCTTTTGGATGGTGTCTTGAAGATATACATGAATGATCACACAATCTTTTTCTCCAAGACATGCTTGCAATAAGCTCAACTCTCACATGACCAATCTTTGGATAATTCCTTAATAACACCTTGATCACCACATAAACTCCTTGAAACCAACACATGAACTTCAAGAAATGCCTATGGACAAATCCTTCAAATATAACTCAAGGCAACCATTAGTCCATAGATATTGTCATCAATTACCAAAACCAAACAAGGGGGCACCGCATGTTCTTTCAACTGAGTTTAGCAAGGAAGTACAATAGTGATCTAGGAGTAGATCACTGAACAACGGTCAAAATTATCCTTAGTGGAATAAGGATATGTTCTCGATTATGGAGATGAAAATAGGTTCGTCGTAAAGGCTTATGTCAATGCAAGTTTTGACACTGATCCAGATGACTCTAAGTCTCAATTTGGATACATATTGAAAGTGGGAGCAATTAGCTAAAGTAGCTCCGTGCAGAGCATTGTAGACATAGAAATTTACAAAATACATACGGATCTGAATTTGGCAGACCCATTGACTAAACTTCTCTCACAAGCAAAACATGATCACACCTTAGTACTCTTTGGGTGTTAATCACATGGCGATGTGAACTAGATTACTGACTCTAGTAAACCCTTTGAGTGTTGATCACATGGCGATGTGAACTACGGGTGTTAATCACATGGTGATGTGAACTATTGGTGTTAAATCACATGGCGATATGAAGGAAATATGCCCTAGAGGCAATAATAAAGTTATTATTTATTTCCTTATATCATGATAAATGTTTATTATTCATGCTAGAATTGTATTAACCGGAAACTTAGTACATGTGTGAATACATAGACAAACAGAGTGTCACTAGTATGCCTCTACTTGACTAGCTCGTTGAATCAAAGATGGTTAAGTTTCCTAGCCATGGACATGAGTTGTCATTTGATTAACGGGATCACATCATTAGAGAATGATGTGATTGACTAGACCCATTCCGTTAGGTTAGCACTTGATCGTTTAGTATGTTGATATTGCTTTCTTCATGACTTATACATGTTCCTATGACTATGAGGTTATGCAACTCCCGGATACCGGAGGAACACTTTGTGTGCTACCAAACATCACAACGTAACTGGGTGATTACAAAGGTGCTCTACAGGTGTCTCCGATGGTACTTGTTGAGTTGGCATAGATCGAGATTAGGATTTGTCACTCCGATTGTCGGAGAGGTATCTCTGGGCCCTCTCGGCAATGCACATCACTATAAGCCTTTCAAGCAATGCAACTAATGAGTTAGTTGCGGGATGATGTATTACGGAACGAGTAAAGAGACTTGCCGGTAACGAGATTGAACTAGGTATTAAGATATCGACGATCGAATCTCGGGCAAGTAACATACCGATGACAAAGGGAACAACGTATGTTGTTATGTAGTTTGACCGATAAAGATCTTCGTAGAATATGTAGGAACCAATATGAGCATCCAGGTTCCGCTATTGGTTATTGACCAGAAACGTGTCTCGGTCATGTATATATAGTTCTCGAACCCGTAGGGTCCGCACGCTTAAAGTTCTGTGACGATCGGTATTATGAGTTTATGTGATTTAATGTACCGAAGGTATTTCAGAGTCCCGGATGAGATCGGGGACATGACGAGGAGTCTCGAAATGGTCGAGACGTAAAGATCGATATATTGGACGACTATATTCGGACATCGGAAAGGTTCTGAGTGATTCGGGTATTTTCGGGGGTACCGGGGAGTTACGGGAATACGAGGAAGAACTAATGGGCCTCATGGGCCAAGTGGTGGAAGAGAGGAGGCAGGGCGCGCAGCCCCCTAGCCCAAACCGAATTGGACTAGGGGGTCGGCCCCCCTTTCCTCATTTTCCTCCCTCTCCTTCCTTCTCCTTCTCCTCCTTCCTTTCCTCCTCTTAGTAGGAGTAGGAAAGGGGAGTCCTACTCCTAATAGGAGGAGGACTCCTCCTGGCGCGCCCTACAGGGGCCGGCCGGCCTCCCCCCTTCTCCTTTATATACGGGGGCAGGGGCACCCTAGAACACACAAGTTGATCAGTTGATCTCTCCCAGCCGTGTGCGGTGCCCCCCTCCACCATAACCCACCTCGATCATATCGTAGCGGTGCTTAGGCGAAACCCTGCGTCGGTAGCAACATCATCACCGTCATCACGCCGTCGTGCTGACGTAACTCTCCCTCGAAGCTCTGCTGGATCAGAGTTCGTGGGACGTCATCGAGCTGAACGTGTGCTGAACTCGGAGGTGTCGTGCGTTCGGTACTTGGATCGGTCGGATCGTGAAGACGTACGACTACATAAACCGCGTTGTTCTAACGCTTCCGCTTTCGGTCTACGAGGGTACGTGGACACACTCTCCCCTCTCGTTGCTATGCATCACCATGATCTTGCGTGTGCATAGGATTTTTTTTGAAATTACTACGTTCCCCAACATTACCTAGGTACGCCCCTACCGGCTGCTGCTCCTACAAGCAGTGGCGAATCTTGGAAGAAAACGAAGAGAGGGCTCAAAGTTAACAGTGTGAAGAATAAGCCACTAACACTTAGTTTTTTAGTGCAAATAAGGTTACAATTTTGATGCGAGATTGGGCTGAATACTAGTAAAAAAACATTCCAATGTTTGGAGGGGGAGAGGGGGGGGGGGCTCGAGCCTGTCGAAGCACCCACCTTAGATCCAGCACTGCCTACAAGCTCTTAATTTTAAGCAAGTTTGCTTCGTCGAGGCGGAGGCCCATAGGCGACATCGAGCTACGCTCACTGTGCGCCGTCGGTGACGCACGAGGATGAAGATTTCGGCAACTCTCAAAAATTTTAATTTAGTTTTTCTGTAAGGGTGTGTTTCTACGGATCTACGATACTTATTATATTAGCTTAGTCTTTTTTTAAAACTACCAACAACTTTTTCTCTATTTTGAAGCCTACCAAGAGCTTTTCTTTAATGATTTTTTCTTTAAAGAGTTATTTGGTTGTGCCAACAGAGTCGTGCTTCTAAGACCAACGAAGTTGTTTACGAGAGAAATGCTACAAAAGTTGTGAAGAAAAACCTGAAAAATTCAAGCACAAAAAAAGGCACGTGTTTTTCCAATTTAAAATCATAATCTGATCTACATGAAAAAAAATACCTGCAAAAAAATGAATTTTAGTTTGGGAGTTGTCTACATCTCAACAATAGTATGTCTAGTTGCAAAAAATAGTGAGCCCTATATTTTGAATAATGTCAAAATGGTATTTTGTAGTTTCAGAAAATTCCAAAAGAAATCCAACATGTTCATATGGATATATATTACACATGTGCAAATTCTGATGATGAAATAAGCGACCGTGTGAGTTACAAAAAAAATCCTAATTTTTTAAAATGACAATGCATGTATTATTCACCATTCAGAAATCACCATTTCGTTAATCATGTACAGCTTACATGTTTAGGGCATCTCCAACGCCGACCCACAAATCGGACACAGTATCCATCCGCTGACTGGTCCGGACTAGTCCACAGACAATGATGCAGGAACCGACCATCCAACCCCATCCCCTAAAACTTCCAACTTTGTTGTTTTTTGAAGTCCATGAGCTTGAAATAACAGTATGTAAAATCATAGATGATTGAAAATATTCAAATGCGATAGTAGTTGTAGTTTACATTACAATACAACTAAGTTTTCAAATAAAATAGTTCAAACTTGAATTCAACTAGCACATATACTCAATCAAATCTTGACAGTTAGCCCACATATGCTCAATCAAATCTTCCTTAAGCTGCTCATGGGTTGCTTGATGCCAAATTGGTTGATGCATTCGAACAAACTCATCAACATGGCCGGATTTTAATTTGGAAGTTGGATAAGATCACTCATGTTCTCAAATTACAGACCTCTGACAACATCTACACCTTCATCTTTCATGATCATGTTGTGCATGATCATACAACATGTCATTACCTCCCACAAAGGTCTCTGGATCCCATTGTTTAGCAGGCCCACGAACAACTGCAAAGCATGGTTGGAGCACTCCAAATGCCCTTTCCACATCCTTTTTAACTCCTTGTCTTTGGGCAAAGTGAGACATTTTTTGACCAATTGGCTTAGAGATGGTCTTGACGAAGGTAGCTCACGGAGGGTAGATACCGTCAACCAGATAGTAGTTCATGTTGTACTGATGTCCAGTGGCAATATGGTTGCATGGAAGAGCTTGCCCTTCAGTCAACCTAGAAACAATGAAGACCACTTCAGCACATTGATGTCATTGTGAGACTTGGACATGCCAAAGAAAGCGTGCCTAGTCTAGAGGTCATGTGATTCAACTGCCTCAAGAATGATGTCGGGCTTCTTAACATGTCCCTAATATTGCCCTTGTAGATATTTTGGGCACTTCTTCCATCTTCAGTGCATGCAATCAAGAGATCCGAGTAAACCTGACCACCCTCTTATTTCGGACAATACCAAGAGCTTCTCGGTGTTAACAAAAATTAGTTTTCTCAAGTGCCGAGGTCTAAACACCTTGATTGCCACAAATAACAAAATTGACCATGGTGTCTTCACATGTGCTCTCAGACATCCGGAGGTACTCGTCCCACGAATCTGCGGGCGTGCCATATGCAAGCATTCGCAATGCAGCTGTGCACTTCTAGTAACCAGAGAATCCAATCGTTCCTGTGACATCCTTCAAGATAAACTAGTCATCGTAGGACTAGACACCATTGTAGAGACGATCGAAGACATTGTTGCGCATCCAAAAGAGCCGACAAAAATTATCCGCGAATAGGGCAACATGGGCAAAGTAGTCGTCCATTAGCGTCAAATGCCCCTGTGCCCTGTTCCGATTCAACACTCTATGACCCTTAATCGAGCTCTTGAAATTGAGAACATGCTCTTCCACATGCTTCATCTTTTGCAAGTACCGCATGCATATCGCCGTTTCATTCGCGTAATCATCCTAGTTAGACGACTCAACATAGTGCTCGTGTATGTCCATGTCTGGATCCATTGCTTGAAGGGACAAAGTATTTAGCACGTGCATTTCACCAAACACTTCTGGGGTGTGGTGACCTGAGTAGGGGCGGATGATACCTACGCGGCAGACGGACGAGAGGTGTGGACCGACGGCGGATGAAAAGTGGCGTAGCGATCAGGTGTAGTAGTGGAGGCTGCAGAGGTCCGGGAAGGGCATGGCGCGGTGTTGGCGAGGGAGGAAGCGGATATAGAGAAAGAGGGAAGGTTGGAAACGTGGGGTTCGGGCGGTGTTTTGAGTCGATTTTTGGGTTGGCCGGAGTCATATGTGGCAGCGGTCCGTACTCCCCCAAGCCTTCTTAGTTTGCTTCTGTTGTTTTGTGGGAAAACGGACAAACGGAGTCCATGGACGCGGAACGGCGTTGGATGACAAAGCGCGTCTAGACATTGCTGCATGTACGTATGCAGATGATTTGAGGGTCGGTTTCGAAGATGCCTTTACTTATTTCATCAATCGTGATTTTTGGAAAGATGACGATGCATATAGTGTCAAAAACGTTCTTATATTTTGGGACGGAGGGAGTAATAGCTTACATGTTTACTTGGTTTCATCATCATAATTTGCACATGTGCAAATATCCATCCATATGGCCATGTAGAATTCTTTACATTTTCCAAAACTCTAAGTGTTATTTTAAAACTACTATTTAAAATAAGGTGCTCCAATGCACCCATGCTCCAAAAATCAACTTGTCTAGTTGGAGGTAGTATTTGTGGAAAGTGTCGCCACACAAAAGGCGCCAGTCACTTGCCCCCCACGCCACCCGTGCTCACCGCCTGCCCCGGCCCCACCCACGCCGCCGACGACTGGGCCCATCCCGAAACTCGGACCATCTGCCAGGGAGACATTCAACCTCACAGCTCCACCGCCAGCATACCCGTGCGACCGGAAAAAATGAAATAAAAATCACCCCTTTCCATGTCTTTCGTGCGGCTACAGCAGTCTTCGCTCAGCTTCTTGTGCAGCAGCAGCCGCGTCTGGCTACTGGCTGGCTGGCTGAATTGATCTGATTAGTTGAAAATTAGTGGGAAATCTAATCCCACCGCCGATCGATGATGCTTTCCGCCCCCACTTGCCAATGCTCCTCCGGTTTCTTCCGCGACTAACCCAAGTCCAGGTCCAGGTCCAATGTCTTCGTCTCCCCCCCACCAAACCTCCGGCTCACTCCCCCCCATGGCGGACGCCCTCCACTGACCGGCCCCCTCTCTCCGCCGCCCGCTTCTTGAACCTTTTCTCAACGGTACGCGCCCACTCTTCTTCTCCGGCTGGTCGATCGATTGATTCTTGAGTCTGTCCGTCCGTCCGTCCGTCCGGCGGCTGGTTCTTGGATCGATCGATCCATGTGGTCTCTGTCTCCTGGAATGACTGATCCATGTTCTTCCCGCTGCAGTTGCACCTGACTCGCTTTTCTCCCGCGGGATTCGATCGCGGCAGCTCCAGCTGAAGAACTGCGGCTGAACTTGAGGTACTTGTTTCTTGTTTAACGAATTTGTTGGATTGGATTGGATTTAGTGCCGCCGAGATCGCCTAGCCTGTCTCTGCTCTGCTCGCGCTCGTGTTGGTGTGTCAGGACAAGTGTCCGTCTCCTGACCCCCCATCCCCGCCCCCTCTCGCTTGAATCTTAGTTTGTTCTGATCCCCGCACGCAGGAATTGAAAATCGTCTGCTTGTTCATGCAGGTGGCTTGGGATTGATTGATTTCGGATGCCGCCGACCTTGACTGGATCTTTCCTCCCCTGGTCAGACACGCCGCCGCCGCCGTTTCAGACTGGGCGGATTAAGCGGCGCTAACTAATCTCCCCCGCTTCCCCACCTGCGCGCTAACTGCAGCTCCAATGCCGCCAAGATTGTAGCTTCCCCCCTAACCATCACATGGTGTGTCCCCGATTTTGCCTTCTTCCTCGGCAACAACTTGGCCCAATCCGCTTGCCCCTGACAAGATTGCATTTGGCGCAGCTGGACTGGATGGCGCCTCCGAGATTCAGATGCGGAGCCGGCGCGCGCCGGCGGCTGGCCCCGCGGCTGCTCCTCCTGGCCCTCGCGCCCTTCGCCGCCGTGGCGGCCGCGGGCGGCGACGTGGAGTACCCGCATTGCAGCTGCGACGGCGGGGGCGGCGGCGGGTTCTGGAGCATGGACAACATCTTCCGGTGGCAGAAGGTGAGCGACCTGCTGATCGCGGCGGCCTACTTCAGCATCCCGCTCGAGATCCTCTACTTCGTGGCGGGGCTCCGCCACCTGCTCCCGTTCCGGTGGGTGCTGGTGCAGTTCGGCGCCTTCATCGTGCTCTGCGGCCTCACCCACCTGCTCGCCGCCTTCACCTACGAGCCCCACCCCTTCGTGCTCGTGCTGCTGCTCACCGTCGCCAAGTTCCTCACCGCGCTCGTCTCCTTCCTCACCGCCATCACGCTGCTCACGCTCATCCCGCAGCTGCTCCGCGTCAAGGTCCGCGAGAGCCTGCTCTGGATCAAGGCCCGCGAGCTCGACCGCGAGGTCGACCTCATGAAGCAGCAGGAGGAGGCGAGCTGGCATGTCCGGATGCTCACGCAGGAGATCCGCAAGTCGCTCGACCGCCACACCGTGCTCTACACCACGCTCATCGAGCTCTCGCGGGTGCTCGGCCTCACCAACTGCGCCGTCTGGATGCCCTCCGCGGCTGCCAGCGACGGCAAGGTTACGATGCACCTCACCCACGAGCTCCGGCGCGGGGGCAGCGATGAGGGGCTCGTCGTTATTGGGGTGGACGACGTGGATGTTGTCGAGGTCCGGAGGAGCGACGGCGTGAAGCTGCTAGGCCCGGGCTCGGCGCTCGCGGCGGCCAGCGGCGGGGGCAAGGAGGACACGGGGACCGTGGCGGCCATACGGATGCCGATGCTCAAGGTGTCGGACTTCAAGGGCGGCACCCCGGAGGTGATCCAGACGAGCTACGCCGTGCTGGTGCTGGTGCCTCCCGTGGACAAGACCTGGGGCGCCCACGAGACGGAGATCGTCGAGGTGGTCGCCGATCAGGTGGCCGTAGCGCTCTCGCACGCGTCGCTGCTCGAGGAGTCGCAGGCCATGCGTGACCGTCTTGCTGAGCAGAACCGCGAGCTGCTGCAGGCGCGGCGGGACACGCTCATGGCGAACGAGGCCCGGGACGCGTTCCAGCGCGTCATGAGCCAGGGGATGCGCCGGCCGATCCACTCCATCCTCGGCCTCGTGTCCGTGGTGCAGGAGGACGACCTGACGCCTGAGCAGAAGCTCGTTGTTGACACCATGGGCCGGACGGCCACCGTCGTCTCCACGCTCATCAACGACGTCATGGAGATGTCGGCCACCAACCGGGAGCGCTTCCCGCTCGAAACGCGGCCGTTCCAGCTGCACTCCATGATCAGGGACGCCGCCTGCGTCTCGCGGTGCCTCTGCGACTTCAGGGGGTTCGGCTTCGCCGTGCATGTCGAGAACACGCTGCCAAACCTTGTCATCGGCGACGAGAGGAGGATCTTCCATGTCATCCTGCACATGGTTGGCAACCTCATCAGCCGGATTGACTCGGGGCACGTCACGTTCCGTGTGCGCGCCGACGACGAGGTGGCGGAGGACACGCTTGGACAGAGGTGGGATCCATGGAGGCCAAGCTACTCCAGTGGGTACTCGTCGGTGAAGTTTGTCATCGGGGTGAAGAGCCAGCAGAGCTCCGGCTCGAGGATCCCGCCCCCGGGGCAGTTCAAACGTAAGCCGAGCGGCGAGGGCTTCGATCTCAGGCTGAGTTTCAGCATGTGCAGGAAGCTTGTGCAGGTACTGTCAAACTGTCCATTTCTGACAAGCTAATTTCAAATTCAGTTCAACTGAGAGCATACAAGTAACTGTATTTTTTGTGCACTTTTCTTGATTTTGTAATGCCATCAGATGATGAGAGGCAACATATGGGCGGTGCTCGACGGGCAAGGGCTGCCGGAGAGCATGACCCTGGTGCTGAGGTTCCAGCTGCAGCCACCGGCGCCGCTCATGTCGTCCAGCACCAGTGGAGGATCGTTCGAGCGGCAATACGCTTCGCCGTCATGCCAGCTGACCGGACTGAAGATCCTGCTCATCGACGACGATGACATCAACATGGTGGTCGCGCGGAAGCTCCTGGAGAAGCTTGGGTGTGTGGTCTCGTCGTTGCCCTCGGGGTCGGGGTTCCTGAACTCCGTCGGCCCCTCATCGGGCGCGTACCAGGTGGTCCTGGTGAATCTCGAGATGACGCGGGTGAGCGCCCTGGACGTCGCGGCGAGGGTCCAGCAGTACAGGAGCGGCCGCTGGCCGTTCGTGATGGCCATGACATCGGAGCAGAACGCGTGGGAGAAGTGCGCGCAGTCCGGGATCAACGGCATCCTCAGGAAGCCGGTGGTCATGCTCGAGGCAAAGGAGGAGCTCACCCGGATTCTTCAGAGTGCATGATGTCGCTGTGGTTCGCAGGTCATTTCGCCTTCCTGCCGAGAACTCTTGTGGTGAGGAACTGCCATCGATCACCGGCCGGCGCCACCGAAGGGGCGATGTCCTTGTGAAATCTTTGATCAGAAGGGCTGCGGCGATGGCGAAGAAACTCGCATTGGCCAGCCACTGATGGTTTCCCTGTGTGCTGCTCTGTTTCTGCAGTGTTGCTGGGGAGGCTCCATATCAGTGGCAATGTCACTGTGCCATATATTCTAGCAGTAGATGGGAGGTTACAAGAGGGGGAGGAGCCTTGCTGATGATGATACTTTGATTCTTGATAGAGATCCAGAAGAAATACATGTGATGATCTCATCACCAGTGGCAATAAGATTTTGTCTGACAGGAGAGGAGGAGGAGAGGTTCAGAAGTGTATTTAGAAAGTGGAGGAGAACTAATCAATTGCATGCCCAGTGGAGGAAGCATAAGCTTCCTTTGAACATTGGATTCTAGTTGTAGGTATGAGAATGTAACAGCAACATTTTGTATTCAGGCATGTTCAGGGAGAATGGATCGAACCATTCTTGTGTTCCTCCATAATTTTCTACTAGATGATACGCATCATCTTGTAAAAAGAACGGTTGCTGAAGATGTGGTGCATCTTCAGAAGTTCTGCAACTTTTTTAAGCATAGGGTGGAGTAGTAAACAAATGTTTGGATGCAAAAGGGGAGATATGGTGCATCCAGGCAGATCTTGTGGTGTCTACTAGCATCAGAATTATACCAAGATTAGCGGATGGTGAATAGATTAATTTTGATGCTGCTGCAGTTCAAAACATGTTCAATGAGAATGGATTGAACAACCACATGTTTTTTTTCCTTTTGCTGAAGTTCAAAGAAAGAAGAATTCTTATGTTATGTTGTTGAAAACAGGACCCCGATAATGCCTGAACGTTCGTCCTTTTACCACTGCAGATCGAACGTTTTTTATGGCCATTTTTTAGTGACGCGTAGATGGAAAGTTTAGTTGACAGGCATGGCAAATCCGTGCTCGGTGTATTTTTTGCCAGAAAATTGCCGCGCATGTCAATCAAATCCTAAACGTTCGGAATTTATCGTTTCCGTAATAAAAATGGTTGCTGAAGATGAGGTCCAGAAATTATATATTTTTTAAGCATAGAGTAGTAAACGAATGTTTAGATCCAAGAAGAAAGATATGATGCACGTAGACAGATCTTGTGGAGTCTATTAGCATCAGGATTATACCAAGAGCAGATGGTTAACTAATCTTAATGCTGCACGCGCGCAATGGTGAGTGGGTGAGGTGGTTGACCTGAGAAGAGTGGAGGGAGAGGCAGACATTGATCTCGAGTTAAGGATCGGGAGCACGTGGTCGGTCACGTGCGATGGTGAGTGAGATCGAGGTGACAAGAAAAGCCAAGCACGAGGCCCGCATCATCCGATCGAGATATCGATAAGATAATAATATCAACGATATTTCCTTTGCGAAAACAATAGAGACGATTCTAATTTTTTTATGCTAAACAGAAAAGTTTGTACATCACCCGCAAAAAAAGAAAAGAAAAGATTGTGCACGAAGTAGTCATGGGTGCTTCAGGGATGATGTTGTCGGCGACAATCTGGGCTAAGACCGGCCGAAGAGACGATGACTGAGACGGAGGGATGCGGCACCGTCTGCTTGGAGGGCAGAGTACCGGAAAAGCCACCAGACTTGATCGCGGCAGAGAAGTGAGGTAGCGGAAAAAAATTCCCGATAAATATTTTTAGGGTTTTCGGAGCAATATAAAGGCGTGGACGCCGAGAGGTGGTGGAGGCGATCCCTGTGCGGCCATGCACCCTCACCACGTGGCCACCCCCTAGCCATGCGGGGCCCATGCACCCTCACCACACGGCCACCCCCTGCCCGTGTGGAGCCCATATGGACGCTCCGGCTGGCTCTGAATGCTTAGTGGAAGCTTCCAGACTTGAAATTCTTGGTATTTTTTTCAATTTTCCTGATCCCCGAAAACCCGATTTTCCTAAAAAGTCCAGAAACAGCCTTAAACGTCAACTAACACCAGGCACAAAATTAATAGGTTGTTCCAAAATAATAATAATAATTGGTGCCAAAACTATGCCAAAATGATACAATCGTAGCATGAACCATGTAGAAATTATATATACGTCTAAGGTGTATCAATCCCTAACACCCCTCTTCTTCCTAAGATATTTCTTGTACGAATCATCTTGACCCTATTTTTTTTGTTTACCACCATATTATGTGTGATTTCTTGGCGCTTCAAATTCTTATATTTATTCATTTATGAATAAATTCATTGTGGTGTTCAAAAATTGGTTTGGGCTTGGAAAAATGAAATTAAGATGTGCTTGAATATGTGGGGTGGCAAAAGTAAACGAACTACTACTTAGAGGTTTATTATCCTTTAGTTACTTGCCTTCACTACTATTGTGTTTGCACCAAGTTTGAGTATCTCACAATTGTCCCTTACTACATTCTACTCATTGCTTTTATTTCGTGATTGAGACGGAGAAATAAAATACACCTTTAAGTAACTAATGTAACCAATGGTAAAGCTATTTGTTGTAATCTTTGTGCACTTTTTCGTTGCTTGATCTAGTCTTACTACAAAGAATAACATTAGAAGGAACCTAGTTCATGAGGGAAAGTCTCAAGAGGCGTACCAAACCTCAATGGGGATTCTTGCTATAACGGCTAATTATGTTAATGCCCATTCACCTAATGCAAAAAGAAAGAATGAAGGATGGATCAGACCTCCTGGGGGTTTGTTAAACTGAATGTTGATGCTTCCTTTGATCATGATCTACTAAGCGGCACAGCGGGTGCCGTCCTTAGGGATGACAAAGGAAATTTTATTGTTGGAGGAAATTGGAAAATTGAATGGTGTGTTGACGCCCTGACAGCGGAAGCATTAGCACTTAGGTTTGGCTTATTGCTGGCACAAAAGGCGGGTTGCAATGGTCTCGTTATTAACTCTGACAACATGGAAGTCATTGACACAATGAAGAGCGGAGGACATTCTGCAGGAGCGGCGGCCGCGGTTTTTGATGATTGCTTGCAGTTTTCCTCTTACTAGTTTTGAACATTGTAATAGAGAAGCGAATAAAGTAGCTCATGAGCTTGCCAGTCTTGCAAAATATTCTGTCACAAGGGATTGGATAGAGGAACCTATGGAACAAATTGTATCTCTTCTTATAGACGATGTAACCTGTATTTCTAATTAATAAAGTTGTCGATGTTTTTCAAAAAAGAAAGAATAACATTAGAATGGGTTGGTTTAGAGTGAGTTGGAGAGAGGCCAAATCACTAGTATCAATAAAATGGGTACACATTTTAGATAGGTCATACTAATTATTATAGAGTGAATCAATGCAATAATCAATTGAACATCATTACAATTTGCCAAATTTGCATTTAATTACTCATGCATATTATAAACTATTTGACGTTGATACAAAGTACATGGACCACAAGCGCCAATGGTTAACTCTTTACCTCCAAGAATAAAGTGGCAATTTCGTCCAAGAAACAAGCCACTCCAACAAAGGAGATCCGAAGAGGGGATTGCAGGACAGACAACTGGCTGGCACTGCATAAATTATAGAACTACCTATTTAGTTAAATTGATTTGTAAAAAATGTACTATCAAAATATGTGCCCAATTATTTACCGATATTCATACACTAAAAATCTACCAATCTCTATAGATATTTAAGGATACTATGCAACAATTCTAGAACCTATTAAGACAACCTTATGGTTCCTGCCGGTTACCATATTCATCGACATGCAAGTTGTGAAGCTGTTACAAAACATGATCATATTAAATCGCATCTTGGTCATACCACATCACACAACATGCACTGCAAAAATAAGTTAGACGTCATCTACTTTGTTGTTGTAATTTTCACGTGGCTGCTAGAGCAAACTATAAGAACCGTTCTTATCTACGCAAAGCCACAACAGTGATATACAAGTTGACTTTTAACCTTCTACAAGGACCACCATTTTTCAAATCAGATTCAACTATAGTAGGGGGGGGGGGGGGAGAGAGAGACCCGCCAGTCACTTTATGCAATAGAAGTTGCATGTCAGTCGTGGAACCGGTCTGTTGTGCGATGACAAGTAAAGTTGATCCGGGCCGCCTCATCCACAATACTGCCAAATCCAAATAAGACAAGGGAGGTAAGCAATCTGAACATCAACACCCATAAGGGCATGTACAATGGTTGATAAGATAGTCTTATCTTAAGTCTTGCATGTAATTTAGAGATGACAAAAAACTATGTCTACAATGGGTCATCTCTTAGCCTTATCTTCAATAACTAGCTATTCCTAAAAACGCGGTGAGACATATTGTGCTAAGAGATCATCTCTTGTCTTCTCTTAAATAAGAGATAAGAGAAGACAAGCCTTTTATTATGAGTTCTCTCTCCTTCACCTCATCATTTATCCTACATGGCACTCCTAAGATAGCACCATTGTACATGCCCTAACCAATTTGTGTTCTACTCGTGCATAACATCTATGCATAGCCTAGCTCTGATACCACTGATGGGAAACGTTGCATGGAAAATAATTTTTTTCCTATGAAACACCCAAAGATCTATCTTTGGAGATGCTAGAAACGAGAGGGGAGTGTGTCTACGTACCCTTGTAGACCCAAAGCGTTCACGCTAAACATCGTGGTTGGCGTAGTCGTACTCGCACCGCGATACAACCAGATCCAAGCACCGCACGTGGGACACATCCGAGATTAGCAAACGTTCGGTTCGAGGACATAATCTTCTTCTTGATCCAGTAAGAGGGGAAGAATAGGTAGATTAGATCTGAACCAACATGACAACGTTGTGGTGGTGGTGGCAGCGGAACGTCGGTAGGGGCTTCGGCAAGCACTGACGGAACGTGGAGGAGGAAAGAGAGGGAGGGGTGGCCAAAGGAGGAAGGGTATCTCTCCCCCTTTGCCTCCCCTCTCTTTATATAGGCTAGGGCGTAGCGAGGGGAATCCAAAATCCTCCTACGGCCGGCTAGAAGGGAGAAATCCCTTTAATTTTAGAGATAACATCTTATATCTAGATTTAGCCCTTTAAATTTAGATATAAGACCTTATCTCTAGATTTAAATGACATGGGCCTTGAGGCTCATGCGGCCAGCCCATGTGGGATGTATCCCCACCCCTTGGTCCATGTGGTCCCTTCCTGGGTTGTTGGGCCCCATGGTGGAACCCCCACAACCTTCTAGAACCTTCCTGCTACTCTACCGAAAATTCCCAAACTTTTCCGGAACCATGAATATGACTTTTCATATATAAATCTTTACCTCCGGACCATTCAAGAGCTCCTCGTGATTTCCCGGATCCCATCCGGGACTCTGAACTACTTTTGTACTTCACCATATGAATATCCCAATACTACCCTAGCATTACCGAATGTTAAGTGTGTGTGAACCTATAGGTTCGAGAATCATGAAAACATGACCGAGACACCTCTCAAATCAATAACCAATAGCGGGACCTGGATGCCCATATTGGTTCCTACATATTCAATGAAATTCTTTATCGGTTGAAATACGATGTTGAGGATTTAGTTAATCCCGTATACAATTTCCTTTGTCCGGCAATATTTTACTTGCCTGAGATTCGATCGTCGGTATCTCCATTCATTTCGTTTTGTAATACAAGATCGCCGTGACTAAACTCATTAGTCACATGCTTGCAACCTCCTTGTGAATGTTGTATTACCGAGAGGGCCCAGAGATATCTCTTTGTCGTACAGAGCGACAAATCCCAGTCTCGATCCATGCAACCCAACAAATACTTTCCGAAATACCTGTAGAGCACCTTTATGATCACCTAGTTATGAAATGACGTTTGATAAGCCACGAAGTATTCCGGTATTCGGGAGTGGCATGATGTCATGGTCTAAGGAACAGATACTTGACATGAAGAAAGCTGTAGCAAATAAACTAAGTGATACGACCTGATGCTAAGGTTACGGTTGGATCTGTCCATGATGTGATCCTATTATGAAAGACAACTCGTGTCTATGTTTAGAAAACCTTAACCATCTTCGATCAACAAGCTAGTCTAGCAGAGGCTCACCAGGGACACAATGTTGTTTATGTATCCAAACATGTATTTAAGTTCCCGATCAATATAATTCTAGATTGGATAATAAACATTTATCATGAACGGGAAATATGATAATACATTGCCAGCAATAGTAGCCTACCCCATGGGTGGAGCATACAAGTCATACTCCCTGATCTCTTCAAGCTCTTACTATAGATCATCCAAATGGGTACACCGTTCACATGGGTCACACTAGTTTTTGTAGAGTGAGTCAATGTAAGAATCAGTTAAGCATCATTAAAATTTGCAAAACTTTGTCTACTCATACATATTCTAAACTATTTTATGTTGATACAAAGTACATTGACCACAAGTGCCAATGGTTAACTCCTTACCGACAAAACAAAGTGGCAAATTCGTCCAAGAAACAAGCCACTGCAACAATCGAGTTGCAAAGAGGAGATTATAGGACAAACAACTGGTTGGCACTGCATACATTCTAGGACTCTATTTAGTTAAATGGATTTGAAAAATGTGCTCTAAACATATGTGCCCAGTTATTTACCTATATTAATACACTAAAAAACTAGCAAGTTCTATAGATATTTCAGGATACTATCAAAAGGCACATACAAACACATTATTGTACACTAAAGGGCATACATAAATTTGTGGATTAGTATGATGATTCTAGTTTGCTTATGTATATATGTAGTAAATCAATTTTGACAGAAGTGTTTCTATAACACTAAACTAAATAATAGCAGAGTATTTGTAATGTTAAATATTTTAAACTTATGAAAAATTTGTACCATAACAAATTGATCATATTTACATTGTTAGTGTTGTTATATACCTAAAAATAACATTCAATGTAGTATACCAACCAAATTATCGATAATAACAACATATATTTAAAGGCAGGTTCAATTACATTGAAGTAAAAGAGTTTGATATAAATAGGTGAACTATGCCATCACAATATATATCAAAGCATGTTATCTAAGTTAGTTGTTTGGACAGAAGGCTTGAATTACATTCCACACTATACACCTTTTGATTCCAAATCCATGAATAGTCTTATTTTTTTCAATGCCTTGTTTATCCTAATAAATATATATGATGAATTAATACAAAATAACATCCAAATTAAAAGGTATTCATAATTAGTAAATTCCATTATCTGTGCTTCACTTAAGTGTCTAGTGTTGGATGGCATGATTTCATCATTGTTATCATTGTTCGTGACACTTACTCTAATAAAATACTATATATAGTAAATTTTGTTACGCACATCTACGGATAACTAAAAGTCAACAATTGAGATAATCTTGTTTTAGGTTCCGCGATGTATGCGCACATGTACCTATTTACTCATATATTGGTGAACTGAAATGTAGCAACACCGCTTGAGAACCCGGATCGCCCACTCCATTTTAATAATATCATCGCCCATTGAACCGGTGTGGGAAACGGCAAGCACCTAGAGCGACAGGGAGACTGCAGTGTCTGAGAAGGAGCCCGATGTTTGGGAGGAGACCCTCAAGATCTTTGTGGCAGTGCCGAAATATCACAAGAACATAAAGCTCACACTCGTCTGGGTGCTCTGCAACCTCCCCGACTCGCTCCTGTGGATAGGAACGTGGTGGTGGTGATCTCTAGCACCAATGATCCCAGTGAGTATGTACCGGTACCGATCGCTTCTTTTCTTTTCGGCTACCAGTGACCAACTCACAATTGGTAAATTCATAATAACAACCATCAAGTCCGACTGAAATGTCCACTTTTATTCTTGTGTCTGTTTTATTATTATATACTCCAGAAAATCTCATCTGATTGTTTCAGATCAAACCATAGTTGGTTATAGTTAATCTCATCTGGAGTATATGCTTATATAATCTCATCTGGAGCATTCTGATCGAGTCTAGGAATTGGGTCTTGGCAGATGCAAGCACTTGGGTAACATTATGCCGCGAGAGTAGTGTTTTGATTTTAACCTTCAGGCTCACGCATAACTTCGTAAAACACTCTTATTATTTAATGATTGTGGCAAATATTTTGCATTTTTTAAATTTTATAGTGGGAAGCAAGTTCCACACAAGCAAGTTGAGACCAGACCACGTGAGCGCTTACAGGCGGCACCAAAGGGCCAAGGTGAACAAGCATGGACGAGTACATTCGTCAGAGCGAACCAACCTGTGGTTGGGTGGTTAGGAGGACAGTGGTATTCCCAGCCACCAAAGTTCAAGTCATAGACTTGATATTGGTGCTTGTATTTTCTTGGATTTATTCCAGGCTTTCCGGCGATATGCGTTCAGTGGGAGGAGACGTTTTCGTCGACTACGAGGACGTCCGTGACAACTTCGTCAATCTTAATATGATGTGTCAACTCAATCTCTCGGAGGTGCTCATAGGGGTAGAGTGTGCGTGCGTGCATCCATAGGGGTAAGTGTATGCTCGTGTATGTGAGCGACTTTGATACCGTGTTCTAAAAAAAGAGTACATTCCCGGGGTTCCAGAATGAAGGTTCAGACAACCAATCATCTTCATTCCTTAACCTTCGAGATTCCAGAATTAATCTGCATGAACGCGAGGAGTACCAAACTAAAATTTTGTTCATATTTTCTTGTCAGATCAAGTGTAAGAAGCTTGTGATCAAGAACGAAGATGTCGCATCATCGGGTCGAGATATAGATAATATCACATTGTTTCTTTTGCTGAACTCACATCGCTTCTTTTTTATTATCTAGGGATGTTTTTCTTTGCAAAAAATGCTAGACTTTTTTTTCTAATCATCCCTTCCTTTACTCATTCAAAAATAATGTGGCATTACAAGAAAAGTGATAACCTCACTAGGGGCATTATCCAACCAAACACTCGGAGGAGAAAATCTAGCTATCCTAGCATGAGCTACTTGATTGCACTCTCTATTACAATGGTTATACGTGACATGAGTAAAATCTAGTGACATGAAATAACAATCATCAATGATGGTAGAAGCAACTGAAGACAAATAGCCATTGTTCAATGCAGTCACCACCTTTGTACTATCCGAGTTGAGCTCAATCTTACTGCATCTGACTGTACGAGCAAGATTCAAACCAAACCTTACTGCAATGACTTCAGTTATAAGCTTATTATATGTGCTAGAGATCTGAGAGATCCTTCCTATCTTTGCTCTTGTGAGTTCATCTAGATTCATGAGAAGGAGCCTCTAGTTCCCCCTAATTCGTGCTATATGGTTATGTCCGTTTTGTGTGGGTTAGTCCCGGTTTGTGGTTGTGCGATTGTTCACATAGGGGCTCGGAGTTATTGCAGCTTCAGTTAGCCATCCCTAACGTAAGGGTCACATCCAACCTTGGAGGTTAAAGTTAGTTATCACAGCTGCTCGCAACTAATTATCCTTCCCGATTCGATCCTATGAGGTGAAGATCGGTTCCAATCCACGGGTTTGTGCCTATCACTTTGAAAGTAACAAAGTTACTCCATCACTGCTAGCATTACCAATGACGAGTGCCTTGAGATAGGCTTTCAATGGCAACATTGCCAATGAAGTATTCTAGCAGAAAAACCACTGTGGTAAGAAAACGACCAGCACACCGGATAACGGTGAAAACTGACACCACCATTAACATTGATTCACCATTGTTTGATGGGTTGGGAAACGTAAGATGTTTTCTGGCCCATCAAATCAAATGTTTTCTGTAGTAGTTTCAACAATCACATGCTAATACAATAACTACAGGTCAAAGAATTATTTCAAGGAATCAAAATAAGACTAAATTTTATAAAGAGGGAGCCCAATTTTGCTTATGCATGCATGTATATCAGTTGATTGGCTTAGACATATCTTCAACACAAAAAAGTTTTACTAATTATATAATCATAAGTAAATACCTTCAGCTACAAATTTAAGAACATTGTTTGTTGATTCTGTCCACATATTGGTGTAAGTATTTGACCTAGGGGAGTGAAAAAGGCTTATTTTTATAAGTTTACTACTGAAGGGTACCTCTTCAATAGTACTAGTGGCTGCAAACATGGTCAAAGATTAACATGCAATACATGCATACGTGTGATTTCCTTCTAACATGGCCATTTTATTTTTCATTTTTATTATCTTTTTTACCCTCTTCATATATTTTCAGTCACCAATCAACTATGTTGGTACAATTGATGGCTATTTGCAAACATATAGGATGGATACCCCCCTTTGCATGTTATCAAAAAACATGATAAAAACGGTTGATGGTGAAATAATTTTTTTGTAGTAGTTCCTTTAGGAAAAAGTGCACCCTTGGAGGTTGGATCAAGGATTTTGAAAGAGTTAAATCACTATTGGTGGTTGAACTTGCCACGAATGTTTAGTTTAGTGTCTGAACTTAAAAAATACACCAAACTGGTTCTAAAACTTGTCATGGACGTGCAAATACGGTGATAATCCCATCCGAATACGTAAAAGTGCGCCGACATGGCACTGACATAGCATGGGGTCCACTTGTAGTAAGAAAATAGTATTATTTGAATACTTATATGTCTATATGACTAGTGGGCACGACCTGTTAGGGGAATTATGGAGAATAACATTTACAAAATATTATGAATATTCATTGGTGTATAATTTTGCTTTGGCTTATTTTCACATTTTTTATATAATGTATATATAATACACGAGTGAATATTCATATAAACATTTTAAATTGCAACTATTTTTATTTATACAAACATTTCCTTTAATGAGATAATTATGAATGATAAAAATATGCATATAATTATTCAAATGTTTGAATAATTTTAAAAATTACAAGTAATTTTAAAATATGTTTATTATTTTATATTATGCAAACATGGTTACAATTCATATATGTTTATTGGGAAAAGCTTCCGAACAGCCGGCCGATTTTACGTATCACTACTAGAGAAAAGCTTATAGGTAGATGCTTACTAGTAGCGCGGGTTTATACCCCTCGCTACTGCTACTTACTCGTAGCGGGGGTTTATACCCCCCGCTACTGCTACTTACTAGTAGTGCGGGTTTATACCCCCCGCTACTACTAAGTTGATAGTAGTAGCGCGGGTTTATAACCCTCGCTACTACTAAGTGGTCTTTACC
Source organism: Aegilops tauschii subsp. strangulata (assembly GCF_002575655.3). Classification (NCBI taxonomy): domain Eukaryota; kingdom Viridiplantae; phylum Streptophyta; class Magnoliopsida; order Poales; family Poaceae; genus Aegilops; species Aegilops tauschii. Next base: position 486,482,952 of record NC_053040.3, read on the forward strand.
GTGCCCCCCGGGACATGCCATAGTAGTAGCAAGGGGTATAAAACCCGCGCTACTACTAACCCTCGCTACTACTAAGTACAAGGTAGGTGAAGTGACCATATCCTCGGCTGAATCCCTTCTCTCTCCCTCACTCTCCCCCCTCTCCCCATAGGCTCTCCCATGGTGCTCCTGCTCAAGCACACCTCCTCCTCCATGGCGCCCAACGAGTTCACCTCCTCGCATCACTAGCGTCCAGGAGCTCGCCCGTCTTCCCCCTCGCCTCTATGCCACCAAGACGGAGCACCTCACCACCGGCGACCAACCGCGCTGCTACCTCCATCTCCTTCCTGTCTCCCTCATTTTTCTTTTTCTCTCTCTCCCTCTGGTTTGACTCACCCATGAAAGGACATGCGGTGCCCCCATGTGTGGTTTTGGTAATTGATGACATTCTCTATGGACTAATGGTTGCGTTGAGTTATATTTGAAGGATTTGTCCATAGGCTTTTCTTGATGTCCATGTGTTGGTTTCAAGGAGTTTATGTGTTGACCAAGGTGCTATTAAGGAATTATCCAAAGATTGGTCATGTGAGAGTTGAGCTTATTGCAAGCATGTCTTGAAGAAGAAGATTGTGTGATCATTCATGCTTACCTTCAAGGCATCATCCAAATGAAGATAGTTGGAAAGGATCAAGGTTGATCAAGACTAAGTCAAGAGTGAATCAAGTTGATCAACTCACAAAGTGTAGAAGATGTACCGAGAGGGATCAAGTGATCCCATGGTATGGTATGTGTCCATGGGCTTGCGTCAAGAGGAAGATATCATACAACCCATGGAGAGGATGACGTCAAGTGGTGATCGTCATCAAGATTGCCGTGTGCAAGTTCAAGTGGAGCATCACGAAGAGATCAAGTGCTTGAAGCTTGCCGTCCATTGTGGTGGCAATGGACTTGTGAAGATGTGCGGAAGAGTGGCTCACCCATAGTGGAGTATGGGGGAGCAATCAACTAGTCTTCATTGAGCCAATGCAATCAAGAAGGGTGGTCCAACTTGAGGGAGTCAAGATCGTCATCATCTAGCTCAAGTGGACCATGTGCAAGGCAAATGTTTGCCTTGATAGGTTTTCTATTTTACCGATCTCATGATGGTAGTTGGGAGATCAGGTTATAGGATCGATTGCCGTACTATCAAGGGGGGCTCTCGATGAGTAGCTTGATCGTATCATTCGTAGAGAGCTCAAACCATTACATCCTTGCATCATATTTCTTGGTTCTTGGTTGGTTCTCTTTGTGAGTTTTGGAGCTTATGTTCATCTTCATGACAAGCTTGAGTTCATCGAAAACCGATTTCATATGCATCTTCTTTTGTGTTTTCGGTGTTGGAGTTTTTACCGGTCTTAATTGAGAAAGGGTTCTCACCATTTTATTATGGGTATTTTCTCAATTAATATTTCTTGATATTTCTATCAAGATTGTGTTTGCTCTTGTCTTTAGCTTTCCAACAAACTTGATTTCGTCGAATTCGGAGCTCGTATGCGAAAGTTGTGGTTGTTTTCATCTTACCTGTTTTACATAGGGAGGTTGTACCGCCCCATCGGTGTTTGGAGCGGTTGTACCGCTCCAGAATTGGTCCGAAAGTTGTACCGGCCATGTACCGCTCTACCACCAGACTAGTTTCTATTTTGGAGCGGTTCTTCGGCGGTTGTTGACCGTTTGTACCGGTTAGTTCAGTTTAACCGGTACTACCGGTTCCCCGGGCTGTTGTACCGCTTAGGGCTTTTTCCTACATGTTGATTTTTCCTCTGCTTTGACCGGTTGTACCTATTTAAGGGGGTCTTCTTCCCCAATGGTTCCCCATCTTTTGAGCTCATTTTTGCCTCAATTGTTGACCTTCTTTGAGCTTGCTATCTCTCAATCCCTCCATGGATTCTTGCTAGTTTTGGGGGGAAAAGAGAGAGGAGATCTAGATCCACATTTCCACCAATCACTTTCTCCTCTATGTGAGGGGAACCCCTTGGATCTAGATCTTGGAGATCTTGGTGTTCTCCTTCTTGTTCTTCCTCTCATTTTCCTCCCTAGCATTAGTTGCTTTGGAGGGATTTGGGAGACAAGGACCTGGGCACTCCGTGTGCCCTTGCCATTGCAATTGGTGCATCGGTTTGAGTTCTCCACGGTGATACGTGGAAGTTACAAGTTGAGAAGCTTATTACTCTTGGGTGCTTGGGCGCCCTAGACGGTTGGTGGTGTTCGGAGCTCAATCATTGTGGTGTAAAGCTCCGAGCAAGCTTCGGGGTCTCCAATAAGGTTGTGGAGATCACCCCGAGCAATTTGACGGGTTTCGGTGACCGCCCCCAAGGGTTGCCAAAGTGTACGGGTTCGGTGACCGCCCCCAAGGGTTGCCATTTGTACGGGTTCGATTTACTCCCCTCATGGGTCCCTTAGTGGAATCATGGCTTCTTGCATTGTGCGAGGGCGTGAGGAGATTACGGTGGCCCTAGTCGCTTCTTGGGGAGCATTGTGCCTCCACACCGCTCCAAACGGAGATTAGCATCCGCAAGGGTGTGAACTTCGGGATACATCATCATCTCCGTGTGCCTCGGTGATCTCTTACCCGAGCCCTTTACTTATGCACATTACTTTGTGGTAGCCATAGTGTTTCATGTTATATATATTGCTATCACATAGTTGTTTACCTTGCTTAGCATAAGTTGTTTGTGCACATAGGTGAGCCTAGTTGTTTCAGGTTTTGTGCTTGACAAATTAACCGCTAGGTCTATTCTGCATTTGTTCAAGCCTAAATCATAATTATTTTAAAGCGCCTATTCACCCCCCTTTAGGCGACATCCACGATCTTTCAATTGGTATCAGAGCCAGGTTTCTCTTTGATAGGCTTAACCGCCTAGAGAGTAAAGATGTCGACTAGGGCATTAGGATCCTATGACAGTCTTAGTTTCAATGGCACAAATTTTGATGTTTGGGTTATTCGCATGCTTAATCTCTTTAGGGTCATGGACCCTAATTTAGAGCGAATTGTAGATATGGGTTTTTCTCCTCCGAAGGATCCCCAAAGATTATCCTTAGAGGATGAGAAAAACTCTTATCTCAATGCTCAAGCTTCTAATGTGCTTTTTGATGCTTTGAGAAATGTAGTTATATTTCAACTCATGCCGTTCCGGGATGCTCATGACTTGTGGACAAAGCTTCAAGGTAAATATGGTTTGTCCAAGATTTGTGGGGATGATTGTTATCCCTCCACCTCCGGCCGTGTTGCCTTCTCAACTTCTTCTACTTCACCTACATGTGGATTGCCACAAGGTAATGCTAAGGTGAGTAGTGTTGGTCATTGCAATGATGATAGTGTGCTTGTTCTTGATGATCCTTGATAACCCACAAGTATAGGGGATCGCAACAGTTTTCGAGGGTAGAGTATTCAACCCAAATTTATTGATTCGACACAAGGGGAGCCAAAGAATATTCTCAAGTATTAGCAGCTGAGTTGTCAATTCAACCACACCTGGAAACTTAATATTCTGCAGCAAAGTAATATGATAGTAGTGGTAATGGTAGCAAAAGTAATATTTTTGGGTTTTGTAGTGATTGTAACAATAGTAACGAAAAAGTAAATAAGCGAAGAACAATATAGGAAAAGCTCGTAGGCATTGGATCGGTGATGGATAATTATGTCGGATGCGGTTCATCATGTAACAATTATAACATAGGGTGACACAGAACTAGCTCCAATTCATCAATGTAATGTAGGCATGTATTCCGAATATAGTCATATGTGCTTATAGAAAAGAACTTGCATGACATCTTTTGTCCTACCCTCCCGTGGCAGCGGGGTCCTATTGGAAACTAAGGGATATTAAGGCCTCCTTTTAATAGAGTACCGGAACAAAGCATTAACACATAGTGAATACATGAACTCCTCAAATTACGGTCATCACCGAGAGTGGTCCCGATTATTGTCACTTCGGGGTTGTCGGATCATAACACATAATAGGTGACTATAGACTTGCAAGATAGGATCAAGAACTCACATATATTCATGAAAACATAATAGGTTCAGATCTGAAATCATGGCACTCGGGCCCTAGTGACAAGCATTAAGCATAACAAAGTCATAGAAACATCAATCTCAGAACATAGTGGATACTAGGGATCAAACCCTAACAAAACTAACTCGATTACATGGTAAATCTCATCCAACCCATCACCGTCCAGCAAGCCTACGATGGAATTACTCACGCACGGCGGTGAGCATCATGAAATTGGTGATGGAGGATGGTTGATGATGACGACGGCGACGGATTCCCCTCTCTGAAGCCCTAAACGGACTCCAAATCAGCCCTCCCGAGAGAGATTAGGGCTTGGCGGCGGCTCCGTATCGTAAAACGCGATGAATCCTTCTCTCTGATTTTTTTCTCCCCGAACGCGAATATATAGAGTTGGAGTTGAGGTCGGTGGAGCTCCAGGGGGCCCACGAGGCAGGGGCGCGTCTCCCACCCTCGTGGACAGGGTGTGGGCCCCCTGGTCTTGATTCTTTCACCAGTATTTTTTATATTTTCCAAAAATAATCTCCGTGGAGTTTCAGGTCATTCCGAGAACTTTTGTTTCTGCACAAAGATAACACCATGGCAATTCTGCTGAAAACAGCGTCAGTCCGGGTTAGTTCCATTCAAATCATGCAAGTTAGAGTCCAAAACAAGGGCAAAAGTGTTTGGAAAAGTAGATACGACGGAGATGTATCAACTCCCCCAAGCTTAAACCTTTGCTTGTCCTCAAGCAATTCAGTTGATAAACTGAAAGTGATAAAGAAAAACTTTTACAAACTCTATTTGCTCTTGTTGTTGTAAATATGTAAGGCCAGCATTCATGTTTTCAGCAAAGATTATGAACTATCCACATTCACAATAACATTTAGGTCTCATATTTACTCATATCAATGGCATAATCAACTAGCGAGCAATAATAATAAATCTCGGATGACAACACATTCTCAAAACAATCATAATATGATATAACAAGATGGTATCTCGCTAGCCCTTTCTGAGACTGCAAAACATAAATGCAGAGCACCTTTAAAGATCAAGGACTGACTAGACATTGTAATTCATGGTAAAAGAGATCCAGTCAAAGTCATACCCAATATAAATTAATAGTAATGGATGCAAATGACAGCGGTGCTCTCCAGCTGGTGCTTTTTAATAAGAGGGTGATGACTCAACATAAAAGTAAATAGATAGGCCCTTCGTAGAGGGAAGCAGGGATTTGTAGAGGTGCCAGAGCTCGATTTTGAAATAGAGATAAATAATATTTTGAGCGGTATACTTTCATTGTCAACATAACAACCAAGAGATGGCGATATCTTCCATGCTAGACACATTATAGGCGGTTCCCAAACAGAATGGTAAAGTTTATACTCCCCCACCACCAACAAGCATCAATCCATGGCTTGCTCGAAACAACGAGTGCCTCCAACTAGAAACAACCCTGGGGGAGTTTTGTTTGTAATTATTTCGATTTGATTTTCTTAAAGCATGGGACTGGGCATCCCGGTTACCAGCCATGTTCTCGTGAATGATGAGCGGAGTCCACTCATCTTGAGAATAACCCACCTAGCATGGAAGATATAGACAACCCTAGTTGATACATGAGCTATTCGAGCATACAAAACAGAATTTCATTTGAAGGTTTAGAGTTTGGCACATACAAATTTACTTGGAACGGCAGGTAAATACCGCATATAGGAAGGTATGGTGGACTCATATGGCAAAACTTTGGGGTTTAAGGGATTGGATGCACAAACAGTATTCCCGCTTAGTACAAGTGAAGGCTAGCAAAAGACTGGGAAGCGACCAACTAGAGAGCGACGACAGTCATGAACATGCATTAAAATTAATTTACACTGAGTGCAAGCATGAGTAGGATATAATCCACCATGAACATAAATATCGTGGAGGCTATGTTGATTTTGTTTCAACTACATGCGTGAACATGTGCCAAGTCAAGCCACTCGAATCATTCAAAGGAGGATACCACCCTACTATACCACATCACAACCATTTTAATAGCATGTTGACACGCAAGGTAAACCATTATAAACTCCTAGCTAATTAAGCATGACATAAGCAACTATAATCTCTAATTGTCATATCAAACATGTTTATTCATAATAGGCTGAATCAGGAATGATGAACTAATCATATTTACAAAAACAAGAGAGGTCGAGTTCATACCAGCTTCTCTCATCTCAATCAGTCCATCTTATATCGTCATTATTGCCTTTCACTTGCACGACCGAACGGTGTGTATAATAATAATAGTGCACATGCATTGGACTAAGCTGGAATCTGCAAGCATTTAATAAACAGGAGAAGACAAGGCAATATGGGCTCTTGGTTAGATCAACAATAATGCATATAAGAGCCACTTCAACAATTTCATCATGGTCTTCTCCTATTAACTCCCAAAGAAAAGAAAATAAATAAAACTATTTACACGGGAAAGCTCCCAATAAAGCAAAAGAAGAACGAGAAATATTTTTGGTTTTTGTTTTAATTACTACTACAAGCATGGAAGGTAAAATAGCTAAAAGCTACAACTAATTTTTTTTGGTTTTTCTTAAGGTTTTCCAAACACACAAGAAGAAAGCATATAAAGGAAAATGAACTAGCATGGATAATACAATGAAAAAGTATGAGCACCGACAACTAGAATGGGTGTGTGAATCATGAATGTAATGTCGGTGAGAAATACGTACTCCCCCCAAGCTTAGGCTTTTGGCCTAAGTTGGTCTATGGCCATGGCTGGCCTGGCGGATATCCAAAGTTGTAACTGGGGTCGTACTGAGATGGAGCCTCGAGTTGCCACTGGTTGGCAATCTCCTCCGGATTCCACTGATAAACAGATTGTCGTGAAGGATCAAACTGAGGTTCCGGCTCTGGCTCTGTAGCTGATGTGGGGTTCCGGTAGGCGTGAATGGCCTCCAGCGGAACAAGGTACTTGCCTGCAGATAAGTCAAACCATGAAGGAGCAGGCAAGGTAATAGTCTCAGGGTGACTTTTATCAAATAACAGTCTATAGTTAAGCTCCTTTTCATTGTTCTTAACAATGAAATCATGTGCAACCATACTCTTGTAATCTAGAAAAACAGGAGGTAGCAACTTTTCTTCTTTCTCATAATGTCTAATAGGTATGTTAAAGTGTGCAGCAAGGCGCGAGGCGAAGATACCTCCCAAGATGGGGCCCTTAGTACGGTTAAGATTTAACCGCTTTGCAACAATAGCGCCCATACTAAATGTGTCATCCTGAAACATGGCATGGCATAAAATAACAATATCAGGGGCACTCAGGTTTCCACAGTTTCTGCGACCAATTAAGCATCTACTAGCAAATATAGCAAAGTAACGTAGAACAGGAAAGTGTATGCTAGTGATTCGTGCGTCAGAAACCTTCCTCGTTTCCCATACAGCAATTGTATCAATAAACCCCTCCACATCGTCACGATGTGGTTCCTCTATGATGCCCGGAAAGGGCAACTTGCAAACCTCACGAAATTCACGAAGGGTCATCTCCTTATACTCATCATATAAATAAAAATCCACCGTTGGTGGTGACCTCCTAGAATGGAAATGAAAATTTTGCACAAAGATATTGGTGAGTAAGAGATACTGTCCGCGTTGGTCGCGGAGGAAGTCGGTGAGGCCTGCATTCTCAGCCAACTCATAAAAATCATCATAAATCCTGGCTGCTCTCAAGAAATCATCACAAGGCCATTCACACGGCCGAACCTCCGCGGTGCGAGGCAGATTATATTTGGGCCTCTCTTCTTCTTAACTTTGCTTATCCTTCGAGCTTCGACTCGAAGAGCCCCTCAAAAATCTCTTCATCATTTTCTGAAAATTTCTGAAATTTTTAGTAACTTCAAATAAAAGTTGAACCAAACTCAACAAAATTGATAGCAACTACTCCCACAAGTGCCTAGAGACTATATCATGCATTAGAACTAATTGGGACCATATAAATTTGACATGCAAGCTCAAGAACATGGTCACCTAGGAAGAAATTTTTTGCAATGAATAAAGAACTAAAGCAAAAACTAATTGGACCATTGGAGGAGTCACATACCAAGGAAGAATCCCCCAAAGCAGTTTTGTGAGAGGTGCTTTGAGCAAGGAGATCAAAAATCGCAGCAAAATGAGCTAGAACTCGTGCTTGAGCTGGTTGGTGAATTTTTTGGGAGGAAGAAGGAGTGTGTGGGTGCTGGAAGAAGTGGAGGGGAGCCACCATGGGCCCACGAGGCAGGGGGCGCGCCCTGGACCCTCGTGGCCAGGTGCTTGCTCCCCCTGCTGTGTTCTCAGTGCCAGATATTCTCAAATATTCTAGAAAAAATCATATTTCATTTTCGGGGCATTTGGAGAATTTTATTTTCGGGGTATTTTTTATTGCATGGATAATTCAGAAAACTAACAGGAAATACTATTTTTACTTTATTTCAACTAAATAACAGAAACTAATAGAAGGGTACAGAAGGTTGTGCTTTCTAACTTCATCCATCTCATGCTCATCAAAAGGAATCCACTAACGAGGTTGATCAGGTCTTGTTAACAAACTCATTCCGAATTGCATGAAACCGGAGAATTTTCTAATAGCACTATGTTACCTCAACGGCGATATGCATGTCCCCAATAATAAGAATATCATATTTCTTCTTGACAGTAGGAAGAGGAAATTCAAAACCTCCAAAAATAATCGATGGAATTCTTCCAATAGAATTGATACTGTGGACTTGAGGTTGTTTCCTCGGAAAGTGTACCGTATGCTCATTACCATTAACATGAAAAGTGACATTGCCTTTGTTGCAATCAATAACAGCCCCTGTAGTATTCAAAAAGGTTCTTCCAAGAATAATAGACATACTATCATCCTCGGGAATATCAAGAATAACAAAGTCCGTTAAAATAGTAACATTTGCAACCACAACAGGCACATCCTCACAAATGCCGACAGGTATAGCAGTTGATTTATTTGCCATTTGCAAAGATATTTCAGTAGGTGTCAACTTATTCAAGTCAAGTCTACGATATAAAGAGAGAGGCATAACACTAACACCGGCTCCAAGATCACATAAAGCAGTTTTTACATAGTTTCTTTTAATGGAGCATGGTATAGTGGGTACTCCTGGATCTCCTAACTTCTTTGGTATTCCACCCTTAAAAGTATAATTAGCAAGCATGGTGGAAATTTCAGCTTCCGGTATCTTTCTTTTATTTGTAACAATATCCTTCATATACTTAGCATAAGGATTCATTTTGAGCATATCAGTTAATCGCATACGCAAAAAGATAGGTCTAATCATTTCAGCAAAGCGCTCAAAATCCTCGTCATCCTTTTTCTTGGATGGTTTGGGAGGAAAAGGCATGGGTTTCTGAACCCATGGCTCTCTTTCTTTACCATGCTTCCTAGCAACAAAGTCTCTCTTATCATAACGTTGATTCTTTGATTGTGGGTTATCAAGATCAACAGCAGGTTCAATTTCTACATCATTATCATTGCTAGGTTGAGCATCAACATGAACATTATCATTAAGATTATCACTAGGTTCATGTTCATTACCAGATTGGGTTTCAGCATCAGAAATAGAAATATCATTGGGATTCTCAGGTGTGTCTACAACAGGTTCACTAGAAGCATGCAAAGTCCTATCGTTTTTCTTTTTCTTCCTCTTGGAAGGACTAGGTGCATCCAAATTACTTCTTTGAGAATCCTGCTCAATTCTCTTAGGGTGGCCCTCAAGATACAAAGGCGCCTGAGTCACTTTACCCCCTCTAGTCTCTAACAGCAAAGTCATTATTCTTACTATTCAATTCATTGAGCAAATCATTCTAAGCTTTAAGTACTTGTTCTACTTGAGTGGTAACCATAGAAGCATGTTTACTAATGAGTTTAAGTTCACCTTTAACTCTAGACATATAATCACTCAAGTGTTCAATCATATAAGCATTGCGCTTTAATTCTCTACCAAAATAAGCATTGAAGTTTTCTTGCTTAACCATAAAATCATCAACCTCATCTAAGCATTGGCTAGCAAACTTAGTAGGAGGGATTTCAGCTTTATCATATCTATAGAGAGAATTTACCTTTACTACCCGTGTCGGGTTATCAAGACCGTGTACTTCTTCAATAGGTGACCATATATTTCTTCAACAGGCGGTAAATTAAGACCATTTATTTCTTCAACATGAGGTAAATTCTTAACATCTTCAGCTTTTATACCTTTTTCTTTCATAGATTTCTTTGCCTCTTGCATATCTTCAGGACTGAGAAATAGAACACCCCTTTTCTGCGGAGTTTGCTTAGGAGTTGGTTCAGGAAGTGTCCAATTATTTTCATTGGTCAACATATTATTCAATAGAATTTCAGCTTGATCAACAGTTCTTTCCCTGAAAACACAACCAGCACAACTATCCAAGTGATCTCTGGAAGCATCGGTTAGTCCAATATAAAAGATATCAAGTATTTCGTTTTTCTTGAGAGGATGATCAGGCAAAGCATTAAGTAATTGGAGAAGCCTTCCCCAAGCTTGTGGGAGACTCTCTTCTTCAATTTGCACAAAATTATATATTTCCCTTAAGGCAGCTTGTTTCTTATGAGCAGGAAAATATTTAGCAGAGAAGTAATAAATCATATCCTGGGGACTACGCACACAACCAGGATCAAGAGAATTGAACCATAACTTAGCATCACCCTTTAATGAGAACGGAAATATTTTAAGGATATAGTAAGATGTGCCACAACAGTTTCAGATTCATAGCCATAGAAAGGATTAGATTCAACCAAAGTAATTATATCAGGGTCGACAGAGAATTCATAATCCTTATCAGTAACAAAGATAGGTGAAGTAGCATAAGCAGGATCATATTTCATTCTAGCATTCAGAGATTTTTGTTTCAGCTTAGCTAATAATCTCTTCAGATCACTTCTATCGTTGCAAGCAAGAAAATCTCTTGCAGTTTCTTCATCCATAACATAACCCTCAGGCACAACAGGCAATTCATATTTAGGGGGAGAATCTTCATCATCACTTTCATCAAAATTATCTATTTCAATAATTTCATTCTCTCTAGCCCTAGCAAGTTGTTCATCAAGAAATTCACCAAGTGGCACAGTAGTATCAAGCATAGAAGTAGTTTCATCATAAGTATCATGCAAAGCAGAAGTGGCATCATCAATAACATGCGACATATCAGAATTAATAGCAGAAGCAGGTTTAGGTGTCGCAAGTTTACTCAAAACAGAAGGAGAATCAAGTGCAGAGCTAGATGGCAGCTCCTTACCTCCCATCGTACTTGAGGGATACATTTTTGTTTACGCGTCTTTCAAGTTCTTCATAGTGACCAGCAGATATAAATCCCAAGTGACTCAAAGAATAGAGCTATACTCCCCGGCAACGGCGCCAGAAAATAGTCTTGATAACCCACAAGTATAGGGGATCGCAACAGTTTTCGAGGGTAGAGTATTCAACCCAAATTTATTGATTCGACACAAGGGGAGCCAAAGAATATTCTCAAGTATTAGCAGCTGAGTTGTCAATTTAACCACACCTGGAAACTTAATATCTGTAGCAAAGTGTTTAGTAGCAAAGTAATATGATAGTAGTGGTAACGGTAGCAAAAGTAATATTTTTGGGTTTTGTAGTGATTGTAACAATAGTAACGGAAAAGTAAATAAGCGAAGAACAATATAGGAAAAGCTCGTAGGCATTGGATCGGTGATGGATAATTATGTCGGATGCGGTTCATCATGTAACAATTATAACATAGGGTGACACAGAACTAGCTCCAATTCATCAATGTAATGTAGGCATGTATTCCGAATATAGTCATATGTGCTTATAGAAAAGAACTTGCATGACATCTTTTGTCCTACCCTCCCGTGGCAGCGGGGTCCTATTCGAAACTAAGGGATATTAAGGCCTCCTTTTAATAGAGTACCGGAACAAAGCATTAACACATAGTGAATACATGAACTCCTCAAATTACGGTCATCACCGAGAGTGGTCCCGATTATTGTCACTTCGGGGTTGTCGGATCATAACACATAATAGGTGACTATAGACTTGCAAGATAGGATCAAGAACTCACATATATTCGTGAAAACATAATAGGTTCAGATCTGAAATCATGGCACTCGGGCCCTAGTGACAAGCATTAAGCATAGCAAAGTCATAGAAACATCAATCTCAGAACATAGTGGATACTAGGGATCAAACCCTAACAAAACTAACTCGATTACATGGTAAATCTCATCCAACCCATCACCGTCCAGCAAGCCTACGATGGAATTACTCACGCACGGCGGTGAGCATCATGAAATTGGTGATGGAGGATGGTTGATGATGACGACGGCGACGGATTCCCCTCTCTGAAGCCCCAAACGGACTCCAAATCAGCCCTCCCGAGAGAGATTAGGGCTTGGCGGCGGCTCCGTATCGTAAAACGCGATGAATCCTTCTCTCTGTTTTTTTCTCCCCGAACGCGAATATATAGAGTTGGAGTTGAGGTCGGTGGAGCTCCAGGGGGGCCCACGAGGCAGGGGGGCGCGCCCAGGGGGCAGGCGCGCCTCCCACCCTCGTGGACAGGGTGTGGCCCCCTGGTCTTGATTCTTTCGCCAGTATTTTTTATATTTTCCAAAAATAATCTCCGTGGAGTTTCAGGTCATTCCGAGAACTTTTGTTTTTGCACAAAGATAACACCATGGCAATTCTGCTGAAAACAGCGTCAGTCCGGGTTAGTTCCATTCAAATCATGCAAGTTAGAGTCCAAAACAAGGGCAAAAGTGTTTGGAAAAGTAGATACGATGGAGACGTATCAATCCTTCATCACTATCTTATTGCAATGGTCCTTCTTTGGACCTTAACACTTCGAGCACTCTAGATGGTTCATATGCTAGTGTTGATAGTCCTTGCATATCATGTAGAAATTGCTTGACTATATCGCGTGATGATATGCTTGCTATTTCTTGTTGCCATGATAAAAATGCTTCTATTTCCTCGAGTTGTTGTGCTAACAATGTAGAGGAAACTCAACACTCCATGGAACAAAATGTGGTCTTGTATGATGCTTGAAGGGATCCTACATCATCATCTATTGGTTTTTGCCTTATGGCTAAGGCTTCGAAGGTATCTCCTACGTTGAATCCCGATATATCTTGTGATGATGATGTTGATGATGATAAGGATGATGATGATGAGGATAATGATGAAGAGAATGATAATGTTGCTTCCTTCAAAATTAAGGGGGGAATTATTTTCAAAGCTCTTCATAAAAATAAAATTGCTCATTCCAACTTTATGGAAATCATGTCTATTGCCATTGAGGGCAAGAAATACATTGAGGAGTTAGAATCCCATCTTGAGGAGCATGAGGTCACCATTGATAAAATGGAAGGTCATGAGCATGATTACGCTAATGAGATCGCCGACCTCTCTCAAGCTCTTGAACTTGAACAAACCACCAAGGAATCTCCTGAGGATACCTTTGCACTAGAATTATCTAGAATAAGGGAATCCCATGATAGAGCCCTTGAGGTGGCTAATGATTTCAAAAGTAAAAATGATAAGCTTGAAGTTGCGCATGCTAAACTCCTTGAGGATTTTGAGCACCTCAAAAATGGCTCAAGGGTCATTAGGGTGAGCTCATCAAACTCACCGAGTCTCATGCTGAACTTGAAGCTTCATATTTAAAAGAGCTTGCCAAGTTGCCTTCTCCCCTTGTTGTTAATGATGATGCTTGTGCTACTAACTCTATTTCTTGTGAAGCATCCATTTTGAAGGAGAATGTTGAGCTAAGGGATCAACTTGCGTTGCTATCTAGCAATTATGGGAATTGGAAGAATGTCATGAAAAGCTTTCTAGCTCTCATGATGATCTTCTAGTATCCAATAATTTGCTAAAGTTAGCTAATGAGGCTATGACTACTAAGGTAACATATAGTAAGCCTCATGTGGATACTAGCACTACTACAAGTCAAAATGCTATATTGCCATATACTAGTCCTTGTAATTCATCTACCCACAATGTTGGTACATCTTGTGATGACTTGCTTTCCTTGCCTTGTTGCTCTAACGATGAAGCTTATACTTCCTCTAGTACTTGTGTTGAGACTAACTATGTAGAGGAAATCAAAGAGCTCAAGGCCCAAGTCACTTCTTTGAAGAAAGACTTGGAAAAGTGTCATGAAGGGAAATCCATACTCAACAATATCTTGAGTGTGCAAAAATCCCCCAATGACAAAGGTGGACTTGGATTCAACTCCAATAAGAAGAACAAGTCCAAGATGAACAAGAAGAAGGGCCAAAAACAAGTCAAGAATTCGGCCAAGATTATTTGCTTCAAGTGCAAAATTGAAGGGCATCATGTTAGATCTTGCCCATTGAAGAAGGCCATTAGTGACAAGCCACAAGGGAAGCGGCCAAAACTTCATTCTCATGCTCAACCTCAAGTTGAAGAAATGCCTCTTCCCAAGAATACTCAAGCTAATGCTTCTCAAGTTGAGAAATCAAGTGAGAAGAAAGTGAAGAGTAGACGTTTCTACCTATGTCGTGAGAAAGGTCATGTCGCTTCTTCATGCACGAATGGTACCTTATACAACCCTATTCTAATTGATGATATATATTCTCTTGGGAAGGATAAGGTTGGCAATGTGTTTGCCAAATTTGTTGGTACTCATCGTGGCTAACCTCTTAGGACCCAACTTGGTTGGGGACCAACTAGCTTAAACTTGATCAATTGGTTGTAGGAGGGCATTGGAGACTTGGCTACATCATGAAGAATTAAGGGATCTTCATCATTCATATTGTCTCAAGCCAAGTCAATTGGGTTATCAAGTTTCTATCTTATATCCAATGTGCCTCCTTGCGGTAACTTGTACTTAAATTGTTTACATTGAAAGTTACTTGCCCCTATTGCATGTTTTGGTTTTGTACCTTGCATGTGTTTGTATATGTTGTGCTTCCAATTTGCTTGTCTTGAGTAATCAAGTATCTGTATGTTGGTTTGCACATCATGTACATGTGAGAGTTGTGTTGAGCCTTTTGCATCTTGTTTGTATCCTTTTGGCTCTTCTGAGAGATTAATGGAACATCTCATTTTGGGGGAGTGATGTGCTTTGTGCACCTCACAATCTTATAAATGTGTGTACATGAGGAATACCATCTACTTTTTATATTTCAAGATTATCTAGTCGCTATGTGGTATGTCTTCTCATGAGAAATTCAAATTCTAAATAGTCCATTAATTATCTCTTGTTGGATCCTTTTATTTGCCTCTTGTTTATCTTTAATTGGTATCACATTACAGGGGAGTAATATGCTATGTATATTAGTAGTCTAGAAAATGTGTACATTTGAGATATTGTCACCTAGAATTGATATTGTAAATTATCTTGTTCCTAGGTGGCATGTTAGCTCTACAAGTTGCAATTTGCTTGTGTTTGGTGTGAAGATGATGTTGGATATCCTTGCTATCTACCACCGGGAATTATTTCCAAATACCTCTTGTCTTGACAATTGGTACTCACTTATGTGTGGTAGAAATTATTGATCATATTTACATTGGCTTTTGCTTTTATTTTTCTTATCTCTTGCCAAGGATTGGGTCAACACCCGTTGTCTTCCATACCACTTGTGGATCTTGTTAATTTCTTGATCTTGTCTAGTGTTTTCTAGATATAGTGAAAGTGGTGATCCCACCTTGTGCATTTTGTATTCAAATGAAATTTCTCTATAATGCACTACTCTTGGGGGAGCTATCCTATTTTCTATAAAACACTCATCTTATGATCTTTATCAAGTGTGTGTTGGTGGAAGGCAAGCCATTTCTTTTTGTTACTTTGTGCCATTCATTAAACTTTGTAGAGGGCTTGGTTTGTTTGGAACCATTCTCTCTTTTGGGAGTTTGATATCTTTCTTTTTGTGTGTATCAATGGATATCTCATTCCTTGATGTATCTTTTAATGATATCTTCCAAGTGATGATTTCTCCATTTGGTATCCTATTTTCTCTTGGTATTTCTTTTTCATTTGGTTTCGGTCCTTGAAAGTTTCGAGCATGCATATTTACTTCATGTATTTTATTTGGCATGCTTTCGTTCTTTGACCCAATATATAGGGGAAACTCCACCAAGTCTCAAATTGGATGAGATGTGCATGATATTTATTTTCATATCTATGTGCACATATTTATGTGGAGTTTGTCCTATGTATTGGTGTTTCTAACTCTCTGGTCCCAATGAGTTTGGGTACCATTTTGTTTGTGATGTTGTTCTAGGAACAAATGGAGATGCATTGGATGCTCGGCTCACTCACAAGGAAGGTGTTGTCACCATGTGCTTATTGGAGTCAAGCTAGGATGTTCAATGAACTACTATCTAATACCTTCAATTGGTATATTCTACATCCTTACAATGCTATCTAGGTAACAAGTATCTATTCATGCGTTCCTCTCGTGCATTCAACCTTGTGTAGGTTGCATCTTGGCATGATATTCATTTCATATCTTGTGATACTTGTTTCCTTTCTCAAAGCATTCCAACGATGATCTCTTTTTGCTAGTTGTGATGTCTTTGATGGATGTGTGGTAGGAGTTCATTTATATACAATAAGACCATATCTAGCCATGTGCTATGCTTCCAAGCAAATATCTTATTGGTATATTTATGACTTCCTTGTGGATAACTTGTTCTTTCCTTTTTGTAACTATTTCGTGTGTACATCCTTCTTTGTGGATTGATATCATCATGATTTTGATCTACCTAGAATCTTATACACTTGAGTAAATTTACATCTCTAGTTGATATCCATATTCCTTCACGTCCACCTTTTTCCTTGGTGGTTTTGTGAAAGGATTTATCTTGAGTGCGGGTCTTATCTCGTTGCATCTTGATGCACTCTTTTGTGGTGAAGATCTTTTTCCTCATGCTTGTCTTGACGAGGCCTTTGCCATCTTAATTGGTATCCCTCGTCTTGATGAGGCTTTCATTTTCTATCTTCACCATGGGTTGACACAAGCATTAGTTCTTAATTTGCATTTTAGTAAGCTCGTGAACCCATTTGCATGTTGTGTGTGTGTATGTGGGAAGGACATGTCTTGCACCTTGTTTCTCATTCTTTAAGACTATGTTGATGCTTAATGCTCATCCATATATTAGTCTTATCAAGTGCTTTGCCATGTCTCACACACATCCTTTTGGTTGAGCCCATTCGTAAGTTGCCTCGTTTACATGTTGCTCAACCATGTGCTTATTGCAAGAGCTATGCCTTGTCTCTTTTCTTAGCCCACTTGCACTTGTTGTAAGTTTCTACTGATTTTGGGGTAGTAATTATCCTATTTTGTGCACTTGGTATCCTAATGCGAATATTCTAAGTAGTGCACAAATCATGGGGAGCTTCACTAGCGTCTTTAGAACACTCCGTTGCTCTCTCAACCTTGTGCTTGTTGCAAGTGCTAGGCTTAGTTTCTTATTTGCTCTCTTGCACTTGTTGTGAGTTTATATTGATTTTGGGGGAGTGATGATCCTATTTTGTGCCCGTTGTATTCAAATACAAATATTCTATTTGTGCACAAATCATGGGGAGCTTCTCTAGTTTTTATAGAACACTCCTTTGCTCACATCATAATATCTTTCATTCATATGGCTCGTAGGATCATTGGTGTAGTTGGTTCAATTGGTATCTTTTGATTGCTTGTTTGCTTGTTTCTCTCTTTGTTATGTCTTTGTGGCATATCATTCTTTAGCAATCTTTGTGCCTCAATATAGTTTGTGTTCCTCCAAGTATTTACCTTATGTGTATGGCTTTCCACTCTCTTGTTGAGAAATACACAATTTATGAAGGAACACTTTTTATATTTGCCTTTTAAGCTTTTCGCCCATTTTGGCAATAGATGCCAATGGGGGAGAAGTTTCAGAGAGTTTTGTGGAGAAGTTTACAGAGTTTCTTCTTGCTTTGGTTTTGTTCCTAAGCATTCGCATCTCATACTCATGCATCATTGGTTGTTGCATTGCATAGTGATGCATAATTCCTTATATAAACTCTCTTGAAAGTGTTTGTCATCAATTACCAAAATGGGGGAGATTGAAAGGGCATGCGGTGCCCCCATGTGTGGTTTTGGTAATTGATGACATTCTCTATGGACTAATGGTTGCATTGAGTTATATTTGAAGGATTTGTCCATAGGATTTTCTTGATGTCCATGTGTTGGTTTCAAGGAGTTTATGTGTTGACCAAGGTGCTATTAAGGAATTATCCAAAGTTTGTTCATGTGAGAGTTGAGCTTATTGCAAGCATGTCTTGAAGAAGAAGATTGTGTGATCATTCATGCTTACCTTCAAGGCATCATCCAAATGAAGATAGTTGGAAAGGATCAAGGTTGATCAAGACTAAGTCAAGAGTGAATCAAGTTGATCAACTCACAAAGCGTAGAAGATGTACCGAGAGGGATCAAGTGATCCCATGGTATGGTATGTGTCCATGGGCTTGCGTCAAGAGTAAGATATCATACAACCCATGGAGAGGATGACATCAAGTGGTGATCGTCATGAAGATTGCCGTGTGCAAGTTCAAGTGGAGCATCACGAAGAGATCAAGTGCTTGAAGCTTGCCTTCCATTGTGGTGGCAATGGACTTGTGAAGATGTGCGGAAGAGTGGTTCACCCATAGTGGAGTATGGGGGAGCAATCGATTAGTCTTCATTGAGCCAATGCAATCAAGAAAGGTGGTCCAACTTGAGGGAGTCAAGATCGTCATCATCTAGCTCAAGTGGACCATGTGCAAGGCAAAGGTTTGCCCTTGATAGGTTTTCTATTTTACCGGTCTCATGATGGTAGTTGGGAGACCGGGTTATAGGATCGATTGCCGTACTATCAAGGGGGGCTCTCGATGAGTATCTTGATCGTATCATTCGTAGAGAGCTCAAATCATTGCATCCTTGCATCATATTTCTTGGTTCTTGGTTGGTTTTATTTGTGATTTTTGGAGCTTATGGTCATCTTCATGACAAGCTCGAGTTCATCGAAAACCGATTTCATATGCATCTTATTTTGTGTTTTCGGTGTTGGAGTTTTTACCGGTCTTAATTGAGAACGGGTCCTCACCATTTTATTATGGGTATTTTCTCAATTTCTATTTCTTGATATTTCTATCAAGATTGTGTTTGCTCTTGTCTTTAGCTTTCCAACAAACTTGATTTCATCGAATTCAGAGCTCGTATGCGAAAGTTGTGGTTGTTTTGATCTTACCTGTTTTAATAGAGAGGTTGTACTGCCCCATAGAGAGGTTGTACCAGTTGACCAGTTGACCGGTACAACCGGTGTTTGGAGCGGTTGTACCGCTCCAGAATTGGTGCGAAGGTTGTACCGGCTATGTACCACTCTACCACCGGACTAGTTTCTGTTTTGGAGCGGTTCTTGGGCGGTTGTTGACCGGTTGTACTGGTTAGTTCAGTTTAACGAGTACTACCGGTTCCCCGGGCTATTGTGCCGCTTAGGGCTTTTTCCTACAGGTTGGTTTTTCCTCTGCTTTGACCGGTTGTACCAGTTCGTGCACCGATTGTACCGGTCCTACAGTTTTCTGCACATAACAGGCAGATTTGTGGGGACCTATTTAAGGGGGTCTTCTTCCCCGATGGTTCCCCATCTCTTGAGCTCATTTTTGCCCCCATTGTTGACCTTCTTTGAGCTCGCTATCTCTCAATCCCTCCATGGATTCTTGCTAGTTTTGGGGGGAAAAGAGAGGGGAGATCTAGATCCAAATTTTCACCAATCACTTTCTCCTCTATGTGAGGGGAACCCCTTGGATCTAGATCTTGGAGTTCTTAGTGTTCTCCTTCTTGGTCTTTCTCTCATTTTCCTCCCTAGCATTAGTTGCTTTGGAGGGATTTGGGAGAGAAGGACTTGGGCACTCCGTGTGCCCTTGCCATTGCAATTGGTGCATCGGTTTGAATTCTCCATGGTGATACGTGGAAGTTACAAGTTGAGAAGCTTATTACTCTTGGGTGCTTGGGCGCCCTAGACGGTTGGTGGTGTTCGGAGCTCAATCATTGTGGTGTAAAGCTCCGAACAAGCTTCAGGGTCTCCAATTAGGTTGTGGAGATCTGCTCGAGCAATTTGACGGGTTTCGGTGACCGCCCCCAAAGGTTGCCAAAGTGTACGGGTTCGATGACCGCCCCAAGGGTTGCCATTTGTACGGGTTCGGTGACCGCCCTCAAGGGTCCCTAGTGGAATCACGGCTTCTTGCATTGTGCGAGCGCGTGAGAAGATTACAGTGGTTGAACTTTTTTTGTATTAGTGTCATTATAATTTAAAGACTTTTTTCATTTTTTTGAGCAAAATTAACAGGTGCTAAATGGGCCGCACTGACTGCAGCCCATTTAAGAACCACAACCTATATTAATCTTGGGACCCCTAAAAACACAATATTAATCTTGAGGGGTGCCTAATGACAAGATAGGTAATTAGCATGGTGGCCAACACAGGCTGTGTTTTAGCTTCATTTGTCGGCTCGAGTCTGTTCCTCCCCTATTTTTCATTTTAATTTCCCTCCTGTGCTGACAGGCAGGGCCCAACAGTCATAGACTTATATTATTCTAGTAATCCTATTTGGTATTTATAAGTGGGCTCCATGCCACATCAGCTATATAAGGTGCAACGTCGGCACACTTTACGTATATGGATGGAATTAGCACCGTTTTTGCACGTCCATGACAAATTTTAGAACTAGTTTGGCGTATTTTTTAAGTTCAGGCGCTAAACTGAACATCCATGGCAAGTTCAAGCACCGTTGGCAAGTTCAGGTACTAAATCCAGGCACATATAATATCATTATGAACTGCTATACACATCTAGCTTTCAACATTACATTCGTTGTATGTTTAGTTTTCTTTGAGACATTGTCACCAGGCTTTATTCAAACTGTCACAACATTTACAGGGATGAAATTCAAATCTCTGGGTTGGCCTAACTGGCGGCCGAACCCAAGTGAAAGAGCATGCCTAGAGAGATTGTGAGCCTCAAAATTTAAGCTCCTAAACTCGTGGATAATGTTTCAAGCGATAAAAAGACGCGAACGATTTGTTATTTCAGCATAATAACTGCATGTTTCGCCGATGATCCCCGCTTGATATCATCCAGAATGTTCTTGCAATCAGACGCCACATGAATTTTTTGTAAATATAAATCCTCCGCAATTGCTAGCGCCTCACGTACTGCCAAAGCTTCAAGTGTAACAGGGTTATGAATATATTTGAATGTGATTGTCGACGCACCCAAAAAGACTCCATTGATGTCCCTGAACACCACCGCTGTTGCACCAATATTCTCATTCAAAACCGCAGTGTCTACATTCAGCTTCACATGATCAGGTGGTGCTGGTAGCCACTGTGATGGCCTGCTCAACAAACTTGTAACTGACGGTTGCTTTGGAGTCGATAGAATCTGGATGTCCCTCATGAAAGCATTGACGAAGTGATGGACTTGCAACGGACTGTCATATATATCCTCTTGCATGGCTCTCCTGCGTGCCCTCCAAAGCGCCCAAAGTGTCACTACCATGTCAGATCACGGTCCACCATATAATTTCTCTATGAAACCTTGTCGTTATATTTAGGAAAAATAATCTTTAATTTTATCAAACTCGACCAGTAGTTCGGTGTGTCTAATTTTATGAAAATCAACCAGCTATTCCGATTTGCAGAAGCTCATTGCATCTACTAGCTGTTGTTTGATCTATCCATGTATCTGACCCATCACCTATTTGATTTGGTGTATACTGTGGATGGGGCCACATGAAGAGCATACACATTAAAAAGACTACACCGAAGAGCATACACATTAAAAAGTTGTCTTGCCACAGGAAGGATGTTTTTTTTGCGGGGGGCACATGAAGGATGTTAGCAAGTATGTTTTAATTAGTTTTTATATGATTCTTTCGCCGGGTATATCTCGATTAGATATTTGGCATGCAAGTACAGAATAGCTTTATACATCCAATACTTGATTGCGCATGTATTTAGTTTTTATTAACTAAGATATTAGATTAATGTTTAACATAGTTTTGTATTATGGTGCGTTGCATTATTTGGTACAGATAAAAATATCTTACATTGAAATTGAAATCTGCTAGTTCAATTTTTTTGGTACGTCCGTTGATGTGGTACTAGGTAAGCTCGCTATTATGCATCTAAAAGATGTGATCACAACTCATTATCTATTCCAGTCCTCCAACCAAACAAAAGTTATGTTTATCCGATTCAACTCTAATCTCCTCAACCAAAACTGTCCCATCCACTCATTTAACCAGACACTCAAATTGGTCATCACAACCCTAAAATTCTGGATTGCTGTAAACCATCCTTCCTTGTGCTTCAACCCGACGCACCCCAAATTCCCAGCATCCAACCAAACATAATGCATTGTACTAGAGAACAAAAAGGTTATTTGTAGATCATCATTCATGGCATTATAGTGCATAATTTTTTGAATACGAAGAAGTAGGTTCAACAACTCTTCCAAATAATTAGTACCACACCTCCCATGAATATCGAAACCAACTGTAATATCTTATTCACCCAAATGTATAGGTCCCAAATAAGATCCCAAATCCAAGGTACCTACTCCCTCTGATCCATATTAATTGTCACTGCTAATATGGATCGGAGGGCGTACTAAAGTCGGACATTTGTCAGCATCGGAATAGCTAGTTCCATGTCATACCATAGTAATCTTTTCGAGAACCAGATTCCAAAATCCTTATAGAGAGCTGTTATACGTACGATAAAAATTCGAATGACCTGACTGATCTGGTGTTGTGGGCCCAAACCTCGGGGAACAGGCATGTCTCTTGTCGTAAGAAAATCGTATGAAAAATCATCATACACAAGGCAGTTTCAATCCTTATATGTGAAACCTTAATCAGTCATTTAGCACAATGCACAATAGTGTGTGCATTCATATAGATCTAATCACTAGTGCAAACATATTTGCTAGGACGGAAAGTAGAACTGTCGTTTGGTTGCACTCTGGCTTGTCAGAGGTACTTGATCTTTGTAATTCAGACCGTAGCGCTGCTGCTATTTGAGTAATACAATTATCAACCGCAAAAAAAAGATCTAATCGCTAGTGCAAACATATCATTTTTTTTGCAGAAAAAACATCGATCATAAGCAAAACCCTCACAATGTTGAGCAGTCATATATATATATATATATATATATCTTCATCACTATCCTCACAAATCGCTTTAATTATTGACAGACGAACTTGTTCAACGCTGAAATTTCCAAACCCAAAACTGAGAACTCAACCGAGCTGGATCCATGCATATTTCCGAGCAAAAAAATGGAGTAAGATGATGCATGGAAGCAAGTCGATCGTATCACTGACCCGCAGCACCGAGTCTCAGCTCCAAATCCAACTCCTCCTCCTCTTGTTCGCCGTGATCGCCGGCATCATCCTTGGCTTCGTGGCACCCTCCTCGATCTCTGGCGCTCCAGCTTTGATCTTCCTTGCCACGACCGGCGTCGTCGACATGGCCGAAAAGCCGGAGCTCCCGTGGCGGCCGCTGGGCACGGATCCTGGAGCTCCCTCCAGCGGCGCCGCTCGCCTCCGGATGAACCAGCACTCCGTACGCCAGGAGCGCGTCGATGACCGCCGGCGACTCCTGACCGCAGATGCCGGCGCCCCTTGGCGCCGCCTTAGTGGCTGGCCGGTCCTTCCGGTGCACGTTCATGTGCCCGCCGAGCGCCTGCGCCGTGGGGAACCCCCTCCTGCAGAACGCGCACTTGTACGGCTGCCTCGTCCCCTCGTCGTCGTCGTCGTCGCCGTCGTAGGGGCGCTGCCTGTCGTCGTCTCCGTCGCCCCCGCTACGCATGGTCCTTCTTCCAACCTCCTCCTTCCTGCCCCCATCGCCCAGCTCCATGCCTGAACTCGATCGATCGGACCAGACTACGCTTGGCCGGAGAAAACTAGCTAGGGTTTATGGCTTGGAATGCACCTAGAGAGAGTACTAGTCTTGGGGAGATCCGAGACGCAAAGGTAGCCAAGGTCAAGCATCGATGGAGAAATGCAAGTGTATGTCACTAACTTACTACACATTACTGTATGATGATGTGTGTGATGCTGTTGTTAAGTGTTTCTTTCCATCATCCTGCCGGCCGGGACACTTGTTTTTCTGGTCAAGTTGTTTGTTGGTTAGCACTGGCCGGCCTGCAGCAGGACCGTTTCTATAACTTTCCAGTTAAGGTTTGGTCATCCTCATTTTGTAGGCTTGTGCTTGGAAAATCAAGATAGATTTCATTGCATATATAACTACACATGACTGGTTCAACAACTGAATTTGAGTCAAATGTTTCTAGCTACTCCTGTCTCGAGTGCCAGGTGATCGACTTAATTTGTCTTAGTGACAAATGTGGCCCTGGAAATGCTACTGTATTACAATATTTTGGAATTATGCCAAGTGGCACCACCTTAGTCCTCCTCATATGTGTTTTTCCTCTTCTTTTTCTTTCAAAGTTTGAATATTGAAATGTGTCGATCAAGTTTTAACCCATGACTTGTGATAGCTCAAATTTTGCGGCAAAACAGCTTAGATCAAGGTTTGCTGCCAGAGCGAAAACCCGGAGCGGTGGCTTGGCATGCACAGGAACGCATTAACGGCGAAAGGCACGCCATGGTTGACAAAGGCGATTCTCAATAGCAAACGATGTTAATGACAACTTGCAAGGGTGGTGATTCCAACTTGTGGTGCCGAGCGTGCTGATGGTTGAGCGTGCCGGATGCGGCGGCAAGATAGTGATGGTCATACATGTGGAAAGAGGGATGAGAGGGGCAGGGTAACATGTTGTGACAAGTTTTTTTGTCTGTTTGTTTTGAGGATATATGTTGTGACCAGGCTAGTACGAACGGCCGAATAATTTTGATCCGGTTCTCTTAGTATGTAGGCGACGCATTCTCAAAGTTCCATGGCTGCATTGCTTACACAATAATCTTGTAGGGCACGGGTATGTCTCGCTTGTAGCGAGATAGTATCTCATGTCGCCTGAAGGGGAGCATATGGTGGGCCGAATCAGTAGGGACGTTGGTTGTCATGTTGACGTATTTTACTTTAAATGCATATATTTCAAAAAATTCAATTTACTTAAGAAGTATCAACCCATGAATTTGAAAAAATGTTAACATAGTATAGAAAGGTTGTTTGCACAATTTTTTAAAATATTGATAACTTTCAAAAATAATGTTTGTGACAGTGAAAAATGTCCCTGTGTTTCAAAAAATGTATGCAAATTTTCATAATGTAAGAAAAATGTATGCATAATGTAATAAAATGTTCGATACCATTAAAAAATGTACGTGACATTTTATGGGATATTCCTGAGTTTCAAAAATAAATGTTCATGGCATTTAGAAAAATGTTATGTACAATGTTAAAAAATGTTTGCATAGGTTAAATAATGTTTATTTCCTTTCATCAAATGTATGTGAAATTTTAAATAAATATTCACGTGTTTACAGAATATGTCCATAATTTTTTTCATTTTTTATACAATACAAAAAATCTTGGAGTAATTTTTTTTATTTCCATTAAGAAATGTACAATGTGTATTTAGAAAATGTTACTGTGTATTCAAAACATGTATTTTAAAATAATGTATATCATGTATTTAAAAAATGTCCAACGTATATCAAAACAATGTTTCCCCCATGCTCTATAAATGTACATTGTGTACTGAGAAAAAGTAGACACGTGTTGAAAAAAACCCAATAAAAACTGACAAAGGAACAAAAATAAAAGCAAATAAACCAAAATTAGAAACAAAGAAAACCAAAGTATAGCGAAGAAAGAAAGAAAGAACCAAAAATCAATGAGAAAAAAAGGAAACCAAAGTAAAAAAAAGAAAGCAGATGAAAAAAAAAACTACAACGGCCATCACGAGCAACAGCGAGCAACCACGCTAAGTGGGCCGGCCCGCTAGTCGTCGCCTATTGGCAACTATTAGGAATTGGTAGGAGTGAGACATAGCTGTCGCGAATCTAGTAGGCTTAAACTAATCCTCTTAAAGGAGCCCTTATTGTTGCTTGGTTCATGATTAGTTGGCCCACTTCGTGGTCTCAAAAAAAAAGTTAGCCCACTTCATTTTTTTTGTATTATATATTTGTTTACTAATAGAGGTTATGGCCCCCTTTTGTGATGAATTGCTAAACTGATGTGATTGCTATGGAAATTCTATGGATTGATTAATGGATATCTGGCTTCTGTGTTGTGTTGTGTTGTAGGTGGCATCAATCCAGCGGACTTGTGCATGTATAAATAGGAGTGACACGAGCTACAGAGTAATTCAAAATGCCCACAAGAATGGTCGCAATTAATGGAGATAGACATTGTAGAAATAACTCAGCACCCTAGCTCAGTCGAGACATATTCATATCTTTTAGAATCAATGTACTTGTGTATATAGTATGCAAACAATAAAACTAAAATAATAAATATATAAAACACCAATATTATGTGTTGGAACTAGATGTAAACGATACGGGGTGGGAATTTGCATTTCAATGGGATTTTGGAGACACATGAGTGAAAGTAGGTGTTGAACGGGTAACAAGAATAACAGAAAATTTATGGTTTCTCCGCTGTTGGGATGGACCTGAGACAAACAAAAGAAACTAATTTGAACATATACCATGATGAACATCTCATACAAACCTCAATATAAACATCAAGTGGATAACTCTTGGAAGTAATTTGATATCAGCATCCACTTGATCAATATTGGTGTTCGATGAAAAGTGACACGTTCCAAGTCATAGAAAAGAAGGGAGATCGTGTTCTTAGATTGTCATTAATGTAGCATGTTTCAATAATATAGAACATCATGTCAGTGTACAAAAAGAAGATCGTATATATTTTTGCCAATCGCTAAAAGTTATACGGTAGACATCTATTTTAGAATTTAATCATCAATAAGAATTCTACCTTGAATGATCGCCATGTGATCCTACAACGACATTCTCTTCTCACCGTTGAGGACACACGATCACACATCTCATAGCAGAATAACTATGTACTTGAAAATGTAATGCAACTCACATTTGAAGTAGTCAATACCGCGTCAATACTCACATTTGAAGTAGTCAGAGAAATTAACGAAGCGGAAAAAACTTGCAAGAAAGGTAATAGAGTTAAGGTTTGTAAACTTTTGTTATCATACTCCTCGTTAGTGGAGGTTCAGACACAAAGTCCTAAGGCTTGCTACCACAAAGTTCAAAGCCTCATGAATGTCGCTGACAAAGAGGCCGCAAAGTGTATGCCCACTTGTACCACCATGGCTTGTTACCACAAAGGTTAAAACCACACTCGGAGTAGATCTTCACATAAAGTAGGAGGCCTCTTAGCGTCACAAACTTCTTGGTTTCTTCACACTTTAAAGCCTCCCAAGAACACATAGACGATCTAGGAGGCGCAAATCTAAACCACTAGGGTTAGCGTATAATGTCCTTCGAAGCTCAGCACAACATTTGATAGGTGTTGACTAAAATGGTGGGATGGATGGGGTATATATAGGCTAGACATAGAAATGCGACTGTTGCACACTTTTTGTGTACAATACAGAGGCTCCAAGTGTTTTTCTTGGAGGAATCATACCAATCCAAAGGTCAACTTTACACTAGCTCGGATGGCCAAGCATAATCTCGCTCGGAGGGGCCTAACAATGATGGTCATAGTGCTTAAGATACTAATATGCCTCTTGGAGTGTCCAGGTCAAACTAATCAGAGGGACCGAACGAGACTTTTGTGTTCAAAGTAGCTGACTTGGAGTCTCTGACATAAGTCACTCAGAGGAACTGAACATGAGTCGGACAAATTATGTAGCATTCCTACAATCTAAATACCTCACTTAGAGAATTTGATTTGCACAAAATGCAAACGGTTATCTCTTTCAAAGGGAGTCGGAGGTTCTGGATGGAGCATGGTTGGAGGGTCCAAACAAATGAAACAATGAGAGATGGACTAGGAATACTGAGGTTATAGAGGGTCTTGGGGGTTTGATCTTTAACACTTTGCAAGAGTATCTATAACTCATAAAACCATTATCCCATTTTGAAAGTACCGGCATACCGATGGACTCAAAATAGCATTTCACGGTAAAAAGCTATGGAATAGTCCTAAAATCTTGTGATCCTTGAGAATTGGGGGTGGGGAGGGGGTCATAAATCATCTTCCCTAGCATCTTTTGTGACCTAAGTTGATAGACACTTAGAGCAATTGTTAGTGGCTATAATCAGGATGTCACACTTTCAAGCCAACATTGCAACTCAATGTTGGCGCACTACGGGATCCAATGTCCTTGCTAGCACGTCCGTGCAATGGATAAGATGTGGATACATAGCTGCGATTGGCAGATGATGCACTCGCACACCCATATAGTTCTTCACTGAAACTAATATGGATGTTGCTGGATGGAGACCTGATTTTTCAAGATTTTGGAAGATGCATAAGCTCACATATAGTTGTTGAACCTGTTAGAAGTATACATATAAAACCAAAAAATTGTGTGATGCCTCAGCCTTTTGGGTCATGTATTGGACAAATAGAGAAACTGGATGATAAACCTGAAAACAAATAGACTAGAACACATGTCGCAATTCATGTAACCTTGTGGGACCTAGAAGCAAACACGAAATAAATAACATTAGCAAGTGGACTGAGACTCCACTTGAGTGTCCTTCCCTATTGCCTGGTTGAGCGTTAGGAGTTTCAGGCTGCGGACATAAATATGGATAACGATACTCTGAAAATGATTGTAGGCGGTCACATGTGCCAATGGTATTGAGTAACATAACGATGCACAAAATCGACATGCCTTGATGGGTCAGCATGTGATCCTTCAGTTCGGGGGGGAGGGGGGGGGGGGGGGGGGGGGGGGTAACTAGGATCAGGTCATGCTTAGGGCTAAACTAGCTTGAGTGGTTCACTCTGATGATTTTTTTATACCCTGCAAAAAGCAATTGGCAGGGTTGTTGTTAGACCTGGGGCCATTGCCATAGCTGCCCAGGCCTGGGCAGAGATATCACCATTAAGAAGTATGTAATAAGCGGACTGGCTATGTGTAAGTCACTTGGAAATTTATTTTGGGTAAGTCGATTTTTGGGCCAATAGATTAAGATCCAACAGTTGTCATTCTTTCTTCTTTCCCCAGCTTTATTCCTCCTCCAACTATTCTTTCTCTCACAAAATTTACTTATCCAAATTACAAATCCATTCAACTTACATATTGCTATTGTGCATATCAAATGTTGAGTATATTGATTATTAGGACAGACGATATAGATTAGGATTTGTTCTGGCTTGTCTTGTACTTCAAGTTGATCATTGTACTCCTTTATATATGCCCACGAGACTCAAGCAATAAATCGAATATTCCACCAATCCCTCTCTCCCTTATAACATGATATCAGTTTCCAGGTTCTAAACCCTAACCGCCGCCACTTCCGCTGCGCGTCGCCCCTGGGGCGGTCGGCCTCCATGACAGCCGCCGGGTGCCGCGCCGCCCGTACCTAGGGTTCGTCCGCCGGTCGTGTTGACCGGCTGCCCTAGAGAGTCTTTTCCCCGAGCCCTTGCTCCGGGGTTTTCTCTCTCCCGCCGGTCATCTTGATCAGCGGTTTCTTTTTGGTTTTCCGATCTAATCTTGATCGGTTTGCGTTGCCCACCGGCGCCGTCGACCCCTTGCGCCTCTACTCCAACACCGGCGCGATAGGGCAGCTTCTTCACCGACCCGGCGGCCTCGCACGTCGTCCGCGCGTCTGCCCTCTGGTCGCCCCGACCCGGCGGCCTCGCGTCATGCGGCGGCCCTTCACCGCCCTGCTCCGACCGGGAATCCTGCATCACCCCGACCCGGCGGCCTCGCGCCATGCGGCGGCCCATCATAGCCGCCCTGCCGCCGTCCATCGTCCCGGCTTCATCTTGGACTCCGCCGCCACCCCGTCTCCACCGAGCGGCATTCCCGACCTCGGGCGCGATCGGATTGATCACCTGCCCGCCGCCGCGATTCGCCTCATCTATGCCGTGCGACCGACCTGGCCCGTCGGTGGCGCGCGCCTCCGCAGGCCCCATGAAGACTGTCCTGAGTTCAGCGCGCCCCTCTACCGATTGAGGAACGGGCTGCCGTTGTGTCGTCCCGTCGGGCCGCAGCGCCGCCGTCCTGTGGTTCTTCTCCCGACTGCATCGACCCGCGTCACCGCTGCGTCGCCCCTTCAGGCCGTAGTGCCGCGGCCCGCGGTCCACCGCCGCCCCGGGCTCCAGGCCATCCCCGTGGCTGCACCGACCCTCGCGCCGCCGCTGCGTTACCCTGTCGGGTCGTAGAGAGCGTGGCATGCGGTCCACGCCGCCGTCCGGAGGCCGTCCCCGCTGTTGCACAGACCCGCGCTCCACTGCTGCGCCGCCCTTTCGGGCTGTAGCGCCGTGGCCCACGGTCCTTGCGACTGCCCCGAGGTCTTCCGCCGTCACCCCGACCTGCCCGCCACCGCTACCTCGCCCATTCGGGCCGTAGCGCCGCGGTCCGTGGTCCATCGCAGTGCCCGCGCGTCGACCTCTCGATCGTGGTATGCGCCGCGCCACCTCCCTTGGCGCGGGAACGCCACCG
This sequence comes from Aegilops tauschii subsp. strangulata, assembly GCF_002575655.3. Classification (NCBI taxonomy): domain Eukaryota; kingdom Viridiplantae; phylum Streptophyta; class Magnoliopsida; order Poales; family Poaceae; genus Aegilops; species Aegilops tauschii. The sequence continues at coordinate 486,513,621 of NC_053040.3, forward strand.
TCCGTGCCGGTCTTCGTCACGCTGTTGGGTTCCTCGCCTACTTCGAGCACCGCCGCCGCGCTCTTAACCAAGCCGCCGTCGCTCCTCTTCGGCCGCAGCCGCCGCCGCCCGACCACCTGCTTCGTCTTCATCCAGCACCAGCCCGTCGCCAGCGTCACCGTTATCTTCCTCGGCCACTTTGTCTACTCCGACAACCGCGGGCGACATCGGCCCCGCGCCGATTGGCGCCGCACTCGTCGTCGAGTCCTTCTCTGATGGCCTCTCCGACTTCTCCAACATGGACCATTATGTCACGAAATTGGTGTTGAGCGATAGCAAAGCGTAACAATGTTAATATGTTACAAGTCAATCAACCTTGCAAGATAGATTTCTTCTAGCAAAAGTATCATGAGAAGTCACACGGTATTCTCTAATGCACTTTAATTTGTATGAGTATTACGTCAAGTGTTTAATTACAAGTCGCTTGGTTCATGGTCAATTGCCCCATTTGATCAAGTCTTTAAAGCTATATATAGTTCACGTGTCGTGTTCTCAAAAATAAAATAAATATTTACAAGAAGAAGGCCAAATCAAAACAAAATTACATCGGGCAGAAATCGCCGGTGGTGCCTGTGCTGGCGCTGGAGGAGCTGGCCCGGTCGGAGAACGCGTCGGCGGCGGCGGCCATGGCGGACACCGTGTCCCTGTACGTCTTCCTGACGGCCCAGAGCGCGCGGCAGCAGTCGTCCATGCTGGGCCTCTCGTCACGGACGGGCCCCATGCACCGGAACGCCAGCTCCAGCACGGCCTCCACGGCCGTGGCCGTCGCGCCGGTCCGCAGCAGGCACGGGTCCAGCACCTCCTCCGCCGCCTTCCCCTCGACGAGCTTGCGCATCGCCCACCGCGCCGTCAGCCGCTCCTTCATCTCCCGCTTGGGCTCGATGGGGCGGCGCCCGGACACCATCTCGACGAGGAGGACGCCGAAGGAGTAGACGTCGCTCCGGTCCGTGAGCTGGCACGTCTTGAGGTACTCCGGGTCGAGGTACCCCGCGGTGCCCTTGACCTGCGTCGACACGTGCCTCGCTCCCCCGCCGCCGTCCTCGCCGTGCCCAAGGCCGCCGGCGCCGAGGCGCGCGAAGCCGAAGTCGGCCACCTTGGCGCGCAGCGAGGCGGTGAGCAGGATGTTGGAGGACTTGATGTCGCGGTGGATGATGGGGTGGTCGGAGTACATGTGGAGGTAGGTGACGGCGTGCGCGACGTCGATGGCGACGTCGAGGCGGGCGGCGAGCTCGAGGAAGCGGCCGTGGCGGCGGTCGAGGTGCTCGCGGAGGGTGCCGTTGGGGACGTGCTCGATGACCACCACCCGCTCCTCGCCGTGCTCCAGGTAGCCGTAGAAGCGGACGAGGCTCTGGTGCTCGATGCGCGCCATGATCTTGACCTCGCTCCGGAACTCCACGTCCACGTGCGGGTTCTGCATCCGCTGCTTGGCGCGCTTCACCGCCACCACCGTGCCGTCGGGGAGCACGCCCTTGTACACGGCGCCGAAGCCGCCCTGCCCGATCTTGAGCGCCGGCGAGAAGTTGCTGGTGGCCTTGAGGATCTCCTCCATGGTGAACACCGAGCTCTGGAACTGGTACTGCTGCTGCGTCTGCGATAAACTCCTCCGCCCGCCGCCGTACAGCCCTCCTCCTCCTCCCGTTCCTCCCCGGAGCATCAACGCCCGCCCGGTGCCGCAGCCGAACGCTGTAACAGTAAGACCAACACAGTCAGGGTGACGGAGGGGAATAAGCAGACCGGCCGACCGTCGAGAAGAAGGGAAGGCTTACAAGGCGGCTTCTTGATCGCGTCGTCATGCGCCGGCGCCGGCGCCTGCTTGGACCTCTTCTTCTTAGCGGAGGTGGGCGACGAGGGCGTGGAGAGGGAGCTGAACCAGACGCCGATGGACCGGAACAGCGACTTGGCCCGGCCGCTGCCGACGGAGAGCTGCTGCGACCAGGCGGGGCTGGGCGCCGGCCCGAGCCGCTCCCGCCGGCCGGACCCCGACGCCGACAGCCTCCTACGGTGGTCGCGTCCGTCCATGTCCCACACAGAGGCCACAGCTACGTCCACAACTCCAGCCAGCGAGCCGGGCGGCGAAGTCGAAACCGGTTTATAGGAGAGGACAAGGGCGCGGGCGCGGGCGCGACCACGTCCATCCAAGGAAGGCCGGCCAGCTAGGCAGCGGCCCAGTGCACGTGGGCCCTCGTCGCACCATACAATGTGTCTCTGTATGTGGGCCCGAGGCTGCCCCGGACCCACTCTGCAGTGCTATCCAGTGTGCTGGACCTGGACCTGGACCTGGACCTGGCAAACGATCCAGCGAAGAGTGGAAGAGTTCTCTACCAACTACCAAGAGCTCAGCTTGCAAGCATTTAAACGGGCACCGCAGGTGGGCCCACCCCTCGCCATGGAATTAACGTGTGCCGCTGCAAGTGGGGCCGGAACACTTCGGGACCCAGATGCAGTCGTTGCAGTGTTTCTAGGCGACCTTTTATAAATGCCCATTGGTAGAGGAGAGAATTCTTCCACCGTCGCCATCCGTTTGCCAGATCAGCTACAAGGATTCACTTAAGAATCATCATACCACTTGATTTCCCTCGAAAGTGAACTGCATAAGTGGGGAGTAACTTAGGCTAATAACATGCATATGTTACTAATCTATATTACTACCTTCACAGTGGATAGTAACATATGGATGGTAACATGCAAACCTTCATTAATTGAGATATAGACTCATTTTATCTTGGGATGTGTTATGTTACAGTAACATACTCCCTCCTTTCCGGTTTATAAGGCTCAATTCAAAAATCTCACCAACCAAGATAGATGGTGAGTGGTGCAATAATTTTTATAATTTGCAAAAGCACCTAATTAATGGTCGTGTTTTCCTCAAAAATTTATGTTTACCAATGTATTAATTGCAATGCATGCATGCATAAAGTACATGCATTGGTCAATTTTCTCTTAATACTTGCATGCAATTATTTAATGCACCTTGGAATCCGAACTTGTGATGGGGAACAACCAAATTGGGCCTTATAAAATGGAAAAACTAATATTTTGAGATAAGCCCTATAAACTGAAAATGAGGGAGTATTATGTTATCACAAGCATCTCTTTCCTCATTTACTCCATGCCACATAAGCAATTTTTTCTTAGGATGTGTTATGTTATTACCTAAGTTACTCCCACTATCACTACTAGGGAAAAGGCTATACACAGAATCTTACCAGCAGCGCGCTTTAAAATAAGGCGCTGCTGCTAACTAGCAGTAGCGCGCTCGCACAAACCTCGCTGCTGAAATAAATGTATCAGTAGTGCGCCTACTCTAAGACGCGCTACTGCTATAATTGCCACGACGCCGCCGCGAGGCTAGTTCTAGCAGCAGTGCGCTGATATGAAGAGCGCTACTACTAGGGACCATAGCAGTAGCGCATTTACACAATAACCGCTACTGCTAAGTTTACTAAAAAAATTAGTCCCACCTCGTTTCGTGAAGAGAGTTTGTACCACCTTAAATATACTACTTCTCAAACTTTCACAACCACTTGGTCTTCATTGAACTCTATATGTAGAATTTGTGGCCGCAATATGAGTCCTCACCAGTTCCTAAACTGGTGAGGTCTCATATTGACAAATCAGATTGTACCCAAAAAAATCATTGATGATCAATATATTTTTATGTCTATTTTTACATGTTGACACATAGCAGTAGCGCGCTCTTTGTGAAAGGCGCTACTGCTAGGTCGTTTAGCAGTAGCGCCTTTTGATATAGCGCGATACGGATAAGGCATTCCATCTCCCCCACTCTCGGACCTATCCGATCCACTCACACACACACTCACTCGATCTCGCCCTCAACCCCCACGTCGGTCCTCCCCCGTCGCCCCTCCTCCGATCTGCGCCGCCGCCACCTCCTCCTCCTCGCTGGACTCGGTACCGGCCTCCTCCTCCGTCCTCCCTCTAGTCGCCGTTGGCCGGTCACTCCTCGCTCCACCTTCCTCCTCCGTCTTCCCTCCACTCGCCGCCGGCTGGCCCCTCCTCGCTCCGTCTTCCTCCTCCGTCCTACTCTCTTCTCCCTCCTCGAGTCGCCCCTCCTTCTCCCTCCTCCCTCCTCCATCTAGTTGGATTTAGTTGATTTAGTATGTAGTTGATTTAGAACATCTTGATTTAGTTGATTTAGTAGGCTAGTTGATTTAGAACATTTTGATTTAGTTGATTTAGTATGCTAGTGGATTTAGTAGGCTAGTTGATTTAGTTGATTTAGAACATTTTGATTTAGTTGATTTAGTATGCTAGTGGATTTAGTAGGCTAGTTGATTTAGTTGATTTAGTATGCACCATTTTATTGTTATTTTTTCTGTACATGGATAGGTAGATGCTTTTGTTTTTTTTTGTAATAAGATATTTTTTGGCAAAATGTAGGTGCCAATTTAGTTAAATTTGCCACTTGTTTTTTTAATCAATTATCTTAGGCAATAGGGACCAAATGAGATGAAATGTCTTGGTAGGTGGTACCCTTATTTGGTACATATTTGTGAAAAGTTTTTTGGGCAATAGGTGCCACTGAAATGCTTTGTCCATAAAATTGCTTTTTGCGGAAGAACCAAAAATATCACATGCTACTGTTTTTCTTTCCTGTGAAGTGAATCGTTAATCTTTTGCTCATATTGCTTTAGGAAAATAGCGCCACCACCACCACCACTATGTCGACTGTGCAAGTCAAGGTGCGCCAGCAGCCTTGCAACTGGCAAGCTATTCGGCATCTACCTCCAGCCGAGTTTTCGTCATGCGGCGGTAAGAAATTAGATGAAATGTGAGGTTGAAATTTTTAGTGTTGGCATTACTGCATTGTGTCATTTTTCTTTTTTTACACAGATCGTCCCATACAATGTGAGGTTGAAATTCAACAAGCTGACAGGAGACACTGTGACATTTGAGGCTCCTGGGGGGCCGTACACTATGGAGGTCGAGAAAGGACGCAATATGTCGCAGATTGGAGGAGATGGATGGGCCCGTTTCCTTGCCCACATGCGTCTTACTGGTGGTGAGTTGATCAGCTTCTCTTTCAGAGCAGAAAGACCCAAGTTGGCTGTCATTTATCTCAACCTGGTGGAGATGACGAAGATGATGAAGATAATGAGGACCCACTCGATGAAGATGATGAGAACCCACTTCATGAAGCCATCATAGCTCAAAGAATGAGGCTGAGCGAGGAGGAGGTGTGCAACCTATGGGACATAATTCCGCCACGTGATGACTTTGTCGGGGTGGCATTCGTGACCCGCCTGACAAGTACCATGGTCGATCGGCATGAAGCAGTATGTTATACGTACTGCCTGTAGTAATTTGATGATATATATATATGCTTTATTGTTATACTTACAAATGCAAATTATTCGATGATATGCTTAGTGAATCCGATGATATGCTTAGTGTAGAGTCCAATGGTATGCTTTGTGGAATCTAGTCGATGATATGCTTTAGTGTAGAGTCTGATCACATGCTCTTATTAGTGTAGAATCCAAGGAACTATTAATAGTGTAGATAATCCATATATACTTATTAGTAGAATTCATGATTAGTTAGTACAAATGCGTAGTACTGTGTCTTTTGATAGTGTAGAAATCTAGACTTAATAAAAATATATTTGCAAGAGTATGTGCGAGGCTATTTATTAATTGATATGTTTTTCTTATTCAGAAATTGCCAAAGAACCTATCTGTGAGTTGTGGTATCGAGCCTGATGAAGAAGGCTCAACTGGACTACACCTTACCGCAAGGGGCTCCGTCACCACCTGTACTTACCGCATGGACACAGACGGTCGCACACACTTAAACTCGGTTGGGTGGAAGAGATTCCTCGTTGGCAAGAATCTTCGTGTTGGACAGGCCATCCTAATTACTATCAGGAACACCCACCGCCCAGGCTTGAGAATGATGATCGTCGTCGATATCATCTAGAAAATACATATGTGTGTGTGGCTATATCATCTAGAACTACATATGATGATCGTCGTCGATATCATGTAGAACTACATATGATGATCGTCGTCGATATTATCTAGAACTACATATGATGATCGTCGTCGATATCACCTTGTACTGCTTGAGGATGCATGTTGAGTATATATGAAATTATTATCTAGTACTCCCTCCGTTCCAAAATACTCGTCGTGGTTTTAGTTCGAAATTTGAACTAAAACCACGACGAGTAATTTGGAACCAAGGGAGTACTACCTAGTACCTATAATGCTTTATGAAATTGATATCTAGTAGTACCTAGCATCTGGAAATTGCTGTTTATTGAAGCTGAAACGGGGTAGGAAGCCGGGGGGAAATGATGAAAGATATAGCAGTAGCGCGGGGCCAGGAAATCGCTACAGCTAATTAATAGTAGCGCGTTCCGGAAAAGCGCTGCTGATACAGTCCATAGTAGTAGCGCGGGTACAGACCGCGCTACTACTAACAGTTAGCTGTAGCGCCTTATTGGTAGCGCGGCTGCCCGCGCTGCTGATAGCCTCAAAACCCGCGCTACTACTAGGGTTTTCCCTAGTAGTGTATACAGCGAAATTTGTCGGTTTTGTTAATCATAATTCATAGACGCTACTCTCACCGTCCCATAATATAAACGCTCTTACATTGTGGGACGGAGGGAGCATTTCTTAGGCCGAAATCAATTTTTGGGTAATACAATTTTCGAGGAATGCCTGTGAAGCTCAGCGGAAGGGGGGTGGGGGGTCGCTTGGCCGCAGCACCCTAGGGTCGAGCCAGGACCACCCCGAAGACAGTAACGGCGTGCCTGACCACGACGTTGCTGGGAAGGGCGAGGGCGAGGGTTGACCACTGTTGGTGAGGAGCCATTTTCACTTAGTTGAGGGAGTGAGAGAAACAATGCGCTACCTGCAATCAGGCCAGAGGAAGAGAAGGGGAGGATGAAGAAGAAAGCGACCTCACCGTTCGTTTTTGATTCAACGGCATGAATCTATTCATTTTTGATACAACGGCTCGGATTTGTTAGTTTTTTATACAACCGCTCAACGCCATACATTTCAGATCGAATGGACGCATGATTTTAGTTACCAGATGAGTTTTTCATACGTATAAGTAAGTTTATTTTCAGAAAATGCAACTCCAATTCCTTTTCTATCGCCACAATTTCCAAAAAGTATTCATAAAAGACTTATGACATTATCGTAAAAACCACTGTCTTACGACTTTACGACAAGTTGTGCGTTCTAAAATTGTCTTAAGACATACTTAAATGTCAGTTGACTTAGATATACATGACCCTATTTTATAAGATAATTGCCGAGTAAATGTGCTTGGAGGGACCGTGTCAATGTCCTCGGGCTGCAGCCACATGTGGCCCAAGAGAGCAGCGCAGCATTTCCTACCAAAACCGCTTGATGAAGTCTCAAGTGTGGCTTCGCTGTCACAGCCTGACCTGTTCAAAGGTCAACCTTCATGGGATTACACGCAACAATAACTATGATAAATCTATCACCCATAATGCCCGGACAAGGAGCCGAGCTCGCACATATTCGTCAACGAGAGCAACATCAGCAGCTAAGGAACAATTCTGCCGGCAGATAAGCTGAAAAATGGATTACTCAACAAGAAACATAAGCTGAAAAACAGGGACAGCTCGGGTCACCAAACAGGACAAGATTCAGGGGGTAAGGATATACAAATGAAGACACAATTCAGAACCAGTTCTTTTATACTTGATGTCACCCTATATCTAGTAAGTATGTGATGGTTTATACAGACGCTCGACGAATCACAGAAAACACCGACCCAAAATCCAGAAAGCATGAAAAGGAAAAGAGAGCTAGATTCAGAGTTTCGACTAGTATGAAGTGCATGTTGCAGATGCAGCCAGCTAATCCTCCTGTTACCATAAACAGCCACAGCTCGACACAAATGCTAGTATAAACATAGGGATGGATGTTTTTTTAGGTAACATATTTCCTGATGCTTGTGTTTTTCATTATTTCCCATTTGTTCTCCCAAGATGCATTCCAGTAGCAGCTCCACCAGATCATCCTATCATATTAGGAGCAGAGTAGTTGCTGATTTTACTTCCCCATAGAGAAAAGGACTAGTACTAAACCTCCTCGGTAGGCACGCACGAGCTCCTAGAGAGGATCCACCAGGGTCAACATGCTATTCATACATCTCATCTATCAAAGTTATCTGCAAAATAGCACGAGAAGCTTTCGTCAAGGCAAGGTACCATATTTGTTTACAGATAATTTGTGCAAAAACAGGATTATCACAAATTGGGGACTTGAAAAGAAAACGATAGCCAATAACAAATCGTCACAAATATAGTCGAAAAGATATCCACCGGTTGTCCTCTTATATTCATATTGATCAGCATCATCAGAAAGTTTGTATCTAAGCTTTTTCAGAATGGACTTTGGTGCATAAACACCTATTAAAGTATACCTTTCCATGCAACGTGTCTCACAATGAACATACATACAGCCATACAGGACACGACAATAGAAAACACATCGACATGCGTCGACGGCAGTGTCTTTAGTGAGCTATATGGGTTTTACCATACTAACCTGGTCACAGACTGGGCAAGTCTCACTTCGCTCCATCCATTCGAGTATGCAACAAAGATGGAAATGATGCTCGCATTTGGTGATAGAGCGGGGATTTTCTTCATCATATTCTGGTGAGATGACAAAAAGAAAGGTTATTAGAAGGAATTTTATTGTCCAGCAAAACATATAGCTTAGATTTAGAGCATCCATTGGTGCATCAGTGGAGGATAATGGGAGTGTCACACGCATCAGCAACCAGAAACTACAGCATGATGGAAGTTCCTAGCTTACTTCTCATCAAAAAGGTCCACTATGTCAGGTTGCATGCATCCAGCAACAAGTGAACTGTTTAAGGCTCCGATAAAGAAAGGCTTATAAACATGCAGAATTATCCGTCCAGTGATATAAATGTATAAATAATGCATACATCTGAACCAAATGCAGAAAAATAACTGGACACCAGCATTTGTTTGACCGACAGATTCTGGGTAACATATCCCTCTACCATCATTAGAGAAATAACAAATGATTATGCTTCAACTAAATAAGATCAATCTCTTGACCAATTTACCCTGTTAACAAGAAATCAGCAGGCTATAGGAAGAGTAGCACAAACATGTTCATCCAGTTCGACAACCAACCAAGTAAAGACAGTATCAACAAATGATCAAGAGAAAAACAACCTTCAAGGCAGATAGGGCAAACATCCTCCTCCTCAATCTTATCTTCAGGGGCACCTTTTTCACATGATTCGTATTCATCCACCTTCAGAGATTCCTGCTGATCATCTGTTTTGCTTTTAATATCTGACTTCTCCAGATCTGCACATGAAAAATTAAGCTTGCCTCACTACCATTACTAGGTTAATTCTAATAAGCCTAAAAAAAATCTAATTAACCTCAAAGACCATAAGAGCTTTACCTGGGTTTTCTGTAACTGGCAAACTAACATCATAAGGCAATGGTGCAGGTGGTGCCCGGTAAGTGTCAGGAGTGGATGTGTCCAGATTTGTGTCAACTGCGACTATAGCAGAAGCTGGAGATGACCCGTCAAAGGCAGAAGATAAAGGTTCATGCTCCTCTTGGTTTTGCTGATGCTGGATAAAGCAAAGCAAACAGTCTTAGCAACATCAAGTGACTAATAATGCCGTACTTGACAAAACAGAGGTACCACCTAGTCATTATTAATCATGACAATTTGTGCAAATTACCAACAAAGAGGAGGCTGTCATTTTTGCAAAAGTGTGTACATATCAGTAGACAACATTACAGGTTTACAGCAAGCAGCATATTGCCTAAAGACCAGAGTCTACAATGCCAAATCATCTAGAACTGAAGACACAAATGGGAGATGCACGCTGTAGGTAACATAATTTGTCATGTTGCACCAAAAACTGCAAAGAAGGCAGTTAAACTTGTAGCACTCCGCTATTATAAGCATGTGCAAGTAAAACATCAGCTAATTCTGGAACACGCACTGATGACTCGCACATGCCAGATCAACAAATGAGCAGAGCGTGTTGCATATAGCAACTTAAATTATTAGCAAAAAACATAAAACAACTTAAATATAAATATATGAGTATCGTGATTGTGGATAATCTGATTTGATCTTCATATAAAAGAAACGCAAGGAAGATGGTAGAGACCACCCTGACACTGACGTCGGGTCATCCGAAAGTTGAACAGGTCATTCGAAAATTGACAGTGGCCCACAAATCAGAAAACACTGTGAATTCACAGAGCATAAAACAGGGTCTACATACATAGATATGAACCGGTGCTCTATCCGCCTCCGCTCTTGATGCACAACAGCAGCAGCCACCCATTCTATCCTTGATGAAGGAGCTTAATCTGGGCTATCCTCTAGCTGTTGTTTTCGTCTCTCATACCCTAGAAAGAAACAAGCCCATACAGATATAAGAAAGAACAGGGAATCATGATTTGAACTAGAAATACAGCATATAGCACAACTGCACAAGATAAGGCAAAGTGTGCCGGCACGCGACCATACAACTGTACAGGCACCTTGTTATTCTCTGGTTACTCTAATAGAGCTGATCTCTAACACCCACAGAAATGACATATCACTTGTGGACATGACCTGACCACCATGCCTTCATACTGCAAGTCATGCTAAACCATGCACCATACTACATAATTTCGCATTCTAGCTCAGAAATGGACACCGGCAGTGCCACCGGAGCTTTTAGCCGATAGCAAATCGACCAATCGAGCACGGAGCTACCTACCGATGCACCCTTGTCCCCTGCAGACAAGGCAAGGCTTGCACACAACACAAGTGCACTCCCCATGTAGCCTTCACTTCAACTCATGAGCGAGAAAAGCATGGGCAAGGGTGCAGTGTGCCTGCAGCACCGACAAGACATGGATAGTGTGCCCAAACTCCAAACCCCCAGCGCAAAGCGTGCAAGGAAGTGCCGGATTGCGCCTGCAGAAGCAGCCAGCCAGGCGTCACCCGACAGCTAAGTTCCGATCGAAGCCACGCTGATTCGCAACGCCGCTCACCGCACTCCTCATCACCCAGTTCACGCTGGGTCGATTGCAGGGGCCAGGCGGACAGCGTGAGCCAGCCGCAACCCCCTTTCTCTTTTGTGTGGAGCACGCTAGGCCGCTACTCTAAAACCACAGCCGGATTACCGAATCCGCGGGCAACGAGACGGATCGGAGCTATCCCCGAGAGGAACAGACGGGTATTTGGGTTCGCGGAAGGAGGAGACGAACCTCGAGTAACCCGAGCAAGCGAAGCAAAACCCGCGGCCTCAGACCGTACCGACGGAGCAAGCCAAGCGAAAACCCCGACGCTCCTCCCGCTTCCTCCTCCTTCTCCTCCGGCGCGGGCGGCGGCGAGGGCCCGGGAATTCGAGCGGACCTGGGGGGAAATCGAGCGGAGGAGAGAATAAAAACGAAATTCATCCCGGGGAAGGGGAGGGGAATCGACCGAAGCATGAGCACGGGAGAGGCCGCGCGCGGGGTCGAGCCGGGCACGGATTACCGGCGGGAAGCGGAGGAAGGTCCGGCGGCGGCCGGCGAGCTGCTGTGGTGGGGTGGGGTTTCTCCGTCCGCCGGGGCCGAGCGAGCGAGCGAGCGAGCTCCCTGGCTCTCCTGTGCTCCTCTCCTCTCCTCTCCTGTGTGGAGGGAGAGCGGGGGTGGTGCGCGGCGGTTTGCGGGATCCGGAGGGGCTTTTCTGCAAGACTCGCCTGAGTGGAGACGAGGACCGAGGGAACAATGCCTGCTCACCCAGTCAAACCTACTCCCCGTGACTGTGCGTGGGCCAACGGCGGTGCCCGGGCCCGCCCGTCACGCGGAGGGGACGGGTGCTAGCTGACGCCGATAAGATCCTCCCCGCACTGGCGCCTCGCTTTCTGACGTCACGCGGTAGCGTTTTTCTTTTCCATTCGTTTTTTTTGGAGGAAACCATTCGTTTTCTGGAGAGGGGAAAAAAGGCTCGGCCGCAGGATTGGGGTGCCACGGGGGCGGGCCACGTGGAGCTGGGTGTGTCGCTGACGGTGGCCCCCGTGGTGGTGCGGGCAGTCGGCTCCGAGTAGGGTAGGGGCTGGTTGGCTGGGATGGTTGGACTTTGTGATGCTAGCGGGGTCGTCGACGTGGCTTTGACTTGACAGCGATGGTGTGTGGTTAGGTAAGCTGTTTTGTGCTACTCGTGTCTTTGGTGGTTCTAGTAAGAGAGAAAGGGGGCTACGCCCTTGATCCGCAAGACATTTTTGTGAAAGTAAAAAGAGGGAGGGAGAGCAAATGATCGAACAGTATTTCTCATTGATTGAAGATCCGGTATTTATACCCACTTTACAAGGCAGTTAGGATTACAATGTCGGTAACTACAACCGACTTAAGCATTGATTATTAGGATTAAATTAATCCTTAACAATTTTCTCGCGTGGCCCAACTCTAAGCTGCTAACATTGACTATGTTTATTTTTGTTTTGCGATTATATACATTTGATGTTTCGAAACGGCATTCAAAACCGACGGCAGGCGGGTGCGTTCGTTTTCTCGCATCTATTTTTTGCGAATGGACCTCCCGACGGTTGCGCGTGAGTGTGAACAATGCGGCCACGAGCGGGGCGTTCGCCGAGGTGGATGTCGAAACAAGGCATGGGGCCCACAGACATGCCCGAGACGAGGCGTTGGCTGGCACACCTATCGAAACTAGGCAGGGGCCCCCACATCACGCACGCGGCTGGGTGAGGGTGTTGATTGGTGCGCCTATCAAATAGGGGGTCGTGGCTCGAACGCTACAGGCTACTGGTTGGCTTGCGTGTTGAAACAGGCCGGATAGGCCACATCGCGCACGTGACGGCGGTGTTTTTGTTGGCACGTTTGTCAGAACAGGGGGGACACACACATAATGGGGGCATTGGTTGCACTACTAAGAAATGCCTTATAGGTGGAGGATTAACAGTAGCGCGGGTTAATATTCCGCGCTACTGCTACTTTGCAGCAGTGCGGGGGTGCAACACGCGCTATAGGTAAATCTATAACAATAACGCGGGCTTGACAACACGCAATACTGATAAGTGGTCCCCACGGTGCCCACCGGGGCTGGCTATAGTAGCAGCGTGGCCCATGAAACCACCGCTACTGCTAAATAGATAGCAGTAGCGCGGGTTCCCTGCACCGGTGTGCAACAATGGTTGCACTCCACCAGCTGGTGAGCCCCGCTTAGCAGCGGGTTAGACCCAGCACTACTGCTACTATGCTTAGCAGTAGCGCTGACCCTGGACCCGCACTGCTACTAAGGCGCAACAACCACCTTTACCCTCCCCTTCCCCCATCCTCTCCTTTACTTGCTTCTCCTACCTCTCCCCCATTGTTAGCTTTGTTCTCTCTGCCTTCTCCTACCTCTCTTCTCTCTTCTTTAATACCCCCTCCACCATCTCCGTTAATGCACATCCTTCTCTTCCTCACTTTTCTCTCCCTCCACACTCCTAGCTTTGTCTCGCTAGTTAGCTCTCCTCCCCAACTAGATCTACCCATTTAATGAAGTGTAACCTATCTACCTCCCAAACTAGATCTACTCACCGACCTCATCACCGTGCTTGATCTCTCTCGAGATAGATGAGTAAAAAGTTGTGCTTTGCAATAATCTATGTGTGTGTGTGGGGGGGGGGGGGGGGCATGTATGAATGTACAACCTCCCCCATGGTTGTGCATGAAGACAAAGTTCATACACGTGAGCAGTGGCGGAGCTTGGCCCAAAAAGTTGGCCGGGCCGGCTGTAGGAAATAGTTATAGGGATTGTGTTTCATGGCCCAAAAATACGTATACACTGCAGAAAATCGCATGGGCTGGGCGGGCCGTGGCCCATTCGGCCTTGTCGTAGCTCCGCCACTGCATGTGAGTATGCTGATTCAAGGGCGGAAACAACCGGAAAATAATGTTAATCTATATCTCGGGCTACTGAAAGAGGAGTTACACACGTTATGGACATCACCGGTCAAGACATGGGTCGCCAGCGCTGATGACGATGATGCACAAGAATTTTGAATTATATCTTAAGAAAGATCGGGTTTGTAGAGGCCAACTATTTTAACACTGCTTTAGCGATTGATATTTTCTTTGTGGGCATGGATGCCATTTATATATATAATTGCAAGTACATAAAAAGAATCATGAATTTTTACAGGTTTCTCGAGGTATACCGGCACTTGCCGACACATGTTTCATTGGTCCCACATGTCGGTGAGCTTCTACACTTGCTTTTATATACTCCTCCGAGCTATGCAGCTGTGTGTAATAAATAAATGTCCCGTTTAACCAAACTCAAAAAGCAAGGTTGCTATATAACAAGATTGCAAAATCCAATCTAAAAAACACTAGCACTCCTTCCCTTTGATTAACGGCAAGGCACGGACATGGACTTCTTGATGGGCGTCACCGCGCCTTTGCGCGCTAGTGTACGACTAATCTGGGAAAGTTTCATGCAATTTGGATCGTTGGTTCAACGACAAAATGCATTTCAACTTCGAGCTTAACTAGTTTGACCACATTTTGATTGAAATTTAGAATTTGTCAGAAAAAAATAAAAAATTACAGTAAATCATTCGTATGTGTGACTAAGCTGGTGCAATTTGGATCATTGGTTAAAACGGCTCTATGCATTTCAACTTTGAGCTTGCGGAGATATATAATGGAGCTCATGGATTTTTAGTGTGAGGCAGCAGGAGGAGCACGAGAGGGCGAAGGCCGCAGGGCAGCAAGGGGGAGCAGCAGGTACAACGGCGGCAGGGGAGTAGCATGTACAGCGGCGGTAGTTGTGGTTATGTGCAGGGGTTCATCCACTGATTTTGGACGGGAATGGCTAAGGATGTGCTCTCTTTGGATCAAATAGGCACAAGGGGCCAATGGTCCTTTATTTTTCCATGCATCTCTAGCAGACTCGCATAACACCGACCCGCAAAACCCGTTTGCAGTTCGCGGAAAAACGGCTTTGCGGGCCGGCGCGGACGGCCGCAGAGGCAGACCCCGCAGAAGGGACCCGTATAAAAGGATATTCGCAGAATATGCTCTTTTACGGGTCGGCTTTGCGGGGTCTGGTCTGGAGCCGCTCCCGCCGGCCCGCAAATCCGAAATTTGCACCTCAATTTGACACAAGATAATACATTTTTTTGCTTTTTCAACAGCATTGGATACATAGGACATCACCAACTCTTTGCTAGAATAGCAAGCCCAGAGAAAATAAGAACCACAATTATGCATTTTAGAAGATTTCCAACTTCCATAGCTGCTCCCACTAGTTGGACCAATATCTTCTCCATGCATTCCTTGTTGATCTGCGGATTCTTGATTTTGCATTCTTCATTCTTCTTCTTTGGTTATAAAGAAGTAGACGTTGTTTTCCCTCTAGTTGCAGATGCAGCCGCTTCATTACCTTTGATTCTACTAAGGAATGCACGAACGTTTATTAAGTTTCTTTCTATCAATAAATTAATGTATTCGTCTTCCCAAAACCAAAATGAGCATCCATCTTCCTACACACATGATGATGTTCGAAATGAGCTATCGCAATTGAACCAAAGAATGCGGTGCCAAAGCAGAATGAAAACAACATGTACCCCGTCGTTTTCGCATTTGAAGAACACCCATCCTGGGTGCTTCGGCATGCCCGAAGTTAGCCGCAGCACTGTTCGCGTACAGTCGTCGCACTGTATGAGCGGCATCGACGAGCCGCAGAGCCACTGCGCGAGCGCCGAGCCCGGCAGACGGCCGCCGAATCTATGCCGGCAAACCGTCGGCGCCGGCGACAGGACGAACCCGTACCTGCATGCGGCGATGGGACTTTGCAGGGGCTGCGCGAGGTGCTCCCCGACCATTCCCTCGCTTGGCGCAGCCATCGGCGGACGAAAAAGCCAAATCCGGCCGCCCACGACGAAGGGCCGCAGATCTGCAACTTTTCAGCCCGCCGACGCAGGGGGGGGGGGGGGGGCGGAGGGCAACCTCGTGCATGTGGCGGCCTTTCGGCGTGATCCCGCCGGCTACTTTCGCCAGAACCGTGGGCGGCGGCCCGGCGGCAGGGCGAGGGGGAGAGGGGAGGTGGTAGATGGGGAAAAGCGCGGCCTGAAATGTCCTCCCCACCAACTGCTCCCGCTATAGGCAGGGAACCGACGGGCCCGGGGGGGGGGGGGGCGCGTATTCGCGGGTTGAGGTCAAGATTTTGCCGCGCCCTTCAAAAAATTTTACGGACCGGCCGCGTTTGCGGGGTATGTTCGGGCGGGATTTTGGCGGTTACTTTGCGGGTCAGAGCTTTTTACGGGGTCTACTATAGATGATCTTAGAGCGCACAAGATCACCAGCCAGCCACCATGTTTTTTTAAGTTTTTTTTTAAGATAATGATCGCCTCAAGAAGCATGCAACCGCGCGCCCCAGCCCCTATCCTATGACACAATTTATAGTCGTGGAAAAAAGACAAGGTGGATTTATCCACAGAATGGAGAAGAGGAGGGTTGAGTGGGATATGATTTACGAATCAACCTGTGGATAGATGGTTATAAGAAGATGGTATCCATAGACCATTAGGTTTCGAGTCTTAGATTTGATACTGGCGCTCGCATTTTCTTGGATTTATTTCAGATTTTTTCGATGATGTGTGTTTAGTGAGAGAAGACATCCTCATCGACTACAAAAGCATCTGTGATGACTTTGTTAAGATGATGTGCCTACTCAGTCTATAGGAGGTGCTTATAGGAATAAGATACGTATGTAGATGTGCGTTCATAAAAATAAGTGTATACGTTTATAAACTGTGTTAGAAGAAGTTTGATATTTGTTTGGTTGGTGGTGGCAGCTAGTTGACGCGTTGGCGCCTGTGCGCCTGTGAGCAATTTAAACTAATCGCTCCCGATTAAGTATGGACGGCCGGCAGGCGAAGGATGCGTAACGGCGATGGAGTTTATTTTTAATACTGTACAGACGCAGATGCTTCTGTATATACATACGCACTTATCATATGAATACGCAACAAGTAATTCGGAATGGAGGGAGTACTCCCTCCGTCCCATAATACAAGACGTTGTTAGTTCGAAAAAAAACATCTTATATTATAGGACATAGGATGTAAATTTAAAAACTATCGCTGTTTGCATGTCTACTTATACCTGTGTAGTCGAATGGATTAAATTACCCCTACAAAGGGAATGGATTAATTGAGCTAAAGAAAAGAAATGGGGCTGGGTTATTTATGCAATTTTGTTGAAAGGGCGGTAAGAGATTAAGGAATGGACTGATTGACGTGGAGACGCAGAAGTAAGAGTCCCAATCACATTACCAGCTGAGAACTTTGACGCAGAGAGTGAAGAAAGGCAGCACCTCAGAGCATCTCCAGCCGCGCCCCCAACAAGGCCCCCAGGCGATTTTTCGAACGCCGGCGTTAAAAAATCGGCCCAGTCACGCTCTCAGGAGCCCTTTTTTCGCCGGCTCGGGTCGAAATTGAAAGCCGGCGGACCCAACCCGAACCCGGCGCGCTGGGGGTGCTCGGGGGCGCCGGGCGAATTGTTTTTGGCGCGAAAGCACCGCGGGCCAGCCGCGTCAGCGACACCGCCCGCCTCGTCTTCTCTCGACGCCTCGGTTTCCCGCGGGGAATCAATGGCAAGGCTGCCGCTGGTCAGCTTTGCCATTGATTCCTCACGGGCGGCGCGTTCACAGGGCGGCGCGCCGACGCCTCCTCTCCCTAGGACGCGTACACACGGACGCGGCGCGGCTATATATGGCCTCGCTCGCCTGTGATGAGTGCCACCTCTCCTCCTCTCCCGAGCGCCGCCGCCGAGCTCTTCTCCCCCAGCCCTCACTCTCCCGAGCGCTGCCGCCGATCTCTTCTCCCCCAGCCACTCCATCTCCCGAGCGCCGCCGCCGATCAAGATGGTGACGGAGCGCCAGCGCGCCGCCCTGCGGCGCTTCGAGCAGCGCCGCCGAGGCCGCGACGAAGGAGGAGTCGTCATCATCGACGACAGCGATGACGACGACGACGCGCCGCCGTCGTCACCAGCCGGGGAGGGGTCCAGCAGGGGCGCCCGAGTCAAGGAGGAGAAGGCCGACGATGGCGGCAACGACGGCGACTTCTCGGCCTTCAGCAAGTTTTTTTTATTTGTTTTTATATGTAATGGCGACTACTCGACTTAAATCCGCGAATATAAGTCCAAGTTTGCCGAAATTTAGCGTGTTTTAGCCGAACTTTGCGTAAATTTGCTACACAATTTTTTTACCCGCGCTTGGTGCCGGCCCTGGGAGCGGCGGCTGGGGGCCAACTCGCCCAGGCCCATTTTTTTCGCCGGGTCACCCCCAGGCGGCGATTTTAGGCGCCCCGGGGGGGCCAACGGCTGGAGATGCTCTCAGTCCGAAGAAGCAAAGCGAAGCGTCTTTTTTCTTTTTTCTTTTTTTGACGGAAAGGCCTTCATGGCAAAGCGAAGCGCCTAGTCTATCTATTTGTTGTGGTGCGCATAAAGCCAAGCGACTACGTCAAAGTTGGGTCTGTTATTGCAGTTGGGATCGGGCCGCCGGCGTTTCTCCTATCCATATCCTTCCTTCTTCCTCGTGCGTCCACGTCTGCCTGTGGCATCCTTTTTTTTTTGCGGGTGTGTGGCATCCACAACTACAACTAGAGATGGAGACACGTCACTGCCACTCGATCCTTCTAGCAGAGGACAAAACTTGAATTTCCATGAGAAAGAAAAAACAAAACAAAACTCCAATGCTTCGAATCCCTCGATTCCCATTTAGCGCTTATAACGCCCCTGGCAATCGGTACACGGCGCACACCTCTTGTACGTAATGGGTTGGGCTCTCCTGCTGGGTTCCCAGCACGCTGTATTGTGCAGGGCCAACGAGCGGTCAACACGTGTCCTGACGGACCCCACCACAAAGCAACCACAATTCCTTTTTTTAATTTATATAGAAAATGTTTTTTCCTTGCCTTATCCCAGCGGTCTGCTGCTATTCCACAGCCCATAGCCACTCGTTCTACAGCTCCATGAAAGAGGATTCCAGCAAGGTGAGGTCCGCCGCTCGGCGCCGTGGCCGGCGGCCAGACGGGAGCTGTCGCGGCTAGCGCTGCACGTGTCCGGTGTGCTGCAACGCCCTGGCCGTGACCTTGGAAAGCGGCAAAGACGGCCTGTCGCGGCTAGTGCCGCCCGGCTCCGGCGTGCTGCGCCGCGTGGGGGCAGTGGCCTTGACCCCTTGACTGGAGGCAAGATGGGGTCCATGGAAGCTAGCTCCACTTGCTTCAGTCGCGCTGCGCCGCGCGGGCCGTTGCCTTGGCTGATGCGATGACGGGACCGTCGCGGCTAGCTCCGCCCGCCTCTGGCACGCCCAAGGCTGTGCCCGACCTGCTCCCTGGTAGAAGGTGGAACCACAACGCATGCACCCAGTCGGCGGGTGCGGCCGTGGCCGGTGGAGATGCCGCCGGAGGTCGCTGGGTCACACTTGAAGAAGGCGTGAGCTCAATGCAACTCAACAGGCAAAGGTGATTGTAGTTGTTTGCTTCTAGCTAACTAGCTCTCACTTATCCACCTATTGACATATGCACGTACTGAAATTAGAAGTATAAGAGCTATCCAGCTTCACCTATACATCTTCTCTGCTTTTCAATCACGAGTGCAGGTGAAATCGCAAATTGGTGAAAACTTCTCTTAAATTTAGTGCCCAAGACAACATTTAACTGGAAAGTGGAAAAATTACCAGCAACTACTCAATATCTTTCTTGATGATGGAACAGTTACACATCTCAAGGAAAAGTAGTACTCCCTCCATCCTAAAATAAGTGACTCAACTTTGTAGTGACGGAGGGATTACATCTGAAAGTAATTGTTTGTAGAGCAATCCTCAGGAGCAAAGTTTTTATAGAGCTATTTAAACGTGTTTCTCTTGTGCATGACTTGATTGGCTACCCAAGTCCTGAAAAAGGAAAGGAACGATTTTGTATGAGGAATAAAGAATTTGAGGGTATGATTTGTAAGTGAAACAATACCTTAGTTGATTTTAGTGAAAAATCACATGATATTCAGAGTCCTGGTTTTAGTGAAACCTGAAAAGCACTTCAAGATACAACAAAAGGTTTTGCAAAACATCACACGGTATTCACAGGAGCATTTGCAAAATATTTATCTTTTTCATTGATACATTAATCTCTATCATTAAAACTGGCAAAAGGATAATATGTCAAACGAGAAATCTCATGCAGTAAAATTTAAAATAAACCTAGGTTGTACTTTGTTAGTAGTGAACTTTGATTCTAAGTAACATCAAGCTGATGTCTGGTTACTAAATTAACTCATGATGCTGATGTATAATATCTCCCTCTTTTATTTAATTGTCCACGACTAATCTGCCATATATTGATGGATAAGCAGCAAACAAATGCAGATGATTCAGAGTTTCCAAGCATATTTGTTTATCTAGACAGAAACAGGGTAATGATATACAGCTAACACTGAAGCAAATAAATTATAATGCAATTCCGAAGGATTAATTTGCATGTGTTTGAACACAAGAAACAAGGTTATGGAAGATGAAGTATGGGGGCTATTTCTGAAGGATTAATTTACATGTCCTAGTTGTTTATTTGTTTTAATCTTATATGAGTGTTAATAATCTGTAGATTCCAGGCGCAATAATGGACCTATGGGCGATGAAGTGCCAGGAGCTCCTTCTATGCTGAAGAACACCATAGAGGTTGATCCATGGAGAGGGCAATTTTCTAGCAATCCTGATCTATTCTCTTGTATCCAGGGTGCAACAATCAACAATGGAGTACTCCTAGATGGGTAGGACACAGGATGTATAGCCATGAAGAAACTTTGGCGGCAAAATCTGTTGTTATGCGGTAGAAAAAAAAGGTTGTTTGCTGATTTTCTGGAACGTAACAGCAACTAGAGAGATGTGCTGTGTTTATTGAGTGGTGGGTCCACCAGGACATGTGTTGGCCGGTGGTTGGGCCTGCACAATACTGCGTGCTGGGAACCCAGCAGGAGAGCCCGACCCGTACGTAATGGGATGGCCCATGTAGCTGGTTCCTTTTTTTCTTCGCGAATGTTCCCGACCGGTTTTATGAAGCTTCTGACCGGTTTTGCAAAGGTTTAAGAAGCTCCCGGCCATTTTTTTCCCTGGTTTTCTATTCACTTTTCCCTTTTCGTTTTTGTTTTATTTTATTTTGCTTTTTCCGTTCTCGTGAGCCTCTTAGATACGCGAATTTTTTTCAAACCCATAATTTTTTTTTCATATGAAGCAAAGTGAAGCATCTTGTCTAGTCTACCAGTTGGGCTCAGGCCGCCCGCGTTTCCCCTCCCCTCTCTTGTGCATCCACGTCTAACAACGATGTATGCTACTACTACAAAATAATCAAAGGCCCTAGCAGAATGAATTACACTTAGCCATGCCCGCTGGATGTAATTTCAGGCCATTTGGTTGTGTAATTAAGTTGCATCGAAAACATAGCCTACACAAACCTTAAAGCGGCTTTGGGCCTGGCTCTAGAGGAACGATTGAATCAGCCATTTTTTCATAGCCAACCCTGAGCAATGCAACTCGAGGCACGTGGGTGGAGGTGGTTGCATATGTTTAGGAGAAAAACTAATAGAAACTTCAAATAGTTTCTATTAGTGCCACTGATGCAATAAAAACTAATAAAATCATTTTTTAAATACCAAAATGATTTCAAATTGATTTTCTCTGAATTCTTCATTGAAGGGAATCATTTTACCCTCATTTCCATATATTTTTCTTTAGGAGAAAAATAATTTGAATAAAAACTTCAAATGAATTTGAATTTGAGTTTCAAACCATTTGTAATTCTTTTCTATTTTCTTTGACCAAATATATTTCAAATGCCTCTAAATTTTTGAAGTGTCTTATTCCTTCTCTCATTTAGAATATTTCCAGAGAATTTGAAATTTAGAAATTCAAATAACTTCAAATGAAAGTGGGTTTCAGATAACTTAAAAGTGACTTTCAAAATGATTCTTTTAAACTTCTAAATCTCTTTCTTTTTAACTTGAAGAGGTCATTTTATCTTCTCTCATGAAAATCATTGAGTTGCATAAAGTTTTTGAATTTGAAATATTTTCAAATGGAATTCAAGTCTTTTCAAAAACCCTTTTCATTTATTTGATGGAAGGAGTCATGTCATCTTCACTCTAGGGTTTTGTGTTTGAATTGAATTTGAATTCATGGAACCAAATGTAAAAATGAAAGTTTGAGAAAGTCCTTTTATTCCCTCTCATTCAACTTTCAAAAAGTTTCAAATTCCACTTAATTTGACACAATCATTCATACAACAATCAAGAAAAAAATCAAAAATATTTATTTAATATAACATTCCAAAATTTAGAATTTTGGGTTGTTACAACACACGGGAGGCGGCGCGTTGTTTCTCAAAGCAGCGTCATAAATTCCCTCACTCTTCTCTCACCGCTCACTCTCCCCTCTCTCCACTCTCACACCAGCGACGGCGAGCAAAAGATCTAGATGGCAAGCATCGGAGCTAAGATCTGGACGGCGAGCATCGACTTCATCACGCCCAGGCGGAAGTTCATCAATGGTGGTAATCCCTCTATCCCCAATGGCATTGATAACCATGCTCGCATTCTATTTACGCTTGCATTCATTTAAATCCATTGCAAACCAACAAGAACTAGAGCGTAGCCGCGTCGAGCCTCCATAGACTTCAAGAACTTGATGGTCAATGAGCGAGCACCCAAGGATAATGTCTTCCATCTAGGGCCGGTGGCGAAGGGGTTCATGGTGACAGAGTGGAGCGGTGGTGAGACAGAGAGAGCTTTGGAAGACGAGACGATAGAAGACAAAGAGAGAAATGGGTGAAATATGTAGAGGAGTGCAGTTGTAGATACATAGGGGCTTTTGGAGGTTCAAGTGTGCTCAAATGATGCATCGGTCACGGGAATGAATCAATGTTGATTATGAAGTGTAGTAGATTTTCTGCATGCCTCCCTTGCTCTTGTTCATATGTGTATTAAAATTTTCCCCTCCATTGACCTCATGTTCATAATGTTCGATTCTGATTGAAAATGGTGCTACGGGAAACTCCTCCAAGGGCAAGGAGTTGTGCCGGACAAGAAGGACAAATTGGTGGTGGAGCTCGGCAGCGTCCCAAAGAGGCCTAAGAACTACAACCATTTTTATACAGTACAAAAATTTAACTCACGGTGTATTCAATGATATGTATTCTAAATGCAAATATTTTCTCACTAAACATGGTCAAAGTTTGATTTTTTTAATGAATATACGCACTATATTATGGAATGGTGGGCCAAGAGAAAAAAAGAAAGGTTCAAGGAGCTGGCCCACGAGAAGATGGGGCCCTCTACTATGCTCTAGCCCTTTAGGTTTGTGGCCCGACTCAAAACTGGCTTTTGTTATGGAATTTATTTATGGCAATACCTATAAGACGCATGTTGTGTCAGATAGAAGTGCAAACCCAAAAGCTAAAAGAAAATTGTTTTCTACTCCCTCCGTCTCATAATGTAAGACGTTGTCTTATATTATGGTAGGGGGGAGTATCATTTATATTTCTTTTTCTTCTTTAATTTTTCTCATCTCTTTTTTTTCTTCAAATTCACCTGATTTCAGTGTATGGACATTTTTAATACACTTTGGACTTTCTTAATATACATTTTTCGAAGACATTGAACATTTTGTTGAGTATGCGTTGGAGATTTTTCTAATACATGTTGAACATTTTTTAACAGAAGTGAAACATTTTGTGGATATACATTAAACATTTCCAGATACACGTTGAACAATTTTTAAATACACAATGGCCATTTAATAAATGCAACGAGAATAGTTTTTTGAATACATGGCGAGCAGAAACTATATGTCACGAATGATTTAAAAATTAGCTCAAACAAATTAATACATTTCATGAACATTTTTACGAATTACGTGCACAACTTTTTACATTTTTATAAATATTAAGAATAACTTTTTAAACATGTGAACATTTCTAAATATGTTGAGCACCTTTTAAAATGGTGCAAACATTTAAAAAATAATATAAATACCTAGCTGCAGGTGTAAAAATTGACTGATTTCCCCCGGAGTGACATGAGTTATTTGTTTTGACCAAAACAGTTACCCGGTATTTATTTTCTTACTTTGCTTGGCTTTCCCTTGTGTAGACTGCCCGCCAACTGCCAATGATAACTATGAGTCATTGTTAAGAGCTTGGAAATCACGGTACATAGCGTGCTTATACAGCTCGAAGTAATCAATCTTTTTTGAATGGCCAACAAAGCTTGGCGATTTAATTATGTCATACAGGGCCCATAGATTAATTTGTACAGATTTACAACAGCTCATTGTCCTCTTGTCTTCATCTCATAAACAAAACTACTTGTTCTGATTAAATCTTCTGCGCTTCTTGCTAGGCAAGACCGCACGTTCAGAAACATTCACCTCACCAGAGAATTTAGCAACGTTAACATACTTTTTATACGGCGGTATCCGCGACTCCCATGCTACTAACTCAAACTCCTCCTTCGGTGGAACAACCGAGCCGGCGATCAAGTCCCCAAACCTCACCTTGGGCAAATCCCTCACAGAATCGTCGTCTTCACAGTGCGGTGGCATGAGGCGAAGCGGAGCAGAGGTCGACGACACAAGTTTTGCTATATCCACTTGGCGATCTCTCTCCATGAGAAGCTTTGGATGTTCACGGAACACTGAGAGGTTGTTTGCCACCACGTTTCTGTACTTGTTGAGGATACGTTGCCAGAACTGAACATTCTGGTTCTTTCTGAAGATATCGGCGCACACATTTGCTACCACAAGTGAACCTCCCATCAACACAGCTAGCTCACTTGCTACCGCTGATAGCTGGGGGTGATCCTCTGGATTTGTGCTTCCGAATGCAAGGACCTTGAAGAGGTAACTGTACTCCTCGAGCGATAAGCTATTTATGTGCATCGGCCTTATGGTTCCGAGCCTAGACACATTCTCAATCCTACTTATGACTATGATCTTGCTTCCTTTGCCCATACGCTTGGCCGAGGAATAGAACTTTTGCCAACTCTCATCATCTATGTCTGAAGTAAATTCAACCACAACCAAAGTCCTCCCAGCTTGAATGAAAGCTCCATGCTCAGTTTTACAAATGCTTTCTCCATTCAGACGCAAGATCGAAGAGAAGTGTGACTGAACTCTGTCGTTATTACAAACATGCGCGACTAGAGTTTTTTTGCCCACTCTATTGGTGCTGATGATGGGAAGAACAGTTGGAGCGAAAGGGGGAATATTTTCTTGCAGCAAAACACTCATGATTTGTTGTTTTTCTACTTGACGTCCAAACATGAAGTTATCAGTGTATAGGTACGTGTCATAAGGGCTTCGGGACATGCGTTCACATCCGCCCACAAGAAATACGAACTCTTTCATGTTAGAAACCATGGTTTCTAAGTTCTCCAGTGAACTTTCAAGGTGATCAAATATTGTAGTGCTCCTAGTGGTATGAAAGCAGTTGATAGAATTGGTACGAAAGCAGTTGATAGAATTCACGAGCGACAAGGCATTGGAGCTGCTGCTAACCTCCTTTTCTTCACTTGAGCTGCAAAGGACCCTGTATTTGATGGTGTCCAGGACATGATAACCTTGGTACATGGCATCCACAAGCCTCTTGAGCTCAAGCAACAGTCTGGAGTTGGTGATGTATCGCCCCTCGGCCTCCTCGACGACCATGTGAACACGACGAAGCAGCTGTTGTAGCCTTTCCACCTTCTTCTCTAGATTTGCATGGCTCTCGTGCTTCTTTATCAAGAAGGATATGAACCGATTAACTAGGTCACCTGCAATCGCAGAGACAACCATCTCCATCTTCAATATTTCTTCGCGTTTCTTTTGTGTGTGTGTAGAGAGAGAGAGAGAGAGAGAGAGAGAGAGAGAGAGAGAGAGAGAGAGAGAGAGAGAGAGAGAGAGAGTAATATTAAATCTTCCAATTCCGAGCGTCATGCTATTGCTCTTGGAGAAAGGGTTGGTTGCGAGAGAAAGACTAAAATCTTGCAATTCCGTGTGAACATGGCATGCTATTGCTACCCGTGAAAGTTATTGGTTGAAAGTTGGGAAATATCTTGCGTGAACAACACGTCAAGACTGAAAATCTTGGAATTCCACCTGAACTACAGCCACGTATTGCTCTCGGTGAAAGGGACTTGTTGAAAGTTGAAACTAACCTCTACCACACAACAGAACCCATGGTGATTTGTTGGGTGGTGCAAGAAATTATCACACGAGACCTTTCTTTTCCGCATAAGAATACGCAGATGTGTACCACGGCATCGATCAATTCTTTGAAATTCTTACCGTCTCCTGTTTTATTGACATTAGTAAGTACACTACAAAAAAAATCACTTTAAAGCTGGGGCTCCTTTGGGTCGGTTTTTTGGAGAAAAAAATGAAAATGAAAATCGCAAGCTTAAAAAAATTCAGAGAAAATGATCCACATGAACGTATGAATGAATTCTACATGTGTATATAATTCCTTTATGAGATTGAGATATTATAACTCTGGTCTACAAAAGAAACAAATTCATTGATTTTTAGCACTTAGACTATTCACTACTAAAACCCATAAAAAATCGTGTAGGTTAACAAATTTGTGGATTTCTTAAGATCCATAAATTTGTTCTTTGCGTAGCTCGCATGTTAGACGTAGCAGAGAAGCAAGGAAGCAAGAAATGCCGACGTGGTCACCCCACCGCCTCCCTCGCCAAGCAAGGAAGCAAGGACGGAAAAAAAAACCTTGCTTATGCAGTCGACTGGATTTGATTAAAGAACCTGGACTTATTTATGCAGCGTTATTGAAAAAGCTGGGCTGGATGGGTTGATTTGGAGTGTTCAAAAGAAATCGAAGTCCCAATCAGGCAATCACACTCGTAGCTGAGAACTTTGACACGGAGAGTGAAGAAAGGTGGCACCTCTGAAGAATCAAAGCGAGGAAAGCTAGTAATACTCCTTAAACGTTTTTATATTTCTTTAGAGCTCCTTTACGGTGATTGGGGCGGTACTCGGAGTACTTTCGAGTACTTATCCCTCCGATTTTATTAGCCGTCCGATCTGGTGGGGGATTAAGAATGAATTAACTTAATTAGTTTAATCAGAGAAGGGCATAATGGTGCAGGGTAAAAAAAAAATTCAACCGATCACGTCCACGACCAAAACCACGTATAGATCTAGTAGCTCGGTCAAGTCCTCCTTCTCGTCCTCTTCCTTCTGTCCGACGAGCCCGGCGAGAGGAACCAATTCACCGTCGTCGGCGTCGTTCTCGTCCTCTTCCTTCTGTCCGACGAGCCCGGCGAGAGGAACCAATTCACCGTCATCGGCGTCGTTCTCGTCCTCCTCCTGGTCCCCTTCACTATAAAAGACATGGTCGGCGGCAGGAAGAAGAATAAGGCGTGACATCTGCGGTGGCAGCGTCGGCGGCGGTATAGGAGAAAGCCCCCCGCTGATCCCATCGCTTCCGGACTTGCATCTTAAGGTATGAATCGCCCGAATCTCAACTTACTTTGATTCGTAGCCTGCACTTCCTATTTAGATTTGTTTAGTCATCATCGATTTAGGTTTCCCTAGTGCATGCAATTCAATTTAGAATTTTTCATCATCCATGGTCACTTCACTAGTTTACGGGGACCCAGTTTATGGACGTTTATGATCGCTTGCCATAACATGTACAAGGAGCAAAGTTTAAAATTCCATGCAAGATTTCGTACTGGGTTTTGCATGCATTTATGTCTGTCCTTTCAGATTTTTATTCGTCCGAATTGTGATGCAGGAAGACATGGCGGACGTAAGTCACGAGTCAATGATGGAGTACTATCATATTGCCAACAAGATGTTTAATAGTGAGGATGAAGGTTATACATTCTATAACAAATATGGTCTTGAGAAAGGTTTTAGTGTCCGGAGAAGCTATGTCGAGTGGGATGGATCCAACTGCCATATAATTTTAAGGAAATTTGTGTGTAGTCGTGAAGGGGTTCGTGAAGAGAAGCACATGAAGAGAAAGATGGAAGATAGAAAGAGGAGGCCACGGAGTATAACTCGTGTAGGGTGTAAAGCTAAATTGGTGATTGCAAGACAGGAGGAAACAGGTCAGTGGTTTGTCAAGGATTTCATCGATGAACACAACCATCCTCTAGCCCCACGGGATCTGTCGTGTCTTTTGCGTTCACACAGAAGAATTAGCGATGAGCAGAAAGCGGACATTGCAGACATGGAAAAATCTGGGATCAGAAAACACCATATTATGGATATTATGTGCATGCAATACGGTGGATATGATGAGGTTGGATGCATTATGAGGGACATTTACAATTTCTGCCATGCTAACAAGCAGGAAACAATTTCTTCCGGGGATGCTCAAACGGTGATCAATCACATGGTGGCGAGGCAAGAGCAAGATTCAGATTTTTTCTTCAGGTACTTGGTTGATGAAGCTGGCCATCTGAAGGGACTGTTCTGGTGTGATAGTCAATCCCGACTTGACTACGAGGCTTTCGGAGACGTTATTGTTTTTGATAGCACATACAGAACCAATAAGTACAATCTGCCATTTGTGCCATTTGTCGGGTTGAATCACCACCGCAGCACCGTTATTTTTGCATGTGGTATCATTTCACATGAAACAAGCCAGGCATACGAGTGGATGTTACGGACCTTTTCTGATGCTATGGGACAAAAGCATCCTATATCTGTGATCACGGATGGGGACCTTGCAATGCAGAGAGCAATCAGGGTGGTGTGGCCTGACTCAAACCATAGGCTCTGTATATGGCACATTCAGCAGAACATTGTACGCCATCTGCATGATGACGCGGTAAAGGAGGAATTCCGATCTTTCATATATGATACATCTTCCATTGAAGAGCCACTAGTAGAAAACATGGTTTTGGTTCGGCCAGAAAAGAGCATTAATCCCGGTTGCATTACGAACCGGGACTAATGTGAGCATTAGTCCCGGTTCAAGCGGCTAGGGCACCGTACAGGCATTAGTCCCGGTTCAAATGCGACCTTTAGTCCCGGTTGGTGCCACGAACCGGGACTAAAGGGTGCGATGCCCATTAGTACCGGTTCGTGGCACCAACCGGTACTAAAGGTCTAACCTTTAGTACCGGTTCGAGCCACCAACCGGTACTAATGGGGTTTGAGGCATTAGTACCGGTTCATGCACGAACCGATACTAAAGGTCCCATTTTCAAACTCTACCACCCCCCCCCCCCCCCGGGTGGATCGCCTTTTCAGTTTTGTAAAAAGCAAAAGAAAATGATAAAAACTTCAAAAATTAAAATCCTTCCAGATGTAGTTATGTTACTACATGTACTAGTTAGGAAAATTTAAAAACTTAAATTTGGACATGTTTTGCAAAAAGTGTAGGGAAAATGTAAAACGGCTATAACTTTTGCATACGATGTCAGAAAAAAAATGTATAATATGTCAAAATGTTCAGCACGAAAATCCGCATCCGATTTTGACCGCCTACGGCCTGTTTGCAAATTTTTAGAATCCTCAAATTCTAAAAGGAAAAAAAGTTATGCTCAAATTTCTGTTTTTTTTTTTTGAATTTTTGTTAAATCTGGTCAAACTATGGTCAAACTACTTATTCAAGAAGTATTAGTGGTACTAAATAATTATTCAAGAATATTAGTGTTACTAAATAATTATTTCAGTTTTTTGAATTTTGGTCAAATCTGGTCAAACTGTGGTCAAACAATGGTCAAACTAATTATTCAAGAAATATTAGTGTTACTAAATAATTATTTTAGTTTTTTTGAATTTTGGTCAAATCTGGTCAAACTGTGGTCAAACTACTTATTCAAGAAATATTAGTGTTACTAAATAATTATTGTTTTTTAGAACAATAGTTTCAAACTCAAAAAGTGAAATGTGTGACTTCCTGCTCAAGCTAAATTCCTGAGGGTTAATAGGATTGACATCTTACTATTGTCAGGAAAACAACAAGTGCAGACTTGGAAACGAGGGAGAATAGAACCCGGAAGTTAAGCGTGCTCAGACTGGAGTAGTGAGAGGATGGGTGACCATTCGGGAAGTTAGATGATTTGGAATGATGAGGGGTGATTAGAGATTAGAGGTGAAATTGAGCAGTGATGAGGGGTGATTAGAGATTAGAGGTTAAAAAAATTCAGAAATTTGAAAATAAAAAAAATTCAAATTTTTTTTTTGAAAAAAAAATCATAAAATTTCCTTTAGTACCGGTTGGTGTTACCAACCGGGACTAAAGGTGGACCTCCAGGCAGCGGCCACGTGGAGGGCCTTTAGTCCCGGTTTGTGTAAAAACCGGGACTAAAGGGGGAGGCTTTAGTAACGACCCTTTAGTCCCGGTTCCAGAACCGGGACTAAAGGCCCTTATGAACCGGGACTAAAGGCCCTTTTTCTACTAGTGAGCATGAGAGAAAATGGTTACACTTCTTACAACGGAATAAAGTAACAAGTGAGGACTCCTGGCTGCATCAGATGTATAAGATGAGAAAACTGTGGTGTGCTCCATATCTTGAGGGCCGTTGTTTTCTAGGATTGAGCAGCAATCAGCGGAGTGAGAGTTTAAACTCGGTGCTACATACGCATCTTGAGGCTAAGATGACGTTGTTTCAAATGCTAGAGCACTATGAGCGTTGCCTTGCGTCGCGACGCTTGAACGAGGCTCTCCAAGACGTCGAGGCCTTACAGTCCGTTCCGTTCACAGAGGAAAATGCTTCAGTTCTTGAGAAACACGCCGCGAAAGTTTTCACTCCTGCTGTGTTTAAGTTGGTCTTATGGAGCAAAGATGCTGTCAAAAAATGTGAGATCAGAGAGGTACTTGATGCAGCAGAGGTTACCACATACGTTGTGTCTAAGAAGGAAAGAATGGATAAAAAGATCGAAGTGCGCACGGAGTCGAAGGAAGGTATGCTTCGCAGTATCAGTTGTTCTTGCCGCAAATTGGAATGCGCAGGCACACCATGTTCTTGCCGCAAGAAGAAACACTGCCCAGGTGTTGTGTTCTCACTAGGTGGACAATGAGTCCAAAATGTGCATTCGCACCGACCAGAAAGAGCGAGATGTATGCATACTCTGCAGCCCTACAAAGGTACCGTAAGCTAAGGAATTTTAGTCACGCAGCATGTTTCAAGGCATGCCACTCTGATGAGGCGTTTTAGCATCTAAAAAGGGTTTTGGAAGGACAAGATGTTTGCAAGGGATCAACAAGTGAACAAGCTGATAGCAAGGGATCAACTAATGCTCAGGGTAACAACATTAGGTTTGGCCCGTTGATGCCACAATCGGCTAACCTTGATGGTGAAGGTTTCAAAAAGGTTCTGGATCCCGTGCATGTGCCAGGCCGAG
Source organism: Aegilops tauschii subsp. strangulata (assembly GCF_002575655.3). Classification (NCBI taxonomy): domain Eukaryota; kingdom Viridiplantae; phylum Streptophyta; class Magnoliopsida; order Poales; family Poaceae; genus Aegilops; species Aegilops tauschii. Next base: position 486,545,078 of record NC_053040.3, read on the forward strand.
GTGCTCCGAAGAAAAGGCTACAGGCAAAGATGAAGAAAACCAGAACAAAGGGTAGATGTAGCTATTGTCATGAGGCAGATGGTCACAATCGACGTACGTGCGCCAAATTGATAGAGGTACCTAATATACCATAATTTAATGTTTTAATGTGTCCAAATATATTCCATGACATTAATAATATCCTTATGTGCAGGATCTCAAAGCAGAACTATGATAGCTACAACATTGTGCGCACGGTCGGACATCAAGTACGTCGACGATCAACCTGATGTTGGCGTGTGCATTGTCGTCTATGTCTAGTATCGTGTGACCTTTTCTCTAAAATACTTCATTCTGTCAGTTAGTGACTGACTCATATTGTATGACTCGGCTATTTGGTTGTCCACTCCCTTGTAACAGTATTAGTTTGGGATTTTTTTTTGCATTTTATATGTGAGTTTTTCAAGTACAACCTCAAGAATCATGGTTTCTTTGTGGCCAGCGTGTAGCTTGTTTAGGTTGCACGATAAAATTTAGAAATAGATGTAATGGAGGAATTATATTTCGCTCCTGAAAACAAAATAAAAGCCTGATAAATCCGAAAAATACATTAGTCATCCATGCTCTCCAATTGAAGAATATACAGGATGAATACAGATGATGAATCATACTCATCCTACATATCCTCCACGTAGAGTGCAAGGAAAATTGCTTGCGACTTCTTATCACAGTGTGTTTGTATCTGCATGTACAACTCACCATGCTACAGGGGAGCCAGGCGAACAAAACAGTGAAAACGGCGAAGAAACTGGTGAAGAAATCGTTCCGGGTGAGTTATATCGCGTGTGCCGCAGCGTGGGGAACATATCCTCCTCGGGATTTCCGTCGCAGAGGCCCAGGCAATCGTCTCCGGGATCAGCGCCAGGTGACAGCTGCGGATTCGCGGCAGATCGACCAGACGCGCCAGCTGCGGTCGGCTGCACGCGCGCCTCCGACCCGCCGCTCGACACGCGGCCACCTCGGACCGGGCGAGGCGCGCCCTCCGGCTCGCACCAATAACCGGCGGCCACGCGGAAACCAGATAATGGTCAGGGACGCACGCGCTTTGCGGCCCAGCCCGTGTGCTACAAGCGGCGCCCCGCCGTTCACCAGGCGGACGTGGAGACAGCCCCTGACTCCAGTGGGCCTGCAACATCATGGGCTCATGATGAGTCTGCGAGCCGCCCTGGATCTTCTGCCGCTCCACTCTCACCAGCGCCTCGGCCCGCTGCCACAGAAGATCAGGACCGCCCGAAACCGGCTGCTGCAGGCTAATCTGCCTCGGATTTCGTCGTTGTCCTGTCTCCAGAAAGGGCTACGGGATATTCTGCGGCCGCGAACTCTCCTGCACCTCAATGGTCCCTCCGGAATGCGGTGATTTTTTTGACCACCTCCAAATCACCACAATTTTGGCACACATGATCTCTTGCACAAACAAAGCTAGGTTTCCAAGGTTTTATATTTTTTTGAATTTATACAACCCTCTAGACTGACTGATCAAAACATCTGTCTATACCTCAAGGGGCATTGTAAAATATATTTTTCCAAGTTTTCTTTCGTGGACATGTTTGCCACATGTGGGTCGCCGTGTCATAGAGAAATTGGGTGATTTGGAGGTGGTCGAAAAAATCACCTTTGTTCAAAAAATGGCTTAAGTAAAAGACCAAATGGTCCCTCCGGAATGCGGTGATTTTTTCGACCACCTCCAAATCACCTCAATTTTGGCACACATGATCTCTTGCACAAACAAAGCTAGGTTTCCAAGGTTTTATATTTTTTTGAATTTTTTTGAATTTATACTGCCCTCTAGACTGACTGATCAAAACATCGGTCTATACCTCAAGGGGGCATTGTAAAATATATCTTTTCCAAATTTTCTTTCATGGACATGTTTGGGACATGTGGGTCGCCGTGTCATAGAGAAATTGGGTGATTTGGAGGTGGTGGAAAAACCACCTTTGTTCAAAAATGGCTTAAGTTAGACCAAATGGTCCCTCCGGAATGCGGTGATTTTTTCGACCACCTCCAAATCACCCAAATTTTGGCACACATGATCTCTTGCACAAACAAAGGTAGGTTTCCAAGGTTTTATATTTTTTTAAATTTTTTGAATTTATACTGCCCTCTAGACTGACTGATCAAAACATCGGTCTATACCTCAAGGGGCATTGTAAAATATATATATTTTCCAAATTTTATTTCATGGAAATGTTTGGCACATGTGGGTCACCGTGTCATAGAGAAATTGGGTGATTTGGAGGTGGTGGAAAATCCACCTTTGTTCAAAAAATGGCTTAAGTTAGACCAAATGGTCCCTCCGGAATGCGGTGATTTTTTCGACCACCTCCAAATCACCTCAATTTTGGCACACATGATCTCTTGCACACAAAAAAGATAGGTTTCCAAGGTTTTATATTTTTTGAATTTTTTTGAATTTATACTGCCCTCTAGACTGACTAATCAAAACAACGGTCTATACCTCAAGGGGGCATTGTAAAATATATTTTTTCCAAGTTTTCTTTCATGGACATGTTTGACACATGTGGGTCGCCGTGTCATAGAGAAATTGGGTGATTTGGAGGTGGTGGAAAAAACCACCTTTGTTCAAAAAATGGCTTAAGTAAAAGACCAAATGGTCCCTCCGGAATGCGGTGATTTTTTCGACCACCTCCAAATCACCCAAATTTTGGCACACATGATCTCTTGCACAAACAAAGCTAGGTTTCCAAGGTTTTATATTTTTTGAATTTTTTTTAATTTATACTGCCCTCTAGACTGACTGATCATAACATCGGTCTATACCTCAAGGGGGCATTGTAATGGCACATGTGGGTCACCGTGTCATAAAAAATTTGGGTGATTTGGAGGTGGTGGAAAAAAAATCACCTTTGTTCAAAAAATGGCTTAAGTTAAGACCAAATGGTCCCTCCGGAATGCGGTGATTTTTTCGACCACCTCCAAATCACCCAAATTTTGGCACACATGATCTCTTGCACAAACAAATCTAGGTAAGTCAGTGAGCATGTGTTAAATTTTGTTGACTAATTTCAATATGAATGCAAAAAATGTACACCTACCATACCAGAGGCAGGAGTTTTCATACACCACGGCCTGTATACGACTAGGAATCCAACAGTTTATGGGCAAGGATACAGGCCCGGGGTACAGATTACTCTTCTGCTGGTGGGGCCAACTGATCAAAGAGCATGAAACATTAGGCAAAGTACTGCCTGCATATGAGAGGAGCTTGAGTGGGGAGGCACAGCCGGGTATATAAGCTGGTGCGTCTCCCTCTCGCTCGGCGAGGTGGGACTAAACTCCCACCACAGTCTGCTTTGCCCTGGTGCGCCCACGCGATGGGCCAGATTAGATGGGCTTTCATAGGCCAGCCTATCCCGCGTGCTGGACCACGCGTGGGTCTAGATGTCTAGGCTGGCCCATGCTTTTCCTTTTGTTTATTTTTTTCCTTTTCCTTTTGTTTACATAAAAATTACCTGACCACTCAAAAAATAACATGTTACATCTTATTTCAAATTCTCTTTTTTGCGATATTTGGTTTGCATTTTCTATAAATCCTAAAAAATACATCAGTCATCCTTGCTCTCCAAGTGAAGAATATATAGGATGAATACAGATGATTAATCATACTCATCCTACATATCCTCCACGTAGAGTGCAAGGAAGACCAACGCTTGTGATAATCAAATAGATGAAGGTATTTAAGCCGGCGCAGCACTTGCTCGGGGGGGCGAGGTGGGACTAAAAATATTAAGACGTGATCCTGGCTCGAGATCGGCGGGACGTGGGCCGGCCCGCCCTGAATTGCTTGAATGGGTCGGGCTTTGGGGGAGGAGGCGTGGCGGACGTGGGAAACCTACGTGCATGCATGGAACTGCACAGTAGGCGGATCGCGCGGGATTATCGAACTGGGCCCGACAGGCGTACATGTGCGGGGCCCGCATAGATTAATTCGGTCGGCCTGTCTCCGGGTGACGACGCGCGGGCGTGCGACGGCCCTTTCTCGTGCGCTTTGGCGGGGATCCGCCTGCGCTTTGATGCGCCCTGACACCACACCGATCCCGGAGCAGATCTCGTCAGGTCTGACTCCGCGGATCCCGAGGATGATTCGCCAGCAATTTTGTCACTTTGTGCCACATAAAATGTCCGTTTGGTTTATTTCTTGCACCGTTTTGCAGCAATTTTTTTTTCAGTCGCAGTTGTACATGATCCTGCAGCACCTGCTCATTAACAACTACTCCCTCCGTTCGTAAATATAAGTCTTTTTTGAGATTTCAGTATGAAATACATACGGAGCAAAATGAATGAATGTACACTCTAAAATACGTCTATATACATCCGTATGTAGTCTATACTGAAATATCTTAAAAACATATAGTATTTAGGAACGGACGGAGTGTACAGTTGGGTATAAACACATGGATGTCGCGTCGGAAATGGAAATCACATTCTAGGAAAAATGTTGTTACAAGACCTCCATCGTGAATGAATTGTTCCATAACAGCAAACATTCATAAAAAAACCAAAAAATGTTGTCTCCAGCTTAAAACGTTTAAAATAACATTAGCCCTCCTACGGAAGCTCGTCTCCGGTGCCAAAATCCAGTGACTTCTTCGTATTGGGTCTTTCGTCACTTCTTTCATGAGAAAATCATAGTCCAATACGCCGGGTTCAAACAATCTCATCTCAATGGGTCTTTCGTCAAAGTATCCTGTCGGGACATGCGAAAGCTCACAATCCCTATGAATGTAAAATTCCATTACCGGCACCTACATATGAGTATCTCACGTCAAATTTAATACATTGCAATCACCAAAGTTCCATAAATAATTTTTTATGTGCGAAGAAACCCAAGGTTGAACCCAAACCCGAGACCCAAGGTTGAACCCAAGGATACTTTGACGAAAGACCCATTGACTAAGTGAAGAAACCCAAGGTTGAACCCAAACCCGAGACTAAGTGCTTCTGAAATGAGGGGAACGGTCACTGAAGCAGAACTACCCTAGATACTTCGTAGATGAGAAGGCTGGCAAGGTCGACAGAAGTATATTGGATATACATTATATTAATGTGTACTTTACTAGTACTCCTAGTAGCACCAGGGTATTAGATACCGGTTCGGTTGCTAAGTGTTAGTAACTCGAAATAAAAGCTGCGGAATAAACGGAGACTAGCTAAAGGTGAGATGACGATATGTGTTGGAAGTGTTTCCAAGGTTGATGTGATCAAGCATCGCATGCTCCCTCTACCATCGAGATTGGGGTTAAACCTGAATAATTGTTATTTGGTGTTTGCGTTGAGCATAGACATGATTGGATTATGTTTATCGCAATACGGTTATTCATTAAAGGAGAATAATGGTTACTCTGTCTATTTGAATAATACCTTCAATGGTCTTGCACCTAAAATGAATGGTTTATTGAATCTTGATCGTAGTGATACACATGTTCATGCCAAAAGATATAAGATAATAATGATAGTACCACATACTTGTGGCACTGCCACTTGAGTCATATTGGTATAAAACGCATGAAGAAGCTCCATGTTGATGGATCTTTGGACTCACTCATTTTTGAAAAGATTGAGACATGCGAACCATGTCTATTAGTATATATGCATGAAGAAAGTCCATACAGATGGATCGTTTGGACTCACTTGATTTTGAATCACTTGAGACATGCAAATCATACCACATGGGCAAGATGACTAAAAGGCCTCGTTTTCAGTAAGATGGAACAAGAGAGCAACTTGTTGGAAGTAATACATTTGATGTGTGCAGTCCAATGAGTGCTGAGGCACGCAGTGGATATCGTTATGTTCTTACTTCACAGATGATTTGAGTAGATGCTGAGAATATTTACTTGATGAAACACAAGTCTGAATTATTGAAAGGTTCAAGTAATTTCAGAGTGAAGTTGAAGATCGTCGTGACAAGAGGATAAAATGTCTGTGATATGATCATAGAGATGAATATCTGAGTTACAAGTTTGGCACACAATTAAGAAACTGTGGAAATTGTTTCACAACTAATACCGCCTGGAACACCATAGTGTGATGGTGTGTCCGAACATCATAACTGCACCCTATTGGATATGGTGCATACCATGATGTCTCTTATCGAATTACAACTATCTTTTATGGGTTAGGCATTAGAGACAACCGCATTCACTTTAAATAGGGCACCACGCAATTTTGTTGAGACGACACCGTATGAACTATGGTTTAGAGAAACCTAAGCTGTCGTTTCTTAAAAGTTTGGGGCTGCGACGCTTATGTGAAAAAGTTTCAGGCTGATAAGCTCGAACCCAAAGCGGATAAATGCATCTTCATAGAATACCCAAAACAGTTGGGTATACCTCCTATTTCAGATATGGAAGCAAAAGTGATTGTTTCTAGAAACGGGTCCTTTCTCGAGGAAAAGTTTCTCTCAAAAGAATTGAGTGGGAGGATGGTGGAGACTTGATGAGGTCATTGAACCGTCACTTCAACTAATGTGTAGCAGGGCACAGGAAGTTGTTCCTATGGCACCTACACCAATTGAAGTGGAAGCTTATGATAGTGATCATGAAACTTCAGATCAAGTCACTACCAAACCTCATAGGACGACAAGGATGCGTACTACTTCAGAGTGGTACGTAATCCTGTCTTGGAAGTCATGTTGCTAGACAACAATGAACCTACGAGCTATGGAGAAGCGATGGTGGGCCCAGATTCCGACGAATGGCTCGAGGCCATAAAATCCGAGAGAGGATCCATGTATAAAAACAAAGTATAGACTTTGGAAGAACTACTTGATGGTCGTAAGGTTGTTGGGTGCAGATGGATTTTAAAGGGAAGACAAAAAATGATGGTAAGTGTCACCATTAAGAAAGCTCGACTTGTCGTTAAGATGTTTTCCGGCAAGTTCAAGGAGTTGACTGCGATGAGACTTTCTCACTCGTAGCGATGCTAAGAGTCTGTTAAAATTATATTAGCAGTTACTGCATTATTTATGAAATCTTGCAGATAGGATGTCAAAACATTGTTTCCTCGACGATTTTCTTGAGGAAAGGTTGTATGTGATACAACCAGAAGGTTTTGTCAATCCTGAAAGATGCTAACAAGTATGCAAAGCTCCAGCAATCCTTCTAAGGATTGGAGTAAGCATCTCGGAGTTGGAATGAACGCTTTGATGAGATGATCAAAGATTTTGGGTTTATACAAAGTTCATGAGAAACTTGTACTTCCAAAGAAGTGAGTGGGAGCACTATAGAATTTTTGATGAGTATATGTTGTTAACATATTGTTGATCAGAAATGATGTAGAATTTCTGGAAAGCATCCAGGGTTATTTGAAAAGTGTTTTTTAATGGAAAACCTGGATTAAGCTACTTGAACATTGATCATCAAGATCTATAAGGATAGATTAAAAAAACGCTTAATAGTACTTTCAAATGAATACATACCGTGACAAGATTTTGAAGGAGTTCAAAATAGATCAGCAAAGAAGGAGTTCTTGGCTGTGTTACAAGGTGTGAGTATTGAGTAAGACTCAAGACCTGACCGCGGCAGAAGAAAGAGAAAGGACGAAGGTCGTCCCCTATGCTTTAGACGTAGGCTCTACAATATGCTATGCTGTGTACCGCACCTGAAGTGTGCCTTGCCATGAGTTAGTCAAGGGGTACAATAGTGATCCAGGAAGGGATCACATGACAGCGGTCGAACTTATCCTTAGTATCTAGTGGACTAAGGAATTTACTCGATTATGGAGGTGGAAAGGGGGTTCGTCGTAAAGGGTTACGTCGATGCAAACTTTGACACTAATCCGGATGACTCTGAGTAGTGAACCGGATTCGTATAGTAGAGCAGTTATTTGGAATAGCTCCAAGTAGCGCGTGGTAGCTGCATCTACAAGATGACATAGAGATTTGTAAAGCACACACGGATCTGAATGTTGCAGACCCGTTGACTAAAACCTCTCTCGTAAGCATAACATGATCAAACTCTAGAACTCATTGAGTGTTAATCACATGGTGATGTGAACTAGATTATTGACTCTAGTAAACTCTTGGGTATTAGTCACATGGCGATGTGAACTTTGAGTGTTAATCACATGGTGATGTGAACTTTGAGTGTTGATCACATGGTGATGTGAACTAGATTATTGACTCTAGTGCAAGTGGGAGACTGGTGGAAATATGCCCTAGAGGCAATAATAAAATGGTTATTATTGCATTTCCTTGTTCATGATAATTGTTTGTTGTTCATGCTATAATTGTATTAACTGGAAACCGTAATACATGTGTGAATACATAGACCACAACATGTCCCTAGTAAGCCTCTAGTTGACTAGCTCGTTGATCAATAGATGGTTATGGTTTCCTGACCATGGACATTGGATGTCATTGATAACGGGATCACATCATTAGGAGAATGATGTGATGGACAAGACCCAATCCTAAGCATAGCACAAGATCATGTAGTTCGTTTGCTAGAGCTTTTCTAATGTCAAGTATCATTTCCTTAGACCATGAGATTGTGCAACTCCCGGATACCATAGGAATGCTTTGGGTGTACCAAACGTCACAATGTAACTGGGTGGCTATAAAGGTGCACTACAGGTATCTCCAAAAGTGTCTGTTGGGTTGGCACGAATCGAGACTGGGATTTGTCACTCCGTATGACGGGGAGGTATCTCTGGGCCCACTCAGTAATGCATCATCATAATGAGCTCAATGTGACTAAGGAGTTAGCCACATGATCATTCGTTATGGTACGAGTAAAGTGACTTGCCGGTAACGAGATTGAACAAGGTATTGGGATACCGACGATCGAATCTCGGGCAAGTAACGTACCGATTGACAAAGGGAATTGTATACGGGATTGATTGAATCCTCGACATCGTGGTTCATCCGATGAGATCATCGTGGAACATGTGGGAGCCAACATGGGTATCCAGATCCCGCTGTTGGTTATTGACCGGAGAGTCGTCTCGGTCATGTCTGCATGTCTCCCGAACCCGTAGGGTCTACACACTTAAGGTTCGGTGACGCTAGGGTTGTAGAGATATTAGTATGCGGTTAACCGAAAGTTGTTCGGAGTCCCGATGAGATCCCGGACGTCACGAGGAGTTCCGGAATGGTCCGGAGGTAAATATTTATATATGGGAAGTCCTATTTTGGCCACCGGAAAATGTTCGGGATTTTTCGGTATTGTACCGGGAAGGTTCTAGAAGGTTCCGAAGTGGGGCCCACCTGCATGGGGGGACCCACATGAACGTGGGTAGTGGGGGCAAGGCCCCACACCCCTGGTCAAGGCGCACCAAGATCCCACCTTAGAAGGAATAAGATCATATCCCGAAGGGATAAGATCAAGATCCCTAAAAAAGGGGATAACAATCGGTGGGGAAGGGAAATGATGGGATTTCTTTCCCCCACCTTTGCCAACGCCCCAATGGACTTGGAGGGCAAGAAACCAGCCCCCTCCACCCCTATATATAGTGGGGAGGCACATGGGAGAAGCACCCCAAGCCCTGGCGCCTCCCTCCCTCCCGTGACACCTCTTCCTCCCCGCTTGCGCTTGGCGAAGCCCTGCCGGGATCCCGCTACTTCCACCACCACGCCGTCGTGATGCTGGATCTCCATCAACCTCTTCTCCCCCCATGCTGGATCAAGAAGGAGGAGACGTCGCTGCTCCGTATGTGTGTTGAACGCGGAGGCGCCGTCCGTTCGGCGCTAGGATCATCGGTGATTTGGATCACGACGAGTACGACTCCATCAACCCCGTTCTCTTGAACGCTTCCGCTCGCGATCTACAAGGGTATGTAGATGCACTCCTCCCCTCTCGTTGCTAGCATCTCCTAGATTGATCTTGGTGACACGTAGGAAAATTTTGAATTTCTGCTACGTTCCCCAACAATATGAATAGCTTACACAAAGTTACTCACAAAAAAACTATTAATACACAATATCGGTCGTGATCGTGACTGAATAGCATCGTTGCAAGGTACTCACAGGGGGAGTACTGAAGACATGCTCTTGCGGTTGACTGCTGTGGCATTGAACGTGGGATTGAAGCATCGCACGGTCTTCCAGCATCTTTCCTTCCATCATGACCTGCTCCACCATAGCCTTGTAGTCCATGTCCTTGCGCTCCTGTTGTAGCCTAATGTCCATATTGGCACGTGCCTGCAACACATTCGGGTCCATGTTGACACGCTCTGTCTGTATAAGGCCGTCGACAACCTTCCGGTCCTTTTGCAATTTAAGCTGCATCTCCTTGTACGGCAGCTGGAATTTCTTTTACATGGCCTCGCGGTCCTGATTTAACCATCTCTTCATGCATCTGCTTAATCTTCTGAGACATATCAGCACGCTCATCCTTAAGCATCCTATCGACATACGCACGTTCCTGTTGGAGTGCCCTGTCCATCTCATCATGTTCGTGTTGGACCTTCGCGTCGATCTCTCGGCGGGCTTCACGCAACAACCTGTTGTACTCCGCACGCTTATTGCCATGCACATGTGAATCCATGGTGCCTACAACACCAGATAGTAGAATGCGATTAATGAGATCCAGATTGTCAAAATATACCGATTCTCACTAAAACATAGGACTATTTAAATACCTCGTAATATAGAATAGCATGGTATGTGTGAGACAAACTGAGTCATGAATTTCCAGCAAACGCTCTAATCTCCTAAAATTCGTATTCCTAATTTGGTATGAACAACCTCATCCAAATCAGTCCTAAATAATCCAGCAACTCCTTCAACAGCACCTCCTTTACTGTAGTATTGAGAACAAGTCTTTGTACGCCACATCTAAGTGGCTAAATCAAACATCATCCAAATCATTCCTACTAATGGAACATAGCCTAAAGGTCTTGTAAAGAAAATCCAACGACAAAAAATATCCATAACTAGACCGTATGATCAGGATCCCCTAACAACCAATCGCAAAGCTCTTGCATAAAATTCTTCACTCCAACCTTATGCAAATCATTCATAATAATCCAGTATAGCAGAAAGGGCTAGAAAATTAGCTCCACCAACATAATATTTCCGTAACCAGATCGTATTATGAACTACTGTGAACTTGCAATCACATCTAATCTCATAACGGCCTTTACTCCAAGTAAAGACAAGCACACACAATCTTGCACCAAAATAGTACCTTCGACGAAAAACTAATCCGCCAGGAACAAATACCAAAGATCTTGCACACAAATATGGCATCTCTAATCTCATCACAACCTCCTTTTTGGTCCAATCGACGGAAAAAGTATGAACGTTTCAAGAGATGGGAGGAGACGTGGAGGACGATACCTTTTCCTTTTTACTCGGCCGTCGGCGTGGGCTTCCGCAGAGCGATGGCGATTATCCCGGCGACGGCTACCTCTGGACACCAAAACTTTCTGGGCGGTTAAGGAAGGAGCGATATGCGGAAAGAAAAGATGGGAGGGATATGCGGTACGATGGAAGGGTACATATCTCCTGTGATATCTGACGATATATTTACAAGTAATGCGCATGGATGGTCCGTCCGTGATTTTAGGGTGGGTAGTCGGTTGGAAGATTTGTTAGTTAGCCTATTTAGAGGGAGCACGATGCTCTGGTCCTGGTGTTAGGGTTTGTTAGCCCAGCGGAGGAGTCCCTAGTTCTTCTCTTACCCAAAGGATTACGACCACCGTCTGTCATTGCCGCAGTCACCTGACACCAAATCAACCATGTCGTCGTCGAGCTCAATTAGGTGCGCGCTGAGGGGCCGATCAGTTGATGTGCCCCTGATCCCTTGCCCTGACTGTGGCGAAACGGTTAGATTCTATCTCTCCAGTACTGAAGAGCATGATGGTTGGGTGTTCTACAAGTGCAAGCACCATGATGTACAATCCCTTTACATGACATTTACTGCATGAGTAATTTTTTTCTACTGTTTCGTTAGTGTTGGTTTGATTTGAGTTCACTTGATTCATAGGATCCATGTGATTTCTGGCGCTGGGAACTAGAGTATGTGGATCATCTTGTTGGTACAAGTGTCCTTGTTGGTGCTAATGCCCTTGATGCAATGGCTGCGGCACAGGATAGAAGGGAACAGCTACAACGCTAAAAAAACAGTGTGAAAAGAATGCATGTGCCAAGATTGGCAACATTGGAGGCAGGACAAATTACAGTCAGAGCAATGTGGCAACCATTACGAAGCACCAAGCTTATACGATGTTAGGACTAGGGAGACAAATTGTTTTCATGCTGAAGCTGTTGACGGCTAGTGTAATGGTGTTGTGTGTGTTGTGTGTGATGTTGATTGTGAAGAAATAATATATTTGTGATCGTATCAAGGCGATTATCATGGTCACATGTAATAACAGCTTAATAAGAAGAGGTGTTCTAACATGATACCTCTTACACCCCCCGGCCCCCACCCCTCTTTTAACATGATAGGTAAGAGTAAGAAATAAATCTTACACGATGATTGCATGAAATAGTTGTTTTGATTATTTCTTACCTTCTTGACTATTATGAGAAAATAAGGGGCAAGACGGAGCATGTTAAAATTGCTAAAAAATAATGAATAAACTGAGTTGCAATGAAGGCAATCGAATGGAAAAACGTAAACGACCATTTAAATTCTTGCCCACTATGTTGTGCACGAACACAAGAGTACCATGATATAAAAATAAAGTACGCCATTACAACAATGACTTAAAAATCCCTTAATTTATTTTATCACACTACGTTTTGCCAAAACTACTCTAGAGGCACGTCAGGAACATGGGAAACAAACAAATAAATCCCATGATCTCCCAGGTACAGCAACATCGGCACCTTTTGTCCTAACAGCAAGATTTTTTCCTTCTTCATGAACTCGTTCCATTTGTTGACGCAGACACGACCGTCAATATCAGAAATGGTGTATGTACTTGACACAGTACTGTGTGGATGACAAACAATGGTTATGGCACCATATTCCTCCATTTCTTCGGGGACAACACGATTAGGCAGTTTCTGTTTGAAAACAATATTTGTTACATCACCACATGGCAACTTATTGTTATGTAGTAAAGGAAGAACAATTAATTTGGAACAAAGCTAAAAACATACTAAAATGACACAAAGTAAATGAAGAACAGAAAGATGGTTACCGAGAAGTTCTTGTTGCAATCTGACCATGTCAACGTATGGAGGAATGCATATGCTCTTCCCTGATCATAGTTTCCAGCATCATGACGCTCCACTAACTTGTCAAGGTCCATCACTTGGCGTATGACATACTCCATCATTCTCCAGTTTAAGCTTGTCCCCTCAGTTACAGCGACATTGTCAATAATATCTCTTTTCTCATTGGACAATTGGTAGTATGCTACAGTATTATAGCACATACAATTTAATTTATTATATATGGTATATGATAAATTTAGAGTAATAAAAATTGCAGGAGCAAAAAAGTATCTTACTCGGATGTATGATAGGCAAATTCCCAGTTGTCGCAACGCTACTTGGTACTTCTGAATTGTCAGTACTGAACGTAATCTCCTGACCCACATGTAGCGTATAAACTCTAACAAATTCCTTCCAAGACTCCCCTGAAATGTATGTCAACTCATTGTCATTGGTAATCTCACATTGGAATTCAAACCCCTCATTGGTACTGAAACTTGCTTCAAAGTTCCCATATTTTCCCAAGGGCACTCCAAATTTCTGCGTGAAACTTTATCTGTCGTAGCAGGGGATTACCTGAGTAGCATATGTACGATTGTTAATATATATGAACTGCCTGTTAATCTAAAGAATTTGTCCAATCATAGATGACTAGCATAGTATAGTTCACTACTTCTTAGCAGTATTATCATATAACCCTGTAGAAGATTTAAATTTACATGCACGTACACAAAACCATTTTATCATCTAAGAAATCAACATGCAATATAACTCTTTTTGCAGTAAACATTACGAACAACTGACTGAGTACAAAGGGTCTGAGTACAATATTCGTTCAATATTAGTGCCTCCGTCCAAAAATTTGTGGACAAATTTTTGTACATACGGATGTATCTATGCAGAAAACATGACTAGATACATGTGTATCTACATGAATCTAACACATTAATTTTGGATCTGACGGAGTACTAAATTTCTCATGATATTTGCTATGGGTCATGTCAGACTGGATCTTACTGTCTTGTTTGCAAATCCCGCGCGCAGGGTGACGGTACAAAACTCCCTCATACGATGCTCACCGGGGCACAAACCCTTGGTGTCCAAACAAATGCCACACTGCGAATCGAGATCAATCTCATTACTAGTACGTACAGTCTTAAAGATTAGTGCTAGCAGTTGAATTCAGATCTGACAAATTCTATAGTCCAAATACGTACCGCACTGATCTCCTTAACCATTTTCGCTCGAGAGAGGGACGTGAGGAGGAGGGGGCGAAAAGAGCAGTCACTTCTGACCCCTAAGCTGACGATGGCGGCGGCGGCGGCGGCGTCCGGAGATTTCGAAAAGCACGTACGCCCGGCGTCTCCGATCTTATATTGGAGCTGTCGTGGCGGTGGTAGGAGGCCCCGATGCCACGGGTGGTTAGGAGAAAGGCGGTGCAATCACGGGATTTCGGGAGAGGTGGCGTGCGTGAGTTATGGGATCTTTTAACATATATCATCAAGATAAAAAAGAACATTATGTTGTGCTAAAAAATACATTTCATAACGGTGAACTAGGTTTTTGGTTCGAAACAAGTTTGAACGATATATAATTCCAAAATTGGCCTTGTCCATTTTCCAAATAAGTTTCACAACTATACATGCTATGACCAATGCAAGCAAGCATGCAAAAATGGTTTTTAGTTTAGCGAAGTTTTTCATTTTCGGACGAAAATGCCCGAATGTGGCCGCACGTGACAACACTTGCAATCATTGTCGAAAATGGTTCAAACTAGGCATGGAGGCGTACAATGGCCATGAATTGTCACCGCAAAAAAGTTCTGTTGACTTAAGATATGTGAACAAACCATCGGGCATTTTCGGAGGGTGCCAGGCTAGTCCGGAAGGGCGAGTCCGGGAGCACCTCCATGTTAAGACCACATACAAATGATTCCAACTTTTTTTCATGCCCTCCCATGAGAAAATCAAGCAAACATGCAAATATGGTTCTCAGTTTCGACGACTTCTCCACGTATTGGGATTTATTTATATCGAAAATGCCCGAAAACTGGCCCCACGTGACATTAGTTGCAAACTTTACTAAGAATACTTCAAACTTGGCATGGAGGACTAACATGACCATGAGTTGTTACCCCAAAAAATTTGTGTTGATTCAAGAAAAAGGTCAACAAACCAGCATGTGTCTTCTCAGAGGATGCCATGTTAGCCCAAAGGAAGGGCGCGCATTGGAGCAACTCCGTGTTTACAATATCCACAAATGATGCCAACTTTATTTCATGATCTCCCATAAGAAAATCAATAATGCATTCACAATGGTTTTTAATTTGTTCAACATTTATAACCCTTCTGCAATTTTGAAGCGAAAAAGATACATCGCCTGCATGGTCTACCCCCTAGCCACACATCGAAAGAAGGGGGCACATGATGCATTACACTTTGTTTGTCTTATGGTGGACCTAGTTAACACACCAAGCCTAGTTGGATCATTGGCCTACACCGGATTCCATGTCGTATGAAAGCTCGGGCACATCAACTGCTCCCGTCAAGAACCTTCGAACTGCACTGTCCACTTTGTGAAGCAAGTACAACATGAAATTTGTGAAATTCTCCCAAGCTTTTAAAGTACATCTCATGACAAAATCAAGCAAGCATGCAAAAATGCTATTCAGTTTACACAAAATTTTGCATGTATGGTAATTTTTTCGGCCGAAAATACTCGAAAACTGGCCACACGTGAATCATATTGCAAACTTTACAAAAAAATGGTTCAAACATGGCCTTCAATAGTCACCCCAAAAAGTTGGGTCGATTTCATACAGGTCAGGATAGTACTATAGCATCTGCTCTCAAAGGGCGCCAGGCTTGGCCGGAAGGGCTTGTGTCGGGGAACCTCCATGTTCACACCATCTTTATATTTTGTAAAATATATTTCATGGCCTCCCATGACCAAATGAAGCATGCATGCACAATGGTTGTAAGTTTCTACTAGATTTTCCATTTTCTTCCATTTTTCGGTCATAAATGCTCGAAAAGTGGCCGCAATTGCGAAAACTTGCAAATTTTGCTGAAACTCATTTTGATGTTGTCCTGGAAGCCTGTAATGAAACATTTTCCATTGCATGTCATAACTTGGGTTCATTCCACATGAAGCATGATCTACTTGGTTTGTACATTCGACAGTGTAGCACGAAGGTTCTCGACGGAGGCAGTGCGTGTATTGCATCGACTCCATGGATGGAATCCAGTTTGAACCAATATTCGCACTTGGTATGGTGTCAATTAGGTCTAACCTTAGGCAATAAAGCTTGAAGGCATCATGTGCTGCCACTTTCGATGGTTGTCTACGGGTAGACCGTCTGGGAGGTGAAAAAATCATGAAAATCATGTGTAACCTTGAACGCACTGTGCATGCATGCTTGATTTGGTTCATGGGATGGCATCAAAATAACTTGGAATCCTATGTACATGGTGTATTGAAGGAGGTGGCCCGAGACGGGCCCTTCTGGGCTATCCTTGTACCCTCCGAAAGCACATATTGGTTTATTGACTTATATTAAATGACCGCCAAGTTTGTATCGTTACAATCCATGGCCATGTTAGGGATACATATGCCAAGTTTGAACCATTTTCATCTAGGTTTGAAAGTTTTTTCATGTGTAAATCTTAGTCTAAACTTAGAAGCATTTCACATGGCAGCTTGTTTTGGTCATGGGATTCCATGGGAATTAGTACACATCATTTTGTATTGTAGATGATCTACTAAACATGGGGGTGCCCCCAAACACGCCCTTGCGGCCTTGACTGGCACCTCCGAAATCACATGCTGGTTTGTTGACCTACCTGAAATCAACCCAACTTTGCAGGGTTGCAAGCCATGGTAATTATTGGGGTACTTTCAAATTTCAACCATTTTCAACGAAATTGCAAGTTTAGTCACGTACGGCCAATTTCCGGGCATTTTCAGAACAAACAACATATTTTACAACTTAAAAAATGCATTCCTTTCTTGACGGCACATTTGTTTTTTCTTCGGAACATTACATTTGTTTTGGCCAATTACATGCTAATGTTTCAACCTCCCATAACTCACGCCGCCCAGATCTCCCGAAATCCCACGATTACAGCTCCTCCCTCGTAACCACCCGCAGCATCCAGGTCCCCTACCACCCCCCACGACCGCTGCAAGATCAGATTGTAGCCACCGCCCGCCGCCCGCCGCCCACCGCCCACCGCCAACGTCGCCTGAGGGGTCGGACGGGAGTGGTGTTGTCGCCGCCTACTACGCGCGTCAACGCATCGCTGCTCCTGTTGCTGCCATCGAGCGCCACACATCGACATCTAGTGTGGGACGCACTATCCGCGTGGAGCATTGGGCCGCCACCGCCGATGACAGAAGGTTACGTGATCATAGCTCTTTTTAATCTTTCTCAGACACACACGTCTACTAGTAAAGCCCTAATAGGTTTCCCACAAGTTATTCCAGTCGTCAAGATTACCTGATCATAGCTCTCATTAATAACTATCTTGTAATCAATCTTGGCACACTACACGAACGTCCGAAGAGGTAATACCACAACAAGGGTATCTCTTTCATGAAATAACACGTCGTATGTTTATGCAATCCCAAAACCCTAGTTGAACTGTCCCAATGTTATGCATGACCAAAATCTGTAGTGTGCTTAAAGTTACATGTAGTTCATATTATTTAATAAACTCATCCGTGCCTGCGTATAAGATTTTATTTTTGTTACACATTTCTCAACGTGAAGGTCAAATAAATTGAACCGGTTTGCTTCTGTTCCATAGGTGCCAGTAAAATGGAAACTACTGTTAAAAGTCCTGCTAATGGAGAAAAACACGTCTCCGAAATGACCGATGAGGTACGTAGTTGACATTTTGTTTGAAAACTGTACTTGCAGACCCTTCTTTCATACTCGATAAAATCTATTGCCACTTTTGCAGGAAATCTTGAGGAAACACGGCCATATGAAGTTAGTGTGCTCACCGTCAAGGCTCGCCAAAGGCATGAAATTGTTGTCATCAAAACACATAGAGAAAATCATAAGCGATACCGGTCTTGGGTGTCTAAACATGATTCGTGAATTTAAACTCCGGCGCATTATGTTGATAAGACTAGCAAAGAGCTTCGATAGTGAGACATCGTCCATTATCATAGGTAAAACACCCATTCCTATCACCGCAGAAGACGTGCACCATATATTTGGCCTTGCGATAGAAGGGGAGGATATCGATAAAAAGCTGGAAAGCGCACCGGATCCAAATTTGTTTAACACATTTCAAAAAAATGGGAGCATTGATCTGGCTGACCTTGAGAGAGAGATCTTAAGTTCCAAAACACCAGACAATGATTTCCTGGCGCGGTTCGTTCTATTCGCTATTGGCACAGTTTTAGCACCAACAACACAATCTTATGTCGATGCAAAATACCTTAAACTTGTTGCGGATATTAAAAGGCTTCCGAGATTGAACTGGGGATGTTTCTCAATGAAACACTTGTTCATGTCCATACACAAATTTAACTCTCTTGATCAAGTATCTCTACAGGGAAATCTACCTCTGCTTCAGGTTAGTGCAACATCACTAGTTAACATTGTACAATTGTTTTTCTTTTCTATATCTCTCTATATTGACGAAGTAATTTATTGTGATGATTTGGTACTAGGAGCACCTGCGTTCCGGCAAATTGATGTATACTCCTATACCCCCACCATTGGTCGCACGATGGGATGAATGCACGTGCGTAATAAGAGCAGAAGCTTACACCTCAGGAGGTCTTCATAAAGGACTGGTGTGTTTCTAGATTTGACCCATGTATATATCCGGTTATTTATTTGCTACTACTGATTCATTGTACCTGATTCAAAGGTTGTGATGGAAATTTGTGCTCGACAACCAGAGGCCAACAATAGAAAGGATCCAGGAAGCAAAAAAATTGTACATGTGGATGAAGGTGATTCATCTCGAGCACAGTGAAAAGGTCAAAATATGAGTAGCCACCAAGTAAGCCCAACAAAGACAATTTTCATTTTCCAAGATCAGTAAAAGGTCGCATCGAAACTCATTCATTTTGATTTCTTGTGAACGGGGTGTTATTTCGTTTGCACAGGTGGAAATGATAGTTGCATCCCTGAATGCACGTTGTGCTGAGCAAGAAAAGAAGATAGGCAGACAGTTAATGGAATTTTAGCATAGATTTGACGCAAAATTCCTCACCCTGAGCAAAGAGTTAATCGACATTAAGAGTAAATCTGGCAGTAATCCTAGGCTCTCACTACTCGAGGACGAAATTAAGGACTTAAGGAGGGAACTGAAGGTATGTCATGTTGTGCATTTTTTATTGTTACGAATATGTTCCTCCATATTCATTATTGTTATAATTGTTACAGGAATTAAAAAACAAAAGTAAAGTCAGCCGACAATCCGAGTCACAGAAACCAGGCGTCGTGGTAATAATTATGGCCCACCACATAAGTAGTATTACCAAACTAATTATAATTGACCATTTTTTGTTGTTGTAGGAACAAGTCAATGTGTGCAGTGATCCCTTCATGGCGACTCCTAAGTTCGACGCATCCACGCCATGTACTTCGACTCCAACACCAAGTGCCAGACACGTCCTGCCAAACAAGGACGATCCTCGAATCACATCGATGAAGCCTCTGTTTGATAATGATTACGTGCTCACCGCTGAGGACAAAGAGGCAGCCATTTTCATCCGGGGAACACACGGCCCTGTTGAAGTCGTTCAAATCCGAGACATTCCCCTAAGAGCGGAACTACTGAAGCCAATTTACGATAAAAAAATACATCTGTGGTGATGTAAGCCCCTTGTACTCCATTGTACATCAACTATTTGAACTGTTGGCACATCATTACATGATTACAAATTTGGCAGGTTATTATGGCGTATGCTCACATCAGCGGAGTTGAGACTGATACTACCTCAGTCATATCCCCCAATGAAACCAGAAAGCTTTTACAAACAAAAGGGGTTATTCCAAAGGGCCATGGAAGCTCGTGGGTTCAGCGTATTGCAAATAAATTTGTAGGACGCCGGAAGGTAACCGTTTTCCTCACTTTCATATATCGTAATAGATAGTGTAGATGAAATATTTCAGGGGTCCCCCGAACCCTAATTGTTACCTTATATACATTATTCCGTGGAATGAGTCCTCTTTGACTTTACGGCAGGTCCACATCCCGTTGAATGTGAATGATAACCACTGGATGGCAATGGTGTTCAATTTCGACAAAGAAGAGATTCAAATCCTAAACTCCTTGAAAAATCAATTTGACGAGTCCAAGGAAACTGCTCTTGTAAGCTTTATCTTGCTGCCTCTTTACTGTCGCATGGCACATGAACTCCCAAATCACCGTAACCCTTCGTAATACTCGAATTATGCTAGGTGGAGGCGATTCAGACCTGCATGGACGAAGCGGTGAAGGATGGCTTGGTAACACCAGCTAAGCCCATCAAATTTACCGACTGGGAAGTAGTACGCTATGACGACATACTGCAACAGAATGACGGGTACGTACGACCTCCTAAATTATTCCTTGCCGACACGTCCAAGTTTACTAAAACCTAAACTAAACACTGCAAGCATTCATGTGCGTTTTTCACACTGAAGTACATGTTGACATGGAACGGTGAAGTATTTACCGACAAAGTGGAGCAGGTGAGCCAAACACTATATTTTCTTGTAGAATATCTTATGACTGAACGCTGTGCTGACATATGTGTCGCTTATCAAATGTAGTCACAGATAGATATATTTAGCTGGAAAATAGTTTCAAGCTTGCTGCGTTCAGATTGCAACAGTCTTCGCATGGAAACATACAAGTACCCCATAACGGTTAGCGAAAAAAGCACGAATATTTTATTTTATTCATATGTGTCATGACGCTACCGAATGCACTCATGTCTGCTTTACAGGCGGAGACGTATGAAGCCCATGTTGCATCGCAACCTATGGGTTCAGAAGACGATGTCCAAGAAATTATCAGTACCGTTGAGTGCAAGATGTCAGACACGTCGAGCTCCCCAAAGGATCCTGACACCCCAAGCTCCCCAAAAAAGCGGAGAGGACGTGGACGCCCGAGGAAGCTTGTCGATGAAGTGCAAGCTAAAAAAACAAAAACTATGGAAGAGCTCAGAGTGAAATTTGATAGCAAGACCATTGCTAAACAAGTGGCTTCTTCGATGTCAAGACGATCACGCAAACAATCACAAGCTATATCGAGCCCATTCAAGTTAACCAAATGGTAGTTTAGGTACGTACTGGGTAGCACTGTAGTTAGCACTACTTATGATACATTTGTCATTTACGATTTGGTGATTGAACTTTATCAAACATGCATCGACGAGCGGTGAAAGATGGCGTGCTAACACCAGCTAAGACCGTAAAAAGTAGGGTATGATAACATACCACAATATAGCAATATCTGCTGTCGCAGTACATACTTTTGGCAATCACGAACATTATGTAATTTTGGCAATTAGGGATGCATGCTCAGTTCTTTTGGTTGAACTGCCAATAGGTCATTCTGCCAATCATTTGCATGATGTACTTTTGGCAATATCTTATAGTACAACCTAAGTGCATGTCAAAAAGTGGCAATAGGTACTTTTGGCAATCATGTGCATGCTACATTTCTGGCAATTACTAATGCATGCTCATTTGTTTTCCTTCAAATGGCAGTATGTACTCCTGGCAAACATTTGTGTGCTCTACTTTTGGCAGCTATTAATACAAGCTCATTTATAATGGTTTAACTGTCCATAGAAATAACTTGAATGTCATTATTTCTAAACATACCAAATTCAGTGCAAGATATAGCATTAGCATCTTCAGTTAGAGTCATAACATATATGTACCATATATCACCATAGTGGTATTAGGCAAGGTTGACCGCAATGCACTTAGGGTAGGTGCTAACAAGATAAACAATAGTTTAATGAAGCAACGACGCTTATTAGAACAGGGTAGACGCTTAATTAGGCGCCTATCATGTACAAATTGGCACTGCTGCTTTAGAAAGCCATGTTTATTATTGTTAGCATGTACCTAAGCACGTAGCATTGGAAGTTGGCCATTACCAGAAATGAGCAATGTACTACCAAACACTTAAACATAGCATGTTAAACAGTCAGAACCCAAAAGATAAACCGGCGCATAAGTTCAAGCAGTACGGTGGGGCAGAAGTATCACACGACAACATAACATAAAAACGGTCTTAACTAGGGTGGGCCAGCAGTAACGACCAAGCAGCGCATCAGATCCTCGGCATCTTGGCCGGACGAGGAGGCCTCGGGAGGTAGAATGGCAGATGCCCCTTTGCGTACTTCCTGAGGAAGGCACCAAAAGCGGTATGTTTAGCTCGGACGTGGGGCTTGCGGTTCCTCCCATTACCACGGCCGATATAGGTGCCATGCATGATCAGGCTGTTGTAGTCGCTCTTGATAATCGCGCAGCAGAAGGGGCATGCTATGTTGCCGTAGAGCCTGTTGTATCCGCTGCGGTATGGGATTTCCCCATTCCGCAGCCTCCTAAGGACGTAGCGGCTCTTGCTGTCCCTACTCTCCTTACTATCATCCACGTCTTCGTCATCTTCCTGTGTGTTAGTTGATCGACAGCTATGTCAGATTAGGAATACAGAAATGTAGCATTTCATAAGAGTATCAAGTACATTCCTAAAGTAGGAATACAAAAATATGATCAATCAGATGATTCACACAACATGTACCTCATGTATTGCAATATATGTTTATGTATTATTTGTTATCTTTCTTGTTCTTTTTTATTTTCTTTGCATGCGTAGCTGTTCTCCCCTCTAAAGTACTCCTATTTGTACAATCTAAGTTGACAATTAACTAAAGTGTTCAGGTTTTACGGTATGAACAAATCACTTTACTGCATTCAAGCACATATTTTAGTTCATACTGAAAATAGATAATTCCAAAAATAGGATCATTTCTTGCCATTTCTTGCAACAATATGTTGTATGATCTGGTTTTATCATAAAGAGATACCAGACAATATCTAATTTAATGATATTCAAACTAGATGAGTACATACTACAAAGTAAAACTACCGCATCAACAAACAAAAGATTGCCCTCACTTGATATTTTGAAGAAAACAAAACATATGAATGAGGTCATGAATTATGTATAAAAAAGAGAAATTTTGGATTGAGGTACATCGGTTGCGAACATAAGAAATTATGGCTTTAATTACTCATCCTTGTTGCTAATAATTACATAGGGTGCATACATAAGAAACTGTGCAATGAATTACTGACTGCAATCAGAAAATGTCTTCACAATATAGCTGTATGGCTTCATGATTTTCATCAAATAAACCAGTTTTTCTGACAACTAAATAAATGTACTGTTTAGTAGGTCTCAACAGATTTGGTAATCAGATTGAAAATAAGATGCATAGTCCACTTCATTATATGGAAATCATGAAGCAGATAGAAAAAGTTTGCACTGTAAGGTAAGAAAGATTATATAAGAAAGGAGAAAATGTGGTATCAGCTTTGTGCATGGAGCATTATGATTACGCTTAGTAATGGAAAATTCTATATAGTAAGAATGCAATAGAAAATCTTGTTGCTAGAAATGTACTGTTGCATGGACTTGGCATGCATGATTACTGATGTGGCATAGTTTCATGGATTGATTTGTGCAAGAGAAGAACTAATCCATGTTTGTTGTTAATGGCAGGCAGTGGCCGTAAATTGTTACTGCATGCATCAGTACTGACCAGATGCATGACTCGATGATGTGGCCCAGTTTCATGCATACCAAAACCAGATAATGGGTTGCCACTATTGAAGAACGGAGCATAGTTTCATGAATAGCAAAACCAGATAATGGGTTGCACAATTGAGGAATAGAGCATAGTTGTAACAGGGGTTGTACTAACAAGAGAAACATAGTGCTATGAGGTTGTTTGTGCATAGGTAGCATTGTGCTTGAGCTTACAAATGGAATATTCTATATAGTACGCATGCTTGGAATTTTTCTTTTGTAGTAAATAAGATATCGAATGGCCAAAAATGCTGGGATTTCCCATCTGTCCACCGTTGGATTGGCTTCGTCCAACAGAAAATATTCAAAGTTGTTTCCAGAGTACATGTTTAAAAAGTTACCATTTATAGAAGCTCAAGCAATGTTGATAAATATTTACTGTTGCATATCAACTTCTCATGTTCGAGATATTAATCATTGATCCTCTTATTGACTGTCATTAAATAAACAAATTTGTAGGAAATTTTCCATCCACTCAGACCTGTCTGAAAGAATCCTACGTTTTTAGTATGCACAATCAAACACTCATACAATCCTGTAGGATTCAAGATGACATGCCACTCTAATCCCACGTTTTCCCTATTCCTGCGTTTTGGAAATCGTACGAATCAAAGAGGTGATACCTAACAAATACACTGTTTTCTATAGCAGAACTAATTATGACTACTGTTGCACGCACAGGGGGATTTTAGGCCTACATGACTACTGTTCCATGCCAGGTTTCAGATTGAAGGGGTTTCCTTCCAAATGTACGAAACAATTGTACTAATCCTAACCCTAAGGGAGAGATCAAAAAACATAACCTATCTGGACGAAATCTAATCCGTGCTGCATGCAATTTAGGAGAAAACCCCAAGGGAGAAAACCCCAAAAACAGAGTAGGAGAATAGAACAGAACAGAGTAGTACCTCAGAGAGCTCGTCGTCGAACTCGACGGCCTCGTCCTACACTTCCTGAGCGTCGAGGTGGGCCTCCTCGTAGCTCTTGTCGACGAGCTCGTACTGCTCGCGCTTCCGCTTGAGCCTCTGCTCCTCCAGATCCACCGCCACCTCCTCCTCCACCTGCTCCCCGGCCGCAGGCTCGACCGCTGCGACGGCGGCCGGAGCAGTCGCAGCAGATGGTGCACCGCCTCCCGTCGCCGCGACGGCGCCCTCGGCCGCGCCAACCGCGGCGGCAATGACCACAGCAGGCTTCTCCACTGCTTCTACCGCTGCGTCCTTCTCCACCGCCACGTCTTCACGGCCGGCCTTCATCTTCCGACGACGAAGGGCAAGGGAGGTGGTTGCTGGCTCGTAGGAGGTTGGTTCGAGGTGAGAGGAGAGGGTTTTTGCTGATTTGGGGAAGAAAAGCAGAGGGTGGGGGTGGAGGAGGCGGCCTTTATTTGGCGTGTGGGGGTGGACGTTTGGAGTTACCGAGGCTAGACGTGTGGCGTCGTGCGCTCGTGCACGCCCCAACCGCTTTCATTTAATTTTTGTCATGAATTTGTATATTTTTATTTTTTGACCCATGGTTTAGCGAGGAAATTGCACAAATTACCTACTTTTTGTGTTACTTTTGCATAGAACACCTACTTTACAGGTTTGTTGCACAAAAGAACACATATTAGGGTAATTTGTTGCAGCTAGGTCTAATCCGCCATTTTGGGTGGGTTGACATGATTTGTGACAAGTGAGTCCAGTTTGTAAGTGCACCGCGGGAACAACACATTCCACATCAGCACCCAGCTAGAACTGTGCAAAATTTACAAATAGGTACTCCAGAAATAATTCTCATTATTTCTGGGCCCACAGAAATGAACTAATGACAGTTTTTTTGTTCCCACATAACATCTTGGCACACAAGAGCATGCACCAAACTTGTTCTCCTTCGACACACAGAGCTATAGCGACGGACATATACCAGTAAGATTCACACTGCACGTGTCGATACCATCTTGACCAACATGCAACAACATTGGTCTCATTATATTGATACATGCCATAAGGGGTCCAAATCATTCACCAATTCTTCTAGTCACATTCCACTCCAAGATGCGACAATGGATCGACATGTATCAATCTTGATATCTTTGCACAAATAATTGGTATAAGGGCCAGATGCACCAATAGATGTCACAATGCATTGACACATGTCACTTGGGCCAACACGCACCATGCCCACAAACAAGGAACAAATAAGCCTATAGGATCCACATGCACCGATAAACTACGTCTCGACATGCAACAACTTTTCGTAGTCACATTGCACGCACAGTGCATACCAAGACACGCCAACGGCCCGTCATGTAGCAATCTTCATGTGTTTTCACTAATCATGGTCTCTTTGGACTCACGGATGCCATAAGGGCCAAATACACCAATATTGACACGTTGCACTCAAACGTGCCACTTGGGCCAACATGGATAATGGTTTTTTTACTAGCAAGGATCACATAAGCCATTATATAGTGTTGGTACCCTAGCTAATAACAACATATATCAACATTGGTCCTAGTTGCAGCTTCACAGGACCACTTATGCCACACATGGAGCACAGCCTCGGTGCATGGTTTTTTTTCGTGTGTTTGTGTCTGGATAAATGTCTTAAGGAGAGGAAAATTGGTTCAACCGAACACACTGCATCAGCCGAACTGGTTAGACCCTTTACCGCACACCCGCATGGCCCTGGTTCGAATCCCCGTGAGGCAGTTGGAAATGCCAATTTTTTTTCTGTGGGTACCGACACGTGGGGTCCCCTTGTCATCCACACAAACGCGCCACCACATGTACCACATTTGGCTAAGTGCACCTAGTACTCCACATCATTTTCAACTTCTTCGTCCCCTTCTCGACAAGCGCCGCCGCCGCCAACTCCCGATGCCGCCTCTCTTCGCCGCCGGATCTGTGCGGCCGCCGCCAACTCCGGAAAGTAGGTGAGATCTCCCCTCATCCCCCTCGCGAATCTTCTTCCCTTCCCAAACCGCATGCGTCTCCCTCCGGGCGCGGATCTGATCCAGAAATTTTATTTGATACATGCGGTAGATGATTTGTTGATGGATATGATGGTTCTTTGATAGATTGATGGATGTCGTAGTGTGGGATCTGAGTCGTACCAGGGAAAAGAGAGGCCCTGTGCAAATCAAAATGAGGCCCTATGTGTGAAAAAATAAATCAAAATAATTCATCCGTTCTTCACTATAGTATGTAGTACTGACATTGGATTGGATCTGATTGGAATTTATTAGGTAGATGATACTGGCATTGCCATTGTCATTGGCATTGCTTTTTTAGGTAGATGCTAGTAAACAGATTTAATAGGCATTGCATTTTAGGTTGTCACTATGATTTATTATATGTATGATCATTGTATTGTACTATGGTAGCATACAATTCAACTTAGAGTTCAACATGTTCTGTGTAGAATGGAGGAAGCACCGTGTCGACGGTGCAAGTCACGGTGCCGGACCAGCCTTTGTACTGCCACGCTGTTCGGCATCTACTTCCAGCCTACTTTTGTTTTTGCAGCGGTAACAATTTATATGAACCTTCTGACAGTTCATTAATTTTGTTTTTTATTGCTATTTCCACTAATGCATTGTGTTTGTTATTTGTTTTTATCTTGCACAGATCGTCCCATGCAATGTGAGATTGGCATTCAATGAGCTCGTCGGAGACACCGTGACCTTCGACGCTCTCGGGGGGCCGTACACTATGCAGGTCGATAAGGGGCGAACGATAACCCAGATTGGAGGAGATGAATGGGATCGTTTCATCGCCCGCTTGCGTCTTAGTGGGGGTGAATTGATCAGCTTCTCCTTCAGAGGAGAAAGGCCCAGGATTTCTGTTATCTATCTGAATTTGATTTTCGATAGTGAGGATGAAGTTCATGAGGAGGACGATGGTGAGGATTCAGATGATGATGAGAACCCACTTGATGAAGCACTCTATGCCCAAAGACTGAGGCTGAGCGGCGATGAAACGTGCAACCTCTGGGACATGCTTCCGCTACGTGAAGACTACGTCGGGATGCCATTCGTGACCCGCCTCACAAGGACGAATGTTAAACAGCATCTCATGGTATGTTACTTACTGTGGTAATTACATGATATGCATGCTTAATAAGTGTACTAGTTGATATGATATGCATGTTGTAGTACTGTGATGATATGCCATGTGTAGGATTCATTTAGTGCAGAATTTTTTATGGTATGCATGGGTTGTAGTAATGCGATATATCCTTATGTAGTGTAGTAATATGCGATGATATGGTTAGTGTACGTAGTAAATAATGATATGCTTAATTACTGTAGTAATTTGATGATTAGAGTCTAGTGTAGTGATGTGATGATATATATGCTCAGTGTTGAATCCAATGATATATGTGTCTTCCAGTGTATGATTTGCTGATAATTGCACGTGACATGCTCATATATCATATCAACTATTTTCAGAAATTACCTAAGAGGTTATCTGTTAGCTGTGGCATCGAGCCGCATGAAGAAGGCATGACTGCTGGACTACGCCTTACCAGAACGGGCTCCATCACCACCTGTGCCTACGCAGTGGACACGGACGGTCGCACTGTCTTCAACCGGGCGGGGTGGAAGAAGTTCCTTCATGGCAAGAATCTTTGGGTAGGTGTTGCTTAGTGGGTCACTTGCTCAAAGTGCTTAGTGATATGCTCCAAAAACCCTCAACCACTTTCTCATATCCACATATGTCCCAAACCAAAAGTCAAACTCGGCCCCACCAAAACTTTCTATCCGGTGCCACCGAGTTCAGTTGACATAGCCACTGCCACAAAACCCTAGTCACTTCGGTCTTATTAATACCCCTCTGATTATGAACATGAATATGATTTGTGAGTAGTTACGTTTGTTCTTGAGGACATGGGAGAAGTCTTGCTATAAGTAGTCATGTGAATTTGGTATTCGTTCGATATTTTGATGAGATGTATGTTGTCTCTCCTCTAGTGGTGTTATGTGAACGTCGACTACATGACAATTCACCATTGTTTGGGCCTAGAGGAAGGCATGGGAAGTAATAAGTAGATGATGGGTTGCTAGAGTGACAGAAGCTTAAACCCTAGTTTATGAGTTGCTTCGTAAGGGGCTGATTTGGATCAATATGTTTCATGCTATGGTTAGGTTTACCTTAATACTTCTTTTGTAGTTGCGGATGCTTGCAATAGGGGTTAATCATAAGTGGGATGCTTGTCCAAGAAAGGGCAGCACCCAAGCACTGGTCCACCCACATACCAAATTATCAAAGTAACGAACGCGAATCATATGAGCGTGATGAAAACTAGCTTGATGATAATTCCCATGTGTCCTCGGGAGCGTTTTCCTTCATATAAGAGTTTGTCTAGGCTTGTCCTTTGCTACAAAAAGGATTGGGCCATCTTGCTGCACCTTATTTACTTTCATTACTTGTTGCCCGTTACAAATTACCTTATCACAAAACTATATGTTACCGATAATTTCAGTGCTTGCAGAGAATACCTTACTGAAAACCGCTTATCATTTCCTTCTACTCCTCATTGGGTTCAACACTCTTACTTATCGAAAGGACTACGATAGATCCCCTATACTTGTGGGTCATCATACTCAAACGAGTGTACGGCTCCCTACAAAAGAAGAGAAGATTCTCCTAAAAGAAGAAGTAGAAGAGAAGAATCACCACCAAGAAAGAGAAGGAGTAGAGATGATCGTTATGAACGTAGAACCTCTCAGAGAAGCAAGGATTCAGAAAGGAAAGAAAAATCATCAAGGAGCTACACAAAGAGAAGACATCAAGCTCATGTTGGTGAATGTGTATCCGGCTCCGACTCCGACCATCACTCCGAAAGAAGTTATCACTCCGACTCCGAATATACTCAAGATGAAGGTGTTGCCGGTCTAGCACTTGTGTCAGCCAACTCCTACGACATATTTGATTCACCAAATGAAGGAATTGGAAGATGCTTCATGTCTAAAGGACCAAAGGTATCACACCCCGAGTATGTTGATTTCAATAGTGATGAAGATGATTTGCTAGGAGATGATGATTTACTTGTTGATAACTCTAGTTATGAAAACTATGATGAACTTGCTATTAACCATGCTAATCAAGATAAAACGAATGACGATGATAAGAAGGAGATTGAGCGTCTAACTAAAGAACTAAACACTCTTAAGTTAGCTCATGAAACTACCTTGGAAGATCATCGAGAACTTTTAAAGACTCATGAGAAGCTACGCTTTGAAAAGCTCAACCTTGAGCAAGAGCATGAGTTCTTAAAGGCAATCAATGATGATCTTCGCAAGAAAAGTTCTTCTTACATTGCTAAGCGTTTACTCTTGTCCACTTACATGCCACAAGTAAAATCTAGCAACAAGAGTAAGAAAGATTCTTCATCTAGTAGTAACAATAATCATGCTAAATCCAATGTTGTTGCTTCTAGTAGTTCTCTTGATTCCACTAATGATTCTCTTAGCCAAGTTACACTTGAGCAAGAAAATAGCTTATTGAAGGGAATTATAGAGAAAGGTGTTTACAAGAGCCTTGCCGGAAGTAAGCAATTTGAGGAAATTCTACGAAAGCAAGGAAGACACCGGAAGAATCAAGGTGTTGGTTTTGAACGAAAGTTCAATGCGAATGGAGTTGAGTGGGAAGAAGATCAATACCCGAAGACGAAGTTTGTTCCTCAACAAGAGAAGTATGATCCTACTTCTTTCCAAGGAACACAAGCTCAAGATGATCTTCCACCACAAGACCACAAGCATAAAGGCAAGGACAAGCTTCAAGAGGAGATTGATGCATTTGAAGAAGCTCCCAAGGCCTTGGTCAAGTGGGTTCCCAAGACTACATCAAGTTCTACTACATCAAGTACGACTACAACTCCACGGATTCCCATCAAGATGGTGTGGATCCCAAAGAAGAAGAACTAGAGAGTTCTTGAGGGTGACTCCACCAACGTACTTCACTCATATTCTTTGGCGAGGACATGTGCAAACAACTTCCACACCTTGCACTAGTTCAAGGAGTCACAACCCTCTTGTTGGTAAGACAAGGGACAGGGTAACCTAATGCTTTCATGGACATCATCTATGTGTACATCACTCTATGTCTATGGATATCCTTGTTTGTTCCTTGTGGGACTAACCCGTGTAGGTATTGAAAGTGCAACTCACTCCAATGGATTGCTCCAAATGATCTACATCAACATTGAGCGTCCACATCTTCGACACCTACATGAAGTCATCGTCGACAAAACCCAAGGTTAGTTCATCCCTCTTAGGGGGGATATCACATCTAGGGGGAGCTTTACTCTAATCAATTGAGCTAAAGCAACTCTAATGGTGTGAACACAACAATGCTTTATGTAAAAGTGGTAACCCCACTTCTGCTTAAAC
Source organism: Aegilops tauschii subsp. strangulata (assembly GCF_002575655.3). Taxonomy (NCBI): domain Eukaryota; kingdom Viridiplantae; phylum Streptophyta; class Magnoliopsida; order Poales; family Poaceae; genus Aegilops; species Aegilops tauschii. The sequence continues at coordinate 486,576,462 of NC_053040.3, forward strand.
GATGAGTATGACCTATGATCAAATGTTCTCATTTGACTCCTAAGTCAATATACTCATATATAGATGACCTAGTCATCGTCAATTGCTTGATAGATGATAGAGTGTTTGTGCATGCTTTGTCACATATTTCATTTTCCATTTTATTGTGTGAGCATGTTGGTTGCATATTTAACTCATTCGAGGACATCCATTTGTTGTTTTAAATGGTTGTCTTTTTCTCTTTTGCCAAATGGATGGACAAGAATGCCTAAGAACTCCCTCTAGCTATCTATGCTTTTCTCGTCTCAAACTCTATTCATGCTACATCACAAAGTTTGATCAAGTCAGATTCGAACCACTCTGTGTGAGGAGCACTCGGAGTCCCCGATTCGTCATAGACTTAAACTTCCAAAACCTCTTTGTGCATTTCGGTATGACCGAGTCATCCACTTCGGTCACATCGAGGTCACTAAGTTGATCTAGGTTTTTCCATCTCGGTGCAACCGATTTGAACTTTTCGGTCACACCGAGTTGTAGTAACCGCTTGCGATTCTGCATCTCGGTGCCACCCAGTTGTTCCACTCGGTCACACCGACAGGGTCGGGATATATAAACCCACGGGTGAGATTTTGGAAATTTCTTCAAACTCCTCAGCCCGCGCGTGTGTCCTGCTCTGCCTCCTCGGGTCTCCGGATCGTCTCCTCGCCGCTAGCGACCTCCCGCCCCTGGTTTCCATCGCCGTCAACGGAAATCTGCTCCACCGTTGCCGCCGTAGCGAACTCCCGCCGAACTAGGGTATGAGTTCGACTCTATGTGCTGATTCTTTAACTCTGATGCGTAGCACATTGCTTTGCCATGATCTTTACCACGTATGCAAACAATCTATCCACAGCAAACATCCCTTAGGTTTGATTTGATTTGAAAATTTAGGGTTAGGTCTCCGCCGAACTCATCTCGGACCGACCGAGTTGTAGAAATCGGTCTCACCGATTTGGCTTAGGCCATTGCACATGCGTTTTTGGTCTGACCGAAAATTGCGAATCGGTGCGACCGAGTTCGACTCTCTGTGAAACCCTAGCAATCTCGGTGCCACCGAACGGTGACTCGGTCTAACTGAGTTCACTAGTTTAGGTTCCAAAATTGCTTCAGTATCACCGAGTTTAACAAATCGGTAGCTCTGAAATGCTTTCTGTGAAGAACTGAAACTAAGTTCTTAAGTCATCTGTTTTGCAAAAACTCTGCACTTTGTGATGCTCATCCACTCTACCTCATCTACATCTGTTCACAGGGACTGTTGTCAGTGTGTTTGCCAAGATGTCTGACCAGAGTGACAGTCAGAACACATCTGAGGAACAGGTGCAATTGAGTGAGGGTTCAGATCCCTCAAGTAGCTATGATGAGGGCAGGAGGAGCACACCTAGTAACTTTACCAAGGCAACCACTAGAGCAAGGAAGAAGAGAACCTCAGACTCTGAGGATGAGGACTATGTGGCTGTTGAGGATGAGGCCACCTCAAGGAAGAAAGTTTTGAAGAAGGACTATGGCACAGCTGCTGCAACAAAGCCAGGCTTGAACAAGAAGGCACCTGCCAGAAGAATCCCAATGTCAAAGCCAAGGAAAGTTCCAACAGGGGAAACCATGAAATTCACCATAGAATCAGATGATGGTGAAGCAGCAGGAGATGATAAGAAAAAGAAGAGGGCAAGAACCACTACTGCAAAAGTTCTTGGAAAATCAACTATGGTAAGAGATTCCGAAGGAGAGGAAGAAGAAGAGGATGCTGCACCAGCACCCAAAGCTCAGAAGCTTATGGGAGATGCTATTAAGTCAGGGGCTGCTCCATCTAAGCCCAAGTCTGGTCCCAAAGCTCAAGCTCAGAAACCCCCAAAGCCTAAGAGGAACACCAGGAGCATTCCTGCAGAATAGAAGAACAAGGCCCCGGTGCCTCAAGCTGAAGAAGAGGATGATGAGTCTCTTGTTTTGAGAAAACTGAAACCCAAGATTCCAGACCACAATGATGCTCATCAAGTGGCTGAGGACATGCACATCAGAAAAGATGCTGGACTGAGATTATGGAGACAGTCTAATCCCTATGCTGTGAGGAGGAGGACTGTAGTTGACTACAGGTTTCATACGAAAGAACAGCAAGACTTCTATTATAGACTATTTTGCTTGACAAGAAACCAATTGTCTGTGACATGAGATGGGTTGATTGGGATTACATCAAGGAGAAAGAAGACCACTTCCCAGGAGTTTATGACAGCTTCAAAGCTGTGGAGTAGATAAGTTTGTTGGGCAGATGCTCACAAAGTGGAATTGGTGAGCTAATCATGCAGTTTTACTCCACTGCCCACTTCTATCCAGATGGGAAGATAGTATGGATGTTTGAAGGTACAAGGTACCAATCTACTATTGAAGAATGGGCTGAATTGATCAATGCTCCAGAAGAACATGAGGATGACTTGGACGTGTATGCAAAGAAGAAGAAAAACCATAACTCAATGGCAAATATGTACAAAGAGATCCCTGATAAAGCTTTGGAGACACACAAGCTTGGGTCTGTACATTACTTGTTGTCTGGTTTGCCTACCATCAACACCATCCTAAGGCACACTTTGCTACCCAAGTCAGGAGATCACAAGATGATTAGGGGACATTCTATCAACTTGTTGCAGATCCTTGATGTCCCTCAAAAGTTTAAGGTCATGAGCCTGATTGTAGAGACAATCAAGAGGACAGCTGCTGACCAAAAGAGAAGTTGTGGGTATGCTCCACATATTCAGGAGCTCATCAATGCTAAGATGGGCACAGGAACATACTTGTTGGACAAGGAGCATCTACCTCTATATCCTAAATTTGTAGACAACAAGGTTGTGATGAATGAGGATGAACCATCATCAGCTCAAGCACAAGAGAAGAGAGCTAAAGCTAAAGCAGAGAAAGATGCCAAGTGTTGAGGAACCATCTCAAGTTTTCCTGAAGAGCAAGCAAGATCAGCTTGCATATCTGATCCAATATACTTCGAGGATTGAGAAGGGCTTGGCCACCCTAACTCAAAACCAGGAGAGCTTGGAGAGGATCATAGAGACAAAATTTTATGATCTTGATCTGAAGGTTACCGAGGTACAAACAGTAGTTGAGCAGCTCCAGAAGGAAGCAGAAGAGAGGAAAGGGAAGGCAACAACTGATACTTTTCAGCGAGTGCCTAGAGGTCAGAGGTCTGCTGTAGTGCCAGTACCAGATACTAGAGCTACAGCGTTAGCACCAACAGCTACAGCTTCAGTGCCACCTCCAGCAGCCACTCCACCAGCTCCAACTACATCAACAGATGCCTTCGTCCTTGGAGTTCTCTCTACACCACCTCCCGAAGACCAAGCCTGAGAGACGCATAGCACTATGCATTTTCAAACTTTTTGGTAACTTGTTGCCAAGGAGAAGTGTATAGATCATAGGCTTCGAGAGCGAGTGTTTTGCTTCTTTGTCTCTCTTGCTTTTGGTTGAAATTTTTGTGTGCTTGGTTGATACTCTATGTTTGTGCGAGATACATGCTTGATCATGTGATTGATCGTATGCTACTTTAATGCTTGCTTGGATGATATTATCTCTTACATCTCTTATATGATCATTCACTTTGCTTGATGATGAGTGCATGCTTTTAATTTTTCATCATTTTGAGCGCTCCACCAAGATGTATGTGACATGGAAGAGTGACCCATGATCCTAATCGATTGTGCATTTGCATTCAAAAGCAAATATTAAATAGTGCACAAATTTAGGGGGAGCCCTTGCTTATCACATACTTCTCAAAGCGACGATGTATTTCAGTTTTATTATTATTTTTTGAAGCTTTGATCTATATGTTGTCATCAATTACCAAAAAGGGGGAGATTGAAAGTGCAACTATCTCTGGGTGATTTTGGTAATTATTAACAACATATAGCTCATTGAGCTAATGCTACTTCAAGATAAATATTTCAGGAAAGCTCAATGATTGGCATGGCATGGATTAGGAATGTGGACCCCTCAAAATGCTAAGGACAAAAGATTGGCTCAAGCTCCAAAGCTCAAGAATCTACACTTTACTTTTAGTGATCCAAGATCACATTGAGTCCATAGGAAAAGCCAATGCTATTAAAAGGGGATGAGGTGTTGCTTAGTGGGTCACTTGCTCAAAGTGCTTAGTGATATGCTCCAAAAACCCTCAACCACTTTCTCATATCCACATATGTCCCAAACCAAAAGTCAAACTCGGCCCCACCAAAACTTTCTATCCGGCGCCACCGAGTTCAGTTGACATAGCCACTGCCACAAAACCCTAGTCACTTCGGTCTTACCGATAGGGATCTCGGTCTCACCGAGATGGGATTGCAAACTCTCTGTTTCCCTTCGTAACGTTTCGGTCCAACCGAGATGAGCGATCGGTCCCACCGAGTTCGCAATGCAAACTCTCGGTTTCCCTTTCGTAACGTTTCGGTCTCACCGAGATGAGCGAATCGGTCCCATCGAGTTTGCCTGACCAACTCTCTGGTTAGCTTATTACCAAAATCGGTCCCACCGAGTTTGTGTAATCAGTCTCACCAAGATTACGTTATGCCCTAACCCTAATGAAATCGGTCCCACCGAGTTGACATGTCGGTCCCACCGAAAAGCCTAACGTTCACATTTTGAACCAAATCGGTCTGACCGAGTTTCATTATTCGGTCCCACCGAGTTTGGTGATTTGTGTGTAACGGTTAGATTTTGTGTGGAGGCTATATATACCCCTCCACCCACTCTTCAGTCGTGGAGAGAGCCATCAAAACATGCCTACACTTCCATCATACATTTTCTGAGAGAGAACCACCTACTCATGTGTTGAGGTCAAGATATCCCATTCCAACCATATGAATCTTGATCTCTGGCCTTCTCCAAGTTGCTTTCCACTCAAATCATCTTTCCACCAAATCCAAATATGTGAGAGAGAGTTGAGTGTTGGGGAGACTATCATTTGAAGCACAAGATCAAGGAGTTCATCATCAACACACCATCTATTACCTTTTGGAGAGTGGTGTCTCCTAGATTGGTTAGGTGTCACTTGGGAGCCTCCGTCAAGATTGTGGAGTTGAACCAAGGAGTTTGTACGGGCAAGGAGATTGCCTACTTCGTGAAGATCTACCCTAGTGAGGCAAGTCCTTCGTGGGCGATGGCCATGGTGGGATAGACAAGGTTGCTTCTTCGTGGACCCTTCGTGGGTGGAGCCCTTCGTGGGTGGAGCCCTTCGTGGACTCGCGCAATCGTTACCCTTCGTGGGTTGAAGTCTCCCTCAACGTGGATGTACGATAGCACCACCTATCGGAACCACGCCAAAAAACCCCGTGTCTACATTGCGTTTGCTCCCTCCAAACTCCTCCCTTTACCTTCATGTGCAATGTTTTACATTCCGCTGCTATACTCTGAGACTTGCATGTGTAGGTTGGTTGCTTGACTAGTGCTAAGTTGCTAAAATCTACCAAGACTTAAAATTGGGAAAAGGCTAGATTTTTATTTGGTCAAGTAGTCTAATCACCCCTCCCCCCTCTAGACATACTTTCGATCCTACATCGGGCAATTCATCAAAAACCTCATGTGCATAGGAGGTGAGCTAGAGCACCACAAAGCTCTCCCACGCACGGCCGGCCAAAAAACAGAGCACTCCACTACTCTGCTCGCGGGCGAGGGGGTTTATATAGGCATCTCATTGGTCCCGGTTCGTGGCTGGAACCGGGACCAAAGGGGGTCCTTTGGTCCCGGTTCCAGCCACGAACCGGGACCAATGGTTGTGGGCCAGGAGCGAGGCACATTGGTCCCGTTTCGTGTCAGGAACCAGGACTAAAGGGGCCAGACGAACCAGGACCAATGCCCCACGAGGCCCGGCCGGCCCCCTAGCCTCACGAATCGGGACCTATGCCCCCATGGGTCCCGGTTCATGACTGAACCGGGATTAATGGGCTTACCCTACTTGGACCAAAGCCATATTTGCTAGTGTCCTATCCTCTTGATGCTCCATTTTGAATTAATAAAATCCACTCTCTGTCGAAAGAAAGTCTAACTCGCTCAACACTTTAAGAGCATCTACAGCCCGACGCCCTAAACCCGCCTCACACGCCCGGTACTGACCGGTCACGAAATTTCGACCCAGACGGGTGCCTCAAACGGGCCTCAAACGTCGGGCTGACCGACACCCCTCATGATGAGGACATCAATACCATTGTTACACCCACAGCCCCCTGCTGCTATACATATTGGACCAATTACTAAGCTCGCGCACGCCAATTGAATTACCAGGTACTTTGGTTTCTTGGTAACAATTCTACTATTCATGAGAATATGATGCTAGCTAAATTGGATACATTTGTGTTGATTATTAATGAAGAGCCTAGCATGGACAAAAGGGATGAACACTGGAGCAGAAACACGCATGGAGATGAAGGCGCACGCGAAAGGAGCCAACATGATGACGTACAAGTGCATGGACGAAATACACAAGATGCCCTTTCATAAATTTCGTCTATAACTTAATATAGGTGATGCGCCACCTTATTTTTGGGCCAGGCCCATGTAATTTCGAAATACTACATATAGGCTATTTTTTTAGAGTCCGTATTATAGAGGAAATGACTCAGGAGGTGTTTTAGTCCCAGCTTGCCAACGGGGACAAAATCGCCTCTCTTTTCCCCTACAAATACAGCCCTTAAGGCACCGTTTAGACTTTGGGTTTTGTTTAGATTAAAGTTCGCCATAGCTGCAACTTCCCGTACTTTGTTTGTGTTCAACGACCAGACCAAGACGTCACAGAACCCCACCTTCATTAATAAACCTTTTCTCTTATATTCACAATATCCAGATTGCAATTTCAGTTTCTTGCTTGTTTTTCGTTTGTGAGCGGGAAACAGACCCTCGTGGTCAGGTTGATCGTGCTCCGGCGTGGTCAATAACCTCTCGGACTTGGTTTAGAGATTGCTAAGGCGCGACGTCCTCACACGTTCGTAGTCGGATCGTCAAAGTCTACTCCATAAAAAAGATAGCCATCATCTTATCGAAAGACGGGACACCTTTGCCTCTATCACCTCATATACAACCCAAATATGGGCGGATATGGGGCGCCTGGGGGCGTCTGCCACGTCGGACCCGGCCCACACTAGCCCACCTGACCCCACATATATTCTTCCCCATCAGCTAGATGAACCAAACCCTAGCCACTTCACACTCCACTCCCCTCCACTCCCTCCGCCACCCCAAACTCATCTCCACGATTTCCGGCCATCTCCGACATGGCGGGCAGCGGATCTGACTCCGGCCAGTATGGATCCGTCGACTGGGGTGTCATCCCGTGCTGGTTGGAGGAGGCAATGACGGTCCGCATTGCACTCCGCCGCTCCTGGGAGGACAACGCCTGGCCGACGGCAGGATCTGTCCGGTGCGAGTGCGAATCAATAGTGTCGGCTTAATGGGCACTCGATGTCCCAATGCCTCGATGTCCCGATGCGATGTCCCGATGCCTCTCAATAATGAGCGCTGCAGCGGCGACACACCGTGGCAGCCGACCTGGAAACTCGTGGATGCGGACGGTCTATTCTACGCAGACCCGGACCCGAAGATGAGCGACTCGGCCACCTAGCTCGTCAGCATTGGCGGTGACCAGCTAGTTTGGGGAGCCCGGCCATAGACGTCGTGAGGTCCAATGAAACAAGAAAGAGGGCCCACGTACGGATGCACGCCCCTGGTATAGAGAACATGAGAGGAGGAGGACCACACCTTTGCTGATAGAAACAGTGACCCAATCGTTGTATGTTCATAAACAACCCAGTCAAAGCCAACCCTTACATCGACGAGTGGGACGCAAGAAGGGATGGACCCGCTACAACGAGAGAGACAAAGGGGGTTAAGGGGGAATGAGGCGTGCAACCCTCACTAGTCATTTTCTTCCCTCTTATTCGGACCAAGCTAGTCAAAGACAAGCTGACGGTTCGAAACAGATGTGCGCGCTCGAACCATTTTCAAACGCGCACCCTTGGCTAGATTACCGTAGCGGACTCCACCCCTAGAATGGTAGAGTTTCCCCGTGAACACATGAACAATAATGTAAACCGAAAGAGTCCGTCTTTGTCTAAGACGATTCAAACTTTCTTAAGTCTCAATTCATTTTTCAAGAAGTATTATCAGATTAGCAAAAGTGTCACCTACAGCGCACTTTTACAAAAACAAATGTAAGTTGCAGTTTTTACTAGTTGGCAAATTTAAAATTAATTTCAATTACATTTGGACCAAGTGATATAGATTGCCTATCTACCTCGCAGCCTTCCATGGTTGGGTGAATAATTGATAAGAGAAGTTACCAGTGTGAGAGTAGAGTGTGTTATACCTCCCACACTCCACTCCATGGGTTGGTGAATAATTGAGGAGAGAAGTTACTAGTCCCACGCGTCAAAGCTAGAGCTTTTCCCTTTCCGGCTCACGACTTCATTGCCCAACCGCGTACTGTGCAGTAGCCACCACCTTCATTGCCCAAAACGATCAACTCAGCACGCGGGGTTCCCAGGCGGAGGAGGCGAGGAGCGGCGCCGGCGGCTATCGATGGATCCAGGTGACGCCCACGACCTAGATCCTTCTCGATTACGGGGCAAAAATGTTTCTTTTTTCCTCGATTTCTCACTGCTGTGTGTGGTGGTTGGGTCAGGCGGCGCCGCCGCCGCCAAGCTTGCGGTGTGGTGCTGGATGTGGGGGATGCACGACAACTCGGACGACGCGGGCGACGGCAATAAGCAGTTCCATCTCGTGGCCTCCGCCGATTTCAGCCACGACACGGTGAGAACCTAGCTCCCCTTCGACGCCCCCCCCCCCCCCCCCCCCCCCCCCCCCCCTCCCCTCCGTTGTTGCTTGTAGCATGAAAGAAAGTCAGTGCGCACCTCCTGCTAGATTTCAGCGTGCGAGAAACATCACTGCCTCCGCTGCTCAACATGTATTTCAGGGTGCCAATGTCCATGACTGAAACTGATACTTTTTGCTAAAACAGTCCATGACTGAAACTTGTGGCGCACATTATTTCTCTCTTGTTAAGTAGCGAGTATAGTGATGTAAATCCAGGCTCAATACTGTCTGTCATACCAATAAGTAGTATTCGTACGAATAAGTAGATCTCAGTCAGTTCTTGACTGTTGCCTCATCTATTCTGGCTGGATTGGAGATCCCAGCACCTTTCTTGGCACCATCTGGTTAGCTGTTGTAGAATTATCCAAATGGCATCTTCGGAGAAGGCCTTGAGGGTGTTGGAGATCTCACTCGATAAAGACACAGCGACAGATTGTGTTGCTTCAGATGCATTTTGTTGTTTCAGATGCATGAGGCCCACTTACTTAATTTCCTCCCATTGCTCCATTCAGTTTCTGTGAATCTGTACCGTTAGTTCCAATTACTGAACCAGGGTTTCAAGGAACTTCGATTTCAGATTCGAAAAAAAAAGGAACTCCGATTTCAGAAACCCACTGGAATAGAAAAGTTTTAATTTCATTCTTAGCTACAGTACCGTATGTTGTGTGATACTAAAATCAAGCTCCCATCGAGATATATAATTAGTAGTGTACACTGCCTGTGCGTGGAGCTCTTATGGAGATAAGCGTTGGTACTGTATACTGCTGGTGTACCATGATGTGCTATGTTTTTTATGTGTTCATCAAGAATGATATAATTTGGTAGTTAACTTTAGTCGTGTAAGCGTGAGATTTAACCGTTCGACCCGTAATGTGTGTTCCTGATCTTATTCTCCTACATGGAAATATGATTTTTTTTTTTTTGGCTTTGTCTTCCGTGTCTGCTGGCAGTCATGCATTCTGAACTATGTCTGGATTTCTTGCAAACTGTGTGCACAAACGACGGAACTTATGTCTCGACTCTAATCAATATGTATCTTCTTTGTCCTTAAACAGCGTATGCCCGGGGAGTTTGGAAGCCACTTGATGAATATAACCCCTGAGTCTGATCTTGTCAAACTTGTAGCTCACGACGAACCTATTTCTGACTCTAATCAATGTGAAGCAAATGGGGGTTCAGCGAGCGATACTGATATGCAACTTGAAGTGACCTTGAGCACCTTGGCTATTCAATTCTTTTGCCGCTTTTATGAGAATGTCCACATGCGTGGTTTGACTTGGCAGGATGATGAGTATATGCAATGGGTCTCTGGATACCATCACATAGAGCGAACCAAAGGCCTTTCTGCCAGGTTTATGAATGAGCTCATTGGAGTTGGATGCTACTCTTATTTCCCCTTTGGACCATTTGGGCCAGGAAGCACTGTGATCACTATTCCTGAAAGTGCATGGGCTGAAATTTCTGTTGGGCTTCAGAGCATGCTCATAACTATGCTTGACTCTTTTCTTCGGCCTGAACATTCCAATGCTATGGGCTTGAATAATTCTGCTTGTACTTTACCACCTGAATCTGTATGTGTGTTGGTTGATGTTGCAGTGTCTTCAAGTGTGTTGGCCGATGTTGCAGTATCTGACACTTCTATGTTTGATGCTGCTATGCCGGAATTTGCTACAGTGTCTGAAGGTGTGATGGCTGCTGCTGTAGTATCTAATACTGCAGTGTCTGATGGTATTATGGCTACTGCTGCAGTGTCTGATACTGCAGTATCTGCACGTGTTTTGAACTCTACTGCAGTGCCTGATGTTATGACTGATATCCATGAAGCTGCCGGTGGCAATACTGTTAAGAAGAGGAGCAGATCAGAGGTTGCGGTGGTGACTGAACATGGTCGAGGACCGCACAGTGACAAGGAGGGATGTGCGCCAATGGAGCTCCCATCTGAGAATCCTAAAAGGAAGAAATCTTCTGTTGTGATGACCACAGGCCAACAGTGCCTTCAGATTTCAGCAGTGCAGCAAATGGGGGTTGAACAGTGTGGTATTGAAGTCTGTTCCAACAATCTCATGGGACCTTCTCAGCGTCCCTATATTCTGCCCAAGAAGACAACTCTACCTAGTGAATTGGAGAAAAAAGTAAAGGAGAAAGTCAAGCCTATTCAATCTAAACTTCCCATCTTCGTGAGAGAGTTGAAAACATACTCTGTTGTTGGCACAGGCCAAGGAGGATGTGCTCTGGTGAGATTACGTACTCTTCACCCGTAGCTACACTCTTGGCCTATTATTTGTAGTTTGCTTTTGATTTTGCAATGAAATTTCAGCATTACATTGTGGAAATGGCACATCTTCGATTATTTTCATCTAAAAACTTACACAGCCAGCTAGACATTATTTCGTCTGAATTAAACATTTATCTGAATCTGTGAACTTGTGCGTTTATGATGGAGTAGGTCTTTTGCAAGGAATTTGCTTCGGCATGTGGCCTCCCGCACACAAAGAAAACAACCATACATCTTCAGCTGGAGGACAAAACGAAGGGGCCATGGCCTGTCACGTTAATCCGCAGTGAGCATAACAGCAACCAGAGGTGGCTTACCACGGGGTGGAACAAATTTGTCACGGACAATGGCCTGAAGAAAGGAGATGCCTGCCTCTTCCAGCCAGACAAGAGCAACAACACTCAGGGCCTTTCGATGACTGTTTATCTGATTCGCAAGTCGTCGGAAAAGGAGCTGTAGCTCAAGCATGTTGACTTGTGGTTTCTTATCAATCGTCTATATTTAGTATGGCTCTAATAACTCTCTTATGCCCTCCTATGAGAGCTGACTTGTTGACCAACTTGATGTTGAGTTCATTTAGGTGACTTGTAGCTGTTAAACAACTACCTAGTATTAGTATGTATGTCTGTGCCGTGTGTTGCTGCTTCAGATGGGATTAGGAGCTACTTTATTATTCAGAGTGTTGTTTGGTGCATCAATGCATGGTTCAAATTTGATTATGTTGTGGGTAGGATGAATGGTCACAGGAACTTGGTGTACCTTGTTGAACCCCATTCTGTTAGCTGTAGATCAACTTTATCTTGTAATTTCTCTGGACCTGAAAATAAAAACAATATTTGGAAACAAGTTAACATACACACATCTAATTGCCTTGTCGAAGCTATATTATTTTGCATTAGATGACATCCAAAATGCATTTTGGTTGAGAAAATAACCCAACCACGCTGAAGTGTAGAACACTAGAAACTGGTACTTAAATGCAAAGTTTATGTTTCGGGGGTCTCTACTGATATGAAAAGGTTGCTGCTGGAAGCTTATTTGCATGGTGAAAAATAGAGGCGTTCGACCGTTCATCGCCTCGATTACATAAGTGTCCCCTGTCACGACAAAACGACATTCTAGAGTTGAGAAAAAAATGACCATTCCATTTCTCAAAAAGAAAGAAAAAATCCACATCTTGCAGTTTATGTTTTGGGGGCTCAACTGATATGAAAAACCTGCAAATACTGCTGGAAACTTATTTGCATGGTAAAAAATAGAGGTGTTCCATCGTTCATCGCCTTGATTACGAAAGCGGTCCCCGGCACGACAAAAACGGTTCATTGTTATGGAAAACCATTTGCATACACCGCAACTGCAGCGCCCTTCCCCTTCCTCCGCATGTGCAATCTCTACCTATTTTCTTACATAATGCTGGGCCTTACACACACCATTAAGAGCACAAGAAGATGACACATACATGGGCGCTCCTCCTCTGGCGTCATGCCTCGCCTCACACGCACCAGCAGAGAGTCTTGAGGACCATGCCGGGCCATGCCCCTGGTCTTTCCAAGATAAATTTCGATTTTGACAAGGCATTTAGCCTATCAAACCATTATATATCTTGGCCCACTGGATACATAAGGCTTCATCGGCCGTTCTAATCACGGGAGTTGTGATCGCTAGTTGGGCTGACCCAATATAGGTTCCAGGGAAGCAGTTTTGGAAAGCTTCAATGACCGGTTTTGAAATGGTTTTAGAAGCATCTATGCGGTTTATTTTTTCTCTATTCCATTTTTCTATATTTTTTCACCGATTTATTTTTTTCTTTTTTTTTTTCTCAACACATGTCTACTTTTTTAATACACGTTGAACATTTTTTCAAATAGATGTTTTGAACATTCTTTTGAATACATTTTTTGCAGAAAATGTTAAATATTTTAAATACACATTTAACATTTATTAAATGTGTGAAATATTTTTATACTACATGAACATTTTTTACATCGTATAAACATTTTTTTAAACATGTTAAGAATATATTTTTCGAAACACTCGAACATTCTTTTAATGGCACGGAATATTTTTTATGAATTATGTGAAAATTCTTTTACATTGTATAAACATATTGTAGATTATCACAAAACAATTTTTTTATAGTATTAACATATTTTTTACAGTTGCGTGATTGAGAAACATTTTGGTCGCCGATCCAGAGCTGGCTAGGTCCGCCCCCCATCGGCATTTACTAGAGGTAGCCATGATGATGGGGTGGATCGAGAATGGTGGGTAGTGGAAGGCTAGCAGGTGCGGCTGGGTGCAGTCAAAGCTACAGTGGCTGGATCTGTCGCAACGAGTGCAGCGGACGGGGTCATGGTAGTGCTCGACAAGGTGGTCTCTAGAGAGGCAATGTATACCGAGGTCGGGTTTTGGCCTTAGGAGGAAAGGGAAATATATGGGCGACAAGGAAGCAGGCCAGTCGGGACGACAATTGGAGAGAGATTTCTTGGCACCAAGAGAAGAGGGACAAGATAAGGGGTGGTAGGCTTAGGACGGATGTGATGGTGTGGAACGTCTAGGGAAGATGAGAAGCAAAGGGGAGCCGAGCCCTCAAGTACCCACGATGTAGGTTGAGGCGTAGGGGTAGCATAGGTGGTGTGGACCAAAGGGCTGTGTTATATGAGGGCTGTGAGAAAGATGCATGAGCCGATTATTAGGTTGCGGTGGGAGAGGGTGGTTGGGAGCTTGCAGAGCCGGTTTTGTTGTGAACTGTGGTTTGGGTGGTGAACACAACTTAGGTGGGAAGTGGAGGTCGGCGTAGTAGCACGCACGCATGCCTCATAGTTTGATGCAGTGTTGAGTTACTGGGAGACAATTTTTGATTTGATTCATTTGTGTTAATTGCATGGAATGGTGGCGCAAGAGGAGCAAACGGGAGCACTAAGAGCATCTCCAGCCGCGCCCTCAACAGGCCCTCCCCAGGCGTTTTTGCCGCGCCGGCGCCCAAAAATCGGCCCAGTCGCGCCCCCAGTAGCCCGTTTTTCACCGGTTTGGGCCGAAACTGGCGCTGGCGGACCCGAGCCGAACCCGGCGCGCTGGGGGGCGCCGGCACAAGCGAAAGGGGCGTGGGGCCACTCTGTCGGCGAGTCAAGAGCCTCTTCCCGCCGTTTCTTCCCGCCCTCGCCCCCCACTTCCCTCTCATTCCTCCTGCTCGCCTCCCGCCGTTTCCATTCCTCCCGCTCGCCTCCCAGCCGGCCGCCATGCCGCCGAAGAAGTACGTGATCTCCCGCGCCACGACAACTGCAACCGCCACCGTCGCCCAGCTGAAGCAGAGGAAGCCGAGGGCGCCGCCGTCCAAGCCACCGGGCATATCAAACGCCGACTGGAGGGCGGAAGTTCAGCAAAGGGAGGCTGTCACCGCCGACCGGCAGAACAGGGCCATCGCCAAGAAGGCCCGGGACAACGCGGCGCGTGCGGCTGCGGCGGATCAAGCCGAGACCGAGGCGGCTCGCGTGGGGATGATGAGTCCACCCGGCGGCCACGCCCAGTACGCGTCCTAGAGCCAGCAAAGCATCGGCTCTCCGGCCGGCTTCTCGTCGTCGCCACAACCATGGGGATGCACGCCGTCGCCGGGCTACGCCGACGGGGACGCGCACGGTGGGTTCAACCCCAACGTCACCTTCCCCCATGGACACCCAGCCCAGCGCACGCCTTCGCCGGCGTGCAGTACCATCCATACAACTACTCGCCGCTGGCTTACGCGTCCTCCCCGACGCCCCCTCTCCGCCGTTGCGCGCTGCCCTTCTCACAAGCTTCCACGTCGCACCTCGGCGACACCGACAAGACCGACGCCGACATGGACGACATCATCGCGGCAGGCTCGGCCGCGGCCGCCGCGGCCCCCGGGTTCGCTACCCAGGATGACACGGTGGACCTCAGCGGCGGCATGGACGGCGAGCTCGAGTACGGTGAGGAGGAGCCGGAGGAGCAGGACGAGGAGGACGAGGAGGAGGAGGAGGAGCCGGCGACTGTTCCGGCGAGGAGGCGCAAGAAGAAGAAGGGGGCGGCCAGGACCGGCGCGCCGTGCATCAAGTGGGCGTCCAAGGAGCAGGAATGTCTCGCCGAAGCGTGGAAAATCGTCTGCCTCGACCCGACCACCGGCACGAACCAGAGCATCGAGACGTACTGGGAGCGTATCAAGGCCGAGTTCGACGAGCGCAAGCTCGTCGACCCCTACTTTAAAGGCGTCTACATGCAGTGCGGGTCGAAGGCAATGGCGAACCACTTGGGGCTCATCCAGGCGGCATGCAAGAAATGGCATGGGATCGTCAAGGAGATTGCGGCTCGCCCGGAGAGCGGCGCCAACGTTGAGGATCAGGTATGGCATGCCGGTCTCCCGCTTCTCTTCGCCGTGTGCGCCCGCTAATTGTTTGTTCCTCGGCGCAGCTGCTGCGCATGTTCGCCATGTATCGCCAGGGCAACAGCGACCAAGAATTCAAGTACCTCCACGTCTACAAGCGGATCGACAAATGCGAGAAGTGGGCAGAAGTCCGGCGCACCCTCGACAAGGCCAAGGAGACCTATAAGCCGGATGCGCCGACGCCGGGCGCGTCAGAAGGGCGGCCGGACGGCAACAAAGGGGCCAAGAAGGGGAAACACGCCGACGCGGCTACCGCGTGAGTGTAGGAGTCCATTGAGCATTGCCTCGCCGACGCACAGGCCCGGGCCGCCCTGCGTGAAGAGAAGACCGAGGTGCGGTGGTCGGCGTTGATGACGAACAGCGCCGTCAAGCTCGACCTGCTCCGGACCAACGTCGACGCGAAGAAGAGGAACACCGACCTGGCTTTTCTGATGGGCGGGGCGGACATGCTCCAGAGCCACGACGAGAAGCTCAAGGCGTAGTACATGGCCGAGCGCGGCCTCATCCTGAACCAACTGCCGACGACGGCGCTGCCAACTCCCGCGCCCACGCCGACGTCGTCGCCAAGCCCGAGTGATGATGCCTCCACGACGCCCAGCAGCACCGAAGCCGCGCCGACGCCACCTAGCACAGAAGCAGCTCCGACATCGCCAAGCCCGCGCACGCCGACTCCGCCGACGCCGGAGGCCGACCCCGCCGAGTGATGCGTTGCGCACTCGTACAGACTTGTGGCGCTCTTTTTTTTTGTACACCGGACTATTTATCCGATCGCCGAACTGTGGCATGTGATCGCCGGACTTGTGGTGTCTTTTGTGATGAGCGGGAACGACCAAGTTTGAAATTGCCGCGTCCTCGGGCCGGCGCCTGGGGGCGTGACTGGGAGCTAGGTCGCCCCCAGGAGCCAATCTAGCGCCGGTTCGTCCCCAGACCGCTTTTTTAGGCACTCTGGGGGGCCGAACGCGCGGCTGGAGATGCTCTAAGACACCGCTCGTTCTTGAGTTGCAGCGCCACAGAGACGTGTCGAGTGGTCGCACACAGGGCCAGGTCAAAACGTCCAACAGTTTTTCAAATTGGGTAGACGGGAGCGATGTGTCGAGGAGCAAAGTTAAGCCAGTTTGAACGAGAGGTGATTTGGCCATGGTTTGTCTTCTCCTCAAATAAAAAGACACATAGGACCGAAACACATTGCTTGGTAGTGTGAGACAAAAAAAGCACTGAACCCAGGAACGAAACGATCAAGGGCTAATTTAACCAAAAATACACTAGGTTAGTAGGTTTTATCTTAGAAGAAGATAAGCTAATCCAAAGTTCAAACATTTTTGGGGTTGGTTTTTGAAGCTGGGGGTGGGAGTAACATGCAATTTGTATGCAGCTAACATAAGAGATTGGAATTAAAAACCTAGGCATAAGAGACTAACCTTAGTTAGCGTGGTAGAGCTCGTCGTCAAATTGTGTCCGAGTTGGAGTCGGGCATCTGGATTTGTGGGTGCGTCCTTTGTGGAAGCCGTAGGTGACTTTGCATGCACCAAATGCATGGCAGGGATAGGCGCCCCAAAGCTCTCTGGAAAGCGTAGTAGCACACCCAGCTGCTTGAAATCACCAAGCATACCAATCGCAACTACAACATGGTTGTTGTGAGCAATGAAGCTAAGGATCTCGTCGGCGGTCTACTGAACGGCGAAATAGTCAATGCCCCCTCCCCGTCTCAAAGGGAGCAACTAGCATGGGGGCGACGACTTATATATGTGGTCAGGATGAAAGGAAAGTGGATGACATGTAGGATGGATCTGCATGAAGGCATGCCACAGATGAAAGGAAAGTGGATGCCCTTGTATGGTGTTTGAGCCTTCGTGGTAGAACTAAGAACGTGAAATTGATCTGGTTGATTTTTACGACGGCAAAAGGAGGGGCTGAGTCACCGAGGACCGCGTGAAGCAAGGCAGCGACCAAGGTCTCATTCAGCCACACATGGCTGAACGACAAGGAGACACACAACCTACAGGCATCAGCGCTTGATTCAGGGAAGTGGATCAGGACGCCATGGCGGTAGTGTATATGTTCTTCGAAGTCCATTCCAATGGCGTTGCCGATCGCGAGTGTGGTCTCGAGAGCAACCTGAGATGAGCGGAAGTAGTCTGATTCATATAGAAAGGTGATGGGGACGATGGAGTTGTTGTGGATTCAGGTGTGATGGTGGCGGTAGGGGTTGGCTGCTCCCTGAAAAGGAGGGGGAGGGAGCCATCCAAGTGAGTTACACTTCATCACTAAGCTTAGGTTGCTTTTCTTTAGATTAAAGTAAGTACAATAGTGGGCTTATAGCCACGTACATAGCACTTTTGTCTATGTGAAGAAGAGAGATGTGAAAAAGTAAGGGGAGTGGGCTCTAATACAAGAGCCTAGTTATATTCTCATTTTTAGGTAAATGCAATAAATGTGAAGAAAGAGATAGAGAGGAGAGGGGGAAAATACTAGTAAGAGCATGGTTAATAGTATAGCCAGCTGCTGGCTATATGGACATGGCATGTCATCCAAAATTAGCCATTAACTACTTATACAATAGAGCTGGCTATAAGATTGTCTATAAGTTCATAACTTTTTTCAATTTTCTCTCTATCTCTCTTCTCCAATTAAATACAATAGAGGCGGCAGAGGAGGCGGGCGCCGGCGGAGATGATGGCGGCGTGGGGCAGGGAGGCGGGCGCGGATCGAGGGTTCGGAGGGAGGCGCGACCGCGCGAGGAGAGGGAGGAGGAGGCGGCTAGGTCTCTACGGGAGATGTTGCTATATATACCTACATGTGAAAAGACGAAAACACCCTCGGCGTGGCATGAAAATAATGACGGTGGCACGAGATTTTTTCAGTGAAGAGTGAAACTATTCATTGCAATAGTGCCTCCTCTTCGATCCGACAGCCGAGGTCATCCGGTGGCTTGATCCGACGGCCCGGATCGCATCAAGCAAAACTATCCAACGGCCACTAGTCGCTAATCGCTGTGAGAGCTCCATTCTCCCCTAGGTTCTAGTTTCTTGATTTGGTCCTGCTTTTGTGCGAGCGGGTTCAACACTTCGTATTTGTTGTCATTGCCATGATATCGTTACTTTAACGCCATGATAAAACCCTCTTTTTAAATTAGCATTGAGGTGTGGTTGTGCATGAAACTACTATGCAGTACCTAGCAACAGGGGTAAGAATTGACCGTTTTCCCCTAGAGTGACACGGGTGAAATATATTTACCAAAACCGTTACTTTGATATTTATTTTTTCACTTTGCTAAAAACATATGAGATACTTTCTATTGTGTAGACTGCCAAGTGCCAATAAGAGCTTGCAAATCATGGTACATGGTGTGCTCATACAGGTTGAAGAAATTAATCTTCTTTGCATGGCTAACAAATTCGGGCCTACCATTGGCCATCAAAGCTTGGCGAGTTGGTCATGCCATATAGGCTACACTCTTAGATTGATCTGTACAAAATTACAATAGCTCATTGTCATCTCAACTTCATCTAATGAAGAAAACCACATTCTTTAACTAAATCGTATGCGCTTCTTACAAGGTGAGACCACATGTTCCGAAACATTCACCTCACCAGAGAACATAGCAACATTGACATACTTCTTATATGGCGGTATCCGCGACTCCCAACCTACTAGCTCAAACTTCTCCCTCGGCGGAACAACGGAGCCGGCGATCAGGTCCCCATACCTCACCTTGGGCAAATCCCTCGTAGAATCGTCGTCTTCGCAGTGCGGTGGCATGAGGCGAAGCGGAGCAGAGGTCGATGACACGAGTTTTGATATATCCACTGGGCGATCTCTCTCGATGAGAAGCTTTGGATGTTCACAAAACACCGAGAAATTGTTCGCCAGAAAGTTTCTGTACTTGTTGAGGATATGTTGCCAGAACTGAAGATTCTGGTTCTTTCTGAAGATATCGGCGCACACATTTGCTACCACGAGCGAACCTCCCATCAACACAGCTAGCTCACTCGCTACCAATGATAGCCGGGGGTGATCATCTGGATTTGTGCTTCCGAATGCAAGGACCTTGAAGAGGTAACTGTACTCCTCCAGCGACAAGCTGTTTAAGTGCATCGGCCTTATGGTTCCGAGTCTCGATACACTCTCGATCCTACTTATGATGATGATCTTGCTTCCTTTTCCCATACGTCTAGTTGTGGAATAAAACTTTTGCCAACTAACATCATCTATGTCTGAAGTAAATTCAAGCACAACCAAAGTCCTCCCAGTTGGAACGAAAGCTCCATGCTCAGTTTTGTGAATGCTTTCCCCTTTCAGACGCAAGATCAAAGAGAAGTGTGATCTAACTCTATCATTGTTACAAACATGCGCGACTAGAGTTTTCTTGCCCACTCTATTGGTGCTGATGATCGGAAGAACAGTTGGAGCGAAAGGAGGAATATTTTCTTGCAGCAAAACATTCATGATTTGCTGTTTTTCTACTTGACGACCAAACATGAAGTTGTCGATGTAGAGGTACGTGTCGTAAGGGCTACGAGGCATGCGCTCACATCCTCCAACAAGCACGACAAACTCTGTCATGTTAGAAACCATGGTTTCTAAGTTCTCCAATACACTATCAAGGTCATGAAAAATTGTAGTAGTGCTCCTTGTGGTATGAAAGCAGTTGGTAGAATTGGTATGAAAGCACTTGATAGAATTCGTGAGCGACAAGGCATTGGAGCTGCTGCTAACCTTCTTTTCGTCCCTTGTGCTGCAAAGGGCCTTGTACTTGATGGTGTCCAGGACATGGTAACCTTGGTACATGGCCTCTGAAAGCCTCTTGAGCTCAAGCAACATTCTGGAGTTGGTGATGTATCGCCCCTCAGCCTCCTCGACGACCATGTGAATTCGAAGAAGCAGCTGTTGTAGCCTTTCCACTTTCTTCTCTAGATTTGCATGGCTCTCGTGCTTCTTTATCAAGAAGGATATGAACCGGTTAACTAGGTCACCTGCAATCGCAGTGACAACCATCTCCATCTTGGGTTGTTTCTTCGTGTTTCGTGTGTGTGTGTTGGGGGGGGGGGGGGGGGGGGGGGGGGGGGGACTAAATAGATCTTGCAACCCCGCATGAGCGGTCATGCTATTGCTCCTGGTGAAAGGGATTGGTTGAGAAAAAAGAGACAGAGGGAGAGAGAGAGATAACAACATGGCGTGCTATTGCTACTGGTGAAAGACTGAAAGTGATTGGTTAGCAATTCCACTTGAACTGCAGTCATGTGTTACTATCACAGAAACCATAGTGATTGGTTGACTGGTGTAAGAAATTGACATACACACATACTATGTACCACGCATATCGATCAATACCTCTGAATATTTTACCGGCTCCTCTTTTATTGAGAGCAGTAAGTACACTCCAAGAAATTCGTTTTAGAGCTTGGGCTCCATTGGGTCGTTTGTAAAAAAACAAAAGTGTGAGCTTAAAAGTATTCGTAAAAAACTCCACATGAACGTATGAACGAATTCTACATGCGTATAAATTTATTTATTGGAGATATTATAACATTTGAGCTACACAAAAGAAAAACACAACATATCTGTTGATTTGTAGCGCTTGCATTGTTCGCCATTAAAACCCATGAGTTTGTTTTTTTGTGTAGGTCAACAAATTCGTGGCTTTTAGTACATCCACCACTCACTTTTAAAATCCATAAATTTATTCTTTGTGTAGCTCGCATGTTAAACGTAGCAGAGAAGCAAGGAAGCAAAAAATAACGACGTGGTCTCCCCACCGCCTCGCCCATCACGCACCAATCGAGAATGCAAGGAAGCAAAAAAACTAATCGCTTAGAGAAATTATAATAAGATGATGTAAGCAAGTTATAAGAGTTTAGGTATTATATTTTGCTGAGTTGGAGGAGAGACGAAAGAAGCGGGATACAGATTAAGAGTCGCGTGCATCACGGCTCCAAAAAAACTTTTTGAGAGTGTAAGATAAATCATGTATTAGTAAATGTTTCCTCCGTTTTAAAATAAGTATCGTGGTTTTAGTTCAAATTTAAACTAAAACCACAACACTTAATTTAGAAGAGAGGGAGTACTACATTTATATAGGTAACTACTATACATATGTTGGCTATTAGATATAGCCAATATTATCCTTGCTCTTATCTAGTCGAGTGGATTGATTAAAGAAACCGGACTTGGTTATTTATTATGTAGTGTTGTTGGAAAAGTAAGGCCGCCCTGAGTGGGTTGGTGTAGAGTGTTGAAAGAAATCGGAGTCCCAATCACAGTGGCTGATAACTTTGACACAAAGAAGGTGTTTGTTTTGAGGAGTGGTAACGTAAACGTAAATGGAATCAGATAACATAGTGTAACAACTCCGGACTTGATAAACCATATTCTGTTTGGTTCATCTGTGTAAAGTAAACATATCCCTTGACTGTGTGAAGAAAGGTAGCACCCCACGGACAAGAGTGAACGTCCTGGACACGGCAACAGATGGTTTTGACTATATCACCGTTGGCATTTTCCTGGGTATTAATGCCATTATATTTATCGAGTATTTAACAAAAAACTACCACATTTCGTGGAAACATTCCTACAAACTACCATTTTACAAATTTATGCCAAAAACTATCATTTTCTAATTAATCTTTGACTAAAAACTACCATGTTTGAAAAGAGCCCGATTTGCCTCTTTTAAACGTGTTTCTGACTGGTTGGGCCCACACGTAAGCGCTGACGTGGCACAATAGCCTAACTCCGTTAGATTGACCGTTATGACATGTGGGGTCCACATGTCAGTCTCAATAAATCTTTTAGTTTTAAACTTTTTATAAAATTAGTCATTGACTTAAACCTAAACTAATTAGGAGTTAGACTACCTGTTGACAGTGGCCCATTCAACTCAGAAAAAAAATCGAACATGGAGGCACGACCATGTCTGAGCTCGAGCCCGGGCGCGGCGGCGGCCATGACTAGCTCCTCGCCTCCTCCACACAACCCCCCCCCCCTCCCCTCGCCGCCACCCTTAGGAGACCGCCGCCTCGCTAGGAACGTCTCCACCGCTCCATCTCTCTCCCATCGTTCTGGCCCTCCCTCGCCTAACCTCCCTCTCTCTCTCCTCCGTTCTACACAGAGATGCCTCCGTCGCGCCACCGCACCTGCTCAATGCCGATGCATCTCCGCCACTGGATCTGCCTTCCCAACCTCCGCTGCCCTGCCTCCTCGCCGGATCCGGCCAAAATCTTCGCCCCCGTCACCCCGTTGCGCCGCTGCCTCCGCTCGACTGGGAGGAGACGTCGTGCATCACCGCCCCATGGGCCGGCAGCGACCACCAACTGCCTGCCCCGTGAGAGATGCGCCATGGGAGGCCGCTCATGAGCTCAGGCGGCTCTAACCAGATCTTGATTCAGAATCTTCTTTTGGGGAAAAGATACATTTGTTTCTTTATGGAGACTGGCATGCATGTGGGCCCCACATGTCATAACGGCCAATCTAACGGATTTGGCTAATGTGCCACGTCAACGCTTATGTGTGGGCCCAACCAGTCAGAAACACGTTTAAAGGAGGCAAATCAGGCTCTTTTCAGACATGGTAGTTTTTAGTCAAGGATTAGTGAGAAAATGATAGTTTTCGGCACAAATTTATAAAGTAGTAGTTTGTAGGAACGTTTCCATGAAATGTGGTAGTTTTTTTTGTTAAATACTCATATTTATCAGGAGTGTTGCGAAAACAAAATACATGGATGAGACATAGATGGACGGCAAACGTGGTCCAGACGCTTTAGGATCAACCGGTAGTACTACAAAAGTCAAAATGGATAGCACGGAGTAACATGATAATAACACATTAATATGTATTTAATCCAACACAATTTTTTAAAATTAATCAATACTTACTTGGAGTGTGCATATTGTTGTGCTTGTGATCCATCAAAATTACAACCAAAAGATTTTCTAAACTCATCAATGCTTACTAGATTTCTCAAACATACAACGCTATGGATGATACATGTCGTTTGCTTAATAAGTTGATCAATGAGGCTACACATTGTGGTACATGGCACCTTGTGAATGCACAATTTGTCATGTAATTTCTATACAAGTATATGGGTGTAATTAGGGGGCACACGATCTGTCTATTGCTTTTTTAGATCAATTACATTCATAGGAGCTAGTCACTGTTCTCACCTAACTGTCGTTCTTTTCTTAGCTGCTCCTGAAAGTAGTTGGTCACTGGGAGTGAAGAAGTCTTCAGAGAATGAGAGGGAGGGGTGGCGTCCTTTACCGTCTTTTCATGGTCGAGAGAGTCATTGCATGAACAGAGGAAAAAAGGTTCGGCCCTGAGTTTTCAATGTTTATTCAGCGGTTTTCTTTGCTTTTTGTCTTTTCCCTTTTCATTTTTTGCCTTTTCTCAACACATGCCTATTTTTTCAATACACGTTGTACTTTTTAGTATACAAGTGAAACATATTTTTGATACATGTTGAACGTTTTTTTAAATACATGATGTACAGTTTTTTCAAATACATGTTTTGAACATTTTTTAGCATACATGCTAGGTATTTCTTAAATACACACTGAACATTGTTTAAATCTGCAAAACATTTTTTATACTACACAGACATTTTTTTTCGTTGTATAAACATTTTAAAAAATGTTATGATATTTTTTTGGACGCTCATTTTTTTTAAAAAACCATGAAAATATTTTGAATGGCATGATACTGGTTCATTGTATTATGCAAATACTTTGTTACATTTATAAACATTATTTAAAATGACATGAAACATGTTTAAAAAATATGTGACCAATTGTTAAATGTGACGAACAATGTTTTATTAATTGTACTAACATTTTCCAAAAGTTGTGTGAACAATTTGTTTATACTACCATTTTTTTAAACATGCAATGAACACTAGTTAAAAGTTAAATAAATAAAATGCACAAAAAAGCAAACGAAACAATAGAAGCAAAGCAAACTTGGACGGCCCAATAGAGTGGTTCCTTGAGGCAAGTGGCTGTTCGGTCTCGCACAAGGCGAAACATGATCCCCGTGAGAAGGCATATTACGCTTATAGCGAGATGGAAGGAGTTCTCAGCTGAAGCGTAATCGATCTCAGGTCTCCAGGATGCTGCGTAGCACTGCAAGCCATTGAGTCACAGTCGGATCTGTGGTCAAATAGTAGGGGGCGACCAACTTGAGGGAAAAGAGCTGGGTTTTCCAATGGTATTTTGGGAAAAAAAAATTGTTTTTTCTTTATTTTCTCACCGGTTTTATCCGTTTCTTTCACTGTGTCACTATTTTTCTTTCTTTTTCTTTTTATTTCTTTAATTTTATTTGTTTCTTTCTTGGTTTCACTAGATTTTTTCTTTTCTTATTCTTTGTTTTTCTTTGGTTTTCTTTCTTCCTTGTTTTCCATTGGTTTTCTTTGTTTCCTATTGATTTTCACTGTTTTTATACACATTTTTGGTATATATCCAATAAATTATTGTAATACACATTTAATATTTTTGAAATATAATATTAAAATTTTTTAATACATGGTCAACACTTTCATATACACATTTAACATTTTTAAATGCTTCATTAAAAAAATTCCAATACAAGTTCAACATTTCTTTAATACATGGTCAATATTTTATATACATATTTAACATTTTTCAAATGCTTGAGTAACATTTTTTAAACACTTTTTAACATTTTTTAAATGCTTGGATTAAAAACGAGGTGGTGGGGCCCATCTAGCAACCGGCTTGCCGCGAGGCTTTCCTACATCTCGCTATAAGCGAGACATAGAGGCGCCCCATGTTCCGGCCCTTTTTAAATTACTAGACTAGTGAACTTGCCATCCTGTATTTTTCTCATCGGGAATGTATCTGGTGCACCAGTGCACCGCACCTCCTAGCACATTTTGAAATGTTTCAAAAAATGTGAAAAAATATGAACATTCACACAACATCAATGTTTGTTATCGCAAAATTTTAAATCAAAAATTGAAATATTGCTCGAGATACAAGAATGGCAAATTTGACATCAATGTGACAATGGGCCAAATCTAAAGCCCAACTTATATGACATACTATTCAATGTTAAATTTGTCATTTTTCTATCTCGAGCATTGTTCAAAGAATCTTCCGATTCAGCGATTTATCGCTACTCATAGGGTGACCAATAAGATTATGCCTTATCTTCACTGTTTATCGTTTCAGCCGATTTATCACTCTGACAAGTGATTTATCAAGAACCTACCGATAAATTGAGCCTATTCCTAACATTATGTTTGCAAAAACTATGTTTATTTGTGTTTTGTGAACCTTGTTATGCAATAGTATGTACTATTGTCCTATTTTGTTTGTCATTATACAAGGATTCAAAGGCTAAGAATCAAGGTAACACTTCTATCCAATATTGTTTTGGTTTTCATGTCAAAAAATTGCTTTGGTGTTGAATATAGCATACTTTAGTGTTGGGAACCTGAGATTAAAAAAAAGGCCGATTAATAGTCGACCGATAAAATCGATTAATCGACCGATTTCTGATTAATCTCTAATCCCCAGCTGACCGAGATGCTAACGATAAGCGATATCCTCAAAATTGATCTCAAGTAATGTTTTGAATTTTGATTTGAACTTTGTGACAACAAACATGGATGTTGTGTGAATGTGCTCAATTTTTCATATTTTTGCGAACAATTTAAAATATGCTACGTAGGTCCAGTGCACCGGTAGCACCACAAGCATCGGTGCATTAGATATTTGCCCTTTCCTCACACGCTCGGTGATTCCTATTTGCCGCTCAGTGCGGTAGATTGTCGAGGCGTTGCGCAAGCAAACGACCTGAGCGCCAAGAGATGGGATCGCAGTGCGACCCAACTGGTTTGGGGAACTTTTCCATAAGTTTCATGGGCCGTTTATTTTCCTTTATTGTTTTTTGTTTTTATTTTCTCTTTTTTATTTCCAAAAAAATAAAAATATATTTTTATAAATCATGTCTTAAAATTTATTCATAAATTTGAAAAAAATTACATTTTCAAAAAAGTCCCATATCTTTATAACTAGTGTGTATGCATGTGCAATGCACTTCAACATAAGTGTTGTTAAAAGGGGAAAAGCATTAGGCTACGCCGCGGAAAGAAATGCAAAATAATATGGTATGTGTGAATGCAAAAGGAAATATTACTGTTGTAAAAAAGAAAAAAAAAGTGTAATCCCTGTAGATTGATGACAAAAGTTGTAAAAAACAAAGAGAGATAACCAATGGGATCTACATTCATTAAATGTTTGTTTTTGTTTTCTTATCTCTCGTTCTCTTTCTAGACCCGTCTCCAAACCACTCAGCATGTCTTGTACCGGCCGCAGCATGGCCCAAGAGGCGTGCACCTTTCTCTGATAAGAATGACGTGATGGTTCTAGAACACATTCAAGGTAGCTGATGATATCAGTACAAGCACGGGATAGAACTCCTTTTACCACCGAAAACAGCAATCGGTTTGAACATGTTGTTTCTATTTTTACCGTCCAAGATGTTCAACTTGTGCGGTCTACCACGTGGTCCAACCCAACCCAACCAACCCTCGTTGTCGATCGCAAATTTAATTTATTTCCGTTGGCCGCGCGCATGATGAGCACCACGTGGGGGCTTCGTTCCGTTGCGGTGTGGGGGTCGGGGATAACTCCAACGGGCTCCTAGCTAGCTACACGACCCAAGCAAGAGCCGGCTTGCGCTTGCACGTCTGGATCACCTGCAACTGGAAGAACCAACCACGTAGGCACGTAGCTTTCCGTTTCCGGCTTCTCCTTCGGCCGGATGAGGCCAGCAGCAGCGGCTTTGCCAGTTGCCACGCACGCGCCAACGGTGCTACTACTTATCTTGTCTCGACGGGAGGTGCTCGCCGTCGGGAAGCTTCCCCGCATCCCTTGTCACGCTCGACGGCGCCCGTTTGTTACCCGTAAAATCATCGCCCTCCTGCACGCTAAGGGCATTTCATGTCATCTAACGCGATACCTCATCCATTTGCAGACTGGTCCGGACGTCTGATTTCTCGCAAACTTAAGCCAATCTCAGGAGGCTTTATGAGAGCCTGGACATTAGCCAAGTAGGACTCCGGCACCTTCGCCCACTAAAATTCCCCTCACGGTTTTTTTTTCTTCCACTCGTTCGTGCTCCCAAATTGCTTTTATCCGCACCCTCGTCGTCCGTCGCCACCGTCGATGTACCTCTCCGGCCGCTGCCAAGCATCCTTGGTCGTCCGTAGACCCCACCAACACGCCTGCCTTCCTTGGACTATGCCGTTGTCCACCCAGAAAATCCCCTGCCGATGCGCCGATGATAGGTTTGTTTTCCATGTTTGTTAGAGAGCCACAAGACTTTCAAATAGGTGGCGGACTCGGTGTCAGGCAGGTGTTCGCCCCAATGTCATTGAGTTTTTTTTGAACCTCTTCTTGTTTTCTAGAGAAGTACGATGACGGGGTACTCACTGATCAAGAATGAGTTGTTGTGTGATGTGTGGCTGGTCGTTTATGCGGACTTTGTAGGCATGAACAAGGCTCCGGCCTTTTGGCAAAGCTTGCGTGTTGTGTTTTATGGACAAAAGAACTCCGTGCCCTACAAACATGCATGTTTATCCATGCATGCATGTGAAGTCGCCCATGCATGTACAACATGTGCAACTTTGTCATGAAGTTCTAACAAACATGGCGGAGCCGGGGGGAGACCAGCAGGGGCCTTGGCCCACCCATGATCCTTGCTTTTGCTTGTACAATTACAATGAACAATAGTTTTTTTTGACATTTTTCCTTTAGTCGCCCCCCTCCAACCCCAATTTTTCGAAGTTCCTGCCTCCGTCACAGCTTTCCGTTACTTTACATGTTGGTTAATTGATTCATTCACTCAATGTTGTTGTATGCATTGTATAGCATGCACGTGTTGTCAGCACGTAGTACAAGACCGAGGGCAGGCCATTCACGCACATATATTGTTGGGTGAAGCACAAGGCGTAGCTTGTGTGGGACGACATGTGCCAGGTCTGGCGCTAGTATCATTGATTTGGAATGGGTGATTTTGAAAAAACTTGTTAAATATCTGATTATTTCGTTGAATTTGAAATATCGGTGTACCAGAGATATTTGCACGCATTTTATAGATGAATTGTGCTATTTTCTATAGTTACTTTAAGTTCTGCGGGTTTGCTTCATTTCGGTTTATTTAAGTCGGAGGAAATATCGTCTGTTTTCTGTAAAATTATCCGTACTCTGTTGAACTCCATGGTTTTTGATGAATGAAATTCGTCTGATTTGTCTAAATCTGGTTTGAAATATATGCGGGCATGGTTGGATGGCCGGCTCCCACACCATTGTCCGCGGGCTGGTCCCCACTGGTCCGCGGACAGATACGAGGGCCAGCGCAGGAGATGCCCTGACCATCTGGCTTCCTCCATGGAAGATGAATTGCATTTTCTTTTCCATACATACCACTTGGAATGTTGTGGTATAAGCGAATTAGCCTGTGGGTGGATGAGCACGAGGCCTCTAGGATTCAATCAAGTCTAAATCCTTCATCAACACTTTAATAGCAGTGTCTATCTCAGAATTAAGTTGAAACCGCACCTGACCTTTCCTGGTAGCGAAGGTCGGGACCAGCCAGCCACCGAAGCCCCCGTCCCGTGTGCCGGCCACGGGCCACGGCCCTTCCCCCAAACCCAACCGCGGTTAACCCCGAACCCGAGCCCCACTGCCCAGGGTCACGACCCACCCCGCCCCGCAGCTCGCTCGCTCGCACCAACCCCACCCGCCTCCCGGTGAATCGCACCGGCCCTCCCCGTATATGTATGAAGCTGCTGCCTACTCCGCCCGCCTCCTCAGATCCCTACTCCCACCACCGTCTCCCTCCGCCGCCCCAGCTCCGCCGCGCCTCCTTCCCCCCAGCCGCCTCGCGCCCGTTCGCCGGACTGCTCCGCGCCGCCCGAGTGCGCTGCTCGTCGTCGTCCGCCGCGGGCAGGGGCAGGGGCAGCGTCGCGCCTGCCGTCGCGCGGTTCCAGCGCAGGATGGCCGTCTCAGGTGCGTGCGTGCGTCAACCACGGTGATCCGGAGCGGCTCGTGTTCGCGTCGCGCTCGCCGGTGCCGTCCACTGGCGTCTCACTTGTTTGAAGTCGGAATTCCGGAGGCCTGCATAGTTAGTTGCGTAGGCGTCTTCTGCCCCACGGAGATTTTGGATTCTGGGGACGGATAGAGATGCGTCGTTGGTTTCGCGTCGATCTGGGGCTGTTGATGAGTAGATTTAGTGGGTTTTTAAGGATTAGTTGTTAGGCCTGTGGCGTGCTGTCGAGTGGATTTGATCCGTCAGCCAGGTCAGCAGATTCGAATGGATTCAGTTTGTTCAGGCAGGTGGCCTCGTGCTGCTGCTGGAGTAGCGCGATTCTCTTCATTGGAGAAAATCGTACGTGCTCTATCAGTGGGTATAGATTCGGGTACTTTATTCAGGACAGATGTGTTCTCCCCTTTTCCCTGCCTGTGTGCTTTCTTTGGTTTGAAGTAGTGAAGCACACCACCTGCTAGTGCTAGCTACTGGTTATCTGCCACCATTTTGCCCTGGAAGATGTCTGCCAGTGCAGGTGCACTTGGATACTGCAGAAACACTAAGAGAAGGGTCAATTACTAGAGAAGCCAGATCAAGCATGGGGGTGGAGAGATGCCGTGGCAGGGCTACGGCCTTGCGGGTGGACTTGTGGAGAATGTTGGGAGGAAGCAGATTCGGATGGTGAGGAGAAGCAGAGGCGGAGGAGAAAAAGAGCAGCCAGGCACGCGTAGAAACAGAGTATTGGGAGGGGATGAAAACAAGGGAGAGGAGGAGCCACACCCTGCCTGCTGCTGCGGGGGGCGCGTGCCTGCCTGCCCAGAGCAGAGGATGTGGAGCAGCGACCGGAGAGGGAGAGCTCTCCATGTTAATCGTTGACTGTGTTCCCTTTCCCCTTTCCTGCTTAAGAGCTCTGCTCCCCACTGACGTCCATGGCGTCTGATATGGCCCACGGTGGCGCCTGCAGACGCCTCAAACCTCTGCTGTCAGAGGGTGCCTCAGGGACACCTTAAAAAACAATGATCTTATGTTTATGTGCTTATGCACTCTACATGAATCTCAATCCTGGTCTTGTAGGGATATGTTAGAGTTACGAAAATGCGAGTAATTTTAAACAATCCACCAACTTGAGGACCTACTCAATTGACTTGGGAGTCATTTGTTCATAGGAAACACACCTTTAGCAATTTATGACGTGTCTTGTTCGACCAAGCAACTAATGCGGTAGTACCGTTTCATTAATGCATTACACTTCATTTATGCCAATTACTCATCTTGTTGCCTGTCTTTCCGTGCAGGTACTGAGCATGCCTACAGCAATATTTTGACCAGCCTCCCTAAGCCCGAGGGTGGTGAATACGGGAAATTCTACAGCCTTCCTGCACTAAATGATCCAAGGATCGGTAATTGTTCTGCTTGCTTTTGGAACTTTCTGTGCTTTCACTTTCTTCTTTGCAGTTTACAATCTTGTTTGGGTTGCGCCTGTTCTGTTGAGTCTAATTCTTGCATCATCCTAGACTTGGGAAAACTGTAACATGTGCA
Source organism: Aegilops tauschii subsp. strangulata (assembly GCF_002575655.3). Taxonomy (NCBI): domain Eukaryota; kingdom Viridiplantae; phylum Streptophyta; class Magnoliopsida; order Poales; family Poaceae; genus Aegilops; species Aegilops tauschii. The sequence goes on from NC_053040.3 coordinate 486,607,589, forward strand.
AGTCAACTCTGCATTCAGTCACTTGCCTTTGACTAGTTAGCATTGCTGTTTGAAAATGATTTGCTTCATATCATACTCTTATTTAGAAAGTTATATAATTCACTTGCACACAGAATATATTATGCATGATAACATGCCAATTGCTATGTGCCCCCCTAAACCTACATTGATTGTGAGCAGTTGCAAATCTATAGTTGCAACATTACTCACGCATATTAAAATTTGTCAGTGTTGTTATCAGACTGACAGACTTTTTTTCCGTTGTATATCAGATAAGCTGCCCTACTCTATCCGTATTCTTCTGGAGTCAGCTATCCGTAACTGCGATGGCTTCCAAGTTACCAAGAATGATGTCGAGAAAATCATTGACTGGGAGAACACATCTCCGAAGCTGGCTGAGATACCTTTCAAACCAGCACGAGTTCTGCTCCAGGTTTTGAACTGAAACATTGACAGGAAATCTCACGGTTTCGATGTGCCTTGTGCTTATGATTGGTTTTAATTTACTCTCTAGGACTTCACTGGAGTCCCAGCAGTTGTAGATCTTGCAGCTATGCGTGATGCGTTGGCTAAGTTGGGCAGTGATGCGAACAAGATCAATCCATTGGTACACCTTATCTCCTTGTCAACTGAAAAACTTGATCAGCTTGTTCTGGGCCATCTTTATTTTTTTATAGAAAAAATATTTTGAGTAACAACCCATCTAATTTTTTTTTTCTGATATACATATTTTCATTTGGATTGCAGGTTCCAGTGGATCTTGTTATTGACCACTCGGTGCAGGTGGATGTAGCAAGGTCGTCCAATGCATTGCAGTCGAACATGGAGCTGGAATTTACCCGCAACAGAGAAAGATTTGGTTTTCTTAAATGGGGCTCAACTGCTTTCCAGAACATGCTGGTTGTCCCCCCAGGTTCTGGTATTGTTCACCAGGTAGGTAAACGTGCTGGGTCAAAGGAATTTTTCCATTGCCAACATGTACCTGAACAAACTCTTTATCTTCATTTTTTCATATTTGTGTCCATATTCCAGGTCAATCTCGAGTATCTTGGCAGAGTTGTTTTCAACACAGATGGCATCATGTACCCTGACAGCGTTGTTGGCACTGATTCACACACCACTATGATTGATGGTTTGGGTGTTGCTGGCTGGGGAGTTGGTGGTATTGAAGCAGAGGCTACAATGCTTGGGCAGGTAAATCTGCAGTGGAGCTCTGCCAACCTCAATAATAGTTATTAAGATCTTGTGATGAGAGGGAAAAATGCACTAATGACGATCTCTTTGCAACGCAACTATGTCCTAACATCCTTTTCTCGTACCTATATCACAGTGCCCTGCTTTTCCTTAAAACAGTCTACTTCACTATAATATGGTAACTTGTTTGTGCAACTTGTCTTCACTTGGAACTTATTGAATGTTTGGCTTGTGGAATCGGATGGTAATGGTCAAGTACAAAACACATCTAGCCCACTTGTTCTGTTTGCACATTTATGGAATGAACTGGGTTGGTTCGTCACGACCTCACCCCTCATAAGCATAAAATTAGTGGAAAGTGAGGGATCGAGGCATCCCACCAAAATGGGATTATCACATGATAGACCAATCCATCCTCTATGATATGGTGGTCCCTGAAGCCAAAAATCCTATAAGTTCAGCAGCATAACCTGATAAATGCTCACTGTTTTTTTTATCACCTTTTGATGTACCTCCAGTTAACCAATATGTTATTTCCTTCTACAGCCGATGAGCATGGTGTTGCCTGGTGTGGTTGGGTTCAAGTTGACTGGAAAGCTAAGGAATGGTGTCACTGCTACCGACCTTGTTCTGACTGTTACCCAAATGCTAAGGAAGCATGGTGTTGTTGGCAAATTTGTCGAATTCCATGGTAAGTATCCATTTTGCACTATATGATGCATGATGTCTTGATATAATTTGTTTGTTTGTTTCTTATTGATTTTTTCCTTTCGTTTGTTTCTATTCAGGTGAAGGTATGGGCAAACTGTCTTTGGCTGACAGGGCCACAATTGCTAACATGTCACCAGAATATGGAGCTACCATGGGCTTCTTCCCTGTAGACCATGTGACATTAGATTATCTCAGATTGACTGGCCGAAGCGATGAAACTGTAGGTTCCACTATCGACAAACTCTTTTACCCATTCCATAACTTCGATATTTTGATAATGATTATCAAGTACTCTTTGATAGCCAAAATAAGCATGAACTATGTGTTATGTTAAAACAGTAAGCAAATAGTGACAGTTCTTCATCGCATTGGTGATGTTTTGTGGTGGCAAATAATCCCCGTGTTTTCCTAAATGGGGCGTTGATGTTTTTTATTTATTCCCCACCACACCACCACAATATAGAAGTTGTGTGTGGGTGATATGAATTCAGTGTGTTCCATGTGCAATTCCTTTGTTTGAACATGAAACTTTAGCTACATATAAGAACTCTGTACTCTTAAAGAGCTATAATTTGAGAAAACCTATACCTAAAAGCTTTATGTTTTACTCTTAACTGTTGTAATAAGCAGTCAAGCATATTACAGCTGCCTTTCTATGCCCCACAGGGGTGAGGTATATTGCTCATGCTAGGGCTATTGAGGTGGAATATTGCTCACGCAGTAGCTTCCAAGTTTCTGAAAGTTATAGTGCTATTGCTATCCTGGCCATTATTTTCTTATTGCTACCATTGCCGTTGTTTGTGATATTCGTTGAACTGGATGACATAATCTAATGAGCTGCATCTTTCTCTAGACTGAATCTTACATTTTTTATTTAGGTGTCAATGATCGAAGCATATCTACGAGCTAATAATATGTTTGTGGACTATAATGAGGTATGCCTTTTCTTAAGTTACTGTGCTTGAATTTAAGTTATTTGTTTTTCACAATATAGACATATTTGCATTCATGATGACAGCCTCAATTAGAAAGAGTTTACTCTTCGTATCTTGCGCTGGACCTTGATGAGGTAGAGCCTTGCATTTCTGGCCCGAAGAGGTATGACTTAGTTTTGTAGTTGAATAAGTGTTCTGCTGATTGGGATGTGTGCATTACGATTTATGAAGTATTGTTTGGTTTACTACTGTAGGCCGCATGACCGTGTCACTTTGAAGGACATGAAATCAGATTGGCATGCTTGCCTGGACAACAAAGTTGGTTTCAAGGTAAGCTGTTATCTATGTATCTTATACCTTTTGCATTGGAATTTGCAATGTTGACATTGTTCATAATACACACACAAAATGTCAGGGCTTTGCGGTGCCGAAGGAACAACAGGATAAGGTTGTGAAATTTGACTTTAATGGACAACCTGCTGAACTGAAGCATGGCAGTGTTGTTATAGCAGCAATTACTAGTTGCACAAACACATCAAACCCCAGTGTTATGCTTGGTGCTGCCCTTGTCGCAAAGAAAGCTTGCGAATTGGGTCTCGAGGTCCTTTTCTTCCCCAATGTGCTCAGATTTTGCTGTACTTCCTGCGTTTCTCTGCTTTCTGCTGACTGTGGAGTAATACTAATCTTCAGGTCAAACCATGGGTAAAGACAAGCCTTGCCCCTGGATCTGGGGTTGTCACTAAATACTTGCTAAAGAGGTATCTTGTTGTCCTTGACTAATTTTAATGTCATATCCAGTGGCATGTTTGAATAAATTTTGGTGATTTTTATCACGCAGTGGCCTTCAAGAATACTTCAACAAGCAAGGATTCCATCTTGTTGGGTATGGGTGTACCACTTGCATCGGCAATTCTGGTGAACTCCATGAATCTGTATCAGCTGCCATTACAGAAAATGGTATGTCTAGGATGCATCGCATTGGATATTTTTAGCTAGCTGCAAGGAATTTGTGTCGTCAATTTACCGTTTGCTTTTTGCTGCATAGATGTTGTTGCTGCTGCTGTGTTGTCGGGCAACCGTAACTTTGAGGGGCGTGTGCACCCTTTGACTCGGGCTAATTACCTTGCTTCACCACCTCTGGTTGTTGCATATGCACTTGCTGGCACTGTAAGTCCATGAATTTGGCGATCACATAACTTTGATCAAAGGGCTAGCATGGTCAATTATTTGTATTCTTTTTGTGCATGTTACAATTTGTACTTTTCAGGTTGACATTGATTTTGAGAAGGAACCCATTGGAGTTGGAAAGGATGGCAAGGAAGTTTTCTTCAGGGATATATGGCCCACAACTGAAGAAATCGCAGAGGTATATATATACTTCAGTATACCTTCATCCTTTTGTGTGTAAAATCATGACCTGTTGCTATCATGCTGCCTGCTGCACTACATCGGATGTCGTTTCTACCTTACACATCTCTTTTGTAAATGAACTTAAATGGTACTACTCAACAAACAGGTTGTACAATCCAGTGTGCTGCCTGACATGTTCAAGAGCACATACGAGGCCATCACAAAAGGCAACCCAATGTGGAACGAGCTTCCTGTCCCAGAAGCATCGCTCTACTCGTGGGATTCAAACTCCACTTACATCCACGAACCTCCCTACTTCAAGGACATGACCATGTCCCCGCCTGGCCCACACGCGGTGAAGAATGCCTACTGCTTACTCAACTTTGGAGACAGCATTACCACGGATCATATTTCACCCGCAGGCAGCATTCACAGAGACAGTCCTGCTGCCAAGTATTTGCTTGAGCGTGGTGTGGACCGGAAAGACTTTAACTCATATGGTAGCCGGCGCGGTAACGATGAGGTGATGGCAAGAGGAACATTTGCAAACATCAGGATTGTGAACAAGTTTTTGGGTGGAGAGGTTGGGCCCAAGACTATTCATGTGCCCACAGGGGAGAAGCTCTCTGTTTTCGATGCGGCCACGGTACGTCGCTGCTAGTTGTATGTGAATAGATTAATATTGGACATCTATCTGTACCTTAGTTTTATATGTATGTTGGTGTAATATTGCAGAAATACAAGTCTGAAGGTCATGATACTATCATTCTTGCTGGCGCCGAGTATGGGAGCGGCAGCTCTCGTGATTGGGCTGCCAAGGGGCCGATGCTTCTCGTAAGTTGCAGATTTAGTGGCTTATATTTCAGTCCTCGTACATATATTTTGAAAACAACAGCATCTAAACAACAGTGTGTATGTGCTATTATTTTCAGGGTGTGAAAGCGGTGATTTCCAAGAGCTTTGAGCGGATCCACCGAAGCAACTTGGTCGGGATGGGGATCATCCCTCTGTGCTTCAAAGCCGGCGAGGATGCCGACTCACTCGGCCTTACTGGACATGAGCGCTACACCATCAACCTTCCCACCGATGTCAGCGAGATCCGTCCTGGCCAGGATGTGACCATCACCACGGACAACGACAAATCCTTCACTTGCATACTTCGCTTTGACACAGAGGTATATATATACTCCCTCCGTTCCATATTGCTCGTCGCTGATTTAGTACAAGGGAGTAGATATCAAAAGCTTGTTGGATCTTACTATCACTCCTACAATTTTGTATGAATTGTGTCAGTTAGGAGTTTCTCGGTTGGGTTGTTGACACATTCTTTGCGCTCGCAGGTGGAGTTGGCCTACTACAACCATGGAGGCATCCTGCCCTATGTAATCCGCAACATGGCAGCAGCTCAGAACTAGGCGAAGGCACACACACCCTTTCCGCCAATGATGGCGGCATGCCAGTCTTGTTAGTGCCACCACCAACGTCGAGCGTTCACTCTTGATTTTGTGGCCTTATGAATAAACCGATAATAATGCCGGCATTTCCATACCTGGGCGTGGGCGCAGGTCGATTTCTCCGGTGTTTGGTTGTGTTTATGAAACCGTGTGGTCATTTTGAACAGATATTCAATTGTGGAGGATTAAATCGTAGAGCTCGGTGTACATTGCTTTGTGCTACAAACATATATAAACTGATAGCAATCTGGAGTTCTTTTCTGAACCTTTACCTCACCAATCGACTGCCTGGCTTTACATACCTGTAGTGGCCTTTATATATTTACTAAGGTTGCCAACTGCTTTGGCACGGATGCATGCACGGTTTTTTTCGTTTTTATTTTGTCCCTTGCCTTTTATTTTCGTCGTTCCTGATGTTTTTAGATAGATTTAACTCAGAAATTTTAAAATCACATATTCTGATATAGTCACTGGCAAGATTGTGCAATCTCCTTTACCATTTCTTCGATCTCGTGATTTTTCTTGGACTTCTTATTTTATTTCTGCCCACCTTTTCTAACACATGAACAGTCTGCTTTGTTTGAATTAGCTCACAAAGAGCAAGGGAAGAGCAATGTGTTAGAAATCAAAACAATGTGAATACCATATAGATCTCCAGCAGAACAAATTGCTCACAAAAAAAAAAGTGTAGTGGCTTTATTTCAGTATTTTTTTAAAGGGCAATGCTATCGCTCAACTGGCGGATCATTGTGCGCGCTCTGACCTCCTCCGTGGCTGTCAGATTTGATTTGGATCGAACGACTCACAAGCAATCTCTATCCTAGTATAGGTCTTGCAACTGACCCCTTGTTTCAGTTGTCTTGACGGAAACAAATGGTCTGTTGCAGACCGAGCACGTGCGAGAGAGGCCACCGGCGACAATCGCTGGAGGATGCCTCTTCTCATTTCCTCCTTTTCCTCTTCAACTATTCCTCTTCCCACATCCATGTGCCCGGACGCTCGCAACCAGCGGCCAAGCCAAGCGCCGCCGTCTGTAGGTCATCGTCGCCGAGCGCATCCATGCCGGATCTCCATCGCCAAACGCCTCCCCATCGACCGATTGATGGATCTGGCGAGATCCGCCACGCCGGCGTGGAGCGCCATCGATCTCGTCTCCGTCCTGTCACCACCGATGCTGGCAGCAACCACATCACCGCATGGTACGTCTACATCCACTTCACGCTCAGCGGGAAATACACTTTGGTTTCTGGTTGTATATGCACCTTATATGGGAATTTTTTTGATATTTATAAAAAGTCAAAATAGGTAAGAACTATTTTGACAAAACACCTTACTTACTTTTGCACTGATATATAAAATGTCGACGAAAAATAGTTGACCTCACAGCAAAAAAGACAAAATTTATTTGCTATTATAGGTCACTATTCACACTATTTTAGCCAAAAATTTGTCTTTTTTGAAAAGAAGTCTAAAGGATATATATTTTGTGGATTTTATTTCTCACGAGTACAATAGAAGGTCAAGTTTATTTCAAAAATATTTTCAGGAATTTTTGACTTTTTGTTGAATTACTAATTTTTTTTCTCATATAGGGTGCATATGTCCCCATAGACCAAAAGTTCCCCTCCCAGGCTCAGCCCTGTATCTTTGTTCGCAACATCACCTCGGAGGCAAGTTTATGCAACAAAGGAGTTGTTGCGGAACGGCAACATCGAATGAAGACAGTGCTAGTGCGCGACGTGACCGGAGATGTTATAACTTTTGCAACAAGAGTCTTGTTGCAGAAAATTAGACGTGGCACGCGATGTTGTTACAATTTTTGTAACAAGGGTCTTGTTGTAGAAAATAAGAGAAGAAGAGGTTTTGCAATATGAGTCTTGTTGAGAAGAGAAGGTTTTGTAACAAGGATCTTGTTACAGAAAATTAGAGAAAAGAAGGTTTTGCAACAAGAGTCTTGTTGAAAAACATAAAGAACGATACAGATAGCGGGACGGCTCGCAAGGCGACATATATTTTAAAGAAGGAGATTGATAAATCTCAGTCGACTGGGACTTACGATGCTATAGGATCTTACGTGGAGATTTGTGCAATTTTTTTAGTTTTTCTTTTTTTCCTTTTTACATGTTATATCATTTGACTTAGACTTGGTTAAGTCTCAGTCGACTTAGACCTAGCCACACCCTTTAAAAAAATCCGCCGGCCGACACGTGGAATGCCCCATGTTTTAAGACCCAAAAAAATTGAGTTGCAAAGAGCAAGATTTAATCCATGCATGCATGCATGCCGTATGATTTCCGATGAGATACCTTATCTAAACAGAGCCATGAATCACCTTATTTCCTCTGTTAATCCTTTTCTGCAATTCTCAACTCAGAGGGGTAAACACACAAAGTTCCATCTAGTTTTGTTCATGGCGCTATATTCTTTCCCATCCGCACCAGTCGACTGAGAGATCGTCGCACTCTATGAATTCCGCACCAGAATCAATGGTTGTCAGTCCTTTGACGATCTGCGCACACCGACGGTTCACACTCGGAACGCTTCCTTGAGGTCACCGTCGTCGCCGGCGCCGGCGTCCCCATGAACCAGCTGCTTGCTCTCGCCGGCCCACGCGCTGATCCGTTCGTTCGCCTGCGCGGCCTCGTCCTCCCAGTCCGTGTTCCAGATGACGGCGAGCAGGACCGCCGTCTGCAGCGCCGTCCCGCACAGCATCCCCGCCCAGATGCCCTGGGGGCCGAGCCGGAGGAGGTAGCAAAGGCAGAACCCGAGGGGGAGCCCGAAGGCGTAGTAGCAGCCCAGGTTGATGTACGCCACCAGCGCCTGCCACCCGCCGCCGATGGCCACCCCGGAGATCACCGGCTGCACGCTGTTGAGCACCATGGTGACCGCCAGCAGGTACGCCACCCTCCCCACGGCGGCCTGCATGGCCCGGTCGCCCGTGAAGAGCGCCGCGAAGCTGTTGCGGTAGGCCAGGATGAGCGCCATGGCGAGCAGGCCGATGAGCAGGGACTGGGCGATGACCGACGCCACGGCGTGCTTCGCCGCCCGCGGACGGCCGGAGCCCAGCTCGTTGGACACGCGCACGCTGATGGCCGCGTTCAGCCCGATGAACAGCATCGCCTCCCACCCGTTGAGGTTCATGCAGATGGACACGGAGCCCACGGCGATCTCCGCGTCGTCGAGGTGGCCCGTGAGGACCACGAGCACCATCATGTACCACACCTCCAGGCAGAGCATCACGGCGGAGGCCAGCGAGAGCTTGGCGAACGCCCACAGCCCCTCGAACGCCTTCCACGACAGGCCGTCCCAGCCGCCGCCGTCCCCGCACCACCGCACCACGTACACCACCTGCGCCACGGCGATGCCCCACGAGGTGACGTCGTACGCCGCGGCGGCTCCGGCGAGCCCCCACCCGAGGCGCGACACGAAGAGGTACAGCATGGCGACGTGCGCGGCGAGCGCGGCGAGGCTGATCCACGCCAGCACCATCACCTTGCTCTGCGCCTGCAGGAACTTCTGCGTCGGGAAGGTGAGCGCCAGCGAGAACATCTGCGGGAGGATGCGCAGCGTGAAGTCCCCCGCGGCGCCGGCGATGGCGTCGTCCTGGCCGAGCGCGCGCAGGATCGGCGTGGCGAAGACGTAGAGCGGGGAGAGGAGGACGGCCGAGACGGCGAGGATGATCCAGGACCGCTGCATGTAGACGCCGAGCGCGCCCAGCTGCCCGGCCCCGTACGCCTGCCCGCACAGCGTCTCCAGCGCGCTGCCCATGCCGAGGAGGAACCCGAAGGAGAAGTTGGAGACGACGGAGAGGCCGACGGCGGCGGCGGAGAGCTGCAGGTTGCCGAGGCGGCCGGCGAAGAGCTGCGTGGCGGAGTTGACGCCGTAGAGGCAGAGGATGTTGAAGGTGATGGGCGCCGCGATGGCCCACAGCCGCTCCGCCTCCCGCACGAACGCCTCCCGCGCCTTCTTGTAGCTCCTCGGCGCCGCCGCGTCCTCCTCCGCGACCACGGCCGGCCTCTTCGCCAGCAGCGGCGCCTCCATGAGGACCATGACCGACCGACCGACTCTGCTCGACTCCGACGACGTACGACTGAACTGAGACGAGCAGCTAGGTAGCTAGCTCCCCGGCCGTCACCTCAGCTACTAGTCGGGTCGGGTCGAGACGTACGAGATCGATCGGTCTGGCCGCCATTGTCCAGGGCCGGAGCTGTCGACATATATACGCGGCCGAGGTAGGTGAGCACGAGGTGAGGTGAGGTATCGAAGTGGGTTTTTGGGTGCGATCGATGGTAGCTAGCAGCTGCAGCAGCACAGTGCGTGGATCGGGCATGGCGGAAAGCAGCGAGGGCGGGCGAGACGCGGGAGGTCGTCGTACGCGACGCATCCGCTGCATGCGGCGCAGGAGGTTGACGGAATGGACGAACCGACTGAAGCTTTGTCAGAGAGGCATATGCCTCATGTCACCCATCAGAAAGGCGAGCAGGCAGGTAGAGGATCATGGAAGTGACGCGAATTATGTCTCTTTCTCTCGAGTCGTGACCCTGCATGTCCTCCACCACAAAGATTCCATGCAGTGTATGACCGGATTCAGGCCGTCCCAAAAATGCTACTCCCTCCGTTTCATAATATAAAATGTTATTATATGAAAGAGGATTTGTAGCACTCACCCCCTATATGAGTATTAAATTCAAATAACAAACCAGAAAAATTCAAAAAAAAACTGAACTTTTGGGATATCAAACCTGGGTCTCCAATCTACTCCCGTGTGCAGTTTGGTGTAAAAATACGAGGAAACATATTCTCAGTAAAAAAGACAAAAAATCCTATGTATAGGGAAAAACTGTTTGGATGGATTGTAGGTCAGACTGTATTTTCTTCGCCACGGATATGTTTCTGGTATTTTTTCACGAAACTTCACACGGGAGTAGATTGGGCACCCAGATTTGATATCCCGAAATTCTAGGTTTTTTTTTGAATTTTCCTGATATTTTTAAAATTTAATAGCCCAGGAGCTCATGTGTATTTTCAGTTATTATATTTAATATACTCATGTATTAGATGTAATAACGTCTTGTAATATTATAGGACGGAGTATATTGGATGTGATAACGTCTTATAATATTATAGAATGGAGTATATTGGATGTAATAACGTCTTACATTTTGAGACAGAGGGAGTAAGTCAGTGTCACTCTGTAAACCCTCGTAATATTTCGCCTGCTGATCAGTAGGTGCAGGCATGGGCAATCTTCATAATTTGGCCGATGCCCTGCATGCATGCTGGAACTGTCGCATGTCTTGGAGCCATTCACGAGTGGGGCGTTGCAAAGACTGAGCTCCATCGAGCTCGTTTTGCAAAAAATAAAAAAAACAATTCAACAAAATGTCAGAAACTTTTCTACAAATACATATGCATATTCTTCAAGTATGTATAAAATTTGATCAACTAATTTCATTATTTGCATGCTTCACAAAAAAGTCAAATATTTGACCCAAATACAACAAAAAAATCCATTTTAATATGTGTATTTGTCTTTTTTGTATGCATCACATATGAATATATATATGTTTCATGAAAGTTTGTACATGTATACTACAATTATATGTCAACATGTATATTTTTTCAGATTTTTTTTTTAGGCGTGGAAAAGTATTTTGACTGAAAAAAATAAATAGCTCAGTGGAGCTCGGCCTCTGCAAGCACTTCTCGGCCATTCACTGGCTTTGCTGCCGCTGTCATCCTTGAAGGTTACTACAGTGGTGACGATTTAGTTGAGAAACAAGGTTAATTAGGATTCTCGCAAAAATAAAAGGTTAATTAGGATCTGCCATCCTTCAACCTCACGATAATTTTTTTTATCAGTCGATCGCGATCATAGCCTAAAATTGCACAAAAGAAGGTTTTGATTTACTGCTTACTGGTAGGCAAGAGCCCCATGGCCCCTCGTATATTTTAAACAAAATATGTAGTGAACAAATCCCATTGTTAGAGTCTGGAATAAAATGAAGCCTTCTCGGGCCATGTGATTTTGGACCGTCTGATTGCGTGTCCAAACGAGATCTGGCCGTTGGATCGTGTGATGGAGAGAGCCTGGCCGTCGGATCGTGTGATGGAGAGGGCCTGGCCGTCGGATCAAAGCTGACACTGCTATAACGAATAGTGTGCTCAGGTTCGTGCCACCGCCTGTAATTCCCGTGCTCCACTGAGGGCATTCTCGTCTTTTCACACGCACACGTATAAAAGGAAGCTCGTCCGTGGTGGAACCCTAGCCGCATCTCTCCTTTCCCCACTTCTCAGTCCTCACCATCTCTTCCTCCCGCTCCTCCCGCTGCTCAACCATAGCCGCCGCCCCATCCCCGCATCCCCTCGGACTCGCTCTAGCCTCCTTCGCCACCCTCCCGCCGGCGGCGCCGTTCGCACGCCTCTGCCGTCCCTTTCCTCGCCCTTCTCCTTCCCCCCGTTGGCCACCTCGGCCAGAAAAGGAGGGCACCGTCGCCGGCATCGTGAACCCATGCGGGCGCAACGAGGTGTGCGCATGCCTCTGCGGGGTTCGCGCCGCGGTCGCCGGACGTCCTGGATTCCTTTCCGCATCAGGGCACCGTCCTCTCACTGCCTGCCTCGCTGCCGCCACCACTTGCCTCGGTCCCCGTCCTCCACCTCACGTCGCCGCGTTGTACGCCGCCGCCGCCTGTCCTCCTCCTACCACATCCCCTTTAACCCTAGCCCCTCCCCTATGTGCCTCCCTCCTCCTCCCCATGGGGTCGCCACTGGTCGGCCCTCGTGCTCAAGTTGGGACAACATGCAGTGGTGGACGAGGAGATCCACGACCATCTCCCGCTGGCCGTCCTCCTACCGTGCTGACCTGCGCCATCCATGCCGCCTTCCCTAGCCGACGTGCGTCGCCTCCACTCGTATCAACGTTGTTGTGTCCGTTGTGGTGATGTTGCTACCTCTCGAAGCAAATGAAGGTCGCCTGCTCCTCCTCGGTCCATGGCGTCCCCAAGCAGCAAGGTGCGTTGCTGCTCCTTGTTGGGGAACGTAGTAATTTCAAAAAAATTCCTACGCACACGCAAGATCATGGTGATGCATAGCAACGAGAGGGGAGAGTGTTGTCCACGTACCCTCGTAGACCGAAAGCGGAAGCGTTAGCACAACACGGTTGATGTAGTCGTACGTCTTCACGATCCGACCGATCAAGTACCGAACGCACGGCACCTTCGAGTTCAGCACACGTTCAGCCCGATGACGTCCCTCGAACTCCGATCCAGCCGAGTGTTGAGGGAGAGTTTCGTCAGCACGACGGCGTGGTGACGATGATGATGTTCTACCGACGCAGGGCTTCGCCTAAGCACCGCTACAGTATTATCGAGGTGGGCTATGGTGGAGGGGGGCACCGCACACGGCTAAAAGATCAAACGATCAATTGTTGTGTCTCTAGGGTGCCCCTGCCTCCGTATATAAAGGAGCAAGGGGGAGGTGCGCCGGCCAGGAGGGGGCGCGCCAGGAGGAGTCCTACTCCCACCGGGAGTAGGACTCCCTCCCTTTTCCTTGTTGGATTAGGAGAAGAGGGGAAAGAGGTGGAGGAGAAGAAGGAAAGGGGGGGCGCCGCCCCCCTCTCCTTGTCCTATTCGGACTAGGGGGGGAGGGGCGCGCGGCCCTGCCCTGGCCGCCTCTCCTCTTCTCCACTAAGGCCCACTATGGCCCATTAACCCCCGGGGGGTTCCGGTAACCCCTCCGGTACTCCGGTAAAATCCTGATTTCACCCGGAACACTTCCGATATCCAAATATAGGCTTCCAATATATCAATCTTCATGTCTCGACCATTTTGAGACTCCTCGTCATGTCCGTGATCACATCCGGGACTCCGAACAACCATCAGTACATCAAAACATATAAACTCATAATATAACTGTCATCGAAACTTTAAGCGTGCGGACCCTACGGGTTCGAGAACTATGTAGACATGACCGAGACACGTCTCCGGTCAATAACCAATAGCAGAACCTGGATGCTCATATTGGTTCCCACATATCTACGAAGATCTTTATCGGTCGGACCGCCTAACAACATACGTTGTTCCCTTTGTCATCGGTATGTTACTTGCCCGAGATTCGATTGTCCGTATCTCAATACCTAGTTCAATCTCGTTACCGGCAAGTCTCTTTACTCGTTCCGTAATACATCATTCCGCAACTAACTCATTAGTTGCAATGCTTTCAAGGCTTAAGTGATGTGCATTACCGAGTGGGCCCAGAGATACCTCTCCGACAATCGGAGTGACAAATCCTAATCTCGAAATACGCCAACCCAACAAGTACCTTCAGAGACACATGTAGAGCACCTTTATAATCACCCAGTTACGTTGTGACGTTTGGTAGCACACAAAGTGTTCCTCCGGTAAACGGGAGTTGCATAATCTCATAGTCATAGGAACATGTATAAGTCATGAAGAAAGCAATAGCGACATACTAAACGATCGAGTGCTAAGCTAACGGAATGGGTCAAGTCAATCACATCATTCTCCTAATGATGTGATACCGTTAATCAAATGAGAACTCATGTCAATGGCTAGGAAACATAACCATCTTTGATCAACGAGCTAGTCAAGTAGAGGCATACTAGTGACCTCTGTTTGTCTATGTATTCACACAAGTATTATGTTTCCGGTTAATACAGTTCTAGCATGAATAATAAACATTTATCATGATATAAGGAAATAAATAATAACTTTATTATTGCCTCTAGGGCATATTTCCTTCAGTCTCCCACTTGCACTAGAGTCAATAATCTAGATTACACAGTAATGATTCTAACACCCATGGAGCCTTGGTGTTGATCATGTTTTGCTCGTGGAAGAGGCTTAGTCAACAGGTCTGCAACATTCAGATCCGTATGTATCTTGCAAACTTCTATGTCTCCCACCTGGACTAGATCCCGGATGGAATTGAAGCGTCTCTTGATGTGTTTGGTTCTCTTGTGAAATCTGGATTCCTTCGCCAAGGCAATTGCACGAGTATTGTCACAAAATATTTTCATTGGACCCGATGCACTAGGTATGACACCTAGATCGGATATGAACTCCTTCATCCAGATCCTTCATTTGCTGCTTCCGAAGCAGCTATGTACTCCGCTTCACACGTAGATCCCGCCACGACGCTTTGTTTAGAATTGCACCAACTGACAGCTCCACCACATATCTGGTTTGCGATTTAGAATCGTCCGGATTAGTGTCAAAGCTTGCATCAACGTAACCATTTACGATGAGCTCTTTGTCACCTCCATAAACGAGAAACATATCCTTAGTCCTTTTCAGGTATTTCAGGATGTTCTTGACCGCTGTCCGGTGATCCACTCCTGGATTACTTTGGTACCTGTTGGGGATATAACTACTAGTGTAACCCGCCCAGGAGGGGCCGGGTTACGTTATGGCGATTCATCATATGAAGCCCAATATCAAGCTTGAAGATGGCGGTTCAATAAAGGGCCTAAAGCCCGTAGGCGACTTAAGGCCTATAGTGATAAACCGCCGTAATGGCATGACTTGTGTTATAAGGCAAGATTAACTAGTCATCGAGCCGGACACTGTTTATGAGCCGGCCGGGACTTTGTAGGCCGCGGAGCGTCAACCCGTGTATATAAGGGGACGACCCGCCGGCGGTTTAAGGCAAGAAACATCAAATCGATAGCCGGGCATAGCGGACTCGCTCCCTGGTCATCGAAACCCTAGCAATTCCACCTCAACTGGATTAGGCTTTTACCTTCACCGTAAGGGGCCGAACCAGTATAACCCTCGTGTCCTTTGTCCCGCTTTAACCCCTTTAAACTTCCTAGTTGCGATGGCTCCACAACTAAGTCCTTTCACGAGGACATCTGCCGTGACAATTCCACGACAGTTGGCGTCCACCGTGGGGCCAGCGCATGGTGGATTTGAGTTCTTGAAGGGCAGCTTCGAAGGGCTCAAGGGATACGCTGTGGGCCGGATGACCAAGAGTCGTCACGGCAAGCTCTACATCGACGACACAGGCTGGGGCCCCGACACCGACTCAATTGAGTACGGGTACCGGGTCCCCTTCGGCGGAATCCACGTTTTCATTGGCAAGATCGGCGAGCCGGGCCCTGAGCCGGACATCCGCACCGACCTCGTCGAGACGGCTCAGCGTGCGAGACCTGCCCGGACTCTGCCTGCCTTGAAGCGTGCCTTCGTGGGATGCATCCACGGAGGACTCTCTGAAGGATCTACATCCGGCGATGAGACGACCATCTGTTCTGATGGTGAGACGTCTACAGGAGAGACAGAATCGTTGTATCAACTTCAAGACGGTAGGCTCGGGAGTTGTTCCGATGGTAACAGTATTCCGGACCCCTTTGAGCTGCCAAGCCGGGTTGGAATCATCATGGCCGGCACGCAACCTGTTCGAGACTCCGCCGCTGCGGCAGGAGGCCCTGTGCATTCGCCGGCTCAGGTGCTGATAGATCTCACGGATAAGATGACTGCCCTGTTAACCGCCACGGTCGTTGTTGGGGAACGTAGTAATTTCAAAAAAATTCCTACGCACACACAAGATCATGATGATGCATAGCAACGAGAGGGGAGAGTGTTGTCTACGTACCCTCGTAGACCGATAGCGGAAGCGTTATCACAACACGGTTGATGTAGTCGTACGTCTTCACGATCCGACCGATCAAGTATCGAACGCACGGCACCTCCGAGTTCAGCACATGTTCAGCTCGATGACGTCCCTCGAACTCCGATCCAGCCGAGTGTTGAGGGAGAGTTTCGTCAGCACGACGGCGTGGTGACGATGATGATGTTCTACCGACGCAGGGCTTCGCCTAAGCTCCGCAACGATATTATCGAGGTGTAATATGGTGGAGGGGGGCACCGCACACGGCTAAAATATCTTATATCAATTGTGTGTTCAGAGGTGCCCCCTGCCCCCGTATATAAAGGAGCAAGGGGGGAGGCCGGCTGCCCTTGGGGCGCGCCAAGGAAGGGGGGAGTCCTCCTCCTAGTAGGAGTAGGACTCCCCTTTCCTAGTCCAACTAGGAAGAGAGAGGGGGAAGGAAAGAGAGGGAGAGGGAGAGGGAAAGAGGGGCTGCGCCCCCCTCCCCTAGTCCAATTCGGACTCCTCATGGGAGGGGGCGCGCCACCTCCTGGCTGCTGCCCTCTCTCTCCCCTCAGGCCCACTAAGGCCCAATACTTCCCCGGGGGGTTCCGGTAACCCCTCCAGCACTCCGGTTTTATCCGAAACTTCTCCGGAACACTTCCGGTGTCCGAATATAGTCGTCCAATATATCAATCTTTATGTCTCGACCATTTCGAGACTCCTCGTCATGTCCGTGATCACATCCGGGACTCCGAACAACCTTCGGTACATCAAAACATATAAACTCATAATATAACTGTCATCGTAACTTTAAGCGTGCGGACCCTACGGGTTCGAGAACTATGTAGACATGACCGAGACACCTCTCCGGTCAATAACCAATAGCGGAACCTGGATGTCATATTGGTTCCTACATATTCTACGAAGATCTTTATCGGTCAGACCGCATAACAACATACGTTGTTCCCTTTGTCATCGGTATGTTACTTGCCCGAGATTCGATCGTCAGTATCTCGATACCTAGTTCAATCTTGTTACCGGCAAGTCTCTTTACTCGTTCTGTAATACATCATCCCGCAACTAACTCATTAGTCACAATGCTTGCAAGGCTTATAGTGATGTGCATTACCGAGTGGGCCCAGAGATACCTCTCCGACAATCGGAGTGACAAATCCTAATCTCGAAATACGCCAACCCAACAAGTACCTTTGGAGACACCTGTAGAGCACCTTTATAATCACCCAGTTACGTTGTGACGTTTGGTAGCACACAAAGTGTTCCTCCGGTAAACGGGAGTTGCATAATCTCATAGTCATAGGAACATGTATAAGTCATGAAGAAAGCAATAGCAACATACTAAACGATCGAGTGCTAAGCTAACGGAATGGGTCAAGTCAATCACGTCATTCTCCTAATGAGGTGATCCCGTTAATCAAATGACAGCTCATGTCTATGGCTAGGAAACATAACCATCTTTGATTAACGAGCTAGTCAAGTAGAGGCATACTAGTGACACTCTGTTTGTCTATGTATTCACACATGTATTATGTTTCCGGTTAATACAATTCTAGCATGAATAATAAACATTTATCATGATATAAGGAAATAAATAATACTTTATTACTGCCTCTAGGGCATATTTCCTTCAGTCGTCCCAGCGGATCAAGCTCAACATGATGCAGAAGTGGCACAGTTAAAGCTGGATATAGTGCAAGCCAAGGAAGATCTGGCAGCGGAAGGAGTCAGGATGGCTGCAGAGCGGGCGGCTGTGGACGCCCAGACTCAGCTGATTCAGGCGCAGTCTTTCCGGCTCACAATGGATCAGAACGCATCCAATGAGGTCATGAGAAGGAGGTATCAGAAGGCTCAATCTCGGCTCCCTCCGGTTTATGATCCTCAAAACGTCTTCAACACGCCCGGTGCAGGGCCTAGTAACCCGCCAGAGATGAATCGGATCACGACACCCGGGGTTGGAACGCTGGTTCAGCCAGTGATGGGGCCTCCCCGTGTGAATACTGCCCCACCTCAATATGTACCAATACCACCGGGTCATTATTCTAACCCATTGGAAAACCTGATCGCTGCAGCGGCACGACTGGCGGCTCTCCCGGTCGAGGGCGATTCTCCAACGGCTGTCGAAACCCGCAGGGTCAGAGAACTTCTTCAGACGGCTTTGGCGCAGCAGGAGGCATATTCATATAGCCGGGACAGGATTCATTCAACCCCTTGTCCAAACCGGAGTCCGAGTTATAGCAGACACATGGTTTCGGCGGCCGGCTCAAGCAACGCCCGGTGCCGTGACTTGTCAGGTGGGCATGGCCCGGCGCATAGCGGAGCCTTTAACGTGGTAGATCAAGACAGAGAACATGAGGAGGCTGAACAGGCGGCTCAGCTGACAGCTTACCCGATAGCTTCTATCGAGGCAGGCGTAGCTACGAGGACCGGAGGTGTCCCTTGTCTGGTGCCGGCTCTCCGTAACGAGCGTCTGCCCAAAGATTTCAAAGGACCTAGGAATGTACCTAATTACACGGCTGACTTACAGCCCGGAGCATGGATTGAAAGCTACGAGATGGCTATGGAGTTGCTGGAGGTCAGTGACGCAGCGATGGCCAAATACTTCACCATGATGTTGGATGGGACTACCCGCACTTGGTTGAAGGGACTGCCACCTAATTCCATCGGGTCATGGGCAGAGCTGAAAGCCCGGTTCATCCAAAACTTCAAAGATACATGCAAGCAGCCTATGTCAATTGTGGATTTGACTAGCTGCAAGCAACAAGAAGGCGAATCTACAACCCATTGGGTGCGCCGGGTCAAGGAAATAATACATTCGTCTGGTAAGGTGGATGCCGGCTCTGCGGTCTTAATGTTGGAGCAAAATTGTCGTTTTGCGCCCCTGAAGATGAAGCTCGGGCGGCTCAAGCGCGATTGCAATGATATGGGTACGCTGATGGCGGCTCTGGTCAAGTACGCCGACTCTGATAGTACCAAGGATCCCGCGTCTGATGATGAAAAGACAGGGAAGGGAAAGAAGAATGGCAACGGCAAGGGCCCTCAGCATAACCCGGCGAATCAAGGAGGTAATAAACGTAAGGCTGATGATAGTTCAGAGTTTGTGGCTAACACCAACGCGCAGGGTAACAATCACTAACGTAAGGGGAGACCACCTCCCCGGTCTGGCGGGTCAGGCCCAACGCTTGAGCAATTGTTGAATGAGCCCTGTCCAAGGCATGGCACTAGGGAGAAGCCGGCCACTCATCTATGGAAAGACTGCACGATCATGAAGGCTTTCAAGAATTCCAGCATGTTCGACGGTAATAATGGACAGGGCGGCGGCTCAGGCGGCGGCGGCTTTCATGGCCAGGGCGGCGGCTCAAATCCCAATTTTCAGAATTCTCAAGCGTGATGTAGCAGCAGCTCGCTCGGCGATTTACCAACAAGACCTGCGCTGCTATCACAGCCGCCGGGTTAAGTCCAGCACCTTTCAGGAAGGTGATTTGGCACTCCGGCTCATCCAGGGTCAAACAGATACACACAAGTTATCCCCACCTTGGGAAGGGCCCTTTGTGGTCAGCAAAAACTTGCACAACGGGTCATACTATCTTATCGATGTTCGAGAGCACAAAACCTCACATAAGTCGGAGCAGGAGACCCGCTGGCCGTGGAATATCGCTCATCTTCGGCCTTATTACATTTGAGCCACCGGCTCTCATAATGTACATATTTTTGACAATGTGTATAGTATGGTAAATAATAAAGCAGGACCTCTGTCCTTTTTCCCCTTCAAAGGTAAATGTGTCATTGTTATTTTCATTGTAATCTCACATGATCGCTTGGGGGCTGATCCGGCTTATGATCGTATTCGAATCTAGCCGTTAAATATTATGATCATTTGGGGGCTTGCTATTCAAACATAGGTCGTATTCGAACCAAAGAGAACATAGCTGTCGGTACCCTCTTGATCGGCACACTGCCGAGCTCACTGGGGGGCTTCTTGATCGTATTCGAATCATAGCACAACTCCCTTTGGGAACCGACGTGGATCGTATTCGAATCAGCGTCGTTAAACAATCTCAAGGTCATTTGGGGGCTTCCTGTTCAAACATAGGTCATATTCAAACCGAAGAGAACATAGCTATCGGTACCCACTTGATCGGCAACGCCAAAGCCACTGGGGGCTATATGATCGTATTCGAATCTTAGCTTAACCCCTTTGGGACGGTTTTCTGGTTGTATTCGAATCAGAAGCCTCAAAATTTTTGAAGTCTCTTTTTGCAAACAATTTTTTGGATTTTACTTGAAGTTCTTTTGATTATAACTAAAAGTGTTCAAGGGTGGTTTCTATTCCACCGGCTTAACCTTGATCGATAAAGTTGATAGCACATCATAAACATCATATGTGCCGATTTTTACAGAGTTGGGTTCTCACCCTCATTGTTCGGATCACATAAACCAGCAGCATAATCGAAGGATCACAGGTATGCTGTTATGATTATGTCTCAAAGATATAATTGAGAACCGGGTTTTATGACTTTTTGATTCATACTCCGGGTTATATGTAAAATATATGACCCTCCATGCGGTAAGCCGCCAAGGGACTTGTGATTTGTTCTCTATGCAGGACAATTAAAGCAGTTCTTTAAACGTAAGGAAAGCAGAGGATCAGCATAATACGGGGGAATATAAGATGGCGGCTTAAACAGTGT
Source organism: Aegilops tauschii subsp. strangulata (assembly GCF_002575655.3). Lineage (NCBI taxonomy): Eukaryota > Viridiplantae > Streptophyta > Magnoliopsida > Poales > Poaceae > Aegilops > Aegilops tauschii. Next base: position 486,628,547 of record NC_053040.3, read on the forward strand.
TGAGCGCCACACAAGTGCGCGATGGCACGACAAAATTAAGTGTTTTCCTACTCTATTACATGACTCCCCGAGTCCAAACAAGGAAGCATTGTTTTTCATCAAGGCATAAATATAAGCCGCCAGATGGATTAAATGTGTTGTTGGCCTGAAGCTTCCGGTTCATCCCTTTCTGCTCCTCCGTCTGTTTCCCTGTCCTGGAAGGTTGATGATTTCCAGTCAATGCCACTCAAAGCTTCAAATTCAGCTTCATCATCAATTAACCCGGCCGGATCAACTTCAGGGGCGAAGGTATGCTTACGAATTAGAGGGATCAGGCTGATTGCTTCATAATGTGGTGTTGGGATTCTCTGATTCTCGGTGTCATAACCCGGTTGGTACTTGGTAAGATCCGTGTCATTACCGATCAGAGTAGCCACAGGGTGTATTTCCTTCACGCAAGCAGCGAAGTTCTTCTGGTCAAATGGGGTGCCGTCCTCCTTTAGGCTTGGATACCCAAGGGCGATGTCGGCCAGGTCTAGCTCTGGTAGCCACGCCTTGGCCCGGCTTAATGCGGCTATGGCTCCGGCTCTTGCAGAAGCTCGTCTTAATTCCTGGAACCGCTGAGGTAGCACGGCAAGCCGTTTTAGTACATCCGCCAGGTGAGTGGGAACTTCATTCGACAAAGCCACGACGGCTAAGGCACGTTGTGACCCGGTGTAGAGTTGTTCCACCAGTGCATAAACGGCCTTCAGCTTTGTCAGCATGCTTTGGTTAAGATTGGAACTCCTGGGGCCTGCATTACAAAGTCAGGTGAGCTGATGACAATTGAGATACTTGTTGAAAAAGATTTAAAATAGCTAACACTTGTAGAGTAACTTACCAAAGATTTCTGAGACCATCTGAGATACATGGCATTTTAAACCGGATAACTCGGCGGTTGTTTCTGCAAGAGTAGCCTCCGCTTGTTCAGCCCGGTTGAGCAAGGCGATCTTTTCATCAGCCCAGGCCTTTTTCTCTGCTTCAAACTTCTTTTTCAGTTTCTCTTGTTCGGATACACTGAATTCAAACTTGGAATTGGCCTTTTGGGTCTCACTCTCTTGAGTCTTCAGGCGATTCTTCAAGTCAGAGATCTCCGATTCAAATTGATTAATGGCAGCCTGTATAAATGTCGGGTTACAGTCAGGATAATCATAATGCAACATTAAGTCCCAAGAACTTTGCAAGCAAAGATACTTGGCACTTGGGGGCTAATGTATGCTGAGGAACTCTATTTACAGTGGCGGTTCATGGAAATAAGTCCCAAGCACTTTGCAGGCAAAGGTACTTGGCACTTGGGGGCTAATGCATATTGCTATTCAAGTACTTGATTATAACACGGTGAGGACCGGTTCAAACATGCTGTCTAAGCCGGCCCTTGGGCGCTACAGGATAAGCCGGGTTTCTTGCATGTATTACTAAGCTGGTGTTAAGTCTACAACATATTTCATCATAAGCAATAGACTTGGCTCGGCTGGTATAGTAAGGATAAATAAGGAATAGCAACGAGAGTTATACCTCAGATTTTTGGTGTATCTGTTTCACCATGTCAATTTCCAGGTCACGGCTGTTGTGCACTTGATTTACATAACCAGAGACGATTTCTCCAATACTCAGATGAGTATAATCAGTGACATCCAGCTTGGCTTTGCGGCGTTCCAGAAGTTCTTCCTTGGCGGAGCACTTTGCCAGCACGGTGGGTCTCCCCGGTTCAACAAAGTCAGTCTTGATGATTTCGACGTCCGGGTCATCCGCCATGGCCGGGCTAGGGATCTCCAGGTTCTCAGAACCTTCAATGGCTTGTTCGACAGGCGGATCAGTGGTAGGCGTTGGAATATCATGGGCTGGTTCAGGCGGCGGCTCATGAGCGGAGGTATCAGGAGCAGCCGTTCTGAGCTCCGGTTCAGTCAAGATCGGCTCTTCGGCCGGCTTATTTTTCTTCGCCCTCTTGCTGGGCTTTACTTGTACACTGTGTGAAAATCAAAGGGTTAGTACAAAAACATGAGTAAGATAAGCGCAAGATAAACAGATTATCATTACCCTGGAGCGGTTTTGAAAGCCGGCATGCTAGACTGCATTGATTCACCGGAGGAAGGTGAAGTTTCCTGATAGTTTGAGTCAGATGAATTGAGTGGTTGACGAGTGAAACCGGCCAAAGGATACAAAGGATATAAATCAGAGATAACCTTAGTCCGGCGTTTTCTTGTTACATCGGGTAAGCCGGAGGAGAGTTCCGCATCTTTACTGGTCTGGGTCTGCCTCCGGCTCTCGTGAATCTGTCGCTTCAAAAGAAATTGAGGATCTTGGTAAGCTAAAGTATGTGAAAATCTTACTTTCCGGGTTACTCTTCGGACTTTCTATCTCAGCGAAGGCTCGGAGTCAGAGGAAATTATAGTTACCTCTTCGATCGCTACATGACTCGCTCCTGTATCCTCCTGCTGATAATCAGTGTCAATAAGATGGTTAAAAAGGAGCCTAAAGAGTCAAGAGCTACCTCTGACTCGGAGGTATCCTCCAGATGAAGCATATCCGAGGCGCTAGGTTTGTTCCCCTTCTTACGGGCAGCGGCTTTCCTGGCGGCTTTCTTAGCTTTTCTGGCTTTCTTTACAGCCTCATGGTCATACTTAACCTTCCAAAATTTATCATCAGCCTGGAAATTACAACAAAGGTTTTTGAGTAAAGATGAAATTGTCAAAGTGGAAGGTAAAATGCTCAAGTAAATGGTTTACCGCTGGAGCCGGGTTAGCCTTGCAGAAAGGACTTAAGCCCACTTTCCCGCAATCTGCCAGGCTCTCGTTCAGAAGAGACTTGGTGATATCATCAACAACATCTTCAGGTAAGTCGTCAGGACTGTGTCGTAGAGGATCATTTTTCTGGTCTGTGTAATCACACATCAAGCCGGGGCGGCGGCTCAAAGGAATAACCCGCCAGGCAATCCAAACCCGGACCAGGTCAATGCCGTTTAGGCCGTTCCCTAGAAGAGCTTTGACCTTGTTTATGGTGGGGGCAAGTGTTTGACGTTCAACCGGAGACAGTTTATCTGGTAAGGGGTGAGTTGACTCCAGGCGCAGGGCGCGAAAGCCGGGCGGAGGGTTCTCATTAGCCGGAGAAGTGTCTTGACAATAGAACCATGTCTGGTTCCAATCTTTAGGGTGACTTGGCGGTTCGGCATACGGGAAGAGACAGTCTCTCCGTCGCTGGATTGAGATTCCGCCAAGCTCCAAGCTAGGCCCATTGGCACGTTCGTTTTGACGGTTCAGATAAAACAACTCTCTAAAGAGTAGTAAGCTGGGTTCTTCTCCAAGGTACACCTCACAGAACACTTGAAAATTGCAGATTTTTGACACGGAATTGGGTCTGATGTCTTGAGGTCGCAGGTCAAAAAAGTGCAAGACGTCTCTGAAATTTTTTGAGCCGGGTGGAGCAAAGCCCCAGTTCATGTGATCAGTAAAAATGACAACTTCCCCGTCCTTGGGTTGAGGTTTTTCCTCTGTCGGATCAGGAGCACGATAGGACATGACCTCCTTCTTCGGCAGATAACCAGTCTTCACAAAATCGTTTAAGGTGCTATCGGTGACAATGGATCTAACCCAGTTGCATGTGACGGGTACTTTGGGAGCCTTGGGCGGCATTATGAAGATGGAAGCCTATGACAAAGTAAAAATTTCCGGCTCAAATTTAAGCCAGAGAAAACATTTCAATTCATATTCAAGATGGCGGCTTATGAAGGGGCCTAATGACATATGGCTAATTGTGTCAGATTATTTAAGCCGCCATGGGCATCATAAGCAGTTAAGTTATTTAAAGCCACTATGAGTGATCAGGATTATTGATTGAGCATTGCCTTTTTAAGCCGGCGATAAGAGTCGCCATGGCTAACAGATACAGGTTTTTGCCTAAGTGTCGCACAAACAAGTTTCATAGGTTGCAGCTGTTATTTTGGATCAAATGGTCGTTCAGAAAAGAAAATATTCTAGACCTAAAACCTGGTACAGATGAGTTAGTGAGTTCTAATGAGGCCTTTGTACGAAGAAAAGGGATCTGCTAGTGTCAAAAATGGGCATAAAACGATTACCGCAGGAGTATATGTTGCCTTTTAAATCAAAAGAGGCCGCGGTGGAGAAACTCTGAAGAAACTATGATGAACAGAAAAAACAAGAGGATCTTGCAAACCCTAAATGCGGATCTGGGGTGCGGGACGGCAGGGACTTACAGCTGCAGATCTACTGCGGAGGGTCGCCGCCGTTCTCTGATCGATTGAGGTTGATGCAGCGGTCAAGATCGACGGAGATGAGATGCTCTGCGGTGGCGGCGGCAGCGGAGCTCGAGCGGCAGTGGAGTAGCGAGAGGAAGAAGACGACGAAAGACCTAAGGGTCGTGCTTATTAATAAGGAAAAGTCTGACAGAGAGGGCGCGAGAAACGTGGAGGCCAGACGTGGTTACCCAGCTACTCCGATGCCTCGATTTTCGGGATGGTCATTAAGATAAGGATCTGTTGGGATATGACAGAATCGAAAATGAATTTAATGGAGGATGATGTCATGGTGTGTTATCATGAATCCAGAAGATGACGTCATGCGGGTTATAACTTTTGCACAGACAGAAGCCAGAAGGCTTTTTCTTAAGGTATTGAAGATTGACATGAACCTGTTCAAATCAATCTGGGGCCTAATGTTGGGGATATAACTAGTAGTGTAACCTGCCCAGGAGGGGCCGGGTTACGTTATGGCGATTCATCATATGAAGCCCAATATCAAGCTTGAAGATGGCGGTTCAATAAAGGGCCTAAAGCCCGTAGGCGACTTAAGGCCTATAGTGATAAACCGCCGTAATGGCATGACTTGTGTTATAAGGCAAGATTAACTAGTCACCGAGCCGGACACTGTTTATGAGCCGGCCGGGACTCTGTAGGCCGCGGAGCGTCAACCCGTGTATATAAGGGGACGACCCGCCGGCGGTTTAAGGCAAGAAACATCAAATCGATAGCCGGACATAGCGGACTCGCTCCCTGGTCATCGAAACCCTAGCAATTCCACCTCAACTGGATTAGGTTTTTACCTTCACCGTAAGGGGCCGAACCAGTATAACCCTCGTGTGCTTTGTCCCGCTTTAACCCCTTTAAGCTTCCTAGTTGCGATGGCTCCACGACTAAGTCCTTTCACGAGGACATCTGCCGTGACAATTCCACGACAGCACCTCCCTGCTAGACTTATAGCAAGGCACACATCAGGTCTGGTACACAGCATTGCATACATGATAGAGCCTATGGCTGAAGCATAGGGAACATCTTTCATCTTCTCTCTATCTTCTGCAGTGGTCGGGCATTGAGTCTTACTCAATCTCACACCTTGTAGTATAGGCAAGAACCCTTTCTTTGCTTGATCCATTTTGAACTTCTTCAAAACTTTGTCAAGGTATGTGCTTTGTGAAAGTCCAATTAAGCGTCTTGATCTATCTCTATAGATCTTGATGCCCAATATATAAGCAGCTTCACCGAGGTCTTTCATTGAAAAACTCTTATTCAAGTATCCCTTTATGCTATCCAGAAATTCTATATCATTTCCAATCAGCAATATGTCATCCACATATAATATCAGAAATGCTACAAAGCTCCCACTCACTTTCTTGTAAATACATGCTTCTCCAAAAGTCTGTACAAAACCAAATGCTTTGATCACACTATCAAAGCGTTTATTCCAACTCCGAGAGGCTTGCACCAGTCCATAAATGGATCGCTGGAGCTTGCACACTTTGTTAGCTCCCTTTGGATCGACAAAACCTTCCGGTTGCATCATATACAACTCTTCTTCCAGAAATCCATTCAGGAATGCAGTTTTGACATCCATTTGCCAAATTTCATAATCATAAAATGCGGCAATTGCTAACATGATTCGGACAGACTTAAGCATTGCTACGGGTGAGAAGGTCTCATCGTAGTCAATCCCTTGAACTTGTCGAAAACCTTTTGCAACAAGTCGAGCTTTATAGACAGTAACATTACCGTCAGCGTCAGTCTTCTTCTTGAAGATCCATTTATTTTCAATGGCTTGCCGATCATCGGGCAAGTCAACCAAAGTCCACACTTTCTTCTCATACATGGATCCCATCTCGGATTTTATGGCCTCAAGCCATTTTGCGGAATCTGGGCTCACCATCGCTTCTTCATAGTTCGTAGGTTCGTCATGGTCTAGTAACATAACCTCTAGAACAGGATTACCGTACCACTCTGGTGCGGATCTTACTCTGGTTGACCTACGAGGTTCAGTAACAACTTGATCTGAAGTTCCATGATCATCATCATTAACTTCCTCACTAATTGGTGTAGGCGTCACAGGAACCGGTTTCTGTGATGAACTACTTTCCAATAAGGGAGCAGATACAGTTACCTCATCAAGTTCTACTTTCCTCCCACTCACTTCTTTCGAGAGAAACTCCTTCTCTAGAAAGGATCCATTCTTAGCAACGAAGTCTTGCCTTCGGATCTGTGATAGAAGGTGTACCCAACAGTCTCCTTTGGGTATCCTATGAAGACACATTTCTCCGATTTGGGTTCGAGCTTATCAGGTTGAAGCTTTTTCACATAAGCATCGCAGCCCCAAACTTTAAGAAACGACAACTTTGGTTTCTTGCCAAACCACAGTTCATAAGGCGTCGTCTCAACGGATTTCGATGGTGCCCTATTTAACGTGAATGCAGCCGTCTCTAAAGAATAACCCCAAAACGATAGCAGTAAATCAGTAAGAGACATCATAGATCGCACCATATCTAGTAAAATACGATTACGACGTTCGGACACACCATTATGCAGTGGTGTTCCGGGTGGCGTGAGTTGCGAAACTATTCCGCATTGTTTCAAATGTAGACCAAACTCGTAACTCAAATATTCTCCTCCACGATCAGATCATAGAAACTTTATTTCCTTGTTACGATGATTTTCAACTTCACTCTGAAATTCTTTGAACTTTTCAAATGTTTCAGACTTATGTTTCATTAAGTAGATATACCCATATCTACTTAAATCATCTGTGAAGGTGAGAAAATAACGATACCCGCCGCGAGCCTCAACATTCATCGGACCACATACATCTGTATGTATGATTTCCAACAAATCAGTTGTTCGCTCCATAGTTCCGGAGAACGGCGTTTTAGTCATCTTGCCCATGAGGCACGGTTCGCAAGTACCAAGTGATTCATAATCAAGTGGTTCCAAAAGTCCATCAGTATGGAATTTCTTCATGCGCTTTACACCGATATGACCTAAACGGCAGTGCCACAAATAAGTTGCACTATCATTATCAACTCTACATCTTTTGGCTTCAACATTATGAATATGTGTATCACTACTATCGAGATTCATCTAAAATAGACCACTCTTTAAGGGTGCATGACCATAAAAGATATTACTCATATAAATAGAACAACCATTATTCTCAGATTTAAATGAATAACCGTCTCGCATCAAACAAGATCCAGATATAATGTTCATGCTCAACGCTGGCACCAAATAACAATTATTTAGGTCTAATACTAATCCCGAAGGTAGATGTAGAGGTAGCGTGCCGACGGCGATCACATCGACTTTGAAACCGTTTCCCACGTGCATCGTCACCTCGTCCTTGGCCAGTGTTCGCTTAATCCGTAGTCCCTGTTTTGAGTTGCAAATATTAGCAACAGAACCAGTATCAAATACCCAGGTGCTACTGCGAGCTCTGGTAAGGTACACATCAATAACATGTATATCACATATACCTTTGTTCACCTTGCCATCCTTCTTATCCGCCAAATACTTGGGGCAGTTCCGCTTCCAGTGACTAGTCTGCTTGCAGTAGAAGCACTCAGTCTCGGGCTTAGGTCCAGACTTGGGTTTCTTCTCTTGAGCAGCAACTTGCTTGCTGTTCTTCTTGAAGTTCCCCTTCTTCTTCCCTTTGCCCTTTTTCTTAAAACTGGTGGTCTTATTGACCATCAACACTTGATGCTCCTTCTTGATTTCTACCTCCGCAACCTTTAGCATTGCGAAGAGCTCGGGAATTGTCTTATCCATCCCTTGCATGTTATAGTTCATCACGAAGCTCTTGTAGCTTGGTGGCAGTGATTGAAGAATTCTGTCAATGACGCTATCATCCGGAAGATTAACTCCCAGTTGAATCAAGTGATTGTTATACCCAGACATTTTGAGTATATGCTCACTGACAGAACTATTCTCCTCCATCTTACAGCTGTAGAACTTATTGGAGACTTCATATCTCTCAATCCGGGCATTTGCTTGAAATATTAACTTCAACTCCTGGAACATCTCATATGCTCCATGACGTTCAAAACGTCGTTGAAGTCCCGGTTCTAGGCCGTAAAGCATGGCACACTGAACTATCGAGTAGTCATCACCTTTGCTCTGCCAGACGTTCATAACATCTGGTGTTGCTCCTGCAGCAGGTTTGGCACCTAGCGGTGCTTCGAGGACGTAATTCTTCTGTGCAGCAATGAGGATAATCCTCAAGTTACGGACCCAGTCCGTGTAATTGCTACCATCATCTTTCAACTTTGCTTTCTCAAGGAACACATTAAAATTCAACGGAACAACAGCACGGGCCATCTATCTACAATCAACATAGACAAGCAAGATACTATCAGGTACTAAGTTCATGATAAATTTAAGTTCAATTAATAATATTACTTAAGAACTCCCACTTAGATAGACATCTCTCTAATCCTCTAAGTGATCACGTGATCCAAATCAACTAAACCATAACCGATCATCACGTGAAATGGAGTAGCTTTCAATGGTGAACATCACTATGTTGATCATATCTACTATATGATTCACGCTCGACCTTTCGGTCTCAGTGTTCCGAGGCCATATCTGTATATGCTAGGCTCGTCACGTTTAACATGAGTATTCCGCGTGTGCAAAACTGGCTTGCACCCGTTGTAGATGGACATAGAGCTTATCACACCCGATCATCACGTGGTGTTTGGGCACGACGAACTTTGGCAACGGTGCATACTCAGGGAGAACACTTTTATCTTGAAATTTAGTGAGAGATCATCTTATAATGCTACCGTCAATCAAAGCAAGATAAGATGCATAAAAGATAAACATCACATGCAATCAATATAAGTGATATGATATGGCCATCATCATCTTGTGCTTGTGATCTCCATCTCCGAAGCACCGTCATGATCACCATCGTCACCGGCGCGACACCTTGATCTTCATCGTAGCATCGTTGTCATCTCGCCAATCTTATGCTTCTACGACTATCGCTACCGCTTAGTGATAAAGTAAAGCATTACAGGGCAATTGCATTGCATACAATAAAGCGACAACCATATGGCTCCTGCCAGTTAGACGTCCTCTACTTTGTTGTTGCAAGTTTTACGTGGCTGCTACGGGCTTAGCAAGAACCGTTCTTACCTACGCATCAAAACCACAACGATAGATTGTCAAGTTGGTGCTATTTTAACCTTCGCAAGGACCGGGCGTAGCCACACTCGGTTCAACTAAAGTTGGAGAAACTGACACCCGTCGGCCACCTATGTGCAAAGCACGTCGGTAGAACCAGTCTCGCGTAAGCGTACGCGTAATGTCGGTCCGGGCCGCTTCATCCAACAATACCGCCGAACCAAAGTATGACATGCTGGTAAGCAGTATGACTTATATCGCCCACAACTCACTTGTGTTCTACTTGTGCATATGACATCTGCGCATAAAACCAGGCTCGGATGCCACTGTTGGGGAACGTAGTAATTTTAAAAAAATTCCTACGCACACGCAAGATCATGGTGATGCATAGCAACGAGAGGGGAGAGTGTTGTCGACGTATCCTCGTAGACCGAAAGCGGAAGCGTTAGCACAACGCGGTTGATGTAGTCGACGTCTTCACGATCCGACCGATCAAGTACCGAACGCACGGCACCTCCGAGTTCAGCACACGTTCAGCCCGATGACGTCCCTCGAACTCCGATCCAGCCGAGTGTTGAGGGAGAGTTTCATCAGCACGATGGCGTGGTGACGATGATGATGCTCTACCGACGCAGGGCTTCGCCTAAGCACCGCTACAGTATTATCGAGGTGGACTATGGTGGAGGGGGGCACCGCACACGGCTAAAAGATCAAACAATCAATTGTTGTGTCTCTATGGTGCCCCTGCCTCCGTATATAAAGGAGCAAGGGGGGAGGTGCGGCCGGCCAGGAGGGGGCGCGCCAGGAGGAGTCCTACTCCCATCGGGAGTAGGACTCCCTCCCTTTTCCTTGTTGGATTAGGAGAAGAGGGGAAAGAGGTGGAGGAGAAGAACGAAAGGGGGGGCGCTGCCCCCCTCTCCTTGTCCTATTCGGACTAGGGGGGAGGGGCGCGCGGCCCTGCCCTGGCCGCCTCTCCTCTTCTCCACTAAGGCCCACTATGGCCCATTAACCCCCGGGGGGTTCCGGTAACCCCTCCGGTACTCCGGTAAAATCCCGATTTCACCCGGAACACTTCCGATATCCAAATATAGGCTTCCAATATATCAATCTTCATGTCTCGACCATTTCGAGAGTCCTCGTCATGTCCGTGATCACATCCGGGACTCCGAACAACCTTCGGTACATCAAAACATATAAACTCATAATATAACTGTCATCGAAACTTTAAGCGTGCGGACCCTACGGGTTCGAGAACTATGTAGACATGACCGAGACACGTCTCCGGTCAATAACCAATAGCGGAACCTGGATGCTCATATTGGCTCCCACATATTCTACGAAGATCTTTATCGGTCAGACCGCATAACAACATACGTTGTTCCCTTTGTCATCGGTATGTTACTTGCCCGAGATTCGGTCGTCGTTATCTCAATACCTAGTTCAATCTCGTTACCGGCAAGTCTCTTTACTCGTTCCGTAATACATCATTCCGCAACTAACTCATTAGTTGCAATGCTTGCAAGGCTTAAGTAATGTGCATTACCGAGTGGGCCTAGAGATACCTCTCCGACAATCGGAGTGACAAATCCTAATCTCGAAATACGCCAACCCAACAAGTACCTTCGGAGACACCTGTAGAGCACCTTTATAATCACCCAGTTACATTGTGACGTTTGGTAGCATACAAAGTGTTCCTCCGGTAAACGGGAGTTGCATAATCTCATAGTCATAGGAACATGTATAAGTCATGAAGAAAGCAATAGCAACATACTAAACGATCGAGTGCTAAGCTAACGGAATGGGTCAAGTCAATCACATCATTCTCCTAATGATGTGATCCCGTTAATCAAATGACAACTCATGTCAATGGCTAGGAAACATAACCATCTTTGATCAACGAGCTAGTCAATTAGAGGCATACTAGTGACACTCTGTTTGTCTATGTATTCACACAAGTATTATGTTTCCGGTTAATACAATTCTAGCATGAATAATAAACATTTATCATGATATAAGAAAATAAATAATAACTTTATTATTGCCTCTAGGGCATATTTCCTTCACTCCTCCCTACCAATTGCTCCCTGCGTTGCTTGATGTTGCTATTCCTCCCTCCACAAAGAGTGTGCTGCTGCTTTACACGCTGCTGTTGTTGTAGGTTTGGTTATTTGTAGATTTGTATGCTGCTGATGCAGCTATTTCTGTATGCTTAATCCCTCTGTATAATTGTTTTCTAGAAAGGCCATCTACGTTTTTGGCAGGAAACCTAGAGAAGAACAACTAACTTTATCTTAAACTGGAAAAGCTGGCAGCAAAGAGCCCCAGCCCGCCTCCAAGATCAAATCATATTAACCAAATATTACTGACAAAACTGACAAATGTTTTTCTGGTTTCAGTTTGAGAGCAAATTGCATACTGTATAAACTAACTGGAGATTTCTTTTGTTTCCCTGGATATTGCAGGAAGGGTGGACAATGGGCAACATTGGTGTTCTAAGATAGATGACGTGTGTTTGAGATTTTGCCTTCATAGCAAGATGTCTTGCTGCAAGACATTCAAGGTAAGATCAATCCCCTGTATCCATGAGTTCACTTATCATGTAGAGCTAATCTTCATGTTGTTTTGCTATACACTATGGCAGAGTAGAGATATATTGTGTATGCAGTACAACAATGGGTTTAACATTTAAGCTATGTCTGGCATTGTAACAGGTGTTTTACCATCTGATACAAACCTGTGTTGTTTTAATTACATTGTTACTGGTCATTGGATGAACTATTAAGTTTGATTCATAGGTATATGTGCCTTCACTTGTCCCATGTTGGTTTTGATTGGTCCTTTTCTGGTTACTATTCTAATACCACAGGTGTGTTTGTTTTGGACTCATCCTATGTGCCTAACCTGGCCATTGACTTAATAAGCCCATTGTTTGAGAATGCGGTTCTGGTACTAATAATTATGTCTAACCCACCCCATGGTTTTGAACTCATGAGGCTGTGAGGTCTTGTGATTTACTATTGTCTGTAAGAGTGACTACAATTCTGAAAGATGGTATGAGGAGATTCTTTGTCAAATTTGAACCCTATGGAAAGTATGATTCGACAAAATCATTTCACCTTGTTTATTGGTGGTCCTGATGAGTGTTTATTTTCCTAATGTCTTGATGTAGAACAAATCTACTTTGGAGAAAACTATGAATTTATCATGTTGGCAGTATGTGGTTCTTTTTTATTTAGAGGTTTAACATTTAAAGTTGTAGGTTAGTTTTGCTACATGCCCGATGAATCGCTTGCTTTTTGAGTTGAGATGTCATGTATTTAGTTAGTATCATGCCAGAAAATTTTCACTGGCAAAACTTTTGTATATGTATGCCTGTGCCATTGCATTTTTCAGTGTTCCCTATAGAGAAGCCTCCATGAATGTGATTCCTTCAATCTCTTTCCTTATATTTGGTCTTAGGCTTCTCTCCCTTAATATGCGATTTTCTTTTTGCAGTCTGTTCACTCATACATTCCAAAGTAGAATACTATATAGTACTAACTACTCTCTATTGATCCATGATAATCATGTGTCATATATTGAACTATCATTTCTTGCTTCTATGAATTAAACCCATGTTCAAGTTCAGATTTAATTTATCTATCTTCTTTCTATGCAGATTATTTGAAGTTTGTTGATTTCATAAGCCCGTAAATGACCGTACACCATTTGAAGGTATAGATAGATGGATATTTCATATATTATTATTGGCATTTGCTTGGCATGTCTATGACCTTCCCTTGCCTTCCTTTATTACTTGATATAGAACACATGTATTTAGCGAAAACGGATTCAGTGAGAACACATATACTGAGCGAAAACGGAATCAGCGAGAACACATGTACTTATTTATGAAACAGTAAATACTGTAGTGAATATGTTATCATGATGTGTTTTATATGAGTGGAAAACACATGCCTTGAGAGTGAAAACAGATTCATTATAAACACATAGTACAAGAGCTCCCCCATATGAATTCTCTGTCTAATTGACCATGAACAGAAGTTTCTGAACTGTAGAAGCAGTAAATAGATACCAATCCAAATACGAATTTTTATATGCTGATGCGCTAGGTATAGAAGGAAATCAGCTTGCCAATATTATTTTCCTGCTAACTGATATACACATGTTTACAGAAACTGTACCAATCACATGGATGAATCAGATTTGGTAAACATGCATAGATTCAGTTCTGGTGTACTCTATTAACTCCAGTTTGGATTGTCAATATGTTTATTTGATATTAAAATTAAAATTAATCTTTCTAGGCCCATGCTAATAACAATCATATTGTGTTTAAATTTCACTTTTACTAGGGCTCGTGTACTAGGTACATTATGAAAGGGGCGAATGTAGCAGGAGTCATTATCTTTGAATTCCATCGATGATGTTGTGTTTGACGTGCTGGTCGGTTCGGTTATTTAGGTAGGCGCTGTCATAAGCGCCACCATGTCAAAAAGCCAAGGATTGAAACTATGTGCATTGTGCAGAGAGAGAGAGGAGGGAGGGAAGAACGGTCAAACCTGACCAGTGGGCCCTCTGGACCCACTGCCAGTGACCCGCGCGCCGTCCCCTCTGTTTAAGTGAAAGCGTATAACCACAGAGTACGTCTCCCCTACCCCGAAAGCGTATTCCCCTCGTCCCTAGTCCCCCGTCGAGACGAGTATGTCCGGTATGGCATGGTGAGGCTTGATGAGTGGTGATTTATTCCACTAATGGTAATATTGTTGGAGGATACTTGGACCACCTGAGTAGGTCGTAGGTCGAGTCTTGGTCAGTAGCTTCCCTATTTGTTGGTACCACCACTTGTCCCTGTCGCAGACGGGGTATGGTTCAGTAAGTTGTCAACCCCTTACCAAAGCACACACCGTACAGAGAGGCCATAGTGGAAGATACCGGAGGCCTCCGGTAGGCATGCCACTTGGTCCGGGGGCATGGGTGTTTCCGGTTGGGACCGAGAGGGGGGCACCCCTTAGAGCGCGCATATAGAAATTTGATCCCATGCTACGTCGAGGTTGTAGCCTCCCCACTTAGAGTTTTGCTTGGCAGGTGTCGTGGGTGATTCCAGACATCGGTGAGTTAAGCTGGTGTGTGCAGGTCAGGCGTGTTTTCAATTAAAAGGCCGTAGGCGGAATTAGTCCTGATGGACTAAGTAAATCCGTTACTCGTGGGAAAATAGTGCTCCCTCTGCAGAGGATATATCCTGCTGGATAGCCATGTCCTTGAGTAAGGACCACAGTCTGAGTTGAATCTAGTAACGGTATTCGGATGGAGAACGATTTAACTAGAACTTAGTTACGGTTTTCGGATGGAGACACGGCTAACTGGATCATAGTAACGGTATTCGGATGGAGAACGAATCAGCTAGAACTCAGTGACGGTCTTCGGATGGAGAAACGGCTGGACGAGATTTTTGTTTATGACCTGTGACATCTGGGGATCGTGTTTTAATTTTGTTATTATTGTGGACTAACCATTTACATTATGTATTTTATTGAGTATCCTTGGGATGGTTCTACCTCCTGGATACTCACTGTGATTATTCTTTTATAAGCCCTTTATGTGGTGTCGCTCACACGCCCGACTGCGGTATGCTTGTTGTTTATTTATCTTTTATAAGCCCTTTATGTGGTGTCGCTCAGACGCCCGACTGCGGCATGGTTACTCTTGCATTTTCCTCTTGAGGAGTCATTCAGACACTCGCTTGGCCCTCAGTATTTTACTTTGGGATTTCGGGAGGACTACCGCCCGACTTCTCTTTTGTTTCCCATGCATCATTATCTTTATGTCTGATTGCACTTGTTAATCTGTTCTCATGCATCGTGTTTACATTTGTTATATCTTATGTTCGAACTATCTTGCGAGTACTTTCATAGTACTCACCCACGTACTGCATGTTCATATTATCTCTGCATGCGAGCAACGCAGACTTTCGTGGCAGACGTTGTGATCATAATTATTTCGGAGCAGGATTGTCCCTCATTATATTATACCCGTGTTCTTAATGTTTGCGAGTACATTCAAACGTACTCACTGGCTTGTCCCTGGCTATTGTCTTGGCCAGATTTTTGCGCATGGAGATAAGCATCGCGGTGACAACCTCGGAGCCTACGTGTTGACGATAGCAGCCTCGCGAAGATAGGAGTTATCCTGGTCAGCTGTTCTTGTGGGAAATGGAGTCCCATAGACGCAGATGTACCCAACCGCTTCCGCCCTCAACCATTAGAAACCAAGTGTTGTACTCCTAGGCCTCAATGGTCTTGTACTACATATTTTTGTACCTTGCTTGGAATTCTTGTATCAAGTTGGTGCCTCATCAGCTAACAGTAATCCTGGGGCTGGTGAGCACAAAGGCCGTTTTTCTGGGAAATTATTATCCCAAAAATCCGGTCGTGACAGACATGGTATCAGAGCCAGGCTGACCATTGGCTAATCCTATCTTAGCCAGGTCAATAAACCTAGGTTAACCCAACCACCAGACCTTAGCCTAACCCCGGTCTAGCATCCCGCGTAAGATAGCCCTACAGTGACCCGACGCCTTTCGGCGGACGGTGCCTAACCTATCAGCCTAGCCCGTCGATCACGCGCCAGTGATCGACACCCAACCCGTCTCTATCGCAAGCGTGTGGAGGAAGACTCCGTCCCCTTTTCCTATAAAAAGGGCACGCCAGCCACAGCACAGCACAACCTCTTCCCCCCAAAACCAAGCCACGATGCCTGGTCCCATTGTTCACAATGAGACCACAGCGACCAACCTGGGAGGTTTTGTGACCGTGCTCGCAAACCTCACCCGCCGTGCCTATGCGTTAGAAGAGCCTCCTGAGTATGTTGTGTACCAGGGACCCATGTACGGTGAGAGCCGTCAGTACTGGGCCACTGTGCACATCTACGGTAGGGTTCTGTCGCCAGAACGCCCCTACAGGTTCACTGGAAGGACAACTCCCTTTGAGCCACAAGCCATCCAACTGGCAGCCCGAGAAGCTATAGTTCAACTCCGGCACTTGTCGCCCAGAGTTAACTGTCGCTCGTTCTACTACTACCCCAGTCGTGACGGGTATGGTAGGCCGCCCCAGGTTGCCAACGGAGATCACGAGACGGATCCGGCACTGTTACATCTGGTGCGCTATGTAAGCGCACTAGAGCAACTGTTCGATCAGGTCACCCTTGATCTGATCGCAGCTCGTGGAGAACTAGTTCGCCGAGCCCCGGCGAGAAGAGACGCGGAGCCCGACACCGACAACCCAGTCGTGCTGTTCGGACACCCGATCGATCCCTTGAGGTCCGCCCCAGCCATCAACCAGAGTGCTTTGGTGACCCCAGAAGCGCTTCGTCGCCTTTTGGGAACCCATTCCAACGGGATTGTGGCCAACAACCCCCGCGATGGTCATCACCACTACCCCGACCCTGCAGCCCCTCAACCTCAGCCGGCAAATCCCGACGGCGAAACCCGTGGAGAAACCCCGGCATCCGCCAGGCCAGCTCACTTAGACATTAACGAAGTAGACTAAGTCGCTCGAGTTGTATCGAGCCTTAGTTTTCCCACGCTTTGTAATGGTGTGATCTTGTATCGCTTTTATTTAATGCTGTCTGCTTGAACGCTCCTATTTTTGGAGTAGTAACTATGCATGTGTACGTTAGCGTACAGTTGCATTTTTAAATTTCGGGCGCAGCTACCAAGACCAACCCCGACGGCACCCACAGTAATGCGTCACATTTATGTGATATGTATATCTGTGGCTTTGACCCGAGAACAGGATCGACAACCAGTTACCCTTCACCCCGGTAGATAACCCAGCCCCGGTGCTATATAAAGGCCACCTCGTGACCTTGCCGAGTGCCCCTCGCCTTTGTGCGCAGCACTCACAGCCATTCCTTGCCATGCCAACCCCCAGTATTTATCTGAGGACCCCAGACGCAACCCCAGGCAGTTTTGTTAAATTATTGTGGGACTTTACCTGCAGTACCATGAGTGCCACCCGTCCACCCCAGTACGAGTTGCTCAAATCGAGGATCACCCCTTCCACCTCAAAATATTGGGCAGTGGTGCACATCCCTCCCGCATACCCAAACCAAGACCCAACGGAAGTATCCTTCGTGGGGAAATCCATGCCGACTCCGCATATGGCTATAGAAGCTACTGCATACGAGGCGCTCACTCGTCTTCGATTCGCGGTACCCTATGCCAGCGAACGAGGATACTATTATTTTCCGAGTCGTGCAGCACCCGGAGAAGTTGCATCTTTTCCCGGTGGACGTATTGAGAGAGATCCAGTACTGGCCAACCTTGCCCAGTACGTTATTGCCCAGGAGCGTTTAACTCAGCAAGTAATGGGTTATCTCCAAAGCCTCACTGATTTAAATCCTCGGATCGCTATTGGCAGACCACTGAGGCCTGACCAAGAAGGGCGCATTCATCGACTGGTCAACCCGCTTCCCCCGATAGAAGAGGAGTGTGCCCCAGTACCAGAGGCGTTTTCTCAGGACCCTGTCTTTTTGCCGTTTTCCTTGTAAACGTCTCCGCTGTATTTATTATCCCAGTGTTTATTTGTGTGTTGTAACTTGCGCGTGGTATCCAAAAATTTGTGCGATGGATCAGTTTTTCTTTGTTTTCATTTTTGTGAGCAGTTTTGCTGCTATTAAATTTGTTTAAACAAATCTTCGCTCGCGATAATTTTGGTAATGAGTTTTCTTTCCC
The DNA here is from genome assembly GCF_002575655.3 of Aegilops tauschii subsp. strangulata. Taxonomy (NCBI): domain Eukaryota; kingdom Viridiplantae; phylum Streptophyta; class Magnoliopsida; order Poales; family Poaceae; genus Aegilops; species Aegilops tauschii. The sequence continues at coordinate 486,646,696 of NC_053040.3, forward strand.
CGAGTCACTGCTGCGTATATATTTTCACGGCATAGATTTTTATTCGCGCAACATCGTAACAGCAGACTCACAGCAGCAACCACTCGACCTCGAGCACTATTACAAATCCTTGAGCACCTTTTTGCGCCTAGCTGATCACACGCAAGGGCACCGCAGTCTCAATGAGAAAGATTTGTGAGTGAACATTCAGGCACGAGTTGCCCCAACACACCGACAGCAGTTAGCCTTCGAGGCCGCGCCTAATCCACGTGATCGCCGCCACCGCGAAGAGCTAACACTCGAGCGGCAGCATCCCGACGATAATCCAGGATCATCGCGCACAGGAGCACGGAGAACCCCAGCAGCACCGCCAAGCCTCCACACACCAGGACCACATACCAGTCTGGCATTGCCTCCGCCATTAGAGCCTCGGCTCGAGCTCCTGCTAGCAGCAATGGAGAAGAAGGAAGGAGAAGTAGAAGCGAGGCCAGGTGTGAGGAAGAAGAGAGGAGCACCGCGATCGTTTTATAGCCCGAGATCGGTGTACGGTGGGCGAGGTCCACCAGCGCCACTCGTCGCTCGACCGCCGGTGTTTGGAGGCGAGTCCGCGAGCAGTGCCGACAACGCACTGGCCCGTGAGGTGAGTGCACGCAGCACCGGCAGCTAGCACGCCGCGCACTACCACGGTACGGCCTCGATGCCCTACGAGCTAGGCATCGCCGGTGGAGGAAGCGCGGGAGAGCGCGCGAGAGAGAAGAGAGAGCCAGAGGTAGGAGAAGAGGCCGACAGTGGGCCCTGGGTCCACCTGTCAGCCAAAGAGAGCACTGTGCTCTCGGGTGCGACCAGCGTATTTTGGTAATTTAGAATTTATTCTAAATTACTGTATCTACGTAGAAATATCTCGTTTCCCCTAACCGTGGATTTTTCCACACTACGCCAGTGTACCACACTGTGGTTTTACACCACTTATTGCCCTCTCCCTGTAGCCGTTTTGTTTTTGTGCAATTGAAGGATTTCTTTGATAAAAACAGATTTTGTTCAAAACAGTTTTCAACAAATCTCGAGGACGAGATTTTTCTTAAGGGGGGTAGTGTTGTGACACCCCAAAATTTTGGCCTTGTTTTATTGATTTAAAATTTTTCCAGGAAATAAAACTTTTCCATTTGTCAAGATGTACCCTTTTGCTATTGTGGATTTTTACTTCAAGTGGAAAACTTTCACAAGGTATTGTTGGACTTGAATACTCTCTATGGTAAAACAATTCTTTATCAGTGGATTTAAATTTGCTAGATTTGTTTTCTCAGAGCCTTATTCTTTTAAAAATGATTTCTTTTGAATTTGGAGCCTGTTTTGCACTACAACCATTTGACAAATGCATTTAAAATTTCCACCAAAAATTTGGGGATGTCATGTGATGTTTCCACATCACTTTTATGCAAAAATACCTTTTGGCTATTGGAGATTTTGAGCTCTACACCAACTTTTCCAATCTGGTCCAGTAGGCACTTTTGCACTACAACCCATTTAATTATTTCTTTAAAAACTCTTCCAAGTGTTTGGAGATGTCAGTGGATGCATACAATTCAACTCTATGCAAAAACCAAGTGATGTTCTTTGAAAAATTTGAGTGAATCAACCTCTTTTTCATTCTGGTCCAGTTTGGTGATTTGAACTGCAACCCTATTTTATTTTGCTCTTGTGCCCATGACCCTTTTTCCTACTTGTAGCCCTCCCTTCAAAACCCTTAAGTCCAGGAGAGTGGACTCATTGGAGGTTTTGAAGTGCATGCAATAAACCCTTTTTCTTTCTATCCAAAACTAAAGTTTTGCAAAACTTGCACTAACAAGTTTCTGGTTTTGCCCAAGTAATCTTGCCACCATCTTCTGCACCTAAAGAGACCCTGATCTGGAGACTTTGGCCACTCCAAGAGTTGCCTAAGTGCATTTGGCATTCTGTCGAGCACTTGGTGTGCACAGTCAGCTTGGGGCATGTTTTCTAGTTTGCACTGTGAACTTGCTCCAATGACCCAGCAACCTTATCCACTGAACTCCTAGTTGCCTCTATCCTAGTCCTGTTAATTGCCAGCCCCACCCTCGCGCTCTAGACCGCCCTGGCATTTCGTCGAGCAGGTTCCGTCCGTGCTCTGGGCGCGCCCAGAGCGCACGTTTTGCACGCGCGCGCACTGAGCCGCCGCGCCGCACTGCCGCACTCGACGCGACCCGTCCCTGGCCCCTGCTCACCTGCTGAGCAGCGCACTAGCCTCGCCCACTCCCCACGCCACCCCTGGCGCCCTACAGCGCCGCTGGCAGAGCGTTTGGCGGCACGCCGGCGTCGGCAGCGAACCTCTGACATGGACGGCGCCGCCCAAGCCACCCCAGCGCGCCAGCTGCCCCCGTGAACAGCCCGGTCTTATCCCGAAGCTCGTCGGCACGCGCTCGTCGCCGCCACGTCGCCCTGCAGCTACAGCACGGCTGTCGCCGGCGATCTTATCCTCAGCCGCCGCGGCCCAGCCCCGAGCGCCTATTTAAGGGACCCCCGAGCTCGTGCAAGACCTCAGGCAACCTCAGACTGTTCCCCTAGTCCTCCCCTAGCAGTGGATTGGCCCGGAGAGGCTCTCTTCCCCAACTCCGGCCAGCTCGGCCGCCGCCAAGTTCCGGTGCGATACATCGCAGCCAGCCACTCTCTCGCCCAACCGACGCCACCAGTAGCTTCCCCTTGTCCTTGCGGAGCTGCCCGACTACCCAACCTCGATCGGAGACCACCGGAGCCCAAAAACCACTTCACCACCGTAGCCCCCTCCGCCGTGGAGCTCGCCGCCGGCGATTTCCTCCACCCCCGACGACCCAGCGACCACCAAGAGGACCGCCTCGGTCTGGCCGGTCCATCCCCGCCCCCAGATGCCCTCGAGGAGCCGCCGTTCGTCGACGGCGATCGCCGAAGGCCGCCACCGTTCGGACAGAGAGAGAGCGGAGGGAGGGAAGAACGGTCAAACCTGACCAGTGGGCCCTCTGGACCCACTGCCAGTGACCCGCGCGCCGTCCCCTCTGTTTAAGTGAAAGCGTATAACCACAGAGTACGTCTCCCCTACCCCGAAAGCGTATTCCCCTCGTCCCTAGTCCCCCGTCGAGACGAGTATGTCCGGTATGGCATGGTGAGGCTTGATGAGTGGTGATTTATTCCACTAATGGTAATATTGTTGGAGGATACTTGGACCACCTGAGTCGGTCGTAGGTCGAGTCTTGGTCAGTAGCTTCCCTATTTGTTGGTACCACCACTTGTCCCTGTCGCAGACGGGGTATGGTTCAGTAAGTTGTCAACCCCTTACCAAAGCACACACCGTACAGAGAGGCCATAGTGGAAGATACCTGAGGCCTCCGGTAGGCATGCCACTTGGTCCGGGGGCATGGGTGTTTCCGGTTGGGACCGAGAGGGGGGCACCCCTTAGAGCGCGCATATAGAAATTTGATCCCATGCTACGTCGAGGTTGTAGCCTCCCCACTTAGAGTTTTGCTTGGCAGGTGTCGTGGGTGATTCCAGACATCGGTGAGTTAAGCTGGTGTGTGCAGGTCAGGCGTGTTTTCAATTAAAAGGCCGTAGGCGGAATTAGTCCCGATGGACTAAGTAAATCCGTTACTCGTGGGAAAATAGTGCTCCCTCTGCAGAGGATATATCCTGCTGGATAGCCATGTCCTTGAGTAAGGACCACAGTCTGAGTTGAATCTAGTAACGGTATTCGGATGGAGAACGATTTAACTAGAACTTAGTTACGGTTTTCGGATGGAGACACGGCTAACTGGATCATAGTAACGGTATTCGGATGGAGAACGAATCAACTAGAACTCAGTGACGGTCTTCGGATGGAGAAACGGCTGGACGAGATTTTTGTTTATGACCTGTGACATCTGGGGATCGTGTTTTAATTTTGTTATTATTGTGGACTAACCATTTACATTATGTATTTTACTGAGTATCCTTGGGATGGTTCTACCTCCTGGATACTCACTGTGATTATTCTTTTATAAGCTCTTTATGTGGTGTCGCTCAGACGCCCGACTGCGGCATGCTTGTTGTTTATTTATCTTTTATAAGCCCTTTATGTGGTGTCGCTTAGACGCCCGACTGCGGCATGGTTACTCTTGCATTTTCCTCTCGAGGAGTCATTCAGACACTCGCTTGGCCCTCCGTATTTTACTTTGGGATTTCGGGAGGACTACCGCCTGACTTCTCTTTTGTTTCCCATGCATCATTATCTTTATGTCTGATTGCACTTGTTAATCTGTTCTCATGCATCGTGTTTACATTTTTTATATCTTATGTTCGAACTATCTTGCGAGTACTTTCATAGTACTCACCCACGTACTGCATGTTCATATTATCTCTGCATGCGAGCAACGCAGACTTTCGTGGCAGACGTTGTGATCATAATTATTTCGGAGCAGGATTGTCCCTCATTATATTATACCCGTGTTCTTAATGTTTGCGAGTACATTCAAACGTACTCACTGGCTTGTCCCTGGCTATTGTCTTGGCCAGATTTTTGCGCATGGAGATAAGCATCGCGGTGACAACCTCGGAGCCTACGTGTTGACGATAGCAGCCTCGCGAAGATAGGAGTTATCCTGGTCAGCTGTTCTTGTGGGAAATGGAGTCCCATAGACGCAGATGTACCCAACCGCTTCCGCCCTCAACCATTAGAAACCAAGTGTTGTACTCCTAGGCCTCAATGGTCTTGTACTACATATTTTTGTACCTTGCTTGGAATTCTTGTATCAAGTTGGTGCCTCATCAGCTAACAGTAATCCTGGGGCTGGTGAGCACAAAGGCCGTTTTTCTGGGAAATTATTATCCCAAAAATCCGGTCGTGACACAGTTTGATTGTCGCAGTTCATAAGGATACCCGGTACAGGTTTCTCAACAACCGGCAAGTCATTCAAGAGCCGACGAAGCCAATCTGCTTCGACCGTAGCTGTATCTAGTGCTATGAGTTCTGCTTCCATTGTTGACTTCGTTAAGATGGTCTGCTTGCAAGACTTCCAAGAAACAGCGCCACCTCCATGAGTGAATACATAACCGCTCGTGGCCTTTATCTCATCAGCATCTGAGATCCCGTTTGAGTCACTATACCCTTCAAGCACCTTTGGGTGCCCGGTGTAGTGAATTCCATAATTCGCAGTGCCTTTCCCAAAACTTTCTCTAGAGCTTTCCAATGCACATCTCCTGGTTTGAGACAAACCGACTCAGATTGCTAACATCAAAAGAGATGTCAGGTCTTGTAGCACTGGCTAAGTACATAAGCGAGCCAATAATCTGAGAATATTTCAATTGATCTCTAGCAATTCTTCGATTCCTTCGAAGTAACACACTCACATCATATGGTGTTGGAGAGGGCTTGCAGTCACTATAGCCAAAGCGACTCAAGATCTTTTCCACATAGTGAGATTGAAGCAATGTAATCCCACCATCATCGTCTCTCAACAACTTGATGTTCAGAATGACATCAGCCACTCCTAAATCCTTCATCTCAAAACAACGAGATAGGAAATCCTTGACCTCCTTAACAACATTCAGATTTGTTCCGAAAATCAGTATGTCGTCAACATACAAGCAAAGGATATATAACTCCCTCGCCCCCACCATGGCGATAGTACACACATTTGTCAGCTTCGTTTACAAAAAAGCCTGCAGTTGTTAAAGTTCTTTCAAACTTCTCATGCCACTGTTTGGGTGCTTGCTTGAGTCCATACAACGACTTCAGCAACTTGCACACTTTTCCTTCCTGGCCGTCTAGTACAAATCCATCTGGTTGTTCCATATAAATTTCCTCGTCTAACTCTTCATTTAGGAAAGCAGACTTAACATTCATTTGATGAACGAGAATACCATGTGAGGCAGCTAGTGAAAGTAGAACTCGAATAGTGGTCAGTCGAGCCACAGGTGAGTAAGTATCAAAGAAGTCTTCACCTTCCTTTTGGGTATAACCCTTAGCCACGAGCCGAGTCTTGTACTTTTCAATAGTATCATCAGGCCTAAGCTTCTTCTTGAATACCCATTTGCATCCTATAGGTTTGCACCCATAAGGACGATCAGTTATCTCCCAAGTTTCATTCGCCAAGATAGAATCCATCTCGCTACGAACCGCTTCCTTCCAGTAGTCAGCATCTTCAGATGCATAGGCTTCTGAAATAGAACTGGGAGTGTCATCTATGAGATATACAAGAAAATGATCACCAAAGGACTTTGCAGTCCTCTGTCTCTTGCTCCTCGTAGGAATTTCATTGTTCTCCTCCACAGGATTTTCAAAGTGTTCCATCGAAATGGCAGGTTCGGTAATTATAACTGGTTCCTGATTCAATGAACTAGGCATCTCCTGATTAGATGAGGTAGTCATATCCTTCATGGGAAAGATATCTTCAAAGAAAGTCACATCATTCGACTCCATGATCGTACCGACATGCATGTCAGGTACCTCAGATTTTACAACCAAGAATCTATAACCAATGCTATGAAAAGCATATCCCAGGAAAACACAATCCACGGTCTTTGGTCCAAGCTTGCGCTTCTTTGGAATTGGCACATTGACTTTCGCCAAACAACCCCAGGTTCGCAGATAAGAGAACTTTACTCTTTTCTTCTCCCATTCCTCGAATGGAGTTATCTCTTTATTCTTTGTGGGAACTCGGTTTAGGACATGACATGCAGTCAATATCGCCTCCCCTCACCATGCCTTGGAGAGACCCGATGTGTCTAACATGGCGTTAACCAAATCAGTTAGAGTATGGTTCTTTCTTTCGGCTACCCCATTTGACTGAGGTGAATAGGGAGGCGTCCTCTCATGGATTATACCATGTTCCGCACAAAAAGCATCAAATTCATTGGAAAAATACTCTCCACCACGGTCGGACCTAAGCCTCTTGATTTTCCGATCAAGTTGGTTTTCCACTTCAGCTTTATAGATTTTGAAAAAGTTCAAAGCCTCATCCTTAGATTTCAGAAGATACACACGGCAATATCTAGTGGAGTCGTCAATTAACGTCATGAAATATTTCTTTCCACTTTTGTTAAAACACCATTCATTTCACATAGATCTGAATGTATGAGCTCTAGTGGTGCAAGATTTCTCGTTTCCGTAGTCGTGTGAGACTTACGAGGTTGCTTAGCTTGCACACAAACTTGACACTTAGATCCCTTGACAGTGGTGAAACTAGGGATTAAGTTCAACTTCGCTAGTTGCGACATGCAACGAAAGTTAACATGACAAAGACGTGAATGCCACACATTTGATTCACTATTGTTGCAAACATGATTAACAACTTTATTCCAAAAGTCTGATAAGGATAAACGAAACAGGCCTCCTGACTCATAGCCTTTACCAACAAAGTTTCCATACTTGGATATTACAAATTTATTCGACTCAAAGACAAGCTTATAGCCATCTCTATACAGAAGAGATCCGCTAACAAGATTTTTATTAACGGAGGGGACATAATGCACGTTTTTCAGCCGCACGATCTTCCCTGAAGTAAACTTCAGATCGATCGTGCCAACACCACGAACAGAAGCACTTGAACCGTTGCCCATCAGCACGGTTGAAGTCCCTGCGGTCTGATAAGACGAAAACATGGAAATATCACCGCATACATGCACATTAGCACCCGTGTCAATCAACCAATCAGGAGAATGGCATACTGAAAGAAGTGAGAAATATACCATACCCAGCATCCTTCATGTCAGTATCTCCAATGACAACATTAGCGGTCTTGCCGCCTTTCCCAGGATGACGCTTGTCATAGCGATTAGGGCAACTAGGAGCCCAATGATCAGGATCCCCACACACATGACAAACACCTTTCTTTTTGTCATTCTTCTTCTTGAAGTTCTTGTGCTGCACATGTTGGGGATCGTAGCAGAAATTTAAAATTTTCTACGCATCACCAAGATCAATCTATGGAGTAATCTAGCACCGAGGGGAAGGGGAGTGCATCTACATACCATTGTAGATCGCTAAGCGGAAGCGTTGCAAGAACGCGGATGAAGGAGTCGTACTCGTAGCGATTCAGATCGCGGTTGATTCCGATCTAAGCGCCGAACCACGGCGCCTCCGCGTTCAACACACGTGCAGCCCGGTGACGTCTCCCACGCCTTGATCCAGCAAGGGGAGAAGGAGAAGTTGGGGAAGACTCCGTCCAGCAGCAGCACGACGGCGTGGTGGTGGTGGAGGAGCGCGGAACTCCAGCAGGGCTTCGCCAAGCACTACGAGAGACGAGGAGGGAGAGAGGTATGGCTGCGCCTGGGAGAGAATAACTCGTGTATTGGGCAGCCCCTAGACCTCAACTATATATAGGGGGAGGGGAGGGGGCTGCGCCCCCTCTAGGTTCCCACCCCAAGGGGTGCGGCAGCCCCAGATCCCATCTAGGGTGGCGGCCAAAGGGGGGAGAGGGGGAGGCACACCTGGGGTGGGCCTTAGGGCCCATCTGCCCTAGGGTTTGCCCCCATCTTCTCTTGAGGCGCCTTGGGCCTTGGTGGGGGGCGCCCCAGCCCACCTAGGGGCTGGTCCCTTCCCACTATTGGCCCACGCAAGCCTCTGGGGCTGGTGGCCCCTCCCGGTGGACCCGCAGGCCCTTCCGGTGGTCCCGGTACATTACCGGTGATGCCCGGAACACTTCCGGTGGCCAAATCCTCACTTCCTATATATCAATCTTTACCTCCGGACCATTCCGGAACTCCTCGTGACGTCCGGGATCTCATCCGGGACTCCGAACAACATTCGGTAACCGCGTACATACTTTCCCTATAACCCTAGCGTCATCGAACCTTAAGTGTGTAGACCCTACGGGCTCGGGAACCATGCAGTCATGACCGAGACATATCTCCGGCCAATAACCAACAGCGGGATCTGGATACCCATGTTGGCTCCCATATGTTCCACGATGATCTCATCGGATGAACCACGATGTCAAGGATTCAATCAATCCCGTATACAATTCCCTTTGTCTACCGGTATAGTACTTGCCCGAGATTCGATCGTCGGTATCCCGATACCTTGTTCAATCTCGTTACCGGCAAGTCTCTTTACTCGTTCCGTAACACATCATCCCGTGATCAACTCCTTGGTCACATTGTGCACATTATGATGATGTCCTACCGAGTGGGCCCAGAGATACCTTTCCGTTTACACGGAGTGACAAATCCCAGTCTCGATTCGTGCCAACCCAACAGACACTTTCGGAGATACCTGTAGTGCACCTTTATAGCCACCCAGTTACGTTGTGACGTTTGGTACACCCAAAGCATTCCTACGGTATTTGGGAGTTGCACAATCTCATGGTCTAAGGAAATGATACTTGACATTAGAAAAGCTCTTAGCAAACAAACTACACGACCTTGTGTTAGGCTTAGGATTGGGTCTTGTCCATCACATCATTCTCCTAATGATGTGATCCCGTTATCAACGACATCCAATGTTCATGGTCAGGAAACCGTAACCATCTATTGATCAACGAGCTAGTCAACTAGAGGCTTACTAGGGACATGGTGTTGTCTATGTATCCACACATGTATCTGAGTTTCCTATCAATACAATTTTAGCATGGATAATAAACGATTACCATGAACAAGGAAATATAATAATAACCAATTTATTATTGCCTCTAGGACATATTTCTAACAGCACAGCCTTGTTCTTCCCATCAAACTTTTCTTTACCATCAAATTTGCCCTTGTTCTTGAACTTGTGGGGCTGGAAATTCTGCTTCTGTACCAGATTGGCACTAGATCCTCCCTCAATACCTCGAGCATGTGTGTCCTTTGCTCTCGCCTTTTCTTCCACATCAAGCGTACCAATGAGATCCGGAACGGAAAACTCCTGTCTCTTATGCTTTAGTAAGGTAGCAAAGTTCCTCCATGAAGGAGGAAGCTTAGTGATGATACCTCCGGCAACAAACTTGTCTGGTAGCATACAATTGAAGTGCTCAAGTTCTCTAGCAAATGACTGTATCTCTTGAGCTTGCTCAACCACGGAGCGCTCTTCAGTCATCCTGTAATCATAGAATTGCTCCATGATGTACAGCTCAGTGCCAGCATCCGAGACCCCAAACTTGGCCTCGAGTGCGTCCCACATATCGTTTCCATTGTCATTTGATGAATACGCATCAACTATGTTCTCACCAAGAACACTCAAGAGAGCAGCCTTAAACAGAGTATCCATTTTCTGAAAAGCTTGTTCCTGTTGGGCATCATGCTCCCCTTCAGGTTTGTCAAGAGTGGCGTCATAGCAACTCATGGTTTGAAACCATAAGACTGCTCTCACACGCCACCTCTTATAGTGGATACCCTCAAACATAGGAGGTCTCATGGAAGCAGCAAAACCACTTGGTGTAAATTGCCTATGATAAGGTTTTTGGATTGTTGGAAATACGAGCAATTTACCGAATGATTTTATTAACAGAAATACTAGATAAAGCACGACTAGTATAGCAGTGATAAAACAAGTCATGCGATTTGACAAAGAGAAGGTAAACAACATGTTCATATATGAACTGTAACTAAACACATCTAGAGCAGACATTATAGCAAGTTGCATATATGAAACAGAGTCTAACATATCTAGGGCAAACACTAGAACAAGGAACTGTAGCAGGGCTTCTAATAGAAAGAAGAAGAACGCGTACGGGACAGCAGCAGCAGAAGCGGGGCGTCCGTGACGAAGAAGTCAGTAGTCGCGCGAAGCGGTCCCCAAAAACCTTATCACCCTTCTCCCGTACAGGACTCAAGAACTTGTGGCCGGGAGCTGAAGAGAACGAGGGAGAAAATTTAGATCTCGTCTCATTCCCGCAACCCGCGGCGTGTCGTGCCGAGGCGTGTCCCTCTTGTTCTCATCCTCATACATGTGGAGAAAGAGCATCCCTTATAAAGAGGTCCAACTCCTTCTAAACTAGCAATGTGGGACTAAACTTTAGTTTCACCTCTTGCCTTGCACGAATGGGCTGCGTGGGCCTTTTGGATTTATTAGGAATTTCTGAAACTGCTATTGGGCTAGGCCCAAAATAGACAAAATTCCAGGAGTACCTTGCAAGGTACCTTAAACAATCAATCGAGGACATGCAGGTTCAGCTTTCATGTGGGTGCGCTAAGGAGCGGGTCAGAATTATGAAGGGCGTGGATGAAAGAGCGGTCATAACAACCAATTGGTCTGACTTTGTGACAACGAAAGAGCTTGCAAAACAGCATCAGATATGTGCCTTTGCCTTCAAGGCTAAAAAAGGCAGACTGTTGCTCACTGTCCACCCGCTTTGAGGTCGGCTACGAAATCATACTCGTACTATTATGCAAATACTTGTGATTTGATTGGTTAAACAATATAATCCTGGCAGGTTCATATAGCATGGCATGTAAGGAGTCGGGCAATAAGACGACCCAGCGAAGCTATAAAATATTAGGCTTTAGCATAACAACTTTGATTTTTTATCTCTCATCGCATGTGCCCCCTCTGTCTATATAATGACTCAACTATTGTATCTGCTTTGGGGCAATCCATCATGTTGGTTTTCTTTTGGAACAAAAATGTTGCCTTGATTTTGGAATGGCTGGTTGCCTTGCTCTTTGATACGTCTCCAACGTATGTATAATTTTTTATTGTTCCATGCTATATTATATTCTGTTTTGGATATTAATGGGCTTTATTATACACTTTTATATTATTTTTGCGACTAACCTATTAACCGGAGGCCCAGCCCAGAATTGTTGTTTTTTGCCTATTTCAGAGTTTCGCAGAAAAAGAATATCAAACAGAGTCCAAATGGATTGAAACCTTCAGGAACGTGATTTTCGGAACGAACGTGATCCAGAGGATTTGGACCCTATGTCAAGACATCAACCAGAAGGGCACGAGGTAGGGGGGGCGCCTACCCCCTGGGCGCGCCCTCCACCCTCGTGGGCCCCACGTTGCTCCACCGACGTACTTCTTCCTCCTATATATACCTACGTACCCACAAACTACCAGACAGGGAGCCAAAACCTAATTCCACCGCCGCAACCTTCTGTACCCGTGAGATCCCATCTTGGGGCCATTTCCGGAGCTCCGCCGGAGGGGGCATCGATCACGGAGGGCTTCTACATCAACACCATAGCCTCCGATGATGTGTGAGTAGTTTACCTCAGACCTTCGGGTCCATAGTTATTAGCTAGATGGTTTCTTCTCTCTTTTTGGATCTCAATACAATGTTCTCCCCCTCTCTTGTGGAGATCTATCCGATGTAATCTTCTTTTGCGGTGTGTTTGTTGAGACCGATGAATTGTGGGTTTATGAGCAAGTTTATCTATGAACAATATTTGAATCTCCTCTAAATTCTTTTCTGTATGATTGGTTATCTTTGCAAGTCTCTTCGAATTATCAGTTTAGTTTGGCCTACTAGATTGATCTTTCTTGCAATGGGAGAAGTGCTTAGCTTTGGGTTCAATCTTGCGGTGTCCTTTCCCAGTGACAGTAGTGGCAGCAAGGCACGTATTGTATTGTTGCCATCGAGGATAACAAGATGGGGTTTATATCATATTGCATGAGTTTATCCCTCTACATCATGTCATCTTGCTTAAAGCTTTACTCTGTTCTTATGAACTTAATACTCTAGATGCATGCTGGATAGCGGTCGATGTGTGGAGTAATAGTAGTAGATGCAGGCAGGAGTCGGTCTACTTGTCTCGGACGTGATGACTATATACATGATCATACCTAGATATTCTCATAACTATGCTCAATTCTGTCAATTGCTCAACAGTAATTTGTTCACCCACCGTAGTACTTATGCTCTCGAGAGAAGCCTCTAGTGAAACCTATGGCCCCCGGGTCTATTTTCCATCATATTAATCTTCCAACACTTAGTTATTTTTATTACCTTTTATTTTACTTTGCATCTTTATCATAAAAATACCAAAAATATTATCTTATCATATCTATCAAATCTCACTCTCGTAAGTGACCGTGAAGGGATTGACAACCCCTTTATTGCGTTGGTTACGAGGATTTATTTGTTTGTGTAGGTGCGAGGGACTCGTGCGTGGTCTCCTACTGGATTGATACCTGGGTTCTCAAAAACTGAGGGAAATACTTACGCTACTTTGCTGCATCACCCTTTCCTCTTCAAGGGAAAACCAACGCAGTGCTCAAGAGGTAGCACTCTTTGGCATTGCTTGGACGAAATCCTCTGTACTGGGCACAGTTATCTTATACTACACAGGCAATACCATACTTCTAATGTATTTTTGATGCATTGGACTGATCGCTTTGTTACCGGGTTGGATATCATTGCACCCGGCAGGGATGCGGCAAGTCGCACTTCTTTTCTTCGTATGTAGTCCCTATTGAAATCTCTAAAAGGTCTTATATTTATGAACAGAGGGAGTACATTCCAATTGCTCATGCGGGAGAGGCTGAATGCTCATGCTGTTTGTTTCTTGGCCTTTATGTTGTTGCTACCTGTATCTGTTGTATTACTATGGTGGACTGTGAGATGTATGTCGTTGGTTGTGTTGAGTTGTTATATGGGATCTGTTTGTGATATGACTGTGTTTATTGTTCTATCTGCATCCAGCTTTGTGGTTGTGATATTAGTGTGGTCTTATGTGCATGCCCCTGAACCAATATCATGATTTTTTTTTTTATATTTGCAATGCTCCAATGACTATATTATCGAATTGGGTATGATTGTACCTGGCGTGGTGGATATGTCTGAACCCGGCAGCGGTGCTGCCGGGTGCGGCAAGCCGCAATTGCTACCTAGTATAAAGATTGTTAGCCTAGAAAGCCACCAAGAAAAAAGAGGAGGAAAGAAGAAACTAAGAGCATCTCCAATCAATGATGTAGATGTAAAAATAAGATTTCTACATTATCAAAGGGCAAAAACAGAGCTCCAACAAATGAGGTAGATGTAAAAAACTTTACTTGGGGAATTGTTCGCGATGTAAAATAGGGCACCACTTGTGCCTCTGCGTCGCCCCAACAGCCGTGTGGAACTTTCCCGAGCCGCGCCCGACACCCCCGCCCTTCCCGTCGTCGCCTCCCCCATGGACGCCTCCTCCGACCCCGCGACCGCCAACGCTCCTCGCGATGGCTGCCTCTGCGTCTGCCGCTGGTCCTGCCGCCATGCCTCCTCCAAATCGGCGCGATATATTTGCAGCCCCTCGTCTCGTAGACACAGCCGGAATGGAACAGCCAGCAAGGAAGAAGGCAGTTGCAACAAACCACGAGGTGGCGGCTCGAAGCGGCCGCCGCGCGACCCCATCGTGGATTCGTCCTGGGTGAAGAAGACGAAGGCGGCCGCGGTGCTGCTGCTGCCACACCACCTTCCCGTCTCGTCGTCGGCCATGGAGGAGGAGTCGTTGCCCCCGCAACCGTCTCCGACTTGTTCGACACAATGGTGCAGCTTTGGAGGAGCAGACTATGGTTTTAATATGTGGATTTGGTGTTAAATTTGATATGTTGTTGATTGTGTGTGATGATTTTGCAAAGTTTAGCTAGTCATATTTCATATTTTGTCAAATACATATGCATTTGGAGACAACAAAATTTTGAAGCGGCTGTCATGTAGCTAATGTATTTTATATCACCTATTGGAGCACTAGCTATTTTACATCATCTATTGAAGTTGGAGGTTTTTGGTGATGTAAAAATGCACTTTTAGGTGATGTATATATTATTCGAACCACAATTTGATGATGTATACATCATCAATTGAAGATGCTCTAATAAAAATAAAAGAAAGGGAACTTTGACTATGCTTTAAAAAGAAGGGTGAAACAAGAGCTATGTCCACTGTTGATTGCAGTGATCCTTGTATGCTCTGTTACATTCCTGAACTAATAGCTGAATTTTCTACCACGGTCAACATGATAACAGTCAAGAACTCCTGTAAATAAACTGATTAGAGCACTAGTATATCAGCTAAATGTTCAACAAACAACGCAGTTTCCTTGCAGTTTTTATAAATGGCAACCGGCGTTCGAGTTCTCTTCTTTGTATTTTTTATTTTTAAGTCGCCGGAAAATGGCAAAGGTATCAGTCGATTTTCAGAGAGAGGAAGACGAAACACACATGGAACTCTGATGTTAAGATGGAGGCAACGCGGCCAGCCGCAACGTCCTCGGGCATGGCCTCGCTAAGAAGGCCAACTCTAGCGCACGGCCCCATCCCATCCGGCCCCGTCCGTTTGAGGCAAAATGGCCGACCCCACGGCCCAGCGCGTGACGGACTGTACCCATCTTGTCCGTTTTGTGTCCAGCCCGACCCATTTCGAGCGCAAACATGCGCTCGATTCGGGCCCAGGCGGACAGCAAACGGACGCACCGCTCGTCCGCATCGGGCCCGCGTGGCAGGCGGCCACCTACCTCCCGTCGCCCAACATAAATGCGCACGCGTAGTCGGCCCTACCTGTCATCCGCCCAGGCGCGCGGTAGGCGTCCTTCTTAAATGGAAAGTTGTGGACCGGTCGCAGTCCACGCTCCTACTCCAGTCGCTCCTGCCTCCTCGAAACCCGACACCCAAACCCTAGCTCTCCCTTCCCCTTCCTCGAGCTCGCCGGCCGCCATGGTGTGGTGGAGCACCGGCCGCAAGGGGGCGCACGACCATGAGGCTGGGTCGTCCTCGGGCCGCCGCCACCGCGACGTCAAAGCAGAGCCTGCATCACCCCCACGGAGGGCCCCCGCGCCTCCCCCGTTCACCATCGCACCTACGGCCGCCGGCGAGCGCGACCGGCACTACATCCACGCGGATTTTTGCCGCCATTATTGGGAGACGAGGACGCCGCTCCCCTGAGCGACGTACACCTGCCCAATAACTGGCACCTGTCCGCGGATCGGGTGTCGATCCCGCCGGTCCCGATGAGCGGTCGTGCCTGCCGCGAGGAGATTGAACGCCGCCGCCTCCTGCCTGACGACCTCTACTACGACCCGAGGTACGCCGTCGACTCCACTCTCTGGGTCACATGGTTTTGGGACGACACTACTAGGGAAAAGCTTATAGGCAGATGCTTACTAGTAGCGTGGGTTTATAACCCTCGCTACTGCTACTTACTAGTAGCGCGGGTTTTTACCCCTCGCTACTACTAAGTTGATACTAGTAGCGCGGGTTTTTAACCCTCGCTACTACTAAGCGGTCTCTACCGTGCCCTCCCGGGACATGCCATAGTAGTAGCGATGGGTACAAACCCGCGCTACTACTAAGTTGATAGTAGTAGCGTGGTTTTATACCCCTCGCTACTACTAAGTACGAGGTAGGTGAAATCTCCATATCCTCAGCCGAATCCCTCCTCTCTCCCTCACTTTCCCCCCCCTCTCACTTTCCTCCTCTCTCCCTCACTTTCCCCCTCTCTCCATGGTGCTCCTGCCCAAGAACATCTCCTCCTCCATGGCACCCAACGTCTTCCTCCTCGCATCGCTGGCGTCCAGGAGCTCGCCCGTCTTCCCCCTCGCCTCCATGCAACCACGGCGGAGCACCTCACCACCAGTGAGCAGCCCCGATGCGCCCTCCATCTCCTTCCTTTCTCCTTTGTTTCTCTTTTTCCTTCTCCCTCTCCCTCGCCCTCGCCCTCTCCCTCTCCCTTTGGTTTTACTCACCTCCCATGCCCATGCCTGCACAGGTCGTCGACATGGCCAACCAGGAGTTCTCCGCCTTGACCGCGAAGAGGATCCTCACACTGTCGTCTTGCTCTACACTGGATCCGGCCCTCTCCAACAGTCGTCACCGGATCTGGTCTGCCACTACCCGTCTACACCTCCGGCGACGCCTGTCGTCGCTGGATCGAACCATTGACACCATTGACAACATGCACGGGGTCGAGATTTTTTTTGGTTTTTGAAATTAATAGTAGTAGCGCGGGTCACAGACAGGCGCTACAGATAGTTAGTAGTAGCGCGTGTGGAATCCGCGCTACTACTCACACACGTACTAGTAGCGCGGGTGGCACCCGCGCTACTACTCACACACGTACTAGTAGCGCGGGTGGCACCCGCGCTACTACTACGAGTTAGCTGTAGCGCCGTAGTAGTAGCGCGGGCACCCGCGCTACTACTAGTCTTTTACCCGCGCTACTACTAGGCTTTTTCCTAGTAGTGCGAGCATGACGTGCGGCGCGCGTCTTTCTTTGCCAGCACCTCAACTTCCCCGCGGCGGCCACGTACAGAGCGTCGAGCGTGTGCTCCGAGCCCTCCCCAGGTGCGCGGGTACGCGGGTGCGCGGCATCACGCCGACGCCTTCGCCCTCTCCGTCGCCACCACCACCTTCTCGCATGACATAGGAGGAGGAGGCCCGGCTCCTTCAACGTGTCATGGAAGACTCCATGAACACGCACGATGAGGGCCAATGGGAGGGCCTGGACACCATGATTGCCCTCTCTGCGGCCGGCGACGTGGACGTGCTGGAGCTGGAGATGAGGGAGGAGGTGCTGGAGGAGGAGCCCGTCGCCGCGTTACACCCGGGCCTGGTGGGCCAGCGGTGGAGCTGGTCGTGCACGACTACAAACATGGCCGACGCCGTGGGGGCCGTGAGCTGGTGCCCTACGCCGCCGCGGTCACCGGAGCGCGAGACGTCGCCACGGGGTGAGGTGGTGCAGGCGTCTCTCACCTTCCAGGAGCCTCCCGCCTTCCAGGGACCGGCCCACCTCTCGACTCCGCCCTACATCGACCTCACTGGCGACGAGGACGACAACGGTGACGCGTGAGGAGACGGCGACGGGCACGGCAGGAGCGCGCGGGCGGCGCTTTTCTTTTGTTTTTTATGTTAATTATGTTTATGTTAAGAACTGTGGAACGGGGCCGTTCTGGGGTCATGATGACTGTTTAATTATGTTTTTATGATTGCGTTTATTTTAATTTTTTAGCCATTTCTTTGAGTTTTTGCGATTTTTTATATCACGTTCACCCGGACATGATATGGGGTGCGGCCGCGCGTTGGGCGCACCGACACAGCAACGGCCCAAAGCGGACATGGGCGACCCCATTGCCGCCCAAACGGACGAAAGCAGGTCAAAACGGACGTCCGTTTGGGGTCGTGCACTGGAGTTGGCCTAAGACCTGGTTGGAGATAGGGACATCGCCGACGAAGGAGAGGCATGGGTTGATTGGTGCGCTGTAGGACATGGTCGTCCGCAGCAAAAGTCGGAGAAGAGCAGAAGCGGAAGGGTGGATAGATCAAAGGGAAGGCCGGGCCGTCATCAACTCGGAGGAGGGGTGGTTCAGGTAGGCCCGGGCAACAAGGTTTTGAACTGTTGTATTCACTTGTCTCTTTTTAACATTATTGGGCACAACAAAGTCATAGCAACATTGATGTAAAAACTCCTGCATTTTTCTCCAGATACTTCCCTGCTCAAAAAATAGCACCATAGAAATTTTGCTGCAAACAACATCAATTCTAATTAGTTTTTATTCACTGGAGCAAGTGTTGGGGAGGAGCTGATGTGCTGAGGTGGGAGGAGCTAGCGGGTGGCCGGTGGCTGCACAACCCTCGTCGTAGAGCAGAAGCAAGTGCCCAGACACCGTCTCTTTTCCTCCTCCACGCCATGCCACAGAGGCACGGGTACACAACGCAATCCTCGGCGCTAGATCCCGCGGCAGCCTCTCGTACGTGGCGTTGCCGAACGTGGCTGCGGTCACCATGACAGGGCCGAAGCCTGGACGAGAGCAACTCCCCCGTCACGGTACTGCACGCCGGCGAGGTACACGATGAGCCCTGTCATTCCAGGCGACGCCGACGCTAGAAGGAAGGCGCCGGACAGGGACAACATCTCAAACAGCCCCTGTAGAACGACGGCAGCCGCCTAGTCCACACGGGCTCTGGCTCCGTATCCAGTCGTGCGTGCGTCTGTTAATTAGTACTACAATACTTGTGTATTACCACGGTCAAAATCATGTCAAAGCCATCAACGAAGCCACCTGAAGCGGTACGAGAGACTAAAGTTATCTGGTTTGACAAGTTATAAAAGACTATGATTTACTAATTTTAAAGTCGAGAGAGTTGAGGGACGAAAAATATATTTTTTCCATAAGGATCAGAAAAACACTAGTCTGCAACAAGGTATAGATAGAAGTGTACTGTATAACACAGCAACAAAACAGACATTTAATAATAAAATTTTAAAAGAGAGGAAGAGATATTATAAAGCAACGGAATCGCAACAAATTAGAGACGAGGCTGCTCAACCATCCGCCCCAAATAGGGTAGAGGAGCTCACCACCGGCCGCCACCACCGTCTACACCACCACCACCACCGGCCGCTGCCTGCCATGGCATACACGGAGCCTCTCCTTTTCACCACGCCACACAACACCCACAGCCCGCGCGCCCTCCACCGGGTCGCCGCCTTCGGTCCCCCCACCCCCGCCTCCACGCCGAGGAAGCCCGGCCAAGACGACGACGAAGCCCTTGCCAGCAGCAGCAGCATGGTAGTGTCGATGCGCGACGACGAGACCGGCGCGCTCGTGGCCACCGTCGGCGGCGAAGGCGACGAGCCGGATGACGACCCGCTGGACGCGCCGCCCGTGCGGACGGTGAAGGCCGGGCTGGCGGTTTTTGCGGACGAGTCGCGGCGGCTGTGGGCCATTGGCGCGCCCATCGCGTTCAACATCCTCTGCCTCTACGGCACCAACTCCACCACGCAGATCTTCGTTGGCCATATCGGCAACCGCGAGCTCTCCGCCGTCGCCATCGGCCTCTCCGTCGTCTCCAACTTCTCCTTCGGCTTCCTCGTGAGTCCCCATGCTCCTTTCATATGATTGTTGTTCCTCCTCCGATCCATCGATCCACCGATCATGGCGATCCAGATCGAACTGACAATGTGACGCATGGAACATGCATGCAGCTGGGCATGGGGAGCGCGCTGGAGACGCTGTGCGGGCAGGCGTTCGGGGCGGGGCAGGTGGCCATGCTGGGCGTGTACATGCAGCGGTCGTGGATCATCCTTACGGCCTCGGCGCTCCTCCTCTCGCCGCTCTACATCTTCGCCGGGTCCATCCTGCGGCTGCTTGGCCAGGAGGAAGCCATCGCGGCCGCCGCCGGCGAGTTCACGCTGCGCATCATTCCGCAGATGTTCGCGCTGGCCATCAACTTCCCCACGCAGAAGTTCCTGCAGGCGCAGAGCAAGGTGATGGCGCTGGCATGGATCGGCTTCGCCGCCCTGATCGCGCACGTCGGCCTGCTGGCCCTCTTCGTGTCCCTGCTCGGCTGGGGCGTCGCCGGCGCCGCGGCGGCCTACGACATCTCCTCCTGGCTAACCGCGCTCGCGCAGGTGGCGTACGTGGTCGGGTGGTGCCGAGACGGGTGGACGGGCCTCTCCCGCGCGGCGTTCAACGAGCTCTGGGCCTTCGTCAAGCTCTCCCTCGCCTCCGCCGTGATGCTCTGCCTCGAGATCTGGTACATGATGGTGCTCGTGGTGCTCACGGGCCACCTCGACGACGCCGAGATCGCCGTGGACTCCATCTCCATCTGCATGAACATCAACGGGTGGGAGGGGATGCTCTTCATCGGCCTCAGCGCGGCCATCAGCGTGCGCGTGTCCAACGAGCTGGGCTCCGGCCGGCCGCGCGCCACGGTGCATGCAGTGGCCGTCGTGCTGGCGCAGTCGCTGGCGCTAGGGCTGGCGGCCATGGTGCTGATCCTGGCGACGCGGAACGAGTTCGCCGTCATCTTCACGGGCGACCGGCACCTGCAGAAGGCCGTGGCCAACATCGCCGGCCTGCTCGCGGTCACCATGGTGCTCAACAGCATCCAGCCCGTCATCTCGGGCATCGCCGTCGGCGGCGGCTGGCAGGCCGCCGTCGCCTACATCAACCTCGGCTGCTACTACGCCTTCGGCCTTCCCCTCGGGTTCATCTTCGGCTACCTCTTCCGATGGGGCGTCAGTGTAATTAAGCTAACCATACCATACACACCAGACACCACCACCTCCGATCAGTTCCAGCATCCACCATGATCACATTGTTGCAATGCTGATCTGATTGTTGCAGGGGATTTGGGCGGGCATGCTGTGCGGGACGGCGTTGCAGACGGGGATCCTCATGTACATGGTCTTCAAGACCGACTGGAAAGCAGAGGTAATTTGATGATGTTCAGTCTGAATTTGTACAAATGGAAGCTTTGTAGGAGTATTGATAATATTAATTTGTCTTGATTTGAGCAGGCATCGAGGGCGCTGGAGAGGGTGAGATTGTGGGGAGGGCAGCACGCAAAGCTTCCCACCACAGACAGCGAAGAGACTAGCTAGCTAGCTGATTAAATTCAGAAACTGTGTACTAGAGCTTAGCTTCAGTTTTCTTTTACAGATAGTGTGTGACATCGGTTAATTAATCAGGCAGGCAATTATCTCAAGATGAGTTAGATACTTAGGCTCCCATTGTAAAAACACCTACGGTTATACGTAGAACTACGTGCTGGATATACGACACACTCAACTGAAATTTTTGAGAACTTCACTGGAATTTTGGGTAATCCTGATGAAGTTTTTTGTCAACTAACCCTAGATTAAATTCAGAAACTGTGTACTAGAGCTTAGTTTCGACGCCGGGAGGCGGGGAACACCATGGATCTTCGCGCTTGTTGGCATTTTGGTGTCCTCGTGTCATTCATATATGAAAATTTTGAACTCATGTTTGACATGGAAAAAATCAAGCTTTTAAGATAGCACGCATACATTCAACACTATTATTAATCTATATTTTTTTAAATTCGAAGTTTCAGGCATAACATGCAAAGCAAAGTGGAGACCATCAAACATTGAACAAAGTGATCTAAAATGCTCAAACATCAAACCCATTAAGCTACGCGGAAGGAGCGAGCAACGAGCGTGTCCACGTGGCTGAGGAGGGCACTGTTTTGTCGGTCGATAATTTTTGGTGGGCGCAGTAAAGAAGGCCTCACACATGCAGCCTTTTCCTCAGGTATTTGACAATGGGCCCAATGAAGACTTCTTCCCCCCGAGGATAACACCAACCAAGTTGGTTGTTGTTACTACATGCTGCGAGCATTTGGGAAAATGACAGAAACATAAAATGGGTTTCTAGCTGCATAAGCACAATTATACAGAAAGCAGTCTCCTTTTTTCGTATATGGGGAAAGGGTTGGTTCTCCAAATTCTCTTTAAAGAATGTTAAAGCTGTACTGTAATTTTCTGGTGAAATGGAAAGTGGTTGCTACCATATTGTTTGTAGTGATTACATCATAATCCTCATCTTCAAAGCAAGGCTATCCACTAGGGCTTCCAATGCTAGGCTAACCTCGGTAAAGAACCCAAGGGATTTGCAAATTCTTGAATCGATAGACTTCCGTACAACGGCAAACAAACAGACGCGATAGAGGGTTTTACGCTACTTCACAGTCAGCAGCAAGAGTGGATGGTATAACTCTAGCCAGCAGGCGGGAGGGAACGAAGCTCTTTCCTGATCTTGAGCTAGAATCCCTGATGTTGGTTGATTTAGTTGTGGTGTAGCTTAGGATCTTAAAGGTATGCAGCTGGGTTGATCCCTATCGATGGAATGGAGCTTATCAACTCATGAATAGCATGGATCGCCTTCTACTATACCGGGCTAAGCTGCAACAATGGAAGCATACCATGGATAATCCGGAGATACATCCTACCTATGCCGAGAGCACAAAGATCAAGCTAAGTAAACAAGTCTAGTTAAAGCCCACTGGAGTAAGGAAAATACAATAGGTTGCTTTTTTTCCCACCATACCTAGCAATGATTGGTATCCCTTGATATGTTAACACAAACTAACCAGTTGTCCCTTCCCCCAGAGGGGTTTCCTATATGGATTCGTTCCCCTGAGCATCTTCCATGAATTGATGTATATGAGCGTAGTTATCAGGTACGCCGGGAGCTGGATTCTATCCCCGGGGATAGTGATTGATGGCATAGAGTTTTGATAGAAAACTCGTATCAAAATCATACCAAAAGAAAGTCTCGATTCGAGGAACGGAATACAGGTCCATGATAGAACACAGACCGGTAAGAGAAAGGAAAGTAAGCATAGTCTTCATTGAACCGGAACTGGAAGATTGACTTGGGGAAACAGGAAATCCTTAATGCCGTGGGAAATCCATTGAGTATCCAAGGAAAAGGCAAGCTCAAGGTATTCTCCCCAATCTTTCCCTTTCAGTCAGACAACACTGGTCAATAGGATCGGGTGGGCTGGGCACATAGCCGGAGATAAGAAATGGCAACAAGGCTCAACAGAGCAGAGAGACAAGAATACCTATATAGAGACATGAGAAAGAATAAGCCAAGGACAAAATGAGAATTCCGCATCCGGTGAAAGCTGAAGTCACATAGGGAAGGGAGTTTCTGCAGATGGAGAAAAGGGAGATATCACACTGTGTGTGATAGGTTATTAGCTGGAGGATTGGGATTGGTATATGGCATTCAGATAGTCCTTCTGAACTGAAATCATGGAAAGACTAGGCTCACCAGGCAGGGAAAGCTAGATATAGCCTAAAAAACCTCCACTTACGGATTCACATACTGGTTGGTATGTTCATCAAGTTCTCGATTCCTACTTACGGTGCCCACTAACTCCCTTTAATGGTACGCCAAGATATCGCTCATAACGACTGCAAAGGCATATTTATTAGCCAGCTGTGGGATACTGCCCTAAAGCTGCTGTTCCGGTGATTAGATCAAAATAGAGTTCTTTCTACAAGAGCATCTCAAGTTGGTCAGGCGTCCCCAGGAGTGTTTCGATATCAGCAAGCACATTCTAACTATCTATAAATGGCATTTCGAGGTGAGAGAGAGTTCCAGCACATTACACAAAAGAGTGGGTAGACACATGCGTTGAGGCATTCCCTACAACAGGTGGATAAAGCCGTTTCTAGGCCATAGAAAAACATAGCATGTGACATTTATTTACATAGGACCAAGCATAATCGTTTTAGATAAGAATCAATCAGCAGGTGAAAGGCAAGCACTTCCTTCCCTGAATCCTACTCTTTCCCTAAAAAAGTACTAACTAAAGCCAAATCGAATGAAATATGCCTCTCTACGCGAATAAGCAGAAGTGAGCCCAATAGAACAGATAGGAAAGAGTTTACTAAGCTATCGCGCGCAGTAAAGAGAATACCATATCTAGTTCCTGGCTAGCTCCCATCTTCGATGCATGGATCTGACTAACCGGAGATCGGACTCGTGTGCTTGAATCAAAAGAAAATACCGGTATTCTGTTCCAAATTAGGCTTGTAATTAGAGTTACCAATGGTAAGGATTGGCGTGGGTTTAGAGTGGGTAGCCCGCTCGCTATCTATGTCTTTCATTCCCATGGATTGGAAAACATCTTACTCGCCATGGGGCGAAACTTCTCATCGTCAGCCTAAGTGATTGTTTCTGTAAGCTAGAGAGAAGTACCCTTGATTGGGTGCTTCGAACGCCCTTCAGGAAGTGAAAGTGAAGGTTGATCAATAGCTTGAATCAGGACGATGCCGCTTAGAAAAGTATTGTATAAGATAACTAGCTTGACAACAGGAATTCTCTAACTTACTTGTAGATAACGAACTTGCTGAAGGAGGTTAAGATAGTTTCCCGTTAATGGGGAGAGAGAAAAAGAGTCCTCGCTTTCATAATCAGTAATCAGAGTCCAGGCTTCCTACACCCATATTTTACGACAACCTATGAACCGACTAACTCAATAGCTGGCCTTAGAGAAACTGTCCTAACTTATCCAAGTAGTCCTAATAAATGGCCATGATGAAATACTCTTCCTTTCCCTGCGGCACTCGCTTGAAGGACTCGAAAGCTGACTAATGCTGATAGGAAAACAGAGCTTCCTTCAAACGCTGATCGATACCATCCACCAGAAGAAAACGTGACCGCAACTACTTCCCGAATCAGCACTGTCTGGAGGCTTTGCATCTGTATTTGGAGCTGGGCATGCATCCATTGATTCTAGCACTTGGAGCTTTGAACGCTGGAAAGAGAAATACAATCTCCGCCCTACAAGTGGATCGATAGGTTCATACATCTTGTAGTCGGTGCAGTTCTGGGAAGGAATGGACTAGTATGAGTTCTGGTTTAGTCAGTAGTTCACTTCTCCCTTCTTGTCCGCAAACAAAGCAAACTAGAAACCTGCTTTTGCTGAAGACAGTGCTCAATGAGAGGAGGTGGGCAAGTATTAGTTAAGGAATATCAGGAAGGAGGTCGAAGAAAGGGGAAAGAGCTTCATCGTCGATTAGAAATTGAAAGTAGGGGAAACTATGATTCTATCGAATGTGCGTATCCATTGGGGCTAGTGAAAGATTACAGTAGGGGAACCCGTTTCACTACTGACTTCGTGTATGAGTGACAAAAAGTCAGGGCAGAATAGCCCCTTCAAAGTAGGGGCTTCACAACCCACTTCTCTTCCTTAATTTAGTGAATGGTGGGTGCGCAAAGTCTTGAGTTTTGGACCTGTTACGGACAAAAGGAGAAGACAACCATTGTACCGATCCACTACTTGAATCTACGAGGACTAGTTTAGTCGGATCTATTGTTTTACCACTCACTAACAGGACTTTCCTGCTTAGGATTGATAAGATGAGAAGATCGTTTTCTTTCTCTGGCTCTGTATAATAGAAATAGTGTACTAAGGTAAGTTCCATTAAGTTAGGGCTGGTTAGTGAAGTTAAGTAAGAGGGAGTTCTAGTTAAGTATGCCCATAGCTCTTGCTTCTAATTGGTTAGTGCAGGATACTACTCTCCCCGTCCAGTTCTGGAGAAGAGAAAGGTTGCGTTCCTTCTTTTCTTTCAGATAGTGGGATGCGTTGATCTGCTGAATCAAGAAGATCAAGTCCTCCCGGGCAAGGCGAACCTAGTGGTTTCTAGTTCAGTGCAGCCTTTTCCTCAGAGCTATTTGACAATGGGCCCAATGAAGACTTCTTCCCCCCCGAGGATAAGTCGATACTAGTTTCTGGTCTGCTTTGGAGAGTAGAAGTCGATATTTGTTTCTGGTCTGCTACTGAGACGCATAATTAAGATTGCACGCATACATTCAACACTATTATTAATCTATATTTTTTAAATTCGAAGTTTCAGGCATAACATGCGAAGCAAAGTGGAGACCATCAAACATTGAACAAAGTGATCTAAAATGCTCAAACATCAAACCCATTAAGCTACGCGGAAGGAGCGAGCAACGAGCGTGTCCACGTGTACATTAGGGGCTGAGGAGGGCACTGTTTTGTCGGTCGATAATTTTTGGTGGGCGCAGTAAAGAAGGCCTCACACACGCGGCCCAGCCCTGCACTGCACGCCCTCTCCCCCACACGCAACCTCTCCTCTTCTCGTCTCTCCTCTCCCTCGCCGCCGCCGCCACTGCTTCCCCTTCACCCCCTCTCTCCCTGATCACCTTGCCAACGAATTCGAGGCCTTATGAAAATCATCCTACAATGGACCGTAGGGACTGAGAACGAAGAAGACATAAAAATAAGGTTAGGGGGGATAAAAAGAAAACCTCCTCCCATTCAAAGTCGTCTTCGAGTACCTTTTTGATTCTTTACCGAGTATGGATGGATCAACTATAGGTTCGAGTTTAGCCAAGATACGTACACGGCTAAGTGTATGAAAATCCAAGAGAGAATCATAAAATCTAAAAGCTAGGAAGGAGAAGACCGGGTGATTGAATATGACTTGCTAACATATCCTACTCTTCCTTAAGCGCTAGTTCTATTCACGATGGTTCAGTTTCGAGAGCAGCTAAAGTAGTTACCTAATAAGATAGATGAATATTCCACGATCGTCTACGATTATAAAAATCCGGAATACTACAGCAGAGGACAAAACTAGGGACTTCGAAAATGAGGATAGTTTGCCAGGTAGGGATACCGTTGTTCGAATTGAAAAAAGATACCTTTCCCCAGAGAGATAGGATTCGAAAACAAACCATTCATGAAACTCATGCAGGAGCATGCGGTGGTCACATTAATGGACATGCGCTAGCTAAGAGAACTTCTTAAGTTAGGGTACTTACTATTGGCTGGCTTACTATGGGTACTCCCTAATTCAGTTTTTTTTGTGGTTTTCTTTCCATCTCACAACTTCCATTTCACCCTGCCTCGTCTCCCCTCCGTCGGTGCGATGCTAGCCACACCGCGGCCACTCGTAAAACGACGACGATGAGGAGGCTCTGCCCTTGGCGTAGACCCGCGCTCCTGAGCAGTGGCAACATCGGATCTCTCTGTCTCGTGGGGCCAAGCCTCCCGTCCGCGCTGCGGTGCCGTCGGTCTATTTTCTCACGCCTTTTCCTCCCTCCTGAAGCAATCTCGATCCTCATCCATCTTCCCTGCCCTCGATTTCGCCTCTCCCATGCACAACATCGGCGTCGAGTGTTTCCAGCGCCGCCGCTGCGAATCCTGCACCTGTGGATGCTAAGAGTGGCCATCCATTGGGGGAACACCATTGTGTGGTCGTGGATCTGTTAGGAGGTAGCTGATAGGGTTCGGTGACCAGACGAGGGCAAGGGCGCCGATCGTCCTCCTCCTGCTCCCAATCGCCTACGCGACCACCATCGACCAAATCTTCTCGACCTCAATCTTTATCGCCGTCCTCGCGCCTCGGCCTGCAGCGCGTGGCGCCGGAGAGACGGACCAGGAGGCCGAGCAGTCCATGGCGCCGCCGCCTTCGTCCTCATCCCTCGTAAGTGGCAACGGAGAGAGACAATCCGTCTGGAGCTCGAGTATAGGTGACCGCATCTCTTTCCTTTCTCTTCTTTGTACGTCTCTTTTTCTGTAGCAATGTGCAATGATTTCTCAGGATAAAAAGAATTCTGTTACGTATCTCACTCAAGAGCAATAAATACACTAATTTTAAAAATGTTCATGATTTCATATATATTCACGAGTTATAAAAAATGTTCATGATTTTTAAAAATTATTCACAATTTAAAGAAAATAAGAGTGATAGTGTATCTCGGTGCTGCAGCAAAATGTGGTCATGGCCATTGAAGATTTTTTTTCTCCCATTACAACGCACAACCCGTTTGGTACTAATAATAAAGGGGATATTGCTTCTAACAATACGTCACGAAATTTTTCTCAAAAGTTACAAAATATTATACACCAATACCATCTATTAGTGATAATAAACGTTTCACACAGAGTTTCCCGCGCTTAGGCCGGCCCATCCAAAAATAGATTTAATTTTTTTAGTAAATCATAAAAGGTTTATTTATTCAAAGATGTTCGTGATTTTATAAAAAAAGTGCTTGCTTATTCAAAAAAAGTTTAAAATTTTGAAAACGAATGTTCGAGAAATCAAAAAATATTCATGATTTTTACTTTTTTATATATTTAGAAATGTTAATAAAATTGAACTAATTTTGCCAATTCAGAAAATTTTCATTAATGGGAAAATATCATAAAAACTCAAAAACTGTTCGTGACTTACAAAATAGTTTATCCATTCATAAAATATTCGATTATTGAAAAAAAATGATAATGCATTTCAAAGAATGTTCGCTAAATCAGAAAAATGTTTGTGAATTTCAAAACTTGTTCCGGCAATTTTCAGGAAAATGTTCGTCCATTCTAAAAATGTTCGTCCATTCTAAAAATGTTCGCCGATTCAAGAAAATTGTTAAAAAATGTTCACGATCTTTAAAGAAACTGGTAGACGGTAGACGGTTCCCTTTCCCCTGGATCAATGAAGAAGGGAGAAGTAAGTTGATTCCTTTGAAGAACCGAAAGCGAAGCGCTATGCCGGGGCGAGGGGACGGGAAAAGAAACTGCTCCGAAGAAAGATATTGGGGTTCCCTATGTTTCTCCACGCTCAACAAGATGCGCCAACCTCGGGCTCGCCCAAAAGACGTACGTGGAACCAATGATACCAAAAAAAGAATCAAATATGAGGAGAACTGGGTGCATTGGTAAACGGCGGATGCTTTACTCCTAACCCCATGGCGGTTCCGAGACAGAGCTTAACGTGAGTCTCAGTTAAGAACAGCGATGATCTACGTTTCACACGGCGCACGATTCCATGGATAGTTTCATTAGAGATCGTGATGGAGGACATAGCTTACAATCATCGGCTTTGACCATGCCACTAGGCATTTGATTAGGACATTGCACAATGATCCGAACACTTTGTCGCATCTCTTCGATACTGATAAAGTAACGATCATAGCTATCTCCTCTGATACATCGTAAGGTGCTGCTCTTCGCGAATCCCAGCATACCCAAGGTTGGGATGGGTAGGCCCACCACTTCACTTTTGCACTTTCACTTAGGCCCGGGCCAAGTCAGTGGGGGGACCCTGTCGGGCTCCTCCCCCCCCCCCCCCCAAAAAAAACAAACTGTACGTTGGAGTTTCCCTTCATACGGCTCGAATCGT
The DNA here is from genome assembly GCF_002575655.3 of Aegilops tauschii subsp. strangulata. Lineage (NCBI taxonomy): Eukaryota > Viridiplantae > Streptophyta > Magnoliopsida > Poales > Poaceae > Aegilops > Aegilops tauschii. The sequence goes on from NC_053040.3 coordinate 486,676,002, forward strand.
TCTCAGATGCCCCGAGAGGAATCTTTCCTTATGATCTGGTGGTTCACACGCGCGCAAACGAGCACCAGCCACAACAGGAAGGAACTATGACCAATAGAGTCAGACACAGAGCGTCATACTTCTTTATCTTGTGATGGTTGAGGAGTTTCTTTCTCAGAGGGTGTGGGATGCTTGTGGAGTCCGTGCCATCTGTACCACCATAGGTCTTGGGCAGATCCCGCTCCTAAACACAAGGGAGGGATAGGGGAAAAGGGGCCCTAAAAATCATATAGATAGGGGTGTAGAAAGACCACTTTCATTCGACGTTCTGGGGCGCCCGATTCGATCGACGAGTTTGCAAATAGTATAAAATGTTCATGAATTCAGAAAATGTTTTTTATTTTAGAAGATGTTCGAAAATTTTGTAAAAGTGTTCATGAATTTGAAATGTTCACGATTACAGGTATGTTCGCGAGTTAAAAAAAATGTTCATGATTGCACGAAATTGAGAGTGGTAATGTATGTCGATAATGCGGTGAAATGTGATCATGACCACCATAGGTCTTGGGCAGATCCCGCTCCTAAACACAAGGGAGGGATAGGGGAAAAGGGGCCCTAAAAATCATATAGATAGGGGTGTAGAAAGACCACTTTCATTCGACGTTCCGGGGCGCCCGATTCGATCGACGAGTTTGCAAATAGTATAAAATGTTCATGAATTCAGAAAATGTTTTTGATTTTAGAAGATGTTCGAAAAATTTGTAAAAGTGTTCATGAATTTGAAATGTTCACGATTTCAGGTGTGTTCGCGAGTTAAAAAAAATGTTCATGATTGCACGAAATTGAGAGTGGTAATGTATGTCGATAATGCGGTGAAATGTGATCATGACCATTGAAGATTATGATTTTTTTTCTTCCGTTACTATGTAGGGGCCTTTTGCTAGTAATAAATAAATAGAAAATATATGAAAATAGCAAAAATGGAAATGTCAGGAGTGGGGTTCGAACCCACGCCCTCAACGAGGACCTGAACTTGAATCAGGCGCCTTAGACCACTCGGCCATCCTGACTAATTTATTATAAAACGCCACGATTAGTAATATAAATCATTCTTTACCAAGTCCTTAATAAAACCGTGCGATCCAGCCGTCCATCCACCATTCACCCCACCAACGGCCCAGATGAAACCCCAACCCTAATTCCCCCTCTATAAGTCCTCCCCCAACCTCCCTCCCAAACCCTCACTCCCTCCCCAAAACCCAAAACCCTCCCGGCGGCGGCGGCTACCAGCAGCACCACACGACCCACACCATGAGGGCACCCATGAGAGGAGGAGGAGGGCGCGGCGGCGGCAGGGGCTTCGGCGACAGCGGCGGCCGCGGGGGCCGTGGGCGCGGCTTCGGCGGGAGGAGCGACGGCGGCGGCCGCAGTGGCGGCCGGGGGTTCGGCGGCCGGAGCGCCGGCAGGGGCGGCCGCGGCGGCGGCAGGGGTGGGGGAAGGGGAGGTCCAGGCATGAAGGGCGGGGCCAAGGTGGTCGTCGTGCCGCACAAGCACGACGGCGTCTTCATCGCCAAGGCCAAGGAGGACGCGCTCTGCACCAAGAACATGGTCGCCGGCGAGTCCGTCTACGGCGAGAAGAGAGTCTCCGTCCAGGTCCGTGCTCCCTCTCGGTTGCCTCTCATGCTTATGCGCGGTTCCACACAAATTCTTAAGACTTTTTACTGCTGCTGTGCGTACGGCGTCGAGTAGCACATGGTAAACCAGCTTCGATTCAGCCGGTTCATCATCTTAGATTCGGCTATTGTTAGTTCCTAGAGGAGCAAATGATACGCTTATGTCGGTAGTTTTTAGATATATCCACTTATGCTCTGGTCTGCTTCTAGAGCATGTGAATGATGTTTACTCTGTTATGCTTCTAGAGCATGTGAATGATGTTCATTGCTGTTTGAAAGATGCGCTTTTTTATGCCTATATGTAAATGATGCAATTGCTGGTTGAGAGATGCACTTATTGGTGCTGTTGTGAAATGATTCATTACTGTTCTACAGATGCATGTAGACTGATGTTCGTTGTTATGTTGGTATTATGCAGAACGAGGACGGATCCAAGGTGGAGTACAGGGTGTGGAACCCCTTCAGGTCCAAGCTGGCTGCTGCTGTGCTCGGTGGTGTGGACAACATCTGGATTGTAAGTCCTTTTCGTGCCTCGGCTTTCGTTCTGGACTGTTTGAATGCCTCGCTTTGTCAAGGATGTAGTTCAGACTAGAACCATTGTAGTAGCTGACTTTGTGGTTGTTGTTTCAGGCTCCTGGAACTCGTGTGCTGTACCTCGGAGCTGCCTCTGGAACAACCGTGTCTCATGTGTCTGACATTGTTGGACCGGTGAGATCTCGTCGCTATTTCCTTTGCGTATTTCAAGTGAATGCTGCTTAATGTAAGTTGTTTTAACGTCCATCACTATGCAGACTGGGTTGGTGTATGCCGTTGAGTTCTCTCACCGGAGTGGTAGGGATCTTGTCAACATGGCCAAGAAGAGGACCAATGTCATCCCCATCATCGAGGATGCTAGGCACCCTGCCAAATACCGGATGCTGGTCGGCATGGTTGATGTTATCTTTTCAGATGTTGCACAGCCTGACCAGGTATGCCTTTTATGAAGAATTTCTAGAGCTCTGCTTCTACAGTCTTGCTTACTATCAACATCAGTTATTGTAGTTTACACTTACTGTTATTGTTTGTCTGTGTGCAACTCTTTCGTGAGTTGTTGGCGGCTTAGCAAAAGATGAGCTTTACTCGGATTCCCCTAAAGGACATCAAATGGATGATGCAAAATCGAGTCTCTGATGCGTTCATGCCTCTCTAATTTTTTGGTTTGCTGCATTTTCTTATGCATTTTGATTACAGCCATAATAAAATCCATTACCATCACATTTGATGGTATATCAAATGATCCCCATACCAGTGGTTAACAATAACTGGTGTCTAACAATCTACTTTTATTAGTGTGCAAAAAATGTTTACTTGATTTTTTGTGGCCATATTTGGGCTTAGCATATGATGAGCTAACTCGGATTCCCCTTCAGGACATCACAATGTATGATGCAAAATCGAGTTTCTGATGCATTTATGCCCATTGCCATATCTTTTTGTTGCCTGCTTCTACATGTCTATGTCATTGGATTTTGGCCATCGCATATTGTATTTCAGTCACTATTTTTTTGCTAATTTGCCTTATTCAGTTTGGATGGTATGTTACAAGTATAGCCTTGCACCCTTCCAGCTGTGACACACAATTGTTTATGATTAGCTAGTGCTGTATTTATTTTGGTTGGAAGTTCCTTGCGCATCAAGCCTTGTTATTTATTCAAGATTCTTCTTTGATAAGTCATCTTCTCACATTATAAGTCATCATTCATCAAGTTTGTTGAATACAGTAAATAAAAACTTTTTCTACCTAATGTTAAAGCAATCCTGAGTCTCTTGCATACATCGATCTCTTGTTGTACCGTTTTCCTCTTTTGTTATTTTGACAACCGTGATGAGCCAATTTTACAGTTACAGACCTGTAATGACTCCTGCGGAAATGATCGCATGGTCAAAGAACATCTAAGGGACTGAGTTGTCTTTGAAATCTTGATTCGTATCTGTTGTCTTTGCTGTGAATAGCTGCTTTGATCGTGCTATGTGTGTTTTGATCTGCTTCTCTTAACAGTATTCGTGCCCGTGAATTAACTTGCATGGTTCCCGGGGAATAAGGAGATTGGTAGCAGAAAACAATGTTCCTCTCGCTATCCAGTGCGGAATTTCTTGTGTTGCGATTGGACGTCGAGGAACTACATTTTTCTTTCTGAATTTGAATTTGCTGGTTCAGTAACTAGTGGTCTTATAATCTGATATCTTTGCTTCACATACTCACCTTGAAGCTTTGATTTTGAATTTGTTATTGCATTGAGGGAATTTTGGTACTCAAAACTTCAGCTTGCTTTTCAATAAAAAAAATCTCAGGTTGAATATTGCAACATACTTAAGTGTGGGTGACTATAATATTGTGATTAAGCATTTCTGCATCTTGTCTCCCACAGGCTAGAATCTTAGCCCTTAACGCATCATACTTCCTGAAGAATGGTGGCCACTTTGTCATTTCCATCAAGGTACTAGTCAGTTTCATACTTGAGGGTGCAAAGACACACATCACATCCCTGATAAATTTTTGAAGTTGCCATTTAAGCTGACATTCCTCTTTCCTTTGATTAGGCGAACTGTATCGATTCCACCCAGGCGGCCGAGGCCGTGTTTGCCAGTGAAGTGGAGAAGCTCAAGGCCGACCAGTTCAAGCCCTCAGAGCAGGTGACCCTGGAGCCCTTTGAGCGCGACCATGCTTGCGTCGTTGGTGGTTACAGGATGCCCAAGAAGCAAAAGTGAAGTTTCTAGGAAGAAAGGAAGTGGCTGTGTTTCTCCAATCTGTTTTGCTCTGATGTACTAGTAGTGGTAGTAATGTTACCCAATGTAAGGGGTTGAGACAATTCCTGCTGTTTTACAGCAGTTATGTTGAACTTGATTTGAGCAGGAAATGGTTATCATTTACACTGAAGATTTTTAGCAAGCCCGTAGATGGTTTTGTTAACCTTTTTGAAGCTATAAGTGTATCTTCACTTCAAGTATATTTCAAAACAACTTTCTGAAAAGTAGAGCTCAAAATGTGAAATTCACAAAGTAGAGCATCACTCAGTTTGATGGCAATTGTTAGGAGAACTGAAGTTGGGGTGTTATTTGACTGGTTTCTGTTGGATTGCAAGCACACAAAATATACACAAACTAGAATAACAAAATCACAATTAATACTACATAAGTTTACAAAGTAAATAAATCATTTTATTTAGATCTGTTGAATGTAATCATGTTTGATGCTTCTGACTATCTATGGTCTTCATGTTTGGTTTGAAGCGCTGCCAAGATTACCTGGAAATGCCAGTACAAGAATACCTTTTACCATGTTATTTGGACTATATGCCAAAATTGTTTGTGTTATATGGACTATATGTGTCATAAAAATTACACCGTACCTCCTTCAAACAGAGAACCAATTGTATGTTGGCGAAGTATCAGGTGAAAACGGAAATTCAGTGAAAATCTGGAAACTTACCACTAGAGCCATCGGATGTTAGATGGACGGATAAGATAAGAGGTGGGATGCCCCATAGCATTGTATGTTTTTTTTAATAGTATACACCTCATATTTTGTTAGTCACTAGCGATCCGTTATGGAGACGATCCAGGTAGATGCACTAGTAGAAAACATGGTACTAGTCTCTCGGTTTCAGAGGGCCTTTAGTCCCGGTTCTGGACTCGGGACAAAACAAATGGGACTAATGCCCAAAATCTTTAGTCCCGATTGGCTTACGAACCGGGACCAAAGGAAGTCCACGTGGCCGCTGTGGGGCGCCCAGGGAGGAGGATCTTTAGTCCCGGTTGGTACACCAACCGGGACCAAAAGATAGGCACGCGTCAGCAGCTCGCAGGCGATGGGTTTTTTTTTTGGGGAGGGGGGGGGGGGGGGGTTTAGTGGTTTTAGAGGGTTAATTTAGGGGTTTCATATTGTGTTAGCTATAGCTACTACATATAGAGAGAAGTGACCTCTCTTTCTTCGTGCTTGGTCGACGCTACCTACTATACATATAGAGAGAACTCGAAACGCTAGCTAGTAAGCAAATGAAGAAACCATTAATTACACAAGATCGTCATGAGCATATACAGAGAGAAGTGACCTCTCTTTCTCCGAGATTGGTCGAACAACAAGTTTTCGTATATCTATCCGACGCTACTACATATATACAATATAACATCTCTTACAATTCGTAACATCTAAAATCCATTTCAATTTCCACATGGTATTCTCCGTTTTTATGTATGATGTGGTCAAGAAAGAATCCCGCCAATTCCTCTTGAATTGCTCGTATGCGATCATGTGGTAGGAGTTCATCCCGCATCTGCCACATCTAATATAAAGAAGGGGGTCAATACATATATATGAAAGAAACTCAACACAATTGATGGTAATAAAATAAAATTGTGAATATTGTTTACGTATTTCATATTGTTCGTCAGAGTAGCCCCGCTGAGAGGTCGAGTTGTAGATGAAATCGCAAACGTAGTATCCACATAAATTATTCCCGCCTTCCTGCCATAAGCACTTTACGAGAAATACAGTTCAATCAAACTGATAATCAAGCATGACAAATGGTATTGATGAAACTAGAATCAATGAAAGATGCGCGGAACTAGCTAGTACTACTTACTTTGGGGTGTCTAAATCGCAGCTCCCTCTGCAGACCAGGAACCATTCCGGTGAACTGTTTCCTGTTGGGGATCGTAGCAGAATTTTTAAAAATTTTCTACGCTCACCAAGATCCATCTATGGAGTATACTAGCAACGAGGGGAAAGGAGTTCATCTACATACCCTTGTAGATCGCGAGCGGAAGCGTTCCAATGAACGAGGTTGATGGAGTCGTACTCGCCGTGATCCAAATCACCGATGACCGAGTGCCGAACGGACGGCACCTCCGCGTTCAACACACGTACGGTGCAGCGACGTCTCCTCCTTCTTGATCCAGCAAGGGGGAAGGAGAGGTTGATGGAGATCCAGCAGCACGACGGCGTGGTGGTGGATGTAGCGGGATCTCGGCAGGGCTTCGCCGAGCTTTTGCGAGAGGGAGAGGTGTAGCAGGGGAGGAGGGAGGCGCCCAAGGCTGTAATACTACTGCCCTCCCTCCCCCCTTTATATAGGCCCCCTGGGAGGGAGGGGGCGCCGGCCAGGAACCCATCTGCATGGGGGGGCGGCGGCCAGGGGGGAGACTTGCCCCCCAAGGCAAGTGGGGCGCCCCCCACCCTAGGGTTTCCAACCCTAGGCGCAGGGGGAAGGCCCATGGGGGGCGCCCCAGCCCACTAAGGGCTGGTTCCCTTCCCACTTCAGCCCATGGGGCCCTCCGGGATAGGTGGCCCCACCCGGTGGACCCCCGGGACCCTTCCGGTGGTCCCGGTACAATACCGATAACCCCCGAAACTTTCCCAGTGGCCGAAACTTGACTTCCTATATATAATTCTTCACCTCCGGACCATTCCGGAACTCCTCGTGATGTCCGGGATCTCATCCGGGACTCCGAACAACTTTCGGGTTTCCGCATACTCATATCTCTACAACCCTAGCGTCACCGAACCTTAAGTGTGTAGACCCTACGGGTTCGGGAGACATGCAGACATGACCGAGACGCCTCTCCGGTCAATAACCAACAGCGGGATCTGGATACCCATGTTGGCTCCCACATGTTCCACGATGATCTCATCGGATGAACCACGATGTCGAGGATTCAATCAATCCCGTATGCAATTCCCTTTGTCAATCGGTATGTTACTTGCCCGAGATTCGATCGTCGGTATCCCAATACCTTGTTCAATCTCGTTACCGGCAAGTCTCTTTACTCGTACCGTAATGCATGATCCCGTGACTAACTCCTTAGTCACATTGAGCTCATTATGGTGATGCATTACCGAGTGGGCCCAGAGATACCTCTCCGTCATACGGAGTGACAAATCCCAGTCTCGATCCGTGCCAACCCAACAGATACTTTCGGAGATACCCGTAGTGTACCTTTATAGTCACCCAGTTACGTTGTGACGTTTGGCACACCCAAAGTACTCCTACGGTATCCGGGAGTTGCACGATCTCATGGTCTAAGGAGAAGATACTTGACATTGGAAAAGCTCTAGCAAACGAACTACACGATCTTTGAGCTATGCTTAGGATTGGGTCTTGTCCATCACATCATTCTCCTAATGATGTGATCCCGTTATCAATGACATCCAATGTCCATAGTCAGGAAACCATGACTATCTGTTGATCAACGAGCTAGTCAACTAGAGGCTTACTAGGGACACGTTGTGGTCTATGTATTCACACATGTATTACGATTTCCGGATAACACAATTATAGCATGAACAATAGACAATTACCGTGAACAAAAAAATATAATAATGACCATTTATTATTGCCTCTAGGGCATATTTCCAACAGTCTCCCACTTGCACTAGAGTCAATAATCTAGTTACATTGTGATGAATCGAACACCCATTGCGTCCTAGTGTTGATCATGTTTTGCTCTAGGGAGAGGTTTAGTCAACGGATCTGCTACACAGGTCCGTATGTACTTTACAAATATCTATGTCTCCATTTTGAACACTTTCACGAATGGAGTTGAAGCGATGCTTGATATGCCTGGTCTTCCTGTGAAACCCGGGCTCCTTCGCAAGGGCAATAGCTCTAGTGTTGTCACAAAAGAGAGTCATCGGGCCCGACGCATTGGGAATCACCACTAGGTCGGTAATGAACTCCTTCATGCAGACTGCTTCCTGTGCTGCCTCCGAGGCTGCCATGTACTCCGCTTCACATGCAGATCCCGCCACGACGCTTTGCTTGCAACTGCACCAGCTTACTACTCCTCCATTCAAAATATACACATATCCGGTTTGTGACTTCGAGTCATCCAGATCTGTGTCGAAGCTAGCATCGACGTAACCCTTTACGACGAGCTCTTCGTCACCTCCATAAACGAGAAACATATCCTTAGTCCTCTTCAGGTACTTCAGGATATTCTTGACCGCTGTCCAGTGTTCCATGCCGGGATTACTTTGGTACCTTCCTACCAAACTTACGGCAAGGTTTACATCAGGTCTGGTACACAGCATGGCATACATAATAGACCCTATGGCTGAGGCATAGGGGATGACACTCATCTTTTCTCTATCTTCTGCCGTGGTCGGGCATTGAGCCGTGCTCAATTGCACACCTAGCAATACAGGCAAGAACCCCTTCTTGGACTGATCCATATTGAACTTCTTCAATATCTTGTCAAGGTACGTACTCTGTGAAAGACCAATGAGGCGTCTTGATCTATCTCTATAGATCTTGATGCCTAATATATAAGCAGCTTCTCCAAGGTCCTTCATTGAAAAACACTTATTCAAATAGGCCTTTATACTTTCCAAGAATTCTATATCATTTCCCATCAATAGTATGTCATCCACATATAATATGAGAAATGCTACAGAGCTCCCACTCACTTTCTTGTAAACACAGGCTTCTCCATAAGTCTGTGTAAACCCAAACGCTTTGATCATCTCATCAAAGCGAATGTTCCAACTCCGAGATGCTTGCACCAACCCATAGATTGAGCGCTGGAGCTTGCATACTTTGTTAGCATTCTTAGGATCGACAAAACCTTCCGGCTGCATCATATACAACTCTTCCTTAAGGAAGCCGTTAAGGAATGCCGTTTTGACGTCCATCTGCCATATCTCATAATCATAGTATGCGGCAATTGCTAACATGATTCGGACGGACTTCAGCTTCGCTACGGGTGAGAAAGTCTCATCGTAGTCAACCCCTTGAAATTGTCGATAACCCTTAGCGACAAGTCGAGCCTTATAGATGGTCACATTACCATCCGCGTCTGTCTTCTTCTTAAAGATCCATTTGTTTTCTATGGCTCGCCGATCATCGGGCAAGTCAGTCAAAGTCCATACTTCATTTTCATACATGGATCCTATCTCGGATTTCATGGCTTCTAGCCATTTGTCAGAATCCGGGCCCGCCATCGCTTCTTCATAGTTCGAAGGTTCACCATTGTCTAACAACATGATTTCCAGGACAGGGTTGCCGTACCACTCTGGTGCGGAACGTGTCCTTGTGGACCTACGAAGTTCAGTAGTAACTTGATCCGAAGCTTCATGATCATCATCATTAACTTCCTCCCCAGTCGGTGTAGGCACCACAGGAACATTTTCCCGCGCTGCGCTACTTTCCGGTTCGGAAGGGGTGACTATCACCTCATCAAGTTCCACTTTCCTCCCACTCAATTCTTTCGAGAGAAACTCCTTCTCCAGAAAGGACCCGTTCTTGGCAACGAAGATCTTGCCTTCGGATCTGAGGTAGAAGGTATACCCAATAGTTTCCTTAGAGTATCCTATGAAGACGCATTTCTCCGACTTGGGTTCGAGCTTTTCAGGTTGAAATTTCTTGACATAAGCATCGCATCCCCAAACTTTTAGAAACGACAGCTTAGGTTTCTTCCCAAACCATAATTCATACGGTGTCGTTTCAACGGATTTCGACGGAGCCCTATTTAAAGTGAATGCGGCAGTCTCTAAAGCATAGCCCCAAAATGAGAGCGGTAAATCGGTAAGAGACATCATAGATCGCACCATACCAATAGAGTGCGATTACGACGTTCGGACACACCGTTTCGCTGAGGTGTTCCAGGCGGCGTGAGTTGTGAAACGATTCCACATTTCCTTAAGTGTGTACCAAACTCGTGACTTAAATATTCTCCACCACGATCTGATCGTAAGAATTTTATTTTCCTGTCACGTTGATTCTCTACCTCACTCTGAAATTCCTTGAACTTTTCAAAGGTTTCAGACTTGTGTTTCATTAGGTAGACATACCCATATCTACTTAAGTCATCAGTTAGAGTGAGAACATAACGATATCCTCCGCGAGCCTCAACACTCATTGGACCGCACACATCGGTATGTATGATTTCCAATAAGTTGGTTGCTCGCTCCATTGTTCCGGAGAACGGAGTCTTGGTCATCTTACCCATGAGGCATGGTTCGCACGTGTCAAATGATTCGTAATCAAGAGACTCCAAAAGTCCATCTGCATGGAGCTTCTTCATGCGCTTGACACCAATGTGACCAAGGTGGCAGTGCCACAAGTATGTGGAACTATCGTTATCAACTTTACATCTTTTGGTATTCACACTATTAATATGTGTAACATCACGTTCGAGATTCATCAAAAATAAACCATTGACTAGCGGGGCATGACCATAAAACATATCTCTCAAATAAATAGAACAACCATTATTCTCGGATTTAAATGAGTAGCCATCTCGAATTAAACGAGATCCAGATACAATGTTCATGCTCAAAGCTGGCACTAAATAACAATTATTGAGGTTTAAAACTAATCCTGTAGGTAGATGCAGAGGTAGCGTGCGGACGGCGATCACATCGACCTTGGAACCATTCCCGACGCGCATCGTCACCTCGTCCTTTGCCAGTCTCCGTTTATTCCGCAGTTCCTGTTTTGAGTTACAAATATGAGCAACCGCACCGGTATCAAATACCCAGGAGCTACTACGAGTACTGGTAAGGTACACATCAATTACATGTATATCACATATACCTTTGGTGTTGCCGGCCTTCTTGTCCGCTAAGTATTTGGGGCAGTTCCGCTTCCAGTGACCACTTCCCTTGCAATAAAAGCACTCAGTCTCAGGCTTGGGTCCATTCCTTGGCTTCTTCCCAGTAACTGGCTTACCGGGCGCGGCAACTCCCTTGCCGTCCTTCTTGAAGTTCTTCTTACCCTTGCCCTTCTTGAACTTAGTGGTTTTATCACCATCAACACTTGATGTTCTTTTTTGATCTCCACCTCCGCTGATTTCAGCATTGAATATACCTCAGGAATGGTCTTTTCCATCCCCTGCATATTGAAGTTCATCACAAAGCTCTTGTAGCTTGGTGGAAGCGACTGAAGGATTCTGTCAATGACCGCGTCATCCGGGAGATTAACTCCCAGCTGGGATAAGCGGTTGTGTAACCCAGACATTCTGAGTATGTGCTCACTAACAGAACTGTTCTCCTCCATTTTACAGCTGAAGAACTTGTCGGAGACTTCATATCTCTCGACCCGGGCATGAGCTTGGAAAACCATTTTCAGCTCCTCGAACATCTCATATGCTCCATGTTTCTCAAAACGCTTTTGAAGACCCGGTTCTAAGCTGTAAAGCATGCCGCACTGAACGAGGGAGTAATCATCAGCACGTGATTGCCAAGCGTTCATAACGTCTTGGTTCTCTGGGATTGGTGCTTCACCTAGCGGTGCTTCTAAGACATAATCTTTCTTGGCAGCTATGAGGATGATCCTCAGGTTCCGGACCCAGTCCGTATAGTTGCTGCCATCATCTTTCAGCTTGGTTTTCTCTAGGAACGCGTTGAAGTTGAGGACAACGTGGGCCATTTGATCTACAAGACATAGTGTAAAGATTTTACACTATGTTCATGATAATAAGTTCATCTAATCAAATTACTCAATGAACTCCCACTCAGATAGACATCCCTCTAGTCATCTAAGTGAAACATGATCCGAGTTAACTAGGCCGTGTCCGATCATCACGTGAGACGGACTAGTCAAGATCGGTGAACATCTCCATGTTGATCGTATCTTCTATACGACTCATGCTCGACCTTTCGGTCCTCCGTGTTCCGAGGCCATGTCTGTACATGCTAGGCTCGTCAAGTCAACCTAAGTGTATTGCGTGTGTTCCGAGGCCATGTCTGTACATGCTAGGCTCGTCAACACCCATTGTATGCGAACGTTAGAATCTATCACACCCGATCATCACGTGGTGCTTCGAAACAACGATCCTTCGCAATGGTGCACAGTTAGGGGGAACACTTTCTTGAAATTATAATAAGGGATCATCTTACTTACTACCGTCATTCTAAGCAAATAAGATGTAAAACATGATAAACATCACATGCAATCAAACAGTGACATGATATGGCCAATATCATTTTGCTCCTTTGATCTCCATCTTCGGGGCACCATGATCATCTTCGTCACCGGCATGACACCATGATCTCCATCATTTTGTCTTCATGAAGTTGTCACGCCAACGATTACTTCTACTTCTATGGCTAACGCGTTTAGCAATAAAGTAAAGTAATTTACATGGCGTTATTCAATGACACGCAGGTCATACAAAATTATAAAGACAACTCCTATGGCTCCTGCCGGTTGTCATACTCATCGACATGCAAGTCGTGATTCCTATTACAAGAATATGATCAATCTCATACATCACATATATCATTCATCACATCTTCTGGCCATATCACATCACATAGCACATGCTGCAAAAACAAGTTAGACGTCCTCTAATTGTTGTTGCAAGTTTTTACGTGGCTTGTATAGGTTTCTAGCAAGAACGTTTCTTACCTACGTAAGCCACAACGTGATATGCCAATTTATATTTACCCTTCATAAGGACCCTTTTCATCAAATCCGTTCCGACTAAAGTGGGAGAGACAGACACCCGCTAGCCACCTTATGCAACTAGTGCATGTCAGTCGGTGGAACCTGTCTCACGTAAGCGTACGTGTAAGGTCGGTCCGGGCCGCTTCATCCCACAATACCGCCGAAACAAGATAAGACTAGTAGCGGCAAGAAGAATTGGCAACATCTACGCCCACAACTGCTTTGTGTTCTACTCGTGCATAGTAACTACGCATAGGCCTGACTCTGATACCACTGTTGGGGATCGTAGCAGAATTTTTAAAAATTTTCTACGCTCACCAAGATCCATCTATGGAGTATACTAGCAACGAGGGGAAAGGAGTTCATCTACATACCCTTGTAGATCGCGAGCGGAAGCATTCCAATGAACGAGGTTGATGGAGTCGTACTCGCCGTGATCCAAATCACCGATGACCGAGTGCCGAACGGACGGCACCTCCGCGTTCAACACACGTACAATGCAGCGACGTCTCCTCTTTCTTGATCCAGCAAGGGGGAAGGAGAGGTTGATGGAGATCTAGCAGCACGACGGCGTGGTGGTGGATGTAGCGGGATCTCGGCAGGGCTTCGCCGAGCTTCCGCGAGAGGGAGAGGTGTAGCAGGGGAGGAGGGAGGCGCCCAAGGCTGTAATACTACTGCCCTCCCTCCCCCCTTTATATAGGCCCCCTGGGAGGGGGGGGGGGGGGGCGCCGGCCAGGGTGCGCTTCGCTTTCACCAGATCTACCGTTTCGTTCGGAGGTGGAGGTTTCCGTTCAAAATGGGCCCTCACTTCGGCAGCACAGATGTCCGTGTTTTCCTCGTCGGTCCTCTCATATGGTAGCTTTGGAAGAGGCTTCAGGCTTGGACCAAATATGTATTTCTTCCCGCCTCTTGTACTGCTAGCCACGACATCTCTCTTTCGCTGTTGCTGACGCGGCGGAGTCTGCTAACACGCCGGAGGAGGCAGAGGAGGAGGCGGAGTGCTCCGACACGACGGAGGAGGCGGAGTGCCCTAATCACTTGCCGGAGGAGGAGGAGGCGGAGTGCCCTGACGTGACGGCGGCGGAGGAGGAGGCGTCCAGTTTGGAAGCTTGATGTACTCCTTTCTCCATAGAGAGGTACTCGTTATAACATTTTCCATATGAATCTCCCCTTCACCTGTAGGGTAGTCAAGCTCCAGCTCCTCAAATACCTCCATTATTTCATCCACCGTCACAACAGCATAGCCATGTGTAATCGGACGACAATGAAAAGTTCCTTCAGCTTGAGGAGGTACAACAGAGCCGACCGCCGCCTTCAAGGTCAGGTTCTGGCATTTCGTCATTAGCTCGCAATGTTCAGCCTTCGTGATACTATCCACGGGGTTGCGAGGAGCCGTGAAATCAGGCTGAACGAGCTCCGTGGAAGCCACGCTGCTTCTCTGTTGAGATGGCGGGGCAACTTCTGGGGCAGCGTCGAAGCAAGGATCTCATCCTGCCGCCGACGAGAAAACCAGCGCATCGTCGGCGATGGCCTACCACCGCGGGAGCAGCAGTGCCCGCGGCGACGACGACGCCCCGAGCGCCTGGCAGTCCAGCCTCGGCAATCCGGAGACGACAGAGCTATGCCGGTACGGCCTCCTCGTGTCGCCGGGCTGCCATCTTCCCCGGTAGTGGAAGATCAGCGCGGACGGCTATCCGACACTCGGCCCGATGCGATGGCGGAGGAGCTCTAGACCCACATGAGCGGCTGCCACAACATCATAGGCCATCATGCCTTCTGGAAAGGCAAGATCTACGACGAGGTTATCGCCGCCTTCCTACTGGCGGCGGCCGGCGTCACCCCCGACTGCACTGGCGCGAGTGGCCGCCTTTGCGCCCCAGCACTGGTGCATGGCCCGGCCCCGCGGGAGCGCCATCGTGGAGCTGCCCGCCACCAGCCAGCACCCCCGGCGGCTGCGCCCGCACGCACACCGGCCGTTCCCCCCGCCGTGGAGCTACCGTCAGAACAAGTGGTCCTCCGCGAGGACGGCGATCCGGACGACACTCCGGGTTGGCACGTCGCCCTACGGGCGTTGGAAGCGGCGGCTGCGGCTGCGGCTGCGAGGGAAGCCGCTGAGGTAGCGGCCGCAATCGAAGCCGTCGCGGCCATGGCGGCAGAGGAGGCCGCGATGGCGCCGACGGAGGACTTGGAGGATAAGATTGAAGAATTCATTCTTTCAAGCAGGATTTCTTATAACTTCAACAAAATCGGGGTGAATACTAATCATCTTAAGATCTTCTTTACTAGAAGTTGCACCCTTGTTCTTAGTGACTTGAGTAATTTTGCCAATTTTTACGGGAGTTTTTTCAACGGTTTTGAAGGTCGTGCTTATCTTACTAAAAATTTCTTCCAACTTATCAATCCGAGAAGGACTCTCTCCAATTCTTTCGTTAATTACGGTTTCCTTTTCCTTTAGCAACTTAAAAACTTCCCCCGCTTTTGACCCAATTTTGTTGGCAAGATTATGCATTTTTTATCTAAGTTTTCAATATGTTCTTCAGTGAGCCTTTTATTTTCAATAGCATCAAGCCTTTGCATAACATGCTCAAGGGTTAGAGCAATTTCATTGATAATGATAGGTGGCGAACCCACTAATTCTCCCATAGCATTGAAAGCATCCAAAGATGGGCACATCAAGAAATTTCCACCGGTAATCGTATCAAGGATGAATCTATACCAAGTGGTTATGCCCACAAAAAAACAGCGAAGAACAACAACGGTAGATTGCTTGCAAATAGGTCTATTATGAGCATTGCAAATCCTATACCAAGCATCCTTTAGGTTCTCCCCTCCCCTTTGCTTAAAATTGAAAACTTCCTTCTCGGGGGTGCATGCAAGAGAGGTGGAACTAGCCACGGCAACAAGGTAGGCAAACAAGAGATCTGATGAGAAAAAGCGAACAAAAAAGAGGGCAAATAAAACGGCAAATTTTTGTGAAGTGGGGGAGATGAAAACGAGAGGAAAATGGCAAATAATGTCAGTTGCAAGGAGATGAGATTTGCGATTAGGAACCTGATAGATGTTGATGATGTCTTCCCGGCAACGGCGCCAGAAATTCCTTTTGATGTCGCTTGAACTACGTCGGTATTTCCCCAAACAGGAAGGGATGATGCCGTACAACTATGGTAGGTATTTCCCTCAGTTATGAAACCAAGGTATCAATCCAATAGGAGAACCAAACAACACTATGTAAACAGTACCTACACACAAAGAACAAATACTTGCAACCTGACGCTTATGAGGGGTTGTCAATCCCTCAACGGGTAACAGTGCCAGAAATTGTCAAGTTGACGGGATAAAATTTGTGATAGATTGGATAAATAGATCTCGATAAAACGCGAAATAAAATAAGTAACAAAAAAGTGCAGCAAGGTATTTTTGGGTTTTTGAGAATATAGATATGAAAATAAAAGATGCAAATAAAGGAAAAAAGCAAATAGCAATGCAGATCTGAAAATATATGATGAGAAAGTAGACCCGGGGGCCCTAGATTTCACTAGTGGCTTCTCTCGAGAAAATAGCCTACAGTGGGTAAACAAATTACTGTTGGGCAATTGATAGAACCACAAATAATTATGAAGATATCCAGGCAATGATCATTATATATGCATCACGTCCAAGATTAGTAGACCGACTCCTATATGCATCTACTACTATTACTCCACACATCGACCACTATCCAGCATGCATCTAGTGTATTAAGTTCATGGAGAAACGGAGTAATGCAATAAGAATGATGACATGATGTAGGCGAGATCTATTCATGTAGGAATAGCCCCCATCTTGTTATCCTTAATAGCAACGATACATGTGTGTCTTGCTGCCCCTTCTATCACTGGGAAAGAACACTGACCGCTCTCTGACTATAGTGCCAGAAAAGCTCTTGTCTGCTAGGACTACGTCGGTATTTCCCCAAACAGGAAGAGATGATGCAGCACATCGATGGTAGGTATTTCCCTCAGTGAAGAAACCAAGGTTATCGAAGTAGTAGGAGAACCAAGCAACACAACGTAAATAGCACCTGCACACAAATAACAACACCTCGCAACCCGACGTGTTAAAAGGGTTGTCAATCCCTTTCGGGTAATGATGCCAGAAATTTATAGTAGATTGAAATAATAGATTGCAAATAAAATAAAGTGCAGCAAAGTATTTTTGTATTTTTGGTTTAATAGATCTGAATAAAAATGCAAAGGAAAAGTAGACCGCAAAGGCAAAAGAAGACCCGGGGGCCGTAGGTTTCACTAGTGGCTTCTCTCGAGAAAGATAGCAAACGGTGGGTAAACAAATTACTGTTGGGAAATTGATAGAACCTCAAATAATTATGACGATATCCAGGCAATGATCATTACATAGGCATCACGTCCAAGATTAGCAGACCGACTCCTGCCTGCATCTACTACTATTACTCCACACATCGACCGCTATCCAGCATGCATCTAATGTATTAAGTTCATGGAAAAACGGAGTAATGTGATACGTCTCCAACGTATCTACTTTTCCAAACACTTTTGCCCTTGCTTTGGACTCTAACTTGCATGATTTGAATGGAACTAACCCAGACTGACGCTGTTTTCAGCAGAACTGCCATGGTGTTATTTTTGTGCAGAAATAAAAGTTCTCGGAATGACCTGAAAATCCACGGAGACACGTTTTGGAAATAAGAAAAAATACAGACGAAATAATCAACATCAGGGGGCCCACACCCTGTCCACGAGGGTGCAGGGTGCGCCCACCCCCTGGGGCGCGCCCCCTGCCTCGTGGGCCCCCTGAGACTCCACCGACCTCAACTCCAACTCCATATATTCATGTTCGGGGAGAAAGAAAATCAGAGAGAAGGATTCATCGCATTTTATGATACTGAGCCACCGCCAAGCCCTAATCTTCCTCGGGAGGGCTGATCTGGAGTCCGTTCGGGGCTCCGGAGAGGGGAATCCGTCGCCATCGTCATCATCAACCATCCTCCATCACCAATTTCATGATGCTCACCGCCGTGCGTGAGTAATCTCATCGTAGGCTTGCTGGACGGTGATGGGTTGGATGAGATTTACCATGTAATCGAGTTAGTTTTGTTAGGGTTTGATCCCTAGTATCCATTATGTTCTAAGATTGATGTTGCTATGACATTCCTATGCTTAATGCTTGTCACTGGACCTGAGTGCCATGATTTCTGATCTGAACCTATTATGTTTTCATGAATATATGTGAGTTCTTGATCCTATCTTGCAAGTCAATAGTCACCTACTATGTGTTATGATCCGGCAACCCCGAAGTGACAATAATCGGGACCACTCCCGGTGCTGACCGTAGTTTGAGGAGTTCATGTATTCACTAAGTGTTAATGCTTTGGTCCGGTACTCTATTAAAAGGAGGCCTTAATATCCCTTAGTTTCCAATAGGACCCCGCTACCACGGGAGGGTAGGAAAAAAGATGTCATGCAAGTTCTTTTCCATAAGCACGTATGACTATATTCGGAATACATGCCTACATTACATTGATGAACTGGAGCTAGTTCTGTGTCACCCTATGTTATAACTGTTGCATGAGGAATCACATCCGACATAATTATCCATCATTGATCCATTGCCTACGAGCTTTTCACATATTGATCTTTGCTTAGTTACTTTTCCGTTGCCACTGTTACGATTGCTACAAAACTACTACTGTTACTTTTGCCACCGTTACCGTTACTTCCATACTACTTTGCTACTAAATATTTTGCTGCAGATATTAAGTCTTTCAGGTGTGGTTGAATTGACAACTCAACTGCTAATACTTGAGAATATTCTTTGGCTCCCCTTGTGTCGAATCAATAAATTTGTGTTGAATACTCTACCGTCAAAAACTGTTGCGATACCCTATACTTGTGGGTTATCATAATGCAATAAGAACGATGACATGATGTAGACAAGATCCGTTTATCTATTGCATAGATATAGACCCCATCTTTTTATCCTTAGTAGCAACGATACATACGTGTCGGTTCCCTTTCTGTCACTGGGATCAAGCACCGTAAGATCGAACCCACTACCGGGCACCTCTTCCCATTGCAAGATAAATAGATCAAGTTGGCCAAACAAAACCCAAATATCGGAGAAGAAATACGAGGCTATAAGAGATCATGCATATAAGAGATCAAAGAAAATAAAATCAAATTCATGGATATAAAAAGATATGACTGATCATAAACTCAAAGTTCATCAGATTCCAACAAACACAGTGCAAAAAGAGTTACATCATATGGATCTCCAAGAGACCATTGTATTGAGAATTCAGCGAGAGAGAGAAAGCCATCTAGCTACTAACTATGGACCCGAAGGTCTACAAAGAACTACTCATGGATCATCAGAGAGGCACCAATGGAGGTGGTGAACCCCATCCGAGATGGTGTCTAGATTGGATCTGGTGATAAGAGAGATTTAAGAATATCTGGCACTGAGAACACACCAGGGGGGCCCACCATTTGGCCACGAGGGCACAGGGCACACCCCTGCCTCGTGGACCCCCTCCACTTATTCCAGCACCCACTCACTTCGTCTTCCTCCAGAAAAATCCTCCCATAGCTCAAACCCGTGTTCTAGCTCATCTTGCTGCCATTTTCGATCTCCTTGCTCAAAGCTCCATTCACAATACTGTTTGGGGAGATTTTTCTTCGGTATGTGACTCCTCCAATGGTCCAATTAGTTTTTGTTCTAGTGCTTTATTTATTGCTAATTTTTGTTGCTGAGGTGACCCTGTTCTTGAGCTTGCATGTCAAATTTTATGGTCAAAAGTAGTTTTAATGCATGATTTAGCCTCTAGGCACTTGTGGGAGTAGTTGCTATCAATCTTGTTGAGTTTGGTTCACTTTTATTTTGAGTCACTAAAAATTTCAGAAATTTTTCAGAGGAAGAAAAATGTTTAGGAAAATGTACCAAGGTGGCTCCTCAAGGAAGCAAGGGCCAAGGCTCGCGATACGTGAGCCAGACAATGAACCACCAAGGGAAGCTCAAGTGCGGCCTTGTGAATGGCCGTCAGAGGAGTTTATGGTCCAGGCAGGCATCAAGGATGAATTTGACGCGTATGTGCGTAATGCTGATCTCGAGGACTTCGTGTCAGATAAGTGCCTTCAGTACCACTATTTAACTAATTCCTTTGTGAGGAGGTTTAAATTTACATCATCACGCAATTCTCACACTGTTTTATTTGATCTTTATGATAAATCATATACCATGGACCTAGAAGATTTTAATACTGCATGTAAACTCCCGCAGTGGGGCAATGTTAGTGAACCTCGCAAATCTGAATATAAAGACTTTCTTGCTAGTATCACTGTGGGGGAATCTAGGGAGATCACACAAGCTACCATAGAGAGCATTCATTTCCCTTCCATACATTATTTTGCGCTCTTTATAGGTAGTTGCATTAACGGTAAAGATGAGGCTTGTCACATGTGCGCTCCAGATCTTTGTGTCCTCAAGAGTGCGGTATTAGGTGATAAACAATATAACTTGGGGGCCATTGTTGCACGAAGGTTGCATCTTAATGGTACAAGTGGAGATTTGTTTGGTGGAATTTATGCAACTCGTGTAGCTAATTATCTTGATGTACCCATACATGAAAATGATATGAGGTTGCCTCTTGCTTATCTAGATTATAATGCTATGGTTCGCCATCAGTTTCTTGAGAGGAATTAACAGTTCCTTCAGTACCGACTAATCTTTGACAGACGACACACTGTCCATGTTGCCCTCCCTGCTCCTACTTTCTTTAACTTTCAGGCAAAAAAGAGATATGTTATAACCAGTGAGGAGGCGAACGAGTACGAGAGGAGGACGGAGGCAACTCGCCTCCAAGCTGCAGCTCATCAGTTAGTAGCTGCTGCATCTCAGTACGACCCCAGCTACGACTTTGGATATCCGCCAGGCCAGCCGTGGGCATAGACCAACTTAGGCCAAAATCCTAAGCTTGGGGGAGTACGTATTTCTCACCGACATTACATTCATGTTCACACACTCATTCTAGTTGTCGGTGCTCATACTTTTTTTTATTGTACTATCCATGCTAGTTTATTTTATTTCTAAGCCTTCATCTTGTGTGTTTGAAAAACCTTAAGAAAAAAGGAAAAAAATTAGTTGTAGCTTTTAGCTAGTTTACTTTCCATGTCGTAGTAGTAGTAATTAGAAAGAAAACCCAAAAAGATTTCTCGTTCTTCTTTTGCTTGTTGGGAGCTTTCCTGTGTAAATAGTTTTATTTCTTTTCTTATTTTTTTGGGGTCGAGAGGAGAAGACCATGATGAAAATGTTGAGTGGCTCTCATATGCATTATTGTTGATTTAACCAAGAGCCCATATTACCTTGTCTTCTCCCTTGTATTGAATGCTTGCAGATTCCAGCTTAGTCCAATGCACGTGCACTATTATTATTATCCACACCGGTCGGTCGTACGAGTGAAAGGCAATAATGACGATATATGATGGACTGATTGAGATGAGAGAAACTGGTATGAACTCGACCTATCTTGTTTTTGTAAATATGATTAGTTCATCGTTCCTGATTCAACCTATTATGAATGAAACATGTTTTCAATGACAATTAGAGAATATAGTTGCTCATGTCATGCTTAATTTGCTAGGAGTTTATAATGGTTTACCCTGCATGCCAACATGCTATTAAAATGGTTGTGGTGTGGTATGATAGGGTGGTATCCTCCTTTGAATGATTCGAGTGGCTCGACTTGGCACATGTTCACGCATGTAGTTGAAACAAAATCAACATAGCCTCCACGATATTTATGTTCATGGTGATTTATATCCTACTCATGCTTGCACTCATTGTTGATTAATCTTAATGCATGTTCATGACTGTTTTCGCTCTCTAGTTGGTCGCTTCCCAGTCTCTTTCTAGCCTTCACTTGTATTAAGCGGGAATACTGCTTGTGCATCCACTTCCATAAACCCCAAAGTTATTCCATATGAGTCCACCATACCTTCCTATATGCGGTAATTACTTGTCATTCCAAGTAAATTTGTATGTGCCAAACTCTAAACCTTCAAATGAAATTCTTTTTTGTATGCTCGAATAGCTCATGTATCAACTAGGGCTGTCTATATCTTCCATGCTAGGTGGGTTATTCTCACGATGAGTGGACTCCGCTCCTCATTCACGAGAAAATGGCCGGTAACCGGGATGTCCAGTCCCATGCTCAAATCAAAATAATTGCAAACAAAACTCCCCCAGGATTGTTGTTAGTTGGAGGCACCTGTTGTTTCGGACAAGCCATTGATGGATGTTTGTTGGTGGTGGGGGAGTATAAACTTTACCATTCTGTTTGGGAACTGCCTATAATGTGTGTAGCATGCAAGATATCGAGATCTCTTGGTTGTTATGTTGACAATGAAAGTATGCCACTCAAAATATTATTTATCTCTGTTTCAAAACTCGAGCTCTGGCACCTCTGCAAATCCCTGCTTCCCTCTGTGAAGGGCCTATCTATTTACTTTTATGTTGAGTCATCATCCTCTTATTAAAAAGCACCAGTTGGAGAGCACCGCTGTCACTTGCATGCATTACTATTAATTTACATTAAGTATGACTGTGACTGGATCTCTTTTACCATGAATTACAATGTCTAGTCAGTACTTGATCTTCAGAGGTGCTCTGCATTTATGTTTTGCGGTCTCAGAAAGGGCTAGCGAGATGCCATCTTGTTATATCATATTATGATTGTTTTGAGAAAATGTTGTCATCCGAGATTTATTATTATTTCTCGCTAGTTGATTATGCCAGAGTAAACATGAGACCTAAATGTTATTGTGAATATGGTTAGTTCATAATCTTTGCTGAAAACTTGAATGCTGGCTTTACATATTTGCAACAACAAGATCAAACAGAGTTTGTAAAAGTTTTTCTTTATCACTTTCAGTTTGTCAACTGAATTGCTTGAGGACAAGCAAAGGTTTAAGCTTGGGGGAGTTGATACGTCTCCAACGTATCTACTTTCCAAACACTTTTGCCCTTGTTTTGGACTCTAACTTGCATGATTTGAATGGAACTAACCCGGTCTGACGCTGTTTTCAGCAGAACCGCCATGGTGTTATTTTTATGCAGAAATAAAAGTTCTCGGAATGACCTGAAAATCCACAGAGACACGTTTTGGAAATAATAGAAAATAATGGCGAAGAATCAACATCAGGGGGCCTACACCCTGTCCACGAGGGTGCAGGGCGCCCCCCTGCCTTGTGGGCCCCCTGAGACTCCACCGACCTCAACTCCAACTCCATATATTCACGTTTGGGGAGAAAAAAATCAGAGAGAATGATTCATCGCGTTTTACGATACGGAGCCGCCGCCAAGCTCTAATCTTCCTCGGGAGGGCTGATCTGGAGTCCGTTCGGGGCTCCGGAGAGGGGAATCCGTCGCCATCGTCATCATCAACCATCCTCCATCACCAATTTCATGATGCTCACCGCCGTGCGTGAGTAATCTCATCGTAGGCTTGCTGTACGGTGATGGGTTGGATGAGATTTACCATGTAATCGAGTTAGTTTTGTTAGGGTTTGATCCCTAGTATCCATTATGTTCTAAGATTGATGTTGCTATGACATTCCTATGCTTAATGCTTGTCACTAGGGCCCGAGTGCCATGATTTCAGATCTGAACCTATTATGTTTTCATGAATATATGTGAGTTCTTGATCCTATCTTGCAAGTCAATAGTCACCTACTATGTGTTATGATCCGGCAACCCCGAAGTGACAATAACCGGGACCACTCCCGGTGATGACCGTAGTTTGAGGAGTTCATGTATTCACTAAGTGTTAATGCTTTGGTCCGGTACTCTATTAAAAGGAGGCCTTAATATCCCTTAGTTTCCAATAGGACCCCGCTGCCACGGGAGGATAGGACAAAAGATGTCATGCAAGTTCTTTTCCATAAGCACGTATGACTATATTCAGAATACATGCCTACATTACATTGATGAACTGGAGCTAGTTCTGTGTCACCCTATGTTATAACTTTTGCATGAGGAATCACATCCGACATAATTATCCATCATTGATCCATTGCCTACGAGCTTTTCACATATTGATCCACCGTTACGATTGCTACAAAACTACTACTGTTACTTTTGCCACCGTTACCGTTACTTCCATACTACTTTGCTACTAAATATTTTTTTGCAGATATTAAGTCTTTCTGGTGTGGTTGAATTGACAACTCAACTACTAATACTTGAGAATATTCTTTGGCTCCCCTTGTGTCGAATCAATAAATTTGGGTTGAATACTCTACCCTCGAAAACTGTTGCGATACCCTATACTTGTGGGTTATCATAATGCAATAAGAATGATGACATGATGTAGACAAGATCCGTTTATCTATTGCGTAGATATAGATCCCATCTTTTTGTCCTTAGTAGCAACGATACATACGTGTCGGTTCCCTTTCTGTCACTGTGATCAAGTACCGTAAGATCAACCCACTACCGGGCACCTCTTCCCATTGCAAGATAAATAGATCAAGTTGGCCAAACAAAACCCAAATATCGGAGAAGAAATACGAGGCTATAAAAGATCATGCATATAAGAGATCAAAGAAAATCAAATAAAATTCAAGGATATAAAAAGATATGACTGATCATAAACTCAAAGTTCATCAGATCCCAACACACTGTCGGATCTCGGGTTCCGGCAAAACCCTTAAGGTTCGAACTCTGGGGTGCGCGCGAAGTCTTACCCTCCTACCGATCTAAGCCCTAGCTCGCTAAGATCTCGTGGACGAACTCTACGAGATGACAACACAGAAAGACACGAGATTTATACTGGTTCGGGCCACCGTTGTGGTGTAATACCCTACTCCAGTGTGGTGGTGGTGGATTGCCTCTTGGGCTGATGATGAACAGTACAAGGGGAAGAACAGCCTCCTGAGGTTGAGGTGTTCTTGTGCTCTGCCAACTTGTGCGTGTGAGGATGGAGTGGATCCAGTCCAAGATGAGATGATCCCTACTACTACGGTGGCTGGACCTATTTATAAAGGCCCTTGTCCTCTTCCCAAATATTGAGCGGGAAGGGAGCCAACAACGGCGGGTGATTTGAAAGGGGACAGCTAGTACAAGCTATCCTAAAAAGGTGGTCTTCGCCTGCAAAAGGCTCTGATGATGACGCTGCCTTGGGCTCCATGGTGACCTCCGCCTCACCGTCCTGCTGGTCTTGATCTCGTTGCACTGATATGGAAATCTTTGCTTGATGCCTCGGTACTCCGCGCCTGCGCCTGTCTCTTTAGCACCAAAGAGGAAACAAGGACGCTGCGCGCGCTGGCGCCCGCCTGGCGCCCACCTGGTGTCGATCGTCACGGCTCACGTCATGAAAGCCTCGTGAGGTTTGCCCCGCCTTGATATCTCCGCTCCTCGTGAGCCTGCCTGGCTAGGCCACTCCTGAGTAGGTCTTGCACCGTCCCCCTCGCGAGGCTTGGCCCCTTGCGAAGGTCTTGGATGGTTTGTTGATGAAGATGGGCCGTACGGCCTGCTAACTTAGCCACGCCGTGGGCCGCAGGCAGGCAAGTCTGGGGACCCCCATTCCCAGAACGCCGACAGTAGCCCCCGGGCCCAAGGCACGCTCGGGCTTGGCTTCGAGGCGAAGCCAAGGGTCAAGTACGGAGCTCCGCGGGCCCCAAATTCCTGCGGCCTCGGTCAACGCGTGGTGGTTGATTGGACGTGGGCGTCTCCACTTCCCCACGCCGCCTCGGCAACTGCTAGATTGGACAAAAGGCTGACGCAGACAACGCTTGCCTTCGTTGCTTCTTCCTCGCCTCGCTCCAGATCCCCTTTCTCGCTTCTCGCCACCGATACCTCCAGATCTGCTCCGATCTCGCTTCGCATCTGCGACCCATGGCGCCGCGCAAGGTCTGGACTTCCTCGGCGCCGGCTTGGTATGAGCCGTCTCAAAGGGCTGACAACATCCGATCCAAATGGGTCAGGATTGACGCCAAGCGCGCCCATCCGCACCTGGTGTTACCGACAGAGGCGCCCCAGCTCAACAAGGGGTGGCCCAGGGCGAAGCTTGCCGACGAGCGGGCGTTGTCTGTGCTGGGGCAGATGACGACTGACTTGAAGCCGGCAACGTGAAGGCAACCAAGGTGATGGGGGCAATGCTCCTGAGGGAGTTCTTGATGCTGCGAGTTGCCCCACTCCAGGCGTGCACGCACCCCTTGTGGGAACTTGAAGAAGAGGGGAACAAGGCCCGCCTGAGGCCTGGGGCCCTTCCTGGCGACGAGTTGGATGCTGTCCTGCGCCTCATAGTTGGAGACAACCAGGAGTACCCGCCTAGCGCCTTCGTTCCTTTGTTCCTTCACAAGGACTGGGAGGAGCTTGTCGCCTCCAGGCCGAGCTTTGACGCGCACGGGCTGGTGCCGCCGACGCTCACAGGAGCTCCTGCAGCACCGAAGCCGGTGGAGGTGTCCTCTGACGAGTCCCGTGGAGGGGATGAGGAGGAGATGGACTCGGAGAAAACTCTTGAAGAGGTGGGGGAGACCTCCCCTCTAAGCAAGGCCGAGATCCTCCGCGCCCTGCCTGACGACGCCGAGGCCGACGCTCGCCGGGAGGAGAGGGGGCAGCCCCTCATCCTGACAAAGGGTAGACCGTCGCTGGTTCCTCGCGTCGCCACCTCCATCTTGACGACCCCTGAGGCCGGCTCTGGCCCTTCTGCTGCCAAGGCCTGCGCACCTACTACTCAGGTCCCGATGCTGTCAGGCTTGAAGCTCCCCAAGCGGAAGTATGTCGCGGTAGATCGGTAAGTGCGTCGAGCTTCGTCTTGTCCTTGCTTGTACTCGTCGTCTCCTGACGTTCACCCTAGGTTGATCAGGCCGACGTCCTCGGCGAAGAAGAGGAAGTAGGATACGGCGGTCGTACCTCCCTCCGCAGAGAAAGGAGGCAGCAGCACCCGCATCTCCCCAGCCCAGTCGTCCTCGCGAGGCCAAGAGGAACATCACCGTGTGGCAGCCCCACGGCCCCACTGGCTCCAGAAGTGCCGGCGTCTGGCGCGGCTGGTGAGGTCACAGCTGCTCCGGAACCCGCAATTTCCCAGGCCCTGGTGACGACGTCGTCTCCTCCTACTGCTGCACCTTCACTCCCAGGTTCTTCTGCCCCTGCTACTGTCCTGGAGCGTGCTCTTTTGGAGATGACCCAGTTGCAGGCAGATCTCTGGGGCGCGGACCCGCGCCTGGTGGCCGGGCGCCTGGAGCTGGCCTCCGACTGGCTTCACTCCGACTTGGCGGTTCGCGCGACGCTGAGTCAGGCCGCAGCGTCCTCCGAAAAGGAGAAGCAGAGTGCTGCCACTGCTGCAGCCGATCATGAGGCGGCACTGAAGGACGCCGAGGCCGCCCGCGACCGCTGCCGAGAGCTGGAGGACGAGCTGAAGAGCCTGCGCGACAAGCACACCAAGGAAGCACGCTGCCGCCAAGCGAAGGAGGAGGAGATGAAGGCCCGGAAGGACGCCGTCAAGAACCATGATGCTGAGCTGGCGGAGTTGGGGAAGACGCAGGCCGCCGACCGCAACCGGTTGGAAGAGCTGGAGCGGAAGGTGGAGGTGAGGGAGGCCGATCTTGACGCCAAGGCGCGAGTCCTGGCCGAAGACCGCACGGCCTTTGCCGACCTCTAGAAGAGATCTCGCAAGGCACTGAAGACGCTCTACGAGCACGGCCTGGAGAAGTCGCTGGCCATCGATGAGGATGGCCCCGCCCGGCTGCTTCCTCTCTTGGTGAAGGCGCTCGAGGAAGTCGTTGATGGCGTCGGTCCCATGGCAGAGGCAGAAGCTCGCGTCCTGTCTTCAGCTGCATTGACTCGCGTCTTCAGCCATCTGCACCTTTGCGACCCCAATGCTTGTCTTGACGAGCTGCTGGAGCTTGTGGCCGACGATCAATGCGCAGCCGCCGCCGAAGCTGTACAAGGTCAAGTGGAGGCTCTGCTGAAGAAGTTCCGCGGCTTTGTCTCCGCCCCCTTGTCCGGCGATCCTGCGGCTGATGGTGCAGGTGAAGACGACGTTACCCACGGAGGGGCGCCTTCTGCCGATGATGGCGATGTTCAGGGGTGACCTGCGGCTAGTTTCCTGTTTCGTTCCTACACCTGCAACATGCATCAGGCCTCGTGGAGGCGTTTAGACTTTTCATTTGATATTGTGAGGACAATATGTTTGTAATATTTGCTTCAAGATTTTGTGCTTTCCTTCCTATTTGCTTTGTGTTCTGCGTCGGCAGAGCCCGGCCCCGCGCATACCTCAACCGCCATTGGTCCGACCGGAGACTAGGACGGACCAAGGAGTGAGGGGCTACGTGACCAGTTAGGCTCCCGAGTCGTGATGCTCAGGAGTCCCCCTTGACGTGCAAATAGCTTATAGCGATAGTTCGCGAGGATAGATTGATGTTCTACGTCGGCAGAGCCCGGCCCCGCGCATACCTCAACCGCCATTGGGCCGACCGGAGACCAGGACGGACCAAGGAGTGAGGGGCTACGTGACCAGTTAGACTCCTGAGTCGCGATGCTCAGGAGTCCCCCTTGACGCACAAACAATTTTCATACCTGCCCTCGCCGAGGCCTTGGGAGGGGCGTGCGATGACCAGGTCCAGGGAACCTGGTTAGGTGGCGTGCGCCTGGGCGTGGCCCGCGCGCATCCTCCGTGCCCAGCCCCCTCGCGCGGCTCTCCTGATGGGAGGCGTTGCGGTGAGGCCAGATGCTGAGCTCTGGGGCTCCCTGAGGTTGGTACGATCATGGGGCCGCCCTCAGTTGTTTATCACCAACGCGGAGCATAGTGCTTCCGCTTGTGCATGGGCATAGCCGCTCCTTGGCAGTGTCGACGGCCAGCGCGGAGCATGGTGCTTCCACTTGTGCGTGGGAGGGGGGACCCCTCCGGGAGGAGTCCCCGGGGCGTGTACAGCCCCGCCCTGACATGTGGCTTGCACGGCAGGGCTGCGAGGTGTATCTGGGCACTCGTGAGCCAGCGCGGGACTCACGAGGCCCTACCTCAAGGCGGGTTGCGCCTGGTCTTGAGTCTTGATTGCTGTGTGTTCTTGCAATGTGGTTAGGTGCAAGCACTCTACGTCCTCAGGTCCCGGCCCTCGAGCGAGCTCAGCCACCGCTGGTATGCCAGATCGCAATGCCGTGGTCAAGGCCAGGGGGTGAGGGCTGGAGAGCTAGTAAGAGCTCCTGAGTCGCGATGCTCAGGAGCCCCCCTTTTAACGCGCAAGTGATTTTCATGGGCTGAATGGACCCGTGGCGGGTGGCGATCGAGCAGGTGATAACCAGGCAGATTAAACATGAAGGCGACTAGCTTAGGTAAATGCGGAAGGATACATGCCACTAGGCCAGGCCCGAGCGGCTTGGGGATGATGCAGCCCGAGGGGCGCCCCCAACAGGATAAACTGAAGGCATATGCAAAAGGGATACATGCCACGGGGACGGACCCACGCAGCCTGGGAATGATGCAGCCCGAGGGGCGCTCCCAGCTAAATGAACTTGGAAAATGTCACCTGGTTCTGTCGACGAAGAAAGGTTGGTGCAGCTGAAGTCGTGCAGCAAGAGGTGGCTCCTCACGAGCCACCGGAGCCATCGGAGCCCTGAGCCTCGGGAGGCTCTGGGGGCTCAGGTGGTTCCCTGAGGACCGTCTCCATCTCCTCCAGGACGGTGCGGTGCCTGGCCTCCTGAGCCGCCAGGGCGCGCCGCAAGTTGCGTTGGTAGACGAACGACACGCTCGGCAGGCCGAAAGGCATGCGAACGTAGCTGTGCGGTGGACCCTCGCAGCGTCCCACGCGCGAAGGCCAGAAGAGCTTCTGAGATGCAGCCCTGTTGAGCCCTGGGACGTCGATGCACACGCGCAGCCTGGCATCCTCGCCTGGATGGGGAGCTGCGCCTCGTGAGCGGCTGTCGCCGCGCATGGCCCTTGCATCTTGCAGTTCCTGTGTGGTCTTGGTGATGAACTCCTGAGCGGTGGACACTCCTTGCCCTGTGTTCTCCTGGGGGAAACGTGCCGCGAAGCACGCCTCCAAGTGGTGCCCAAGCGCCTCCCTTGTGACGTGGGCAAGGTCTGTGGTCTTCCAGAGGAAAGCCCCCGAGCCCTGCTAGACGAGGGCGCTGGGCGCGCCTTCCTATGCGATGGAGGGAGGCACCCCTGGAGCGGACGCTGATCCTGATGAGGTTCCAGCTGCGATGCCGCCCTCCTGAGGCCCGACACGGCGCAACTGCTTTTTCTTGGGGATGGCCTCCGGAGGGCCTCCACTTCTGCTATCGGGGTCATCGATTGCTGCAGCTTGGAAGGCGCGCTCGAGGGAGCACACCGCATCTCTCTCTTCGCATGGGACCGTGATGATCCCGCCGCTTCCCGGCATCTTGAGGACGTTGTAGCCGTGGTGGGTGACGGCCATGAACTTGGCCAGGGCTGGATACCCGAGGATGGAGTTGTATGACAAACGGATGTGGGAGACATCGAAGTCGATGAGCTCGGTGCGGTAGTTCTTGCGTTCCCCAAAGGTGACAGGGAGGCGGACCTGCCCAATCGGTGTGGTGGAACCATCGGTCACTCCTGAGAAAGGCTTGGTAGGCTGAAGCTGCTCATATGGCACTTGGAGGTCGTCGAACGTGTCGACGGACAGGACGTTGAGCCCTGCGCCGCCGTCGATGAGGGTCTTGGTAACCTGCACATTGCTGATGACTGGGGAACAGAGCATCGGGAGGGCGCCAGCAGTGGCTGCGCACTTGAGCTGATCCGCCGAGCTGAAAGTGATGGCGCACTGGGACCACTTGAGCGGGCGCGTGGCCTCGAGCTTGGGGAGGACTGCGTTCACTTCACGAGCAAACTGTTTGAAGATGCGCTGTGAGGCTGGGGCCTGAGCTCTGACCAAGATGCAGGCGATTGCACGCGGCTTCTAGAAGCCCCCAGCCCCCTCGTCTTGGTGGTGGTCCTCGTTCCTCCTTGGCGGTGGCGACAGCGGGGGAAGACCGGCGTTGCCCTGAGGACGGTCCTCACGAGGCTGGTCTCTCCAGGCGCCCTCGTGAGGATGGTCCTGCCAGCGGTCCTCGCGAGGACGGTCGCGCCACTCCTGGCGCGGGCCTCGGTCGTCCCAGCGTCCGCCACCACGTCCTCCTCCACGGCCGTAGCCACGGTCGTTGCGTTCGGGGCGTCGGCCGAAACGTCCCTCTCGTATGGCTCTGAGCTCTTGTCAATCGCTGGTGTTGTGGGTGTTCAGGTTGTGGAAGGCACAGAATGGCCGGCTGTTCTTGGATGACTCGGGCTGATCTCTACCCCGCTTGGTGTCGGGCTCCGCTGCAAGCACAGCCGCTTCCTTGCGCTTCACGTCCTTGGCCTTGGCCTTCTTCTCCTCTGTGCCCGCAGCTGGCAGCCCGAGGAGGGAGAGGCACCCCTCCTCAGCTCTTGCGCACTTGGTCGCCAGGTTGAACAACTCCTGAGACGTGCACAACTCCTCGTGGATGGTGAGCTCCTCCTTCATCTTGACGTCATGGACGCCATCGGAGAACGCAGAGATGATGGCCTCGTCCGTGACCTTGGGGATCTTGAGGCGAGTGTTGTTGAAGCGCTGGATGTACTTCTGGAGGGTCTCTCCTGGTTGCTGCTTGATGCGGCGCAGGTCGCCCGCGGCCGGCAGGCGGTCACGGGTGCCTTGGAAGTTGGCGACGAAGCGGTCGCGCATCTCGTCCCAGGAGGAGACCGAGCCGTGTGGCAGGTTCAGGAGCCAGGAGCAGGCTCCATCCTTGAGAGCCATGGGAAACCAGTTTGCCATGACTTTCTCGTCGCCGTTGGCTGCTTCGATGCTCAGCTCGTAGAGCTGCAGGAACTCAGCGGGGTCGGCGGTGCCATCGTAGCGAGGGGGCAGATCCGGCTTGAACTTGCCCGGCCAGGCGACGCTACGCAGCTCGGGGGTGAAGGCGCGGCAGCCGGCCGTGGTTGCCGGGGCCCGCCTCGGAGGTGGAGCTTGGTCTTGATGAGGCCCGCGCGCCGCCACCGCAGGTAACACACGGTCTTGACGAGGTGGCGCGGGGAGCGCGGGTGCAGCTTCTCGCGGCCGAGGGCTTTCTTGGCAGCTCCTTTCTTCGCGCGCGGGCACCAGGCGTGGTGGATCGCGCCGTGGGGCCGCGCGCCTTGGCGCCAAGGTGCAGTCTCAGGGCAGAGGCGCGCCCTGAGCCACGTTGCCTGTGGCTGGCGGAGGGTGAGGCAGAGAAAGGGACGGCACCGGGGAGCCCCCTGCGGCGCGGACGAGCTCGGCACGGTCGAGCCACTCCTCGTAGAGGTCGTCGACCGGACGGTAACACAGGAGCTCGTTTGCGGCGAGGAGTGCGGCCCGCGCCTCCATGGGAGCGCGGCGCGCGTGAGATGAAGTACCAGCCGAGGTCAGCGATGGAGTGGCGGTGCGGCCGTCCTGCCGCACCGATGGATGCAGCGAGGACGCTTGCTGCTCGTTTCCTGCCAGGCCGGTAGCGGCGTTGGCGGTGGGAGACGGCGAGCGACGAGGTGGCCCGCCGATGGGAGCCGTCTGAGCAACGCGAGCGGTGAGGGCAGCCCGGCGCTCAGCTCGAGCGCGGCGAGCGTCCGCCATGGAGACGGCGGAGCGACGGAGCGACGAACCGACGAAAGGGAAGCTACGGCGCACCCCTACCTGGCGCGCCAAATGTCGGATCTCGGGTTCCGGCAAAACCCTTAAGGTTCGAACTCTAGGGTGCGCGCGAAGTCTTTCCCTCCTACCGATCTACGCCCTAGCTCGCTAAGATCTTGCGGACGAACTCGACGGGATCACAACACAGAAAGACATGAGATTTATACTGGTTCAGACCACCGTTGTGGTGTAATACTCTACTCCAGTGTGGTGGTGGTGGATTGCCTCTTGGGCTGATGATGAACAGTACAAGGGGAAGAACAGCCTCCTGAGGTTGAGGTGTTCTTGTGCTCTGCCAAATTGTGCATGTGACGATGGAGTGGATCCAGTCCAAGATGAGATGATCCCTACTACTACGGTGGCTGGACCTATTTATAGAGGCCCTGGTCCTCTTCCCAAATATTGAGCGGGAAGGGAGCCAACAACAGCGGGCGATTTGAAAGGGGACAACTAGTACAAGCTATCCTGACAAAGGTGGTCTTCGCCTGCAAAAGGCTCTGATGATGACGCCGCCTTGGGCTCCATGGTGACCTCCGCCTCGCCGTCCTGCTGGTCTTGGTCTCGTTGCACTGATATGGAAACCTTTGCTTGATGCCTCGGTACTCCGCGCCTGCGTCTGTCTCTTTAGCACCAAAGAGGAAACAAGGACGCTGCGCACGCTGGCGCCCGCTTGGTGTCGATCGTCACGGCTCACGTCACGAAAGCCTCGTGAGGTTTGCCCCGCCTTGATATCTCCGCTCCTCGTGAGCCTGCCTGGCTAGGCCACTCCTGAGGAGGTCTTGCGCCGTCCCCCTCGCGAGGCTTGGCCCCTCGTGAAGGTCTTGGATGGTTTGTTGATGAAGATGGGCCGTATGGCCTGCTAACTTAGCCACGCCGTGGGCCGCAGGCAGGCAAGTCTGGGGACCCCCGTTCCCAGAACGCCGACACACACCGCAAAAAGAGTTACATCATATGTGTATTAAGTTCATGGAAAAACGGAGTAATGCAATAAGAACGATGACATGATGTGTAGACAAGATCCGTTTATCTATTGCATAGATATAGATCCATCTTTTTATCCTTAGTAGCAACGACACATACGTGTCGGTTCTCTTTCTGTCACTGGGATCAAGCACCGTAAGATCGAACCCACTACCGGGCACCTCTTCCCATTGCAAGATAAATAGATCAAGTTGGCCAAACAAAACCCAAATATCGGAGAAGAGATACGAGGCTATAAGAGATCAAAGAAACTCAAATAACTTTCATGGATATAAAAAGATATGACTGATCATAAACTCAAAGTTCATCAGATCCCAACAAACACACCGCAAAAAGAGTTACATCATATGGATCTCTAAGAGACCATTGTATTGAGAATTCAGCGAGAGAGATAAAGCTATCTAGCTACTAACTATGGATCCGAAGGTCTACAAAGAACTACTCACGCATCATCGGAGAGGCACCAATGGAGGTGGTGAACCCCATCCGAGATGGTGTCTAGATTGGATCTGGTCATTCTGGACTCTGCGGCGACTGGATGAATATTTCGTCGACTCTTCTAGGGTTTCTGGAATGTTGGGGTATTTATAGAGCAAAGAGGCGGTCCGGGGGGCACCCGAGGTGGGCACAACCCACGAGGGCGCGCCTGGGCCACCTGGCGCGCCCTGGTGGGTTGTCCCCTCCTCGGGACTCCCCTAGTTGCAACCAGGGCCCAATATCTTCCTTCTGGTCCATAAAAAATCTCCGTAAAGTTTCGTAGCATT
The DNA here is from genome assembly GCF_002575655.3 of Aegilops tauschii subsp. strangulata. Lineage (NCBI taxonomy): Eukaryota > Viridiplantae > Streptophyta > Magnoliopsida > Poales > Poaceae > Aegilops > Aegilops tauschii. The sequence continues at coordinate 486,710,495 of NC_053040.3, forward strand.
TGGACTCCGTGTGATAAGGATTTTCTGCGATGTAAAAAACATGGAAAAAATAGCAACTGGCACTTGGCACTATGTCAATAGGTTAGTACCAAAAAATGATATAAAATGATTATAAAACATCCAAGATTGATAATAAAACAACATGGAACAATCAAAATTATAGATACGTTGGAGACGTATCAAACACCGCATGATTGAACCCATCACAAAGCACCTCTTCCCGTGGCAAGAAAAATCGATCTAGTTGGCCTAACCAAACCAAAGATTCAAAGAAGAAATACGAGGCTATAAGTAATCATGCATATAAGAGATCAAAGAAACTCAAATAACTTTCATGGATATAGATTTGATCATAAACTCAAAGTTCATCGGATCCCAACAAACACACCTCAAAAGAGTTACAACAAATAGATCTCCAAGATACCATTGTATTGAGAATCAAAAGAGAGAGATGAAGCCATCTAACTACTGCCTAGGACCCTGAAAGGATCGATATAGTTGACTAGAGGGGGGGGGGGTGAATAGGCAACTAACAATTTTTAGCTTTTGTTTACCAATTTAAACTTTGCATCAAAGTAGGTTGTCTAGATATGCAACTAGGTGAACAACCTATATGATGCAACAACAACAAGTATACAAGCAAGCAAGGAATGCAACGCAAAGTAAGCTTGCATGAGTAAAGGTACGAGATAACCAAGAGTGGAGCCGGTGAAGACGAGGATGTGTTACCGAAGTTCCTTCCCTTGAGAGGAAATACGTCTCCGTTGGAGCGGTGTGGAGGCACAATGCTCCCCAAGAAGCCACTAGGGCCACCGTATTCTCCTCACGCCCTCACACAATGCGAGATGCCGTGATTCCACTATTGGTGCCCTTGGAGGCGGCGACCGAACCTTTACAAACAAGGTTGGGGCAATCTCCACAACTTAATTGGAGGCTCCCAACGACACCACGAAGCTTCACCACAATGGAATATGGCTCCACGGTGACCTCAACCGTCTAGGGTGCTCAAACACCCAAGAGTAACAAGATCCGCAAGGGATTAGTGGGGGGAATCAAATTTCTCTTGGTGGAAGTGTAGATCGGGCCTTCTCAACCAATCCCTAGAAAATCAACAAGTTTGATTGGCTAGGGAGAGAGATCGGGCAAAAATGGAGCTTAGAGCAACAATGGAGCTTAGGGATGGAAGAGGTAGTCAACTCGGAGAAGAAGACTCCCCTTTTATAGTGATAGAACAAATCCAACCGTTATCCACTAACTCAGCCTGCGACGAGCGGTACTACCGCACCAGACAAGCGGTACTACCGCAAGGGCCTGCGGTACTACTGCATGGCTCTGCGGTACTACCGCTGGTGCGTGATACGTCTCCAACGTATCTATAATTTTTTATTGTTCCATGCTATTATATTATGTGTTTTGGATGTTTATGGGCTTTATTATCCACTTTTATATTACTTTTGGGACTAACCTATTGACCGAGAGCCCAGTGCCAGTTCCTGTTTTTCCCTTGTTTCAGTATTTCGAAGAAAAGGAATATCAAACGGAGTCGAAACGGAATGAAACCAACTGGAGAAGTTATTTTTGGAAGGAAAGCAACCGGAAAAACTTGGAGTGCACGTCAGGAAAGAAACGAGGGAGCCACGAGGCAGGGGGCGCGCCCTCCCCCCCAGGCGCGCCCTCCACCCTCATGGGCCCCTCGTGGCTCCCCTGACGTACTTCTTTCGCCTATATATATCCATATACCCTAAAAACTTCAGAGAACAGAATAGATCGGGAGTTCCGCCGCCGCAAGCCTCTGAGTCCACCAAAAACCAATCTAGACCCATTCCGGCACCCTGCCGGAGGGGGGATCCCTCACCGGTGGCCATCTTCATCATCCCGGCGGTCTCCATGACGAGGAGGGAGTAGTTCACCCTCGGGGCTGAGGGTATGTACCAGTAGCTATGTGTTTGATCTCTCTCTCTCTCTCTCTCTCTCTCTCTCTCTCTCTCTCGTGTTCTTGATTTGGCACGATCTTGATGTATCGCGAGCTTTTCTATTATAGTTGGATCTTATGTTGCTTCTCCCCCTCTAGTCTCTTGTAATGGATTGAGTTTTCCCTTCGAAGTTATCTTATTGGATTGAGTCTTTAAAGATTTGAGAACACTTGATGTATGTCTTACCGTGCGTATCTGTGGTGACAATGGGATATCACGTGGTTCACTTGATGTATGTTTTGGTGATCAACTTGCGGGTTCCGCCCATGAACCTATGCATAGGGGTTGGCACACGTTTTTGTCGTGATTCTCCGGTAGAAACTTTGGGGCACTCTTTGAGGTTCTATGTGCTGGTTGAATAGATGAATCTGAGATTGTGTGATGCATATCGTATAATCATACCCACAGATACTTGAGGTGACATTGGAGTATCTAGGTGACATTAGGGTTTTGGTTGATTTGTGTCTTAAGGTGTTATTCTAGTACGAACTCTAGGGCTGTTTGTGACACTTATAGGAATAGCCCAATGGATTGATTGGAAACAATAACTTTGAGGTGGTTTCGTACCCTACCATAATCTCTTCGTTTGTTCTCCGCTATTAGTGACTTTGGAGTGACTCTTTGTTGCATGTTGAGGGATAGTTATATGATCCAACTATGTTATTATTGTTGAGAGAACTTGCACTAGTGAAAGTATGAACCCTAGGCCTTGTTTCCTAGCATTGCAATACCGTTTACGCTCACTTTTATCATTAGTTACCTTGCTGTTTTTATAAATTCAGATTACAAATACCTTTATCTATCATCTATATTGCACTTGTATCATCATCTCTTCGCCGAACTAGTGCACCTATACAATTTACCATTGTATTGGGTGTGTTGGGGACACAAGAGATCTTTGCTATTTGGTTGCAGGGTTGCTTGAGAGAGACCGTCTTCATCCTACGCCTCCCACGGATTGATAAACCTTAGGTCATCCACTTGAGGGAAATTTGCTACTGTCCTACAAACCTCTGCACTTGGAGGCCCAACAACGTCTACAAGAAGAAGGTTGCGTAGTAGACATCAAGCTCTTTTCTGGCGTGGTTGCCGGGGAGGTGAGTGCTTGAAGGTATATCTTTAGATCTTGCAATCGAATCTTTTTGTTTCTTGTTTTAGCACTAGTTTACTTTATAAAAGAAAATAAAAAAAGGAATTGAGTTTGTCTCATACGCTTCATCTTTTTAATATCTTTCGTGAGTATGATTGAAAGGAAAATTGTGCCAAAGTGTTAGAAGAAGAATGCACTAGAATGCTTGGCATAAAATATGTGAATGATGAGCTTGATTGCAATGTTGTTAGTATGAATTCTTTGAATACCCATGATGCTAATGATATGCAAAGCCACAAGCTTGGGGATGCTATGTTTGATGAAGATGATATTTTTTGTCCCCCAAGCTTTGATGAGCAAATTTACTATGATGAAAGCATGCCTCCTATCTATGATGATTATTGTGATGACACGTATGCTATAAAGAATAATGATAACCATGAAACTTGTCATCTTGATCTTAATTTTCAATCACATGATAGTTATTTTGTTGAGTTTGCTCCCACTACTATTCATGAGAAGAATTTTGCTTATGTGGAGAGTAGTAAATTTTCTATGCTTGTAGATCATGAAAAGAATGCTTTAGGTGCTGGTTATATTGTTGAATTCATTCATGATTCTACTGAAAATTATTATGAGGGAGGAATATATGCTTGTAGGAATTGCAATAATATCAAGTTTCCTCTCTATGTGCTTAAAGTTTTGAAGTTATGCTTGTTTTGCCTTCCTATGCTAGTTGATTATTGTTCCCATAAGTTGTTTGCTCACAAAATCCCTATGCATAGGAAGTGGGTTAGACTTAAATGTGCTAGTCATATTCTTCATGATGCTCTCTTTATGTTTCAATTCTTATGTCTTATGCGAGCATCATTGAAATCATCATGCCTAGCTAGGGGCTTTAAACGATAGCGCTTGTTGGGAGGCAACCCAATTTTATTTTACTTTCTTGTTTTTTGGTTCTGTTTAGTAATAAATAATCCATCTAGACTCTGTTTAGATGTGGTTTTATGTTTTAATTAGTGTTTGTGCCAAGTAAGACCTATAGGATCTTCTTGGATGATAGTTATTTGATCTTGCTGAAAATTCCAGAAACTTTCTGTTCACGAAAACAATTGTTTAAAATCACCAGAACGTGATAAAATATTTATTCCAATTGCAGAAGATCAATAATCAAATTATCTAGGTCGTCCTATTTTGGTAGAACTTTCTGAGTTCCAGAAGTTTGCGTTAGTTGCAGATTACTACAGACTGTTCTGTTTTTGACAGATTCTGTTTTTCGTGTGTTGTTTGCTTATTTTGATGAACCTATGGCTAGTAAAATATTTTATAAACCATAGAGAAGTTGGAATACAGTAGGTTTAATACCAATATAAATAAAGAATGATTTCATTACAGCAACTTGAAGTGGTCTTTTGTTTTCTTTCGCTAACGGAGCTTACGAGTTTTCTATTAAGTTTTGTGTTGTGAAGTTTTCAAGTTTTGGGTAAAGATTCGATGGACTATGGAATAAAGAGTGGCAAGAGCCTAAGCTTGGGGATTCCCAAGGCACCCCAAGGTAATATTCAAGGATAACCAAGCGTCTAAGCTTGGGGATGCCCCGGAAGGCATCCCCTCTTTCGTCTTCGTTCATCGGTAACTTTACTTGGAGCTATATTTTTATTCACCACATGATATGTGTTTTGCTTGGAGCGTCATTTTATTTTCTTTAGCTTTGCTTGCTGTTTGAATAAAATACTAAGATCTTAAATTCTTAAATGAGAGTGAGTCTTCACATAGTTGCATAATTATTCGACTATTCATTGATCTTCACTTATATCTTTCGGAGTAGTTTGTCATTTGCTCTAGTGCTTCACTTAGATTATTTTGAGAGTCTTAAATAGCATGGTAATTTGCTTAAATAATCCTAATATGCTTGGTATTCAAGATTTGTAAAACTTTCTTTTGAGTGTGTTGAATACTATGAGAAGTTTGATGCTTGATAATTGTTTTGAGATATGAAGATGGTGATATTAGAGTCATGCTAGTTGAGTAGTTGTGAATTTGAGAAATACTTGTGTTAAAGTTTGTGATTCCCGTAGCATGCACGTATGGTGAACCGTTATGTGACGAAGTCGGAGCATGATTTATTTATTGATTGTCTTCCTTATGAGTGGCGGTCGGGGACGGGCGATGGTCTTTTCCTACCAATCTATCCCCCTAGGAGCATGCGCGTAATACTTTGCTTTGATAACATGTAGATTTTTGCAATAAGTATATGAGTTCTTTATGACTAATGTTGAGTCCATGGATTATACGCACTTTCTTCCTTCCACCATTGCTAGCCTCTCTAATACCGCGCACCTTTCGCCGGTATCATACACCCACCATATACCTTCCTCAAAACAGCCACCATACCTACCTATCATGGTATTTCCATAGCCATTCCGAGATATATTGCCGTGCAACTTTCCACCATTCCGTTTATTATGACACGCTCTATCATTGTCATATTGCTTAGCATGATCATGTAGTTGACATCGTATTTTTGGCAAAGCCACCGTTCATAATTCTTTCATACATGTCACTCTTGATTCGTTGCATATCCCGGTACACCGCCGGAGGCATTCATATAGAGTCATAATTTGTTCTAAGTATTGAGTTGTAAGAAAATAAAAGTGTGATGATCTTCATTTTTAGAGCATTGTCCCAAGTGAGGAAAGGATGATGGAGACTATGATTTCCCCACAAGTCGGGATGAGACTCCGCACGAAAAATAAAAAAAAGGAGAAAAGAAAAAGAGGCCATAAAAAAAGAGAAAAGGCCCAAAGAAAAAAAATGAGAGAAAAAGAGCGAAGGCACAATGTTACTATCCTTCTACCACACTTGTGCTTCAAAGTAGCATCATGATCTTCATGATAGAGAGTCTCTCATTTTGTCACTTTCATATACTAGTGGGAATTTTTCATTATAGAACTTGGCTTGTATATTCCAATGATGGGCTTCCTCAAATGCCCTAGGTCTTCGTGAGCAAGTGAGTTGGATGCACACCCACTTAGTTTCTTTTTGAGCTTTCATATACTTATAGCTCCAGTGCTGTTGTGCCTGGCCTGGGGCCACGGTACTACCGCGCCCATGGAGCGGTACTACCATGAGCACCTGCGGTACTACCGCGCCCGTGGCCGGTACTACCGCGCCTGTGGCCGGTACTACCGCAAGGGTCTATGGTACTACCGCTCCGATGGGCAGTACTACCGCACGCCCCAGTATAGCAACACTAGGAGTCCTTCATTTTGCAGAGACATGGAGAAACGAAGGATGCTCCAAAGAGACAAAAGAAAGGTGGTGCAAAAAGGAGCAGACGTGTACGTGATGATTCCACCCAAACCTTTCCAACGTGGGCCCCCTCTTAATAGTACGGCTTTCCTACGACTCAAATCCATCGAAAAGAAACGTAGAGAAACGCCGTCTTCAATAGGCTTCGAGGGGCACCAAATCGTTTTGTGCCTAGGCATGATATATCTGAAATGCTCAATGCACACGATTAGTCCGCAAAAGTATTGTCTTCAATCACCAAAACTAGTAAGGGATAAATATGCCCTTACAATCTCCCCCTTTTTGGTGGATTGATGACAATACGGTATTTGCACATAGGGATATAAAATGAAACATAGGCAAACCCAACATCTATAAAATATAGACGGGCTCCCCCTAGATGTGTGCCCTCTAGATAAGTGCTTTGGACTGCACGACACACATACCAGGATCAACACTCCCCCTATATTTCATAGACGGGGCATATCTTGCAATAAAATAAATAATACTAGTCAAGGAGGCAAGATAATAAATATGAGCATAAAGAAACTGGCACAAGATAGCATAAGCTCACGGGCTACTAAGCATGCACGACAATAAGATACGCTAGAGTGCATATGTCTTACACCATATAAAAGGGAAATACGACTCACGAGCACAAGCCAAAGCAAAGCAAACGAGGTTCAACGGAACGAAAGCAAAGCGACAAAGCGAAACAACACGACACAAGACTCGCAAATCCTACACTCTCTCCCCCTTTGGCATCGAGACACCAAAAAGGCGGAGAGGACACAACAGAGGTGGTGGCCCAAGATGAAGTGATCACTCGTCACGCTCCTCGTCAGACTCGGCAGCGGGGATGGTCTCCTCCTCAGATTCAGTCCACTGATAGCCCTGCTTCGCCATCCATTCTGCCTCTGGGGTGATGTGCTTCTCGGACCCGCTTGATATCTCCTCGCCAAACGTCCTCAAGATCCTCTTGTCGCGACGGCGACTCTCCTTCTGAGCAACATGAGACCTGTACTGTCCCTTGGCCTGCATGTAGAACAAAGCCTTCATCTTGTTCTTCAGCTTCTTAGCCCAAGAGGGTTCAGAAGATGAAGGCGAGTAGCCAGCAGAACTGTCCTCATCCGCTTCCTCCTCCTCAATCTCATCCTCATCCACATCCATCTGAGCAGCCGCTGCCTCAGCACATGTAGTGGTATTAGCCCACTGGCTCTTGATGCAGAGCTTGATGGGCTGGCAAATCCAGCCGGGGGCAACAAACTCATCATTGGGATAGAGCTTCTCCCAAGTCCTCGAGATCAAGTGAAACAGGTAAGGTCCATAGATGGGTACGTTACAGTTGAACACCGCAAACTGTAGCTCACACCACATGGTATGTGAGACATCAAGTGGTTGCGTCTGAGCACGACGCGCCTCCTCACAGATGAGCATCATATATATCCACGAGATAAGCATGCACCTTATCCTTGTCACCAATGAGCGGAAATAGGGAGTTGCGGAAGATCCAATGCATGATGTCAAGGAATGAGTTCAGCACCCACGCCTTCTTGCCACTAGGAAGCGTCTTCTCAACATAGTAAGGCTGAAGCTTGTTCTTGTTGGCTGACTCGGGGTTGGCATGAGGGCGAACACCAACGGGCTTGTTGAGCCCCTCATCACGAACGTGTAGCATATCCATGAACTCCTTCCACTTAGCAGTCATCTGTTGTCCATTGGTCATCCATGTCATGGTCCGTTCCTCATCAGTATGGAAGTGGACCGAAGCAAAGAACTGGGCCACAATCTCAGGGTCAAAGTCCAGGTGGAAAGTGAGCAAGTGCTCAATGCCAAACTGCTCCACCCGGTCCAAAGCCTCACCAAAATATGCCCGGTGTTGATCCTTCCTCATATGATCCATGTCAATCCAGTGCACGTCCACGTAGATGTTCTCCTTGGCCTTGATCACATCCAGAAAGATAAGATTCTGCTGCTTGGTCCAGAACAAATCATTCCCTTTGAAATTCGCGCGGGGATTCACATAGGGGTTGATCTTCCTGCGAGTAACAAACTCAGCTAGTGGTATCTCATCCATGCCCATTGATGGCTCCCTGGTCTTGGTGGCGGTGGTCTTGGTTCTGCGTTGGGGAGCATTGGAGCCCTATGGAGCCTCCTCTTGGTTGCGCAGACGCTTCGAGCCTGTGTCACGGCTAGGATTCGAACGATGGACATTGGAACCGGAGCCACCACCTATGACACACAACACAAGAACACGCAAGAGAAGCGAGAAGGATCAATGCAAAGACCACAGCAAAAACAAACGAAACATGTAGAAATAGCATTGGGTAGTTGCCACAAGGAAGATTTGAAGTCAAAGGTGGTACTGCACCATGAAGAGGAACTACAATTCTACTGCTGCTCTAGCCGCAGTAGTACCGCGCCGGAATGGCATGGTAGTACCGCGCCTAGAGCGGAATTAGAATTCTACTTCCGCGCCGTGCGCGATAGTACCGCTCCAGAGGAGAGGTAGTACCGTACGAGGCGAATGCGGCCAGAGCGGTAGTACCGTATGGGAGGTGCGGTAGTACCGCTCGAGGTCAGATCTGAGACGAATTAGATCTAGGGACATCCGCGACAATTGTCCTACAACCTACTCTTGCAAAGATTTGGCCTAAAATCTCAAGAACAACATGCATCTCCCCAAAACCTAGAGACAAAACAACGAGGCAAATAGAGGGGCAAAAGGAGAGGGATTTGGGAGAAACCTTGTTCCATGGCAAGAGGGCGAGGTGGGGAACGATCCCACCGGATGGAATGCGAGGAGAGCGGCCGGAGACAGAGATCCGGCGAGGTCCTCCGGCGCCATTCTTGGGTAGGAGAGAGAGAGAGATGCTACCTCTTGAGCACTGCGTTGGATTTCCTTGAAGAGGAAAGGGTGATGCGGCACAGTAGCATAAGTATTTCCCTCAGTTTTTGAGAACCAAGGTATCAATCCAGTAGGAGGCTACGCGCGAGTCCCTCGTACCTGCACAAAACAAATAACTCCTCGCAACCAACGCGATAAGGGGTTGTCAATCCCTTCACGGTCACTTACGATAGTGAGATCTGATAGATATGATAGGATAATATTTTTGGTATTTTTGTGATAAGATGCAAAGTAAAATAAAAGCAAAGTAAAAAGCAAAGGAAATAAATAAGTGTTGGAAGATTAATATGATGAAGATAGACCCGGGGGCAATAGGTTTCACTAGTGGCTTCTCTCAAGAGCATAAATATTTTACGGTGGGTGAACGAATTACTGTTGAGCAATTGACAGAATTGAGCATAGTTATGAGAATATCTAGGTATGATCATGTATATAGGCATCACGTCCGAGACAAGTAGACCGACTCCTGCCTGCATCTACTACTATTACTCCACTCATCGACCGCTATCCAGCATGCATCTAGAGTATTAAGTTCATGAAAACAGAGTAACGCCTTAAGCAAGATGACATGATGTAGAGGGATAAATTCATGCAATATGATAAAAACCCCATCTTGTTATCCTCGATGGCAACAATACAATACGTGCCTTGCTGCCCCTACTGTCACTGGGAAAGGACACCGCAAGATTGAACCCAAAGCTAAGCACTTCTCCCATTGCAAGAAAAACCAATCTAGTAGGCCAAAACAAACTGATAATTCGAAGAGACTTGCAAAGATAACCAATCATACATAAAAGAATTCAGAGAAGATTCAAATATTGTTCATAGATAATCTAGATCATAAACCCACAATTCATCGATCTCAACAAACACACCGCAAAAAGAAGATTACACATTGAATAGATCTCCACGAGAGAGGGGGGGAACTTTGTATTGAGATCCAAAAAGAGAGAAGAAGCCATCTAGCTACTAACTATGGACCCGAAGGTCTGAGGTAAACTACTCACACTTCATCGGAGAGGCTATGGTGTTGATGTAGAAGCCCTCCGTGATGGATACCCCTTTCAGCGGAGCTCCGGAACAGGCCCCAAGATGGGATCTCGTGGATACAGAAAGTTGCGGCGGTGGAATTAGGTTTTTGGCTCCGTATCTGATCGTTTGGGGGTACGTAGGTATATATAGGAGGAAGAAGTACGTCGGTGGAGCAACAAGGGGCCCACGAGGGTGGAGGGCGCGCCCCCTACCTCGTGGCCTCCCTGTTGGTTGCTTAACGTAGGGTCCAAGTCTCCTGGATCTTGTTCGTTGAGAAAATCACGTTCCCGAAGGTTTCATTCCGTTTGGACTCCGTTTGATATTCCTTTTCTGCGAAACTCAGAAATAGGCAAAAAAACAGCAATTCTGGGCTGGGCCTCCGGTTAATAGGTTAGTCCCAAAAGTAATATAAAAGTGAATAATAAAGCCCAATAATGTCCAAAATAGTAGATAATATAGTATGGAGCAATCAAAAATTATAGATACGTTGGAGACGTATCAAGAGACGACGTGGGCAAAAGGAGTTGAATGGGTATGGGGGAGATGGAACTCCCCCTGCCCGTTCTTGACCCCTTGTAAGTGCATCTAGTGCCACCCCTAGTTGGTTTTGGAGTATTGACGACAAACCTGGTTGAGGGACTAATGTGTTTGTGAGAATTGCAGGATAACACATGTAGTAGTCCCTCATTGATTCGGTTTACCTACCGGAGATGACCCCCAAAAATGCATGAAGACATTGAAGACAATGGTGGTATGTGAAGATATTCACATTGAAGACTATGACATGAGAAGACATTGCGTGAAGACTATGGAGCGCGAAGACTTAGATGTTTCGTTGTTTCCTTTTCTTCTTTGTTGAGTCATAGGAACCACCGCACTGTTAAGTGGGGTCCAAGTGAACAAAGTCAGAGTGACTGAAGTGATGCTCAACCAAATCCTATGTCTTCGAGCGAAGACAATGAGAGCAAATCTTATCCAGAGCTGGATAAGTCAGCTTTGCTTGTAGCCCAAGTAAAGTTGCCGTGTGTGTTTGAAATCTGACCATTGGAACACGTGTCAGTTCCTTAGTGACCCAGGGTCATTTCGGACATATCAGGTCGGGTTGCCCAGTGGCTATAAATAGCCCACCCCCTACACCATAAATTGGTGGCTGCTCAGAGTTAGTACACAGCTTTTGTCGTTTCAGAGCAACCCACCTCGAAGCCTTTGAGAGAGAGAAATCCTTGCGAGGACAAAGCCCTACACACCCAGAGCCAAAGAGTGTTAGGCATCACTGAAGTCTTTCTGTCTGCGTGACCTGAAGACTTGTTACACTTGAGGACTGTGAATCCTCCAGCCGGCTAGGTGTCGCGTTCTGAGCGTCCAAGAGTCATTGTGGATCGCCGGTGAACGAAGTCTGTGAAGGTTTGGAAGTCTACCTTGAAGACTTACCAGAGTGATTGGGCGAGGACTGGGTGTCCTTAGCTCACACTACAAAAAAAAGACACATCCGTGACATTTTGGGCCGAATGAAATTTTTTTCTGTCATACATATGACACTTCTATGATGATAATTGTGACAAAACCCGGTATCATCATAGATGTGGTGGGCTCCTACTTCTATGACAAAAAATCATGACAGAAAATGGGCTTTTCGTCCTGGGCGGGCCGGAGACGCAGCTGCATGACATTCTTTGGGCCATCCATGACGGAAAAAACCGTGGTAGAAGCGAGGGGGAGGAAAATTTCGGGGAGTTCCCGGTTACGGTGGGAGGTCAGGGGCCGAGCGATGCGCGTTTCTCTCGTACACGTACGCGCGTGTGTGTGAGGCGTTGGCTCTAACTGAACCCGAGCGAGGCGTTGGGCTCTAACTGAACCCGAGCGATTGCACTGCAAGCTACGCGTTACTGAACCCGAGCGATCGATCGATGGCTGTTAACTGAACCCGATCGAGCGATTCCTTGGCTACTGCTGCTAACTGAAGCCGGTCGATGGGATGAACAGTGAGTGTTGCGGGGGGGGGGGGGGGGGGTTTGGATGAACAGTGAGCGGTGGCGTTGCCTCTGGATGAACAGGACCCCGTGGTGTGGTGGAGGGCTGGATGAACAGTAGACGACGGAGGGGTGCCCGTGGAGGGGTGGATGAACAGGACCCCGTGGTGTGGAGGGCAAGATGAACAGTAGACGGTGGAGGGGTGCCCGTGGAGGGGTGGTTGAACAGGACGCCGTGGTGTGGAGGGCTGGATGAACAGTAGACGGTGGAGGGGTGGTTGAACAGTAGCGGGTGGAGTAGCGCGCGGTGGAGGCTGGATGAACAGGAGCCCGTGGAGGCTGGAGGAGGTCGACGGTGGATGAACAGTAGCTCGTGGAGGCTGGAGGGGGTCGACGGTGGAGATGAACAGTATCCCGTGGAGTCCCGTTTTGCGGTACGCCACACCCCTCCCGATGAACAGGACCCTCGTTTCAACCGTAGCGCTCCAACACAAGTCCGTTTCCTCCGTTTTGCCGTACGCCACACCCCTCCTGATCAACAGGACCCCCGTTTCGACCGTAGGAGGTCCGTTTCCTCCGTTTTGCGGTACGCCACACCCCTCCCGATCAACAGGACCCCCGTTTCGACCGTAGGAGGTCTGTTTCCTCTGTTGTGCGATACGCCACACCCCTCCCGATCAACAGGACCCCCGTTTCGACCGTAGGAGGTCTGTTTCCTCCATTGTGCGGTACGCCAGGCCTCGTTTCCATTGGCTCTTCCGTCCAAGCCCTCCCGATGAACACGACCACGCATTCCATTCCGACCCAGACGCATTGCCTCCCGATGAACACGACGCATTCCGTTGCCTCCCCATGAACACGATGACGACGTTGTTTCTCTGTCAACGAGCCCTCGCCGTACGTATGCGCCTCTACATCGACCAGTATGTACGTACACGTTCACGACCAGAATGACAACGCTACGTACGCTTCGACCAGGTGGGTCCCGACTGTCAGGCACTTCCTTGCCTGCGAAGATGTAGCTGGTGGGTCCCAGCAGTCAGGGGGCGAATCGTTTTTTTGCCCGGACGCACTTCCTTGCGTGTGAAGATGTAGCTGGTGGGTCCCAGCAGTCGGGGGGCTGGTGGGTCCCAGCAGTCAGGGGGGAAACATTTTTTTCACGAAATACGGTGGTTCGTCCGGTGGGTCCCTGCTGTCAGGTGGAGGAATCATTATTTTCCGCGTAATAAGGAGGCACTTCCTTGCTGCCGCCGTGGACCCAGTTGTCAGCCTCTCCACCTATAGTCCACGTCTGATGGAAGTCGTTCCTTGACCATGTTGACCACGCCGTGCCGAGAGCACCAGGGTGGTGGACGACGGCGAGGCCTAGCAAGGGGACAACACGGAGGCAGGGAAGACTCGGCAGTTGTTTCCCACGCGGAGGGGAGTACGACTGTACGAGGGTTTACTGGTTTGTCTGCCGTCGCCGGAGAATAACAGCAGGTGTGGGCGAGTAGAGGGATGGCTAGGCCAGAGATGGGAGTATGGTCGGGCGGTGAGGCCTGCGCGGCAGCACAGCCGGCCGCGCGGAGGAGGGAGCAGGCAGTCCCGCCGGCGCTTGTTTGAGCGGCTGGAGCAGAAAGAGCAGAGATTGAAGAAGCACGACGGCCGTTGGATGGACATCCAACAGTCAGTGCTTGTGCGTCAACCTTTTTTTAAGGAAAGCCTCAAATCTGTGGAAAACAGCATACAGCCCATCTGCCATTATTTCTAATAATTTACAGCCCATTTGCTAATTCTTAAGGTTTTTTTGGAGCCCATATTCTTTTTGTTAGCATTACAGCCCATATTGTGGCAATGGTTAAAAATTATACGAAATTTTGCATATTTCGGTGCGGTCCGAACTGTTTTTAATCCCGAAATTTTGACTCACATTCAAACTGATTTAAAAAATAAATGTATATCAATATAAAATCCAACAAATTCTCCACGCATAAAAATTAATGTCATTTAAAATCTTGAAATGAAAAAAAAGATATTTGAAACTAATTGCCGGTTTGATGCGTTTTAAAAATGTACAACCCATTTCTCATTACTGATGGGCCATTTTCTCGGCCAGCCGAATGAAAGCTCTCCTCGTCTTGAAAGATTTGCAGCCCAACAGGCCTGACAAAGCGACTTACTTGGCAAATCACAAAAAACTGGGCTGTGGCCGTGGACCCAGCTGTCAGCCTCTCCACGTACAGTACTCTTTCGATGGAAGTCGTTCCTTGACCACGTTGACCACGCCGCGCGGAGAGCACCACGGCGGTGGACGACGGCGAGGCCTAGGAAGGGGACGACGCGGCAGTGGAAGCCCGCGCGGAGAGGACTATGAGGGTTCACTGGTTCGGCTGTGGGGTGAGGCTGTCGTCCCCGCAGGGCCTGGCCGGCGGTGGGAATAGTAGGGGGCGGTGAGGCCTCTGTGGCAGCACAGCCGGCCATGGGAGGCAGGAGCATGCGGCACGACCGGCGCTGCTTTGGGCGGCTGGAGCAAGTAGACCAGAGGTTGAAGAAGCACTACGGCCGTTGGATGGACATCGTACGGTCACTGGAGCTAGAATCGTTCATATTGACTAAGTTGACAAACCCTTCGTCCCCGTCAACTTAGTAGGCCCACAAGTCAGCCTCCCAGCAAGGTGGGTCCCAGCTAGCCGGGGGAGTATTCATTTTTTTGTGCGTAATAAGGAGGCACTTCCGGTGGGTCCGAGCTGACAGCGGGGGGAACGTTTTTTTCGCGAAATACGGTGGCCCGTCCAGTGGGTCCCAGCAGTCAGGGGGAAACGATTTTTTTCGCAAAATACTGGTGGCCCGTCCGGTGGGTCCCCGCTGTCAGGTGGAGGAATAATTATTTTCCGCGTAATAAGGAGGCACTTCCTTGCGGCTGCCGTGGACCCGGCTGTCAGCCTCTCCATGTACAGTACTCTTCCGATGGAAGTCGATCGTTGACCACATTGACCACGCCGCGCCGAGAGCACCACGGTGGTGGACGACGGCGAGGCCTAGGAAGGGGACGACACGGAGCCGTGCAAGACGCGGCAGTGGATGCCCATGCGGAGAGGCGTACGAGCGTTCACTGGTTCGGCTGCGGTGTGAGGCTGCCGTCGCCGTAGAATAACAGGGGGTGTGGGTGAGTGAAGGGATGGCCTGGCCAGTGGTGGCAGTAGTATGGGGGCGGTGAGGCCTCCGCGGTAGCACAGCCGGCCACGGGAGGCAGGAGCAGGCGGCACGACCGGCGCTGCTTTGGGCGGCTGGAGCAAGAAGACCAGAGGTTGAAGAAGCACTATGGCCGTTGGATGGACATCATACGGTCACTGGAGTATTGACTAAGTTGACAAAGCTCTCCGTCCCTGTCAACTTAGTAGGCCCACAAGTCAGCCCAACAATATGGTGGGTCCCAGCTAGCAGGGGGGTATTCATTTTTTTGGGTGTAATAAGGAGGCACTTCCTTGCGTGCGAAGATATAGCTAGTGGGTCCGACCTATCAGCGGGGGGAACGTTTTTTTCGTGAAATACAGAGGCCCTTCTTGTGGGTCCTAGCTGTCAGGTGGAGGAATCATTATTTTGCGCGTAATAAGGAGGCATTTCCTTGCGTGTGGCCATGGACCCAACTGTCAGCCTCTCCACGTACAGTCCACTTCCGATGGATGTCGTTCATTGACCACGTTGACCAGGCCGCGCCGAGAGCACCAGGGCGGTGGACGACGGCGAGGCCTAGGAAGGGAACGACACGGAGCCAGGGAATACTCGGCAGTTGTTTCCCACGCGGAGGGGAGTACGACTGTACGAGGGTTTATTGGTTCGTCTGCCGTCGCCGGAGAATAACAGCAGGTGTGGGTGAGTAGAGGGATGGCTAGGCCAGCGATGGGAGTACGGTCGGGCGGTGAGGCCTGCGCGGCAGCACAGCCGGCCGCGCGGAGGAGGGAGCAGGCAGTCCCGCCGGCGCTTGTTTGAGCGGCTTGAGCATGAAGAGCAGAGATTGAAAAAGCACGACAGCCGTTGGATGGACATCCAACAATCACTGCTCTCGTGTGTTGACTAAGTTGACAGGGCGTTGCGTGTGCGTCAACCTTTTTTTTATGAAAGCATACGCGTCAACCTGTAGTAGGCGCACAAGTCAGCCTCAAATCTGTGGAAAACAGCATACAACCCATCTGCCATTATTTCTAATAATGTACAACCCATTTGCTAATTCTTAAGAATTTTTTTAGCCCATCTTCTTTTTGTTAGCATCACACCCCATATTGTGGCCACGGTTAAAAAGTATACGAAATTTTGCATATTTCGGTGCGGTCAACTATTTTTAATCCAGAAATATCGATTCACATTCAAACTATTTTGAAAAATAATTTATATAAATATAAAATCCAAATAATTGTCCACGCATAAAAATCTATGGAATTTAAGATCTTGTAATGAAAAAAAAATTGAAACGAATTCCCGGTTTGATGTGTTTTAAAAATGTACAGCCCATTTCTGGGCAAACCGAATGAAACTCTCCTCGTCTTGAAAGATTTGCAGCCCAGCAGGGCCGATAAAGCAAGTAGGCCTTGTTTGGGTATTTCTTTGAAAAAAATAGAACTGGGCTAGCCATTTTCAGCAAGAAAAAAACACAACTGGGCTCATGATGTGGTAAACATAAATAAAACCCTGGCTAGACGGGCCACAGCCCCCGCACAGCCCCGTTGTTACCCTGATCCGTCGCTAAAACTAGTATAAATAACAACTGCTTGTTCCTAAAAAAAAACTACGCGACTTGCTGGGTCCCTGGTGTTAGCCGCTCGTAGTGTAATTCTCTCGTTTATTGACAACGTTGACAATGGCGTGAGCCCCAGATGTCCAGCCTTTCCTATTAAAATTTGCAGCCCATTTGATGTGCTAGTTCGAAATAAGTTTGTGGGTGCTGGTGGGGGCTAATCACTTGTCTTCTGTAATGCACAGTGAGCTCAAGCAGCCGGCGAGAGTGATGTTATTTCCCTTGGTTTGGATTTGTTACAATATTTCACTCTAAATTAAACGAATGGCAAGCCATTTGCCTTGTTTCAAAGAAAATATGACAATCACAGCCGAGTTGAAAAGGGCAGGAACATCTAACTCCAGCTTACAAACTGTACAAAAGTATGAGGGTTAATTGTTCATCAGGTTTACAAAAAAAAACCAGATTGAAAAGGGCAACAACATCTAACTCCAGCACTGTTTTCGGCAGTCACAGTCAAATGGATCGGTCAGGTCCATAGAATGAACATCCTGGGTCGTAAAATTTACTGGATTATAACCACAATATGTTGTAAATAGAAGCCCGGCACGTTCAGAAGCTCTTTTGCCCACCTGAAACTCCTTTTTTTGCTCTTCGACATACCCATCCGTCAAAACCATGCTGCTGATAAACTTAAGCCTGATGGACAATAGTAACCTCGCATTCAGCAGGAAGAATGTGACAAATCTTGTGTTTGCACGGTTGGCTAGATATCGTTCTAGCGTTATTTTCTTCAATCGAATCTCATGAGAAGTGAGAAAATCCCGATGCTTACGAATCCACCGATTGGTTATAACTTTCTTACCCCGTCCTGTTGCCTAAATAGACATGAAGATTGAAAACAGTTAAGGTCTAAAAGAAGAGTGTCGAAAGAGCAACAGCTGAACGGTTAATTCTAGTACACTATATGCGGGCTTCCAATGTGCGTGAAATTATCACCTTTATATACAACTTCTCCAGACATGGAGAAACTCTTCATTTGGATATATAAGATCTTGGCAGAATCCAGCACCATTGATAGGCCATCCATGGAGAAACTCTTCATTGAGCATAGAACATAATATTAGTACAAAATGTGTACTCCAAGATGATATATAAATTATGCGCAGAAATTTAAAATGCAGCTTATGGTTACAAGTGTAGATGATAATATAAAGTACCTGAAGAACTGTGGAGCCAAACACCATATTGAAATGAGCACAGAGATCATGTATTACACCCAAGGTCTCCAGTTTAGGCGCAGAGAGGACGGTTATTTGCAATGGTGAATAACTTGAATCAAGGATCAACCTTTGAAGTGAAGGGGCGTCTTGGATGATGAGCTGCCTTCCGTCAAAAGAAATTCCAATTCTTACAAGGTTAGGCGACTTTATTTGGAGACAACCGATTCTAACTGTGAAAACAAGCACCAAGCACTCCAGTGCAGGGCAACTGGAGTGGATGATGTTGTGCAATGAGGCCTCCGATATACGAACCCGCACAAGTGAAAGTTTCTTGAGAAATGGGAGTCGAAGGTTTAGTACCAGATTGTCTGGTAGGTAGCACTGCGCAAAGGTGGCGGTGTGGAGAGAGGATGAAAACCCGAGATGGACATCGGTGCTGAGGGCACAAGTTCATGGCGTTCGGTATGTGGTATGTGATTTCCAGGGGAATAGTAGAACTCAAGCAGCTGTAGTTCTGTGAATTCAGGGGATTCCAGCTAGGCCTCCACCGTGCAGGGCATGGTATGCTTGCTCAGGTAGCATGACAGGATGCAGAGGCTTTGAACGGAGCCTTGGTGGGAGGAGATGATGGCTCTGGGGATTTCAAAATCATTGAAGAGAGATAGCTGACGACAGTCGAGATTAAGGGGAACGGCGCGCCATAGAGGGCGTCAACGAATTGAGAGGATTTGGGTGCGGCAGCAATCCTTGGTGGGGAGAAGCGAGATGATCTCCCCAAGGATGGCTTCCGGGAGATCGCTGATGCGGTCCACCCGAGATTCTACGGGTTCCTGGGATCCGGTGGGGGCGGGGTCGCCGCTTCTCCCCGCGCTGCCGGGTGCGGGATCTACAACAGGCGTCGCCGCTGGCGGGAGCCTCATCTTCTTGGCGCTGGGGTCAGCCGACTCCATTTTCCTTGAGGGCATCGCGTCGCGCTCACGGATTTGAGCAGAGTAACGAATGGCGAGCCTAGTTGTAGTGTGAGCGAAGAAGAAGGGGGCTGGGTTTTTTTGTAGGAGTGAGGAAGAAGGGGAGCTGGGGTTTTCTGTAGGAGTGAGGTGAGGAATTTGGGGGTACGAGTGGAGCGAGCTGACGTGAGGTGCGTGGGAGCGAGGAGGAAGAAGAGCACCCAGGTTTTTTTTGGGGGGGGGGCGGTGTGCTGGGTGTGGGTAGCGCATCTCATTCAGTAAATATATGGGCTTTTGAATTGATTTTACTATTTACTAGTGTGGATGGGCTGTTTTGTCTTGGGACCCGAGAAACAATTACTACTAGTACAGTGGAGACACTCTACCGCTTCTGGCTCCTCCTAGGTCATTGAAACGTCTCCCTCTACTGAATGCCGTGATACTTTTGTTCACCGACATGCGGGCCATGCAGCGCGCGGGCCCAAATGCCATCCACCAAATTCGAAGGCAGTATACAGGCGGAGAGTCACCCCGGTCGTAGAGCGGTAGTAACGAGCCGTCGTATCACAAAACCCCACCTCCCCGCAGTCTAAGTTTGACGGACGAAGCAACCATCATTTCACTCTTCGCTGAATCCCCTTCTCCCTCACCGTCTTCAAGAAAGGCAACACTTGCATCTGCCACTGTTCTTCTCTCCAAACGAAGGGAAGGTAAGCGGATCCGTGATGTTGGTATATTTTCGTTCAGAGGAAAAAAAAGAACTTTTGCAAAGCAGTAACCGATCCTCACTCTCTTTTTTGTTTCATTGTCATTGCGATTGTGTTTTCCTTTCAGTGGTCTCCTAGTATTCGTCAGTTTCATGATGGACCAAGGAGAACCAGGCAAAGATCTGCCGATATTGGAGCAGACGCGGGAGGCTGATCCCCACGAGACAGAGAGCTCCAAGAAGATGGAGGCAACCACCGAGGCGACCCCAGATACTGAGATGGTCAACGCCCAGTTTGAGGTTACAGCCCTCGTGGCACTGCAGGAGCAGTTTTCCCCCTTCGAGGATGTGTCCCCCCCCGCTGAGCTGCCCAAGGTGATTTCCTTCTTTGCCGATCTCGATTGTGGTTTTTCATCTAAGTATGTGGTGATTTTTTTAGAAAAGGAAGTATGTGGTGATTAATAATGCAAATTTTATTAGCTTCGATGCCATGGTATACGTAGTGGTTTAAATAACTTGTGTTTCTTATACTGAAAAGTAATACAGAATTTGTTTCTGTTTCAATTAGAGCCCTGATGCAGACAAGGATTGTGTGGTTGTACATGTCACTCGCTAGCTATGAGGCGGACGACCTGAATATACGCACTGGGAAAACAGAGTTCTTAGGCTGTTGGATCCTGGAAGCCATTTGCGGTTATACCAATGAAGAGTTGTATTCCAGCCTCACTGTTGTCAGGCGTGTTGTCCAGGGTGTACTGAAGCACAAGAAGTTCAAAGCTACTCCTTCGTTTGTGAGGAATACTGTTCTTGTCAAGCTTACGTAGGAAGATGACATGGCATGCCTCCACAAACAAGTTTATCAGTGGCAAGGCCACAAGGTTGTCTTCATGAAGGTTCACAGGATTGAGCTGCTGCGGGACGTCCTCGATGATGTTCATGGCAAGGTCCGTCTTGTGTCCAGCCCAAATTAGATCGAGGCATGAAATAGTTGCCCCAGCTAGTGTTTAATAGTAGTTTGGATTGTGTCTAATTATCCGAACCTTGCCTGTTATCGACCCCTCTGGGGCTAGTACTCTGTTTGAATCCGTCTATGGGAACTGCTGCTACTTTTGTGTGCCTGTGAATCATGTGAGAACCATCATAATTGTTGCCGAAACAGATGCGTCCTCACTAGTTTTTTCATGAATATGGCATGGTAAGACATAAGTTGTCATGGTTTATCATACGAGCAGTGTGTGTTTTGATGAAATAGAGCACTCATTCGAGAACCGTGCGCGACGTATACATAAGTACTTGTAAACACTGTTGGTGCTACCCCACTTGTAAGCAGTTGTGCAAAACACGGCACATTGGCTCAGCTCGCTTCAACACTAGGCTATCGACCAGCTAACAATCAACAATCTGCTGTCTGACATATAAGCAACTATGTATCTTGTTACAGTGGTTCATGCAATTAATTGAGGCCACAATGTAATAAATTCCAAACGTTCACACGCTAGTCCATCGCTCATGTGGAACACTCACATTAAACTCGTCTTCATAAAAAACTTGAAAAGCATAAGTTAAGCAATTTTATACATCTCAATGATTCATAGAACATATCAAACATATACTAGTTCACAGCAAAAGACAAAGTTGTGAGAAGGTTTACAAATCAGGAAAAAACAAGCAAGGCTTCTCTCCGAGCAAAGGGCCTCCCGGCAGGCTTAAATTTCCTGGAGTTCACTCTGGTTTTTTCTTGTTGCCACCATTCAGGGTTACGTTCTCTCATTCCAGAATAACCAATTATAATTGTGGTCTCAGCTGGAATGCTGAACTGAACCATGCAGTGTACTAACCAGGTGAAATTCTTGTGCATTCCACTAAATTTAAGCACCGCTATTTGCAGAAATAAGCAGACCACAATGCCTCTTGTCCGCGCACCTGTCCAAAAAACCGCCGTGCAGCCGTGCCAGCTAGTCCTCGGTCCATGGATGAACTGGTATAAAGTGCATTCCGGACTAGGATGCAGTTGTTTTCGCTCGTCCCTGCACTACAATCAGGAAGTAAAACATACGAATCAGCTTCTTTTAGATTGCGTTGGTCATTCTACCTTAGTTACTACCAATGTAGGGATACCTTGAAGACGGGAGGTTAGACGACGGCAACGAGGGATAGCCATCTCATTTTGCGCAGTTGTACTAAAACTGAGGTGTGTGCTTTTGATTGCGCGGATAGAAACGATACAGAGACAGACATCCCGAAACGATATGGAGATAGACATCCCTGTTTGCGCAAATAAGAACTACGGTTATTTAAACAGTGACAGATATTACTACTTTCCCCCGTTTCCTCTTAGAACCAAGTCCTAGATTCATGCTACAGCTTTCCCACTTTCTTCCCTGTTTGAACCAACGCTTTGAGTCGACTGTATGAAATAGCTTTACTTCTAATAATAGTAGAAGTCTAGGTGGCTTTGGAACAGCGGACGGAAGTAGAAAAGGATCCACACGAAGGGAGCTGGGGCAGTAGAGCAAGGCAGGTTTCGAAGGAATTAATATATACCTGAGGGTCATCGGCATGTCGCAAAGACGGCGTCGGGAGGCCGCATCTTGGCCACAATACTGCAGGGAGGAAGAAGGGGTCGGAGGCCCTCCCGAGTCGGCGCTCTCTCGGAGAGAACGGCACGGCCGCTGATCGGGACGCGCGGGCAACCGTTGGTGTCCTCCCTCGCCGCCGACGACTGCGTGAACGATGCACCTACACCCCTGCCCCGGTCGAGGTTGTCCGGCCGGATTTGTGACCAGCCGTGAGCTGAGAGAGAGTGTGGCCACCTATGTGTTGCTTAGATCTGGAGAGCATGAGAGAGTGAACGAGAGGAACCCTAGTAAAGCAAGCGCTAAGGCTCCTGCTTTTATATATAGTGGAGTGATTTTGTTGTACCAGCTTCAAAAAAATGCGCTCCTACGTGTACCCGCGAGTGGGTGTGAGAGAACTAGTGCGTGCGTGCACCGCTTCTCTTCGTGAGAGTACAATATACTATGCCCAAAGAACGTTCGCCGCAAGAGTAATAGTACAAGTGTGTGACGTGTGAGCTAAAATAAAATGTGCGCGCCGTCTTTTGTTTTTTAGAAGTTCTGAGGGTAGTGTGTGAAGAGCACATATGTGCGTGACGCCTACCTGCAGATAGACGGTGGGTGCAACGTGCGAGTCTGCGAGAGGACTCGGGAGAGTCGTGACTCGTGAGGGTGCGTGTGCGTGAGAGATAGGGGGCACGTATCAATGCAATGCATGTGTCCGTAAATCATTATCCGACAAACGTTCGCCACAAGCCTTTTCCTGACGAACGCCGTAAGAACCGTTAGATCGGCATCCGACAGTGTCAGTTTTGCCATGTCATTTAACAGAACAGCCACTCCTCCTAGACACAAATCTTCCACGTGAGTGTTAGCAACTGCCGTATGCTCCCTCCGTTCCGAAATGCAGTGCATATAGCTTTATTGAAAATTCGAACCTCGCAAACTTTTACCGAGTTTTCGTGTACCAAATTGCAGATGTAGAATACCATGTATATCTCATTTCATTCATCTTCGAGAGGTAACTATAAAGTTGGGTGAGGAGTCTACAAAGAAAGACCATCGTATCACCCGCAGCAATTTCAAGCATCCTTTAGTGTCGAGGAATATCATAGGAACTCTATATGATATGATTTTTATAGGATTTTTTCCTTTAGAGCCAATTGGTTCATAGGAAATAAACATGATATCATTTCTATAGCTTTAGAGCCACTTGGTTCATATGAATGGATTCCTATACTCCCTTAATTTCAAAGGAAAATAAACATTAGCGTATATTCAATACAAAAGTTCCTATGATATGAACCAAATTACATCTCTTTTCTAATCCCTCCTCATAGGAATTGAGATACATGTCATATCTAGATTCAATAGAAAAGTTCCTATGATGTGAACCAAATGACATCTCTTTTCCAATCCCTACTCATAGGAATTGAGATGCTCCATGTCATCTCTTTCCCTACAACTTCCATGTATACATCTTCTATTCCTAAATAGATAGTACAACCCACTAGTAGCTTTTTTCCAAAACATGCAACTATGGCACAAGAACTATATAGTGTGCCAATAACTTTGAAAGATGGTCGCTGGATGAAGCTAACCCGACAGTGCAGAGATAGGCAAATCCGAGCACTACTGGCCGTTGGATATCATCAACATTCCACCAGATCTGCCACATGTACAATTTAGAAGACTCCATGGTTGAACTTAAGCATAATGCACAAACCTCAAAACACAAGCACTTCTCCTTTGTACAAAGTTAGTGCAAAGTTGGGTCAAAGTTAGTGCAAAGTTGGGTCATCTATTTTGGAACGGAGGGAGTACAATGCACAACCCCATGAATCTTAACATTTTTATAAAACTTATTGATTTTGAATGAGATGAACTATAAGAAATAAACGAACATCTACATCATGCATATATGACTCAAAGCTTTACATGCTATAGTGTGTATTTATTCATAATTTGGTTTCGAAATCTCATGCGTTCAATACATGTGTACCTTAGTTTTGAGTAGAGTAGCAAATTTCACGCGACCCCGGGTATATCAAAATGCAGGGCCCATGCATCATTGCCTTTCGGTCGAACCTACGTCCACAATTTTTTGTACGTACTATATCTCCACTGGTCCCCAAACCCAAAATGCTGCCTCGTTCCCGTAAAACCAAGCGGCCCACACATATTTAAGGCGTCGGCTCGAACCCGTTTACTACAACGTGGCCCCGCACGCCGTAGTACTCCTACAAACCCTACCGCCGCACTCATCATCGGTTTTCTTCCAGAGGACGAGGGAGAAGCCGATTTGTAGTGGAGGCGCTTAAAAAAAGGATCCGTAGTGGAGACCCCTACCCTAGGGTGCCCTAGGTAGCTGCCGCACGCATCATTGTTTTCTCTTTTCTTTATGCTCTTGCGCCCTAGAGTGAAATGATGGTTGCTTCGTCCGTCCAGCTTAATGCGGGAAAGGTGGGGCTTTGTGATTTGACCCCTCGTCGCTCATTTTCTACTACTGCGGCGCTACGACCGGGGTGCCTCCAATTCCAACCGCTGCTCCGAACTGTAATTTGGTGCATCGCACGTGGAACAAGACGGTGGATGAGCCACATGTCGGCCAAAGGGGTCCTGTTAAGTGTGTCGCCATTTCGTGTGCGGACTGACCCTGCTTGAGTTGCTACGCCAACACGACAGGAGCAGCCTACCACTTGGTTTTGCTCCTTGGTGAATCCCGACTATATTGATCTAAAAAGATACGTGCTGAACTACCCTCTCCGTCTCGGTTTTTTTATTTTTAGGCGTCTCGGTTTATAGGGCCTGCACGTAGTTCTAGGTCATCCATTTGACTAACTAAATATGAGTTACTATGTCACAAAAAGTATATCATTGGATTCTTAAGCGGATGTAGTTGTATTTAAAAGTCGAGGGCGGGGCTTTTCATGCGCGGTAGGCGGCGGGGCAGTTCCGCCTAGTCGGTTCGACAGAGACGCGAGAAGACGAGGGAGTACCTGCTGCAAACGTAGGGCTGTGTGATTTGACAGCGAGTTACTGCTGGACAGGTGGGGCCCCGTGATTTGACTTGCCATTATCATTTTAACTGCGGCGCTACGACCGGCGTGAGTCTCCCAGATTCCTGACCACCTCCATACAGGTGCCTCTCCCAATGCTCCCCCATGTAGTAGAGGCTGGCTCTTGCATGAGAGCCCACTTCTCCACTTTTTCCTTGCCTCTATTTCCTCCACATATGCAAAAATGCCATGTAAAGCGCACTATTGTACTAACTTTTACTTGCTCCTACAGGTGCTTAAGCTTGCCACATAGGCATAAAGTCTGATGTGGCAAGTTAATCAAGAAGAGAGAGACTAGTTTGGTGACCCAAGGAAGAAACGGTGCTAAGCGCGTGTACCTAGGTGAAAAGACAATTTTGAGTCTATAGCTAATTAAATGAAGCAAACTTAGCAACACCATTTCATTGGAAGAGGTCACTCCTTGGCAAATGCAATAAATACACGCGCTTACTAGCACCGTTTCTTCCTTGAGTACGAAGAAAGAGATAGAGAGGAGTATAAAAAAATACACTTATAGCCAACCTTGTTGTAGTATGAGTGACTAAGTGATGACTATGTATGACATGCCAACATCAGATAGCCTAACGCACCGTGTTAAATCTCCAAGGGTGCAACCGCGCGAGCGACGCGACAGTCGTGGTAGGCGCGACCATGATACGGGCTGCTAGCAGCCCTTGGATCTGAGATCAAACGGTCGCATGCTAAGTTGCTGAAAATTTGCAGAATAACCCTCCAGGATAGGAAATTCACCCATAGGTCTAGAATCACGCCATGCAACCGTTCGATCTCAGATCCAAGGGCTCTCGGAAGCCCGTATCATGGGAGAATGGAAAGCCACTACCCTGCCGTTCGCACGCTGGTAGTTCGCTCCTACTCGTCCCCGCACGTCCTTCAATACTACGGCGGTTCGCTCCTAGTTGTCCCATCCATTCTCATTACGGCAGTTCCACTAATCCTAACCCTCCTCCCAAATCCATGGCGTCCCAAATCTCCAGGATCGGCGGTGAGTACAAGGTTAGAACCATCACCGGCGATGAGTTCGACGTCATCTACACCCGTTCTTCCGCGACGGTGAAAGGATGCCTTTCTCGCTTCAAACGCATGTTCGAAAACTCAGATGATGAGTGGGTCGCTGGGCTAGATGTTGAGTACACCACAGTCCTGGGACGAGAGAAGTATATAAAGGATGAAGAGAGGAAGAAGCCCGCCGTGATCCAGGTTTGCGTACATAACGTTTGCTTGGTCTACCACATATGCCATGCCGACGTTGAGTGCCAGGATTTTAAGACCTTCCTCAAGGACAAAACAGTGAAATTCGTTACTGTAGACTTTACGAACGACGAAGAAGTCCTGGGTCGAATAGGCCTCGTTTTAGGCAACCCCTTCGACCTCCAGAAGAATCGGCTGGTGCCCTCTCGTCAGCCTTCAATGCTGACCCTGGCAGGAGCCATGGTTCATCCTTCGTACGGTAAACTGGAGAAACCTCCATACACGTTTCATCGTCATGCATGGCAGCGGAATGTACTAGATATAGACCACATCCACTACGCTGCAATGGATGGCTACCTTTGCTTCAATATCTACAAGGGTTGGATGAAGAGCAATAGCCAAGTGTGCGGTTCAAGCAAAGAAGTATCGGCCAAGAGGAATAGGGACAAGGACGAAGTCGAGGACGTGGACGAGGACTCCGAGTAAGGTGGCAGTGTCGTTGCTCATGGTGGTTCTAAACTTCTAATGCAGTGTCTACCGGATTAGTTGCATAGTTTAATTTCAGGTGTACTTAGTTTAATTTGAGGGGTGTGTTGTGCTGAGCCCCCAGCAGAACTATGTTATGTTTCTTCTCGTTACTTTAACTCTTCAGTATGTACTCCCTCCGTTCCATAATATAAGAACGTTTTTGACACTAGTGTAGTGTCAAAAACGCTCTTATATTATGGGACGGAGGGAGTACATACTAATAGTATTTCTTTAATTGAATTTAGCACCCCAATTAAGCACGTACTAGCTTTTTTAATAGTACTATATGCATAATTTGGCGACGAGCGCTCTCTATATGTACAACCTTTTTTTTATTTCAATTTTTGCTCCATGGCGCAATCCATCGATAGTACTACTGTACAAAAGTATACATTTTTTAAAAGGCTAGAGTACTGTTCATCACATATATAGCCAGTTAAATTCTCAACCTAGAACGACGTGCATGCCATGTAGTAAACCGATACGGAGGAAGTATAGTAAAAATGAGGTGATTTTACCGAGCGATCGGCGGGGGAGCATGGCCTGTCATGCGGTCCCACGTGTCATGTTGTACCAAGGCGATGCGCGTGTCCCTCTTGAGGCAGAAGCGATACTAGTACGTGGTTTGAGATGATGGCGAACCGAAGTGTGAAATAAGGGTTGCTTCGTCCGTCTGGGAAAGTGCGGCATTGTGATTTGACGTCCCATTGCTCATTACTACTACTGGGCCGGTACGAGTGGGGTGCATCCCCCCTGCTGTTCTGCACTGTTATTTGGTGCTTGACACGTCGACCCGGTTGCTATATGTCCCACATGTCGGCGACAGGAAGTACAGAATTCATGAAAGGGAGCGTCGACGGAGGAGTATACTACTACAGAATTCATGAAAGGGAGTGACTTAGTTTTGGAAAAATCTGTTTTTACGGAGTACGTACCCACTAGGGTTTATAGGGCTCATCTAAAAAACATCCGTTTTTCTGTTTGATAAGTCTCAATTCTACTATACTAGTAGTAGTACCATTACATGTTGGATTTCGAGGTGCGTTAGATCACCCGACGCAAGCAGTGTCAAGAGGAAACTAACCAATGCATGTACAAGTTCATGGAAATTTAGTGGTCATTCATGCATTCGTTCTAATTAATGCCTCGGTAAACACAACTTCTTGAGAAAAACGAGCGTACTAATTACTTGTGCAAACTACGAAATTAATTCGACCACTCACCGTCTACCTTGGTTGGAGAGATTTTGAAATTGAGCCATAAACTGGAAAGGAGGGAGTAGTAACTTCTGTCTCGATTACTATTTGTGGCCTTGTATAGATGCAAAATGTATTTTTTATAGTGGCCTTGTATAAGTAAATGGAGGGACTACTAACCAAAGTACGTAGTAGGGACGAGGAGTAAACGGAGGGAGTAGTAAAATTTTCTCCTCGTGCTGCGAGCCACCGCGTGCGTGGGCGAGGGAGCAAGCTTCACCTCATCCTGCGAGCCACCGCGCCCGTGGGCGGGGGAGACGGCATACTAAGCAAGCTTCTCCTCGTTCTGCGAGTTGACGGGACACATCAAAAGTACTCCAGTGTATAGAGCCTTGCCTCTAAGGTAGGCCCCACATGGTTTGCCTCTTTTTTTAATTTAACATAACGCGTCAAGTCGCAATTTGTTTGTTCACCCGTGGTAGACGATCCTCCCTCCACCAAGTGGACAACCAGTACACGTGCCAAATTACCACGTGGGCTGCCTTTTTCGTACAGAAATGAGCTCCACCGTGTACCCGCGCGGGTGTGGTTGGGAAAGAGACGGGAGTACGTGCACCGTGCGTGCACTTCTTCTCTTCGTGCACGTCCCCCACCTACGTGGGTGTGTGTGAGAGAGATACAAACCTAGACATAATGCGCCGTCCATCCCCATGCCTCTGCCCAGTCCGACCACCAGTCACCACCACGCCCCACTCCTCCTCACCTTATCTCTCATCTTTCTCCCTCCATTTTTATATACAAGGGGCCACTATCAAAATTACAATTTGCAGATATACAAGGCCACTAACACTAATCGATGCAATATTAATGGTGTTTGCCTCGTGGTACTAGCAAAGGAGGACATTAATTATCCCTTGCATGCATGCGGGAGTTTGTAAAAAAAAAGCATCTTGATGTTCCGTGCAATGCACGGGCATCTTGCTAGTCCATGAAAACAACAAATGGAAAAATTCCACGGCGAACGAGGGATTTGAATCTGTTGGGAGGGGCTGTTTGGATCTCGCCCGGGGTAGCCAAAATATTGGCGACTAGTTCGCCATGGCCGGCACCGGCTCGAGTTCATCCTAACATTCCCCTCTTCTGTGGAGCCCATGCGGGGTCGACGAAGGTCCTCGCAACAAATGGATCCGGCAAGACACCTGCTGTGTACGCCGGCGTCGCCTCCGCGGTGGCCTTCATGGGACCCAAGCGGCGGCGGCCTCCCGTGTTCTACTTCTCCTCGATGATGGCGGCGGACGCGGAGGCGCTGGCCACCGACTCACCGCTCTCCGCGCACTCGGCTTCTGTCGCTGCTTGCATGGCGCGGCCGCCGGCATGGGAGTCTCGGCCACAGAAACGGGAGACGCGGTACGAGGCGGCGGCGTGGACGGCAGCAACGACGCCCGTGCGCCGCTCCTCATCGAGCTGGCCTGGAGCGGCGAGTTGCTGAACCGCGCGCCGGCTTGGGGCGGCAACTGGCTCCGTCGGGCGAGGGGAGGGAGGTGGATCAGCGAGCTGCATAGCTCGTATCCGGCGGGCTACCCAGCCGGCTTGGATGCGGAATAACTACTCTTCGTAAGCCATTGTAAGAGTGGACAAAATGGTGGAGGAGATAGGGGAGCGGCGGAGGTGTGCGATTCTTGGCCGGCGTTTGGCCTCATTTAAATAGGAGATTAAATAGACGGCGGACGGGAGGAGTTCGGCCGGCGTTGCGTTTAACGCCGGCCCGATCATGAACGGATGTGTGTCCAGAGTGGGTTTCTCGGCTTCCACACGGGCGGGTTTCATGGAGGCATTTGAATGCGGCACGGAGGCGTGTTTAGCCGGGCGTGCCGCGAGTGGCGCCCTCGACTCTGACCTAGGACACCGCGCCGTTCTTCCACTGACGTGTGGGCTCTTTGGGTGCATGGCCTGCATGTCAGTGACCCAACGCAGGAAGCGCACAGCAGAGGAACCTTTGTTGGGCCAGGGCAGTCAGAAGCGGGCATTTCATAAACCGATGATTGTTCATTGAGTGTGACGTCATCTTTTTCATGTAGATAAGCCTACTATGTTGATAGCCCGTTCGATACGTTGTGATTCATAAAGACTGCTACAAACATCAATGTTCTGCTTATCACAGATAAGATTGATTAATACCCGTAACAATCCATGTCCTTAACAAAGGGTGCATGCACGTATAGGTTGAACGTGTGTCTTGCGTCGTGTGCTGTGTGCATGCAGGCGTGCGAGTGTTGCGTGCGTGCAAGGGTACGTTTCAGTGTTGCATGAATGGGTGCATACGTGCGTGTGTTCGTGAGTGCATGTGTACGTGTCAGTGTTGCACGCCAGCATGCATGCGTGTGTACGTGTCAGTGTTACGCCTACATGCGTGCGTGTCTTGCGTGCGTGCATGTGTACGTGCGGGGTGAGGCTACACGTCAGTCGACTGACTTTTTCATCTCTGGTCATTAGATTTTCCAGCCGTTGGATACGAAATCAAGGGCCTCCAGTTTATCATCAAACTCCCCCACCTGAGCCGCCAGCCACCACCGGCCGAACCGCCAGCCCCTGCCGCCCGCGGCCGGCCCGCCCTCCCCGAAACCACTCCCTACCGTCGGTCCGCCGCCGCACCGGCCATCCCTCTAGCCCCCCCCCCCCCCCCCCGCCGAGCTTTTTCTCCGGGGATCCCCACCCCACCGCCCAATGAACGCCCCCAACCGCCGGTGACTGCCAACCAGAGGTCTCACGACTTCGAATACCCACCGACCACTAATTTATTACCATTTCTGTCCTTCATATACGCGCTGATGGGTGGGCCCTATGGTAATGTGCGCTGCTGAGTGTGGACCGTTTGACTGGTCAATTGATCGTGTTATCAACAAATTACGGAGCTGTATGGTGAGCGAGTGACCGTACGATCACCCTAAAATGTACTCCTATTTTATTAACACAGTACAGACTCAAACTACCATTTCTTTCTTTCATATACGGGCTGACAGGTGGGCCCCACGGTTATGCGCCCCGATGGTGCAACACTAGTTGCGCCGCGTGGAACGTTTGACTGGTCAATTGATTGTATCATCAACAAAATACGGAGTTGTACGGGTGAGCCAGTTACCGTATAATCATGATATGTATTTGTTTAACACAGTACAGACGCAAGGGCTCATATATACGCGCAAGCACTCACCGCTATAAGCGCACACACGCGAACCCAACCCCTATGAGCACCTTCGAGAGAGTGGGCCAGCATATATGATCTTGAGATTTTACGAAGTCACCATAGGTGCCTCGTAGTCGAGTGGAACGTCTCCTCCCACTGAACGTACATCGCCGGAAAATACTGAAATTAACACAAGATAAATGCGAACACCGGGACTTTAACCTTGGTGGGCTCGAGAAACCACTGTCCTCTAACCATCCAACCACATGTTGGTTAGCACGACAAAATGTATGCAGTGACCGTGATGAGCTTATTCTGAAGTCCAGTGACCATATCGTGCTTTCGCTTCAAATACAATGACCGTAAGTGTCGTCAACAAAATACGGAGCACGCATCAAATGCAAAGTCCGTCAGTGTCATCAACAAAATATGGAGACGTATCGTGAGCTAGATACCGTTGTACTATTGTATATTCTTATTTTCTTAGTGGCCGATTGCGTGTGTGGTGTGGTGGGCACATCATTTCTAGTTGTGGTGGGTCAACATGAAGACTCATGGGTCGGTTCCATCCTGCGCCACATATAGGTTGGACCGAGACGTGTTATACGAAGACCCATGTGGAGGACTCGGCGTACAACACGAAGCTACCAGAGTCGCGGAGGACTCTATCCCCACTGGTGATAAGCCGACTATATATGATTTGTAACCCTAGGCCCTTAGTATGTTATACAAGCTTGGGGGCTAGTTCGTCGATAGTATCCACACACGCACAATGCCTGGTATTCACGTGTACTTTGTACACACCCCTATCACTAATATACAGTACCAGGAGTAGGCTCTTTCTTCAACTGCAATTGAATTCTAGCATGTGCATGTGTTTATTTCATATTATCGATCCACAGAGTGAGAGCGGTTTGAAATACAGGCAATGGATGCTTTTGCAATTCATATATAAACATTAATTAGTGCACTCCATGTTGTTAGTGTGAAGAACTTTATACATTTGTCACTTGCATGGATACATTCCAAATTGCTAGCTACGAAATAGAATACATGTCGAATTCAACATAAAGGGGGTTTCGAAGATTCGAATTCATAGGAAGTGCATTCATCTATTTGAACCCGAGATAATGGCATTTGTAAATCAGATGTAAAAGGGGGCATCAATCTTTGTTGTGAGTTTGAACATGCTATATATATTCATACGCATATCTAACTTTTTTTTTGCAACCAAGGAGATTATATCTGGAACCATGCATGAACTGAGGTAAGTTGCATATTTTTTAATATGTACTAGTGTACAATGTATATTCAAATGTACCCCCTCCATTCCAAAATAATCGTAGCTTTAGGATTTTCAAGAGTAAAGATTTGTGAAGTTTGACAAATCCTGAAAGTTCAATTCAATAGAACCGAAAACGTTAATGCTTCTGCTCCCAAATAGGCCTCTGGTCACCCGAAACCGCGCGAGACTAATGTTTTGGTGGTAGGAAATTACTGTCCTGACTCTGGCCCGTGTAGCCTATCGGCCCGATGTCCAAAGGTCTAAACCGGGGTAGGTTTGTAACTTCACCAAGACGCCAGAGAAGCATTCATACGCCGTGGACGCCTACCCATGCGCTCGGCCGAAATCTATCCCGCCCACATTTGGGACACCTGACATGATTGTCCTACCCCCAACCCGCAATATGTCCAAAATTTTAGATGGGGGGAAAGTTTGTAACTTTCCCCAAATTTCAAACAAGCATGTCTCAAACCGAAACATTGTTCCCCCTTAGTTCCCCGCCTCCCTCCGTTTCCCCATTCATACTCCGTGGGCGCGAAAACGCCCTCTCCACCAGCCGCGAAACCCCAGTCTCCTCCGTCCTCCACCCCATAGCGGCCAATCCACCGCCGCCCTCCTCCATCACGCCGGAGCCGGTACCCCGACGTCGTCGTCCAACGCAACCGCAACCGCAACGCCCTCAAGGACTTAGCAGCTGAAGCCGAGGAAGAGCTGCCTCCACGACGCCGACGCCGACGTGCGCCGTACCAGAACCACTCCGACCACGCCGTCCTGCGCCTCACTGCTGCGGCTCCACTGTCGAAACCGTCCACCGCACCAGAGCTGTTCCCGCTACGCCGTCGTTCGCCGCCTCGGATCTGCTTCCCCGCCGCCGACAGACGGCCATTGCACCACACTCAACAACTTGGCCATGGGTTCGTCCAAGGCTGCACCGTCCTCCACAACTTCTGGTCTCCGGCGAACAACAAGAAGATCGTCGGAAAAACAGAAGGAGGACACAGCACTGCCAGTAGAAAGAGGTACTCCTCTTCCCATATTCGTGCAAATCTTACGTGTCCGCTCACACCGTATTCATCCCACGAAAGAAACTAGTTGAGCGCTTCTTACTGCATCTTCTTCGTGATACTAAATGCACAAGGTTTCCTCCCTTTTACTATTTCACCTTTGCTAGAGGTCAGTAGCCCGCCTGGATTTCAATTCAGGGTCAGTCGAACCGCAATTAAAAGAAGCAGCACCCGCTTAGGCGCCCGGAGCACCTAGTCTGCCTGCTCCTCGGGGAAGCGGGGTGTGGGGCGTAGGAGCTGCTTGCGCCCGATCTGGAGGTCGGCGGGGCTTGAATGGATGGCCGGGGGTGGGGGGGGGGGGCGGTGCCAAGCACGGCGGTGCGGTGAGGTCGAGGGGAGGGCGCAGGCAGGGGAGGAATACTGGGCCGGTGGTCGCTGGCGTTTCGAGGAAGATCGTCAACACTGACTGGCTGGAGGTAGATGAAGGCGATCTGCCCGTTCTTTGTACATCGGACGATGCAGAAAAAATGGACTAACCTATTTGCTTTCAGTCGACTGTTATTTTCATAGAATCCTGTAGTAATTTAGTGTGCCATGCATGTTGTAGAGCTATCATATGTCTCCCGTCATTTATTTCTCACCAACCTGCTATCTGCTACCTTTACACTGTACTAATTGTGCACACACTTCACCCATACTCACACTATTGTTTTTTTATGCATGGGTATTTCAGACTCTGACGCAGTGTTGATGAATGCAGAAAAGAAAAGACAGAAGTCGCTCCAATGTAATTCGAAGATAAGCACTAAGCGTTCCAGGGCTCTAACGGGTGCAGTGTCAGCAGTTGGAGACAGTAAACGTAGCTCTGCAGTTGATGATCTCAATTGCCACACACAACCATCCCAGGTGCTTGCTTTAACTCCGCGCTGTCAAATGTGGTTGCATGTTGCATATGGTGTCTAGCTTGTATTGCTTCCAATTTGGTTAAATTGCATCTGCTTACTTTACATGTTATACCTTTGATAATGACATGCCTTCCTGTTTTCGATACATACTACATATATCTATTAACCATGTTCGTACATCAAACTAATGCTCTTTTGTATCCCTCGTCAATCACTTATGATGAGACAGTCACCCGGGTGGGTTACTGTGAGACCCCATACTCGTTTAAAGAGTGCAGTGTCATCCTCCCCACATGATTCTCAAGAAACAGCAAGGCTAAATGAAGATAGTCAACGTATCTCTCTAGTTGATCACCGCAATTCCCCCACACCACCATCGCAGGTGCTTGCTCTTACTTGGCAGTGTGATATGTGGTTGCATGTTGCATATGGTGTCGTACCTTGTAATGCTTCTAATTAGGGTAAATTGCATCTGCTTAGTTAACATATTATACCTGTGAATATGACATGCCTTCCTGTTTTCGGTACATACCACGTCTTTCTATTAACCATGTTCTTACATCAAACTACTTTTCTTGTGTATCCCTCATCAATGCTCCTAATTTGTTAAATTGCATCTCCTTAGCTTACACATTATACATGTGAATATGACACGCCTTCCTGTTTTTGGTACATACTACATCTGCCTATCACACCATGTTCTTACATCAAACTACTGTTCTTGTGTATCCTGCGTCTATCGCTTATGATGAGACAGTCACGCGCGTTGGTTAATATGAGACGCAATACTCTTATAAAGAATGCAATTTCATCCTCTCCACATGATTCTCAAGAAACAGCAAGCCTAAATGAAGATATTGAACGTAGCTCTGTACCTGAAGACCGCACTTCCCCTACACCACCATCACAGGTGCTTGCTCTAACTTCGCAGTGTGATATGTGGTTGCATGTTGCATACGGTGTCTAGCTTGTAATGCTTCTAATTAGGGTAAATTGCATCTGCTTAGTTTACACACTATACCTATGAATATGACATGCCTTCCTATTTTTGGTACACACTACATCTATGTGTTAACCTTGTTCTTACATGAAACTACCTCTCTTCTGTATCCTGCATCAATCATTTACGATGAGTCACCTTTATTCGTTGCATATTGCATATTATTTCTAGCCTGTTGCCATGTATTGCTTCTAATTTGGTCAAATA
Organism: Aegilops tauschii subsp. strangulata; assembly: GCF_002575655.3. Classification (NCBI taxonomy): domain Eukaryota; kingdom Viridiplantae; phylum Streptophyta; class Magnoliopsida; order Poales; family Poaceae; genus Aegilops; species Aegilops tauschii. The sequence goes on from NC_053040.3 coordinate 486,746,481, forward strand.
CATTTGTTAGGGCACCCTTTTAATTTGGCAGAGTGATATTGGTTTCATCTTTCATATGGTTTCTAGCTTGCATCGATTCTAACAAGGTCAAGCACCTTGTGCTTAGTTTACACTTTATACCTCATACATGTCAATATGTCACGCCGTCCTGTTTTTCATACATATTCCACCCTCCTATCATGCGGCTGCCTTACATGAAAGTAGTGTTCGTCAGTATCATGCATCAATGAGTTCTGAAGAGCAAATTTTATTCCTTTTTCTTGTGGGTTTGACTTGACAAGGCAAAATCAAGAAAGAGGAAGGAAAAGAGTAAGGAAGGCGATGATGGTGGTCCTCTGCAGCAACGTAAACGGAGCATCTGTACCGATTCTCCTTGTACTGATAGTGCATTACAAGGTCCAAGTCTCCGCTCCCCTACTCCACCATCCAAGGTGCTTGCTCTAACTTGGCAGTGTGATATCTGGTTGCATGTTGCATATGGTGTCTAGCTCGTATTGCTCCTAATTAGTGTAAACTGCATCTGCTTAGCTTACACATGATACATGTGAATATGACATGCTTTCCTGTTTTTGGTACATACTATATCTGTCTATCACACCATGTTCTTACATGAAACTACTCTTCTTGTGTATCCTGCATCAGTCACTTATGATGGGACACCTTTAAGTTGGCAGTGTGATATTGGTTTGCGTCTTGAATATGATTTCTAGCATGTATTGCTTCTAGTTTGATGAACGCCACCTATGACGAGATGGTTTTAACTTGGCAGAGTGATATTGATTGCACCTTCCATATGGTGTCTTGCAGTGTTTCTAATCCCTTTTTCTTATCGGTTTGACTTCACAATGCAAAATCATTACAGCTGAAGGAAATTAGTCCGGCAGTGGATGATGGTGGTCCTTCGGAGCAACTCAAACAGGGGGTCTCTACAGATTCTACTCCGCCATCCTCCCAACAAGATTCGAAAGACAACACAAGGCTGGACAGTCAACGTAGCTGTGTAGATGATGACTCCCCTACTCCACCATCATAGGTGCTTGCTCTAACTTGACACTATTATATGTGGTTGCATGTTGCGTATGATGTCTAGCTTGTATTGCTTCTAACTTGAATTGCATCTGCTTACTTTACACATAATGCCTGTGAATATGACACGTGTTCCTATTTCTAGAACATACATGTACATGATGAGCACATCTCCCCTACTCCACCATCATCGGTGCTTGCTCTTACTTGGAACTGTTATACGTGGTTGCGTTTTCTGTATGATGTCTAGTTTGTATTGCTTCTGATTATGTTGAATTGCATCTGCGTAGCTTACAACTTATACCTGCAACGATTACTTACCCATAAGACACGCTATCGTACGTGTGAATATGAAACACTGTCTTTTTTTGTATATATTCCATCCTTCTATCCTGCGCTTGCCTTACATCAAAGTAGTGTTCGTCTATATCATGCATCAACCAGTTATGTAGAGCTAATTTTATTCATCTTCTTGTGGTTTTGACTTCATAAGGCAATATCAGAAAATAGGAAGGAAAAGAGTAAGTTAGGGGATGTTGGTGGTCCTCCGCACCGACGCAAACAGAGACTCTCTAGATTTGCCACTGCTACTGCTAATGAAGTTGAAGTCCCAAGTCTACATGATGAGTTCATCTCCCGTACTCCACCATCGCAGGTGCTTGCTCTAAGTTGACAGTGTGATAATTGGTTTCATGTTGCATATGTTGTCTAGCCTGTATTTCTTCTATTTTGATTAAATTGCACCTGCTGAGTTTATACGTTATACATGTGCATATGACATGGCTTTCTGTGTCTAGAATACACTGCATCTATCTATAATACCATGTTCTTACATCAAAGTACTGCTGTTGTGTATCCCGCATCAGTCACTCATGATTGGACGCTTTTAACATGGCAGTTTGATAGTGGTTGCATCTTGCATTGATTTCTACGTTGTACCGCTTCTAATTTTTCGAATTGCCACTTATGACAAGACACTTTTAACTTGGCAGAGTAATATTGGTTGCATCTTTCATATGGTGTCTAGCTTGCATTACTTCTATTTTCTTGAAAATCCTTCTGCTTAGTTTGCACATCGTAGCTGTGAATATGTCATGCCGTCCTGTTTTTCTTACATATTCCATCCTCATACGGTTGTCTTACATCAAAGTATTGCTTGTGTGTATCATGCATCAATCAGTTCTGAAGAGTGATTTTATTCTTTTGTGTTGTGGGTACAGCTTGACATGGCAAAGTCAAAAAAGAGCAAGGAAAATAATATAGTAGGGAGTGCTGTTACTCGTCCGGTGAAACGGAAAAGGTTCTATCGTCGAGATTCTGCTGGTACTTATAGTGTAGTAGAAGGTCCAAGTCCACTGGCTAAATCTATAAACACAGTATCACCTGCTCCACCAGCTGCAGCATCCGCTTCAACTATACCAGCATCTCAACCAGTTACTCGTTCGTTTGCTCCGGAACTGGCCAGTTCCCAAGCTGCCTTCACACCTAACACTACTTCCGAAGCACTGCTGACACAACAGGACTTGGCAAGATCAGATGAACCTCATGAGCATCAACACCAAGACGGTACCTGACCGAGTCAAGTTGCAGTTGCATGCCCCTTTATATGTACTCTCACAGTTTGATGTACACTAACACTTTCCATATTCGTTGTTGAACTAGCACCACGGCGCAAGCGGAAACAGACATCAGGGATAATGCTTGACAGATTAACAAAATCTAAAGGAGGAAGAATGGAGATCCATTTTGAGGCAGGTTTAAAAAGGCCACGTGATGCTACAGAGTCAGCCAAGTTAGTATCAGAGGCAGCCGTTGCCGTTAGGTGTCACGCACGTATCCTCCCAACGTGGATCCAGTACAGGAATGAGAAAGACAATACCCATTTTAACACCTTCCTTGACCATTTATCCGTAAGTAATGTTATTCATCGCAATTAGTAATATTGTCTTGCTGTGTCCCATACTTTCTAGCTTCCTCCTAATAAGACTCACATTCTTTTTTCAACAGATGAGGTTCAAGTTGGATCCGAAAGATGATGCAACTAGACAAGCATGCACTCATGTTTTTCAGTCTGCTCTGCGACAGTATCGGTACCACCTTAGAAAATCTCACTTTGAAGGCAAGGCTAACAATGAAATCGCCCAAACATCTCCAGTGGAATATATTACAGATGAAGACTGGACAGCCCTCATTAAACACTGGTCTGATCCAAAGTATCAGGTAGGCTATATGTATTTGATCAGACCACATATTGAACTTGTATTTATGTATGTGCCTTACAAGTGTATCTTCTTCTAGGCTAACTGTTTGAAGAACAAAACCAACCGTTCTAAAGTGAAATTCCAACAGACCACAGGATCTCGTAGCTATATTGCACACTGCGAGGCTCTTGTAAATAGCTGCTACTTGCTTCTTTTTTTTGTGCCATATTATCATATCTATATTGACTTGTTCCAAATATAGAGGAAATCCCGTGCGGACCAAAAAGGACCTGAATCGAATGCAGTGCAAATCTTCAAGGATTGCCACACCAGCAAGATGAAGGGCATGAGCACACCAGTTCAAGCCGCTGTTGTAAGTCCTTACTCCTCCTGCCTTGAACTGATTGGTACTGTGATGTGTTCATTTAACTACTTGGTTTGCAGCCAATGTCAGTTACTCTGTTCACTTTTATTCACAGTTGTCTTAACTTATCATTTCACCTTACATGGTTTAAAAGAGATGAAGGATATTCTTTTGGTCTTGATCTGTAATCTAGTTGTTATGTTCACGTGCGCACACAATGATAAAATAGCCTGTTTGTTTTATATCTGTTTGCCCATGATATGAATGATGTCATACTATGTTCATCCTACTTTAAACCATGTCTCTTTATCCTTAGATGTCAACGAATGTGAGGAAATAGACAATACAGTAGGCATGCTACATGGACATATGTTCCGAAAGTGATTTTATTATGTAGTTGGCACTACAATACATGCTAATGTATTACAGTAGTTCACCAAAATAAGTTATGTATAAACGTTTAACCTACTTTGTTTGTTTTTGTCTCATTAGTAACTTATCTGGTACACTAATCTACAAGTTCAAACTTTCAGGAAGCTATGGAACAAATGATTGAACAGCCACAACCACCTGAAGGTGACGAGGCTACTACAGGCACAATGTCACCTCTTGCTGCAGCGCGTCAGTATCTCTCCACTAACAGTGCAAAAAGCACCTTCCTGCGTAATTCTGGGTTTGTTGTCAAGGTAACCTCGTCCAAATCGCCTACTGAACAAAATCTTCCTGCTAGATAGAGTGATATATCTGTGCTCCAGACACAAGTCCAATCCCTAATGGACGTTGTTTCGGAAACAAGAATAGTGGTTGAGAAATGTCGTCAAGATATGAATGGTTTTGAAACCAGACTATCAGACATTCGCTTCGTTGTTCAAGAGAAATGGCGGAAAAAAGGTGGAGATCGTGCTGCTCCATCAGATTCTACAGCCTGAAACATTAGCACTCAGGTCAAATGATCTGTGCTTCTATACATCTGATGGTGCTTTTATCTGGAAGGACTGTAAACTTTATGCCAACAGGCCTTTTGTTGTATGGTTGGAATTTATTTTGTTGTGATACAACATTTATGATGCTGCCTCAGGCTGCAGTAATTACGACGCTATTTTTGTATAGTGTAGGTTTATCTTAGTAATGTAATCGGCCGAAAGCTTCGTAGGAGCCCAACAAGCCAACATTCGTCGGGCCCATTCCAATTGGGCTAAAAACGATGACGGGCCGAAATTGGCATGTAGCCCACTAAAAATATCTGGGCCTAAATCAGCATAAGCTTTCATATTTTTCCGGTAGGCCTGTGCCCATAGTGGGCCTTTAACAGGCCTAAACATAATCTGGGCCCTCAGTAAAAATAGGCCGTTTACAGGTGTAAATATCTCAAGCCCATAAAATACATGGGCCTTTAATAGACCGAAAGTGAGATTGGGCCCTGATTGTGCCAAATAACCCACTGGACTTTAACGGGCCGAAATTCGGACGGGCCGTAAATGCGCCAACCTAATACACGGGCCTTTAACAGGCCGGAACTTCGGTCGGGCTAGATTATCGTCATTTCTATATGGGCCGTTAATGGGCCCGATATGACGTTGGGCCACATATGGCCCATGGTTTACGTCCGGCTTTAACAGGCCGAAAATGATAACATGCCGAAAGTGGCCCAAAGCTATAGTGGGCCTCTAACAGGCCGAATGTCAGACATGGCCGAATATGACCCAAATCCTTCACGGTCGTTTATGGGCCGAAAGTTTTGATGGCCTGTAAATGGGCCCAAATGAAGCCGGACCTTTAACAGGCCGGAAATACACCGGGCCGTAATTCGACCCAATTACTTAGCGGACTGTTAACGGGCCAGAAGTGACCATGGGCCGCGTTGATGACAAGTTTAGGACAGGCCGTTGACGGGCCGATTTGACAGAGAATGTTGGGCCTTTAGCTGGGCCGACCCATTATGGTCGGCAGAATCTTGTGGGCCTTTAGCTGGCCCGGCCCAATATGGTCCGCTAAATCTTGTGGGCCTTTAGCTGGGCCGGCCCATTATGGTCTACAAAATCGTGTGGGCCTTTAGCTGGGCTGGCCCATTATGGTCCGCTAAATTTTGTGGGCCTTTAGCTGGGCCGGCCCATTATGGTCCGCTAAATCTTATGGGCCTTCGGTTGGGCCGGCCCATTTAATCTTTGTGGGCCACTTTTGGGCCGGTCCACGTGTCAACATATCAAAGGCCCATCTCGCCCGTTGGATCCGTCAGCCAATGAGAATTTTACACGTGGAAAATCGGCATTGGTCGTGGCTGTTAACGGGTTATCGGATCCAAAATCCGACCCGATAGCTTAACGGCGTTCCGTTACGGTGGATGCCACGTGTCGGTCACCCTTGACGAAAGCACTTCTGTGACGCGCGATTTATCGTCATGGAAGTGGACACTTCCGTGATGATAATTTTGGCAATGTCATGGAACACTTCTACGACAGCACAGGTATGACTATCTTGATTCTGTCATAAATTTGTCATGGATGTACATGCATGACAGAAAACGCGACCTACTGTGACAAACACGTATCATCACGGAAGTGTATTTTTTTGTAGTGTCAAGGGGAATAAGGTGAAGACACGGTCTTCTGAGTTGAATCTCAGCCTCCCTAACCAGACGTACAGTTGTCACAGCAACTGGAACTGGTCCAACAAATCCTGTGTCTTCAACAAGTGACTGGTTCTATCCTCTCCCTCTCTTACCTTACTGTTTGTCTTCGTGAAGTCATTGCCTGATTGCATTACCTGTTTGACTTCACTGCATGTCTACTATTTAAGTTTGGCTTCATACTGTCTTCCAACTTGATCCTTACTACCTAGCAGCTATTAGTCTTCGTGCTTTCACTTTATTGCATACTTGACCATGGCTTGCTTAGTGTAGTCTACCTTCCGCTGCATATCAATAGGCTGGTTATTGCTGTTTGTCTTCAAAACAGCCATGTTTTGAAGACTTTCATAAAAATCGCCTATTCACCCCCCTCTAGTCGATACTAGCACTTTCAATTGGTATCAGAGCAAGGTACTCCCTTGTTCTGTGTGATTCGGTTTAACCACCTGGAGTTTTAGCTATGTCGACTGCAGGGATAATCAAAGTCTCCGCTGCGTGCCCTGTCTTCGATGGCACTGAATATCCCTACTAGAAGAATAAGATGCGCATGCATCTTGAAGCCATTGATGTTGATCTATGGTATGTCGTCAAGAATGGCGTTCCCAAGACTGGTGAAGGCGTCACTCCTGCTGATGTGAAGAAGTTCATTCAACTGGATTCAACTGCAAAGAACATCATCTGCGGTCACCTGACCAAAGGACAGTACAACCGGGTGAGCGCCTTGGAAACTTTGAAGCTAGTCTGGGACTGGCTCTCCAAGGTCAATGAAGGTGTATCAACTCAAAGAGACCAGAGGATCAGTGTTCTTCGCAACCTCTTCAACCGCTTCAAGAGAAACGACAATGAAAACGTTCAGCACACATTTGATCGCCTCACTGATATCACCAATGAGCTCAGAGCACTTGGCGCCACTGACATAACCAAGCACGATATCGTCAAGACACTCTTGAGGTCACTCGACAGCTCATTTCATATCTTGGCCCTGATGATACAAGAATGCCCTGACTTCAAGACTCTCGATCCGTCTGACATACTTGAGAGGCTCAACACACATGAGTTCCAGTTATCTGAGAAAAGAGACATCTATGGTCCCAACTATGGCCGAACTCGCGCTTTGAAGGCAAAGGTTGTGTCTTCGTCTGAAGAAGAATCTGACAGCTGTTCTGATGATCCTAAAGAAATTGGGAAAGAACTTGCTATGCTTGTGAAGAAGTTTCAGAAGTTCTCCAAGAAGAAAGGCTTCAGAAAGTCCTCAAGATCCAGCTCGAGAAATGATGAAGCTTACAATTCTGATCACAAGAAAAGAACCTGCCACAAGTGCAAGAATCCTGGTCACTACATCTCCGAATGTCCACAGTGGGACAATGAAACCAAGAAAAAGAAGAAGAGCAAGGAATCTAACCCTGATGACAAGAAGAAGAAGAAATTCTCAAAGTCTTCCTCAAAGTCTTCGTCAAAGTCTTCTTCTCACAAGAAAGGTTCATCTGGCAAGGCTCGTGCGTTTGTTGGCAGGGAGATGGATTCAGAGGAGGAGTCTGCATCTGAGGAAGTGGAAGTGGAGTCTGAGGAGGAGTCTGATTCTGGTGTGGCCAGCTTGGCTCTTGCTACTGCATACGTCGCCAAGTCAATCTTCAACTCTGAAGACAATGACTCTGTCACCAACACCGAAGCTGTTGATAAGGAAGACTCAACTCCCACCTACTGCTTCATGGCACGCGGTGCCAAGGTAAACTCACGCGATGCCTACTTCCAAACTTCTAGTGAAGATGACTCTGAAGGTGAATCTAAACCTAGCTACAAAACACTTGCTAAGATTGCAACTGAACAACAAAAAGCTATGGAACATATTCAAAAATTGCTAGACAAAAGCGATGACCTGTTGGACGCTGAAATGACAAAGTCTCAGTCCTTAATTGATGACATCAAAAGTCTTCATGTTAAGTACGGAGAACTTGAAAGTCGTCATGAAACGCTCTCAACTACTCATGAGAAGCTCTCCTATGATTATCTTCAAAGGAAGCAAGAACTTGAGAAATTGAGAGCGGCTCATGAAGATCTTCAAAAGGAGAATATGTCACTACGCGCCCAACAGATCAGTCCCGCTCAGGATGGATTTGAACCAATATGTCTAAAATGTCTTGAGCGTGATAACGCTACCTCTATTGCTGAATGTTCTACTGCTGCTACCGTTGCAATATCTTCAACTATTGATGTGGCAACTAACCCCTCTGTGGAGGATGCCACTGCCATTGCTGATGAAAATGCTAGGTTGAAGACATTGCTTGAAACAGGGATGTACAAAAGCCTCAAAGGGCATCAGACACTTTGTGATGTCCTCAAAAAGCAGATTCTGAACCGAAACCCTAGGAAAGAGGGTGTTGGGTTCGAAAGGAAAATGAATGCTGATGGTTCCTACTGGAAGCCTGAGCAGTACCCCAAAACCACTTGGGTTGCTGCAAAGGGCCCGTCAGTTGATCCATCTACCTTATCTAGCTTCTCTTGTGCTAACCCTATCATCATTGATGAATCTTTTGATGCAAACTATAAACTGTTCAAAAATCAGAATGGTGAAGTGTTTGCCAGGTATATTGGTACTAACTGCAGGAATGGACCACCATTGAAGAAAATATGGGTTCCCAAAAGTTGTCTTGAGAATCTTCCTGTGAATGTCGTCAGGACACCATCAGGGAAGAAGACAATCACCAGACCAAAAGCTTCAACTGGTCCAAAGGCTTCACACAGACAAAGGACTCAACCAAGTTACCCTAACGCCAATGTTTTGTAGGGAAATCGTGCTCAAACTTATGAATATGAGCGTGTTGAGTCAAACCGCTATGTTCATAAAACTAAGAACTTTTCTGCTTATTCATACGAGTATTATTCTCCTCCTGCAAGGCTATTTGCAAGGGCTCCAAAGCCGACATTCTCAGATGCTGCACTTAGACTCATTGCTTCTAAGCCACCCCTGAAGATGTGGGTGGTTAAGAAGAATTAATTCTCTTTTGCAGGGAAAGGTCTCCAGCCTGAAACCAAAGGCGTCCGATGCTTATGCTGGGGACCTAAAACATCTTGTGGGACGCTGGACAAAATGTCCAAATGGTCTTATTGTTTTCTTGTTCCTGAACCTACTGATCATTACATTGCTGATCCTAACCATGATCTAAGTTTTCATAATCGTCTTGCTCGTCAAATGTTTATGCTTCACACTTCACTCTGTGAAGCCTATCCTCCTAACTGCACTGTAGGGTACGACACCTCGTGCTTCAGAATGGATTATGGACAGTGGACGCTCTAACCACATGACTGGTGATCGAAGTCTTCTCATGGATTCAACTCTACGCCCCTCTGACAAGAGTCACATCACGTTTGCTAACACTAGTAAAAGCAAGGTACTGGGTCTAGGTAGAGTTGCACTCTCAAAGAATCAACACATGGATAAAGTAATGCTTGTTGAATCCCTTGGACAACTTAATGTATGTTTCCATGCTTTGTGACTTGAATATGGTTGTCATCTTTGGAAAATATCGTTGCCTGGTACTAATGGAATCTGACAAGTCTCTAGTGTTTGAAGGCTATAGAAAGGATGATCTGTATATGGTAGATTTCTCAGCAGAACCACAGCTGGCAGTTTGTCTTCTAGCAAAAGCTTCGGAGTGCTGGCTTTGGCACCGGAGGCTAGGGCATGCTGGCATGAGGAACTTGCACACTCTCTCAAAGAAGAAGCATGTTATTGGCATCGAGGGCGTCAAGTTCAAGAAAGATCATCTGTGTGGTTCATGCGAGGCTGGGAAGATGACGAGGGCCAAGCATCCCTCGAAGACAATCATGACTAGGTCTCAACCCTTGGAGCTACTACATATGGACCTATTTGGCCCTTCTCACTACTCTACTCTCACAACAACTGCTTGTCTCTATGGCTTCGTCATTGTTGATGATTACTCAAGATATACGTGGGTGCACATAATTCTCTACAAGACTGAAGTGCAAGATGTCTTCAGACGCTTCGCCAACCGTGCCATGAACAACTATGGAGTCAAGATCAAGCATATCAGAAGTGACAACGGCACTGAGTTCAAGAACACCGGCCTTGATCTTTACTTGGATACAATGGGAATCACTCATGAGTTCTCAGCTCCGTACACACCTCAGCAGAATGGCATCGTGGAGCGCAAGAACAGAACCCTCATTGAGATGGCTCGAACGATGCTCGATGAATACAAAACACCAAGAAAGTTCTGGCCTGAAGCTATTGATACTGCATGCCATATCATCAACCGTGTTTATCTTCACAAGCTTCTGAAGAAAACTTCCTATGAACTCCTCACTGGCAAAAAGCCAAATGTCAGTTACTTCAGAGTATTTGGAGCTAGGTGCTGGATCAAGGATCCACATCACAAATCAAAGTTTGCACCAAAAGCACACGAAGGCTTCATGCTCGGCTACGGAAAGGACTCACACTCCTATAGAGTCTTCAACCTCTTTCTCTATAAAGTGGTTGAAACTGTGGATGTGCGGTTCGATGAGACTAACGGCTCGCAAATAGAGTATCTGCCAAATGTGATAGATGAAGCTCCCTCTAACGAATCTATCAAGCTCATGGGTACCGGAGAAATCATACCCTCAGAGGCTCAAGCCGAAGTGGAACTCATTATTTCAGCACCAACTCAACCTGAAGACATTGCTCAGTCTGAAGAAAATGCTGAACACGAAGACACTGACCATCATGACCAAAGTCTTCGTCCTGCTCATCCTCGTGTTGCAAATGAAGTACAAATTGAGAAGATGATTGATAGCATCAATGCATCTGGTCCACTTACACGTTCAAGAGCAACACAGCTAGCAAACTTTTGTGGACACTTTGCATTTGTCTCTATATCTGAACCCAAGAAAGTAGCTGAAGCCTTTATGGAACCTGAATGGATTCAAGCTATGCAAGAAGAGCTTCAACAGTTTGAGCTGAACAATGTATGGGAACTTGTCAAGCGTCCTGACCCTCGCAAGCACAACATAATTGGCACAAAATGGATATATCGCAACAAGCAAGATGAGCATGGTCAAGTTGTCAGAAACAAGGCTCGTCTCGTTGCTCAAGGATACACTCAAGTAGAAGGAATTGACTTCGATGAAACCTTTGCTCCTGTGGCTAGGCTTGAAGCAATTCGCATATTGCTAGCCTATGCAAATCATCACAACATACTGTTATATCAAATGGATGTAAAAAGTGTTTTTCTCAACGGCAAGATTGAAGAGGAAGTGTATGTTGCACAACCCCTGGCTTTGAAGATCCAAAACATCCTGACATGGTATACAAGCTCAACAAGGCACTATATGGACTCAAGCAAGCACCACTAGCTTGGTATGACACACTCAAGGACTTCCTGAAGAGCAAAGGCTTCAAGCCTGGTTCCTTGGATCCGACTCTCTTCACGAAGACATATGATGGTGAACTGTTTGTGTGCCAAATCTATGTGGATGACATTATCTTCGGCTGCACCAACAAGAAATACAGTGATGAATTTGGTCATATGATGCAAGAACAATATCAAATGTCCATGATGGGTGAACTAAAGTTCTTCCTTGGTCTTCAAATTCGTTAGCAAAGCAACGGCATCTTCATATCTCAAGAAAAGTATCTTAAGGACTGTCTGAAGAAGTTCGGAATGCAAGACTGCAAGGGTTACACGACGCCAATGCCAACCAAACACCACCTGGGTCCCGACGACAATGGTAAAGAGTTCGATCAAAAGGTATACCGCTCCATGATTGGTTCTTTACTCTACTTATGTGCATCTAGGCCAGATATTATGCTAAGCGTTTGCATGTGTGCCCGATTCCAAGCGGCACCAAAGGAGTCGCATCACTTAGCAGTGACGCGAATTCTTCGATATTTGGCTTACACCCCAACTCTTGGATTGTGGTATCCAAAGGGCTTAGAGTTTGATCTAGTTGGATTCTCAGATGCGGATTATGCTGGTGACAAGGTTGATCGCAAGTCCACATCAGGCACTTGTCATTTTCTTGGACGGTCTCTTGTCTGTTGGTCTTCAAAGAAGCAGAACTGTGTATCACTCTCCACAGCTGAATCCGAATACATTGCTACTGGATCTTGCTGCGCTCAGCTTCTATGGATGAAGCAAACTCTCAAGGACTATGGTATCCATCTGAAGCATGTGCCACTTTACTGCGACAACGAAAGCGCCATCAAGATCGCCAACAATCCAGTTCAACACTCCAAGACAAAGCACATTGAAATCCGTCATCACTTTCTCAGAGATCATGTTATGAAGGAAGATATTGATATTATTCACGTCAACACTGAAGATCAATTGGCAGATATCTTCACGAAGCCTTTGGATGAAAAGAGGTTTTGCAAGTTGCGGTGTGAGCTAAATATCCTAGAATCCTCGAATGTCCTATGAAAGGACACACATCCTAACGCTTATGCATGTTGACGACTTAGATGTGCAACACACTAAGTAAAGTATATCTTCAATCAATGAAGACTTACATTCTGAGTGTGAATACATTAACGTGGAATTTGACTTCGGAGCGCCACGATAATTGTGCGCCGTGTCTGGGTCTAATACTTCCTATACGGTGGGTCACGCCACCACCAAATTCTTCTGTTTGAAGTGTTTTTCTCACGGCGTTACATTTGCTATGTCTTCGCACTTGATTTGTCTTCAACATTGATTTACTTTCTTGATTATCTTCACAATGTTGATTTGGTGTATGCATATATTAGTGTTCTGTCCTCTACAGCATTCACTTATAGCTATGTCTTCTCATTTGAATCTTTTGAACTAAGTGAATATGATCGGACCCTAACCTCTCTGTGCTTCTACCTCAATTCTATCTATCCAAATCATATGCATTCTATTGAAACCATCGAATGTCTTCTCTGCGTCCTTGTCATCAGAAGATACAGAGACAAACATTAAATCTGTTTTAAATGCTCTATTCTTATTGCCTGAAATCCGGAGAAGCCGGGACGACCATCCGACAGTCCAGGCAGGCGTGGGAACGTGGGACTACCACAAATGTGTGGCATGTACGCCACGTTTCCCTCAGATGTGAACCGCCAGGGGCACCTGCGTAATTGCGCTGTGCCGTCCCTCTCCCTATAAATGCAAGTCCAATCGTTGTCAAAATCCTTCTTCCACCTCTCCACCTCACCAAACCCTAGCGCCACCGCTAGCTCTCGACAACGCCGGTGACGAAGCGCTTAGCTGCCGCGACTTCTCCGACGCCATCCTCACGCCGGCCGCGGACCTTATCTTCTCCGCCGACACCGTAGGTGTCCTCCGTCGCCAAGTTAGGGCACAGAAGATCGAACTGCTCGGCCTCCACTTCTTCTCTGTCTAGCAGTTCTTCGTGTGGTAAATAAAACTCTCTTTTTACCGTCTTTTTGATCCTAAAGATTCATCTAGTTTACCAAAAGTGGTTTCTATCTTCACCAAGTTAGATCTATCATGTCTGCATCTCATACCATGCCTAGTATATTCACTTATGCTTCACACATAGTTAGATTCCTCACTTGTACTTATTCTTGGATTCGTACAAATCTGGAACCAACTCTCAACATATAAGTGAATGTCTTCGCGCTATGAGGTCAATGTCTTCGAAACTGATTTATCTTCAAAAATCTTCTGAGAATGCATATGACCTCTTCCCCTTCCCTCGCATCTCTAATGCTGTCACAGGTACATGTCCGTGGGAGAATCCCTTGGTTCTCATAGTCTGCATTCATTTGCAGAATTCTTACAGCAAGACATCAATTCTCCTGAAGCCAGTTCCTGTCTGGTCAGCAGACGGAAGCCTTTGACTATGTTGAAGCCATTCAGTTTGAAGTTCATGGCTACAGAAAAATCAGCAAGGAAGGGTGGCAGGCAGCACCGTGGGGACACATCAAAAGATTTGCCACCAAATCTGGCAGAGATGTACAAAACTGATCCAGAGGAAACGTACAATGAACGGAAAACCCGAATCCAATGGATTCGAAGATATTGGGCTGAAGAGTGGTTCAAGTACCGCTTCGTAACCAAGGAATACGCTGAGAAGAATGCCATCAAGCGTCCTTGGGGAGATATAATTTACCGAGGTCTTCAACCCAAGAACAAGGCTGAAGCTATTGCACAAGGCTTCTTCCCGTGCATGGTCAGAGGACCTCAACCTGCCAACGCCGACCCCACTTCTCTCTTGTGGTGTCGAGATGACGATCTCTTCAAACAGAATTATCAGTTTGCAAAAGCCTCAGCGAAGAAGAACAAAGATTCTTTGGGTCTGAAATTCAACCCCGGCCCATTGGCTCCAGATCAAAACGAGATTGGCCCCTTCTCTGATCTGCAAGGTCTTCTCACCTACATTGCTGCCCAAGGAGCTGCTGTTGGGGACTATTCTGATGATGTTGACACAGATGAAGCACCACCTGCTCCGAAGCCTCGGAAGCAGAAGAAGGCTAAGGCATCAAAGCCAAATGCTCCACCGAAAGCTTCGCACTTGAAGCCTCTGGCTACTGCACCTCCTGAAGACAGTGTGCAGTCTGAAGATCTATCCCGTATCTCCAAGAAGACGGAGATGAAGAAGAAAAACGTCAAGAGTATAGGTCAAGATATGACCCCTGCTGCCATTCTGAGAAATGAAGCCATTGATCTGTCAAGTGACGAAGATCTTGCAGATGATGCTCTTGAGCTGCTAATCAAGAGCAAGCAGCAGGCGGAAATCTTCAATGATCTTCCTCTCTTTGATGTCGAGATTTTGAATAAGTTCATCGATGACTGGTTCGAGAATCCTGAACTCAGTTTTGACGACCTACAGCTTCCTATAGGCCTCAGCGTCTCTTTTCATGGAGCCATTGCTCCCGAGCTGGCTCTAGCTCAGCGCATCGTTGAACTGAAGAACAAGATTGACTATGAGAAGGCTCAGTTCAAGAAGCACGTGGCTAAGCTCAGCGTGCAAGATGTCCAAAACTTCAAGATTATGCTGCACGAACTCAAGGAAGCTTTTGTCAAGAAACGTGAAGAAGCTAAAGGTTCTCGTGAGCGCATGAAGCTTTTGGCAGATAAATGCGTTCAAGCCTACAATGAAGCTGAGAAGCGCAAAGCACTTGGGCGTCCTGGCATCGACCCCAAGATGGCTGCCAAAAAGTCCAAGAAAATAGCTGCTGCTTCTGAACCAGCACCAAGGCAAGAAGAGCCCAGGATTGTCTTCCCGAGCAGCATGACCGGCTCGAAGCCAAAGGTCAAGTCAACCGCTTCTGAACTTAAGAAGACAAGGGCTGCAGAGGCTGAAGCCAGAAAGAGGAAAAACCTTGACGCCTCTGATGACGCTCCCTCCAAGAAGAAGCGCAAGACCAAGAATAAAGACCGGGCTGCTCCCACAGAGCCCCTTGTTGTCGAGCCCATTTCAATGGTTCGCCCCACATCTAAAGATCATGAGCGCCAACTGATAGTTCATGAGCCTGCTTCCACAGAGGCTCCTGAAGCTGAAGACATTCCAGTTGTCGACCCCACCGCAGCTGAAGACATTGGTCCTCATGACAATGTAGTTGATGATGATGAAGTCCTTCCTCAGATCGAACACAATGTGGTATCATCGCCTGTTCTTACGAACAGCGAACTCATCAGCATTGGTCGTCCCTTAACGCCAATTGCTCAGGATGCATCGTGGGCTGATCACCCACAACATCAAGACACACCAAGCACTCCCCAACCTCAAGTCACCTCATCCGTGCTTGACGAAGACATTGTGGACCAACGCTCCCCATCTGCAAAGGCGACGCCTGGCTTCAAGAGGCTTCGCAAAGGACCAAGGCCACAAGTCTCTGAGTCTGAAGCCCCAACGGCTAAAGATATTCCGGCTGCATCAGTCGATGACACAGAAGAACCAAGAGTAGATGAAGAACATGTTGCAACACCCCCTGGCCAACAAGAAGCTATTCTCGCGGAGAACGTGACCGACCCTCCAGTTACACAAATGGAGGTTACACAGCCTGAGGCGACCACCAACTCCAACTCTGGAGCCAATGACGTTGTCATGGCTGAGGCTAATGTGGCGCCTTCAGCTAATGAGGCAGCAGAAGCTAATGTGGCACCTGAAGCCACTGAGGCGCCAGAAGTCATTGTGCCGCCTGAAGCTAATGCACCTGAAGCTAATGTGACCTCTGACGTCACCATGGTGCCTGAAGTGCCAGCACCTGAAGCCAATGCTACACCTGACGACAATCAGCAGCCTGAAGTCAATGCCACTGCTCCTCTGCCATATCCAAGGCCCCATACAATTGAGCAAGCATATAACTATGGTCAGCTGATCACTGTCAAATGGCCCATTCTGGTTCGTCCACCTGATGCCTCTGGTCCTCAGTTTGATTATCATGTCGAGCACAGGCCTCTGGTCCAGAAGCCAAAGCCAAGACTGCCCAGGTTCCCATGTACTGTCACTTCACCAGGATCCTTTAATGTAAATGGCTTCAAAGCACACAACACCTTCTTTGATCGCGCCAAGAACCCCTATTTAAGGGCAAGAATCTCATCTGATCGGTTCTGGAGCTATCAGCAGCGAAGCTATTACTCATGTGTTCGGTATGATCAAGGGTGCCTTTTCCCTCATATGCGCCTTGACACTGAAGCTATTGCTGGACTGCCATGCCTTGCAGAGGCCCTTGACTGTTTTCGTGATGCGGGTCTGCTCAGCTTTGTGACAGACAAAGAACATTGGAATGAAGAACTGCTTCAATTCTATGCTACCCTCCACATCCGCGGCTTCTACAAGGATACAACGACTTGGGTTCTCGAGTGGATGACAGGAAATGTCCATCATGAAGCCAAAGCCTTTGACATCATTGAGCTTACCGGCCTGCCCACTCCAGGAGAGCTTTATGAACCTGATTGTCAACTACACCGCAATGCACTGGAGAGTATCTTCCATAAGCCAGAGCCCAACATGAGCCAGATGTTGAGCATGATGAAGCCTCTGCCACCAGACACTGAATATCCAAAGGAATTCCTTGTTGAAGACCTCGAGTATCTGCCTCGCACAATCTATCACATCATAAGGCGAACTCTATGGCCTGTCAAAGGGCATTCATCAGCAGCGAAACTTGAAGGAGCCATGAAGACATTGGTCTTTTACATCCTCAATGGCATCAGCTTCAATACTCAAGAATTCTTTATCCGGCAATTGGCTGCGTCTGGCGCTGATCTCTTTGGCCTGAAATTCTATGCTCCGTGGGTCATGCGCCTCATCAAGCTACACTCAGCTGTCAACTATCAGCCCTCTGCTCGCAACCATCTGATCTTTCTGCCAGAGGTTGATATGTCAGTTGAAGCCATATATCCAGAGCCTGCCAAGAAGCCTCTTTGTCTTCAAAATGCTGATCATCAAAGCTTCACACAACCCATTGAAGGAGTGCAAGCAGTCACTCGTGTCTATCCAATGGCTGGAAACACTCGCTTGCCTCACCGTGCACAGACTGAAGCTACTGAGAGCACAATTGCCCAAAAGCCTCAGAAGCGCTCTCGTATTCTGAATGACCGAGAACTTCTTGTGGCACTGCATCAGAAACATGCCAAGCATCATTATTGGCTAAAACGACAGATGCAAAGTCTCTTGGTGGACGTCAATCGTATTCGCAATCTTGCCACCAAGAATGCTTTTGTCACTCACGAAACCTGTCGGCGATCGTGGAAGAGTCTGACCCTGCTCAGCGCTGAAGAAGATCTTCAAGATGATGGCTTCACTGAGAAATTCAAGTTTGACTCCACTCCTCCAAGGAATGCTGTCTTGCGTTGAACCCCGTCTCTTGAAGATTCTGATTTTTCCTCCTCCGCCGCTACGGTGAATGCCAGAGTGATCGATGATCAAGATGACGCTACTTCACCTCCAACCTCGGCACGTCTCGCCACTGCACCAAGTTCTTCTGCTCCGCCAAACAACACCGACGACCCTGCTGCTTCACCTACTCCTTCTGGGAACGAGTAGATGCTCTATGTCTTCAAACCTTTTTGGTCCTCACTGACAAAAGGGGGAGAAGCATATGAGTTGATAGTCTTCAAGCGGGTCCATTTGGGCGGTTGCTTCGTATTTTGCCTGGTGTTTACAACTCTCGTTTTTTTATACATTTGGTTCTTTGAGTTGTAACACCTAAACTTGATGGTCGTCTGCTACTTATTTGCTATTCTGTGATGCGATGATAAATTCCGCACGTGCGACGATAACTTCCGCACTTAGTACATTTTGCAGACGTCCATTTTTCATTATGCATGTCATTATCTTCGTTATATCAAATCATGCACAAACAAGTTGTCTTCATAAGTTGAAGAGGATCTCCACAAGTACAACCTGCCATGTGCATTTGCATTCCAAAAGCAAATTACTTATATGCACATCTTCAGGGGAGCCTTCGCCACTTATGAAGACAATACCTAAATCCTTTACATTTCACATACTTTTATCCCCGTTGAAAACTTCAACCAGTTTGTCATCAATCACAAAAAGGGGGGAGATTGTAAGTGCATCTAGTGCCACCCCTAGTTGGTTTTGGAGTATTGACGACAAACCTGGTTGAGGGACTAATGTGTTTGTGAGAATTGCAGGATAACACAGGTAGTAGTCCCTCATTGATTCGGTTTACCTACCGGAGATGACCCCCAAAAATGCATGAAGACATTGAAGACAATGGTGGTATGTGAAGATATTCACATTGAAGACTATGACATGAGAAGACTTTGCGTGAAGACTATGGAGCGCGAAGACTTAGATGTTTCGTTGTTTCCTTTTCTTCTTTGTTGAGTCATAGGAACCACCGCACTGTTAAGTGGGGTCCAAGTGAACAAAGTCAGAGTGACTGAAGTGATGCTCAACCAAATCCTATGTCTTCGAGCGAAGACAATGAGAGCAAATCTTATCCAGAGCTGGATAAGTCAGCTTTGCTTGTAGCCCAAGTAAAGTTGCCGTGTCTGTTTGAAATCTGACCGTTGGAACACGTGTCAGTTCCTTAGTGACCCAGGGTCATTTCGGACATATCAGGTCGGGTTGCCTAGTGGCTATAAATAGCCCACCCCCTACACCATAAATTGGTGGCTGCTCAGAGTTAGTACACGGCTTTTCTCGTTTGAGAGCAACCCACCTTGAAGCCTTTGAGAGAGAGAAATCCTTGTGAGGACAAAGCCCTACACACCCAGAGCCAAAGAGTGTTAGGCATCACTGAAGTCTTTCTGTCTGCGTGACCTGAAGACTTGTTACACTTGAGGACTGTGAATCCTCCAGCCGGTTAGGCGTCGCGTTCTGAGCGTCCAAGAGTCATTGTGGATCGTCGGTGAACAAAGTCTGTGAAGGTTTGGAAGTCTACCTTGAAGACTTACCAGAGTGATTGGGCGAGGACTGGGTGTCCTTAGCTCAAGGGGAATAAGGTGAAGACACGGTCTTCTGAGTTGAATCTCAGCCTCCCTAACTAGACGTACAGTTGTCACAGCAACTGGAACTGGTCCAACAAATCCTGTGTCTTCAACAAGTGACTGGTTCTATCCTCTCCCTCTCTTACCTTACTGTTTGTCTTCGTGAAGTCATTGCCTGATTGCATTACCTGTTTGACTTTACTGCATGTCTACTATTTAAGTTTGGCTTCATAATGTCTTTCAACTTGATCCTTACTACCTAGCAGCTATTAGTCTTCGTGCTTTCACTTTATTGCATACTTGACCATGGCTTGCTTAGTGTAGTCTACCTTCCGCTGCATATCAATAGGCTGGTTATTGCTGTTTGTCTTCGAAACAGCCATGTTTTGAAGACTTTCATAAAAAATTGCCTATTCACCCCCCCTCTAGTCGATACTAGCACTTTCACCCCCACCCACTCGCGACGGCGCGGTAGTACCGCCCGGGCGGAAGTACCGCACCCAGGGCGGTAGTACCGCTCCTCCAGCGGCAGTAAAAAAATATTGCCGTGCTGGTTGCGGTAGTACCGTGCACATCTCCTGCGGTAGTACCGTGGCAAGCCATTGTAGTACCGTAGACCCAAGAAAATGCAAGTTTAGCAAAAAGGAGGAAAACGGCCTTTGCAATGCAACCTTCAAGCGAACGGACACACCAAAGAGCTACCACAGGAGGCAACTCAAACACAAGCTCGGCCCGAAAAAGAAAGGCAAAAGACAACAATGACCAAACACGAGACACAACCTCTCCATAGAGAGTGCGGTGGCCGGAGCCACCTATGTTTGAGTTAATTGGTATGGCACCGCGAAGAATTATCCTTGGGCCCATGACCAAAACTCGTCTTTGGAGCACAAGTACCATAAAAATGGCTAATGTGAAAGAGTTGATCAATTTATGCATAATGGGAGGAGGGAGAGTTCATTGAGAGAACAACACTCACTACAAAAAAATACACTTCCGTGATGGTACGTGTTTGTCACAGTAGGTCGCGTTTTTTGTCATGCATGTACATCCATGACAAATTTATGACAGAATCAAGATAGTCATACCTGTGCTGTCGTAGAAGTGTTCCATGACATTACCAAAATTATCATCACGGAAGTGTGCACTTCCATGACGATAAATCGCGCGTCACAGAAGTGCTTTCGTCAAGGGTGACCAACACGTGGCATCCACCGTAACAGAACGCCGTTAAGCTATCGGGTCGGGTTTTGGATCCGATAACCCGTTAACAGCCCCGACCAATGGGGATTTTCCACGTGTAAAATCATCATTGGCTGGAGGAAACACGTGTCGGCTCATCGTTGGGACAGATGTCATCCACTCATTGGACAGAAGGCGCCTATGATACGCGACACGTGGCACGGCCCAACAGAGGCCCATTCCTGTGAAAAGGCCGGCCCGTTTGACTTGGTCAAAAGGTGGCGGGTCGGCCCATGGAAAGCCTGTTAACGGCCTGTTCGCATATAGCCCATTTACAGCCCGCTAACCCAAGGCCTGTTACGCCCTATCCGAATTAGGCCCAGTAGCGTCATCTGGGCCATCCAATATGATTCCAGCCCGTTTTCACTTCTGGCCCATATATGGCCCATGACGTCTTTCGGCCCATATGAGGCCCTATGTAACTCTTGGCCTATTAACGGCCCGTGGTGAAACTGGCTCGTAATGAACACTGTATCACTTTACACCCATTAACGGCCCATTATTCCATTGGGCCGTTTCTAGCCCAAGTTATCTTTCGGCCTTCTCAGGGCCCATTGATTCTTGGGCTCATTTGCAGCATTCGGTTACATACGGCCCGTTACTGTCATTTTCTGCTTGTGGGCCAAATTCAGCCCGTCGTTACAGTTGGCCCATTTGCGGACCGTTAATACGTTGGGCCGTTTTCATGTCAAAAAAACCCGTTGGGCTGTTTTCATAGAGTTATCAAATACGGCCTATTAACGGCCCGTTATGGTCCACGAATAGTACGGTCCATGATTGGCGAAATGATGATACGCCCCATAGAAGGCCCATGGATCCTACGGCCCGTATGAGGCCCATGGGTAGTACGGCCCGTAGAAGGCCCATGGATCGTACGGCCCGTAGAAGGCCCATGGACCCTGCGGCCCATAGAAGGCCCATGGACCCTAAGGCCCGTATAGAAGGCCGATGGATCCTACGGCCGGACGAAGGCCCATGGATCATACGGCCTGCAGGAGGCCCATGGTTACAACAGTCCGTGTGTTGCCATGATTATTTTGGCCTAGTTACCAAAAATAGGCTATTGTGGCCACTAGAAAAAACGAAAAAAGAACTGAAGTGACTACAAGCAAACAACTAAACAAGACAATAAGGAAATAAATAAGCAAGCAAGCAATTAACGCTAGCCTATTACCGCTATTACACATATTACATCCACTGGGCATCAAAGTTCGCCACCAGTGCAAATATAGGGAACAAAGCAGCACATTACATACACTGGCTGTCAAAATTGGCCACCAGTGCAAATAAACGCGGAAGCAAAACAAGAGCATAACTGAAACAACTTTAGAAGAGCTCAAGAAATGTTATCCTGGGTATCCACCATGCTGGCAATAAGCTTAGCAAGCTGATTAGCTTTGTCCTGTTTGGCGCTAAAATCCTCCAACACTTGCTGTTGCACCAGTAAGTATGCATCTGAATGCTCCAGGGACTTCCGCAGTCCTTCCGCTTCTTGTCGTAGCACAGCTGATCGATGTCTTTCAGCTTGTAGTTGAGACTCAAGAAACCGAACTGATTCAGATAGTGAGTTTGAATAGCTTGTGCAAGCGGTAGTGGCCAGTAACTCGTACACTAAACCAAGACAGGACTTTGGGGTTGTCTCGCTGTCTTCAAGATAGTCTTCCTTAGCTGTTTTATCAGCTTTGTTGGAGACCAACAAGGATGTGTCACTATCCTGAACCTTATCTGCATTACTTCCTTTACCATTGCTTAATAAGGCACTCTTCCCCAATATTCTGTCAGCATTCTAAAAGAAGAAACAAGCAGACACATAACAAGTTTAGCATGTACTAGTATATGAAACTCATTTCGGTGAACCAGTTCATTAGTAAGGTGGACAGGATTAAACTACCAAGTCTTCTATTGCCAAGTACTAGTACATAATAAAAGCATCAAACAAACATATATCTATGTCCTATGGTCACTGCATTGTCTTGCCAAATCAAAATAGATACATGGTTCAAATCATATCAGTTCAAGACAAAGCAGCAGTGAAAGAATACAAAGCGTGGGAAACTACACGGCACAACAAGATTTCAGATGGGTACCACGAGTCTACATGTACAACAACACTATTGGCTCTGTTGTGATGCTAGTAGTGTGCATGATATGAAAGTCAACTGTATACACAATTGAAACTGAAATCAACAGAGCTATTGGTAAGAGCAAACCTGTTAAAGAAACATGCGTGAACATACCTGCTATGCCATTGGAGCTTTGATTGGATCCTTCAATTTAATAATAAGTTTGTATGAGTAAATACAGTGATACAAGAGCAAAGCAATCATAGTTAAAAAAGGCACGCCTAAGCGAGCGCATAAGCGCGCCTAGGCTCTAGGCGTTGGCAAAACGCATTGCGCATAACTACGCATAATCTGTGCATAACTGCGCATAAGCATGCGCTTTGGTCAGTAAAGCGCAAGGCGGTGGCAAAACACACAATTAACGCCTAGCGCTTTTTTGAACTATGATAGCAATGGAATCTTAAATTAGAACAGTTGTTCTTCAGGTTTAGGCACTTGTTCTACATGAAAAGAGTACAGTAAGACGCAAGAATATAATACTTAAAAATAGAAAATGAGCTCATAGACCTTACCACATTCTTGGTTCGGGACCAGTACAGAACAAGGCGTTCCCAGTCATCGTCCAGTAAATGTGTCTCAGGAGAACGTAAGGGAATTTGATGAGTTTCTTTGCCGGTGAAGTACGTTTTCTTCAGGTAATTCCGATACTGCCACCAAGCATTCTTGAAGATAGCAGAGGTATTAGCACAGGTTACCTCATCCTGAGTTTCCAAATCGGTCCTTCTCTATAGAGAAAAATGGGAAAATTTGCTGTATTATAACCATCATGGAGGTAGGATGTATGGGACGAAGCAAAGTAATTGCCATGAATAACATTACTTACACATAACTCCTGGACAAACACCTGCAACTGGCATTTTCCTTCATCTTCAGTATAATATTTCCAAGATGGGAAGATACACACATACGATTTAACAACATCAAATGCGATAGATGTTAAACTACGACTAGCTGGTTGTGCTTCCTCCACAGGAATAGGCGTACTAACTAGTGGAGTTGGGGTTCGCCGTGATAGTACTGGCCCTTTGGGCACTGGAGCTGCCTTACTAACTGCTCTTGTTTGGGAGCTCTGTGGTGGAGATGGTGCTGTGTCAACAGGAACTAGGTTACTATCGGCTGGGGTTGGGGTTAGATTGGGTGAAGCTGGTTCTCTGTCCATCGCAGTAGGGGTACAATCTGCGAGAGTTTGGGTTATTTGTGCTAGGGCTGGTTCTTGTGCATGTACAACCGGGGTGCTATCTCCACCAAGAGGTAGCACTGTTTTATTTGAAGACCGTGTTTTTAGTCCGCTAGATACTGGCATCACCCGCTCCAATTCAAATGGCTGATAAACAGGAAACATAGTTGAATGTACGGACATTGTATGAGAGACAGATGCAATAGATAGTGTGGAAAAAAGAGGGCATGAAATAGTTGACATGTATATTGTTTAACTAAAACGGATAGCATGACATAATTTCACATATATGATGTCTATCTAAACTGGATAGCATGGCATAACATAATTCAAAGATATGATGAATAACTAAACAAGATCGCATGACATAATTCACCTACATGTTATCTAAGTAATCAGGATCGCATCATTTAATTCACATATGTGATTTATATGCTAAACAGAGGGCATTCGATATGATGTCTGAACTAAGAACATGGTGTTGAATATTGTGTATATGATGTCTAAACTATGCAATGCAAGACACCGTATGCATGATATGAGCAGTATAACCGTGCCAAGTTAGAGCATACACCTCAGTGGGGGAATAGGACTGGTCATCTGTCTCTGAATCCATCTCTGAGGAGCTATCGGGACCCAACAAGAGATCTGCTTCGACAGGTAGCACTATCTGCTCTGAAGGCCTTGTTTTCACTCCAGATTTTTCCATCTCCCACCCAAATGGCTGATTCACAGGAAGAGTGGTTTAATGTACAAACATTGTCGACAAATGGAAATGTAATGAAGAAAAGGATGGACAAGATATCATTCAAATATATGATGCCTGGTTAAACAGCATGGCATTGCACATTTCACATATATTATGGCTGGCTAAAAGACATGAGACTGCATAATTCCCATATATGATATAGAAACTAAACAGGTGGGATTACAGAACATGTCTAAACTAAGCAGATGACATATATGATGTCAAAAGTAGGCACTGTAAGGCAACATATGCATGATATGACTAACATCATCATGCCAAGGTAGAGCAAACACCTTGGGGGGTAAATAGGAGTGGTCAGCGGCGTCTGAATCCGCCTCAGAACAGATATCTTCCTATGGATTACAATCTGGAGAGGGGTGGGGAGGGTTTGCCATTGAACCCACCATGGAGCGATGTCTGCATGACATTGTATTGCCGCGCAAAACTCTTCTCTTTTTCTCTACATGTTCAGCATGACTGTGTACAATATCTGACATGCATACGAAAAAAATATGGTGAGATTATGTAAGGAGAGCATGCAGAAATTTAGAGTGATGGTAACAACCAGTGGATCGACGTTTTTCCGTTGAACCAAAATAGCCCTAATGGATCGACGTGAATGTATAGTAATAAGTGATGCAACAAGTGTACAACCTCTTTGCCGTAGCCGTGTCGACCTCAGCATCATTGGGTTGGTCGCTGAAGCAGTTGAGGCAGAGGTGGCTGTCGGAGGTGTGGAGGAAGATCTGAGGAATCTGTAGACGGCGTCCAGGGCACTGCTCTGTTGTGATGGATTGTTCTGTCGTTGGAGCAGCTCCGGTGAGCCGTAAGACGTCAAGGCTGAAGCAGCACAAGACAGACATCGTCAATCTCAAGTGGGATTTTAATAGCATCTCCAATAGATGATGTAAAATGGATGTAAAATTAACATCACCAAGAACCACCTGACTACAACAGATGAGGTGAAAACTGTTGACTCTGAACTTAACTGTCGAAACTGAAATTTACTGTGGAATCTGAATGCTACTGTCGAAACTGAACGCAATGGTAGTAGAGAGGCACACTTGACATGTAGTTTAGGGAGGGCCTGCAGTTCATCTTCAACCTGCACCCCCCTGAGCCGCCAGCCACCACAGGCCGAACCGCCGGCCCCAGCGCCGCCTCGCCGCCCCGAAACAACTCGCCACCGCCGCCCCGGCCAGCCCTCTAGGCCCCCCCCCCCACCCTGAACCCTAAGATAGATAGTGGGGTACCTCTCCGATGAGCCCCCGTCCCCGCTGCGGGTGGTTCTTCCTTAACTCCGGCGAGCCCCCCCAACCCCTGAAAATCGACTGACCCAAAATTCGATTCAGTCGACTGAAGTGTGGCTTAATCGGAGCAGAGTAGCAGCACGAGCAAGGGGGAGAGCAGTAGCAGCAGCTGGGCGAGCGAGCGATCGAGTGAGAGCAGCAGCAGCAGCAGCAGTGCGAGCGAGTGAGCGAGAGCCGGAGCAGCAGCAGCAGATCCGGCTGGTATGGACACCGCCGCCGAAGGGGCCTCGCACTGGGGGAGAGCCGCCGTGGAGATGTCGCCCGCGGCGCCGGCTTCAAGGTAGCCGCTCCATGGGGGTGCGGGATGGAGCACCATCAGCGCCGGGAGGTCGAGTTAAGGAGAAGGTGCGATGCGATGAGTGTACAACCTCTTTGGTGGCGCCGAGTAGGCCTCGGCTTCGTCCGAGGAGTCGGTGAGGATGCTGCGGTTCCGGTGGAGCAGGTTAAGGCGGCGCTGTGGGGATGGAGCAGCCGCGATAGACGAGGCGATCGTCGGAGCAGCTCCTTGGAGGTGGAGGACGGGGCGGCTGAACCGGCGGGACGACGAGATGGACGACGGATCCTCATCCGGGGAGGTGGACGAGGGACGTCGAGCTGTTGCGGTGGACAACGTCGTCGGGGAAGAGGCTCCGGCTAGGCAGTGGTGACGTGGCGGACGGAGGAGGGTGGGGTTTTGCGGCTGGAGCGGAGAGGTTATGGCGGCCTGGGATTTCAAATGGCGAAAAGGGGGCGATGGGAGAGGGTGAAGCATGACTTAGGGACGCGCTTGTCCAAAATGTAGGGTGTGTTACAAAAGTACCCCCCACCGATTTGATCTAGCGGCACTTTCGGCTCAGGGTTAGAAGGGGGATTTCGCGTGTCGGGATTTGGCAGCTGGAGGGAGTTTTCACGCGCGTTGTAATTTCGGGATAGCAAGGCACGGGTTGTGAAGGCGCCAGTTTTGGGAGCACGATATCTGAATTTTCGGGATATAACAAGACGCGGGTTGAATTTTAGGGACAAGACTAACATGTAGTAATAATGTACTTGTACGTACCAAATCAATTCGCACTTCCCTCAACCAAAAAGAAAACGAAAAAAAATAAAACTATTCACACCACACAAGGAGAGAGTCTTGCCCCGTTTTATTATACAAATGCTATTCAAAGCTACTCCCTCCTTCCATCTATATAGGGCCTAATGCGTTTTTCGATGCTAACTTTGACCAAATATTAGAGCAATGATATATGACATGCAACTTACATAAAGCACACCGTTAAATTCGTCTGTGAAAGGTTCTTTCAATGATATAATTTTCACATTGTGCATGTCATGTACTATTAATCTTGTCAATAGTCAAAGGCGGTCTTAAAAATCTCATTACGCCCTATATAGATGGAAGGAGGGAGTATGAATCCATGTTATGTCCCATTAAATTTTTTTGCTTGCTGTATAATGCATGTAACCTACTCATACCAACATTTTAGTGCATTCCAAATGTCTATACTACCGCTACAATTCGAACTAAATTTGAATTCGTTTCTCTATTTCAATAAGAATCTACAATCATGATTGTTGCCAACTTCAACCATCATAGTTTCCTTGCTACCCGCTAGATATAAATCGGACGGCCTATAATGCAGGATGGCAGGCACACCATCATCAACAACTCCATCACCAACATGTTCATAACCACACCATGTGTATCACCGTTATATATATTCAGAGCATCTCCAACAGGCGCTGAACGCGCCGCGCGCAAAAAACTGGTTTGCCGCGCGCCCATCGCCTGGTTTGGCGCGGCGCGCAGCGCTGGCTCCAGCAGCCGCGCAAAAATGCAGCGCGTGCGCCGCTCCAGCAGCGCGAAAAAAGTGCAGCGCGCGCGCCGCTCCAGCAGCGCGCGCGCTCATTCTACAAACTAGATGATACATCGGAAGCATAGATAAAATAAACTAGATAGATTGCATAGATAAAAACGATACAAAGGTATTTTTACATCGGAAGCATAGATTGCATAGATAAAAACGACAAACGATAAAAACTAGATAGATTGCATAGATAAACTACTCCAAGTCGCTACCATCATCACCATTATCATCCTCGCCGGTGTCGTCCGAGGTATCGAGCCATATGTCCAACCAACGATCATCGTCTGCCGTGAAGAACGACCTCCCACCTGCTGCAACGATATCGGACTGCGCATTCGCCAATGCCTTCCGCCGACGCCTGTCCAACCGCTCCTCGCGGCGCCTTCACATGTCCTCCTCGCGGCGCCTTGCCCAGTAGACTTGCTCGTAGGCGACGTCCTTCGGGTGGCGCCGGCGCCACTCCGCCATGACCCGCTCATCCTCCTGGGCGACGAGGAGGCGGCGCTGCCGCTCAGCGTGCTCCACACGGTCTTGTGCCGTGTTAAGACGAGGCGGCGGGGCGACGTCCAGCGCCTGCTGGAGCGTGTAGACGTCCTGGAAATTCATCTGCCCGCGCGGCCTGCCTAGGCGCCACGCCGCCGCATCGTACGCGCGGGCGGCCTCGCGCGCCGTCCCGTAGGTGCCGAGGCCGAGCATAGCCCGACGCTCCTCGGCGGCGCGGTGGCATGGTGGTGCGTCGGTGGCGGGGCGCTGGAGTGGTGGAGGCACGCGTGGCAGAGGAAGAGGAAGAGGAGTCATGGAATAGGCGCGTGGCGAGCGCCGCATTTTATAGGCGCGCCGGAAGCGGTGCGCAAAAAATGTTGCGCGAGCTGCCGCCTTTTCGCGCGCGCAAGCGGTTCCCGCGCGCGCGAGTTTCTCGCCACCGCTGGAGCGCGGCAAAACGTCCCGCGCGCGCTAAAAGCTGGGTTTACCGCGCGCGCGCGTCTTTTGGCGCGGCCGTTGGAGATGCTCTCACACATGCGTCGGTTTGAAACACTATGATAAATTCTTCAAATATCCGAATTCGCTTTTTATAATGAAGTATATATGATCTCTATTCGTCTTTTACACCCACACAACCCTCTTATCTTTGTAGCTAGCACTAACTTTCTCTTGTTCATGCACACGCCCACATCCCTCTCACCCTCCCTCAGCATTCTCTAGCTCCATCGCGCAAATTCGTCTTTTCACTTTAGGTCGTTCACCCACGGTGTGTGTAGGCCCCCCAGCTCCTTTACGGCACACATCGATCGATATGCCTCTCTAGCCAGGTGTGCCTAGCACAAACACAAGCTTCCCCTCTTCTCTTGTCACCGTCCATGCCTCACTCCCACCACTCTTTTCATCGTTCTCGTACTCGCACACTCCTCCCCCCTCGATATAGTATGCCTCTCGTACCACCTCCTACATGCATGCCTCTCTCTCTATCCTTCTCCTCGTGCCTCATTTGCTTCTAACACACACATGCATGTATACCGATCGATCTCCCAACATATACCTAGATCGACTTTAACTACCCCCCCCATCGATCGACGTACCTCACAAGTTATGTCTCTCCTTTCTCTAACAAAGGGCGATTGATCTTCCTATGTAGTTACGTCTGCTTACCACAGCCACATCGTCCCCCCTCATCATTCGTGCATGCCTCCTGACCCGTCTCTCACACGCACGTGCATAGACAACAAGCAGCCATCTCCTCTCTTATTGATATTGCGGGCATGCCCTCCGTTTGTCTAGCAAGCCTATCCCACCATTTGTTAGAAGCAACTCCACTACCACCCCCTCCAACACTCTAGCTTTGTCTCTCTCCCAACCTTATTCCTCTCCTGCACATATGCATGGATGTCGATCGATCTCACTTAATACATGAGGCAGATCGATCTCCTTAATACATGAGTTAGGCCTCTCTCCTCCTCCACACATATACCAGCCATTGTACCTCTATAGTTAATTGGGCCTCCCTCTTCCCCCACCACACACCGATAGTCGAGCGCTGCAGGTAGGTATCCATGCCACAGAGACAAACTGCACATGTCCCATCTCACGTTCCAGTAGGCCAGCCACTCTATATCTTTGACGTGGGCACACACAAATTCGATGGCACTCTTTATCGATCGCGCGCACACACACACATCATCCCTCTCTTCGATTCTATGGACACCTCAAGCCGATGATACCTCCACTCTCTTCTCGTGGATCGCCCCCTCTATATATATGTTATATCCAGGACTGTATTTCACACACATTGCATATGTTACATTTTTTGATTGACCCCCCCCCCCCAAAAAACTCTCTAGGTTTGTATCTCTCTCACACAACCCCACATAGGTGGTGTACGTATACAAGAAGAGAATAGGTGCACCGTGCACGTACTCACGCTTCGTGCCCAGCCACACCCGCGCGGGTACACGGTGGAGCTCATTTCTTTACGAAATGGCAGCCCACGTGCTAATTTGAACGCCTGTAGCGGTGGTTTACCTAGGGAGGTCGTGTACCACGCGTGCACGAAACAAAGTTTGACTTGATGCGTTGCCGCGTTATTTTTAAATAAAGTTATAACGCTCAATGGCACGTACACAGAATATAAAACGATTTTTATGGAGAAAAAGGTAGTCCGCTCACTATATACAATGGAGCCTGCCTGCCTGGTTTGTCGCTCTTCAGAGTATCTCACACAAGGCTGCGGTGGCCTCTCTCTCTCTCACCGTTGGTCACTGATCCGGCCGCATCCCGTCCGCCGGGGGAAAGGGAGTGCGGTGGCCTCTCTCTCTCACCGTTGGTCTCTGATCCGGCCGCATCCCGTCCGCCGGGGGAAAGGGAGTGCGGTGGCCTCTCTCTCTCTCTCACCGTTGGTCACTGATCCGGCCGCATCCCGTCCGCCGGGGGAAAGGGAGGAAGTGCATCGTTTCTCCGTTCGACGGCGCCGAGGCAGCACGTCCCGATCTGCGGTACACGCCGTTCTCTCTGACCAAGCTCCGGCGCGGCAGGGCCTACGCCACCTGCTCGCAGATCCCGCCCGCCGCCGCTCACCTAGTTACATCCCGACAACCTCCAGGTATCCCCTCCGGCCTTGCTCCACTGCCCGTCTTCCCACGTCGCTGCATGTGGATCTTCCATAGTTCTTTGCCCAAAACGTAGCTCGTCCGGCGTACTTTCCATATTGCATTCTCGTCATCACACCGTTTTAGACAAACACAACCGTGTTGTTATCTTCCCTTAGGACAAGGAATATGCTTCTTTTTTGTCGTCGCATGTGTCATCAACTGTTATTGGCCAGTAATTGTTTCCTTTCTACCTCTTTTTTGCAAACAGGGCTATCCATTTCACCTCGTTGCTATTGCGACCTTTTAGTGAACTGCACAAAATCACTTTTTTCTTAAGAGTGTTTTGTGCAGTTGTACTAAAATGTCACACGGGCAACGTCTCTACATTTCAGTGCGACTGCACAAAGGGAGATTGGTTTTGCTCTATCCTCCTCATCCAACTCCGAGCCTAATCTTCTCCAACTAGTTAGTCTTAAGAGAGACTACAAAGGTGACCGGCTTCTATTTGTGTGTTTATTGTTTCGTCAGCAGTCCTCTATTATCGTAATCACACTTAATATCTTTGGAACAGGGACGCTCAGCTCTATTTTAGTGGAACTGCACAAAATGATCGGAATGTTGCATGCTCCAGACAACTACTTTTTTCCCAACATGCCTTGTTGATTTAGACAGAGCTGGGGGGACGTTGCTGCCAATGAAAGCATGGATCAATTTTAATTTAACACCTTCTCACAACTCTGTCTTCAGTTGTGATGTAATTATTAGCTCTGATCTGCTAATAATTGACATGCATTAGCAAGGAAGTTAGTTTTTTATTGTTTCCGAAAGAGTATCGATGGCAAGACACGCGAAACAAAAGCTGAAAGCTCACACCATAGTACAATTTCATGTCGCTGGAAAATTATTTGTATAGTACATCAATTATGTAAACAAATGATGGAAGCTTGATAGCATTGCCAGAAGCCTCTTCATCATCCGGGTCCATGTGCCATGCACAAAATTATACTCCTTCGTTCCTAAATATTTGTCTTTTTACAAATTTCAAACGGGCATATTTTAGAGTGTAGATTCACTCATTTTGCTTCGTATGTGTACTCCCTCCGTTCCTAAATATTATATTCGTCTTTCTAGAGATTTCAACAAGTGACTACATACGGAGCAAAATGAGTGAATCTACACTCTAAAATATGTCTATATACATCCGTATGTGCCAGTCCATTTGAAATCTCTAAAAAGACAAATATTTGAGTAGTCACTCATTGAAATCTCTAGAAAGACAAATACTCCGGAGTATATTTAAGAACCGAGGGGGTAGTGCACAACCGCATGGGAGACTCAGCCCGGTCGTTGCGCCGCATTAATAGTGAGTAATGAGCAGTCAAATCATAAGCCCCACCTTTCCCACTGTAAGTTGCTCTGAAGAAGCAACCATCAATATGCTCTTCTTTGAATCCGCTCATACTACTCCATCCGTCACTGTTTATACAGCGCACTTCAGAAAAAAGAAAAAAAATCTGTGGGACCAAGGCGACTAGCGATCGGCCTGAAAAATAGCATTGGTAGTTATAGCACGGCATCTATTACTAGAGGGAATAATGCGTACACACATGCATGCAGTGCTTCCACCCCGGGTACACACATGCATGCACTTACTCCACTCCGTAGTAGTACAGTACATGGAGAGAAAATTGTGGACTTGATTGCGGTTACCACGCCCTAATTAATTGAGCATTAAACCAAACGCGTCTAAAGTCTCTCTGGTGGTGGAAATGCATTGAGAGAAATGCATCATAATGAAGCGCGCCCTGTAAACTGTGACGGAGGGAGGAGTAGTATGAAGGTGCAAAACCAAGTACGCGTATGGCCAGTCGGTCAACGCACCTCCTCTTGGCATATCACTGACATGTGGGACAGGAGTGTGAGCAAACCGATCTCAATTGACAAGAAAGAGCCAACCCGCCGTTCCTTGAGAGAGACGAGGAGCGAGAACACACAGACGGGCTCGCACGGAGGCCAAGATATATTTGAGCATGGTTGGTTGATCGATATCATTCATTACATGTTGGGCTGCCGTTTTACGCTCTTCTCCGGAATAAACGTGTACTTAGATAAAAAAATAAGAGTACAAACGCTCCACCATGCGGTTCTAGTAGTAGTACTACTCGTACTACTGCGCTTGGCTCTTCGCCTCTTCGTGAAGTCAAACAATGATGGTACTACAGTGTATGCCTCTGACAATCTGACACCGAATGGACTGATGCATGTCCACCGAGGGTAGGTTGCATTAGTCAAAAGGCGTAAGCGAGCTTCACCTTGTCCTGCAAGCTTCTCCTTGTTCTGCGAGTTGACGGGACACACCAAAAAGTAGTGCTAGTCCATACTCCCTCCTTTCCGGTTAATATGGCTTAATCTTTTTTGCGGGTAAATGAGAGAGCTTTATTCATATATAAGCATTCTTAGGACGATCAGCCAAGACACTGGTCACTAAGAAGCGAGGTACCCCGCAAAAAAAGAAGTAGGAAGCGAGGTGTTTCATCAAGCCAGCCCTCGGCCACATTCAAAGTGCAGCAAGCACGGTTCGCACGAAGATGCGCTGCAAGGTTTGCTGACCTGTTTACATGCTGAATAACAAAAAAAAGAGGAAATATTACCGAGCGCTACTATTTGTAATAGGATATGAGCCAGAATTAAGCGAGAATTGTGGCGAGTGTTCCATGCAATCAACTTCCATTATCACATGCGAGAACCCTCGAAGAGAACCAAATGTGTTGAAGATTGCTTTATCACATTTTAAAATTATAATAAGAGTGCAGACGCTCCTCCATCCGGTTCCTAGTACTAGTATAGTACGTACCTTTATAGACTATAGTAGTAGTACTAGTAAACTTTGCGCTTGGCTGTTCGCCTATTCGGGAAGTCGAACAATAATAGCACTACTAGTATAGTGTATGCTTCTGGCAATCTGACACCGAATTAACTGTTGCACGTCCACCGCCTGACCGAGGGAGAGCTTGCATTAGTCAAAAGTTTCTCCTTGTCCTGCGAGCAACCGCGCGCAAGCTTCTCCCGTCCTGCAACCTTCTCCTCGTTCGGCAAGTTGATGGGACACAGCAAAGTAATGCTAGTCCATAATGCCTCCTCTCCGGTTAATATGGCTTAATTTCAAACGAGATAAATACACTGTCTGTCACTGTATATTTGTAAAAATACGGTCAGTGGACTTCATAATACGCTCATTGCGCTCAATATATATATTTTTCGGTGTTTATACGGTCACTAGCTCACCCTGACTGAGTATGTGTGTGCATGCACGTGTAGGTTGAGCACTTGAGCGTGACCGTGTGTGTTCCGTCGTGTGCTCGGACATGCATGCATTAGGGCGTCGCGCGCGTTTTTGCGTCCATCTGTACGTGTGACTGTTGCATACACGTAGGGGGAGTACGTGTAGGGGCCACTAAGGAGCAGTCAAATCACACAGTAAGTTAGTCGGAAGAAGCAACCATCATTTCACTCTTGAATGACACGTACGCAATATAAAATGGTTGATATGGAGAGAAAAAGAAAACCACTATATATACACTAGCAGGAGCCTAAGCTACAAGCCTGCTTGCTTAGGTTGCTCTCTTCACAAGCATAGAATGACGGGCCTAATCCCGCAGCTGGGGGAAGGGAACAATGTTCTGCGTAGACGCGGTCGACATCGGCGAGGGAGAAAACCCACAATCGGTGCGTCCCAATCGGGGGTCACCGCGGTATGGGCCGATGCCGCGTCCCAACCGCCCTTCTAGCTACAGCCCGACGTCCCAGGTAGTCCATCTTCCTTTTGGAGCCGGCTTGCTCCACTGCCGTAGCTCCATCTCCATGTCGATCTTTCTCTACTTCTACCGGTTTCTACTTGTGATGAGTTTATGTTTCATGAACTAGTGCCAGTACTATTATTCTAATCACACTTCTTCAATATCTTTGCCATCAGGGATGCTCAGGTCGATTTTAGTGGAACTGCACAAAAGCATCATATGATCCGAGGGTGCCAGCCATCTTTCCTTCGACAGGTTCTATCTGGCCAGGAAATTAAATCATGTTTAGGGTTTAGGGTTTAAGTCATAGTGACCCCATCAGTAGTTTTTCTTTCGTACACGCTCTCACAACTTTTTTCTTTAGTTGTGAAGTAAATATTGGCTATGATCTG
Organism: Aegilops tauschii subsp. strangulata; assembly: GCF_002575655.3. Classification (NCBI taxonomy): domain Eukaryota; kingdom Viridiplantae; phylum Streptophyta; class Magnoliopsida; order Poales; family Poaceae; genus Aegilops; species Aegilops tauschii. Next base: position 486,781,808 of record NC_053040.3, read on the forward strand.
TGAATCATTGAGATGCATCAGCATGCGTGTTAGTTTTCCTTTGTATTTGATGGAATGTTGTAACGGGGCAACCTTGGAATAGGAATGAAAATGGAGTGGAAAGTTTCCGTTTTTCCGGAGAAAAAATGGAAACGGAGAGAAACCAACGTTTTGTTTCGTTGGATCGCGCCATCGAGTAAAACCAACATTTAAATCACGTCTGTCGTGTTCGTGTCTCACCCTCCTCCACGGCTCGACCCCACACGGTCGCTCGGCATGCCACTCACCGCAAACCGAGTATACGATAACTTTCCCGCCTGCTTATCGATGGATCGCGCCATGGAGTACTAGCACTACTGGAAGAGATCGACGAATTGGGGGAGGACAGCTAGCTGTAGCACGGACTCCCAAGAACTTTTTACATGCATGTTGTAGCCGGCTATTGCGACCTTTGAACGCGGAGCAGCCGCGTGCACCCGGAAGCGGCGCGGGCGACGCTCTCTCGGCCGGCGCGCCGCTTCAATGCCGGTGCCAGTGAGAGGTTGCGTCCGCTCTGGCCGGGCATGAATGCGGCACTGGCCGTTTCGGGCGGGAAGCACGTGCGCGTGATGAAGAGGGTTCGGGTTGGTCAGAACCGGCCGTGGCAGCGGTCCGGACGTGCGCAAACAAGAGATGTTGTACGTTAATATTGATGTGTATATAATTAACAACGTAAATAATGTGCCAGTTGGACAAATATGATTGGAGATGGAGATGGAAATGGAATTTTACGTAAACACGGATATGTATGTCTATGTCCATGTGTGTGTGCGCGACGACTCTCGCGACCTGGAAGCGGGGGCGTGTTTTTGATCGAGTTTTCTTTCTTGGTACGTTAGAAAATCAGTTTGTCTAATTCACATCTAGATGTTATTTAAGGATATCACATCTAAGCTCCCACAAGTATATAATGTAGCAACAAGAAACAAAAAAACTAGGAAAAAAATAGACCACAAACAGAGTGGACATCAACTTAGATGTGACATAACTATGTCACATCTAGATGTGTCCTAGACAGACCCTTAAAAAATTGTCTGCCAGTTTTCGTTTCTTTTTTCCGGGAACGCGCGTATTCTATTTAAAACCACTGCTATGGAAAGATTTTTTTACTCCATTATAGCCTCTTGTTTGTTAGAGTTTCTCGCGTCTCGCTCTCTCACCCTCTCCATATCAAAACAAGATGACAGTGTCCACTCTATCTCTCTCCTCACCGGTGGTCACAGATCCGGCCGAATCACGTCCGCTGCGGGAGGTGAGGAGGTGCAGCGTTGACGTTGTCGTCGTCGGCGACGGAGGAAGCCGATGCGCACCGTCCTCTCGGAGCCGGCGCTGGCGCGGACGAAGATCCTCCGCGCCCTTGTTCGCTGCCGTCGTGTGGGCAGATCCCGCCCGCCCGCCTAAACGACATCTCGCCCACCTATGGTATAACTTCTTGTACTGGTCCAGCTCCCCAGGTCGCTGCGTGCGGGTTTTCTTCTATGCGACTACTCCCCAGCTCCCCATGCATAGTAGCTAGGGTTCGTTGGCTGGTCCAACATCACCTACTAGTACTATTATAGAGGAAATGCCACTCGAAAAGTTGTCCTGATTTATGCCTTGGTGGAGGTATACATGTTGTTTCGACAAAAAGTACATGGTGGTTGTGCGGTCATTGTCCATATGGTGGTCGTACTATCACTGGTTAAATGAAGAAATGCTTTTTTTCTCGGGTATCCTGGTTTAGTTCCCATCAAGATAATTATGATGCTTCTGTTTGTTGGTGTACTTTTCATTAATTCTTATTGACAGTTGAGATGTCGTTGCTAACCCTTTTTTATATTTTTGGAAACAGCGATGCGTGTCTCCATACCCGGGCATGTCTTCCTCAATTTTAGTGGAACTGCACAAAATTGGATGCCATTGTTGTTCTGCCTCACTGTCCTCTGCCACGTGGTTCTTCCTTCCTCGAGCTTGATTACTGAGAAGAAACAGACCACAGTGAGGATTTGTCGAACTTCATAGGTGCCTCACCCAAACTTGATGCCAAATGGATGATGCATCACCACGGTGACCTATCGATGCTCATGGTTGCGCCTCATGGTTGCGTCGGCTGGTGAAGCTGGTCGATTTTCAATGAAAAATAAGCTGTCTTCCATCAGTGCTCTTTGCTTGTTACGCACAAAGATGATATCCTTCGTCGGTTCACCTTGGTTGCGTTGGAGACGCAGTCGTCTTTCACGTTGGTGCAATTTTATCACACAATTGGCTATGAACCAAATGTTTCCTCGAAGAAGGATCGACGTTGGTACTAAGAGCATAAGTTTTGTATTGATTTCTAAACCTTCTCACAACTTTGTCTCCAGCTCCCCTGTAATTTTATTTGTCCAGCTATTAACTTTGATTTAAACAATGGTGTGGACTAAAAACCCGGATGGACGTAGTAGCCCTCCATTTTTATTTACTCCGCATATTAGATTTGACTGAAGTCAAACTTTGTAATACTCTCAAACCTTTCCGATAATTGAAATTAAAATTCTTTATTTGTACATACTCTCACATGTTTCCGATAATTTGGCGCATGTGTGGTTGTTCACTTATGGGAGGGTAGTGTACCACACGTGAAGGACAGGAAGTGCGACCAGGACGCGTGGGCGTGGATCGTTAGTTCATCGGAAGTAGTACTAGTTTTCTTTACTGTACATTAAATAAAGAGTTTCGTTTCGTAATTACACAATTTAAAACGATTGTTATGGAGAGAATAAGAAAACCACTCCACTATATATTAGTCGTATACACGAGAGTACTATATGGACGCAGCTTCATTGACTTAGTGCACCTGCCTTTGGATTTATGACAGGTGGGCCCAAAATGTGGCTGGCTCACCTGTCATACAGCCAAAAGCAGGTGCAGTGAAGGCACCGGAGCTCAGTCCATACTACAGTAGTATATATATAAGCGGGAGCCTCAGCGCTTGTTCGCTAGGGTTTGCAATCTCCACACGCTCGCCGCACTACATATATGTTACACGCTGGAGGCTCAGCGTTCATTTGCTAGGGTTTGCTATATTCACAGTCTCTCACCCTCTCTTCACCAGATCTAAACAAGACTGCATTGGCCTCTTGTCTCTCTCTCCCCCCTCACAGCTGGTGAAGGAGGCATCCGTATCCCGTCGCACCGGGAAGGGGAGGAGGTGCAGCGTTCACTCTATCGCCTTCGGCGAGGGAGGCAATCCACTGCCGGCTGCGCTATTCTCTTTCACCCAGCGCCTGTGCGAGAGGGCCACCGACCCTTCTTCCTCGCTGTCGTACGTAGTGTGGGCAGATCCGGCCTCCCGCCGCACGCCTTGCCACATCCCGACGACCCTAAGGTATAAGTTTCTTTGAAACCGTCGTTGCTCTAGCTGCATGTGGATCTTTTTTGATCTGTACTCGAATCTAGGTCTTGGTTCAAAGAGGAAAGAAGGGTGCAGTGGGCTGGAGCAAGAATCTAGGACGTGGTTCAATGAGGAAAGGAGGGGCGGAAAGTAGTATAGACTGGCTATCCAGCCGCTTTGTAGGTCGAAAATGGAAAAAGGGGGTAACCCAGTACACACATCTGTAAGGAACCGATCTCTTTGATGAAAAGGGAAAGAAACTGGGGGGTCGGGTAGTTTGTGCAGGACTAGATTTGCTGCCCTCACATAGGAAGAAGGTTCAAAGACAACAAATATGGGACCAGCGCATATATGCTGCTTGGCTACATACTCTGCATCACCCATTTATACGTGTGGACGCACATGGTGCTGGCATGTCCCATACAGCTATTTTGTTGTTGGTAATCTAAGAATGCCGCCGGAAAATTGAAGCAATGCCACTGTTAAAAGTAAATTACATTTTTTAACGAATGTTGTTTCAAGAGAATGTCTCTGTTAATATGAATCAATGCAACCGTTTTAGAAATGCTACTGTCCTACTTTGTTTTCCATCCAAGATAAGTTAGATGCTTCTTTCTGTCACCGTTTGTTTCATCCTCCTTTATCGGCAAGTAATTGTTTCCTTTTTTGCCTCTATTAAAACAGGGGTATCGATTCAACTTGTTGCTATTGCGACATTTTGCTTTGCTACTCGAAACACTTATGTTTTAAGAGTGTTTTGTGCAGTTCAACTTGAATGTCACACCGGTGACTTTGCTTAATTTTGGTGGAACTGCACGAAAGGAGATCGAGATTTGTTTCCAGTCTTCGTGGCGAGTTGTTTCAAATCTTGGTCTCAACCACATGATGTGCAGTGTGCTCTGAGATGTTGTGCTACTTGTTTTGGTACTGTTTTAAATAAATGTTGAATTGAATCTATTGTATTGTTGTCTTTTCCCATTAAGTAGTGAACAAAAATGGGACCAACCTAGACATGATGCTTGTTGCTTTGTTACAACAAATTCAGCATCACCCCCTTTATAAGCCAGTAATTGATGCCACTCTCAGAATTAACTACTGAATCTTATTTCAAAACTGCAACACTTGTTAGGGATTGGCGGGATTACCATTTTTGTGGCCGCATGTTTCATCCTCCTTTATTAGCCAGTAATTGATTCCTTTTTTGCCTCTGTTTAAACAGGGATATCTATTCAACTTGTTGCTATTGCGACATTTTGCTTCACTACGTGAAAAACTTTGCTTGATTTCAGTGCAACTGCACAAAACGAGATTGGATTTCCTATTCGTGTTGGCAGATTCGTATTGTATCTTGTCTGTCTCATGAAAGGTCAGTACAGGCCTTCATCCACATGATTGTGCAGTGTGCTTTGAGATGTTGTGCTACTTGTATTGGTACTATTTTAAATAAATGTTGAATTGAAGCTATTGTATTGCTGCCTTTTCCCATTAAGTAGTGAACAAAAATGGGACCAACCCAGACATGATGCTTGTTGCTTTGTTACAACAAACTCTGCATCACCCCCTTTATAAGTAGATGGAAGCACATACTGTTGTTGCGCCCACTCTCCCCTGGAACTGTTTATGCTTTTCGTTAATCTAATGCTGCTGGTAAAATTAAGCAATGCCACTCTCAGAATTAATTAACTACTGAATCTTAGTTCAAAACTGCAACACTTGTTAGGAATGGTACTATCCTGCTTTGTAGTTCTTTCTACATGTTTAACCAAGGTATTGTTAAGATAATGTCTCTGTTAAAATGAATCAGTTGCATTGTTTTAGGAATGGTACTTTTCTGCTTTGTCGTTCTTTATACATGTTGAAACAAGGCATTGTTAAGATAATGTCTCAGTCAATATGAATGAATCACACTGATGGAGAATTGCTACTCTCCTGCTTTGTTTCCCATTAAGATAAAGTAGATCAGTAGATGCTTTTCTTCTGGGAGTACAAGTCATCAACCGTTATTTCTCAGTAATTGTTTCCCTTATACCTATTGTTGCTTACAGGGATATCAAAATTAAAGCTCGATTTTATTCCGACTTTGATTTTAGTTGAACTGCACAAAAGGAGCCAATGTGTCCAAGGCAAACTGCTGCATTACTTGGTCTAGTTGGTCGTTCCACTTTGCAGAAAGAAGCAGTCACTGTTTGTGCTACATTATAGAGGAATGACCGAGAAGCTTTACAGAGTATTATTAGACACCGGTGACATGCCTAGTCTGCAGAGACCATTGGCAATTTAACAACACGTGGAGTGCCCTGGGAAAAAAGTGCCCAAACAAGTACAATCTACGACAGGACTCCACGATCATAGCCATTACATATTTTGAATGGTAAAAGCTTGTTAAAGTTTAATCATTGATTAGCAAGAAGACGTTAGTTTAATATATTGGAATTGGAAAACCTTGTCAAAATTTGCTCATTGATGTTGGCCAGGAGACATGCATTTGATATTTTTGAGTGGGACACCCTTGCTGTGAGCAGCGTCGAGTGTTTTTTCCTATTCCTGTGTTTAGTTTAGAAGTAAATAGTTACTCTGGTGAGATATTCCTGTGTTAAGAGTTTGTTCTGAATATTGTCTATGTAATGCCAGGCCTTGTGTTTGATAACAAAGTTGAGCTCGGAATGTTGTGGCATGCGGCATCACGAGCTGTTCACCGTGCCTCCTGAGAATAATGCTTCGTATTGTTTTGCATGTCGATCTAATGCCAGTGATTTTCTTGTTAAGAAGATCATCCTCTTCTGTTGTTTCCGTGCTTAAGAAGTTCATCGTCTGATGTTTCATTCATAGCCTATACGACAAGTCGGGTAGGTTAGACGTGAAACCATATGATCTTCCAACCAACTCATAATATTAGGCCGTGATTGGATCGTCGCTTTCCAACCAAAACCGCTTGTAAAATTGACGCTTTTAAATTAAAGCAGATGGTCTCGGGTGAAGGCGCTTGGTTGGTCGATTTCGACTAGTAAAATATCGGAAGTACTTCACACACGATAAAAATGCTGAACGACACTCGGACGATTGCTAATCCAGCCGTTAGCTGCTGTTTCAGCCTTGCCCATGGATGGTATGATACGCACGTCGTGCATGTATCGTCTGGTAATGTCGTCCATATAGCAGTGCTCGTAAAATATACACTGGTCTCTCAAATTACATGCGTAACCCGCCGGTTTTACTTACAGACCTCGGGCCCTCAGTTTCATTACGCCTGTATTTTACGCGTTGTTTCCGATGACGAGTAAATTACACTTGTATGTTAATACAGGTTTGAAATAAACCTGAGCTCCCAAGCGCGGCCTTACCGTTTCATGCCGTCTCAGTTTCTCGAAGGTGCTCATAGGTGTCCGATGATCCTGGCTTCCTGAATGAGCAGCGGGCGCTGTATCAGACCATCCGTAGGGCCCGCGAGGCCCTCTCCGTTGTTCTTCGAGTTGTTGCGCTCGCCGTGGCGCCGAGCATTGTTAACATCGTCAACGAACATGAGGATTCAAGAGATGACTTTATTTTGACTGGTTGACACTAGGGACCCACTAGGGCCATAGCCGTACGTACGCAAGTGCCTCCTTATTATGTACAACTATATTTTTTTTTGCTTTCTCCTGGTTTCCTGACATCACGGTCCCACACCATTGTCAACCTATGTAGTCAATATAAACGAGAGAATTGCACAAGGTGCGGCCGATAGCTGGGACCAAGCAGCTCGAGCAGTATTTGTGTTTTTGAGGCGTGAGCACTGCAGAGTTTTTCTTGGCGATGATTTCGTTGTTGTTCAAAGGAGAGCAGGGTATTAACTGGGCGGGCTGTGGCCCGTCTAGCCCAGCCCAGATACTAATTTTTTCAAGATGAAAATGGCTAGCCCAGCTATACGTCTTTTTGAGGAATACCCAGGCAAGGTCAACTTGTTATTCTCCGCCCCGCTGGGCTGCAAATCTTTCCTAGGAGGGATGCATTAGGCTTAACAAGAAAATGGGCTTTAAAAAATAATAAATGGGATGTAATTATAAAAACTGGGCAGTAACTATAAAAAATGCACCAAACATGAAATTAGTTTATAAAATATTATTTATGGATTTTGAAAATCTTAAATTTTCATTGTTGCGCGCGCTATGTTTCGTTGGATTTTTACGTAATACAAATTTATATTTAATCTGACTAGAAATTTCGGGATAAAAATATTTCGGATCCCATCAAAATGTGGGAAATTTTATTGAATTCTGTCTTCAACGGTTGGTTGAAATTATTAATCGTTGTCCTAGGTAGAAAATGGGCTGTACTTTTAACAAATTGTAAATGAGCTGTTGTAAATTCCATTAGAATTCAAAAATGGGCTGTACATTCTTACAAAACACAAATGGGCTATAAGTTCTCTGCCACACACTTGTGGGCCTACTAAGTGACGCGTCCCTAAAAAAATAAGTTGACGCGTATGCAAGGCTTTGTCAACTTATTATAGTCAACACACGGTTCTAGCAGCAGTGGCCGTTGGATGTCTATCCAACGGATGTCGTGCTTCTTCTTCAATCTCAGATATTCTTAGCTTCGGCCGCCCAAAAAATGATTCCTCCCCCTGACATCTGGGGTGCACCGTTTCGGAGGCTGACCTGTGGGCCTACTAAGTTGGAGCGTACCAAGGGCTTTGTCAACTTAGTCAATATAAACGATTCTAGCTTCAGTGATCGTACATGTCCATCCAACGGCCGTAGTGCTTCTTCAACCTCTGGTCTTCTTGGTCCAGCCGCCCAAAGCAGCGCCGGTCGTGCCGCCTGCTCCTGCCTCCCGTTGTCGGCTGTGCTGCCGCGGAGGCCTCACCGCCCCCATACTACTCCCACCGCTGGCCAGGCCATCCCTCCACTCACCCACACCCCCTGTTATTCTGCGGCGACGGCAGCCTCACACCGCAGCCGAACCAGTGAACCCTCGTACTCCTCTCCACGCGGGCTTCCACTGCTGTGTCTTCCCCGGCTCCGCGTCGTCCCCTTCCTAGGCCTCGCCGTCGTCCACCGCCCTGGTGCTCTCGGCGCGGCGTGGTCAACATGGTCAACGACCGACTTCCATCGGAAGAGTACTGTACGTGGAGAGGCTGACAGCTGGGTCCACGGCGGCCGCAAGGAAGTGCCTCCTTATTACGTGCAAAATAATTATTCCTCCACCTGACAGCGGGGACCCACCGGACGGGCCACCTTATTTTGCGAAAAAATGTTTCCCCCCAGACTGCTGGGACCCACCATATGGGCCACCGTATTTCGTGAAAAAACGTTCCCCCCGCTGTCAGCTCGGACCCACCGGAAGTGCCTCCTTATTACGCACAAAAAAAATGAATACTCCTCCTACTAGCTGGGACCCACCTTGGTGGGAGGCTGACTTGTGGGCCTACTAAGTTGACGGGGACGGAGGGCTTTGTCAACTTAGTCAATATGAATGATTCTAGCTCCAGTGACCGTACGATGTCCATCCAACGGCCGTAGTAATTCTTCAACCTCTGGTCTTCTTGCTCCAGCCGCCCAAAGCAGCGCCGGTCGTGCCGCCTGCTCCTGCCTCCCATGGCCGGCTGTGCTGCCGCGGAGGCCTCACCGCCCCCTACTATTCCCACCGCTGGCCAGGCCCTGTGGCGACGGCAGCCTCACACCGCAGCCGAACGAGTGAACCCTCATACTCCTCTCCGCGTGGGCATCCACTGTCGCGTCTTCACCGGCTCCGCGTCGTCCCCTTCCTAGGCCTCACCGTCGTCCACCGCCCTGGTGCTCTCGGTGCGGCGTGGTCAACGTGGTCAAGGAACGACTTCCATCGGACATGGACTGTATGTGGAGAGGCTGCCAGCTGGGTCCACGGCCCCAGCAAGGAAGTGCCTCCTTATTACGCGGAAAATAATGATTCCTCCACCTGACAGCTGGGACCCACCGGACGGTCCATTGTATTTCATGGAAAAAACGTCTCCCCCTGACTGCTGGGACCCACCAGCTTCATCTTCGCAAGCAAGGAAGTGCATCCGGGCAAAAAAAACGATTCGCCCCACTGACTGCTGGGACCCACCAGCTACACCTTCGCACGCAAGGAAGTGCGTCCGAGCAAAAAAAATGATTCGCCCCCTGAGTGCTGGGACCCACTGGCTACATCTTCGCACGCAAGGAAGTGCGTCCAGGCAAAAAAAAACGATTCACCCCCTGACTGCTGGGACCCACCAGCTACATCTTCGCAGGCAAGGAAGTGCCTGACAGTCGGGACCCACCTGGTCGAAGCGTACGTAGCGTTGTCATTCTGGTCGCGAACGTGTACGTACATACTGGTCAATGTAGAGGCGCGCACGTGTCGTAGTAGAGGCGCGCACGTAGCATGTACACGTACGTACAGCGGCCAGGGTGCAAGAAAGAAAATACGGCCACGTATGTGTACATACGGGCGGGGTCTCGAACGCCTACTCGCGCATACGTACGGCCAGGGCTCGTGTACATGGCTGGGTCGGAACGGAGAAACAGCGTCCTCGTCGTGTTCATGGGGAGGCAACGGAATGCGTCGTGTTCATCGGGGGGCAACGGAACGCGTGGGAGCCAACCGGCTGGGTCGGAATGGAATGTGTGGTCGTGTTCATCGGGCGGGCTTGGACGGAACAGGCGATGGAAATGAGGCCTGGCGTACCGCAAAACGGAGGAAATGGACCTCCTACGTTCGAAACGGGGTCCTGTTGATCAGGAGGGGTGTGGCGTACCACAAAACGGAGGAAATGGACCTCCTGCGGTCGAAACGGGGGTCCTGTTGATCGGGAGGGGTGTGGCGTACCGCAAAACGGACGAAACGGACTTGTGTTGGAGCGCTACGGTCGAAACGGGGGTCCTGTTCATCGGGAGGGGTGTGGCGTACCGCAAAACGGGACTCCATGGGATACTGTTCATCTCCACCGTCGACCTCCTCCAGCCTCCACGAGCTACCGTTGACCTCCTCCAGCCTCCATGGGCTCCTGTTCATCCAGCCTCCACCGCGCACTACTCCGTCGGCTACTATTCAACCACCCCTCCACCGTCTACTGTTCATCCAGCCCTCCACACCACGGGGTCCTGTTCAACCACCCTCCACGGGCACCCCTCCACCATCTACTGTTCATCCAGCCCTCCAGATCACGGGGTCCTGTTCAACCACCCCTCCAGGGGCACCCCTCCATCGTCTACTATTCATCCAGCCCTCCACCACACCACGGGGTCCTGTTCATCCAGAGGCAACGCCACCGCTCACTGTTCATCCAACTCCCCTCCCCCGCAACGCTCACTGTTCATCCAATTGATCGGCTTCAGTTAGCAGCAGTAGCGAAGGAATCGCTCGATCGGGTTCAGTTAACAGCCATCGATCGATCGCTCGGGTTCAGTAACGCGTAGCCTGCAGTGCAATCGCTTGGGTTCAGTTAGAGCCCAACGCCTCGCTCGGGTTCAGTTAGAGCCAATGCCTCGCACACACGCGCGTACGTGTATGAGAGAAACGCGCATCGCTCGGCCCTCGACCTCCCACCGTAACCGAGAAGTCCCCGAAATTTTCCTCGCCCTCGCTTCTACCACGGTTTTTTCCGTCATGGACGGCCCAAAGAATGTCATGCAGCTGCGTCTCCGGCCCGCCCAGGACGAAAAGCCCATTTTCTGTCATGATTTTTTGTCATAGAAGTAGGAGCCCACCACATCTATGATGATACCGGGTTTTGTCACAATTATCGTCATAGAAGTGTCATATGTATGACAGAAATTTTTTTCGTTCGGCCCAAAATGTCACGGATGTGTCTTTTTTTGTAGTGACTCCCCCTATGTCCATGCCTACACCTAAACAATATATCATGTTGAGTATGGTGGGGTGTCAAAGGGTTCAAGCCACATTGCTCGAATCAATGATATTTAGCTCATGCCTTAACTCGCGAAATTTTGCTTCATCCAAAGGCTTCGTGAAGATATATGCAAGGTTATCATGAGTGTTGACATAGTTGAGCTCGATCTCCCATCACCTAATATGATCTCGGATGAAGTGATACCGAATCTCAATATGCTTCGTCTTGAAGTGTTGCACCGGGTTGAGAGGAATCTTGATGACACTTTCATTGTCACACCAAAGAGGCACTTTATCACAAATGACACTGTAATCCTTTAAAGTTTGCCTCATCCATAGAAGTTGTGCACAACAACTACCGGCGACCACATACTCTACTTCAGTGGACGAGAGAGACACACAACTTTGCTTCTTAGAAGACCAACTCACCAAAGAGCAACCAAGGAATTGGCACCCTCCGGAAGTTGACTTCCTATCCACTTTGTCTCCCGCCCAATCGGAGTCCGAATAGCCTACAAGGTCAAAGTTTGCTCCTCTTGGGTACCATAAGCCAAAGTTTGGGGTATGAGCCAAATATCGAAAGATTTGCTTGACCGCCACAAAGTTTCTTTCCTTAGGTGCGGCTTGAAGCCGTGCACAAATACCCACACTCAACATGATATCTGGTCTAGATGCACAAAGGTAAAGCAAGGAGCCAATCATGGAGCGATATACCTTTTGATCCACCGCTTTACCATTGGGATCTATGTCAAGTTTGCATTTGACGGGCATTGGGGTGGAAGCCGGCTTGACATCACTTAGCTTGAATCTCTTGAGCATGTCTTGAGTGTATTTGGCTTGGTTGATGAAGGTTCCTTCTCTTTGTTGCTTGACTTCGAACCCGAGAAAGAACTTCAACTCTCCCATCATGGACATCTTAAACTTTGAGGTCATGAGAGCGGAAAATTCCTCATTGAAAGCTTTGTTAGGAGAACAAAACATAATATCATCAACATATAGTTGGCACACAAACAACTCCCCTTTGACCTTCTTAGTAAAAAGAGTGGGGTCAATTTTCCCAATTTCAAACCCAAGATCTTGCAACAACTCGGTAAGGTGGTCATACCATGCACGTGGGGCTTGTTTAAGGCCATAGAGTACCTTATCGAGTTGGTACACATGATCGGGGAAATAGGGATCCTCGAACCCGCGGGGTTGTTTGACATACACCAACTCATTAATAGGACCATTAAGAAAAGCACTCTTCACATCCATTTGTTGCAACTTGAAGTTATGATGAGAAGCATAAGCAATCAACAAATGAATAGATTCAAGGCGAACAACGGGAGCAAAGGTTTCACCATAGTCGATACCCTTGACTTGGGAGTAGCCTTGTGCTACCAAGCAAGCCTTGTTGCGGATAATAATTCCATGAGCATCTTGCTTGTTCTTGAATATCCACTTGGTTCCAATGACATTATGGTTCCCCGTTGGCCTTGGCACCAATCTCCACACCTTGTTGTGCTCGAAGTTGTTGAGTTCTTCATGCATGGCATTAAGCCAATCCGGATCTTCAAGTGCCTCATAGACCTTTTGGGGTTCAACACAAGAGACAAACGCGTGATGTTCACAATAGTTTGCCAATTGTCTACGAGTGCTTACCCCCTTTCGAATGCTTCCAAGCACATTCATCATGAGATGACCCTTGGTAGAGAGCTTGGATGCAATAATCTTGGCGGCACGACGCTCCAGTTCCTCCTCCGGAGTGAGTTGAGGAGAGGTCACTTGATCATCTTGAGCGTCGTCTTGAGCTTGTTCTTGATCTTGAGCTTGCTCTTGATCTTGAACTTGCTCGGAGGAGAGAACTTGACCTTGGGCATCACTTCGTGGTTCAACACCATCTTGAGGTCGACCTTGCCCTTGGTCTTGTTCATGAGGTTGAGGGCCTTCACTTTGTTCTTCGAAAGCGTGTGGGCCTTGGGTTGGTGATGGTTCCACTTGAGTGGAATGTTGTCCTTCTCCTTCAGCCACAAGGGGTTCCTCAATGGGTAGGATAAAACCAACACCCATTCTTCTTATGGCTTGGGGAGGAATTTCATCACCTACATCACAAGTGCCACTTTGCTCCACTTGGGAGCCGTTATTCTCATCAAACTCCATGTTACACGTCTCCTCAATAAGTCATGGACTTATTGAGGACACGGTAAGCATGAGAGTTTGTAGCATAACCAACAAATATGCCCTCTTGAGCTCTAGCCTCAAATTTAGACAAAAGAACACCTTTCTTGAGAATGAAACACTTACACCCGAACACCTGAAAGTACTTGAGGTTGGGCTTGTTACCGGTGGGTATCTCATATGGAGTTTTGTTCAAGCCTTTGCAGAGATAGAGCCAGTTGGATGCATGACACGCGGTGTTGATGGCTTCGGCCCAAAAGTTGTATGGAGACTTGAACTCCACCGTCATGGTCCTTGCCGCATCCATCAACGTCCGGTTCTTCCTCTCCGCCACACCATTTTGTTGAGGGGTGTATGGTGCGGAATATTGATGCTTGATCCCCTCATCACTAAGAAACTCATCCAAGGTGTAGTTCTTGAACTCGGTGTCATTGTCACTTCTTATCGTCAAGATCTTTGCATTGTGTTGGCGTTGAGCTTCATTTGCAAAATCAATGACGGTTTGTTGGGTCTCACTCTTCCTCTTGAAGAAGTATACCAAAGTATATCTTGAATAATCATCCACAATCACCAAGCAATAATTTCTACCCCCAAGACTATCGAAATATGGAGGCCCAAAGAGATCCAAGTGAAGGAGCTCCAAAGGCCTCTTCGAGTAAATGATAGTCGTGGGAGGGTGAGCCTTCTCATGTAGCTTTCCTTCGATACAAGCACTGCAATCACGATCTTTGGCAAAACTAACATTTGTTATTCCACGGACATGGTCCCCTTGAGAAGACTTTGCAAAGATCTCATATTGACATGGGCTAAACGGCAATGCCAAAGCCATCCCACGTCAACTTTAGCCATTAGGCATGTCGTGGTCTTAGTGGGTTGCTCCGAGAAGTTAATCACATAGAGACCGTTCTCGACATGCCCAACAAAGGCTACTTTAAGAGTCTTGCTCCACAAGAGGGCCACGGTATCAATATCAAAGAAAGTGGCAAAGCCCATGAGTGCAAGTTGACGAACGGAAAGCAAATTGTATGCAAGTGACTCAACAAGCATGACTTTCTCGATCGTGAGATCATGAGAAATGACAACCTTGCCAAGTCCCAATATCTTAGAAGACGAGGCATCACCCCACTCGACATTGGTGGGCATAGATGGAATCTTGTGCACGTCGACCACCAAGTCCTTGCTTCCGGTCATATGATTAGTGGCTCCACTATCGAGCAACCATGATCCCCCACCGGAAGCAAACACCTACAAGAGATCAATGCTTGGTTTTAGGTACCCATTTTGTAATGGGTCCTTTGATGTTAGTGACAAGGGTTTTAGGAACCCAAATAGACCATTCAACGTACTCATAAGGTGAACCAACAAATTTAGCATAAACATGCCCATCACTAGCACGGCATAACACATAGGAAGGGTTAAAGTCGCCGGCTTTGTTGGAAGGGGTGGCATTGCCCTTCTTGACACTACCACCCTTCACATTATTCTTCTTCTCCTTAGAGCATCTCCAGCCATTCAGCCCCCCAGGGCGCCGAAAAAGAGCGGCCTGGGGGCGAACCGGCGCTATATTGGCCCCTGGGGGCGACCTAGCTCCCAGCCACACCCCCAGGCGCCGCCCCCAACCGCGGCAAATTCAAACGCAGTCATTCCCGCGCACAAAATAGACGCCACAAATCCGGTGATCAAGCGGCCACAAGTTCGGCGATCGAATGAAAAGTTCGGCGTACAAAAAGCAGAAAGGACGCGCGTGCGCATCAGATGGCGAGGTCGGCCTCCGGCGTCGGCGGAGTCGGCGTGCGCGGGCTTGGCGGGGTCTCTGTGCTTGGCGGTGTCGGCGTGGCTTCTGTGCTGCGGGGAGTCTCGGCGGCATCATCGCTCGGGCTTGGCGGGGGCGTCGGTGTGGGCATGGGCATGGGCGGCGTCCTCGAGGGAAGCTGGTTCAGGATGAGGCCACGCTCCGTAGAGTACCACGCCTTGAACGCCTCGTCGTTGCTCTGGAGCATGTCCGCCCCGCCCAGCAGGAAAGCCAGGTCGGTGTTTCTCTTCTTCGCGGCGACGTTGGTCCGGAGTAGGTCGAGCTTGGTGGCGCTGCTCGACATCAACCCCGACCACCGCGCGTCAGTCTTCTCTTCACGAAGGACGCCCGGGCCTGTGTGTCGGCGAGGCAGTGCTCGACGGACTCCTGCACTCGAGCGGTGGCCGCGTCGGCATTTTCCCCCTTCTTGGCACCTTTGTTGCCGTCCGGCCGCCCTTCTGACGCGCCCGGAGTCGGCGCGTCCGGCTATTAGGTCTCCTTGGCCTTGTCGAGGGTGCGCTGGACTTCCACCCACTTGTCAATGCACTTGTAAACGTGGAGGTACTTGAATTCGGCGTCACTGTCTGCCGATACAGGGCGAACATGCGCAACAACTGCGCGGAGGAACAAACAGTTGGCGGGCGCACACGGCAAAGAGAGGTGGGAGACCGGCGTGGCATACCTGATCCTCAACGCTGGTGCCGCTCTCCGGGCGAGCCGCGACCTCCTCGACGACCCCATGCCATTTGTTGCACGCCCCCTGGATACGCCCCCAATGGTTCGCCATCGCCTTCGACCCGCACTGCATGTAGATGCCTTTGAAGTAGGGGCACACGAGCTTGCGCTCATCGAACTCGGCCTTGATGCGCTCCCAGTACGTCTTGATGCTCTGGTTCGTGCCGGTGGTCGGGTCGAGGCAGACGACTTTCCATGCTTCAGCGAGGCATTCCTCCTCCTTGGATGCCACTTTATGCGCGACTCGCCTGACCTGGCCGCCTGCTTCTTCTTCTTGCGCCTCCTCGCCGGAACAGTCGTCGGCTCCTCCTCCTTCTCCTCGTCGTCCTCCTCCTCCTACTCCTCCTGCTCCTCCTCGCCGTAGACGTATCTGAGCTTGCCGTCCATGCCGCCGCTGAGATCCACCGTGTCGTCCGGGGTGACGAACCCGGGAGACGCGACGGCCGCGGCCGAACCTGCCGTGATGATGTCGTCCATGTCGGCCTCGGTCTCGTCGGTGTCACCGAGGTGCGAGAAGGGCAGCGCGCCACGGCGGAGTGGGGGCGTCGGGGAGGAAGCATAGGCAGGCGACGAGTAGTTGTACGGAGGGTACTGCACGCCGGCGAGGGCGTGCGCTGGGCCGGGTGTCCATGGGGGAAGGTGACGTTTGGGTTGAACCCACCATGCGCGTCCCCGTAGGCGTAGCCGGCGAGGGCGATCCCCATGGCTGCGGCGATGGAGAGCTGGCGCCTTGCTGGCCCCAGGGCGCGTACTGGGCATGGCTGCCGGGTGGATACATCATCCCCGCGCGAGTCGCCTCGGCCTCGGCTTGGTCCACCGAAGCGGCAGCCGCAGCTGCGCATGCCGCGTTGTCACGGGCCTTCTGGCGATGGCCCTGATCCGCCGGTCGGCGGTGACAGTCTCCCGTCACTGAACTTCCGCCCTCCACTCGGTGTTTGGCATGCTCGGTTGCTTGGACGGCGGCGCCCTCGGCTTCCTCTGCTTCGGCTGGGCGATGGAGACGGTCGCGGTTGCCGCGGCATGGGGGAAGACGTACTTCTTCGGTGGCATGGCGGCCGGCTAGGAGGCGAGCGGGAGGGAGATTGGCGGGAGGAAAGGAGAAAATGGGAGGGAAGTGGGGAAAAGCGGGAAGAAACGGCGGGAAGAGGCGCTCGACTCGCCGACAGGGCGGACCCACGCGCCCTTTTCGCTTGTGCCGGTGCCCCAGGCGCCCCCCAGGGCGCCGGGTTCTGCCTGGGTCCGCCAGCACCAGTTTCGGCCCGAGCCGGCGAAAACGGGCTTCTGGGGGGCGACTGGGTCGTTTTTTCGGCGCCGGCGCGGCAAAAACGCCTGGGGAGGGCCTGTTGGGGGCGCGGCTGGAGATGCTCTTAGAAGCACCCTCTCCCTCTTTCACAAAGGTTTGCTTGAGAGGAGGAGGTCGTTTGTCCTTGTCATTCTTCTTCTTGTTCTTGGACTTGGGTGCGAACCCAATTCTCTCCTTGGCCACAACTTCCTTTTGATTGCTCAAAAGATTGTTGAGGTTCTTCTCTCCTTGTATGCACGACACAAGGCCCTTCTCTAGTTGCTCCTTCAACTTTGCATTCTCCTCAACAAGATGCACATGCTCACAACAAGGGTTAGTAGCATTTGCATTATCAATTAACACCATATGAGGAAAAGTGGCTTTCTCCTTGGTTAGCTTCACTTGGAGTTGATCATGAGACTCTTTAAGGCTAGAATGAGTACCCTTCAAGGCCTTGTGAGCCTTGTCAAGTATATCAAACTCCTCCTTGAGTCTAGCAAGATCAACCCCAAGTTTGGCCTTCTCGAAATTTAGCACATGAGATATAAGAGCATGATCAAGATCTTTCTTCAATTTAGCATGGTCATCATTGTGTGACTCCTCAAGAGCCAAACGGTGACCGCGCTCTTCCTCAAGTGTATTCGAGAGATCTGATATCTCATCGGCATAGTCACAACTATGCCCCTCCATCTTAGAGATGGTTTCTTCGTGAGCCTCGATCATGTCATTGGCTTCACCAAGTTGTTCCAAGAGAGCAACAAATTGCTTCTTGGATTTACCCTTGAGCTTACTCATAAAAGACTCAAATTCATTTTCCTCCTCATTAGACCCCTCATTTTCATCAATGCAATCCATCAAAGAAGGATTAGTAATGATGGAATTTTTGATGTTGGGGGTTACCTTGTTGGTGGCTTTAGCCATGAGGCACTTGGCGGTGAAGTTCTCATTGGGTGAGTCGAAGAGTGACACCTGTGGAGTTGTCGCAATGGCAATGGAGGCCATGGCAACCGACTCACCGTATTCATCATCATCATCATCCTCATTGTACTCTTCTTGTGCCACCAACCCCTTGGGAGGAGTCTTCTTGGTGAAGTTGCTCTTGTTGGGGAAGGACTTGGCCTTGTCTTTTCGGATGAGCTTGCCACCATTGTCTTCCCACTTCTCATATGGGCACTCCGCAACAAAGTGGCTCACATTGCCACAATTATAGCAAGTCCTCACTCGTTGCTTGCCCTTCGCGCCACTTGTGTTGTTCTTGTTGAAGTTGGGCCTCGTGTTCTTCTTGCTCCAAAATTGCCTTGAAGCGAGAGCCATGTGCTCATGATAAGCATATTTTGTATCTTCGGGATTGCTCTCCTCTTCTTCCTATTCATCCTCTTCTTCCACACTAACCTTGGCCTTCAAAGCAAGGTTGGGCTTCTTAGTTCTTTGAGAACGCAACACCGCATTATCGGCGGTCTTGTCGAAGATCCTCATTGCCACAAACTCATCCAACACTTCACTTGAGGACAAGGTGTGGAAGTCCGGCCTTTGACGGATAACGGAGGACATGGCCTTGTGGTAAGGCATCATGGACTTGAGGAACTTGCGCTTGATCCAATTGTCATCCGTATCCTTGCTCCCATGATCTCGGAGTGAGACCGCGAGAGTGGTTAACCTCTGGTAAAGCTCACGAGGTTCTTCATCTTCATTCATTGCAAACTCATTGGCTTCATCTTGCACCACTTCATAGTTGGAGCGTTGAATGCTTGCGCTTCCCTTGTAAAGGGAGACAACATGGTGCCATGCTTCCTTGGCCATGGTGAAAGGTCGGAGGTGTGCAATATCTTCGGATGGAATTGCATCTTGGATGATGAAGAGAGCATTCTCGTTGAATTGATGATCCGCGGCTTCTCTAGGAGTGAAGTTGCTTGGGTCATGCAGATAAAAACCTTGCTCAATGATTCTCCAAAGATTAGTATTAACATGATTTAAATGACGTTTAAAGCGATATACCCAAGCGTCAAAATCCTCATTTTTCACAATCTTAGGAGGAGAGCCGTCATGATTTAAATGAGTGGAGGGAATAGGTCCTCCATAAGTAAGAGGAGGTTCCACATGGGCAAAGATGCCACTACCATTTCTACCACTAGACAAAGGAACTTTCTCACTAGTAGCTTCCCCCTTGTCGGAGTTAGCATCCGTCACCTTGTAGTGGGATCAACCACTTCCAACGGCGCGGTGGATAATTTTAGACCATCAAGAAAGTTCTTAAGCATGCCTTTGACCTCGGCCATCATGGAGGTTTTCAATGTGTCCAAAGCCACATTGAACTCCTCACGTGAGACCGGGGTTCCCCCATCGGCCGTATACGAGGACGGAATCACACCGGGGTGCTCCTCCTCACCGTCTACGGTGTCAACCATACTCTTCGGAGGGAAAAGTCCTTAATAAAGAGACGAGGCTCTGATACCAATTGAAAGGATCGATATAGTTGACTAGAGGGGGGTGAATAGGCAACTAACAATTTTTAGCTTTTCTTTACCAATTTAAACTTTGCATCAAAGTAGGTTGTCTAGATATGCAACTAGGTGAACAACCTATATGACGCAACAACAACAAGTATACAAGTTAGCAAGGAATGCAACACAAAGTAAGCTTGCACGAGTAAAGGTACGAGATAACCAAGAGTGGAGCCGGTGAAGACGAGGATGTGTTACCGAAGTTCCTTCCCTTGAGAGGAAGTACGTCTCCATTGGAGCGGTGTGGAGGCACAATGCTCCCCAAGAAGCCACTAGGGCCACCGTATTCTCCTCACGCCCTCACACAATGCGAGATGACGTGATTCCACTATTTGTGCCCCTGGAGGCGGCGACCGAACCTTTACAAACAAGGTTGGGGCAATCTCCACAACTTAATTGGAGGCTCCCAACGACACCACGAAGCTTCACCACAATGGAATATGGCTCCGCGGTGACCTCAACCATCTAGAGTGCTCAAACACCCAAGAGTTATCCGCAAGGGATTAGTGGGGGGAATCAAATTTCTCTTGGTGGAAGTGTAGATCGGGGCCTTCTCAACCAATCCCTAGTAAATCAACAAGTTTGATTGGCTA
The DNA here is from genome assembly GCF_002575655.3 of Aegilops tauschii subsp. strangulata. Taxonomy (NCBI): domain Eukaryota; kingdom Viridiplantae; phylum Streptophyta; class Magnoliopsida; order Poales; family Poaceae; genus Aegilops; species Aegilops tauschii. The sequence continues at coordinate 486,802,074 of NC_053040.3, forward strand.
GGGAGAGAGATCGGGCGAAAATGGAGCTTAGAGCAACAATGGAGCTTAGGGAGAAGAAGACTCCCCTTTTATAGTGATAGAACAAATCCAACCGTTATCCACTAACTCAGCCTGCGACGAGCGGTACTACCGCACCAGACAAGCGGTACTACCGCGTGGCTCTGCGGTACTACCGCTGGTGTGGTAGGAGCTAAAACCAGTCCCGTTGCATTAGGGCAGAGAGTGGTAGAACCGTTGGCGCGGTACTACCGCGCCCCCCTTGTGGTACTACCGCAAGGCAGAATTCGTCTAGGCTGGGAAGGCACGGACATATAAAAATAGATCCGTGGCTACTTCCGCTGAGTTTCGATGTGCAAAAATCCGACACAGTACTACCGCAAGCCTGGAGCGGTACTATCGTGTAGGGCACGGATGTAAAAAATTACATCCGCCCCTAATTCCGCTCGTGCTGCTGTGCCTGGCCTGGGGCCACGATACTACCACGCCCATGGAGCGGTACTACCGCGCCCGTGGCCGGTACTACCGCAAGGGCCTGCGGTACTACCGCTCCGATGGGCAATACTACCACATGCCCCAGTACAGCAACACTAGGAGTCCTTCATTTTGTAGAGACACGGAGAAACGGAGGATGCTCCAAAGAGCCAAAAGAAAGGTGGTGCAAAAAGGAACAGACGTGTACGTGATGATTCCACCCAAACCTTTCCAACGCGGACCCCCTCTTAATAGTACGGCTTTCCTATGACTCAAGTCCACCGAAAAGAAATGTAGAGAAACGTCGTCTTCAATAGGCTTCGAGGGGCACCAAATCATCTTGTGCCTAGGCATGATATATCTGAAATGCTCAATGCACATGATTAGTCCGCAAAAGTATGGTCATCAATCACCAAAACTACTAAGGGATAAATATGCCCTTACAAACCCGTGCACTACTAGGGAAAAGCTTATACACAAAGTCTTATTAGTAGTGCTCTTTAAAACAAGGCGCTACTGCTACCTAAGAGTAGTGCGTGTGGAAAAAGAACGTTGCTGCTATACAAATAGCAGTAGCGTGTCCCTCAAAAAGCGCTACTATTACAACTACTACACCGTTGTCGCTAGACTTGGTATAGTAGTAGCGCCCGTGTACAGACCGCGCTAATGCTAATCAAATAGTAGAAGCGCGTTTTAGGGCGACAGCGCTGAGAAAAGGAAAAGAAATGAAAAAAAGGAAAGAAAAAAAGAAAAGGAAAATTAAAGAAAAATAAAAAATGAAAGCAATAGCAGTAGTGCCTGTTTACGAAAGCGCTATAGCTACTTTAGCTATAGCGTGTTTTCCCAACACGTGCTATAGCTAACTTATCTATAGCAGTAGCGCGTTCTGCCAAAACAGCGCTACCGCTAAGTTTAACTTGCCCCTGTGCGGGCGTCCCTTCTTCCCCCAATTTCCCCATCTTCTCGCGTCTCCTACCTCTCCCTCGCCGCCCCTGCTCCCTCGCCGCCACCGGAGCCGCGCGCCCTCGACGCCCCTGGAGTCGCCCTCGTCCGCTCCTTGCAGCCCCTGCCCTTCTCATGCCTCGATGCTCGATGCCGACGACCTCCTCCACACCTCCGCCGCGCCCTCGGCTGCTCCGACATCCTCCTCCTCCTCCCTACCTTCGCCGACGCCCGAGGTTACCAGGCCTACACCTCCTCCTCCTCCCCTACCTCTGCCTAGCTAGGGTTCCTAGGGTTCATTGAATTAGCTAGGGTTCATCAAGTTCTTAAGTAGGTTTATATGCTTAAGTAGGTTTAGATGCTTAAGTAGTTGTAGTTGCTGTGGACAGAAGATTAGGGTTCATCCAATGTTTATAAAATATCATTTTAGAGAAAAAAAATTAGTTTAGAGCAAAAATTCAATGTTTATTAATTCACCTAAATACTTTGCAAAGAATGCATATGTGAAACACTAGCTTGAGATAGAGTGAGAGGGAGAGAGAGGGACATGGAGAGTGAGAGAGGGGGAGGAACAGGAAGAGGGAGAGAGGGAGAGGGAGAGAGAGAGGGAGAGGGCGAGTGAGGGAGAGATAGAGAGGTAGAAAAGTGAGGACAGAAAAAAAATAGTTAAATTTTTTAGGACTGAATTTTCTATGTTTTCTATTAATAGATCATAATTAGCTAGGGTTACAAATTTGACAAATTAGGGTTATAAATTTTGTTATATGCAAATTCCTCAATAGTGTTTGATAACGTATATCTAGTGTTGTGGTTGCTCGTGCATATTTGGACATGTGTTGTGGTGTCGAAGAAGGATATTTGAACATTGTTTGTAGGGAATGATTCGGAGTGGCCTATGTTTTGTCGGAATGTTGACTCATTTCTGTTCCGGCAAATTTCAGGCGCTCAATTTGTCCACTTTGTCGCAAAGGTCATGCCGAAATTTTCCGTGAATTTGCCAGGATGTTTTACTTGGACTCGTCGAAGAACATGAAGAAAAAAGATTACACCCACATCAAGTATGTTCTCGACAGTGCTATCTTAAGCTACGGCCTACGGGGTGGAGAGATCACGCTCAAGAAGACAAGGAACCGCCCGCCCGCCTTCGGCCATAAGACCGACTTTTGTTGCATCCAGCAACCGAGTTACTCTCAGTGATGGATTCTATGTCCTCCACCACATGTTGGAGTACAGACGGGATCACCAGAACCTTCGCATGTCACCTAGATCCGGCGATGCCAATATTCTGCAATGGGTAAAGAAACTAGGAGATGTCCTGGATCATTGACTCTGAGCTGAGTTCTATCACATCCAGCGTGAACTTGCCCAAATCATCATGAAGGAGGTCCTCGAAAAAACAGGGCTGTTCTATGAAGAAGGGCAAATGTCATGGGAAGACGTCTGAACACGCGTAGCCGCTCAGCGTGTCGACCTGAAGCCTTTCACTGCGCTCGGGGACTATCTCCCTGATTTGGATGGATGGCACGACATGTTGGAGTAATTGACGATATATGACAATGTGTCTGTTTAGTCCATACTTTCTCTTTGACGAAACTTTGAGTTATGCAAGACGAAACTTTATTTGTGATGTAATTAAACCGTCCTCCTCAACTAGCGAAGATCACTCTAGTTAGGGCATTTTGGGTACGATGAACTTTGTTATTTATGCTTATGGTATGTTGTTTCTATTTTTGCCAAGTATGTCTCTTTCTGTTGCTCAACTATATATGTTGCATATTATCGACTCATGTGACGATGCAGGTACATAGATCGTCGATGGCGAAGAAGTGCTACGCCAGGAGTATACGACGAGTGGCCGGAGTGTCAGGCCCAGGTGTACTGGTTTTCGAGCGACAGCCAGAGAGGGTCTGATAGCAGAGCCGAAGCAAAAAATAGTTAGTTTAGGTTCATGCTAGGATGGACAGCGCTACTGCTAAGTAGGTATAGCAGTAGCGCGGATCAAAACGTGCCACTGCTAAACGTTAGTTGTAGCGCCATATCAGTAGCGCGGTGCCCCATGCTACTGATAGCCCTTAGTCTGGCACTACTGCTAGGCTTTTCCCTAGTAGTGGTAGGTCTATGGTGAACTACTCACGCATCATCGCAGAGGCACCAATGAGGATGATGAACCCCTCCGTGATGGTGCCTAGATTGGATCTCGTGGTTTTGGAACTTGCGGCGACTGGAATTGTATTTTGTTGACTCCCATAAGGTTTCTGGAATATTGGGGGTATTTATAGAGCAAAGAGGCGGTGCGGGATGCCACCAAGGTGGGCACAACCCACCTGGGCACGCCTGGGGTTGCGCCCCCTCGGGGCACCCCTATGGTACTTCTTTGGCCCAAGTTGTTTCTTCTGGTCCATAAAAATTCTCAAAAAAGTGTCACTGCGTTTGGACTCCGTTTGGTACTGATATTCTGCGAAGTAAAAAACAAGCAAAAAACAGCAACTGGCATTGGGCACTATGTCAATAGGTTAGTCCCAAAAAAGATATGAAGTTGCTATAAAATAATTTTAAAACATCCAAGAATGATAATATAACAGCATGGAACAATAAAAAATATAGATACGTTGGAGACGTATCACATGCCTCATGGGTAAGATGACTTAAACTCCGTTTTCTGGAACAATGGAGCAAGCTAATGACTTATTGGAAATAATACATACCGATGTATGTGGTCTAATGAGTGTTGAGGCACGCGGCGGGTATCGTTGTTTTCTAACCAAGATGATTTGAGTAGGTATGGATCACTACAAAAAAAGACACATCCGTGACATTTTGGGCCGAATGATTTTTTTTCTATCATGCTTATGACACTTCTATGACGATAATTGTGACAAAACCCGGTATCATCATAGATGTGGTGGGCTCCTAGTTCTATGACAAAAAATGAAAAAAAAACCGTGGTAGAAGCGAGGGCGAGGAAAATATCAGGGAGTTCTCGGTTACGGTGGGTGGTCGGGGCTGAGCGATGCATGGAGGTTTGCGCGTTTCTCTCATACACGTACACGCGTGTGTGTGAGGCGTTGCGCTCTAACTGAACCCGAGCGAGGCGTTCGCCTACTGAACCCGAGCGATTGCACTGCAGGCTACGCGTTACTGAACCCGAGCGATTGATCGATCTGGCTGTTAACTGAACCCGATCGAGCGATTCCTTCGCTATTGCTGCTAACTGAAGCTGATCGAACCTGCTGCCTCATTCCCTTGATGAACAGTGAGCGTTGTTGGGGGTGGATGAACAGTTCCCGGTGGGGGGTTGGATGAACAGGACCCCGTGGTAGTAGAGGTCCTTGCTGCTGGATGAACAGGACCCCGATCGATCGAGCCGGTTGGGGGTGGATGAACAGGACCCCGTGGAGGGCTGGATGAATAGGACGACCCCGTGGAGGGCTAGTTGAATAGTAGCCGGTGGAGGGCTGGATGAACAGTAGCCCGTGGAGGGGTGGTTGAACAGGACCCCGTGGAGAGGGCTGGTTGAACAGTAGCCGATGGAGGAGCGGTGGAGGCTGGATGAACAAGAGCTCGTGGACGAACAGTCGCAGGTGGAGGCTGGAGGAGGTCGACGGTGGATGAACAGTAGCTCGTGGAGGCTAGAGGAGGTCGACGGTGGAGGTGAACTGTAGCCCGTGGAGTCCCGTTTTGCGGTACGCCACACCCCTCCCGATGAACAGGACCCCCGTTTCGACCGTAGCGCCCCAACACAAGTCCGTTTCCTCTGTTTTGCGGTACGCCACGCCCCTCCCGATTAACAGGACCCCGTTTTGACCGTAGGATGTCCAAGATAAGTCTGTTTCCTCCGTTTTGCGGTACGCCAAACCCCTCCCGATGAACAGGATCCCATTTCGACCGTGGCCGGTCGAACAGAAGGCCGTTTCCTCCGTTCTACAGTAAGCCATGCCTCGTTTCGATCGGCCGTTCCATCCAAGCCGGTTGGCTCCCGATGAACACGACGCATTCCTTTGCCTCCCAATGAACACGACGACGTAGTTTCTCCGTTCTAACCCAGCCATGTACACAAGCCCTGGCCGTACGTATGCGCGAGTAGGCGTTCGAGACCCGCCCCGTATGTACGTACGTGGCCGTATTTACTTTTTTGCACCCTGGTTGTATGTAAATGTACATGCTACGTGCGCGCCTCTACTACGACACGTGCCCTTCCGTACTCGGCCACGGTTCATTGCTGCAGCCTGCAGACAGACGAATCGACCAGTATGTACGTACACGTTCACGACCAGAATGAAAACGCTATGTACGCTTCGACCAGGTGGGTCCCGACTGTCAGGGAGGATAAGGAGGCATTTCCTTGCGTGCGAAGATGTAGCTGATGGGTCCCAACAGTCAGGGGGGAAACGTTTTTTCGCGAAATACGGTGGCCCGTCCGGTGGGTCCCTATTGTCAGGTGGAGGAATCATTATTTTCCGCGTAATAAGGAGGCACTTCCTTGCTGCGGCCGTGGACCCAGCTGTCAGCCTCTCCACGTACATTACTCTTCCAATGGAACTCGTTCCATGACCACGTTGACCACGCCGCACCGAGAGCACCAGGACGGTGGACGACGGCGAGGCCTAGGAAGGGGACAACGCGATAGTGAATGCCCACGCGGAGAGGAGTACGAGGGTTCACTGGTTCTGCTGCGGTGTGAGGCTGCCGTCACCGCAGAATAGCAGGGGATGTGGGTGAGTAGAGGGATGGCCTGGCTAGCGGTGGGAGTAGTAGGGGGCGGTGAGGCCTCCGCGGTAGCACAGCCGGCCACGGGAGGCAGGAGCACGCAGCATGACCGGCGCTGGTTTGGGCGGCTGTAGCAAGAAGACCAGAGGTTGAAGAAACACTACGGCTGTTGGATGGACATCATACGGTCACTGGATCTAGAATCGTTCATATTGACTATGTTGACAAAGCCCTCCGTCCCCATCAACTTAGTAGGCCCACGTATTCACTATGATGGGTCCCAGCTAGCAGGGGGAGTATTCATTTTTTTTGTGCGTAATAAGGAGGCACTTCCTTGCATGCGAAGATATAGCTGGTGGGTCCGAGCTGTCAACGGGGGGAACATTTTTTTGCGAAATACAGATGCACTTCCGGTGGGTCCCAGCTGTCACGTGGAGGAATCATTATTTTACGCGTAATAAGGAGGCATTTCCTTGTGTGCGGCCGTGGACCCAGCTGTCAGCCTCTCCACGCACAGTCCACTTCCGATGGATGTCGTTCATTGACCACGTTGACCACGCCGCGCCGAGAGTACCAGGGCGGTGGACGACGGCGAGGCCTAGGAAGGGAACGACACGGAGCCGGGGAAGACTCGGCAGTGGTTGCCCATGCGGTGGGGAGTACGAGGGTTTACTGGTTCGGCTGCCGTCGCCGGAAAATAACAGGAGGTGTGGGTGAGTAGAGGAATGGCATGGCCAGCGATGGAGTAGGGTGGGGCAGTGTGGCTTGTGCGGCAGCACAGCCGGCCACGGGAGGCGGGAGCAGGCAGTCCCACCGACGATGGTTTGGGCGGCTGGAGTAAGAAGATCAGATATTGAAGAAGCAGCACGGCCGTTGGATTAACATGCAACAGTCACTGTTTGTGGACTAAGTTGACAAAGCCTTTCGTACACGTCAACCTAGTAGACCCACAAGTCAGCCTCCAAATCTGTCCCAAACAGCATACAGCCCGAAATTTCTAGCCAGATTCAAATTAATTTAAAAACTAAACATACCTTAATTTAAATCCAATAAAATTTTACCCGCACAAAAACAATGAAATTTAAAATATCAAAATCCGAAAGAAAATATTGTTTTGGAACTAATTGCCTATTTGCTGTATTTTTTCATTTTACAGCCCATTTATTATTACTTATAGCCCATTTCTTATTACTTATAGCCCATTTTCTGGGCAAGCCCGAATGCATCCCTCCTTGTCTTGAAAGAATTCTGGCCCAGCAGGGCGTAGAAAACCAAGTAGACCTACGTTGGTTATTCTTCAAAAACAAAATAGCTGGGCTAGCCATTTTCAGAAAGGAAAAAAAACAAACTGGGATGGTCATGTGGTAAACATATGAAATAAAACCCTGGGCTAGATGGGCCACAGCTCCCGCACAACCCAGTTGATACCCTTCTCCGTCCCAAAAAACAAAATTACTGTGCGCGATGCTGGGTCCCTACTGTCATCCTCACCATGTACAGTCATCTCCCTATTCCTCTCGGTTGTTGACCATGTTGACAACACCGGAGGGCGGCGCCGCGGCGAGCGAACCAAGGCGGAGGACGATGGTGAGGCCTCGGGCAAGAACGAACAGGAGCTGACGAAGATGCGCAGAGTTTTAGGATGCGATGTGGCCATGATGCGTGCGCAGCAGCACAACCAGCCGTGGGAGGCGGAGCAGGCGGTCCCGCCGGCGCTGGTTTGGCTTTGGCGGCTGAAGGAAGAAGAGACTGAAGAAGCACGACAAACGTTGAGTGTCAATCCAATGGTCAAGGTTGACACAATCGTTTGTTGACTAAGCCGATACCAAGTAGCATACTTTTTTGTATATAGGAAGAAAAGAAAAAGTGGGCTCGTTCGCCTGATAACATTCCCAAAACTGCGACCGTTCGATCTTGCGTTGCAACTAAAACTGCGAGAAAAATGTGTTTGTCTGTCCTCCTCCTCCCAGGGAACGTTCGCCACATAAGTGACTAGCACCCTTGGTTTTCAACCGAGAGGTCTTGGGTTCGAGTCCCAGGAACTCTCAATTTTGTCCTCCTTCCTTCCTCGCAAAAAAGAAAGAAAATCAAAGACTTAAGAAGGCGTACAGAACAAGCTAGTGTACCAGTAAAGAGACGTTGCTGAGTTTTAGAAAAAAAAGAGATGTGCTCCTGTAGCTGATTCAAATCTGGGTGGAGGCTGCCGCAATGGGTTGGGGGATACGGCGGCGACGGTTGGGGGATACGGCAGCGACAACGGTTGGGCGCGGCGGTGGCTATGATTGTGGGCAGCGGCGGTGGCGGTTGGGGGCAGTGGGATACAATGCTTGGGGCGGCGGCGGTAATGGCGTATGGCACTGTCGATTTTGGCGTGGATTGGGGGCGATGTGGTCTAGTGGTGGAGGGCCGGCGCGTTAAAGTCCTTTGAGCTAAAATGTTACTCACTTTTGCATGCTTTTTTCTCGCTAGCGCGCGCTTTAGGCCCAATAAATTTTTAGTCTCGCACCAAAGTCGGTCCTCGGCAGTATATGGGCCATTTCCTAGATGTCCTGGCAGAATATGGGTCGTAAATTGTACCGGCGGTTTATGTGCCCTTGTTGCTCGAGTTCTCCCGGCAGTTACCCCGCCCTAAGATCCTTGTACTGGCAGACACTAGTGTCTCGGCAGATCGTTTGCCCTTGAACAAGTATTTCTTCTGGCAGTTAATTGCCCCTAAACAAGTGTTCTGGTGTAGTGTATATGGGAGTCAGTATGGGCATCCAGGTCCCGCTATTGATTATTGATCAGAGAGGTGTCTCCACGTTCTCAAACCCGTAGGGTCACACACTTAATGTTCGGTAACGATAGGGTAGTATTGGGATATTCATATGGTGAAGATCAAAAGTAGTTCGGAGTCCCGATGGGATCCGGGACCTCACGGGGAGCTCCGGAATAGTCCGAAGGTAAAGATTTGTATATGGGAAGTGGTTTTTCAGGGTTCCGAAAAGTTTGGGAATTTTCGGTAGAGTACTGGGAAGGTTCTAGAAGGTTCCGGGGGTTCCACCGTGGGGCCCAACGACCTGGGAAGGGCCCACATGGACCGAGCCACATGGGCTAGCCACACCAGCCATCAAGCCCCGTGTTGTTTAAATCTAGATATAAGGTCTTATCTCTAAATTAAAATGGTTGAATCTAGAGATAATATGTTATCTCCAAATTTAACAGGATTTCTCCCTTGTGGCCGGCCCTAGGAGGATTTCTCATTCCACTACCGGTAGCCAGGGGAGGCACATGGGGGCGGCCACCCTTCCACCCTTGGCCGTCGTCTCTCCCAACTTCTCCCATCTCCTCATCCGGTACGCGCTTGGCGAAGCCCTGCCGGATTTCCGTTGCCACCGCCATCACTATGTCGCCGTGTTGGATCAGATCTCATCTACATCTTCTCCCTCGCTTGCCGGATCAAGAAGGAGAAGGCGTCACCGAACCGAACGTGTGCTAATCTCGGAGGTGCCGCATGTGCGGTGCTTGGATCGGATTGGATCGCGACGCGAGTGCGACTACGTCAACCACGATCTTCAGATCGTTAACGCTTTCGGTCTACAAGGTACGTAGACACTCCCCCTTCTCGTTGCTAGCATCTCCATAGAATAGATCTTGGGTGTTTCGTAGGAAAAAAATTTGGTTTTCCATGCAGCATTTCTCATAAAAAGAAACATAAAAAAGCGTAATAGAAAGTAAAAAAGAAAACCGAAAAAACAGAATACACTGGAAAAACCCCGGTTTAGGGAAGGATCCCAAAACCGTTTGGGCGCACTGTGGGTGGAACTGAGCCGGCCCATCTCTCGTCGCCAGCATCCTTGCCCTGTGAGAATCCTCAATAATTCGTCGTAGCGGTCGTCGAATAGGGTTTTCCCTGTGAGAAACCTATGAAAACAACAATGATCAGAGCTAATTTTTTTTTTTTGCATGAGTTCCTCGAATGTCATTTATCCATGAATTTTTGCACGCACCTGGCGCACCGAATCATCTTACATCCAAAAAAGGTTCAGATTTTTTTTAAAAAATGTGCTATTTTTTACTGTTCACCTGATGTAGATGAGGCTAGGCACCGAATTGAGTATCCGCTAGAGCTTCCCTTTTTTTAAGAAGAAAATTTACCTTTTTTTACTACAAACCAGAGCTTGAGGAACGCAATCCCACTTGGGCCTTAGCCCATCAGTGCCAATATTTCTCCATCGCAGGCCGTACAAATAAAATGGTGATTTGTTCGGAACCCGAGCAAGGAATGTACGCGGACGATTTCGGGAGCATCTGAACTCGAGCACCGAATCGCCGCGTCCCTTCCCCTTTTTTTAAGAAAAAAATAATACTCCAAACAGAGTTTTCTTTTTCTTTTTTTGAGACAAACTACAAACCAGAGCTTCAGGAACGCAATCGCACTTTGGGCCTTGGCCCATCCGTGCCATTATCTCTCCATCGCAGGCCGCACAAATAAAATGGTGATCCACCACGCCGCCCCCTCCTACTACTATACTAGGGTTTCACCGGAGAGGAAAGGGGATCGGAGGTCAGTGATGCGCCGCCGCCTGCCGTGTGCCGAGCTCCCCCCGCGCGCCGTCGCCGTCGCCGTCGGAGGCCTCGAATGAGGATCGAGCGGTGCTTGAGCAGAGGCGCCCAAATAAGCAGCTCCCCCTTTGGGAGCAGCAGTCCCCAATCGAAGCAGCAGCAGCTCCATTTCGAGCTGCTTATTTCCGAGCTGCAACCAGCAATCGAAGCAATCAAGCGGCTCCTCTCCGAGCCGCAGTCCGCAATCGAAGCGCCTCCCTTTTTAAATCGCAATCCGCAAACAAAGCAGTCCTTCCCGGAATACAATCAGAAACAGGTCCTGTTTCAAATTCAGTCTCCGAGTTTCAATTGCTGGCGGGAACCCAGCCGCTATATATCTGGCCTGGCGGCAACCGCGGTGCTAATTCACGGCAACTCGTGAGCCTTCAGCCTTCAAATTCAAATTCACGGTAACCAATTCTTCTCGGGCCTCGGCAGATCTACGCGGGAGCCATGACGGTGAGTACATTTGTCCTCTTTTCCCTGGCAGATCTTTTGTTTCCTGTGAGAACCCTTTTTATACTACAGTAGATCTAATCAAAGTTGAAAATTTTGCACATCTACATCAAAATTGCATCTTTGTGACTATAAAAACTGCATCTTTGTGACTGAATCAAAATTGCATCTGTGATCATTTCAATTTTTAGCACAACTCCACATCTGGCTAGCCCACAGACAGCCACAAACGACAACACAACTCCACATCTGGCTAATATTCTCTTCTTCTATAAAGCTATGGTACGCAATTTGGGTACTCTCAAAAAAATAATTGCATTTTTTTCTGTGACAATAAATATGTCAAAGTCAGGATGTCTTTTACCATCGAAATTGCATGTTTGCTATTGCACACAGTTTGCATATCTGAGAATATGATTTTTATTTTGCAACTAGTGTGAAATGACTCTTATTTTTCTTCATGCCAGATGCAGAAAGGCAAGAGAGCTGATAGGCTCAGCGCATTGCCTGATGACATTCTGGTCAACATTCTTGACCGACTCAATCTCCGCGAGGCTGCAAGAACCAGCGTCCTCTCTAGACGGTGGACTCAAATCTGTGCCAAGCTGTCTCGACTTATAATAAGTGCTCAGCACTTCCTTCCCGAGGGCGTGTTATGCACCGACATCTCTGATAATGAATTGGTTCGCATCAATGCCGCTGTGGTCCAAGCGATGGAGAGCATATTGACGCGTAGAAATCCTGGAGAACACACCATCCGCCTTCTGTCCACGACGTTCTACTTGGGAGATGATGTCCCCATATCCATTGGGCGTGCTGTTGGTTGTGCCATGGCAGCACACCTGGTCGAGAACGCGAAATTCAGTGTTATGAGGTATGACATGGACGAGGATGATCTGGTCACCGCTGGGAGAAAATTCATGTTGTTCTTTGATGCCTGCCCAAGTGCATTTGGTGGTCTCACTACCCTCGACCTAGAGAATTTGAGATTTGGTGAATCGGACATATCCAACGTCCTCATCACTTGCAAGCGGTTGAAGCATTTGCGTTTGTACCATTGTGACTCTGGTGATTGCAGCACGCTGCCACTTGAACATGCTCATCTCAGTGAGCTTAGTATTGCCCACTGTAGGCTCGCACAAGTTCAGCTGAACTGGCTCCCTCAACTCACAAAGATGGTCTTTGAAGGTTGGCTGCAGTTCCAAGATCCACTGTTTATTGGTCATGTCCCATTGCTGGAGGCTGTAAGCCTCACAAATCTCGCCCTTAGTTACAGCAGGATGGTTGAGTTAAGTGAGTTTCTTAGTGGTACCTCTATACGAGATCTGAAGTTGGAATTTAATTCCGAAAAGGTAAGTCAAAGATTGTCGCTTTGCGAGTTGTGGCTTCACTTCTTCTCTGCCCATCTCACCATATGCTTATTCGTTGCAGATTTGGGTGCAGCCAGAATGTCCGACGCAATCCCTGGCATCTGTTTTCTGCCAACTAAGGTTTGTGAATCTAGCTAGTCTTCCTGAAGGGTATGATCTTACCTGGACAATGTTTATTCTTGAAGCTGCGCCCTTACTGAAGGAGCTATACATGACGGTACGTGCTTACCTGAAGATCTCTTTTTCCCACATGGGCTTAGTGTTACATTTTGCAAGATTTTCTCACCAGATACAAAATATGTCTGATCTACAGATAACTCTTTTTTTTTATCTTTGTCCTAATTCCTGGCATGCAGGTATGGGATCATGCGTGTTTAACAGAAACGGATGAGGAGAAGAGGAAAGAACTACCATATAGTGAGAACAAGGGTGTAGAGTGGGACTCTGCCGCAGCAGGTTTCCAACACCACAGCTTGGCCACACTCGTCATCATTGGCTTTGAATCTGAAGACTGCTTTGTGAGTTATGTCAGACATGTTATGGTGACGGCGGTGAATCTAGCAGATGTGTTCCTGTATAGTAGGTTGGAGTGCGGCAACTGCGAGGAGAAGCCTAACAGGTACCCCTGGACTAAAAGGCAGAGGGTCTCTCTGAAGAGGAGGCTTGCAGCTGGGATTGAGTCGTTTGCCATATTTCACTTTGGTGCCAAGAGGCCTGGCCATGTAGCAAAAATGGAGTACCCATAGTGCTCGCTGCTTGAGGCAAAAAGGTCTTTTACGTGAGGCAAAAGAGGTGGTTGATTTCAGAGTGCTCACTGCTGTGTTAGAAGTGTTGTTACTTTGGTCGAGAGTTGTTTCAGTCTTTCTATATATATCGACCGCAAACTGTATTATGTCTTTTTAAGGTTTAGTGTATTATTATGCTGTAGTGCTGATCGTTCTCATAATAAGTTTAGAATTTAAAACATTTTTCTTCGTCGGTAAAAGCATATTATTGCTTTATTACGAATCAACTTGGGGACGATTGTCACTTGGAACTCAAGATGTCTTCAATCACCACAAGTTTGTTTGGTCAAAGCTCCACAAGCAACGCATCAGTGCAGAACGTGCTACGGACCCAATTTTCTCCTCATGGGCAACGCTACCATCAAATCTACTACCCTGCCACAATGATACTCCCTCTTCCACGATTTAGTGCCTATAGATTTTTTTGAAAAAAATCAAACTTTACCCATGTTTGTAGAGAAAACTGCGTACATCTAGAATACTAAATACATATCATTAGATACATCATAAGATGTATTCTCATATTTTATATATGTGATATTGTAGATATAAATAATTTTTTCAATAAACTTAGTCAAAGTTTGTGAAGTTTGACTTTTTAGAAAATCTATATGCACTACATTATGAAAAGGAGGGAGTAGTTTCAATTCCATTCGCCACTGGGACGCCCATTCCGCATGGGAGCTCGGCACACAACAGTTCTTCTAGAATCGCTGCCCCTGATCTCTCGGACAGCAACAGACTCAATACAAGCCTTTAGACCGAGAGCCTCCCAAACCTCCATTACCCTGTCGGTCATCGCAAACAAATAAAATGTGATGGAGATCTTCGGGTCAATGCAACAAGCTGGGAAGGCAAAGGGCAGTCCGATGTATGTAGCTCCCGTTTGCGCAAGGTCCGGGGAAGGGTCCGACCACTTTGGGTCTTTTGTATGCGGCTTTTTCCTGCATTCCTGCAAGAGGTTGTGAGGTTGTTTTCAGGACTTGAATCCATGATCTCATGGTCACAAGGCAACAGCCAATGTGAAGACAATTGGATCTGCCGATGTGGAGTAACAAGGAACAATACTCTGCAAAATCCTCTAACTGAAAATATGCACTTTCGAGGGTACCGTCCTTCCCCAAAGTTCCTTCTAGGCCGGGCACGGATCCATCCTTCTTTGCCCTTGATTGAGGCGAGCGCTCGTTCTATATTATGCCCTCATGCCGCATGGTAGGTCGATCTCAACGAGAAACATGCAAACTTGGAGAATTCCCATGCAATAAAACCCGATTGACCATGTGTAGGAAGAGGAATTTGCAGAATCCTCGCCACATTCACTCTGGCCAAAAATTACCCTTGATCATCTGCCCATCCCGTTCACCTGCAATTGGATCAATCATGTCTTGAACTGTATGTAACAAGCACTTCCCCCTTGGCGCCATTATCTTGCAATCATGGCTCATCGGAATCCATTGAACTTCCCAAACAATAATCGTTGCACCATCTCCAGGGCTAAATTTCTCCTTGTTTGTAAGTTTTCAAACCCAACAGAGCGAGTATAGCTCAGACAATAACCTCTAGTTTGGCCAACATTGCTTCATTAAAGCAGCATAAATCTCACCCTGCAAAAGAAATGTTGTATAAATCTCTAAACCCCATACCACCTTAATTTTTTGGGATGCACATTTTTCACCATGCTTTTCATTGCATCACAAATCTAGTAATAGCATCACAAATAGCCTTACAACGTAGACCAGGATAGCTTGTGCCATTGCCTTCCGAAGTGTCTCTTTCCCACTAATAGATACTACCAAGGGCGTAGCCAGGCCCCGGGCTGCCCTGGCCATGGCCTGGGGCGTGGAAGTAAAACGCTTTGTATATTGTAGCTACAGTGGGGTACTGTGGCTACAGTATTACTGTTCCAACGAAGCTGGCCCGGGGCGTAGCTATATCCTGGCTACGGCACTGGATACTACCTCCATCCGGGTTTATTGAGTCTTCTCGTATTTTAGGTAAAACTTTGATCATCCATATCTCTCCTATCTAAAAAGAACTTAGCATTACCTATTCTGCTCCTCTGTCGTTGTGCCTCTGTCCACACGCACCCCCTCACGCCTGGTAAGCAAAAAGATAAGAGTGCAAAAAAAAAACTGTGCTTTCGGCTGGCGGAGGCATCGACTATTGCGTATGTACATTTAGTGTATCAATCAGGATAGGTCGATAGCTACGGGGTGAAGGATCGATCCAGCGTGAGTTTGCCTTTTTAAGAAGAAAAAATAGATTTATTATTAAAGTTTGTCGGATGTACAAAGTATGTCAAACGTAATAAAAATCACAAGAAGATTCTGAGACCACTGAACGACCACTATCGGCACCAGAATGAGCCGAAACCATCATAGTGGAAGCCATTCGCCCTCCTAGCCCACATTTTCATCTCGTCATCGCCCCTATGCCCAGTGCTGGAGCTGGCAGGAGGAGGATGTGTGGGTTGGGGATGGCAGCAGCAGCAGATAGACGTATATAGTACGTGTGATGCCATGACCTATGTCCCAAACTGGCGCCTTGAAGAAGCTTGTTCTCAATCAACCCATCATTTTTTTCCTCGAAACATGGGTGTTGTAGATGAGACAAGTTTGTGGAATTACAAGCATTGGTCCAGGATAGCCTCGCCAGGGACAAGGATAGAAGAAGAGCGATGCACAGTATGATAATGTTGGTCACGAATAGGTGAAAAAAAGAGAAGTGGCAACACAACACATATGGATTGCTAGGGGCGAAGAGAAGTGGTGACACAGTATGACCTTGGATGGGTGTGCCGCCCCTCTCGCCCCCTTGGACTGGAACACAGATCGAACAGAGAGATTGTACAGATCACGAAAGAGTTCCATGACCAACCTCGATCTGTTCCCTTGCCCGTTTTGCCTCGTTGTCATCGCTCGCAGCAAAAAAAAAACGTCGACGCAACAGTTATATGGTAGTGCCGCGGGGGTTGCCGGCCGTGAAAACAGCTCCCCCAATTTCTGTTCCGGTATCGCCGCCGGCGATGACTTGCGTGCTCGCCATCCCCAACCTCTGGTTCTAGCAAAATAATACGTTGAAGCATTTTTGTGTGTCTGGTTCCAGCATCCATGTGTGCAAACGTGGCGCTTGCGACATCGGTGCCAGCAAACGTTGGTCGCCGTAGCATCCATGTGTGCTCCCTGTCACAACGAGCTGTCGACGACGGCGAGCTTGGTGAGCAGTTGCGAGGATCTCATCTCATTTGATGGCTGGCACGCGTCCGGCTGAAAACTTGGCCGGTCAGCCGGATCAAATCATTTCCCTTTCAGATAAGGTGAAGTGATCTTTTTTTTAACCTGATAAGGTGATCTTGAGGAGTTGGAAGAAAGTGTTCAGAGAGGAAGAGGTTTCAGTTTGCTGTTTATAACACGCACGTCACAAAGCCCAATCAATCCGCTTGGTCTGAGTTAAAAAAATTGCCCGAGTGACAAAATTTGAAGCCAGGGTACGTCAAGGTGGATTTCTGGATGACCACTTGTGTTGTTTCTATACTGCTGATACCTTGTAGTGCACCACTAGAGCTACTGCCAAAATTCGGCTGGAGAGTGCAGTCCTGTTGCTCTACTCTTCCTGCAAAGCTAATCAAGTGGCAAATGCCTGTACTGCTGATGTCCAGCCTTCAACAAGCAATAAAACAGAAATAGAGATTGCAGCCTAAAAATATGCATCAGCCAGAACTGTCACTCAACTCTCCAGCGCTGGAGGACAAACATAATCACAACAACAGTATGTTGCGCTCCCCAACAGTTGTAAATATGTATTCAACAAATTGCAAAAATGAAGCAAGATAGTAAGCAAAGCTCGGGACTCCGGACCACGACCATCAAAAACAATGTTGCCTCATATACTCGCCGCTGTCAAACATCTGCAATTCAACAAACAAACAATTAACTGAAAACAGTATGAGAAAGATAGCAGGCACAAGACTTCATGCATCCGTTCTTAGAACTAGACAATAATCAAACTGCGTATGGAATTAACTTAAACAGTGAACGTGACATGGATTTCTTTGAAAACAGTGAAGAGAGGCAAGTAATTAATAACTAATCACAGACCAGGCAACAATCACAAGGTTGGGGAGGTCACAAAACAACGATGCATACATCTGGATTAACAAGTTCAGAGTAAGGGCATTTGCCTGTCTTTAATAAACCAAAAACTCAAGGCAGCCATACCTTTCCGAACCAACCCTAACCATTTAGAGAGCACCACCTTCATGGACAACACCTTCCAACTCCTGCAGAGGACCCCTGCATATTTCAAATTACAGCCAGCATCAGACCATCAGTCACCACTAGGATTCACCGCACAATCAAGCAAAGAGGATTAAACAGAAAATTTACATCGGAACACCAGGACCACCACCAACTTCTGGAATTTCACCTTCTTCGACAGGCACCTCATCCTGCGGAGGCTGACCGCTGCACCTCATCTAACGGGTGGTTGCACACTTATTTAATGCATCTACCCGTTGGAGGCAGGAATCTTACCCAGCACGGTTCACATCTACTTAAGCACCTTATCCCAGTTGGTTCATGTCACAGATCAGTACTTGTATACAATCGTAGCCGAGCCATTCCCAGTACGAGCTCGCCCTCAACCATGTCTGCATCATCTTCATCGGCTGCGCAGGATGAGGTCTTGCCCCTGGTCCCATGTGCAGGGTGCGGCAATCGGGTGTATACCTGGATCCCTCGTTCTGGAGCCAACGCCGGCCGTCGATTCTACAAGTGTGTGAATTTTGCGGTAAGTTTTCTGTGCGCATGATGGTGATGAAGCTTTCAGAAAAGAGAAAAACAGCTGAATGACTTGTCAGATCATTCGCGAAAGAGGTTATTTCTTACAATTAGGGTCCTCTTCTCCTCATAATTTTCCTCCGCTTCCCTGACAAACTGCAGCACCATGTATTTCCTCACAAACAGATGCATAGGACATCTTGGGGGTATATAGTTCTTCAACATATGGTTCACACTTTCACTCCGCTGAGTGCTAGTCATTTTAGCACAAAACACACCTTTGAAGTACGACTTTGCCCACTTGTGACGTGTCTCATATATATTAGTCATGTACTCGTGCGACTTCAAGTTGTATTTATCTATTAGGTACTTCCAGGCCTCTTCAAACTCATCAATTGTCAGCATGTGATTAACGACCTTGTGAAACTCTGCTTGGAAATCACTCTTTATGAAGTACAATCGCCCCAATGACTCCTTCGCCTTCTTCAGCACATGCCACTTGCACCACCGGTGCACCGTATTTGGCATCACATTCATTACGGCCACCTCCATCGCGCGATTTTGGTCTGCAAAACAAAATGTATAACAACTGGGTTATGCACGCAGGAACAACCTATCCATTAATTACTACATTTTGTACAATGATACTCCTAACCAATGTTTTATACCTGTTAGAATTGTTTTCGGCGCATTGCCACCCATCATTCCGACAAACTCTGCAAAAACCCATTCAAATGTTTCCACCTTCTCATCTCTCACCAAGACGCCGGCCAGTATAATGCTCTGAAAGTGGTTGTTCACTCCAACAAAAAGCCCGAAAGGCATGTCGTACAGGTTGGTCCTGTAAGTTGTATCGAATGTCACGACGTCTCCGAAGAAGGTGTACTGCAATCTGCTGTTACCAGTAGCCCACATAAGAGTACCTATCCTTCCGTCCTTGGCAGCTTGGACTCGATATGTGAACTGTTGATCTTTAGCACCTAGCTCCTGAAATACCTCCATTGTTTTGCGGACGTCATCTTCAGCCTGATCACGTCCAATTTTCCCACACAAGTTCCGCAATGCTCTCTTTGTGAATAGTACATTTTCCATCTTCCCAAAAAAAACTGCCTATGATGTTGTACACTTTCGACAGGTTCACATTATTTTCCCTCAGCTGCTTCACCAAATCTCTGCTGTATACATCGATATGCTTGTGTGATGGCCAGTGCAAAGTTTGCCCATACGTAGGTGACAACGAGTGATTGTGCTGCTCCCGGTGCTCTGCTATATACCACCCATTATCTTTTGAATGCAGCAACCGTATTAGAGCAGGGCATTCACATCGACATGACCGGGTATTCTCGACAATTGGTTTCCCCTGGAACAATATTAAGCAAGCACGACGCCAGATACTTCATGACATAGAAAGAATTTCTGATGTATAAGTCAGTTGGTACAAGCAGAAAGATGCTATACCGCACAGCCACAAACTATCTCTTGCATGCACTTCGCCCTGTTGACATTCAGCCTGCTCTTTCCATATCTAATGCCGAACCCTTTCTCCCATGAATACAGATTGTAAAAATCATATGCTTCTCCGAGAGTATCGAAGCTGACCCCTATCTTCGGCACGATTACATTCTCACCAGGAGTTTCAGCAAAAACTCTGACCGATTTCTCCAGGGCTGTCATCCTATCCGGGCAGGGGGCACGCCCTGGCGCAGCAGCCCCAACCCTGACCCTGCATACATCAGCCACGAAAATGTATTCTTCTTAAATACCGCAATGTTTACATACAAATCTTAGTGCATAGGTGCGTCTCATTGTTTTACCCATGCAGCTGCCGCATGCTACAATTTCACACTTTCAGGAATACCACTGGATGCACAATATGATTTCAGTCCTACTGACTATATAATACAGGTCCCAGTTCAGAGTGAATTCTATTATTTCATCTTTTCTGGAGTAATTTACTTTCATCTACAGCAAACATTGTCAATTGCAGAGTTTTCAGTAGACCAGCCCACACCAGAGAGATTAGTCCACCAACTAATCCTAGCACGAATCCAATTATCTGTCTACAATATTCAGTCATACAATTCGAATCAGCTACACATACATACCTTCTTGTCCATCCCGGAGCCTGTGGATCAACTTGCTCTATTGAGTGTTCAGATGCCTGCGGCCTCTCACCACCCTCCACTGTTGCTCCATGAGGTGGCGAACAGATAAGCGCATCTGCGCTGGATGCACTCGCCGCCGGCAACGACGACGCCGGCACCGGAACAACAGGATATCGCGTTGGCTCCGTCGGTACCTCGCTGTCATTCACTTCCTCAATCAGAGTCCTTCTGCAAGAACACACCAACCAGAGGTAAAGTTAGATCCAGCGCCTAACTCAAATCCGGAAGCCAGTCCAAACCCAATCCAAGAGTGAGCAAGTTGACACGGAGGAGCAAGATTAGCACCTGTTGAACGGATGCAGCAAGAACTCCATCGCCGTCGGAGCCGGGAGACCGCAACCCTAAGGTGGTGGTAGAGCCGCCGCCCAGCCGTCCGCAGTACGACGTTAGCGGCAGGAAGTGGAGGTAGGAAGGAGTTCGCCCCACCTACCCATTCTGCATTTACTCCAGCGAAATCACGTCGTTAGCACGCATGATTCACGGATCAGTAATCGCACGATGATCCAAGCAACGGATCTGAAGTCAATTCCTGCCGGCCTCGAAAGTACGAGCAATTCAGACCCACCGTCCAGGACAATTTATCCATTACTTTCCAATTTCCACGTCGACTGCTGGGCCCAGCACCGGTCACGTGTGCGCGCTAAGACGAATCACGAGGCCATATTCGAGGGGACAGATAACGAGCGCCTGTGTGCTCGTGATCAATTCCTCCGCGTCCACTTATATATGTTTAGCAACAAGGCTAAGAGCAGTGCTGAAACCCTTAACGAACGGAAGAGTGGCTCTAATCTATCGCCGAGACTCGAGAGAGCAACACTTGGCCATCGCGAGAAACCAATTACTCTTAATTACCTCTTTTGTTTTGCATTGGCGCCACTGCGGACGGAAAAGCTCCCGGACCAACGTACAGTACGTGGTAGGGGCATGGCATGTGCACCGCCGTCCAGCACCACTGACTTATCTTTCCTTATTATTTTTCGAACGGAGTATCAGTGACTTTCCTTATTATTTGGCACACGAGTCACAGCAGCGTGGGGCTAGCCGCTGAGTGAGGGCCGTTGGACGTACGCTGGCACGTCATGAATACGATTGTCGGAGCCTCGGTGGTGATTCATGAGGTGGCCCCTGAAGCACACGAGAGCCACCGAGCTTGCTTTGGACGATGTTTGGCCGAGAACGTGCCGTGTCGGGCAGCGCCGTGAGAACATCATCGGCCATGGAGAGCGTGGTAAGAGGACGGTGGCGGGCAACGTTGCCAGTTCTCTTGGAGGTCGCGGTGGCCGGTGCAGCGCAGCAGCAATGGTGTCATCCGCATTAGGTCAACACGGCAGCATGCTGAAGCTGCGGCCTCGTGATCCGTGATCCATGCAGGCGTGCATGCATGCATGGTGCAGCAGCGGAGCCGTACGCGTCGCGCGGTAGAATTTTTCTCTCCCGGCACGGAGGGGAGGGGCCACTCGCCACGGCGCGGACTACGCGGATCAGTGAGCTGGCGGCCCCCTTTGGGTAGTGCTCTGCGTCGGTCAGCCGGCTAGACTACCAGATCGGCCACCTTCCGTGCCATTCGATTCGTGCAACTACAGCTGTTGGATCAAGTCAAACCTCCTTCCCACGCACGACTCGTCCCGCTACGCCAGGCGCGCAGCTGCAGGCCGTCCTCTCTCATGCACGCGCGCTCCACACTGGGAAAATCAAAAGCGAATCTCGTTGTCCGTACTCAACACACACCACCCGCCCGCCGATTGCAGTTGCATCACCACCGGGGATGTGTTTGGCGGCCATTCCCCCTAGCGTAGCATATAGTGTTTCCCTATACATGCTTAGAGCAACTTCAATGGACCGACCAAAACAGACGGTGATTTTATCCGTTTGGGTCGGCCGCCCGCCCGGCGTCCGCTCTGTTTTACATATCAGTCAGGAGCGCGTCTAACGCGCCTACCCATATGTGCCGGCGTGGCGGCTGACCGCCCTATTTCAACAAACAGTTCATTTTTGCATTGAATTTACATTTAAACATATAGTCAAATAAACATAGTTTGGACCGAATAAAATAGCATAGTCTTACAAGCCGAATAAAAATAAAAATGTCTCACATAGTTTTGCAAGCCGAATAAAAGAAGATACATCTATTGGTTGCCAACATGAGCCCACATATGCTCGACCAAATCATTTTGCAGTTACACGTGAGTTTTTCAATCACGCATGCCATGATAAAATTGGGTGAACTGTTCAAACGTTACCGCTATTCCGTGCTCAGGCACAACATTCTCACCCTGAAACTGAAACCCTTGATCGTACAGACGTTTCGGGCGCTCGTCTTCTACGATCATATTGTGCATGATCACACAAGCAGTCATTACCTCCCACAGTTCCTGCGTGCACCAGGTATTAGTAGGACACCGAACGATGCCCCATCGAGATTGCAAAACATCAAAGGCACGCTCGTCATCCTTCCTAGCACTCTCTTGCTCTTGGGCAAATCTTTTCCTCTTCTCTCCGACAGGGTTGGGGATTGTCTTGACAATAGTGGTCCACTGAGGATAGATACCGTCACCCAGGTAGTATCCTTTGTCGTAGTTGTGGCCGTTGATAGTAAAGTTCACTGGTGGGCTGTTGCCTTCGGCAAGCCTAGCAAACACCGGCGAGCGCTGAAGCACGTTGATATCATTGTGTGATCTTGCCATGCCAAAGAAAGAGTGCCAGATCCAGAGATCTTGAGACGCCACGACCTCTAGTATGACAGTGCAAGCCCTGACATGCCCCTTATACTGCCCTTGCCAAGCAGAAGGGCAGTTCTTCCACTCCTAGTGCATGCAGTCTATGCTGCCAAGCATCCCTGGGAAGCCCCTGCTGGCATTCATCGCCAACAAACGGGCTGTGTCTTCAGGAGTCGGCTCTCTCAAGTACTCAGGGCCAAACACAACAATAACAGCCTTGCAGAACTTATACAGGGAGTCTAGGCATGTAGACTCGCTCATACGGACGTACTCGTCAATGAGATCACCGGGCACTCCGTATGCAAGCATTCAGATGGCGGCAGTGCATTTTTGATAAGAGGAGAAACCAATCTTGCCAACGGCATCCTCTTTGCACTCGAAATAGTCATCATAGCCGACTACCCCCTCTCTAATACGGTTGAAAAGATGCCTACTCATACGAAAACGGCGGCGGAATTTTTGATGTTTGAAAATAGGTTGTATCAAAGTAGTCCTTCCAAAAAAGGAAATGCCCGCTCTCTCGGTTGCAATTGAACGCCGAGGTGGCCCGGAATGGAGCCATGTGATACGTCCATTCTGCATCATGCTTTTATATCGATATTTATTGCGTTATGGATTGTTATTACACGTTATCTCACAATACTTATGCCTATTCTCTCTTATTTTACAAGGTTTACACAAGGAGGGAGAATGCCGGCAGCTGGAATTCTCGGCTGGAAAAGGAGCAAATATTAGAGACCTATTCTGCACAACTCCAAAAGTCCTGAAACTCCACGAAAGTCATTTTTGGAAATAATAAAAAATATTGAGCGGAAGAAGTACACCAGAGGCGGACCCACCTGGCCACGAGGGTGGGGGCGCGCCCTACCCCCCAGGGCGCGCCCCCTGCCTCGTGGGCCCCCTGTGGGCTCTCCGATGGCCATCTTCTGCTATATGAAGTCTTTCGTCAAGGGAAAAATCATAAGAAACCTTTCGGGACGAGACTCCGCCGCCACGAGGCGGAACCTTGGCGGAACCAATCTAGGGCTCCGGCAGAGCTATTCTGCCGGGGACACTTCCCTCCGGGAGGGGGAAATCATCACCATCGTCATCACCAACGCTCCTCTCATCGGGAGAGGGCAATCTCCATCAACATCTTCATCAGCACCATCTCCTCTCAAAACCCTAGTTCATCGCTTGTATCCAATTCTTGTCTCCAAGTCCGGGATTGGTACTAGTAGGTTGCTAGTAGTGTTGATTACTCCTTATAGTTGATGCTAGTTGGTTTATTTGGTGGAAGATCATATGTTCAGATCCTTTATGCATATTAATACCCCTCTGATTATGAACATGAATATGCTTTATGAGTAGTTACGTTTGTTCCTGAGGACATGGGAGAAGTCTTGCTATTAGTAGTCATGTGAATTTGGTATTCGTTCGATATTTTGATGAGATATATGTTGTCTAGCCTCTAGTGGTGTTATGTGAACGTCGACTACATAACACTTCACCATTATTTGGGCCTAGAGGAAGGCATTGGGAAGTAATAAGTAGATGATGGGTTGCTAGAGTGACAGAAGCTTAAACCCTAGTTTATGCGTTGCTTCGTAAGGGGCTGATTTGGATCCATATGTTTCATGCTATGGTTAGGTTTACCTTAATACTTTTGTTGTAGTTGCGGATGCTTGCAATAGAGGTTAATCATAAGTGGGATGCTTGTTCAAGTAAGAACAACACCCAAGCACCGGTCCACCCACATATCAAATTATCAAAGTACCGAACGCGAATCATATGAACGTGATGAAAACTAGCTTGACGATATTCCCATGTGTCCTCGGGAGCGCTTTTCCTTATATAAGAGTTTGTCCAGGCTTGTCCTTTGCTACAAAAAGGATTGGGCCACCTTGCTGCACTTTATTTACTTTTGTTACTTGTTGCTCGTTACAAATTATCCTATCACAAAACTATCTGTTACCACTTATTTCAGTACTTGCAGAGAGTACCTTGCTGAAAACCGCTTATCATTTCCTTCTGCTCCTCGTTGGGTTCGACACTCTTACTTATCGAAAGGACTACGATAGATCCCCTATACTTGTGGGTCATCAAGACTCTTTTCGGGCGCCGTTGCCGGGGAGTGAAGCGCCTTTGGTAGGTGAAATTTAGTAAGAAAAAATTTATATAGTGTGCTGAAATTTACTGTCACTTGTTACTATGGAAAGTAATCCTCTGAGGGGCTTGTTTGGGGTATCTTCACCCCGACCAGTAGAGCAAAGAGTTGCTCCTCAACCTACTGAACCTACTGAAAATGAAATTATTCCATTTGAAGTTCCTTCGGGTATGTTAGAAAAACTGCTAGATAATCCTTTTGTAGGAGATGGAACAAAGCATCCTGATGAGCACCTAATATATGTGGATAAAGTTTGTGGATTATTTAAGCTTGTAGGTATACCCGATTATGTTGTTAAGAAGAAGGTATTCCCTTTATCTTTGAAGGGAGATGCATCGACATGGTATAGGCTATGTGATGATACGAAGTCATGGAACTATAAACGAATGAAATTGGAATTTCATCAGAAGTATTATCCTATGCATTTTGTTCATCATGATCGCAATTATATATATAATTTTTGGCGTCGCGAAGGAGAAAGTATCGCTCAAGCTTGGGGGAGGCTTAAATCAATGTTATATTCATGCCCCAATCATGAGCTCTCAAGAGAAATAATTCTTCAAAAATTTTATGCTCGGCTTTCTCATAATAATTAATCCATGCTCGATTCTTCTTGTGCTGGCTCTTTTATGATGAAGACTATTGAATTTAGATGGAATTTATTGGATAGAATTAACCGCAATTCTGAAGATTGGGATCTCGACGAAGGTAAGGAGTCAGGTATGACACCTAAGTTTGATTGTGTTAAATCTTTTATGGATACCGATGTTTTCCGTAAATTTAGCACTAAATATGGACTTGACTCTGAGATAGTAGCTTCATTCTGTGAATATTTTGCTATTTATGTTGATCTCCCCAAGGAGAAGTGGTTTAAATATCATCCTCCCATAGAAGTAAAAGTAGCTGCACCTACTAAAGTTGAAGAAAAGATTATTACTTATAATGATCCTGTTGTTCCTACTTCTTATATTGAGAAACCACCTTTCCCTATTAGGATAAAGGATCATGCTAAAGCTTCAACTGTGGTTCGTAAAAGCAATATTAGAATTTATACACCTCCTGAGCAAGTTAAAGTTGAACCTAATATTGTTATTGTTAAAGATCTCTTGTCTGATAATATTGATGGGCATGTTATTCATTTCTGCGGTGAAACCGCTAGAATTGCCAAACCTTGTGCTAAAGATAAACATAGACCTATGGTAAGCGTGCCTGTTATTTCTGTTAAAATAGGAGATCATTGTTATCATGACTTATGTGATATGGGTGCTAGTTACTGTTCCTATTTGTAAGTCCTAGCAGGTGGATGCAAGAACGGGGTGGAGGAAGAGGTCGAATGTGGAGTTCTCAGGTCATGTCACTAGCAGAGACGGCTCTGGCTCTTTGTCCATCATGTCACGAAACTCCGTCTTAATTTATAGAGAAAAACACATCGGTATCATAAAACTGCAGTGGTTGAGTGAACTGCAGTGCGGCAAATTAGCAACACAAGCTAGCTGACACTTATGTTTGGAGACCGTAGCAAATTGGCGTCACAATTCACAACTCACAAGCTGGAACTAAGCATGATTTTATACTGTTTGGGGAGCGACGACGGCGGTGCACGCGGTGGGGCGGCTGGGGAGCGACGCGCACCTCTTCGACGATGCATCCGTCGCGGCCCTCCTCTACTCCCGCTTCGATGCCGACGAGCTCAAGCGCCTCATCATCGACTGCTCTCACAGGTTCGCTTTCTATTTCACTCAGAGGGAGCGGAGCAGAGCAGAGCAATTCAGAGTTGTCAGTTGGCTTTCTAGATTACTACGCTAGACTTGTAGGTGAAGCGTGTCCTGCTCTGTTTCCAACCGATTAGTTCCTCTACTTTTGCTACATCGTCATCAATTTAAGACAAATCTAAGCTAAGCAAGATATTCTCAGCTGATTTTGTTCTGTGTTCCATAACTTCCATGTGGTGTAATTTCCAGCCAGCAGCAAGGAGAAAACTACCCTATTCCTAATCTATATTAAGGGATAAGATGAAACAGGGAGGGCTAAATCTTGCCCTCCAAATTCCTAATCAACATGACCAACGTGCAAATGGTCTGCCGTGCTCAGCATGGTCAACTGCCCAAATCATTCGGCCAAAACTTGACTTGACTAGAAAAAAAGTACGCATGCAGTGCAAGACCATGACGTGGACTGCGAATGCATAACTGACACATGTTAATTAATCCTATAACACTTTCCACACCATCTGCACAGCTCATTTGCCTGTTCAATTGCTAGTACACCGTCCAGCAAGAATAAAACAAAGGAAAAGGAAAAGAACATCTCACCTATCAGACTCAAAGCAAGTCTGCAGGTAGCCGCTTGTGGCCTGCAAGAGAATTGTTCTGAACATCGTTGTATCTCTGACGCAAACTTGATTTGAGCAGGAAATGCTCATCTTTTGCACAGTTATCTGTTTGGCCATCATGGGGTTACAGTAATCTGTTTGAACATCAGAAAATTGCTATGATGTCTGCCGTGCCGTGCCGTGCTCGGCGCGGTCGATTGTCCAAATCATTCGGCCATAACTTGACTTGACTATAAGAAAAGTATGCATACAGCATGACAAAGACCAAGACCTGGACTGGCTTTGCTTGTGGACCATACAATGGGAGTGGTTGGTAAAATTCTGACGAGTTTTTTTTTTGAAATACTGCCCTTTTGATTCGTTTTGCTGATTGCTGAGTACTGACAACTACTGAGAGCTACGAGTCTTTGTATTTATGCATCTAAATTTGTGTATTTCAGGTAGACGGAGGGGTTGCCAACACTAAAATAACTCTCTAGATCTTAATGCTAGACGTGACACACAATGTGTGTTATTGAGCGAATGCTGGATACAGATTACAACTCCAACTTGTGCCGTGCTGTGCATGGTGGGCTGTCCGAATCAACAAATTATAGCCACACCTTGAGTATAGGAAAAGTATGCATGACAAGACCAAGATCAAGACGTGGGTTGTAGACCATACTCCTATACTGCGGTTGTGGTGGAACCGGGATAGAGATAAGCTGCTCTGTCATCCATTCTCCTTTCCATCCGCCATTTCCAATCAATATGACTAAGCTTGCGCTCCTCGTCCGAGGAACTGCACTACTGATTTGTCTATTGATCTTCCAACCATCATCCACTTCCCATGGCCAAGCGAGTGGGTCTGGAGCCTGCATCAGCAGCGAGCGAGATGCGCTTCTGTCCTTCAAGGCAAGCCTCATGGACCCTGCCGGCCATCTCTCGTCATGGCAGGGTGAGGATTGTTGCCAGTGGAAGGGAGTCCGGTGCAGCAACAGAACGGGCTATCTCATCAAGCTCAACCTCCGCAACACCGACATGTACGACAGGTACGACATGTACGCCATGTACGACATGGGCTACAACAGCTACGACTACAACTACTACATGGGCGACTACAGCTACCCGAGCAGGAGCAGTTCATTGACCTTGTTAGCAGGCGAGATGAGCTCTTCTTTGGCTACTTTACAACACCTGAGGTATCTTGATCTGAGCTGCAATGACTTCAACGGCACAAGCATCCCTGTCTTCTTGTCTTCTCTCAAGAACCTAAGGTATCTCAACCTCTCGTCGGCAGGATTCGGTGGGAGAATACCTTCCCAACTTGGCAATCTCTCAAAGTTGCAATATCTTGATCTCTGTGGGAATTATGACTATTATGATGGGAATTGGTCTTACATAGTGGATCTTGCATGGTTGCCACGTCTCTCTTTGTTGAGACATCTTGACATGAGCCGTGTGGACCTTAGTTCTGCGAGGGATTGGTTTCAGAGGGTTAATATGCTTCCTTCTCTTAAAGTGCTTCGTTTGTCCGACTGTGGTCTCAATGGTAACGTGTCTGCTAGTATATCAATTTCCAACCTCACACATCTTGAGGTCCTTGACATGTCTCATAACGCCTTCACAATACCCCAATTTGGCAATCTCTCAAAGTTGCAATATCTTGATGTGAGTTGGCATTTATATCCTGATATGGATCTTGCATGGTTTCCACGTCTCTCTTTGTTGAGACATCTTGACATGAGTGGTGTGGATCTTTATTCTGCGGGGGATTGGTTTCAGAGGGTTAACATGCTTCCTTCTCTTAAAGTGCTTCGCTTGTCCGGGTGTGGACTCAGTAGTACCATGTCTGCTAGTGTATCACTTTCCAACCTCACACATCTTGAGGTCCTTGATATGTCCAACAACTTTGATACTTCACTCAAGCATGCGTGGTTTTGGAATCTCACAGGCCTTAAGGAGCTTCACCTAGGATATTCCGGCTTGGAAGGGTCCATTCCTAGTGATTTGGCAAACATGACGGCCCTTCAAGTCATAGATTTAAGTGGGAATCAGCTCGTGGGTTTGATACCAGAAAAATTGGGAAATTTGTGCAATTTGACCAGAATGCGGTTCAGTGGTAACAACATAGGTTCGAGCATAGGGGAGTTCATGAGGCGATTACCAAAGTGCTCATGGAATACATTGCAAGAATTTTCGGTGCAGGATGCAAATATGATCGGGAATCTTCCCAGTTGGATTGGTAACATGACCAATCTCAGTGTTCTTCATGCATCTGAAAACATGTTGAGTGGCCCTCTACCTGTAGGAGTTGGAGCACTGAGTAATTTGAAAAGTCTGATCCTCGGGAACAATAACTTCAGCGGTGTGCTCTTGAAAGAACAATTTGCAAATTTAGGGAAATTAGAGCTTTTGGACCTCAGCCACAATAACTTCAGCGGTGTGCTATTGAAAGAACATTTTGCAAGTTTAGGCGCCTTAAAGATTTTGGACCTTAGCTGCAATAACTTCAGTGGTGTGCTCTCCAATGAACAATTTGCAAGTTTGGGCAACTTAAAGATTTTGGACCTCAGCAGTAATAACTTTAGTGATTTTCTCTTGAAAGAACAGTCAGCAAGTTTAGATAATTTAAAGCATTTGGACCTCAGCCATAATAAATTAAATAGTGTGCTCGTGGGGGAACATTTTACAGGCCTATTGAATTTAAAGTATCTGGACTTTTCGTACAACTCTGTGAGATTAGCTATCAACCAAAAATGGGTTCCTGCATTTAGGTTGAAGTACGCAATATTCCGGTCATGTCAATTGGGCCCTAGATTTCCTGAGTGGCTTAAATGGCAATCTGACATTGATGTCCTTGTTCTCAGTAATGCAAATCTTGATGATGTTATTCCTGATTGGTTTTGGGTTACATTTTCTCGAGCTTCCTTCTTGCAAGTATCAGGAAACAAATTGCATGGGTCAATACCATCAGATCTACAACACATGTCAGCTGATCATATATATCTCGGATCCAATATGTTTACAGGTCAAGTCCCACAGTTGCCTATAAATATAGTACGACTGAACCTATCTTCAAACACTTTATCTGGTTCATTGCCATCAGAGTTAAATGCTCCACTACTCGAAGAGTTGTTGCTTGCAAACAATCAATTCATAGGCACCATCCCGTCGTCTATATGCCAATTGACTAAACTGAAAAGGTTGGACCTATCAGGAAACCAGTTAACAGGAGATATTATGCAGTGCCAAAAGGAACTTGTTCCAAACTCTACAGATCAATTTGGCTCTGACATGCTGAGCTTAGCCTTGAATAACAATGATCTCACTGGTGAATTCCCTAAATTTCTTCAAAGGTCATCAGGATTGATGTTCCTTGATCTTTCTTACAATAGGTTTGTTGGAGGATTGCCAGAATGGTTACCAGAAAAAGTGCCACACTTGAAAATATTAAGAGTGAGATCAAATATGTTCAATGGTCATATTCCTAAGAGTCTCACTTCCCTTCACGACCTTCATTATTTGGACATAGCACACAACAAGATAACAGGAAGCATACCATGGTCTTTGTCAAACCTGAAGGCAATGATGACAGTGGTGTCACATGACACCGGAGATTACATATATGAAGAGAGCATCCCAGTAATCACAAAGGACCAAAAGCGTGACTACACCTTTGCAATTTACCAGCTACTGGTAGTTCTTGATTTGTCAAGTAATAGTTTGGCAGGACAGATTCCAGAGGAGATACATTTACTCATTGGGCTTACCAATCTGAACTTGTCAAACAACCACCTCACAGGAGCAATCCCAAACAAAATTGGTGATTTAAGGCAGTTGGACTCACTCGACCTATCCTTCAATGAGTTTTCTGGTTCAATACCATCAAGTTTGTCAGCTTTAACTTATTTGAGCCACTTGAACTTGTCATACAACAATCTGTCCGGTGCAATACCATCCGGCCAACAGCTACAAGCTCTTGATAACCAGATGTATATCTACATCGGTAACCCTGGTCTTTGTGGAGATCCTGTTGGCAGGAGCTGCTCAACACATGATGCAGAGCAAAGTGGCCTTGAAGATATAGATCATATGCCATCTGTTTATCTTGCCATGAGCATTGGATTTGTGGTGGGTCTGTGGACAGTTTTCTGCACCATGTTGATGAAGAGGACATGGAGGGCTGCCTTCTTCCAGTTTGTTGATATGATGTACGACATGGTTTATGTGCAAGTGGCTGTAAGGTGGGCTCACGTGATGGAGAAAACTCAAGACGGTGCACCATGAAGTGCCAAACTCCGCAGCAAGCGAATTGTTTGTACCTAAATATTATTTGTATGTTCGCACCATATCTCTATTTGTGTAACCCTAAAGGGGCCTTGGCTGGACGTATGTATTGTACTGATGTATTGGTATTTGTATGTTAGTACTGTAACAAATGAAGTGTATAGGTTTGTGGATTATTTAAACTGAAGTCAGCCACATGGGTACTCTGCCTTTTTCGTGTTCTTCAGTTTGCGTTGTACATCCCCAAAGAGTAATAATTCATTGGCATAGCAAAAAAATGACACCACTTGGTCAATATATGAACAGACTTGTTTGTAAGATATAGAAGATATATCAAGATTCAAGAGGCAAGAGGTAGAAACCTTTGTTCACCATCAGTGCTTGTAGACTTATTCATGCTACTCTGAAGCTACCATTTGAGCAGACATTTTTTACTCAACTCAACCATGACCACCGAGGCTGTGTCTGCCTGCAAAGTGGAGAAGCTGAAGGCCGACCAGTTCAAGCCCTCGGAGCAGGTGACCCTGGAGCCCTTTGATCATGACCAAGCTTGCGTCGTTGGGGTTACAGCATGCCCAAGAGGTAGAAAGCTCTGTTCATCATCAGTGCTTGTATATTCATGTAAATCTGAGGCTTCGATTTGAGCTGAAGTTTCTGTATTTTGGGGAGGCGAACTGTATCAACTCGACGATGCCCGCCGAGGCTATGTTTGCCAGCGAAGTGAGAAGCTCAAAGCCGACCAGTTCAAGCCCGTGGAGCAGGTGACTCTGGAGCGCTTTGACTGCGAGCACGCCTGCATCGTTGGTGGTTACAGGACGCCCAAAAGGTCGGTTTTATGTCTAGAGTCTCTTTCATGCCAGAGATGTAATTTGGCTATATTTGCTTGCCCACCATCAGTGCATGTGCTAGTTTCTGCTTTGTTATGTGCACAATCAAGATTCGTGTTTACAGCAGCCAGCAGTCTATGGAAAGTACTGACTCGTGTTACAGCACCCAGGAACTGAAGCCAATATAAAAATTTCTGGTTCTCATGATGGACATGTAAAACAAGGACAAAAATGTGAGCAAACTGTGTTGCAACAGATTATTTTGTGCCATCCCATAGTCAACACATCTTCAGGCAGTAAACTTGTTTCCAGGGAAAAACATCGGAACAGAAAACGAACTGAAAAGTGTAGAATAATGCTGAAAGTAGGCACTCCCTGTTTCACATGCATGCAAACAGGAAAAAACAGATGTATATATAAGGGTCTCTGTTTCAGCAAAGCACCTCCAAGTCAGCAGAGTCTGGTGACATTGACATGGCACATGGACAGAAATCAAGAACCACCAGGTGCTCCCAAAGTGTATAGATCGAACGAACACCAACGCCTCGATTCCACTCCTCAGGCATTAGTCCCAAATCAGCTCGGCAGAGAGATGCTCTGCTTTCACTCGTCATCTAGAAAAAGGGATTCTGAATCGACAAATTCAGGTTGTTTACTGAATACGGTTCTTAACTGTACCCAGGGCCACAAATTCATGCTGTGTGTGATGCCAACTCTGATCACAGAACTTAGCTTCTGGTATCAGTATCACATATCCAAAATACCAAGAGCTGGTACAAAAACCTTTGCTCTATACATGACTTCCAAATTAATTCTCTCTCGAACACTACAGTACATTCAGTACAGTCACAAACACGCACGGAATATATGAAGAATACATGCTTTAAGGTGATGCAAAGTTTGAAGTTGGGGAGCACATCTGGTTCTTGCCTCCTTTGGAAAGATCTTCAGTCACACAAGCAAGCAAGAGCATCACAATGTGTATTCTCTCTTTTTGTTCCCAGCTCTATTCTATATACACTGATGCAATATTTTTTTGCAGGATATTGAAATTTAACGAAGATGCCAAGGAGATTGCTAAATTTGCTCAAGCATCCTGGCAGCAGATACAAAGAAGGTGAGTTCACTGTAAGTAATCCTACAGATCTTTTGATTCTCTTTTTTGTTTGTGATCCTGCTATCTGTATTGTAAACTGGTTATGATTTTTTTGGGTTGAAGGCAACTGTGAAATCCCCAGAACTAAAAAAATTGATAGACTTAAAACAGCTCAAAAGTTATATACAAACCAAATAATGCATCAGGGAATAGGATTCTTCTCAATTCCTTTACCTTTCTGAGGGAGTTCACATTCTTTTCTTCTTCCTGGTTCCTTTCCTTTTTCCTTCACATGAAGAAATACTTGAGATTCTTTTCTTGACCCTTGCCTGCTGGTAAAGCTAAAGCTAACGTGTGCTGTGCTGTGTGCATTATCACAATTAAGCAAGGTAGACGATCCCTTTCCATCTCGGTGGAGCATGGGGCCATACATATGACCATGCATGAGTTGGTAACTGCATGCGTCATTTCTGGTACTCGGTTGCGTTCACATCTCATCCAATTGGCATACAACTTGAGAGAGAAAAGGTACGGTGAAGACGAACAACATGGCGCATGTAGCCGGTTTGCTCGCCTCGGCTGTGGTCTCAGCGGTGGGCAATAAGCTGGGTTCTGCCATTGGGGATGAGGTCACGATGCTGTGCAACTTCAAGGACGACCTCAAGGACATGAAGGACACATTGCAGTACATGGAGGCGGCGCTCAAGGATGCTGAGAGGCGGTCTGTCTCGGAGGAGTTGGTGCGGCTGTGGCTCAACCAGCTCAAGAACGCTGCCTACGACATCTCTTACATGCTCGATGAGTTCCAAGCTAACAGTGAACCAGCCTCCAGAAAGGTATACATATGCCGCCCTTGCCTTATCTCAATTGGTTTTGGTTAATTAATATTCCTAGCTAGTACAGAGTTTGTTGCTTTGGTCAAATAATTTGATTATTAATTATATTATTGTCCACAAAACCATGCTTGATCAGTGGTGGAGGCAGGATTAGTGAAATTATGGTGTTGGGGAGGGCCAGTTCGAGAAATCTGCTGCTCATGTGTTTATTAGGAACAAATCCATTGAATCCACTATGCTTGATCATCTGAACGTACTTTCCAATTTCAGCAACTGGTGCACTAGTTAATTGCAACATTTAAAGCATGAAATTTGTCGGTGCCCTTCTAAAAATAAAGAATCATGGGTGTACAAGAGGCATTTATAGCCTACTTAAATCTGGTGTACAAATCCCGACCGTAAAATTAGGTGTATAAGGGCCTGTTCGGAACTCCTCCGGCTTCCAGCTTCCCTGAGAAGCCCGCGAGAAGCCGCCCGAACGGTTCAGCTCCTAGAATCCCGCTCCAGGAGATCGACCAGCCCGCAGCACAAATCCCAGGAGCAGCAGAAGTGCAGCTTCACGTAAAGGAGGAGAAGTTGCTTGTAATTACATGGAAATGCCCTTCCAAAGTGCCTCGATGCGAACCGATTTCCTTCGCTCAATCTGTTTTCCTCTCGTTACGAGCCACCAAACTGGGCCTCAAAGTCACTTCCCGGGCTGCCAGCCCATGATGATGGAGAGGAGCTGCTCATCGATGCCGAACGCATTCTTCTCCCGTCAGAAGCTGGCGGGGGTTGGCTTCTCAGGAAGATGGCTATTTCGTGAAGCTGGAGAAGATCCAAACGGGCCCTAAGAATAAAAAATTGTACTACAAGGGAAGCTATGTTTTACATCCGTCCAAAAGTTTTACGTTAAATTCCAATTGTGTTGGGATTTATATATCTACCATGCAACATGTAGTTACGGGTAGAGGGATCGAAAATAAAGGACAGCCCAGTGCGTGTAGCTCCCGCTTGCGCAGGGTCTGGGGAAAGGTCCGACCATTTTGGGTCTATTGTACGCATCCTTTCCCTACATTTCTGCAAGAGGCTGTTTCCAGGACTTGAACCCGTGACCTCATGGTCACAAGGCAGCAGCTTTACCACTGCGCCAAGGCTGGGGTAGAGGGATCGAAAATACTACATCTTATTAAAGCCGGGTGTAGTTGCTCCCAGGTTTTATATTATCATAATCACTTGTTGAAATTCCTTGTAGATGATTGGGAAGCTGGACTGTTTTGCTATTGCACCCAAGATTACCATGGCTTATAAGATGAAGAAGATGAGAGGTCAGCTGAGGAAGATCAAAGAGGATCATGAGAGTTTCAAATTCACATATGATAATTCCAGCCTAATAAATGTGCACCAGTTTCCTGATCCACGGGAAACAACGTCAAATGTCATTGAATCACTCATCATAGGGAGAGACAGAGACATGATGAATGCTCTTTCTTTGTTATCCAAAAACGACAACAACAAAGAAGATACCATAGTTCTTCCTATTTGTGGGCTTGGAGGCATAGGAAAGACAACTTTGGCACAACTGGTCTTCAATGATGCTAAGTTCAAAGATTATGATCATCGGGTATGGGTCTATGTATCCCAGGTGTTTGACTTGAAAAAAATAGGGAACTCCATAATTTCTCAACTACTGGAAAAAGGAAGCGAGAATCTTGATACACTGCAGTTGATAAGCCAACGCCTTAAACATCTACTTGAAGATAAGAAGACTCTGCTTGTTTTAGATGACCTTTGGGAGGCAGATAACTCCCAACTGAATCAACTCAAGCTTATGTTGAATGTAAGCTCCAAGATGCAAGTCTTAGTCACAACACGCAACATAGACATTGCAAGAAAATTTTGTACTGTTGAACCATACATGTTAGATCTCTTGGACAATGACATGTGCTGGAGAATAATCAAGCAAAATAGTGGCTTTGAGTCTAGATCTGATAAAGAGCAAGTTGAACCAGTTGGACAGAAGATTGCAAGGAAATGTGGAGGTTTGCCATTAGCAGCTCAAGCACTTGGATTCTTGCTATCTGGAATGGATCTTAGTGACTGGAAAGCAATGTGCAATAGTGATATTTGGGACGAACCATTTTCTGATAGTACAGTGTTACCATCCTTGAAGTTAAGTTACAATACTTTGACACCATATTTGAGGTTATGCTTTGCATATTGTGGCATCTTTCCTAAAGGTCACAATATAAGTAAAGATGCTCTTATCCAGCAATGGATTTCTCTGGGTTTCATCGAGCCATCTAATAATTTTTCGGCCATACAACTTGGCGAGAAGTATGTTAGGCAATTCCTTGGGATGTCTTTTCTTCAGCATTCAAAATGGTGCATGGTGAGTTACCACGGCATTACTACCTGGCAGTATAGAATGAAGAATATTCTTTTTTACTCAATTATCAAATGGCATGCAACAGTTACTGTGCAGAAGCATACATACATCTTATATATGTTGACAGTTTGGTACATTAATCCATGTATATGTTTTGTCCTTAGTGGCAAATAAAGCACTCAAGATATTGGTGCACCAGATTACACTTGACACTCTTTCCTCTTAAAATTGCCCAAGTGTGGGGGAGCATATATGGACCTGCCTCGAGTAAAAACAAAAGTAACTCCTTCATCCATCCTGTTGTAGTTTACCCTTGTCAAAAACCAGCCCATTTGGATCACTACACATACAGTTAATGCATAGTATTGTATTTTGTTTGGCTTGTCAAATCCAGTCTATATTTGGGTGGACAATAATTTTCCCTAAAAATATGTAACACGTACAAGATGGAATTAATTAATTAAGAGTCTTGAATATGTGTCAGTAAAGTGCATTGGTGCACCCTAAAGTTATGTCACTCCTTCAGTAACCCCCTCCCCCCCTCCCCGGCGCTCTCCGAGAGAAATTGTATTTCAGTTCCCAGTTCTCTAAACACGTCCGCATTTGCACCACAGCCACTTTCGCCACTTACGGCCTGCTGAGTTGAGCATATCAATCTTTTTCTAAAAGGATCATGTCACATCATTTATATAAACAATACCATTCTCTTGACAATTTTTTTGGAGGAATTAATGCTATTATTTGTTTCAGCCATATGCAAAAACAATCTTCACCATGCACGATCTGGTGCATGATCTCGCAAGATCGGTCATTACTGAAGAGTTGGTTGTCTTTGATACTGAAATAGCGAGCGGTGCTAGAAGAAAAGAATACTGCCGCTATGCGTCTCTTACAAATTGCAATATTTCAGATTACCTCAAGGCGAGGAAGATGTCAACTATTTTCCCACCTAAGTTAAGGGCGATGCATTTTACAGATTGTGAATATCATGGTGGTGCATTTTCATTTCCAAAGTGCTTGCGTGTCTTGGATCTATCTGGATGCTCCATCACAGAGTTTCCAAGCGCTCTAGGACAACTGAAGCAACTGGAGTTTCTTATTGCTCCGAAGCTGCAAGATCGGCAATTTCCCGAGAGTATTACTCGGCTCTCAAAACTACGTTACCTAAACCTCAATGGACCAAATAAAATTTCTGCAATACCAAGCTCAGTTGGCAAACTTGGGAGTCTAGCGCATCTTGACTTATCTTATTGTACCAGTGTCGAAGTCATACCAGAGACTCTTGGAAGCCTACAAAACCTTCAAACGCTCGACCTCTCAGGTTGCGTTCAACTAGAGTCCCTTCCGGAGAGCCTTGGAAGCCTCAAAAACCTTCAAACACTCAACCTCTCACGGTGCCAAAAACTAGAGTCCCTTCCGGAGAGCCTTGGAAACCTCAAAAACCTTCAAACACTCGACCTCTCATTCTGCAAGAAACTAAAGTCGCTTCGAAAGAGCATTGGAAGCCTCCAAAACCTTCAAACACTCCACCTCTCACACTGCTTTCATCTAAAATCCCTTCCGAAGAGCCTTGGAAGCCTGCAAAACCTTCAAACACTCAACCCCTCAATGTGCATTAATCTAAAGTCCCTTCCAATGAGCCTTGGAAGGCTAAAAAACCTTCAAACATTCAACCTTAGGGAATGCGTTCAACTAGAGTCCCTTCCGGAGAGCCTTGGAAGCCTCAAAAACCTTCAAACACTCGACCTCTCATACTGCCAGAAACTAGAGTCCCTTCCGGAGAGCCTTGGAAGCCTCAAAAACCTTCAAACACTCGACCTAACATACTGCCAGAAACTAGAGTCCCTTCCGAAGAGCCTTGGAAGCCTCAAAAACCTTCAAACACTCAACCTCAAGAATTGCGTTCAACTAGAGTCCCTTCCGGAGAGCCTTGGAAGCCTCAAAAACCTTCAAACACTCAACCTCTCACGGTGCCAGAAACTAGAGTCCCTTCCGGAGAGCCTTGGAAGCCTCAAAAACCTTCAAACGCTTACACTCTCAGGCTGCTATAGGATAATGTCCCTTCCGAAGAGCCTTGAAAACCTGAAAATCATTGGAAGAGATTGAGGTTATGGATACACGAGCATCAAGTATTTGCCAAGGTGTATGCAACAACTCACCGGTCCCCTGATGGTACACAATTCTGACATCAGTGAACTGAGGCTGTTGTGTGAACCAAGCTTTCCCAGATCAAAAACATTGTAAGTGTTCTACCAATCTTTATATCTAAATGGAGCCTACCAATTAAGCTTTCTTTACACGGCTTGCTATGTACATATGTTGTTCTGTTTCATATAGTGGCTTGGAATTTCAAACTAAACTAAAATGCGCGTTAACCAGATATTGAACCTATCCATTCTGCAGGGACTGCAGAAGCACATGTGTGGTGTGATCAATCAGCTGAAGTGGTGGAGTATGTCTTCTCGGAAAGCAAAAACACTTCACGGATCAGTTCAAAGATGAGGTCTGAGCTCTGCACATGGTGACTTGAGTTCTTTACTTAGTACCCCCGTCATACACGAGTATGTTCGTAGACAACTATATATACTACTAGTACACTGGAGAAAACCAGTAGACTGGTCGAAAACCTATATATGTGTGGCAGTTGTGCTGTGAGCATTCAAAACTGAAGCAACGTTCGCTAGTTTGCACCAATTAATGCATAGTAGCTGGCGGAGGCACGGCGGCACGCCGCCTATTGGGGAGCTGGTGTGTGTGCCTCTGTTTCTTTTTGTAATGAGGGAAAAGGAGACAGTGGGTTCAAAAGCGAGCTGGTGGCGTGAAAGTATTTGTGAATTCAGTTGGTTCATGTGTGCTTTATTATTCATAATTGCGAGTCCTTGTTGCTTTATTGTAATTATTTTTCTTGCATAGCTAGCTGATTAGTTCGTTCTATGGGTGAAAAGTAGGAAGGTTGTATAATTTTATCTATGGATCATGTGAGTTTTTTTTGTTATGCTCCAAAAGTGACGGAAATTTGTGTATTACAGTAACTGCAGATGTAGAATATATGGATCATAGAGGTCATCTTTTTGTACTAATCAAGATAGATGGAAAATGATATAATTTTGAAAGTAGACGTTTAGCAATTAGATGTCATATTTGTAGTGTGGCAAAGGAAAGTATACCAGTAGATGCTATATTTTTAGTGTGAACGTATCAATGTTGAATAGTAGTATGCCTGGTCTATTATTGTCTCCCTAAAAGCATGCTAGATTTGACAACATTGCAATTATTGTGTTGGCAACTGAATCATGTATAAATTCAACCGTCTGTTGTACTGAATAGGTTAACTAAAAAAGAAGAAAAAAGGCATGTGTTGCCCGTACCCAAAATGCTACTCTCTTCGTTGTGTTTCTGTGACTCTGCTTTTCTTTTCTTTTGCTCTGAAACTCTGAAGCAGGCATCATTGTAAAACACTACTTCGGTGTCACCCCACTAAATGTAACAACCAAAAATATTTTCCTTGGGTTTTCAAAATTTTAAATGGTTCTGATTTGGATGGTTTATTAATTGGGTAATTTCTTTTCAAAAGCATTTCTCATCTTAGGAAAAAGTTTTGGTAGTATTTAAATTTTTTCCAAGGATGTGGCCACTTTACTCTTTTCAAATACTTCTAACTTTGTCCAAAAATTTATTCTGTCATGATAAATCATTCTCCTAGTCATCCTCACTCTCTAGGACAGTATCCAACACCTTTCCCTCTCCACAAAAATATTTTTCTATATTTAGTAAATTCCAAAGTTGGAGTTTCAATTATTCTCAATTCCTTTGATATGCAAAGGGCCTATATTCTCCTCAACTCATTTGCACTCACAAAAATTATCCTAGCTACTACACAGTACCTACACTCCAATTCACCAAAAAATATATTCTCCTCAAATTTGGAGGTTTCTTCGCTGGGTGGGATTTTGCTTCCCTCGCGTGCATATGCCTGATGCGTCGGTGGCAAGAATCCCCTGACTTGGAATGTTCCAAAAATATGAAATATCTACTAGGTCACACACAAAAGCAACTTCCGCAAAATCCAAACACTTGGGGTACATCTGATCAAAACAGATTGCAGATATAAAAAGCCACTTCTTTCCATCTTTTCAACTTCACTTTTGCTTCTTGGGCATCTGTAACCACCAACGACGCAGGCGGTCACCTGCTCCGATGGCTCCAACTGGCCGGCCCAGAGGACAGACATGGTGGAGTCGATACAGTGCGTGATCAAAGCAAATAAATGTCACCTGCTCCAAGGGCTTCAACTGGTCGGCCCGCCCAGAGGAAGGGCATGGTTGTATATGCCTGATCAAAGCAAAGAAAAGGCAGCTCACAAGACGACAACTTCCAATGTTCCACCGTGATGATTGTTTATAAATACATCATTTCTTCTCTGCTTCACTGATTCACTCTGATATACTCTGCTTCAGTTCTGAAACAGTCTTAAGCCAAATAATGTGATGATCCATCCATTTCAGGTTAAAGGCACACAACCTTACAGCCTTGTGTGCGCATACTTCTTCAGCCAAGGAGAGAAGCGGTTCACCTAACCAAATCTCAAGACTCAGCTTTGCTGTCAAAGCCAATAATGTACATCATCAGTGACTAGTTCTTTCAAAGCTCTGCTTCTTCTCGTCTGCTTCGTCAGGTCTGCAACCCGTCAGGGCTCGGCTTTTGGATTACTTCATCGCTGAATTCTAGGGTGACAAATACCCATTGCCTGTGAAGTTGGGACAATCTATGTTGGACTCTTCGGAAGTGTTTGTGTCGTGAGAAACTGAAGTCGGAGATCTCTCCTGTAACTTGGGAGAATCTATGCTGATCTCTTCATAAGTGGTTGTGTTAACTGCCATGAGGACATTAGTTATTTTTGTTCCTGATAGTAAGTTCGTCTTGCTCAGCAGTTTGTAGATCAATCCTGTTTGTTGCCGATCTAAAGAAACTGTGATAACTTTGCGGTTTGGTTCCTGGTCTGAATTTCTGTTGTTGTGATTACTTTCTGTCTGCATCCAAAAACTATGTGGCAGTTGTATTTTGAGCACTGAAAACTGGAAGTACGCTCACGTCAAAACTGAAGGAACGCTCAACCGTTTCTATCAACTTCTTATGATCCATGTGTATTTACATCAAGATGCAGATTTGACAGTTCAAATTTTAGGGCAGGCAGGTGAAGAGGTAAAATAAAGCTTCTCATGCTCAACTCAAAAGTAAACTAAGATAAACATTTCAGTCCATCTCTTCTTCTTGTTCTTCTTCTGCTTCTGCTACACCAGACCACGTCCCGCTATGGCAGCAGGCACTTCGGTGCTCTTCGTCCCGGCGACGGTTGCAATGTCAATTAGACCTATATATGTGTGTGTGTGTGTGTGTCTATATATATATATATATATATATATATATATATATATATATATATATATATATATATATATATATAGAACCGGGCTTAACCCCTTTGCAATGAACGGAAATACAGCAGTTCCAGAAACATGTTCAGGGAGAAGGGAAAGGGAAAAGCGAGTTCAAGCACTGCCAGGAAACCCACCACATTCGACCGACATCGTGACGAATGCCATGGTGTGTTGTATCTTGGTGTGAGATCTTGTCGCAACTTCCATTTTTACTGTCGCAATCATATCGAATGGTGCTGCTCGATATTGCCTTCCATCTCTTCTGAAGGTTGTGAATCTAAACCAGAAATTGCTGTTTCCTGATTTTTGCTTTCCACATTGCCGTCAGGTGGTGATTTACTTCCTCAAATTGCATGCCCGCGGATTCTTGGTTGAACTCTATGCACGTGCTTACTGATTTTGTTCTATGTTCCTTCCATGCGTTATTATTTCCAGCCAACAGCAAAGAGAAAACTGCTATCACCAGTGAAACACAAACTCAGAATACGCATACTGCCCCTCTAAAAGCCGAATTACTGATAATGTGCTTACTGATTTCGTCGATTGTTCAAATCATTGTAAATTTCATCCATCACTTAACTAGAAGATAAATATGCAAGCATTGCAAGACCATGACGTGGACTGGGAATGTGCTGCTTCCCTCTATGTGGTGAGGTGGTGGTTGCCAAATTAGCAACC
The DNA here is from genome assembly GCF_002575655.3 of Aegilops tauschii subsp. strangulata. Lineage (NCBI taxonomy): Eukaryota > Viridiplantae > Streptophyta > Magnoliopsida > Poales > Poaceae > Aegilops > Aegilops tauschii. Next base: position 486,845,039 of record NC_053040.3, read on the forward strand.
ACATTACGGTTCCCTAAAGCAAGGATTATATTTATACATATAAAAGAACATGGAACTTGACCAACGAAATTGTTGAATGACAAGTCTAAGTCTTCTAGCTCTGAAATATTGCCAAGTGACGCTGGGAGATGACCATCAAATTAAATTGTTATCGTCCAGATAGAGATATGCAAGATTCGGGAGGGTGTCACCAAAGTTAGATGGCAATGTTTTCCCAAGCATATTGGAACTTAAGAATAACTTTTGGAGAGAAGACTGATTGTATTTGTACAGGGTTTCTGGGATTCGACCTGATAGCCTATTTTCTTCAAGGTATAAATGAGAAAGATTTGGGAGTTTTCCCAACTCATCAGGAATGGTTCCGGTGAGCTTATTATCAGCAAGCGAGATCAGTTGAAGCTGACTGCTGTTTTTTAGGCTTGGTGGGATTTCTCCGTTGAGATTATTTCCTTCAAGATATAATAACACTAGATTGGATAGGCGGCCTATATCGCTGGGAACTTCTCCTATTAGTAAGTTGCCGGACAGGTCTAGGTACTGTAGATTGGAGCAGTTTGTAAGAGTATCCGGAATGATCCCTCGCAGTGAGTTCTGTCCCAAGAGAAGGTAATTCAATCTTTGGAGACGGTTGAGATGAGGTATCTCGCCGGTGAAGCCATTCATGGTCAGGTCCAGTCCCCAAAGGAACGTTAGATTCCTGAGGGACGGTGAAATCGTGCCTGACAATAATAGGTTCCTAAGGTTCAGCTCAATGACTCGCCCAGGATGCTTCGGGTCGCTGCAGAGAACAACCTCCCAACTGCAAAGGGGGACGCCGACGTGCCATGATCTCAAGGCATGCCTCGAGTCGTTGGTGATGGCCCACTTGAAATCTAGCAGCGACATCATGTCCGTGCTGTTGTCATGGACTGTCCTCATTGAGGAGCAGCGGATTTTTTTTTTTGGAAAAGGGGGGACTCCCCGGCCTCTGCATCTGGAAGATGCATACGGCAACATATATAAATAAAATAGGTTCAACAAAGTCTAAGAGTCGTAAAAGAAAACAATGTCGAGCTCACATAGACCTCGACATGAAAACAAAAAAGTTATAAAGCCACAACCGGCTGGCAGAAATAAAGGTAGGAAAACTAATTGCCTATCCTATTACATGACCGCCATCCAAACCGGTTGAATATATCCCGCGCTACCATCTCCCACCGGACATATCCAGTAACCAAACGCTCCCTGGCCTCCGTCGGAGTGAGTAGGGACCACATACGGATCAACGCCGTAGCACGGAATACAACCTGCAAAAAATGAATAGTAGTTATTCTGTTAAAAGCCAAATCATTTCTGCAGTTCCAAATTGCCCATAACAACGCACAAACTCCTACACGAATGTGTCTAGCTGTAACGGACTCTATCCCATCCAGCCACGTTCCAAATAACGACCCGACCGAACTCGGAGGAGTAATGTTAAAAGCAATTTGCACTGAGCGCCACAAAATCCTTGCCAACGGGCACTCTAGATGCTTAATGGTTTCATCCCGATCACAGAAACTACACCTAGTAGATCCTGTCCAATTGCGCTTAACCAAGTTGTCCTTTGTTAGAATAACCTGTTTATGGACAAACCACATAAACACTTTGATTTTCAAAGGAACTTTGACTTTCCAAACATGTTTGGAGTTAGGAATGACACTCGAGTTAATAACATCGATGTACATCGATTTAACGGTGAATTGTCCAGACCTAGTAAGTTTCCAACACAACTGATCGGGCTGATGTTGTAGCTGAACCTCCATCAGTCTACGCACCAGATGAAGCCAAGCTTCCCATCTATTACCAACAAGCACCCTCCTAAACTGAATATTAAGAGGGGTGGCCTGCATAATCGTTGCCACAAGCGCGTCACGGCGATGCACAATACGATACAGAGTTGGGTACTGTAATGCCAAGGGTGTCTCACCAAGCCAAGTGTCCTCCCAGAAGCGAGTATCGTTACCAGCTCCGACTATAAACTTTGTTCTATTAAAGAAGGCTGACTTAACTCTCATAAGCCCCTTCCAAAATGGCGAATCAGTTGGTCTCATTGTCACCTGTGACAAGGTTTTGGATTGCAGATACTTGTTACGAAGTATCTGTGCCCAAGTCGCATCAGTCCCAACTGATAACTTATATAGCCACTTACTAAGCAGGCATCTGTTCTTGACCTTAAGATTCTCGATACCCAACCCCCCCTGATCCTTGGGACGACAAATAATACCCCACTTGGCGAGTCTATACTTTCTCTTAAGATCATCGCTCTGCCAAAAAAATCTTGACCGATAGAAGTCCAGCCTTTTCCTGACCCCAACTGAAACCTCAAAGAAAGATAGTAGGAACATCGGCAAACTTGTGAGCACCGAATTAATAAGAATTAACCGGCCTCCATAAGACAGAAGTTTGCCCTTCCAACAACTAAGTTTCTTTTCGAACCGATCTTCGATACATTTCCACTCTCTGTTCGTGAGCTTACGATGATGAATGGGTATACCTAGGTAAGTAAAAGGTAAAGCCCCTAATTCACAACCAAACAATTGTCTATAAGCCTCTTGTTCCTCCTTGGCTCTACCAAAGCAGAACAACTCGCTTTTATGAAAGTTAATCTTTAAACCGGACAATTGTTCAAATAAACACAACACCAGCTTCATGTTTCTCGCTTTTGCCAGGTCATGCTCCATGAAGATGATTGTATCATCAGCGTACTGCAAAATGGATACACCCCCATCAACTAGGTTAGGCACCAAGCCACCTACCTGACCGGCGTTCTTTGCCCTGCCTATGACAATGGCCAACATATCGACTACAATGTTGAACAATATAGGGGACATTGGGTCTCCTTGCCTCAGGCCTTTGTGTGTCTGAAAATAATGACCTATATCATCATTTACTTTAATTCCAACACTACCTTTTTGCGTAAAGGATTCTACCTGGCGTCGCCAGGCCTCATCAAAACCCTTCATGCGTAAAGCCTGTTGAAGGAAAGGCCATTTGACTTTGTCATACGCTTTTTCAAAATCCACTTTGAAAACAACCCCATCCAGCTTTTTCGTGTGGATTTCATGGAGCGTTTCATGTAGGACCACAACACCCTCAAGGATGTTCCTGTCCGGCATGAAGGCAGTTTGGGTAGGCTGCACAACAGCATGCGCGATCTGTGAGAGCCTATTGGTCCCGACCTTGGTGAAAATTTTGAAACTAACATTAAGAAGACAGATTGGCCTGAATTGCTCAATTCTCACAGCCTCTGTTTTCTTTGGAAGAAGTGTGATCGTTCCAAAATTTAGCTGAAAAAGATGAAGCTGCCCAGCAAACAGATCATTGAACAAAGGCAACAAATCACCTTTAATGATAAACCAGCATTTCTTATAAAACTCCGCTGGAAATCCATCTGGGCCCGGCGCTTTGTTAGTTTCCATCTGTGAAACGGCCTCAAATACCTCTTTCTCGGTAAAAGGAGCCGTCAGAACATCATTCTCCACAACTGTGAGCTGAGGAACATCCTCAACCCTGGACTCATCCAGAGACACACAATTGTTTTCTGGAGGACCAAACAACTGCTTATAGAACTCAGTAATGTACAATTTTAGGTTCTCCTGTCCTACAATTGTTCCCTCATCTTGCTCAAGCTGAAAGATCCTCTTCTTTCGATGCTTACCATTAGCAATCATGTGAAAAAATTCAGTGTTCGCGTCCCCCTGGACGACTCTCCGTACCTTGGCCCGCAACGCCCACTTCAACTCTTCTTCCCTAAGAAGTTCTTTCAGCCTCAATTCCGCGTCCAGCTTGGTTTGAAGCTCCGCGACTGGCAGAAGCGTGGTTTCTGCCTTTACATCTAGGGACTGAATAAGTGACAGAAGCCTTTCCTTTTCAACCTTATAAATCCCGCTAAGATGCTTAGCTCATCCACGCAGGACACTCCTCAAGTGCCTGATCTTATTCTGCCAGCGCTGAAGCGCAGTGATTCCTCCTGAATCCTTAGCCCACTCTCTAGCTACAAGATCAAAGAATCCTTCACGTTCAAACCAAGCCATCTCAAAGGAGAACACATTCTTGTTCCCCAAATGGGAGGGCTGACCAGAGTCCACAAAAAGCGGCGTGTGATCAGAGATACCACGGGATAAGGCCTGGACTGTTACTAGAGGAAACTTCTGTTCCCAATCGACACTAGCCAACACACGGTCCAACTTCTCATACGTCGGATTTGGCAGCGCATTAGCCCAGGTGAATTTTCTGCTCGAGAGCTCAATTTCTCTCAGGTTCAAACTCTCAATGATAGTATTGAACATGAACGACCATCTGCCGTCGAAGTTATCATTGTTCTTATCCTCACGCCTTCTAATAATATTGAAATCACCCCCCACCAGGTACGGCAACTGCTCGGAACCACACATCCGAACTAGATCAGCCAAGAAATCGGGCTTGAGCTCGGGCTGCGCAGCCCCATAAACCGCAACCAGAGCCCAATTAAACCCATCTCCCTTCGACCGCACCCGGAACTTGACTGCAAAGTCTTCCATAACCACACGGCGAACCTCAAGCATCTCGCACCTAACGCCGAGTAGGATTCCACCCGATCTCCCTCTCGGCGGCAAGCAATGCCAATCAAATTCAATACCCCCCGACAAAGAATTTAGAAACTGAGGCGCAAAATTATCTCTCCCCGTCTCCAAAAGAGCGATAAAATCTAAGTGATGCTCGACAGACACCTCAGCAAGAAACCTTCTTTTAGCCAAGTCTCTCAGACCTCTGCTATTCCAAAAGATTCCTTTCATAGTTCATCGTAAATTGTTTTTGCCGAACGCATCCTAGCACTCCTACGCACTGCGGACAACGGGTATACCTTCCGTTTCCACTTGCGCTTTGGGATAGCTTGACTCTGCAACTGGTCCTCATACCCAGTGTCAGAGGGGCTTGCCAAGCCTATCTCAGTAGAGACCTCCTCTACCCCCGCCTCAGAACTAGAAGGCAAAAGACCCGCACAAAAATTATCAAGCGCCCTGACCCCAAGCGCATCAACCTCCGAATCACACATGGGTTTAACAGCTGCAATATTGCGAATCATCTCTAAGGCCCGCTCAGCCTCTAGGTCAAGTAGATCATTAATAGAATTAGAAATTTCAGTTTCATTACTACCAAGAGAAACCCCTAGTTGATTTGCATTATCAAGAATCTCATCATTTGAAAAATGCAAAATGGAATTGGAAAAATTGACCGACATACCAGTAGTGACCTCGACCTCACGAAGCTTGGCCGCCCTCATGGCGCACCGTTGCTGGATGTCGTCCACATCCGGATGTGCCTGGAGACGGTCACTCACCCGGCGCCCCTCAGACAAGGGATCCTGGATCCCGCCAAACGCAATGACCTCCTCCCGAGAGATCGCGGATGGGGTACGGCCTCCTGCCTCACCCCAACCCGCCGTCCGAGCGCCCTGCATGGGCCGCCCCACAGTGGCACCAGTAGGAAGGGACGCCTGGCGCGCCGCACCAGACGAGGCCATCGCCGATGGTGGTGGAGACATAGCCAGGACCGCCCGTCCTGGCTCCCCAACCTGCACCGGAGAGGGCACCACCATAGGAGAAAGCTCCGAAGCCGCCTGCCCCGAGCCCACTCCTGAAGGCGAAACCGGCACCATCTGAGAAGAAGACACCACGGGAGAAGAAGCATCCGAGTCCTCCTGACCCGGACCTCCTCCCAGGGAAGAAGAGGACACGGGAGCCACCTGCCCCGCATCCCTGCCCTCAGCACAAAAAGAACCCGAGACCGCCTGGCCTATGTCTCCTCCCTGCACACGAGGCCCTGTAAGCTGCGGCGTCTCCTGAGGGGGAACCCCGCGCTGACCAGACGAGGGAGTGGCCACCTGCTGACTCACCTCCTCCGCCCCCCTGACCGCAAGTGATGAAACCCAGAGATCCCCAGAACCCGAGTCCACAGCATCCAGAAAATCCAAAGCAGGCAAAGCGAGCTCAAAGGCCTCCTCGGACTCCACCCGATCGCTCCACAACCTCGGCGGTGCAGAAAAAGGTTCGAAGGACCCAAATCTCAGCGACTTCGAAGGCACCGAGGAGGGCTGAGCAGCCCCATCCCCGGTCGTCGCGGTGTCGGACCCCGGCCCCATAGACAGCTGTCGTCCAGAGTCCTCGGCCGGCGGTTCCTGAACTCCCGCGCCACCGTCACCCTCATGCATATCAACATCAGACACGTGAGCCGGTGCAGACAACAGGCTCTCGTCCTCAAACTCAATAACCAGATTATAAATCCTGCCTCGATAAGCCCATTTAACCACTTCCGGCACATACTCAACATTCAAAATACTGACCAAAACCCGAGCAATCCCTTGAGCTCTGGTGAAAGTCATGTCCACACGCTCAGGCTTCCCCACAAGAATGCCCAAACTGGCCACAACCCGAGCATCCTACAGTGGGGAGGAAGGTGCCCCGGAAAAGCGTAGCCACGCTTGCGTAAGCGGTATGCCCTGAGGCTCAACAAGCTTCCACTCCTGAAACTCAAGGATACCATCAGTACCCGGGACCTTACACATCCCAAAACTCAGCAACCGCTGCAGATCCTCCACAGACGGGCACTTGACCCTGAACATCTTATCAGCAAGACCGACAAGGTCCCACTGGAAATCCCCAGGAGCCAGCTCTCGAAGCCTCTGCACTATCTGTGCCTCAGACACCTCCCCTCTGGTGACCTTGACAATCCCCGTGGTCTTACTCGGAGACTCGTCAGACACCTCGTGCTCAGACGGAGACTCAAAAAAAGTGATCTCAGCACAGTATACTCCATACATCTTGAGTGAAGGGGCCTGATCACGCAGTAAAGGACATTCCCCAGATTCATGTGCCAGCTTACCACAGGTATCACACAAGCGTGCCACACACTCCGCAATGAAGTGACCCTTGTCTCCGCAACGATAGCATAGCATCTTTTCCTTCCTGCATGCCCACTTGGACGCTCTATCAGACTCAGCCTTGTCCATCATCTCCGCGGACACATCAGGCAAAACCTCATTCTCAGGAACCGGAGCAGAAGCAAGAGCCGTCACTACCTCCATCGCGTGGGCGGGCAACATAGGCTCCTCTGCAGCCCCGTAATCAGTCATCTGCTCGACAACGACCGGTGGAGGCGGCGGTCGTGGACGGTACCGGCCCCCTCGCCCGCCCCGACCACCACGATGCCCACGGAAGCCACCACGCTGTCTAGCATCCGGACCAGAAGCACCCTCAACAAAACCACCCTGGGGGCCCAGAAACGGACGCTCGGCCGAACCGTCGCTCTGCCAAGCGTAGCCTCGGCCGCCACCCGTTGACGACGAGCCACGGTGCACACCTGCCCCATACGCGTCAAAACCATCGTCTCCCCATTGTCCCCGAGGCGCGGCATGAGCACCAGCCACAGGTTTGGTGACGAAGTTAGGTGGCGGTGCTTGCCTAGGCAGATGCCCCACAGCCCCCGTCGCCCCTGTCGTTGGCGGCTTAGTCGCCGTGCCGCCCCGACCCGCAGCCCCACTAGTCTGGCCACCACGACCAGGCGCCGATCCTGAGGCCGCATTGACCGGTGCGCGAGCTCCGGCAGACACCGTAGCACTACGCCCGACGACCGCACCCGGCACCGTTCCGCCACGCCCTCCCGTAAGCGACATAGGGGGCACCGCGCCCCGGCCAGCTCCACGACCGATGGCCGCAGATGGCGGTGGCACAGCAGTCGCCGCACCACGACCGCCGCCCGGCGCAGTCCCAGCGCGACCCGTCACGGGAAGCTCGGCCGGTCTCTTCCCCGCCACCCCACGTCCCGCCATGGACGCTAGCGGGGGAATGCGACGCGCACGACCGCCTGGATCCGCCCGCCGATGAGGGAGGCGCCGCACTAGAACCCTACGGCGCGAGCAGGGAGAAGATGATCTGGGTCGACCACTGCATGCCTCCCTCACGTCCTTTTCCAGTAAAACGAGGCCCGACCCAACTGCAGTCCCTTCGCACTGGGCCACATACCCAGCCGAAGGAGGCCCAGTAGCCACCGGAGGCCCACACGCGCCAATCAAGGATTTCAAACGCAGGGCCCTCGCCGCCGCGATCCCGAGCGAAGCCGCCGGCGCCGCCTGCTACCGGCCAGCCGCCGCACGACCGCCCTTCTGCCGTCTGACCACTGCCGTCCACGCCTCCGGCGCAACCAGATCAAAAACAGTAAGTTTGGGAAGACTCACCTTGGGAATTGGACCCCTCCAGGGCCGAGGTGCGTTCGACGCCATCCTCCGATGCACGACACGCCGGAGCAGCTCCAACTTCTCGCCGGACTGCAGTCCGTTCCTTGCCGGGTCCTCGGGAGGGACGACCTTCTCCACCATCTCTGCCACCTCTTCCTCATCTTGGCCGGAGCAAGCCTCACAAAGAATATCCGAGGGAGTAGGCGAGCAGGTCATCGATCCTCCGGAGCGCCCGTCATCTACCTCGTCATCCCCGCTGTCATCATCCGCCAGCACCCAAAATCTCCCACCCACCCTCCGGCGATCACCGGAAGCAACTTCGCGGGCAGATGTCGACGCCCCCGGCTCCACCATCGCCATCGCCATGTACCCCGTCAAGTCAATCATCTCCGTTGCCTTTGTGCGTACGTCGATCTGCACGCAATCGCCGACAACCACGATATAAGAATCAAAATTGAATTGAAACCCCACCTCAATCACGTCGCCGTCCGGAAGGTAGTCGCCGGCGAGCACTTCATTCTCCAGATCGAGGAGCGCCATCCAGCGCGAAGGCAAAGTTAATCGAAGGCGCCCTTCGATCCATACGCCCGGATCCGACCTGTCAGCAAAAGAAACCCGCCATTGATTCCATCGTCTCTCCTCCCGTCCGCTGACAAGCTGCGGCGAGGCGACATGGTCCCCGCCAGATCCCGTCGGCCCATCCTTCCCTCTCGTCGACACCACCGCGCGAGGACTGAGAGAACAAGAACCGATCTGTGCCGGCCCCCCTGCGCCGCCTACGGGCGAGGAGCGCGCCGACCGCGGAAGATCGGCGATCGCCTCAGGCGGCCTCGTTTCCGCCTCGCTCTCCTCCGCTCTCATCGCTCTTGCATGAGATTTATATTGCGATACAGAAGTTTATCCAATGACAATCCAAAGGAGATGTTGAACCATTTTAGTTTCATTACAAAAGGATGGTGCCGACTCCACAAGAAACGAGCAGCGACGACAGTAGTGTAAGGATGTGGGCGAGCCTGGCCGCTTGACTGGCACATGTAAGATGGCCTCCCTTACCTGCAAGTGTGAAGTGTAAATGAGCAGCAACAATGACAATAATAGCATTAGATCGAGGATGCTGCCGACTTCACAAATGATGTGAAGAAAGAGGTTCTTCATCTATCACAGGCTCACAGCTAGCGTAGTTGACGCCAAGACCAAAAAGATGAATGTTTGCTTAGCAGTACTATACTTGATACTTGAGGAGAACAGAGTACGTATGGTATGGCACCTTTGCTCGGCCGGATCGCTCGGAACGGCGGCCTGCTTCCTTCCATGGTTTTGCTGCCGGCCGGGTGGTGAGGTGTGTGTGTGTGTGTGTGTGTGTGTGTGTGAGTTGGATTGCTGAGGCCGCAGGAGTTTAAAAACCCTCTACAGCATCATCACGTCCACAGACTTGCGTCTGAATTATCTGCAATTTTACTCACTGCCTTATCTGAAGGCTGTCCGCTACCGGAGCGAGGACCTCAAGTTCGTCAACCTTGTCAGACCGTTCCACTGCTCCTGAATAATTACTCTGGCAGGATCGTTCCAGTTCTTCTCTGTACTTTTCAGCCACAATCGGACAGAGATATGTCCAGCATTCGTACGTATGGTTTCTTTGTGACGGCCGTGCCTCCTGGATGTGGCGGGCGAGATTCAGGGACGGTTCCTGACATACGGGCGCAGTGCTGCAATTCAGGGACTGTCCAAATCGTTTGGAAAGTATGCGTACAGCATGAAAAGATCCTGATGGTTTTTTCTAAACTGTAGACAATACAATAGGAGTGGTCGGTACTAGGCCAGCATCACAAATCCTGATGATTTTTTCTAAACTGTGATTTTGATTCCTTTTGCTGATTGCTGAGTACATCAACTAATGTACATGTGGGAAACAAAGGGAGAGTGGCAAACATTCAAAAAACCTATGGACCTTAATGCTAGATGTGTGACCTCCTGACCCACAATGTACAGATATTATTGGTGTTATTGAGCAAATCTTCGATAGAAATTCCAGCTCCAACTTGTCTGCCGTGTTGTGCATGGTACTGTCCAAATCATGAGAAATTCTAGCCACACCTTGAGCATAGAAAATGTATGCATGGCAAGACCAAGACGTGGCTGGTAGACCATACACCTATGTTGCAGTTGCGGTGGAACTTGAATAGACAAGTTGCTCTGTCCATTCTCCTTTCAATCTGTCTAACAAGATTCTCCAGCCTCGCACAACTAACACATTTGTTGGGAATAAGCCGTGGCGGATCACGATGCGACGGGCGTCCGTGCGCTAGATCGGGTCCGTGGCGGTGTGACCAGCATCCGTGCGCCAGATCAGGTCCGTGGCGGTGCGGCCGGCGTCGGTGCGTCCAGATCGGGTCCACGAGGCTGGGTCATGGCTTGTGTATGTGTGTCCCGGTGGCGCGTGAGTTCGTGCTCGCGTTTGTGTCCATCGTGTAGGTCTAGAGTCTAGACCGGACGCCGGTGCGTAGCCGCGTCTATGCTCGAGTGCGAGTCGCAGTCCGTTGGCGTCAGTAGCGTGGCCGTAGTTAGTTGTGTGCGTAGTCATCGCTGGCCGCGTCATGTGGAGGTGGCACTTCTACGGGCGTGCCTCATGCGGTTAGGCCGCTGGCAGTGTGCGCTGCGTCCCCAAGAGCTACAAAAGCGGCTGTACTCTGAGTTTTGTAACTGCGTGGTCTGCCCAACTTCATAAAAGGAAAAGGCGTTTGAGCGCCGTGGCGTACGTCGCCGGGAAAACATCAAGTCTCCAGTGCTTCGTCTACCTTCGTCCGGAGAGAGAGCGCCACCCAACAACATTCCAGTCGGCGGCTGTTTTTGCTCCCTCTGAAGGACCAACTAGCTTTCTATTAAGGAGATGATAGGAATCTATTGTTCTAAGTGTTCATACATTTCCGACGAAAATATAAATGTTATGGTGAGGAAAGAACTCTAGCTAGCGGCCTAGAACTATCTATTCTTCACAGACAATTGCACTGTCAAATCACGCAATTACTGTTCCTACTATCTTAAATAAATAAATAAATCAGTATGATAAAACTTCAGTGGTTGAGTCAGTTGTAGTGTACTAGTGTGGCAAATTAGCAACACAAGCCCATGTTTCTAGACCGTAACACAAGCAGAAAAGTTTTACACATTGCCACAACCCCTCTCGTTCTGCAGACGAGCTGCCGCAGCAGCATCATGTGCGGACTGGGAGCGTCGCACGCCTCTATAACGATGCCTCCGTCGTGCTGAAGGTCCTCATCGTCCATTTTCCCCACAGGTTCGCTTTCCATTTCAAGCAGAGGGAGCAGAGCAATTCAGAGTTGTCAGTAGATTACTAAGCGAGACTTCTAGCTGAAGCATTTCCTGCTCTGTTTCCACTAAATTAGCTGCTCTATCCACAGTAAGCAACCTGGTCCTTATTCCATGGCTGTCACTGCTTGCATCTGGCAGACAAGCTTCACGTTTCAGCAAATGGAGTATTATGGCATGTCCTCTGTTTTCAGATATGTTTCTCTCTTCCTAAATCACTTTGAGACAAATCTAAGCTAAGCATGTATTCTCAACTGAACATACGTATTTTGCTCTGTTTTCCATGTGTTGTTATTTCCGCGCGCCAGCAGCAAGGAGAAAATTACAATGACGTGCCTCACCAATCAACACACAGATATGAAAATTCCTTATCTTGAAAGGAGAGAATGAAACAGTGAGAGTCAAATCTTGTCCTCCAAAATCCTAATTACCGATGACCAACGTGCGTCTGCATGGCCGACTGCAAATTATTACAAATTCCAGCCATTACTAAACCAGAAGAAAAGTATGCATGCATCACAAAATCATGACGTGGACTAAAGAACAGTGTATTCTTTGTTGATGATAATCCCCCTTATTATATATAAATGTCTGCGGTTGCGAAATTAACAGCCGCAGGACGGTTCCCTAAAGCATGGATTATACATAATTAACAAATGTTAATTAATCTCAATATACTCTTGACACTGTCTGTACTTTCATATGCTTGTTGGGTAGGTTTGGCTGTCCAAGCCGTTATAAGTTTTTCCCAAAACCCCAATATATTAGAAAAGTCAGCATGACAAGACCAAGACGTGGACTGGCATAATTTGCTTGCAGACCATACAATGGGACTGGCTTAATTTTGGCCAAACGTAACTGGCCAGTAGCCAGCATGACAAATCCTGATGATTGTTTTGAAACTATCCTTTTGATACGTTTTGTTGATTGGTTAGCACTAAGAGCCATGGTCTCACCGGATCATTTATTGCCAAAGAGAAGGTTGGGAAGGTCACAACCCCGAGAATTACACATGGCCAAAAAACAAAACAAGAATGATAGGTTTGCTCTTGACATCTTCTTGGTGAGCATAAAATAGGCCAGGCAATTAAATGCGAGTGACATGAAACCAAATACTGTAACGAGTGCTCTAATCAATTACTCCCTTCGTCCTGCTGAAATTTGAGATGGGCTCTAGGCCCATATAGCAATTTCTGAAAAATCTCTAAGGGCCCATGTGGGTTATATGGCACTAGGTGTAGTGGGAAGTTTAGTCCCACCCCGAAAGTGGAAGAGGAGTTGGACCTCCTTATAAGGGTTTCTCTTCTACATGCTATTGGAGCTTGAAAAGAGAAGAGGCCCTCGCGCACTCCTTCTCCACCGCCCGCCGCGCCACGACGCGCCGCGCCGCGGGTTCAGCCGAGCCAAGCTCACACCTACGCGCTTATTTTTGCTGGGCCACGATCTGAGACGTCGGATCGTGGGCTTTCACGGACTCGGACGTGGGTCGAGCCCACGTCTCTCCACGCGGCTGCACCTGTATAAGTGTGCGGTGTCTCCTAACCCTAGCCGCCACGAAAAGATCACATCTGCTCCACGCGCACGCCCACCGTCGTTCGCCTGCTGCTGCTGCCGCCGGTGACTCCATCCCGTCCGCCGCGTACACGATCGATGGGAGACCAGGTCTCCGAGACCACGCCTTTCTGGTTCCTGTAAGGGGCGAATATGTTTTTGGGCAGCGATTACGCGACTGCTCGCTTCCGATCGTCTACTTCCTCTACGTCTGCGTCGCCTTCATCATCACTGTCGGAGTAATGGGCCATGGGTAGGCTAACCCGTGACCCAGAACCTCTCAAGACATCGGGGCTGGCTGCGCCCCTCAAGGCACCAAGACGAAGTGCCGCCTTCTGGTGGTCGGCTGGAGGAATAGCCGGCTGCCCGTAGATGGCCGAGTTCCAGAAGCTGGCATCAAGACAAGCCGACTCCTAGTGGGCGGCTTCCAGAGAAGCCAGCCCCTAGCAGTCGGCCCGAGGCGCCCCCAAAGCCTGCGCCCTCATTAAGAAAGACAAGACAGGGAGTGGCTACAGCGTAGCCCATCCCCCCTCCCCCCCACGATCCAGGGACGGGCGTGGCCACAATACACCGTACCAGCGGAGATCTCCACCCGGCGCGGCACTGTTGCCACTCCACCCCTGACGTCACCACAAGAAGGCGGAGCCCTGCTCCCACGACGGCTTGTCGGTACGGCCCAAGGACGACGGGCCCCGCCGATCAGCGAGAGCCTGAAAGATGGCTAGAGCCCCACCAGTCGGATCCGAGGGAGGTCAGCCCCCAGCAGTCGGCCCGCCCCTTCCTCGGGACCCACGCGCCATTAACCAGACAAGACGCAGAGTGGCTACAGTAATAGCCCGCCAGGCGGCGGGGCTGTAGCCATGCTCCCCTGACCGAGCCTGCGTCATTAGCTTCACGGCTACAATGATCAGAAGCCGACAAGACCCGCGAGCGGCGGAGGCGGCCTGTCGGCCCCGTACCAGACCAGTCGGCGGGGCCCACCAGGCGGCGGGCCCCAGCAGTCGGCGGAGAAGCCGGCAACCAGAGAGACTGACAGCCAGGTCCCACACCCAGCCGGATTACTATTGTACCCCTGGGGGGTAGGCCTATATAAACCCCCCAAGGCACCCATGCAAAGGGTTCCCAACCTGTTAGAACTAGACCGATCCATAGAGAGAGGAGGGAGCTAGCCTTGCTCTCTTCCACCTCTAGCAAACAGCTCAAGGAGCACCATTGTACTCACTAGTGCTTTAGTGATCATGCGGAGACCCCGCAGAGCAGGACTAGGGGTGTTATCTCCTAGGAGAGCCCCGAACCTGGGTTAAGTGCGCCGGCGTTCGTGTCTACGCCTCATCCCGCTTCCAGGCACCGGCGACGTTCTACTCGCTCCCACCATGATAAGCCATCCATTGGCATATGTCGCACCCAACCCCCGACATTTGGCGCCCACCGTGGGGCGAGGTGCACCGTCGTCCGAAGACCTGCTCTGGACGGGAACCCGGTTCCTCCCTGGCGAGCGCAGCCAACCCGGCACGCCAGATGGAGTCTGCGCCGACGCGCTGCACGGCGCGGAGGTCACCTGCGCGGCGAGCTGGACGGCGCGGAGGTCGCCTGCGCGGTGTGCTGCCTCGCTGATCTTGTCGGCGAGGTTCACCTCTCCGACGAGCTCGCGTCTGATGCGGGCACCGATGGTCCCGAGAGCCGCCTCATCAGCCTCCTCGATCAGCTCCACATCGCCAGCGAGCCTGCTGCAGACTTGGAGTCTGTTGGCTCCACCGACCCGATGCTTGTCGATTCCGACACTGCGTCGCTTGACGCGTTCCCCACCAACATGGTGGTCTACGACGAGCCACTTCCTCACGCGGAGAGCGGCGGAAGCGCCGTCACGGAGGTGCTTGTCATTGGCCACAGCGAGCACTCCGGCGGAGGTGCTCATGACCCGCTCGATGCGGCACTACAAGACCTGACGACGCCCATCCCAGAAGACGCCGATGCCGAGATGCTGGAAGCACGTCGCGCCCAGCTCGTCGAGGGCGCTAAGAAGCTGGCCAGCATGAGACGCCTATCGGAGGCCTACCAGCGCGAGATGGACCGCGCTGTGGGTGGCACGCTGGCTCCTGGCGGGCCCAGCCGCATCGGCACGGTCCAGCAACGCGGCGCGGCCCTCGCCAGCCTATTCGGGGCAAATCGCCCCGTCTACGCCACGCCTGCGGAAAACATACGAGCTGCCCAGGCGGCAGCAGAAGAGCTGGACAAGTTTGAGGGCGAAGAGCGTCGGCAGATGGCGGAGCGCGTCCAGCGATTCCTCGACGCGGCTGCTAAGCAGCACAAGGCCGGCTACCGCATTGAGGCGCCAAACCGGCAAAATGACGACCTGCCTCCCCGCCGAGATCAAGGCGCGACATCCCGGACGCCGACTGGTGGCGTCCGCGGAAGAAGAGACAAGGAGCCGGCTGCCAGCCGCAGCCGGACTCGCATCTCCATCGAGCGCGACCAAGACGGCTGCCTAAGAGCAGTAGAACGACGGGATGACTGTCCGCCTCCTCCCCCTCGCAGGGAAAGGTGCGTCTCCCCGCCGCCTGTTGAACACCCGACACTCGGCGACCGCCTTGGCCGCCGAGAAGGAGTCGGAGAGAACGATGCCCGCCACCGGATCGACCGTCTCCACCGATCCCTGGCGCTAGAAGAAGAAGAAGAGCTGGGTCCGCCTTGTTTTGGCCCCCGCATTCGAGACGAGCCCTTCCCCAAAGGGTTCACGCTCCTGAGAGACACGCCCAAATACACCGGCTCCGTGAAGCCGGAGGACTGGCTGGTCGACTACTCCACGGCCGTCAGCATCGTGAACGGCAACAAGCGCGTTGCCGTGAAGTACGTTCCGCTCATGCTCCAGGGCACGGCCCGGACATGGCTGAACAGCCTGAAGCCCCGCAGCATCAACAGTTGGGTTGACTTCACCGAATCCTTCATCCGCAACTTCACCAGCACATACAAGCGGCCGCTCAAGCCTCGGCAGCTCTCCTTGTGCGTCTAAGGCCCCAACGAGTCGACTCGCGACTATCTCACACGCTGGGTCGAGCTCCGCAACTCATGCGAAGGCGTGCACGAGGTGCAGGCCATCGAGTACTTCACCGCCAGGTGCCGAGAGGGCACCCTTCTCAAGCACAGACTTCTCTGCGACGAGCTGGCGACCCTCGACGAGCTGCTGATCATAGCAGACAAATACGCTACGGTCGACTCCTCTATGAAGGCAGAGATCCAAGTTGATGCATCTGGAAAAGTTGCCCCTCAAGCTCCTCGGACCCCGGCTGGCGACACCAGCCGGCGCCAGCAACCAAGTGACAACAAGCGCAAGGCCATGCAGCCGGCTTCCACAAGCTGGCAGGTGGCGACAGTCGAAGACCAGCAGCCGGAAGGGCAGCCTCCGTCCAAGCGCCAGAAGGGCGGCAAGCCCAATTGGCTGCCTGCTTTCTCCTATTAGCAGACTCTTGATGCGCCCCGCAAATTTCACAGCGGCGCGAAGCCGTCCAACCACACCACTCGGAAGTGCCATTGGCTCACCAGGATCGCCAAGGGAGACGGTCTTCTGCCTCCTCCGCCTGCTGGGCAGCCGGCTCCTCCCCCCCCCCCAGCAGCTGGCGGTTCGACCAGTCGGAGCCATACAAGACGAGTATCCTGAAGAGCACGGAGCTTATGTCGTGTTCACCAGCGTGGCCGACAATAAGTACAGCAGACGGCAACGACGGCAACAAGTGAATGCAGTGGCATCAGAGACCCCCGAGTTCATGCACTGGTCTGAGAAGCCCATCACCTGGAGCAGAGCCGACCACCTGGAAGTAATGCCCAATCCCGGCTCTTACGCCCTGTTTCTGGATGCCACCTTTGCCACAGATAGGCGATCTGCTCGCTTTTCCCGAGTTCTGATAGATGGCGGCAGCAACATCAACATCCTGTACAAGGATACCATGGAGAAGTTAGGAATCAAACAAAGGCAGCTTCAGCCCAGCCGGACCGTATTCCATGGCATAGTTCCTGGCCTTTCCTTCTCACCAATCGGCAAGATCCAGATAGACGTTCTCTTTGGAGACAAAGGTCACTTCCGCCGAGAGCCAGTCTGGTTTGAGGTGGTGGACCTTGAGAGCCCATACCATGCACTGCTTGGCTGGCCTGCTCTGGCCAAGTTCATGGCGGTCCCCCACTATGCTTACCTCAAGATGAAGATGCCGAGTTCCAAGGGGATTCTGACCATAGCAGGGGATTACAAGAAGTCATCCGCTTGCGCAGCAGATAGCAGCCGGCTGGCCGAGTCCCTTGTGATCGCGGCCGAGAAGCGGCTCCTTGACCGAGTTGTGGCGATGGCAGGAAAGCAGCCAGAAATGTCACCCAACCCCAAGGAGTCGGAAGCCGAGGGCTTGTTCAAGCTGGCCAAAGAGGCAAAGAAGATACCCTTGGACCCGGAGCACCCGGAGAGGTACGCTGTCGTAGGTGCAAACCTTGACAGCAAATAGGAAGGCGAGCTTGTCGATTTCCTCCGTGAGAATCGGGACATCTTTGCATGGTCACCTAAGGACATGCCGGGTGTTCCGACGGATTTCGCCGAGCACAAGTTACAAGTCCGGTCTGATGCCAAGCCAGTCAGGCAGCCCTTGCGCCGCCTGTCAGAAGAGAAGAGAAGAGTCGTTGGAGAAGAGATAGCCCGGCTGCTAGCAGCCGGCTTCATCATGGAGGTGTTCTTTCCAGGGTGGCTGGCCAACCCAGTCCTTGTGCTGAAGAAAAACAAGCAGTGGCGCATGTGTATTGATTACACCAACCTCAACAAAGCCTGCCCCAAAGACCCATTTGCTTTGCCAAGAATTGACCAAGTGATAGACTCCACAGCCGGATGCGAGCTGTTGAGTTTTTTGGATGCATACTCAGGGTATCACCAGATCAAGCTGAACCTGTCAGACAGGCTGAAGACCGCCTTCATCACACCATTTGGAGCCTTCTGCTACTTGACCATGACGTTCCGCTTGAGGAATGCCGACGCCAAGTTTCAACGTTGCATGCAGAAGTGCCTCCTCAAGCAACTCGGCAGGAACGCCCACGTTTATGTGGACGATGTTGTGGTGAAGACGGAGAAGCGTGGAACGCTTCTAGAAGACCTCAAGGAGACCTTTGAGAACTTGCGCCAATTTCAAATCAAGCTCAACTCGGAGAAATGCATCTTCGGAGTACCAGCCGGTCAGCTTCTTGGCTTCCTGGTCTCAGAGCGCGGCATAGAGTGCAACCCTGTGAAGATCAAGGCCATCGAGAGGATGGAAGTGCCCACCCGACTGCTCGACGTACAAAAGTTCACCGGCTGTTTGGCGTCCATCAGCCGTTTCATCAGTCGGCTGGGAGAGAAGGCTCTTCCCCTGTACCAGCTCATGAAGAAGACCACCTTTTTCGAGTGGAACGACAAGGCAGATGAAGCTTTTCTCCAGCTAAAGAAGATGCTGACCACTCCACAGTCATAGTGGTAGAACGCAAGGAGGAAGGCAAGGCACTACCAGTCCAGAGACCGGTGTATTACCTGAGTGAAGTGCTATCAGCCTCCAAGCAAAGCTACCCCCACTATCAGAAGATGTGCTACGGCGTGCACTTTGCCGCCAAGAAATTGAAGCCGTATTTTCAAGAGCACCCAATCACTGTTGTCTACACTGCTCCGCTTGCCGAGGTAATTGGAAGTCGGGATGCCTCAGGCCGAGTGGCTAAATGGGCCATAGAGTTGGCCCCCTACACCATCTACTACCAGCCTCGCACCGCCATCAAGTCATAAGCACTGGCCGACTTCATCGTCGACTGGGCCGAGACCCAGTACCTGCCACCAGCGCCAGACTCCATCCATTGGCGGATGCATTTTCATGGTTCCAAGATGCGCACCGGTCTGGGAGCCGGCATCGTCCTCACCTCTCCCAAAGGCGACAAGCTCAGATATGTGCTGCAAATCCATTTTGCCGCCTCCAACAACGTTGCTGAATAAGAGGCACCCATTCACGGGCTCCGGCTTGCCAGAGAACTCGGCATTCGCCGGATCCTGTGCTATGGTGACTCTGACTTGGTGGTCCAGCAGTCGTCGGGCGACTGGGACGCCAAAGATGCAAACATGGCTAGCTACCGCTTCCTCGTCCAGCAACTCAGCGGATACTTTGAAGGGTGCGAGTTCCTCCATGTGCCAAGAAATGACAATGAGCAAGCAGATGCCTTAGCGCGAATCGGCTCCACCCGTCAAGCAATACCAACCGGCGTCGCCCTACAACGCCTCCTCAAGCCGTCTGTCAAGCCATCGCCAGAGTCGGATTCCATCTTTGTGCCGGCTCCTCCTGAAGCAGTCGGATCCGACTTAAGGACCCCAGCAGCCGGTACGAGGAATCCGACAGGCGACTCGGGGACCGCAACAACCGCACCTGGCCCAGGGACTTCAGAACCCGGCTCGGGGACCGCAGCAGTCGACCCGGGGACTTCATCGACTCAGCAAGCAGCAGCTGACTCCAACTCGCCGCCTCCCGGCCCAACCGCCCTCGTGCAAGTTGCAGTCCTAGCAGTCGAAGAAATTGCAGCACCTTCATGGGCCCATCCCATCCTCAACTTCCTGGTAAACAAAGAGCTGCCGACGGATGAGATCTTGGCCCAACAAGTGCAACGCCGGGCAGCAGCATACACCATAGTCAACAGAGAGCTTGTGAGGCGCAGTGTCACTGGTGTCTACCAGCGCTGCGTGGAGCTAGAGCAAGGCCAAGCAATCCTCAAAGACATCCATCAAGGCGAGTGTGGTCACCACGCGGCTTCAAGAGCACTTGTCGCCAAAGCTTTCCGCCATTGTTTTTTCTGGCCGACTGCTCTAGAAGACGCCAAAGACTTGGTCCAGAAATGCAAAGGGTGCCAGAAGTTCCGTTCCAAGCCACATCAGCCGGCTTCTGCACTCAAGACTATTCCCATTGCCTGGCCCTTTGCTGTCTGGGGCCTAGACATGGTGGGACCATTCAAAACAGCGCGAGGTGGCATGACTCATCTGCTTGTCACGGTGGACAAGTTCACCAAGTGGATAGAAGCAAAACCAATCAAGAAGCTGAATGGTCCGACTGCTGTGACTTTCATCTCCGACATCACCATCCGGTATGGCATACCACACAGCATCATCACCGACAATGGCATGAACTTTGCCAAAGGTGCCTTGGCCCGTTTCTGCGCGACGCAGGGCATCCGACTGGACTTAGCGTCCGTTTCCCATCCGCAATCAAACGGCCAAGTAGAGCGAGCAAACAGCCTCATCTTGTCCGGCATCAAGCCCCGACTGGTCGAGCCTCTGGAGCGCTCGGCCGGCTGTTGGCTCGATGAGCTGCCGGCCGTCCTTTGGAGCCTGCGCACAACTCCAAACAAATCAACCGGCTTCACGCCTTTCTTCCTCGTCTACGGTGCCGAAGCCGTCATCCCAACGGACATGGAATTCGACTCCCCTCGAGTCACCATGTACACCGAAGAGGAGGCAGAAGAAGCACGTCAAGACGACGTCGATCTGCTGGAAGAGGGCCGGTTGTTGGCACTCAGCCGGTCCAGCATCTACCAGAAGAGCCTGCGCCGATACTACAACCGGAAGGTCAAGCCGAGATCTTTCCAAGAGGGAGACCTTGTGCTCCGGCTGATCCAGCGAACAGCCGGCCAGCACAAGCTCTCAGCGCCTTGGGAAGGCCCCTTCATCATCAGCAAAGTGTTGGGCAACGACTCCTACTACCTGATTGACGCCCAGAAGCCTCGAGCGCGCAAGAGGGATGACTCTGGCAAGGAGACAGAGCGGCCATGGAATGCAAATATCCTCCGAAGATTTTACATTTGATGCAGTATGTACCACGCTACCTTTTGTATTAAAGTACGAAGACTCAGGGTCCCCCGAGAAGAGCTCAGGGACTGCCCTCTTTTATCTATATGATAAGAATTATGCCTATGAATGTGTCATTTTCTTTATGCCGCTTGGCACCGGGTCCGACTAGTCGGCCCGGGGACTTGCCGCCTTGCACTATGAAATGCTTCCTGCAGCCGGACAAGTAATGTGTTGGCACTTAAGCAGTCTCCTGCCAAAGCCGCAGCTCGCAGAGCGACTCTCTGGTGGGCAGGATTAAGGCAGAAAGGGTGCCCACGTGAAAAAGGCTAAGGACCCAAAGCATGTGCATAGTTCAAGCCGGCTTCCCGCCTCTACGACCGGCTGTTGAGCAGCCGGCCGGCCGGCTTCTACTTAACTTGCTAAAAAACTCTAAAACGGCTAAGTACTTGCCTCCCCGGAAGTAACTAAGTACTTGACCCAGCCATAGTCCGCAGAGCGGCTGTTCGGCTTGCAAGACGGCAACCAAGGGAAGGCGGCAAAGGAAAGAAGCCAAAGAGAAGCAAGCAAGAAAAGATAGAACTCGGAAAAATATTTTACATAGAAAAAGGCCCCTTGGCCGATATTCAACGGAAGTTTGAGATACACCCCGCGGGTGGAATTGTGCAAAATTAACAAGTTCGTCGAGACCGATAGGCAGGTAAAGCAAAAGATAAACTGGCGGCCTAGGGAGCGGCAGACGGGTTCGATGGATCGGAGGAGTCGGTGGCGCCGGTTGGTGGAGCGGCCGGCTGGTCAGTCTCCGCTTGGTCGCCTCCAGTGGTAGCCGGCTCGCTTAGGCGTGGCTCGTTGCTGGAGGCGCGGTCGAGCTGAGGCTGGCCGTCCGCTCCGACCTCTGGCGCCTCCTCTTTGCCTTCCTCCTCCGCCTCGCCTTCTTCCTCGCCGCTGGAGTCGATCACCTCGGCCGAGTCCTCGCCGTCCTCCAGGTTCAGCCCGAACCATTCTGGTCGCGCCTCGGCGCCGTTTTCAACCCGCTCCGGGACGAAGACGCTGGTGTCGGTGTACTCGGCGATTGCCGCCGCACGCTTGACGAGGTCATCTTCCACGACCGCCAACTCCGCCTGAGCCTCTAGCCGAAACGTGGCCAACTGGGCTAGATTTAGCCCAGGGTACCACGCCTTGACGAATTCCAAGGCCCGGCGCGCTCCAGCCTGGGCCGAGGAGCCCTTCCAGGCCTCAAGACGGCCGGCCGCCACCTCTAGCCAGTCGGCAGTCCGACTGGGAGTGCGTGGTGCCGGCATGTCCGGCCACAGGGCGGCGATCGCCTGGGCGCCGACACGCTGAAGATGGCGCAGCATCCGGTGAGCCGGCCGAAGACGGGCCTCGATGCTCAGGAGCTGCTCGCTAAGGGTTCGGGGGGCGTCATCAGCGATCTGTGCGCCTTCCGCCCTCCGTCCTTCGCGATCAGCTTCAGTGGCCTGATTGGCGGCGTCTGAATGACCAAGGAAGAAGTCTGCCAAGACAGAAAGCAAAGAGCCAAAAGTTAGAGACAAGAGACCGGCTCGACCAGCAGCCGGCAGCTCAAAGAAGGAAAAAGAAGGAAGCTCACCATCGACTATGTCTTCGATCTCGTGAAAGCCGGAAGTCAGCATCGCCTCCTTGTCGGTCCACGCGGAGCGTTCGGTCGCGAACTTAGCAAGGAGGCCGGTCTCCTTGTCCTCCGTCTCCTTCTGAGCCTTCATGAGAAGCTCCGCCTGTTCCGCCAATTGCGCGACAAGCCGGTCACGCTCTTCAGCCAGCTTGCTGCACTCCTCCTCCTTAGCGCGTAGCGCAGTGTTGGCTTCGCGCTGCTGCTGCTGCAAGGCGGTGTTGGCCTCTGCAGAAGAAAAGAAGGGAAAGGCATCAGTTGCGAGCAGAGAAGAGGTAGAGTCGCCGGGGAGATCCGGCCCGACTGCTCAGCAGTCGGCCCGAATCTCGGGGACTACAGCCCGCGGGTGCGCCAGCGCGCCCCTGTGGAGAAAGGAGTCATCAAAATCAACAGAAAGAAGAACAGTTGCCGGGGTGATCCGGCCTGACTGCTCAGCAGTCGGCCCGAATCTCGGGGACTACAGCCCGCGGGTGCGCCAGCGCGCCCCCGCAGAAAAAGAAGAAGACTTACTTCGGCTCTCCGACAAGTCGGTAGCACGTTGATCCAACTCCTGGACCTTGGAGTTGAAGGCGGCAGCACGAAGGTTATGATAATCCTGCAGCAAGGATATCAGCACTCAGAGCCTGCTAATTAAAGTTCCGAGCTGCCTGCTCAGCAGCCGGCCCGAAACTCGGGGACTACACCCAGTGGGTGCGCTGACGCGCCCCCACGAAGCAATACAAGAATTCAAAACGAAGAGGCAAGAAGCGTACCCGGATGGCCTCTCGCGATTCCAGAGACGCCTTGTTGCAGTGCTTGATAGTGTCGGCTTCGGAGGAGTTTGGCTTGAACATCCAGGATTGCCTTGTTCAGAGGGCCTGTCCCGCCACCCCGCACCCACCAAGTGGGCACAGTGCTGGTCGCCTCGGTGTCCGGGATCGAGGAGCTTGCGGTGCCGATCTCCAGCAGGCGTGGCGCCGAAGTCGCCTTTGCAAGTCGGCGGCGCGTCGGCGTGCCGACCTCAAGAGTCGGGCCCGTCGCCACCTCGTTTCTAGTTGGCGGCACCGGCGGGTCCGCCGGCTACTCGCCTTGCACGCTCCCGGACGGTGGCGGTGGAGGCACAATCACGTTCGGCATGGCGACGTCGCCGCCGTCCCTCTCCATGATCGGGTGCACGTCGCCGACTTCTCTAGTCTGCGCCACGAACTCCGGAGGTGGCGGCACAGAGCTCAGGGGAGTGATGAATATCACCGACTAGCGGTGCACGGCCTCCTCGGCCTGCTTCTTCGCCGCGTAAGCTGCCTCGGCCTCCGCTAGTTTCTTCAGGGCGGCAGCCTCTGCCTTCTCTGCTTCCGCCTTCTCCAGGCGGGCGGCTTCCTGCTCCTCGCGCGCTTCCTACGCATTCCGCTCCCTCGCCTCCCGGAGGTCGGCGGCCGGGTCGATCCGCCGAGTGGTGGTGGAAGTCTCTGCCGACCCCACGATGGAGGCGGCGGCCGATTTTTCGAGAGAGAGCAGAGGCCTAGATCATGGGAAACAAAGTAAAGAAATTCAGGCAGAATCAACAAGGAAAAAAATGAAGGCGCGAGAGGAAGGAAGCACTTACGCAGAAACCAGCTGCGGCTCCTTCACCGCCTTGCGGAAGCGGATGCCTTCGTGGCCGCTTCATCCCGCTTGGTCGCTGCGGCCGAGCCCTTGGGCTTCTTCGGCCGGCTGCCGAACAAGCTCGGCGCGGCCCTACGTTTCTTCGCGCCGCCCTGGGCATCCGGCGCAGCAGACGAGCTCATGCCCGACTGGTCGGACCCTGGCTGGTGGCGCGGGGCGACTTCCCCCGCATCGTCGTCAGGCCAGTCCTCGAGGCTGGCTCCTAGCCTCGAGCCGCCTGCTTCGCCGCCTCCTCCCTCAGCGTCGTCCTCCAAGGCCGCTGCCCCCAATTCGGGGTCATCGACGTCGCTCTCCGCTCGGTCGGGGAGGAATCGGCGCTCCAGCCCCGCGGCACCGGCTCCGGCTGGAGAAGGGGGCTCTGTTCAAGGCCGATTGGTCAGGTTGGACAGGCCGAACTCGGCAACAAAAAGGATAGAGAAAAGAAAGATAACTTACCATAGGTGGGGGGTTGGCGCGTGAATACGGCTCCTTGCCAAACCGCCACTCCTCCGTGAGCTCGCAGTTCGCAAGATAGTTCACCATGTGAGCTACCTCTGCGTGAGGCATCTCCTTGGTGCACAGCCGGCTTGGGTCCCGATGCCCGCTCATCTGGCAGATCATGTGAGGGCGGCTCTGGAGCGGGAGCACCCGGCGCGCGACGAAGGCGGATAGCAAGTCGGGCCCGGTCAGGCCCTCCGACTGTGTCAGCACTCAGAGCCGCGCGATGGCGGCGGCTCCAGAAGGCGACAGCGTCTTGGCCCGGTACGACCAGTTGGGCCGCCTCCCAGCCGGCGGGCCGGCTTCGTAAGCCGGCAAGTTGACCCAGTCGCCCTCCGGGAAGACGCTCTTCACGTAGAAGTACGACCGCTGCCACATCTTCACCGACTTGATCAGCGGGATGGGAGGGAACGGATTTTCGGCCGCCGGCCTCCGCACCGCAATAAACGCGCCGCACGCCCGCGACGAGGATGCCGAGCTTGATGTAGAAGAACTCCCCCAAAAGCTCGATGGTGGGGAGGACGCCGAGGAAGCCTTCGCACAATGTGACGAAGGCGGACAGCAGCACCACCGTGTTCGGGGTGAGGTGGTGCGGCTGAAGACCGTAGAACTCGAGGAAGGACCGGAAGAAGCTGCTCGCCGGCAGGCCGACGCCGCGCAGGCAGTGCGAGCGGAAGACGACCTGCTCGCCCTCCTCCGGCGCCGGCGAGATCTCCCTCTTCGGCGCGAGGCGGACCTTCACGTAATCTTTGCCGGGCAACCGCCGCATCTGGCGGAGGAAGTCGATGTGGTCGTCGTGAACTTCAGAGCCGTCCCATGCTCCGGAGCGCGCCATGGGGGCGTGGGTTTGGAGGATGAGCTCATCGGAGACGAACCACCGCGGTGCTGAGCGTGGCTTGGAGGCACTACGGCAAGAGGACAAAGAAGGAGGAAAGAACGGGGAGGAGGGACGCGCGTGCTCCGCCGCTCCCCCTCCTCCCCCTACTTATAGGCCTATGGGCTGCGAAGCCGAGGAGGCGATCGTGGGATTTACTATGCCCACGACCCCACGCCCCCACGTTTATCGTGCGAGTTACTGCGTGCAGTAACTATGCGGGAAACTCAACCGCCCACCTCGGCCGCAACGGATCCGCTCGCGTGCCGAGGCGCGGTAGTGGTAAGTGTTGGAAATATGCCCTAGAGGCAATAATAAATGGTTATTATTATATTTCTTTGTTCATGATAATTGTCTATTGTTCATGCTATAATTGTATTGTCCGGAAATCGTAATACATGTGTGAATACATAGACCACAACGTGTCCCTAGTAAGCCTCTAGTTGACTAGCTCGTTGATCAACAGATAGTCATGGTTTCCTGACTATGGACATTGGATGTCATTGATAACGGGATCACATCATTAGGAGAATGATGTGATGGACAAAGACCCAATCCTAAGCATAGCATAAAGATCGTGTAGTTTCGTTTGCTAGAGCTTTTCCAATGTCAAGCATCTTTTCCTTAGACCATGAGATCGTGCAACTCCCGGATACCGTAGGAGTGCTTTGGGTGTGCCAAACGTCACAACGTAACTGGGTGACTATAAAGGTGCACTACGGGTATCTCCGAAAGTGTCTATTGGGTTGGCACGGATCGAGACTGGGATTTGTCACTCCGTATGACGGAGAGGTTTCTCTGGGCCCACTCAGTAATGCATCATCATAATGAGCTCAATGTGACTAAGGCGTTAGTCACGGGATCATGCATTGCGGTACGAGTAAAGAGACTTGCCGGTAACGAGATTGAACAAGGTATTGGGATACCGACGATCGAATCTCGGGCAAGTAACATACCGATTGACAAAGGGAATTGTATACGGGATTGATTGAATCCTCAACATCGTGGTTCATCCGATGAGATCATCGTGGAACATGTGGGAGCCAACATGGGTATCCAGATTCCGCAGTTGGTTATTGACCGGAGAGGCGTCTCGGTCATGTCTGCATGTCTCCCGAACCCGTAGGGTCTACACACTTAAGGTTCGGTGACGCTAGGGTTGTAGAGATATGTGTATGCGGAAACCCGAAAGTTGTTCGGAGTCCCGGATGAGATCCCGGACGTCACGAGGAGTTCCGGAATGGTCCGGAGGTGAAGAATTATATATAGGAAGTCAAGTTTCGGCCACCGGGAAAGTTTCGGGGGTTACCGGTATTGTACCGGGACCACCGGAAGGGTCCCGGGGGTCCACCGGGTGGGGCCACCTATCCCAGAGGGCCCCGTGGACTGAAGTGGGAAGGGAACCAGCCCCTAGTGGGCTGGGCGCCCCCCCATGGGCCTCCCCCCATGCGCCTAGGGTTGGGAACCCTAGGGTGGGGGGGCTTCCCACTTGCCTTGGGGGGCAAGGCACCCCCTTGGCCGCTGCCCCCACCCTAGATGGGTTTGGCCGGCGCCCCCCCTCCCAGGGGGCCTATATAAAGGGGGGGGGAGGGAGGGCAGCAACACAACAGCCTTGGGCGCCTCCCTCCTCCCCTGCTACACCTCTCTCTCTCGTAGAAGCTCGACGAAGCCCTGCCGGCATCCCGCTACATCCACCACCACGTCGTCGTGCTGCTGGATCTCCATCAACCTCTCCTTCCCCCTTGCTGGATCAAGAAGGAGGAGACGTCGCTGCACCGTACGTGTGTTGAACACGGAGGTGCCGTCCGTTCGGCACTCGGTCATCGGTGATTCGGATCACGGCGAGTACGACTCCGTCATCCACGTTCATTGGAACGCTTCCGCTCGCGATCTACAAGGGTATGTAGATGCACTCCTTTCCCCTCGTTGCTAGTATACTCCATAGATGCATCTTGGTGAGCGTAGGAAAATTTTAAAATTATGCTACGATTCCCAACAGTGGTATCAGAGCCAGGCATATGCGTAGTTACTATGCACGAGTAGAACACAAAGTAGTTGTGGGCGTTGAGTTTGCCAATTCTTCTTGCCGCTACTAGTCGTATCTTGTTTCGGCGGTATTGTAGGATGAAGCGGCCCGGACCGACCTTACACATACGCTTACGTCAGACAGGTTCCACCGACTGACATGCACTAGTTGCATAAGGTGGCTAGCGGGTGTCTGTCTCTCCTACTTTAGTCGGAACGGATTCGATGAAAAGGGTCCTTATGAAGGGTAAATAGAAATTGGCAAATCACGTTGTGGTCATACGTAGGTAAGAAACGTTCTTGCTAGAAACCTACAAACCACGTAAAAACTTGCAACAACAATTAGAGGACGTCTAACTTGTTTTTGCAGCATGTGCTATGTGATGTGATATGGCCAGAAGATGTGATGAATGATATATGTGATGTATGAGATTGATCATATTCTTGTAATAGGAATCACGACTTGCATGTCGATGAGTATGACAACCGGCAGGAGCAATAGGAGTTGTCTTTATTATTTTGTATGACCTGCGTATCATTGAATAACGTCATGTAAATTACTTTACTTTGTTGCTAAACGCGTTAGCCATAGAAGTATAAGTAATCGTTGGCGTGACGACTTCATGTAGACACAATGATGGAGATCATGATAATGGAGATCATGGTGTCATGCCGGTGACGAAGATGATCATGGTGCCCCGAAGATGGAGATCAAAGGAGCATAATGATATTGGCCATATCATGTCACTATTTGATTGCATGTGATGTTTATCATGTTTTTGCATCTTATTTGCTTAAAGAACGACGGTAGTAAGTAAGATGATCCCTTATGATAATTTCAAGAAAAGTGTTCCCCCTAACTGTGCACCGTTGCGAAGGTTCGTTGTTTCGAAGCACCACGTGATGATCGGGTGTGATAGATTCTAACGTTCGAATACAACAGGTGTTGACGAGCCTAGCATGTACAGACATGGCCTTGGAACACACGCAATACACTTAGGTTGACTTGACAAGCCTAGCATGTACAGACATGGCCTCGAAACACGGAGGACCGAAAGGTCGAGCATGAGTCGTATAGAAGATACGATCAA
This sequence comes from Aegilops tauschii subsp. strangulata, assembly GCF_002575655.3. Classification (NCBI taxonomy): domain Eukaryota; kingdom Viridiplantae; phylum Streptophyta; class Magnoliopsida; order Poales; family Poaceae; genus Aegilops; species Aegilops tauschii. The sequence continues at coordinate 486,873,719 of NC_053040.3, forward strand.
CATGGAGATGTTCACCGATCTTGACTAGTCCATCTCACGTGATGATCGGACACGGCCTAGTTAACTCGGATCATGTTTCACTTAGATGACTAGAGGGATGTCTATCTGAGTGGGAGTTCATTAAGTAATTTGATTAGATGAACTTAATTATCATGAACTTAGTCTAAAACCTTTACACTATGTCTTGTAGATCAAATGGCCAACGTTGTCCTCAATTTCAACGCGTTCCTAGAGAAAACCAAGCTGAAAGATGATGGCAGCAACTATACGGACTGGGTCCGGAACCTGAGGATCATCCTCATAGTAGCCAAGAAAGATTATGTCTTAGAAGCACCGCTAGGTGAAGCACCAATCCCTGAGAACCAAGACGTTATGAACGCTTGGCAATCACGTGCTGATGATTACTCCCTCGTTCAGTGCGGCATGCTTTACAGCTTAGAACCGGGTCTCCAAAAGCGTTTTGAGAAACATGGAGCATATGAGATGTTCGAGGAGCTGAAATTGGTTTTCCAAGCTCATGCCCGGGTCGAGAGATATGAAGTCTCCGACAAGTTCTTCAGCTGTAAAATGGAGGAAAATAGTTCTGTAAGTGAGCACATACTCAGAATGTCTGGGTTGCACAACCGCTTGACTCAGCTGGGAGTTAATCTCTCGGATGACGCGGTCATTGACAGAATCCTTCAGTCGCTTCCACCAAGCTTCAAGAGCTTTGTGATGAACTACAATATGCAGGGGATGGAAAAGACCATTCCTGAGGTATATTCGATGCTGAAATCAGCGGAGGTGGAAATCAGCAAAGAACATCAAGTGTTGATGGTGAATAAAACCACTAAGTTCAAGAAGGGCAAGGGAAAGAAGAACTTCAAGAAGGACGACAAGGGAGTTGCCGCGCCCGGTAAACCAGTTACCGGGAAGAAGTCAAAGAATGGACCCAAGCCTGAAACTGAGTGCTTTTATTGCAAGGGAAGTGGTCACTGGAAGCGGAACTGCCCCAAATACTTAGCGGAAAAGAAGGCCGGCAACACCAAAGGTATATGTGATATACATGTAATTGATGTGTACCTTACCAGTACTCGTAGTAGCTCCTGGGTATTTGATACCGGTGCGGTTGCTCATATTTGTAACTCAAAACAGGAACTACGGAATAAACAGAGACTGGCGAAGGACGAGGTGACGATGCGCGTCGGGAATGGTTCCAAGGTCGATGTGATCGCCGTCGGCACGCTACCTCTACATCTACCCACGGGATTAGTTTTAAACCTCAATAATTGTTATTTAGTGCCAGCTTTGAGCATGAACATTGTATCTGGATCTCGTTTAATTCGAGATGGCTACTCATTCAAATCCGAGAATAATGGTTGTTCTATTTATTTGAGAGATATGTTTTATGGTCATGCCCCGCTGGTCAATGGTTTATTTTTGATGAATCTCGAACGTGATGTTACACATGTTCACAGTGTGAATACCAAAAGATGTAAAGTTGATAACGATAGTCCCACATACTTGTGGCATTGCCGCCTTGGTCACATTGGTGTCAAGCGCATGAAGAAGCTCCATGCAGATGGACTTTTGGAGTCTCTTGATTACGAATCATTTGACACGTGCGAACCATGCCTCATGGGTAAGATGACCAAGACTCCGTTCTCCGGAACAATGGAGCGAGCAACCAACTTATTGGAAATCATACATACCGATGTGTGCGGTCCAATGAGTGTTGAGGCTCGCGGAGGATATCGTTATGTTCTCACTCTCACTGATGACTTAAGTAGATATGGGTATGTCTACCTAATGAAACACAAGTCTGAAACCTTTGAAAAGTTCAAGGAATTTCAGAGTGAGGTTGAAAATCAACGTGACAGGAGAATAAAATTCTTACGATCAGATCGTGGTGGAGAATATTTAAGTCACGAATTTGGTGCACACTTAAGGAAATGTGGAATAGTTTCACAACTCACGCCGCCTGGAACACCTCAGCGAAACGGTGTGTCCGAACGTCGTAATCGCACTCTATTGGATATGGTGCGATCCATGATGTATCTTACCGATTTACCGCTCTCATTTTGGGGTTATGCTTTAGTGACTGCCGCATTCACTTTAAATAGGGCTCCGTCGAAATCCGTTGAGACGACACCGTATGAATTATGGTTTGGGAAGAAACCTAAGCTGTCGTTTCTAAAAGTTTGGGGATGCGATGCTTATGTCAAGAAAGTTCAACCTGAAAAGCTCGAAGCCAAGTCGGAAAAATGCGTCTTCATAGGATACCCTAAGGAAACTATTGGGTATACCTTCTACCTCAGATCCGAAGGCAAGATCTTCGTTGCCAAGAACGGGTCATTTCTAGAGAAGGAGTTTCTCTCGAAAGAATTGAGTGGGAGGAAAGTGGAACTTGATGAGGTGATAGTCACCCCTTCCGTGCCGGAAAGTAGCGCAGCGCGGGAAGATGTTCCTGTGGTGCCTACACCGACTCGGGAGGAAGTTAATGATGATGATCATGAAGCTTCGGATCAAGTTAGTACTGAACTTCGTAGGTCCACAAGGACACGTTCCGCACCAGAGTGGTACGGCAACCCTGTCCTGGAAATCATGTTGTTAGACAACGGTGAACCTTCGAACTATGAAGAAGCGATGGCGGGCCCGGATTCCGACAAATGGCTAGAAGCCATGAAATCCGAGATAGGATCCATGTATGAAAACGAAGTATGGACTTTGACTGACTTGCCCGATGATCGGCGAGCCATAGAAAACAAATGGATCTTTAAGAAGAAGATAGACGCGGATGGTAATGTGACCATCTATAAGGCTCGACTTGTCGCTAAGGGTTATCGACAAGTTCAAGGGGTTGACTACGATGAGACTTTCTCACCCGTAGCGAAGCTGAAGTCCGTCCGAATCATGTTAGCAATTGCCGCATACTATGATTATGAGATATGGCAGATGGACGTCAAAACGCATTCCTTAATGGCTTCCTTAAGGAAGAGTTGTATATGATGCAGCCGGAAGGTTTTGTCGATCCTAAGAATGCTAACAAAGTATGCAAGCTCCAGCGCTCAATCTATGGGCTGGTGCAAGCATCTCGGAGTTGGAACATTCGCTTTGATGAGATGATCAAAGTGTTTGGGTTTACACAGACTTATGGAGAAGCCTGTGTTTACAAGAAAGTGAGTGGGAGCTCCGTAGCATTTCTCATATTATATGTGGATGACATACTATTGATGGGAAATGATATAGAATTCTTGGAAAGTATAAAGGCCTATTTGAATAAGTGTTTTTCAATGAAGGACCTTGGAGAAGCTGCTTATATATTAGGCATCAAGATCTATAGAGATAGATCAAGACGCCTCATTGGTCTTTCACAGAGTACATACCTTGACAAGATATTGAAGAAGTTCAATATGGATCAGTCCAAGAAGGGGTTCTTGCCTGTATTGCAAGGTGTGCAATTAAGCTCGGCTCAATGCCCGACCACGGCAGAAGATAGAGAAAAGATGAGTGTCATCCCCTATGCCTCGGCCATAGGGTCTATTATGTATGCCATGCTGTGTACCAGACCTGATGTAAACCTTGCCGTGAGTTTGGTAGGAAGGTACCAAAGTAATCCCGGCATGGAACACTGGACAGCGGTCAAGAATATCCTGAAGTACCTGAAAAGGACTAAGGATATGTTTCTCGTTTATGGAGGTGACGAAGAGCTCGTCGTAAAGGGTTACGTCGACGCTAGCTTCGACACAGATCTGGATGACTCGAAGTCACAAACCGGATACGTGTATATTTTGAATGGAGGAGCAGTAAGCTGGTGCAGTTGCAAGCAAAGTGTCGTGGCGGGATCTACATGTGAAGCGGAGTACATGGCAGCCTCGGAGGCAGCACAGGAAGCAGTCTGGATGAAGGAGTTCATTACCGACCTAGGGGTGATTCGCAATGCGTCGGGCCCGATGACTCTCTTCTGTGACAACACTGGAGCTATTGCCCTTGCGAAGGAGCCCAGGTTTCACAGGAAGACCAGGCATATCAAGCGTCGCTTCAACTCCATTCGTGAAAGTGTTCAAAATGGAGACATAGATATTTGTAAAGTACATACGGACCTGAATGTAGCAGATCCGTTGACTAAACCTCTCCCTAGAGCAAAACATGATCAACACCAAGACGCAATGGGTGTTCGATTCATCACAATGTAACTAGATTATTGACTCTAGTGCAAGTGGGAGACTGTTGGAAATATGCCCTAGAGGCAATAATAAATGGTTATTATTATATTTCTTTGTTCATGATAATTGTCTATTGTTCATCCTATAATTGTATTGTCCGGAAATCGTAATACATGTGTGAATACATAGACCGCAACGTGTCCCTAGTAAGCCTCTAGTTGACTAGCTCGTTGATCAACAGATAGTCATGGTTTCCTGACTATGGACATTGGATGTCATTGATAACGGGATCACATCATTAGGAGAATGATGTGATGGACAAAGACCCAATCCTAAGCATAGCATAAAGATCGTGTAGTTTCGTTTGCTAGAGCTTTTCCAATGTCAAGCATCTTTTCCTTAGACCATGAGATCGTGCAACTCCCGGATACCGTAGGAGTGCTTTGGGTGTGCCAAACGTCACAACGTAACTGGGTGACTATAAAGGTGCACTACGGGTATCTCCGAAAGTGTCTGTTGGGTTGGCACGGATCGAGACTGGGATTTGTCACTCCGTATGACGGAGAGGTTTCTCTGGGCCCACTCGGTAATGCATCATCATAATGAGCTCAATGTGACTAAGGCGTTAGTCACGGGATCATGCATTGCGGTACGAGTAAAGAGACTTGCCGGTACGAGATTGAACAAGGTATTGGGATACCGACGATCGAATCTCGGGCAAGTAACATACCGATTGACAAAGGGAATTGTATACGGGATTGATTGAATCCTCGACATCGTGGTTCATCCGATGAGATCATCGTGGAACATGTGGGAGCCAACATGGGTATTCAGATTCCGCTGTTGGTTATTGACCGGAGAGGCGTCTCGGTCATGTCTGCATGTCTCCCGAACCCGTAGGGTCTACACACTTAAGGTTCGGTGACGCTAGGGTTGTAGAGATATGTGTATGCGGAAACCCGAAAGTTGTTCGGAGTCCCGGATGAGATCCCGGACGTCACGAGGAGTTCCGGAATGGTCCGGAGGTGAAGAATTATATATAGGAAGTCAAGTTTCGGCCACCGGGAAAGTTTCGGGGGTTACCGGTATTGTACCGGGACCACCGGAAGGGTCCCGGGGGTCCACCGGGTGGGGCCACCTATCCCGGAGGGCCCCGTGGGCTGAAGTGGGAAGGGAACCAGCCCCTAGTGGGTTGGGCGCCCCCCCATGGGCCTCCCCCCATGCGCCTAGGGTTGGGAACCCTAGGGTGGGGGGGCTTCCCACTTGCCTTGGGGGGCAAGGCACCCCCTTTGCCGCCGCCCCCCACCCTAGATGGGTTTGGCTGGCGCCCCCCTCCCAGGGGTCCTATATAAAGGGGGGGAGGGAGGGCAGCAACACAACAGCCTTGGGCGCCTCCCTCCTCCCCTGCTACACCTCTCTCTCTCGTAGAAGCTCGGCGAAGCCCTGCCGGCATCCCGCTACATCCACCACCACGCCGTCGTGCTGCTGGATCTCCATCAACCTCTCCTTCCCCCTTGCTGGATCAAGAAGGAGGAGACGTCGCTGCACCGTACGTGTGTTGAACGCGGAGGTGCCGTCCGTTCGGCACTCGGTCATCGGTGATTCGGATCACGGCGAGTACGACTCCGTCATCCACGTTCATTGGAACGCTTCCGCTCGCGATCTACAAGGGTATGTAGATGCACTCCTTTCCCCTCGTTGCTAGTATACTCCATAGATGCATCTTGGTGAGCGTAGGAAAATTTTAAAATTATCCTACGATTCCCAACAGTAGGCCCCGCCAGCAGGCTTGTCCCATCACGAGCATGGGTTGGCAGATTGGCCCGGCCGCTCAGCGCCACGTGACATGCCCACAACGGGCGGCGGCCTGGAGGCTTAGCTAGCACGCCATTTGGTTCCCGCCACCGCGTTCGAAGTTCGGATAGGTCATGCTGGACGAGGCCGACTCCCGCCAGTCGGCTCGGCAGTAGTCGGACGAAGCTCCACCTCAAGCAACCGGAGAAAGAAACAGCTGAGGCTCCTCGGCCGCTCAGCCGCGGCACCTCACCAGCTTCGGGGACTACTGTCGGAGTAATGGGCCATGGGTAGGCTAACCCGTGACCCAGAACCTCTCAAGACATCGGGGCTGGCTGCGCCCCTCAAGGCACCAAGACGAAGTGCCGCCTTCTGGTGGCCGGCTGGAGGAATAGCCAGCTGCCCGTAGACGGCCGAGTTCCAGAAGCCAGCATCAAGACAAGCTGACTCCTAGTGGGCGGCTTCCAGAGAAGCTAGCCCCTAGCAGTCGGCCCGAGGCGCCCCCAAAGCCTGCGCCCTCATTAAGAAAGACAAGACAGGGAGTGGCTACAACGTAGCCCATCCCCCCTGATCCAGGGACGGGCGTGGCCACAATACACCGTACCAGCGGAGATCTCCGCCCGGCGCGGCACTGTTGCCACTCCACCCCTGACGTCACCACAAGAAGGCGGAGCCCTGCTCCCATGATGGCTCGTCGGTACGGCCCAAGGATGACGGGCCCCACTGATCAGCGAGAGCTCAGAAGGCGGAGCCCTGCTCCCATGATGGCTCGTCGGTACGGCCCAAGGACGACGGGCCCCACTGATCAGCGAGAGCTCAGAAGACGGCTAGAGCCCCACCAGTCGGATCCGAGGGAGGTCGGCCCCCAGCAGTCGGCCCGCCCCTTCCTCAGGACCCACGCGCCATTAACCAGACGAGACGCAGAGTGGCTACAGTAATAGCCCGCCAGGCGGCGGGGCTGTAGCCACGCTCCCCTGACTGAGCCTGCATCATTAGCATCACGGCTACAATGATCAGCAGCCGACAAGACCCGCGAGCAGCGGAGGCGGCCTGTCGGCCCCGTACCAGACCAGTCGGCGGGGCCCACCAGGCGGCGGGCCCCAGCAGTCGGCGGAGAAGCCGGCAACCAGAAAGACTGACAGCCGGGTCCTACGCCCAGCCGGATTACTATTGTACCCCTGGGGGTAGGCCTATATAAACCCCCAGGGCGCCCATGCAAAGGGTTCCCAACCTGTTAGAACTAGACCGATCCATAGAGAGAGGAGGGAGCTAGCCTTGCTCTCTTCCACCTCTAGCAAACAGCTCAAGGAGCACCATTGTACTCACTAGTGCTTTAGTGATCATGCGGAGACCCCGCAGAGCAGGACTAGGGGTGTTATCTCCTAAGGGATCCCCAAACCTGGGTAAAGTGCGCCGGCGTTCGTGTCTACGCCTCATCCCGCTTCCAGGCACCGGCGACGTTCTACTCGCTCCCACCATGATAAGCCATCCATTGGCATATGTCGCACCCAACCCCCGACAATCACCATGTCCACCGACGCCGAACGTGCCACCGCCGAGAAAGCTGAAGCCGACAAGAAGGCCACCGAGGACGCCGCTGCTGCCACCAAAGCCGCGGCCTCTGCATGGCCTACTGGAGGGTATAACTCGTTTATCCCGCTCCTACTGTTTTCTGTATTAGCCATGCTAGCGGTATACGTAGATCTTTCTGCAATTAGCGTAGTATGTGCTAGCTTGACTGAATATCAGTATGCGTTTATTTGTGTCAATGCCATGCTAGTGTTTTACTCGTGGATTAATTTAATCGAGAAATTGCCTATTTACTCAACAATCCAAAAAACCTATTATGTGTAGGAATTTTTTGGCAAGTGGCTTTGCCGCTGCACTGAAATTGGATAAGTTTACCGGTTCGTATTTTAAGCGTTGGTAGACTAAGACCACTATATGGCTCACGGCTATGAACGTGTTATGGGTCACCGGTGTCTCCACGGGAATGATTGCTCCTGAACAGGAGAAGGCGTTCAAGGAGGCCACCATTGTGTTCCTCGGAGCAGTTCTTAGCGTGATCGGAGATAAACTGGTCGACACATATTTACATGTGCATGTCGCCAAGGACTTGTGGGAGGCGCTCGAATCTAAGTTTGGGGCAGCCGATGCCGGGAGCGAGATGTATATTATAGAGCAGTTCCACGATTACAAGATGGTTGAAAACCGTCCTGTATTGGAGCAGGCTCATGAGATAATATGCATTGTTAAGGAGCTTGAACTTCTTAAGTGCGAGTTACCGGGCAAGTTTGTCGCGGGCTGCATAATCGCTAAGCTCCCTAATTCCTGGAGGAACTTTGCCACCACTCTGAAACATCAGAGGCGTGAATTCTCTGTGGAGGATGTCATTGGCCATTTGAGTGTTGAGCAGAATTCAAGGGCAAAGGACTCGCACGGAAAAGGGGCCGAAGGGACTTCTGTCGCCAACATGGTGAACCAGAAGAACTTCAACTCCCACAAGCCCAAGGGAAAGAACGGTGTCCAACACAATACCGACTTTAAGAAGAAGGGTAAGAAGACCTTCAAGAAGAACAAGAAGGATGAGGGCTGCTTTACTTGTGGTTCGGTTGAACATTGAGCCAACAAGTGCCCAAACAAGTACAAGGAGTCAGGACAGGACTCCAAGTCCGTCAACATGATTGTGGACAACAATGAGAATGGTGCACCTGGGTACGGTAATTTATTTACTGTTTTTTCAGTGTTTCAGCCCACCGATTGGTGGGTGGACACAGGTGCAGGTGTACATGTGTGTGCTGACATTTCATTGTTCACTTCTTACCAGGTCACAGGCCACTGGTCCGTATTGATGGGGAATGGCGCGAGTACTTCTGTTCATGGTGTTGGCACGGTCAATCTGAAGTTTACTTCGGGAAGGATCGTGCAGCTGAAGAACGTGCAGCATGTCCCCGCCATCAAGAAGAACCTTGTTAGTGGCTCCCTTCTATGTAGAGAAGGGTTTAAGTTGGTTTTCGAGTCTAATAAATTAGTTGTTACGAAATATGGACTCTATGTTGGAAAAGGTTATGAGAGCGGAAGGATGTTCTGCCTTTCCCTCGCAGATTTTTGTAATAAAGTCGTGAATCATATTCATTCGAATGTTAATGAATCTGAAGTTTGGCATTCACGTCTTTGTCACATTAGTTTCGGTGTTATGACGCGGCTAGCCAAGTTGGATTTAATCCCGAGTTTCACTTTAGCCAAAGGTTCTAAGTGCCTTTCATGTGTGCAAGCTAAGCAACCTCGCAAGCCTCACAAGGCCGCGGAGGAGAGACACTTGGCACCATTAGTACTCATATATTCTGATCTTTGTGAGATGAATGGTGTGTTGACTAAAGGTGGAAAGAAATACTTCATGACATTGATAGACGATTCCACTAGATATTGTTATGTGTATCTGTTAAATACTAAAGATGAGGCTCTACACTACTTTAAAATCTATAAGGCAGAAGTTGAGAATCAACTTGAAAAGAAAATTAAACGAGTCCGGTCAGATCGTGGTGGAGAGTACTTCTCGAGTGAGTTTGATTCCTTTTGTGCGGAACACGACATTATTCATGAGAGGACGCCTCCCTATTCACCCCAGTCAAACAGGGTTGCCGAGCGGAAAAACCGTACTCTAACTGATTTGGTTAACACCATGTTAGATACATCGGGTTTATCCAAGGCATGGTGGGGAAGGCTATATTGACGGCATGTCACGTCCTGAATAAAGTTCCGACAAAGGATAATGAGGTCACTCCCTATGAGAAATGGGCAAAGAGAAGGACAACACTCTCATACTTGCGTACTTGGGGCTGTTTGGCGAAAGTCAATATGCCGATCCCCAAAAAGCGTAAGCTTGGACCAAAGACTGTGGACTCCGTTAATTTGGGCTACGCTAAGAACATCGTTGGCTATAGATTTATAGTAGTGAAATCTGAGGTACCTGACCAGAAGGTCGGTACAATTATGGAGTCTAAGGATGCTACATTCTTCGAGGATATTTTTCCTATGAGAGATATGCAAAGCACTTCTAGACAGGAATCTGAGGAGACTCCTGAACCTGCCATCCCTATGGAATATTATGAACAAACACATGATGAAAATCCTGAGGAGGATGACGAGGAAACCCTTGGTAGGGGCAAGAGACAAAGGACTGCAAAAACCATTGGTGATGATTTCTTCGTGTACCTCGTGGATGATACTCCTACTTTTATTTCAGAAGCGTATGCCTCTCCAGAAGCTGACTACTGGAAGGATGCGGTCCGTAGCGAGATGGATTCCATCATGGCTAATGGGACATGGGAGATCACTGAGCATCCCTGTGGTTGCAAACCATTGGGATGTAAGTGGGTGTTCAAAAAGAAGCTTAGGCCCGATGGTACGATTGAAAAGTACAAGGCTAGGCTTGTGGCCAAGGGTTATGACCAGAAAGAAGAGGAAGATTTCTTCGATACTTATTCACCTGTGGCTAGACTGACCACCATTAGAGTATTACTCTCGTTGGCAGCCTCGCATGGTCTTCTCGTCCACCAGATGGATGTTAAGACGGCTTTTCTGAATGGAGAGCTAAATGAGGAAATCTATATGCAACAGCCAGATGGCTTTGTGATAGATGGTCAGGAAAGAAAGGTGTGTAGGTTGCTGAAATCTTTATATGGCCTGAAGCAAGCACCTAAGCAATGGCATGATAAGTTTAATACAACTCTGACATCTGTTGGTTTTGTTGTTAATGAGGCTGACAAATGTGTATACTATCGCCATGGTGGGGGCGAAGGAGTTATACTGTGCTTGTATGTTGATGACATACTGATATTCGGAACAAACCTCAAAGTAATTGAGGAGGTCAAATCGTTTCTATCTCAGAATTTGAGATGAAAGACCTTGGTGTGGCTGATGTTATCCTGAACATCAAGCTACTGAGAGATAATGAGGGTGGGATTACACTTCTGCAATCCCACTATGTTGAGAAGGTGTTGAGTTGTTTTGGATATTCGGACTGCACACCATCTCAAACACCATATGATCCTAGCGTGTTGATTTGAAAGTCCAAAGGCACGGCTATAGATCAATTGAGATACTCTCAAATCATTGGTTCACTGATGTACCTGGCGAGCGCACCAAGGCCTGACATCGCATTTGCTGTGAGCAAACTGAGCCGTTTTGTTTCCAAACCGGGTGATGTACATTGGCATCCTGTTGAAAGAGTTATGCGCTATCTGAAAGGTACTATGAACTCTGGACTTCAGTATACCGGATACCCGTCAGTACTTGAAGGGTATAGTGATGCAAATTGGATCTCTGATGCTGATGAGATGAAGGCCACAACTGGGTATATGTTTACTCTTGGAGGTGGCGCTATTTCCTGGAAGTCTTGCAAGTAAACGATCTTAACGAGATCGACAAGGGAAGCAAAATTAACAGCATTAGACACATTTGGTGTCGAAGCAGGATGGCTTCGAGATCTTTTGATGGACTTGCCATTGGTTGATAAACCGGTTCCGGCTATCCTTATGAACTGCGATAATCAGACTGTCATCACCAAGGTGAAAAGTTCAAAGGACAACATGAAGTCCAACAAACACATACGAATGAGATTAAAGGCTGTCAGAAAATTAAGAAACTCCGGAGTGATAGCGTTGGAGTATGTCGATACGACTAAGAATCTGGCAGATCCCTTTACGAAAGGGCTATTACGTGTTGTGATAGATAATGCATCGAGGGAGATGTGTATAAGACCCACATGAGTTGCCATGGTAGTAACCCAACCTATGTGAACGGAGATCCCGTGATTTAGGACCTGGGAAAACAAGCCAGTGGTGAATTGAGGAGAGTAACTATACTAACCCACTCCGTTGGAGATGCAATACTCTCGATACTGTATGGTAGGATGACTACTGTCTTAATGTGTTCCAAAGCTTATGAAAGCAAGATGCTATCCTACAGAGCGATATTTGGAGGAACACACCTATATGAGCCCGACTGCTGGTCACAGTCTATGAGATTGGGGTGATATCTAGTAAGCTCATGAATAGGCCAGGAGTGTGACTTATATGCTCCACCCGAGGGGTCAGCCTTCGGCAGCCTAGTACTAGTAAGACATGTGGTGAAACTTCTTTACGCCAAACTGACAATTCAAGGCATAGTCCATTGTTCAGTTGTGAAGGGGTGTAGCTACTTGCTCTAGGTGAAGCTCAACCTTAACAGGTCTTCACTGAAACACTGGTATATCGAAACAGTAATTGGAACAGAGGACACAATGGGCCCTCGAGATCTGGTGGGGGATTGCTGAAATTTGAGATGGGCTCTAGGCCCATATAGCAATTTCTGAAAAATATCTAAGGGCCCATGTGGGTTATATGGTACTAGGTGTAGTGGGAAGTTTAGTCCCACCCCGGAAGTGGAAGAGGAGTTGGACCTCCTTATAAGGGTTTCTCTTCTACATGCTATTGGAGCTTGAGAAGAGAAGAGGCCCTCGCGCACTCCTCCTCCGCCGCCCGCCGTGCCACGCCACGCCTCGCCTCGTCACGACGCGCCGCGGGTTGCGGGATTGAGCCGAGCCGAGCTCACACCTACACGCTTATTTTTGCCAGTCACTAACGGAGAGTTCTGTGACAGCTGGGCCACGATCTGAGACGTCGGATCGTGGGCTGTCACGGAATCGGACGTGGGTCGAGCCCACGTCTCTCCACGCGGCTGCGCCTATATAAGTGTGCGGTGTCTCCTAACCCTAGCCGCCACGAACAGATCACATCTGCTCCACGCACACGCCCACCGTCATTCCCTTGTTCCTGCTGCCGCCGGAGACTCCATCCCGTCCGCCACGTACACGGTTGACGGGAGAGCAGGTCTCCGAAACCACACCTTTCTGGTCCCTGTATGGGGTAAGGGGCGAATAGGTTTTTGGGCAGCGATTACGTGACTGCTCGCTTCCGATCGTCTACTTCCTCTACGTCCGCGTCGCCTTCATCATCACCATGTCCACCGACGCCGAACGTGCCGCCGCCGAGAAAGCTGAAGCCGACAAGAAGGCCGCCGAGGACGCCGCTGCTGCCACCAAAGCCGCGGCCTCTGCATGGCCTACTGGAGGGTATAACTCGTTTATCCCGCTCCTACTGTTTTCTGTTTTAGCCATGCTAGCGTTATACGCAGATCTTTCTGCAATTAGCGTAGTATGTGCTAGCTTGACTGAATATCAGTATGCGTTTATTTGTGTCAATGCCATGCTAGTGTTTTACTCGTGGATTAATTTAATCGAGAAATTGCCTATTTACTCAACACGTCCCGTAATATAAGAATCATTTTGGCACTAGTGTAGTGTAAAAAACTGTTAGGAGCTAGGGTTCTGCCGGTTCTAGGGCGGAGATTGTAGGGGAAAGAAGGAGGAAGACGAGGTTGAGGGCGCGGAGGCCGGCGGCTGAGCGCCGTCCTTGCGTGGTGGAGAAGAGGCGGCGGCGGCGCAAGAGGCGGCTAGAGTTAGGTCTCCCGGCTCCCTAAGGGAAGCCGAGCAAATACTGATTGCTTCTTGCTTGATTAGATTGATACATCTTCTCTCCTTATATAGAGAGGTTTACTTGACTCCTAAGCAAACGACCCTAATAACGATAAGATAATTGGGCTAAGCCCCTAATAACGATAAGATAACTTGGGCCACAGCCCACTGGGCTAAGCCCCTAATATGCCGGTCATAACACTTCTCCCCACCTGCACAAACAGCTCGTCCTCGAGCTGTAAGGCAGGAAAGCGCGTGCTGAACTCCTCGAGGTGATCAACCAGCGTCAAACACCTCCGCGACAGCTGGGGCAGCTAGGTCGCCGAGCCCGGCGGCGACGGCGTCCTCCTCAATGTAGTCTGCAGCCTTCAGGTAGAAGAGTCGGGGGCAGATGTGGCCGGGCATGTAGGTCTCGTCGCAGTTGAAGCACAACCCTTGGCGGCGACGCTCGAGTAGCTCAGCCGAGGTGAGCCGGCGGAACGGGCGCGCCCCGGTCGCGGCAAGGGGTGCCGCGGAAGCCTGAGCAGGCCGACCCTGCGCGGGAACATCCGGCCAGGGTGGCGGCCCAGCGGCCTGGGACGGTGATGCCTCCTGGATGGCCACCGCGCGACGCTCGAACGCGCGGACATCGTACATGGCCGTCTGGAGGTCCTGGGGTTCCTGCAGCTCGACGTCCACGCGGATATGATCTGGCAGACCGCCGACGAAGAGTTCGGCCCACTGGTGAGCCATCACGCCGGACGCGTGGCACGCCATGGCCTAAAAGCGGTCGGTGTAGTCCTGCACCGTAGAGGTGAAGGGAAGGCGGCCCAACTCCGCCAGCCGGCTCCCACGTATCGGCAGTCCGAATCGAAGGAGGCAGAACTCGCGAAAACGCTCCCATGGGGGCATGCCACCCTCGTCCTGCTCGAGGGCGTAGTACCACGTCTGTGCGGCGCCGCGGAGGTGATAAGAGGCGAGCCAGGTGCGGTCCGACGCGAGCGTCCGTTGCCCCCGGAAGAACTGCTCGCACTGGTTGAGCCAGTTGAGGGGGTCCTCAGCGCCGTCGTAGGTGGCGAAGGCGAGCTTGGCGAAGCGCGGCGGTGTTTGAGCAGGACCGCCGTGAGTGTACGGCTCGGCGGTACGGAGCAGCGAAGAGGATGGCGTTAGTCCGGTGTGCACAGGTGGTCCGCAGGAAAGCGGTGGAAGACGAGGTTGAGGGCGCGGCGGCCGGCGGCTGGGCGCCGTCCTTGCGTGGTGGAGAAGAGGCGGCGGCGGCGCAAGAGGCGGCTAGGGTTAGGTCTCCCGGCTCCCTAAGAAAAGCCGAGCAAATACTGATTGCTTCTTGCTTGATTAGATTGATACATCTTCTCTCCTTATATAGAGAGGTTTACTTGACTCCTAAGCAAACGACCCTAATAACGATAAGATAATTGGGCTAAGCCCCTAATAACGATAAGATAACTTGGGCCACAGCCCACTATGCTAAGCCCCTAATATGCCAGTCATAACAAGAACACTCTTATATTATGTGACGGATGGAGTATGTAATAGTGCGTACTGTGTATCTTTTCTCTGAGAGATGTTAGGAAATGGGAGCAGATCCAGTGTTCCTCCAAAGAGGTCCCCATCCCACCGGTTGCCTCCAAGTGAGGGGGGACTGTTATTTCCATCAAATACTTCGTTTCATGGCACTCCACCTCGCAGACTGTTATCAGACAAATCCAGATGGTTGAGCTGCTTTAGTCCGCCAAGCTCTATTGGGATGAAACCCGACAAATTATTTTGCTGAAGGTTTAGGTAATCTAACGTTCCAAGGTTACCAAAAGAACTTAGAATTTGGCCAACGAAATTGTTGAACGACATGTCCAACCAATATAGCCCTGAAATATTGCCTAGTGATGCTGGGAGATGACCTTCAAAATTGTTATCGTCCAGATAGAGATATGCAAGATTCAGGAGGGTATCACCAAAGATAGACGGCAGTGTTTTCCCAAGCATATTGGAACCTAATAATAAATATTGGAGAGAAGACTGATTGTATTTGTACAGGGTTCCGGGATTCCACCTGATAGCCTATTTTCAGCAAGGTTTAATTCAGAAAGGTTTGGGAGTTTTCCCAACTCATCAGGAATGGTTCCGGTGAGCTTATTATCAACAAGTGAGATCTCTTCAAGCTGACTGATGTTTTTTCGGCTTGGTGGGATTTCGCCGGTGAGATTCTTTCCTCCAAGATCTAACCACACTAGATTGGATAGGCGGTCTATACCGCTGGGAAATTCTCCTATTAGTAAGTTGCTAGACAGGACTAGGTTCTGTAGATTGGAGCGATTTGTAAGAGTATCCGGAATGATCCCTCCCAGTGAGCTTTTTTTAGAACGAAGGCTCAAGGGGGAGCCCGACTTTGAATTAACAAAGCCATCAACCGGCCAGGATTACACAAGGCCACCAAACAAGAACGACCGAAAGATACAAGGAAGCTGACAGAGCAGTTTACAACGCAACGCACACTACTGCACACATAGAGATACACATGAAAGACCTGCAAGTAATATCGAAGCCCGTTGCACATCGGCACCAAGAGCAAGGGAGCAGAGTAGCGTCAAGGATCAGCCAAAGGCCTGCAAGAACTGCGCGCAGCCGGATCGTGGGATTGGGATCACGAAACCTGTCTTCCAACGCCGAAGAAGACCCCAATCCTCTCGCCTAGGCTCGAAGGCGCCGCACCGTCGGGTCGTTGGGCGCTCACCCGAGAGCAAAAGCAGGTGCCGGTCGAAACCCAGAGCAGGCATATCGCACAGTCCTCACCACGCCGAAGGCACACCACTAGCTGCACTGCCACCTGCCCGGGGTCACCGAGAGCAGAAGGAAAACCACAGGAAGGATTGTCGAAGAAACAAGCTGCAAAGACCCAAGGGCGAAGCTTGGGAAGCCTCTGCTTGGACTCGCAGCTGACGAGCGCTCTCCTATCTCGGCACCACTCGCCCGGAGAACCAGACAAACCCAAGGCGGCGCCTCCAAGGAGGGAATGACGTTTTGGGCTTTCACCCGGGATCTGGAACGGGGATGGATACGGGAGACCTCAGCGGTGCCTCGAAGGAGAAAAGGCGATGCGCGCACGCGCCCTCACCGCCGTGGTCGGAGATCCGATCAAGGGTTTCCCCCGGACTCGAGATATGCCACCGGCACCCCGCTAGCACAGGAACTGGCAGCAAAAGCTGCAGATCGGACACAGCCGGAGGGGAGGAGTGAGCAGAGGGGGAGGAGCAGCTCGACCTTCAGATCTGGAGCGGAAGAAGACCGCGCCACAACCACCACCCGCCGGATCCGCGCCGCCCGAGCAGCCGAGGACGCCGGCCGTCACATCCCGCGCACGCCGCCTATCGCAGAGGCTGCGCCGCCTCGCCGTCCGGGGCTGCCGCCCCGGTGTCCGGGGTCCTTCGCGCGGGAACGAAGCGACGAGAGGCCTCGCCACAACCTTCATCGGCAGCCGCCAGGGCTTGCCAGGCGTCCCTCAGGTGGCGGCGAGGGGAGGAGATGTAGGAAGGGGAGCCGGCGGCGGGGGGAAACCCTAGTCGCCTCCGGGTCGCCCGCTGGGGACGACACGGGTGCCGGGGGGGGGGGGGGGGGGGGACAGAAGCAGTACTCCCGTCCCAGTGAGTTGCCCCACAAGGAAAGGTACCCCAATCTTTGGAGACGGTTGAAAGGAGGTATCACGCCGGTGGAGCCATTCATGGACAGTTGCAGACTCCTAACTCCTAAGGAATGTTAGATTCCCGAGGGACGGTGAAATCGTGCCCGACAAAGATAGGTTGGAAAGGTTCAGCTCGGTGACTCGCCCCGCGTACTTCGGGTCAACTGCAGACGACGCCCTCCGACTTGCAAACGGGGACGCTGCAGACGACGCCCTCCCAATTGCAAACGGGGATACCGGTGTGCCAAGATCTCAAGGCTTGACTTGAGTCGATGGTGATGGCCCGCTTGAAATCTAGTAGCGAGATCACGTCCGTGCTATTATCATGGACTGTCGTCGTTGAAGAGGAACAGGGGATGCTGCCGACTCCACAAGAAACGAGCAGCAATGACAGTAGCGTAAGGATATGGCCGAGCCTCGCCGGTTGACTGGCACATGTAAGAAGGCCTTCCGTATCTCCGATCTTCCTGCCGCCGACTCTTGGTAGCCACCGCCCAGGTACGAACTCGTTCATTGCCGACGCCGCCGTCCGAGGGGAGACGCCGCCGCCGTATCTCCATGGCAGGGCGGCTTGAATCCCTGTCGCCGGGATCGCACCCGCCGAACTCCGGGCCATGGCGATATCCAGCAGGCCATGGCGGCGATCAGCGCCGGGACAAGACCAGGAGGCCGCTGGCGTCTCCCTGATCCGTGAGCCCGACGCCATGGAGCTGCTCGTCAAGGTCCGACCCCTTTCCTTCTCGTCCCTAGCGTCAAGGTCTTCGGTTCCCTTCCCTGGTGCCATTTGATTTGATTCCATTCCTCTTCCTCACGCACGCACGTAGGCACGCGCGGGTCCAGCGGCAGGAAGGTCAGAGAGGAGGACCGAGGTCGTCGGTACGCGTGACTAAGGGACGTATCTTCCCGGAGCTACTTCGCCCTCGACGAAGAGGAGACCGCGGGCCAGAGCTCCTGGTCTCCCAGGGCTGCCGAGCGCAAGGAGCTATTGCCATGGCACCTCCTCGCTCGCCCTCGGTGCGGCGGCCGTGTATATGGAATTGTGCCCTGGTGGGGGCTCCGAGGGAGGAAACCGACGAGCACAAGGCACTACTGCCATAGCGTCCGGAGGGAGGCATGACGCGCAGGGCTACAGGGAATCCGCCGACGACATATGTGGCTTCTCCTATGCTTGATGCTGCTGTCCTTGCAGCGGCGGCAGCGGATCTGAGTCCCACCCGTTGGGATCGAACGACAGATGGCGTGAGGCAGCCGGATGCGAGTCCCACTCCCAATCCGAGGGCTCGACCTTCTCGATTCCTGGCTGCGGCGGGTGCGGAACTCCGAAGTGACGGTGAACTAGCCGGCGTCGCACTGCCCCCACACAAGCGCCATCAGGTCGGCAAGCTCTGGTCGCTCGTCTTGATATCAGCCATGTAATCATATCTCACTTCATTGTGCAATCTTGTTTCTGATTCCTGGAGCTTGGACATCGGAAATTCTTTGTTTGGAAGCATATTTTTTTAGATTGTTTCATCTTAGTTTACTGACAACGAAATTGTTAACCCTTCTTAATCTTTGGTTGGACCAACTAATTCACAAGCTTTTAGGTCAGATTTTTCACGAGTACTCACTAGGGCTATAGTTTTTCCTTTTCTTTTCTTTAACTCCCAGAAAAACAACAGCGTGCATTGCATCATATTAACCACTTGATATTACAGTGATCAATATATAGGAATTTGAACGCAAGAAACAACTAATAAGGTTGCTGAAAGGGTTAGGATTTGTACTTAAGGTTTTTTTCTTGCTTAGCAGTTCAATCTATTGAATTAAATAGTTGCCTATCAATTCTATTATAATTGGATTTTTGCAAAGATCTTTTCAGACGAAGAGATCACGGGCTTATTGGCTTAAGCAAATGATCAAATCCTTGGGCACTGATAAATCGTTAGAGTATTCATGCTCCCGTTGCGACGCACGGGTGATTACCATATGAGTGTGATACAGTAGATTTCAAATTTTTGTGCAGTTGCATCAGCTACGACTTGTAAGGTATAACCTTTGGGACTGTATAGAGAAAAAAAAGTGTTTTTCCTGCACTACACACTCAAATCATTATATTGCTAATGCAAGTGAACAATCAGCATTTCTTATTGAGCCATGCTAATGTTTCTCTTTGTTTAATTGCGTACTCCTTTTGTTTACTTCTTCAGAAAGCACTTCGCTCTGTTGCACACAATAGCTATTTCTGCACCAATTTGTCCGAAGATATAAAGTTTGAACCAGCCATTAGCTTACATTTGGCCAGTTCATCTTTCAGGAGAATATGCATCTTACTTAGTTCGAGGTGAAATTTTGTTTGTCACGTCAGGAATCAAAAATATATGGTGCGTCCGTATCTTTTATATAAAGTCCTTACTATATATGTTGCTCCCTTCCATTGAATTGGATGTAACATTGTGTACACTTAATGTCGAGACTAATGTCTATCGCCAATTTCAGTATAGTCGAAACGTATTGATGGCACTAAAAATGTTTCTGCTTTTGCAGGTCTGACCTGACTCTTCTCTGTACTTATGTAATTGGTTTATTTCTTGATAGGGTGGTACTCTCTGAATTTCTTGGTGAGCGTTCCCGTTGCTGCATCGCATTGTGGCCGAGTCCTCTTGTTGGCCATGCCAGTGATATGAGCATGATGGTGTATACCGGCTTCCCAGACAAGTGTCTGTCGAGGCCGCACCGGGTATAGCTACTCTCCCTCTTTAACCAACAGCACCCAAACCGAGAACATAAACAGAATTCGACTCACTCTCGTATGGCTCGCCCTCGAGCCCTGGGCGAGTCGGCCAGGTCTTTCCCTCTTGTTCTGTTTCCGCCTAATTCGGAACTTAATTTGAAAGCCATATTTCGACCCGGACGCTTTTGGGATGCTTCTAATAACCAACGAATGGCAAGTGCTCTTCCTTGTTTAGATCCTATTTCAATCGAAGGATTCAATCCAGCCACAGGTTCCCCTACGGCTACCTTGTTACGACTTCACCCCAGTCGAAGACCCCACCGTGGTATGCGCCAATAAGACCACCTGTCTCCTTTTTATGTATCCATCTTGAACATTCTGTTTATGATGCGTATATGAAATCAATCAATGTTGCAACTCACACAGGTTTGTGGAGGTGATGGCACGAGTACTTACCAGGATGCTTGGAGATGCGTTGGCATATGTCCAGGTAATGAAATTGTTGGGAGTGATTGCTCAGCACATATCTGGCTAGACTAAATAATTCAGATGGATTGAAATTTTTTATCGGTAACGAGTTAACACACATCTGTAATGCAGAACAACCTGGTCCATGCATGGGGTCTGACTTGAATATTTCAGGAGATGACTAGATGTAAATTTGACTTTCAGATTATACATCTGTGAATTGCGCAGAATCATATAGAGCAGATGGGCATCGTTGACACGTAGTGCATGAGTGCATGACACATTGCGCAATTAAGATGCTCTTAGGCCAGCTAAGTAACATAAGACAACTTTTGTATGAAGATCGGTTGTTCGGTTTCATTCTGACAGTTTAGAAGCTTTTGTTTGGCGTTTCTCTCAGCCGGATAATAGAGAAAAAGAGACTTACGCAGGGTATGGTTTCGCTCTCTAACAATAATTAAATTTTGTACTACTTAGAAAACTCGTTAGATGTTTTTACTGCTTGATCTCACATCATATTTACGTGCTAAGAAATAAGTTGTAACTGAAACAATAATGTTAATTTATGTAACTATATACTATGTTGGATATTAGTTTTTTATAAAATTAATTCTGTGTTCAATTGGTTTTTCTTTTTGTGTGTCAAGATATTATTTTTACAATCTGTAACATGAGTAATTTATTTGACATACATACATACATATACATATACATACATACATACATACATGCATACATACATACATACATATATATATATACATACATACATACATATATATATATATATATTTGTATACGCGGAATATATTACAAGATCCATCATAAAACTGAAACAGCATCAAGGCTCTTTGAAGTCATAATATCCAGCTTCACCTTCAAATGTCGATGTTTTACCATAAATGTGAAATATATTTCAAGGCCCATAATAAAACTGAAAGAGCATCAAGGGTTTTACAGGTCATGGTGGCCGGGTTTTGCTGGCGTTGTGGTCCATGCATACCAATTCTTTGAATCAGTGCCACCGTGCAGTGATGTAAGAAAAAGGTGTGTCGTTTGTCGACTGTGGGCAACAGAGTGATGTAGATGTACTGTAGAGTACATATTCAAGGTACAGAGTGAACTATTTTAGTTCTTCCTTGTGCTATATGCCAATCTCAGATTTTATCCTAGGTCTATTTTAGCTCAACCACTAGTAGAAAACAGGGCTTTCGTTCAGGCCTGGCCAGCCCATTAGTCCCGGTTCTGCACGAACCAGGACCCATGGGGTGCATTAGTCCCGGTTCGTGAGCCCAGGGGGCCGGCCGGGCCACTGGTCCCGGTTCGTCTGGACCTTTTGGTCCCGGTTCCACGCACGAACCGGGACCAATGCGCCTCGCCCCTGGCCCATGACCATTAGTCCCGGTTTGTGCCACAAACCGGGACTAAAGGGTTGGTCCTCGTTGCGGTCAGAGTTTAGTCCCACCTCGCCAACCGAAGGGCGCTCACACCGGTTTATAAGCCCGTCCCTCTCTGCCTTGTTGAGCTCCTCTCAAAAAGGAAAATAGATGCCCTTATACAGGGAATTTGACCTAAATTCAGAGTGAATTTCTCTTGAATTCATAGAAATTTATTATGAATTTAGGTTGAATTCTCTCTATAGGCGCATATACTCTCATTTTTTTTATGTAGGGGTTGACGATCTTTACAGATTTTTTGTGTGTTGAATATGCACCATTCAAAATCAGTCTCTGCTTTGAATGGTTCATTTTGAACACACAAAAAGTTTGGAGTTCAAATAAGTTCAAGAAAATGAAATCCCTTTGTAACAGATGAGTTTTCGTCCGAAACCCTGATACTTTGAAATAGATTGTCCATTTTGTTCACGAAGTGCATCCACCTTTTGCCGGAACCCTCTCAACTTTTTAGCACATGCTATGTGGGTGAAATGATGATACCATGCCAACTTTCGACCTTTTCAGAGTTCATTTGAAATGCTTTTCAATTTTAGGGCCTTATAGCTCAAAATAATTAGTAAATGCATGAAAAATAACAAATGAAGTCAGAAAGGATTGAAAAATGATGATGTGGCTTTGAATGGTGCATTTTGAACACACAAAAAGTCAGGAGTTCAAATAAGTTTTAAAAAATGAAATCCCCTTGTAAGAGACGAGTTTCCGTATGAAATCCTGATACTTTGAAAGAGATTGTCCGTCTTGTACACGAAGTGCATCCACCTTTTGCCGGGACCCTCTCAACTTTCTTGCGCATGCTATGTGGATGAAATGATGATACCATGCCAACTTTCAACCTTTTGAGAGTTCATTTTGAAATGCTTTTCTATTTTAGGGTCTTATAGCTCAAAATAATTAGTAAATGCATGAAAAACAACAAATGAATTCAGAAAGGATTGAAAAATGATGATGTGGCTTTGAATGGTGCATTTTGAACACACAAAAAGTCAGGAGTTCAAATAAGTTTTAAAAAACTGAAATCCCTTTATAACAGACGAGTTTCCGTATGAAATCCTGATACTTTGAAAGAGATTGTCTGTTTTGTACAAGAAGTGCATCCACATTTTGCCGGGACCCTCTCAACTTTCTTCCACATGCCATGTGGATGAAATGATGATACCATGCCAACTTTCAACCTTTTGAGAGTTCATTTTGAAATGCTTTTCAATTTTAGGGTCTTATAGCTCAAAATAATTAGTAAATGCATGAAAAGTAACAAATGAAGTCAGAAAGGATTGAAAATTGATGATGTGGCTTTGAATGCTGCATTTTGAACACACAAAAAGTCAGGAGTTCAAATAAGTTTTAAAAAATGAAATCCCCTTGTAAGAGACGAGTTTCCGTATGAAATCCTGATACTTTGAAAGAGATTGTCCGTCTTGTACACGAAGTGCATCCACCTTTTGCCGGGACCCTCTCAACTTTCTTGCGCATGCTATGTGGATGAAATGATGATACCATGCCAACTTTCAACCTTTTGAGAGTTCATTTTGAAATGCTTTTCTATTTTAGGGTCTTATAGCTCAAAATAATTAGTAAATGCATGAAAAACAACAAATGAATTCAGAAAGGATTGAAAAATGATGATGTGGCTTTGAATGGTGCATTTTGAACACACAAAAAGTCAGGAGTTCAAATAAGTTTTAAAAAATGAAATCCCTTTGTAACAGACGAGTTTCCGTATGAAATCCTGATACTTTGAAAGAGATTGTCTGTTTTGTACAAGAAGTGCATCCACATTTTGCCGGGACCCTCTCAACTTTCTTCCACATGCCATGTGGATGAAATGATGATACCATGCCAACTTTCAACCTTTTGAGAGTTCATTTTGAAATGCTTTTCAATTTTAGGGTCTTATAGCTCAAAATAATTAGTAAATGCCTGAAAAGTAACAAATGAAGTCAGAAAGGATTGAAAATTGGTGATGTGGCTTTGAATGCTGCATTTTGAACACACAAAAAGTCAGGAGTTCAAATAAGTTTTAAAAAATGAAATCCCCTTGTAAGACACGAGTTTCCGTATGAAATCCTGATACTTTGAAAGAGATTGTCCGTCTTGTACACGAAGTGCATCCACCTTTTGCCGGGACCCTCTCAACTTTCTTGCGCATGCTATGTGGATGAAATGATGATACCATGCCAACTTTCAACCTTTTGAGAGTTCATTTTGAAATGCTTTTCTATTTTAGGGTCTTATAGCTCAAAATAATTAGTAAATGCATGAAAAACAACAAATGAATTCAGAAAGGATTGAAAAATGATGATGTGGCTTTGAATGGTGCATTTTGAACACACAAAAAGTCAGGAGTTCAAATAAGTTTTAAGAAATGAAATCCCTTTGTAACAGACGACTTTCCGTATGAAATCCTGATACTTTGAAAGAGATTGTCTGTTTTGTACAAGAAGTGCATCCACATTTTGCCGGGACCCTCTCAACTTTCTTCCACATGCCATGTGGATGAAATGATGATACCATGCCAACTTTCAACCTTTTGAGAGTTCATTTTGAAATGCTTTTCAATTTTATTGTCTTATAGCTCAAAATAATTAGTAAATGCATGAAAAGTAACAAATGAAGTCAGAAAGGATTGAAAAATGATGATGTGGCTTTGAATGGTGCATTTTGAACACACAAAAAGTCAGGAGTTCAAATAAGTTTTAAAAAATGAAATCCCTTTGTAACAGACGAGTTTCCGTATGAAATTCTGATACTTTGAAAGATATTGTCCGTTTTGTACATGAAGTGCATCCAGTTTTTGCCGGGACCCTCTCAACTTTCTTGCACATGCTATGTGGATGAAATGTTGATACGATGCCAACTTTCTACCTTTTGAGAGTTCATTTTGAAATACTTTTCAATTTTAGGGTCTTATAGCTTAAAATAATTAGTAAATGCATGAAAAATAACAAATGAAGTCAGAAAGGATTGAAAATTGATGATGTGGCTTTAAACGGTGCATTTTGAACACACAAAAAGTCAGGAGTTCAAATGAGTTTCAAAAAATGAAATCCCCTTGTAACAGACGAGTTTCCGTATGAAATCCTGATACTTTGAAAGAGCTTGTCCGTTTTGTACACGAAGTGCATCCACCTTTTGCCGGGACCCTCTCAACTTTCTTGCACATGCTATGTGGATGAAATGATGATACCATGCCAACTTTCAACCTTTTGAGAGTTCATTTTGAAATGCTTTTCAATTTTAGGGTCTTATAGCTCAAAATAAATAGTAAATGCATGAAAAATAACAAATGAAGTCAAAAAGGATTGAAAAATGATGATGTGGCTTTGAATGGTGCATTTTGAACGCACAAAAAGTCAGGAGTTCAAATAAGTTTTAAAAAATGAAATCCCTTTGTAACAGACGAGTTTCCGTATAAAATTCTGATACTTTGAAAGAGATTGTCCGTTTTGTACACGAAGTGCATCCACCTTTTGCCGGGACCCTCTCAACTTTCTTGCACATGTTATGTGGATGAAATGATGATACCATGCCAACTTTCAACCTTTTGAGAGTTCATTTTGAAATGCTTTTCAATTTTAGGGTCTTATAGCTCAAAATAATTAGTAAATGCATGAAAAATAACAAAGGAAGTCAGAAACGGTTGAAAATTGATGATGTGGCTTTGAATGGTGCATTTTCAACACACAAAAAGTCAGGATTTCAAATAAGTTATAAAAAATGAAATCCCTTTGTAACAGACGAGTTTCCGTATGAAATCCTGATACTTTGAAAGAGATTGTCCGTTTTGTACACGAAGTGCATCCAGTTTTTGTCGGGACCCTCTCAACTTACTTGCACATTCTATGTGGATGAAATGATGATACCATGCCAACTTTCAACCTTTTCAGAGTTCATTTGAAGTGCTTTAAAATTTTAGGGTCTTATAGCTCAAACTAATTTGTAAATGCATGAAAAATAACAAATGAAGTCACAAAGGATTGAAAAATGATGATGTGGCTTTGAATGGTGCATTTTGAACACACAAAAAGTCAGCAGTTCAAATAAGTTTTAAAAAATGAAATCCCTTTGTAACAGACGTGTTTCCGTATGAAATCCTGATACTTTGAAAGAGATTGTCCGTTTTGTACACGAAGTGCATCCACCTTTTGCCGGGATCCTCTCAACTTTCTTGCACATGCCATGTGGATGAAATGATGACACCATGCCAACTTTCAACCTTTTGAGAGTTCATTTTGAAATGCTTTCAATTTTAGGGTCTTATAGCTCAAAATAATTAGTAAATGCATGAAAAATAACAAATGAAGTCAGAAAGGATTGAAAATTGATGATGTGGCTTTGAATGGTGCATTTTGAACACACAAAAAGTCAAGAGTTCAAATAAGTTTAAAAAAATGAAATCCCTTTGTAACAGACGAGTTTCCGTATGAAATCCTGATACTTTGAAAGAGATTGTCCGTTTTGTACACGAAGTGCATCCACCTTTTGCCGGGACCCTCTCTACTTACTGGCACATGCTATGTGGATGAAATGATGATACCATGCCAACCTTCATCCTTTTGAGAGTTCATTTTGAAATGCTTTTCAATTTTAGGGTCTTATAGCTCAAAATAATTAGTAAATGCATGAAGAATAACAAATGAAGTCAGAAAGGATTGAAAAATGATGATGTGGCTTTGAATGGTGCATTTTGAACACACAAAAAGTCAGGAGTTCAAATAATTTAAAAAAAATGAAATCCCTTTGTAACAGACGAGTTTCCGTATGAAATCCTAATACTTTGAAAGAGATTGTCCGTTTTGTACACGAAGTGCATCCACATTTTGCCGGGACCCTCTCAACTTTCTTGCACATGCCATGTGGATGAAATGATGATACCATGCCAACTTTCAACGTTTTGAGAGTTCATTTTGAAATGCTTTTCAATTTTAGGGTCTTATAGATCAAAATAATTAGTAAATGTATGAAAAGTAACAAATGAAGTTAGAAAGGATTGAAAATTGATGATGTGGCTTTGAATGGTGCATTTTGAACACACAAAAAGTCAGGAGTTCAAATAAGTTTTTAAAAATGAAATCCCTTTGTAACAGACGAGTTTCCGTATGAAATCCTGATACTTTGAAAGAGATTGTCCGTTTTGTACACGAAGTGCATCCAGTTTTTGCCTGGACCCTCTCAACTTTCTTGCACATTCTATGTGGATGAAATGATGATACCATGCCAACTTTCAACCTTTTCAGAGTTCATTTGAAGTGCTTTTCAATTTTAGGGTCTTATAGCTCAAACTAATTTGTAAATGCATGAAAAATAACAAATGAAGTCACAAAGGATTGAAAAATGATGATGTGGCTTTGAATGGTGCATTTTGAACACACAAAAAGTCAGGAGTTCAAATAAGTTTTAAAAAATGAAATCCCTTTGTAACAGACGTGTTTCCGTATGAAATCCTGATACTTTGAAAGAGATTGTCCGTTTTGTACACGAAGTGCATCCACCTTTTGCCGGGACCCTCTCAACTTTCTTGCACATGCCATGTGGATGAAATGATGATACCATGCCAACTTTCAACCTTTTGAGAGTTCATTTTGAAATGCTTTCAATTTTAGGGTCTGATAGCTCAAAATAATTAGTAAATGCATGAAAAATAACAAATGAAGTTAGAAAGGATTGAAAATTGATGATGTGGCTTTGAATGGTGCATTTTGAACACACAAAAAGTCAGGAGTTCAAATATGTTTAAAAAATGAAATCCCTTTGTAACAGACGAGTTTCCGTATGAAATCCTGATACTTTGAAAGAGGTTGTCCGTTTTGTACACGAAGTGTATCCACCTTTTGCCGGGACCCTCTCTACTTACTGGCACATGCTATGTGGATGAAATGGTGATACCATGCCAACTTTCAACCTTTTGAGAGTTCATTTTGAAATGATTTTCAATTTTAGGGTCTTATAGCTCAAAATAATTAGTAAATGATGATGTGGCTTTGAATGCATTTGAATGGTGATACCACATTTTGAAAGGATTGAAAATTGATGATGTGGCTTTGAATGGTGCATTTTGAACACACAAAAAGTCAGGAGTTCAAATAAGTTTAAAAAAATGAAATCCCGTTGTAACAGACGAGTTTCCGTATGAAATCCTGATACTTCGAAACAGATTGTCCGTTTTGTACACGAAGTGCATCCAGTTTTTGTCGTAACCCTCTCTACTTTCTTGCACATGCTATGTGGATGAAATGGTGATACCATGCCAACTTTCAACCTTTTCAGAGTTCATTTGAAATTCTTTTCAATTTTAGGGTCTTATAGCTCAAAATAATTAGTAAATGCATGAAAAATAACAAATGAAGTCAGAAAGGATTGAAAAATGATGATGTGGCTTTGAATCATACATTTTGAACACACAAAAAGTCAGGAGTTCAAATAAGTTTAAAAAAATGAAATCCCTTTGTAACAGACGAGTTTCCGTATGAAATCCTGATACTTCGAAACAGATTGTCCGTTTTGTACACGAAGTGCATCCACCTTTTGCCGGGACCCTCTCAACTTTCTTGCACAAGCTATGTGGATGAAATGATGATACCATGCCAACCTTCATCCTTTTGAGAGTTCATTTTGAAATGCTTTTCAATTTTAGGGTCTTATAGCTCAAAATAATTAGTAAATGCATGAAAAATAACAAATGAAGTCAGAAAGGATTGAAAAATGATGATGTGGCTTTAAATCCTGCATTTTGAACACACAAAATGTCAGGAGTTCAAATAAGTTTAAAACAATGAAATCCCTTTGCAACAGACGAGTTTCCGTATGAAATCCTGATACTTTGAAAGAGATTGTCCGTTTTGTACACGAAGTGCATCCACCTTTTGCCGGGACCCTCTCAACTTTCTTGCGCATGCTATGTGGATGAAATGATGATACCATGCCAACTTTCAACCATTTGACAGTTCATTTTGAAATGCTTTTCAATTTTAGGGTCTTATAGCTCAAAATAATTGGTAAATGCATGAAAAATAACAAATGAAGTCAGAAAGGATTGAAAAATGATGATGTGGCTTTAAATCCTGCATTTTGAATAACAAATGAGTTTCCGTATGAAATCCTGATACTTTGAAAGAGATTGTCCATTTCGTACAAGAAGTGCATCCACATTTTGCCGGGACCCTCTCAACTTTCTTGCACATGCCAGGTGGATGAAATGATGATACCATGCTAACTTTCAACCTTTTGAGAGTTCATTTTGAAATGCTTTTCAATTTTAGGGTCTTATAGCTCAAAATAATTAGTAAATGCATGAAAAATAACAAATGAAGTCAGAAAGGATTGAAAATTGATGATGTGGCTTTGAATGGTGCATTTTTAACACACAAAAAGTCAGGAGTTCAAATAAGTTTTTAAAATAGAAATCCCTTTGTAACAGACGAGTTTCCGTATGAAATCCTGATACTTTGAAAGAGATTGTCTGTTTTGTACACGAAGTGCATCCACCTTTTGCCGGGACCCTCTCAACTTTCTTGCACATGCTATGTGGATGAAATGATGATACCATGCCAACCTTCATCCTTCTGAGAGTTCATTTTGAAATGCTTTTCAATTTTAGGGTCTTATAGCTCAAAATAATTTGTAAATGCATGAAAAATAACAAATGAAGTCAGAAAGGATTGAAAAATGATGATGTGGCTTTGAATGGTGCATTTTGAACACACAAAAAGTCAGGAGTTCAAATAAGTTTAAAAAAATGAAATCCCCTTGTAAGAGACGAGTTTTCGTATGAAATCCTGATACTTTGAAAGAGATTGTCCGTTTTGTACACGAAGTGCATCCACCTTTTGCCGGGACCCTCTCAACTTTCTTGCGCATGCTATGTGGATGAAATGATGATACCATGCCAACTTTCAACCTTTTGAGAGTTCATTTTGAAATGCTTTTCTATTTTAGGGTCTTATAGCTCAAAATAATTAGTAAATGCATGAAAAACAACAAATGAATTCAGAAAGGATTGAAAAATGATGATGTGGCTTTGAATGGTGCATTTTGAACACACAAAAAGTCAGGAGTTCAAATTAGTTTGAAAAAATGAAATCCCTTTGTAACAGACGAGTTTTCGTATGAAATCCTGATACTTTGAAAGAGATTGTCCGTTTTGTACAAGAAGTGCATCCACATTTTGCCGGGACCCTCTCAACTTTCTTGCACATGCCATGTGGATGAAATGATGATACCATGCCAACTTTCAACCTTTTGAGAGTTCATTTTGAAATGCTTTTCAATTTTAGGGTCTTATAGCTCAAAATAATTAGTAAATGCATGAAAAGTAACAAATGAAGTCAGAAAGGATTGAAAATTGATGATGTGGCTTTGAATGGTGCATTTTGAACAAACAAAAATTCAGGAGTTGAAATAAGTTTTAAAAAATGAAATCCCGTTGTAACAAACGAGTTTCCGTATGAAATCATGATACTTCGAAACAGATTGTCCGTTTTGTACACGAAGTGCATCCAGTTTTTGCCGTAACCCTCTCTACTTTCTTGCACATGCTATGTGGATGAAATGGTGATACCATGCCAACTTTCAACCTTTTCAGAGTTCATTTGAAATGCTTTTCAATTTTAGGGTCTTATAGCTCAAAATAATTAGTAAATGCATGAAAAATAACAAATGAAGTCAGAAAGGATTGAAAAATGATGATGTGGATTTGAATCGTGCATTTTGAACACACAAAAAGTCAGGAGTTCAAAGAAGTTTAAAAAAATGAAATCCCTTTGTAACAGAGGAGTTTCCGTATGAAATCCTGATACTTTGAAAGAGATTGTCCGTTTTGTACACGAAGTGCATCCACCTTTTGCCGGGACCCTCTCAACTTTCTTGCACATGCCATGTGGATGGAATGATGATACCATGCCAACCTTCATCCTTTTGAGAGTTCATTTTGAAATGCTTTTCAATTTTAGGGTCTTATAGCTCAAAATAATTAGTAAATGCATGAAAAATAACAAATGAAGTCAAAAAGGATTGAAAATTGATGATGTGGCTTTGAATGGTGCATTTTGAACACACAAAAAGTCAGGAGTTCAATTAAGTTTTAAAAAATGAAATCCCGTTGTAACAAACGAGTTTCCGTATGAAATCCTGATACTTCGAAACAGATTGTCCGTTTTGTACACGAAGTGCATCCAGTTTTTGCCGTAACCCTCTCTACTTTCTTGCACATGCTATGTGGATGAAATGGTGATACCATGCCAACTTTCAACCTTTTCAGAGTTCATTTGAAATGCTTTTCAATTTTAGGGTCTTATAGCTCAAAATAATTAGTAAATGCATGAAAAATAACAAATGAAGTCAGAAAGGATTGAAAAATGATGATGTGGCTTTGAATCGTGCATTTTGAACACACAAAAAGTCAGGAGTTCAAATAAGTTTAAAAAAATGAAATCCCTTTGTAACAGACGAGTTTCCGTATGAAATCCTGATACTTTCAAAGAGATTGTCCGTTTTGTACATGAAGTGCATCCACCTTTTGCCGGGACCCTCTCAACTTTCTTGCACAAGCTATGTGGATGAAATGATGATACCATGCCAACCTTCATCCTTTTGAGAGTACATTTTGAAATGCTTTTCAATTTTAGGGTCTTATAGCTCAAAATAATTAGTAAATGCATGAAAAATAACAAATGAAGTCAGAAAGGATTGAAAATTGATGATGTGGCTTTGAATGGTGCATTTTGAACACACAAAAAGTCAAGAGTTCAAATAAGTTTAAAAAATGAAATCCCTTTGTAACAAACGAGTTTCCGTATGAAATCCTGATACTTTGAAAGAGATTGTCCGTTTTGTACACGAAGTGCATCCACCTTTTGCCGGGACCCTCTCAACTTTCTTGCGCATGCTATGTGGATGAAATGATGATACCATGCCAACTTTCAACCATTTGAGAGTTCATTTTGAAATGCTTTTCAATTTTAGGGTCTTATAGCTCAAAATAATTAGTAAATGCATGAAAAATAACAAATGAAGTCAGAAAGGATTGAAAAATGATGATGTGGCTTTAAATCGTGCATTTTGAACACACAAAAAGTCAGGAGTTAAAATAAGTTTAAAAAATGAAATCCCTTTGTAACAAATGAGTTTCCGTATGAAATCCTAATACTTTGAAAGAGATTGTCCGTTTTGTACAAGAAGTGCATCCACATTTTGCCGGGACCCTCTCAACTTTCTTGCACATGCCATGTGGATGAAATGATGATACCATGCCAACTTTCAACCTTTTGAGAGTTCATTTTGAAATGCTTTTCAATTTTAGGGTCTTATAGCTCAAAATAATTAGTAAATACATGAAAAATAACAAATGAAGTCAGAAAGGATTGAAAATTGATGATGTGGCTTTGAATGGTGCATTTTGAACACACAAAAAGTCAGGAGTTCAAATAAGTTTTTAAAAATGAAATCCCTTTGTAACAGACGAGTTTCCGTATGAAATCCTGATACTTTGAAAGAGATTGTCCGTTTTGTACACGAAGTGCATCCACCTTTTGCCGGGACCCTCTCAACTTTCTTGCACATGCTATGTGGATGAAATGATGATACCATGCCAACCTTCATCCTTTTGAGAGTTCATTTTGAAATGCTTTTCAATTTTAGGGTCTTATAGCTCAAAATAATTAGTAAATGCATGAAAAATAACAAATGAAGTCAGAAAGGATTGAAAAATGATGATGTGGCTTTGAATGGTGCATTTTGAACACACAAAAAGTCAGGAGTTCAAATAAGTTTTAAAAAATGAAATCCCCTTGTAAGAGACGAGTTTCCGTATGAAATCCTGATACTTTGAAAGAGATTGTCCGTTTTGTACACGAAGTGCATCCACCTTTTGCCGGGACCCTCTCAACTTTCTTGCGCATGCTATGTGGATGAAATGATGATACCATGCCAACTTTCAACCTTTTGAGAGTTCATTTTGAAATGCTTTTCTATTTTAGGGTCTTATAGCTCAAAATAATTAGTAAATGCATGAAAAACAACAAATGAATTCAGAAAGGATTGAAAAATGATGATGTGGCTTTGAATGGTGCATTTTGAACACACAAAAAGTCAGGAGTTCAAATAAGTTTTAAAAAATGAAATCCCTTTGTAACAGACGAGTTTCCGTATGAAATCCTGATACTTTGAAAGAGATTGTCTGTTTTGTACAAGAAGTGCATCCACATTTTGCCGGGACCCTCTCAACTTTCTTCCACATGCCATGTGGATGAAATGATGATACCATGCCAACTTTCAACCTTTTGAGAGTTCATTTTGAAATGCTTTTCAATTTTAGGGTCTTATAGCTCAAAATAATTAGTAAATGCATGAAAAGTAACAAATGAAGTCAGAAAGGATTGAAAATTGATGATGTGGCTTTGAATGGTGCATTTTGAACACACAAAAAGTCAGGAGTTCAAATAAGTTTTAAAAATGAAATCCCATTGTAACAAACGAGTTTCCGTATGAAATCCTGATACTTCGAAACAGATTGTCCGTTTTGTACACGAAGTGCATCCAGTTTTTGCCGTAACCCTCTCTACTTTCTTGCACATGCTATGTGGATGAAATGGTGATACCATGCCAACTTTCAACCTTTTCAGAGTTCATTTGAAATGCTTTTCAATTTTAGGGTCTTATAGCTCAAAATAATTAGTAAATGCATGAAAAATAACAAATGAAGTCAGAAAGGATTGAAAAATGATGATGTGGCTTTGAATCGTGCATTTTGAACACACAAAAAGTCAGGAGTTCAAATAAGTTTAAAAAATGAAATCCCTTTGTAACAGACGAGTTTTCGTATGAAATCCTGATACTTTGAAAGAGATTGTCCGTTTTGTACACGAAGTGCATCCACCTTTTGCCGGGACCCTCTCAACTTTCTTGCACATGCCATGTGGATGAAATGATGATACCATGCCAACCTTCATCCTTTTGAGAGTTCATTTTGAAATGCTTTTCAATTTTAGGGTCTTATAGCTCAAAATAATTAGTAAATGCATGAAAAATAACAAATGAAGTCGGAAAGGATTTAAAAATGATGATGTGGCTTCAAATCCTGCATTTTGAACACATAAAAAGTCAGGAGTTCAAATAAGTTTAGAAAATGAAATCCCTTTGTAACAAACGAGTTTCCGTATGAAATCCTGATACTTTGAAAGAGATTGTCCGTTTTGTACACGAAGTGCATCCACCTTTTGCCGGGACCCTCTCAACTTTCTTGCGCATGCTATGTGGATGAAATGATGATACCATGCCAACTTTCAACCTTTTGAGAGTTCATTTTAAAATGCTTTTCAATTTTAGGGCCTTATAGCTCAAAATAATTAGTAAATGCATGAAAAATAACAAATGAAGTCAGAAAGGATTGAAAAATGATGATGTGGCTTTGAATGGTGCATTTTGAACACACAAAAAGTCAGGAGTTCAAATAAGTTTTAAAAAATGTAATCCCTTTGTAACTAACGAGTTTCCGTATGAAATCCTGATACTTTGAAAGAGATTGTCCGTTTTGTACACGAAGTGCATCCACATTTTGCCGCGACCCTCTCAACTTTCTTGCACATGCTATGTGGATGAAATGATGATACCATGCCAACCTTCATCCTTTTGAGAGTTCATTTTGAAATGCTTTTCAATTTTAGGGTCTTATAGCTCAAAATAATTAGTAAATGCATGAAAAATAACAAATGAAGTCAGAAAGGATTGAAAAATGATGATGTGGCTTTGAATGTTGCATTTTGAACACACAAAAATTCAGGAGTTCAAATAAGTTTAAAAAAATGAAATCCCTTTGTAACAGACGAGTTTTCGTATGCAATCCTGATACTTCGAAACAGATTGTCCGTTTTGTACATGAAGTGCGTCCAGTTTTTGCCGTAACCCTCTCTACTTTCATGCACATGCTATGTGGATGAAATGGTGATACCATGCCAACTTTCAACCTTTTCAGAGTTCATTTGAAATGCTTTTCAATTTTAGGGTCTTATAGATCAAAATAATTAGTAAATGCATGAAAAATAACAAATGAAGTCAGAAAGGATTGAAAAATGATGATGTGGCTTTGAATCATGCATTTTGAACACACAAAAAGTCAGGAGTTCAAATAAGTTTAAAAAATGAAATCCCTTTGTAACAGACGAGTTTCCGTATGAAATCCTGATACTTTGAAAGAGATTGTCCGTTTTGTACACGAAGTGCATCCACATTTTGCCGGGACCGTCTCAATTTCTTGCGCATGCTATGTGGATGAAATGATGATACCATGCCAACTTTCAACGTTTCGAGAGTTCATTTTGAAATGCTTTTCAATTATAGGGTCTTATAGCTCAAAATAATTAGTAAATGCATGAAAAGTAACAAATGAAGTCAGAAAGGATTGAAAATTGATGATGTGGCTTTGAATGGTGCATTCTGAACACACAAAAAGTCACGAGTTCAAATAAGTTTTTAAAAATGAAATCCCTTTGTAACAGACGAGTTTTCGTATTAAATCCTGATACTTCGAAACAGATTGTCCGTTTTGTACACGAAGTGCATCCACCTTTTGCCGGGACCCTCTCAACTTTCTTGCACATGCTATGTGGATGAAATGATGATACCATGCCAACTTTCAACCTTTTGAGAGTTCATTTTGAAATGCTTTTCAATTTTAGGGTCTTATAGCTCAAAATAATTAGTAAATGCATGAAAAATAACAAATGAAGTTAGAAAGGATTGAAAATTGATGATGTGGCTTTGAATGGTGCATCTTGAACACACAAAAAGTCAGGAGTTCAAATAAGTTTAAAAAAATGAAATCCCTTTGTAACAGACGAGTTTTCGTATGCAATCCTGATACTTCGAAACAGATTGTTCGTTTTGTACATGAAGTGCATCCAGTTTTTAACGTAACCCTCTCTACTTTCTTGCACATGCTATGTGGATGAAATGGTGATACCATGCCAACTTTCAACCTTTTCAGAGTTCATTTGAAATGCTTTTCAATTTTAGGGTCTTATAGCTCAAAATAATTAGTAAATGCATGAAAAATAACAAATGAAGTCAGAAAGGATTGAAAAATGATGATGTGGCTTTGAATGGTGCATTTTGAATACACAAAAAGTCAAGAGTTCAAATAAGTTTAAAAAAATGAAATCCCTTTGTAACAGACGAGTTTCCGTATGAAATCCTGATACTTCGAAACAGATTGTCCGTTTTGTACACGAAGTGCATCCAGTTTTTGCCGTAACCCTCTCTACTTTCTTGCACATGCTATGTGGATGAAATGGTGATACCATGCCAACTTTCAACCTTTTCAGAGTTCATTTGAAATGCTTTTCAATTTTAGGGTCTTATAGCTCAAAATAATTAGTAAATGCATGAAAAATAATAAATGAAGTCACAAAGGATTGAAAAATGATGATGTGGCTTTGAATGGTGCATTTTGACACACAAAAAGTCAGGAGTTCAAATAAGTTTAAAAAAATGAAATCCCTTTGTAACAGACGAGTTTCCGTATGAAATCCTGATACTTCGAAACAGATTGTCCGTTTTGTACACGAAGTGCATCCACCTTTTGCCGGGACCCTCTCAACTTTCTTGCACATGCCATGTGGATGAAATGATGATACCATGCCAACCTTCATCCTTTTGAGAGTTCATTTTGAAATGCTTTTCAATTTTAGGGTCTTATAGCTCAAAATAATTAGTAAATGCATGAAAAATAACAAATGAAGTCAGAAAGGATTTAAAAATGATGATGTGGCTTTAAATCCTGCATTTTGAACACAAAAAAAGTCAGGAGTTCAAATAAGTTTAGAAAATGAAATCCCTTTGTAACAAACGAGTTTCCGTATGAAATCCTGATACTTTGAAAGAGATTGTCCGTTTTGTACACGAAGTGCATCCACCTTTTGCCGGGACCCTCTCAACTTTCTTGCGCATGCTATGTGGATGAAATGATGATACCATGCCAACTTTCAACCTTTTGAGAGTTAATTTTAAATTGCTTTTCAATTTTAGGGTCTTATAGCTCAAAATACTTAGTAAATTCATGAAAAATAACAAATGAAGTCAGAAAGGATTGAAAAATGATGATGTGGCTTTGAATGGTGCCTTTTGAACACACAGAAAGTCAGGAGTTCAAATAAGTTTTAAAAAATGAAATCCCTTTGTAACAAACGAGTTTTCGTATGAAATCCTGATACTTTGAAAGAGAATGTCCGTTTTGTACACGAAGTGCATCCACATTTTGCCGGGACCCTCTCAACTTTCTTTCACATGCCATGTGGATGAAATGATGATACCATGCCAACTTTCAACGTTTTGAGAGTTCATTTTGAAATGCTTTTCAATTTTAGGATCTTATAGCTCAAAATAATTAGTAAATGCATGAAAAGTAACAAATGAAGTGAGAAAGGATTGAAAATTGATGATGTGGCTTTGAATGGTGCATTTTGAACACACAAAAAGTCAGGAGTTCAAATAAGTTTTAAAAAATGAAATCCCTTTGTAACAGACGAGTTTCCGTATGAAATCCTGATACTTTGAAAGAGATTGTCCGTTTTGTACACGAAGGGCATCCACCTTTTGCCGGGACCCTCTCAACTTTCTTGCACATGCTATGTGGATGAATTGATGATACCAAGCCAACCTTCATCCTTTTGAGAGTTCATTTTGAAATGTCTTTCAATTTTAGGGTCTTATAGCTCAAAATAATTAGTAAATGCATGAAAAATAACAAATGAAGTCAGAAAGTATTGAAAAATGATGATGTGGCTTTGAATGGTGCATTTTGAACACACAAAAAGTCAGGAGTTCAAATAAGTTTAAAAAAATGAAATCCCTTTGTAACAGACGAGTTTTCGTATGCAATCCTGATACTTCGAAACAGATTGTCCGTTTTGTACACGAAGTGCATCCAGTTTTTGCCGTAACCCTCTCTACTTTCTTGCACATGCTATGTGGATGAAATGGTGATACCATGCCAACTTTCAACCTTTTCAGAGTTCATTTGAAATGCTTTTCAATTTTAGGGTCTTATAGCTCAAAATAATTAGTAAATGCATGAAAAATAACAAATGAAGTCACAAAGGATTGAAAAATGATGATGTGGCTTTGAATGGTGCATTTTGAACACACAAAAAGTCAGGAGTTCAAATAAGTTTAAAAAAATGAAATCCCTTTTTAACAGACGAGTTTCCGTATGAAATCCTGATACTTCGAAACAGATTGTCCGTTTTGTACACGAAGTGCATCCACCTTTTGCCGGGACCCTCTCAACTTTCTTGCACATGCTATGTGGATGAAATGATGATACCATGCCAACTTTCAACCTTTTGAGAGTTCATTTTGAAATGCTTTTCAATTTTAGGGTCTTATAGCTCAAAATAATTAGTAAATGCATGAAAAATAACAAATGAAGTTAGAAAGGATTGAAAATTGATGATGTGGCTTTGAATGGTGCATCTTGAACACACAAAAAGTCAGGAGTTCAAATAAGTTTAAAAAAATGAAATCCCTTTGTAACAGACGAGTTTTCGTATGCAATCCTGATACTTCGAAACAGATTGTTCGTTTTGTACATGAAGTGCATCCAGTTTTTAACGTAACCCTCTCTACTTTCTTGCACATGCTATGTGGATGAAATGGTGATACCATGCCAACTTTCAACCTTTTCAGAGTTCATTTGAAATGCTTTTCAATTTTAGGGTCTTATAGCTCAAAATAATTAGTAAATGCATGAAAAATAACAAATGAAGTCAGAAAGGATTGAAAAATGATGATGTGGCTTTGAATGGTGCATTTTGAATACACAAAAAGTCAAGAGTTCAAATAAGTTTAAAAAAATGAAATCCCTTTGTAACAGACGAGTTTCCGTATGAAATCCTGATACTTCGAAACAGATTGTCCGTTTTGTACACGAAGTGCATCCAGTTTTTGCCGTAACCCTCTCTACTTTCTTGCACATGCTATGTGGATGAAATGGTGATACCATGCCAACTTTCAACCTTTTCAGAGTTCATTTGAAATGCTTTTCAATTTTAGGGTCTTATAGCTCAAAATAATTAGTAAATGCATGAAAAATAATAAATGAAGTCACAAAGGATTGAAAAATGATGATGTGGCTTTGAATGGTGCATTTTGAACACACAAAAAGTCAGGAGTTCAAATAAGTTTAAAAAAAAGAAATCCCTTTGTAACAGACGAGTTTCCGTATGAAATCCTGATACTTCGAAACAGATTGTCCGTTTTGTACACGAAGTGCATCCACCTTTTGCCGGGACCCTCTCAACTTTCTTGCACATGCCATGTGGATGAAATGATGATACCATGCCAACCTTCATCCTTTTGAGAGTTCATTTTGAAATGCTTTTCAATTTTAGGGTCTTATAGCTCAAAATAATTAGTAAATGCATGAAAAATAACAAATGAAGTCAGAAAGGATTTAAAAATGATGATGTGGCTTTAAATCCTGCATTTTGAACACAAAAAAAGTCAGGAGTTCAAATAAGTTTAGAAAATGAAATCCCTTTGTAACAAACGAGTTTCCGTATGAAATCCTGATACTTTGAAAGAGATTGTCCGTTTTGTACACGAAGTGCATCCACCTTTTGCCGGGACCCTCTCAACTTTCTTGCGCATGCTATGTGGATGAAATGATGATACCATGCCAACTTTCAACCTTTTGAGAGTTAATTTTAAATTGCTTTTCAATTTTAGGGTCTTATAGCTCAAAATACTTAGTAAATTCATGAAAAATAACAAATGAAGTCAGAAAGGATTGAAAAATGATGATGTGGCTTTGAATGGTGCCTTTTGAACACACAGAAAGTCAGGAGTTCAAATAAGTTTTAAAAAATGAAATCCCTTTGTAACAAACGAGTTTTCGTATGAAATCCTGATACTTTGAAAGAGAATGTCCGTTTTGTACACGAAGTGCATCCACATTTTGCCGGGACCCTCTCAACTTTCTTTCACATGCCATGTGGATGAAATGATGATACCATGCCAACTTTCAACGTTTTGAGAGTTCATTTTGAAATGCTTTTCAATTTTAGGATCTTATAGCTCAAAATAATTAGTAAATGCATGAAAAGTAACAAATGAAGTGAGAAAGGATTGAAAATTGATGATGTGGCTTTGAATGGTGCATTTTGAACACACAAAAAGTCAGGAGTTCAAATAAGTTTTAAAAAATGAAATCCCTTTGTAACAGACGAGTTTCCGTATGAAATCCTGATACTTTGAAAGAGATTGTCCGTTTTGTACACGAAGGGCATCCACCTTTTGCCGGGACCCTCTCAACTTTCTTGCACATGCTATGTGGATGAATTGATGATACCAAGCCAACCTTCATCCTTTTGAGAGTTCATTTTGAAATGTCTTTCAATTTTAGGGTCTTATAGCTCAAAATAATTAGTAAATGCATGAAAAATAACAAATGAAGTCAGAAAGTATTGAAAAATGATGATGTGGCTTTGAATGGTGCATTTTGAACACACAAAAAGTCAGGAGTTCAAATAAGTTTAAAAAAATGAAATCCCTTTGTAACAGACGAGTTTTCGTATGCAATCCTGATACTTCGAAACAGATTGTCCGTTTTGTACACGAAGTGCATCCAGTTTTTGCCGTAACCCTCTCTACTTTCTTGCACATGCTATGTGGATGAAATGGTGATACCATGCCAACTTTCAACCTTTTCAGAGTTCATTTGAAATGCTTTTCAATTTTAGGGTCTTATAGCTCAAAATAATTAGTAAATGCATGAAAAATAACAAATGAAGTCACAAAGGATTGAAAAATGATGATGTGGCTTTGAATGGTGCATTTTGAACACACAAAAAGTCAGGAGTTCAAATAAGTTTAAAAAAATGAAATCCCTTTGTAACAGACGAGTTTCCGTATGAAATCCTGATACTTCGAAACAGATTGTCCGTTTTGTACACGAAGTGCATCCACCTTTTGCCGGGACCCTCTCAACTTTCTTGCACATGCTATGTGGATGAAATGATGATACCATGCCAACTTTCAACCTTTTGAGAGTTCATTTTGAAATGCTTTTCAATTTTAGGGTCTTATAGCTCAAAATAATTAGTAAATGCATGAAAAATAACAAATGAAGTTAGAAAGGATTGAAAATTGATGATGTGGCTTTGAATGGTGCATCTTGAACACACAAAAAGTCAGGAGTTCAAATAAGTTTAAAAAAATGAAATCCCTTTGTAACAGACGAGTTTTCGTATGCAATCCTGATACTTCGAAACAGATTGTCCGTTTTGTACATGAAGTGCGTCCAGTTTTTTCCGTAACCCTCTCTACTTTCTTGCACATGCTATGTGGATGAAATGGTGATACCATGCCAACTTTCAACCTTTTCAGAGTTCATTTGAAATGCTTTTCAATTTTAGGGTCTTATAGATCAAAATAATTAGTAAATGCATGAAAAATAACAAATGAAGTCAGAAAGGATTGAAAAATGATGATGTGGCTTTGAATCGTGCATTTTGAACACACAAAAAGTCAGGAGTTCAAATAAGTTTAAACAATGAAATCCCTTTGTAACAGACGAGTTTTCTTATGAAATCCTGATACTTTGAAAGAGATTGTCCGTTTTGTACACGAAGTGCATCCACATTTTGCCGGGACCGTCTCCACTTTCTTGCGCATGCTATGTGGATGAAATGATGATACCATGCCAACTTTCAACGTTTCGAGAGTTCATTTTGAAATGCTTTTCAATTTTAGGGTCTTATAGCTCGAAATAATTAGTAAATGCATGAAAAGTAACAAATGAAGTCAGAAAGGATTGAAAATTGATGATGTGGCTTTGAATGGTGCATTTTGAACACACAAAAAATCAGGAGTTCAAATAAGTTAAAAAAATGAAATCCCTTTGTAACAGACGAGTCTCCGTATGAAATCCTGATACTTTGAAAGAGATTGTCCGTTTTGTACACGAAGTGCATCCACCTTTTGCCGGGACCGTCTCAACTTTCTTGCGCATGCTATGTGGATGAAATGATGATACCATGCCAACTTTCAACGTTTCGAGAGTTCATTTTGAAATGCTTTTCAATTTTAGGGTCTTATAGCTCGAAATAATTAGTAAATGCATGAAAAGTAACAAATGAAGTCAGAAAGGATTGAAAATTGATGATGTGGCTTTGAGTGGTGCATTTTGAACACACAAAAAGTCAGGAGTTCAAATAAGTTAAAAAAATGAAATCCCTTTGTAACAGACGAGTTTCCGTATGAAATCCTGATACTTTGAAAGAGATTGTCCGTTTTGTACACGAAGTGCATCCACCTTTTGCCGGGACCCTCTCAACTTTCTTGCACATGCCATGTGGATGAAATGATGATACCATGCCAACTTTCAACCTTTTGAGAGTTCATTTTGAAAAGCTTTTCAACTTTAGGGTCTTATAGCTCAAAGTAATTAGTAAATGCATGAAAAATAACAAATGAAGTCAGAAAGGATTGAAAAATGATGATGTGGCTTTGAATGGTGCATTTTGAACACACAAAAAGTCAGGAGTTCAAATAAGTATTAAAAAATGAAATCCCTTTGTAACAGACGAGTTTCCGGATGAAATCCTGATACTTTGAAAGAGATTGTCCGTTTTGTACACGAAGTGCATCCAGTTTTTGCCGTAACCCTCTCAACTTTCTTGCACATGCCATGTGGATGAAATGATGATACCATGCCAACTTTCAACCTTTTGAGAGTTCATTTTGAAATGCTTTTCAATTTTAGGGTCTTATAGCTCAAAATAATTAGTAAATGCATGAAAAATAACAAATGAAGTTAGAAAGGATTGAAAATTGATGATGTGGCTTTGAATGGTGCATCTTGAACACACAAAAAGTCAGGAGTTCAAATAAGTTTAAAAAAATGAAATCCTTTTGTAACAGACGAGTTTTCGTATGCAATCCTGATACTTCGAAACAGATTGTCCGTTTTGTACATGAAGTGCATCCAGTTTTTAACGTAACCCTCTCTACTTTCTTGCACATGCTATGTGGATGAAATGGTGATACCATGCCAA
Source organism: Aegilops tauschii subsp. strangulata (assembly GCF_002575655.3). Taxonomy (NCBI): domain Eukaryota; kingdom Viridiplantae; phylum Streptophyta; class Magnoliopsida; order Poales; family Poaceae; genus Aegilops; species Aegilops tauschii. Next base: position 486,916,529 of record NC_053040.3, read on the forward strand.
CTTTCAACCTTTTCAGAGTTCATTTGAAATGCTTTTCAATTTTAGGGTCTTATAGCTCAAAATAATTAGTAAATGCATGAAAAATAACAAATGAAGTCAGAAAGGATTGAAAAATGATGATGTGGCTTTGAATGGTGCATTTTGAATACACAAAAAGTCAGGAGTTCAAATAAGTTTAAAAAAATGAAATCCCTTTGTAACAGACGAGTTTCCGTATGCAATCCTGATACTTCGAAATAGATTGTCCGTTTTGCACACGAAGTGCATCCAGTTTTTGCCGTAACCCCGTCTACTTTCTTGCACATGCTATGTGGATGAAATGATGATACCATGCCAACTTTCAACCTTTTCAGAGTTCATTTGAAATGCTTTTCAATTTTAGGGTCTTATAGCTCAAAATAATTAGTAAATGGATGAAAAATAACAAATGAAGTCAGAAAGGATTGAAAATTGATGATGTGGCTTTGTAATGGTGCATTTTGAACACACAAAAAGTCAGGAGTTCAAATAAGTTTAAAAAAATGAAATCCCTTTGTAACAGACGAGTTTCCGTATGAAATCCTGATACTTCGAAACAGATTGTCCGTTTTGTACACGAAGTGCATCCAGTTTTTGCCGTAACCCTCTCTACTTTCTTGCACATGCTATGTGGATGAAATGGTGATACCATGCCAACTTTCAACCTTTTCAGAGTTCATTTGAAATGCTTTTCAATTTTAGGGTCTTATAGCTCAAAATAATTAGTAAATGCATGAAAAATAATAAATGAAGTCACAAAGGATTGAAAAATGATGATGTGGCTTTGAATGGTGCATTTTGAACACACAAAAAGTCAGGAGTTCAAATAAGTTTAAAAAAATGAAATCCCTTTGTAACAGACGAGTTTCCGTATGAAATCCTGATACTTCGAAACAGATTGTCCGTTTTGTACACGAAGTGCATCCACCTTTTGCCGGGACCCTCTCAACTTTCTTGCACATGCCATGTGGATGAAATGATGATACCATGCCAACCTTCATCCTTTTGAGAGTTCATTTTGAAATGCTTTTCAATTTTAGGGTCTTATAGCTCAAAATAATTAGTAAATGCATGAAAAATAACAAATGAAGTCAGAAAGGATTTAAAAATGATGATGTGGCTTTAAATCCTGCATTTTGAACACACAAAAAGTCAGGAGTTCAAATAAGTTTAGAAAATGAAATCCCTTTGTAACAAACGAGTTTCCGGATGAAATCCTGATACTTTGAAAGAGATTGTCCGTTTTGTACACGAAGTGCATCCAGTTTTTGCCGTAACCCTCTCAACTTTCTTGCGCATGCTATGTGGATGAAATGATGATACCATGCCAACTTTCAACCTTTTGAGAGTTAATTTTAAATTGCTTTTCAATTTTAGGGTCTTATAGCTCAAAATAATTAGTAAATGCATGAAAAATAACAAATGAAGTTAGAAAGGATTGAAAATTGATGATGTGGCTTTGAATGGTGCATCTTGAACACACAAAAAGTCAGGAGTTCAAATAAGTTTAAAAAAATGAAATCCCTTTGTAACAGACGAGTTTTCGTATGAAATCCTGATACTTTGAAACAGAATGTCCGTTTTGTACATGAAGTGCATCCAGTTTTTAACGTAACCCTCTCTACTTTCTTGCACATGCTATGTGGATGAAATGGTGATACCATGCCAACTTTCAACCTTTTCAGAGTTCATTTGAAATGCTTTTCAATTTTAGGGTCTTATAGCTCAAAATAATTAGTAAATGCATGAAAAATAACAAATGAAGTCAGAAAGGATTGAAAAATGATGATGTGGCTTTGAATGGTGCATTTTGAATACACAAAAAGTCAGGAGTTCAAATAAGTTTTAAAAAATGAAATCCCTTTGTAACAGACGAGTTTCCGTATGCAATCCTGATACTTCGAAACAGATTGTCCGTTTTGCACACGAAGTGCATCCAGTTTTTGCCGTAACCCCGTCTACTTTCTTGCACATGCTATGTGGATGAAATGATGATACCATGCCAACTTTCAACCTTTTCAGAGTTCATTTGAAATGCTTTTCAATTTTAGGGTCTTATAGCTCAAAATAATTAGTAAATGGATGAAAAATAACAAATGAAGTCAGAAAGGATTGAAAATTGATGATGTGGCTTTGTAATGGTGCATTTTGAACACACAAAAAGTCAGGAGTTCAAATAAGTTTAAAAAAATGAAATCCCTTTGTAACAGACGAGTTTCCGTATGAAATCCTGATACTTCGAAACAGATTGTCCGTTTTGTACACGAAGTGCATCCAGTTTTTGCCGTAACCCTCTCTACTTTCTTGCACATGCTATGTGGATGAAATGGTGATACCATGCCAACTTTCAACCTTTTCAGAGTTCATTTGAAATGCTTTTCAATTTTAGGGTCTTATAGCTCAAAATAATTAGTAAATGCATGAAAAATAATAAATGAAGTCACAAAGGATTGAAAAATGATGATGTGGCTTTGAATGGTGCATTTTGAACACACAAAAAGTCAGGAGTTCAAATAAGTTTAAAAAAATGAAATCCCTTTGTAACAGACGAGTTTCCGTATGAAATCCTGATACTTCGAAACAGATTGTCCGTTTTGTACACGAAGTGCATCCACCTTTTGCCGGGACCCTCTCAACTTTCTTGCACATGCCATGTGGATGAAATGATGATACCATGCCAACCTTCATCCTTTTGAGAGTTCATTTTGAAATGCTTTTCAATTTTAGGGTCTTATAGCTCAAAATAATTAGTAAATGCATGAAAAATAACAAATGAAGTCAGAAAGGATTTAAAAATGATGATGTGGCTTTAAATCCTGCATTTTGAACACACAAAAAGTCAGGAGTTCAAATAAGTTTAGAAAATGAAATCCCTTTGTAACAAACGAGTTTCCGTATGAAATCCTGATACTTTGAAAGAGATTGTCCGTTTTGTACACGAAGTGCATCCACCTTTTGCCGGGACCCTCTCAACTTTCTTGCGCATGCTATGTGGATGAAATGATGATACCATGCCAACTTTCAACCTTTGAGAGTTAATTTTAAATTGCTTTTCAATTTTAGGGTCTTATAGCTCAAAATACTTAGTAAATTCATGAAAAATAACAAATGAAGTCAGAAAGGATTGAAAAATGATGATGTGGCTTTGAATGGTGCCTTTTGAACACACAGAAAGTCAGGAGTTCAAATAAGTTTTAAAAAATGAAATCCCTTTGTAACAAACGAGTTTTCGTATGAAATCCTGATACTTTGAAAGAGAATGTCCGTTTTGTACACGAAGTGCATCCACATTTTGCCGGGACCCTCTCAACTTTCTTGCACATGCCATGTGGATGAAATGATGATACCATGCCAACTTTCAACGTTTTGAGAGTTCGTTTTGAAATGCTTTTCAATTTTAGGGTCTTATAGCTCAAAATAATTAGTAAATGCATGAAAAGTAACAAATGAAGTGAGAAAGGATTGAAAATTGATGATGTGGCTTTGAATGGTGCATTTTGAACACACAAAAAGTCAGGAGTTCAAATAAGTTTAAAAAAATGAAATCCCTTTGTAACAGACGAGTTTCCGTATGAAATCCTGATACTTTGAAAGAGATTGTCCGTTTTGTACACGAAGGGCATCCACCTTTTGCCGGGACCCTCTCAACTTTCTTGCACATGCTATGTGGATGAATTGATGATACCAAGCCAACCTTCATCCTTTTGAGAGTTCATTTTGAAATGTCTTTCAATTTTAGGGTCTTATAGCTCAAAATAATTAGTAAATGCATGAAAAATAACAAATGAAGTCAGAAAGTATTGAAAAATGATGATGTGGCTTTGAATGGTGCATTTTGAACACACAAAAAGTCAGGAGTTCAAATAAGTTTAAAAAAATGAAATCCCTTTGTAACAGACGAGTTTTCGTATGCAATCCTGATACTTCGAAACAGATTGTCCGTTTTGTACATGAAGTGCGTCCAGTTTTTGCCGTAACCCTCTCTACTTTCTTGCACATACTATGTGGATGAAATGGTGATACCATGCCAACTTTCAACCTTTTCAGAGTTCATTTGAAATGCTTTTCAATTTTAGGGTCTTATAGATCAAAATAATTAGTAAATGCATGAAAAATAACAAATGAAGTCAGAAAGGATTGAAAAATGATGATGTGGCTTTGAATCGTGCATTTTGAACACACAAAAAGTCAGGAGTTCAAATAAGTTTAAAAAATGAAATCCCTTTGTAACAGACGAGTTTTCGTATGAAATCCTGATACTTTGAAAGAGATTGTCCGTTTTGTACACGAAGTGCATCCACATTTTGCCGGGACCGTCTCAACTTTCTTGCGCATGCTATGTGGATGAAATGATGATACCATGCCAACTTTCAACATTTCGAGAGTTCATTTTGAAATGCTTTTCAATTTTAGGGTCTTATAGCTCGAAATAATTAGTAAATGCATGAAAAGTAACAAATGAAGTCAGAAAGGATTGAAAATTGATGATGTGGCTTTGAATGGTGCATTTTGAACACACAAAAAATCAGGAGTTCAAATAAGTTAAAAAAATGAAATCCCTTTGTAACAGACGAGTCTCCGTATGAAATCCTGATACTTTGAAAGAGATTGTCCGTTTTGTACACGAAGGGCATCCACCTTTTGCCGGGACCCTCTCAACTTTCTTGCACATGCTATGTGGATGAATTGATGATACCAAGCCAACCTTCATCCTTTTGAGAGTTCATTTTGAAATGTCTTTCAATTTTAGGGTCTTATAGCTCAAAATAATTAGTAAATGCATGAAAAATAACAAATGAAGTCAGAAAGTATTGAAAAATGATGATGTGGCTTTGAATGGTGCATTTTGAACACACAAAAAGTCAGGAGTTCAAATAAGTTTAAAAAAATGAAATCCCTTTGTAACAGACGAGTTTTCGTATGCAATCCTGATACTTGGAAACAGATTGTCCGTTTTGTACATGAAGTGCGTCCAGTTTTTGCCGTAACCCTCTCTACTTTCTTGCACATACTATGTGGATGAAATGGTGATACCATGCCAACTTTCAACCTTTTCAGAGTTCATTTGAAATGCTTTTCAATTTTAGGGTCTTATAGATCAAAATAATTAGTAAATGCATGAAAAATAACAAATGAAGTCAGAAAGGATTGAAAAATGATGATGTGGGTTTGAATCGTGCATTTTGAACACACAAAAAGTCAGGAGTTCAAATAAGTTAAAAAAATGAAATCCCTTTGTAACAGACGAGTTTTCGTATGAAATCCTGATACTTTGAAAGAGATTGTCCGTTTTGTACACGAAGTGCATCCACATTTTGCCGGGACCGTCTCAACTTTCTTGCGCATGCTATGTGGATGAAATGATGATACCATGCCAACTTTCAACGTTTCGAGAGTTCATTTTGAAATGCTTTTCAATTTTAGGGTCTTATAGCTCGAAATAATTAGTAAATGCACGAAAAGTAACAAATGAAGTCAGAAAGGATTGAAAATTGATGATGTGGCTTTGAATGGTGCATTTTGAACACACAAAAAATCAGGAGTTCAAATAAGTTAAAAAAATGAAATCCCTTTGTAACAGACGAGTCTCCGTATGAAATCCTGATACTTTGAAAGAGATTGTCCGTTTTGTACACGAAGTGCATCCACCTTTTGCCGGGACCGTCTCAACTTTCTTGCGCATGCTATGTGGATGAAATGATGATACCATGCCAACTTTCAACGTTTCGAGAGTTCATTTTGAAATGCTTTTCAATTTTAGGGTCTTATAGCTCGAAATAATTAGTAAATGCATGAAAAGTAACAAATGAAGTCAGAAAGGATTGAAAATTGATGATGTGGCTTTGAATGGTGCATTTTGAACACACAAAAAATCAGGAGTTCAAATAAGTTAAAAAAATGAAATCCCTTTGTAACAGACGAGTCTCCGTATGAAATCCTGATACTTTGAAAGAGATTGTCCGTTTTGTACACGAAGTGCATCCACCTTTTGCCGGGACCGTCTCAACTTTCTTGCGCATGCTATGTGGATGAAATGATGATACCATGCCAACTTTCAACGTTTCGAGAGTTCATTTTGAAATGCTTTTCAATTTTAGGGTCTTATAGCTCGAAATAATTAGTAAATGCATGAAAAGTAACAAATGAAGTCAGAAAGGATTGAAAATTGATGATGTGGCTTTGAATGGTGCATTTTGAACACACAAAAAGTCAGGAGTTCAAATAAGTTAAAAAAATGAAATCCCTTTGTAACAGACGAGTTTCCGTATGAAATCCTGATACTTAGAAAGAGATTGTCCGTTTTGTACACGAAGTGCATCCACCTTTTGCCGGGACCCTCTCAACTTTCTTGCACATGCCATGTGGATGAAATGATGATACCATGCCAACTTTCAACCTTTTGAGAGTTCATTTTGAAAAGCTTTTCAACTTTAGGGTCTTATAGCTCAAAGTAATTAGTAAATGCATGAAAAATAACAAATGAAGTCAGAAAGGATTGAAAAATGATGATGTGGCTTTGAATGGTGCATTTTGAACACACAAAAAGTCAGGAGTTCAAATAAGTATTAAAAAATGAAATCCCTTTGTAACAGACGAGTTTCCGGATGAAATCCTGATACTTTGAAAGAGATTGTCCGTTTTGTACACGAAGTGCATCCAGTTTTTGCCGTAACCCTCTCAACTTTCTTGCACATGCCATGTGGATGAAATGATGATACCATGCCAACTTTCAACCTTTTGAGAGTTCATTTTGAAATGCTTTTCAATTTTAGGGTCTTATAGCTCAAAATAATTAGTAAATGCATGAAAAATAACAAATGAAGTTAGAAAGGATTGAAAATTGATGATGTGGCTTTGAATGGTGCATCTTGAACACACAAAAAGTCAGGAGTTCAAATAAGTTTAAAAAAATGAAATCCCTTTGTAACAGACGAGTTTTCGTATGCAATCCTGATACTTCGAAACAGATTGTCCGTTTTGTACATGAAGTGCATCCAGTTTTTAACGTAACCCTCTCTACTTTCTTGCACATGCTATGTGGATGAAATGGTGATACCATGCCAACTTTCAACCTTTTCAGAGTTCATTTGAAATGCTTTTCAATTTTAGGGTCTTATAGCTCAAAATAATTAGTAAATGCATGAAAAATAACAAATGAAGTCAGAAAGGATTGAAAAATGATGATGTGGCTTTGAATGGTGCATTTTGAATACACAAAAAGTCAGGAGTTCAAATAAGTTTAAAAAAATGAAATCCCTTTGTAACAGACGAGTTTCCGTATGCAATCCTGATACTTCGAAACAGATTGTCCGTTTTGCACACGAAGTGCATCCAGTTTTTGCCGTAACCCCGTCTACTTTCTTGCACATGCTATGTGGATGAAATGATGATACCATGCCAACTTTCAACCTTTTCAGAGTTCATTTGAAATGCTTTTCAATTTTAGGGTCTTATAGCTCAAAATAATTAGTAAATGGATGAAAAATAACAAATGAAGTCAGAAAGGATTGAAAATTGATGATGTGGCTTTGTAATGGTGCATTTTGAACACACAAAAAGTCAGGAGTTCAAATAAGTTTAAAAAAATGAAATCCCTTTGTAACAGACGAGTTTCCGTATGAAATCCTGATACTTCGAAACAGATTGTCCGTTTTGTACACGAAGTGCATCCAGTTTTTGCCGTAACCCTCTCTACTTTCTTGCACATGCTATGTGGATGAAATGGTGATACCATGCCAACTTTCAACCTTTTCAGAGTTCATTTGAAATGCTTTTCAATTTTAGGGTCTTATAGCTCAAAATAATTAGTAAATGCATGAAAAATAATAAATGAAGTCACAAAGGATTGAAAAATGATGATGTGGCTTTGAATGGTGCATTTTGAACACACAAAAAGTCAGGAGTTCAAATAAGTTTAAAAAAATGAAATCCCCTTGTAACAAACGAGTTTAATTATGAAATCCTGATACTTTGAAAGAGATTGTCCGTTTTGTACACGAAGTGCATCCACCTTTTGCCGGGACCCTCTCAACTTTCTTGCACATGCCATGTGGATGAAATGATGATACCATGCCAACCTTCATCCTTTTGAGAGTTCATTTTGAAATGCTTTTCAATTTTAGGGTCTTATAGCTCAAAATAATTAGTAAATGCATGAAAAATAACAAATGAAGTCAGAAAGGATTTAAAAATGATGATGTGGCTTTAAATCCTGCATTTTGAACACACAAAAAGTCAGGAGTTCAAATAAGTTTAGAAAATGAAATCCCTTTGTAACAAACGAGTTTCCGTATGAAATCCTGATACTTTGAAAGAGATTGTCCGTTTTGTACACGAAGTGCATCCACCTTTTGCCGGGACCCTCTCAACTTTCTTGCGCATGCTATGTGGATGAAATGATGATACCATGCCAACTTTCAACCTTTTGAGAGTTAATTTTAAATTGCTTTTCAATTTTAGGGTCTTATAGCTCAAAATACTTAGTAAATTCATGAAAAATAACAAATGAAGTCAGAAAGGATTGAAAAATGATGATGTGGCTTTGAATGGTGCATTTTGAACACACAAAAAGTCAGGAGTTCAAATAAGTTTTAAAAAATGAAATCCCTTTGTAACAAACGAGTTTTCGTATGAAATCCTGATACTTTGAAAGAGAATGTCCGTTTTGTACACGAAGTGCATCCACATTTTGCCGGGACCCTCTCAACTTTCTTGCACATGCCATGTGGATGAAATGATGATACCATGCCAACTTTCAACGTTTTGAGAGTTCATTTTGAAATGCTTTTCAAATTTAGGGTCTTATAGCTCAAAATAATTAGTAAATGCATGAAAAGTAACAAATGAATTGAGAAAGGATTGAAAATTGATGATGTGGCTTTGAATGGTGCATTTTGAACACACAAAAAGTCAGGAGTTCAAATAAGTTTTAAAAAATGAAATCCCTTTGTAACAGACGAGTTTCCGTATGCAATCCTGATACTTCGAAACAGATTGTCCGTTTTGCACACGAAGTGCATCCAGTTTTTGCCGTAACCCCGTCTACTTTCTTGCACATGCTATGTGGATGAAATGATGATACCATGCCAACTTTCAACCTTTTCAGAGTTCATTTGAAATGCTTTTCAATTTTAGGGTCTTATAGCTCAAAATAATTAGTAAATGGATGAAAAATAACAAATGAAGTCAGAAAGGATTGAAAATTGATGATGTGGCTTTGTAATGGTGCATTTTGAACACACAAAAAGTCAGGAGTTCAAATAAGTTTAAAAAAATGAAATCCCTTTGTAACAGACGAGTTTCCGTATGAAATCCTGATACTTCGAAACAGATTGTCCGTTTTGTACACGAAGTGCATCCAGTTTTTGCCGTAACCCTCTCTACTTTCTTGCACATGCTATGTGGATGAAATGGTGATACCATGCCAACTTTCAACCTTTTCAGAGTTCATTTGAAATGCTTTTCAATTTTAGGGTCTTATAGCTCAAAATAATTAGTAAATGCATGAAAAATAATAAATGAAGTCACAAAGGATTGAAAAATGATGATGTGGCTTTGAATGGTGCATTTTGAACACACAAAAAGTCAGGAGTTCAAATAAGTTTAAAAAAATGAAATCCCCTTGTAACAAACGAGTTTAATTATGAAATCCTGATACTTTGAAAGAGATTGTCCGTTTTGTACACGAAGTGCATCCACCTTTTGCCGGGACCCTCTCAACTTTCTTGCACATGCCATGTGGATGAAATGATAATACCATGCCAACTTTCATCCTTTTGAGAGTTCATTTTGAAATGCTTTTCAATTTTAGGGTCTTATAGCTCAAAATAATTAGTAAATGCATGAAAAATAACAAATGAAGTCAGAAAGGATTTAAAAATGATGATGTGGCTTTAAATCCTGCATTTTGAACACACAAAAAGTCAGGAGTTCAAATAAGTTTAGAAAATGAAATCCCTTTGTAACAAACGAGTTTCCGTATGAAATCCTGATACTTTGAAAGAGATTGTCCGTTTTGTACACGAAGTGCATCCACCTTTTGCCGGGACCCTCTCAACTTTCTTGCGCATGCTATGTGGATGAAATGATGATACCATGCCAACTTTCAACCTTTTGAGAGTTAATTTTAAATTGCTTTTCAATTTTAGGGTCTTATAGCTCAAAATACTTAGTAAATTCATGAAAAATAACAAATGAAGTCAGAAAGGATTGAAAAATGATGATGTGGCTTTGAATGGTGCATTTTGAACACACAAAAAGTCAGGAGTTCAAATAAGTTTTAAAAAATGAAATCCCTTTGTAACAAACGAGTTTTCGTATGAAATCCTGATACTTTGAAAGAGAATGTCCGTTTTGTACACGAAGTGCATCCACATTTTGCCGGGACCCTCTCAACTTTCTTGCACATGCCATGTGGATGAAATGATGATACCATGCCAACTTTCAACGTTTTGAGAGTTCATTTTGAAATGCTTTTCAATTTTAGGGTCTTATAGCTCAAAATAATTAGTAAATGCATGAAAAGTAACAAATGAAGTGAGAAAGGATTGAAAATTGATGATGTGGCTTTGAATGGTGCATTTTGAACACACAAAAAGTCAGGAGTTCAAATAAGTTTTAAAAAATGAAATCCCTTTGTAACAGACGAGTTTCCGTATGAAATCCTGATACTTTGAAAGAGATTGTCCGTTTTGTACACGAAGGGCATCCACCTTTTGCCGGGACCCTCTCAACTTTCTTGCACATGCTATGTGGATGAATTGATGATACCAAGCCAACCTTCATCCTTTTGAGAGTTCATTTTGAAATGTCTTTCAATTTTAGGGTCTTATAGCTCAAAATAATTAGTAAATGCATGAAAAATAACAAATGAAGTCAGAAAGTATTGAAAAATGATGATGTGGCTTTGAATGGTGCATTTTGAACACACAAAAAGTCAGGAGTTCAAATAAGTTTAAAAAAATGAAATCCCTTTGTAAGAGACGAGTTTTCGTATGCAATCCTGATACTTCGAAACAGATTGTCCGTTTTGTACATGAAGTGCGTCCAGTTTTTGCCGTAACCCTCTCTACTTTCTTGCACATACTATGTGGATGAAATGGTGATACCATGCCAACTTTCAACCTTTTCAGAGTTCATTTGAAATGCTTTTCAATTTTAGGGTCTTATAGATCAAAATAATTAGTAAATGCATGAAAAATAACAAATGAAGTCAGAAAGGATTGAAAAATGATGATGTGGCTTTGAATCGTGCATTTTGAACACACAAAAAGTCAGGAGTTCAAATAAGTTTAAAAAATGAAATCCCTTTGTAACAGACGAGTTTTCGTATGAAATCCTGATACTTTGAAAGAGATTGTCCGTTTTGTACACGAAGTGCATCCACATTTTGCCGGGACCGTCTCAACTTTCTTGCGCATGCTATGTGGATGAAATGATGATACCATGCCAACTTTCAACGTTTCGAGAGTTCATTTTGAAATGCTTTTCAATTTTAGTGTCTTATAGCTCGAAATAATTAGTAAATGCATGAAAAGTAACAAATGAAGTCAGAAAGGATTGAAAATTGATGATGTGGCTTTGAATGGTGCATTTTGAACACACAAAAAGTCAGGAGTTCAAATAAGTTAAAAAAATGAAATCCCTTTGTAACAGACGAGTCTCCGTATGAAATCCTGATACTTGGAAAGAGATTGTCCGTTTTGTACACGAAGTGCATCCACCTTTTGCCGGGACCGTCTCAACTTTCTTGCGCATGCTATGTGGATGAAATGATGATACCATGCCAACTTTCAACGTTTCGAGAGTTCATTTTGAAATGCTTTTCAATTTTAGGGTCTTATAGCTCGAAATAATTAGTAAATGCATGAAAAGTAACAAATGAAGTCAGAAAGGATTGAAAATTGATGATGTGGCTTTGAATGGTGCATTTTGAACACACAAAAAGTCAGGAGTTCAAATAAGTTAAAAAAATGAAATCCCTTTGTAACAGACGAGTTTCCGTATGAAATCCTGATACTTTGAAAGAGATTGTCCGTTTTGTACACGAAGTGCATCCACCTTTTGCCGGGACCCTCTCAACTTTCTTGCACATGCCATGTGGATGAAATGATGATACCATGCCAACTTTCAACCTTTTGAGAGTTCATTTTGAAAAGCTTTTCAACTTTAGGGTCTTATAGCTCAAAGTAATTAGTAAATGCATGAAAAATAACAAATGAAGTCAGAAAGGATTGAAAAATGATGATGTGGCTTTGAATGGTGCATTTTGAACACACAAAAAGTCAGGAGTTCAAATAAGTATTAAAAAATGAAATCCCTTTGTAACAGACGAGTTTCCGGATGAAATCCTGATACTTTGAAAGAGATTGTCCGTTTTGTACACGAAGTGCATCTAGTTTTGCGTAACCCTCTCAACTTTCTTGCACATGCCATGTGGATGAAATGATGATACCGTGCCAACTTTCAACCTTTTGAGAGTTCATTTTGAAATGCTTTTCAATTTTAGGGTCTTATAGCTCAAAATAATTAGTAAATGCATGAAAAATAACAAATGAAGTCAGAAAGGATTGAAAATTGATGATGTGGCTTTGAATGGTGCATTGTGAACACACAAAAAGTCAGGAGTTCAAATTAGTTTAAAAAATGAAATCCCTTTGTAACAGACGAGATTTCGTATGCAATCCTGATACTTCGAAACAGATTGTCCGTTTTGTACATGAAGTGCATCCAGTTTTTGCCGTAACCCTCTCTACTTTCTTGCACATGCTATGTGGATGAAATGGTGATACCATGCCAACTTTCAACCTTTTCAGAGTTCATTTGAAATGCTTTTCAATTTTAGGGTCTTATAGCTCAAAATAATTAGTAAATGCATGAAAAATAACAAATGAAGTCAGAAAGGATTGAAAAATGATGATGTGGCTTTGAATGGTGCATTTTGAATACACAAAAAGTCAGGAGTTCAAATAAGTTTAAAAAAATGAAATCTCTTTGTAACAGACGAGTTTCCGTATGCAATCCTGATACTTCGAAACAGATTGTCCGTTTTGCACACGAAGTGCATCCTGTTTTTGCCGTAACCCCCTCTACTTTCTTGCACATGCTATGTGGATGAAATGATGATACCATGCTAACTTTCAACCTTTTCAGAGTTCATTTGAAATGCTTTTCAATTTTAGGGTCTTATAGCTCAAAATAATTAGTAAATGGATGAAAAATAACAAATGAAGTGAGATAGGATTGAAAATTGATGATGTGGCTTTGTAATGGTGCATTTTGAACACACAAAAAGTCAGGAGTTCAAATAAGTTTAAAAAAATGAAATCCCTTTGTAACAGACGAGTTTCCGTATGAAATCCTGATACTTCGAAACAGATTGTCCGTTTTGTACACGAAGTGCATCCAGTTTTTGCCGTAACCCTCTCTACTTTCTTGCACATGCTATGTGGATGAAATGGTGATACCATGCCAACTTTCAACCTTTTCAGAGTTCATTTGAAATGCTTTTCAATTTTAGGGTCTTATAGCTCAAAATAATTAGTAAATGCATGAAAAATAATAAATGAAGTCACAAAGGATTGAAAAATGATGATGTGGCTTTGAATGGTGCATTTTGAACACACAAAAAGTCAGGAGTTCAAATAAGTTTAAAAAAATGAAATCCCCTTGTAACAAACGAGTTTAAGTATGAAATCCATATACTTTGAAAGAGATTGTCCGTTTTGTACACGAAGTGCATCCACCTTTTGCCGGGACCCTCTCAACTTTCTTGCACATGCCATGTGGATGAAAGATGATACCATGCCAACCTTCATCCTTTTGAGAGTTCATTTTGAAATGCTTTTCAATTTTAGGGTCTTATAGCTCAAAATAATTAGTAAATGCATGAAAAATAACAAATGAAGTCAGAAAGGATTTAAAAATGATGATGTGGCTTTAAATCCTGCATTTTGAACACACAAAAAGTCAGGAGTTCAAATAAGTTTAGAAAATGAAATCCCTTTGTAACAGACGAGTTTCCGTATGAAATCCTGATACTTTGAAAGAGATTGTCCGTTTTGTACACGAAGTGCATCCACCTTTTGCCGGGACCCTCTCAACTTTCTTGCGCATGCTATGTGGATGAAATGATGATACCGTGCCAACTTTCAACCTTTTGAGAGTTCATTTTAAAATGCTTTTCAATTTTAGGGTCTTATAGCTCAAAATAATTAGTAAATGCATGAAAAATAACAAATGAAGTCAGAAAGGATTGAAAAATGATGATGTGGCTTTGAATGGTGCATTTTGAACACACAAAAAGTCAGGAGTTCAAATAAGTTTAAAAAAATGAAATCCCTTTGTAACAAACGAGTTTCCGTATGAAATCCTGATACTTTGAAAGAGAATGTCCGTTTTGTACACGAAGTGCATCCACATTTTGCCGGGACCCTCTCAACTTTCTTGCACATGCCATGTGGATGAAATGATGATACCATGCCAACTTTCAACGTTTTGAGAGTTCATTTTGAAATGCTTTTCAATTTTAGGGTCTTATAGCTCAAAATAATTAGTAAATGCATGAAAACTAACAAATGAAGTGAGAAAGGATTGAAAATTGATGATGTGGCTTTGAATGGTGCATTTTGAACACACAAAAAGTCAGGAGTTCAAATAAGTTTTAAAAAATGAAATCCCTTTGTAACAGACGAGTTTCCGTATGAAATCCTGATACTTTGAAAGAGATTGTCCGTTTTGTACACGAAGTGCATCCACCTTTTGCCGGGACCCTCTCAACTTTCTTGCACATGCTATGTGGATGAATTGATGATACCATGCCAACCTTAATCCTTTTGAGAGTTCATTTTGAAATGCTTTTCAATTTTAGGGTCTTATAGCTCAAAATAATTAGTAAATGCATGAAAAATAACAAATGAAGTCAGAAAGTATTGAAAAATGATGATGTGGCTTTGAATGGTGCATTTTGAACACACAAAAAGTCAGGAGTTCAAATAAGTTTAAAAAAATGAAATCCCTTTGTAACAGACGAGTTTTCGTATGCAATCCTGATACTTCGAAACAGACTGTCTGTTTTGTACATGAAGTGCGTCCAGTTTTTGCCGTAACCCTCTCTACTTTCTTGCACATGCTATGTGGATGAAATGGTGATACCATGCCCACTTTCAACCTTTTCAGAGTTCATTTGAAATGCTTTTCAATTTTAGGGTCTTATAGATCAAAATAATTAGTGAATGCATGAAAAATAACAAATGAAGTCAGAAAGGATTGAAGAATGATGATGTGGCTTTGAATCGTGCATTTTGAACACACAAAAAGTCAGGAGTTCAAATAAGTTTAAAAAATGAAATCCCTTTGTAACAGACGAGTTTTCGTATGAAATCCTGATACTTTGAAAGAGATTGTCCGTTTTGTACACGAAGTGCATCCACATTTTGCCGGGACCGTCTCAACTTTCTTGCGCATGCTATGTGGATGAAATGATGATACCATGCCAACTTTCAACGTTTCGAGAGTTCATTTTGAAATGCTTTTCAATTTTAGGGTCTTATAGCTCGAAATAATTAGTAAATGCATGAAAAGTAACAAATGAAGTCAGAAAGAATTGAAAATTGATGATGTCGCTTTGAATGGTGCATTTTGAACACACAAAAAGTCAGGAGTTCAAATAAGTTAAAAAAATGAAATCCCTTTGTAACAGACGAGTTTCCGTATGAAATCCTGTTACTTTGAAAGAGATTGTCCGTTTTGTACACGAAGTGCATCCACCTTTTGCCGGGACCCTCTGAACTTTCTTGCACATGCCATGTGGATGAAATGATGATACCATGCCAACTTTCAACCTTTTGAGAGTTCATTTTGAAATGCTTTTCAACTTTAGGGTCTTATAGCTTAAAGTAATTAGTAAATGCATGAAAAATAACAAATGAAGTCAGAAAGGATTGAAAAATGATGATGTGGCTTTGAATGGTGCGTTTTGAACACACAAAAAGTCAGGAGTTCAAATAAGTATTAAAAAATGAAATCCCTTTGTAACAGACGAGTTTCCGAATGAAATCCTGATACTTTGAAAGAGATTGTCC
This sequence comes from Aegilops tauschii subsp. strangulata, assembly GCF_002575655.3. NCBI lineage: Eukaryota > Viridiplantae > Streptophyta > Magnoliopsida > Poales > Poaceae > Aegilops > Aegilops tauschii. Next base: position 486,932,629 of record NC_053040.3, read on the forward strand.
GTTTTGTACACGAAGTGCATCCAGTTTTTGCCGTAACCCTCTCAACTTTCTTGCACATGCCATGTGGATGAAATGATGATACCATGCCAACTTTCAACCTTTTGAGAGTTTATTTTGAAATGCTTTTCAATTTTAGGGTCTTATAGCTCAAAATAATTAGTAAATGCATGAAAAATAACAAATGAAGTCAGAAAGGATTGAAAAATGATGATGTGGCTTTGAATGGTGCATTTTGAACACACAAAAAGTCAGGAGTTCAAATAAGTTTAAAAAAATGAAATCCCTTTGTAACAAACGAGTTTCCGTATGAAATCCTGATACTTTGAAAGAGAATGTCCGTTTTGTACACGAAGTGCATCCACATTTTGCCGGGACCCTCTCTACTTTCTTGCACATGCCATGTGGATGAAATGATGATACCATGCCAACTTTCAACGTTTTGAGAGTTCATTTTGAAATGCTTTTCAATTTTAGGGTCTTATAGCTCAAAATAATTAGTAAATGCATGAAAACTAACAAATGAAGTGAGAAAGGATTGAAAATTGATGATGTGGCTTTGAATGGTGCATTTTGAACACAAAAAAAGTAAGGAGTTCAAATAAGTTAAAAAAAATGAAATCCCTTTGTAACAGACGAGTTTCCGTATGAAATCCTGATACTTTGAAAGAGATTGTCCGTTTTGTACATGAAGTGCATCGACCTTTTGCCGGGACCCTCTCAACTTTCTTGCACATGCCATGTGGATGAAATGATGATACCATGCCAACTTTCAACCTTTTGAGAGTTCATTTTGAAATGCTTTTCAACTTTAGGGTCTTATAGCTCAAAGTAATTAGTAAATGCATGAAAAATAACAAATGAAGTCAGAAAGGATTGAAAAATGATGATGTGGCTTTGAATGGTGCATTTTGAACACATAAAAAGTCAGGAGTTCAAATAAGTATTAAAAAATGAAATCCCTTTGTAACAGACGAGTTTCCGTATGCAATCCTGATACTTCGAAACAGATTGTCCGTTTTGTACACGAAGTGCATCCAGTTTTTGCCGTAACCCTCTCTACTTTCTTGCACATGCTATGTGGATGAAATGGTGATACCATGCCAACTTTCAACCTTTTCAGAGTTCATTTGAAATGCTTTTCAATTTTAGGCTCTTATAGCTCAAAATAATTAGTAAATGCATGAAAAATAATAAATGAAGTCACAAAGGATTGAAAAATGATGATGTGGCTTTGAATGGTGCATTTTGAACACACAAAAAGTCAGGAGTTCAAATAAGTTTAAAAAAATGAAATCCCCTTGTAACAAACGAGTTTCCGTATGAAATCCTGATACTTTGAAAGAGATTGTCCGTTTTGTACACGAAGTGCATCCACCTTTTGCCGGGACCCTCTCAACTTTCTTGCACATGCTATGTGGATGAATTGATGATACCATGCCAACCTTCATCCTTGTGAGAGTTCATTTTGAAATGCTTTTCAATTTTAGGGTCTTATAGCTCAAAATAATTAGTAAATGCATGAAAAATAACAAATGAAGTCAGAAAGTATTGAAAAATGATGATGTGGCTTTGAATGGTGCATTTTGAACACACAAAAAGTCAGGAGTTCAAATAAGTTTAAAAAAATGAAATCCCTCTGTAACAGACGAGTTTTCGTATGCAATCCTGATACTTCGAAACAGATTGTCCGTTTTGTACATGAAGTGCGTCCAGTTTTTGCACATGCTATGTGGATGAAATGGTGATACCATGCCAACTTTCAACCTTTTCAGAGTTCATTTGAAATGCTTTTCAATTTTAGGGTCTTATAGATCAAAATAATTAGTAAATGCATGAAAAATAACAAATGAAGTCAGAAAGGATTGAAAAATGATGATGTGGCTTTGAATCGTGCATTTTGAACACACAAAAAGTCAGGAGTTCAAATAAGTTTAAAAAATGAAATCCCTTTGTAACAGACGAGTTTCCGTATGAAATCCTGATACTTTGAAAGAGATTGTCCGTTTTGTACACGAAGTGCATCCACATTTTGCCGGGACCGTCTCAACTTTCTTGCGCATGCTATGTGGATGAAATGATGATACCATGCCAACTTTCAACGTTTCGAGAGTTCATTTTGAAATGCTTTTCAATTTTAGGGTCTTATAGCTCGAAATAATTAGTAAATGCATGAAAAGTAACAAATGAAGTCAGAAAGGATTGAAAATTGATGATGTGGCTTTGAATGGTGCATTTTGAACACAAAAAAAGTAAGGAGTTCAAATAAGTTAAAAAAAATGAAATCCCTTTGTAACAGACGAGTTTCCGTATGAAATCCTGATACTTTGAAAGAGATTGTCCGTTTTGTACATGAAGTGCATCCACCTTTTGCCGGGACCCTCTCAACTTTCTTGCACATGCCATGTGGATGAAATGATGATACCATGCCAACTTTCAACCTTTTGAGAGTTCATTTTGAAATGCTTTTCAACTTTAGGGTCTTATAGCTCAAAGTAATTAGTAAATGCATGAAAAATAACAAATGAAGTCAGAAAGGATTGAAAAAAGATGATGTGGCTTTGAATGGTGCATTTTGAACACACAAAAAGTCAGGAGTTCAAATAAGTATTAAAAAATGAAATCCCTTTGTAACAGACGAGTTTTCGTATGCAATCCTGATACTTCGAAACAGATTGTCCGTTTTGTACACGAAGTGCATCCAGTTTTTGCCGTAACCCTCTCAACTTTCTTGCACATGCCATGTGGATGAAATGATGATACCATGCCAACTTTCAACCTTTTGAGAGTTCATTTTGAAATGCTTTTCAATTTTAGGGTTTATAGCTCAAAATAATTAGTAAATGCATGAAAAATAACAAATGAAGTCAGAAAGGATTGAAAATTGATGATGTGGCTTTGTAATGGTGCATTTTGAACACACAAAAAGTCAGGAGTTCAAATAAGTTTTAAAAAATGGAATCCCTTTGTAACAGACGAGTTTCCGTATGAAATCCTGATACTTCGTAACAGCTTGTCCGTTTTGTACACGAAGTGCATCCAGTTTTTGCCATAACCCTCTCTACTTTCTTGCACATGCGATGTGGATGAAATGGTGATACCATGCCAACTTTCAACCTTTTCAGAGTTCATTTGAAATGCTTTTCAATTTTAGGGTCTTATAGCTCAAAATAATTAGTAAATGCATGAAAAATAATAAATGACGTCACAAAGGATTGAAAAATGATGATGTGGCTTTGAATGGTGCATTTTGAACACACAAAAAGTCAGGAGTTCAAATAAGTTTAAAAAAATGAAATCCCCTTGTAAGAAACGAGTTTAAGTATGAAATCCTGATACTTTGAAAGAGATTGTCCATTTTGTACACGAAGTGCATCCACCTTTTGCCGGGACCCTCTCAACTTTCTTGCACATGCTATGTGGATGAAATGATGATACCATGCCAACTTTCAACCTTTTCAGAGTTCATTTGAAATGCTTTTCAATTTTAGGGTCTTATAGCTCAAAATAATTAGTAAATACATGAAAAATAACAAATGAAGTCAGAAAGGGTTGAAAATTGATGATGTGGCTTTGAATGGTGCATTTTGAACACACAAAAAGTCAGGAGTTCAAATAAGTTAAAAAAAATGAAATCCCTTTGTAACAGACGAGTTTCCGTATGAAATCCTAATACTTCGAAACAGATTGTCTGTTTTGTACACGAAGTGTATCCAGTTTTTTCCGTAACCCTCTCTACTTTCTTGCACATGCTATGTGGATGAAATGGTGATACCATGCCAACTTTCAACCTTTTCAGAGTTCATTTGAAATGCTTTTCAATTTTAGGGTCTTATAGCTCAAAATAATTAGTAAATGGATGAAAAATAACAAATGAAATCAGAAAGGATTGAAAATTGATGATGTGGCTTTGAATGGTGCATTTTGAACACACAAAAAGTCAGGCGTTCAAATAAGTTTAAAAAAATGAAATCCCTTTGTAACAGACGAGTTTCCGTATGAAATCCTGATACTTTGAAAGAGATTGTCCGTTTTGTACACGAAGTGCATCCACCTTTTGCTGGGACCCTCTCAACTTTCTTGCACATGCTATGTGGATGAAATGATGATACCATGCCAACTTTCAACCTTTTGAGAGTTCATTTTGAAATGCTTTTCAATTTTGGGGTCTTATAGCTCAAAATAATTAGTAAATGCATGAAAAGTAACAAATGAAGTCACAAAGGATTGAAAAATGATGATGTGGCTTTGAATGGTGCATTTTGAACACACAAAAAGTCAGGAGTTCAAATAAGTTAAAAAAAATGAAATCCCCTTGTAACAGACGAGTTTCCGTATGAAATCCTGATACTTTGAAAGAGATTGTCCGTTTTGTACACGAAGTACATCCACCTTTTGCCGGGACCCTCTCATCTTTCTTGCACATGCTATGTGGATGAAATGATGATACCATGCCAACTTTCAACCTTTTCAGAGTTCATTTGAAATGCTTTTCAATTTTAGGGTCTTATAGCTCAAAATAATTAGTAAATGCATGAAAAATAATAAATGAAGTCACAAAGGATTGAAAAATGATGATGTGGCTTTGAATGGTGCATTTTGAACACACAAAAAGTCAGGAGTTCAAATAAGTTAAAAAAAAATGAAATCCCCTTGTAACAAACGAGTTTCCGTATGAAATCCTGATACTTTGAAAGAGATTGTCCGTTTTGTACACGAAGTGCATCCACCTTTTGCCGGGACCCACTCAACTTTCTTGCACATGCTATGTGGATGAAATGATGATACCATGCCAACTTTCAACCTCTTCAGAGTTCATTTGAAATGCTTTTCAATTTTAGGGTCTTATAGCTCAAAATAATTAGTAAATGCATGAAAAATAACAAATGATGTCAGAAAGGATTGAGAATTGATGATGTGGCTTTGAATGGTGCATTTTGAACACACAAAAAGTCAGGAGTTCAAATAAGTTTAAAAAAATGAAATCCCTTTGTAACAGACGAGTTTCCGTATGAAATCCTGATACTTTGAAAGAGATTGTCCGTTTTGTACACGAAGTGCATCCACCTTTTGCCGGGACCCTCTCTACTTACTGGCACATGCTATGTGGATGAAATGGTGATACCATGCCAACTTTCAACCTTTTGAGAGTTCATTTTGAAATGCTTTTCAATTTTAGGGTCTTATAGCTCAAAATAATTAGTAAATGCATGAAAAGTAACAAATGAAGTCAGAAAGGATTGAAAAATGATGATGTGGCTTTGAATGGTGCATTTTGAACACACAAAAAGTCAGGAGTTCAAATAAGTTTAAAAAATGAAATCCCTTTGTAACAGACGAGTTTCCGTCTGAAATCCTGATACTTTCAAAGAGATTGTCCATTTTGTACACGAAGTGCATCCACCTTTTGCCGGGACCCTCTCAACTTTCTTGCACTTGCTATGTGGATGAAATGATGATACCATGCCATCCTTCAACCTTTTGAGAGTTCATTTTGAAATGCTTTTCAATTTTAGGGTCTTATAGCTCAAAATAATTAGTAAATGCATGAAAAATAACAAATGAAGTAAGAAAGGATTGAAAATTGATGATGTGGCTTTGAATAGGGCATTTTGAACACACAAAAAGTCAGGAGTTCAAATAAGTTTAAAAAATGAAATCCCTTTGTAACAGACAAGTTTTCGTATGAAATCCTGATACTTCGAAACCGATTGTCTGTTTTGTACATGAAGTGCATCCAGTTTTTGCCGTAACCCTCTCTACTTTCTTGCACATGCTATGTGGATGAAATGGTGATACCATGCCAACTTTCAACCTTTTCAGAGTTCATTTGAAATGCTTTTCAATTTTAGGGTCTTATAGCTCAAAATAATTAGTAAATGCATGAAAAATAATAAATGAAGTCACAACGGATTGAAAAATGATGATGTGGCTTTGAATGGTGCATTTTGAACACACAAAAAGTCAGGAGTTCAAATAAGTTAAAAAAATGAAATCCCCTTGTAACAAACGAGTTTCCGTATGAAATCCTGATACTTTGAAAGAGATTGTCCGTTTTGTACACGAAGTGCATCCACCTTTTGCCGGGACCCTCTCAACTTTCTTACACATGCTATGTGGATGAAATGATGATACCATGCCAACTTTCAACCTTTTCAGAGTTCATTTGAAATGCTTTTCAATTTTAGGGTCTTATAGCTCAAAATAATTAGTAAATGCATGAAAAATAATAAATGAAGTCACAAAGGATTGAAAAATGATGATGTGGCTTTGAATGGTGCATTTTGAACACACAAAAAGTCAGGAGTTCAAATAAGTTAAAAAAATGAAATCCCCTTGTAACAAACGAGTTTCCGTATGGAATCCTGATACTTTGAAAGAGATTGTCCGTTTTGTACACGAAGTGCATGCACCTTTTGCCGGGACCCTCTCAACTTTCTTGCACATGCTATGTGGATGAAATGATGATACCATTCCAACTTTCAACCTCTTCAGAGTTCATTTGAAATGCTTTTCAATTTTAGGGTCCTATAGCTCAAAATAATTAGTAAATGCATGAAAAATAACAAATGAAGTCAGAAAGGATTGAAAATTGATGATGTGGCTTTGAATGGTGCATTTTGAACACACAAAAAGTCAGGAGTTCAAATAAGTTTAAAAATATGAAATCCCTTTGTAACAGACGAGTTTCCGTATGAAATCCTGATACTTCGAAACAGATTATCCGTTTTATACACGAAGTGCATCCAGTTTTTGCCGTAACCCTCTCTACTTTCTTGCACATGCTATGTGGATGAAATGGTGATACCATGCCAACTTTCAACCTTTTCAGAGTTCATTTGAAATGCTTTTCAATTTTAGGGTCTTATAGCTCAAAATAATTAGTAAATGCATGAAAAATAACAAATGAAGTCAGAAAGGATTTAAAAATGATGATGTGGCTTTGAATGGTGCATTTTGAACACACAAAAAGTCAGGAGTTCAAATAAGTTTTAAAAAATGAAATCCGTTTGTAACAGACGAGTTTCCGTATGCAATCCTGATACTTCGAAACAGATTGTCCGTTTTGCACACGAAGTGCATCCAGTTTTTGCCGTAACCCCCTCTTCTTTCTTGCACATGCTATGTGGATGAAATGATGATACCATGCCAACTTTCAACCTTTTGAGAGATCATTTTGAAATGCTTTTCAATTTTAGGGTCTTATAGCTCAAAATAATTAGGAAATGGATGAAAAATAACAAATGAAGTCAAAAAGGATTGAAAATTGATGATGTGGCTTTGTAATGGTGCATTTTGAACACACAAAAAGTCAGGAGTTCAAATAAGTTTAAAAAAAATGAAATCCCTTTGTAACAGACGAGTTTCCGTATGAAATCCTGATACTTCGAAACAGATTGTCCGTTTTGTACACGAAGTGCATCCAGTTTTTGCCGTAACCCTCTCTACTTTCTTGCACATGCTATGTGGATGAAATGGTGATACCATGCCGACTTGCAACCTTTTCAGAGTTCATTTGAAATGCTTTTCAATTTAAGGGTCTTATAGCTCAAAATAATTAGTAAATGCATGAAAAATAATAAATGAAGTCACAACGGATTGAAAAATGATGATGTGGCTTTGAATGGTGCATTTTGAACACACAAAAAGTCAGGAGTTCAAATAAGTTAAAAAAAATGAAATCCCCTTGTAACAAACGAGTTTCCGTATGAAATCCTGATACTTTGAAAGAGATTGTCCGTTTTGTACACGAAGTGCATCCACCTTTTGCCGGGACCCTCTCAACTTTCTTGCGCATGCTATGTGGATGAAATGATGATACCATGCCAACTTTCAACGTTTTGAGAGTTCATTTTGAAATGCTTTTCAATTTGACGGTCTTATAGCTCAGAATAATTAGTAAATGCATGAAAAATTACAAATGAAGTCAGAAAGGATTGAAAAATGATGATGTGGCTTTGATGGTGCATTTGGAACACACAAAATGTCAGGAGTTCAAATAAGTTTAAAAAAATGAAATCCTTTGTAACAGACGTGTTTTCGTATGAAATCCTGATACTTCGAAATAGATTATCCGTTTTGTACATGAAGTGCATCAAGTTTTTGCCGTAACCCTTTCTACTTTCTTGCACATTCTATGTGGATGAAATGGTGATACCATGCCAACTTTCAACCTTTTGAGAGTTCATTTTGAAATGCTTTTCAATTTTAGGGTCTTATAGCTCAAAATAATTAGTAAATGCATGAAAAATAACAAATGAAGTCAGAAAGGGTTGAAAATTCATGATGTGGATTTGAATGGTGCATTTTGAACACACAAAAAGTCAGGAGTTCAAATAAGTTTTAAAAAATGAAATTCCTTTGTAACAGACGTGTTTCCGTATGAAATCCTAATACTTTGAAAGAGATTGTCCGTTTTGTAGACGAAGTGCATCCACCTTTTGCCGGGACCCTCTCAACTTTCTTGCACATGCTATGTGGATGAAATGATGATACCATGCCAACTTTCAACCTTTTGAGATATCAATTTGAAATGCTTTTCAATTTTAGGGTCTTATAGCTCAAAATAATTAGGAAATGGATGAAAAATAACAAATGAAGTCAAAAAGGATTGAAAATTGATGATGTGGCTTTGTAATGGTGCATTTTGAACACACAAAAAGTCAGGAGTTCAAATAAGTTTAAAAAAAATGAAATCCCTTTGTAACAGACGAGTTTCCGTATGAAATCCTGATACTTTGAAAGAGATTGTCCGTTTTGTACACGAAGTGCATCCACCTTTTGCCGGGACCCTCTCAACTTTCTTGCACATGCTATGTGGATGAAATGATGATACCATGCCAACTTTCAACCTTTTCAGAGTTCATTTGAAATGCTTTTCAATTTTAGGGTCTTATAGCTCAAAATAATTAGTAAATGCATGAAAAATAACAAATGAAGTCAGAAAGGGTTGAAAATTGATGATGTGGCTTTGAATGGTGCATTTTGAACACACAAAAAGTCAGGAGTTCAAATAAGTTTAAAAAAATGAAATCCCTTTGTAACAGACGAGTTTCCGTATGAAATCATGATACTTCGAAACAGATTATCCGTTTTGTACACGAAGTGCATCCAGTTTTTGCCGTAACCCTCTCTACTTTCTTGCACATGCTATGTGGATGAAATGGTGATACCATGCCAACTTTCAACCTTTTCAGAGTTCATTTGAAATGCTTTTCAATTTTAGGGTCTTATAGCTCAAAATAATGAGTAAATGCATGAAAAATAACAAATGAAGTCAGAAAGGATTGAAAAATGATGATGTGGCTTTGCATGGTGCATTTTGAATACACAAAAAGTCAGGAGTTCAAATAAGTTTTAAAAAATGAAATCCGTTTGTAACAGACGAGTTTCCGTATGCAATCCTGATACTTCAAAACAGATTGTCCGTTTTGCACACGAAGTGCATCCAGTTTTTGCCGTAACCCCCTCTACTTTCTTGCACATGCTATGTGGATGAAATGATGATACCATGCCAACTTTCAACCTTTTCAGAGTTCATTTGAAATGCTTTTCAATTTTAGGGTCTTATAGCTCAAAATAATTAGTAAATGGATGAAAAATAACAAATGAAGTCAGAAAGGATTGAAAATTGATGATGTGGCTTTGTAATGGTGCATTTTGAACACACAAAAAGTCAGGAGTTCAAATAAGTTTAAAAAAATGAAATCCCTTTGTAACAGACGAGTTTCCGTATGAAATCCTGATACTTCGAAACAGATTGTCCGTTTTGTACACGAAGTGCATCCAGTTTTTGCCGTAACCCAATCTACTTTCTTGCACATGCTATGTGGATGAAATGGTGATACCATGCCGACTTTCAACCTTTTCAGAGTTCATTTGAAATGCTTTTCAATTTTAGGGTCTTATAGCTCAAAATAATTAGTAAATACATGAAAAATAACAAATGAAGTCAGAAAGGGTTGAAAATTGATGATGTGGCTTTGAATGGTGCATTTTGAACACACAAAAAGTCAGGAGTTCAAATAAGTTTAAAAAAATGAAATCCCCTTGTAACAGACGAGTTTCCGTATGAAATCCTGATACTTTGAAAGAGATTATCCGTTTTGTACACGAAGTTCATCCACCTTTTGCCGGGACCCTCTCAACTTTCTTGCACATGCTATGTGGATGAAATGATGATACCATGCCAACTTTCAACCTTTTCAGAGTTCATTTGAAATGCTTTTCAATTTTAGGGTCTTATAGCTCAAAATAATTAGTAAATACATGAAAAATAACAAATGAAGTCAGAAAGGGTTGAAAATTGATGATGTGGCTTTGAATGGTGCATTTTGAACACACAAAAAGTCAGGAGTTCAAATAAGTTTTAAAAAATGAAATCCGTTTGTAACAGACGAGTTTCCGTATGCAATCCTGATACTTCGAAACAGATTGTCCGTTTTGCACACGAAGTGCATCCAGTTTTTGCCGTAACCCCCTCTTCTTTCTTGCACATGCTATGTGGATGAAATGATGATACCATGCCAACTTTCAACCTTTTGAGAGATCATTTTGAAATGCTTTTCAATTTTAGGGTCTTATAGCTCAAAATAATTAGGAAATGGATGAAAAATAACAAATGAAGTCAAAAAGGATTGAAAATTGATGATGTGGCTTTGTAATGGTGCATTTTGAACACACAAAAAGTCAGGAGTTCAAATAAGTTTAAAAAAAATGAAATCCCTTTGTAACAGACGAGTTTCCGTATGAAATCCTGATACTTCGAAACAGATTGTCCGTTTTGTACACGAAGTGCATCCAGTTTTTGCCGTAACCCTCTCTACTTTCTTGCACATGCTATGTGGATGAAATGGTGATACCATGCCGACTTGCAACCTTTTCAGAGTTCATTTGAAATGCTTTTCAATTTAAGGGTCTTATAGCTCAAAATAATTAGTAAATGCATGAAAAATAATAAATGAAGTCACAACGGATTGAAAAATGATGATGTGGCTTTGAATGGTGCATTTTGAACACACAAAAAGTCAGGAGTTCAAATAAGTTAAAAAAAATGAAATCCCCTTGTAACAAACGAGTTTCCGTATGAAATCCTGATACTTTGAAAGAGATTGTCCGTTTTGTACACGAAGTGCATCCACCTTTTGCCGGGACCCTCTCAACTTTCTTGCGCATGCTATGTGGATGAAATGATGATACCATGCCAACTTTCAACGTTTTGAGAGTTCATTTTGAAATGCTTTTCAATTTGACGGTCTTATAGCTCAGAATAATTAGTAAATGCATGAAAAATTACAAATGAAGTCAGAAAGGATTGAAAAATGATGATGTGGCTTTGATGGTGCATTTGGAACACACAAAATGTCAGGAGTTCAAATAAGTTTAAAAAAATGAAATCCTTTGTAACAGACGTGTTTTCGTATGAAATCCTGATACTTCGAAATAGATTATCCGTTTTGTACATGAAGTGCATCAAGTTTTTGCCGTAACCCTTTCTACTTTCTTGCACATTCTATGTGGATGAAATGGTGATACCATGCCAACTTTCAACCTTTTGAGAGTTCATTTTGAAATGCTTTTCAATTTTAGGGTCTTATAGCTCAAAATAATTAGTAAATGCATGAAAAATAACAAATGAAGTCAGAAAGGGTTGAAAATTCATGATGTGGATTTGAATGGTGCATTTTGAACACACAAAAAGTCAGGAGTTCAAATAAGTTTTAAAAAATGAAATTCCTTTGTAACAGACGTGTTTCCGTATGAAATCCTAATACTTTGAAAGAGATTGTCCGTTTTGTAGACGAAGTGCATCCACCTTTTGCCGGGACCCTCTCAACTTTCTTGCACATGCTATGTGGATGAAATGATGATACCATGCCAACTTTCAACCTTTTGAGAGATCAATTTGAAATGCTTTTCAATTTTAGGGTCTTATAGCTCAAAATAATTAGGAAATGGATGAAAAATAACAAATGAAGTCAAAAAGGATTGAAAATTGATGATGTGGCTTTGTAATGGTGCATTTTGAACACACAAAAAGTCAGGAGTTCAAATAAGTTTAAAAAAAATGAAATCCCTTTGTAACAGACGAGTTTCCGTATGAAATCCTGATACTTTGAAAGAGATTGTCCGTTTTGTACACGAAGTGCATCCACCTTTTGCCGGGACCCTCTCAACTTTCTTGCACATGCTATGTGGATGAAATGATGATACCATGCCAACTTTCAACCTTTTCAGAGTTCATTTGAAATGCTTTTCAATTTTAGGGTCTTATAGGTCAAAATAATTAGTAAATACATGAAAAATAACAAATGAAGTCAGAAAGGGTTGAAAATTGATGATGTGGCTTTGAATGGTGCATTTTGAACACACAAAAAGTCAGGAGTTCAAATAAGTTTAAAAAAATGAAATCCCTTTGTAACAGACGAGTTTCCGTATGAAATCATGATACTTCGAAACAGATTATCCGTTTTGTACACGAAGTGCATCCAGTTTTTGCCGTAACCCTCTCTACTTTCTTGCACATGCTATGTGGATGAAATGGTGATACCATGCCAACTTTCAACCTTTTCAGAGTTCATTTGAAATGCTTTTCAATTTTAGGGTCTTATAGCTCAAAATAATGAGTAAATGCATGAAAAATAACAAATGAAGTCAGAAAGGATTGAAAAATGATGATGTGGCTTTGCATGGTGCATTTTGAATACACAAAAAGTCAGGAGTTCAAATAAGTTTTAAAAAATGAAATCCGTTTGTAACAGACGAGTTTCCGTATGCAATCCTGATACTTCAAAACAGATTGTCCGTTTTGCACACGAAGTGCATCCAGTTTTTGCCGTAACCCCCTCTACTTTCTTGCACATGCTATGTGGATGAAATGATGATACCATGCCAACTTTCAACCTTTTCAGAGTTCATTTGAAATGCTTTTCAATTTTAGGGTCTTATAGCTCAAAATAATTAGTAAATGGATGAAAAATAACAAATGAAGTCAGAAAGGATTGAAAATTGATGATGTGGCTTTGTAATGGTGCATTTTGAACACACAAAAAGTCAGGAGTTCAAATAAGTTTAAAAAAATGAAATCCCTTTGTAACAGACGAGTTTCCGTATGAAATCCTGATACTTCGAAACAGATTGTCCGTTTTGTACACGAAGTGCATCCAGTTTTTGCCGTAACCCAATCTACTTTCTTGCACATGCTATGTGGATGAAATGGTGATACCATGCCGACTTTCAACCTTTTCAGAGTTCATTTGAAATGCTTTTCAATTTTAGGGTCTTATAGCTCAAAATAATTAGTAAATACATGAAAAATAACAAATGAAGTCAGAAAGGGTTGAAAATTGATGATGTGGCTTTGAATGGTGCATTTTGAACACACAAAAAGTCAGGAGTTCAAATAAGTTTAAAAAATGAAATCCCCTTGTAACAGACGAGTTTCCGTATGAAATCCTGATACTTTGAAAGAGATTATCCGTTTTGTACACGAAGTTCATCCACCTTTTGCCGGGACCCTCTCAACTTTCTTGCACATGCTATGTGGATGAAATGATGATACCATGCCAACTTTCAACCTTTTCAGAGTTCATTTGAAATGCTTTTCAATTTTAGGGTCTTATAGCTCAAAATAATTAGTAAATACATGAAAAATAACAAATGAAGTCAGAAAGGGTTGAAAATTGATGATGTGGCTTTGAATGGTGCATTTTGAACACACAAAAAGTCAGGAGTTCAAATAAGTTTAAAAAAATGAAATCCCTTTGTAACAGACGAGTTTCCGTATGAAATCCTGATACTTCGAAACAGATTATCCGTTTTGTACACGAAGTGCATCCAGTTTTTGCCGTAACCCTCTCTACTTTCTTGCACATGCTATGTGGATGAAATGGTGATACCATGCCAACTTTCAACCTTTTCAGAGTTCATTTGAAATGCTTTTCAATTTTAGGGTCTTATAGCTCAAAATAATTAGTAAATGCATGAAAAATAACAAATGAAGTCAGAAAGGATTGAAAAATGATGATGTGGCTTTGAATGGTGCATTTTGAACACACAAAAAGTCAGGAGTTCAAATAAGTTTTAAAAAATGAAATCCGTTTGTAACAGACGAGTTTCCGTATGCAATCCTGATACTTCGAAACAGTTTGTCCGTTTTGCACACGAAGTGCATCCAGTTTTTGCCGTAACCCCCTCTACTTTCTTGCACATGCTATGTGGATGAAATGATGATACCATGCCAACTTTCAACCTTTTCAGAGTTCATTTGAAATGCTTTTCAATTTTAGGGTCTTATAGCTCAAAATAATTAGTAAATGGATGAAAAATAACAAATGAAGTCAGAAAGGATTGAAAATTGATGGTGTGGCTTTGTAATGGTGCATTTTGAACACACAAAAAGTGAGGAGTTCAAATAAGTTTAAAAAAATGAAATCCCTTTGTAACAGACGAGTTTCCGTATGAAATCCTGATACTTCGAAACAGATTGTCCGTTTTGTACACGAAGTGCATCCAGTTTTTGCCGTAACCCTCTCTACTTTCTTGCACATGCTATGTGGATGAAATGGTGATACCATGCCGACTTTCAACCTTTTCAGAGTTCATTTGAAATGCTTTTCAATTTTAGGGTCTTATAGCTCAAAATAATTAGTAAATGCATGAAAAATAATAAATGAAGTCACAAAGGATTGAAAAATGATGATGTGGCTTTGAATGGTGCATTTTGAACACACAAAAAGTCAGGAGTTCAAATAAGTTAAAAAATGAAATCCCCTTGTAACAAACGAGTTTCCGTATGAAATCCTGATACTTTGAAAGAGATTGTCCGTTTTGTACACGAAGTGTATCCACCTTTTGCCGGGACCCTCTCAACTTTCTTGCACATGCTATGTGGATGAAATGATGATACATGCCAACTTTCAACCTCTTCAGAGTTCCTTTGAAATGCTTTTCAATTTTAGGGTCTTATAGCTCAAAATAATTAGTAAATGCATGAAAAATAACAAATGAAGTCAGAAAGGATTGAAAATTGATGATGTGGCTTTGAATGGTGCATTTTGAACACACAAAAAGTCAGGAGTTCAAATAAGTTTAAAAAAATGAAATCCCTTTGTAACAGACGAGTTTCCGTATGAAATCCTGATACTTTGAAAGAGATTATCCGTTTTGTACACGAAGTGCATCCACCTTTTGCCGGGACCCTCTCTACTTACTGGCACATGCTATGTGGATGAAATGGTGATACCATGCCAACTTTCAACCTTTTGAGAGTTCATTTTGAAAAACTTTTCAATTTTAGGGTCTTATAGCTCAAAATAATTAGTAAATGCATGAAAAGTAACAATGAAGTAAGAAAGGATTGAAAAATGATGATGTGGCTTGAATGGTGCATTTGAACACACAAAAAGTCAGGAGTTCAAATAAGTTTAAAAAAATGAATCCCTTTGTAACAGACGAGTTTCCGTATGAAATTCTGATACTTTGAAAGAGATTGTCCGTTTGTACACGAAGTGCATCCACCTTTTGCCGGGACCCTCTCAACTTTCTTGCACATGCTATGTGATGAAATGATGAACCATGCCAACCTTCAACCTTTGAGAGTTTATTTTGAAATGCTTTTCAATTTTAGGGTCTTATAGCTCAAAATAATTAGTAAATGCATGAAAAATAACAAATGAAGTCAGAAAGGATTGAAAAAATGATGATGTGGCTTTGATTGGTGCATTTTGAACACACAAAAAGTCAGGAGTTCAAATAAGTTTTGAAAATGAAATCCCCTTGTAACAGACGAGTTTCCGTATGAAATCCTGATACTTTGAAAGAGATTGTCCGTTTTGTACATGAAGTGCATCAGTTTTTGCCGTAACCCTCTCTACTTTCTTGCACATGCTATGTGGATGAAATGGTGATACAATGCCAACTTTCAACCTTTTGAGAGTTCATTTTGAAATGCTTTTCAATTTTAGGGTCTTATAGCTCAAAATATTAGTAAATGCATGAAAAATAACAAATGAAGTCAGAAAGGGTGAAAATTCATGATGTGGATTGAATGGTGCATTTTGAACACACAAAAAGTCAGGAGTTCAAATAAGTTTTAAAAAATGAAATTCCTTTGTAACAGACGAGTTTCCGTATGAAATCCTGATACTTTGAAAGAGATTGTCCGTTTTGTACACGAAGTGCATCCACCTTTTGCCGGGACCCCTCTCAACTTTCTTGCACATGCTATGTGGATGGAAATGATGATACCATGCCAACTTTCAACCTTTTGAGAGTTCATTTTGAAATGCTTTTCAATTTTAGGGTCTTATAGCTCAAAATAATTAGTAAATGGATGAAAAATAACAAATGAAGTCAGAAAGGATTGAAAATTGATGTTGGCTTTGAATGGTGCATTTTGAACACACAAAAAGTCAGGAGTTCAAATAAGTTTAAAAAAAATGAAATCCCTTTGTAACAGACGAGTTTCCGTATGAAATCCTGATACTTCGAAACCGATTGTCCGTTTTGTACACGAAGTGCATCCACCTTTTGCCGGGACCCTCTCAACTTTCTTGCACATGCTATGTGGATGAAATGATGATACCATGCCAACTTTCAACCTTTCAGAGTTCATTTGAAATGCTTTTCAATTTTAGGGTCTTATAGCTCAAAATAATTAGTAAATGCATGAAAAATAATAAATGAAGTCAGAAAGGATTGAAAAATGATGATGTGGCTTTGAATGGTGCATTTTGAATACACAAAAAGTCAGGAGTTCAAATAAGTTTTAAAAAATGAAATCCGTTTGTAACAGACGAGTTTCCGTATGCAATCCTGATACTTCAAAACAGATTGTCCGTTTTGCACACGAAGTGCATCCAGTTTTTGCCGTAACCCCTCTACTTTTCTTGCACATGCTATGTGGATGAAATGATGATACCATGCCAACTTTCAACCTTTTCAGAGTTCATTTTGAAATGGTTTTCAATTTTAGGGTCTTATAGCTCAAAATAATTAGGAAATGGATGAAAAATAACAAATGAAGTCAGAAAGGATTGAAAATTGATGATGTGGCTTTGTAATGGTGCATTTTGACACACAAACAGTCAGGAGTTCAAATAAGTTTAAAAAATGAAATCCCTTTGTAACAGACGAGTTTCCGTATGAAATCCTGACACTTCGAAACAGATTGTCCTGTTTTGTACATGAAGTGCATCAAGTTTTTGCCGTAACCCTCTCTACTTTCTTGCACATGCTATGTGATGAAATGGTGATACCATGCCAACTTTCAACCTTTTCAGAGTTCATTTGAAATGCTTTCAATTTTAGGGTCTTATAGCTCAAACTAATTAGTAAATGCATGAAAAATAACAATGAAGTCACAAAGGATTGAAAAATGATGATGTGGCTTTGAATGGTGCATTTTGAACACACAAAAAGTCAGGAGTTCAAATAAGTTTAAAAAAATGAAATCCCCTTGTAACAAACGAGTTTCCGTATGAAATCCTGATACTTTGAAAGAGATTGTCCGTTTTGTACACGGAGTGCATCCACCTTTTGCCGGGACCCTCTCACTTTCTTGCGCATGCTTTGTGGATGAAATGATGATACCATGCCAACTTTCAACGTTTTGAGAATTCATTTTGAAATGCTTTCAATTTGAGGGTCTTATAGCTCAAAATAATTAGTAAATGCATGAAAAATAACAAATGAAGTCAAGAAAGGATTGAAAAATGATGATGTGGCTTTGAATGGTGCATTTTGAACACACAAAATGTCAGGAGTTCAAATAAGTTTTAAAAAATGAAATCCTTTGTAACAGACGAGTTTTCGTATGAAATCCTGATACTTCGAAATAGATTATCAGTTTTGTACATGAAGTGCATCCAGTTTTTGCCGTAACCCTCTCTACTTTCTTGCACACGCTATGTGGATGAAATGGTGATACAATGCCAACTTTCAACCTTTTGAGAGTTCATTTTGAAATGCTTTTCAATTTTAGGGTCTTATAGCTCAAAATAATTAGTAATGCATCATGAAAAATAACAAATGAAGTCAGAAAGGATTGAAAAATGATGATGTGGATTTGATTGGTGCATTTTGAACACACAAAAAGTCAGGAGTTCAAATAAGTTTTAAAAAATGAAATCCCCTTGTAACAGACGAGTTTCCGTATGAAATCCTGATACTTTGAAAGAGATTGTCCGTTTTGTACACGAAGTGCATCCACCTTTTGCCGGGACCCTCTCAACTTTCTTGCGCATGCTATGTGGATGAAATGATGATACCATGCCAATATTCAACCTTTTGAGAGTTCATTTTGAAATGCTTTTCAATTTGACGGTCTTATAGCTCAAAATAATTAGTAAATGCATGAAAAATAACAAATGAAGTCAGAAAGGGTTGAAAATTCATGATGTGGATTTGAATGGTGCATTTTGAACACACAAAAAGTCAGGAGTTCAAATAAGTTTTAAAAAATGAAATTCCTTTGTAACAGACGTGTTTCCGTATGAAATCCTGATACTTTGAAAGAGATTGTCCGTTTTGTACACGAAGTGCATCCACCTTTTGCCGGGACCCTCTCAACTTTCTTGCACATGCTATGTGGATGAAATGATGATACCATGCCAACTTTCAACCTTTTGAGAGTTCATTTTGAAATGCTTTTCAATTTTAGGGTCTTATAGCTCAAAATAATTAGTAAATGGATGAAAAATAACAAATGAAGTCAGAAAGGATTGAAAATTGATGATGTGGCTTTGAATGGTGCATTTTGAACACACAAAAAGTCAGGAGTTCAAATAAGTTTAAAAAATGAAATCCCTTTGTAACAGACGAGTTTCGTATGAAATCCTGATACTTCGAAACCGATTGTCCGTTTTGTACACGAAGTGCATCCACCTTTTGCCAGGACCCTCTCAACTTTCTTGGACATGCTATGTGGATGAAATGATGATACCATGCCAACTTTCAACCTTTTGAGAGTTCATTTTGAAATGCTTTTCAATTTTAGGGTCTTATAGCTCAAAATAATTAGTAAATGTATGAAAAATAACAAACGAAGTCAGAAAGGATTGAAAAATGATGACGTGGCTTTGAATGGTGCATTTTGAACACACAAAAAGTCAGGAGTTCAAATAAGTTTAAAAAATGAAATCCCTTTGTAACAGACGAGTTTCCGTATGAAATCCTGATACATCGAAACAGATTGTCCGTTTTGTACACGAAGTGCATCCAGTTTTTTGCAGTAACCCACTCTAATTTCTTGCACATGCTATGTGGATGAAATGATGATACCATGCCAGCTTTCAACCTTTTCAGAGTTCATTTTGAAATGCTTTTCAATTTTAGGGTCTTATAGCTCAAACTAATTAGTAAATGCATGAAAAATAACAAATGAAGTCACAAAGGATTGAAAAATGATGATGTGGCTTTGAATGGTGCATTTTGAACACACAAAAAGTCAGGAGTTCAAATAAGTTTAAAAAAATGAAATCCCCTTGTAACAAACGAGTTTTCCGTATGAAATCCTGATACTTTGAAAGAGATTGTCCGTTTTGTACACGGAGTGCATCCACCTTTTGCCGGGACCCTCTCAACTTTCTTGCGCATGCTTTGTGGATGAAATGATGATACCATGCCAACTTTCAACGTTTTGAGAATTCATTTTGAAATGCTTTTCAATTTGAGGGTCTTATAGCTCAAAATAATTAGTAAATGCATGAAAAATAAACAAATGAAGTCAGAAAGGATTGAAAAATGATGATGTGGCTTTGAATGGTGCATTTTGAACACACAAAATGTCAGGAGTTCAAATAAGTTTTAAAAATGAAATCCTTTGTAACAGACGAGTTTTCGTATGAAATCCTGATACTTTGAAATAGATTATCAGTTTTGTACATGAAGTGCATCCAGTTTTTGCCGTAACCCTCTCTACTTTCTTGCACACGCTATGTGGATGAAATGGTGATACAATGCCAACTTTCACCTTTTGAGAGTTCATTTTGAAATGCTTTTCAATTTTAGGGTCTTATAGCTCAAAATAATTAGTAAATGCATGAAAAATAACAAATGAAGTCAGAAAGGGTTGAAAATTCATCATGTGGATTTGAATGGTGCATTTTGAACACACAAAAAGTCAGGAGTTCAAATAAGTTTTAAAAATGAAATTCCTTTGTAACAGACGTGTTTCCGTATGAAATCCTGATACTTTGAAAGAGATTGTCCGTTTTGTACACGAAGTGCATCCACATTTTGCCGGGACCCTCTCAACTTTCTTGCACATGCTATGTGGATGAAATGATGATACCATGCCAACCTTCAACCTTTTGAGAGTTCATTTTGAAATGCTTTTCAATTTTAGGGTCTTATAGCTCAAAATAATTAGTAAATGCATGAAAAATAACAAATGAAGTCAGAAAGGATTGAAAATTGATGATGTGGCTTTGAATGGTGCATTTTGAACACACAAAAAAGTCAGGAGTTCAAATAAGTTTAAAAAAATGAAATCCCCTTGTAACAGACGAGTTTCCGTATGAAATCCTGATACTTTGAAAGAGATTGTCCGTTTTGTACACGAAGTGCATCCACCTTTTGCCGGGACCCTCTCAACTTTCTTGCACATGCTATGTGGATGAAATGATGATACCATGCCAACTTTCAACCTTTTGAGAGTTCATTTTGAAATGCTTTTCAATTTTAGGGTCTTAGAGCTCAAAATAATTAGTAAATGTATGAAAAATAACAAACGAAGTCAGAAAGGATTGGAAAATGATGACGTGGCTTTGAATGGTGCATTTTGAACACACAAAAAGTCAGGAGTTCAAATAAGTTTAAAAAATGAAATCCCTTTGTAACAGACGAGTTTCCGTATGAAATCCTGATACATCGAAACAGATTGTCCGTTTTGTACACGAAGTGCATCCAGTTTTTTGCAGTAACCCACTCTAATTTCTTGCACATGCTATGTGGATGAAATGATGATACCATGCCAGCTTTCAACCTTTTCAGAGTTCATTTTGAAATGCTTTCAATTTTAGGGTCTTATAGCTCAAATAATTAGTAAATGCATGAAAAATAACAAATGAAGTAAGAAAGGATTGCAAATTGATGATGTGGCTTTGAATGGTGCATTTTGAACACACAAAAAGTCAGGAGTTCAAATAAGTTTTTAAAATGAAATCCCTTTGTAACAGACGAGTTTCCGTATGAAATCCTGATACTTCGAAACAGATTGTCCGTTTTGTACGAAGTGCATCCAGTTTTTGCCGTAACCCTCTTTACTTACTTGCACATGCTATGTGGATACCATGCCAACTTTCAACCTTTTTGGAGTGCATTTGAAATGCTTTTCAATTTTAGGGTCTTATACCTCAAACTAATTAGTAAATGCATGAAAAATAACAAATGAAGTCAGAAAGGATTGAAAATTGATGATGTGGCTTTAAATGGTGCATTTTGAACACACAAAAAGTCAGGAGTTCAAATAAGTTTTAGAAAATGAAATCTTCTTTGTAACAGACGAGTTTCCGTATGAATCCTGATACTTGAAAGAGATTGTCCGTTTTGTACACGAAGTGCATCCACCTTTTGCCGGGACCCTCTCAACTTTCTTGCAGATGCTATGTGGATGAAATGATGATACGATGCCAACCTTCAACCTTTTGAGAGTTCATTTTGAAATGCTTTTCAATTTTAGGGTCTTATAGCTCAAAATAATTAGTAAATGCATGAAAAATAACAAATAAAGTCAGAAAGGATTGAAAATTGATGATGTGGTTTTGAATGGGTGCATTTTGAACACACAAAAAGTCAGGAGTTCAAATAAGTTTAAAAAATGAAATCCCCTTGTAACAGACGAGTTTCCGTATGAAATCCTGATACTTTGAAAGAGATTGTCCGTTTTGTACACGAAGTGCATCCACCTTTTGCCGGGACCCTCTCAACTTTCTTGCACATGCTATGTGGATGAAATGATGATACCATGCCAACTTTCAACCTTTTGAGAGTTCATTTGAAATGCTTTTCAATTTTAGGGTCTTATAGCTCAAAATAATTAGTAAATGTATGCAAAATAACAAACGAAGTCAGAAAGGATTGAAAATTGATGATGTGGCTTTGAATGGTGCATTTTGAACACACAAAAAGTCAGGAGTTCAAATAAGTTTAAAAAAATGAAATCCCTTTGTAACAGACGAGTTTCCGTATGAAATCTGATACATCAAAACAGATTGTCCGTTTTGTACACGAAGTGCATCCAGTTTTTGCCGTAACCCACTCTACTTTCTTGCACATTGCTATGTGGATGAAATGATGATATCATGCCAGCTTTCAACCTTTTCAGAGTTCATTTTGAAATGCTTTTCAATTTTAGTGTCTTATAGCTCAGAATAACTAGTAAATGCATGAAAAGTAACAAATGAAGTCAGAAAGGATTGCAAATTGATGATGTGGCTTTGAATGGTGCATTTTGAACACACAAAAAGTCAGGAGTTCAATTAAGTTTAAAAAAATGAAATCCCTTTGTAACAGACGAGTTTCCGTATGAAATCCTGATACTTCGAAACAGATTGTCCGTTTTGTACGAAGTGCATCCAGTTTTTGCCGTAACCCTCTTTACTTACTTGCACATGCTATGTGGATACCATGCCAACTTTCAACCTTTTTGGAGTGCATTTGAAATGCTTTTAAATTTTAGGGTCTTATACCTCAAACTAATTAGTAAATGCATGAAAAATAACAAATGAAGTCAGAAAGGATTGAAAATTGATGATGTGGCTTTAAATGGTGCATTTTGAACACAAGAAAAGTCAGGAGTTCAAATAAGTTTTAAAAAATGAAATCTCTT
The DNA here is from genome assembly GCF_002575655.3 of Aegilops tauschii subsp. strangulata. Taxonomy (NCBI): domain Eukaryota; kingdom Viridiplantae; phylum Streptophyta; class Magnoliopsida; order Poales; family Poaceae; genus Aegilops; species Aegilops tauschii. The sequence continues at coordinate 486,955,457 of NC_053040.3, forward strand.
TGTAACAGACGAGTTTCCGTATGAATCCTGATACTTTGAAAGAGTTGTCCGTTTTGTACACGAAGTGCATCCACATTTTGCCGGGACCCTCTCAACTTTCTTGCACATGCTATGTGGATGAAATGATGATACCATGCCAACCTTCAACCTTTTGAGAGTTCATTTTGAAATGCTTTTCAATTTTAGGGTCTTATAGCTCAAAATAATTAGTAAATGCATGAAAAATAACAAATGAAGTCAGAAAGGATTGAAAATTGATGATGTGGCTTTGAATGGTGCATTTTGAACACACAAAAAGTCAGGAGTTCAAATAAGTTTAAAAAAATGAAATCCCCTTGTAACAGACGAGTTTCCGTATGAAATCCTGATACTTTGAAAGAGATTGTCCGTTTTGTACACGAAGTGCATCCACCTTTTGCCGGGACCCTCTCAACTTTCTTGCACATGCTATGTGGATGAAATGATGATACCATGCCAACTTTCAACCTTTTGAGAGTTCATTTTGAAATGCTTTTCAATTTTAGGGTCTTAGAGCTCAAAATAATTAGTAAATGTATGAAAAATAACAAACGAAGTCAGAAAGGATTGGAAAATGATGACGTGGCTTTGAATGGTGCATTTTGAACACACAAAAAGTCAGGAGTTCAAATAAGTTTAAAAATGAAATCCCTTTGTAACAGACGAGTTTCCGTATGAAATCCTGATACATCGAAACAGATTGTCCGTTTTGTACACGAAGTGCATCCAGTTTTTTGCAGTAACCCACTCTAATTTCTTGCACATGCTATGTGGATGAAATGATGATACCATGCCAGCTTTCAACCTTTTCAGAGTTCATTTTGAAATGCTTTTCAATTTTAGGGTCTTATAGCTCAAAATAATTAGTAAATGCATGAAAAATAACAAATGAAGTAAGAAAGGATTGCAAATTGATGATGTGGCTTTGAATGGTGCATTTTGAACACACAAAAAGTCAGGAGTTCAAATAAGTTTTTAAAATGAAATCCCTTTGTAACAGACGAGTTTCCGTATGAAATCCTGATACTTCGAAACAGATTGTCCGTTTTGTACGAAGTGCATCCAGTTTTTGCCGTAACCCTCTTTACTTACTTGCACATGCTATGTGGATACCATGCCAACTTTCAACCTTTTTGGAGTGCATTTGAAATGCTTTTCAATTTTAGGGTCTTATACCTCAAACTAATTAGTAAATGCATGAAAAATAACAAATGAAGTCAGAAAGGATTGAAAATTGATGATGTGGCTTTAAATGGTGCATTTTGAACACACAAAAAGTCAGGAGTTCAAATAAGTTTTAGAAAATGAAATCTCTTTGTAACAGACGAGTTTCCGTATGAATCCTGATACTTTGAAAGAGATTGTCCGTTTTGTACACGAAGTGCATCCACCTTTTGCCGGGACCCTCTCAACTTTCTTGCAGATGCTATGTGGATGAAATGATGATACGATGCCAACCTTCAACCTTTTGAGAGTTCATTTTGAAATGCTTTTCAATTTTAGGGTCTTATAGCTCAAAATAATTAGTAAATGCATGAAAAATAACAAATGAAGTCAGAAAGGATTGAAAATTGATGATGTGGTTTTGAATGGTGCATTTTGAACACACAAAAAGTCAGGAGTTCAAATAAGTTTAAAAAAATGAAATCCCCTTGTAACAGACGAGTTTCCGTATGAAATCCTGATACTTTGAAAGAGATTGTCCGTTTTGTACACGATGTGCATCCACCTTTTGCCGGGACCCTCTCAACTTTCTTGCACATGCTATGTGGATGAAATGATGATACCATGCCAACTTTCAACCTTTTGAGAGTTCATTTTGAAATGCTTTTCAATTTTAGGGTCTTATAGCTCAAAATAATTAGTAAATGTATGCAAAATAACAAACGAAGTCAGAAAGGATTGAAAATTGATGATGTGGCTTTGAATGGTGCATTTTGAACACACAAAAAGTCAGGAGTTCAAATAAGTTTAAAAAAATGAAATCCCTTTGTAACAGACGAGTTTCCGTATGAAATCCTGATACATCGAAACAGATTGTCCGTTTTGTACACGAAGTGCATCCAGTTTTTGCCGTAACCCACTCTACTTTCTTGCACATGCTATGTGGATGAAATGATGATATCATGCCAGCTTTCAACCTTTTCAGAGTTCATTTTGAAATGCTTTTCAATTTTAGTGTCTTATAGCTCAGAATAACTAGTAAATGCATGAAAAGTAACAAATGAAGTCAGAAAGGATTGCAAATTGATGATGTGGCTTTGAATGGTGCATTTTGAACACACAAAAAGTCAGGAGTTCAATTAAGTTTAAAAAAATGAAATCCCTTTGTAACAGACGAGTTTCCGTATGAAATCCTGATACTTCGAAACAGATTGTCCGTTTTGTACGAAGTGCATCCAGTTTTTGCCGTAACCCTCTTTACTTACTTGCACATGCTATGTGGATACCATGCCAACTTTCAACCTTTTTGGAGTGCATTTGAAATGCTTTTCAATTTTAGGGTCTTATACCTCAAACTAATTAGTAAATGCATGAAAAATAACAAATGAAGTCAGAAAGGATTGAAAATTGATGATGTGGCTTTAAATGGTGCATTTTGAACACACAAAAAGTCAGGAGTTCAAATAAGTTTTAAAAAATGAAATCTCTTTGTAACAGACGAGTTTCCGTATGAATCCTGATACTTCGAAAGAGATTGTCCGTTTTGTACACGAAGTGCATCCACCTTTTGCCGGGACCCTCTCAACTTTCTTGCAGATGCTATGTGGATGAAATGATGATACGATGCCAACCTACAACCTTTTGAGAGTTCATTTTGAAATGCTTTTCAATTTTAGGGTCTTATAGCTCAAAATAATTAGTAAATGCATGAAAAATAACAAATGAAGTCAGAAAGGATTGAAAATTGATGATGTGGTTTTGAATGGTGCATTTTGAACACACAAAAAGTCAGGAGTTCAAATAAGTTTAAAAAAATGAAATCCCCTTGTAACAGACGAGTTTCCGTATGAAATCCTGATACTTTGAAAGAGATTGTCCGTTTTGTACACGAAGTGCATCCACCTTTTGCCGGGACCCTCTCAACTTTCTTGCACATGCTATGTGGATGAAATGATGATACCATGCCAACTTTCAACCTTTTGAGAGTTCATTTTGAAATGCTTTTCAATTTTAGGGTCTTATAGCTCAAAATAATTAGTAAATGTATGCAAAATAACAAACGAAGTCAGAAAGGATTGAAAATTGATGATGTGGCTTTGAATGGTGCATTTTGAACACACAAAAAGTCAGGAGTTCAAATAAGTTTAAAAAAATGAAATCCCTTTGTAACAGACGAGTTTCCGTATGAAATCCTGATACATCGAAACAGATTGTCCGTTTTGTACACGAAGTGCATCCAGTTTTTGCCGTAACCCACTCTACTTTCTTGCACATGCTATGTGGATGAAATGATGATATCATGCCAGCTTTCAACCTTTTCAGAGTTCATTTTGAAATGCTTTTCAATTTTAGTGTCTTATAGCTCAGAATAACTAGTAAATGCATGAAAAGTAACAAATGAAGTCAGAAAGGATTGCAAATTGATGATGTGGCTTTGAATGGTGCATTTTGAACACACAAAAAGTCAGGAGTTCAATTAAGTTAAAAAAAATGAAATCCCTTTGTAACAGACGAGTTTCCGTATGAAATCCTGATACTTCGAAACAGATTGTCCGTTTTGTACGAAGTGCATCCAGTTTTTGCCGTAACCCTCTTTACTTACTTGCACATGCTATGTGGATACCATGCCAACTTTCAACCTTTTTGGAGTGCATTTGAAATGCTTTTCAATTTTAGGGTCTTATACCTCAAACTAATTAGTAAATGCATGAAAAATAACAAATGAAGTCAGAAAGGATTGAAAATTGATGATGTGGCTTTAAATGGTGCATTTTGAACACACAAAAAGTCAGGAGTTCAAATAAGTTTTAAAAAATGAAATCTCTTTGTAACAGACGAGTTTCCGTATGAATCCTGATACTTCGAAAGAGATTGTCCGTTTTGTACACGAAGTGCATCCACCTTTTGCCGGGACCCTCTCAACTTTCTTGCAGATGCTATGTGGATGAAATGATGATACGATGCCAACCTTCAACCTTTTGAGAGTTCATTTTGAAATGCTTTTCAATTTTAGGGTCTTATAGCTCAAAATAATTAGTAAATGCATGAAAAATAACAAATGAAGTCAGAAAGGATTGAAAATTGATGATGTGGCTTTGAATGGTGCATTTTGAACACACAAAAAGTCAGGAGTTCAAATAAGTTTAAAAAAATGAAATCCCCTTGTAATAGACGAGTTTCCGTATGAAATCCTGATACTTTGAAAGAGATTGTCCGTTTTGTACACGAAGTGCATCCACCTTTTGCCGGGACCCTCTCAACTTTCTTGCACATGCTATGTGGATGAAATGATGATACCATGCCAACTTTCAACCTTTTGAGAGTTCATTTTGAAATGCTTTTCAATTTTAGGGTCTTAGAGCTCAAAATAATTAGTAAATGTATGCAAAATAACAAACGAAGTCAGAAAGGATTGAAAAATGATGACGTGGCTTTGAATGGTGCATTTTGAACACACAAAAAGTCAGGAGTTCAAATAAGTTTAAAAAATGAAATCCCTTTGTAACAGACGAGTTTCCGTATGAAATCCTGATACATCGAAACAGATTGTCCGTTTTGTACACGAAGTGCATCCAGTTTTTTGCAGTAACCCACTCTACTTTCTTGCACATGCTATGTGGATGAAATGATGATACCATGCCAGCTTTCAACCTTTTCAGAGTTCATTTTGAAATGCTTTTCAATTTTAGGGTCTTATAGCTCAAAATAATTAGTAAATGCATGAAAAGTAACAAATGAAGTCAGAAAGGATTGCAAATTGATGATGTGGCTTTGAATGGTGCATTTTGAACACACAAAAAGTCAGGAGTTCAATTAAGTTTAAAAAAATGAAATCCCTTTGTAACAGACGAGTTTCCGTATGAAATCCTGATACTTCGAAACAGATTGTCCGTTTTGTACGAAGTGCATCCAGTTTTTGCCGTAACCCTCTTTACTTACTTGCACATGCTATGTGGATACCATGCCAACTTTCAACCTTTTTGGAGTGCATTTGAAATGCTTTTCAATTTTAGGGTCTTATACCTCAAACTAATTAGTAAATGCATGAAAAATAACAAATGAAGTCAGAAAGGATTGAAAATTGATGATGTGGCTTTAAATGGTGCATTTTGAACACACAAAAAGTCAGGAGTTCAAATAAGTTTAAAAAAATGAAATCTCTTTGTAACAGACGAGTTTCCGTATGAATCCTGATACTTTGAAAGAGATTGTCCGTTTTGTACACGAAGTGCATCCACCTTTTGCCGGGACCCTCTCAACTTTCTTGCAGATGCTATGTGGATGAAATGATGATACGATGCCAACCTTCAACCTTTTGAGAGTTCATTTTGAAATGCTTTTCAATTTTAGGGTCTTATAGCTCAAAATAATTAGTAAATGCATGAAAAATAACAAATGAAGTCAGAAAGGATTGAAAATTGATGATGTGGCTTTGAATGGTGCATTTTGAACACACAAAAAGTCAGGAGTTCAAATAAGTTTAAAAAAATGAAATCCCCTTGTAACAGACGAGTTTCCGTATGAAATCCTGATACTTTGAAAGAGATTGTCCGTTTTGTACACGAAGTGCATCCACCTTTTGCCGGGACCCTCTCAACTTTCTTGCACATGCTATGTGGATGAAATGATGATACCATGCCAACTTTCAACCTTTTGAGAGTTCATTTTGAAATGCTTTTCAATTTTAGGGTCTTATAGCTCAAAATAATTAGTAAATGTATGAAAAATAACAAACGAAGTCAGAAAGGATTGAAAATTGATGATTTGGCTTTGAATGGTGCATTTTGAACACACAAAAAGTCAGGAGTTCAAATAAGTTTAAAAAAATGAAATCCCTTTGTAACAGACGAGTTTCCGTATGAAATCCTGATACATCGAAACAGATTGTCCGTTTTGTACACGAAGTGCATCCAGTTTTTGCCGTAACCCACTCTACTTTCTTGCACATGCTATGTGGATGAAATGATGATATCATGCCAGCTTTCAACCTTTTCAGAGTTCATTTTGAAATGCTTTTCAATTTTAGTGTCTTATAGCTCAAAATAACTAGTAAATGCATGAAAAATAACAAATGAAGTCAGAAAGGATTGCAAATTGATGATGTGGCTTTGAATGGTGCATTTTGAACACACAAAAAGTCAGGAGTTCAATTAAGTTTAAAAAAATGAAATCCCTTTGTAACAGACGAGTTTCCGTATGAAATCCTGATACTTCGAAGCAGATTGTCCGTTTTGTACACGAAGTGCATCCAGTTTTTGCCGTAACCCTCTTTACTTACTTGCACATGCTATGTGGATACCATGCCAACTTTCAACCTTTTCAGAGTTCATTTGAAATGCTTTTCAATTTTAGGGTCTTATAGCTCAAACTAATTAGTAAATGCATGAAAAATAACAAATGAAGTCAGAAAGGATTGAAAATTGATGATGTGGCTTTAAATGGTGCATTTTGAACACACAAAAAGTCAGGAGTTCAAATAAGTTTTAAAAAATGAAATCTCTTTGTAACAGACGAGTTTCCGTATGAATCCTGATACTTTGAAAGAGATTGTCCGTTTTGTACACGAAGTGCATCCACCTTTTGCCGGACCCTCTCAACTTTCTTGCAGATGCTATGTGGATGAAATGATGATACGATGCCAACCTTCAACCTTTTGAGAGTTCATTTTGAAATGCTTTTCAATTTTAGGGTCTTATAGCTCAAAATAATTAGTAAATGCATGAAAAATAACAAATGAAGTCAGAAAGGATTGAAAATTGATGATGTGGTTTTGAATGGTGCATTTTGAACACACAAAAAGTCAGGAGTTCAAATAAGTTTAAAAAAAATGAAATCCCCTTGTAACAGACGAGTTTCCGTATGAAATCCTGATACTTTGAAAGAGATTGTCCGTTTTGTACACGAAGTGCATCCACCTTTTGCCGGGACCCTCTCAACTTTCTTGCACATGCTATCTGGATGAAATGATGATACCATGCCAACTTTCAACCTTTTGAGAGTTCATTTTGAAATGCTTTTCAATTTTAGGGTCTTATAGCTCAAAATAATTAGTAAATGTATGCAAAATAACAAACGAAGTCAGAAAGGATTGAAAATTGATGATGTGGCTTTGAATGGTGCATTTTGAACACACAAAAAGTCAGGAGTTCAAATAAGTTTAAAAAAATGAAATCCCTTTGTAACAGACGAGTTTCCGTATGAAATCCTGATACATCGAAACAGATTGTCCGTTTTGTACACGAAGTGCATCCAGTTTTTGCCGTAACCCACTCTACTTTCTTGCACATGCTATGTGGATGAAATGATGATATCATGCCAGCTTTCAACCTTTTCAGAGTTCATTTTGAAATGCTTTTCAATTTTAGTGTCTTATAGCTCAGAATAACTAGTAAATGCATGAAAAGTAACAAATGAAGTCAGAAAGGATTGCAAATTGATGATGTGGCTTTGAATGGTGCATTTTGAACACACAAAAAGTCAGGAGTTCAATTAAGTTTAAAAAAATGAAATCCCTTTGTAACAGACGAGTTTCCGTATGAAATCCTGATACTTCGAAACAGATTGTCCGTTTTGTACGAAGTGCATCCAGTTTTTGCCGTAACCCTCTTTACTTACTTGCACATGCTATGTGGATACCATGCCAACTTTCAACCTTTTTGGAGTGCATTTGAAATGCTTTTCAATTTTAGGGTCTTATACCTCAAACTAATTAGTAAATGCATGAAAAATAACAAATGAAGTCAGAAAGGATTGAAAATTGATGATGTGGCTTTAAATGGTGCATTTTGAACACACAAAAAGTCAGGAGTTCAAATAAGTTTTAAAAAATGAAATCTCTTTGTAACAGACGAGTTTCCGTATGAATCCTGATACTTTGAAAGAGATTGTCCCTTTTGTACACGAAGTGCATCCACCTTTTGCCGGGACCCTCTCAACTTTCTTGCACATGCTATGTGGATGAAATGATGATACCATGCCAACCTTCAACCTTTTGAGAGTTCATTTTGAAATGCTTTTCAATTTTAGGGTCTTATAGCTCAAAATAATTAGTAAATGCATGAAAAATAACAAATGAAGTCAGAAAGGATTGAAAATTGATGATGTGGCTTTGAATGGTGCATTTTGAACACACAAAAAGTCAGGAGTTCAAATAAGTTTAAAAAAATGAAATCCCCTTGTAACAGACGAGTTTCCGTATGAAATCCTGATACTTTGAAAGAGATTGTCCGTTTTGTACACGAAGTGCATCCACCTTTTGCCGGGACCCTCTCAACTTTCTTGCACATGCTATGTGGATGAAATGATGATACCATGCCAACTTTCAACCTTTTGAGAGTTCATTTTGAAATGCTTTTCAATTTTAGGGTCTTATAGCTCAAAATAATTAGTAAATGTATGAAAAATAACAAACGAAGTCAGAAAGGATTGAAAATTGATGATTTGGCTTTGAATGGTGCATTTTGAACACACAAAAAGTCAGGAGTTCAAATAAGTTTAAAAAAATGAAATCCCTTTGTAACAGACGAGTTTCCGTATGAAATCCTGATACATCGAAACAGATTGTCCGTTTTGTACACGAAGTGCATCCAGTTTTTGCCGTAACCCACTCTACTTTCTTGCACATGCTATGTGGATGAAATGATGATATCATGCCAGCTTTCAACCTTTTCAGAGTTCATTTTGAAATGCTTTTCAATTTTAGTGTCTTATAGCTCAAAATAACTAGTAAATGCATGAAAAATAACAAATGAAGTCAGAAAGGATTGCAAATTGATGATGTGGCTTTGAATGGTGCATTTTGAACACACAAAAAGTCAGGAGTTCAATTAAGTTTAAAAAAATGAAATCCCTTTGTAACAGACGAGTTTCCGTATGAAATCCTGATACTTCGAAGCAGATTGTCCGTTTTGTACACGAAGTGCATCCAGTTTTTGCCGTAACCCTCTTTACTTACTTGCACATGCTATGTGGATACCATGCCAACTTTCAACCTTTTCAGAGTTCATTTGAAATGCTTTTCAATTTTAGGGTCTTATAGCTCAAACTAATTAGTAAATGCATGAAAAATAACAAATGAAGTCAGAAAGGATTGAAAATTGATGATGTGGTTTTGAATGGTGCATTTTGAACACACAAAAAGTCAGGAGTTCAAATAAGTTTAAAAAAATGAAATCCCCTTGTAACAGACGAGTTTCCGTATGAAATCCTGATACTTTGAAAGAGATTGTCCGTTTTGTACACGAAGTGCATCCACCTTTTTCCGGGACCCTCTGAACTTTCTTGCACATGCTATGTGGATGAAATGATGATACCATGCCAACCTTCAACCTTTTGAGAGTTCATTTTGAAATGCTTTTCAATTTTAGGGTCTTATAGCTCAAAATAATTAGTAAAAGCATGAAAATTAACAAATGAAGTCAGAAAGGATTGAAAATTGATGATGTGGCTTTGAATGGTGCATTTTGAACACACAAAAAGTCAGGAGTTCAAATAAGTTTAAAAAAATGAAATCCCCTTGTAACAGACGAGTTTCCGTATGAAATCCTGATACTTTGAAAGAGATTGTCTGTTTTGTACACGAAGTGCATCCACCTTCTCCGGGACCCTCTCAACTTTCTTGCACATGCTATGTGGATGAAACGATGATACCATGCCAACTTTCAACCTTTTGAGAGTTCATTTTGAAATGCTTTTCAGTTTTAGGGTCTTATAGCTCAAAATAATTAGTAAATGTATGAAAAATAACAAACGAAGTCAGAAAGGATTGAAAATTGATGATGTGGCTTTGAATGGTGCATTTTAAACACACAAAAAGTTAGGAGATCAAATAAGGTTAAAAAATGAAATCCCTTTGTAACAGACGAGTTTCCGTATGAAATCCTGATACATCGAAACAGATTGTCCGTTTTGTACACGAAGTGCATCCAATTTTTGCCGTAACCCACTCTACTTTCTTGCACATGCTATGTGGATGAAATGATGATACCATGCCAGCTTTCAACCTTTTCATAGTTCATTTTGAAATGCTTTTCAATTTTAGGGTCTTATAGCTCAAAATAATTAGTAAATGCATGAAAAATAACAAATGAAGTCAGAAAGGATTGAAAATTGATGATGTGGCTTTAAATGGTGCATTTTGAACACACAAAAAGTCAGGAGTTCAAATAAGTTTAAAAAAATGAAATCTCTTTGTAACAGACGAGTTTCCGTATGAATCCTGATACTTTGAAAGAGATTGTCCGTTTTGTACACGAAGTGCATCCACCTTTTGCCGGGACCCTCTCAACTTTCTTGCACATGCTATGTGGATGAAATGATGATACCATGCCAACCTTCAACCTTTTGAGAGTTCATTTTGAAATGCTTTTCAATTTTAGGGTCTTATAGCTCAAAATAATTAGTAAATGCATGAAAAATAACAAATGAAGTCAGAAAGGATTGAAAATTGATGATGTGGCTTTGAATGGTGCATTTTGAACACACAAAAAGTCAGGAGTTCAAATAAGTTTAAAAAAATGAAATCCCCTTGTAACAGACGAGTTTCCGTATGAAATCCTGATACTTTGAAAGAGATTGTCCGTTTTGTACACGAAGTGCATCCACCTTTTGCCGGGACCCTCTCAACTTTCTTGCACATGCTATGTGGATGAAATGATGATACCATGCCAACTTTCAACCTTTTGAGAGTACATTTTGAAATGCTTTTCAATTTTAGGGTCTTATAGCTCAAAATAATTAGTAAATGTATGAAAAATAACAAACGAAGTCAGAAAGGATTGAAAATTGATGATGTGGCTTTGAATGGTGCATTTTGAACACACAAAAAGTCAGGAGTTCAAATAAGTTTAAAAAAATGAAATCCCCTTGTAACAGACGAGTTTCCGTATGAAATCCTGATACTTTGAAAGAGATTGTCCGTTTTGTACACGAAGTGCATCCACCTTTTCTGGGACCCTCTCAACTTTCTTGCACATGCTATGTGGATGAAATGATGATACCATGCCAACCTTCAACCTTTTGAGAGTTTATTTTGAAATGCTTTTCAATTTTAGGGTCTTATAGCTCAAAATAATTAGTAAATGCATGAAAAATAACAAAGGAAGTCAGAAAGGATTGAAAAATGATGATGTGGCTTTGATTGGTGCATTTTGAACACACAAAAAGTCAGGAGTTCAAATAAGTTTAGAAAAATGAAATCCCCTTGTAACAGACGAGTTTCCGTATGAAATCCTGATACTTTGAAAGAGATTGTCCGTTTTGTACATGAAGTGCATCCAGTTTTTGCCGTAACCCTCTCTACTTTCTTGCACATGCTATGTGGATGAAATGGTGATACAATGCCAACTTTCAACCTTTTGAGAGTTCATTTTGAAATGCTTTTCAATTTTAGGGTCTTATAGCTCAAAATAATTAGTAAATGCATGAAAAATAACAAATGAAGTTAGAAAGGATTGCAAATTGATGATGTGGCTTTGAATGGTGCATTTTGAACACACAAAAAGTCAGGAGTTCAAATAAGTTTTTAAAAATGAAATCCCTTTGTAACAGACGAGTTTCCGTATGAAATCCTGATACTTCGAAACAGATTGTCCGTTTTGTACACGAAGTGCATCCAGTTTTTGCAGTAACCCTCTTTACTTACTTGCACATGCTATGTGGATACCATGCCAACTTTCAACCTTTTCAGAGTTCATTTGAATTGCTTTTCAATTTTAGGGTCTTATAGCTCAAACTAATTAGTAAATGCATGAAAAATAACAAATGAAGTCAGAAAGGATTGAAAAATGATGATGTGGCTTTAAATGGTGCATTTTGAACACACAAAAAGTCAGGAGTTCAAATAAGTTTTAAAAAATGAAATCTCTTTGTAACAGACGAGTTCCCGTATGAAATCCTGATACTTTGGAAGAGATTGTCTGTTTTGTACACGAAGTGCATCCACCTTTTGCCGGGACCCTCTCAACTTTCTTGCACATGCTATGTGGATGAAATGATGATACCATGCCAACCTTCAACCTTTTGACAGTTCATTTTGAAATGCCTTTCAATTTTAGGGTCTTATAGCTCAAAATAATTAGTAAATGCATGAAAAAATAACAAATGAAGTCAGAAAGGATTGGAAATTGATGATGTGGCTTTGAATGGTGCATTTTGAACACACAAAAAGTCAGGAGTTCAAATAAGTTTAAAAAAATGAAATCGCTTTGTAACAGACGAGTTTTCGTATGAAATCCTGATACTTTGAAAGAGATTGTCCGTTTTGTACATGAAGTGCATCCAGTTTTTGCCGTAACCCTCTCTACTTTCTCGCACATGCTATGTGGATGAAATGGTGATACCATGCCAACTTTCAACCTTTTGAGAGTTCATTTTGAAAAACTTTTCAATTTTAGGGTCTTATAGCTCAAAATAATTAGTAAATGCAGGAAAAATAACAAATGAAGTCAGAAAGGATTGAAAAATGATGATGTGGCTTTGAATGGTGCATTTTGAACACACCAAAAGTCAGGAGTTCAAATAAGTTTAAAAAAATGAAATCCCCTTGTAACAGACGAGTTTCCGTATGAAATCCTGATACTTTGAAAGAGATTGTCCGTTTTGTACACGAAGTGCATCCACCTTTTGCCGGGACCCTCTCAACTTTCTTGCGCATGCTATGTGGATGAAATGATGATACCATGCCAAGTTTCAACCTTTTGAGAGTTCATTTTGAAATGCTTTTCAATTTGACGGTCTTATAGCTCAAAATAATTAGTAAATGCATGAAAAATAACAAATGAAGTCAGAAAGGATTAAAAAATGATGATGTGGCTTTGAATGGTGCATTTTGAACACTCAAAAAGTCAGGAGTGCAAATAAGTTTAAAAAATGAAATCCTTTGTAACACACGAGTTTTCGTATGAAATCCTGATACTTCGAAATAGATTATCCGTTTTGTACATGAAGTGCATCCAGTTTTTGCCGTAACCCTCTCTACTTTCTTGCACATGCTATGTGGATGAAATGGTGATACCATGCCAACTTTCAACCTTTTGACAGTTCATTTTGAAATGCTTTTCAATTAGGGTCTTATAGCTCAAAATAATTAGTAAATGCATGAAAAATAACAAATGAAGTCAGAAAGGGTTGAAAATTCATGATGTGGCTTTGAATGGTGCATTTTGAACACACAAAAAGTCAGGAGTTCAAATAAGTTTTAAAAAATGAAATCCCTTTGGAACAGACGTGTTTCCGTATGAAATCCTGATACTTTGAAAGAGATTGTCCGTTTTGTACACGAAGTGCATCCACCTTTTGCCGGGACCCTCTCAACTTTCTTGCACATGCTATGTGGATGAAATGATGATACCATGCCAACCTTCAACCTTTTGAGAGTTCATTTTGAAATGCTTTTCAATTTTAGGGTCTTATAGCTCAAAATAATTAGTAAATGCATGAAAAATAACAAATGAAGTCAGAAAGGATTGAAAAATGATGATGTGGCTTTGATTGGTGCATTTTGAACACACAAAAAGTCAGGAGTTCAAATAAGTTTTGAAAAATGAAATCCCCTTGTAACAGACGAGTTTCCGTATGAAATCCTGATACTTTGAAAGAGATTGTCCGTTTTGTACACGAAGTGCATCCACCTTTTGCCAGGACCCTCTGAACATTCTTGCACATTCCATGTGGATGAAATGATGATACCATGCCAACTTTCAACGTTTCGAGAGTTCATTTTCAAATGCTTTTCAATTTTAGGGTCTTATAGCTCAAAATAATTAGTAAATGCAGGAAAAATAACAAATGAAGTCAGAAAGGATTGAAAAATGATGATGTGGCTTTGAATGGTGCATTTTGAACACACAAAAAGTCAGGAGTTCAAATAAGTTTAAAAAAATGAAATCCCCTTCTAACAGACGAGTTTCCGTATGAAATCCTGATACTTTGAAAGAGATTGTCCGTTTTGTACACGAAGTGCATCCACCTTTTGCCGGGACCCTCTCAACTTTCTTGCGCATGCTATGTGGATGAAATGATGATACCATGCCAAGGTTCAACCTTTTGAGAGTTCATTTTGAAATGCTTTTCAATTTGACGGTCTTATAGCTCAAAATAATTAGTAAATGCATGAAAAATAACAAATGAAGTCAGAAAGGATTGAAAAATGATGATGTGGCTTTGAATGGTGCATTTTGAACACTCAAAAAGTCAGGAGTTCAAATAAGTTTAAAAAATGAAATCCTTTGTAACAGACGAGTTTTCGTATGAAATCCTGATACTTCGAAATAGATTATCCGTTTTGTACATGAAGTGCATCCAGTTTTTGCCGTAACCCTCTCTACTTTCTTGCACATGCTATGTGGATGAAATGGTGATACCATGCCAACTTTGAACCTTTTGAGAGTTCATTTTGAAATGCTTTTCAATTTTAGGGTCTTATAGCTCAAAATAATTAGTAAATGCATGAAAAATAACAAAGGAAGTCAGAAAGGGTTGAAAATTCATGATGTGGCTTTGAATGGTGCATTTCGAACACACAAAAAGTCAATAGTTCAAATAAGTTTTAAAAAATGAAATCCCTTTGGAACAGATGTGTTTCCGTATGAAATCCTGATACTTTGAAAGAGATTGTCCGTTTTGTACACGAAGTGCATCCACCTTTTGCCGGGACCCTCTCAACTTTCTTGCACATGCTATGTGGATGAAATGATGATACCATGCCAACCTTCAACCTTTTGAGAGTTCATTTTGAAATGCTTTTCAATTTTAGGGTCTTATAGCTCAAAATAATTAGTAAATGCATGAAAAATAACAAATGAAGTTAGAAAGGATTGAAAAATGATGATGTGGCTTTGATTGGTGCATTTTGAACACTCAAAAAGTCAGGAGTTCAAATAAGTTTAAAAAATGAAATCCTTTGTAACAGACGAGTTTTCGTATGAAATCCTGATACTTCGAAATAGATTATCCGTTTTGTACATGAAGTGCATCTAGTTTTTGCCGTAACCCTCTCTACTTTCTTGCACATGCTATGTGGATGAAATGGTGATACCATGCCAACTTTCAACCTTTTGAGAGTTCATTTTGAAGTGCTTTTCAATTTTAGGGTCTTATAGCTCAAAATAATTAGTAAATGCAGGAAAAATAACAAATGAAGTCAGAAAGGATTGAAAAATGATGATGTGGCTTTGAATGGTGCATTTTGAACACACAAAAAGTCAGGAGTTCAAATAAGTTTTAAAAAATGAAATCCCCTTGTAACAGACGAGTTTCCGTATGAAATCCTGATACTTTGAAAGAGATTGTCCGTTTTGAACACGAAGTGCATCCACCTTTTGCCGGGACCCTCTCAACTTTCTTGCGCATGCTATGTGGATGAAATGATGATACCATGCCAAGTTTCAACCTTTTGAGAGTTCATTTTGAAATGCTTTTCAATTTGACGGTCTTATAGCTCAAAATAATTAGTAAATGCATGAAAAATAACAAATGAAGTCAGAAAGGATTGAAAAATGATGATGTGGCTTTGAATGGTGCATTTTGAACACTCAAAAAGTCAGGAGTTCAAATAAGTTTAAAAAATGAAATCCTTTGTAACAGACGAGTTTTCGTAGGAAATCCTGATACTTCGAAATAGATTATCCGTTTTGTACATGAAGTGCATCCAGTTTTTGCCGTAACCCTCTCTACTTTCTTGCACATGCTATGTGGATGAAATGGTGATACCATGCCAACTTTCACCCTTTTGAGAGTTCATTTTGAAATGCTTTTCAATTTTAGGGTCTTATAGCTCAAAATAATTAGTAAATGCATGAAAAATAACAAATGAAGTCAGAAAGGGTTGAAAATTCATGATGTGGCTTTGAATGGTGCATTTTGAACACACAAAAAGTCAGGAGTTCAAATAAGTTTTAAAAAATGAAATCCCTTTGGAACAGATGTGTTTCCGTATGAAATCCTGATACTTTGAAAGAGATTGTCCGTTTTGTACACGAAGTGCATCCACCTTTTGCCGGGACCCTCTCAACTTTCTTGCACATGCTATGTGGATGAAATGATGATACCATGCCAACCTTCAACCTTTTGAGAGTTCATTTTGAAATGCTTTTCAATTTTAGGGTCTTATAGCTCAAAATAATTAGTAAATGCATGAAAAATAACAAATGAAGTCAGAAAGGATTGAAAAATGATGATGTGGCTTTGATTGGTGCATTTTGAACACACAAAAAGTCAATAGTTCAAATAAGTTTTGAAAAATGAAATCCCCTTGTAACAGACGAGTTTCCGTATGAAATCCTGATACTTTGAAAGAGATTGTCCGTTTTGTACACGAAGTGCATCCACCTTTTGCCAGGACCCTCTCAACTTTCTTGCACATGCCATGTGGATGAAATGATGATACCATGCCAACTTTCAACGTTTTGAGAGTTCATTTTCAAATGCTTTTCAATTTTAGGGTCTTATAGCTCAAAATAATTAGTAAATGCAGGAAAAATAACAAATGAAGTCAGAAAGGATTGAAAAATGATGATGTGGCTTTGAATGGTGCATTTTGAACACACAAAAAGTCAGGAGTTCAAATAAGTTTTAAAAAATGAAATCCCCTTGTAACAGACGAGTTTCCGTATGAAATCCTGATACTTTGAAAGAGATTTTCCGTTTTGTACACGAATTGCATCCACCTTTTGTCGGGACCCTCTCAACTTTCTTGCGCATGCTATGTGGATGAAATGATGATACCATGCCAAGTTTCAACCTTTTGAGAGTTCATTTTGAAATGCTTTTCAATTTGACGGTCTTATAGCTCAAAATAATTAGTAAATGCATGAAAATAACAAATGAAGTCAGAAAGGATTGAAAAATGATGATGTGGCTTTGAATGGTGCATTTTGAACACTCAAAAAGTCAGGAGTTCAAATAAGTTTAAAAAATGAAATCCTTTGTAACAGACGAGTTTTCGTATGAAATCCTGATACTTCGAAATAGATTATCCGTTTTGTACATGAAGTGCATCCAGTTTTTGCCGTAACCCTCTCTACTTTCTTGCACATGCTATGTGGATGAAATGGTGATACCATGCCAACTTTCAACCTTTTGAGAGTTCATTTTGAAATGCTTTTCAATTTTTGGGTCTTATAGCTCAAAATAATTAGTAAATGCATGAAAAATAACAAATGAAGTCAGAAAGGGTTGAAAATTCATGATGTGGCTTTTAATGGTGCATTTTGAACACACAAAAAGCAGGAGTTCAAATAAGTTTTAAAAAATGAAATCCCTTTGGAACAGACGTGTTTCCGTATGAAATCCTGATACTTTGAAAGAGATTGTCCGTTTTGTACACGAAGTGCATCCACCTTTTGCCGGGACCCTCTCAATTTTCTTGCACATGCTATGTGGATGAAATGATGATACCATGCCAACCTTCAACCTTTTGAGAGTTCATTTTGAAATGCTTTTCAATTTTAGGGTCTTATAGCTCAAAATAATTAGTAAATGCATGAAAAATAACAAATGAAGTCAGAAAGGATTGAAAAATGATGATGTGGCTTTGATTGGTGCATTTTGAACACACAAAAAGTCAGGAGTTCAAATAAGTTTTGAAAAATGAAATCCCCTTGTAACAGACGAGTTTCCGTATGAAATCCTGATACTTTGAAAGAGATTGTCCGTTTTGTACACGAAGTGCATCCACCTTTTGCCAGGACCCTCTCAACTTTCTTGCACATGCCATGTGGATGAAATGATGATACCATGCCAACTTTCAATGTTTTGAGAGTTCGTTTTCAAATGCTTTTCAATTTTAGGGTCTTATAGCTCAAAATAATTAGTAAATGCAGGAAAAATAACAAATGAAGTCAGAAAGGATTGAAAAATGATGATGTGGCTTTGAATGGTGCATTTTGAACACACAAAAAGTCAGGAGTTCAAATAAATTTTAAAAAATGAAATCCCCTGCTAACAGACGAGTTTCCGTATGAAATCCTGATACTTTGAAAGAGATTGTCCGTTTTGTACACGAAGTGCATCCACCTTTTGTCGGGACCCTCTCAACTTTCTTGCGCATGCTATGTGGATGAAATGATGATACCATGCCAAGTTTCAACCTTTTGAGAGTTCATTTTGAAATGCTTTTCAATTTGACGGTCTTATAGCTCAAAATAATTAGTAAATGCATGAAAAATAACAAATGAAGTCAGAAAGGATTGAAAAATGATGATGTGGCTTTGAATGGTGCATTTTGAACACTCAAAAAGTCAGGAGTTCAAATAAGTTTAAAAAATGAAATCCTTTGTAACAGACGAATTTTCGTATGAAATCCTGATACTTCGAAATAGATTATCCGTTTTGTACATGAAGTGCATCCAGTTTTTGCCGTAACCCTCTCTACTTTCTTGCACATGCTATGTGGATGAAATGGTGATACCATGCCAACTTTCAACCTTTTGAGAGTTCATTTTGAAATGCTTTTCAATTTTTGGGTCTTATAGCTCAAAATAATTAGTAAATGCATGAAAAATAACAAATGAAGTCATAAAGGGTTGAAAATTCATGACGTGGCTTTGAATGGTGCATTTTGAACACACAAAAAGTCAGGAGTTCAAATAAGTTTTCAAAAATGAAATCCCTTTGGAACAGACGTGTTTCCGTATGAAATCCTGATACTTTGAAAGAGATTGTCCGTTTTGTACACGAAGTGCATCCACCTTTTGCCGGGACCCTCTCAACTTTCTTGCACATGCTATGTGGATGAAATGATGATACCATGCCAACCTTCAACCTTTTGAGAGTTCATTTTGAAATGCTTTTCAATTTTAGGGTCTTATAGCTCAAAATAATTAGTAAATGCATGAAAAATAACAAATGAAGTCAGAAAGGATTGAAAAATGATGATGTGGCTTTGATTGGTGCATTTTGAACACACAAAAAGTCAGGAGTTCAAATAAGTTTTAAAAAATGAAATCCCCTTGTAACAGACGAGTTTCCGTATGAAATCCTGATACTTTGAAAGAGATTGTCCGTTTTGTACACGAAGTGCATCCACCTTTTGCCGGGACCCTCTCAACTTTCTTGCGCATGCTATGTGGATGAAATGATGATACCATGCCAAGTTTCAACCTTTTGAGAGTTCATTTTGAAATGCTTTTCAATTTGACGGTCTTATAGCTCAAAATAATTAGTAAATGCATGAAAAATAACAAATGAAGTCAGAAAGGATTGAAAAATGATGATGTGGCTTTGAATGGTGCATTTTGAACACACAAAAAGTCAGGAGTTCAAATAAGTTTAAAAAAATGAAATCCCCTTGTAACAGACGAGTTTCCGTATGAAATCCTGATACTTTGAAAGAGATTGTCCGTTTTGTACACGAAGTGCATCCACCTTTTGCCGGGACCCTCTCAACTTTCTTGCGCATGCTATGTGGATGAAATGATGATACCATGCCAAGTTTCAACCTTTTGAGAGTTCATTTTGAAATGCTTTTCAATTTGACGGTCTTATAGCTCAAAATAATTAGTAAATGCATGAAAAATAACAAATGAAGTCAGAAAGGATTGAAAAATGATGATGTGGCTTTGAATGGTGCATTTTGAACACTCAAAAAGTCAGGAGTTCAAATAAGTTTAAAAAATGAAATCCTTTGTAACAGACGAGTTTTCGTATGAAATCCTGATACTTCGAAATAGATTATCCGTTTTGTACATGAAGTGCATCCAGTTTTTGCCGTAACCCTCTCTACTTTCTTGCACATGCTATGTGGATGAAATGGTGATACCATGCCAACTTTCAACCTTTTGAGAGTCATTTTGAAATGCTTTTCAATTTTAGGGTCTTATAGCTCAAAATAATTAGTAAATGCATGAAAAATAACAAATGAAGTCAGAAAGGGTTGAAAATTCATGATGTGGCTTTGAATGGTGCATTTTGAACACACAAAAAGTCAGGAGTTCAAATAAGTTTTAAAAAATGAAATCCCTTTGGAACAGACGTGTTTCCGTATGAAATCCTGATACTTTGAAAGAGATTGTCCGTTTTGTACACGAAGTGCATCCACCTTTTGCCGGGACCCTCTCAACTTTCTTGCGCATGCTATGTGGATGAAATGATGATACCATGCCAACCTTCAACCTTTTGAGAGTTCATTTTGAAATGCTTTTCAATTTTAGGGTCTTATAGCTCAAAATAATTAGTAAATGCATGAAAAATAACAAATGAAGTCAGAAAGGATTGAAAAATGATGATGTGGCTTTGAATGGTGCATTTTGAACACTCAAAAAGTCAGGAGTTCAAATAAGTTTAAAAAATGAAATCCTTTGTAACAGACGAATTTTCGTATGAAATCCTGATACTTCGAAATAGATTATCCGTTTTGTACATGAAGTGCATCCAGTTTTTGCCGTAACCCTCTCTACTTTCTTGCACATGCTATGTGGATGAAATGGTGATACCATGCCAACTTTCAACCTTTTGAGAGTTCATTTTGAAATGCTTTTCAATTTTTGGGTCTTATAGCTCAAAATAATTAGTAAATGCATGAAAAATAACAAATGAAGTCATAAAGGGTTGAAAATTCATGATGTGGCTTTGAATGGTGCATTTTGAACACACAAAAAGTCAGGAGTTCAAATAAGTTTTAAAAAATGAAATCCCTTTGGAACAGACGTGTTTCCGTATGAAATCCTGATACTTTGAAAGAGATTGTCCGTTTTGTACACGAAGTGCATCCACCTTTTGCCGGGACCCTCTCAACTTTCTTGCACATGCTATGTGGATGAAATGATGATACCATGCCAACCTTCAACCTTTTGAGAGTTCATTTTGAAATGCTTTTCAATTTTAGGGTCTTATAGCTCAAAATAATTAGTAAATGCAAGAAAAATAACAAATGAAGTCAGAAAGGATTGAAAAATGATGATGTGGCTTTGATTGGTGCATTTTGAACACACAAAAAGTCAGGAGTTCAAATAAGTTTTAAAAAATGAAATCCCCTTGTAACAGACGAGTTTCCGTATGAAATCCTGATACTTTGAAAGAGATTGTCCGTTTTGTACACGAAGTGCATCCACCTTTTGCCGGGACCCTCTCAACTTTCTTGCGCATGCTATGTGGATGAAATGATGATACCATGCCAAGTTTCAACCTTTTGAGAGTTCATTTTGAAATGATTTTCAATTTGACGGTCTTATAGCTCAAAATAATTAGTAAATGCATGAAAAATAACAAATGAAGTCAGAAAGGATTGAAAAATGATGATGTGGCTTTGAATGGTGCATTTTGAACACACAAAAAGTCAGGAGTTCAAATAAGTTTTAAAAAATGAAATCCCCTTGTAACAGACGAGTTTCCGTATGAAATCCTGATACTTTGAAAGAGATTGTCCGTTTTGTACACGAAGTGCATCCACCTTTTGCCGGGACCCTCTCAACTTTCTTGCGCACGCTATGTGGATGAAATGATGATACCATGCCAAGTTTCAACCTTTTGAGAGTTCATTTTGAAATGCTTTTCAATTTGACGGTCTTATAGCTCAAAATAATTAGTAAATGCATGAAAAATAACAAATGAAGTCAGAAAGGATTGAAAAATGATGATGTGGCTTTGAATGGTGCATTTTGAACACTCAAAAAGTCAGGAGTTCAAATAAGTTTAAAAAATGAAATCCTTTGTAACAGACGAGTTTTCGTATGAAATCCTGATACTTCGAAATAGATTATCCGTTTTGTACATGAAGTGCATCCAGTTTTTGCCGTAACCCTCTCTACTTTCTTGCACATGCTATGTGGATGAAATGGTGATACCATGCCAACTTTCAACCTTTTGAGAGTTCATTTTGAAATGCTTTTCAATTTTAGGGTCTTATAGCTCAAAATAATTAGTAAATGCATGAAAAATAACAAATGAAGTCAGAAAGGGTTGAAAATTCATGATGTGGCTTTGAATGGTGCATTTTGAACACACAAAAATTCAGGAGTTCAAATAAGTTTCAAAAAATGAAATCCCTTTGGAACAGACGTGTTTCCGTATGAAATCCTGATACTTTGAAAGAGATTGTCCGTTTTGTACACGAAGTGCATCCACCTTTTGCCGGGACCCTCTCAACTTTCTTGCGCATGCTATGTGGATGAAATGATGATACCATGCCAACCTTCAACCTTTTGAGAGTTCATTTTGAAATGCTTTTCAATTTTAGGGTCTTATAGCTCAAAATAATTAGTAAATGCATGAAAAATAACAAATGAAGTCAGAAAGGATTGAAAAATGATGATGTGGCTTTGAATGGTGCATTTTGAACACTCAAAAAGTCAGGAGTTCAAATAAGTTTTGAAAAATGAAATCCCCTTGTAACAGACGAGTTTTCGTATGAAATCCTGATACTTCGAAATAGATTGTCCGTTTTGTACACGAAGTGCATCCAGTTTTTGCCGTAACCCTCTCTACTTTCTTGCACATGCTATGTGGATGAAATGGTGATACCATGCCAACTTTCAACCTTTTGAGAGTTCATTTTGAAATGCTTTTCAATTTTAGGGTCTTATAGCTCAAAATAATTAGTAAATGCATGAAAAATAACAAATGAAGTCAGAAAGGGTTGAAAATTCATGATGTGGCTTTGAATGGTGCATTTTGAACACACAAAAAGCAGGAGTTCAAATAAGTTTTAAAAAATGAAATCCCTTTGGAACAGACGTGTTTCCGTATGAAATCCTGATACTTTGAAAGAGATTGTCCGTTTTGTACACGAAGTGCATCCACCTTTTGCCGGGACCCTCTCATCTTTCTTGCACATGCTATGTGGATGAAATGATGATACCATGCCAACCTTCAACCTTTTGAGAGTTCATTTTGAAATGCTTTTCAATTTTAGGGTCTTATAGCTCAAAATAATTAGTAAATGCATGAAAAATAACAAATGAAGTCAGAAAGGATTGAAAAATGATGATGTGGCTTTGATTGGTGCATTTTGAACACACAAAAAGTCAGGAGTTCAAATAAGTTTTAAAAATGAAATCCCCTTGTAACAGACGAGTTTCCGTATGAAATCCTGATACTTTGAAAGAGATTGTCCGTTTTGTACACGAAGTGCATCCACCTTTTGCCGGGACCCTCTCAACTTTCTTGCGCATGCTATGTGGATGAAATGATGATACCATGCCAAGTTTCAACCTTTTGAGAGTTCATTTTGAAATGCTTTTCAATTTGACGGTCTTATAGCTCAAAATAATTAGTAAATGCATGAAAAATAACAAATGAAGTCAGAGAGGATTGAAAAATGATGATGTGGCTTTGAATGGTGCATTTTGAACACTCAAAAAGTCAGGAGTTCAAATAAGTTTTAAAAATGAAATCCTTTTGTAACAGACGAGTTTCCGTATGAAATCCTGATACTTTGAAAGAGATTATCCGTTTTGTACATGAAGTGCATCCAGTTTTTGCCGTAACCCTCTCTACTTTCTTGCACATGCTATGTGGATGAAATGGTGATACCATGCCAACTTTCAACCTTTTGAGAGTTCATTTTGAAATGCTTTTCAATTTTAGGGTCTTATAGCTCAAAATAATTAGTAAATGCATGAAAAATAACAAATGAAGTCAGAAAGGGTTGAAAATTCATGATGTGGCTTTGAATGGTGCATTTTGAACACACAAAAAGCAGGAGTTCAAATAAGTTTTAAAAAATGAAATCCCTTTGGAACAGACGTGTTTCCGTATGAAATCCTGATACTTTGAAAGAGATTGTCCGTTTTGTACACGAAGTGCATCCACCTTTTGCCGGGACCCTCTCAACTTTCTTGCACATGCTATGTGGATGAAATGATGATACCATGCCAACCTTCAACCTTTTGAGAGTTCATTTTGAAATGCTTTTCAATTTTAGGGTCTTATAGCTCAAAATAATTAGTAAATGCATGAAAAATAACAAATGAAGTCAGAAAGGATTGAAAAATGATGATGTGGCTTTGATTGGTGCATTTTGAACACACAAAAAGTCAGGAGTTCAAATAAGTTTTAAAAAATGAAATCCCCTTGTAACAGACGAGTTTCCGTATGAAATCCTGATACTTTGAAAGAGATTGTCCGTTTTGTACACGAAGTGCATCCACCTTTTGCCGGGACCCTCTCAACTTTCTTGCGCATGCTATGTGGATGAAATGATGATACCATGCCAAGTTTCAACCTTTTGAGAGTTCATTTTGAAATGCTTTTCAATTTGACGGTCTTATAGCTCAAAATAATTAGTAAATGCATGAAAAATAACAAATGAAGTCAGAAAGGATTGAAAAATGATGATGTGGCTTTGAATGGTGCATTTTGAACACTCAAAAAGTCAGGAGTTCAAATAAGTTTTAAAAATGAAATCCTTTTGTAACAGACGAGTTTCCGTATGAAATCCTGATACTTTGAAAGAGATTATCCGTTTTGTACATGAAGTGCATCCAGTTTTTGCCGTAACCCTCTCTACTTTCTTGCACATGCTATGTGGATGAAATGGTGATACCATGCCAACTTTCAACCTTTTGAGAGTTGATTTTGAAATGCTTTTCAATTTTAGGGTCTTATAGCTCAAAATAATTAGTAAATGCATGAAAAATAACAAATGAAGTCAGAAAGGGTTGAAAATTCATGATGTGGCTTTGAATGGTGCATTTTGAACACACAAAAAGTCAGGAGTTCAAATAAGTTTTAAAAAATGAAATCCCTTTGTAACAGACGTGTTTCCGTATGAAATCCTGATACTTTGAAAGAGATTGTCCGTTTTGTACACGAAGTGCATCCACCTTTTGCCGGGACCCTCTCAACTTTCTTGCACATGCTATGTGGATGAAATGATGATACCATGGCAACCTTCAACCTTTTGAGAGTTCATTTTGAAATGCTTTTCAATTTTAGGGTCTTATAGCTCAAAATAATTAGTAAATGCATGAAAAATAACAAATGAAGTCAGAAAGGATTGAAAAATGATGATGTGGCTTTGATTGGTGCATTTTGAACACACAAAAAGTCAGGAGTTCAAATAAGTTTTGAAAAATGAAATCCCCTTGTAACAGACGAGTTTCCTTATGAAATCCTAATACTTTGAAAGAGATTGTCCGTTTTGTACACGAAGTGCATCCACCTTTTGCCAGGACCCTCTCAACTTTCTTGCACATGCCATGTGGATGAAATGATGATACAATGCCAACTTTCAACGTTTTGAGAGTTCATTTTCAAATGCTTTTCAATTTTAGGGTCTTATAGCTCAAAATAATTAGTAAATGCAGGAAAAATAACAAATGAAGTCAGAAAGGATTGAAAAATGATGATGTGGCTTTGAATGGTGCATTTTGAACACACAAAAAGTCAGGAGTTCAAATAAGTTTTAAAAAATGAAATCCCCTTGTAACAGACGGTTTTCCGTATGAAATCCTGATACTTTGAAAGAGATTGTCCGTTTAGTACACGAAGTGCATCCACCTTTTGCCGGGACCCTCTCAACTTTCTTGCGCATGCTATGTGGATGAAATGATGATACCATGCCAAGTTTCAACCTTTTGAGAGTTCATTTTGAAATGCTTTTCAATTTGACGGTCTTATAGCTCAAAATAATTAGTAAATGCATGAAAAATAACAAATGAAGTCAGAAAGGATTGAAAAATGATGATGTGGCTTTGAATGGTGCATTTTGAACACTCAAAAAGTCAGGAGTTCAAATAAGTTTAAAAAATGAAATCCTTTGTAACAGACGAGTTTTCGTATGAAATCCTGATACTTCGAAATAGATTATCCGTTTTGTACATGAAGTGCATCCAGTTTTTGCCGTAACCCTCTCTACTTTCTTGCACATGCTATGTGGATGAAATGGTGATACCATGCCAACTTTCAACCTTTTGAGAGTTCATTTTGAAATGCTTTTCAATTTTAGGGTCTTATAGCTCAAAATAATTAGTAAATGCATGAAAAATAACAAATGAAGTCAGAAAGGGTTGAAAATTCATGATGTGGCTTTGAATGGTGCATTTTGAACACACAAAAAGTCAGGAGTTCAAATAAGTTTAAAAAAATGAAATCCCTTTAGAATAGACGTGTTTCCGTATGAAATCCTGATACTTTGAAAGAGATTGTCCGTTTTGTACACGAAGTGCATCCACCTTTTGCCGGGACCCTCTCAACTTTCTTGCACATGCTATGTGGATGAAATGATGATACCATGCCAACCTTCAACCTTTTGAGAGTTCATTTTGAAATGCTTTTCAATTTTAGGGTCTTATAGCTCAAAATAATTAGTAAATGCATGAAAAATAACAAATGAAGTCAGAAAGGATTGAAAAATGATGATGTGGCTTTGTTTGGTGCATTTTGAACACACAAAAAGTCAGGAGTTCAAATAAGTTTTGAAAAATGAAATCCCCTTGTAACATACGAGTTTCCGTATGAAATCCTGATACTTTGAATGAGATTGTCCGTTTTGTACACGAAGTGCATCCACCTTTTGCCAGGACCCTCTCAACTTTCTTGCACATGCTATGTGGATGAAATGATGATACCATACCAACTTTCAACCATTTGAGAGTTCATTTTGAAATGCTTTTCAATTTTAGGGTCTTATAGCTCAAAATAATTAGTAAATGTATGAAAAATAACAAACGAAGTCAGAAAGGATTGAAAATTGATGATGTGGTTTTGAATGGTGCATTTTGAGCACACAAAAAGTCAGGAGTTCAAATAAGTTTAAAAAAATGAAAACCCTTTGTAACAGACGAGTTTCCGTATGAAATCCAAATACATCGAAACAGATTGTCCGTTTTGTACACGAAGTGCATCCAGTTTTTGCTGTAACCCACTCTACTTAATTGCACATGCTATGTGGATGAAATGATGATACCATGCTAGCTTTCAACCTTTTCAGAGTTCATTTTGAAATGCTTTTCAATTTTAGGGTCTTATAGCTCAAAATAATTAGTAAATGCATGAAAAATAAGAAATGAAGTCAGAAAGGATTGGAAATTGATGATGTGGCTTTGAATGGCGCATTTTGAACACACAAAAAGTCAGGAGTTCAAATAAGTTGTTAAAAATGAAACACCTTTGTAACAGATGAGTTTCCGTATGAAATCCTGATACTTCGAAGCAGATTGTCCGTTTTGTACACGAAGTGCATCCAGTTTTTGCCGTAACCCTCTTTACTTACTTGCACATGCTATGTGGATACCATGCCAACTTTCAACCTTTTCAGAGTTCATTTGAAATGCTTTTCAATTTTAGGGTCTTATAGCTCAAACTAATTAGTAAATGCATGAAAAATAACAAATGAAGTCAAAAAGGGTTGAAAAATGATGATGTGGCTTTAAATGGTGCATTTTGAACACACAAAAAGTCAGGAGTTCAAATAAGTTTGAAAAAATGAAATCTCTTTGTAACAGACGAGTTTCCGTATGAAATCCTGATACTTTGAAAGAGATTGTCCGTTTTGTACACGAAGTGCATCCACCTTTTGTCGGGACCCTCTCAACTTTCTTGCACATGCCATGTGGATGAAATGATGATACCATGCCAACCTTCAACCTTTTGAGAGTTCATTTTGAAATGCTTTTCAATTTTAGGGTCTTATAGCTCAAAATAATTAGTAAATGCATGAAAAATTACAAATGAAGTCAGAAAGGATTGAAAATTGATGATGTGGCTTTGAATGGTGCATTTTGAACACACAAAAAGTCAGGAGTTCAAATAAGTTTAAAAAAACTGAAATCCCTTTGTAGCAGACGAGTTTTCGTATGAAATCCAGATACTTTGAAAGAGATTGTCCGTTTTGTACATGAAGTGCATCCAGTTTTTGCCGTAACCCTCTCTACTTTCTTGCACATGCTATGTGGATGAAATGGTGATACCATGCCAACTTTCAACCTTTTCAGAGTTCATTTGAAATGCTTTTCAATTTTAGGGTCTTATAGCTCAAAATAATTAGTAAATTCATGAAAAATAACAAATGAAGTCAGAAAGGATTGAAAAATGATGATGTGGCTTTGAATGGTGCATTTTGAACACACAAAAAGTCAGGAGTTCAAATAAGTTTTAAAAAATGAAATCCCCTTGTAACAGACGAGTTTCCGTATGAAATCCTGATACTTTGAAAGAGATTGTCCGTTTTGTACACGAAGTGCATCCACCT
Organism: Aegilops tauschii subsp. strangulata; assembly: GCF_002575655.3. Taxonomy (NCBI): domain Eukaryota; kingdom Viridiplantae; phylum Streptophyta; class Magnoliopsida; order Poales; family Poaceae; genus Aegilops; species Aegilops tauschii. The sequence continues at coordinate 486,983,766 of NC_053040.3, forward strand.
TTTGCCAGGACCCTGTCAACTTTCTTGCGCATGCCATGTGGATGAAATGATGATACCATGCCAACTTTCAACGTTTTGAGAGTTCATTTTGAAATGCTTTTCGATTTTAGGGTCTTATAGCTCAAAATAATTAGTAAATGCATGAAAAGTAACAAATGAAATCAGAAAGGATTGAAAATTGATGATGTGGCTTTGAATGGTGCATTTTGAACACAAAAAAAGTCAGGAGTTCAAATAAGTTTAAAAAATGAAATCCCTTTGTAATAGACGAGTTTCGGTATGAAATCCTGATACTTTGAAAGAGATTGTCCGTTTTGTACACGAAGTGCATCCACCTTTTGCCGGGACCCTCTCAACTTTCTTGCACTTGCTATGTGGATGAAATGATGATACCATGCCATCCTTCAACCTTTTGAGAGTTCATTTTGAAATGCTTTTCAATTTTATGGTCTTATAGCTCAAAATAATTAGTAAATGCATGAAAAATAACAAATGAAGTAAGAAAGGATTGAAAATTGATGATGTGGCTTTGAATGGGGCATTTTGAACACACAAAAAGTCAGGAGTTCAAATAAGTCGAAAAAATGAAATCGCTTTGTAACAGACGAGTTTCCGTATGAAATCCTGATACTTTGAAAGAGATTGTCCGTTTTCTACACGAAGTGCATCCACCTTTTGCCGGGACCCTGTCAACTTTCTTGCACATGCTATGTGGATGAATTGATGATACCATGCCAACCTTCAACCTTTTGAGAGTTCATTTTGAAATGCTTTTCAATTTTAGGGTCTTATAGCTCAAAATAATTAGTAAATGCATGAAAAATAACAAATGAAGTCAGAAAGGATTGAAAATTGATGATGTGGCTTTGAATGGTGCATTTTGAACACACACAAACTCAGGAGTTCAAATAAGTTTAAAAAAACTGAAATCCCTTTGTAACAGACGAGTTTTCGTATGAAATCCTGATACTTTGAAAGAGATTGTCCGTTTTGTACTTGAAGTGCATCCAGTTTTGGCCGTAACCCTCTCTACTTTCTTGCACATGCTATGTGGATGAAATGGTGATACCATGCCAACTTTCAAGCTTTTCAGAGTTCATTTGAAATGCTTTTTAATTTTAGGGTCTTATATCTCAAAATAATTAGTAAATGCATGAAAAATAACAAATGAAGTCAGAAAGGATTGAAAAATGATGATGTGGCTTTGAATGGTGCATTTTGAACACACAAAAAGTCAGGAGTTCAAATAAGTTTTAAAAAATGAAATCCCTTTGTAACAGACGTGTTTCCGCATGAAATCCTGATACTTTGAAAGAGATTGTCCGTTTTGTACACGAAGTGCATCCACCTTTTGCCAGGACCCTGTCAACTTTCTTGCGCATGCCATGTGGATGAAATGATGATACCATGCCAACTTTCAACGTTTTGAGAGTTCATTTTGAAATGCTTTTCAATTTTAGGGTCTTATAGCTCAAAATAATTAGTAAATGCATGAAAAGTAACAAATGAAGTCAGAAAGGATTGAAAATTGATGATGTGGCTTTGAATGGTGCATTTTTAACACACAAAAAGTCAGGAGTTCAGATAAGTTAAAAAAATGAAATCGCTTTGTAACAGACGAGTTTCCGTATGAAATCCTGATACTTCGAAAGAGATTGTCCGTTTTGTACACAAAGTGCATCCACCTTTTGCCGGGACCCTCTCAACTTTCTTGCACATGCTATGTGGATGAAATGATGATACCATGCCAACCTTCAACCTTTTGAGAGTTCATTTTGAAATGCTTTTCAATTTTAGGGTCTTACAGCTCAAAATAATTAGAAATTGCATGAAAAATAACAAATGTAGTCAGAAAGGATTGAAAAATGATGATGTGGCTTTGATTGGTGCATTTTGAACACACAAAAAGTCATGAGTTCAAATAAGTTTAAAAAATGAAATCCCTTTGTAACAGACGAGTTTTCGTATGAAATCCTGATACCTCGAAACAGATTGTCCGTTTTGTACATGAAGTGCATCCAATTTTTGCCGTAACCCTCTCTACATTCTTGCACATGCTATGTCGATGAAATGGTGATACCATGCCAACTTTCAACCTTTTCAGAGTTCATTTGAAATGCTTTCCAATTTTAGGGTCTTATAACTCAAAATAATTAGTAAATGCATGAAAAATAACAAATGAATTCAGAAAGGATTGAAAAATGATGATATGGCTTTGAATGGTGCTTTTTGATCACACAAAAAGTCAGGAGTTCAAATAAGTTTTAAAAAATGAAATCCCCTTGTAACAGACGAGTTTCCGTATGAAATCCTGATACTTTGAAAGAGATTGTCCGTTTTGTACACTAAGTGCATCCACCTTTTGCCGGGACCCTCTCAACTTTCTTGCGCATGCTATGTGGATGAAATGATGATACCATGCCAACTTTCAACCTTTTGAGAGATCATTTTGAAATGCTTTTCAATTTTAGGGTCTTATAGCTCAAAATAATTAGTAAATGCATGAAAAATAACAAATGAAGTCAGAAAGGATTGAAAAATGATGATGTGGCTTTGAATGGTGCATTTTGAACACACAAAAAGTCAGGAGTTCAAATAAGTTTTAAAAAAATGAAATCCCTTTGTAACAAACGAGTTTCCGTATGAAATCCTGATACTTTGAAAGAGATTGTCCGTTTTGTACACGGAGTGCATCCACATTTTGCCGGGACCCTCTCAACTTTCATGCACATGCCATGTGGATGAAATGATGATACCATGCCAACTTTCAACCTTTTGAATGGTTCATTTTGAAATGCTTTTCAATTTTAGGGTCTTATAGCTCAAAATAATTAGTAAATGCATGAAAAGTAACAAATGAAGTCAGAAAGGATTGAAAATTGATGATGTGGCTTTGAATGGTGCATTTTGAACACACAAAAAGTCAGGAGTTCAAATAAGTTAAAAAAATGAAATCCCTTTTTAACAGACGAGTTTCCGTATGAAATCCTGATACTTTGAAAGAGATTGTCCGTTTTGTACACGAAGTGCATCCACCTTTTGCCGGGACCCTCTCTACTTTCTTGCACATGCTATGTGGATGAAGTGATGATACCATGCCAACCTTCAACCTTTTGAGAGTTCATTTTGAAATGCTTTTCAATTTTAGGGTCTTACAGCTCAAAATAATTAGAAAATGCCTGAAAAATAACAAATGAAGTCAGAAAGGATTGAAAAATGATGATGTGGCTTTGAATGGTGCATTTTGAACACACAAAAAGTCAGGAGTTCAAATAAGTTTAAAGAAATGAAATCCCTTTGTACCAGACGAGTTTTCGTATGAAATCCTGATACTTCGAAACAGATTGTCCGTTTTGTACATGAAGTGCATCCATTTTTTGCCGTAACCCTCTCTACTTTCTTGCACATGCTATGTGGATGAAATGGTGATACCATGCCAACTTTCAACCTTTTCAGAGTTCATTTGAAATGTTTTTCAATTTTAGGGTCTTATAGCTCAAAATAATTAGTAAATGCATGAAAAATAACAAATGAAGTCAGAAAGGATTGAAAAATGATGATGTGGCTTTGAATGGTGCTTTTTGAACACACAAAAACTCAGGAGTTCAAATAAGTTTTAAAAAATGAAATCCCCTTGTAACAGACGAGTTTCCGTATGAAATCCTGATACTTTGAAAGAGATTGTCCGTTTTGTACACGAAGTGCATCCACCTTTTGCCGGGACCCTCTCAACTTTCTTGCGCATGCTATGTGGATGAAATGATGATACCATGCCAACTTTCAACATTTTGAGAGTTCATTTTGAAATGCTTTTCAATTTTAGGTTCTTATAGTTCAAAATAATTAGTAAATACATGAAAAATAACAAATGAAGTTAGAAAGGATTGAAAAATGATGATGTGGCTTTAAATGGTGCATTTTGAACACACAAAAAGTCAGGAGTTCAAATAAGTTTTAAAAAATGAAATCCCTTTGTAACAAACGAGTTTCCGTATGAAATCCATATACTTTGAAAGAGATTGTCCGTTTTGTACACGAAGTGCATCCACATTTTGCCGGGACCCTCTCAACTTTCTTGCACATGCCATGTGGATGAAATGATGAGACCATGCCAACTTTCAACGTTTTGAGAGTTCATTTTGAAATGCTTTTCAATTTTAGGGTCTTATAGCTCAAAATAATTAGTAAATGCATGAAAAATAACAAATGAAGTCAGAAAGGATTGAAAAATGATGATGTGGATTTGAATGGTGCATTTTGAACACACAAAAAGTCAGGAGTTCAAATAAGTTTTAAAAAATGAAATCCCTTTGTAACAAACGAGTTTCCGTATGAAATCCTGATTCTTTGAAAGAGATTGTCCGTTTTGTACACGAAGTGCATCCACATTTTGCCCGAACCCTCTCAACTTTCTTGCACATGCTATGTGGATGAAATGATGATACCATGCCAACTTTGAACCTTTTCAGAGTTCATTTTGAAATGCTTTTCAATTTTAGGGTCTTATAGCTCAAACTAATTAGTAAATGCATGAAAAATAACAAATGAAGTCAGAAAGGATTGAAAATTGATGATGTGGCTTTGAATGGTGCATTTTGAACACACAAAAAGTCAGGAGTTCAAATAAGTTTAAAAAAAATGAAATCCCTTTGTAACAGACGAGTTTCCGTATGAAGTCCTGATACATCGAAACAGATTGTCCGTTTTGTACACGAAGTGCATCCACCTTTTGCCGGGACCCTCTCAACTTTCTTGCACATGCTATGTGGATGAAATGATGATACAATGCCAACCTTCAACCTTTTGAGAGTTCATTTTGAAATGCTTTTCAATTTTAGGGTCTTATAGCTCAAACTAATTAGTAAATGCATGAAAAACAACAAATGAAGTCAGAAAGGATTGAAAATTGATGATGTGGCTTTGAATGGTGCATTTTGAACACACAAAAAATCAGGAGTTCAAATAAGTTAAAAAAATGAAATCGCTTTGTAACAGACGAGTTTCCGTATGAAATCCTGATACTTTGAAAGAGATTGTCCGTTTTGTCCACGAAGTGCATCCACCTTTTGCCGGGACCCTCTCAACTTTCTTGCACATGCTATGTGGATGAAATGATGATACCATGCCAACCTTCAACCTTTTGAGAGTTCATTTTGAAATGCTTTTCAATTTTAGGGTCTTACAGCTCAAAATAATTAGAAATTGCATGAAAAATAACAAATGAAGTCAGTAAGGATTGAAAAATGATGATGTGGCTTTGAATGGTGCATTTTGAACACACAAAAAGTCATGAGTTCAAATAAGTTTAAAAAATGAAATCCCTTTGTAACAGACGAGTTTTCGTATGAAATCCTGATACCTCGAAACAGATTGTCCGTTTTGTACATGAAGTGCATCCAATTTTTGCCGTAACCCTCTCTACATTCTTGCACATGCTATGTCGATGAAATGGTGATACCATGCCAACTTTCAACCTTTTCAGAGTTCATTTGAAATGCTTTCCAATTTTAGGGTCTTATAACTCAAAATAATTAGTAAATGCATGAAAAATAACAAATGAATTCAGAAAGGATTGAAAAATGATGATATGGCTTTGAATGGTGCTTTTTGATCACACAAAAAGTCAGGAGTTCAAATAAGTTTTAAAAAATGAAATCCCCTTGTAACAGACGAGTTTCCGTATGAAATCCTGATACTTTGAAAGAGATTGTCCGTTTTGTACACTAAGTGCATCCACCTTTTGCCGGGACCCTCTCAACTTTCTTGCGCATGCTATGTGGATGAAATGATGATACCATGCCAACTTTCAACCTTTTGAGAGATCATTTTGAAATGCTTTTCAATTTTAGGGTCTTATAGCTCAAAATAATTAGTAAATGCATGAAAAATAACAAATGAAGTCAGAAAGGATTGAAAAATGATGATGTGGCTTTGAATGGTGCATTTTGAACACACAAAAACTCAGGAGTTCAAATAAGTTTTAAAAAAATGAAATCCCTTTGTAACAAACGAGTTTCCGTATGAAATCCTGATACTTTGAAAGAGATTGTCCGTTTTGTACACGAAGTGCATCCACATTTTGCCGGGACCCTCTCAACTTTCATGCACATGCCATGTGGATGAAATGATGATACCATGCCAACTTTCAACCTTTTGAATGGTTCATTTTGAAATGCTTTTCAATTTTAGGGTCTTATAGCTCAAAATAATTAGTAAATGCATGAAAAGTAACAAATGAAGTCAGAAAGGATTGAAAATTGATGATGTGGCTTTGAATGGTGCATTTTGAACACACAAAAAGTCAGGAGTTCAAATAAGTTAAAAAAATGAAATCCCTTTTTAACAGACGAGTTTCCGTATGAAATCCTGATACTTTGAAAGAGATTGTCCGTTTTGTACACGAAGTGCATCCACCTTTTGCCGGGACCCTCTCTACTTTCTTGCACATGCTATGTGGATGAAGTGATGATACCATGCCAACCTTCAACCTTTTGAGAGTTCATTTTGAAATGCTTTTCAATTTTCGGGTCTTACAGCTCAAAATAATTAGAAAATGCCTGAAAAATAACAAATGAAGTCAGAAAGGATTGAAAAATGATGATGTGGCTTTGAATGGTGCATTTTGAACACACAAAAAGTCAGGAGTTCAAATAAGTTTAAAGAAATGAAATCCCTTTGTACCAGACGAGTTTTCGTATGAAATCCTGATACTTCGAAACAGATTGTCCGTTTTGTACATGAAGTGCATCCAGTTTTTGCCGTAACCCTCTCTACTTTCTTGCACATGCTATGTGGATGAAATGGTGATACCATGCCAACTTTCAACCTTTTCAGAGTTCATTTGAAATGTTTTTCAATTTTAGGGTCTTATAGCTCAAAATAATTAGTAAATGCATGAAAAATAACAAATGAAGTCAGAAAGGATTGAAAAATGATGATGTGGCTTTGAATGGTGCTTTTTGAACACACAAAAACTCAGGAGTTCAAATAAGTTTTAAAAAATGAAATCCCCTTGTAACAGACGAGTTTCCGTATGAAATCCTGATACTTTGAAAGAGATTGTCCGTTTTGTACACGAAGTGCATCCACCTTTTGCCGGGACCCTCTCAACTTTCTTGCGCATGCTATGTGGATGAAATGATGATACCATGCCAACTTTCAACATTTTGAGAGTTCATTTTGAAATGCTTTTCAATTTTAGGTTCTTATAGTTCAAAATAATTAGTAAATACATGAAAAATAACAAATGAAGTCAGAAAGGATTGAAAAATGATGATGTGGCTTTAAATGGTGCATTTTGAACACACAAAAAGTCAGGAGTTCAAATAAGTTTTAAAAAATGAAATCCCTTTGTAACAAACGAGTTTCCGTATGAAATCCATATACTTTGAAAGAGATTGTCCGTTTTGTACACGAAGTGCATCCACATTTTGCCGGGACCCTCTCAACTTTCTTGCACATGCCATGTGGATGAAATGATGAGACCATGCCAACTTTCAACGTTTTGAGAGTTCATTTTGAAATGCTTTTCAATTTTAGGGTCTTATAGCTCAAAATAATTAGTAAATGCATGAAAAATAACAAATGAAGTCAGAAAGGATTGAAAAATGATGATGTGGATTTGAATGGTGCATTTTGAACACAGAAAAAGTCAGGAGTTCAAATAAGTTTTAAAAAATGAAATCCCTTTGTAACAAACGAGTTTCCGTTTGAAATCCTGATTCTTTGAAAGAGATTGTCCGTTTTGTACACGAAGTGCATCCACATTTTGCCCGAACCCTCTCAACTTTCTTGCACATGCTATGTGGATGAAATGATGATACCATGCCAACTTTGAACCTTTTCAGAGTTCATTTTGAAATGCTTTTCAATTTTAGGGTCTTATAGCTCAAACTAATTAGTAAATGCATGAAAAATAACAAATGAAGTCAGAAAGGATTGAAAAATGATGATGTGGCTTTGAATGGTGCTTTTTGAACACACAAAAACTCAGGAGTTCAAATAAGTTTTAAAAAATGAAATCCCCTTGTAACAGACGAGTTTCCGTATGAAATCCTGATACTTTGAAAGAGATTGTCCGTTTTGTACACGAAGTGCATCCACCTTTTGCCGGGACCCTCTCAACTTTCTTGCGCATGCTATGTGGATGAAATGATGATACCATGCCAACTTTCAACATTTTGAGAGTTCATTTTGAAATGCTTTTCAATTTTAGGTTCTTATAGTTCAAAATAATTAGTAAATACATGAAAAATAACAAATGAAGTCAGAAAGGATTGAAAAATGATGATGTGGCTTTAAATGGTGCATTTTGAACACACAAAAAGTCAGGAGTTCAAATAAGTTTTAAAAAATGAAATCCCTTTGTAACAAACGAGTTTCCGTATGAAATCCATATACTTTGAAAGAGATTGTCCGTTTTGTACACGAAGTGCATCCACATTTTGCCGGGACCCTCTCAACTTTCTTGCACATGCCATGTGGATGAAATGATGAGACCATGCCAACTTTCAACGTTTTGAGAGTTCATTTTGAAATGCTTTTCAATTTTAGGGTCTTATAGCTCAAAATAATTAGTAAATGCATGAAAAATAACAAATGAAGTCAGAAAGGATTGAAAAATGATGATGTGGATTTGAATGGTGCATTTTGAACACAGAAAAAGTCAGGAGTTCAAATAAGTTTTAAAAAATGAAATCCCTTTGTAACAAACGAGTTTCCGTTTGAAATCCTGATTCTTTGAAAGAGATTGTCCGTTTTGTACACGAAGTGCATCCACATTTTGCCCGAACCCTCTCAACTTTCTTGCACATGCTATGTGGATGAAATGATGATACCATGCCAACTTTGAACCTTTTCAGAGTTCATTTTGAAATGCTTTTCAATTTTAGGGTCTTATAGCTCAAACTAATTAGTAAATGCATGAAAAATAACAAATGAAGTCAGAAAGGATTGAAAATTGATGATGTGGCTTTGAATGGTGCATTTTGAACACACAAAAAGTCAGGAGTTCAAATAAGTTTAAAAAAAATGAAATCCCTTTGTAACAGACGAGTTTCCGTATGAAGTCCTGATACATCGAAACAGATTGTCCGTTTTGTACACGAAGTGCATCCACCTTTTGCCGGGACCCTCTCAACTTTCTTGCACATGCTATGTGGATGAAATGATGATACCATGCCAACCTTCAACCTTTTGAGAGTTCATTTTGAAATGCTTTTCAATTTTAGGGCCTTATAGCTCAAACTAATTAGTAAATGCATGAAAAACAACAAATGAAGTCAGAAAGGATTGAAAATTGATGATGTGGCTTTGAATGGTGCATTTTGAACACACAAAAAGTCAGGAGTTCAAATAAGTTAAAAAAATGAAATCGCTTTGTAACAGACGAGTTTCCGTATGAAATCCTGATACTTCGAAACAGATTGTCCGTTTTGTCCACGAAGTGCATCCACCTTTTGCCGGGACCCTCTCAACTTTCTTGCACATGCTATGTGGATGAAATGGTGATACCATGCCAACTTTCAACCTTTTCAGAGTTCATTTGAAATGCTTTTCAATTTTAGGGTCTTACAGCTCAAAATAATTAGTAAATGCATGAAAAATAACAAATGAAGTCAGAAAGGATTGAAAATTGATGATGTGGCTTTGAATGGTGCATGTTGAACACACAAAAAGTCAGGAGTTCAAATAAGTTAAAAAAAATGAAATCGCTTTGTGACAGACGAGTTTCCGTATGAAATCCTGATACTTTGAAAGAGATTGTCCGTTTACGAAGTGCATCCACCTTTTGCCGGGACCCTCTCAACTTTCTTGTACATGCTATGTGGATGAAATGATGATACCATGCCAACCTTCAACCTTTTGAGAGTTCATTTTGAAATGCTTTTCAATTTTAGGGTCTTATAGCTCAAAATAATTAGTAAATGCATGAAAAATAACAAATCAAGTCGGAAAGGATTGAAAAATGATGATGTGGCTTTGAATGGTGCATTTTTAAAACACAAAAAGTCAGGAGTTCAAATAAGTTTTAAAAAATGAAATCCCTTTGTAACAAACGAGTTTCCGTATGAAATCCTGATACTTTGAAAGAGATTGTCTGTTTTGTACACGAAGTGCATCCACATTTTGCCAGGACCCTTTCAAATTTCTTGCACATCCAATGTGGATGAAATGATGATACCATGCCAACTTTCAACGTTTTGAGAGTTCATTTTGAAATGCTTTTCAATTTTAGGGTCTTATAGCTCAAAATAATTAGTAAATGCATGAAAAGTAACAAATGAAGTCAGAAAGGATTGAAAATTGATGATGTGGCTTTGAATGGTGCATTCTGAACACACAAAAAGTCAGGAGTTCAAATAAGTTTAAAAAAATGAAATCCCTTTGTAACAGACGAGTTTCCGTATGAAATCCTGATACTTCGAAAGAGATTGTCCGTTTTGTACACAAAGTGCATCCAGCTTTTGCCGGGACCCTCTCAACTTTCTTGCACATGCTATGTGGATGAAATGATGATACCATGCCAACCTTCAACCTTTTGAGAGTTCATTTTGAAATGCTTTTCAATTTTAGGGTCTTATAGCTCAAAATAATTAGTAAATGCATGAAAAATAACAAATGAAGTCAGAAAGGATTGAAAAATGATGATGTGGCTTTGAATGGTGCATTTTGAACACACAAAAAGTCATGAGTTCAAATAAGTTTAAAAAATGAAATCCCTTTGTAAGAGACGAGTTTTCGTATGAAATCCTGATACTTCGAAACAGATTGTCCGTTTTGTACATGAAGTGCATCCAGTTTTTGCCGTAACCCTCTCTACTTTCTTGCACATGTCATGTGGATGAAATGATGATACCATGCCAACTTTCAACGTTTTGAGAGTTCATTTTGAAATGCTTTTCAATTTTAGGGTCTTATAGCTCAAAATAATTAGTAAATGCATGAAAAGTAACAAATGAAGTCAGAAAGGATTGAAAATTGATGCTGTGGCTTTGAATGGTGCATTTTGAACACACAAAAAGTCAGGAGTTCAAATAAGTTAAAAAAAATGAAATCCCTTTTTAACAGACGAGTTTCCGTATGAAATCTTGATACTTTGAAAGAGATTGTCCGTTTTGTACACGAAGTGCATCCACCTTTTGCCGGGACCCTCTCTACTTTCTTGCACATGCTATGTGGATGAAGTGATGATACCATGCCAACCTTCAACCTTTTGAGAGTTCATTTTGAAATGCTTTTCAATTTTAGGGTCTTACAGCTCAAAATAATTAGAAAATGCCTGAAAAATAACAAATGAAGTCAGAAAGGATTGAAAAATGATGATGTGGCTTTCAATGGTGCATTTTGAACACACAAAAAGTCAGGAGTTCAAATAAGTTTAAGGAAATGAAATCCCTTTGTACCAGACGAGTTTTCGTATGAAATCCTGATACTTAGAAACAGATTGTCCGTTTTGTACATGAAGTGCATCCAGTTTTTGCCGGGACCCTCTCTACTTACTGGCACATGCTATGTGGATGAAATGGTGATACCATGCCAACTTTCAACCTTTTGAGAGTTCATTTTGAAATGCTTTTCAATTTTAGGGTCTTATAGCTCAAAATAATTAGGAAATGGATGAAAAATAACAAATGAAGTCAGAAAGGATTGAAAATTGATGATGTGGCTTTGTAATGGTGCATTTTGAACACACAAAAAGTCAGGAGTTCAAATAAGTTTAAAAAATGAAATCCCTTTGTAACAGACGAGTTTTCGTATGAAATCCTGATACTTCGAAACAGATTGTCCGTTTTGTACATGAACTGCATCCAGTTTTTGCCGTAACCCTCTCTACTTTCTTGCACATGCTATGTGGATGAAATGGTGATACCATGCCAACTTTCAACCTTTTCAGAGTTCATTTGAAATGCTTTTCAATTTTAGGGTCTTATAGCTCAAAATAATTAGTAAATGCATGAAAAATAACAAATGAAGTCAGAAAGGATTGAAAAATGATGATGTGGCTTTGAATGGTGCTTTTTGAACACACAAAAAGTCAGGAGTTCAAATAAGTTTAAAAAAATGAAATCCCCTTGTAACAGACGACTTTCCGTATGAAATCCTGATACTTTGAAAGAGATTGTCCGTTTTGTACACGAATTGCATCCACCTTTTGCCGGGACCCTCTCAACTTTCTTGCACATGCTATGTGGATGAAATGATGATACCATGCCAACTTTCGACATTTTCAGAGTTCATTTTGAAATGCTTTTCAATTTTAGGGTCTTATAGCTCAAAATAATTAGTAAATGCATGAAAAATAACAAATGAAGTCAGAAAGGATTGAAAATTAATGATGTGGCTTTGAATGGTGAATTTTGAACACACAAAAAGTCAGGAGTTCAAATAATTTTTAAAAATGAAATCCCTTTGTAACAGACGAGTTTCCGTATGAAATCCTGATACTTCGAAACAGATTGTCCGTTTTGTACACGAAGTGCATCCAGTTTTTGCCGTAACCCTCTCTACTTTATTGCACATGCTATGTGGATGAAATGATGATACCATGCCAACTTTCAACCTTTTCAGAGTTCATTTGAAATGCTTTTCAATTTTAGGGTCTTATAGCTCAAAATAATTAGTAAATGCATGAAAAATAACAAATGAAGTCAGAAAGGATTGAAAATTGATGATGTGGCTTTGAATGGCGCATTTTGAACACACAAAAAGTCAGGAGTTCAAATAAGTTTAAAAAATGAAACCCCTTTGTAACAGACGAGTTTCCGTATGAAATCCTGATACTTCGAAACAGATTGTCCGTTTTGTACACGAAGTGCATCCAGTTTTTTCCGTAACCCACTCTACTTTCTTGCACATGCTATGTGGATGAAATGATGATACCATGCCAGCTTTCAACCTTTTCAGAGTTCATTTTGAAATGCTTTTCAATTTTAGGGTCTTATAGCTCAAAATAATTAGTAAATGCATGAAAAATAAGAAATGAAGTCAGAAAGGGTTGAAAAATGATGATGTGGCTTTGAATGGTGCATTTTGAACACACAAAAAGTCAAGAGTTCAAATAAGTTTAAAAAAATGAAATCCCTTTGTAACAAACGAGTTTCTGTATGCAATCCTGATACTTCGAAACAGATTGTCCGTTTTGTACACGAAGTGCATCCACCTTTTGCCGGGACCCTCTCAACTTTCTTGCACATGCTATGTGGATGAAATGATGATACCATGCCAACCTTCAACCTTTTGAGAGTTCATTTTGAAATGCTTTTCAATTTTAGGGTCTTATAGCTCAAAATAATTAGTAAATGCATGAAAAATAACAAATGAAGTCAGAAAGGATTGAAAAATGATGATGTGGCTTTGAATGGTGCATTTTGAACACACAAAAAGTCAGGAGTTCAAATAAGTTTAAAAAAATGAAATCCCTTAGTAGCAAACGAGTTTCCGTATGAAATCCTGATACTTTGAAAGAGATTGTCCATTTTGTACACGAAGTGCATCCACATTTTTCCAGGACCCTCTCAACTTTCTTGCACATGCCATGTGGATGAAATGATGATACCATGCCAACTTTCTACGTTTTGAGAGTTCATTTTGAAATGCTTTTCAATTTTAGGGTCTTATAGCTCAAAATAATTAGTAAATGCATGAAAAATAACAAATGAAGTCAGAAAGGATTGAAAATTGATGATGTGGCTTTGAATGGTGCATGTTGAACACACAAAAAGTCAGGAGTTCAAATAAGTTTAAAAAAATGAAATCCCTTTGTAACAGACGAGTTTTCGTATGAAATCCTGATACTTCGAAACAGATTGTCCGTTTTGTACATGAAGTGCATCCAGTTTTTGCCGTAACCCTCTCTACTTACTTGCACATGCTATGTGGATGAAATGGTGATACCATGCCAACTTTCAACCTTTTCAGAGTTCATTTGACATGCTTTTCAATTTTAGGGTCTTATAGCTCAAAATAAATAGTAAATGCATGAAAAATAACAAATGAATTCAGAAAGGATTTAAAAATGATGATGTGGCTTTGAATGGTGCATTTTGAACACACAAAAAGTCACGAGTTCAAATAAGTTTTAAAAAATGAAATCCCCTTGTAACAGACGAGTTTCCATATGAAATCCTGATACTTTGAAAGAGATTGTCCGTTTTGTACATGAAGTGCATCCACCTTTTGCCGGGACCCTCTCAACTTTCTTGCGCATGCTATGTGGATGAAATGATGATACCATCCCAACTTTCAACCTTTTGAGAGTTCATTTTGAAATGCTTTTCAATTTTAGGGTCTTATAGCTCAAAATAATTAGTAAATGCATGAAAAATAACAAATGAAGTCAGAAAGGATTGAAAAATGATGATGTGGCTTTGAATGGTGCATTGTGAACACACAAAAAGTCAGGAGTTCAAATAAGTTTAAAAAAATGAAATCCCTTTGTAACAAACGAGTTTCCGTATGAAATCCAGACACTTTGAAAGAGATTGTCTCTTTTGTACACGAAGTGCATCCACATTTTGCCGGGACCCTCTCAACTTTCTTGCACATGTCATGTGGATGAAATGATGATACCATGCCAACTTTCAACGTTTTGAGAGTTCATTTTGAAATGCTTTTCAATTTTAGGGTCTTATAGCTCAAAATAATTAGTAAATGCATGAAAAGTAACAAATGAAGTCAGAACGGATTGAAAATTGATGATGTGGCTTTGAATGGTGCATTTTGAACACACAAAAAGTCAGGAGATCAAATAAGTTTAAAAAAATGAAATCGCTTTGTAACAGACGAGTTTCCGTATGAAATCCTGATTCTTTGAAAGAGATTGTCCGTTTTGTACACGAAGTGCATCCACCTTTTGCCGGGACCCTCTCTACTTTCTTGCACATGCTATGTGGATGAAGTGATGATACCATGCCAACCTTCAACCTTTTGAGAGTTCATTTTGAAATGCTTTTCAATTTTAGGGTCTTACAACTCAAAATAATTAGAAAATGCCTGAAAAATAACAAATGAAGTCAGAAAGGATTGAAAAATGATGATGTGGCTTTGAATGGTGCATTTTGAACACACACAAAGTCAGGAGTTCAAATAAGTTTAAAGAAATGAAATCCCTTTGTACCAGACGAGTTTTCGTATGAAATCCTGATACTTCGAAACAGATTGTCCGTTTTGTACATGAAGTGCATCCAGTTTTTGCCGTAACCCTCTCTACTTTCTTGCACATGCTATGTGGATGAAATGGTGATACCATGCAAACTTTCAACCTTTTCAGAGTTCATTTGAAATGCTTTTTAATTTTAGGGTCTTATAGCTCAAAATAATTAGTAAATGCATGAAAAATAACAAATGAAGTCAGAAAGGATTGAAAAATGATGATGTGGCTTTGAATGGTGCTTTTTGAACACACAAAAAGTCAGGAGTTCAAATAAGTTTTAAAAAATGAAATCCCCTTGTAACAGACGAGTTTCCGTATGAAATCCTGATACTTTGAAAGAGATTGTCCATTTTGTACACGAAGTGCATCCACCTTTTGCCGGGACCCTCTCAACTTTCTTGCGCATGCTATATGGATGAAATGATGATACCATGCCAACTTTCAACATTTTGAGAGTTCATTTGAAATGCTTTTCAATTTTAGGGTCTTATAGCTCAAAATAATTAGTAAATACATGAAAAACAACAAATGAAGTCAGAAAGGATTGAAAAATGATGATGTGGCTTTGAATGGTGCATTTTGAACACACAAAAAGTCAGGAGTTCAAATAAGTTTTAAAAAATGAAATCCCTTTGTAACAAACGAGTTTCCGTATGAAATCCTGATACTTTGAAAGAGATTGTCCGTTTTGTACACGAAGTGCATCCACATTTTGCCGGGACCCTCTCACCTTTCTTGCACATGCCATGTGGATGAAATGATGATACCATGCCAACTTTCAACGTTTTGAGAGTTCATTTTGAAATGCTTTTCAATTTTAGGGTCTTATAGCTCAAAATAATTAGTAAATGCATCAAAAGTAACAAATGAAGTCAGAAAGGATTGAAAATTGATGATGTGGCTTTGAATGGTGCATTTTGAACACACAAAAAGTCAGGAGATCAAATAAGTTTAAAAAAATGAAATCGCTTTGTAACAGACGAGTTTCCGTATGAAATCCTGATTCTTTGAAAGAGATTGTCCGTTTTGTACACGAAGTGCATCGACCTTTTGCCGGGACCCTCTCAACTTTCTTGCACATGCTATGTTGATGAAATGATGATACCATGCCAACCTTGAACCTTTTGAGAGTTCATGTTGAAATGCTTTTCAATTTTAGGGTCTTATAGCTCAAAATAATTAGTAAATGCATGAAAAATAACAAATGAAGTCAGAAAGGATTGAAAATTGATGATGTGGCTTTGAATGGTGCATTTTGAACACACAAAAAGTCAGGAGTTCAAATAAGTTTAAAAAAATGAAACCCCTTTGTAAAAGACGAGTTTCCGTATGAAATCCTGATACTTCGAAACAGATTGTCCGTTTTGTACACGAAGTGCATCCACTTTTTTCGTAACCCTCTCTACTTTCTTGCACATGCTATGTGGATGAAATGGTGATACCATGCCAACCTTCAACCTTTTGAGAGTTCATTTTGAAATGCTTTTCAATTTTAGGGTCTTATTGCTCAAAATAATTAGTAAATGCATGAAAAATAACAAATGAAGTCAGAAAGGATTCAAAATTGATGATGTGGCTTTGAATGGTGCATTTTGAACACACATAAAGTCAGGAGTTCAAATAAGTTTTAAAAAATGAAATCCCTTTGTAACAAACGAGTTTCCGTATGCAATCCTGATACTTCGAAACAAATTGTCCGTTTTGCACACGAAGTGCATCCAGTTTTTGCCGTAACCCTCTCTACTTTATTGCACATGCTATGTGGATGAAATGATGATACCATGCCAACTTTGAACCTTTTCAGAGTTCATTTTGAAATGCTTTTCAATTTTAGGGTCTTATAGCTCAAAATAATTAGTAAATGCATGAAAAATAACAAATGAAGTCAGAAAGGATTGAAAATTGATGATGTCGCTTTGAATGGTGCATTTTGAACACACAAAAATTCAGGAGTTCAAATAAGTTTAAAAAAATGAAATCTCTTTGTAACAGACGAGTTTCCGTATGAAATTCTGATACATCGAAACAGATTGTCCGTTTTGTACACGAAGTGCATCCACCTTTTGCCGGGACCGTCTCAACTTTCTTGCACATGCTATGTGGATGAAATGATGATACCATGCCAACCTTCAACCTTTTGAGAGTTCATTTTGAAATGCTTTTCAATTTAGGGTATTATAGCTCAAAATAATTAGTAAATGCATGAAAAATAACAAATGAAGTCAGAAAGGATTGAAAAATGATGATGTGGCTTTGAATGGTGCATTTTGAACACACAAAAAGTCAGGAGTTCAAATAAGTTTAAAAAAATGAAATCCCTTTGTAACAAACGAGTTTCCGTATGCAATCCTGATACTTCGAAACAGATTGTTCGTTTTGCACACATAGTGCATCCAGTTTTTGCCGTAACCCTCTCTACTTTCTTGCACATGCTATGTGGATGAAATGATGATACCATGCCAACTTTGAACCTTTTCAGAGTTCATTTTGAAATGCTTTTCAATTTTAGGGTCTTATAGCTCAAACTAATTAGTAAATGCATGAAAAATAACAAATGAAGTCAGAAAGGATTGAAAACTGATGATGTGGCTTTGAATGGTGCATTTTGAACACACAAAAATTTAGGAGTTCAAATAAGTTTAAAAAAATGAAATCTCTTTGTAACAGACGAATTTCCGTATGAAATCCTGATACATCGAAACAGATTGTCCGTTTTTTACACGAAGTGCATCCACCTTTTCCCGGGACCCTCTCAACTTTCTTGCACATGCTATGTGGATGAAATGATGATACCATGCCAACCTTCAACCTTTTGAGAGTTCATTTTGAAATGCTTTTCAATTTTAGGGTCTTATAGCTCAAACTAATTAGTAAATGCATGAAAAATAACAAATGAAGTCAGAAACGATTGAAAATTGATGATGTGGCTTTGTATGGTGCATTTTGAACACACAAAAAGTCAGGAGTTCAAATAAGTTGAAAAAATGAAATCCCTTTGTAACTGACATGTTTCCGTATGAAATCCTGATACATCGAAAGAGATTGTCCGTTTTGTACACGAAGTGCATCCACCTTTTGTCGGGACCCTCTCAACTTTCTTGCACATGCTATGTGGATGAAATGATGATACCATGGCAACCTTCAATTTTTTGAGAGTTCATTTCGAAATGTTTTTCAATTTTAGGGTCTTATAGCTCAAAATAATTAGTAAATGCATGAAAAATAACAAATGAAGTCAGAAAGGATTGAAAAATGATGATGTGGCTTTGAATGGTGCATTTTGAACACACATAAAATCAGGAGTTCAAATAAGTTTTAAAAAATGAAATCCCTTTGTAACAAACGAGTTTCCGTATGCAATCCTGATACTTCGAAACAGATTGTCCGTTTTGCACACGAAGTGCATCCAGTTTTTGCCGTAACCCTCTCTACTTTATTGCACATGCTATGTGGATGAAATGATGATACCATGCGAACTTTCAACCTTTTCAGAGTTCATTTGAAATGCTTTTCAATTTTAGGGTCTTATAGCTCAAAATTATTAGTAAATGCATGAAAAATAACAAATGAGGTCAGAAAGGATTGAAAATTGATGATGTTGCTTTGAATGGTGCATTTGAACACACAAAAAGTCAGGAGTTCAAATAAGTTTTAAAAAATGAAACCCCTTTGTAACAGACGAGTTTCCGTATGAAATCCTGATACTTCGAAACAGATTGTCCGTTTTGTACACGAAGTGCATCCAGTTTTCTTCGTAACCCTCTCTACTTTCTTGCACATGCTATGTGGATGAAATGGTGATACCATGGCAACTTTGAACCTTTCCATAGTTCATTTGAAATGCATTTCAATTTTAGGGTCTTATAGCTCAAACTAATTAGTAAATGCATGAAAAATAACAAATGAAGTGACAAAGGATTGAAAAATGATGATGTGGCTTTGAATGGTGCATTTTGAACACACAAAAAGTCAGGAGTTCAAATAAGTTTTAGAAAATGAAATCCCCCTGTAACAGACGAGTTTCCGTATGAAATCCTGATACTTTGAAAGAGATTGTCCGTTTTGTACACGAAGTGCATCCACCTTTTGCCGGGACCCTCTCAACTTTCTTGCACATGCTATGTGGATGAAATGATGATACCATGCCAACCTTGAACCTTTTCAGAGTTAATTTTGAAATGCTTTTCAATTTTAGGGTCTTATAGCTCAAAATAATTAGTAAATGCATGAAAAATAACAAATGAAGTCAGAAAGGATTGAAAAATGATGATGTGGCTTTGAATGGTGCATTTTGAACACACAAAAAGTCAGGAGTTCAAATAAGTTTTAAAAAATGAAATCCCCTTGTAACAGACGAGTTTCCATATGAAATCCTGATACTTTGAAAGAGATTGTCCGTTTTGCACACGAAGTGCATCCACCTTTTGCCGGGACCCTCTCAACTTTCTTGCGCATGCTATGTGGACGAAATGATGATACCATGCCAACTTTCAACCTTTTCAGAGTTCATTTGAAATGCTTTCCAATTTTAGGGTCTTATAGCTCAAAATAATTAGTAAATGCATGAAAAAATAATAAATGAAGTCAGAAAGGATTGAAAATTGATGATTTGGCTTTGAATGGTGCATTTTGAACACACAAAAAGTCAGGAGTTCAAATAAGTTTTAAAAAATGAAACCCCTTTGTAACAGACGAGTTTCCGTATGAAATCCTGATACTTCGAAACAGATTGTCCGTTTTGTACACGAAGTGCATCCAGTTTTTGCCGTAACCCTCTCAACTTTCTTGCACATGCCATGTGGATGAAATGATGATACCATGCCAACTTTCAACGTTTTGAGAGTTCATTTTGAAATGCTGTTCAATTTTAGGGTCTTATAGCTCGAAATAATTAGTAAATGCATGAAAAGTAACAAATGAAGTCAGAAAGGATTGAAAATTGATGATGTGGCTTTGAATGGTGCATTTTGAACACACAAAAAGTCAGGAGATCAAATAAGTTTAAAAAAATGAAATCGCTTTGTAACAGACGAGTTTCCGTATGAAATCCTGATTCTTTGAAAGAGATTGTTCGTTTTGTACACGAAGTGCATCCACCTTTTGCCGGGACCCTCTCAACTTTCTTGCACATGCTATGTGGATGAAATGATGATACCATGCCAACCTTGAACCTTTTGAGAGTTCATTTTGAAATGCTTTTCAATTTTAGGGTCTTATAGCTCAAACTAATTAGTAAATGCATGAAAAATAACAAATGAAGTCAGAAAGGATTGAAAATTGATGATGTGGCTTTGAATGGTGCATTGTGAACACACAAAAATTCAGGAGTTCAAATAAGTTTAAAAAAAATGAAATCTCTTTGTAACAGACGAGTTTCCGTATGAAATCCTGATACATCGAAACAGATTGTCCGTTTTGTACACGAAGTGCATCCACCTTTTGCCGGGACCCTCTCAACTTTCTTGCACATGCTATGTGGATGAAATGATGATACCATGCCAACCTTGAACCTTTTGAGAGTTCATTTTGAAATGCTTTTCAATTTTAGGGACTTATAGCTCAAACTAATTAGTAAATGCATGAAAAATAACAAATGAAGTCAGAAAGGATTGAAAATTGATGATGTGGCTTTGAATGGTGCATTTTGAACACAAAAAAATTCAGGAGTTCAAATAAGTTTAAAAAAAATGAAATCTCTTTGTAACAGACGAGTTTCCGTATGAAATCCTGATACATCGAAACAGATTGTCCGTTTTGTACACGAAGTGCATCCACCTTTTGCCGGGACCCTCTCAACTTTCTTGCACATGCTATGTGGATGAAATGATGATACCATGCCAACCTTCAACCTTTTGAGAGTTCATTTTGAAATGCTTTTCAATTTTAGGGTCTTATAGCTCAAACTAATTAGTAAATGCATGAAAAATAACAACTGAAGTCAGAAACGATTGAAAATTGATGATGTGGCTTTGAATGGTGCATTTTGAACACACAAAAAGTCAGGAGTTCAAATAAGTTGAAAAAATGAAATCCCTTTGTAACAGACGTGTTTCCGTATGAAATCCTGATACATCGAAAGAGATTGTCCGTTTTGTACACGAAGTGCATCCACCTTTTGCCGGGTCCCTCTCAACTTTCTTGCACATGCTATGTGGATGAAATGATGATACCATGCCAACCTTCATTTTGAAATGTTTTTCAATTTTAGGGTCTTATAGCTCAAAATAATTAGTAAATGCATGAAAAATAACAAATGAAGTCAGAAAGGATTGAAAAATGAGGATGTGGCTTTGAATGGTGCATTTTGAACACACATAAAGTCAGGAGTTCAAATAAGTTTTAAAAAATGAAATCCCTTTGTAACAAACGAGTTTCCGTATGCAATCCTGATACTTCGAAACAGATTGTCCGTTTTGCACACGAAGTGCATCCAGTTTTTGCCGTAACCCTCTCTACTTTATTGCACATGCTATGTGGATGAAATGATGATACCATGCCAACATTGAACCTTTTCAGAGTTCATTTTGAAATGCTTTTCAATTTTAGGGTCTTATAGCTCAAACTAATTAGTAAATGCATGAAAAATAACAAATGATGTCAGAAAGGATTGAAAATTGATGATGTGGCTTTGAATGGTGCATTTTGAACACACAAAAATTCAGGAGTTCAAATAAGTTTAAAAAAATGAAATCTCTTTGTAACAGACGAGTTTCCGTATGAAATCCTGATACATCGAAACAGATTGTCCGTTTTGTACACGAAGTGCATCCACCTTTTGCCGGGACCCTCTCAACTTTCTTGCACATGCTATGTGGATGAAATGATGATACCATGCCAACCTTCAACCTTTTGAGAGTTCATTTTGAAATGTTTTTCAATTTTAGGGTCTTATAGCTCAAAATAATTAGTAAATGCATGAAAAATAAAAAATGAAGTCAGAAACGATTGAAAAATGATGATGTGGCTTTGAATGGTGCATTTTGAACACACATAAAGTCAGGAGTTCAAATAAGTTTTAAAAAATGAAATCCCTTTGTAACAAACGAGTTTCCGTATGCAATCCTGATACTTCGAAACAGATTGTCCGTTTTGCACACGAAGTGCATCCAGTTTTGGCCGTAACCCTCTCTACTTTATTGCACATTCTATGTGGATGAAATGATGATACCATGCGAACTTTCAACCTTTTCAGAGTTCATTTGAAATGCTTTTCAATTTTAGGGTCTTATAGCTCAAAATTATTAGTAAATGCATGAAAAATAACAAATGAGGTCAGAAAGGATTGAAAATTGATGATGTTGCTTTGAATGGTGCATTTTGAACACACAAAAAGTCAGGAGTTCAAATAAGTTTTAAAAAATGAAACCCCTTTGTAACAGACGAGTTTCCGTATGAAATCCTGATACTTCGAAACAGATTGTCCGTTTTGTACACGAAGTGCATCCAGTTTTTTTCGTAACCCTCTCTACTTTCTTGCACATGCTATGTGGATGAAATGGTGATACCATGGCAACTTTCAACCTTTTCATAGTTCATTTGAAATGCTTTTCAATTTTAGGGTCTTATAGCTCAAACTAATTAGTAAATGCATGAAAAATAACAAATGAAGTGACAAAGGATTGAAAAATGATGATGTGGCTTTGAATGTTGCATTTTGAACACACAAAAAGTCAGGAGTTCAAATAAGTTTTAGAAAATGAAATCCCCTTGTAACAGACGAGTTTCCGTATGAAATCCTGATACTTTGAAAGAGATTGTCCGTTTTGTACACGAAGTGCATCCACCTTTTGCCGGGACCCTCTCAACTTTCTTGCACATGCTATGTGGATGAAATGATGATACCATGCCAACCTTGAACCTTTTCAGAGTTAATTTTGAAATGTTTTTCAATTTTAGGGTCTTATAGCTCAAAATAATTAGTAAATGCATGAAAAATAACAAATGAAGTCAGAAAGGATTGAAAAATGATGATGTGGCTTTGAATGGTGCATTTTGAACACACATAAAGTCGGGAGTTCAAAATAAGTTTTAAAAAATGAAATCCCTTTGTAACAAACGAGTTTCCGTATGCAATCCTGATACTTCGAAACAGATTGTCCGTTTTGCACACGAAGTGCATCCAGTTTTTGCCGTAACCCTCTCTACTTTATTGCACATGCTATGTGGATGCAATGATGATACCATGCGAACTTTCAACCTTTTCAGAGTTCATTTGAAATGCTTTTCAATTTTAGGGTCTTATAGCTCAAAATTATTAGTAAATGCATGAAAAATAACAAATGAGGTCAGAAAGGATTGAAAATTGATGATGTTGCTTTGAATGGTGCATTTTGAACACACAAAAAGTCAGGAGTTCAAATAAGTTTTAAAAAATGAAACCCCTTTGTAACAGACGAGTTTCCGTATGAAATCCTGATACTTCGAAACAGATTGTCCGTTTTGTACACGAAGTGCATCCAGTTTTTTTCGTAACCCTCTCTACTTTCTTGCACATGCTATGTGGATGAAATGGTGATACCATGGCAACTTTCAAACTTTTCATAGTTCATTTGAAATGCTTTTCAATTTTAGGGTCTTATAGCTCAAACTAATTAGTAAATGCATGAAAAATAACAAATGAAGTGACAAAGGATTGAAAAATGATGATGTGGCTTTGAATGGTGCATTTTGAACACACAAAAAGTCAGGAGTTCAAATAAGTTTTAGAAAATGAAATCCCCTTGTAACAGACGAGTTTCCGTATGAAATCCTGATACTTTGAAAGAGATTGTCCGTTTTGTACACGAAGTGCATCCACCTTTTGCCGGGACCCTCTCAACTTTCTTGCACATGCTATGTGGATGAAATGATGATACCATGCCAACCTTGAACCTTTTCAGAGTTAATTTTGAAATGCTTTTCAATTTTAGGGTCTTATAGCTCAAAATAATTAGTAAATGCATGAAAAATAACAAATGAAGTCAGAAAGGATTGAAAAATGATGATGTGGCTTTGAATGGTGCATTTTGAACACACAAAAAGTCAGGAGTTCAAATAAGTTTTAAAAAATGAAATCCCCTTGTAACAGACGAGTTTCCATATGAAATCCTGATACTTTGAAAGAGATTGTCCGTTTTGCACACGAAGTGCATCCACCTTTTGCCGCTACCCTCTCAACTTTCTTGCGCATGCTATGTGGACGAAATGATGATACCATGCCAACTTTCAACCTTTTCAGAGTTCATTTGAAATGCTTTCCAATTTTAGGGTCTTATAGCTCAAAATAATTAGTAAATGCATGAAAAAATAACAAATGAAGTCAGAAAGGATTGAAAATTGATGATGTGGCTTTGAATGGTGCATTTTGAACACACAAAAAGTCAGGAGTTCAAATAAGTTTTAAAAAAAGAAACCCCTTTGTAACAGACGAGTTTCCGTATGAAATCCTGATACTTCGAAACAGATTGTCCGTTTTGTACACGAAGTGCATCCAGTTTTTGCCGTAACCCTCTCAACTTTCTTGCACATGCCATGTGGATGAAATGATGATACCATGCCAACTTTCAACGTTTTGAGAGTTCATTTTGAAATGCTTTTCAATTTTAGGGTCTTATAGCTCAAAATAATTAGTAAATGCATGAAAAGTAACAAATGAAGTCAGAAAGGATTGAAAATTGATGATGTGGCTTTGAATGGTGCATTTTGAACACACAAAAAGTCAGGAGATCAAATAAGTTTAAAAAAATGAAATCGCTTTGTAACAGACGAGTTTCCGTATGAAATCCTGATTCTTTGAAAGAGATTGTCCGTTTTGTACACGAAGTGCATCCACCTTTTGCCGGGACCCTCTCTACTTTCTTGCACATGCTATGTGGATGAAATGATGATACCATGCCAACCTTGAACCTTTTGAGAGTTCATTTTGAAATGCTTTTCAATTTTAGGGTCTTATAGCTCAAACTAATTAGTAAATGCATGAAAAATAACAAATGAAGTCAGAAAGGATTGAAAATTGATGATGTGGCTTTGAATGGTGCATTTTGAACACACAAAAATTCAGGAGTTCAAATAAGTTTAAAAAAAATGAAATCTCTTTGTAACAGACGAGTTTCCGTATGAAATCCTGATACATCGAAACAGATTGTCCGTTTTGTACACGAAGTGCATCCACCTTTTGCCGGGACCCTCTCAACTTTCTTGCACATGCTATGTGGATGAAATGATGATACCATGCAAACCTTGAACCTTTTGAGAGTTCATTTTGAAATGCTTTTCAATTTTAGAGTCTTATAGCTCAAACTAATTAGTAAATGCATGAAAAATAGCAAATGAAGTCAGAAAGGATTGAAAATTGATGATGTGGCTTTGAATGGTGCATTTTGAACACACAAAAATTCAGGAGTTCAAATAAGTTTAAAAAAAATGAAATCTCTTTGTAACAGACGAGTTTCCGTATGAAATCCTGATACATCGAAACAGATTGTCCGTTTTGTACACGAAGTGCATCCACCTTTTGCCGGGACCCTCTCAACTTTCTTGCACATGCTATGTGGATGAAATGATGATACCATGCCAACCTTGAACCTTTTGAGAGTTCATTTTGAAATGCTTTTCAATTTTAGGGTCTTATAGCTCAAACTAATTAGTAAATGCATGAAAAATAAAAAATGAAGTCAGAAACGATTGAAAATTGATGATGTGGCTTTGAATGGTGCATTTTGAACACAGAAAAAGTCAGGAGTTCAAATAAGTTGAAAAAATGAAATCCCTTTGTAACAGACGTGTTTCCGTATGAAATCCTGATACATCGAAACAGATTGTCCGTTTTGTACACGAAGTGCATCCACCTTTTGCCGGGACCCTCTCAACTTTCTTGCACATGCTATGTGGATGAAATGATGATACCATGCCAACCTTCAACCTTTTGAGAGTTCATTTTGAAATGTTTTTCAATTTTAGGGTCTTATAGCTCAAAATAATTAGTAAATGCATGAAAAATAACAAATGAAGTCAGAAAGGATTGAAAAATGATGATGTGGCTTTGAATGGTGCATTTTGAACACACATAAAGTCAGGAGTTCAAATAAGTTTTAAAAAATGAATTCCCTTTGTAACAAACGAGTTTCCGTAGGCAATCCTGATACTTCGAAACAGATTGTCCGTTTTGCACACGAAGTGCATCCAGTTTTTGCCGTAACCCTCTCTACTTTATTGCACATGCTATGTGGATGAAATGATGATACCATGCCAACTTTCAACCTTTTCAGAGTTCATTTGAAATGCCTTTCAATTTTAGGGTCTTATAGCTCAAAATAATTAGTAAATGCATGAAAAATAACAAATGAATTCAGAAAGGATTGAAAATTGATGATGTTGCTTTGAATGGTGCATTTTGAACACACAAAAAGTCAGGAGTTCAAATAAGTTTAAAAAAATGAAACCACTTTGTAATAGACAAGTTTCCGTATGAAATCCTAATTCTTCGAAACAGATTGTCCGTTTTGTACACGAAGTGCATCCAATTTTTTTCGTAACCCTCTCTACTTTCTTGCACATGCTATGTGGATGAAATGGTGATACCATGCCAACTTTCAACCTTTTCATAGTTCATTTGAAATGCTTTTCAATTTTAGGGTCTTATAGCTCAAACTAATTAGTAAATGCATGAAAAATAACAAATGAAGTGACAAAGGATTCAAAAATGATGATGTGGCTTTGAATGGTGCATTTTGAACACAAAAAAAGTCAGGAGTTCAAATAAGTTATCGAAAATGAAATCCCCTTGTAACAGACGAGTTTCCATATGAAATCCTGATACTTTGAAAGAGATTGTCCGTTTTGTACACGAAGTGCATCCACCTTTTGCCGGGACCCTCTCAACTTTCTTGCACATGCTATGTGGAAGAAATGATGATACCATGCCAACTTTCAACCTTTTCAGAGTTCATTTTGAAATGCTTTTCAATTTTAGGGTCTTATAGCTCAAAATAATTAGTAAATGCATGAAAAATAACAAATGAAGTCAGAAAGGATTGAAAAATGATGATGTGGCTTTGAATGGTGCATTTTGAACACACAAAAAGTCAGGAGTTCAAATAAGTTATAAAAAATGAAATCCCTTTGTAACAGACGAGTTTCCGTATGAAACTCTGATACTTTCAAACAGATTGTCCGTTTTGTACACGAAGTGCATCCACCTTTTGCCGGGACCCTCTCAACTTTCTTGCACATGCTATGTGGATGAAATGATGATACCATGCCAACTTTCAACCTTTTGAGAGTTCATTTTCAAAATGCTTTACAATTTCAGGGTCTTATAGCTCAAAATAATTAGTAAATGCATGAAAACTAACAAATGAAGTCAGAAAGCATTGAAAAATGATGATGTGGCTTTGAATGGTGCATTTTGAACACACAAAAAGTCAGGAGTTCAAATAAGTTTTAAAAAATGAAATCCCATTGTAACAAACGAGTTTCCGTATGCAATCCTGATACTTCGAAACAGATTGTCCGTTTTGCACACATAGTGCATCCAGTTTTTGCCGTAACCCTCTCTACTGTATTGCACATGCTATGTGGATGAAATGATGATACCATGCCAACTTTCAACCTTTTCAGAGTTCATTTGAAATGCTTTTCAATTTTAGGGTCTTATAGCTCAAAATAATTAGTAAATGCATGAAAAATAACAAATGAAGTCAGAAAGGATTGAAAATTGATGATGTGGCTTTGAATGGTGCATTTTGAACACACAAAAAGTCAGGAGTTCAAATAAGTTTTTAAAAATGAAATCCATTTGTAACAGACGAGTTTCCGTATGAAATCCTGATACTTCGAAACAGATTGTCCGTTTTGTACACGAAGTGCATCCAGTTTTTGCCGTAACCCTCTCTACTTACTTGCACATGCTATGTGGATGAAATGGTGATACCATGCCAACTTTCAACCTTTTCAGAGTTCATTTGAAATGCTTTTCAATTTTAGGGTCTAATAGCTCAAACTAATTAGTAAATGCATGAAAAATAACAAATGAAGTCAGAAAGGATTGAAAATTGATGATATGGCTTTGAATTGTGCATTTTGAACACACAAAAAGTCAGGAGTTCAAATAAGTTAAAAAAATGAAATCCCTTTGTAACAGACGAGTTTCCGTATGAAATCCTGATACATCGAAACAGATTGTCCGTTTTGTACACGAAGTGCATCCACCTTTTGCCGGGACCCTCTCAACTTTCTTGCACATGCTATGTGTATGAAATGATGATACCATGCCAACCTTCAACCTTTTGAGAGTTCGTTTTGAAATGCTTTTCAATTTTAGGGTCTTATAGCTCAAACTAATTAGTAAATGCATGAAAAATAACAAATGAAGTCAGAAACGATTGAAAATTGATGATGTGGCTTTGAATGGTGCATTTTGAACACACAAAAAGTCAGGAGTTCAAATAAGTTATAAAAAATGAAATCTCTTTGTAACAGACGAGTTTCCGTATGAAACTCTGATACTTTGAAACAGATTGTCCGTTTTGTACACGAAGTGCATCCACCTTTTGCCGGGACCCTCTCAACTTTCTTGCACATGCTATGTGGATGAAATGATGATACCATGCCAACTTTCAACCTTTTGAGAGTTCATTTTCAAAATGCTTTACAATTTCAGGGTCTTATAGCTCAAAATAATTAGTAAATGCATGAAAACTAACAAATGAAGTCAGAAAGCATTGAAAAATGATGATGTGGCTTTGAATGGTGCATTTTGAGCACACAAAAAGTCAGGAGTTCAAATAATTTTTTAAAAATGAAATCCCTTTGTAACAAACGTGTTTCCGTATGAAATCCTGATACTTTGAAAGAGATTGTCCGTTTACGAAGTGCATCCACCTTTTGCCGGGACCCTCTCAACTTTCTTGCACATGCTATGTGGATGTAATGATGATACCATGCCAACCTTCAACCTTTTGAGAGTTCATTTTGAAATGCTTTTCAATTTTAGGGTCTTATAGCTCAAACTAATTAGTAAATGGATGAAAAACAACAAATGAAGTTAGAAAGGCTTGAAAATTGATGATGTGGCTTTGAATGGTGCATTTTGAACACACAAAAAGTCAGGAGTTCAAATAAGTTATAAAAAATGAAATCCCTTTGTAACAGACGAGTTTCCGTATGAAATTCTGATACTTTGAAAGAGATTGTCCGTTTTGTACACGAAGTGCATCCACCTTTTGCCGGGACCCTCTCAACTTTCTTGCACATGCTATGTGGATGAAATGATGATACCATGCCAACTTTCAACCTTTTGAGAGTTCATTTTGAAATGCTTTACAATTTTAGGGTCTTATAGCTCAAAATAATTAGTAAATGCATGAAAACTAACAAATGAAGTGAGAAAGCATTGAAAAATGATGATGTGGCTTTGAATGGTGCATTTTGAACACACAAAAAGTCAGGAGTTCAAATAAGTTTTAAAAAATGAAATCCCTTTGTAACAGACGAGTTTCCGTATGAAATCCTGATACATCGAAACAGATTGTCCGTTTTGCACACATAGTGTATCCAGTTTTTGCCGTAACCCTCTCTACTGTATTGCACATGCTATGTGGATGAAATGATGATACCATCCCAACTTTCAACCTTTTCAGAGTTCATTTGAAATGCTTTTCAATTTTAGGGTCTTATAGCTCAAAATAATTAGTGAATGCATGAAAAATAACAAATGAAGTCAGAAAGGATTGAAAATTGATGATGTGGCTTTGAATGGTGCATTTTGAACACACAAAAAGTCACGAGTTCAAATAAGTTTTTAAAAATGAAATCCAATTGTAACAGACGAGTTTCCATATGAAATCCTGATACTTCGAAACAGATTGTCCGTTTTGTACACGAAGTGCATCCACCTTTTGCCGGGACCCTCTCAACTTTCTTGCACATGCTGTGTGGATGAAATGATGATACCATGCCAACCTTGAACCTTTTGAGAGTTCATTTTGAAATGCTTTTCAATTTTAGGGTCTTATAGCTCAAACTAATTAGTAAATGCATGAAAAATAACAAATGAAGTCAGAAAGGATTGAAAATTGATGATGTGGCTTTGAATGGTGCATTTTGAACACACAAAAAGTCAGGAGTTCAAATAAGTTAAAAAAATGAAATCCCTTTGTAACAGACGAGTTTCCGTATGAAATCCTGATACATCGAAACAGATTGTCCGTTTTGTACACGAAGTGCATCCACCTTTTGCCGGGACCCTCTCAACTTTCTTGCACATGCTATGTGGATGAAATGATGATACCATGCCAACCTTCAACCTTTTGAGAGTTCATTTTGAAATGCTTTTCAATTTTAGGGTCTTATAGCTCAAACTAATTAGTAAATGCATGAAAAATAACAAATGAAGTCAGATACGATTGAAAATTGATGATGTGGCTTTGAATGGTGCATTTTGAACACACAAAAAGTCAGGAGTTCAAATAAGTTAAAAAAATGAAATCCCTTTGTAACAGACGAGTTTCCGTATGAAATCCTGATACATCGAAACAGATTGTCTGTTTTGTACACGAAGTGCATCCACCTTTTGCCGGGACCCTCTCAACTTTCTTGCACATGCTATGTGTATGAAATTATGATACCATGCCAACCTTCATCCTTTTCAAAGTTCATTTTGAAATGCTTTTCAATTTTAGGGTCTTATAGCTCAATCTAATTAGTAAATGCATGAAAAATAACAAATGAAGTCAGAAAGGATTGAAAAATGATGATGTGGCTTTGAATGGTGCATTGTGAACACACAAAAAGTCAGGAGTTCAAATAAGTTTAAAAAAAATGAAATCCTTTGTAACAAACGAGTTTCCGTATGAAATCCAGATACTTTGAAAGAGATTGTCTCTTTTGTACACGAAGTGCATCCACATTTTGCCGGGACCCTCTCACCTTTCTTGCACATGCCATGTGGATGAAATGATGATACCATGCCAACCTTCATCCTTTTCAAAGTTCATTTTGAAATGCTTTTCAATTTTAGGGTCTTATAGCTCAAACTAATTAGTAAATGCATGAAAAATAACAAATGAAGTCAGAAAGGATTGAAAATTGCTGATGTGGCTTTGAATGGTCCATTTTGAACACACAAAAATTCAGGAGTTCAAATAAGTTTAAAAAAATGAAACCACTTTGTAACAGACAAGTTTCCGTATGAAATCCTAATTCTTCGAAACAGATTGTCCGTTTTGTACACGAAGTGCATCCAGTTTTTTTCGTAACCCTCTCTACTTTCTTGCACATGCTATGTGGATGAAATGGTGATACCATGCCAACTTTCAACCTTTTCATAGTTCATTTGAAATGCTTTTCAATTTTAGGGTCTTATAGCTCAAACTAATTAGTAAATGCATGAAAAATAACAAATGAAGTGACAAAGGATTCAAAAATGATGATGTGGCTTTGAATGGTGCATTTTGAACACAAAAAAAGTCAGGAGTTCAAATAAGTTATCGAAAATGAAATCCCCTTGTAACAGACGAGTTTCCATATGAAATCCTGATACTTTGAAAGAGATTGTCCGTTTTGTACACGAAGTGCATCCACCTTTTGCCGGGACCCTCTCAACTTTCTTGCACATGCTATGTGGATGAAATGATGATACCATGCCAACTTTCAACCTTTTCAGAGTTCATTTTGAAATGCTTTTCAATTTTAGGGTCTTATAGCTCAAAATAATTAGTAAATGCATGAAAAATAACAAATGAAGTCAGAAAGGATTGAAAAATGATGATGTGGCTTTGAATGGTGCATTTTGAACACACAAAAAGTCAGGAGTTCAAATAAGTTATAAAAAATGAAATCCCTTTGTAACAGACGAGTTTCCGTATGAAACTCTGATACTTTGAAACAGATTGTCCGTTTTGTACACGAAGTGCATCCACCTTTTGCCGGGACCCTCTCAACTTTCTTGCACATGCTATGTGGATGAAATGATGATACCATGCCAACTTTCAACCTTTTGAGAGTTCATTTTCAAAATGCTTTACAATTTCAGGGTCTTATAGCTCAAAATAATTAGTAAATGCATGAAAACTAACAAATGAAGTCAGAAAGCATTGAAAAATGATGATGTGGCTTTGAATGGTGCATTTTGAACACACAAAAAGTCAGGAGTTCAAATAAGTTTTAAAAAATGAAATCCCATTGTAACAAACGAGTTTCCGTATGCAATCCTGATACTTCGAAACAGATTGTCCGTTTTGCACACATAGTGCATCCAGTTTTTGCCGTAACCCTCTCTACTGTATTGCACATGCTATGTGGATGAAATGATGATACCATGCCAACTTTCAACCTTTTCAGAGTTCATTTGAAATGCTTTTCAATTTTAGGGTCTTATAGCTCAAAATAATTAGTAAATGCATGAAAAATAACAAATGAAGTCAGAAAGGATTGAAAATTGATGATGTGGCTTTGAATGGTGCATTTTGAACACACAAAAAGTCAGGAGTTCAAATAAGTTTTTAAAAATGAAATCCATTTGTAACAGACGAGTTTCCGTATGAAATCCTGATACTTCGAAACAGATTGTCCGTTTTGTACACGAAGTGCATCCAGTTTTTGCCGTAACCCTATCTACTTACTTGCACATGCTATGTGGATGAAATGGTGATACCATGCCAACTTTCAACCTTTTCAGAGTTCATTTGAAATGCTTTTCAATTTTAGGGTCTAATAGCTCAAACTAATTAGTAAATGCATGAAAAATAACAAATGAAGTCAGAAAGGATTGAAAATTGATGATATGGCTTTGAATTGTGCATTTTGAACACACAAAAAGTCAGGAGTTCAAATAAGTTAAAAAAATGAAATCCCTTTGTAACAGACGAGTTTCCGTATGAAATCCTGATACATCGAAACAGATTGTCCGTTTTGTACACGAAGTGCATCCACCTTTTGCCGGGACCCTCTCAACTTTCTTGCACATGCTATGTGTATGAAATGATGATACCATGCCAACCTTCAACCTTTTGAGAGTTCGTTTTGAAATGCTTTTCAATTTTAGGGTCTTATAGCTCAAACTAATTAGTAAATGCATGAAAAATAACAAATGAAGTCAGAAACGATTGAAAATTGATGATGTGGCTTTGAATGGTGCATTTTGAACACACAAAAAGTCAGGAGTTCAAATAAGTTTAAAAAAATGAAATCCCTTTGTAACAGACGTGTTTCCGTATGAAATCCTAATACATCGAAAGAGATTGTCCGTTTTGTACATGAAGTGCATCCACCTTTTGCCGGGACCCTCTCAACTTTCTTGCACATGCTATGTGGATGAAATGATGATACCATGCCAACTTTCAACCTTTTGAGAGTTCATTTTGATATGCTTTTTAATTTTAGGGTCTTATAGCTCAAAATAATTAGTAAATGCATGAAAAATAACAAATGAAGTCAGAAAGGGTTGAAAATTGAAGATGTGGCTTTGAATGGTGCATTTTGAGCACACAAAAAGTCAGGAGTTCAAATAATTTTTTAAAAATGAAATCCCTTTGTAACAAACGTGTTTCCGTATGAAATCCTGATACTTTGAAAGAGATTGTCCGTTTACGAAGTGCATCCACCTTTTGCCGGGACCCTCTCAACTTTCCTGCACATGCTATGTGGATGTAATGATGATACCATGCCAACCTTCAACCTTTTGAGAGTTCATTTTGAAATGCTTTTCAATTCTAGGGTCTTATAGCTCAAACTAATTAGTAAATGGATGAAAAACAACAAATGAAGTTAGAAAGGCTTGAAAATTGATGATGTGGCTTTGAATGGTGCATTTTGAACACACAAAAAGTCAGGAGTTCAAATAAGTTATAAAAAATGAAATCCCTTTGTAACAGACGAGTTTCCGTATGAAATTCTGATACTTTGAAAGAGATTGTCCGTTTTGTACACGAAGTGCATCCACCTTTTGCCGGGACCCTCTCAACTTTCTTGCACATGCTATGTGGATGAAATGATGATACCATGCCAACTTTCAACCTTTTGAGAGTTCATTTTGAAATGCTTTATAATTTTAGGGTCTTATAGCTCAAAATAATTAGTAAATGCATGAAAACTAACAAATGAAGTGAGAAAGCATTGAAAAATGATGATGTGGCTTTGAATGGTGCATTTTGAACACACAAAAAGTCAGGAGTTCAAATAAGTTTTAAAAAATGAAATCCCTTTGTAACAGACGAGTTTCCGTATGAAATCCTGATACATCGAAACAGATTGTCCGTTTTGCACACATAGTGCATCCAGTTTTTGCCGTAACCCTCTCTACTGTATTGCACATGCTATGTGGATGAAATGATGATACCATCCCAACTTTCAACCTTTTCAGAGTTCATTTGAAATGCTTTTCAATTTTAGGGTCTTATAGCTCAAAATAATTAGTGAATGCATGAAAAATAACAAATGAAGTCAGAAAGGATTGAAAATTGATGATGTGGCTTTGAATGGTGCATTTTGAACACACAAAAAGTCACGAGTTCAAATAAGTTTTTAAAAATGAAATCCAATTGTAACAGACGAGTTTCCATATGAAATCCTGATACTTCGAAACAGATTGTCCGTTTTGTACACGAAGTGCATCCACCTTTTGCCGGGACCCTCTCAACTTTCTTGCACATGCTGTGTGGATGAAATGATGATACCATGCCAACCTTGAACCTTTTGAGAGTTCATTTTGAAATACTTTTCAATTTTAGGGTCTTATAGCTCAAACTAATTAGTAAATGCATGAAAAATAACAAATGAAGTCAGAAAGGATTGAAAATTGATGATGTGGCTTTGAATGGTGCATTTTGAACACACAAAAAGTCAGGAGTTCAAATAAGTTAAAAAAATGAAATCCCTTTGTAACAGACGAGTTTCCGTATGAAATCCTGATACATCGAAACAGATTGTCCGTTTTGTACACGAAGTGCATCCACCTTTTGCCGGGACCCTCTCAACTTTCTTGCACATGCTATGTGGATGAAATGATGATACCATGCCAACCTTCAACCTTTTGAGAGTTCATTTTGAAATGCTTTTCAATTTTAGGGTCTTATAGCTCAAACTAATTAGTAAATGCATGAAAAATAACAAATGAAGTCAGAAAGGATTGAAAATTGATGATGTGGCTTTGAATGGTGCATTTTGAACACACAAAAAGTCAGGAGTTCAAATAAGTTAAAAAAATGAAATCCCTTTGTAACAGACGAGTTTCCGTATGAAATCCTGATACATCGAAACAGATTGTCTGTTTTGTACACGAAGTGCATCCACCTTTTGCCGGGACCCTCTCAACTTTCTTGCACATGCTATGTGTATGAAATGATGATACCATGCCAACCTTCATCCTTTTCAAAGTTCATTTTGAAATGCTTTTCAATTTTAGGGTCTTATAGCTCAATCTAATTAGTAAATGCATGAAAAATAACAAATGAAGTCAGAAAGGATTGAAAAATGAGGATGTGGCTTTGAATGGTGCATTTTGAACACACAAAAAGTCAGGAGTTCAAATAAGTTTAAAAAAATGAAATCCCTTTGTAACAGACGAGTTTCCGTATGCAATCCTGATACTTCGAAACAGATTGTCCGTTTTGCACACGAAGTGCATCCAGTTTTTGCCGTAACCCTCTCTACTTTATTGCACATGCTATGTGGATGAAATGATGATACCATGCCAACTTTGAACCTTTTCAGAGTTCATTTTGAAATGCTTTTCAATTTTAGGGTCTTATAGCTCAAACTAATTAGTAAATGCATGAAAAATAACAAATGAAGTCAGAAAGGATTGAAAATTGATGATGTGGCTTTGAATGGTGCATTTTGAACACACAAAAATTCAGGAGTTCAAATAAGTTTTAAAAAAAGAAATCTCTTTGTAACAGACGAGTTTCCGTATGAAATCCTGATACATCGAAACAGATTGTCCGTTTTGTACACGAAGTGCATCCACCTTTTGCCGGGACCCTCTCAACTTTCTTGCACATGCTATGTGGATGAAATGATGATACCATGCCAACCTTCAACCTTTTGAGAGTTCATTTTGAAATGCTTTTCAATTTTAGGGTCTTATAGCTCAAACTAATTAGTAAATGCATGAAAAATAAAAAATGAAGTCACTAACGATTGAAAATTGATGATGTGGCTTTGAATGGTGCAGTTTGAACACAGAAAAAGTCAGGAGTTCAAATAAGTTGAAAAAATGAAATCCCTTTGTAACAGACGTGTTTCCGTATGAAATCCTGATACATCGAAAGAGATTGTCCGTTTTGTACACGAAGTGCATCCACCTTTTGCCGGGACCCTCTCAACTTTCTTGCACATGCTATGTAGATGAAATGATGATACCATGCCAACCTTCAACCTTTGGAGAGTTCGTTTTGAAATGTTTTTCAATTTTAGGGTCTTATAGCTCAAAATAATTAGTAAATGCATGAAAAATAACAAATGAAGTCAGAAAGGATTGAAAAATGATGATGTGGCTTTGAATGGTGCATTTTGAACACACATAAAGTCAGGAGTTCAAATAAGTTTTAAAAAATGAAATCCCTTTGTAACAAACGAGTTTCCGTATGCAATCCTGATACTTCGAAACAGATTGTCCGTTTTGCACACGAAGTGCATCCAGTTTTTGCCGTAACCCTCTCTACTTTTATTGCACATGCTATGTGGATGAAATGATGATACCATGCCAACTTTCAACCTTTTCAGAGTTAATTTTGAAATGCTTTTCAATTTTAGGGTCTTATAGCTCAAAATAATTAGTAAATGCATGAAAAATAACAAATGAAGTAAGAAAGGATTGAAAATTGATGATGTGGCTTTGAATGGTGCATTTTGAACACACAAAAAGTCAGGAGTTCAAATAAGTTTTTAAAAATGAAATCCAATTGTAACAAACGAGTTTCCGTATGAAATCCTGATACTTCGAAACAGATTGTCCGTTTTGTACACGAAGTGCATCCACCTTTTGCCGGGACCCTCTCAACTTTCTTGCACATGCTATGTGGATGAAATGATGATACCATGCCAACCTTCAACCTTTTGAGAGTTCATTTTGAAATGCTTTTCAATTTTAGGGTCTTATAGCTCAAACTAATTAGTAAATGCATGAAAAATAAAAAATGAAGTCAGAAACGATTGAAAATTGATGATGTGGCTTTGAATGGTGCATTTTGAACACAGAAAAATTCAGGAGTTCAAATAAGTTGAAAAAATGAAATCCCTTTGTAACAGACGTGTTTCCGTATGAAATCCTGATACATCGAAAGAGATTGTCCGTTTTGTACACGAAGTGCATCCACCTTTTGCCGGGACCCTCTCAACTTTCTTGCACATGCTATGTAGATGAAATGATGATACCATGCCAACCTTCAACCTTTGGAGAGTTCGTTTTGAAATGTTTTTCAATTTTAGGGTCTTATAGCTCAAAATAATTAGTAAATGCATGAAAAATAACAAATGAAGTCAGAAAGGATTGAAAAATGATGATGTGGCTTTGAATGGTGCATTTTGAACACACATAAAGTCAGGAGTTCAAATAAGTTTTAAAAAATGAAATCCCTTTGTAACAAACGAGTTTCCGTATGCAATCCTGATACTTCGAAACAGATTGT
Organism: Aegilops tauschii subsp. strangulata; assembly: GCF_002575655.3. NCBI lineage: Eukaryota > Viridiplantae > Streptophyta > Magnoliopsida > Poales > Poaceae > Aegilops > Aegilops tauschii. The sequence continues at coordinate 487,021,527 of NC_053040.3, forward strand.
CCGTTTTGCACACGAAGTGCATCCAGTTTTTGCCGTAACCCTCTCTACTTTATTGCACATGCTATGTGGATGAAATGATGATACCGTGCCAACTTTCAACCTTTTCAGAGTTAATTTTGAAATGCTTTTCAATTTTAGGGTCTTATAGCTCAAAATAATTAGTAAATGCATGAAAAATAACAAATGAAGTCAGAAAGGATTGAAAATTGATGATGTGGCTTTGAATGGTGCATTTTGAACACACAAAAAGTCAGGAGTTCAAATAAGTTTTTAAAAATGAAATCCCTTTGTAACAGACGAGTTTCCGTATGAAATCCTGATACTTCGAAACAGATTGTCCGTTTTGTACACGAAGTGCATCCACTTTTTTTCGTAACCCTCTCTACTTTCTTGCACATGCTATGTGGATGAAATGGTGATACCATGCCAACCTTCAACCTTTGGAGAGTTCATTTTGAAATGCTTTTCAATTTTAGGGTCTTATAGCTCGAACTAATTAGTAAATGCATGAAAAATAACAAATGAAGTGACAAAGGATTGAAAAATGATGATGTGGCTTTGAATGGTGCATTTTGAACACAAAAAAAGTCAGGAGTTCAAATAAGTTATCGAAAATGAAATCCCCTTGTAACAGACGAGTTTCCATATGAAATCCTGATACTTTGAAAGTGATTGTCCGTTTTGTACACGAAGTGCATCCACCTTTTGCCGGGACCCTCTCAACTTTCTTACACATGCTATGTGGATGAAATGATGATACCATGCCAACTTTCAACCTTTTGAGAGTTCATTTTGAAATGCTTTACAATTTTAGGGTCTTATAGCTCAAAATAATTAGTAAATGCATGAAAACTAACAAATGAAGTCAGAAAGCATTGAAAAATGATGATGTGGCTTTGAATGGTGCATTTTGAACACACAAAAAGTCAGGAGTTCAAATAAGTTTTAAAAAATGAAATCCTTTGTAACAGACGAGTTTCCGTATGCAATCCTGATACTTCGAAACAGATTGTCCGTTTTGCACACGAAGTGCATCCACCTTTTGCCGGGACCCTCTCTACTGTATTGCACATGCTATGTGGATGAAATGATGATACCATGCCAACTTTCAACCTTTTCAGAGTTCATTTGAAATGCTTTTCAATTTTAGGGTCTTATAGCTCAAAATAATTAGTAAATGCATGAAAACTAACAAATGAAGTCAGAAAGCATTGAAAATTGATGATGTGGCTTTGAATGGTGCATTTTGAACACACAAAAAGTCAGGAGTTCAAATAAGTTTTAAAAAATAAAATCCCTTTGTAACAAACTTGTTTCCGTATGCAATCCTGATACTTCGAAACAGATTGTCCGTTTTGTACACGAAGTGCATCCAGTTTTTGCCGTAACCCTCTCTACTTACTTGCACATGCTATGTGGATGTAATGGTGATACCATGCCAACTTTCAACCTTTTCAGAGTTCATTTGAAATGCTTTTCAATTTTAGGGTCTTATAGCTCAAACTAATTAGTAAATGCATGAAAAATAACAAATGAAGTCAGAAAGGATTGAAAATTGATGATGTGGCTTTGAATTGTGCATTTTGAACACACAAAAAGTCAGGAGTTCAAATAAGTTAAAAAAATGAAATCCCTTTGTAACAGACGAGTTTCCGTATGAAATCCTGATACATCGAAACAGATTGTCCGTTTTGTACACGAAGTGCATCCACCTTTTGCCGGGACCCTCTCAACTTTCTTGCACATGCTATGTGTATGAAATGATGATACCATGCCAACCTTCAACCTTTTGAGAGTTCATTTTGAAATGCTTTTCAATTTTAGGGTCTTATAGCTCAAACTAATTAGTAAATGCATGAAAAATAACAAATGAAGTCATAAACGATTGAAAATTGATGATGTGGCTTTGAATGGTGCATTTTGAACACACAAAAAGTCAGGAGTTCAAATAAGTTAAAAAAATGAAATCCCTTTGTAACCGACGAGTTTCCGTATGAAATCCTGATACATCGAAACAGATTGTCCGTTTTGTACACGAAGTGCATCCACCTTTTGTCGGGACCCTCTCAACTTTCTTGCACATGTTATGTGTATGAAATGATGATACCATGCCAACCTTCAACCTTTTGAGAGTTCATTTTGAAATGCTTTTCAATTTTAGGGTCTTATAGCTCAAACTAATTAGTAAATGCATGAAAAATAACAAATGAAGTCAGAAACGATTGAAAATTGATGATGTGGCTTTGAATGGTGCATTTTGAACACACAAAAAGTCAGGAGTTCAAATAAGTTTAAAAAAATGAAATCCCTTTGTAACAGACGTGTTTCCGTATGAAATCCTAATACATCGAAAGAGATTGTCCGTTTTGTACACGAAGTGCATCCACCTTTTGCCGGGACACTCTCAACTTTCTTGCACATGCTATGTGGATGAAATGATGATACCATGCCAACTTTCAACCTTTTGAGAGTTCATTTTGAAATGCTTTTCAATTTTAGGGTCTTATAGCTCAAAATAATTAGTAAATGCATGAAAAATAACAAATGAAGTCAGAAAGGGTTGAAAATTGATGATGTGGCTTTGAATGGTGCATTTTGAGCACACAAAAAGTCAGGAGTTCAAATAATTTTTAAAAAATGAAATCCCTTTGTAACAAACGTGTTTCCGTATGAAATCCTGATACTTTGAAAGAGATTGTCCGTTTACAAAGTGCATCCACCTTTTGCCGGGACCCTCTCAACTTTCTTGCACATGCTATGTGGATGTAATGATGATACCATACCAACTTTCAACCTTTTGAGAGTTCATTTTGAAATGCTTTTCAATTTTAGAGTCTTATAGCTCAAAATAATTAGTAAATGTATGAAAAATAACAAACGAAGTCAGAAAGGATTGAAAATTGATGATGTGGCTTTGAATGGTGCATTTTGAACACACAAAAAGTCAGGAGTTCAAATAAGTTTAAAAAAATGAAATCCCTTTGTAACAGACGAGTTTCCGTATGAAATCATGATACATCGAAACAGATTGTCCGTTTTGTACGCGAAGTGCATCCAATTTTTGCCGTAACCTACTCTACTTTCTTGCACATGCTATGTGGATGAAATGATGATACCATGCCAGCTTTCATCCTTTTCAGAGTTCATTTTGAAATGCTTTTCAATTTTAGGGTCTTATAGCTCAAAATAATTAGTAAATGCATGAAAAATAACAAATGAAGTCAGAAAGGATTGAAAATTGATGATGTGGCGTCGAATGGTGCATTTTGAACACACAAAAAGTCAGGAGTTCAAATAAGTTTTAAAAAATGAAATCCCTTTGTAACAAACGTGTTTCCGTATGAAATCCTGATACTTTGAAAGAGATTGTCCGTTTTGTACACGAAGTGCATCCACCTTTTGCCGGGACCCTCCCAACTTTCTTGCACATGCTATGTGGATGAAATGATGATACCATGCCAACTTTCAACCTTTTCAGAGTTAATTTTGAAATGCTTTTCAATTTTAGGGTCTTATAGCTCAAAGTAATTAGTAAATGCATGAAAAATAACAAATGAAGTCAGAAAGGATTGAAAATTGATGATGTGGCTTTGAATGGTGCATTTTGAACACACAAAAAGTCACGAGTTCAAATAAGTTTTTAAAAATGAAATCCCTTTGTAACAGACGAGTTTTCGTATTAAATCCTGATACTTCGAAACAGATTGTCCGTTTTGTACACGAAGTGCATCCACCTTTTGCCGGGACCCTCTCAACTTTCTTGCACATGCTATGTGGATGAAATGATGATACCATGCCAACTTTCAACCTTTTGAGAGTTCAGTTTGAAATGCTTTTCAATTTTAGGGTCTTATAGCTCAAAATAATTAGTAAATGCATGAAAAATAACAAATGAAGTCAGAAAGGGTTGAAAATTGATGATGTGGCTTTGAATGGTGCATTTCGAGCACACAAAAAGTCAGGAGTTCAAATAATTTTTTGAAAATGAAATCCCTTTGTAACAAACGTGTTTCCGTATGAAATCCTGATACTTTGAAAGAGATAGTCCGTTTACGAAGTGCATCCACCTTTTGCCGGGACCCTCTCAACTTTCTTGCACATGCTATGTGGATGTAATGATGATACCATACCAACTTTCAACCTTTTGAGAGTTCATTTTGAAATGCTTTTCAATTTTAGAGTCTTATAGCTCAAAATAATTAGTAAATGTATGAAAAATAACAAACGAAGTCAGAAAGGATTGAAAATTGATGATGTGGCTTTGAATGGTGCATTTTGAACACACAAAAAGTCAGGAGTTCAAATAAGTTTAAAAAAATGAAATCCCTTTGTAACAGACGAGTTTCCGTATGAAATCATGATACATCGAAACAGATTGTCCGTTTTGTACGCGAAGTGCATCTAGTTTTTGCCGTAACCTACTCTACTTTCTTGCACATGCTATGTGGATGAAATGATGATACCATGCCAGCATTCAACCTTTTCAGAGTTCATTTTGAAATGCTTTTCAATTTTAGGGTCTTATAGCTCAAAATAATTAGTAAATGCATGAAAAATAACAAATGAAGTCAGAAAGGATTGAAAATTGATGATGTGGCGTTGAATGGTGCATTTTGAACACACAAAAAGTCAGGAGTTCAAATAAGTTTTAAAAAACTGAAATCCCTTTGTAACAAACGTGTTTCCGTATGAAATCCTGATACTTTGAAAGAGATTGTCCGTTTTGTACACGAAGTGCATCCACCTTTTGTCGGGACCCTCTCAACTTTCTTGCACATGCTATGTGGATGAAATGATGACACCATGCCAACTTTCAACCTTTTCAGAGTTAATTTTGAAATGCTTTTCAATTTTAGGGTCTTATAGCTCAAAATAATTAGTAAATGCATGAAAAATAACAAATGAAGTCAGAAAGGATTGAAAATTGATGATGTGGCTTTGAATGGTGCATTTTGAACACACAAAAAGTCAGGAGTTCAAATAAGTTTTTAAAAATGAAATCCCATTGTAACAGACGAGTTTTCGTATGAAATCCAGATACTTCGAAACAGATTGTCCGTTTTGTACACGAAGTGCATCCACCTTTTGCCGGGACCCTCTCAACTTTCTTGCACATGCTATGTGGATGAAATGATGATACCATGCCAACTTTCAACCTTTTGAGAGTTCAGTTTGAAATGCTTTTCAATTTTAGTGTCTTATAGCTCAAAATAATTAGTAAATGCATGAAAAATAACAAATGAAGTCAGAAAGGGTTGAAAATTGATGATGTGTCTTTGAATGGTGCATTTTGAGCACACAAAAAGTCAGGATTTCAAATAATTTTTTGAAAATGAAATCCCTTTGTAACAAACGTGTTTCCGTATGAAATCCTGATACTTTGAAAGAGATAGTCCGTTTACGAAGTGCATCCACCTTTTGCCGGGACCCTCTCAACTTTCTTGCACATGCTATGTGGATGTAATGATGATACCATACCAACTTTCAACCTTTTGAGAGTTCATTTTGAAATGCTTTTCAATTTTAGAGTCTTATAGCTCAAAATAATTAGTAAATGTATGAAAAATAACAAACGAAGTCAGAAAGGATTGAAAATTGATGATGTGGCTTTGAATGGTGCATTTTGAACACACAAAAAGTCAGGAGTTCAAATAAGTTTAAAAAAATGAAATCCCTTTGTAACAGACGAGTTTCCGTATGAAATCATGATACATCGAAACAGATTGTCCGTTTTGTACGCGAAGTGCATCCAGTTTTTGCCGTAACCTACTCTACTTTCTTGCACATGCTATGTGGATGAAATGATGATACCATGCCAGCTTTCATCCTTTTCAGAGTTCATTTTGAAATGCTTTTCAATTTTAGGGTCTTATAGCTCAAAATAATTAGTAAATGCATGAAAAATAACAAATGAAGTCAGAAAGGATTGAAAATTGATGATGTGGCGTCGAATGGTGCATTTTGAACACACAAAAAGTCAGGAGTTCAAATAAGTTTTAAAAAATGAAATCCCTTTGTAACAAACGTGTTTCCGTATGAAATCCTGATACTTTGAAAGAGATTGTCCGTTTTGTACACGAAGTGCATCCACCTTTTGCCGGGACCCTCCCAACTTTCTTGCACATGCTATGTGGATGAAATGATGATACCATGCCAACTTTCAACCTTTTCAGAGTTAATTTTGAAATGCTTTTCAATTTTAGGGTCTTATAGCTCAAAGTAATTAGTAAATGCATGAAAAATAACAAATGAAGTCAGAAAGGATTGAAAATTGATGATGTGGCTTTGAATGGTGCATTTTGAACACACAAAAAGTCACGAGTTCAAATAAGTTTTTAAAAATGAAATCCCTTTGTAACAGACGAGTTTTCGTATTAAATCCTGATACTTCGAAACAGATTGTCCGTTTTGTACACGAAGTGCATCCACCTTTTGCCGGGACCCTCTCAACTTTCTTGCACATGCTATGTGGATGAAATGATGATACCATGCCAACTTTCAACCTTTTGAGAGTTCAGTTTGAAATGCTTTTCAATTTTAGGGTCTTATAGCTCAAAATAATTAGTAAATGCATGAAAAATAACAAATGAAGTCAGAAAGGGTTGAAAATTGATGATGTGGCTTTGAATGGTGCATTTCGAGCACACAAAAAGTCAGGAGTTCAAATAATTTTTTGAAAATGAAATCCCTTTGTAACAAACGTGTTTCCGTATGAAATCCTGATACTTTGAAAGAGATAGTCCGTTTACGAAGTGCATCCACCTTTTGCCGGGACCCTCTCAACTTTCTTGCACATGCTATGTGGATGTAATGATGATACCATACCAACTTTCAACCTTTTGAGAGTTCATTTTGAAATGCTTTTCAATTTTAGAGTCTTATAGCTCAAAATAATTAGTAAATGTATGAAAAATAACAAACGAAGTCAGAAAGGATTGAAAATTGATGATGTGGCTTTGAATGGTGCATTTTGAACACACAAAAAGTCAGGAGTTCAAATAAGTTTAAAAAAATGAAATCCCTTTGTAACAGACGAGTTTCCGTATGAAATCATGATACATCGAAACAGATTGTCCGTTTTGTACGCGAAGTGCATCTAGTTTTTGCCGTAACCTACTCTACTTTCTTGCACATGCTATGTGGATGAAATGATGATACCATGCCAGCATTCAACCTTTTCAGAGTTCATTTTGAAATGCTTTTCAATTTTAGGGTCTTATAGCTCAAAATAATTAGTAAATGCATGAAAAATAACAAATGAAGTCAGAAAGGATTGAAAATTGATGATGTGGCGTTGAATGGTGCATTTTGAACACACAAAAAGTCAGGACTTCAAATAAGTTTTAAAAAACTGAAATCCCTTTGTAACAAACGTGTTTCCGTATGAAATCCTGATACTTTGAAAGAGATTGTCCGTTTTGTACACGAAGTGCATCCACCTTTTGTCGGGACCCTCTCAACTTTCTTGCACATGCTATGTGGATGAAATGATGACACCATGCCAACTTTCAACCTTTTCAGAGTTAATTTTGAAATGCTTTTCAATTTTAGGGTCTTATAGCTCAAAATAATTAGTAAATGCATGAAAAATAACAAATGAAGTCAGAAAGGATTGAAAATTGATGATGTGGCTTTGAATGGTGCATTTTGAACACACAAAAAGTCAGGAGTTCAAATAAGTTTTTAAAAATGAAATCCCTTTGTAACAGACGAGTTTTCGTATGAAATCCAGATACTTCGAAACAGATTGTCCGTTTTGTACACGAAGTGCATCCACCTTTTGCCGGGACCCTCTCAACTTTCTTGCACATGCTATGTGGATGAAATGATGATACCATGCCAACTTTCAACCTTTTGAGAGTTCAGTTTGAAATGCTTTTCAATTTTAGTGTCTTATAGCTCAAAATAATTAGTAAATGCATGAAAAATAACAAATGAAGTCAGAAAGGGTTGAAAATTGATGATGTGTCTTTGAATGGTGCATTTTGAGCACACAAAAAGTCAGGATTTCAAATAATTTTTTGAAAATGAAATCCCTTTGTAACAAACGTGTTTCCGTATGAAATCCTGATACTTTGAAAGAGATAGTCCGTTTACGAAGTGCATCCACCTTTTGCCGGGACCCTCTCAACTTTCTTGCACATGCTATGTGGATGTAATGATGATACCATACCAACTTTCAACCTTTTGAGAGTTCATTTTGAAATGCTTTTCAATTTTAGAGTCTTATAGCTCAAAATAATTAGTAAATGTATGAAAAATAACAAACGAAGTCAGAAAGGATTGAAAATTGATGATGTGGCTTTGAATGGTGCATTTTGAACACACAAAAAGTCAGGAGTTAAAATAAGTTTAAAAAAATGAAATCCCTTTGTAACAGACGAGTTTCCGTATGAAATCATGATACATCGAAACAGATTGTCCGTTTTGTACGCGAAGTGCATCCAGTTTTTGCCGTTACCTACTCTACTTTCTTGCACATGCTATGTGGATGAAATGATGATACCATGCCAGCATTCAACCTTTTCAGAGTTCATTTTGAAATGCTTTTAAATTTTAGGGTCTTATAGCTCAAAATAATTAGTAAATGCATGAAAAATAACAAATGAAGTCAGAAAGGATTGAAAATTGATGATGTGGCGTTGAATGGTGCATTTTGAACACACAAAAAGTCAGGAGTTCAAATAAGTTTAAAAAAATGAAATCCCTTTGTAACAAACGTGTTTCCGTATGAAATCCTGATATTTTGAAAGAGATTGTCCGTTTTGTACACGAAGTGCATCCACCTTTTGCCGGGACCCTCTCAACTTTCTTGCACATGCTATGTGGATGAAATGATGATACCATGCCCACTTTCAACCTTTTCAGAGTTAATTTTGAAATGCTTTTCAATTTTAGGGTCTTATAGCTCAAAATAATTAGTAAATGCATGAAAAATAACAAATGAAGTCAGAAAGGATTGAAAATTGATGATGTGGCTTTGAATGGTGCATTTTGAACACACAAAAAGTCAGGAGTTCAAATAAGTTTTTAAAAATGAAATCCCTTTGTAACAGACGAGTTTCCGTATGAAATCCTGATACTTCGAAACAGATTGTCCGTTTTGTACACGAAGTGCATCCAGTTTTTGCCGTAACCCTCTCTACTTACTTGCAGATGCTATGTGGATGAAATGGTGATACCATGCCAACTTTCAACCTTTTCAGAGTTCATTTGAAATGCTTTTCAATTTTAGGGTCTTATAGTTCAAACTAATTAGTAAATGCATGAAAAATAACAAATGAAGTCACAAAGGATTGAAAATTGATGATGTGGCTTTGAATTGTGCATTTTGAACACACAAAAAGTCAGGAGTTCAAATAAGTTTAAAAAAATGAAATCTCTTTGTAGCAGACGAGTTTTCGTATGAAATCCTGATACTTCGAAACAGATTGTCCGTTTTGTACATGAAGTGCATCTAGTTTTTGTCGTAACCCTCTCTACTTTCTTGCAGATGCTATGTGGATGAAATGGTGATACCATGCCAACATTCAACCTTTTCAGAGTTCATTTGAAATGCTTTTCAGTTTTAGGGTCTTATAGCTCAAACTAATTAGTAAATGCATGAAAAATAACAAATGAAGTCAGAAACAATTGAAAATTGATGATGTGGCTTTGAATGGTGCATTTTGAACACACAAAAAGTCAGGAGTTCAAATAAGTTTAAAAAAATGAAATCCCTTTGTAACAGACGAGTTTCCGTATGAAATCCTGATACATCGAAACAGATTGTCCGTTTTGTACACGAAGTGCATCCACCTTTTGCCGGGACCCTCTCAACTTCCTTGCACATGCTATGTGGATGAAATGATGATACCATGCCAACCTTCAACCTTTTGAGAGTTCATTTTGAAATGCTTTTCAATTTTAGGGTATTATAGCTCAAAATAATTAGTAAATGCATGAAAAATAACAAATGAAGTCAGAAAGGATTGAAAAATGATGATGTGGCTTTGAATGGTGCATTTTGAACACGCAAAAAGTCAGGAGTTCAAATAAGTTTAAAAAAATGAAATCCCTTTGTAACAAACGAGTTTCCGTATGCAATCCTGATACTTCGAAACAGATTGTTCGTTTTGCACACATAGTGCATCCAGTTTTTGCCGTAACCCTCTCTACTTTCTTGCACATGCTATGTGGGTGAAATGATGATACCATGCCAACTTTCAACCTTTTGAGAGTTCATTTTGAAATGGTTTTCAATTTTAGGGTCTTATAGCTTAAAATAATTAGTAAATATATGAAAAATAACAAACGAAGTCAGAAAGGATTGAAAATTGATGATGTGGCTTTGAATAGTGCATTTTGAACACACAAAAAGTCGGGAGTTCAAATAAGTTTTAAAAAATGAAATCCCTTTGTAACAGACGTGTTTCCGTATGAAATCCTGATACATCGAAACAGATTGTCCGTTTTGTACACGAAGTGCATCCACCTTTTGCCGGGACCCTCTCAACTTTCTTGTACATGCTATGTGGATGAAATGATGATACCGTGCCAACCTTCAACCTTTTGAGAGTTCATTTTGAAATGCTTTTCAATTTTAGGGTCTTATAGCTCAAAATAATTAGTAAATGCATGAAAAATAACAAAAGAAGTAAAAAGGATTGAAAATTGATGATGTGGCTTTGAATGGTGCATTTTGAACACACAAAAAGTCAGGAGTTCAAATAAGTTTAAAAAAATGAAATCCCTTTGTAACAGACGAGTTTCCGTATGAAATCCTCATACTTCAAAACAGATTGTCCGTTTTGTACACGTAGTGCATCCAGTTTTTGCCGTAACCCTCTCTACTTTCTTGCACATGCTATGTGTATGAAATGATGATACCATGCCAACTTTCATCCTTTTGAGAGTTCATTTTGAAATGCTTTTCAATTTTAGGGTCTTATAGCTTAAAATAATTAGTTAATATATGAAAAATAACAAACGAAGTCAGAAAGGATTGGAAATTGATGATGTGGCTTTGAATGGTGCATTTTGAACACACAAAAAGTCAGGAGTTCAAATAAGTTTAAAAAATGAAATCCCTTTGTAACAGACGAGTTTCCGTATGAAATCATGATACTTTGAAACAGATTGTCCGTTTTGTACACGAAGTGCATCCAGTTTTTGCCGGGACCCTCTCAACTTTCTTGCACATGCTATGTGGATGAAATGATGATACCATGCCTACTTTCAACCTTTTCAGAGTTAATTTTGAAATGCTTTTCAATTTTAGGGTCTTATAGCTCAAAATAATTAGTAAATGCATGAAAAATAACAAATGAAGTCAGAAAGGATTGAAAATTGATGATGTGGCTTTGAATGGTGCATTTTGAACACACAAAAAGTCAGGAGTTCAAATAAGTTTTTAAAAATGAAATCCCTTTGTAACAGACGAGTTTCCGTATGAAATCCTGATACTTCGAAACAGATTGTCCGTTTTGTACACGAAGTGCATCCAGTTTTTGCCGTAACCCTCTCTACTTATTTGCAGATGCTATGTGGATGAAATGGTGATACCATGCCAACTTTCAACCTTTTCAGAGTTCATTTGAAATGCTTTTCAATTTTAGGGTCTTATAGTTCAAACTAATTAGTAAATGCATGAAAAATAACAAATGAAGTCACAAAGGATTGAAAATTGATGATGTGGCTTTGAATTGTGCATTTTGAACACACAAAAAGTCAGGAGTTCAAATAAGTTTAAAAAAATGAAATCTCTTTGTAGCAGACGAGTTTTCGTATGAAATCCTGATACTTCGAAACAGATTGTCCGTTTTGTACATGAAGTGCATCTAGTTTTTGTCGTAACCCTCTCTACTTTCTTGCAGATGCTATGTGGATGAAATGGTGATACCATGCCAACTTTCAACCTTTTCAGAGTTCATTTGAAATGCTTTTCAGTTTTAGGGTCTTATAGCTCAAACTAATTAGTAAATGCATGAAAAATAACAAATGAAGTCAGAAACAATTGAAAATTGATGATGTGGCTTTGAATGGTGCATTTTGAACACACAAAAAGTCAGGAGTTCAAATAAGTTTAAAAAAATGAAATCCCTTTGTAACAGACGAGTTTCCGTATGAAATCCTGATACATCGAAACAGATTGTCCGTTTTGTACACGAAGTGCATCCACCTTTTGCCGGGACCCTCTCAACTTCCTTGCACATGCTATGTGGATGAAATGATGATACCATGCCAACCTTCAACCTTTTGAGAGTTCATTTTGAAATGCTTTTCAATTTTAGGGTATTATAGCTCAAAATAATTAGTAAATGCATGAAAAATAACAAATGAAGTCAGAAAGGATTGAAAAATGATGATGTGGCTTTGAATGGTGCATTTTGAACACACAAAAAGTCAGGAGTTCAAATAAGTTTAAAAAAATGAAATCCCTTTGTAACAAACGAGTTTCCGTATGCAATCCTGATACTTCGAAACAGATTGTTCGTTTTGCACACATAGTGCATCCAGTTTTTGCCGTAACCCTCTCTACTTTCTTGCACATGCTATGTGGGTGAAATGATGATACCATGCCAACTTTCAACCTTTTGAGAGTTCATTTTGAAATGGTTTTCAATTTTAGGGTCTTATAGCTTAAAATAATTAGTAAATATATGAAAAATAACAAACGAAGTCAGAAAGGATTGAAAATGGATGATGTGGCTTTGAATAGTGCATTTTGAACACACAAAAAGTCGGAAGTTCAAATAAGTTTTAAAAAATGAAATCCCTTTGTAACAGACGTGTTTCCGTATGAAATCCTGATACATCGAAACAGATTGTCCGTTTTGTACACGAAGTGCATCCACCTTTTGCCGAGACCCTCTCAACTTTCTTGTACATGCTATGTGGATGAAATGATGATACCATGCCAACCTTCAACCTTTTGAGAGTTCATTTTGAAATGCTTTTCAATTTTAGGGTCTTATAGCTCAAAATAATTAGTAAATGCATGAAAAATAACAAAAGAAGTAAAAAGGATTGAAAATTGATGATGTGGCTTTGAATGGTGCATTTTGAACACACAAAAAGTCAGGAGTTCAAATAAGTTTAAAAAAATGAAATCCCTTTGTAACAGACGAGTTTCCGTATGAAATCCTGATACTTCGAAACAGATTGTCCGTTTTGTACACGTAGTGCATCCAGTTTTTGCCGTAACCCTCTCTACTTTCTTGCACATGCTATGTGTATGAAATGATGATACCATGCCAACTTTCATCCTTTTGAGAGTTCATTTTGAAATGCTTTTCAATTTTAGGGTCTTATAGCTTAAAATAATTAGTTAATATATGAAAAATAACAAACGAAGTCAGAAAGGATTGGAAATTGATGATGTGGCTTTGAATGGTGCATTTTGAACACACAAAAAGTCAGGAGTTCAAATAAGTTTAAAAAAATGAAATCCCTTTGTAACAGACGAGTTTCCGTATGAAATCATGATACATCGAAACAGATTGTCCGTTTTGTACGCGAAGTGCAACCAGTTTTTGCCGTAACCTACTCTACTTTCTTGCACATGCTATGTGGATGAAATGATGATACCATGAGCTTTCAACCTTTTCAGAGTTCATTTTGAAATGGTTTTCAATTTTAGGGTCTTATAGCTCAAAATAATTAGTAAATGCATGAAAAATAACAAATGAAGTCGGAAAGGATTGAAAATTGATGATGTGGCGTTGAATGGTGCATTTTGAACACACAAAAAGTCAGGAGTTCAAATAAGTTTTAAAAAATGAAATCCCTTTGTAACAAACGTGTTTCCGTATGAAATCCTGATACTTTGAAATAGATTGTCCGTTTTGTACATGAAGTGCATGCACCTTTTGCCGGGACCCTCTCAACTTTCTTGCACATGCTATGTGGATGAAATGATGATACCATGCCAACTTTCAACCTTTTCAGAGTTAATTTTGAAATGCTTTTCAATTTTAGGGTCTTATAGCTCAAAATAATTAGTAAATGCATGAAAAATAACAAATGAAGTTAGAAAGGATTGAAAATTGATGATGTGGCTTTGAATGGTGCATTTTGAACACACAAAAAGTCAGGAGTTCAAATAAGTTTTTAAAAATGAAATCCCTTTGTAACAGACGAGTTTCCGTATGAAATCCTGATACTTCGAAACAGATTGTCCGTTTTGTACACGAAGTGCATCCAGTTTTTGCCGTAACCCTCTCTACTTACTTGCACATGCTATGTGGATGAAATGGTGATACCATGCCAACTTTCAACCTTTTCAGAGTTCATTTGAAATGCTTTTCAATTTTAGGGTCTTATAGCTCAAACTAATTAGTAAATGCATGAAAAATAACAAATGAAGTCAGAAAGGATTGAAAATTGATGATGTGGCTTTGAATTGTGCATTTTGAACACACAAAAGTCAGGAGTTCAAATAAGTTTAAAAAATGAAATCCCTTTGTAGCAGACGAGTTTTCGTATGAAATCCTGATACTTCGAAACAGATTGTCCGTTTTGTACACGTAGTGCATCTAGTTTTTGCCGTAACCCTCTCTACTTTCTTGCAGATGCTATGTGGATGAAATGGTGATACCATGCCAACTTTCAACCTTTTCAGAGTTCATTTGAAATGCTTTTCAATTTTAGGGTCTTATAGCTCAAACTAATTAGTAAATGCATGAAAAATAACAAACGAAGTCAGAAAGGATTGAAAATTGATGATGTGGCTTTGAATGGTGCATTTTGAACACACAAAAAGTCGGGAGTTCAAATAAGTTTAAAAAAATGAAATCCCTTTGTAACAGACGAGTTTCCGTATGAAATCATGATACATCGAAACAGATTGTCCGTTTTGTACGCGAAGTGCAATCAGTTTTTGCCGTAACCTACTCTACTTTCTTGCACATGCTATGTGGATGAAATGATGATACCATGAGCTTTCAACCTTTTCAGAGTTCATTTTGAAATGCTTTTCAATTTTAGGGTCTTATAGCTCAAAATAATTAGTAAATGCATGAAAAATAATAAATGAAGTCGGAAAGGATTGAAAATTGATGATGTGGCGTTGAATGGTGCATTTTGAACACACAAAAAGTCAGGAGTTCAAATATGTTTTAAAAAATGAAATCCCTTTGTAACAAACGTGTTTCCGTATGAAATCCTGATACTTTGAAAGAGATTGTCCGTTTTGAACATGAAGTGCATCCACCTTTTGTCGGGACCCTCTCAACTTTCTTGCACATGCTATGTGGATGAAATGATGATACCATGCCAACTTTCAACCTTTTCAGAGTTAATTTTGAAATGCTTTTCAATTTTAGGGTCTTATAGCTCAAAATAATAAGTAAATGCATGAAAAATAACAAATGAAGTCAGAAAGGACTAAAAATTGATGATGTGGCTTTGAATGGTGCATTTTGAACACACAAAAAGTCAGGAGTTAAAATAAGTTTTAAAAAATGAAATCCCTTTGTAACAGACGAGTTTCCGTATGAAATCCTGATACTTCGAAACAGATTGTCCGTTTTGTACACGAAATGCATCCAGTTTTTGCCGTAACCCTCTCTACTTACTTGCACATGCTATGTGGATGAAATGGTGATACCATGCCAACTTTCAACCTTTTCAGAGTTCATTTGAAATGCTTTTCAATTTTAGGGTCTTATAGCTCAAACTAATTAGTAAATGCATGAAAAATAACAAATGAAGTCAGAAAGGATTGAAAATTGATGATGTGGCTTTGAATTGTGCATTTTGAACACACAAAAAGTCAGGAGTTCAAATAAGTTTTAAAAAATGAAATCCCTTTTTAGCAGACGAGTTTTCGTATGAAATCCTGATACTTCGAAACAGATTGTCCGTTTTGTACATGAAGTGCATCTAGTTTTTGTCGTAACCCTCTCTACTTTCTTGCAGATGCTATGTGGATGAAATGGTGATACCATGCCAACTTTCAACCTTTTCAGAGTTCATTTGAAATGCTTTTCAATTTTAGGGTCTTATAGCTCAAACTAATTAGTAAATGCATGAAAAATAACAAATGAAGTCAGAAACGATTGAAAATTGATGATGTGGCTTTGAATGGCGCATTTTGAACACACAAAAAGTCAGGAGTTCAAATAAGTTTAAAAAATGAAACCCCTTTGTAACAGACGAGTTTCCGTATGAAATCCTGATACTTCGAAACAGATTGTCCGTTTCGTACACGTAGTGCATCCAGTTTTTGCCGTAACCCTCTCTACTTTCTTGCACATGCTATCTGTATGAAATGATGATACCATGCCAACTTTCAACCTTTTGAGAGTTCATTTTGAAATGCTTTTCAATTTTAGGGTCTTATAGCTTAAAATAATTAGTAAATATATCAAAAATAACAAACGAAGTCAGAAAGGATTGATAATTGATGATGTGGCTTTGAATGGTGCATTTTGAACACACAAAAAGTCAGGAGTTCAAATAAGTTAGAAAAATGAAATCCCTTTGTAACAGATGAGTTTCCGTATGAAATCCTGATACATCGAAACAGATTGTCCGTTTTGTACGCGAAGTGCAACCAGTTTTTGCCGTAACCCACTCTACTTTCTTTCACATGCTATGTGGATGAAATGATGATACCATGCCAACTTTCAACCTTTTCAGAGTTCATTTTGAAATGCTTTTCAATTTTAGGGTCTTATAGCTCAAAATAATTAGTAAATGCAGGAACAAATGAAGTCAGAAAGGATTGAAAAATGATGATGTGGCTTTGAATGGTGCATTTTGAACACACAAAAAGTCAGGAGTTCAAATAAGTTTAAAAAAATGAAATCCCTTTGTAACAGACGAGTTTCCGTATGGAATTCTGATACTTTGAAAGAGATTGTCCGTTTTGCACACGAAGTGCATCCACCTTTTGCCGGGACCCTCTCAACTTTCTTGCACATGCTATGTGGATGAAATGATGATACCATGCCAACCTTCAACCTTTTGAGAGTTCATTTTGAAATGCTTTTCAATTTTAGGGTCTTATAGCTCAAAATAATTAGTAAATGCTTGAAAAATAACAAATGAAGTCAGAAAGGATTGAAAATTGATGATGTGGCTTTGAATGGTGCATTTTGAACACACAAAAAGTCAGGAGTTCAAATAAGTTTTTAAAAATGAAATCCCTTTGTAACAGACGTGTTTCCGTATGAAATCCTGATACATCGAAACAGATTGTCCGTTTTGTACACGAAGTGCATCCACCTTTTGCCGGGACCCTCTCAACTTTCTTGCACATGCTATGTGGATGAAATGATGATACCGTGCCAACCTTCAACCTTTTGAGAGTTCATTTTGGAATGCTTTTCAATTTTAGGGTCTTATAGCTCAAAATAATTAGTAAATGCATGAAAAATAACAAATGAAGTCAGAAAGGATTGAAAATTGATGATGTGGCTTTGAATGGTGCATTTTGAACACACAAAAAGTCAGGAGTTCAAATAAGTTTAAAAAAATGAAATCCCTTTGTAACAGACGAGTTTCCGTATGAAATCCTGATACTTCGAAACAGATTGTCCGTTTTGTACACGTAGTGCATCCAGTTTTTGCCGTAACCCTCTCTACTTTCTTGCACATGCTATGTGTATGAAATGATGATACCATGCCAACTTTCAACCATTTGAGAGTTCATTTTGAAATGCTTTTCAATTTTAGGGTCTTATAGCTTAAAATAATTAGTAAATATATGAAAAATAACAAACGAAGTCAGAAAGGGTTGAAAATTGATGATGTGGTTTGAATGGTGCATTTTAAACACACAAAAAGTCAGGAGTTCAAATAAGTTAAAAAATGAAATACCTTTGTAACAGATGAGTTTCCGTATGAAATCCTGATACATCGAAACAGATTGTCCGTTTTGTACGCGAAGTGCAACCAGTTTTTGCCGTAACCCACTCTACTTTCTTTCACATGCTATGTGGATGAAATGATGATACCATGCCAACTTTCAACCTTTTCAGAGTTCATTTTGAAATGCTTTTCAATTTTAGGGTCTTATAGCTCAAAATAATTAGTAAATGCAGGAACAAATGAAGTCAGAAAGGATTGAAAAATGATGATGTGGCTTTGAATGGTGCATTTTGAACACACAAAAAGTCAGGAGTTCAAATAAGTTTTAAAAAATGAAATCCTTTGTAACAGACGAGTTTCCGTATGGAATTCTGATACTTTGAAAGAGATTGTCCGTTTTGCACACGAAGTGCATCCACCTTTTGCCGGGACCCTCTCAACTTTCTTGCACATGCTATGTGGATGAAATGATGATACCATGCCAACTTTCAACCTTTTGAGAGTTCATTTTGAAATGCTTTTCAATTTTAGGGTCTTATAGCTCAAAATAATTAGTAAATGCATGAAAAATAACAAATGAAGTCAGAAAGGGTTGAAAATAGATGATGTGGCTTTGAATGGTGCATTTTGAACACACAAAAAGTCAGGAGTTCAAATAAGTTTAAAAAAATGAAATCCCTTTGTAATAGACGTGTTTCCGTATGAAATCCTTATACTTTGAAAGAGATTGTCCGTTTTGTACACGAAGTGCATCCACCTTTTGCCGGGACCCTCTCAACTTTCTTGCATATCCTATGTGGGTGAAATGATGATACCATGCCAATTTCAACCTTTTTGGAGTTCATTTGAAATGCTTTTCAATTTCCGGGTCTTATAGCTCAAAAAAGCAGTAAGTGCATGAAAAATAATAAAATGCATAAAACTATAATATTTGATATGATCAACTAAAAAACTAAAATCAATTAAAATATTCAGTTATGATGAACTAAAATAAAACTATAATATTCTTCAAGCAAAAAGAATCAACTAAAAAGCTTTTATAAAACTATAATAGCAAAAGGAATCAACTAAAAAGCTTATATAAACCTCTAGTATTTTTGAAACTAAAATTATATAAAATTTGTGCAACTTATATTAACAAAGTATTTTTTGTTCAAAACATTAATAGCAAAAAGAATTTAATAGCAAAAAAATTAACAAAATCTGGTTTTGATTAAAATAGATATTTAAAACAACCTAAAATTACCAAATTGAGTATAATGATAAAACATATTAATATTAAATAGCAGGAAATGAAATCACTCAAAAATCTATTTTATAGTAAATTTATTCATAAAACTAGTGATTCACATACATTTAAAAAAATAAATTTTAAAACTAATGGCACTAACAGAAAGTTTATTATTTTTGTGACCTAAAAGCAAAAAAGAAATCACTAAAAACTATAAGTATTCAGTTTTAAGTAGAAATAAAAAAAGAAAAAGAAAAAAAGGAAAAAATGCCACCTATTGGACCTCCATGGCCTAAATACGACTAGAAACCCTACAATGGGCCAGGATTCAGGCCCGCAGAAGGCCCAATAGGCCCAACAGGCATGGCAAAGGGCAAAGTAGAGATTAGGCCCGTAAGTCTGTAATAGAGAGGAGCTCGAGAGGGTGGCGGCAGCAAAGCTTATAAACCACTCCGAGCCCCTCTCAAGTAGCGAGGTGGGACAAAACTTCCCACCGCACCGTGCCAGCACAAGGCCTATGGTCCCAGTTCATGCCACCAACCGGGACCATAGGTGGGCATTCGTACCGGTTCGTGGCACCAACAGGCGAGAGGAAAAAATTGTGTTGCAAAAGTTACATTTAAGGTTAGTTGTGCATTTTAGGTTATTAGTTCTACTGTTAGTGCATTTAAAGTTAGTTTATTTTTAGTTGAACTAGTTGATTAATTAATAAAACTACTTTATTTTACTATATATAGAAGTAGTTTATTTTTAGTAAGTACTACTTTATTTTATTTATAGTAAGGTGCTTAATTAGTAGTTGAACTAGTTGATTTAACAAAACTAGTTTAATTTACTATAGAAGTAGTTTATTTTTAGCAAGGAAATTAATAGAACTAGTTTGCTTTTTTTAGTTAAAGCAATTATTCCCGCATCGACGTCGACGATGCCTATCCCGCATCCTCGTCGTCGACTCGGCGGAGGAGACCGACTTGATCAGAGGGGCCATGTCCGGGACTGGGCTCCGCCGGGCTGGTTTTGGGAGGTGCTACCTTCCGGTGGGCGTAGGTTGGTGAGGAGCCAGCCTGTCGTTGACTCGATCCTTGTTTGGTGGCGGTCGCGTGGGCCAGTGATGGTGCCGAGGCTTACGGACACCATGGAGGTGGTACGTCAACGTGTAGCGAGGAGGACCAGCACGTCCGTCGCTACATGGTTGCGTTGGAGGGCAGGTTCGACAATACCTGGCAGGTTCTTCAGGGATCTCACTGGAGCTATGATCCTGTGATGGTTCCATCCCTTTGGGTGTCCACCGCCCGCGCCGATACCCGTCGGGCGCTACGGTTCTAGCTGTACTAGCGATGCTATATGTATGATAGTATTCGAGGTGTATTAGTGATAATATTCGACGATGTACGGACGCATGGAGATGATGTAGTTTTTCTTATAATTGAATGCATCCTAATTTGAATACTATATTTTGTGATTTGATTTTGCTTATTGAATGCTCAAAGTGGAAAACTACTCCTACTTTGAATGCTAAAATTGGAGAGCACTATGCAAGGCGTATGCATATGATTAGTTGATAGCTTATAGGGTTTTTGTTTTCGCAGAAATCTAGGAGCCCCCGGCCCCTCCATCATCCCCGCCGTCGTCCCCGTCACCGCCCCCTCCGACATCGAGGTGAGACCAGCCAAATCCTCTTTCAGAAAGATAATTAAACGATATTTCGGGTTGACTTTAAGTCTGTCGAGTCTCCACCATATATGAGAGGACGAAGAATCCCGACTGTTGTCGTGGGGGTAGCTTCTCCTTCGTTCCCGTGTGCTAGACAATTTGGTGTAATGCACTCGAGAACGAAAGGAGGAGCTACCATCACCAACGGTCGCAAATGTCAGAGAGGAATCAGTGAGGGAGAGTTCCACCATATATATATGAGAGGACGAAGAATCCCGACTGTTGTCGTGGGGGTCGCTTCTCCTTTGTTCCCGTGTGCTAGACATTTTGGTGTAATGCACTCGGGGACAAATGGAGGAGCGACCATCACCAACGGTCGAATGTATACACCACGTGAGCTGAGAGTTTTCAAGAAAAGACTCGACAAACCGATAGTCAACCCGTGATGAATAATAATGATCTAACTTAGGTGTTTTAGTACATATATTTAATTGTAGACGTTTAATATTTGAATTATGAACATAGAAAATGTCGTACTCGGACGACGAAAGTCTCCCGGGGGAGTGCGACTGGTGCCACGACGACCGAGGTCAGCGCAACAGGCCTCACCTGGACGAAGATCGGCGCTTCAGTATTAAGCTGGAGGAGACCTTCGATGTTGAAACGGTACGCAACGATGACAAGTGTTATTTTTCGTAATTAAGCACGACTTCAACTATTTCAATGTGTACTTTTCATCTTTTACAATTCGACTAGCTTATGCCATGCCATGCAAGACGCTACGTCTTGGAGAGGATGGGTATTGAAGACCATGAAAGTATGGAAACAAAGAAAATTCACCTAAGGACCCACCATGATATAGATTTTGAAGTAAATCTATATAATTCTGAGAGCGTAACCCATTTTGGTTGCAAAAATTGGGAAGCATTTTGCAAGATGTATGGTTTTGATGAGGGTATGCTTGTCACCATGGATCTTGGTGATCCTGACATCGAGCAAGACAATATGGACATTTGGGTCCTTGTTGATACGCCTCCAATTCTACCGCTATGTGAGTTTCTCAAACATAGTTATTAGCTAATCCATATTGTTCATTTCAAAATAGTTGACAGCTTATTTTCATTGACAGCTTATTTTGATTGTTCAAAAAATGTGCGGAATATGGTAGACAGAACCTACTACACCGATGGCTCTGAGTTAACTTATAAGGAGAAAACTCATCTGGTCGGATTTTGTACTGATCTTGAGAATTACAATATCTATTGTAAAACTCCTCCACATTATGGTCAATACATGCCACTAGTGCACGTGTTGAACTACGGTAACTACTATGGAGCTACCCTGGTAAGATTTCTTACTATTACGACATCCGTGCATCTTTTGCATACTTCTAAAACTAGTACATCATTGCTAACTATGAAGGTATTACTATGTTTTTCAACAGATAATCCCAGAGGATTGTGTGCCTCATTTGATGTATCAGAATGGTAGGCTTGATGTTTTGAACATACAACCAGGTCATCCTACGAATCTCAACTGTCCATACCGGATTTCTAAAAGAAGTGGATACATGAAAATCAAAGAATGGAAAAATGTATGGACAGTCGCAAGGAGGTTCTTGGAAGCAAAAGAAAGCGAAGCGCAAAAATTGGAGACATGATGATCTCCATTCTCCATAATGGAGAGTCGGGGTCTATATTGTTTTATGCTATTTTACCTTAAAGAGGGTATTTAGGTCCTACCTAATACTGATGATCATGTGCTATGAACAATTAAGTAGGGTTGGTTCGTGTAACATCCCAAAATTCTAATTTTTGGAATGTTATAATAAACAGATAGATTGGATTGATTGTTTGATTGATTGACTGAAAGTGAGTGAATTCGAAATCTTTTCAAAATTAAATGAGAGGGAATAAAAGGACTTTCCCAAACTTTCATTTTGCTTTTATGATCTCCATGAATTCAAATTCTTTTCATCACAAAACCCTGGAGAGAAGATGACATGACTTCTTCCATTTATTTAAATGAAAAGGGGTGTTAAAAATATTTGAATATCATTTGAAAATATTTCCAATTCAGAAACTTCAAGCAACTCAATGATTTGCATGAGAGAAGATAAAATGACTTCTTCAAAACATATGAAATATGAGTTGGAAGTTTAAAAGGACCTAATTTAAAGTCCTTTTGGAAATTATTTTCAATTTGGAGTATTTGGGTTTTATTCAAATTATTTTTCTCCAAAATAAAAATATATGGAAAATAGGGTAACATGATTCCCTACATCAGAAAATTGGAGAGAAATAAATTTCAAATCATTTTGGTAATTTTAAAATGAATTTTACTGGATTTTACTAGAGCAGTAGCACTCTTTGCTTTATTTGAATTTACGTGGATTTATTTGACTCTATAAAAATGTTCACGTTGTAGAAAATCTTTTTCTGAAAATTTTGATATAAAATATGCCTAGGGTATTTTATTTTATTTCGCCTTTATTTTATTTTTCGTTGTGTGTTTTTTTTTAAAAAAAATTCCCTCCGCCGAACTGGGCCAGCCCAGCCCAGCAGCGGCCTGCGCCCGTGCCCGAATCGCCTCCGCCCCGCTCGCCCGCTCGCAGCGCCGATCGGCCGCCTTCTCTCTTTGCCACCAACAGGTGGGTCCCACCTGTCGGGTTCGTCACCGACCTCCCGCCGGAGTCCCTCACGCGCACGATTCGCCGGCCAATGTCGTGCTCAACCCGGACGCCTTCCCCGTCTTGTCCCCTCGCCCAAGGCGACCCCCTTTATAAGCCGAGGCCCCGACCTCGTTTTGCCTCAAACCGCAGCGCCCGAGCACCTCTCCACGCCACGCGCGAGCTCACCGGAGTTCGCGAGATCCGCCGAGCTCCGCCGCCAAGCCCGCGTCGTTCCGACTCCGCAGTCGAGCACCGACACCGCCACCACCTTCCCCTCGTCAAGTCGCGCCTCTCCATCTACTCCGCCGAGCTGCCGAGCCCCGGAGCCGCCGTCCCGTTCGAGCCGCCGCCGTCGCGTTCTTCTCCGACGCCGACGACGTGACCGCCGCGGTAACCCCCCCCCTGTCACCTCGTTCGATCGATCTAGGATAGACGACTAGGATTAGATCTAGTCGTTTTTTTATTTCCGAACCGGTATGCATTAGTTAGCGAACGTTCACTAGATTAGTTCTGTAGTGGACGTTTTCAGCCAGTAGTATTCTGCCACGTGTCCAGGGACCCGTTTGTGAAAACATTATTCACAGATTAGTCCCTGATCTTCAATCGGTCACTACTTTTTACCCGTTGGTCCAAATCCAACGAAACCAACGCCTACTTCTTCGTTATGATCTCCTCTTTCCAGAAAAACTACTTAAACATGTTTTTGAAAGATTTAAAATTTTAATTGAAACAGATTTGTATTTGAACTTCATTTGATCATAACTTGAGTTTTATAACTCCGTTTGAGTTGATTCTTTTTGCAAATAAAAGCTCTTGACCTAAACATTCTGATAATGCCAAATTCACATAATATTGGTACTGTTAGGAATTGTTTTATGTCGCAAGAGTGATTTGCTTGGTTTTGATTTTTTTCGAATTATCTTCTTCGTTCTATCCGATCTTTTGAGTGATTGCTCATGTGTGATTACCATTGCATGCTTACGATAGATTGAAACGGAGTGTGACGAGTAGAACTATCAAGAGTTATGAGTGCGAATCATCTTCATCAACAGTACAGGCAAGTTCACACTTTGATCATACTTTTCATTACCCAGTTTTTATGCATTAGTTTCAACCCTCAAACATTGCATGGTTAGGATCTGAATAACATGTGGGTTTTGCGAAGTAGATGAGGTAGTACCTATTGCCCTGTTTATTATCAAACCTTTGGGAGTTACTTCTACGTTGCTTATATTGTTATGCTATTCTCGTAGATGTGGATTGGGTTTGAGTGAATTTTCCATGACAAATGTGAGATTGTTAATTAATGGTTCAACTTAAGGTGGCAACTTAAATACACATCTGGGTGGATTGAGGCACCTGGGGATTCCAGTGATTGCGTGTATTTTTGGAAATCCCGGGGTACCGTGTGATTCTCCTATGGACTGCCACCCAGGCTTAAAGGGATCATGAGATTATTCGTCCCAGAAACTTCCGTGTGCAGCCACAAGATATTATGGGCTCTAGCATAGTTGATTAAGTCGTGTGAACTCTTACAGTGGTAGACTAGCAGATGTAGGGGAAAGTAGGTGTAACTGTCTACCCATCGTAAGGTGCTAACGCTTCTGAAAGACTGTGTCTCGGTCATCCATTTATCAAACATCATGAAGTGCGAGAAATCCAACGGAGGAGATCGAGTCTTGTGGGGAAAAGTGCGCAAACCTCTGCAGAGTGTACAAATTAATCATGGTTAGCCGTGACCCCGGTTAAGGACATCCTGAGTATCTGTTTCTTGGATTATCATGTTGATCTCATCACGTTACTTAAATAATTTGTTGGGTTGTTAATGATTACTTTTAATTGGGATTGAGAGGGGGTTTGCCTTCTCAATATTTTTCAACCAACTTTGTAGTTAAATTAAATATATTCCTTTCTAGTAGGGAAAATTTGGCTTTTCGCAAAAACATTATAACCATAGAGCTTTTCCACCAGCCATATATGCATGTAGTGATAGTTATTATTCATCATTATCCTATGGTGTGAATTTGCCAGTACATTCAATGTACTGACCCTTTGTGGCTACAACGTCTCATGTTGCAGGACTTCTTTCGACGAGTAAGTGATACGTTAGGGTTACGATTTTCTACACTCAACTTTGCCGTTGGTGTTGATGGGAATCCACAACCTTGTTACTTCCACTATTTGGATTGAGGTAATAGTATTTACGTTACTTTATACATGTGATTTACCTCTGTTATAAATCCTCGAGTATTGTGTGTGTCAGCATACCGATCCAGGGATGACACTTAAGCACAGAGACTTGGCCGTCTGAGGTCGGGTCGCTACAAGATGGTATCAGAGCACATGTTGACTGTAGGACGTGACCCCTAAAAACTAGCAAGCCCATAGGAAAGATTTTCTCCACAACTTTCTTTTCAAAAAGATCTTTTACCTCTCTTCTCTTCTGAGCTTATTCAAAAATTCCCTTTTAGTGAGACAATACCCCTTTCCCCTTTTGACCACACGAAGATTCAATTGATGAGACCACTTCAAGAAGTACAAGATATCGGACAACAAAGACCACTTTGCAATGAAGAGGAATTTTACGGAGCATTATAATAATGGAAACAACAACGGTTGAAGACTCCGAAGACTAGGAAAATTTTAAGGCCTTGAAGAATTTCCAGATTTAGTATGACCTAGGAAGGCTACCCTTATGGAATTTGGCAGACTATTGAAGCTGCCAATATCGAGATCAAGGTGTATCGGAGAAAGACCGGAACATGGAGCACAAAACTCAAAGTTTTGTCAAGAAAACCCCAAGGCAGGAGATGTCAATTATGGAATGATAGCATGGTAATGACATGGGCAT
The DNA here is from genome assembly GCF_002575655.3 of Aegilops tauschii subsp. strangulata. Classification (NCBI taxonomy): domain Eukaryota; kingdom Viridiplantae; phylum Streptophyta; class Magnoliopsida; order Poales; family Poaceae; genus Aegilops; species Aegilops tauschii. The sequence continues at coordinate 487,047,729 of NC_053040.3, forward strand.
AAACAAAGGATATCCAAGATGTTATCGCCCGCTTATGCTATTGTCACCGTGCTGATTTAAGCATGTATATGCATGGAAGGATTGGATGGTAGAAGGCTAATGGAGCATCTATCAGCAAAGGATGCAGTTTTAACCTTAGCTGGTGTATCACTAGGATCTGAAGAATTACATCAAGAAGTTTAAGATGGACCTGCAGGAAGCTATATTTTGACAAGGAAGCATTTCGTGAAGAACTTAGGACCCAAAAGTTAAAGTAGCCAAACTGGAGGAGCAGAACCTCGAGAAACAGGAGATTTGTTAGGAACTAAAGGACCGTAGGACCATGGCTCATGTCGAGGTTGATGAAACACAGAAGTTTGGAACGCAACTCCAGAAATATTAAAGGACGTCACGATAGACTTTGCGACAACAGAGATGATCTGGCAAAAGAACTTGAGAAGGTCAAGCACGATCAGAAGAAGCCATCGAAGGCATGAACAAGACTTGAAGAGTTTGTCGATTTTGAAGATTTATTGACCTTTAGAAGACCAAACCCCTGTTATACCTACGTTAGATGCGATGTTTGTGAGCTGTCATTTGTTTGATGTTTTTCCCGACAGCCACAAATAAAATCTGCCTTTTCAAAACTTTTGTTTGTATTGTGTGCATCCCTCTCTATCTCTCTTACCCCACCCCAAACCCATGGACCCAATAGAGGATGAATGGAGATGAGCTTGTAATTTTCTGGACCGATGAGTCAATTGGATATGGACCAATGGATTCAGAACATGGAGGATCACATGGAGGATAACACTATAGCCAGAAAGGATATAACCCAGCATGCTCTTTGGTGTTTTGAAAGAGGTGCTGCTACTTGGTGGAGGATGTACCAAACCATCAAAGGATGGAAAGGAGTAACCACTTGGAAAGAATTTAAGTTGACTTTGCCAAAGTCTCGGTTGTGTCTCAGGAGTTGAAGCCTTATGGGAAGGATATGAAGAAAACGTGTGCATGCATGCTTTGTGGAGTAATTGGACACAACCATAAAGGAAACAAGGACGAATACCCTCATAAGCGGAGGATTACCAAAGGAGTTAGCCGAGGATTTCAGGGAACTTCGGTTGGAGATTGTTCCCAAAGGTTTTGTTGCAGCAATGGAAGTTCCGTCTACATTGTTGGGAAAGATCCGTGAAGCTCAGAAGGATGACAAAGAGATTGCTGAGTTAAAAGAGAGGATGAGCAAAGGAAAGGCCAATGGTTTTCGTAAGGATGAGAACGACACCTTATGGTTCGAGGACCGTGTATATACCCAATAATGCAGAGATCAGGAAGTTAATACTTCAGGAGGCTCATGACTCACCATACTCGATTCGCCCTGGAAACACCAAGATGTATTTGGATTTGAAGGAGCGTTTCTGGTGGACTGGTATGAAGAAGGATAATGCAGAGTATGTAGTTGTAGGTGATGTATGCCAGAGAGTAAAGGCAGAACAACAGAAGCCAGCAGAATTACTGCAGCCTATGCCGATACCCGAATGGATGTGGGACAAGCTTTGCATGGATTCCATCACCGGATTACCCAGGACCCGGTCAGGGTATGATTCTATCTGGGTAGTAGTGGATCGTTTGACCAAAGTGGCTCACTTTATCCCAGTGAAAACCACCTATATAAGTGCAAAGTTGGCCAAGATATATACGACCAGGCATGTCTGCATGGAGTTCCGAGGACCATCGTATCAGATAGAGGAACACTGTTTACTTCAAAGTTTTGGCATCAGTTGCACCAGACTTTGGGTACTAGGCTAGGGTTCAGTACAGCCTTTCATCCGCAGGCAGATGGATATACCGAGAGAGTCAATCAGATTCTGGAGGACAAGTTGAGAGCGTGTGCGCTAGATTATGGATCTAGTAGGATGATAATCTACCTTCCGCGGAGTTCTCATACAACAACAGTTACCAAGCCAGTTTGAAGATGGCCCCTTTTGAAGCTTTGTATGGGAGAAGGAGCCAGACACCGTTGATGTGGGATGAAGTTGGAGACCGTCGGTTGTTTGGACCAAATGTGATCAAGGAGTCAGAAGAGAATGTTAAGTTGATTCGAGATAGACTGAAGGTAGCTCAGTCCAGGTAGAAGAGTTATGCAGACTCAAAATGCAAGGAGGTAGTCTATGAAATTGGAGACAGAGCATGTCTTCGTGTGTCCCCTCTGCGAGGAATTAAACGATTTGGATTTAAGGGAAAGTTAGCCCCGAGATTTGTAGGACCATACCGAGTTTTGGAGCGTATGGGAGAAGTGGCCAAAAAGTTGGAGTCACCCGAAGGACTGTCAGGAGTTCATGATGTGTTTCACGTTTCCCAGTTGAAGAAGTGCCATGCAGGGATGGCCAATATTCCCCTGTAAGGATGCTTGACCCTGGAAAGGATAATGATGTTCCACGAAGTGGAGTATGGACTTCCTAAGTATAAGTTTTTATCTCGGTATGTGGGATATCCCACAAGGATGAAGAGATGAATTACTATTGGATATAAAGGAGGTATGATGTTGGAAATATGGATCAATGGAAATTCCATGATGAGTCTGAGTAATCATGTCCTAGTTTGGTGCCAATAGAAGGAAGGAAGACAGTGCAATTGGATGGATTTAAGAATGCTAGGAAGCTGGATGTTGGAATAAGGATCAGTTAGCCTGATGATGAATTCAAGGTTTGCAAGTGATGAGGTGGGCCATAACCCACAGGCCCCAGGACCTGCCACGGAGCAAGCACACTCTTGCTGAAGGAAAAACCCTGGAAGAAGTTACGATTTTATCGACAGACGGTCTTATAGGAGTAACGCAAAACCTGAGAGTTGTGAGGAAACGATAGATTTTTGTTTGGCTTGCAGAATCAATGGATTTATCCGAACTTGGTTCGTCGACAAGAGAAATGCTGCAATGCTTGTGAGGATGACCGAGTGTTAGAATGCGAGATTCACTAAACCGTATACAAGGTAATGATTTGGGTGCGGGATGGATTGATCACCATACCAACTTACTCTTATTATTCGCCTCTGCTATATGGGATGGTAAATCTGAGTGAATTACCCATAGTAGAGAGACGACGATCAAACCTTGTTTAAACCTTAGAATGGTATAGGTATTTTCCCTTGTACAAGGCAGCTCTTGCCAATCATAGGATATACTGTGAGGTTCAACCCAGACCCATTTCCTGCAGGAGAAACCATAAATTGATGACCCCCAAGAGATATCGATAGTTGTTTAGTATTGGCGCCAGACCCGTCAGCTAAGAAGACCCAGTCACAGAAGAACCGTACCAAGATGAAAGGACATAAGTATTAAGGAAAAGGTTATGCCACTACCGGAAGAGCCCAGAGAAGGAATTATCCTGAGGAGCTAAGAAGACCGACACTGTCAGCAATAAGGATGGAGTATATGAGTTTTGATGGAACCGTAACAATGCTTCTAAGGGTGGTAGCACCCCAGCCCCCCGGTGACGATCAATGGATTTTGAGAAGACCCCCAAGCCTAACCTATTTCTTTCTAGCCTCTCCGAATCTCGAGGACGAGATTCATTTTAAGGGTGGTAGGTTTGTAACATCCCAAAATTCTAAATTTTGGAATTAATAAACAGATAGATTGGATTGATTGTTTGATTGATTGACTGAAAGTGAGTGAATTCGAAATCTTTTGAAAGTTAAATGAGAGGGAATAAAAGGACTTTCCCAAACTTTCATTTTTCTTTTATGATCGCCATGAATTCAAATTCTGTTCATCACAAAACCCTGGAGAGAAGAGGACATGACTTCTTCCATTTATTTAAATGAAAAGGGGTGTTGAAAATATTTGAATATCATTTGAAAATATTTCCAATTCAGAAACTTCAACCAACTCAATGATTTTCATGAGAGAAGATAAAATGACTTCTTCAAAACATATGAAAGATGAGTTGGAGGTTTAAAAGGATCGAATTTAAAGTCCTTTTGGAAATTATTTTCAATTTGGAGTATTTGGGTTTTATTCAAATTATTTTTCCCCAAAATAAAAATATCTGGAAAATAGGGTAACATGATTCCCTACATCAGAAAATTGGAGAGAAATAAATTTGAAATCGTTTTGGTATTTTTAAAATGAATTTTACTGGATTTTACTAGAGCAGTAGCACTCTTTGCTTTATTTGAATTTGCGTGGATTTTATTTGACTCTATAAAAATGTTCACGTTGCAGAAAATCTTTTTCTGAAAATCTTGATATAAAATATGCCTATGGTATTTTATTTTATTTCACCTTTATTTTATTTTTCGTTGTGTGTTTTTTTTTTAAAAATCCCTCCGCCGAAATGGGCCAGCCCAGCCCAGCAGCGGCCTGCGCCCGCGCCCGAATCGCCTCCGCGTTGCTCGCCCGCTCGCAGCGCCGATCGGCCGCCTTCTCTCTCTGCCACCGACAGGTGGGTCCCACCTGTCGGGTTCGTCACGGACCTCCCGCCGGAGTCCCTCACGCGCACGATTCGCCGGCCAATGTCGTGCTCAACCCGGACGCCTTCCCCGTCTTGTCCCCTCGCCCAAGGCGACCCCCTTTATAAGCCGAGGCCCCGACCTCGTTTTGCCTCAAACCGCAGCGCCCGAGCCCCTCTCCACGCCAAGCGCGAGCTCGCCGGAGTTCGCGAGATCCGCCGAGCTCCGCCGCCAAGCCCGCGTCGTTCCGACTCCGCAGCTGAGCGCCGACACCGCCACCGCCTTCCCCTCGTCAAGCCGCGCCCCTCCATCTACTCCGCCAGTGCCGCCGAGCCCCGGAGCCGCCGTTCCGTTCGAGCCGCCGCCGCCTTCTTCTCCGACGCCGCCGACGTGACCGCCGCGGTAACCCCCCCCCCTGTCACCTCGTTCGTTCGATCTAGGATAGACGGCTAGGATTAGATCTAGTCATTTTTTTATTTACGAACCGGTATGCGTTAGTTAGCGAACGTTCACCAGATTAGTTCTGTAGTGGAAGTTTTCAGCCAGTAGTATTCTGCCACGTGTCCAGGGACCCATTTGTGAAAAATTTATTCACAGATTAGTCCCTGATCTTCAATCGGTCACTACTTTTTACCCGTTGGTCCAAATCCAACGAAACCAACGCCTACTTCTTCGTTATGATCTCCTATTTCCAGAAAAACTACTTAAACATGTTTTTGAAAGATTTAAAATTTGAATTCAAACAGATTTGTATTTGAACTTCATTTGATCATAACTTGAGTTTTATAGCCCCGTTTGAGTTGATTCTTTTTGCAAATACTCTTGACCTAAACTTTCTGATAATGCCAAATTCACATAATGTTGGTACTGTTAGGAATTTTTTATGTCGCAAGAGTGATTTGCTTGGTTTTGATGTTTTCTGAATTGTCTTCTTCATTCTATCCGATCTTTTGAGTGATTGCTCATGTGTGATTACCATTGCTTGCTTACGATAGATTGAAACGGAGTGTGATGAGTAGAACTATCAAGAGTTATGAGTGCGAATCATCTTCATCAACAGTACAGGCAAGTTCACACTTTGATCATACTTTTCATTACCTAGTTTTTATGCATTAGTTTCAACCCTCAAACATTGCACGGTTAGGATCTGAATAACATGTGGGTTTTGGGAAGTAGATGAGGTAGTACCTATTGCCCTGTTTATTATCAAACCTTTGGGAGTTACTTCTACGTTGCTTATATTGTTATGCTATGATCATAGACGTGGATTGGGTTTGAGTGAATTTTCCATGACAGATGTGAGATTGTTAATTAATGGTTCAACTTAAGGTGGCAACTTTAATACACATCTGGGTGGATTGAGGCACCTGGGGATTCCAGTGATTGCCTGTATTTTTGGAAATATCGGGGTACCGTGTGATTCTCCTATGGACTGCCACCCAGGCTCAAAGGGATCATGAGATTATTCATGCTAGAAACTTCCGTGTGCACCCACAAGCTATTATGGGCTCTAGCATAGTTGATTAAGTCGTGTGAACTCTTACAGTGGTAGACTAGCAGATGTAGGGGAAAGTAGGTGTAACTGTCTACCCATCGTAAGGTGCTAACGCTTCTGAAAGACTGTGTCTCGGTCATCCGTTTATCAAACATCATGAAGTGCGAGAAATCCAACGGAGGAGATCGAGTCTTGTGGGGAAAAGTGCGCAAACCTCTGTAGAGTGTACAAACTAATCATGGTTAGCCGTGTCCCCGGTTATGGACATCTTGAGTATCTGGTTCTTGGATTATCATGTTGATCTCATCACGTTACTTAAATAATTAGTTGGGTTGTTAATGATTACTTTTAATTGGGATTGAGAGGGGGTTTACCTTCTCAATATTTTTCAACTAACTTTGTAGTTAAATTAAATATATTCCTTTGTAGTAGGGAAAAATTGGCTTTTCGCAAAAACATTATAACCATAGAGCTTTTCCACCAGCCATATATGCATGTAGTGATAGTTATTATTCATCATTATCCTATGGTGTGAATTTGCCAGTACATTCAATCTACTGACCCTTTGTGGCTGCAATGTCTCATGTTGCAGGACTTCTTTCGACGAGTAAGTGATACGTTAGGGTTACAATTTTCTACACTCAACTTTGCCGTTGGTGTTGATGGGAATCCACAACCTTGTTACTTCCGCTATTTGGATTGAGGTAATAGTATTTACGTTACTTTATACATGTGATTTACCTCTGTTATAAATCCTCGAGTACTGTGTGGGTCAGCATACCGATCCAGGGATGACACTTAAGCATAGAGACTTGACCGTCTTAGGTCGGGTCGCTACAGTTCGATGACTATGAGGATGATGATCGTATGACTTGTTATTAATAACGAGTAGAAGTTGTATGATGATGATTAGTAGGACTTGTTATTATGATGATGCATGATGTGAGCATGAAGAGTTATTATATATTAGTGGGTGAAATGAAAATGGATTGGAATGAAGTGAAGGGAACAAGCATGTGGTGCATGTCGAAAGTAGTACTAATCCAAACTTGATCAAGTTAGGATTAATATTACTTTCGACATGCACCACATGTTGCCTTCACTTTAATCTAAGCCATGTTTAGGCATAGCAGTAGCGTTGGTAAATCAAGCACGGAAATAAGAGAGGACACCCTAAATTACCCCCTACCCTCCCCCTTTAAAAAAAACAAAACCCCCAGCCACTGAAATGCTGACGCGTGGATGCCTTTTGGTCCCGGTTGGTGTCACCAACCGGGACCAAAGGCCCTCCTGCCTGGGCTGGCTGCAGCGACCACGTGGAGGCCCATCTGTCCCGGTTCGTGTAAGAACCGGGACTAAAGGGTTAGGGCATTAGTAACGACCCTTTAGTCCCGGTTCAACAACCGGGACAAAAGGCCCTTATCAACCGGGACAGATGACCCTCTTTCTACTAGTGAACGTTGGTGTTAGCAGTAAAAAACACTTGCAAATGTATGTGTCTTGAATACATAAATTTGTGTTCTAGCAGATAAATGTAGAGAATGGTCACAATAATTTAATTCGATGTTTAGTACAACATCTGTATTCAGAATAAGAGTTTGATGCCTTGCTTTTTATAATTCAAATCATTTGTATTTGTTTTCTAATATTTAGACATAATGGTTTGCAGGGAACAGTGAGGTGACTTTAGATAACTGTAATGAGCTGATGGAGCCTTTGACCTGAAGTTATATTAGTATAGATTACAGGATTTGTTGATGAGGATAAGAAAGAGGAGCTGATGGCAAACCAACCGAGGAAGGTCATCGAAGATTGAGGTTGGGCGCGATGCCACATTAGAAGTTATTTAGGCTATGGGTGAGTTAGGGGCCATGGAGTGAGCCGATAAGAGGGTCGAGTATGGTGCATACATGTCAACATTGGTAGTCAGAACTTGATGCTGAGTGCGGATGGGAATGATGGGGTGAGGATGGGCCTGCTTTAGTCCAGCAATTTGTCATTGCCAAATGATTGAATCCTGGTGATGTCATTGCTGGATATGCAAGGTCTCACTGGGCAAGGTATTCGAAGTTCTTAAGTGCTTAGGAACCTCGCTGTGTTTTCGTATTGACGTGATTAGCAAGTGTATTTACCGAAGCATAGATGTAATGCGGGTTATGTGTAGCATCAAATCTGAGGTGGCTGCGATCCAGTCGGTTCTGGCATTGGAGAGTTAAGAGTAAATCAGACTTAATCAGATGGCATCAACACCGTGTTAATCATTGGAAGGTCCGCCGAGCGTTTGGGAAGAGAAGCATGGTGCCAATACGTAATTTTGGTTCTTAACCCAGATGATCTCATTTAAAGTTCTTGGCGTTTGTTATAACCATTCTTGATGAGCTGCACAATGCTTCCTGTATTGCACTACTAATGCCGTTTATTTGGTGATCAAACTCATGTTCCACTCGTATATAGATGCTATGCAAATAATTTGTTTTGTTTACTAAAATCTGAATATAAGTGAATCTATCTTAAATTAGTACAATGATTATAATTTGCCTTATGTTAACACGATGATTATAATTTTGAAGTGTGGGTGTGACAGGGTTGAGGGATTGTGAGTCGGATGTGCCATTAATGGCAGCATGCTTGGATTGGGGAGTGGAGATAGTAAGGAAAAAGTAGTACTCATGATATATGTTTGACACGATTAGTGTATTATGCATCGTTGCAACACACGGACAAGGAGCACGTGAAAGTAGATGTTTTGCTGAAATGCATGGTTGGTGGAGAAACATATTTAGAGGAAAGCGAGAGATTGACAAGAACTATTTGTCACAACATAGTGCTAGGCATGTGATGTACACATTGCATATAATTATATTTTGATATATGTTCCCATAGATAAGTTTGTTGTTCCATAGCAATGGAAGGGCATTCAGCCAGATTTAGCTTTCTTGGATTAGGAATAGATCAAGAAGGTGACATGGTCGGGGTTTTTTGTACCGTTCTAGACAACAAAACAGTTGACAAGGTGATGGATTGAGAGGATGAATGATGTATAGACTGAGAAGGTGATGTATGATAATTTCAGAGGAAAAAAGCAATTATAGGAGTGTGTGGTGTTTGTAAGAGAGAGAAGATGCCTGCATTTGTGTTGTGATTGAACATTGCATCTAATGGGGGGAGGGGGGACATGAGCTTTGTTTACTAATATATTTGTTGGCCCGTGACAACGCACGGACAGTCTACTAGTACTCCAGTAAGATCGATCCAGCTCTTCTGTATATATACTTTTCAGCCAGAATCGGACAGAGATATATCCAGCATTCGTATGGTTTTTCTTTGTGACGGCCGTGCTTCCAGGATGTCGTGGGCGAGGTTCAGGGACGGTTTGAGGTTCCTCCAACAGTGCTTGACATACGGGTGCAATGCTGCAATTCAGGGACTGTCCAAATCGTTAGAAAAGTATGCATACAACTACAGCATGACAAGACCAAAACATGGACCGGCTTAATTAGCTTGTAGACCATACAATGGGAGTGATCAGTAACTGGCTAGTTGCCAGCATGACAAATCTTGATGATTTTTGTTGGAATTCCGCCCACGGGTCGATCACATTAAATCACACGGTGAACAAGCGCACGATTTTTTTGACCAAAGGCACGTGTCGTGCCTCTTCCTTCTCGTTTACTTTCTTTTTTCAACTTTTTTTCATGTTGTTACAATCTTTTCACAACCTCACGTGTATATAATGACTAAGCTTGCGCCTAGCACACCGACCTGAACACCAAGCCTAAACCTACGCGGACTCAAACTGGACCTATTGGTGTATGGCTCCTTATACTCCAATCAATCACACGTGAGCTAACTAGACTCCTACGACTTGGACTACTACTTCACGTGTACATAGCCAATAGCCAAGTACTAATCCTAGCCGGACCAGCTAACACCATGACGTGCAAAGACATGTAGTAGTACTTAACTATACCACTTTACAAACATAATAATCAAGATTATTTCTAACATTAGGTATCAGAGCGATGTGCACAGTGTTCAAGCCTTGATCTCCATGAATCATTTATTGCCAAAAAGAAGGTTGGGAAGGTCACAACCCCGAGAATAACACATGGCCAAAAAACAAAACACAACAAAATAGTAATGATAGGTTTGCTCTTGACATCTTCTTGGTGAGCATAAAATAGGCCAGGCAATTAAATATGAGTGCTCTAATCAAATAGTACGTATTTTGTTTCTTTTCTTCGAGAGATAGATAGTAGGACATGAGAGCAGCTGATCCTTGGTTCCTCCAAAGAAGTCCCCACCCCACCGGTTGCTTCCATGTGAGGGGGGACACTTATTTCCAACAAATACTCCATTTCATGGCACTCCACCTTGCAGACTATTATCAGACAGATCCACACGGGTAAGATTTTTTAAGCCACCCAGCTCTTTTGGGATGAAGCCCGATAAATTGTTATGCTGAAGGTTTAGGTGTTGTAACAGTCCAAGATTACCAAAGGAACTTGGAACTTTACCAACGAAATTGTTGAATGACAAGTATAACCACTCTAGCCCTGAAATATTGCCTAGCGACGCTGGGAGATGACCTGCGAAACTGTTATCCTCCAATCCGAGGACTCCAAGATTCAGGAGGGTATCACCGAAGTTAGATGGCAGTGTTTTCCCAAGCATATTGGAACCTAAGGTTAAATATTGGAGAGAAGACTGATTGTATTTGTACAGGGTTTCTGGGATTCCACCTGATAGCCTATTTTCTTCAAGGAGTAAATCAGAAAGATTTGGGAGTTTTCCCAACTCATCAGGAATGGTTCCGGTGAGCTTATTATCACCAAGCGAGATCAGTTGAAGCTGACTGCTGTTTTTTAGGCTTGGTGGGATTGTTCCGGTGAGATTATTTGCATAAAAATCTAAATGCACTAGATTGGATAGGCGGCCGATATCACAGGGGATTTCTCCTATTAGTAAATTGCTATATAGATTGTAGCAGTTTGTAAGAGTATCCGGAATGATCCCTTGCAGTGAGTTGCCCGACAAGTCAAGGTACTCCAGTCTTTGGAGACGGTTGAGAGGAGGTATCTCGCCGGTGAAGCCATTACTGGACAGGTCCAGTCTCCTAACTCCTAAGGAACGTTAGATTCCCGAGGGACGGTGAAATCGTGCCTGACAGCGATAGGAAGTGAAGGTCCAGCTCCATGACTCGCCCTGGGTGCTTCGGGCTGCTGCAGACGACGCCCTTCCATGTGCAAAGGGGGACACCGGCGTGCCAAGATCTCAAGGCTTGCCTTGAGTCGTTGGTGATGGCCCGCTTGAAATCTAGCAGCGAGATCATGTCCGTGCTGTTGTCATGGACTGCCGTCGAGGAGCAGCGGATGCTGCCGACTCCACAACAAATGGGCAGCAGCGACAGTAACTTGAGGATGGTGGTGAGTCTGGCGGGTTGACTGGTACACGTAAGACCTCCCTTACCTGCAAGAGTGACGAATTCAGAAAACATTAGAACTCATGCATGTAAAGAAAGAGTTTGCTGGTAGCCGCTACGGCTATCATAGCACAGAGGTTTGATTTTGTGAAATGGTTGGTAGCAAGCAGAAAACCGACGGCAAGACGAAAGATGCATGTTTGGACACCTTTGCTTGGCCGGATCGGACGAAACGGCAGCCTTTCTTGCATGGCTTTGCTGCCGGGTGGTGAGGTCTGAGGGGTGTGTGTGCCACTGGCAGCTATGAGTTGGAACGTTGGACTGGATGCTCAGCTGGTTGAGGCCCCGGCCGGGGTTTAAAAAGACTCTTCTAACGTCACCGCGCGCGTTCCCACACTTATTAGCCTTGTGACCATGTCTGACCGGAAGGAAGACCTCAAGTCCGTCAACCTCAAGACCTCAAGTCCACCACCGGTCAAGTAAATACTACTCCCTCCGTATGTAGTCACTTGTTGAAATGCCTAGAAAGACAAGTATTTAGGAACGGAGGGAGTAGAAACTAGCAGCGCGCGACGCGACCCAGCCAGTCTCCGCGGAGCCCTCCAAGGCGGGGTACCAAGGAAGGAGGGGCCCCCATCACGTGGAGGAATTAAAATCAGCTGCATGCGCATCTTGTGGTTGCCCGGCAACACATCTGGTGATACGGCATCACAGGTGATACGATGCTCCAATTGACCCTGGACCGTTTGATCTTGTTGGAAGGGACACGATGAATGCACACGTGTCGGGCAGCTCCCCCACCGTGAAATATACAAAAACATCCTGATTCATGTCTTTAATTAAGCTTGAGGCCATCCGGTCCTTTTTAGTCCGCATATAAGTTTTGTCCAAAGTCAAAATATCTTTATTTTGATCAAACTTATTAGAAAAAGTATCAACATTCGCAATGCCAAGCCAATGTTATTAGATTCATTTTGAAATGTTATTAAATTCCTTATGAAACCTTCAAACACTCAATCTCTCATGATGCCATGCACTCGAGTATCTTCCACAGAGCCTTGGAAACCTGAAAATCACTGGAAGACGTTTTTAAGGTTATGGATACAAGAGCATCAAGTCTTTGCCACGGCGTATAGAACAACTCACCAGTCCCCTGGTGTTGCAAAAATGCGGACATCAGTGAGCTGAGGCTGTTGTGTGAACCAGGCTATCCCGCGTCAAAAATATTGTAAGCGTTCTACCAAGCTTTATTATCTAAATGTACCACGGCTAGTGCACGCAGACGATGAGCTACGGCCGGGCGTCGTCTTCCGGTCGACGCGCCGCAGCTCGCCCTGCAGCCACATTCTACTTCGGCGTGTGCTTGACGCCATCTTCGGGCAACATTTCAACGCGCGACCCTAAATGGTCTGGCCGTATCCGTTTGGGGGTAAACGAACATAACAGACTGCCCAACGCATGAAAGCAAATGGACCAATGTCCGCTTTGAGTCCGCTTTCGACCCATTCTAGGCCCAAATTTCGGCCGCGCTTGTGTCAAAACGGACAGCGCGCGGACGGGCGGGACGCGCACCCTTCTCCTCCCCTGGACAGCCCGTCAGGGACATGCCCGCCCACTTTCCCTCCATTTCGCCCAAAACCCAACCGCGCCCTTTCCCTCTCCCTCCACCATTGCTGGTGGCCCGACGAATCCCGGCGACCCGGCCGCGGTCGCGCTCCCCATGATGAAGAAGAAGCCTGCCAAGAAGCCGCGATCGGAGCTCACATCGGCAGAGGTCGCCAAGCTCGACGCCGAATCAGCCAAGAGGAGGAACCGGCAGATGAAGGTGGCGGAGAAGAAGGTCGCTACCGACTACGTCGCGGAGGCGGCCGTGCTTCTTGCCACACATCACCAGGCCTACATCGAGGACAAGGAGTCTATAGTCGCCAAGGCACACGCCCTCCTCATGCTAGGGTTGTGCCGACTCCCGCCGGTCATTATCTCAGTCACTGCCATGGCTGCGGCCAGCACAGGCTCGTCGACCGTTCGTCCTCCACAGCACCAGTCCCCGAGCTCGCCCGTCGCACCTGAGACACCAGGGTATCGTGCGGTGCCGCTGCTTAGCCATGGGCACACACGGTTCTCTACGTCGCCGAACTGTAGGATGTTCACTCCGGCCACGCCCTCGGGCATTATCGATCAACGTCATGCCGAGGTACAGTGGCGATGGCCAGCCGTCCGACGGGACGCAAATGAAGCAGCTCCGGTCGATCCCTTCGGCCAACATGGCCGTCGCTCGCAGGCTGTTCGACGAAATGCCACTGACGACGCCGACGATCGACGACCCTGACTACGCGACGCTCACGTAGAACGTCATCTTGGAGGGCCATGGTGAGGCTTTCCACGTCGACGGCCAAGGCCAGGCTTTTGATCCCGATGCGACCCAAAGCCAGGACGACCGTGACCACTATGATGACACTCAATTCGCGGGGCATGATGAAGATGAGGACGACCATGGCAACTCATGGCATGAAGGTGATTACCTGTATTGTGAGGATGAGGAAGAGGAGGTCGACATTTCGGTGTAGCCATTGGTGTTTATCGATGAGCTCACCCAGAGGGCCGAAGCACAAAAGAAGAGGCAAAGCATTCACACGGGATCATACACTCAAGAAGAGGACACTTTGATTTGCGAGAATTGGATGGAGATGGGCTAAGATCCCATGAAAGGTGCCGAGCAAAAATGATCCATCTTTTGGACTAGAGTTCATAAGAACTTTCACCAGCAAAGGAAGTTTCCCCCCTACCAATTTGCAAGCACCCGCGGCATCAATTCAATCCAAAAGAGATGGGGGTTCATTCAACAACAGTGGAACAAGTATTGTGTTGCTCTTGAGAGCGTTGAAGCCCATCCGTGAGTGGCCTAGGCATTGGTGACTTGGTATGGACCTCTTGTTTTTTCATCTTTGTGTCATTTCATGTTGGCATGCCATTTATGTTTGATGCATCTTGTGTCCTTCCATGTTACAATTGCGGCCACATCTTTAATTGTGTAGGCAATCCAATCTTTGGAAGTCTTCAAGGCCCGACACAAGTACAAGCCATTTACTCTCACGGATTGTTGGTCGCGTACCAAAGATTACCTCAAGTTCAAAGATGAGGGAGACTTGCTCAAGAGGCCGAGGAGCAAGACAAGCTCGAAGGCCGACGAGAAGCGTGATGCATCTTCCATAGTCTTGCAAGGAACTTTGGAAAACATGATGAGTCGAAAAGAAGTGAGGGAGCAGAGGAGGAGCAAATGAAAATATACCTATATCTTCAAACGAAGAAGCTTGACATGGAGGAGGCTGCGAAGAGGAGGAAGCTTGACATCGAGGAGGCCGCTCGACTCAAGAAGCTCAAGATCGGGGCCACCAATGCCGAGACCAAAGCAAAAGAGGTGGCACTCGTGATCATGAGCGTCAACAAAAACAACATGTCACCAAAGAGGAAGGCTTGGTTCGCGAACCGGCAGAAGGAGATGTTTCCTCGTGATGGCCTGAAGTAGGTGAGACCTCGGCCATGGACTGTGGCCATTCATTTTGAAGGCTGGATGGTGTGTAGGCCACTGGCTTTGCCGCCGGCACTAAAAACTTGTCCATTTTGAAGACTAACTCATGTGCCGGCCGCTGGCTTTTGTTGGGGATCGTAGCAGAAATTTAAAATTTTCTACGCATCACCAAGATCCATCTATGGAGTTTACTAGCAACAAGAAGGAAGGAGTGCATCTACATACCCTTGTCGATCGCGAGCGGAAGCGTTCAAGTGAACGGGGTTGATGGAGTCGTACTCGTCGTGATACAAATCACCGATGACCGAGCGCCGAACGGACGGCACCTCCGCGTTCAACACACGTACGGAGCAACGACGTCTCCTCCTTCTTGATCCAGCAAGGGGGAAGGAGAGGTTGATGGAGATCCAGCAGCACGGCGGCGTGGTGGTGGAAGTAGCGGCGATCCCGGCAGGGCTTCGCCAAGCGCAAGCGGGAGGGAGAGGTGTCACGGGAGGGAGAGGGAGGCGCCAGGGGCTGTGGTGCGGCTGCCCTCCCTCCCCCCCACTATTTATAGGGGTCCTGGGGGGGCGCCGGCCCCCTGGAGATCCCATCTGAGGGGGGGGGGGGCGGCGGCCAAGGGGGTGGCTTGCCCCCCAAGCCAAGTGGGGCGCCCCCCACCCCTAGGGTCTCCAACCCTAGGCGCAGGGGAGGCCCAAGGGGGGCCCACCAGCCCACCAGTGGCTGGTTCCCCTCCCCACTTCAGCCCATGGGGCCCTTCGGGACAGGTGGCCTCAGCCGGTGGACCCCCGGGACCCTTCCGGTGGTCCCGGTACAATACCGGTAACCCCCGAAACTTTCCCGGTGGCCGAAACTGGACTTCCTATATATAATTCTTCACCTCCGGACCATTCCGGAACTCCTCGTGACGTCCGGGATCTCATCCGGGACTCCGAACAACTTTCGGGTTTCCGCATACTAATATCTCTACAACCCTAGCGTCACCGAACCTTAAGTGTGTAGACCCTACGGGTTCGGGAGACATGCAGACATGATCGAGACGACTCTCCGATCAATAACCAACAGCAGGATCTGGATACCCATGTTGGCTCCCACATGTTCCACGATGATCTCATCGGATGAACCACGATGTAGAGGATTCAATCAATCCCGTATACAATTCCCTTTGTCAATCGGTACGTTACTTGCCCGAGATTCGATCGTCGGTATCCCAATACCTCGTTCAATCTCGTTACCGGCAAGTTACTTTACTCGTACCATAATGCATGATCCCGTGACCAGACACTTGGTCACATTGAACTCATTATGATGATGCATTACCGAGTGGGCCCAGAGATACCTCTCCGTCATACGGAGTGACAAATCCCAGTCTCGATCCATGTCAACCCAACAGACACTTTCAGAGATACCTGTAGTGTACCTTTATAGTCACCCAGTTACGTTGTGACGTTTGGTACACCCAAAGCACTCTTACGGCATCCGGGAGTTACACGATCTCATGGTCTAAGGAAAAGATACTTGACATTGGAAAAGCTCTAGCAAACGAACTACACGATCTTTGCGCTATGCTTAGGATTGGGTCTTGTCCATCACATCATTCTCCTAATGATGTGATCCCGTTATCAATGACATCCAATGTCCATAGTCAGGAAACCATGACTATCTGTTGATCAACGAGCTAGTCAACTAGAGGCTCACTAGGGACATGTTGTGGTCTATGTATTCACACATGTATTACGATTTCCGGATAACACAATTATAGCATGAACAATAGACAATTATCATGAACAAAGAAATATAATAATAACCATTTTATTATTGCCTCTAGGGCATATTTCCAACAGTCTCCCACTTGCACTAGAGTCAATAATCTAGTTACATTGTGATGAATCGAACACCCATAGAGTTCTGGTGTTGATCATGTTTTGCTCTAGGGAGAGGTTTAGTCAACGGATCTGCTACATTCAGGTCCGTATGTACTTTACAAATATCTATGTCTCCATTTTGAACACTTTCACGAATGGAGTTCAAGCGACGCTTGATATGACTGGTCTTCCTGTGAAACCTGGGCTCCTTGGCAAGGGCAATAGCTCCAGTGTTGTCACAGAAGAGAGTCATTGGGCCCGACGCATTGGGAATCACCCCTAGGTCGGTAATGAACTCCTTTATCCAGATTGCTTCCTGTGCTGCCTCTGAGGCCGCCATGTACTCCGCTTCACATGTAGATCCCGCCACGACGCTTTGCTTGCAACTGCACCAGCGTACTGCCCCTCCATTCAAAATATACACGTATCCGGTTTGTGACTTAGAGTCATCCAGATCTGTGTCGAAGCTAGCGTCGACGTAACCCTTTACGACGAGCTCTTCGTCACCTCCATATACGAGAAACATATCCTTAGTCCTCTTTAGGTACTTCAGGATATTCTTGACCGCTGTCCAGTGTTCCATGCCGGGATTACTTTGGTACCTTCCTACCAAACTTACGGCAAGGTTTACATCAGGTTTGGTACACAGCATGGCATACATAATAGACCCTATGGCCGAGGCATAGGGGATGACACTCATCTTTTCTCTATCTTCTGCCGTGGTCGGGCATTGAGCCGTGCTCAATTGCACACCTTGCAATACAGGCAAGAACCCCTTCTTGGACTGATCCATATTGAACTTCTTCAATATCTTGTCAAGGTATGTACTCTGTGAAAGACCAATGAGGCGTCTTGATCTATCTCTATAGATCTTGATGCCTAATATATAAGCAGCTTCTCCAAGGTCCTTCATTGAAAAACATTCATTCAAGTAGGCCTTTATACTTTCCAAGAATTCTATATCATTTCCCATCAATAGTATGTCATCCACATATAATATGAGAAATGCTACAGAGCTCCCACTCACTTTCTTGTAAACACAGGCTTCTCCATAAGTCTGTGTAAACCCAAACGCTTTGATCATCTCATCAAATCGAATGTTCCAACTCCGAGATACTTGCACCAGCCCATAGATGGAGCGCTGTAGCTTGCATACCTTGTTAGCATTCTTAGGATCGACAAAACCTTCCGGATGCATCATATACAATTCTTCCTTAAGAAAGCCGTTAAGGAATGCCGTTTTGACGTCCATTTGCCATATCTCATAATCATAGAATGCGGCAATTTCGAACATGATTCGGACGGACTTCAGCTTCGCTATGGGTGAGAAAGTCTCATCGTAGTCAACCCCTTGAACTTGTCGATAACCCTTAGCGACAAGTCGAGCCTTATAGATGGTCACGTTACCATCCGCGTCTGTCTTCTTCTTAAAGATCCATTTATTTTCTATGGCTCGCCGATCATCGGGCAAGTCAGTCAAAGTCCATACTTCGTTTTCATACATGGATCCTATCTCGGATTGCATGGCTTCTAGCCATTTGTTCGAATCCGGGCCCGCCATCGCTTCTTCATAGTTCGAAGGTTCACCGTTGTCTAACAACAAGATTTCCAGGACAGGGTTGCCGTACCACTCTGGTGCAGAACGTATCCTTGTGGACCTACGAAGTTCAGCAGTAACTTGATCCGAAGCTTCATGATCATCATCATTAACTTCCTCCCAAGTCGGTGTAGGCACCATAGGAACATCTTCCCGCGCTGCGCTACTTTCTGGTTCGGAAGGGGTGACTATCACCTCATCAAGTTCCACTTTCCTCCCACTCAATTCTTTCGAGAGAAACTCTTTCTCCAGAAAGGACCCGTTCTTGGCAACAAAGATTTTGCCTTTGGATCTGAGGTAGAAGGTATACCCAATGGTTTCCTTAGGGTATCCTATGAAGACGCATTTTTCCGACTTGGGTTCGAGCTTTTCAGGTTGAAGTTTCTTGACATAAGCATCGCATCCCCAAACTTTTGGAAACGACGGCTTAGGTTTCTTCCCAAACCATAATTCATACGGTGTCGTCTCAACGGATTTCGACGGAGCCCTATTTAAAGTGAATGCGGCAGTCTCTAAAGCATAGCCCCAAAATGAGAGCGGTAGATCGGTAAGAGACATCATAGATCGCACCATATCCAATAGAGTGCGATTACGACGTTCGGACACACCATTTCGCTGAGGTGTTCCAGTCAGCGTGAGTTGTGAAACTATTCCACATTTCCTTAAGTTTGTGCCAAATTCGTGACTCAAATATTCCCCTCCATGATCTGATCGTAAGAACTTTATTTTCCTGTCACGTTGATTCTCAACCTCACTCTGAAATTCCTTGAACCTTTCAAAGGTCTCAGACTTGTGTTTCATTAGGTAGACATACCCATATCTACTTAAGTCATCAGTGAGAGTGAGAACATAACGATAGCCTCCGCGAGCCTCAACACTCATTGGACCGCACACATCGGTATGTATGATTTCCAATAAGTTGGTTGCTCGCTCCATTGTTCCGGAGAACGGAGTCTTGGTCATCTTACCCATGAGGCATGGTTCGCACGTGTCAAATGATTCATAATCAAGAGACTCCAAAAGTCCATCTGCATGGAGCTTCTTCATGCGTTTGACACCAATGTGACCAAGGCGGCAGTGCCACAAGTATGTGGGACTATCGTTATCAACTTTACATCTTTTGGTATTCACACTATGAATATGTGTAACATCACGTTCGAGATTCATTAAGAATAAACCATTGACCAGAGGGGCATGACCATAAAACATATCTCTCATATAAATAGAACAACCATTATTCTCAGATTTAAATGAGTAGCCATCTCGAATTAAACGAGATCCTGATACAATGTTCATGCTCAAAGCTGGCACTAAATAACAATTATTGAGGTTTAAAACTAATCCCGTAGGTAAATGTAGAGGTAGCGTGCCGACGGCGATCACATCGACCTTGGAACCATTCCCGACGCGCAACGTCACCTCGTCCTTCGCCAGTCTCCGCTTATTTCGCAGCTCCTGTTTTGAGTTACAAATATGAGCAACCGCACCGGTATCAAATACCCAGGAGCTACTACGAGTACTGGTATGGTACACATCAATTACATGTATATCACATATACCTTTGGTGTTGCCGGCCTTCTTGTCCGCTAACTATTTGGGGCAGTTCCGCTTGTAGTGACCACTTTCCTTGCAATAAAAGCACTCAGTCTCAGGCTTGGGTCCATTCTTTGGCTTCTTCCCGGCAACTGCCTTACCGGGCGCGGCAAGTCCCTTGCCGTCCTTCTTGAAGTTCTTCTTACCCTTGCCTTTCTTGAACTTAGTGGTTTTATTCACCATCAACACTTGATGTTCCTTTCTGATCTCCACCTCCGCTGATTTCAGCATTGAATATACCTCAGGAATGGTCTTTTCCATCCCCTGCATATTGAAGTTCATCACAAAGCTCTTTTAGCTCGGTGGAAGCGACTGAAGGATTCTGTCAATGACCGCGTCATCCGGGAGATTAACTCCCAGCTGAGTCAAACGGTTGTGCAACCCAGACATTTTGAGTATGTGCTCACTGACAGAACTGTTTTCCTCCATCTTACAACTGAAGAACTTGTCGGAGACTTCATATCTCTCGACCCGGGCATGAGCTTGGAAAACCATTTTCAGCTCTTCGAACATCTCATATGCTCCGTGTCGCTCAAAACGCTTTTGGAGCCCCGGTTCTAAGCTGTAAAGCATGCCGCACTGAACGAGGGAGTAATCATCAGCACGTGACTGCCAAGCGTTCATAACGTCTTGGTTCTCTGGGATTGGTGCTTCACCTAGCGGTGCTTCTAGGACATAATCTTTCTTGGCAGCTATGAGGATGATCCTCAGGTTCTGGACCGAGTCCGTATAGTTGCTGCCATCATCTTTCAGCTTGGTTTTCTCTAGGAACGCGGTGAAGTTGAGGGCAACGTGGGCCATTTGATCTACAAGACATATTGTAAATATTTATAGACTAAGTTCATGATAATTAAGTTCATCTAATCAAAATATTCAATGAACTCCCACTCAGATAGACATCCCTCTAGTCATCTAAGTGAAACATGATCCGAGTCAACTAGGCCGTGTCCGATCATCACGTGAGACGGACTAGTCAATATCGGTGAACATCTTCATGTTGATCGTATCTTCTATACGACTCATGCTCGACCTTTCGGTCTTCCGTGTTCCGAGGCCATGTCTGTACATGCTAGGCTCGTTAAGTCAACCTAAGTGTATTGCGTGTGTTCCGAGGCCATGTCTGTACATGCTAGGCTCGTCAACACCCGTTGTATGCGAACGTTAGAATCTATCACACCCGATCATCACGTGGTGCTTCGAAACAACGAACCTTCGCAACGGTGCACAGTTAGGGGAACACTTTCTTGAAATTATTATAAGGGATCATCTTACTTACTACCGTCGTTCTAAGCAAATAAGATGTAAAACATGATAAACATCACATGCAATCAAATAGTGACATGATATGGCCAATATCATTTTGCTCCTTTGATCTCCATCTTTGGGGCGCCATGATCATCTTCGTCACCGGCATGACACCATGATCTCCATCATCATGATCTCCATCATCGTGTCTTCATGAAGTTGTCACGCCAACGATTACTTCTACTTCTATGGCTAACGTGTTTAGCAATAAAGTAAAGTAATTTACATGGCGTTATTCAATGACACGCAGGTCATACAAAAAATAAAGACAACTCCTATGGCTCCTGCCGGTTGTCATACTCATCGACATGCAAGTCGTGATTCCTATTATAAGAACATGATCAATCTCATACATCACATATATCTCATTCATCACATCCTTTTGGCCATATCACATCACAAGGCATATGCTGCAAAAACAAGTTAGACGTCCTCTAATTGTTGTTGCAAGTTTTTACGTGGCTTCTATAGGTTTCTAGCAAGAACGTTTCTTACCTACGTCAAACCACAACGTGATATGCCAATTTCTATTTACCCTTCATAAGGACCCTTTTCATCGAATCCGTTCCGACTAAATTGGGAGAGACAGACACCCGCTAGCCACCTGATGCAACTAGTGCATGTCAGTCGGTGGAACCTGTCTCACGTAAGCGTATGTGTAAGGTCGGTCCGGGCCGCTTCATCCCACAATACCGCCGAAACAAGATAAGACTAGTATTGGCAAGAAAAATTGCCAACATCTACGCCCACAACTGCTTTGTGTTCTACTCATGCATAGAAACTACGCATAGGCCTGGCTCATGATGCCACTGTTGGGGATCGTAGCAGAAATTTAAAATTTTCTACGCATCACCAAGATCCATCTATGGAGTTTACTAGCAACGAGAAGGAAGGAGTGCATCTACATACCCTTGTAGATCGCGAGCGGAAGCGTTCAAGTGAACGGGGTTGATGGAGTCGTACTCGTCGTGATCCAAATCACCGATGACCGAGCGCCGAACGGACGGCACCTCCGCGTTCAACACACGTACGGAGCAGCGACGTCTCCTCCTTCTTGATCCAGCAAGGGGGAAGGAGAGGTTGATGGAGATCCAGCAGCACGACAGCGTGGTGGTGGAAGTAGCGGGGATCCCGGCAGGGCTTCGCCAAGCGCAAGCGGGAGGGAGAGGTGTCACGGGAGGGAGAGGGAGGCTCCAGGGGCTGTGGTGCGGCTGCCCTCCCTCCCCCCCACTATTTATAGGGGTCCTGGGGGGGCGCCGGCCCCCTGGAGATCCCATATGAGGGGGGCGGCGGCCAAGGAGGTGGCTTGCCCCCCCAAGCCAAGTGGGGCGCCCCCCACCCCCAGGGTTTCCAACCCTAGGCGCAGGGGAGGCCCAAGGGGGGCGCACCAGCCCACCAGTGGCTGGTTCCCCTCCCCACTTCAGCCCATGGGGCCCTCCAGGGCAGGTGGCCCCATCCGGTGGACCCCCGGGACCCTTCCGGTGGTCCCGGTACAATACCGGTAACCCCCGAAACTTTCCCGGTGGCCGAAACTGGACTTCCTATATATAATTCTTCACCTCCGGACCATTCCGGAACTCCTCGTGACGTCCGGGATCTCATCCAGGACTCCGAACAACTTTTGGGTTTCCGCATACTAATATCTCTACAACCCTAGCGTCACCGAACCTTAAGTGTGTAGACCCTACGGGTTCGGGAGACATGCAGACATGACCGATACGACTCTCCGGTCAATAACCAACAGCGGGATCTGGATACCCATGTTGGCTCCCACATGTTCCACGATGATCTCATCGGGTGAACCACGATGTCGAGGATTCAATCAATCCCGTATACAATTCCCTTTGTCAATCGGTACGTTACTTGCCCGAGATTCGATCGTCGGTATCCCAATACCTCGTTCAATCTCGTTACCGGCAAGTCACTTTACTCGTACCATAATGCATGATCCCGTGACCAGACACTTGGTCACATTGAGCTCATTATGATGATGCATTACCGAGTGGGCTCAAAGATACCTCTCCGTCATACGGAGTGACAAATCCCAGTCTCGATCCATGTCAACCCAACAGACACTTTCAGAGATACCTGTAGTGTACCTTTATAGTCACCTAGTTACGTTGTGACGTTTGGTACACCCAAAGCACTCTTACGGCATCCGGGAGTTACACGATCTCATGGTCTAAGGAAAAGATACTTGACATTGGAAAAGCTCTAGCAAACGAACTACACGATCTTTGCGCTATGCTTAGGATTGGGTCTTGTCCATCACATCATTCTCCTAATGATGTGATCCCGTTATCAATGACATCCAATGTCCATAGTCAGGAAACCATGACTATCTGTTGATCAACGAGCTAGTCAACTAGAGGCTCACTAGGGACATGTTGTGGTCTATGTATTCACACATGTATTACGATTTCCGGATAACACAATTATAGCATGAACAATAGACAATTATCATGAACAAAGAAATATAATAATAACCATTTTATTATTGCCTCTAGGGCATATTTCCAACAGTCTCCCACTTGCACTAGAGTCAATAATCTAGTTACATTGTGATGAATCGAACACCCATAGAGTTCTGGTGTTGATCATGTTTTGCTCTAGGGAGAGGTTTAGTCAACGGATCTGCTACATTCAGGTCCGTATGTACTTTACAAATATCTATGTCTCCATTTTGAACACTTTCACGAATGGAGTTCAAGCGACGCTTGATATGCCTGGTCTTCCTGTGAAACCTGGGCTCCTTGGCAAGGGCAATAGCTCCAGTGTTGTCACAGAAGAGAGTCATTGGGCCCGACGCATTGGGAATCACCCCTAGGTCGGTAATGAACTCCTTTATCCAGATTGCTTCCTGTGCTGCCTCTGAGGCCGCCATGTACTCCGCTTCACATGTAGATCCCGCCACGACGCTTTGCTTGCAACTGCACCAGCGTACTGCCCCTCCATTCAAAATATACACGTATCCGGTTTGTGACTTAGAGTCATCCAGATCTGTGTCGAAGCTAGCGTCGACGTAACCCTTTACGACGAGCTCTTCGTCACCTCCATATACGAGAAACATATCCTTAGTCCTCTTTAGGTACTTCAGGATATTCTTGACCGCTGTCCAGTGTTCCATGCCGGGATTACTTTGGTACCTTCCTACCAAACTTACGGCAAGGTTTACATCAGGTTTGGTACACAGCATGGCATACATAATAGACCCTATGGCCGAGGCATAGGGGATGACACTCATCTTTTCTCTATCTTCTGCCGTGGTCGGGCATTGAGCCGTGCTCAATTGCACACCTTGCAATACAGGCAAGAACCCCTTCTTGGACTGATCCATATTGAACTTCTTCAATATCTTGTCAAGGTATGTACTCTGTGAAAGACCAATGAGGCGTCTTGATCTATCTCTACAGATCTTCATGCCTAATATATAAGCAGCTTCTCCAAGGTCCTTCATTGAAAAACATTCATTCAAGTAGGCCTTTATACTTTCCAAGAATTCTATATCATTTCCCATCAATAGTATGTCATCCACATATAATATGAGAAATGCTACAGAGCTCCCACTCACTTTCTTGTAAACACAGGCTTCTCCATAAGTCTGTGTAAACCCAAACGCTTTGATCATCTCATCAAATCGAATGTTCCAACTCCGAGATGCTTGCACCAGCCCATAGATGGAGCGCTGGAGCTTGCATACCTTGTTAGCATTCTTAGGATCGACAAAACCTTCCGGATGCATCATATACAATTCTTCCTTAAGAAAGCCGTTAAGGAATGCCGTTTTGACGTCCATTTGCCATATCTCATAATCATAGAATGCGGCAATTGCTAACATGATTCGGACGGACTTCAGCTTCGCTACGGGTGAGAAAGTCTCATCGTAGTCAACCCCTTGAACTTGTCGATTAACCCTTAGCGACAAGTCGAGCCTTATAGATGGTCACGTTACCATCCGCGTCTGTCTTCTTCTTAAAGATCCATTTATTTTCTATGGCTCGCCGATCATCGGGCAAGTCAGTCAAAGTCCAGACTTCGTTTTCATACATGGATCCTATCTCGGATTGCATGGCTTCTAGCCATTTGTTGGAATCCGGGCCCGCCATCGCTTCTTCATAGTTCGAAGGTTCACCGTTGTCTAACAACAAGATTTCCAGGACAGGGTTGCCGTACCACTCTGGTGCGGAACGTATCCTTGTGGACCTACGAAGTTCAGCAGTAACTTGATCCGAAGCTTCATGATCATCATCATTAACTTCCTCCCCAGTCGGTGTAGGCACCACAGGAACATCTTCCCGCGCTGCGCTACTTTCCGGTTCGGAAGGGGTGACTATCACCTCATCAAGTTCCACTTTCCTCCCACTCAATTCTTTCGAGAGAAACTCTTTCGCCAGAAAGGACCCGTTCTTGGAAACAAAGATTTTGCCTTTGGATCTGAGGTAGAAGGTATACCCAATGGTTTCCTTAGGGTATCCTATGAAGACGCATTTTTCCGACTTGGGTTCGAGCTTTTCAGGTTGAAGTTTCTTGACATAAGCATCGCATCCCCAAACTTTTGGAAACGACAACTTAGGTTTCTTCCCAAACCATAATTCATACGGTGTCGTCTCAACGGATTTCGACGGAGCCCTATTTAAAGTGAATGCGGCAGTCTCTAAAGCATAGCCCCAAAATGAGAGCGGTAGATCGGTAAGAGACATCATAGATCGCACCATATCCAATAGAGTGCGATTACGACGTTCGGACACACCATTTCGCTGAGGTGTTCCAGGCAGCGTGAGTTGTGAAACTATTCCACATTTCCTTAAGTTTGTGCCAAATTCGTGACTCAAATATTCCCCTCCATGATCTGATCGTAAGAACTTTATTTTCCTGTCACGTTGATTCTCAACCTCACTCTGAAATTCCTTGAACCTTTCAAAGGTCTCAGACTTGTGTTTCATTAGGTAGACATACCCATATCTACTTAAGTCATCAGTGAGAGTGAGAACATAACGATAGCCTCCGCGAGCCTCAACACTCATTGGACCGCACACATCGGTATGTATGATTTCCAATAAGTTGGTTGCTCGCTCCATTGTTCCGGAGAACGGAGTCTTGGTCATCTTACCCATGAGGCATGGTTCGCACGTGTCAAATGATTCGTAATCAAGAGACTACAAAAGTCCATCTGCATGGAGCTTCTTCATGCGTTTGACACCAATGTTACCAAGGCGGCAGTGCCACAAGTATGTGGGACTATCGTTATCAACTTTACATCTTTTGGTATTCACACTATGAATATGTGTAACATCACGTTCGAGATTCATTAAGAATAAGCCATTGACCAGCGGGGCATGACCATAAAACATATCTCTCATATAAATAGAACAACCATTATTCTCAGATTTAAATGAGTAGCCATCTCGAATTAAACGAGATCCTGATACAATGTTCATGCTCAAAGCTGGCACTAAATAACAATTATTGAGGTTTAAAACTAATCCCGTAGGTAAATGTAGAGGTAGCATGCCGACGGCGATCACATCGACCTTGGAACCATTCCCGACGCGCAACGTCACCTCGTCCTTCGCCAGTCTCCGCTTATTTCGCAGCTCCTGTTTTGAGTTACAAATATGAGCAACCGCACCGGTATCAAATACCCAGGAGCTACTACGAGTACTGGTATGGTACACATCAATTACATGTATATCACATATACCTTTGGTGTTGCCGGCCTTCTTGTCCGCTAACTATTTGGGGCAGTTCCGCTTGTAGTGACCACTTTCCTTGCAATAAAAGCACTCAGTCTCAGGCTTGGGTCCATTCTTTGGCTTCTTCCCGGCAACTGCCTTACCGGGCGCGGCAAGTCCCTTGCCGTCCTTCTTGAAGTTCTTCTTACCCTTGCCTTTCTTGAACTTAGTGGTTTTATTCACCATCAACACTTGATGTTCCTTTCTGATCTCCACCTCCGCTGATTTCAGCATTGAATATACCTCAGGAATGGTCTTTTCCATCCCCTGCATATTGAAGTTCATCACAAAGCTCTTTTAGCTCGGTGGAAGCGACTGAAGGATTCTGTCAATGACCGCGTCATCCGGGAGATTAACTCCCAGCTGAGTCAAACGGTTGTGCAACCCAGACATTTTGAGTATGTGCTCACTGACAGAACTGTTTTCCTCCATCTTACAACTGAAGAACTTGTCGGAGACTTCATATCTCTCGACCCGGGCATGAGCTTGGAAAACCATTTTCAGCTCTTCGAACATCTCATATGCTCCGTGTCGCTCAAAACGCTTTTGGAGCCCCGGTTCTAAGCTGTAAAGCATGCCGCACTGAACGAGGGAGTAATCATCAGCACGTGACTGCCAAGCGTTCATAACGTCTTGGTTCTCTGGGATTGGTGCTTCACCTAGCGGTGCTTCTAGGACATAATCTTTCTTGGCAGCTATGAGGATGATCCTCAGGTTCTGGACCGAGTCCGTATAGTTGCTGCCATCATCTTTCAGCTTGGTTTTCTCTAGGAACGCGGTGAAGTTGAGGGCAACGTGGGCCATTTGATCTACAAGACATATTGTAAATATTTATAGACTAAGTTCATGATAATTAAGTTCATCTAATCAAAATATTCAATGAACTCCCACTCAGATAGACATCCCTCTAGTCATCTAAGTGAAACATGATCCGAGTCAACTAGGCCGTGTCCGATCATCACGTGAGACGGACTAGTCAATATCGGTGAACTTCTTCATGTTGATCGTATCTTCTATACGACTCATGCTCGACCTTTCGGTCTTCCGTGTTCCGAGGCCATGTCTGTACATGCTAGGCTCGTTAAGTCAACCTAAGTGTATTGCGTGTGTTCTGAGGCCATGTCTGTACATGCTAGGCTCGTCAACACCCGTTGTATGCGAACGTTAGAATCTATCACACCCGATCATCACGTGGTGCTTCGAAACAACGAACCTTCGCAACGGTGCACAGTTAGGGGAACACTTTCTTGAAATTATTATAAGGGATCATCTTACTTACTACCGTCGTTCTAAGCAAATAAGATGTAAAACATGATAAACTTCACATGCAATCAAATAGTGACATGATATGGCCAATATCATTTTGCTCCTTTGATCTCCATCTTTGGGGCGCCATGATCATCTTCGTCACCGGCATGACACCATGATCTCCATCATCATGATATCCATCATCGTGTCTTCATGAAGTTGTCACGCCAACGATTACTTCTACTTCTATGGCTAACGTGTTTAGCAATAAAGTAAAGTAATTTACATGGCGTTATTCAATGACACGCAGGTCATACAAAAAATAAAGACAACTCCTATGGCTCCTGCCGGTTGTCATACTCATCGACATGCAAGTCGTGATTCCTATTATAAGAACATGATCAATCTCATACATCACATATATCTCATTCATCACATCCTTTTGGCCATATCACATCACAAGGCATATGCTGCAAAAACAAGTTAGACGTCCTCTAATTGTTGTTGCAAGTTTTTACGTGGCTTCTATAGGTTTCTAGCAAGAACGTTTCTTACCTACGTCAAACCACAACGTGATATGCCAATTTCTATTTACCCTTCATAAGGACCCTTTTCATCGAATCCGTTCCGACTAAAGTGGGAGAGACAGACACCCGCTAGCCACCTGATGCAACTAGTGCATGTCAGTCGGTGGAACCTGTCTCACGTAAGCGTATGTGTAAGGTCAGTCCGGGCCGCTTCATCCCACAATACCGCCGAAACAAGATAAGACTAGTATTGGCAAGAAAAATTGCCAACATCTACGCCCACAACTGCTTTGTGTTTTACTCATGCATAGAAACTACGCATAGGCCTGGCTCATGATGCCACTGTTGGGGATCGTAGCAGAAATTTAAAATTTTCTATGCATCACCAAGATCCATCTATGGAGTGTACTAGCAACGAGAAGGAAGGAGTGCATCTACATACCCTTGTAGATCGCGAGCGGAAGCGTTCAAGTGAATGGGGTTGATGGAGTCGTACTCGTCGTGATCCAAATCACCGATGACCGAGCGCCGAATGGACGGCACCTCCGCGTTCAACACACGTACGGAGCAGCGACGTCTCCTCCTTCTTGATCCAGCAAGGGGGGAGGAGAGGTTGATGGAGATCCAGCAGCACGACGGCGTGGTGGTGGAAGTAGCGGGGATCCCGGCAGGGCTTCGCCAAGCGCAAGCGGGAGGGAGAGGTGTCACGGGAGGGAGAGGGAGGCGCCAGGGGCTGTGGTGCGGCTGCCCTCCCTCCCCCCCACTATTTATAGGGGTCCTGGGGGGCGCCGGCCCACTGAAGATCCCATATGAGGGGGGGCGGCGGCCAAGGGGGTGGCTTGCCCCCCAAGCCAAGTGGGGCGCCCCCCACCCCCAGGGTTTCCAACCCTAGGCGCAGGGGAGGCCCAAGGGGGGCGCACCAGCCCACCAGTGGCTGGTTCCCCTCCCCACTTCAGCCCATGGGTCCCTCCAGGGCAGGTGGCCCCATCCGGTGGACCCCCGGGACCCTTCCGGTGGTCCCGGTACAATACCGGTAACCCCCGAAACTTTCCCGGTGGCCGAAACTAGACTTCCTATATATAATTCTTCACCTCCGGACCATTCCGGAACTCCTCGTGACGTCCGGGATCTCATCCAGGACTCCGAACAACTTTCGGGTTTCCGCATACTAATATCTCTACAACCCTAGCGTCACCGAACCTTAAGTGTGTAGACCCTACGGGTTCGGGAGACATGCAGACATGACCGATACGACTCTCCGGTCAATAACCAACAGCGGGATCTGGATACCCATGTTGGCTCCCACATGTTCCACGATGATCTCATCGGGTGAACCACGATGTCGAGGATTCAATCAATCCCGTATACAATTCCCTTTGTCAATCGGTACGTTACTTGCCCGAGATTCGATCGTCGGTATCCCAATACCTCGTTCAATCTCGTTACCGGCAAGTCACTTTACTCGTACCATAATGCATGATCCCGTGACCAGACACTTGGTCACATTGAGCTCATTATGATGATGCATTACCGAGTGGGCCCAGAGATACCTCTCCGTCATACGGAGTGACAAATCCCAGTCTCGATCCGTGTCAACCCAACAGACACTTTCAGAGATACCTGTAGTGTACCTTTATATTCACCCAGTTACGTTGTGACGTTTGGTACACCCAAAGCACTCTTACGGCATCCGGGAGTTACACGATCTCATGGTCTAAGGAAAAGATACTTGACATTGGAAAAGCTCTAGCAAACGAACTACACGATCTTTGCGCTATGCTTAGGATTGGGTCTTGTCCATCACATCATTCTCCTAATGATGTGATCCCGTTATCAATGACATCCAATGTCCATAGTCAGGAAACCATGACTATCTGTTGATCAACGAGCTAGTCAACTAGAGGCTCACTAGGGACATGTTGTGGTCTATGTATTCACACATGTATTACGATTTCCGGATAACACAATTATAGCATGAACAATAGACAATTATCATGAACAAAGAAATATAATAATAACCATTTTATTATTGCCTCTAGGGCATATTTCCAACAGCTTTGTTGCCAGTGTAAAAAACATGTCCATTTTGAAGATCAATTGGGGATATGCCTGTTTGAGCAATTGTCAGGATTGAAGATCAATTTTAACAAAAGTGAATTGTTCTGTTTGGGAGAGCCAAAGATATATGCTCAGTAAAAGGTTGTACACTCTTTCGGTTGAGACCGAAGGTACGTGGGTACAGATTTTGCGTAATAAGTGCCTGCAACCTAAGACATTGGCCCAGGTTACCGTAAGACCCAATGATTTGAAGGAAATATGCCCTAGAGGCAATAATAAAGTTGTTATTTTATATTTCCATATTCATGATAAAAGTTTATTATTCATGCTAGAATTGTATTGATCAGAAACTTAAATACATGCGTGAATACATAAACAAATACCGTGTCCCTAGTAAGCCTCTACTAGACTAGCTAGTTGATCAAAGATGGTTAAGATTTCCTAACCATAGACATGTGTTGTCATTTGATAACGGGATCATATCATTAGGAGAATGATGTGATGGACAAGACCCATCCGTTAGCTTAGCATATTGATCGTTCAGTTTATTGCTATTGCTTTATTAATGTCAAATACATATGAGATTATGCAACTCCCGGATACCGGAGGAATACCTTGTGTGCTATCAAATGTCACAACATAACTGGTTTATCATAAAGAGGCTCTACAGGTCTCTCCGAAGGTGTTTGTTGAGCTGGCATAGATCAAGATTAGGATTTGTCACTCTGAGTATCGGAGAGGTATCTCTGGGCTCCCTCGGTAATATACATCATAAGAAGCCTTGCAAGCAAAGTGACTAATGAGTTAGTTGCAAGATGATGTATTACAGAACGAGTAAAGAGACTTGCCGGTAATGAGATTGAACCAGGTATGAAGATACCGATGATCGAATCTTGAGCAAGTAACATACCGATGGACAAATGGAATTACGTATGTTGTCATAAGGTTTGACCGATAAAGATCTTCGTAGAATATGTGGAGCCAATATGGGCATCCAAGTTTCTCTATTGGTTATTGACCGGAGAGGTGTCTCGGTCATGTCTACATAGTTCTCGAACCCGTAGGGTCCGCATGCTTAACGTTCGTTGACGATATAGTGTTATATGAGTTATATGATTTGGTGACCGAATGTTGTTCGGAGTCCCTGATGAGATCACGGACATGACGAGGAGCTCATAAATAGTCCGGAGGTAAAGATTGATATATAGGACTGGTATTCGGACACCGAAAGTGTTTTGGAGTTTACCGGATGGTCATCGGAATATCGGAGGGGGTAACGGACACCCCCGGGAGGGCAATGGGCCTATTGGACCATTAGAGGGGAGTACACCAGCCCACAAGGGACTGGCGCACCCCCTATGGCAGCCGCCCAAGTGGGAGAAAGGAAAGGGGGGATTCAGCCTCCCCCTTCCTTCCGTCTCCCCCCTTTCCTTCCCCCCTCTGGCAAATATGGTAAGGGGCCGCCACTTGGGAAGGACCCCAAGTAGCCTTCGGCCTACTTGGGGGCGCCTCCTAGATGCTCCCTCCTCCCCCCCCCCCACCTATATATATGTGGGAGGGGGCACCACACATAACCACGACAATTGCTTAGCCGTGTGCGGCGTCCCTCTCCACCGTTTACACCCTCGGTCATATTTTTGTAGTGCTTAGGCGAAGCCCTACGGAGATAGCTTCATCATCACTGTCACCACGCCATCGTGCTGCCGGAACTCATCCACTACTTCGCCGTCTTGCTAGATCAAGAAGGCGAGGACGTCACTGAGCTGAACGTGTGCTGAATGCGGAGGTGCCGTACGTTCGGTACTCGATCGGTTGGATCGCGAAGAAGTTCGACTACATCAACCGTGTTACTAAATGCTTCCGCTTACGGTCTACGAGGGTACTTAGACACACTCTCCCCTCTCGTTGCTATGCATCTCCTTGATAAATCTTGCGTGTGCGTAGAATTTTTTTTGTTTTCCATGCAACGCTTCCCAACATGATTCACCTTTCCGAAAGCAGTTAATGAGGACGAAAGCAGCCTTTTTTCATAGGACTAAATTCATCATTGGGAACAGTAATTTGACTAGATTCTGGGAGGATACATGGTTAGGGGAGACGCCTGTAGCCACACAATATCCGTCTCTTTATAATATTCTACATCGTAAGGGCGCTTATGTTGCTACAGTATTATAGTATGTTTCTCTAAACATCCAGTTCAGGAGGTCCTTAGTAGGAGACCGATGGGACGCGTGGCTATATCTTGTGCGGAGGCTGATGGACATTCACCTCTCTGATGAGCCAGATTCGATTCACTGGAAACTATCTATGAATGGAGTTTTTCAGTGAAATCTATGTATCTAGACTTAACTAATTCTAGTCCAATTCCAAAATCATTACATATTTGGAAGATTAAAGTACCTTTAAGAATCAAAATCTTCATGTGGCTTGTTCACAAGGAGGTGATTTAGACTAAGGATAACTTGGCAAAGCGAAGATGGGAGGGTAGTAAGCGATGTTGCTTTTGTGATCAGGATGAAACTATTAAAAACCTCTTTCTCGATTGTCCTCTTGCCAAACTTTTATGGCATACAGTTCATATAGCCTTTAATGTCAGCTCTTCAAATAGTATTAACACATTATTTGAGGAGCTATTTTACGGTATCTTGGTACTCCCAAAACATGTGCTGGAGTACCGAACAGATCTTGCCGTTCGTTGTGAAGGGTAACTTAGTTATTTTCCCACGGGTACTTCCGATATTCTCCCTGTGATCTCGCATGGATGCCAAATACAGCTCCCAAAAGAAAAACAGAAACTCCAGATTGAGTGCCAGAAAAAGCTCCCGTTCGTTCGGCCGGAAATCCCGATCGCTCGGTGCCTAGCAATGGAGTGGCCGCGCCACCTCAAACCTGATCCTTCGCTACCGCAAGCCGCCCTGCTGCGCCGCCCGTCGAGCCGCCACCGGCCAACCCCTGTACTGCGCCATGGTTGCGGAAACGAGTCCTCGATCAGCTTCACGGCATAGATCTTGTTCCGGCTCGTCCCAGACGCGGATGCTTTCCCGTTACTCGCCTACGAAGGACGTGCATAGCCCGCCGGCATGGGCTCATCCCGGCATCTCCAGACGCTGCGTGCATATCAATATACTACGTTTTGCTTGTAATTGAAAAAAAAGACGCCAGAATACATGGGAGGTTACGAGGGGAACCACGAATATGAAATAATATTAGAATGTTATTATGATTACGGTTTTGCCCCTTAAATCAAGGTACTCCAGTACTTTTTAACTTAGTACTCCGTTGGATGAGTGATGGAGTACCAAGCAATACTGTCCACTGGATCAAGAGAAATGTACGGTCTATATTTATTTCGGGGTACTGTAAAAGATCTCTATTTGAGAGGTGGCTAAATGGAGTGGAACCAAACTATGCGGGACATATCCGGATAGGAGTATGCGCATTACTTTGGGCTATATGGAACTGCAGAAATGAAATAATTTTTAAAGTCAAACTCATATAAATATTTTGCAGGTTATCTACAGGGCCACTGCATGGTTCCATATGTGGTCATTACTCACTCTTGCGGAAGCCAGGGAGCATTTGGCTATTGGGTGTACCCGGTGAAAGATAGTAGCAAAGGGTACTTACAACCGGTTTGGATGTCAATCCAATAATAAGCAAGGTGTTTAGTCATCTCAACCTATTTTCACCGGTTGTTGTCAACTTTTATTTGCTCTTCTTCCTTTTTAGCTCCATGTGAGCTTGTATTGAACCGCGGACATTTTGGTACTTTTGCTTAATATATTATGGCTGCATGAATCAGTCTGATGTAGAGGCCGGGGATGACCCTCCTTTTCAAAAATAAAGTCAAAGCGTCTTCGGCTCGCTTCAGTGCTTATAGTTGTTGCTAGGTGGTCTACGAATCTGGATGTAGTTTTATTATTTCTTGTGTTCGTTGTATTACCATGATTGGAGATGGATAGATCAGAAGTTTCCCGCAAAATAATAAGAATTGCCATAAGTTTAGTATCGGAAAAAGTTAGCATGAAAAGATCAAGACGTGCCTAGCTTAGCTTGTAAACAATACAATGGAGTGGTTGGTAATCGGCCAGCATTGTTTATGTGACACTCCCCTGTTAATATGTTTTGCTGATTGAGCACTGAGAGCCACGATCTCAGTGGATCGTTTATTGCCAAAGTGAATGTTCGGAAGGTCCCAACCCCGTGAATTACAATAATCAGGTAGTACAATGATAGGTCTGCTCTTGACGTCTTCTTGGTGAGCATAAAATAGGCCAAAGAATACGAGTGACATGCAACTAAGTATTGTAATGACGTAGTACAATAATCAGGTAGAACATACTGTGTTTCTTCTCTCCGAGAGATGGCCGGACATGCGGGCAGATCCAGTGTTCCTCCAAAAAAAAGTCCATGTTGCCTTCAAGTGAGACGGAACTGTTATTTTCAACAAATATACTCCGTGTCATGGCACACCACCTTGCAGGTTATTATCAGACAGATCCAGATGGGTGAGCTGCTTTAAGCCGCCAAGCTCTATTGGGATGAAGCCCCAAAAATTGTTTCGCTGAAGGATTAGGTATTCTAACTGTTCAAGATTACCAAAAGAACCTGGAACTTGACCAATGAAATTGTTGGAAGAAAAGTTTAACAGTCTTAGCCCTGAAATATTGCCTAGTGAAGCAGGGAGATGACCTTCAAAATTGTTATTGTCCAAACAGAGATGTTTAAGATCTGGGAAGGTGTCACCAAAGTTCGATGGCAGTGTTTTTCCAAGCATATTGGAATATAAGTATAAATATTCGAGAGAAGACTGATTGTATTTGTACAGGGTTTCTGGTATTCCACCTGATAGCATATTTCCAGCAAGGCCTAAATAAACAAGAGATGGGAAACTTCCCATCTCATCAGGAATGGTTCCCATGAACCTATTATCAGTAAGCACGATGTCTTCAAGCTGACTATTGTTTCTTAGGCTTGGTGGGATTGTTCCGGTGAGATTATTTGAGGAAAGCCATACTTTCCTTAGATTGGATAGGCGACCTATACCTAGGGGAATTTCACCCATTAGTAAGTTGGCAGATAGGTCTAGGCTCCTTAGCTTGGAGCAGTTTGTGAGAGTATCTGGAATGGTCCCTCGCAGTGAGTTCTTTCCCAAGTCAAGGTATTCCAGTCTGTGGAGACGGTTGAGAGGAGGTAACTCACCGGTGAAGCCATTTTTGGACAGGTCCAGTGTCCTAAGGAACGTTAGGTTGCCAAGGGAGGAGGATATCCGGCCAAACAACCCTCGTTGTCTGAGGTACAGCTTAGTGACTCGCCCCGAGCTGCAGTGGACGCCCTCCCAACTGCAAAGAGGGAAGCTGGTGTGCCAAGATGTCAAGGCTTGTCTTGAGTCGTTGGTGATGGCCCGCTTGAAATCTAGCAGTGAGATCATGTCCGTGCTGTTATCATGGACTGTTGTCATTGATGAGCAGAGGATGCTCCCGACTCCGCAAGAAATGAGCAGCAACGGCAGTAGCATAAGCATGGTGGCGAGCCTTGCCGCTTGACTAATGGCCATGTCACCTGCAAAATAAAGTTTGAATGAAGAATAAAACATTGTGCGTACTATGTTTACTGCAAGTTTGGTCATTGCGTGCATCAATTGATACACAAGCATGCACCTTGCATATCTTGTTTTCAAAGAGAGAAAAAAAACTTATGAGTAGGTCATGAACAATACTACTAGGTTTTGTGAGCTTGCTCTCATGAACAACACTAATAGTTTTCATGATCCAATGGGGGGAAATATTAGAAGTAGAACCCATGTGAAAAATATTAGTTTTGCCTTTTGTGAGATTTTTGTTTTTGACAGTCAAGAAGATGTAAGAAGCAGTACTAAGTACTAACTACTAACTGAGTAAGTAATCAGGATTCAGGAGGAGGAGGCACCTTTGCCCAAGAGAGAGTGGCTAGGGCACCTTTGCTCGGCCGAATCACACGGAACGGCAGCCTCTCTTGCATGGTTTTGCCGCCGCCGGCCGGGCTCTGAGGTGTGTCAGCCGTGAAGCCTGTGAGTTGAGTTGGAGGTTGGAACGCTGGACGCTCAAATGGACGCTCAACTTGCTTTGCTTGCAGGTGTTTTAAAGAAAGAAACCACGCTCACAGTTACGTCCACACACCTGCAAGAATACTCTCACGCACGGCTCAGTCCTTCTCAGCTGGAATCAGACAGAGATGCTCTCCTTTGGCCCTTACTGCTTGTTAGAGTATGATTTGTAATCATCTCCTGCCTTATCTCTAGGAGAGACTTATTGTCCTTCAAGCCTTGTACTCTGTATAAACCGCCCGAAGGCTCAATACAACACCCATCATATTCTCTCAATCTCTCTTTATTCCCTTCTACCATGGTATCATCCTAGCCGGTCCAAACCCTAGCCGCCTCCCACTGCTTCCGCCCCGCGGCGCGCCCCTGGGGCGGTCGGCCTCCATGACGGCCGCCGGGGGCCGCGCCGCCCATACCTAGGGTTCTTCTACCGGTCGCGTTGACCGGTGCCCTAGAGAGTCTTTTTCTCAATCCTTTGATCCGGTTTTTTCTATCTCTCGCCGGTCGCTTTGATCGACGTTTCCTTTTTGGTTTTCAGATCTATGATCTTTCTTTGCTTATTCGTAATTCATTCAAATTATGACACCTCAGATGGTATTGTGCGTCTCGCATGGCATATAGGCGTATATTGTGTGCATAGTATCGCCGCCTGGAGCACATATTGCTTAATAGAGACAGCGATCGGCTTGCAATATTAACTCTACGCCCACATGCAGCTGGCAACAATATTATGTTAGAACCCCACTTGCAGCCGGCCACTAGAAGACATTTTAACATGTCTAGCAGATTTTCTGGTATTTTGATTCCAATCAGATAAGGTTGAAAGATCAAGTGGAAGTTTCTAAATGCTTTTCTGGAGTAGAGTAGATCAAACATTATTGTCCCAACTCTCAAGAGAAAGAATAAAAGTGTTATTGTCCAGGCCATCCCCATCGTCGCACCGCGTCACATGGGCTTAATTTTGTCACCATTTGCAACATGTTTACTAGTACTATACAATGCAATGACGCATCTTGCTGACAACACGTACTATATCATATAGAAGTACTACTAGAGACAACAAGGTCGCTTGACTAATAAGCTGAAGCTGTGATATATAATTAGCATTTGGCAAGCTAGACAGCATTGTAAAACAACGCCTAGCTGTTAGACAGAGGAGTCCAGCTTTTTCAAAAAATCATGTTGAGGATGTTGAGGATGCAACGACACAATATTAAAAAATAGTTGAGATGTTGAGGATGCACATAGTTAAGAAGATAAAACAAAAAGGGTAAAAAACAAAAAGAGTCACGCAACTAACGACACACGACTAAACAACTACACCACCACCAATGTCCTGGACAATAGACGAACCACATGCAAGGTTCTCTGAAAGCAACGCCTCCAGAAAAGGAACACTGCCCAAGCACCGCTATAGCCCGATCCGGGTGTTGAATGCCGGATCTTGGGGTTTTACCGTGAAGAGCACGTCTAAGAAATCTATGCCTTCCAACAAAGTGCGGAGCGTAAACTCCGTCATTGAAGGATGCAACCAATGATTGTCAGACGGAGGAGTCCAGCTAATTGAAAGAATCTATTGCGTTGTGCAACCATAGTTGCGGACTATGTCAAGTCTTACTCTTGTGTCGAAGCATGCAATAATGGTAACAACATACATATAAAGAAGGAAGACTCCACGTTGCTCATATTTTAAAGAGTGAATTCCGATTTTTACCCCCTATTTGACATTTTTTACACAAATTACCCCATTTAGCGAAATTTCATCCGTTTGGCCCTATTTAGCAGAAGTTCTGCCACGATTTACCCTATTTAAAATTTTACGAGTGTTCTGACCGGCAAGGTCCCAATTGTCAGGTCCAGCCGGCATGCCACATCGACGAGTTTTTCTGCCTATTTTTCTCTCTGCTGAACAGTCCTCGCAGCTTCTCCCGATGGAGGTCCCTCACGTTGCAGGTAAAAAACCATTGATGTGGCATGCCACATGGACCTGACAATTCGGACCTGCTCATCAGAACACTCACAATATTTTAAATAGTGTAAATTGCGGCAGAACTATTGCTAAACGGCGCAAAACGGATGAAATCCCACCAAATGGGGTAATTAGTGTCAAAAATGTCAAAATAGGGGATAAAAACCGGAATTCATTCTTTTTCTAAAAGAGAGTTTCCTCCCCGAATTCATTTACCAGAATCTAGTGTTCGTTACAGGCCCGCTAAGTCCAACTGAGCGGAAGGAAAAGAGTAGAGACATCCCATGACCAAGAAGCCTCTCTCTAACGGGACGAAACACCAAAGCCTGCTGGTGTCCACCCACGCAATGTTCAAGGTTATGATCCGAGCCAGAGTATAGCGTGCAAGGTGGATGGGAATTAAGAAGAGATTTTTTTTTTCAAAATGGTGGAAAATTTCCACAACCTATAGATCAGATAATGACGAAACAGCAAGCGGAAGTTTCTTTGCGACTGCTACTATACTCAAGGACGTACTTGATTGCTATATTTATAAGCAAAGTCTTCCTTTCGAACAGACAATATTGTCCCACCGCTAAAGAAAGGGAGAAAAGAAAAGTGTAGCTGTCCAGGCCATCCCCATCTTACCGTACCGGGTAACACGGGCTTACCATTTGCAACATGTCTAAAAACAATATAATGATGTACACATCTCGCCAACAACCGATATCATATAAGATTGCTACGCTGGAGACAACAAGTTCGCTTTACTAAGTTATGATATATAACCGGCAATTGCTATCTAGCATTGCCAAACAAGAAGTACCTAGCTGTTAGATACAGGAGACCAGCTAATTCAAGGAAGGAATCCCCTGCTTTGGCTGCCATAGGTGTAGACTATGCCAAGTCTAACTCTTGCATACGATGCAAACAAGTAATGATAAACATGGAAAAAGATGCCGGACCTTGTTGTGTCTTTTGTAAAGCGAGTTTTCTCTCCGATTTCTTTTACCGGAAACCAACTTCCATTACAGACCCCACGACCCCACTAGTACAACTAATACGAATAGGAAAAGGAGCAGAGACGGGATGTCCCTTCAGCGAGGAGCCTATGTCTAAGGCAAGTCATAATGAAGAGTAAATTAGACTAGTGTCATGCATATGATACCAGTTTATCGTTACCTTCATAGTGCAAAGTCCTTCCTCCCTTCCTAAATATAAGTCTTTGTAGAGATTCCACTATAGACCCATATGGGTCCATAGTGGAATCTCTACAAAGACTTATGTTTAGGAACGGAGGGAGTATCATAGATGGTCGCATTTATTAGCTTTTAGACTTAGTTTTTTAAAATGTTATGTGATGGTAACATAAATTGTCTTGGCGGCGCCACTGATTTTTGAATCATCTACACCAGTTTTGAGTGCCCACTTCCGCATCAAGAAAATCAGCAGCCGGAAAGTAAACCGCCTTTAGTATCCGTGAACTCAGTGATTCTTGATCTTGCAATATTCTCCATGCCCGCCTGGCTAGCAACGAGAGGTTGAAAAGCTCCATGTCACGAAAGCCTAGACCTCGTCTGTATTTCGGTATGCACATGGAATCCCAAGACACCAATGCGGTTTTCCGTTCACCCCCTTTGCTGCGCCACCAAAATTTCCGGATCATCGACGTAATACACTTGCACAGGCCCCTTGGTAGTTTGAACATTGACGTGGAATATGTAGAAATGGCTTGCACAATAGACTTGATTAGGACCTCTTTGCCCCTGCCTGGTAGCATCTTCTCCATCCATCCTTGTACACGCCTCCATATCCGTTCTTTGATATACGAGAAAGTTCCATTCTTCTCACGTCCAACATCCAATGGTAAACCGAGATATCTTTCATTCAATGACTCATTTGTTATCCCCGGTCTGGGCAGCCTTTGACAAAAAACAATAATGACTTTTGGGTATTGAGCTTTTGTCCCGAGGCTTGACTGTCCAAGTCATTATAAATCCCCCCCCCCCCCCCCCCCCTTGTTGGATTGCTTTGACTGTCCAAGTCATTATAATTTGTTGCCATAAGTTCATTATCAGAAAAAGTCAGCATGACAAAACCAAGACGCAGCCTAGCATAGCTTGTAAACAATACAATGGGAGTGGTTGGCAATCCGCCAGCATGGTTTATTTGAAACTGCCCTTTTAACATGTTTTGCTGATTGTTGAGCACTAAGAGCCACAGTCTCGCCGGATCATTTATTCCCAAGGTGAAGGTTTGGAAGGTCCCAACCCCATGAATTACACACAGCACCCCCAAAAAAAGAATGATAGGTTTGCTCCTGACATCTTGGGAGCATAAAATAGGCCACATAATATGAGTGACAAACCAAGTATTGTAATGAGTAGTCCAATAATCAGGTAGCTAGCACATACTGTGTTTCTTCTCTCCGAGAGATGGCGGGACATGGGAGCAGATCCAGTGTTCCTCCAAAAGATGTCTATGTTGCCTCCAAGTGAGACGGAACTGTTATTTTCAACAAACACTCCGTGTCATGGCACACCACCTTGCAGATTATTATCAGACAGATCCAGATGGGTGAGCTGCTTTAAGTCGCCAAGCTCTATTGGGATGAAGCCCCAAAAGTTGTTTCGCTGAAGGATTAGGTATTCTAACAGTGCAAGATAACCAAAAGAATCTGGAACTTGACCAATGAAATTGTTGGAAGACAAGTTTAACAGCCTTAGCCTTGAAATATTGCCTAGTGAAGCAGGGAGATGACCTTCAAAATTGTTATTGTCCAAACAGAGATGTTTAAGATCCGGGAAGGTGTCACCAAAGTTCGATGGCAGTGTTTTCCCAAGCATATTGGAATATAAGTATAAATATTGGAGAGAAGACTGATTGTATTTGTACAAGGTTTCTGGAATTCCACCCGATAGCATATTTCCAGCAAGGTCTAAATAAACAAGAGATGGGAAAATTCCCATCTCATCAGGAATGGTTCCCGTAAGCTTATTATCAGTAAGCACGATTTCTTCAAGCTGACTAATGTTTTTTAGGCTTGGTGGGATTTTTCCGGTGAGATTATTTGAGGAAAGCCATACTTTCCTTAGATCGGATAGGCGACCTATACCAAGGGGAATTTCACCCATTAGTAAGTTGGCAGATAGGTCTAGGATCCATAGCTTGGAGCAGTTTGTGAGAGTATCTGGAATGGTCCCTCGCAGTGAGTTGCTTCCCAAGTCAATGTATTCCAATCTGTTGAGACGGTTGAGAGGAGGTAACTCGCCGGTGAAGCCATTTTTGGACAGGTCCAGTGTCCTAAGAAACGTTAGGTTGCCAAGGGAGGGGGATATCCGGCCCAACAACCCTCGTCCATTGAGGTACAGCTTAGTGACTCGCCCCGAGCTGCAGTGGACGCCCTCCCAACTGCAAAGAGGGACGCTGGCGTGCCAAGATCTTAAGGCTTGTCTTGAGTTGTTAGTGATGTCCCGCTTGAAATCTAGCAGCGAGATCATGTCCATGATGTTACCATT
Organism: Aegilops tauschii subsp. strangulata; assembly: GCF_002575655.3. Taxonomy (NCBI): domain Eukaryota; kingdom Viridiplantae; phylum Streptophyta; class Magnoliopsida; order Poales; family Poaceae; genus Aegilops; species Aegilops tauschii. The sequence goes on from NC_053040.3 coordinate 487,090,076, forward strand.
GACGGTCGTCGAGGAGCAGCGGATGCTGCCGACTCCATAAGAAATCAGCAGCAGCGACAGTAACATAAAGATGGGGGCAAGCATTGCCACTTGACTAAGGGCTCCGTCACCTGCAAAGAGTGAATAAAGAATAAAACATTGTGCGTACTATGTTTACTGCAAGTTTGGTCATTGTGTGCATCAATCGATACACAAGCATGTAGCCATCTTGTTTTCAAAGAGAGAAAAAAAAACTTATGAGTAGGTCCAGTGGCGGAGCTAGGGAGCCATGGCTCCCCCCATGACCCAGGAAGTGTAGTATAATGCCCCTATTTTCCTTCAGATTTTAAGAAATTTTATGAAGATTACCATCATTTGGCCCCGTTCGTCAATATTATCACACATTTGGCCCCCGTAATCGTTTTTTCCTGGCTCCGCCGCTGTGTACACTAGTAGAAAAAGAGGCTTCCATACGCCCCCATTAGTCCCCAAAACAATCGAACCGCGACAAAAGGAGTCTTTAGTCGCGGTTCGGGAGGAGACCCGCGACCAACTATCTGGGCCCAGCGCGCTCGGTCGACAGCTGGCGGACGGGAGGGGCTTTAGTCCCGGTTGGCCTGGCCAACCGGGACTAAAGGTCCCCGAAGGCCTTTAGTCGCGGTTGGCCAGGCCAACCGGGACTAAAGGCCCATCCAGCTAGCGGACGGGAGGGGCTTTAGTCCCGGTTGGCCTGGCCAACCGGGACTAAAGGTCCCCGAAGGCCTTTAGTCGCGGTTGGCCAGGCCAACCGGGACTAAAGGCCCATCCCTATATATAGGACTCAGCTCACTTCACTTCACTCAGCTCACTTCACAATTTTCAGAAGGGGGTGGTGGGTTTGCTTTTGGTTCCTCCTATGCACACAAGGTGTCCGATGAAATGCCCGAGAGCCTGAAACAAACATGATATGAAGTGTCCGAGCCACACTTGAGCTTTCTCATTTATTTTTCCTCCGCGATCGCGGTTAGCAACTTGAACCTTTCATGTGTCATTGATAAAATATGCATGTGTGTAGTTTATTGTTTAATTTGTATTATTTCTAGCTAGTTAGTTTAACAAATGCATGATGGTTAATTATATACTTTATATAATAATAATGCAGATGAATCGGCAATGGATGTACGGTCCCCGACTCTTCGGCAAGTTCACTACGGGTTTGAAAGATTTCCTCGTAGTGGCAAATGCGAACAAGCAGCAAGGTTTTATTATCTGTCCATGTGCTGTTTGTAAGAATCAGAAGGGTTACTCCTCCTCAAGAGACGTTCACATGCACCTGCTTCGGCACGGTTTCATGCGAAGCTATAATTGTTGGACCAAGCATGGAGAAAGAGGGGTTAGAATGGAAGAAGATGAAGAAGGGGATGATATCGATGACAACTATCATGATCATTTCGGTGATACTTTCATGGAGGATGATGCTGAAGGTGGGGAAGGGTTAGGTGAAGGTGAAGAAGAGGCACATGATGAGCCCGCTGATGATCTTGGTCGGACCATTGCTGATGCACGGAGACGCTGCGAAACTAACAAGGATAGGGAGAATTTGGATCGCATGTTAGAGGATCACAAAAACTCGTTGTATCCAGGATGCGATAATAGTCTGAAAAAGCTGGGCTGCACACTGGATTTGCTAAAATGGAAGGCACAGGAAGGTGTAGGTGACTCATCATTTGAAAATTTGCTGAAAATGTTGAAGAATATGTTTCCGAAGAATAACGAGTTGCCCGCCAGTACGTACGAAGCAAAGAAGGTTGTCTGCCCTCTAGGTTTAGAGGTTCTGAAGATACATGCATGCATTAACGACTGCATCCTCTACCGCGGTGAATACGAGAATTTGAATGAATGCCCTGTATGCACTGCATTGCGTTATAAGATCAGAGGCGATGACCCTGGTGACGATGTTGAGGGCGAGAAACCCAGGAAGAGGGTTCCCGCCAAGGTGATGTGGTATGCTCCTATAATACCACGGTTGAAACGTCTGTTCAGGAACAAAAAGCATGCCAAGTCGTTGCGATGGCACAAAGAGGACCGTAAGTCCAACGGGGAGTTGAGACACACCGCTGATGGAACGCAATGGAGAAAGATCGACAGAGTGTTCAAAGATTTTGCAGCTGACGCAAGGAACATAAGATTTGGTCTAAGTACTGATGGCATGAATCCTTTTGGCGAGCAGAGCTCCAGCCATAGCACCTAGCCCGTGACTCTATGCATCTACAACCTTCCTCCTTAGTTGTGCATGAAGCGGAAGTTCATTATGATGCCAGTGCTCATCCAAGGTCCAAAGCAACCCGGGAACGACATCGATGTGTACCTAAGGCCATTAGTTGATAAACTTTTACAGTTGTGGGCCAGACCTGGTGTACGTGTCTGGGATGAGCACAAAGGAGAGGAATTTGACCTACGAGCATTGCTTTTTGTAACCATCAACGATTGGCCTGGTCGAAGTAACCTTTCGGGACAGACAAATAAGGGATACAATGCATGCAGGCACTGCTTACATGAGACTGAAAGTGTACGTTTGGTTAATTGTAAGAAGAACGTGTACCTGGGTCATCGTCGATTTCTTCCCCGAAATCATAATGTAAGAAAGAAAGGCAAGCATTTCAACGGCAAGGCAGATCACCGGCCGAAGCCTGTGGAACGTACTGGTGCTGAGATATTTGATATGGTCAAGGATTTGAAAGTCATCTTTGGAAAGGGTCCTGGCGGACAATCAGTTCCACGGGGAGTTGACGGGCACGCACCCATGTGGAAGAAGAAATCTATATTTTGGGAGCTAGAATATTGGAAAGTCCTAGATGTCCGCTCTGCAATCGACGTGATGCATGTTACGAAGAATATTTGCGTGAACCTGCTAAGCTTCTTGGGCGTGTATGGGAAGACAAATGATACAAAGGAAGCACGGCAGGACCAGCAACTTTTGAAAGACCCAGATGACCGGCATCCGGAATGGTTTCAAGGTCGTGCCAGCTACGCTCTTACCAAAGAAGAGAAGGTCATTTTTTTTTGAATGCCTGAGCAGTATGAAGGTCCCGTCTACCTTCTCGTCGAATATAAAGGGAATAATAAACATGGCGGAGAAAAAGTTCCAAAACCTGAAGTCTCACGACTGCCACGTGATTATGACGCAATTGCTTCCGATTGCTTTGAGGGGGCTCCTACCGGAAAATGTTCGAGTAGCCATTGTGAAGCTATGTGCATTCCTCAATGCAATCTCTCAGAAGGTAATCAATCCAGAAGATCTACCACGGTTACAGAACGATGTGGTCCAATGCCTTGTCAGTTTCGAGTTGGTGTTCCCACCATCCTTCTTCGATATTATGACGCACCTCCTACTCCACCTAGTCGAAGAGATTTCCATTCTCGGTCCTGTATTTCTACACAATATGTTCCCCTTTGAGAGGTTCATGGGAGTATTAAAGAAATATGTTCGTAACCGTGCTAGGCCAGAAGGAAGCATCGTCAAGGGCTATGGAAATGAGGAGGTAATTGAGTTCTGTATTGACTATGTTCCTGACCTTAAGCCGATTGGTATTCCTCAATCGTGGCACGAGGGGAGACTAAGTGGAAAAGGCAAGATCGGAAGGAAATCCACGATATGTATGGACGGTCATTCTATGACTGAAGCACACCACACAGTTCTGCAAAATTCCAGCTTGGTGGCTCCGTACTTCGAGCAACACAAGAATATTTTACGCTCGGACAACCCGGGGAAGCCTGAATCCTGGATTAGAAAGGCCCACATGGAGACTTTCGGCAGTTGGTTGCGAAAACATTTAATGAATGACAATGATGATGTTGGAGATCAGTTGTACATGTTGGCCAAGAAACCATCTTCGACTATAACGATTTTCCAAGGGTACGAGATAAATGGGAATACATTTTACACCATCGCCCAAGATAAAAAGAGCACCAACCAAAACAGTGGTGTCCGCTTTGATGCAGCAACCGAGAATGGGCGAAAGGTCACATATTATGGTTACATAGAGGAGATATGGGAACTTGACTATGGACCCTCCTTTAAGGTCCCTTTGTTCCGGTGCAAATGGTTTAAGCTAACAGGAGGTGGGGTAAAGGTGGACGAGCAATACGGAATGACAATGGTGGATTTCAACAATCTTGGTTACCTTGACGAACCATTCGTCCTTGCCAAAGATGTCGCTCAGGTTTTTTATTTGAAGGACATGAGTAGCAAATCGAGGAAACGGAAAGATAAGAAAACGATCAGTACATCATGCGATGATCCAAAGCGCCACATTGTTCTTTCAGGGAAAAGAAACATCGTGGGAGTGGAGGACAAGACAGAAATGTCAGAAGATTATAATATGTTTGGTGAAATTCCGCCCTTCAAAGTGAACACTGACCCAAGCATTAAGTTAAATGATGAGGATGCTCCATGGATACGGCACAATCGTAAGCAAGCAGGGACACAAGGGAAGAATTGATGTGTAATAATTTATTGTACCAAACTTTGTTGAATGGATCATGTGAATTAAAACGTACGATGGCGAATCCGGATGATTTGTATTTGGTCGATGAACTGAATGATGTATCAACCTTTTGTCAAACCTTCAAGGGATCGATGAACTGAATTTTTTGATATATTATTTGTATTTTTAAGATTTTAAAATGAATTAGTTTTATTTTTCTGATTTTTTTGATATATTATTTGTATTTTTAAGATTTTAAAATGAATTAGTTTTATTTTTCTGATTTTTTTGATATATAATTGCATTTTTAAGATTTTAAAATGAATTAGTTTTATTTTTCTGATTTTTTTGATATATGATTGTATTTTTAAGATTTTAAAATGAATTAGTTTTATTTTTCTGATTTTTTTGATATATAATTGTATTTTTAAGATTTTAAAATGAATTAGTTTTATTTTTTTGATTTTTTTGATATCTAATTGTATTTTTAAGATTTTAAAATGAATTAGTTTTATTTTTCTGAGTTTTTTGATATATAATTGTATTTTTAAGATTTTAAAATGAATTAGTTTTATTTTTCTGATTTTTTTGATATATAATTGTATTTTTAAGATTTTAAAATGAATTAGTTTTATTTTTCTGTTTTTTGATATATAATTGTATTTTTAAGATTTTAAAATGAATTAGTTTTATTTTATATGAAAAATGACCTTTAGTCGCGGTTCGTGACACGAACCGCGACTAAAGGCTCTTTCTGCGCGGGAACGAAAGCGGCACCAAAACCCTTTAGTCCCGGTTGGGGAGGCGGACCGCGACTAAAGGTACCCTTTAGTCGCGGTTGGGGAACCAACCGGGACTAAAGGGTACCTTTAGTCGCGGTCCGCCTCCCCAACCGGGACTAAAGCTCTGTCTATATATATAGCACTTAGCAGTTTCCGCCACCTCCCATTCTCCTCTCGACGCCGAAGCCCTGCCCCGACGCCGATCGCCGCCCGCCGCCGCCAGGCTGCTGCCCCGACGCCGATCGACGCCGATCGACGCCGACGCGCTGCCCCGACGCCGCCGCCCCTGCCCTAGTGAGCTCCGCCGCCCCCCACTTCCCCTGCCCTGCGCGCCGCCGCCCCTGCCCCAGTGAGCTCCGCCGCCGCCCTGCACTGCCCCTGCTCCTCGCCGCCGCCCCTGCCCTGCCCCAGTGAGCTCCGTCGCCGCCCCCACCCTGCCCCTGCGCCTCGCCGCCTCCCCTGCCCTGCCCTGCCCCTGCCCGCCGCCCGACGCGCTGCCCCTGCCCCTGCCCGCCGCCCGCTGCCCCTGCCCCTGCCCTGCCCACCGCCCGCCGCCGCCTGCCTGCCGTCCTCCGCCTCCCGCCGCCGCCTGCCGTCCTCCGCCTCCCGCCGCCGCCGCCAGAAACGAAGGAAAAAACAAAAGAAAAGAAAAACAGAGAAAACAAAGAAAAACAAAAGAAAAACAAAAGAAAAACAAAAGAAAACAAAGAAAAACAAAAGAAAAGAAAAACAAAAGAAAACAGAAGAAAAACAAAGAAAACAAAACAAAAAGAAAAGAAAAACAGAAGAAAACAAAGAAAAAAAAAGAAAAACAAAGAAAACAAAACAAAGAAAAACAAAGAAAAACAAAAGAAAAACAAAGAAAACAAAAGAAAAACAAAAGAAAAACAGAAGAAAAACAAAGAAAACAAAAGAAAAACAGAAGAAAACAAAGAAAACAAAACAAAAACAAAAGAAAAACAGAAGAAAACAAAAGAAAAACAGAAGAAAAACAAAAGAAAAACAAAAGAAAACAAAAGAAAAACAGAAGAAAAACAAAGAAAACGAAACAAAGAAAATCAAAGAAAAACAAAAGAAAAATGAAGAAAACAAAACAAAAACAAAAGAAAAACAAAAGAAAAACAAAAGAAAACAAAGAAAAACAAAAGAAAAACAAAGAAAACAAAACAAAAGAAAAGAAAAACAAAAGAAAACAAAACAAAACAAAACAAAAAGAAAAACAAAGAAAACAAAACAAAACAAAACAAAACAAAGAAAACAAAAACAAAGAAAAACAAAAACAAAGAAAAACAAAGAAAAACAAACAAAACAAAAACAAAACAAAACAAAACAAAAACAAAACAAAACAAAAGAAAAGGAAAAAACAAAATAAGAAAAGGAAAAAGAAAAGGAAAAGGAAGAAGAAAAGGAAAAACAAAATACTTGGCAGTGCTCAATAATCTTATTTTTTAATTCCTCCTCCTCTATGTCGCCTTAATCTTATTTTTTAATTTCTTTATACTTAAAGAATTTTTACTACATGCAGGAGTGACATATGGCGGACGATAGAGCCGAGCCGCTTAGGGATCCGGAGGCTGAACGTTATTTAATGGGCATCATCAACAACGAGATTCCTTATGTGCCGGGCTCAGAATATGAGCAAGAAGAGGATGTAGTCTCTTCTTTTCTGAACCTTGACGGTGACCAAGAAGACGATAATCAAGAAGGTGAAGGAACGGACATTGTCGACGGAGGTCAACCGTCAACAAACGACGATCTCGAATTGCAAGTACCAACCACCTCCGGCGAGGTATATATATACATTGAGCCTCTCGTGATACAAACTTACTGAAATGTGAATACATATGTATTAACGCGCGCGACTCTCTTTCTTTTTTTAGCCCTCGGCCGGATCGAGTACGACAAAGCGTGGCAAATCCAAGGCGATGAAAACAGGAGAAACATATGCCATTGAGTTTGTCAGTGAAACCGGCAAGCCCCTACAGCACACCTCAAAGTTTATCAACCAATGCGGAGTCGTTGTTAGAGACAACGTCCCCATCACCGTCCAGGAATGGAAGGAGCCAAAGAAGGCACGTCTTGGTTTCAGTTTTGTCGACAAGAGAACGAAAAAGGATTGCTGGAGAAAGCTTATGGAACATTTCATTCTACCTCCGGAATACAACAAAGTCGATGAATTCGGTAACGAGGTTCCGGGTGGACGTGAGAGGAGGAGGCTAGTTAAAGAGTTCGCTCTTCAGAAGATGGGCGAAGCATTCCGGAACTTCAAGAAAAATTTAACCCGTGACTATGTCAACAAGGGCAAGACTCCGGATTTCAATGGACAACATGAGAAACTGAAAGATGATTGGCCAGAATTTGTGAGGCAAAAGCAATCGGAGCATTTCAAGAAAATATCGAAAAAAATAAGGATAATGCGAGTAAGAAAAATTTCCATCATATTATGGGGCCAGGAGGATACCGCCTTTCGGAGCCTAGGTGGCAGAAGATGGAGGAGGACCTGAGGGTGCGAGGAATCCCTCTAGGTACAGAGGGATGGGACCCAAGGGCCAAAAGCTGGTGGTACGGGCATGGGGGATCGCTAGACCCGGAGACAGGGGTGTGTGTTCACCGGAAGAAAAAGTTTGCTCCCACCCAAGCCCTTATTGACGCAATGACCCAAGCTCAAGAGGGCTTGATCAAGTTCAACAGAGAGAAAGACGCACTGACAACAGCCCTCGGGAATGATGAACACGGAGGACGTGTACGAGGCAAAGGCAAAGTTCCGTGGAAAGTAGGGTTTTCCCAAGACAATGACCCGTACTGTTACAGAAGCCGTAAGAGAAAGACGGACCGGGATGCAGATCTTATGGCGAAGTTTGCATCGGAACTCCATGAGTTGAAGCAGACCGTGCATGAACTAGTAAAAGAAAAATCGGCTGCAGGGCCGCATGAAGATCATGAAGCGGATCGCGGAAGCCAGCAGCGGAGAAGCAGCGTGGCTTCCACGAATGCCCCGCCTGGTGCTAGTGCACCGATGATCGAGATTCGTGCACCGGAGCCTCACTACCCCGTGGATGATGTAAAGGAGATGAAAGAATGTGATCTGCATTATCCCGTGGGAAACGTTTCCACGAAGGTAGCTAGCGGCAGTGCTTTACCCTGTACACCTGGAGCACTCCACCACAACAACCCCATTGCATATGGCTATGCTCGTGTCACGGTGGAAGACATAGTCCAAGGGTTTGAGGACCTGGAGATTGACAAACCTACACCCGAAGGGGAGAGAAGACTTGGAGATGTCAAGCGCCAGATCATTCTATGGAAAAAGAAGTACATAGTGTTTCCAGGCGAGGCGCCAAGGCTAGCAAGTCCACCCCCCTCCGATGGTGGTGGTGGTGGTGGTGGCGGCGGTGGTGGCGGTGGTGGTGGTCGTGGTGGTTCACCTACACCTCCTTCACGCCATTCGACGCCGTCCCCCGATCCACAACCTCCGGCGGGTACGACGCCCCCCAATCCTCCTCCGGCGGGTACGACGCCCCCCAATCCACCTCCGGCGAAGAAGCAGAAGCAGGCGGACAGCATGGAAACCCGCTCCTGGACTATTAACCCGGACCGTTATGTACCTAAGACCACAAGGGTACCGGAGCCATCACTGAAGCCTCTCCTCCCAAGGCCTTGGGAACTTAGTGAAGCTGAAACCAAATTGGCCGCGTCTGCTGATTATGAGAAATGGAAGGCGGATATGAAGGCGATAAAAGAGCCTGAGCCCAAGCAAGTATTCACTGAGAAGCAAAAGAAGTGGGCTAAGGATTTTTTGACGACACCGTCCCAAGCCGAGCTGAATATGCCTGACGACTATGGACATGAACTTCGTAGGCAAGCAAAAATATTGAAGGAGGAGAAAGAAGAAAGTAAAAAAAGCGGGAAACAAGTTGACCAGCTCGGGATGCAGAAGAAACAATCGATCCCCCCGCTCATAGTGAAAGCCGGTCCGGAAGAGGACCCCGAGATCATAGCAGCTGCGGCAGCACTTGGATTGACTGTAGCGAGTGCCATGAAACAAGCGTCCGAGATGGGTTTGACTCTTCGTGCCTTCTTAGGCCTTGAGGATGCGCCAGTATGTGAGATAGCATTACAATATGTGCGGAATGGGCCTCTCGTCGAGCCTGCGCAGGAAAAGAGTCTACCACCACAAATGCGAAATCTGCTACGTTGGTACAAGCAATTCATAACATGGGCTGACAAAGAATATGTTTATGCGGATGTTACAGAGGAGCATCACACCAAACGGTACTCTGTACAAGTTCATATGAGTGAATTGTTCCAGCTGTTCAATCTGCGCGACCTCGACAAATCTATGCTGAGTTGCTACGTTCTGTAAGTGATTTATTTCTACCTCATCTCGTTCTTCATTGCCTGCACTATATATATATATATATATATATATATATATATATATATATATATATATATATATATATATATATATTGTCCTAACTATATTGTTGCGTACGCTATTATGCAGATTGAAGATTTGGGAATGCAAAATAAGAAACATCCATGATGTTGGGTTCATTGACCCACATATCGTTAATGGACATGTGTTACAAAATCACCCCGAAGACGTGGAGAAAGACTTGTACAAGTTTCTTAGAAAGCATCAACTCAAAAGTCATATTCTATTTCCTTACCATTTTGGGTGAGTGTTTCTCTCTTGTGCCCATTCTATTTTGTTTACTCCATCCATGGTATGTCTAATCGATGAGTTATGTATGACTGTGCATGTAACGTGTCCGCAGGTTTCACTGGATTCTGCTAAATATTGAACTTCAGACCTCCGGAGTTCTAATCATGGACTCTATGGATTCGGATCCAAAGCGTTGGGCCGACATGAGAAAAATGCTGCAAAAGTAATTATTTTCAATCATTTGAGCTCTATATCGATCGGTCTCTTTCGTTCATTTCCTAATATCAAGTAACTAATAACTCCCTTGTTCATTTAATTATCTTCTTGCCCTGTAGGGTTTGGAGACGGTTCTCAGAAGAAATTGTCGGTGAATTCAAACATGAGCTAGATTTTAGAAGGTTAGTTAATGTGGATAAGCAGCCACCGGGGACCAATCTATGTGGATACTATGTTTGTGAGAACATCCGGAGACACACCTCTGAGCGGAAGGCATCGGATAGCGTGCGGAAGGCGACGGATAACTTGCGGAGGAGGCTTAGTCCAGAAGCTCGATTCCGACCAATTCAAGATGAATTAGCAGAATTTTTCATGAGGGAAGTCATCAATCCTAAAGGAGAACACTATACCGAGGACGAAGAAATTTATATGCATACCCGAGATTGAAATTTGTTCGAAGTTGTATATGGTCATCCATCCTAATTGTGTATGGAAACTTGTTCGAAGTTGTATATGGTCACCCGAGATTGAATATATATTATATATTTCTCTTGAATTCTTCTTGTTTGAAATTTCATATGCATGTATATAGTAGCGTAGAATATGTGTACTGAAACTTCATCAAAATTAAAATAAAACACAAAAAAAATAAAAAAAATAAAACACTACAAATTAAAAAGAAACCAGGTTTAGGGGGGCTAAAACCCTAAACCTGCGGAGGAAGCCTTTAGTCCCGGTTAGCCACGAGAACCGGGACTAAAGGTCCTCCGCCCCGACGGACCCCTGGCGCCCACGTGGACGGGCCTTTAGTCCCGGTTAGCCACGAGAACCGGGACTAAAGCTTTTAGTCGCAGTTCGTAAGAGGCGCGACTAAAAGGGGGGGTCTTTAGTCGCGCATATTTAGTCCCGGTTGCACAGCCGGGACTAAAGGCCTTTGCGAACCGGGACTAAAGGGCTTTTTTCTACCAGTGGTAGCTCATGAACAATACTGGTAGGTTTTGTGAGCTTGCTCTCATGAACAATACTAATAGGTTTCATGATCCGATGAGGGAAAATATTAGAAGTAGAACCCATGTGAAAAATATTAGTTTTGCCTTGCGAGATTTTTATGTTAGGCAGCAAACAAGATGGAAGAAGCAATATTTTTTTTCGACAAATGGTGGATTTTATTGGCTTAAAATGAAGCATCAAGAGGATATATAACACACTGAGCACACACCCGGCCTTTGGGTAACTAAGATGCACACAATCAACCGAACACACACACGAAAACACAGACACGCGCGCGCGGGGGGGGGGGGGGGAGAAGCAAGTAATCAGGAGGAGGCACCTTTGCCCAAGAGAGAGGCAGCTAGGGCACCTTTCCTCGGCCAGATCGCACGGAGCGGCAGCCTCTCTTGCATGGTTTTGTCGCCGCCGGCCGGGCTACGAGGTGTGTCAGCCGTGAAGCCGGTGAGTTGAGTTGGAAGTTGGAATGCTGAATGTTGGACGCTCAGCTTGCTTTGCTTGCACGGGTTTAAAAAGAGGGCTGCTATGCACACGATGATGCGCGGACGATGTGTGAACGACAGCGTATATCGGTCCGTCCATGCATATCAGTAAAGTGTAGCTGTCGTGCAGGCTGTGTCGTTCACACCTGCCAAAATATTCTCACGCACGGCACCTTATCAAAAGTCGAAAGGAGAATAGACCTCGCCACTTGGATTAGTGCTGACTTTATCACGCACTCACGGCACTTTATCACGCGCGGCAGCATGTAGAAAAAGAATTTCTTTATTTCTTTATTTTAGGATCAACAAACATGAGGAATGGTGACTTGATAATGCGAGCATGACTTGTCATCAAAGAAGACTTTTAGGAAGGCACCCCAACTTGTCTGCCGTGCTGTCTGACTCATGGCAAATTCTAGCCACTACAGCCTGCACGACAGCTACAGCCGCGTCGCGGCGGCGCGTTAGGCGACGGCGCAAGGCGGCGGCATGGTGCTGGGCGGGGGAGGCGGAGCTGCGGCTCCGAGGAAGATATGGTGGCGCCGGCCGTTCGATGGGCTCGCGGGCATGGCGGCCTTGGTCTCGGTGGTCGGCGGCTCGGCCTGTCGGCGGCGGCTGGATCACGGGGCGGCGGCCCTGGAAGGTGGCGGCAGCTGAAGCTCGGGCTTCCCGCGACGGCATGGCGTGGTGCTGTCCCTATCCAAGGCGGATCTGCATCGCAGATCTCGTGGTTTTGCCGCGGATTGGTTCAGATCAGAGACGGTGATGAGCGTGCGGGATCGATCTCGACGGCTCTCGCGGCTTGGCGAGGTGGATTGGGAGTCCTCCTCCCAGGCTCCAGTGGTGGCGCATTCAGGCAGTGGCCGGTGTGCCAGGGCTCCTACGGTGGCACTGCTGTTGCGGTTGGTCGTCGGATCTAGGCGGCTAGATCTGGGGCTTTGAAGGCGGTCGAGACAGTGCACAGGTTGTCGGGTGGATGTCCTAGGACGGATCCGATGAAAACTTGTCTTCGGTCGTTGGCCGGAGCCAGTGATTACGATGCCTTGATCATCGTTTCCTTCATGAAGGCATCATCGAGGTACAAATCCCAAACCCACCCAATACCTCCGGGGGAAACCCTAGATCAGTTGATCGGATGAAGGCGGCATTCATGTGTCGTTACCCCCTTGGGGGCGGCATTCTTGGAGATGCACTCAGGCTTGAAGGACCAGCGGATGGCTTCTTTGGTGGAGCGGTGTTTCCTTCTACATATTCATGGCGGCGGCTCTTGGCGGCATGGAGCAGCGGAGGCTTGGCGTCAGATGTGTGGTGATGGACACGCGCAGGAGGTCGACGCTGTCTGGAGTCGTAGTGGCGTCGGCGGCAGCTAGACCGGGCAAGGTCGATGCAGCAGTACAGCTCTGAAGATGGATTGATGGCAGGTAGCTGCGGCGGCCTCATACCCAGCAGCTGTCACTACTAGGAAAAGGGCTATAGATGAAATGGCCACTAATGGCGTACCAGACATGTGGTGCGCCAATACTATATAGCAGTGGCGCACCATATGCTGGTGCGCCATTAGTGTGACACACGGTGCGCCACTAGTAACAATTTTTTTTTTCATTACTAGTTTAAACTAGTAATGGCGCACTATACCCTGGTGCGCCATTAGTAGTTTTGTAAAAAAAAATATAGAACTAGTAATGGCGCACTGTGCCCTGGTGCGCCATTAGTGTATTTTTTTAATTATTTTTTTGCAAAACTACTAATGGCGCACCACCAGCAGGTGCGCCATTAGTAACCAGGGTTACTAATGGCGCATTTGTACAGCCACACCTACCCACTCACTTTCCCCACTTCATTCTCTCCACCTCCTCCTCCAAGCTTGTCTCGGCTGCCTCCTCCTCCTCACCTCATTTGCACCATAGATTCATCCAAATTAAGTGGTTAAATTACCTTTTTTTGATAGGTAAGTAAGGGGAAGCTATCTTTATGTTGTTCTCCCACCAACAACGTGCACATGCACTTTTTATGGCCTAGCTAGATCTATGTATGTTTGTGGTGTTGCATATATGTTTGTGTTTGCACGTACCGGTATTTGAAATGCGATAGTTGCCAATATTTTGCCGGAATGTTGATTCATTTCCGTTTCGGTGAGAATTTTGGCACTATGCATTCTTTTTGGTCCTATTTTTAGGGAAAGTCATGCCAAATTTTTTTTTGGTTCTAAAATATCGTTTTGCTCTACCCCGCAGGCGACCATGGTCCGCACGATGACCGAAGGCATCGTGAATAGGTTTTTGAGCTCCGCGAAGGCCGAGATGCTTCAAAAGAACGAGACGGAGATAAGATGTCCGTGTCGAAGATGCAAGCTGAAGAGCCTTATTGCGGACCCGGATTCCGGGCAGGTGCGGGACCACCTGCTCTTGCGTGGTTTCATGGATGGCTATCGGTGGCAAGGTGATGAAGATGACTATGAAGTCGTCCATGGGGGCCGGGCAAGAAATGAGGAAGGGCAGCAAGACAACCACCGCGGCTCCGGCGGGCGAGAAGACGAAGAATCTCCAGGACATGATCACGACGGTGATGTTGTACACAGTCATCATGTAGAAGATGCCGGACATGATGATGAGGAAGATGCCGGAGCAGACGAAGGGCATGATCATGAAGATGAAGATGTCGGCGGAGCAGACGACGATGGACCATCGATGGGCTGGGTGCAGGACCCTCATATTCAAGAGCTGCTTCTCAAGCAGACGGATAACGCAAGAGCTGCCGCCCGAGAGAAAGCCAAGCTGGATCAACTGGAGATAGACGCGGTTACTCCATTGTATGAAGGATGCAGGCCCGAGGATACCCGCCTGAAAGTAACGCTCATGGCTCTGGAGATGAAGGTAAAACACAAAATGACCGACGCATGCTTCGACGAGAACATGTCATTCTGGCACGAACGTCTTCCCAAGGGGAACAAGTGCCCGACCAGTTTCGAGGAGGCGAAGAAAATCGTGTGTCCTCTGGATTTACCTCACGTGAAATACCATGTGTGCATGAACAATTGCATCATTTATTGGGACGAGCACGCGGAGTCTACCATATGTACGGTGTGCGGCGTCACTCGATACAAGAAGAGGAAGAAAGCTCCTCGAAAAGTGGTGTGGTACTTTCCAATCACTCCTCGTCTGCAGCGGTATTTCACGGACCCTAAGGTAGCAAAGCTCCTGCGTTGGCACGCGGATAGGGAGGAGAAGAAGCGAGAAGATGACGCAAATGATCCGGAGATAAATAAAAAAGACAAGATGCTGAGTCACCCTAAGGATGGGAGCCAGTGGCAAGCGTTGAACTTCGAACACCCAGAATCTGGGAAGGATCCAAGGAACATCGTGCTGGGCGCGAGCACCGATGGAGTCAATCCGTTTGGCAGCCAGAGAAGCACACATAACACCTGGCCTGTGTTTGTGTGGATGTACAACCTTCCCCCTGGTTGTGCATGAAGAGGAAGTACATTCACATGAGTATGCTAATTGAAGGGCCGAAACAACCAGGAAACGACATCAATCTGTATCTGGGGCTGCTGAAAGAGGAGCTAGACACGCTGTGGAAAACGCCAGCCAATACGTGGGACGCCGCAGAGAAAGAATATTTCCCTATGAGAGCCGCACTGCTCACGACGGTGCACGACTATCTCGGTTACGGATATCTCGCGGGGCAGGTGGTCCACGGATTTTCTGGATGCGTCAGGTGCATGGATGACACAACGTATCGCCAGCTAGATAGAGATCTCGGGTCTTCAAAAACCGTGTTCATGGGACATCGAAGGTGGCTTCGCGACGATGACCCGTGGAGGAAACGCAAGGATCTGTTCGATGGTGAAACCGAACCCCGAAGACGCCCGCATACGAGGAGCGGCGAGGAAATAGACGAGCTGAAAGATTGCCCACTGCCGGGAAAGAAGCAAAAGGCGCCAGAGCCGGGAAAGAAGCGAAAGGCGCCAGAGCCGCTGCTGAAGGTATGGAAAACGAGGTCTGTTTTCTGGGACTTGCCGTACTGGAAGATCCACCGTGTGCCTCACAGCCTTGATGTCATGCATATCACGAAGAACGTGTGCGAGAGTCTGCTTGGTACCCTGCTCAACATGCCAGAGAGGACCAAAGATGGGCCGAAAGCAAGGGCAGACTTGAAATCAATGGGCATCAGGAGGAGCTTCACGCTAATGATGATGATGATGATGATGATGAGGCGAAGCAGGACACGGAAAGTCCTCGCAAAGGCAAAAAGGCCAAGAAGACCGGAAATGACTACCCTCCCGCGTGCTTCACTCTAAGTCAGGAGGAGATCGATCAGTTTTTCACCTGCCTCGTAGGAGTAAAACTTCCTTATGGTTACGCGGGGAAGATAAGAAGATACCTAGACCCAGCGTAGCAGAAGTTCAGCGGGATGAAGTCTCACGACTGTCACGTGCTGATGATGCAGATACTTCCAGTTGCAATCCGTGGGATCATGGACGCGCACGTCTGTGAAACGCTATTTCGCCTATGCAACTTTTTCGACGTCATCTCTCGGAAGTCGGTTGGCGTGAGGCAACTCAGAAGGCTACAGGAAGAGATCATGGTGATACTATGCGAGCTTGAGATGTACTTCCCGCCCGCATTCTTCGACGTTATGGTGCATCTGCTGGTCCATATCGTGGAGGATACCATTCAACTCGGGCCGATGTTCCTGCACAGCATGATGCCGTTCGAAAGGATGAATGGTGTCATCAAAGGATTCGTTCACAACATGGCACGTCTAGAGGGAAGCATAGCCAGGGGCTTTCTGACCTAAGAGTGTATCTCCTACTGCACGAATTATCTAGGCATCGAGAACCCTGTTGGTCTGCCCGTCAACAGGCACCTCGGCAGGCTCGCTGGATGGGGTCACCGTGAGGGTCGCCGCGAAATGCATGTCGACTTCGAGGGTCGACTCACCGACTTTGAAAGAGCAAACCTAGTCGCGCTACAACACATAGACGTGGTCGATCCTTGGGTGGTAGAGCACAAAACCTTTATTGAGAAGACGTACAATGACCGAGGCCAACAGAGGACGGACGGAGATATAATCAAAGAGCACAACTCATGTTTCACGCGTTGGTTCAAGCAGAAGCTTATGTCGTACCCTTTACATGAGGATTCTTCTGCGGAAGAACAACTCATATTCGCCTTGTCACAGGGCGCTGGGCACAACCTGATGACGACGTATGAGGCGTACGATATCAACGGCTACACATTCTACACCGAGGACAAGGGCATGAAGAGCGATGGTTATGAGAACTCCGGGGTAACGATGGAGTCCTACACCGGTAACGACAAGGACAGATACTATGGAAGGATCGAGGAGATCTGGGAGCTGAGCTACGTTGGAGAGAAGGTCCCGATGTTCCGTGTCAGATGGGCCAAGAGCGTCATAAAAGAAGACCGGTATTTCACCACCATGGTTATACCCGAAGCCAAATCCAAGACCGCAGGCGCGAACGTCACCGCGAAAAATGAGCCATGGGTACTGGCTTCCCAAGTGGACCAATGCTTCTTCATTACCGACCCGTCAAAGCCCAGTCGTGTTGTCGTGAGGAGAGGCAAAAGGAAGATCATCGGAATGGATGGAGTCGCCAATGAGCAAGACTTCGACAAGTACGGCGACCCGAAGATGGAACATGATGACGACGATGAAGTATCAGCATACACCACAAGAAGAAGCAGGACCACCCTACCTAAAGGACGTCCGTTCAAGAGAAGAACTCCATTTACGAAAAATAAGGGCAAGAAGATTGTGAACAGATAGCTAGCTAAGATCGATTGTATTTAAATTGTAGCCTTCATTTCTTGATTGTATTTCATGGGCACTTTTTGAAGTCATGAATATTTTTAAATTTCATGGACACTCGATCTCGATCCCCCTCCATCTCGATCGCTATCCCACCTCGCCAGATCCGGTCCCCCTCGCCGCCAAGCACCCCCAGCACCCTCTCCCCCGCTCCACCGGCCGCCGCCGCCGACCCCCCGCACCCTCCCCCGCTCCACCGCCGCCGACGACCCACCGCACCCTCCCCCGCTCCACCGCCGCCGACGACCCACCGCACCCCTCCCCCGCACCCTCCCTAGCCCACTCCACCGGCCGCCGCCGCCGACCCACCGCACCCTCCCCCGCTCCACCGCCGCCGACGACCCACCGCACCCTCCCCCGCTCCACCGCCGCCGACGACCCCCCGCACCCTCCTCGGCCCGCTCCACCGTCACAAATGAATGCAACTAAAATTGCAAAAAAACAAATTTGATTATATTTTCAAATAACAAATTTGATGATATTTTCAAATAATAAATTTGATGATATTTTTTCATATTCATAAATATTTTCAAATAACAAATTTGATGATATTTAAAAAAAATTATTACTGTTTTTATAAAAAATTATTACTGTTTCATATTCATTTTCATTTTCTAAAAAATTATTAGATGCAACAAAAAAAATAATTACTTATGGCGCACCTCTGGCTGGTGCGCCATTGCTATATAAAAAAAAGATTACTAATGGCGCACCTCTGGCTGGTGCGCCATTGCTATATATATATATATATATATATATATATATATATATATATAAAGATTACTAATGGCGCACCGATCGTGGGTGCGCCGTTGCTATCTAAAAAAACATACTAATGGCGCACCGCTGCGGGGTGCGCCATTAGTAAGCTTCCCCCCTAGCTAATTCCTCCCTCTCCCTCGCCAGATCCCCTTCGTCCCTCTCCCTCGCCAGATCCACCCGCGCGCTGCCCCGACCCACGACGCCGCCGCCCCGACCCCTGCCGCCCCCGCGCCCCCACCACTGCAGCTCCCCCGCGCCGCCGCCCCCGCGCCCCCACCACTGCAGCTCCCCCGCGCCCCCGCGCCCCGAGTCAGAGGAGGAGGACCAGGAGGAGGACGAGGAGGAGGAGGAGACGACGACCGCCTCTACCTCAGCTCAGCCAGGCCACGCGACGCTGAGCTAGGCGCCTCTGCTTCGACCGTTGGAGTTAGGCGCCTCTGCTTCGACCGGATCGGGATCGTCTTCAACCTTCGGTCACCGGCGATCTTCCTCAATTTGGGCATCCCCTGTTGCTCCTAGTCACTCGCCGGGTCTCTGTGTGCCTCTGCGGTGAGCCCCTCTGCCGATTCCCTGCCTTTCCCCTTCGAATCCCTCGGCGTAGAAGTCCCACGGGCTAGGCTGTCACGGCGGAGCTTCGCTCTCCACTTTCCTGGCTGCGCTCCCACGGGCCCTGGCCGCATCCGTCCGCGCCCCTGCGGCACCCCCCACGCGTGCCCGCGCCTGCCTGGGCCACGCCCTGCCTCGCCCCTGGAACGCACTCTCCGTGCCCGCAGCCGCCCGGCCGCCCGTGCGTGTCCGCGTCCCACTGTTGGTCCTGTCGCGCGCACCCCTGCTGTGCACCATAGCCTCATCCCGCTGCTATTGCTGCACTGCTGCCACTGCAACTCTGCTGCTGTTGCCCTCAGACTAGCATCATAGACCAGTTGCCACCGTGCCTGTATGATAGCTGCATCGACTTCATCCAGTATGTAGAATGGTGATTGCCTGAAATTGTGAATGGCAAACAACAATGCCAGTGCAGCAACAGTCTTCCCACCAGATAACTGTTTCATATCCCTAAAGCACTGATTTTTTGTGTGTGGGTGATATCCCTAGTATGTTGCATAGCTCTGTACTTGATTGATTCCATGTAGAAATGGATCATCTTCATTTTCTAGATTTAAATACGATGTTCCTCTGAGTGGGTGCGTGTGACCTTTTTGTTGACTGCTTGTAGATTTTGTCTATGCCTTTAGATATTATGATCAAAGGCTTCCATGAACAGCTCATACCTTCTTGGCTTGACAGAGTTATACTTGATAGATGAAGTATATGTGTATTCAGATGCTTTGTGTAATTGTACCTGTTATATCTGACCAATGTTTATTGTGGTTTTGATTTTGTTACAGTGTTCTCAAGTATAACAACATAGTGGGATCATTTGTCAACATAGTGGGATCATTTTGCAGATTCCAGCAAACAACATAGTGGGATCATTTGTCAAGGCCAGCATCAGAGTGCTAATTTACAGGTATAAATAGATAAAAGATTCAGAGAGTAGCTCTTTTCTTACCAGCATCATGAAGGTTGGGAATATCTTTGTAGAAAACAAAAAGATTAGGAAACTGAATCTAAGGACCAGGGCTAAACCTCTATACTTTACTGTCTTTAACATGGTATAAAATACCTGAACTGAATTTGTGGGGCCTCTAAAATTAAACTCAAGATTCTGGTGTTTAACCCTATTGTGTTGCTTCTATAAATAATATAAAAGCTGTGAAAAAGAAATCTGTGGAGTTGGCACCTTACATAAGGTTGTAGATCATTTTACATTGCTGGCTTTAACATGATACCAATTGGCACCTGAACCTTTCTTTTGGAGAGTTCTCTGAACTTCAATGAAGCATAAAGTAGAATGCGAAGCTTGTCTTGAGGCTCATCTTTGAGACAGGTTATCTGTGTCGGTTGTCGGAGCCTTGGAGGTTACTGCTGAGAGCTGTCACAGCAGTGCGTGGCGTCAGTGATGGCCAAGCTGCTAGTTCAACTACTGGCCAACTAGTGGCCCTTGTTATCAAAGTAGTCTTGCCACATGTTCATAGTAATCTCCAACCATATTAGCAGTACTGAATAAAACTTGTCTTGTTTTATGGGAATGGTTGATTACCTTGATTATACTTACTGGATGGTTTATTTATAGTTCTTAAAATATGAAAATGAAAATTATTTGTATCCCTCGTTGAAGGTATTTGACTCTATAAATCATACTGATGTTGACTCTATAATCATACTGATACTGATGTTAAAGGTATTTCTAGCAAAACCTGAAATGCTAGATGGATTGATTTTTCTGAGCTGTTTGTGCTCCCTGCATCTTTCAGCTCTCATTTTCAGTGGAGTTGTTGAATTATATGCTCTTATTGGACATATGTATATAGTACATAGCGTCGACCAAGCACGGAGATAAGAGAGGACACTTCTCTCTATTAATTAGCTAGCTAACACAATATATGAAACACCTAAATTAACCCCCCAAAACCCCTAAACCACCCCCTTTCAAAAAAACAAAAACCTCAGCTCCTGCCAGCTGCTGACGCATGGATGCCTATTGGTCCCGGTTGGTGACACCAACCGGGACAAAAGGCCCTGCCTATTGGTCCCGGTTGGTGGCACCAACCGGGACCAAAGGCCCCCCTGCCTGGGCTGGCAGCAGCGGCCACGTGGAGGACCTTCTGTCCCGGTTCGTGTAAGAACCGGGACTAAAGGGTTGGTGCTTTAGTAACGACCCTTTAGTCCCGGTTCGAGAACCGGGACAAAAGGCCCTTACAAACCGGGGTAAAAGCCCCTTTTCCTACTAGTGCATGTTTTACGTGTTGATCCATCAATTGCTAGTTTGCTAGGTTTTGTCTCCAACCATCGTGTCGTGATGATTTTGTAGGTACCCCGAGAGGCCCTTGAGTTTGCCGGAATGTCGATTAACTTCCGTTCCGGCAAATTCGGGTACTCCATATGTCCTATTTTCAGCAAAGGTCATGCTGAAATTTTCCGTGAATTTTAGCATGACTTTGCTAAAAAATAGGACATATGGGGTACTTGCGACTAATGCATGGGCCAGGGTATCTTAGTACTTAATTAAGTAGGATCAACTGCCTCTTGTGTTATACATATAGAAGTGTGATATGTTTACTGTCTCTTGGTGTTTGTCCTTAATTAAGTAGGGTATATTATTAGAAGATACCCATATATATCGGTTAACCTAGGGTGCCTCGGCATCGATAAACCCTAAATGATGAAAACTTAACTTAGCATTTAGGGTGCCTCGGCGTCGACAAACCCTAAATGATAAAACCTTGGCTTTTAGGGTGCCTCGGTGTCGATGAGAACCTAAATGATGTACGCTTAGGCTTTTAGGGTGCCTCGGCGTCGACAAACCCTAAATGATAAAAGCTTAGCTTTTAGGATGCCTCGGTGTCGACAAACCCTAAATGATGAGACCATGATCTTGTTCCTTGACAATAACCAACTTTTTGACCAAACTTTTTTCCTATTTAGAGCGAAACATGGCCCACAACGATGAGGCCGGCGGTTCGGGCGGCAAGCAATTCTGGGAGCTGTCCCAGGAGCTGGAGGAAGAACCTCACCGCTATGAGGACGCCGCGGAAGACACCGATCCTGACTACACAACCCCTAGTGGCGTCGGGGATGACACCACTGATGGTGCCGCCGAGGATGCCACCACTGATGATGGCGGCGCACGCACAGATGGCAGCCAACCGAAGAGGCAACGGAAGGACCGGCACCCGAGCGTGCTCGGCACCGTCAAGGAGGAATTTACTGAAGTGAACTCCGACGGGCATCCAACGGCGCCCAAAGAATTAGTCAAGGGGTACTCGGTTCAGCTCGGGTGCATTCTCCGGAGCACCGTCTCGATCAACACTGAGAACCTAAGGCATAAGGACCGAGGGAATTTGCGCAGCCTCCTCTTCACGAAGCTGCACGAACGATACAAGTTCCCCGCTGACTTTGCAAACACACGCCTCTCAGGGAATAAAGTGAACAGTGCCGCCCTCACGAGGATGAGCACGGCCCTGTCTACTTGGAGAAGCACGGTGAAGGCAATGATTGAAAAAGGTGATAGTTATGAGAAGATCAAGGCGAAATATCCTTTGATCAGCGAAGATGACTACAAGGAGTTCAAGATCAAGTGCGAGAGCAGCGCAACCTCCGAAACAAGTCAGTGGGGGAAAGAAATGCGGCAGTTGAACTTAGGGGTCCACCAACTCGGTCCCGGCGGTTACAGAGTGGCGGAGCCTATATGGGACAAGGAGGACGCGGAGCGTGCCGAGCAAGGCCTACCGCCCCGCTTCGAGAAATATCGTGACAAGCAGACCAGGAACTTTGTCAGGGCCCGGTATAAGGAGGACCTGGTAACAAAGGAGCTTACCACGGATCCGAAGACCAGGGCGCTTGAGCTTGTTCTGGTAAGGAATACACCCCCGCGTAATTAGCTCCATATGGTTGCATTCTAATTAATGAAGCCAACTTTCTAAATGGTTCACATTCCTTCCGCAGGAGGCTGAAAGCAGTAGCGCGGGGTCGTCTCAGAGCTCCCCTTTCGACACCCCTTTAAATAGGGCGTTGAACGTAATGAAAAACAAGGATAAGCTCAGTAAGCCGTCGTCAGCTGGTCGTGTGGCCGGCAAAGGCTTGTCCACAAAATGGTCGTCATACTATACCACTGGTGGGCGAAAGGAGAAAAAGACCAGCTCGGAAAGCCAGTCACGCGAGGTTCAAGAACTCAAGGCACAAGTGGCGCGGATTCCGAAGATTGTCCAAGAGCAAGTGCAACAACAACTAGGAACGACGCTCACCGCCATGGTGCCTACCTTGATTCAGGGGCTGACGACGTGGATTGCAGGCGGCCAACAAGGGCCTCCCCCGGTTCCCAGCTTCACGACCACTAGTAGGAAAAGGGGCTTTTACCCCGGTTCATAAGGGCCTTTAGTCCCGGTTCTGGAACCGGGACTAAAGGGTCGTTACTAATGCCCTAGCCCTTTAGTCCCGGTTCTTACACGAACCGGGACTAAAGGCCGTCCACGTGGCCGGTGCGGGGAGCCCAGGCAGGAGGGCCTTTGGTCCCGGTTGGTGCCACCAACCGGGACCAATAGGCAGGGCCTTTTGTCCCGGTTGGTGTCACCAACCGGGACCAATAGGCATCCACGCGTCAGCACCTGGCAGGAGCTGAGGTTTTTGTTTTTTTTGAAAGGGGGTGGTTTAGGGGTTTTGGGGGGTTAATTTAGGTGTTTCATATATTGTGTTAGCTAGCTAATTAATAGAGAGAAGTGTCCTCTCTTATCTCCGTGCTTGGTCGACGATACGTACTATATACGTATGGAGAGGAGTAGACACGCTAGCTAGTAATCAAATGAAGGAAACAGAAGATCGTCATGAACATATGCATACAGAGAGAAGTGATATCGACCACCTCTCCTTCTCCGAGATATTGGTCGAACAACAAGTTCTCGTATATCTATCCGACACTACCGGCTACATATATACAATAATTATCTATTACAATACAATCTCCTAATTATATTGTAGGAACACAGGGTCCACATAGTATTCTCCGTTTTCAGCGATCACGTGGTCAAGGAAGAATGCCGCCAATTCCTCTTGAATTCCTCGCATACGATCTTCTGCTAGGAGTTCATCCCGCTTCCGAAACATCTAATTTGAAGAAGGGGGTCAATACATATATATATATATATATATATGAATAAATGAAACTCAACACAAATGATGGTAATAAAATAAAATTGTGAATATTATTGCTTACGCACTTCATATTGTTCTTCAGTGTAGCCCCGCTCACAGGTATGGTAGCGGATGGACTCGCAAACGTAGTATCCACAGTAATTATTCCTGGGTTCCTGCCACAACCACTTTACAAGAAATAGAGGTCAATCAAACTGATAAGCAAGCATGCTAAATGGTATTGATGAAACTACCGCTTGAATCACTAGGAGATGCGCGGAACATGCTACTATAGTACTTACTTTCGGGTGATTAAATTGCAGCTTCTTCGGCAGTCCCGAAGCTTTTGAGGTGAATTTTCTCCAAACCCTGCCAGACAAAGAAAACAATTACTTGATATCAGGAAATGAACAAAGTTGCTGATATGGTGGATAATGATCGATTTAACTTACTTCTCGAGCATTTGAGTCATGTTCGCATAGTCCTGGGGATCTTTTCGTCTCGAGTCTAAGACGGTTACTACTCCCGGCTCAAGCTTAATCTCTAGGAGAATATAGTGGAAGCTGCGCATGTATGCATAAGTCATCAATTACATTACCATAACCTGGACTAATAAGGGAAACCGAATATGCACAAGACAGTAACACTCACTTGAAGTTGTAAGGAAAGAGTATTATATCTTTGTTTTGATTTAATACCAACGATTGTAGCTAGTTGGCCTCGGCTTCTTTGGGATGTTTTTCAACCATATATGCATCTATGAGATTTGTGTTAATGAACCCAATATCACCGATTTGTCTTTTCTTCAATTCGGCGATCTTCAATCCGCATAATATAGTGAGGATAAGTATAAATACAGGCAATGAAAGAGCTGACCTATATAGAGAGACTTAATGACAGAAGTAGTAGTACTTACAGACAGTAGCAAGTGATCGTTGTTTTATCGAGGGCCTTTTGATTGTAAAACTGGAAGAAATACTCAAATGGAACATTCAGCAGTTCAATTCCAACGAGGTCATGCTCCGGTTTAACTCTCAGCGTCAAAGTACTCATCCCATCAGACTCTCTGCAGGTTTTCATGTACCAATCATGTAGTCTTCGCATCATCGTGCTTAGAGATCCGACATCTTTGACGAGAGGCTTCCGTAATGGTATTTGTGTTCGTCCACCTCCATGATTTCATAATGTACATCGTCGGGCAGGTAATCTCCAAGATTGCTATAACCGGGCACCATACTCGGATCATTAGCGACGATGTCTTTTGACACCTTGAGCGGGGGGCACGATTGGTTCGCTTGTTCGCCGAGCTGGGCAATTTTTTTCCCAGCTCGTCGTTCTTTCATCCTTTTATCACTGACAGTACTTCCCGACCGCTCCGCTGCGGCATATGTCTTTGCAAGAACGCGCTCATAGTTGCCTCTCGGCGGAGACTTTGGTGGTTTTGTCAGGGCAGCCAGAGTGCGCTTTGCTTTCACCGGATCTACCTTCTCCTCCGGAGGTGGATGTTTCTTTGCTTTCACCCCTTCAAAGAAGTTCTTCACTTTGGCTCGCACGATCTTCGCGTTCTCCTCCTCGGTCCTCTTATATGGTAACTTCTCTGGAGTCTTCAGAGAAGGACCGAATCTGTATTGCCTCCCGCCTCTGGCAGCTGTACTGCTAGACGCTGGCAGAGCAGACGGAGCGGCTGCGGTTGTCTTCTTTCCTTGCTTACGAGGCGGAGGAGAAGGACTACGACGCGCCGGAGCAGCCGCAGTGGCGGCGGGTCTCTTCCGCCCTTGCTGATGAGGCGGAGAAGGAGGAGGCTGGCTGCTCTGGCGCGCCGGCGCTGGCGGAGAAGGAGGCGGAGTGCCGCCACGTGCCGGAGAAGGAGGCTGAGTGCCCTGATCACTCGCCGGAGGAGGAGGCAGAGGAGGAGGCGGAGGAGGAGGCGGAGTGCCCTTACTCGCCGGAGCCGTCCAGTTCGGAAGCTTGATGAGCTCCTTCCGCCATAGGCATGGAGTCTTCAGAGCTAAACCCAGCCGAGTCTTCCCTTCACCCGTAGGGTGGTCAAGCTGGAGGTCCTCAAATCCCTCCGTTATTTCATCCACCATCACCCTAGCATATCCTTCTGGAATCGGCCGACAGTGGTAGGTTGCGCCGGGTTCAGTAGGTAAAACAGAGCCAACAGCCGCCTTGACTTTCAAGTTCTGCCATTCCGCCATAAGGTGGCAATGTTGAGACTCTGTGATAACATCCACGGGGTAGCTAGCAGGAGCCGCATGCTCCAGCTGAGGCAGCTCGGTGGAAGCCACGCTGCTTCTCCGCTGAGATGGCGGTGTAGCTTCGGGGGCAGTTTCGGCATCTCGATTGCCGTCTCGTTCCTCTAGCGCTTGAACCCTTTCGTGCAGCTTCTGAATTTGGATCTGCTCCACTTTTTTCCTCCTCTCCTAGGTTTTGTAACCGCCCGCGTCCGGAAAACCAGCCTTCCACGTAACGGAGCCTGGCGTGCCTCGTGTTCGTCCAGGGTGCTCAGGATTCCCGAGGGCCATTGTGAGCTCGTCGTTCTCTCTGTCTGGAACGAACGTCCCTTGCTGCGCTGCATCGATATAGTGCTTAAGCTTCTTGACGGGTATTGCAAGTTGCTCGTCCGTCCAACGACACCTCCCTGATACAGGGTCCAAGGTTCCACCAGCCCCGAAGAACCAAGTCCGGCAACGGTCTGGCCAGTTCATTGTCTCTGGTTCGATCCCTTTATCAAGCAGATCCCTCTCAGACTTGGCCCACTTAGGCCGGGCTTTGAGGTAGCCACCTGACCCCGTGCGATGGTGAAGCTTCTTCTTCGCAGCATTCTTCTTGTTTGTCGCTGACATCTTCTTACTCTTTTCTGATGTCTTGTGGGCCACAAATGCGGGCCAGTGATCTCTGATCTTCTCATACCGGCCGATGAATTCTGGTGTCTCTTCTTTGTCGACAAACGTTTTCAGCTCATTCTTCCACCTCCTGAATAGGTCTGCCATCTTCTTAAGAGCATGAGACTTGATTATTTGCTCTATAACTGGCTTCTCCGGATCCTCCTCTGGCGGTAGGGTGAAATTTGCCTTCAGCTCAGTCCAAAGATCATCTTTCTGCATATCATTGACATAAGACACCTCAGGGTCTTCCTTCTTAGGCTTATACCATTGGTGGATGCTGATCGGGATCTTGTCCCTAACTAGAACCCCGCACTGAGCAGCAAAAGCATCCTTTGTCCGGAGGGGTTCAATCGGTTGGCCGTCGCGCGCGATTGCTGTGATCTCAAACCTTTCATCCGAGCGCAACTTTCTCTTCGGGCCTCGTCTCTTTACCGCAGTTGTGCTCGATCCGGAGGGCTAGAAAAAAGAAGAAAGACGAGTGTTAATTAATATGTGTACATACCAAAACAATGAATGCATCAATTAGCTAGTCAGCACAGGCTTAACTAATATATTTACCTGGCCGGACTCTGTTCGGTCATCGGAGCCGTCACCACGGGCTCCTTCTTGCACCAGCATTGGGTCACCGGAGCCATCATAATCATGTCTTTCCTCCTCAACTCTTCGATCACCGTAGCCTGCTTCTTCACCCTGTTCTTCCAGACCATCATTGTCGTTAAGATGCGACAAGATATCACCTCCGGCTAAGATTATGTCCCCCAACACCTCTTCTGCTTGCTCATCTCGTCCGTGCTCCATTGTTTCTGCAAATATTACAACATGGCAATTATTACACAAACATGACAGCAGGTGGATATATTAGTGCAAACGTAGACCTAGCTTATTCCGGGTTTGGGGTGGCCTAGGCAACGCTTCAAGGGTAGGGGCGCGGCGGGAGGGGGTAGGAGACCGACATCGTTTTTTTCTAGGGTTTGGGTGTCCTCGAGAGTTTTGGTCGAGCGAGAGGGCCGGGGGTGCTCCCGTGGTATAAGTTATCACGGTCGAGAGGGGGTATACATATCGACCGTCCATCATGTCGAAGTTATCTGGGAGGGAGTTATATATATCGACAACGACGACATACATACACGGGAAAATAATGTTATCGGGGAGGGGGTATATCAACCCCCCCCACGTGTTGAAGTTATCGGGAGGGGGTTTTATATCGACAACGACGACATACATACACGGGAAAATAATGTTATCGAGGAGGGGGTATATCGACCCCCCCTCGTGTTGAAGTTATCGGGAGGGGGTAATATCGACAACGACAACATACATACATGGGAAAATAATGTTATCGGGGAGGGGCTATATCGACCCCCCCCCCACGTGTTGAAGTTATCAGGAGGGGGTTATATCGACAACGACGACATATATACACGGGAAAATAATGTTATCGGGGAGGGGGTATATCGACCCCCCCTCGTGTTGAAGTTATCCCCCCTCGTGTTGAAGTTATCGGGAGGGGTATATATCGACGACGACAGACCCGATAAAACATAAGAAAACGAAGAAGAAATAAAAAGAGGAGAAGAAGAAAGGAATAGAGGAGAGGATTGAAAAAAAAAGAAGAAAAAAAAAGAGGAGAAGAAGAAAGGAATAGAGGAGAAGAAGAAAAAATAGAATATTTTCCATTTTTTCTTCTTCTCCTCTATTCCTTTCTTCTTCTCCTCTTTTTTTTCTTCTTTTTTCCTCTTCTTATTTATTTCTCCTCTTCTTCCTCTCCTCTTCTTCTTTCTTTCCTCTTCTTATTTTCTTCTTTCCTATCCTTCTTTTTCTTCTTCTTCCCTTCCTAGCTAGATATATAAACTTTTCTAAAATTGTAACTTTTGCATATATAAGACTTTTCCATGTGGATCATCATTTCTCATATATATCGAATATATATCCATTGTCATATATAAATGAAGGAAATATGCCCTAGAGGCAATAATAAAGTATTATATATTTCCTTATATCATGATAAATGTTTATTATTCATGCTAGAATTGTATTAACCGGAAACATAATACATGTGTGAATACATAGACAAACAGAGTGTCACTAGTATGCCTCTACTTGACTAGCTCATTAATCAAAGATGGTTATGTTTCCTAGCCATAGACATGAGTTGTCATTTGATTAACGGGATCACCTCATTAGGAGAATGACGTGATTGACTTGACCCATTCCGTTAGCTTAGCACCCGATCGTTTAGTATGTTGCTATTGCTTTCTTCATGACTTATACATGTTCCTATGACTATGAGATTATGCAACTCCCATTTACCGGAGGAACACTTTGTGTGCTACCAAACGTCACAACGTAACTGGATGATTATAAAGGTGCTCTACAGGTGTCTCCAAAGGTACTTGTTGGGTTGGCGTATTTCGAGATTAGGATTTGTCACTCCGATTGTCGGAGAGGTATCTCTGGGCCCACTCGGTAATGCACATCACTATAAGCCTTGCAAGCATTGTGATTAATGAGTTAGTTGCGGGATGATGTGTTACGGAACGAGTAAAGAGACTTGCCGGTAACGAGATTGAACTAGGTATCGAGATACCGACGATCAAATCTCGGGCAAGTAACATACCAGTGACAAAGGGAACAACGTATGTTGTTATGCGGTCTGACCGATAAAGATCTTCGTAGAATATGTGGGAGCCAATATGGGCATCCAGGTCCCGCTATTGGTTATTGACCGGAGACGTGTCTCGGTCATGTCTACATAGTTCTCGAACCCGTAGGGTCCGCACGCTTAACGTTACGATGACAGTTTTATTGAGTTTTGATGTACCGAAGGAGTTCGGAGTCCCGGATGAGATCGGGGATATGACGAGGAGTCTCGAAATGGTCGAGACGTAAAAATCGATATATTGGACGACTATATTCGGACTTCAGAAAGGTTCCGAGTGATTCGGGTATTTTTCGGAGTACCGGAGAGTTACGGGAATTCGTATTGGGCCTTAATGGGCCATACGGGAAAGGAGAGAAAGGCCTCAAAAGGTGGCCGCACCCCTCCCCATGGTCTGGTCCGAATTGGACTAGGGAAGGGGGGCGCACCCTTCCTTCTTTCTCCTTCCCCCTTCCCTTCTCCTACTCCCACAAGGAAAGGAGGAGTCCTACACCCGGTGGGAGTAGGACTCCCCCCTATGGCGCGACTCTCCCCTTGGCCGGCTGCCTCCCCCTTGCTCCTTTATATACGGGGGCAGGGGGCACCCCAGAGACACAACAATTGATCCTTGAGATCTCTTAGCCGTGTGCGGTGCCCCCCTCCACCATATTATACCTCGATAATACCGTTGCGGAGCTTAGGCGAAGCCCTGCGTCGGTGGAACATCATCATCGTCACCACGCCGTCGTGCTGACGAAACTCTCCCTCAACACTCGGCTGGATCGGAGTTCGAGGGACGTCATCGAGCTGAACGTGTGTAGAACTCGGAGGTGCCGTACGTTCGGTACTTGATCGGTCGGATCGTGAAGTTGATCATGTTTTGATGTGATATGGTCAAGACATGATGCTATATTTTATTGTATGAGATGATCATATTTTGTAACCGAGTTATCGGCAACTGGCAGGAGCCATATGGTTGTCGTTTTATTGTATGAAATGCAATCGCCATGTAATTGTTTTACTTTACCACTAAGCGGTAGCGATAGTCGTAAAAGCAATAAGTTGGCGAGACGACAACGATTCTACGATGGAGATCAAGGTGTCGCGCCAGTGACAATGGTGATCATGACGGTGCTTCGGAGATGGAGATCACAAGCACGGTGCTTCGGAGATGGAGATCACAAGCACAAGATGATGATGGCCATATCATATCACTTATATCTATTGCATGTGATGTTAATCCTTTATGCATCTTATCTTGCTTTGTTTGACGGTAGCATTATAAGATGATCCTTCACTAAATTATCAAAGTATAAGTGTTCTCCCTGAGTACACCGTTGCGAAAGTTCTTCGTGCTGAGACACCACGTGATGATCGGGTGTGATAGGCTCTACGTTCAAATACAACGGGTGCAAAACAGTTGCACACGCGGAATACTTAGGTTAAACTTGACGAGCCTAGCATATAACAGATATGGCCTCGGAACACGGAGACCGAAAGGTCGAGCGTGAATCATATAGTAGATATGATCAACATAGTGATGTTCACCATTGAAACTACTCCATCTCACGTGATGATCAGACATGGTTTAGTTGATATGGATCACATGATCACTTAGAGGATTAGAGGGATGTCTATCTAAGTGGGAGTTCTTAAGTAATATGATTAATTGAACTTAAATTTATCATGAACTTAGTCCTGATAGTATTTTGCAAATTATGTTGTAGATCAATAGCTCGCGTTGTTGCTTCCCTATGTTTATTTTGATATGTTCCTAGAGAAAATTATGTTGAAAGATGTTAGTAGCAAACATGCGGATTGGATCCGTGATCTGAGGATTATCCTCATTGCTGCACAGAAGAATTATGTCCTTAATGCACCGCTAGGTGACAGACCTATTGCAGGAGCAGATGCAGACGTTATGAACGTTTGGCTAGCTCAATATAATGATTACTTGATAGTTTAGTGCACCATGCTTAACGGCTTAGAATCGGGACTTCAAAGACGTTTCGAACGTCATGGACCATATGAGATGTTCCAGGAGTTGAAGTTAATATTTCAAGCAAATACCCGAGTTGAGAGATATGAAGTCTCCAACAAGTTCTATAGCTAAAAGATGGAGGAGAATCGCTCAACTAGTGAGCATGTGCTTAGATTGTGTGGGTACTACAATCGCTTGAATCAAGTGGGAGTTTATCTTCCAGATAAAATAGTGATTGACAGAATTCTCTAGTCACCATCACCAAGTTAGTAGAACTTCGTGATGAACTATAGTATGCAAGGGATGACGAAAGTAATTCCCGAGCTCTTCGTGATGCTAAAATCGACGAAGGTAGAGATCAAGAAAAACATCAAGTGTTGATGGTTGACGAGACCACTTCAAGTGTTGATGGTTGACGAGACCACTAGTTTCAAGAAAAGGGCAAAGGGAAGAAGGGGAACTTCAAAAAGAACGGCAAGCAAGTTGCTACTCAAGTGAAGAAGCCCAAGTCTGTGCCTAAGCCTGAGACTAAGTGCTTCTACTGCAAAGGGACTGGTCACTGGAGGCGGAACTGCCCCAACTATTTGGTGGATAAGAAGGATGGCAAAGTGAACAAAAGGTATATTGGATATACATGTTATTGATGTGTACTTTACTAGTGTTTATAGCAACCCCTCGGTATTTGATACTGGTTCAGTTGCTAAGAGTAGTAACTCGAAACGAGAGTTGCAGAATAAATAGAGACTAGTAAAAGGCGAGGTGACGATGTGTGTTGGAAGTAGTTCCAAGATTGATATGATCATCATCGCACACTCCCTATACTTTCGGGATTAGTGTTGAAACTAAATAAGTGTTATTTGGTGTTTGCGTTGAGCATGAATATGATTGATCATGTTTATTGCAATACGGTTATTCATTTAAGTTAGAGAACAATTGTTGTTCTGTTTACATGAATAAGAACCTTCTATGGTCATACACACCAACGAAAATGGTTTGTTGGATCTCGATCGTAGTGATACACATAATCATAATAATGAAGCCAAAAGATGCAAAGTTAATAATGATAGTGCAACTTATTTGTGGCACTGCCGTTTAGGTCATATTGGTGTAAAGCGCATGAAGAAACTCCATACTGATGGAATTTTGGAATCACTTGATTATGAATCACTTGATGCTTGCGAACCGTGCCTCATGGGCAAGATGACTAAAACGCTGTTCTCCGGAACTATGGAGAGAGCAACAGATTTGTTGTAAATCATACATACAGATGTATGTGGTCCGATGAATATTGAGGCTCGTAGCAGGTATCATTATTTTCTGACCTTCACAGATGATTTGAGCAGATATGGGTATATCTACTTAATGAAACAGAAGTCTGAAACATTTGAAAAGTTCATATAATTTCAGAGTGAAGCGGAAAATCATCGTAACAAGAAAATGAAGTTTCTACGATCTGATCGTGGAGAAGAGTATTTGAGTTACGAGTTTGGCCTTCAGTTAAAACAATGTGAAATTGTTTCACTACTCACGCCACCTGGAACACCACAGTGTAATGGTGTGTCCGAACATCATAACCGTACTTTATTAGATATGGTGCAATATATGATGTCTCTTACCGATCTACCACTATCGTTTTGGGGTTATGCATTAGAGACAGCTACATTCACGTTAAATAGGGCACCATCAAAATCCGTTGAGACGACGCCTTATGAACTGTGGTTTGGCAAGAAACCAAAGTTGTCGTTTCTTAAAGTTTGGGGTTGCGATGCTTATGTGAAAAAGTTTCATCCTGATAAGCTCAAACCCAAATCGGAGAAATGTGTCTTCATAGGATACCCAAAGGAGACAGTTGGGTACACCTTCTATGACAGATCCGAAGGCAAGACATTCGTTGCTTAGTATGGATCCTTTCTAGAGAAGGAGTTTCTCTCGAAAAAAAGTGAGTGGGAGGAAAGTAGAACTTGATGAGGTAACTGTACCTGCTCCCTTATTGGAAAGTAGTTCATCACAAGAAACGGTTCCTGTGACGTCTATATCAATGAGTGAGGAAGTTAATGATGATGATCATGAAACTTCAGATCAAGTTGTTACTAAACCTTGTAGGTCAACCAGAGTAAGATCCGCACCAGAGTGGTACGGCAATCCTGTTCTGGAGGTTATGTTACTAGACCATGACAAACCTACGAACTATGAAGAAGCGATGGTGAGCCCAGATTCCGCAAAATGGCTTGAGACCATGAAATCTGAGATGAGATCCATGTATGAGAACAAAGTATGGACTTTGGTTGACTTGCCCGATGATCGGCAAGCAATTGAGAATAAATGGATCGTCAAGAGGAAGACGGACGCTGATAGTAGTATCACTATCTACAAAGCTAGAATTGTCGCAAAAAGTTTTTCGACAAGTTCAAGATGTTGACTACGATGAGAGTTTCTCACTCGTATCTATGCTTAAGTCTGTCTGAATCATGTTAGCAATTGCCGCATTTTATGAAATATGGCAAATGGATAAACAAAACCGCATTCCTTAATGGATTTATTAAAGAAGAGTTGTATATGATGCAACCAGGAGGTTTTGTCAATCCTAAAGGTGCTAACAAAATATGCAAGCTCCAGCGATCCATCTATGGACTGGTGCAAGCATCTCGGAGTTGGAATATACGCTTTGATAAGTTGATCAAAGCATATAGTTGTATACAGACTTGCGTTGAAGCCTGTATTTACAAGAAAGTGAGTGGGAGCACTACAACATTTCTGATAAGTATATGTGAATGACATATTGTTGATCGGAAATAATGTAGAATTATTCTGCAAAGCATAAAGGAGTGTTTGAAAGGAGTTTTTCAAAAGAAAGACCTCGGTGAAGCTGCTTACATATTGAGCATCAAAATCTATAGAGATAGATCAAGACGCATGATAAGTTTTTTCAATGAGTACATACCTTAACAAGATTTTGAAGTAGTTCAAAATAGAACAGTCAAAGAAAGAGTTCTTGCCTGTGTTACAAGGTGTGAAATTGAGTAAGACTCAAAGCCCGACCACGGCAGAAGATAGAAAGAGAATGAAAGTCATTCCCTATGCCTTGGCCATAGGTTCTATAAAGTATGCCATGCTGTGTACCAGATCTATTGTATACCCTACACTGATTTTGGCAAGGGAGTACAATAGTGATCTAGGAGTAGATCACTAGACAGCGGTCAAAGTTATCCTTAGTGGAATAAGGATATGTTTCTCGATTATGGAAGTGACAAAAGGTTCGTCGTAAAGGGTTACGTCGATGCAAGTTTTGACACTAAATCTAGATGACTCTAAGTCTCGGTCTAGATACATATTGAAAGTGGGAGCAATTAGCTAAGAGTAGCTCCGTGCAGAGCATTGTAAACATAGAAATTTGCAAAATACTTACGGATCTGAATGTGACAGACCCGTTGACTAATATTATCTCACAATCAAAACATGATCACACCTTAGTACTCTTTGGGTGTTAATCACATAGCGATGTGAACTAGATTATTGACTCTAGTAAACCCTTTGAGTGTTGGTCACATAGAGATGTGAACTATGGGTGTTAATCACACGGTGATGTGAATTATTGATGTTAAATCACATGGCGATGTGAACTAGATTATTGACTCTAGTGCAAGTGGGAGACTGAAGGAAATATGCCCTAGAGGCAATAATAAAGTATTATATATTTCCTTATATCATGATAAATGTTTATTATTCATGCTAGAATTGTATTAACCGGAAACATAATACATGTGTGAATACATAGACAAACAGAGTGTCACTAGTATGCCTCTACTTGACTAGCTTGTTAATCAAAGATGGTTATGTTTCCTAGCCATAGACATGAGTTGTCATTTGATTAACGGGATCACCTCATTAGGAGAATGACGTGATTGACTTGACCCATTCCGTTAGCTTAGCACCCGATCGTTTAGTATGTTGCTATTGCTTTCTTCATGACTTATACATGTTCCTATGACTATGAGATTGAACTAGGTATCGAGATACCGACGATCAAATCTCGGGCAAGTAACATACCGGTGACAAAGGGAACAACGTATGTTGTTATGCGGTCTGACCGATAAAGATCTTCGTAGAATATGTGGGAGCCAATATGGGCATCCAGGTCCCGCTATTGGTTATTGACCGGAGACGTGTCTCGGTCATGTCTACATAGTTCTCGAACCCGTAGGGTCCGCACGCTTAACGTTACGATGACAGTTTTATTGAGTTTTGATGTACCGAAGGAGTTCGGAGTCCCGGATGAGATCGGGGATATGACGAGGAGTCTCGAAATGGTCGAGACGTAAAAATCGATATATTGGACGACTATATTCGGACTTCGGAAAGGTTCCGAGTGATTCGGGTATTTTTGGGAGTACCGGAGAGTTACAGGAATTCGTATTGGGCCTTAATGGGCCATACGGGAAAGGAGAGAAAGGCCTCAAAAGGTGGCCGCACCCCTCCCCATGGTCTGGTCCGAATTGGACTAGGGAAGGGGGGCGCACCCTTCCTTCTTTCTCCTTCCCCCTTCCCTTCTCCTACTCCCACAAGGAAAGGAGGAGTCCTACTCCCGGTGGGAGTAGGACACCCCCCTATGGCGCGCCTCTCCCCTTGGCCGGCTGCCTCCCCCTTGCTCCTTTATATACGGGGGCAGGGGGCACCCCAGAGACACAACAATTGATCCTTGAGATCTCTTAGCCGTGTGCGGTGCCCCCCTCCACCATATTACACCTCGATAATACCGTTGCGGAGCTTAGGCGAAGCCCTGCGTCGGTGGAACATCATCATCGTCACCACGCCGTCGTGCTGACGAAACTCTCCCTCAACACTCGGCTGGATCGGAGTTCGAGGGACGTCATCGAGCTGAACGTGTGTAGAACTTGGAGGTGCCGTACGTTCGGTACTTGATCGGTCGGATCGTGAAGACGTACGACTACATCAACCGCGTTGTGATAACGCTTCCACTGTCGGTCTACGAGGGTACGTGGACAACACTCTCCCCTCTCGTTGCTATGCATCACCATGATCTTGCGTGTGCGTAGGAAATTTTTTGAAATTACTACGTTCCCCAACAATAAAAACTTTCTATATATGAACAAAAAACTTTCTATGAACAAAAAAACATTTTTGACATATATATTCATACATTTTGAACATCTACATACATACAAATTTTTTTTGTTCACATATACATTATAGCCACATACACATATACATCACATATGAACAAAAAAATTAAACTAATAAAAAAAACATATAGCCACATATGAACAAAAACATATAGCCACATACATACACATATACATTATATATATATATGATCAAAAAACAATTAACTAATAAAAAAACAGAGCCGGGGCGGCGGCTCTCACAGCGGGGGCGGCTAGGACGATGGCGACGGCGGGGGCGGCGAGGGCGCCGGCGCGCGGGGGCGGGACGGGGCGGGGACGGCGAGGGCGCCGGCGAGCACGCGTGGGCCGGGCAGGGGGGCTCGGGGCGCCGAGGCGGCGCGCGCGAGCAGGGGAGCACGAGGCGGGGCGGCGCGTGGGGGCAGGGCGACGGCGACGAGCACCGGGCGGCGACCTGTCGAGGCAAGGGCGGGGCGACGGCGACGAGGAGCGGGCGGCGACGGCGAGCACGTGTATCCTGGCGGCGTCGGGGGCAACTGGCGAGGTATCTGAAAATTTCCCAAGTGTTGGCTTATATAGGCACACCTTTGGTCCCGGTTGGTGGCACCAACCGGGACCAATGCCACCCTTTAGTCCCGGTTGGTGCCACCAACCGGGACCAAAGGTCCCTTTTCAGCAGCACAAAGGGCGAGAAGCGGCGGCCTTTGGTCCCGGTTGGTGGCACCAACCGGGACTAAAGGGGGGCATTGGTCCCGGTTGGTGCCACCAACCGGGACCAAAGGCCTTACGCTGCCCGCGGCCAAAAGTTTAGTCCCACCTCGCTAGTTGAGAGGGGCTCGGAGTGGTTTATAAGCCCCACTGCGGCTGCCCTCTCGAGCTCCTCTCAAATGCAGGCTTACGGGCCTAATGTCACACTGTGCTGTCTGTGGGCCTACTGGGCCTTCTGCGGGCCTGAATCCTGGCCCAGGTTGGGTTTCTAGTCGTATTCAGGCCGTGGTGGCCCAATAGGTGGCAGTTTTTTTTAAAAAAAATCCAGTTTTTTGGTTCTGCTTTTTGCATTATTTATTTTCTTTTGTTTTTTGCTTTATTTTTTAATTCTTTTTGCTTTTAGGTCAGCAAAATTATAAACTGTCTGTTAGTGCCATTAGTTTTAGAAAAAATATAAACTTTCTATTAGTGCCATTAGTTCTTTATGAAAATTCTTTTTGCTGTATTTAGTTTTTTTGTTTTCTTTTTTGCTATATTTATTTTGTTTTGTTTCTACTTACAACAAAAATCTTATTTATTTTATTTTATTTTATTTTATTTTATTTCTAATTACTTATTTATTTTACTTTATGATAATTCTTTCTGCTATTAAAGTTTCTATCAAAAAAAGTTCTTTATGAAAATTCTTTTTGCTTTTATTGATTAAAAATAAAAAAGAGGCGCAATGTGCGTTGATTTGCTTCAAGCCTTTCGGAATAGTGTAGACTGCACTGCACATAGCTCGATGCGGTCTACCTTATTCCTCAAGGCTTGAAGCTAAGCAACGTGAGCATTGCGCCTCTTCTTCATCGTCTCTGCACTCAGGGCTTATAAACCGCTCCTAGTGCCTCTCAGCTAGCGAGGTGGGACTAAAAAACTGCTTAGCTAGTAAGAAACTCTAGTACCGGTTCGTGCCACGAACAGGTACTAAAGGTGCTCGTGGGGCCACAGCCTCATTAGTACCGGTTCGTGGCACCAACAGGGACCAAAGGGTGGAATTGGTCCCGGTTTGTGCCACCAACCGGGACCAATGGCCTTGCACAGCGGCGTGGTGGTGAGTTTAGTCACACCTCGCTAGCTAAGAGAGAGCCGCACCTGTTTATAAGGTGCGGTGCGCCTGAGCTATCGAGCTCCTCTCTAAAGCAGGCTTACGGGCCTAACCTCTCTGTACATGCCTGTGGGCCTACTGGGCCTTCTGCGGGCCTGAATCCTGGCCCATGGATGAGTTTCTAATCGTATTCAGGCCGTGGTGGCCCGGTAGGTGGCATAATTTTTAATTTTTGGCCTGTTATTTTTCATGCATTTACTAATTATTTTGAGCTATAAGACCCTAAAATTGAAAAGCATTTCAAATGAACTCTGAAAAGGTTGAAAGTTGGCATGGTATCATCATTTCATCCACATAGCATGTGCAAGAAAGCTGAGAGGGTTACGGCAAAAACTAGATGCACTTCTTGTACAAAACGGACAATGGTATCATACTCGTCTATTACAAAGTTGGCATGGTATCATCATAATAGTTGCGGGAGAAAGTCTTCACTTTTTCTTCGCTTGTGTCATTTGCTTATTGCGCCGTAACCATGGATAATCTTCATCGTTTATCAGGATGCTTGGGTCAGCCTTGACTTTGAAGGGAGGAATTTCATGAAACTTTTCATAATCTTCAGACATGTCTGTCTTGCCCTCCACTCCCACAATGTCCCTTTTTCCTGAAAGAACTATGTGCCGCTTTGGCTCATCGTATGATGTATTCGCTTCCTTATCTTTTCTTTTCCTCGGTCTGGTAGACATGTCCTTCACATAGATAACCTGTGCCACATCATTGGCTAGGACGAACGGTTCGTCAGTGTACCCAAGATTGTTCAGATCCACTGTTGTCATTCCGTACTGTGGGTCTACCTGTACCCCGCCTCCTGACAGATTGACTCATTTGCACTTAAACAAAGGGACCTTAAAATCATGTCCGTAGTCAAGTTCCCATATGTCCATTATGTAACCATAATATGTGTCCTTTCCCCTCTCGGTTGCTGCATCAAAGCGGACACCGCTGTTTTGGTTGGTGCTCTTTTGATCTTGGGCGATCGTGTAAAATGTATTCCCATTTATCTCGTATCCTTTGTAAGTCAATACAGTCGAAGATGGTCCCCTGGACAACGAGCACAACTCATCACAAACAGTGGTGTCACCTCTCAGACGTGTTTCCAACCAACTGCTGAAAGTCCTGATGTGTTCACATGTAATCCAGTCGTCACACTGCTCCGGGTGTTTGGAGCGCAGACTGTTCTTGTGTTCATCGACATACGGGGTCACCAAGGTAGAGTTCTGTAGAACTGTGTAGTGTGCTTGAGACCAAGAATATCCGTCCCTGCATATTATTGAGTCCCCCCCTCCAAGCGTGCCTTTTCCAGTCAGTCTCCCCTCATACCTCGATTTAGGGAGACCTATCTTCTTAAGGCCAGGAATGAAGTCAACACAAAACCCAATGACATCCTCTGTTTGATGGCCCATGGAGATGCTCCCTTCTGGCCTAGCGCGGTTACGGACATATTTCTTTAGGACTCCCATGAACCTCTCAAAGGGGAACATATTGTGTAGAAATACGGGCCCCAGAATGACAATCTCGTCGACTAGATGAACTAGGACGTGCGTCATGATATTGAAGAAGGATGGTGGGAACACCAGCTCGAAGCTGACAAGACATTGCGCCACATCACTCCTTAGCCTTGGTATGATTTCTGGATCGATCACCTTCTGAGAGATTGCATTGAGGAATGCACATAGCTTCACAATGGCTAATCGGACGTTTTCCGGTAGAAGCCCCCTCAATGCAACCGGAAGCAGTTGCGTCATAATCACGTGGCAGTCATGAGACTTTAGGTTCTGGAACTTTTTCTCTGGCATATTTATTATTCCCTTTATATTCGACGAGAAGCCAGTCGGGACCTTCATACTGAGCAGGCATTCAAAGAAGATTTCTTTCTCTTCTTTCGTAAGAGCGTAGCTGGCAGGACCTTCATACTGCTTCGGAGGCATGCCGTCTTTTTCGTGCAAACGTTGCAGGTCCTCCCGTGCCTCAGGTGTATCTTTTGTCTTCCCATACACGCCCAAGAAGCCTAGCAGGTTCACGCAAAGGTTCTTCGTCACGTGCATCACGTCGATTGAAGAGCGGACCTCTAGCTCTTTCCAGTAGGGTAGGTCCCAAAATATAGATTTCTTCTTCCACATGGGTGCGTGTCCCTCAGCGTCATTCGGAACAGCTAGTCCGTCGGGACCCTTTCCAAAGATTACGTGTAAATCATTAACCATAGCAAGTACGTGATCACCGGTACGCATGGCGGGCTTCTTCCGGTGATCTGCCTCGCCTTTGAAATGCTTGCCTTTCTTTCGACATTGATGGTTGGTCGGAAGAAATCGACGATGGCCCAGGTACACATTCTTCCTGCTTTTGTCCAGGTATATACTTTCAGTGTCATCTAAACAGTGCGTGCATGCGTGGTATCCCTTGTTTGTCTGTTCTGAAAGGTTACTGAGAGCGGGCCAATCGTTGATGGTTACAAACAGCAACGCGTGCAGGTTAAATTCCTCCTGTTTGTGCTCATCCCACGTACGTACACCGTTTACATTCCACAGCTGTAAAAGTTCTTCAACTAATGGCCTTAGGTACACATCAATGTCGTTGCCGGGTTGCTTAGGGCCTTGGATGAGAACTGGCATCATAATGAACTTCCGTTTCATGCGCATCCAAGGAGGAAGGTTATACATACATAGAGTCACGGGCCAGGTGCTGTGATTGCTGCTCTGCTCCCCAAAAGGATTAATGCCATCCGCGCTTAAACCAAACCATACGTTCCTTGGGTCACCTACAAACTCAGCCCAGTACTTTCTCTTGATTTTTCTCCACTGCGACCCGTCAGCGGGTGCTCTCAACTTCCCGTCTTTCTTACGGTCCTCAGTGTGCCATCGCATCAACTTGGCATGCTCTTCGTTTCTGAACAGACGTTTCAACCGCGGTATTATAGGAGCATACCACATCACCTTCGCAGGAACCCTCTTCCTGGGGGGCTCGCCGTCAACATCACCAGGGTCATCTCGTCTGATCCTATACCGCAATGCACTGCATACCGGGCATGCGTTCAGATCCTTGTACGCACTGTGGTAGAGGATGCAGTCATTAGGGCATGCATGTATCTTCTGCACCTCCAATCCTAGAGGGCATACGACCTTCTTTGCTGCGTATGTACTGTCGGGCAATTCGTTATCCTTTGGAAGCTTCTTCTTCAATATTTTCAATAGCTTCTCAAATCCTTTGTCAGGCACAGCATTCTCTGCCTTCCACTGCAGCAATTCCAGTACGGTACCGAGCTTTGTGTTGCCATCTTCGCAATTGGGGTACAACCCTTTTTTGTGATCCTCTAACATGCGATCGAACTTCAGCTTCTCCTTTTGACTTTCGCATTGCGTCCTTGCATCGACAATGACCCGGCGGAGATCATCATCATCGGGCACCGGTTCCTCTTGATCTTCAGCAGCTTCCCCCCTTGCAGCATCATTGGGCACATCGTTTGGTTCCTCTTGATCTTCAGCAGCTTCCCCCGTTGCAGCATCACCGTATTCAGGGGGCACATAGTTGTCATCGTCCTCTTCTTCTTCGCCGTCTTCCATCATAACCCCCATTTCTCCGTGCCTCGTCCAAACATTATAGTGTGGCATGAAACCCTTGTAAAGCAGGTGGGTGTGAAGGATTTTCCGGTCAGAGTAAGACTTCGTATTCCCACATGTAGGGCATGGACAACACATAAAACCATTCTGCTTGTTTGCCTCAGCCACTTCGAGAAAATCATGCACGCCCTTAATGTACTCGGAGGTGTGTCTGTCACCGTACATCCATTGCCGGTTCATCTGCGTGCATTATATATAATTAAGTGTGTCAAAAACCATTACAGAACATCATGAATAGATAATTAAGTGACCAAATTAATAGAAGTTCATCATCACATTAGAACCAAAGTACATACATAGTTCTCATCTAACAACATATATATAGCTCTCCAGAACATCTAATTAATTAAACCATACATTGAAACTATGTAAAACATTTCAATGCGAAAACAAATGCGATCATAATCGCAACCAATGTAACAATTGATCCAACGGCATAATGATACCAAGCCTCGGTATGAATGGCATATTTTCTAATCTTTCTAATCTTCAAGCGCATTGCATCCATCTTGATCTTGTGATCATCGACGACATCCGCAACATGCAACTCCAATATCATCTTCTCCTCCTTAATTTTTTTTATTTTTTCCTTCAAGTAATTGTTTTCTTCTTCAACTAAATTTAACCTCTTGACAATAGGGTCGGTTAGAATTTCCGGTTCAACCACCTCCTAGATAAATAAAATCTATGTCACGTTGGTCGGTATATTTGTCATAAACAATAAATGAACCAAATAGTTATAAAAAGATAATATATACCACATCCGAATCATAGACAGGACGAGGGCCGACGGGGGCGGATACCAAAACCATCGCACTATGTAATAAGAAGGAATAATAAAAGTAACAAAATTAGACAAGTAACTATCTAAAGTAAGAATTTTTTCCTTTCAGAAAGAAGATAAGAACAAGAGGCTCACCACGATGGTGTTGGCGACGAGATCAGCGCGGGCGATCGACGGCGGTGAAGACGGGACGGGACGTGACGGACCGCTAAACCTAGACAAATCTCGGGGAAAATGGAGCTCGGAGGTCAAGTTTCGAGAGGACAAAGATTAACTAGTGTGGCTCAGACATTTCATCGAACACCTCATGTGCATAGGAGGTGAGCTAGAGCACCCAAATGCCCTCCTCTCGCCGGCCAGAAAAAACAGAGCACTCTGGAGTGCTCTGCTGTGGCGATGGGGTATATATAGCGAACTCATTGGTCCCGGTTGGTGGCACCAACCGGGACTAAAGGCCTTTGGTCCCGGTTGGTGCCACGAACCGGGACCAATGCCCCCTTTAGTCCCGGTTGGTGGCACCAACCGGGACCAAAGGCCTTGTGCTGGAACTGGCGCGGTGCGGTGGGATGTTTAGTCCCACCTCGCTAGCCGAGAGGCTTCGACAGTGGTTTATAAGCGCAGCTGCGCTGACCACTTCGAGCTCCTCTCAAATGCAGGCTTACGGGCCTATTCTGTCACTATTTGCCTATGGGCCTTCTGGGCCTTCTGCGGGCCTGAATCCTGGCCCATGGATGGGTTTCTAGTCGTATTCAGGCCGTGGTGGCCCAGTAGGTGGCATAATTTTTTTTCCTCTGTTTTTTTTCTCTTTTGCTTTATTTGTTTTGTTTTGTTTCTACTTACAACAAAAAACTTATTTATTTTATTTCTAATTACTTATGTATTTTACTTTAATTATTTTACTGCTGCTATTTTTATTTATTTTACTGCTGCTATTTTTACTTAATTTATTAAGTTTTATTTATTGTAGTTACTATAGTTTATTTTATTTTATTTTATTAAGGTTTACGAGCTGTGGGAGGGACGAGGGGTGGCGACGTGCTGTGGGACACGATGCAGGGGCCGTCGTGCCCCTGAAGACCTATTCATCTTGCCTGAAGGTGATCCTGTGTCAGATCCTGCACGATACCTCATCACTACAACACGTCGGCAGCGGTGTATGAGGCGTCCATGGCCCTGGTGGCGCCTTCA
Source organism: Aegilops tauschii subsp. strangulata (assembly GCF_002575655.3). Taxonomy (NCBI): domain Eukaryota; kingdom Viridiplantae; phylum Streptophyta; class Magnoliopsida; order Poales; family Poaceae; genus Aegilops; species Aegilops tauschii. The sequence continues at coordinate 487,134,094 of NC_053040.3, forward strand.
AGGGAGGACGCATGATCTTCAAGGGAGGACAGGCCATCAGATTCATCCACTTGGTAGCGTCTTTGTTCATCCAGGTTTGACGATTCATCTTTTCATTATCTAGTCTCTCAGGGATGTCAAACGTACCCTCAACAACTAACGTCAGCATTTATTTTGTTCTGTAGTGAACCCCCTCGATGAATGCATGTCTGTTGCCATGGCTAGAGAAAATTCTACATATCCACATCCTGATAACCAACAAGATAAGTAGCAGCTTTGATATGGAGGTATTTTCCTTCACTGCGTGCTTTTTCTTTGTGCCCTTTACTGTACTGTAGTAGCATTTGCTAAATTGCATTGAGAGAATAGGACGGCACAACAAGCTAGGGCTTCAAGAAAACCAACCAAATTCCTTTTTTTGGGATCAACCAACCAAATTGCAGTAATAGCGCGATCCGCAAGACCTAGAAGGGATCTACACATGACATCGGTGGCTTCTCCTCCGCCTGCTATTTGCCGCTTTGACACTGTTGACAGATCCGAGTTCCACCTGCTAAGCTCGAATGGTAGATGTTACGGGCAACTGTATGTGAATCCCACTCTAAGGGATCGCCCTTCTCTATCCCAGATATGGCGGTTATGGAGTTGATGGCTCGTGTTTTTTTTCTCTTTTGCTTTATTTGTTTTGTTTTGTTTCTACTTACAACAAAAAACTTATTTATTTTATTTCTAATTACTTATGTATTTTACTTTAATTATTTTATTTTTATTTATTTTACTGCTGCTATTTTTATTTATTTTACTGCTGCTATTTTTACTTAATTTATTAAGGTTTATTTATTGTAGTTACTATAGTTTATTTTATTTTATTTTATTAAGGTTTATTTAGTTTTATTTATTTTATTAAGATTTATTTATTTTATAAATATAAAAAAATGAACATAGATGCGCTTATAGAGAAAATTCAACCTAAATTCATAATAAATTTCTATGAAATTTACTATGAATTTAGGTCAAATTTCCTGTATAAGGGCATCTATTTTCACTTTAAGAGAAGCTCAACAAGGCAGATAGGGACGGCCTTATAAACTGATGTGAGCGCCCTTCGGTTGGCGAGGTGGGACTAAACACTGGCCGCAACTAGGACCAGGCCTTTAGTCCCGGTTTGTGGTAGGAACCGGGACTAAAGGGTGGTGGGCCAGGAGCGTGGCCCATTGGTCCTGGTTTGTCCCACCAACCGGGACCAAAGGGTCCGGACGAACCGGGACCAATGCCCCCACGAGGCCCGGCAGGTCCCTGGCCGCACGAACCGGGACCAATGCTCAAATTAGTCCTGGTTCGTGACTGAACCGGGGCTAATGTGAAAACTGTCCTGTGACCTAAGCCCCTTTTCCTACTAGTGGACCAGCAACTCGCACAACGCGCAGGCGGCGCCATTGGTGTCTCCAGCGGAGGCGGTATTCGTGTCTCCGGCGCCGGCACGGGCATTGGAGCTTAATGCACCCGGGTGTACGCCGGCCGGCACCTCGCCAGCAAGCGGCCCCTCCGTCAGTTGCACGCCCGCCGTTGGCGGTGCCTCGACATTAGCCGAGCTCGACGACATCACGGTAACTAAGCCTCTCGGCCGATGACTTCATCTCCTTGCCTTTGACTGGGCATCCCTGACGCCCTACACGTTTTCGCAGGGCGCCGCCGACATTCCTTGCACTCTCCTGCACTTCGTGGGCGGCGAGTTGGTCGATGTCGCCAAGGGTAGAATCGTTCAACCGGGCAACCGTGTGTTTCACGGTAATCCGATGCCACCCACCTTTTATAAGGTTGAACTGGTTCGGGTGCTGCCAGGCTGCGACGAGTTGTTACCTCCGACTCGACCCGCTGGGGCCGACGAAGATGATGTGATGACCCTCAGCGCCTGCGTAAGCTGGCCCCTGCTTTGGCCGAAGAGCCAGATTCGTTTGGGGGCGGGGGACACCACCCCACACACAAGACCGCCAGTCGTGGCAGCGCCAAGCCATGGCAAGAACGCCGCAACGCCACCGGACATGCCGGACATCCCTATGGCACAGGATCCGGACATGCATATGGCACAGGATCCGGACGACGATGACAACGACGACGGTACATTTACCAACGTCGATAAGTACTTTGCCGAACATGGGTACGGTGACGAGTTCTGCGGGCCTCCTTCTCAAGAACCCAACCCTGAAAAAGACGACCGCGATCTAGCTGGTACGGCGGAGAAACCCAATTGCAACAGGCGTCGTCTGGCGTTCAGTTCTCAGGAGACGCCTCCAGCTGCCGCCTTCACCGAGCCTCAGATAGCTGAGGTGCGAAATATTATCAGCCCCAACACGCTCAAGAAGGCGGTCTGTGAGCAGAACTCGATCCCATTACAGCAGATCAAGAAGAAGGGATGGAATCGAAAGACTAACAAGGGCGGCGGTGCGAGCCAGCCGGCACCGAGTACGATCCGTGCTCAGGACGGGCCACCTTCACCTAAGGATATCTCGAGGAGGGTGCATGTGGCGGGTAGCGCGATGCTACCAACAAATATGCTCAATGCTGCAACCGGTGCTATGCGGAGTCTGCATGACAGTGTTCTTTCTTTGGAGAAGCGGCGCCTCAGAGAGAATGATGTGGCATACCCGGTTTTCGTGGCCAAGGTGCCAGAGGGCAAGGGCTTTGTGGATAGCGCCGTCGGGGGTACGATCGTCCTGCGGTTTGATGACATCTTTGCTATGTTTAACCTTCATCCGCTGTTTTCGCTGAGTATGGAGATGCGGATCATTAGAGACAAGACCCCGGACATTGTGATAGTCGACCCCTTCTACATGCGTGCCAAGATCTTGGGCAGCGCTGGGGACCGGCAATTCGCGAGTTCACACCGCGAAGGCGTCATTCTGGCAAACCCAGATAAGGATAACTTCCTCGTGCCTTACTTTCCCGAGTAAGTCATCCCCTAACCGCCCCGTAACATATGATTTCTTAGATTTCGATCATTCTTTTTTTTCTAACATTCCGTGTTCTGTGCAGTGACACACATTGCACACTCATCCTCTTAAGCCCGAAATACTCCATGGCCACGTATTTTGACCCGGACCGTGACTACAAGATAGACTACACAAATACCAAGAAAGTTCTTGATGATGCTCTCCCCGGCTACGCCGCATCTGGAGGCACCTTTAAGAGGCCAGTTCGTAGGTACGGCAGGCACGTGTTCACCAACAATACGACGTTCCCCTGCGTCAAGCAGCCGCCTGACGGTCAGAAGGATGCCTACTACGCCCTCCATCACATGCGGGCGATCGTACGGGACCATAATCTCAAAGATTGGGCCGCAAGCTTGGCGGCAATCCAGGACGCGGACATCCGACAAGAATTCTTTCGCATCCAGTCGGAGTTTGTAGAAATCATCCATCAAGATGTCCTTCGTACCTCGGGGCAGTTCTACCTCAAATATCAACCGTCCAACAGTGGATAGACACAACGCTAAAAATGCAGGCTGACAACGCCCGCGACTTCATGACCATCACGAAAGACGACAGCTTCATCCACGCTCCGGTCCCATGAGTCGAGTCGAAAGTAGTGATGCTATGTGTAGTTCTGAAACATCGATTAGTTCATGCTGTAATTAAACTTTAATGAACTTGTATGTCTCTTTGGTTTGGACAGTCGTTCAACTTAGATGTAATCGATGCTATTTATTAGTAGGACCATGAATCGTGCTATTAATGTCTTGCTTTTCTCTTCCGATCCTTTTGTTGCATACTTATATATTGCTTATGTATTGTCTGTTGTTTGGCTAATGCATAGAGATGCCGTCGTATGTCGTGTACAAGGGTAAGGTTCCCGGAGTCTACGACGACTGGGAGGAGTGTCAGAGATAGGTTCACCGTTTCAGCGGTAACAGTTACAAAGGGTACACAACTAGGGCGGAGGCGGAATCTAGATACGCGCGCTATCTAGCGGGAGAGAGGAGGGAGCGTTGGAGGAACCGGATGAAGACCAGTTTCATCGCGATGATGCTCATTGTGATGACCGCAGCTCTCTTCTATGTGATGGTAGTTTAGATGATCGATATCGACTTGTAATGTGAAGACAAACTCGCTACTCGCGGTCTCGAGACTTGTAATGTTCTATCTTTGTTCGGTCTTTTGAATTCGGAGACTAATATGGTGAATTGTATTCGGAGACTAATCTTCTATTGTATTCGATGAATCTGCTGTTGCTGTGTGGTGCTGTCTATATTCTGTCCAATAATATATTTTGTAACCTGTGCAAATATCAGAAAAGAAAAAAAATCCCTAATATTCATACTAATGGCGCATCACCCCAACGTGCGCCATTAGTATGCCAAAGGATACTAATGGCGCATCACCCCACAGTGCGCCATTAGTATGGCAAAGCACATGTGTAAATATCGCCCCCTGGGAGGCACACTAATGGCGCATGTTGGTCTATACTAATGGCGCACGGCGTGATGCGCCATTAGTATACCAGATACTAATGGCGCACCAGTGGTGCGCCATTAGTATTTAATACTAGTGGCGTGGTACTAGTGGCGCACCAGTAGTGCGCCATTAGTAGGCAAAACTAGTGCGCCACTAGTAGGTCTTTTCCTAGTAGTGCGTCCTGGTTGAGGAGCACGCCGGACTGGTGGGTGCCCATACCCGGCAGGCGTCTTGGTTGGGACCTCAGGTCTTAGATGTTAGGTTTGGCTGCGAGGTCTGTTTGGTATTAGGCCCAGACTATCAGCGCCCTTTCATCAACTGGATAGGAGTAGCGACAGATGTTGCTTAGACGGTGGCTTTGGTCTTACTGTTGTACGACTTTGTAAGGTCTTGTGTTAATAATTAATAATATGGCCGTATGCATCGTCCAGATGCAGAGGGGGTGTTCCTCTTTTTTTAAAAAAAAAAAACAGTTACAACACTAGCTAATTGAGTATAGGAAAAGTATGCACGACAAGACCAATACTCCTATCCTATATTGCTGTTGTGGTGGAATTATACAGAGAAGCTGCTCTGTCCATTCTCATTTCCATCTGCCATTTCCCGACCAATATGACTAAGCTTCCGCTCCTCTTCCGAGGAACTGCACTGCTCCTTTGCCTATTGATCTTCCAAGCAGGGTCCACTTCCCATGGCCAAGCTAGTGTATCAGCAGCAAGCGATGTGCGCTTCTGTCCTTCAAGGCAAGCCTCCTAGAACGTGCTGGCCATCTCTCGTCATGGCAGGGTGAGGATTGTTGTCAATGGAAGGGAGTCCGGTGCAGCAACAGAACGGGTCATCTCATCAAGCTCAGCCTCCGCAACATCGACATGGACGAATACAACTACCCGAATATGAGCAGATCATTGAGCTTGTCAGTAGGCGAGATGAGCTCTACTTTGGCTACTTTACAACAACTGAGGTATCTTGATCTGAGCGGGAATTACTTCAACTGCACAAGCATCCCTGTGTTCTTGGCTTCCGTCAATAACCTTAGGTATCTCAACCTCTCGTTCGCGGGATTCAGTGGGACAATACCTTCCCAACTTGGCAATCTCTCAAAATTGCATTATCATGATGTCAGTTGGAATGATTTCCAAACAATGGATCTTGCATGGTCACCAGGTCTCTCTTTGCTAAGCCATCTTGACATTAGTGGTGCGGATCTTAGTTCTGAGAGGGATTTGTTTCAGAGGGTTAACATGCTTCCTTCTCTTAAAGTGCTTATGTTGCGCTATTGTAGTCTAAATAATACCATGTCTACTAGTATACCACGTTCCAATCTCACACATCTAAAAGTCCTTGATATGTCTGAGAACAACTTCGACACTTCATTCAAGCATGCGTGGTTTTGGAATCTCACAGGCCTTAAGGAGCTTTACCTCGCACATCTCTAACGCCATGAAAATATGTGAAAGGGTCTTTAACAAGCTGATGTCCTAAATATTGCATTCTTGAAGTCATGACATGGTATGCTGCAACCGCGTCGTTGGAAGTTTGTAGGAACACCACGTCCTTGTGCAGATGTAATCCTATGAGGTGGTAATCACACTCATCGTCGTCGCGGTCGGCAACACTTCCATCCACATCAATGAAGCTGTCCTCATCCGAGTTCCAGGAGTACTCGAATCGGTCATCTTCATCTTCATGCACATATGCTTCTTCATCTTGACTACCAGCATAAACATCATCTGTTGTGTCGCTCAAGTCATCCACTTCATAGACGCCATCTTCATCCTAGTTACTGTCGCCATCAACATCATCAATTGTGTTGCTAAAGTCATCGGCCTCACAGACACCATCTTCATTGTCATCACTTTCACCATCAGCTCATCACTATTGCCATCAATATCATCAGGTGTGTTGCTGAAGTCATCAGGGTCACAGACACCATCTTCATTGTGGTCATAGTCGCTGTCAACATGATCAATTGTGTCGCTCTGTCTATATCCTCCTCATCGTATATGAACTCGTCATTATTGCGAGCTTTGAACAAGCTAACTAGAGCATTTTTGTTGTCGACTACCTCCCACTGCACTCTGGGCTCCATGTATGAGTATTTGTCTATGTTGCAAGCATAAGGACCAAGATCAGTCTCGTGCTCTAACATCCATCGCACCCGGCCGCCGGCTGATTCTATCAGTATCCATACATGTAACTGGAATTCATCGATTTTCACAAAGCGAACCCCTCTATCATAGCTCACGAAGATAGACCTCTTGACCGGCTCAAAATATTGTTTATCTTTGTAAGCTTTCCCCGGCAGATGGACCATATCGTACGTACCCTCCGAGTTGCGTATGATCATAAGGATATTGTTCCAGCAATGTACGTAGAGCGAGCCCCGTCAGTACACAGCGGACTTCCATATGTTCATACGCCTATGGTGTGGCGCCATCACCATGTCATAGAGGTTCACAGGGGCATTGAATCGTATGTGACGAGAACACTAGTATAGAGATTACCTTATCCTTTGGCTCCTCGGCCGTTGGCATATGGGCATGTATCTCTTTCTTGCGTGGTTCTTGGATGTTTTCCTGGACGTCACCTTGGATCTTTTCACTCGAAAGGAGGAATACCTCATAGTGCAGCGACACGGCTGGGTCGAAGGTGAGGAATAATTCCTCGTGAAAAAACTCAAGCTTCTACAGTAGTGGTAGGCGAGCACAACGTATGGTCGCTGCGTTGCAGATATAATACTCATCTTTTGAATCATCCTCAAGTAGAAGGAGTCCATTGCAATAGTGCACCACGGAGGCCGAGTCGTGCCCGAACAGCGGATGCCGAAAGATGGGGCCGTCCCGAGCCCTCCATGGCACCTCGGAGCGTGGCGCTGGCGCCGGTGGGGCAAAAAAGATGCCGGGGAAGTGCTCCGAGGGGAAGAAGTACGGGAGAAATAACGCAGGAATCTGGGAAGAGAAAGAGGGATCGAGTTGGGGAGAAGCATTACGCAGGAATCTGAGACTCTTGAGCGGATCGATCGCGCGGACCAGGCAGTGCAGAAATTGTTCGTTGGCCTGCTCCTTAGCGGGATAAACGGGCCTATTTACATTTTTATTCAGCAGCAACGGGCCTATTTACTAAGCGCTACAAATTAGGGGGCCCTGTGCCGACTGCACAGGTCGCACACCCATCCGCCCGGGCCTGCTCCCTGGCTGACTGATGGGCATTCCTAGGCGCACGTTCATTTCTTTTTCATTCACAGGTCACCCCCTCACAAAGCGTATAAAGGGTAATATAGACATTTCACAGATCGTATCCATTTTGTATGTATACGCCGTATAGGAGTTAGTTATTATAGGCTATTTCCTGGGCTCGGCCCATTTACATTTTTTCCATTTTTCAGGTTAAAAAATATTGCGCTACCCGAGGTTCGAACCAAATACCCCCATGTTATTTCTCAACATAGTAACCAACTCGGATACATAACCTATCATGCAGACTTGCACTTCTTTTACGTCTTGGTGTCTACAATTCCGTTTTGGATTTTTTCCAGGGGAAATTCCGGTTTAGATCTGCATGGTTTTTCCGTGCTATTTTTTTCGTATTTTTACACATGGTTCCCGCTCGGTTTTTTCTTCTCCTTTTTTGGTTGTGGTTTTATATTTATTTTCCCATATTTATTTTAAATTTCCTTTGAAAAAATCAAGAAACATTTTTCCAAATACACAAACAATTTCCAGATTTGTGAACATTTTCCAAACGTGAATTTTTAAGAAAACTTATGTATATTTCAAAATTTTAACTTGTGAATTTTATCAAATTCATGATTTTTTTCAAATGCATAGTATTTTTAAATTTTGAAGTCACAAATTTTTTTAATTCAAAAAATAGCTTTCAAACTTATGAACTTTCTTTAAATTTATAAAAAAAATAAAATTTAACTCATGAACAATTTTCGAATTCATGAACTATATTTCAAACTTCTTAACTTTTCAAATTGATTAACTTTTTTCAGAGCTAACTGGCAAAGCGAGCGAGCGTGCGAAGCTGGTGAGCGGGCTAGCGAGCTTCCCCAATATTGTGCCACGGCCTGCTGGCATGCGCACGAGCGCCAGTTTTCTAACCAAAGTTTAAAGCGGTGGCCAGGAGCTCCTGAACTAGACGATGCCATACACATGGTTTTGTTCAAAATTTCAGAAAAAAATTCTATTTTAGAAAATTCAAAAACTTGAAAATATTAGTATTTTAAAAATAATTGCAGATTTTTTTAAAAAAAATTGTTTCTTCCAAAATTCCTCAGAATGTCAAAACATGAACACTTTTTAAAAACAGCGAACAAAACTGTTAACAGGAACATTTTTTAAACAATATAAATTTGGAAGTTCGAAAAAACAGAAAAATACAAAACAAATTAATATAATTTTTTTTGTAAATTTCCCCGAACATTTTTATATGTGTAGAATGTTTTAAAATAGGAACAATTTCTGGAAGTGCGAACATTATTTGAAACATACCAAAAAAATGAATTTCGGAACAAGTTTTAAAAAAGGGAACATTTTTTCAGTTTGTGAACAGATACTGAAAATAAGTACATTTTTTGAATTTGTGAATGAATTTTGAGAATAGGAACATGTTTTGAATCGTTGAACTTTTTCGAAATCCGTGAGCGCTATGCCCGGGCTAACAGGCGCCTGACCAAAGCGATGCCATCACCTAGTTGGGCCAAATCCTAACGATTTTTATTTCTATTTTTCGTTTTTCTTCCCTTTTTGTTAATTAATTTTCCTAGGATTTTCTCGGTGAAAAACCGTAAAATATCGGCTGTCCGTGATGCAATGTGAGTTCGGTGTCCGGATTCGTTCAAAATTTGCGTGGGGGACTACCATGGGCATGCCCACCTATTGACAAAAAATTGGTGGTGTTTCATGTATGGAAAGAAATACACCATATGTACACCCTTAACAGTTCGGGTAGACCGGTAGGGCAAGTCTCGGAACACTTTTTTCACCTCCACAAAAATAGATCCCAAATTTTTCCACACCATGGGACGTATCCCTGCCAATTTTTATTGATATCTGATATTTTATGCATTTTCTAGGGTTTTTCTGATGAAAAAAATCCTAAAATACTAACCGGTCATGACGCAACGTGTGTTCGGTGTCTGGATTGGTTCAAATTTTGCATGGGTGATTATCATGAGTATGCCCACCTTCTGGCAAAATTTGGTGTCATTTCATGCATGGCAAGAAAAACAACATATACAACCAGGACAGTTCGGGTAGGCCGTCAGGGCAAGTTTCAAAGAACTTTTTTTTTACTTCCAACAAAGGAACCCAGATTTTTTTGTTCAGACAATGGCATCACCATGGAAAGCATCCCTGCCATGTTCCATTGATATCTGACATTTTATACAATTTTTAGAGTTTTCTCAATTAAAAACCCTAAAATACTAGCCGGTCGTGACACAGTGTGCATTCGGTGTCCATATTCCTTCAATTTTTGTGTGGGAGACTACCATGGGTATGCCCACCTACTAGCAAAATTTGGTATCATTCCATACAAATTCCCAATAATTTAAGAAAAATTTGACCACAAATTGCTAACCATGTAATATTAATTAAAATTTATCAACTTTCATTGAATTGCAAACATTTGTTAAATTTGTGAATAATTTTTTTAAAAGGGGGGAATTTTTTGAGATTCTAGATTTTAAAAAAATTATAAACAATATTTGAAAATAGGTTTCATAAAGAATGATAAAGTCCAAAAAAGGAGAAAAATAATTTAACAAAAAATGAAAGAAAAAGGAAGAAAACTCTTAGACCTTGCCACAACTAGGCGACGACATCACCCCATCGGACGCCTGTTCGGCCGACCTAAGCGTTTGCGGATAAAAAAAAATCACTACTAAAGTTGCAACACATGTTAAATGTGGAGGATTGCATCATGTTTTTTTTCGTTTATGCTCGCAAATATTCTAAAAACATATATTTAAACGCATTTTATATAATGCTTTTGAAAGGAATGTTAACCAAGCATTTGAAAAATATTAATTATGTATAAAGAAAATGTTTCTCATGTATATAAAAAATGTATACAAAAAATATATAATGTGTGTGTAAAGCTGAACATGTATTTAAAAAAGCCTGCAAGCATTTGAAAAAAATGTTAAACAAGTATTTAAAAAATGTTCATCAACCATTTAAAAAATGTTAAATATTTATACAAAAATGTTGACCATGTATTGAAAAAATTTCAATGAAGTAATTGAAATAAGGTAAATGTGTATAGAAAAATGTTGACTAGGTATTGAAAAAGATTACTTTGTATTAAAAAATATTAATGTATCATTTGAAAAATATTAAATGTGTATAGAAAAAAGTGTTAGCCATGTACTCCCTGTGTACCATAATATATGACATTTTAGTAGCTCAAATTGAACTGCTAAAACTTCATATTTTATGGTACAGAGGGAGTATTAAGATATGTTAATCTTGATTAAATAATGTTTAGCAACTATTAAAAAATGTATTAGATATACCAAAAATGTGTATAGAAAATAATGAAAACGTTGAAAAACGAGAAAGAACCAAATGAAGCCGATAAAGAAACAAAAGAAATCTGGTGAAAACCTTGAAAGAATCAAAGAAAACCATAGAACAACAAATAAAAGAGAAATAAAAAAACACCAGTGAAAAAATAACGAGTGCAGGAAAAAGGAAAACACGAAGACGGAATCCCTCAAAAAAAAACGAAGACAGAAAAGGTACGGAAAACCAGCTGATAACCGGCTATTCTTCCTTAAGTTGGTGGCGCCCTTCTACCATACCACAAATCCAACAGTGAGCTACTGGATGGATGTCTAACGCTGCAACTAGCAGACCTGGGTTCGATTCCTGTCTTCACTCATTTTGTCCTGTATTATATTTTATATTAATTGTTAGCTGATGGGCCGGCCCATTACTGTAGATATCTCTTGTATCTGCGACTAAAAAAAAGGACGCGGGTGATGTATTTTGAACAAAGACCATCCTACCCTTTATTATGAAGGGGTATGGAGAGATCTCGTCTGTTGATGTGTTTAGGGGGTGTGTACCGAAGCAAAAGTGTCACACGAAAGGGAATTAAGTGGCTCGGGTATGTCGTTTAATGGGCTTCATTTCCAAGAGCTTATTACGCTGGTTTAAAATTTAGCGAAATCATTCAGACATTGCCCCGCCAAGAAAAAAATTTCATTTACCAAAATAATGAACCTCGTGGTTCAAGTTTCGCGACACTCTTAGTTAATTAAACCTTAATGAACTAACTTTGGCCAGAATATATGTTGCTTCCATTCATCTTGGCTAGACCAGATGTACCTAAATTTTTTTACCATTCCTATCTCCGAGTAGGTTGTTTCCATCATCTTGGCTATTAAGCTGTTTCACTCTAACCAACCCAAGTGTACTTCAAATTCCTTGCATCATATTGGCTACTTAAATTCATGATAAATTCAATCTATACCAAGTTCCCGTCGCCACCAAGAAAAAAAAGTTGATAAACAAGCATAAATAAAATATCATGTACCTCGTTTGGAGCTGGGGTGTCAAACAATGTACATACATGGGAACTAAGTAACAATGTACAGCCATTGCAAGCCGGAGCAACGAACTGAACCATGTCGCCGGCCTGCGTGGTGGTGGCGATGGTTGTGCCTCCATTGTTGAGTGCCGAGGAGCAGCGATGACATAGGTAGACGAGGATCGAGCAGCGGCTAGGTACCTAAGCAGGACGACAACGTAAAGGGAGGGGTGAGAGAGAGTAGCGACTGGGAAGGGCGTGGCATGAGTGCAGGGACAATTGTTGTCCTACCCCTGCTAGAACCCTAACCCCTTTTGATTTACGCTTTTCTTCATCGACGACAATTATTGTCTCTGGTGTGTTGGTTCTGTGGGGCCTTAGCATAACGATTTCCAGACTAATTACTACAACAGGGTTTGCTCTGATCCGGTGAGGGAGGGGCGGTGATGGTAAGTTGGTAACACACTTTCGGCTCGCTCGAGTGCTTGTAGTCATCGCTAGGTAGTTTGCAGACCTGGAAGTAATTTTTACTTCCGGTGTTTGTTGTACTGCCATGACTAGATCAGAAATTTTTCCTGGAATTTATTTATCTGTTTGCAGGTTAAGAACCGCATGCAGCAAAAAATAAAGAAAAAATGGACCGAACTTGTGTGAATTATCTCCCACAGCAACAGTAAAGACATGCGAACAGAACAGAACCACTGATTCTTTGCAAATACACATAGTGGTCAAGTGTGATGCTGAATAGAAGAGTTAACACCGATTGATGAATCAAAGGAAGTAACCACATTCAACAACGCTGAACAATTGCTCTGCAACTCTGTGGTACCAAACAGATACCACTTTTGCCAGTAGATATCAACTGATGTGTACATTGTGATGTTCATAATTTTATCTGTTACGTACAATTTTATGGCAGAACCACATTTCTAATTCTAAACTTATTATGAGAACCATCAGCACTACAGCATAATAATACACTGAACCTGAAGAAAAACATAATAGATACAGTTTGCGGTCAAAATATATGAAAAAACTGAAACAACTCTTGGCCAAAGTAACAACACTTCTAATACAGCAGTGAGCACTGTGAAATCAACCACCTTTATTGCCTCACGTAAAAGATCTTTTTGTTAGAGTTGTGTCGAATATTATTGTACAAGGTAGGTTACAGTTGGACTTGGTTTTGGACTGTGTGTAGACAGGGTAGGAGTTGTGTGCTAATAGGACACTTGTATCCTAGACCTCTCATATATCGGGGGTAGACACACGATATAACCTATGCCAACATAATAGCACAAGCACGCGGGGGAGCCGGCGGCCGGGGTGCGGTATTGTGACGGTGTCATGGGAAGGAGCGTCCGTAGTCATACCCCGGGGATGTAGCCATATAGGTGAACCTCGTTAACAAATCTCGGCGTCGTGCTTGTGTGATTGCTTGGTCCTCGGTAGATCGACGATGCGCCTCGGATTAATTCTAACAAGTGGTATCATGAGCTAGGTTATTCGGAGGTTGCGGTTGCTGATCTAGAGGTGGAGCAAAATTCGTTGAGAGGATCGTTGGTACTAGACGTCGGTCGGTCGATGCTTGGCGAGGAAATTCTGCAACGGATTAGAAGCAATTGGAAACATGTGGCTCTAGGCGAGATGTGTTTTGCAGCCGGCGGCGGGTTCTGTGCGAGGGCATTCGGTGGGATCGGTTGGATCCGATGGGGACGATGCAAGCAGCGGAGGGCGAGGCAGCTGGTCGGATCGGATCAGGTGGCTGCAGCGGATCGATTCAGCGGATCGCACACACAAGGCGTGACATGCGAGGGCAGCGATGTAGGTGCGTGTGCAACCCGGGCAGCGGGCGGAGCAAGACGTGTCTCGGAATTGTGCAAGCGTGCAGGGGCGGCGGCGTCTCAATCCATCCAGATCGATTCGAAGGCAAGGCGGACACCAGGGCGTGCAACGCACGGATGAGGTAGCTTCGGCCCAGCTAGCAGGCCGAGCAAGGCCGGCTGGTGGGCTGGTGGCGCTGCAGGCAGGCGTGATAAGCGTTGGGGCCGGTTGTGCAGGTTTTCTGGTGGCATTGTGGTAAGGAGCTGTGCAAGCCGGCCGAGACGTGGCATGTGTGTTGCTTTTTTTTAGCATCAGTACTGTTGGGGATATAACTATTGGTGTAACCCACCCAGGAGGGGCCGGGTTACACCGGACGAGTCATTACATGAAGCCTAGGTTACACTCTGAAGATGGCGGTTCAAGTAAGGGCCAAAGGCCCAATGGCGACTTAAGGCCCATAGTGATAACCCGCCGTAATGGCGTAACTTGTATTGTAAGGAAAGATTAGCTAGTCGCCGAGCCGGACACTGTTTATGAGCCGGCCGGGACTCTGTGAGCCGCCTGGTGTCGACCCGTGTATATAAGGGGGCGGCCCAGCGGCGGCTCAGGGCAAGTAACATCAAATCAAGGACTAGGTCAAGCGGATTCGCTCCCTGGTCATCGAAACCTTAGTAAACACCCTCAACTGGATTAGGCTTTTACCTTCACCGTAAGGGGCCGAACCAGTATAAACCTTCGTATCCTTTGTCCCGATTAACCCCTTCTTGCTTCCTAGTTGCGATGACCCTACGACTAAGTCCTTCTGCTAGGACATCTGCCGTGACAATTCCACGACAAGTACAGAAGCAAGCGCTCATATACACGTGCATACACTCACCCCTATGAACGCACACACGCACATCCTACCCCTATGAGCTGTTGGGGAACATAGTAATTTCAAAAAAAAAATCCTACGCACACGCAGGATCATGGTGATGCATAGCAACGAGAGGGGAGAGTGTTGTCTACGTACCCTCGTAGACCGTAAGCGGAAGCGTTTATCAACGCGGTTGATCTAGTCGTAGACCTTCACAATCCGTCCCGATCAAGTACCGAACGTACGACACCTCTGCGTTCAGCACACGTTCAGCTCGATGACGTCCTCGCCTTCTCGATCCAGCAAGAGGGGCAAAGTAGTAGATGAGTTTCGGCAGCACGACGGCGTGGTGAAGGTGT
Organism: Aegilops tauschii subsp. strangulata; assembly: GCF_002575655.3. Taxonomy (NCBI): domain Eukaryota; kingdom Viridiplantae; phylum Streptophyta; class Magnoliopsida; order Poales; family Poaceae; genus Aegilops; species Aegilops tauschii. The sequence continues at coordinate 487,149,105 of NC_053040.3, forward strand.
TGGTGAAGAACAATCTTCGCAGGGCTTCGCCTAAGCACTACGAAAACTATGACGGAGGATAAACTAGAGGGGACGGGGTTGCCGGCACACGGCTTGGTGTTTCTTGATGTGCTTTGGGTGCTAGCCCTACCCCTCTATTTATATGTTGAGCCTTGGGGTCGAAACTTGGAGTAAAAGCCTCCACAAAGTCGGTTTCACCCGAAAGGCAAGAGTCCTTCTCGGACTCCAGGGCCAGACGCCAGGGTTCCCGGCGTCTGGACCCAGACGCCAGGGACCCTGGCGTCTGGCCCCTGGACTCCGCAAAACTTCCTTTTGCGCTTTCCAAAAACCTTGTGGGCTTTCCCCTTTGGCCCAAATAAAGTGTTCTCGTACCCAAACATTTCGGGAAACATCCGGAACCCCTTCCGGTGAATTCCGGAACCCTTCCGGAGACCAAACACTATTATCACATATATCAATCTTTATCTCTGGACCATTCCGGAGTTCCTCGTCATGTCTGTGATCTTATCCGGAACTCCGAACAACATTCGGTCACCAACATACATAACTCATACAATACTATATCGTCAACGACCGTTAAGCGTGCGGATCCTACGGGTTCGAGAACTATGTAGACATGACCGAGACACCTCTCTGGTCAATAACCAATAGCGGAACCTGGATGCTCATATTGGCTCCTACATATTCTACGAAGATCTTTATCGGTCGAACCGCATAACAACATACGTTGTTCCCTTTGTCATCGGTATGTTATTTGCCCGAGATTCGATCATCGGTATCTCAATACCTAGTTCAATCTCGTTACCGGCAAGTCTCTTTACTCATTCTGTAATACATCATCCCGCAACTAACTCATTAGTTACAATGCTTGCAAGGCTTATAGTGATGTGCATTACCGAGTGGGCCCAGAGATACCTCTCCGACAATCGGAGTGGCAAATCCTAATCTCAAAATACGCCAACCCAACAAGTACCTTTGGAGACACCTGTAGAGCACCTTTATAATCATCCAGTTACGTTGTGACGTTTGGTAGCACACAAAGTGTTCCTCCGGTAAACGGGAGTTGCATAATCTCATAGTCATAGGAACATGTATAAGTCATGAAAAAGCAATAGCATACTACTAAACGATCAAGAGCTAAGCTAACGGAATGGGTCAAGTCAATCACATCATTCTCCTAATGATGTGATCTCGTTAATCAAATGACAACTCATGTCTATGGCTAGGAAACATAACCATCTTTGATCAACGAGCTAGTTGAGTAGAGGCATACTAGTGACACTCTGTTTGTCTATGTATTCACACATGTATCATGTTTCCGGTTAATACAATTTTAGCATGAATAATAAACATTTATCATGATATAAGGAAATAAATAATAACTTTATTATTGCCTCTAGGGCATATTTCCTTCAGTCTCCCACTTGCACCAGAGTCAATAATCTAGATTACGCAGTAATGATTCTAACACCCATGGAGCCTTGGTGTTGATCATGTTTTGCTCGTGGAAGAGGCTTAGTCAATGGGTCTGCAATATTCAGATCCGTATGTATTTTGCAAATCTCTATGTCTCCCACCTGGACTTGATCCCGGATGGAGTTGAAGCGTCTCTTGATGTGCTTGATTCTCTTGTGAAATTTGGATTCATTTGCCAAAGCAATTGCACCAGTATTGTCACAAAAGATTTTCATTGGACCCGATGCACTAGGTATGACACCTAGATCGAATATGAACTCCTTCATCCAGACTCCTTCATTTGCTGCTTCCGAAGCAGCTATGTACTCCGCTTCACATGTAGATCCCGCTACGACGCTTTGTTTAGAACTGCACCAACTGACAGCTCCACCGTTCAATATAAACACGTATCCGGTTTGCGATTTAGAATCGTCCGGATCAGTGTCAAAGCTTGCATCGACATAACCATTTACGATGAGCTCTTTGTCACCTCCATAAACGAGAAACATATCCTTAGTCCTTCTCAAGTATTTCAGGATGTTCTTGACCGCTGTCCAGTGATCCACTCCTAGATTACTTTGGTACCTCCCTGCTAAACTAATAGCAAGGCACACATCAGGTCTGGTACACAGCATTGCATACATGATATAACCTATGGCTGAAGCATAGGGAACATCTTTCATTTTCTCTCTATCTTCTGCAGTGGTCGGGCATTGAGTCTTACTCAACTTCATACCTTGTAACACAGGCAAGAACCCTTTCTTTGCTTGATCCATTTTGAACTTCTTCAAAACTTTGTCAAGGTTTGTGCTTTGTGAAAGTCCAATTAAGCGACTCGATCTATCTCTATAGATCTTGATGCCCAATATATAAGCAGCTTCACCGAGGTCTTTCATTGAAAAACTCTTATTCAAATATCCCTTTATGCTATCCAGAAACTCTATATCATTTCCAATCAACAATATGTCATCCACATATAATATTAGAAATGCTACAGTGCTCCCACTCACTTTCTTGTAAATACAGGCTTCTCCAAAAGTCTGTATAAAACCATATGTTTTGATCACACTATCAAAACGTTTATTCCAACTCCGAGAGGGCTTGCACCAGTCCATAAATGGATCGCTGGAGCTTGCACGCTTTGTTAGCTCCCTTTGGATCGACAAAACCTTCCGGTTGCATCATATACAACTCTTCTTCCAGAAATCCATTCAGGAATGCAGTTTTGACATCCATTTGCCAAATTTCATAATCATAAAATGCGGCAATTGATAACATGATTCGAACAGACTTAAGCATCGCTACGGGTGAGAAAGTCTCATCGTAGTCAACCCCTTGAACTTGTCGAAAACCTTTTGCAACAAGTCAAGCTTTATAGACAGTAACATTACCGTCAGCGTCAGTCTTCTTCTTAAAGATCCATTTATTCTCTATGGCCTGCCGATCATCGGGCAAGTCAACCAAAGTCCACACTTTGTTCTCATACATGGATCCCATCTCAGATTTCATGGCCTCAAGCCATTTTGCGGAATCTGGGCTCACCATTGCTTCTTCATAGTTCGTAGGTTCGTCATGGTCTAGTAACATAACCTCCAGAACAGGATTACCGTACCACTCTGGTGCGGATCTTACTCTGGTTGACCTACGAGGTTCAGTAACAACTTGATCTGAAGTTTCATGATCATCATCATTAACTTCCTCACTAATTGGTATAGACGTCACAGGAACTGGTTTCTGTGATGAACTACTTTCCAATAAGGGAGCAGGTACAGTTACCTCATCAAGTTCTACTTTCCTCCCACTCACTTCTTTCGAGAGAAACTCCTTCTCTAGAAAGGATCCATTCTTGGCAACAAATGTCTTGCCTTCGGATCTGTGATAGAAGGTGTACCCAACAGTTTCCTTTGGGTATCCTATGAAGACACATTTCTCCGATTTGGGTTCGAGCTTATCAGGTTGAAGCTTTTTCACATAAGCATCGCAGCCCCAAACTTTAAGAAACGACAACTTTGGTTTCTTGTCAAACCACATGTCATAAGGCGTCGTCTCAACGGATTTTGATGGTGCCCTATTTAACGTGAATGCGGCCGTCTCTAAAGCATAACCCCAAAACGATAGCGATAAATCAGTAAGACATCATAGATCGCACCATATCTAGTAAACTACGATTACGACGTTCGGACACACCATTACGCTGTGGTGTTCCGGGTGGCATGAGTTGCGAAACTATTCCACATTGTTTCAAATGTAGACCAAACTCATAACTCAAATATTCTCCTCCACGATCAGATCGTAGAAACTTTATTTTCTTGTTACGATGATTTTCAACTTCACTCTGAAATTCTTTGAACTTTTTAAATGTTTCAGACTTATGTTTCATTAAGTAGATATACCCATATCTGCTTAAATCATCTATGAAGGTGAGAAAATAACGATAGCCGCCGTGGGCCTCAAGATTCATTGGACCACATACATCAGTATGTATGATCTCCAACAAATTAGTTGCTCGCTCCATAGTTTCGGAGAACGGCGTTTTAGTCATCTTGCCCATGAGGCATGGTTCGCAAGTACCAAGTGATTCATAATCAAGTGATTCTGAAAGTCCATCAGTATGGAGTTTCTTCATGCGCTTTACACCAATATGACCCAAACGGCAGTGCCACAAATAAGTTGCACTATCATTATCAACTCTGCATCTTTTGGCTTCAACATTATGAATATGTGTATCACTACTATCGAGATTCACCAAAAATAGACCACTCTTCAAGGGTGCATGACCATAAAAGATATTACTCATATAAATAGAACAACCATTATTCTCAGATTTAAATGAATAACCGTCTCGCATCAAACAAGATCCATATACAATGTTCATGCTCAACGCTGGCACCAAATAACAATTATTTAGGTCTAAAACAAATCCCGAAGGTAGATGTAGAGGTAGCGTGCCGACGGCGATCACATCGACTTTGGAACCATTTCCCACGTGCATCGTCACCTCATCCTTAGCCAGTGTTCGCTTAATCCGTAGTCCCTGTTTCGAGTTGCAAATGTTAGCAACAGAACCAGTATCAAATACCCAGGTGCTACTGCGAGCTCTGGTAAGGTACACATCAATAACATGTATATCACATATACCTTTGTTCACCTTGCCATCCTTCTTATCCACCAAATACTTGGGGCAGTTCCGCTTCAAGTGACCAGTCTGCTTGCAGTAGAAGCACTCAGTCTCAGGCTTAGGTCCAGACTTGGGTTTCTTCTCTTGAGCAGCAACTTGTTTGCTGTTCTTCTTGAAGTTCCCCTTCTTCTTCCCTTTGCCCTTTTTCTTGAAACTGGTGGTCTTATTGACCATCAACACTTGATGCTCCTTCTTGATTTCTACCTCCGAAGCCTTTAGCATTGCGAAGAGCTCGGGAATCGTCTTATCCATCCCTTGCATGTTATAGTTCATCACGAAGCTCTTGTAGCTTGGTGGTAGTGATTGAAGAATTTTGTCAATGACGCTATCATCCGGAAGATTAACTTCCAGTTGAATCAAGTGATTGTTATACCCAGACATTCTGAGTATATGCTCACTGACAGAACTATTCTCCTCCATCTTGCAGCTGTAGAACTTATTGGAGACTTCATATCTCTCAATCTGGGCATTTGCTTGAAATATTAACTTCAACTCCTGGAACATCTCATATCCTCCATGATGTTCAAAACGTCGTTGAAGTCCCGGTTCTAAGCCGTAAAGCATGGCACACTGAACTATCGAGTAGTCATCAGCTTTGCTCTGCCAGACGTTCATAACATCTGGTGTTGCTCATGCAGCAGGTTTGGCACCTAGCGGTGCTTCCAGGACGTAATTCTTCTGTGCAGCAATGAGGATAATCCTCAAGTTACGGACCCAGTCCGTGTAATTGCTACCATCATCTTTCAACTTTGCTAAAATTCAACGGAACAACAGCACGAGCCATCTATCTACAACAACATAGACATGCAAAATACTATCAGGTACTAAGTTCATGATAAATTTAAGTTCAATTAACCATATTACTTAAGAACTCCCACTTAGATAGACATCCCTCTAATCATCTAAGTGATCATGTGATCCAAATCAACTAAACCATAACCGATCATCACGTGAAATGGAGTAGCTTTCAATGGTGAACATCACTATGTTGATCATATCTACTATATGATTCACGCTCAACCTTTCGGTCTAAGTGTTCCGAGGCCATATCTGCATATGCTAGGCTCATCAAGTTTAACCTGAGTATTCTGCGTGTGCAAAACTGGCTTGCACCCGTTGTAGATGGACGTAGAGCTTATCACACCCGATCATCATGTGGTGTCTGGCCACGACGAACTTTCGCAACGGTGCATACTCAGGAAGAACACTTTTATCTTGAAATTTAGTGAGAGATCATCTTATAATGCTACCGTCAATCAAAGCAAAATAAGATGCATAAAAGATAAACATCACATGCAATCAATATAAGTGATATGATATGGCCATCATCATCTTGTGCTTGTGATCTCCATCTCCGAAGCACCGTCATGATCACCATCGTCACCGACGCGACACCTTGATCTCCATCGTAGCATCGTTGTCGTCTCGCCAACTATTGCTTCTACGACTATCGCTACCGCTTAGTGATAAAGTAAAGCAATTACAGGGTGATTGCATTGCATATAATAAAGCGACAACCATATGGCTCCTGCCAGTTGCCGATAACTCGGTTACAAAACATGATCATCTCATACAATAAAATATAGCATCATGCCTTGACCATATCACATCACAACATGCCCTGCAAAAACAAGTTAGACGTCCTCTACTTTGTTGTTGCAAGTTTTACGTGGTTGCTACGGGCTGAGCAAGAACCGTTCTTACCTACGCATCAAAACCACAATGATAGTTCGTCAAGTTAGTGCTGTTTTAACCTTCTCAAGGACCGGGCGTAGCCACACTCGGTTCAACTAAAGTTGAAGAAACTGACACCCGCCAGCCACCTGTGTGCAAAGCACGTCGGTAGAACCAGTCTCACGTAAGCGTACGCGTAATGTCGGTCCGGGCCGCTTCATCCAACAATACCGCCGAACCAAAGTATGACATGCTGGTAAGCAGTATGACTTGTATCGCCCACAACTCACTTGTGTTCTACTCGTGCATATAACATCTACGCATAAAACCAGGCTCGGATGCCACTGTTGGGGAACGTAGTAATTTCAAAAAAAATCCTACACACACGCAGGATCATGGTGATGCATAGCAACAAGAGGGGAGAGTGTTGTCTACGTACCCTTGTAGACCGTAAGCGGAAGCGTTTATCAACGCGGTTGATGTAGTCGTACACCTTCACGATCCGTCCCGATCAAGTACCGAACGTACGGCACCTCCGCGTTCAGCACACGTTCAGCTCGATGACGTCCTCGCCTTCTCGATCCAGCAAGAGGGGCAAAGTAGTAGATGAGTTTCGGCAGCACGACGGCGTGGTGACGGTGTTGGTGAAGAACAATCTTCGCAGGGCTTCGCCTAAGCACTACGAAAACTATGACGGAGGATAAACTAGAGGGGACGGGGTTGCCGGCACACGGCTTGGTGTTTCTTGATGTGCTTTGGGTGCTAGCCCTACGCCTCTATTTATATGTTGAGCCTTGGGGTCGAAACTTGGAGTAAAAGCCTCCACAAAGTCGGTTTCACCCGAAAGGCAAGAGTCCTTCTCGGACTCCAGGACCACACGCCAGGGTTCCCGGCGTCTGGACCCAGACGCCAGGGACCCTGGTGTCTGGCCCCTGGACTCCGCAAAACTTCCTTTTGTGCTTTCCAAAAACCTTGTGGGCTTTCCCCTTTGGCCCAAATAAAGTGTTCTCGTACCCAAACATTTCGGGAAACATCCGGAACCCCTTCCGGTGAATTCAGGAACCCTTCCGGAGACCAAACACTATTATCACATATATCAATCTTTATCTCCAGACCATTCCGGAGTTCCTCGTCATGTCCGTGATCTTATCCGGAACTCCGAACAACATTCGGTCACCAACATACATAACTCATACAATACTATATCGTCAACGAACGTTAAGCGTGCGGACCCTACGGGTTCGAGAACTATGTAGACATAACTGAGACACCTCTCTGGTCAATAACCAATTGCGGAACCTGGATGCTCATATTGGCTCCTACATATTCTACGAAGATCTTTATCGGTCGAACCGCATAACAACATACATTGTTCCCTTTGTCATCGGTATGTTACTTGCGCGAGATTCGATCGTCGGTATCTCAATACCTAGTGCAATCTCGTTACCGGCAAGTCTCTTTACTCGTTCTGTAATACATCATCCCGCAACTAACTCATTAGTTACAATGCTTGCAAGGCTTATAGTGATGTGCATTACCGAGTGGGCCCAGAGATACCTCTCCGACAATCGGAGTGGCAAATCCTAATCTCGAAATACGCCAACCCAACAAGTACCTTTGGAGACACCTGTAGAGCACCTTTATAATCACCCAGTTACGTTGTGACGTTTGGTAGCACACAAAGTGTTCCTCCGGTAAACGGGAGTTGCATAATCTCATAGTCATAGGAACATGTATAAGTCATGAAAAAGCAATAGTAGAATACTAAACGATCAAGAGCTAAGCTAACGGAATGGGTCAAGTCAATCACATCATTCTCCTAAGATGTGATCTCGTTAATCAAATGACAACTCATGTCTATGGCTAGGAAACATAACCATCTTTGATCAACGAGCTAGTTAAGTAGAGGCATACTAGTGACACTCTGTTTGTCTATGTATTCACACATGTATCATGTTTCTGGTTAATACAATTCTAGCATGAATAATAAACATTTATCATGATATAAGGAAATAAATAATAACTTTATTATTGCCTCTAGGGCATATTTCCTTCATGAGAACCTCCGAGAGACTGAGCCGACATATCATCTTGAGACTAGATCATGGATGGCGCGCTTTGCTGCGCCCGTCAATTTTGGCAATATGATAGTTAGAATTTCTAAAATTAGTCACAAAATATGTTAAATTTGTGGCAAACATATATCACTAATAAAATAGTTGGTTGGAACTTGGGTTTGATTTGTATGATTTGATAGTTGGCCTATTCATTATTTTTCCTTGCCAAGATTTCACCTAAGTTGGAGTGTTGGACATCCTTCCGCATGACACTAAATTATTGAAGCAATATTCGCATATTGAACCATGAGAGATCGTGTGTATATAGCTCATACAAAAATGTTTCGGATATAGAAACCAAGTTATGCAGTACCATTTAATGCATAGTTGAAAATTCTCCATAAGCATATGGAAAATGAACTAAAATATCATCCCTTGTGTTAGAAATATGATTTTGGCCTACTTTTACGAAGGCATAGAGCTGAAGGACATGCTAAAACATTCTGCACACAAGAACTATTCTGCAATATCTGAAAATAAACTCTTTGATACACGCTCTAAATGGTAATTAATCGGTCTAGGAGCAACCCTGACAATAAGAAACTTTTGTTTGTAGTAGTGGTTGGATTGGTCACAGATTTCTTGTCTTACAAACCAGTGGTATGATTAGGTCGGAAGTGATATAAAGTATCTGAGAACAAATAAGAAATCATTATTTCCTCGATATATCTGTCAAAACACACTTCATAATTCATATATGTGACATATACTCTCCAGAAGTTCAACTTACAACATGTATTGTACATTTAGTAATTGTAATCACCAAATAATAAAAATAGGCAGCACCTCAGAATGGTCAACATGGCATTTCTCCAAGATTCAAAGATCCCGAAAGATCATAGCACCTTCAATACAGGTCAATGTCTCACAAAGTCATGGGCATACTCGAGTCATTACAACCCATATTTTTCTGCAGATTGAACGCACTCATAATTTTGTGTAGATTAAACGCAATCATAATTTTGTGCAGATTGAACACATTCAGGGAGTTACCAACCTTGTATAATCAAGTGCTCCAGAACATTGACTTCATCTACAGAAGGGGATCTGTAGCACATAATATGATCAAAAATCTTCCTATCTTGTATACCCTGCTGCACAAAATAAAAAATTCAAGGAATTGAAATACATGATTAATAAAGAATATATAACCATGAACCAAGTCTGGAAGCAGTAATCTGATGAAAAAATATGTTTGATGCCTTTGTAGCAAGTGCCACCACAAGTTAGTTTCAAGATGCTTGTTACATTAACTTCCTTTGTGCACATCTTCTGGAATTGGTATGGCTATAAATGAAAGGGAAATGAGTTAGGAAGCAACTATGAGAAGCATACAGTAAGAAGCTACGGAGCTGATTTGCATGCCAGCATATTGCTAACATGAAACAAGGATTCCATAATTAAAATAGTACAAAGGCCTATATTGTTTAAACTGCCACGCTCAGCCCAATGTACTTAGAGATTCAAGTATACTAAACCAGTCAACACTATATCTCACGTATTCAGTCCTATGGAAGACCAGGGATGGATGCTCAAAAAAAGAAGACCAGGGATGGAGTTAATTGCACAATGGTACCACATTTCGGGCAGTGGTGGTGAATTGGTACCACTTTACGTAATTTTTACATGTCAGTACCAAGGTTGGGGCTAGCCGTTATAAAACGGTCTAAACCGTGTATAAACATGTATTGATGGCGTATCTGACAGGCGGGGCCCATCGGTCAGGAGCTGACGTGGCATGTTTTTTACAGGAAAACCCCTAACTTTATAGGTAATCACATAAATGGCGATTTATTTTGTGGGAAAAAAGGCTCCTGTCAAAGTTTTTTTTGGTTATCAATTTTCCACAACCGAATGGACTCTTTTGAATGTTTCCGTCGAATTCGACAAATAAATAAAAGAAACAAACTATTTTTCGTAATTTTTACATGTCAGTACCAAGTTTGGGGCTAGCCGTTATAAAACGATCTAAACCGTGTATAAACATGTATTGATGGTGTATCTGACAGGCGGGGCCCATCGGTCAGGAGCTGACGTGGCATGTTTTTTACAGAAAAACCCCTAACTTTATAGGTAATCACATAAATGGCGATTTATTTTGCGGGAAAAAAGGCTCCTGTGAGAGTGTTTTTTTATCACATAAATGGCGATTTATTTTGCGGGAAAAAAGGCTCCTGTGAGAGTGTTTTTTTATCACATAAATGGCGATTTATTTTGCGGGAAAAAAAGGCTCCTGTGAGAGTGTTTTTTTCGTTATCAATTTTCCACAACCGAATGGACTCTTTTGAATGTTTTCGTCGAATTCGACAAATAAATAAAAGAAACAAACTACCGCGCGCGCCAGAAGGTTTCGAACCCGAGACCTGCCACCACGCCACAACCACGTTCATATTGGGTAACAGGCGAGACCCTTTCTATATTATATCGGACATGCTAGGCCGGGCCCAGCAAGGCTGCGCGCGGAGTAACTCATTTTTTTCCTGCTAATTTTTTTTAGTATTTTTTTAGGAAAACATATTAGGCTTAGTTTGGCCACATAGTTTTTCAAAAACCATGGTAATTGAAAACCACAGTATTCTGATGTGTGGGCATGGAAAACTACAGTTTCTTGAAACCATATTTTTCTCAGTTTTTTTTGTTGAAAGTACGCCAATAGTGTACCTTATCTTTATAGAAGAAGAGCAACAAGTTTACAAGAGACGCCTAGAGGAGGATGCGAACATCACACCTACGGCCACACCCGATTACACCCCACTCAAAACCAAAGCCTACTCTCTAACAAATCGAGACAACCCGCCTACTCCTAGACCCGCCTCCCTCCACTCTTGGATCTCCCGCAGGGTCGCACCCACCACCTGAAGAGGTTATTTTTGTTGGGCCGTTCTATTGAAGACCCGTGCATTATGTTGCTTCCACAATGCCCAGGTGACCGCAATCACAAAAGTGTCGAACCCACGTTTGTGCTCTTTCCTGAAACCCCTCCTAGCCTGCAACCACCAATCTAGCAAGGTATCCTCCGTCGTCGGCCTCTCCACATTCAAGTTGAGCTCTTGTAGACATTCATGCCACACTTCCCTAGCGAAAACACATTGGATCAAGATGTGCTCCGCATTGTCTTCTTCCTGCAAACAAGTGAAACAGCTAGAAGAGCGCTCTTGCAACCCGTGCTTTGCTCTCCTGTCCGAGGTCCAAATGCGGTGCTGTATCGCCAACCAGACAAATATTTTACACTTGAGAAGCGCCCAACTCTTCCAGATGCAAGAAGCATAGGCAACCCGTTGGATCCCTTGGCACAGACGATGATAAGTGGATCTAGCGGTGTACTGCCCGGACGGGTCCGCCGGCCAAGAGAAGCAATCCAACCTTTCTGTATCCCGAGGCACGGTGCTAATAGCTAGATTAAGGTGGACTAGCTGCATATGACCCGTGAAGGTGAGCTCTCCATCCATATCCTGCAGCCACCTTCCCTGCTCGAGGGCATCTCTCACCGTGCGTCGGTTCCTGGTACGAGTATCCACCAGCTTGTGTAGCAGAGGTGCAATATCCACCACAGCAAATCCATGTATCCATCTGTCTCTCCAGAACAACACCTTGGTGCCATCTCCCACCTCAATCTTTACCATACTATCAAAGACCTCTCTTGCGTCTTTATCGTCCAACATAGCAAGCCCCTGCCATGGCCTCGTAGGATCCGTCCTTTTTAACCACTCCCATCTCACCCTAAGTGCAAGGCCATGGAGCTCTAGGTCCCTCACCCCCAGACCACCCAAGTAAGTGGGTCTACATATCGTGTTCCAAGCCACAAGACACTGCCCGCCATTCACTTTATCTTTGCCAGCCCAGAAGAACGCACGCATCCATTGGTTGATCTCGTCCAACACCCACGCCGGGGCCTCCGCTATCATAAAGTGATGGATGGGTTTTGCCGCAATGACAGATTTAGCAAGCACCAACCGACCAGACCTCTGGATCATACCCCGCTGCCACACAGGTGCAGCTTTCTTCGCTTGATCCAACATAGGCTGCCACTCTGCTCTACTAAGCTGGTGGATTGCCAACTGCAGCCCCAGGTATCTACACGGGAAGCTTCCCACATTGCATTGCAGAATGGACTCCACCCGCTCCCTATCAGCCACTTCACCATTTATCATCACGGCAAGGATTTCTGGTAATTGATCTTCCATCCCGAAGCCTCCCCAAACATCCACAACGCTTCCTTTATGAATCTCAAATCCATCAACGTGGGCTTAACAAACAGCGCCATGTCATCAGCATATATAGACACACTTTGCTCTGCCGAGATCCCAATGAATTTACTCGACACCCCCAAAGCCACTGCTTTAGACATAATCTTTGACAGCACATCCATCGCAATGACGAACAACAGCGGAGACACTGGGTCCCCTTGCCTTAGTCCTTGCACATGCTGGAAGCTTCTTCCCGGACATCCATTCACCAAGACTTTCGTGGTGGCTGTCTTGAGGAGAATGGATACCCAGCACTGCCATTTAGCACCAAAACCTTTGTGCGCCATAACCTTAAACAGAAAAGGCCAAGCGAGCGAGTCAAACGCCCTGGATATGTCTAGCTTAAGGAAAGCTCCTGCCTCTCTCCGAGCATGAATCTTTCTGGCCACTTGCCGCACCAAGATGAAGTTATCATGCAAATGTCTCCCACATATGAAAGTTGATTGATTAGCCGCCACTATCTCCTTCATCCTCCTCCTAACTCGATTCGCCAGAAGCTTAGCGAAAATTTTAGCCACACTATGGGTCAGACTAATCGGACGAAAGTCGCCCACCACCTCTGCATCCGGCTTCTTCGGGATGAGCACAATGTGTGCACGGTTAAGTTTGTTGAAACCCCGACCATCCCCTACATACAGCTTCATGAAGACTGCCATCACATCATCTTTAATAATGTGCCACGCCTTCTGGTAGAAAGCAGTGATAAACCCATCCGGCCCCGGTGCACGATCAGGAGGCAGATCCTTGATCGTGCTCCAAACTTCCTCCTCCGAAAAAATCTCGTCGAGCTCCAACAGATTGTGAGAGTCCATATCCAGAAAATCGAGATCCACGTCCACCTCCCTCGAGTGAGTTCTCCCCAGGAGTTGTTCATACGCTTCCGAGAAAATCTCCTCCTTCCGATGCTGATCAGTGATCAACTCGCCATTGTGTCTCACGTGCGGGATGAAATTCTTTGATCGACGACCGTTTGGCATAGCCTGGAATAGTTTTGTGTTGGCATCACCCTCTCTAATCCATCTTAAGCGCGATCTCTGCCTCTCAATCGTCCGCTGCAAAGAGGCCAAACCAAGCAAAGCATGCTTAATGATGCTCCTGAGCCAACTCTCCACAGGCGAAAGAATACGAGTCTCCATGGCACGGTCCATCTTCAGGATGATGTAGTTGGCGATGGCCATCTGGATCTTAATGTTTCCTGTCTTCTTTTGCCCCCAAACCCGCAGCGCCGTCGCGGTGTTGCGAAGAAGGAAATCGAGCCTCTTGAAAGGATCGAAGATTGCCTGGTCACACACCCACGCATCACGAACCGTCTGCTCGAACCCCTCCAACTTCAACCAAAACATCTCAAAACAGAACCTCTTCTTAGCACAAAAGGGTGCCGAGGTAGTTAGATGCAGCGGGGAGTGGTCAGAGATGTTTGTGCTAAGTGCTTGCAATAGCATATCCGGGCTAACTCCCAATCCACCGTAACCAGAACCCGGTCAATCTTCGTCATCACCGGCTGCTCTCGTTCGTTGGACCACGTAGATCTCCTCCCATGCAAGTAAGGTTCTTTAAGCTCACACTCGTCCACGAACTCCTTGAATCTTCTCATAATTCTCCGGTTCAGGTTACTGTTACTCTTCTCATCAGCCCTCAAAATCATGTTGAAGTCGCCAAGGACCATCCAAGGCCCCAGACAAACCACCCTTCTATTGTGAAGCTCGACTAGGAATTGCATCTTCGCCTCATCACCTTGCGGTCCATAAACCACCGTCATCCACCACTCCGAACCATCCTTGGTGTGCACCCTACCCGTGAGCGAGTGGGTGTCAAGAGCAATGCTATCAACATCCATCACCGTCGAATCCCATCCCAGAAGAATGCCCCCCCCCCCCGAGTCTCCAAAGCCGGCACATAGGCGAAGCCATCAAACGATGGCCCCAAGCATTGCATAGCTATGAAAGGATCAATTACATCAAGTTTCGTCTCTTGAAGAGCAACTAAGTTAACCTTGGCCTCCACTACAAACTCCCTAACCACGTTCCTCTTAGCTGGGTTATTCAACCCCCTCACGTTCCAACATAAAATCGTTGGGTTCCAATCTATAGTAACCCAAAAGACACCCAACACCCCCACACCAACACCTGAACAACACTCAAGCTGCTCCCATAACCACTGAAGATCCTGCAGCAAAATCCCTCGCCGGTGGCACCTCCTTGCCAAATAGGGCAGCAATGACCCGGATGTGCTGCTCTCTCAAAGGTGAGTCAAAAATCTCAGCTAGCTCCGCTGTGTGATCCTCGTTGCCATCCAAATCCTCAGGAACGATTCCGAGCGCACGCATGAGCACATTCTCAGCCTATGTCGCCTTGCAGGCTTTGCTCGCCGGAGCCTTCTTAGAACCCCTACTCGTGCGACGCAGTGTGGACGGCTCGGCCTCCGGGCACAACGAAGACTGCACCTCCATGAGAAGCGGGGGAGCCAGCTTGCGAACGAGCGCATTACAGAACCACTTGAGTTTTCCATATGCCACAGCCTCCTGAGGAGTCATCCCACTCGTGCAAGACTGAACCTGCAATTGCATGTTCGAATCCACGTGCCGATCCTCCGGAATCACCACGCCCCCCTGGGAGGTCGCCACTTGGCCCTGATCCAAAATCTCCTCCATGCATGCCGGAGTGCAATCCACAATCATTGGCGGGGCCAGCTGCCGGGAAGCAGGGGGCAAGTCCATCCCATCGAGCGCCGCACCAACCGAGTGGGGGTCCGCCAGATTCTCCCCCGCACATGCCAACAACTGCACCCGACCCGTCACATCAGGTGGACCCTCCGGCTGGCCCGCCAAATCCACCGTAATCCCCGCCCTTGACTGGTCATGGGGCACCTGCCCAAGCCCATGGCCCGCGGCGCTGGTCCCCATCAGCCCACACCCAAAGCCAACCACCTCGCTCGCCATCCCATCACCGAGCGGCCGCTCCTCAGAGTTACCAGCCAGTAGCATCTCCCCCGGCGGATCCCGAGGCTCAATGGGATTAGCTACCAGACCCACCGCCTCGTGGCGCGCATCCTGATCCGGACCCGCAGCCCCTACCTCCATCTGATCCTGACCCCGCTCGGAAGCAGCAGGCCCTTCCTTCATCGACTCCATGACAACTGGCACGGCTGCAGGTGGGACCACCTCCGGTTGAACTACCACCTCCACATTGCTCTTGCCGCTTGCCGGGTTTGAAATTTGAAGCACTCTCCCACCCGCGGCCCCATCCTGCCGATCCACCTCTCCCAGCCGGTCAAAAGCAGACAGTCGGGACGTCAGTCTATCGCGGACCATCACCCTGGGCCCGCGGCTCCCCACCCGAAGCAGTGGGTCCATCGGGGGGATCCTCCAGTCCCCACCATCACCAGCTCCGGCCAAGCGAGCGGCATGCTGCGTGCCCGCCGGCGCACCGCCTCCGCCACCCGAAGCAGCTCCTCTCTGATCACGAACTCTAGCCTGCCAAATCATCCTGCGCGTCGTCGGTCCACCACCCATGTCCGGCTCCGAGTCCGGAAACCCACTCTGCCCGCTGTCCGACGATGCCCCCATGAACCAAGGCTCCTCCCCATCCGGAAATGTCGTCACGGAATCCAAGTGGATGAGAACCTTATGTTGCGGCATCTTCGGCTTGAACAACTCGCGCTGCTCCAGCGGCTCCGGCACTGCAAGCCACCGGCGCGACGGGATCAGCTCCGGCTCCGCCGTCCATGCCGTGAGCTTGAACGAGGACAAATCAGACCGCGAAGAAGTCTCCGGAGCCACCGCCTCGATGATGCATGACCCCGCCAACAAGCTCTCCACCACATCAAGCTCCCAGGCATGCGGAGGAATGCCTTCCAATTCCAGACCCACCTTGAACTTCATGGCGGCGAACACGGCTTGCGACTGCCTGATCCACTGCCTGAATGAGAAACGACGCCCATTGTGCTCCAACACCGGACGCAATCCCATCCTGTTCCGATCCTCCTTTCTCGCGAAGACCACTAGGTAATCCTCCATCCTAAACCGATGCACCGACACCCTATCCGGCAGGATGCCCATCCTGGAATGCAGCGCCTCCAGCACCATCTCCGGCGAAACTTCCTCTCTGTCTCCACCCACATAGACTACCATGGCCTGCTGCAGCCTTCCCTCCAAGGCATCCATCTCACGGGTCCTCCTGACCACACACAACTCGCTCGGCTCCATCTCCATGTCCACATCCATCTCCAGCCGCGGCGGCGCGAGGCGGGGCCACACCGGAGCAGCCGGAACAGGGCGCGACGAAGGAGGAGGCGGGGGAGGAGGAAGACGCCTCAGCCCCTCCCCACCAGGCGCACGGGGGCCCGACGAGACGCCCTCAGCACCTCCCCGACGCGCGACCTTGGCCGCCGCCTCGCGCCTGAGCTCCTCGACCAAAGACGGGTTGCGTGGCCTCTTGCACTGCAACGCGACATGCCCCGGCAGCCCACACCGGAGGCAGACGACATCATTGGTGCAGTCCTTCAAGAAGTGCCCTTTCGACAGACACCGGAAACACTTGTCACGCATCTCCGGCGAAACCTCCTTGCGTGGCGGCGACGAGCGGCGCAGATCAGGGGCCCGGTGACCCTCCTCCAGGCGCCACCGCCACATGGTCTTCTTGGACGCAGGGGCCTCCTGCCACTGCGAGATCCGCCGCGACTCGCCCGCTCCGTCACCCACGGCGACCAGAGCGGCTGGCGCCACCGCCGCCTCCGACTCCTCAGAGGCCGACGAGAGCCCCAGCCCAGACACCACCGGCCGCTCACCCTGGAAGGACGAGGTGACCGACCGTGGGCTCTCCGCCATGGATCGAGCAGACGCCGGGAAAGCGGGGAAGGGAGGGAATCGAGGACCGGCGACTGCCGGATCTGGGGTGGACGCCGCGCCCGGAGTGGCACACGGCGGATGGGTGGACGCCGGCGCCGGAGTGACGCACGGCGGGGACGCGCTCACCTAGTGTCAAGAAGGGGATTTGCCTTGCACTTAATACGTCACCCCTTACCAAAACTGCCCATGTGTTTGGCAGATGCAATTCTACTATAGTTTTGACGATAGTTACCCCTGAATGAAAGCTGAAACTAACCTAGCTACACGGCAGGACTAATTAGCGTCTACCAATGCCCAACTAAATGCTATGATCTGTGTCGGACTGACTTATCATTTGCCTGTCTATCCCTGCCTCCTGCACTTCTGGGAAGTATATGAACGTCACCTAATCTAGCAAATATTAACAGAGTGAGCAGCCAGCCTTAAATTGCTTGATTAATTTAACCAGAAGGCACACGATTGATCAAGATCGTGTCGCAACTTATGTTCATTAAATCAACCGCATGCATCTGATCCTAGTTGACGTAGACAGCAACCTCAACTGCGTCTCTTGGATGCTCTCTCTCCGTTCTGTTTAGAAAAAAGAGGTCCGGACCTCTTTTTTAGAAACAGCAAAAAAACCATAGTTTTTGGAATACTGCAGTTTACAAAACCTCTGTTTTTGCTTCATCCAAACATCTCAAAGTATTTAATACCAACGTTTTTTCAGAAACCATGGTATTTCCAAAAAACCGCAAAAATACTTTGCAAACAAACGCACCCTTAGTATTATTAAGTGTCTTCACTCAGGACTACAAGCATGCACAATTATCATGTACCCTCAGTATATTATTCAAATACGCAACTATTATAAGAAACTTATATGCCTGACACACAGTTTTTTTTTAGTTACTCATATATTGATTGTATTTTTTTTAAACGCACACTTACTTAAAAAGTTGACAACATGTATTAAAAAATTGTGTAATCATAATAAATTTTAGAAATGCATTAAAACTGTCAACTTTTATTCATTTTTTTACATATTTCTTGAAATACAAGAATGATTTTACACAATAATTTTTTAATACATGCTGCACATTTTTATGCACATTATGACAAAAACTCATTGTGTATTAAGAAATGTTGACCATAAATTATAAAATGTTCGCCGCGGGTTATGTAAAATGTTCATCATATCTTAAGAAAATCGTTCAACATATATTACAGAAATGTTCAATTTGCATTTTAAAATATATTCAACATATGTTACCAAATGTTCATTATATTAAAAAAAATACTCACCGCTTGTAAAAAAAGGATCATCGTGCATTAAAATGTTCACTATACGCAGAAAACGTGCTCTACATTAAAAAAAAAGATCATGTGTATTTGAAAACATGTTCATCATATACTGAAGCCTATCTTGAAAAATGTTCGGTAAGTTGGTTTAAAATCCAGGAGAAAAACCAAGTCAATGAATGAAAAAGGTGAAGAAAAAAGAAAGTAAGTAAACCCAAAAAATAAGCCAAAACCAGAAACAAAAGTAAAGCATAAGAGAAATGAAACGAAAAGAAATATTGGCATTTTTTTAGTAAAAGAAATCTTGGCAATCAACGAGCCCCAGTAAAACGCAAAACGAAAAAAGAAATTGCAGGCCTCGCCGGGCCCAGCCAGCCCGGCCCAGCGTTTGTGATATGGTATAAGAGGACGATCGGCTCCACTTTTTCACCACAGAGGCTGGGGCGTGATGGCTAGCACCCTGCCGTTCGAATCCTGCCGGCTCTTTTCTTTTATTTACTTGTCGAATTCGACGGAAAACATTCGAACGAGTCCATGCGGTTGTGGAAAATTGATAACGAAAAAAAACTCTCACAGGATCATTTTTTCTGCAAAATAAATGGGCATTTATGTGATTACATATAAAGTAAGGGGGCTTTTTGCAAAAAACATGCCACATCAGCACCTGACCGATGGGTCCCGCCTGTCAGATACCCCGTCAATACATGTTTATACGCGGTTTAGATCTTTTTGTAACAGTTAGCCCCAAACTTGATACTGACATGTAAATTTTTCAAAAAGTGGTATCAATTCGCCATCACTGCCCGAAATGTGGTGCTATCGTGCAATTAACTCCCAGGGATGGAAACAGCAAATTAACAGGTAAACCTAGAGGGCAGAAAAAAGTTACTCCTCATGCGAGTAGTATTTAGTAGCTGCGCAAAGCACCAGTATTTGGTGAGATTAATATCGAGCCGCTCACGACCGAAGGCGTGGTCGGCGGAGGAGAAGCTGTGGTGGAGAGGCGCTGTGCTGCTGCGCCGTCGCTCCTGATGCGCCGACGTTGCTGCCGCCACGCCTCCGCCGCGAGGAATACCAAACCAAACCCAGGTGCCACCAGATCCGGGGTTGGCAGCCTGCTCCCGTGCAGCGAGGGAGAGGGCACGGTGGAGAGGGGGCTCAGCTCCCCACGATGATGATGTGGGGATGGATGGTTCGATCCATTCGCAGAGAGAAAGACGAGGCGGGTGAGGAGAGACAGAAGACGGTCGGTCCAGCGGACTGGGCTTCCATAGCATCCCAATTAAGCCCAATCAACCATAGGCCTTGAAAAAAGTCACCAGAGTAGCAGGCCATCAGGACAGATGGCCCAGTTCGCGGTAAACTCGCACTGAACGAATATCTAACGCTGGAATCGTTGATAGCGTGAGAAAGCTCGGTTTAGGTGCGGTTATACTGCCTCCTCCCACTAAAAGCGCATCGCCGGAAATCTTGAAATAAATCCAGGAATAATGCGAGCATTAGGATTTGAATCCTGATGGGTTGGGGATACCACTGTCTACCTAACCAACTCAACCACAGGTTGATTCGCTGTGGCATGCGTGTTGCTGCGTTGTGTTGTTGGTTCCGAAGGAATCGAGGCAGTCCAGAGGCACGTGGAAAAGGCAAAGCAAGAGATTTGTTGGATGAAAAAAAAGGAAGCTACGTAACAGGCTAAGGCTAGTCATCGGGAGGAAGAGATATGAAGCCTAATGGACCTACGGTCTACAGGAGCACATGGTGGAGTTGGAGATTTTGGATCTTTTGATCTTCACGGTTAAGTGCGTACAGGAAGGCTTATGTGGTGGATTTTGGCTTTATTTCTTTGTACACATGATGTGTATTGGGATGATAGCGTGAGGGTTTGTGGTGCGCGTGGCGAGGTTGGCGACGTGCGTATAAGGAGTCTGGAGCGCGTGGTGACAGGGATCATGCATACACAGGGTGTTAAGCAATGTACAGAGATGTGCGGGCAGAGACGGCGCAGGGTGGAGCATGGTTGCAGTCGGATAATTTCGGCTGGGTCGGACTAGACTGTCTGACGGATCGACGGGGATATCGGTCAAAGCTGAAGACGGCAGTGATTTCGGCGACAACGACATAGGAGCGTGATGCTGATGGTGGCCGACTTCTGGGGCGTGGAAACACGTGGTGCAGGCCTGAGGGCTTGTGCGGCTTCGACAAGACTATGACGCAGGGTTGATTCAAGGCAGTGCACACATGAGAGCTTGAAGTCGACGGGGCGTGGTGGTAGCATAGCGCAGCTACATGGAGTCATGTTGAAGGTGGAGCTGGAGTCTGATGGACGACTTCACTCTGTGCTGATGGAGGGGCTACGGCGTAAATGCATGGAGAGTCGAAGCCTATTTCAGCAGGATAGCGAGAGACACGTGGATTAGACTGGGTACCAGTGGTCTGATGGAGACGTGATACTCGGCATCGGTCGGTGATGATCGGTGGTTCTCTGCAGCGGGGGTTGAGTGATGTGGGTTCGCGACCTGGAGACTCGACCAGGACAGCAGAGGCTCGACGCGGTGATAGCGGCGAGGCGTGCGGTAAGCACGAGACACATCGACAGGCCAAGGCACTGGTGGTCAAACAAATTGTGCAGGGGTGCTGAAGTAGTGTTGACGAGTACCAGATTCAAGTTGGTGACTGGGTCTATCGGTGTCGGTTGATGGAGAGAAGTTGACCATGGAGAATATGAGAAAGTGGCGGAAAGTCTGTAATTGTCAAAAACTGAGAGAGTACATGGCCGTATATTCTGTGGTGTTCAGTGCACATGGAAAAGTGCGGATGATAAATACAGAAGGAGGCGGAGTATTATAGCTGTGGGACATGCTAGAGACTATCCGAAAGAAGGGTGAGACAACTGTGAATTTGACTCAGGGTGACACATGGCGACGGTGAAATTCCTTCAAGTTTCAGACAAACAGTCAAGAAAGAGCAGTGATGTTAAGTTCAGGTAACTCTTATATGTGGCGTCCAATATGTGGATACTCTGGAAGTTGGGAGTACAAAGCAGAGTAATGAGGAACTTAATTTTGCTCGAGTGTTGACTGTGAAGAAGACGAGAATGGACTACAGTTGCAGGTGGAGTCACATGAAGTCTGGGAGTAGCAGCGAAGCTCATGGCGTATCTCAAGTCCAATGTACATGGAGGTTCGACGCATAGATAAATTCAAGGTGGTGAAGAATATTCGCCAAGATGGAGTTTGTTAGAGTTGTGTCGAATATTATTGTACAAGGTAGGTTACAGTTGGACTTGGTTTTGGACTATGTGTCTACCCCCGATATATATGAGAGGCCTAGGATACAAGTGTTCTATTAGGACACAACTCCTACCCTGTCTACACACAGTTCAAAAGCAAGTCCAACTGTAACCTACCTTATACAGTAATATTCGACACAACTCTAACCTACCTACCCTGTCTACATACAGTTGGACTTGGTTTTGGACGGTGTGTAGACAGGGTAGGAGTTGTGTCCTAATAGGACACTTGTATCCTAGGCCTCTCATATATATCGGGAGTAGACACACGATGTAAACCTATGCTAACATAATAGCACAAGCACGCGTGGGAGCCAGCGGTGTGTGCCGGCGCTCGGACGGCCGGGGTGCGATATTGTGACGGTGTCATGGGAAGGAGCGCCCGTAGTCATGCCCCGGGATGTAGCCATATAGATGAACCTCGTTAACAAATCTCGACGTCGTGCTTGTGTGATTGATTAGTTCTCGATAGATCAACGGTGCGCCTCAGATTAATTCTAACACTTTTTGCCTCAAGCAGTGAGCACTGTGGGTACTCCATTTTTGCTACATGGCCGGCCCTCATCGCACCAAATTGAAATATGGCAAACGACTCAATCCTAGCTATGAGTCTCCTCTTCAATGAGACCCTCTGTCTTTTACTCCAGGGTACCTGTTAGGCTTCTCCTCGCAGTTGCCGCACTCCAACCTACTATACAGGAACACGTATGCAAGATTGACCGCCGCCACCATAATGCGTCTGACATAACTCACAAAGCAGTCATCAGATTCAAAGCCAATACTGACGAGTGTGGCCAAACTGTGGTGTTGGAAATCTGCTGCAGGCGAGTCCCACTCTACACCCTTGTTCTCATTATATGACTCTTCTTTCCTCTTCTCCTCATCTTTTTTTGTAAACACACATGATCTCATTCCCATAGCTGCATGCCAGAAATTAGGACAGGGATAAAAAAATGAGTTATGAATACAGTAGACATCTTTTGTATCTGGTGAGAAAATCTTGCAAAAACTTAAGGCTTAAGCCTGAGTGGGAAAAAGAGATCTTTAGATAAGCACGTACCGTCATGTATAGCTCCTTCAGTAAGGGGCAGATTCAAGAATAAACATTGTCCAAGTAAGACCATACCCTTCAGGAAGATTAGCTAGATTCACAAATCTTAGTTGGCGGAAAACAGATGCCATGCATTGCGTCAGACATTCTGGCTACACCCAAATCTGCAACAAATAAGAATATGGTGAGATGGGCATAGAACAAGTGAAGCCACAGCTCACAAAGCAACAATCTTGGCGTACCTTCTCAGAATTAAATCCCAACTTCAGATCTCGTATAGAGGTACCGCTAAGAAACTCACTTAACTCGACCATCATGTTGTAACTAAGGGCGAGATTTGTGAGGCTTAGAGCAACTCCAGTGGCGCCACCAACAGCCCCCCAGGCAACTTTTTACGCGGCGGCGCCCAAAAAACGCCCCAGTCGCGCCCCCAAGACGTCGAAATCCGCCGTCTCGGTCTGTTTTTGGGACCAACGATCGCAGGTCGAACCCGGCGCACTGGGGGGGGACGCTCGAGGGCTCCGGCGCAAGGAAAAACACACCTGGGCCACATTGTATGGCGAAAAATCAAGCCAATCGTCCAGATTCACCTCCCACCCCCCGCGCGCTCGGCCGCCACCTTGCCGATCCCGGCGCCGCCCACCACCGCTAGATAGGCCATTCCCCGCCGGAAAAGAGAAGAGGTTTCGCCGTGGCAACCTCTCCTCCACCGTCCGGGCGATTTTTCCGGCGTTCCGGTCGCGCAGGGCAGTGTACCGGCGGGTGTGCGCCCACCACGCCCGCAAGGTGTTTAGTGATTTGCCTGCTCGGCAATGGACTCGGACGACGAGGAGGCGCTCGCCGCGCTTCTGGAGGAAGAAGCCGATGCCGGCGTCCAGGAAGAGGAACATCTCATGGTCCTCACTGCCCTCGCCGGCCTGCTCGCGAGCAATAAAAAGCCGCGGCGAGGTGGCTCGGCGCCGGGGCGGATGAAAGCAAAGAACCGGCGTCGTCTGGAAGGCTACTACATGCTCTACTCCGACTACTTCGCCGACGCTCCACTGCACGGCGACAAAGTATTTCGGCGCCGTTATCGGATGAGCCGAAAGCTTTTCCTCGGGATTGTGAATGTCATCCGGGAGTTCGACAACTACTTCAAGTGCAAGAAGGATTGCACCGGCAAACTTGGATTCACCTCAATCCAAAAGTGCACGACGGCGATGAGGATGCTTGCATACGGAGCTCCCGGTGATTCACTCGGCGACTATGGGTGCATGGCCGAGTCCACGACCATTGAGTGTTTCTACAAGTACTGCAGGGCAGTGGTGGCAGTGTTTGGACCGCAATACTTGCGAACACCCAATGCGGAAGACACTGCTCGGATCCTAGCACAGAATGCAGCAAGAGGATTTCCTGGGATGCTTGGAAGCATCGACTGCATGCATTGGAAATGGAAGAACTGCCCATTTGCTTGACAGGGGATGTACAAAGGCGCCAAAGGCGGTTTGCAGTGTGGTACTTGAGGCTGTGACCACACAGGACCTCTGGATTTGGCACTCCTTCTTTGGTATGCCAGGAACTCACAATGACATCAACGTGCTGCAGTGCTCCCCTGTCTTTGCCAAGCTTGTTGAAGGTCATTCTCCTCCGGTGAACTTCGAGGTCAATGGGCGGCACTATAACAAGGGCTACTACCTAGTTGATGGCATCTATCCGAGATGGTCGACATTTGTGAAGACTATCTCAAACGCTGTACCAGGAGGCAAGAAGTCCCACTTTGCCAAGGTTCAGGAGGCTTGCATGAAGGATGTCGAGCAGGCATTTGGTGTGCTCCAGTCTCGATTTGCTGTTGTCCGGTACCCTGCTCAGACCTGGTCGAAAGATCAAATGTCGGAGATCATGACTTGTTGTGTCATCTTGCACAATATGATCATTGAGAGCGACCATGAAGAGCTAGTGTGATGAAATATGAGTTTTTACTAGCGGGTAGTGTGCGGCGGCACGCCGCGCTTTGCTGGTAGGTTCGAGATGTGTTGATTTTTGTATTTTGCATGTAAAAATAGTTAGACGTTAGAGACAATACACCATGCAGGTGGATCATCCAAGACCATCTTACCACAAGATTAGATGATGGAACCATGAACTTAAAAACTGTTACGAAATATAGTGACCAAAACATGGACACAATTTATTATCACTGTAGAGGGCGGCCATCACTCTGAAAAAGTCCCCTTGAAAAGAATAGAACAGTGGCAGAGATTTCTATAGAGCATAGTCTCGCTTAAGAATGTTGAACAATCTGTCCTATTTTTGCTGGAGCTTGGAAGAATAAGCCACTCAGTATAATGAATTTTAAACCATACAAAAATGTGGATCAAACTGAACTTTGAAAAAAAAACTTAATCTCTCCTACTACTAAATGTATACAACTATACATTGATTTTTTCCCACAATTTTGTTTACCCTCAGCTTCGTTCGAGCTAACAACTCATACATTTCATCAGTGCAGTTGTAAGAAAACATAAAAGAATTATAATTTTTTGCTTCCTCTAACCTAGGTCCACAATAATCCAGCTACATATTACTGGATGAAGTAAGTGAGATGACAGGTAAAGTAATTTGGAAGCAAAACATGATAATAAGCAAATTATCATCATCCTATAGATAACAATCAGATAAAACAGAAGGAGCTGTATGAAGCAATTTTGAGTCAGGACTGTTGCAGCAACTTCTATTACTGATCCTTAAATATCAGGACAATGCAATAATAAAGTATACGTTTGTCAGACCCATCTCTACTCACGCGTGTGCACCTGCACTTGGGACCATAGCGGTGCCGTGGACTGAGAAGTCTGAGATCCACTCTCTTTCTCTCTAGCTTTCTCGAATCTCCCTGCTCATTTCCCACCTCCACCATTCCCCAATCTCCCTAGCGCATTTGTTGCTCTCGCCGCCCCAGCGTGGCTCATCCATCTCCTCTCCACTGGCAGTAGAAATCGAGTGCTCCTCGCCCGCGCAACACGCGTCGGCGAGGCACCTCCTCCGCCGGCTCCTCGCCTGCGCAGCACGTGTCGGTGAGGAATCAATTCCACTCAAAGCAGAGGGCGGTCTGGAGAGGGAGAAGCCGGCGGAGGAGGTGAGGAGCTCGAAAGAGTAGGAGGAAGCGGCGGGGCAGGGTGTGGCGGTGGCAAAAGCTCCGGCATGCTTGCCATTGGGCATCGATGGCGGCAAGAGCTAGCTAGGCATGGCAAGTCCCGATGAGGTTCACCATCCACGAGATGCATATCCTGCAGGCTGGTCTCGTCGATTGATTCTCTCCTCTCGGGCCTCACCAAGGTCGTCGTCGACATGCTAGCTAAACTAATCGACCATACGTGCAGGTACCTACTCACCCGACTGCTAAATCTCCATCTGTCTAATTCATCTTTTCTGCTAACTGCAATTCTCACACCATGTCAGCCCAGCCCGCGGTTCTACATGGGACTTCATTTGCTTCGTCTAGAACTTCTGCATCATGAGCCTCGCAAAGATGGCCGCCATGCTCTTCATTCCTCTGTCTAGGTAAGCTACATCAACAGTTTTAGTCGTGAAGCAAGTACACACTTGGCTATAGAAAATACATCATTTTTTCTTCAGTCCACAACGCCAAAAGAAAATATAGCGATAAATGCCAGCAATTAATCTTATGTTAGTTAATAACAATGCATAAACCTGAAATTATCTTCAGTATCTTAAGTCAATAGTACAGGAGCACTATGTAAATCACTGGAATATATTGAAACATACCAGGCCTTGTTATATCAACAACAGGGACATACAAAGGTGTTTCTAAATTCAGTAATCACTGAAACAGATCAGCGTTGCTCGTACTCTTAAATTAAGAATACATACTATGTATTTAGATTCTACCTTTGAGCAGCAAATAAGGAGTACAAATATTAGCATGAACCCAGAACTCGTTCAAAACTACAACACAGCTTAACTGAGCAAAATCAAATGGCAGAGGAAGATATAATATGTACATATTAAATTCCTATTATGGGCATCTGCAAAGGCAGAAGATCAATACCCACACATGACACATGATGATACTGAAACAAATTCATGTAACATCGTCCAAGAATGTTAGCTTAAGCATACCGTGATAATCACAAATCTGACGGTTGTTGGCTCTGGTCCAATATCGACACCTTCAATTGCAGAAGGTCAATTCTCACAGATGATGGTACTGAAACAAATTGGCAAATGAAAGAAAATACATGTTGCATGTACAGAAGCTGGGGATAGTTTATTCTCCAGGAGATGCTTGACATAAATTGTTTTCCCCATACTTTGTACCAAATAGATTTCAGACAAAATCTGCCAAGCTGCACAAGAATGTAAAGCCATGTCATTCAATTTGTTGTCAATTGATCCTAATGGTAAATACAAATACATGTCACTTAAAAAGATTATGCCATGATAGTTTTCCGAAACAAGAATACGCCGCAATAGCATAGTGCCAGAATTATTTCAGTCTAGTGTCCTAGCTATACAGTCTGATGCGATTCACATGCATGATATTCTAATAAGTAGGCTAATCGAAATATAAGGCAAGTAGAAGGAAGAGGAACCAGGAGTGGTGATGCTGTGCTCATCTATACCATAGCTTGTGAGCTACGCAGTGGCAGCAGCCCTACAGAGAGGAACGGTTGTGGCCCGGGAACATGGCGCCTCAAAAGCCATGTTATATGCTGTTGAGGAAGGGCGCCTCTGATGGTCGCGCTGCGTCACCATGTCATCGCCAGTGCCAACAACGGGCCAACGCTGGGAGGGAGGTGGCGCCCGCCGCAGGGGAGCGGAGCAGAGCACGGGACAACGCGAGTGGGGGGACTTACCAAACCTCCCGCCACAGTCACCCTCACTAGTAGAAAAAGGGCCATTTGTCCCGGTTCGTAAGGCCCATTTGTCCCGGTTGAGGAACCGGACTAAAGGGTCGTTACTAATGCCCTGTATCTTTAGTCCCGGTTCTTGTACGAACCGGGACAGATGGGCCTCCACGTGGCCGCTCCGGCGAGCCCATGCAGGAGGGCCTTTGGTCCCGGTTGGTAGCACCAACCGGGACCAATAAGCGTCCACGCGTCAGCATTTCATGAGTTGTGGTTTTTGTTTTTTTAAGGGGGAGGGGGTAGGGGGTTTTGGGGGGTTAATTTATGTGTTTCATATATTGTGTTAGCTAACTAATTAATAGAGAGAAGTACGTGTCCTCTCTTATCTCCTTTGGTTGGTCGACGCTGCGTACTATACGTATAGAGAGGACTCGACACGCTAGCTAGTAAGCAAATGAAGGAAACCATTAAGTACAGAAGAACATATACAGAGAGAAGTGATATCGACCTCTCCTTCTCCGAGAGATTGGTCGAACAACAAGTTTTCGTATCTCTTACAATATAATCCCTTAATTATATACGAACTTAGGGTCCACATAGTATTCTCCGTCTTTATCGATCACGTGGTCAAGAAAGAATGCCGCCAATTCCTCTTGAATTCCTTTCATGCGATCTGGTGCTAGGAGTTCATCCCTCATCCGAAACATCTAAATTTGAAGAAGAAGGTCAATACATATATATGAATAAATGAAACTCAACACAAATGGTGGTAATAAAATAAAATTGTGAATATTATTGCTTACGCACTTCATATTGTTTGGCAGTGTATTCCCGCTCACAGGTCGTGTGGCGGATGCACTCGCAAACGTAGTATCCACAGTAATTATTTCCGGATTCCTGCCACAACCACTTTATAAGAAATAGAGGTCAATCAAACTGATAAGCAACTTCAAGAGGAACTAGCTAATAGTACTTATTTTCGGGTGTTTCCACTGCAGCTTCTTCAGCAGTCCTGGAGCTTTTGAGGTGAATTTTTTCCAAACCCTGCCAGACAAAGAAAACAATTACTTGATATCAGGAAATGAACAAAGTTGTCGATATGGTGTGATAATGATCGATTTAACTTACTTTTCGAGCATTTGAGTCATGTGTGCATACTCCTGGGGATCTTTTCGTCTCGAGTCGAAGACGGTTACTAGTCCTGCTCAAGCTTAATCTGCAGGAGAATATAGTGAAACCTGCGCACGCATGCATAACTCATCAATTATATTACTATAACCTCGAGTAATAAGGGAAACCGAATATGCAAAAGACAGTAACACTCACTTGAAGTTGTAAGAAAACAGTATTATAGCTTTGTTTTAATTTAATACCAACGATCGTAGCAAGTTGGCCTCGGCTTCGTTGGCATTTTTTTTAATCTCATAAGCATCTATGAGATTTGTGTTAATGAACCCAATATCATCGATTTGTCTTTTCTTCAATTCGGCGATCTTCAACCTGCATAATATAGTGAGGATAATTATATATACATGCAATGAAAGAGCTGACCTATATATAGAGACTTAATGACAGAAGTAGTACTTACACACAGTAGCAAGTGACCGTTAATTTATCGAGGGCCTTTTGATTGAAAAACTCGAAGAACTCCTCAAATGGAACATACAACAGATCATTTCCAACGAGGTCATGCTCCTCTTTAACTCTCAGCGTCAAAGTATTCCTCCCCTCAGACTCTCTGCAGGTTTTCATGTACCAATCATGGAATCTTCGCAGCATCGTTGTTAGAGGAGGACTTCCATCTTTGACGAGAGGCTTCCCGTACTGGTATTTGTGTTCCTCCACCTCCAAGAAATCATAATGTACACTGTCGGGCATGTAATCTCCAATATTGCTATAACCGGGCACCATCCTCGGATCATTAGCGACGCTATCGCTAGGCACCTTGAGCTGGGGACACAATTGATTCGCTTGTTCGCCGAGCTGGGCAATTGTTTTCCCAACTCGTCGTTCTGCTAACCTTTAATCACTAATAGTACTTCCCGACCGCTCCGCTTCGACAAATGACTTTTGAACAACGCGGTCATAGTTGCCTTTCGGCGGAGACTTTGATGGTTTCTTCAGGGCATCCACAGTGCGCTTTGCTTTCACCGCATCTACCTTCTCCTCCGGAGGTGGATGTTTCTCTGCTTTCACCCCTTCAAAGAAATTCGTCACTTCGGCTCGCACGATCTTCTTGGTTTCCTCCTCGGTCCTCTCGTATGGTAACTTCTCTGGAGTCTTCAGAGAAGGACCGAATATGTATTGCCTCCCGTCTCTGGTTGTATTGCTAGACGCCGGAGCAGACGGAGCGGCTGTGGCTGTCTTCTTTTGTTGCTTACGAGGCGGAGGATAAGGACTACAACGCGCTGGAGAAGCCGGAGCGGCGGCGGCTCTCTTTCGTTGTTGCTGAGGCGGAGAAGGAGGAGGCTGGCTGCTCGGGGGCGCCGGCGCAGGCGAAGAAGGAGGCGGAGTGCCGCCACGCGCCGGAGAAGGAGGCTGCTGATTGCCCTGATCACTCGCCGGGGGAGGAGGCGGAGTGCCCTGACTCGCTGGAGCAGGAGGAGGAGGCGGAAGCGTCCAGTTCGGAAGGTTGATGAGCTCCTTCCGCCATAGGCATGGAGTCTTCAGAGAAGAACCCAACCGAGTCTCCCCTTCACCCGTAGGGTGGTCAAGGTTGAGGTCCTCAAATCCGTCAGTTATTTCATCCACCATCACCCTAGCATATCCTTCTGGAATCGGCTGGCAGTGATAGTTTGCGCCAGGTTCAGTAGAAAAAATAGAGCCAACAGTCGCCTTGACTTTGAGGTGCTGCCATCGCGTCATAAGGTGGCAATGTTGAGACTCCGTGATAGCATCCACGGGGTAGCTAGCAGGAGCCGTGAAGACAGGCTCATGCTGAAGCAGCTCGGTGGAAGCCACGCTGCTTCTCCGCTGAGATGGCGGGGTAGCTTCGGGGGAAGCTTCGGCAGGTCGTTTGCTGTGATCTGCTTCTCGTTCCTCTATCGCTTGTACCCTTGCGTGCAGCGCCTGCAGTTGGGTATGCTCCACTTTCTTCCTCCTCTCCTGACTTTTGTAACCGCCTGCGTCCGGAAACCCAGCCTTCCACGGAAGGGAGCCTGGCGTGCCTCGTGTCCGTCCGGGGTGCTCAGGATTCCCGAGGGCCTCTGTGAGCTCGTCGTTCTCTCTGTCCGGAACGAATGTCCCTTGCTGCGCTTTTTCGATCAAGTCCCGAAGCTTCTCGATGGGTGTTTTCAGCTGCTCGTTCGTCCAAACGCACTTCCCTGTTACAGGGTCCAATGTTCCCCCAACCCCGAAGAACCAAGTCCTGCAACGATCTGGCCAGCGTCGCGTCTCTGGTTCGATCCCTTTAGCAAGGAGGTCATTCTCAGCCTTGTCCCACTTAGGCCGGGCTTTCAGGTAGCCACCTGACCCCGTGCGATGGTGATGCTTCTTCTTTGCAGCATTTTTCTTGTTTGTCGGTGACATCTTCGCTGCTCTCTCAGATTTCTTTTTGGCGACAAATGCGTCCCACTGATCTCCAATCTTCTCAAATCGGCCGATGAATTCTAGAGTCTCGTCTTTGTCAACATACTCTTTTTTCAGCTCATTCTTCCACCTCCTGAATAGCTCAGCCATCTTCTTAAGAGCATAAGCCTTGATCATTGGCTTTTTAACTGGGTTCTCCGGATCCTCCTCTGGCGGAAAGGTGAAATTTTCCTGCAGCGTGGTCCAAAGATCATCTTTCTGCCTATCGCTGACATAAGACACCTGAGAGTCTTTGTCCTTAGGCTTCAACCATTGCTCGATGCTGATCGGGATCATGTCCCTAACTAGAACCCCCCCGCACTGAGCATTAAATTTTTGCTTGGTCCGGAGGGGTTCAATCGGTTGGCCAGCGCGATCAATTTCGACGATCGTGTACCTTTCATCCATGCGCAACTTCTTCTTCGGGCCTCGTCCCGTTACCGAAGTGGTGCTCGATCCGGAGGGCTAGAAAAGAAGAAAGAAGAGAGTTAATATGTGTACATACCAAAAACAATTAATGCATCAATTAGCTATAGTCAGCACATGCTTAATTAATATATATACCTGGCCGAACTCCGTTCGGTCACCGGAGTCGTCATCACGGTGTCCTTCCTCCTCCATTCGGTCATCGGAGCCGTCATCACGGTGTCCTTCCTCCTCCATTAGGTCACCGGAGCCATCATCACGGTGTCCTTCCTCCTCCATTGTTTGAGCATCGTCGTAGCCTGCTTCTTCCTCCTCCACCAATGTTTCCAGACCAACGGTGCATTTGTCGTTGAGAAACTCGTAGACGGCATCACTTCCGTGTGCGATTATCTCCCCCAACACCCATTCTGTTGCTTCGTCTCGGGGGTGCGGATCCATAGTTTCTGCAAATATTTACAACATGGCAATTATTATTCAAACATGATAGTGGATATATTAGTGGCAAACGTAGAACTAGCTAGCTAAGCACAATAAGAAATCATATTAGTGGCCTGGCCTCGACGCTTCTCTAGGGTTTGGGGTGGCCTCGGCAACGCTTCAAGAGTTTTGGTCGAGCGAGAGGGCCGGGGGGTACTGTCGTAGTATAAGTTATCGCGGTCGAGAGGGGGTATATATATTGACCGCCCCTCATGTCGAAGTTATCGGGGAGAGGGGGTTATATTGACAACGACGACATACATACATGGGAAAATAATGTTATCGGGGAGGGGGTATATCGACCCCCCCCCCTCATGTTGAAGTTATCGGGAGGGGGTATATCGACAATGACATACATAGGGGGTAGGAGACCGACATCGTTTTTTCTAGGTTTTGGGTGTCCTCGAGAGTTTTGGTCGAGCGAGAGGGCCGGGGGGTACTCCCGTGGTATAAGTTATCACGGTCGAGAGGGGGTATATATATCGACCGCCCTCATGTCGAAGTTATCGGGGAGAGAGGGTATATCGACCCCCCCTCATGTTGAAGTTACCGGGAGGGGGTATATCGACAACGACATACCCGATAAAAAATAAGAAGACGAAGAAGAAATAAAAAGAGGAGAAAAAGAAAGGAATAGAGGAGAAGATCGAAGAAAAAAAAGAAGAAGGAAAAAGAGGAGAAGAAGAAAGGAATAGAGAAGAAGAAGAAAAAATATAACTTCTTCTCCTCTATTCCTTTCTTCTTCTCCTCTTTTTTCTTCTTATTTATTTCTCCTCTTCTTCCTCTCCTCCTCTTCTCCTTTTTCCTCTTCTTATTTTCCTTTTTCCTCTCCTTCTTTTTCTTCTTCTTCCTTCTTCCTAGCTAGATATATAAAACTTCTCTAAAAATGTAACTTTTGCATATATAAAACTTTTTCTTCTTCTTCCTTCTTCCTAAATATATAAAACTTTTCTAAAAATGAAACTAACCTAAAATGTACTAAATCAGAGAACATATATAGATAAAACTTTTCTAAAAATGTAACTTTTGCATATATAAAACTTTTTCTTCTTCTTCCTTTTTCCTTCTCTTCCTTCTTCCTAAATATATAAAACTTTTCTAAATATATAAAAATCTAACTTTTGCATATATGAACATATATACACAGAGAACATACAAACATATATACATTTTTATAAAAAAGCAAAATACAAATCATCATATATATGAACAAAAAATCTGAAAAAGGGCGTATATGATATACACACAATACATATACTCACACATATACATATATATAATCTAAAAAGAAAACATCATATTATATAAAAAAATCATCATATATATGAACAAAAGCAATTATGATAACAAGCATATATATCATCATATATATGAAAAAACAAGCATATAATATATAAAAAACAAGGACAGGGGAGGGGCGCCGGCCGGACCAAGGTGAGGAGGGGCAGCGGCGCGGGTTCGGCGGCGAGGACGCGACGGGGCAGGGGGCGCGCGCTCAGGGCAGGGGTGACGGCCGGCGAGGAAGGGGGCGGGGCAGGACGACAGGGGCGGGCCGGGGCGACGCGCGTCGGGGCAGGGCCGGGGCGGCGCGCGCGTCGGGGCAGGGCCGGGGCGGCGCGCGCGTCGGGGCAGGGCGGCGAGCGGCGACGGCGTCGGGCGAGGGCGCGGGCGACGGCGTCGGGGCAGGGCGGCGAGTGGCGACGGGGTCGGGCGAGGGCGCGGGCGACGGCGTCGGGGCAGGGCTCGGCGGCGACGGCGACGAGGAGCAGCGTGTGGGCGTTGGGGCGGAGAAGAAGTGATTTTTGCAGAAACTGCTAAGTGTTGCTTATATAGCAAAGGCTTTGGTCCCGGTTCGTGGCACCAACCGGGACCAATGCCCCCCTTTAGTCCCGGTTGGTACCACCAACCGGGACCAAAGGTCTCTTTTCAGCAGCCCAAAGGGCGGGAAGCAGAGGCCTTTGGTCCCGGTTGGTGGCACCAACCGGGACTAAAGGGGGGCATTGGTACCGGTTCGTGGCCGGTACCAATGCCCCCCTTTAGTCCTGGTTGATGCCACCAACCGGGACCAAAGGTCTTGCGTTGGCGCGGTGCGGTGGGAAGTTTAGTCCCACCTTGCTAGCTGAGAGAGCTCAGCACCCGTTTATAAGTTGCGTTGCAGCTCAGGTGCTGAGCTCCTCTTTAATATGCAGGCAGTACTTGCCTACCCTTGTCACTGCCTTGTTGGGCCTATTGGGCCTGCGGGCCTGCATCCTGGCCCATGTACAGATGTGTTTCTAGTCGTATGCAGGCCGTGTGGCCCAATAGGTGGCATTTTTTATTTTTTCCAGTATTTGTTTTGTTTTTTGAATTATTTATTTTCTTTTGATTCTTGCTTTATTTTTTTTATTCTTTTTGCTTTTAGGTTAGAATAATTATAAACTTTCTGTTACTGCCATTAGTTTCCAAATTTGAATAGTTTAAATTTTAATTCTTTGAAATTTGTGTGAATCAGTAGTTTGTTTTCTTTTTTGCTTTATTTATTTTGTTTTGTTTATGAAAAAGCTATAATTTTTTTTATTATTTCCCATTTTTTTGTTTTCTTTTTTGCTTTATTTATTTTGTTTTGTTTCTACTTACAACAAAATACTTATTTATTTTACTTTATTTTGTTTCTAATTACTTATTTATTTTATTTTATGATAATTCTTTTTGCTATTAAAGTTTGTAATAAGAAAGTAGAGAGGCTTACGGCAAAAACTGGATGCACTTCGTGTACAAAACGGATAATCTCTTTCGAAGTATCAGGGTTTCATACAGAAACTCGTCTGCTATAAAGGGATTTCATTTTCTTGAACTTATTTGAACTTCATAGTTTTTCTGTGTTCAAAATGCACCATTCAAAGGCACAACATCAATTTTCAACCCTTTCTGACTTCATTTGTTATTTTTCATGCATTTACTGATTATTTTGAGCTATAAGACCCTGAAATTGAAAAGCACTATAAATGAACTCTGAAAAGGTTGAAAGTTGGCATGGTGTCATCATTTCACCCACATAGCATGTGCAAGAAAGTAGAGAGGCTTACGGCAAATTAATAGTAGTTCATCATCGAGGTAATATCACCGATAGTCATAGAACTTGCGCTTGATGTTCAGTTTGGTGCTAAAACTTTAAAACTACGGAATTGCAGTCACATAACTTGACTCAAGCGTGCACATACAGTCACAAAATACATTTGCCGGTGTATCCGGGTATAGGCCCCACTTGTCAAAACTATAATTGTTACTCATGACTTATATTTAAAAATTATTTGTTTAAATATTATACACGATTTAATATTCATATCAACAGTTCTAATTTTAAATTATGAATATTTGTATCATACAATTTTTTTTATAATCATAAATATTATTATAGATATATGAAAATTTTAAATAATATGTAATGTTTTTTAAAAGTATGTTATTTCATTTGTCTGTACAATATTGATAATACACAAATGTTTAAAGGTTATTTTTATTAGTGAAATTATAATTTTATACTATCTACAAATTTCTAAAAAAACGAACAGGTGCAAAATGGGCTGCACTGGCCATAGCCCATTTCAGCTCCACGAGCGCCCCTGAAATTCGTACTCCACTAGTTATTATCCAACAGCGAGCTAGCGGACGGAAGAAGAAAAATAAGATCTCCCAACTTACTCTTTCTGATGGGAGGACTACCCAGGATGTTTGTAAAATGATCAAACATACAAAGGAGTTTTACAGGGATCTATATCACTCGGAAGGTATATCGGGGATGGATGCCGTCCTCCAGACTGTACCAAAGAAGGTAACGAGCGCTATGAATGATTTTTTGGACAAGCCGTTCACTGCAGAGCAAGTCAAATTAGCACTGTTTCAGATGTTTCCCACAAAAGCGCCAGGCCCGGATGGCTTCCCTGCCCACTTTTCCAGCGCCACTGGGATTTATGTGGGGAAGAAGTGATTAGAGCGGTGCTGAGTATTTTGAACGGGGTAGAAGATCCAGGGGAAGCTAACCATACTCTGATCGTTCTCATTCCAAAAATTAAAGGTGCAACTTCTCTTACCCAATTCCGTCCGATTAGTTTATGTAACGTTATTTTGAAGATTGTATCGAAGGTACAAGCAAATACGCTGAAGGAGATACTGCCGGAAATCATATCAGAAGAGCAGTCGGCGTTTGTACCAGGGCGGTTAATTACTGATAATATTATTACGGCATATGAGTGCCTTCATTTTATGAAGAAGAAGAGGGCTCGGGGATCTCAGTTCTGTGCTCTTAAGGTGGATATGATGAAGGCCTATGATCGAATTGAGTGGCCATACCTGCATGCTATCATGCTTAAACTTGGTTTCAATACCAGGTGGGTTGATTTGGTAATGAAAGTTGTCACATCATCAACTTCTCAGTGTTATTTAATGGGGAACGTACTGGAGATTTTAAACCAAGTAGGGGCATCCGACAGGGCGACCCAATATCACTGTATTTGTTTTTGCTTGCTGCTGAAGGTCTGTCTTGCCTTTTAAGGAGCAGGGGGAATTCTGAAAATTTGTTGGGCATCATTGTGGAGCCCACAGCACCCCCGGTCAGTCACCTTTTATTTACAGACGACATCTTGCTATTGCAAAAGCTAGTGTGGAGGGAGCAAAGGAATTAAAAGATGTCATTCAAGTGTACTGCAATGCCTCAGGGCAGAGGGTTAATCTCCAAAAAAGCGTTATTCATTTCAGTAAGGGTTGTCCAAATTCTGTAAGAGAAGAGATGAAGGGTGTACTGGAAGTTCCCAATGAATCTCTGAGTGCAAAATACTTAGGTATGCCCACAGACGTGGGCAATTCCAAAAATGGAGCTTTCAAGTATCTCAAGGACAGCCTATGGGGAAAGGTTAAAGGCTGGATGGAACAGATCTTAGCAACGGCAGGAAAGGAAGTCTTGATTAAGTCAGTTGCATGGGCAGTCCCAACCTACTCGATGGCATGCTTCAAATTGCCAAGAGGATTGTGTAATGAGCTTAATGCACTTGTGAGAAGTTTTTACTGGGGAAGCAAAAAAGGGAAGAGAAAGATGCACTGGGTTTCCTGGGACACACTCACAATGCCTAAGTATATGGGCGGTTTGGGCTTCAGGGATATGGAGTTATTTAACCGGGCCCTTTTAGCACGCCAAGCATGGAGGTGTCTAGTCTCTCCGGAGACTCTAAGTGCGAGGATTTTGAAGGCAGTATATCACCCATCTTCCGATATTTTAGGTGCTGAACTAGGGTCAAGACCATCGCAAATATGGCGCTTGGTGCTCGAGGGTCGAGATGTCCTACGAACTGGACTAATTCGCAGGATTGGAGATGGCCGAACTACTCAGGTTCGGTCGGACAATTGGATCCCAAGGGACGAATGGCGTATACCATATGGTGTCCGATCGCATCATTGTCCACAATTGGTTTTAGAATTTTTGAATCAAACAGAAGGCACTTGGGATGTACAAAAACTGGAACAGTACCTTCTGCCAATGGACGTGGACTATATTAAGTCAATCCCGATCAGCACAGTTCCTCAAGATGATTTTTGGGCATGGCATTTTGAAAGGACGGGTATTTTCACGGTCAGGTCATGCTATAAGATGCTTGTCTCCATCAAGAAGGAGAGGGAAGACTGGTTGGAGGAGCGTCCTGCTACAAGTTCAGCAAAATCTGAGAAAGCTTGGTCAAGTCTTTGGAAGATTAAGGTGCCGGCCAGGGTTAAGAACTTTGTGTGGAGACTTGCACCGAATTCTTTACCTAGTGGGGATGTGCTCAAACACAGGAATATGGCCAAGACTGCTGCGTGTGCTATTTGCCACGACACATACGATAGTTGGAAACATTCACTAGTAGACTGCACCATGGCGAGGTGTGTGTGGAGCTTGTGTGATCGACAACTGACACAACATGTGTGTATGTCCGAGTGCCCGGATGCACGTGAGTGGATTTTTCATCTTATGGAGAAGACGTCCCATGAGGAGTTCATTGAGATCTTGCTGATGTTGTGTGCTATTTGGACAACTAGAAGAAAGGCCATTCATGAATCGATCTATCAAAGCCCAGTCACTGTAAGAGGCTTTGTTACAAATCTGTTGGGTGAACTACAGCTTATTACCGATCATAAGGAGAAGGCTAAGCCGATGGGGAAACAGTCGCCGGGCTTGAACAAGCGCTGGATAGCACCACCGGTTGACTTCATGAAGCTAAATGTCGATGGGGGAGTGGCGAAAGTACAGAACAAAGGAGCAGCAGCGGTGGTATGTCAAAATGCAGATGGAGTGTACCAAGGATCGCCAGCTCGTGTTTATGATGATATAACAGATCCTCCGATGCTTGAGGCTCTTGCTTGCTGCGAAGCTATGGCCCTAGCTAAAGACCTCAACATTCAAAAGTTGCGGATTGCATCTGATGCTTGTGTTGTGATCAAGGTGATAAATGAAGGGAGCCGATGCAGCTATAGTGCGGTGCTGAAGGAGACTGAGCACAGGCGGCGGGACTTCCAAGTTGTGGAATTTGTCCATGAAGGCAAAGAGTTCAATACACATGTGCATAACCTCGTTAAGTGTTCTCTGTCTTTAAATCACGGTCGGTATGTTTGGCTCCTGAACCCTTGGGATGTAATAATTGTACCCATTGTCGTTGATTAATAAAGACCGTGGTAATCCTTAAATAAAAGTTATTATCCAACCCTAAAAATAAACTAGTTATTATCCATCTATACCTACTATTAAAGGGAATAGGTATTCTTGGTTTGGTCTTAATATTATTTTCCCCGTGGTATTTTTTCTCGAACGTATGGGCCGGCCCATGAAGATAATGATAGGCTACCTAAATTTCGTCTG
This sequence comes from Aegilops tauschii subsp. strangulata, assembly GCF_002575655.3. NCBI lineage: Eukaryota > Viridiplantae > Streptophyta > Magnoliopsida > Poales > Poaceae > Aegilops > Aegilops tauschii. Next base: position 487,188,422 of record NC_053040.3, read on the forward strand.
TCATGGGACGCGGGGGTTAATTTGTACGTTCGTCTGTGATTTTGTCGAACGTATGGGCCGGCCCATGAAGATAATGATACGCTGCGATGATATACTGTAGCTCAAAAAAAAGATGCGCTTGTGGAACCCAGGATGTCTTACTACAAACATAACACTCCAACCAGTTGACCTACCGAGCTTTAGTGGTTATAAAGCAGTGAAAAATACTAAGAACCAATAACCAGCGCAGATACAAATATTTTTTAAATTTCGATATCAATTATTTTTGAAAAAAAATACCAGAAGTTTTTGCAAAGTGCAAACACTTTACAAATTTGTAAACATATTTTAAAAAAATGAAACATTTTTTAAAAACATGAACATTTTCTTAAAATCTTGAACACTTTTTTCAAACAGGAACATTTTTTTAATTCCAAAACAAAATGTGGAAACGCAAACAGTTTTTGAAACTTGCGACCAAAATTGGTAACACAAAAAATATTGAAACTCAGGAAAAAATTGAAATATGAACAGTTTTTAAAAATTTGACCAATTTGTGAATAGGGAACATTTTTTTTTTGAAATTCCAATAATAATTCTGAAAACTTGTGAAAATTTTGAACAAAAACTTTCCAATTTTTTTTTGAAAAACCCAAACAAAATTTGAAAACACGTTTTTTAACACATTTTCAAACAATTTTGGAAGCGGGAACATTATTTGAAACTCCTGAAAATGAAAACATGAACATTTTTTAGATTTGTGAACAATCTCTGAAAACGGGAACATTTTCTGAAATTCTGAACATTTTTTAAAAGTTGTGAAAAAATAGAACAAAACCATTCCGAACAACTTTGAAAAACACGAACATTTTTTGAAAATCCAGAATATTTTTAATTTATGTACAAATAAGAAAACACAACCATTTTTTTAATTTCAAAAGCGTGAACATTTTTTTAGATAGAGAGGGTTCGCTCGAATATTTATCCCACCTCACTTTGATCCTAAAAAATCCACCAGTTTATATACGCTGGATAGTTGTCGAGTAATCATCAAGCCCGAGGAAGGGTATGGTGCGGGAGTGAAGGAATTAAGGTTGGCTCTAATTAAATGAAATTGTTGGAATAGAGCCTGACGAAAGAATTAAATGTTGTCTCTAAATGGAAATGTGGGAAGTATGGCTGGATTGTAGGCTCGGGATGTGCTTGCATGTCCCATGGAGTGTATGGTGTGGCTGAATCTAACTAACAAAAGATATAAGATACCTGGTTGGAGTGGTATATATAGCTGGTGAGTGATGGCTGAATCTTAATGCGCAGTAAACCCCCGAGATGTGTGCAACACGAGAGATGCTGCTGCCTTCTTTCCATGGGATCAATTAGGTCTTGCTCGTGAACTACTCAAAAACGAAAAAAGAAGCAAACGCCATCAGCTTTGATTTTTGGGCGGCATGTTAACCTTTTCAATGTGCAAGGGAAAGTTTTTATTTCTCGGTGTTTTTGCCGCTATTAAATTTTACTTTTTTGAAAAGAAAATACCTGGTTAATCTACATGCAACTTTTGATCAAGCACTGTTGCTGCAAACGGCACACACAACAGTTTTAGGCCCACTGATGTTGCTTAAAGCAGAACACAACGTTGAAAGGCCAATTGCTTGCTACATCCGAAAGCACACCAATGTAACACCGGTCGTCGCTATTATTTTTCTATTCGAAAGTTGGACCGTTGTATTACAAAACCAGTTACATAAATGATGCCAAGACAACAAGTCATACGGACAACGTAGCAAAGCCGACCACATGAACACAACAAGGATGACCGCCACTGCTACAAGTCGGACACGTGTCGTAGCGAGGTCAATCGGTGTGCTACAAGTTGGATGTGTGGAGGTGTAAAGCTAACTAAGTGTAGATGGTAGGGTTATAAGGAGAATTAATTGATCCTTAGTACCCGTGTTAAGGGTTGTTGCATGATTAATATCTGATTGATATGCATTTCTTTTAAAGCTTGATGTGTGTCTCCCTACCGTGTGATACCTTCTGGATGCTATCATGTCACAGTGGTGAACACGCTAATTTTCACTCCCGTTGCAACGCACGGGCATATGTGCTAGTTATCTTTAAAGAAAACTAATTATTATCCATTATAAATGTTACAGGTCAATGTTGTAATTGCTAGCGAAACTACTCTGCGTACGATGCCTTCTCGTCGGACAACAGTACGATCAGACTGGGATCATCTCTAAATACTAGGGCCCACAAACTGAATCATCTATGGCTGTCTCTAATTGTATGGAGTGTTCGACACAAATTTATCGTACGTATAGCAAGGTTCAATTGCTAGGGCTACTTTCGTGCTCCCCTCTGGTCGTGAGTTCGAGACTTGATGGCCACACTTTTTTATGTTAATTTTCATTATATAATAACAGGTGGGACATCGTCCGGTACATATATACTTGTCCCCTCTTTTGGCCTTAATTTTACCAGTACAGTAGTCGGCTTTCCTGCAAATAAATAAACACAAAGGGTCTTGTGCAAAAATATGTCACGGTGGTCAGCTTTTACAAGGGTGTTTTATGCAAAAATCCGTCGGTCGAGCGCCTCCCGTCAATGACAGGTGGGGCCATACACACAGATACACTTACATGCACATTTTGTGACCGTATGTGCACGTTTGAGTCAAGTTCAGTGACAACAATTCCGTATTTTCAAAATTCTAGCACCAAACTGAACATCGAGCGCAAGTACTATGACTCCCGGTGATATTATCTCTTCATCATCACATTAAAACCAAAATACATACATAGTTCAAATTGAACAACATATAGCTCTTCAAAGCATCTAGTTAAATCATACACTGAAACTATGTAAAACTTTTCAATGCTACAACAAATGCGATCAGAATCACAACTAACGTAACAATTGATCCAACGGCATAATGATACCAAGCCTCGGTATGAATGGCATATTTTCTAATCTTTCTAATCTTCAACCGCATTGCATCCATCTTGATCTTGTGATCATCGGCGACATCCGCAACATGCAACTCCAATATCATCTTCTCCTCCTCAATTTTTTTTATTTTTTCCTTAAAGTAATTGTTTTCTTCTTCAACTAAATTTAACCTCTCAACAATAGGGTCGGTTGGAATTTCCGGTTCAACCACCTCCTACATAAATAAAATATATGTCACGTTGGTCGGCATAATTGTCATAAACAATAAATGAATCAAATAGTTATAAAAAGATAATATATACCACATCTGAATCATAGACAAGACGAGGGCCGATGCGGGCGGATACCAGAACCATCGCACTATATAATAGCAAGGAATAATAAAAGTAAGAAAATTAGACAAGTATCTATCTGAAGTAAGAATTTTTTTCTTTCAGAAAGAAGATAAGAATAAGAGGCTCACCACGGTGGTGCCGACGACGAGATCCGCGCGGGCGATCGACGGCGGTGAAGACGGGGACGGGACGTGACGGACCGCTAAACCTAGAAAAATCTCGGGGAAAATGGAGCTCGGAGGTCGAGTTTCGAGAGAAGAAATATTAACTAGTGTGGCTCGGACATTTCATCGAACACCTCATGTGCATAGGAGGTGAGCTAGAGCACCCAAATGCCCTCACCTGGTTGGCCAGCAAAAAACAGAGCACAATGGAGTGCTCTGCTCGCCGGCGATGGGCTATATATATAGGCAACTCATTTGTCCCGGTTCGTGCCACGAACCGGGACAAATGGATGTGGGCCAGGAGCGAGGGCCATTGGTCCCGGTTCGTGCCTAGAACTGGGACAAATGGGTCCAGACGAACCGGGACCAAAGCCCACGAGGCCCCGGCCGGCCACCTGGGCTCACGAACCGAGACGAATGCACCCATTGGTCCCGGTTCGTATAAGAACCGGGACTAATGGGCTGGCCAGGCCCGAACGAAAGCCCCTTTTTCTACTAGTGCCTCGATTGGTTCCACCTTGACATTGCCTTGACATAGAGCAGCCGATCAGGGCGGAGCGATAGGGTGTTGGAGCACCTCCTCGTGTCAGCTTCAGCGCCCGCTTAGCCAACACTAGTAGAAAAAGAGGCTTCCATACGCCCCCATTAGTCCCCAAAATAATCGAACCGCGACAAAAGGGGGTCTTTAGTCGCGGTTCGGGAGGAGACCCGCGACCAACTATCTGGGCCCAGCGCGCTCGGTCGACAGCTGGCGGACGGGAGGGGCTTTAGTCCCGGTTGGCCTGGCCAACCGGGACTAAAGGCCCATCCAGCTGGCGGACGGGAGGGGCTTTAGTCCCGGTTGGCCTGGCCAACCGGGACTAAAGGTCCCCGAAGGCCTTTAGTCGCGGTTGGCCAGGCCAACCGGGACTAAAGGCCCATCCCTATATATAGGACTCAGCTCACTTCACTTCACTCAGCTCACTTCACAATATTCAGAAGGGGGTGGTGGGTTTGCTTTTGGTTCCTCCTATGCACACAAGGTGTTCGATGAAATGCCCGAGAGCCTGAAACAAACATGATATGAAGTGTCCGAGCCACACTTGAGCTTTCTCATTTATTTTTCCTCCGCGATCGCGGTTAGCAACTTGAACCTTTCATGTGTCATTGATAAAATATGCATGTGTGTAGTTCATTGTTTAAATTTGTATTATTTCTAGCTAGTTAGTTTAACAAATGCATGATGGTTAATTATATACTTTATATAATAGTAATGCAGATGAATCGGCAATGGATGTACGGTCCCCGACTCTCTGGCGAGTTCACTACGGGTTTGAAAGATTTCCTCGTAGTGGCAAATGCGAACAAGCAACAAGGTTTTATTATCTGTCCATGTGCTGTCTGTAAGAATCAGAAGGGTTACTCCTCCTCAAGAGACGTTCACATGCACCTGCTTCGGCACGGTTTCATGCGAAGCTATAATTGTTGGACCAAGCATGGAGAAAGAGGGGTTGGAATGGAAGAAGATGAAGAAGGGGATGATATCGATGACAACTATCATGATCATTTCGGTGATACTTTCATGGAGGATGATGCTGAAGGTGGGGAAGGGTTAGGTGAAGGTGAAGAAGAGGCACATGATGAGCCCGCTGATGATCTTGGTCGGACCATTGCTGATGCACGGAGACGCTACGAAACTGAAGGATAGGGAGAATTTGGATCGCATGTTAGAGGATCACAAAAAGTCGTTGTATCCAGGATGCGATAATAGTCTGAAAAAGCTGGGCTGCACACTGGATTTGCTAAAATGGAAGGCACAGGAAGGTGTAGGTGACTCATCATTTGAAAATTTGCTGAAAATGTTGAAGAATATGTTTCCGAAGAATAACGAGTTGCCCGCCAGTACGTACGAAGCAAAGAAGGTTGTCTGCCCTCTAGGTTTAGAGGTTCTGAAGATACATGCATGCATTAACGACTGCATCCTCTACCGCGGTGAATACGAGAATTTGAATGAATGCCCTGTATGCACTGCATTGCGTTATAAGATCAGAGGCGATGACCCTGGTGACGATGTTGAGGGCGAGAAACCCAGGAAGAGGGTTCCCGCCAAGGTGATGTGGTATGCTCCTATAATACCACGGTTGAAACGTCTGTTCATGAACAAAAAGCATGCCAAGTCATTGCGATGGCACAAAGAGGACCGTAAGTCCGACGGGGAGTTGAGACACACCGCTGATGGAACGCAATGGAGAAAGATCGACAGAGTGTTCAAAGATTTTGCAGCTGACGCAAGGAACATAAGATTTGGTCTAAGTACTGATGGCATGAATCCTTTTGGCGAGCAGAGCTCCAGCCATAGCACCTGGCCCGTGACTCTATGCATCTACAACCTTCCTCCTTGGTTGTCCATGAAGCGGAAGTTCATTATGATGCCAGTGCTCATCCAAGGTCCAAAGCAACCCGGGAACGACATCGATGTGTACCTAAGGCCATTAGTTGATGAACTTTTACGGTTGTGGGCCAGACCTGGTGTACGTGTCTGGGATGAGCACAAAGGAGAGGAATTTGACCTACGAGCGTTGCTTTTTGTAACCATCAACGATTGGCCTGCTCTCAGTAACCTTTCGGGACAGACAAATAAGGGATACAATGCATGCACGCACTGCTTACATGAGACTAAAAGTGTACGTTTGGTTAATTGTAAGAAGAACATGTACCTGGGTCATCGTCGATTTCTTCCCCGAAATCATAACGTAAGAAAGAAAGGCAAGCATTTCAACGGCAAGGCAGATCACCGGCCGAAGCCTGCGGAACGTACTGGTGCTGAGATATTTGATATGGTCAAGGATTTGAAAGTCATCTTTGGAAAGGGTCCTGGCGGACAATCAGTTCCGCGGGGAGTTGACGGGCACGCACCCATGTGGAAGAAGAAATCTATATTTTGGGAGCTAGAATATTGGAAAGTCCTAGATGTCCGCTCTGCAATCGACGTGATGCATGTTACGAAGAATATTTGCGTGAACCTGCTAAGCTTCTTGGGCGTGTATGGGAAGACAAATGATACAAAGGAAGCACGACAGGACCAGGAACTTTTGAAAGACCCAGATGACCGGCATCCGGAATGGTTTCAAGGTCGTGCCAGCTACGCTCTTACCAAAGAAGAGAAGGTCATTTTTTTTTGAAAGCGTGAGCAGTATGAACTTCCCGTCTGGCTTCTCGTCGAATATAAAGGGAATAATAAACATGGCGGAGAAAAAGTTCCAAAACCTGAAGTCTCACGACTGCCACGTGATTATGACGCAATTGCTTCCGATTGCTTTGAGGGGGCTCCTACCGGAAAATGTTCGAGTAGCCATTGTGAAGCTATGTGCATTCCTCAATGCAATCTCTCAGAAGGTAATCAATCCAGAAGATCTACCACGGTTACAGAACGATGTGGTCCAATGCCTTGTCAGTTTCGAGTTGGTGTTCCCACCATCCTTCTTCGATATTATGACGCACCTCCTGCTCCACCTAGTCGAAGAGATTTCCATTTTCGGTCCTGTATTTCTACACAATATGTTCCCCTTTGAGAGGTTCATGGGAGTATTAAAGAAATATGTTCGTAACCGTGCTAGGCCAGAAGGAAGCATCGTCAAGGGCTATGGAAATGAGGAGGTAATTGAGTTCTGTATTGACTATGTTCCTGACCTTAAGCCGATTGGTATTCCTCAATCGCGGCACGAGGGGAGACTAAGTGGAAAAGGCACGATCAGAAGGAAAGCAACGATATGTACGGACGGTCATTCTATGACTGAAGCACACCACACAGTTCTGCAAAATTCCAGCTTGGTGGCTCCGTACTTCGAGCAACACAAGAATATTTTACGCTCGGACAACCCGGGGAAGCCTGAATCCTGGATTAGAAAGGCCCACATGGAGACTTTCGGCAGTTGGTTGCGAAAACATTTAATGAATGACAATGATGTTGGAGATCAGCTGTACATGTTGGCCAAGAAACCATCTTCGACTATAACGACTTTCCAAGGGTACGAGATAAATGGGAATACATTTTACACCATCGCCCAAGATAAAAAGAGCACCAACCAAAACAGTGGTGTCCGCTTTGATGCAGCAACCGAGAATGGGCAAAAGGTCACATATTATGGTTACATAGAGGAGATATGGGAACTTGACTATGGACCCTCCTTTAAGGTCCCTTTGTTCCGGTGCAAATGGTTCAAGCTAACAGGAGGTGGGGTAAAGGTGGACGAGCAATACGGAATGACAATGGTGGATTTCAACAATCTTGGTTACCTTGACGAACCATTCGTCCTTGCCAAAGATGTCGCTCAGGTTTTTTATTTGAAGGACATGAGTAGCAAAGCGAGGAAACAGAAAGATAAGAAAACGATCAGTACATCATGCGATGATCCAAAGCGCCACATTGTTCTTTCAGGGAAAAGAAACATCGTGGGAGTGGAGGACAAGACAGACATGTCAGAAGATTATAATATGTTTGGTGAAATTCCGCCCTTCAAAGTGAACACTGACCCAAGCATTAAGTTAAATGATGAGGATGCTCCATGGATACGGCACAATCGTAAGCAAGCAGGGACACAAGGGAAGAATTGATGTGTAATAATTTATTGTACCAAACTTTGTTGAATGGATCATGTGAATTTTTTTATATATTATTTATATTTTTAAGATTTTAAAATGAATTAGTTTTATTTTTCTGATTTTTTTGATATATAATTGTATTTTTAAGATTTTAAAATGAATTAGTTTTATTTTTCTGATTTTTTTGATATATTATTTGTATTTTCAAGATTTTAAAATGAATTAGTTTTATTTTTCTGATTTTTTTGATATATAATTGTATTTTTAAGATTTTAAAATGAATTAGTTTTATTTTTGTGATTTTTTGATATATTATTTGTATTTTCAAGATTTTAAAATGAATTAGTTTTATTTTTCTGATTTTTTTTGATATATAATTGTATTTTTAAGATTTTAAAATGAATTAGTTTTATTTTTCTGATTTTTTTTGATATATAATTGTATTTTTAAGATTTTAAAATGAATTAGTTTTATTTTTCTGATTTTTTTGATATATTATTTGTATTTTCAAGATTTTAAAATGAATTAGTTTTATTTTTCTGATTTTTTGATATATAATTGTATTTTTAAGATTTTAAAATGAATTAGTTTTATTTTATATGAAAAAGGACCTTTAGTCGCGGTTGGGGAGGCGGACCGCGACTAAAGGTACCCTTTAGTCGCGGTTGGTGTCCCCAACCGCGACTAAAGGCTCTTTCTGCGCGGGAACGAAAGCGGCGCCAAAACCCTTTAGTCCCGGTTGGGGAGGCGGACCGCGACTAAAGGTACCCTTTAGTCGCGGTCCGCCTCCCCAACAGGGACTAAAGCTCTGTCTATATATAGAGCACTTAGCAGTTTTCGCCACCTCCCATTCTCCTCTCGACGCCGAAGCCCTGCCCCGACGCCGATCGCCGCCCGCCGCCGCCAGGCTACTGCCCCGACGCCGACGCTCTGCCCCGACGCCGCCGCCCCTGCCCTAGTGAGCTCCGCCGCCTCCCACTTCCCCTGCCCTGCACGCCGCCGCCCCTGCCCAGTGAGCTCCGCCGCCGCCCCTGCACTGCCCCCGCGCCTCGCCGCCGCCCCTGCCCTGCCCTAGTGAGCTCCGCCGCCGCCCCCGCCCTGCCCCTGCGCCTCGCCGCCGCCCCTGCCCTGCCCTGCCCCTGCCCGCCGCCCGACGCGCTGCACCTGCCCCTGCCCGCCGCCCGCTGCCCCTGCCCCTGCCCTGTCCGCCGCCGCCTGCCTGCCGTCCTCCGCCTCCCGCCGCCGCCGCCAGAAACGAAGGAAAAAACAAAAGAAAAGAAAAACAGAGAAAACAAAGAAAAACAAAACAAAAACAAAAGAAAAACAGAAGAAAACAAAGAAAAACAAAAGAAAAACAAAGAAAACAAAACAAAGAAAAACAAAGAAAAACAAAGAAAACAAAACAAAAACAAAAGAAAAACAGAAGAAAAACAAAGAAAACAAAAGTAAAACAGAAGAAAACAAAGAAAACAAAACAAAAACAAAAGAAAAACAGAAGAAAACAAAAGAAAAACAGAAGAAAACAAAAGAAAACAAAAGAAAACAGAAGAAAAACAAAGAAAACAAAACAAAGAAAAACAAAGAAAAACAAAAGAAAAACAAAGAAAACAAAACAAAAACAAAAGAAAACAAAGAAAAACAAAATAAGAAAAGGAAGAAGAAAAGGAAGAAGAAAAGGAAAAAGAAAAGGAAAAAGAAAAGGAAAAACAAAATACTTGCAGTGCTCAATAATCTTATTTTTTAATTCCTCCTCCTCTATGTCCCCTTAATCTTATTTTTTAATTCCTTTATACTTAAAGAATTTTTACTACATGCAGGAGTGACATATGGCGGACGATAGAGCCGAGCCGCTTAGGGATCCGGAGGCTGAACGTTATTTAATGGGCATCATCAACAACGAGATTCCTTATGTGTCGGGCTCAGAATATGAGCAAGAAGAGGATGTAGTCTCTTCTTTTCTGAACCTTGACGGTGGAACAGACATTTTCGATGATCAAGAAGGTGAAGGAACGGACATTGTCGACGGAGGTCAACCGTCAACAAACGACGATCTCGAATTGCAAGTAGCAACCACCTCCGGCGAGGTATATATATATATACATTGAGCCTCTCATGATACAAACTTACTGAAATGTGAATACATATGTATTAACGCGCACGACTCTCTTTCTTTTTTTAGCCCTCGGCCGGATCGAGTACGACAAAGCGTGGCAAATCCAAGGCGATGAAAAATGGAGAAACATATGCCATTGAGTTTGTCAGTGAAACCGGCAAGCCCCTACAGCACACCTCAAAGCTTATCAACCAATGCGGAGTCGTTGTTAGAGACAACGTCCCGATCACCGTCCAGGAGTGGAAGGAGCCAAAGAAGGCACGTCTTGGTTTCAGTTTTGTCGACAAGAGAACAAAAAAGGATTGCTGGAGAAAGCTTATGGAACATTTCATTCTACCTCCGAAATACAACAAAGTCGATGAATTCGGTAACGAGGTTCCGGGTGGACGTGAGAGGAGGAGGCTAGTTAAAGAGTTCGCTCTTCAGAAGATGGGCGAAGCATTCCGGAACTTCAAGAAAAATTTAACCTGTGACTATGTCAACAAGGGCAAGACTCCGGATTTCAATGGACAACATGAGAAACTGAAAGATGATTGGCCAGAATTTGTGAGGCAAAAGCAATCGGAGCATTTCAAGGAAATATCGAAAAAAATAAGGATAATGCGAGTAAGGAAAAGTTCCATCATATTATGGGGCCAGGAGGATACCGCCTTTCGGAGCCTAGGTGGCAGAAGATGGAGGAGGACCTGAGGGTGCGAGGAATCCCTCTAGGTACAGAGGGATGGGACCCAAGGGCCAAAAGCTGGTGGTACGGGCATGGGGGATCGCTAGACCCGGAGACAGGGGTGTGTGTTCACCGGCAGAAAAAGTTTGCTCCCACCCAAGCCCTTATTGACGCAATGACCCAAGCTCAAGAGGGCTTGATCAAGTTCAACAGAGAGAAAGACGCACTGACAACAGCCCTCGGGAATGATGAACACGGAGGACGTGTACGAGGCAAAGGCAAAGTTCCGTGGAAAGTAGGGTTTTCCCAGGACAATGACCCGTACTGTTACAGAAGCCGTAAGAGAAAGACGGACCGGGATGCAGATCTTATGGCGAAGTTTGCATCGGAACTCCATGAGTTGAAGCAGACCGTGCATGAACTAGTAAAAGAAAAATCGGCTGCAGGGCCGCATGAAGATCATGAAGCGGATCGCGGAAGCCAGCAGCGGAGAAGCAGCGTGGCTTCCACGGATGCCCCGCCTGGTGCTAGTGCACTGATGATCGAGATTCGTGCACCGGATCCTCACTACCCCATGGATGATGTAAAGGAGATGAAAGAATGTGATCTGCATTATCCCGTGGGGAACGTTTCCACGAAGGTAGCTAGCGGCAGTGCTTTACCCTGTACACCTGGAGCACTCCACCACAACAACCCCATTGCATATGGCTATGCTCGTGTCACGGTGGAAGACATAGTCCAAGGGTTTGAGGACCTGGAGATTGACAAAGCTACACCCGAAGGGGAGAGAAGACTTGGAGATGTCAAGCGCCAGATCATTCTATGGAAAAAAGAAGTACATAGTGTTTCCAGGCGAGGCGCCAAGGCTAGCAAGTCCACCTCCCTCCGATGGTGGTGGTGGTGGCGGTGGTGGCGGTGGTGGTGGTCGTGGTGGTTCACCTACACCTCCTTCACGCCATTCGACGCCGTCCCCCGATCCACAACCTCCGGCGGGTACGACGCCCCCCAATCCTCCTCCGGCGGGTACGACGCCCCCCAATCCACCTCCAGCGAAGAAGCAGAAGCAGGCGGACAGCAAGGAAACCCGCTCCTGGACTATTAACCCGGACCCTTATGTACCTAAGACCACAAGGGTACCGGAGCCATCACTGAAGCCTCTCCTCCCAAGGCCTTGGGAACTTAGTGAAGCTGAAACCAAATTGGCCGCGTCTGCTGATTATGAGAAATGGAAGGCGGATATGAAGGCGATAAAAGAGCCTGAGCCAAAGCAAGTATTCACTGAGAAGCAAAAGAAGTGGGCTAAGGATTTTTTGACGACACCGTCCCAAGCCGAGCTGAATATGCCTGATGACTATGGACATGAACTTCGTAGGCAAGCAAAAATATTGAAGGAGGAGAAAGAAGAAAGTAAAAAAAGCGGGAAACAAGTTGACCAGCTCGGGATGCAGAAGAAACAATCGATCCCCCCGCTCATAGTGAAAGCCTGTCCGGAAGAGGACCCCGAGATCATAGCAGCTGCGGCAGCACTTGGATTGACTGTAGCGAGTGCCATAAAACAAGCGTCCGAGATGGGTTTGACTCTTCGTGCCTTCTTAGGCCTTGAGGATGCGCCAGTATGTGAGATAGCATTACAATATGTGCGGAATGGGCCTCTCGTCGAGCCTGCGCGGGAAAAGAGTCTACCACCACAAATGCGAAATCTGCTACGTTGGTACAAGCAATTCATAACATGGGCCGACAAAGAATATGTTTATGCGGATGTACAGAGGAGCATCACACCAAACGGTACTCTGTACAAGTTCATATGAGTGAATTGTTCCAGCTGTTCAATCTGCGCGACCTCGACAAATCTATGCTGAGTTGCTACGTTCTGTAAGTGATTTATTTCTACCTCATCTCGTTCTTCATTGCCTGCACTATATATATATATATATATATATATATATATATATATATATATATATTGTCCTAACTATATTGTTGCGTACGCTATTATGCAGATTGAAGATTTGGGAATGCAAAACAAGAAACATCCATGATGTTGGGTTCATTGACCCACATATCGTTAATGGACATGTGTTACAACATCACCCCGAAGACGTGGAGAAAGACTTGTACAAGTTTCTTAGAAAGCATCAACTCAAAAGTCATATTCTATTTCCTTACCATTTTGGGTGAGTGTTTCTCTCTTGTGCCCATTCTCTTTTGTTTACTCCATGCATGGTATGTCTAATCGATGAGTTATGCATGACTGTGCATGTAACGTGTCCGCAGGTTCCACTGGATTCTGCTAAATATTGAACTTCACACCTCCAGAGTTCTAATCATGGACTCTATGGATTCGGATCCAAAGCGTTGGGCCGACATGAGAAAAATGCTGCAAAAGTAATTATTTTCAATCATTTGAGCTCTATATCGATCGGTCTCTTTCGTTCATTTCCTAATATCAAGTAACTAATAACTCCCTTGTTCATTTAATTTTCTTTGCCCCGTAGGGTTTGGAGACGGTTCTCAGAAGAAATTGTCGGTGAATTCAAACATGAGCTAGATTTTAGAAGGTTAGTTAATGTGGATAAGCAGCCACCGGGGACCAATCTATGTGGATACTATGTTTGTGAGAACATCCGGAGACACACCTCTGAGCGGAAGGCATCGGATAGCGTGCGCAACGCGACGGATAACTTGCGGAGGAGGCTTAGTCCAGAAGCTCGCTTCCGACCAATTCAAGATGAATTAGCAGGATTTTTTATGAGGGAAGTCATCAATCCTAAAGGAGAACACTATACCGAGGACGAAGAAATTTATATGCATACCCGAGATTGAAACTTGTTCGAAGTTGTATATGGTCATCCATCCTAATTGTGTATGGAAACTTGTTCGAAGTTGTATATGGTCACCCGAGATTGAATATATATTATATATTCCTCTTGAATTCTTCTTGTTTGAAATTTCATATGCATGTATATAGTAGCATAGAATATGTGTACTGAAACTTCATCAAAATTAAAATAAAACACAAAATAAAATATAAAAGAAATAAAACACTACAAATTAAAAAGAAACTAGGTTTAGGGGGGCTAAAACCCTAAACCTGCGGAGGAGGCCTTAGTCCCGGTTAGCCACGAGAATCGGGACTAAAGGTCCTCCGCCCCGACGGACCCCTGGCGCCCACGTGGACGGGCCTTTAGTCCCGGTTAGCCACGAGAACCGGGACTAAAGCCTTTAGTCGCGGTTCGTAAGAGGCGCGACTAAAGGGGGGGTCTTTAGTCGCGCATATTTAGTCCCGGTTGCACAGCCGGGACTAAAGGCCTTTGCGAACCGGGACTAAAGGCCTTTTTTCTACCAGTGCAAGGCAGCAACTCCTGACGACGCCGTGGGCGGACGACTTTTGTGGCATGCGACAGCGGGCGTCGGCGAACTGGGCGGGCGGAAGGTCGAGGCGCGGGTGGCTCACGGCATCGAGCAACGCTTGAACGGGGACTCCGGCACCTAAACGGGCGTGAGGCCGCGAGCAATGGCATGGGCCCAAGATGACGGCGACGTCGACGATGTGCAGCCGCGGCCTGAGTTTAGCCTCCCGTGCGGATGTACGCCGCCTTCCCTTCCCCTCCTCCATCATGGCCTCTGATCGTGGCGGGGGCGACAGGAGAGAAGTTTGGAGCTTGGTGGTGGGACAAGGAGGAGGCGGTTGTGTTGTGTCGGGATGAAGGAGAGACAATTTATAGATCTACAACAGCGGTGGAAAGGACATGAGATTGGACTGGAGTTTTCTAGAGAGAAGATACGTGTCCTGACCGAACCCATCTTCCATAGTAAAAAAACTGAAACTGATGTAAAAATTGTAACGTGGCAAATGAAGGAACCAGCGATGGACACGTAACATCAGAACACATGAAAGGAAACTGACGTGACCCTTCATGGGCATTCAATAGAAAGAAAGACGTGGTAAAAAAACCTGCAAGACGCTAGGTAGCTAAGTAGGAACGACAAGGAAAGCCCTAGTCACACGCTTCATTTTCTCAGGGGCGGTAAAAAAAATTCCGGAAAAACCAAAAAAATTGAACCCTTACGGCCTAGTATTCTTAGTATTTATTGAACTATATAATTTGTATTGAACTGTTTGTTGAACTATTTGATTTTTATTGATTTTTTATGATGAACTATGTGATAAAAAAATTATTTATGTTGAGAATTCACGCCGAACCACGCCGAACATGGGCCGATTCGCGCCGATATCGGGTCATTTTTCGTCAAAAGTGGGCCGAAAAGCGGCCACATTTACGCAAAAAAATGGGCCGATATCGGCGCCTGGGGGCGACGGCTGGGTGCCCAACCGCCCCCAGAGCCGATTATACCGCCGGCTCGCCCCAGGCGGCGATTTTTACGCCTCCTGGGGGGGGGCACAACGGCTGGAGATGCTCTTAGAGCCTCTAGCAATGGGACATGATCAATAAAAAGTCGTGGGTCAGCAACCCTATCCCGGTTTCGTATTCTCCTTTCTTTGATCGGACCCTTGAATTTCAGAATGGGCTCCACTCCACTTCATTTCATCCTGGATACTGATCATCATCATCAACTCAGCATCTTCGCCATCCAATCCGACGAATCGATGAACTCTTTTTTAATTCATCAAGCTCTTTGTCTTGATACTCCTCATCCGATGAACCCGTCGAATCCATCTTTTTGTCTAGAAAAGAATCCAAAAAAACTGCTCGGACTTTTTGTCGAACTTATAGAGAGCAAGGTGTATGACGGGAAGAGTAGGACATACCACTGCAACATGTGGGCGGTGACTATGTCCACGGCGGCGAGAATGGTGGGGAGGAGTTTTGTGGCAGTGTTAGCGGCGTTGTGGGGTCAGGACGGCGATGGAGCTAAGGTGCTGGCGGAGCTAGGGGTGGGTCAACGCAGACGAGGAAGATGAGAGAAGACAAAAAGTGTAGGTCCTATTGGTGGGGTGGGGGGGGGGGGGGATTGATGGACGCGCCCAGGCGCGTCTGGGCCTCCTCATATCTGCCCCAAATATGAGATGGATACGAGGGGTGCCGATTAGCTCGGATGTCTAGGACCGATTTGAGGGGGCCGACTTGGTCGCGATTTCTTGACCAGTTAGTGACCGGACGTATATGGCCAATATAAGGGGTCTGACTGTAGATGCTTTTACTTGGACTATTTTTTCAGGGAGAAGATAAGAGCATGATTGGTTGGTTAGTGAAAATTGGCTAACCAACATTTTGTCAAAGCAAAATTTTGGCTACCAATTGTTTAACCGCCAACTTACTTTGACCATCTCACAAAATTTGCCAAAAAATGGAAAATCTTGGGAGTTGCAATATTTTGGCACGGCTAGCCATTTTTTGGGGTGATTTCTATTTGATGTCCGTGAACGTCAAGCGGGCGTGGCTTCGCTGAAGCGCGGCCTCCCGACGCCCCAGTTTGGGCCAACCCATGGTTGCTTAGCTGTTTTTTTTCTTTTATTTCTGTTTCTATTTCTTTTCTTTCTTTTCCCTTTTTTGTGTATTGTACAAAGTTCATTGCGCCTTACAAAAATGTTCATCGTATATTAAGAAAATATTCACAGTATAATACAAAAAGCTCATCATGCATTATAAAAATGGTCATCGTATATTAGAAATTGTTCAACGAATATACAAATGTTTACCTTGTTCTTGAAATTTGTTCAGCCCATATTGAATAGACCGGACACCCGAGGACCCCCGAATCCAGGACTCCCTCAGTAGCCCCCGAACTTGCCTTCAATGATGATGTAGTATCCAGCTTATGTCTTCGGCTTTGCAAGGCGAGTTCTTCATCATACTCCGGATTGACGACAATCTGGTTTTGACCTCCATGTTCTGCCTTTACGATTCCTTCCTGTCGTCGCCTCGATTTCCACACGCAACCCCAACAAGGAGGAGAGGGTGTGCTTCGTCTCGTTTCTTCTGAGGGGCTTAGGATTCCCGATCCACCCCTTCCTCAGGGGTCTACTGGAGTTTTATGAGATCCAGCTGCACGACCTCACACCAGGTTCTATCCTGCACATCTTGGGTTTTGTCGCTCTCTGTGAACTGTTTTTAGGCTGCGAGGCTCATTTTGAACTATGGAGAGAGTTCTTTTGCCTCGTCCCTCGTCATCGAGGGGGTTCCATATTTGAAGTGGGCGGTGCCGAAGTATGGTGCATAGCCGGATCAGGTTACCTCGTCGGAACCCCCAAGGAGGCATCCCAGGAGTGATCTTCGGAATGGTTTTATATCAAGGATGTTCCCCTTTCGGACCCAGTTCAGCGTGGACTTCCCGAATTCTCCAGCGCTCCTTTAAAGAAACGCCTCAATTGGTGCCCCGGAGCCCCAAGGAAGAAGATAGTGCGGAAGTAAAGAGGTTGGTCAGCAAGGTCAGATTACTTGCCCATTCCGAACTCTCGATAATCAAAGTTATGGCCATCGCAATAAAGCGATGCATCCAACCCCTTCAGTCTAGAGTAACCCCTTTATGGTGTTACAACGGAGAGGATTTCGTTATAAGCGCGAGGGACCGGATACCCCAGCCGCTCTGGCCGCCATTCTGGCAGATATTTATAAGGGTGAGAAAGAAGAATTCGCCCGTTTAAATTGTGGGAAGGTTTCTCCATGTATAACCCCATTGAATGGGTAAATTTTTGATTATCAACATTGTTCTACCTCGTTATCGAGGTATGCTAATCAAATTGTTCTGGTTGTCTTAAAACAGACATGGAGGAAGGTGGTCTAAAATATTCATTGCCCCTCCCCACAGCCAGAGGATTATGCTCGCAACGAAGACCCCGGCTTCTGAGAGGATCTGGATATATTCATAGAGTTTGATGATGGAGTCTTTTATCAAGCGAGCCTTGACGGCTCGAAAGTGGCTATTATGGTCGACTACCCCGGCCTTCTCCCCTTCTCCATTATAAGTAATCGGAAGGCATCCTAAAAAAAGGAGCCCCACTTGCATCTCACCCATCACACTGAATTATGCTTTATAGGATCGGCGCTCAGCGAGCCGCACTCCATCGAGAGCGACCTCTAAGAAGGCAACATCTACGCAGGGCGAGCGTTCAAAACGAAAGGAAGCCGAAAGCACCACCGAGCCCCCTCCTTCATCAAAGAGGTATAACTTTTGACATGTACCTAGGTATAAGACCAAATTGTCATACTTCTCCTCCCATCTTATTTCAGGAGGAGCACATGGCAAACCGTGTCGAAACGCCCAATTAGCCGATCATCAGCCAATTCGGCTCCGGGCTCGTCGACCGAGAAGAGAGCTAATACAGATGCAGCGCCGACTCATCCACCCCATGAGGATTCGGATGACGTATCCGTCACAAATTCCGAAGTGGAGAGCATGATGAATCATTGACGACTAAAAGAGACCATGTGTGCTCCAGTTTTTACTGAGCAGGAATTTACTGCCCTCAGCACCGTGGATGCATATATCCGAGCCACCCGGGACGGACTTGCTGGAGTTGCTCACCTGTTTTCAAAAGATATGCAGGTAATGGTTTGTGTAAATTTAATAGATATATGCCAGTAGCCCCCGAGACTTGAAGCGGTTTAGACCAACCGATTTAAGGATCGTTATCACCGCAGGTCCTCAAAGAGAAGAACGATGCGCTGTCCCAGGAGCTTGAAACAAGCTGGACAAAGCTACATGCCGCCACCTTAGAGCTAGAGGAAATGAAGAAAGTCACGATGACCAGTGACCAAAAGAGCAAACTTGAGGAGGAAAAGGATAAGCAAACCGAAGAGATAAAGAACTTAAAGGCTCAATTATCAGATGCACAAAAATAGAATAAAAAGTTGAAAGGCGGCATATTCGGTATGACCTTTGAACCATCCAAGGGACTCATATTATCCCGTAATTCGGATTGTTATAATGCTGGTATTGCAGGTCTGTTAACCGGGCGACATGAAGAAGAAGTATCCGGATTTCAAGGCGACGTGCTAAAAGAGCTGTCCGTGGTGCATGAGCGGGCCCGGAAAGCCACGAGAAGTATGGTTGATACGTCTCCAACGTATCTACTTTTCCTCACGCTTTTCCTCTTGTTTTGGATTCTAATTTGCATGATTTGAATGAAACTAACCCCGGACTGACGCTGTTTTCAGCAGAACTACCATGGTGTTGTTTTTGTGCAGAAATAAAAGTTCTCGGAATAAAATGAAACTTTGCGAGGATTTTTTTTGTGGAATAAAAGAGAATTTCTGGAGCCAAGACCTACCGGAGAGGGGCCCCTGGGTGGGCACAACCCACCAGGGCGCGCCCCGCAGATGACCCCCCTGATACTATAAAATCACATATTTCCAAAACAAATCAAGGAGAAAGAATTATCGCGTTCCACGAGACGGAGCCGCCGCCAAGCCCTGTTCTTTCTCGGGAGGGCAGATCTGGAGTCCGTTTGGGGCTCCGGAGAGGGGGATCTTCGTTCTTCGTCATCACCAACCCTTCTCCATCGCTAATTCCATGATGCTCCCCACCGGGAGTGAGCAATTCCTTCGTAGGCTCGCTGGTCGGTGAGGAGTTGGATGAGATTCATCATGTAATCGAGTTAGTTTTGTTAGGGCTTGATCCATAGTATCCACTATGTTCTTAGATTGATGTTGCTATGACTTTGCTATGCTTAATGCTTGTCACTTTGGGCCCGGGTGCCATGAACTCAGATCTGAACCGTTTATGTTATCATCATTATATCCATGTTTTAGATCCGATCTTGCAAGTTATAGTCACCTACTACGTGTTATGATCCGGCAGCCCCGGAGTGACAACAACCGGGCCCACTCCCGGTGATGACCGTAGTTTGAGGAGTTCATGTATTCACTATGTGTTAATGCTTTGTTCCGGTTCTCTATTAAAAGGAGGCCTTAATATCCCTTAGTTTCCAATATGGACCCCGCTGCCACGGGAGGGTAGGACAAAAGATGTCATGCAAGTTCTTTTAATAAAGCACGTATGACTATTTATGGAATACATGCCTACATTATATCGATGAACTGGAGCTAGTGCCGTATCGCCCTAGGTTATAACTGTCACATGATGAATATTATCCAACAAGTCACCGATCCAATGCCTATGAATTAATATTATATTGTTTCTGTTAAGTTACTATTGCTATCATCACTGTTACACTTGCTAAAAATTACTGCTACCACTGTTACTGTTACCGTTGTTGCTGTCACTATTATCAAAACTATCAAACTACTTTGCTACTGATCACTTTGCTGCAGATAATTAATCTCTAGGTGTGGTTGAATTGACAACTCAGCTGCTAATACCTTCAAATATTCTTTGGCTCCCCTTGTGTCGAATCTATAAATTTGGGTTGAATACTCTACCCTCGAAAACTGTTGCGATCCCCTATACTTGTGGGTTATCAAGACCTTTTTCTGGCGCCATTGCCGGGGAACATAGCTATATTTGTTGAGTCACTTGGGATTATTATCATATTATCACTATGAAGAATCTGAAGGATCACTACGAGGGGAGGTAACACTACAAAAAAAAGACACATCCGTGACATTTTGGGCCGAAGGAAATTTTTTTCTATCATACTTATGACACTTCTATGACGATTATTGTGACAAAACCCGGTATCATCATAGATGTGGTGGGGTCCTACTTCTATGACAAAAAATAATGACAGAAAATGGGCTTTTCGTCCTGGGCGGGCCGGAGATGCAGCTGCATGACATTCTTTGGGCCGTCCATGACGGAAAAAACCATGGTAGAAGCGAGGGCGAGGAAAATATCGGGGAGTTCCCGGTTACGGTGGGTGGTCGGGGACCGAGCGATGCGCGTTTCTCTCATACGTACACGTGTGTGTGCGAGGCGTTGGGCTCTAACTAAAGCCGAGCGATTGCACTGTAGGCTACGCGTTACTGAACCCGAGCGATCGATCGATCCCTTGTTGTTAACTGAACCCGAGTGATTCCTTCGCTACTGCTGCTAACTGAAGCCGATCGATGCTACCTCTGGATGAACAGTGAGCGTTGTTGGGGGGGGGGGGGGTTGGATGAACAGCTCCCGGTGGGGGGTTGGATGAACAGGACCCCGTGGTAGTAGAGGCCATTATCGCTGGATGAACAGGACCCCGATCGATCGAGCCGGTTGGGGGGTGGATGAATAGGACCCCGTGGAGGGCTGGATGAACATGACCCCGTGGAGGGCTGGTTGAACAGTAGCCGGTGGAGGGCAGGATGGACAATATGTTGGAAATATGCCCTAGAGGCAATAATAAATGGTTATTATTATATTTCTTTGTTCATGGTAATTGTCTATTGTTCATGCTATAATTGTATTGTTCGGAAATCGTAATACATGTGTGAATACATAGACCACAACGTGTCCCTAGTAAGCCTCTAGTTGACTAGCTCGTTGATCAACAGATAGTCATGGTTTCCTGACTATGGACATTGGATGTCATTGATAACGGGATCACATCATTAGGAGAATGATGTGATGGACAAGACCCAATCCTAAGCATAGCATAAAAGATCGTGTAGTTTCGTTTGCTAGAGCTTTTCCAATGTCAAGTATCTTTTCCTTAGACCATGAGATCGTGCAACTCCCGGATACCATAGGAGTGCTTTGGGTGTGCCAAACGTCACAACGTAACTGGGTGACTATAAAGGTGCACTACGGGTATCTCCGAAAGTGTCTGTTGGGTTGGCACGGATCGAGACTGGGATTTGTCACTCCGTGTGACGGAGAGGTATCTCTGGGCCCACTCGGTAATGCATCATCATAATGAGCTCTATGTGACTAAGGCGTTAGTCACGGGATCATGCATTGCGGTACGAGTAAAGAGACTTGCCGGTAACGAGATTGAACAAGGTATTGGGATACCGACGATCGAATCTCGGGCAAGTAACATACCGATTGACAAAGGGAATTGCATACGGGATTGATTGAATCCTCGACATCGTGGTTCATCCGATGAGATCATCGTGGAACATGTGGGAGCCAACATGGGTATCCAGATCCCGCTGTTGGTTATTGACCGAAGAGGCGTCTCGGTCATGTCTGCATGTCTCCCGAACCCGTAGGGTCTACACACTTAAGGTTCGGTGACGCTAGGGTTGTAGAGATATGTGTATGCGGAAACCCGAAAGTTGTTCGGAGTCCCGGATGAGATCCCAGACATCACGAGAGGTTCCGGAATGGTCCGGAGGTGAAGAATTATATATAGGAAGTCAAGTTTCGGCCACCGGGAAAGTTTCGGGGGTTACCGGTATTGTACCGGGACCACCGGAAGGGTCCCGGGGGTCCACCGGGTGGGGCCACCTATCCCGGAGGGCCCCGTGGGCTGAAGTGGGAAGGGAACCAGCCCCTAGTAGGCTGGGCGCCCCCCCATGGGCCTCCCCCCATGCGCCTAGGGTTGGGAACCCTAGGGTGGGGGGGGCTTCCCACTTGCCTTGGGGGGCAAGGCACCCCCCTTGGCCGCCGCCCCTTGCCCTAGATGGGTTGTGGCCGGCGCCCCCCCCCCTCCCAGGGGGCCTATATAAAGGGGGGGAGAGAGGGCAGCAACATCTCAGCCTTGGGCGCCTCCCTCCTCCCCTGCAACACCTCTCTCTCTCGTATAAGCTCGGCGAAGCCCTGCCGACATCCCGCTGCATCCACCACCACGCCGTCGTGCTGCTGGATCTCCATCAACCTCTCCTTCCCCCTTGCTGGATCAAGAAGGAGGAGACGTCGCTGCATCGTACGTGTGTTGAACGCGGAGGTGCCGTCCGTTCGGCACTCGGTCATCGGTGATTTGGATCACGGCGAGTACGACTCCGTCATCCACGTTCATTGGAACGCTTCCGCTCGCGATCTACAAGGGTATGTAGATGCACTCCTTTCCCCTCGTTGCTAGTATACTCCATAGATGCATCTTGGTGAGCGTAGGAAAATTTTAAATTATGCTACGATTCCCAACACAGTAGCCCGTGGAGGGGTGGTTGAACAGGACCCTGTGGAGAGGGCTGGTTGAACAGTAGCCGGTGGAGGAGCGGTGGAGGCTGGATGAATAGGAGCCCGTGGATGAATAGTCGCAGGTGGAGGCTGGAGGAGGTCGACGGTGGATGAACAGTAGCCTGTGGAGGCTGGAGTTGGTCGACGGTGGAGATGAACAGTATCCCGTGGAGTCCCGTTTTCGGTACGCCACACCCCTCCCGATGAACAGGACCCCCGTTTCGACCGTAGCGCTCCAACACAAGTCCGTTTCCTCCGTTTTATGGTACGCCACACCCCTTCCGATCAACAGGACCCCGTTTCGACCATTTTGCGGTACGCCAGACCCCTCCCGGTGAACAGGATCCCGTTTCGACCATGGCCGGTCGAACACAAGGCTGTTTCCTTCATTCTGCGGTACGCCAGGCCTCGTTTCCATCGGCTGTTCCGTCCAAGACGGATGGCTCCCGATGAACAGCACGCGTTCTGTTGCCTCCCGATGAACACGACGCATTCCGTTGCCTCCCCATGAACACGACGACGATGTAGTTTCTCCATTCCGACCAAGCCATGTACACGAGCCCTGGCCATACGTATGCGCGAGTAGGCGTTTGAGACCCCGCCCATATGTACGTACGTGGATGTATTTTCTTCCTTGCACCCTGGCCGTTGTATGTATTTATACATGCTACATGCGCGCCTCTACTACGACACGTGCACGCCTCTACTACTACACGTGCGCGCCTCTACATAGATCAGTATGTACATACACGTTCGCAACTAGAATGACAACGCTATGTACTCTTCGACCAGGTGGGTCCCGACTGTCAGGTACTTCCTTGCGTGCGAAGATGTAGCTAGTGGGTCCCAGCAGTCAGGGGGCGAATCATTTTTTTCCCATAATATGGACGCACTTCCTTGCATGCGAAGATGTAGCTGGTGGGTCCCAGCAATCAGGGGTAAACGTTTTTTTTCGCGAAATACGGTGGCCCGTCCAGTGGGTCCTTGATGTCAGGTGGAGGAATCATTATTTTGCGCGTAATAAGGAGGCACTTCCTTGCTGCGGCCGTGGACCTAGCTGTCAGCCTCTCCACGTACAGTACTCTTCCGATGAAAGTCGTTTGTTGACCACACCGCGCCGAGAGCACCAAGGCGGTGGACGACGACGAGGCCTAGGAAGGGGACGACGTGGAGCCGGGGAAGACGCGGCAGTGGATGCCCACGCGGAGAGGAGTACGAGGGTTCACTGGTTCGTCTGCGGTGTGAGGCTGTCATCGCCGCAGGGCCTGGCCAGCGGTGGGAGTAGTAGGGGGCGGTGAGGCCTCCATGGCAGCACAGCCTGCCACGGGAGGCAGGAGCAGGCGACACGACCGGCGCTGCTTTGGGCGGCTGGAGCAAGAAGACCAGAGGTTGAAGAAGCACTACGACCGTTGGATGGACATCGTACGGTCACTGGAGCTAGAATCGTTCATATTGACTAAGTTGACAAAGCCCTCCGTCCCCGTCAACTTAGTAGGCCCACATGTCAGCCTCCCACTATGCTGGGTCCCAGCTAGCAGGGGGAGTATTCATTTGTTTGTGCGTAATAAGGAGGCACTTCCTTGCGTGTGAAGATATAGCTGGTGGGTCCAGCGGGGGACCGTTTTTTCGCAAAATACAGAGGCCCTTCCGGTGGGTCCTAGATGTCAGGTGGAGGAATCATTATTTTGCGTGTAATAAGTAGGCATTTCCTTGTGTGCGGCCGTGGACCCAGCTGTCAGCCTCTCCACGTACAGTCCACGTCCGATGGATGTCGTTCGTTGACCACGTTGACCACGGCGCGCCGAGAGCACCAGGACGGTGGACGACGATGAGGCCTAGGAAGGGTACGACACGGAGCTGGGGAAGACTCGGCAGTGGTTGCCCACGCGGTGGGGAGTACGAGGGTTTACTGGTCCGGCTGCCGTCGCTGGAAAATAACAAGATGTGTGGGTGAGTAGAGGAATGGCCTGGCCAGCAATGGAGTAGGGTGGGGCGATGCGGCCTGTGCGGCAGCACAGCCGGCCACGGGAGGCGGGAGCAGGCAGTCCCACCGATGCTGGTTTGGGCGGCTGGAGCAAGAAGATCAGATATTGAAGAAGCAGCACGGCCGTTGGATTAACATCCAACGGTCACTACTGCTAGAATCATTTGTGGACTAAGTTGACAAATCCTTTCGTACACGTCAACCTAGTAGACCCACAAGCCAGCCTCCAAATCTGTCCCAAACAGCATACAACCCAAAATTTCTAGCCAGATTCAAATTAATTTACAAACTAAACATACCTTAATTTAAATCCAATGAAATTTTACCCGCACAAAAACAATGAAATTTAAAATATCAAAATCGAAAGAAAAAAGTATTTTAGAACTAATTGCCTGTTTGCTGTATTTTTTTCATTTTACAACCCATTTAATATTACTTATAGCCCATTTCTTATTATTTATAGCCCATTTTCTGGGCAAAATGCAACCCTCCTCGTCTTGAAAGATTTCCGGCCAGCAGGGCGTAGAAAAACAAGTAGGCCTACGTTGGTTATTCTGCAAAAAACAAAATAGCTGGGCTAGCCATTTTCAGACCTTAGCTCAAGGATAATACGGTGAGGACTATGTGTCCGGGACTGTGTGTCCTCAGGTTTGAATACCTAGCCGCTCCAACCAGACGTACGACTGTTACAACAGTTAGAACTGGTATACCGAATCACTGTCTTCACCAAGCTACTAGTTCTATTTCCTCAACCCTTTTATTTCCTCATTATTGTGTTGTTGTACTTGATCGTTTCCGTTTGAAGACTTTGACTGAAGAGTTTCTCAATTTCCTCAATCCTATTTCTTCTGCCAGTTTGTCTTCAGCCTGCTTATCCTATGTTTATGCTACTTGTACTCTGTGCTTATTTTCATTTCATCATGATGACTGTGCTACTGCTCTGTTATGCTTACTTCTGAGTACTTATTCCGCTGCTAGTTGTTCGTGACTTAGGAATTTCTTCACCTTGAAATTCCTTAGTGATGAATTTGTAAAAAATCGCCTATTCACCCCCTTTAGTCGATATAACGCACTTTCAGAGGGAATGTCACGGAATGTGCCACCTGGGTGGGCCATGGTGGATCGTGGTCTGGTTTTGGGCCAAAGATGGCCTTGATTGCTGCTACAAAAGACAAGGAGCTGGAACAGAGACGGGGGGGGGGGGGGGGCGGAATCACGAACGACACAGCGGCATCCCTGAAGGAAATATGCCCTAGAGGCAACAGTAAAGTTATTATTTATTTCCTTATATCATGATAAATGTTATTATTCATGCTAGAATTGTATTAACCGGAAACATGATACATGTGTGAATACATAGACAAACAGAGTGTCACTAGTATGCCTCTACTTGACTAGCTCGTTGATAAAAGATGGTTATGTTTCCTAGCCATAGACATGAGTTGCCATTTGATTAACGGGATCACATCATTAGGAGAATGATGTGATTGACTTGACCCATTCTGTTTGCTTAGCACTTGATCGTTTAGTATGTTGCTATTGCTTTCTTCATGACTTATACATGTTCCTATGACTATGAGATTATGCAACTCCCATTTACCGGAGGAACACTTTGTGTGCTACCAAACGCCACAATGTAACTGGGTGATTATAAAGGTACTCTACAGGTGTCTCCAAAGGTACTTGTTGGGTTTGCCTATTCCGAGATTAGGATTTGTCACTCCGATTGTCGGAGAGGTATCTCTGGGCCCACTCGGTAATGCACATCACTATAAGCCTTGCAAGCATTGTAACTAATGAGTTAGTTGCGGAATGATGTATTACGGAACGAGTAAAGAGACTTGCCGGTAACGAAATTGAACTAGGTATTGAGATACCGACGATCGAATCTTTGGCAAGTAACATACCGATGACGAAGGGAACAACGTATGTTGTTATGCGGTTTGACCGATAAAAATCTTAGTAGAATATGTGGGAGCCAATATGAGCATCCAGGTTCCGCTGTTGGTTATTGACCAGAGACGTGTCTCGGTCATGTCTACATAGTTCTCGAACCCGTAGGGTCCGCACGCTTAAAGTTCGGTGACGATCGTATTATGAGTTTTTGTGTTTTGATGTACCGAAGGTAGTTAGGAGTCCCGGATATGATCACGGACATGACGAGGAGTCTCGAAATGGTCGAGACATAATGATTGATATATTGGATGACAATATTTGGACACCGGAATGGTTCCGGGTGAGATCGGGAATATACCGGAGCACCGGGAGGTTATCGGAACCCGCCGGGAGGTATATGGGCCTTATTGGGCTTTAGTGGAAAGGAGGGGAAATGAGCAAGGGAGGTGCCCCCCCAAGCCCAATCCGAATTGGGAGGGGGGCCGGCCCCCCCTTTCCTTCCTCCCTCCTTCCTCTTCCTTCCTCTCCTACTCCAAGTTGGAAAGGGGGGAATCCTACTCTCGGTGGGAGTAGGACTCCCCATGGCGCGCCCTAGAGAGGTCCGGCCCTCCCCCTCCTCCACTCCTTTATATACGGGAGCAGGGGGGCACCTCTAGACACACAAGTTGATCATTGATCTCTCTTAGCCGTGTGCGGTGCCCCGCTCCACCATAATCCACCTCGGTCATATCGTAGCGGTGCTTAGGCGAAGCCCTACGTCGGTAGCATCATCATCACCGTCATCACGCCGTCGTGCTGACGGAACTCTCCCTCGAAGCTCTGCTGGATCGGAGTTCGTGGGACGTCATCGAGCTGAACGTGTGCTGAACTCAGAGGTGTCGTGCGTTCGGTACTTGGATCGGTCGGATCGTGAAGACGTACGACTACATCAACCGCGTTGTCATAACGCTTACGCTTTCCGTCTACGAGGGTACGTGGACACACTCTCCCCTCTCGTTGCTATGCATCACCATGATCCTGCGTGTGCGTAGGATTTTTTTTGATATTACTACGTTCCCCAACAGTGGCATCCGAGCCAGGTTTTATGCGTAGGTGTTATATGCACGAGTATGTCACACTTTGGTTCGGCGGTATTGTTGGATGAAGCGGCCCGGACCGACATTACGCGTACGCTTACGCGAGACTGGTTTTACCGCCGTGCTTTGCACACAGGTGACTAGCGGGTGTCAGTTTCTCCAACTTTAGTTGAATCGAGTGTGGCTACGCCCGGTCCTTGAGAAGGTTAAAACAACACTAACTTGACGAACTATCGTTGTGGTTTGGACGCGTAGGTAAGAACGGTTCTTGCTCAGCCCGTAGCAGCCACGTAAAACTTGCAACAACAAAGTAGAGGACGTCTAACTTGTTTTTGCAGGGCATGTTGTGATGTGATATGGTCAAGACATGATGCTATATTTTATTGTATGAGATGATCATGTTTTGTAACCGAGTTATCGGCAATTGGAAGGAGCCATATGGTTGTCGCTTTATTGTATGCAATGCAATCGCCCTGTAATTGCTTTACTTTATCACTAAGCAGTAGCGATAGTCGTAGAAGCAATAGTTGGCGAGACGACAACGATGCTACGATGGAGATCAAGGTGTCGCGCCGGTGACGATGGTGATCATGATGGTGCTTCGGAGATGGAGATCACAAGCACAAGATGATGATGGTCATATCATATCACTTATATTGATTGCATGTGATGTTTATCTTTTATGCATCTTATTTTGCTTAGATCGACGGTAGCATTATAAGATGATCTCTCACTAAATTTCAAGGTATAAGTGTTCTCCCTGAGTATGCACCGTTGCGAAAGTTCTTCGTGCTGAGACACCACGTGATGATCGGGTGTGATAAGCTCTACGTTCAAATACAACGGGTGCAAGACAGTTTTGCACACGCGGAATACTCAGGTTAAACTTGATGAGCCTAGCATATGCAGATATGGCCTCGGAACACTGAGACCGAAAGGTCGAGCGTGAATCATATAGTAGATATGATCAACATAGTGATGTTCACCATTGAAAACTACTCCATCTCACGTGATGATCGGACATGGTTTAGTTGATTTGGATCACGTGATCACTTAGATGATTAGAGGGATGTCTATATCAGTGGGAGTTCTTTAATAATTTGATTAACTGAACTTTAATTTATCATGAACTTAGTACCTGACAGTATTTTGCATGTCTATGTTGTTGTAGATAGATGGCCCGTGCTGTTGTTCCGTTGAATTTTAATGCGTTCCTTGAGAAAGCAAAGTTGAAAGATGATGGTAGCAATTACACGGACTGGATTCGTAACTTGAGGATTATCCTCATTGCTGCACAGAAGA
This sequence comes from Aegilops tauschii subsp. strangulata, assembly GCF_002575655.3. Classification (NCBI taxonomy): domain Eukaryota; kingdom Viridiplantae; phylum Streptophyta; class Magnoliopsida; order Poales; family Poaceae; genus Aegilops; species Aegilops tauschii. Next base: position 487,217,432 of record NC_053040.3, read on the forward strand.
ATTACGTCCTGGAAGCACCACTAGGTGCCAAACCTGCTGCAGGAGCAACACCAGATGTTATGAATGTCTGGCAGAGCAAAGCTGATGACTACTTGATAGTTCAGTGTGCCATGCTTTACGGCTTAGAACCGGGACTTCAACAACGTTTTGAACGTCATGGAGCATATGAGATGTTCCAGGAGTTGAAGTTAATATTTCAAGCAAATGTCTGGATTGAGAGATATGAAGTCTCCAATAAGTTCTACTGCTGCAAGATGGAGGATAATAGTTCTGTCAGTGAGCATATACTCAGAATGTCTGGGTATAACAATCACTTGATTCAACTGGGAGTTAATCTTCCGGATGATAGTGTCATTGACAGAATTTTTCAATCACTGCCACCAAGCTACAAGAGCTTCGTGATGAACTATAATATGCAAGGGATGGATAAGACAATTCCCGAGCTCTTCGCAATGCTAAAGGCTGCGGAGATAGAAATCAAGAAGGAGCATCAAGTGTTGATGGTCAACAAGACCACCAGTTTGAAGAAAAAGGGCAAAGGGAAGAAGAAGGGGAACTTCAAGAAGAACAACAAACAAGTTGCTGCTCAAGAGAAGAAACCCAAGTCTGGACCTAAGCCTGAGACTGAGTGCTTCTACTGCAAGCAAACTGGTCACTGGAAGCAGAACTGCCCCAAGTATTTGGCGGATAAGAAGGATGACAAGGTGAACAAAGGTATATGTGATATACATGTTATTGATGTGTACCTTACTAATGCTCACAGTAGCACCTGGGTATTTGATACTGGTTCTGTTGCTAATATTTGCAACTCGAAACAGGGGCTACAGATTAAGCGAAGATTGGCTAAGGATGAGGTGACGATGCGCGTGGGAAATGGTTCCAAAGTCGATGTGATCGTGGTCGGCATGCTACCTCTGCATCTACCTTCGGGATTAGTTTTAGACCTAAATAATTGTTATTTGGTGCCAGCGTTGAGCATGAACATTATATCTGGATCTTGTTTGATGCGAGACGGTTATTCATTTAAATCAGAGAATAATGGTTGTTCTATTTATATGAGTAATATCTTTTATGGTCATGCACCCTTGAAGAGTGGTCTATTTATATTAAATCTCGATAGTAGTGATACACATATTAATAATATTGAAGCCTAAAGATCCGGAGTTGATAATGATAGTGCAACTTATTTGTGGCACTGCCGTTTAGGTCATATTGGAAGCGCATGAAGAAACTCAATTCCGATGGACTTTTGGAATCACTTGATTATGAATCACTTGTTACATGCGAACCATGCCTCATGGGCAAGATGACTAAAACGCCGTTCTCCGGAACTATGGAGCGAGCAACAGATTTGTTGGAAATCATACATACTGATGTATGTGGTCCAATGAATGTTGAGGCTCGCGGCGGCTATCGTTATTTTCTCACCTTCACAGATGATTTGAGCAGATATGGGTATATCTACTTAATGAAACATAAGTCTGAAACATTTGAAAAGTTCAAAGAATTTTAGAGTGAAGTAGAAAATCTTTGTAACAAGAAAATAAAGTTTCTACGATCGGATCATGGACGAGAATATTTGAGTTACGAGTTTGGTCTTCATTTGAAACAATGCGGAATACTTTCGCAACTCACGCCACCCGGAACACCACAGCGTAATGGTGTGTCCGAACGTCGTAATCATACTTTACTAGATATGGTGCGATCTATGATGTCTCTTACTGATTTACCGCTATCATTTTGGGGATATGCTTTAGAGATGGCTGCATTCACGTTAAATAGGGCACCATCTAAATCCGTTGAGACGACGCCTTATGAACTATGGTTTGGCAAGAAACCAAAGTTGTCGTTTCTTAAAGTTTGGGGCTGCGATGCTTATGTGAAAAAGCTTCAACTTGATAAGCTCGAACCCAAATCGGAGAAATGTGTCTTCATAGGATACCCAAAGGAGACTGTTGGGTACACCTTCTATCACAGATCTGAAGGCAAGACTTTTGTTGCTAAATTTGGATCCTTTCTAGAGAAGGAGTTTCTCTCGAAAGAAGTGAGTGGGAGGAAAGTAGAACTTGATGAGGTAACTATACCTGCTCCCTTATTGGAAAGTAGTTCATCACAGAAACCGGTTCCTGTGACACCTACACCAATTAGTGAGGAAGTTAATGATGATGATCATGAAACTTCAGATCAAGTTACTACCGAACCTCGTAGGTCAACCAGAGTAAGATCCACACCAGAGTGGTACGGTAATCCTGTTCTAGAGGTCATGTTACTAGACCATAACGAACCTACGAACTATGAGGAAGCGATGATGAGCCCAAATTCCGCAAAATGGCTTGAGGCCATGAAATCTGAGATGGGATCCATGTATGAGAACAAAGTATGGACTTTGGTTGACTTGCCGGATGATCGACAAGCCATCGAGAATAAATGGATCTTCAAGAAGAAGACAGACGCTGATGGTAATGTTACTGTCTACAAAGCTCGACTTGTTGCGAAAGGTTTTCGACAAGTTCAAGGAGTTGACTACGATGAGACCTTCTCACCCGTAGCGATGCTTAAGTCCGTCCGAATCATGTTAGCTATTGCCGCATTTTATGATTATGAAATTTGGCAAATGGATGTAAAGACTGCATTCCTGAATGGATTTCTGGGAGAAGAGTTGTATATGATGCAACCTGAAGGTTTTATCGATCCAAAAGGTGCTAACAAAGTGTGCAAGCTCCAGCGATCCATTTATGGACTGGTGCAAGCCTCTCGGAGTTGGAATAAACGCTTTGATAGTGTGATCAAAGCATATGGTTTTATACAGACTTTTGGAGAAGCCTGTATTTACAAGAAAGTGAGTGGGAGCTCTGTAGCATTTCTAATATTATATGTGGATGACATATTGTTGATTTGAAATGATGTAGAATTTCTGGATAGCATAAAAAGATACTTGAATAAGAGTTTTTCAATGAAAGTCCTCGGTGAAGCTGCTTACATATTGGGCATCAAGATCTATAGAGATAGATCAAGACGCTTAATTGGACTTTCACAAAGTACATACCTTGACAAAGTTTTGAAGAAGTTCAGAATGGATCGGGCAAAGAAAGGGTTCTTGCCTGTGTTACAAGGTGTGAAGTTGACTAAGACTCAATGCGCGACCACTGCAGAAGATAGAGAGAAAATGAAAGATGTTCCCTATGCTTCAGCCATAGGCTCTATCATGTATACAATGCTGTGTACCAGACCTGATGTGTGCCTTGCTATTAGTTTAGCAGGGAGGTACCAAAGTAATCTAGGAGTGGATCACTGGACAACGGTCAAGAAGATCCTCAAATACCTAAAAAGGACTAAGGATATATTTCTCGTTTATGGAGGTGATAAAGAGCTCGTCGTAAATGGTTACGTCGATGCAAGCTTTAACACTAATCCGGACGATTCTAAATCGCAAACTGGATACGTGTTTATATTGAACGGTGGAGCTGTTAGTTGGAGTAGTTCTAAACAAAGCGTCGTGGCGGGATCTACGTGTGAAGCGGAGTACATTGCTGCTTCGGAAGCAGCAAATGAAGGAGTTCATATCCGATCTAGGTATCATACCTAGTGCATCGGGTCCAATGAAAATCTTTTGTGACAATACTGGTGCAATTGCCTTGGCAAAGGAATCCAGATTTCACAAGAGAACTACGCACATCAAGAGACGCTTCAACTCCATCCGGGATCAAGTCCAGGTGGGAGACATAGAGATTTGCAAGATACATACGGATCTGAACGTTGCAGACCCGTTGACTAAGCCTCTCTCACGAGCAAAACATGATCAGCACCAAGACTCCATGGGTGTTAGAATGATTACTGTGTAATCTAGATTATTGACTCTAGTGCAAGTGGGAGACCGAAGGAAATATGCCCTAGAGGCAATAATAAAGTTATTATTTATTTCCTTATATCATTATAAATGTTTATTATTCATGCTAGAATTGTATTAACCGGAAACATGATACATGTGTGAATACATAGACAAACAGAGTGTCACTAGTATGCCTCTACTTGACTAGCTCGTTGATCAAAGATGGTTATGTTTCCAAGCCATAGACATGAGTTGTCATTTGATTAACGGGATCACATCTTTAGAAGAATGATGTGATTGACTTGACCCATTCTGTTAGCTTAGCACTTGATCGTTTAGTATGTTGTTATTGCTTTCTTCATGACTTATACATGTTCCTATGACTATGAGATTATGCAACTCCCGTTTACCGGAGGAACACTTTGTGTGCTACCAAACGTCACAACGTAACTGGGTGATTATAAAGGTGCTCTACAGGTGTCTCCAAAGGTACTTGTTGGGTTGGCGTATTCCGAGATTAGGATTTGTCACTCCGATTGTCGGAGAGGTATCTCTGGGCCCACTCGGTAATGCACATCACTATAAGCCTTGCAAGCATTGTAACTAATGAGTTAGTTGCGGAATGATGTATTACGGAACGAGTAAAGAGACTTTCCGGTAACGAGATTGAACTAGGTATTGAGATACCGACGATCGAATCTCGGGCAAGTAACATACCGATGACAAAGGGAACAACGTATGTTGTTATGCGGTTTGACCGATAAAGATCTTCATAGAATATGTGGGAGCCAATATGAGCATCCAGGTTCCGCTATTGGTTATTGACCAGAGACGTGTCTCGGTCATGTCTACATAGTTCTCGAACCCGTAGGGTCTGCACGCTTAAAGTTTGGTGACGATCGTATTATGAGTTTTTGTGTTTTGATGTACCGAAGGTAGTTCAGAGTCCCGGATATGATCACGGACATGACGAGGAGTCTCGAAATGGTCGAGACATAAAGATCGATAGATTAGACGACTATATTTGGACACCGGAATGGTTCCGGGTGAGATCGGGAATATACCGGAGCACCGGGAGGTTATCGGAACCCCCCGGGAGGTATATGGGCCTTATTGGGCTTTAGTGGAAAGGAGGGGAAAGGAGCAAGGGAGGTGCCCCCCAAGCCCAATCTGAATTGGGAGGGGGGCCGACCCCCTCTTTCCTTCCTGCCTCCTTCCTCTTCCTTCCCTCTCCTACTCCAAGTTGGAAAGGGGGGAATCCTACTCCCGGTGGGAGTAGGACTCCCCATGGCGCGCCCTAGAGAGGGCCGGCCCTCCCCCTCCTCCACTCCTTTATATACGGGGGCAGGGGGCACCTCTAGACACACAAGTTGATCATTGATCTCTCTTAGCCGTGTGCCGTGCCCCCTCCACCATAATCCACCTCGGTCATATCGTAGCGGTGCTTAGGCGAAGCCCTGCGTCGGTAGCATCATCATCACTGTCATCACGCCGTCGTGCTGACGGAACTCTCCCTCGAAGCTCTGCTGGATCGGAGTTCGTGGGACGTCATCAAGCTGAACGTGTGCTGAACTCGGAGGTGCAGTGCGTTCGGTACTTGGATCAGTCGGATCGTGAAGACGTACGACTACATCAACTGCGTTGTCATAACGCTTCCGCTTTCGGTCTACGAGGGTATGTGGACACACTCTCCCCTCTCGTTGCTATGCATCACCATGATCCTGCGTGTGCGTAGGAATTTTTTTGAAATTACTACGTTCCCCAACAATCCCTTCTCCAACCCTTCTCCTACCCCTGGCCCTCTCTCCCTCGATTCTCCTTCCTGATGCTTCTTGTATCCATGGTGAATGAGCTACCCAAATCTCTGTAATCCTGTACTCTTGAGTGATTAGTGAAGGTGATACATAACACATTTTAAGCTTCATGTACCCATAATTGGGTACGGCTTGGAAGCGTGAAAAAGCACCCCGCCCAAAAAGGGCGTGATATCCGCTATTGAAGGGAGCAATGTGAAAGAGCAACTCCTCTGACCTGTAATTTTCAGGCGTGCCGAATACTACATCAAGTTTAATTCTCCCCGAACATCGTGCTTCTCGGCTGGGGATGATGCCTCGAAAGGTGGTACTGCTTTGCTCGATGCGTGTTCTATTAATCTGCATTTTGTCGAGCGTGTCCTCGTATATGAGGTCAAGCCACTGCCGCCGTCCATGAGCACTTTAGTAAGTCGAAAGTCGTCCACAATTGGGTTTAGCACCAAAGTGGCGGGTGCTCGGACTAATCGTGCCCTTGGTTCGTCGTCAGCGGTGAAGGTTATTGATGCGTCATTCCATGGGCTCACTACGGTTACTTGCTGGACTTCGCCGAGGTCGCGAAGTGCCCTCTTACGCCGATTATTTGAAGAGGAAGTCTCAAAGACCGTAAGGACGTTAAAATCGTTGTCCTCCGAAGAGTGCTTCTCTGGAGTTGCGGTGGTGAGGATGGCCTCCCCACTTTTAGCTACCTGCCGGAGTACCCAACATGCTCGGAGGCTGTGAGTTGAGTCTGTGCTTGGCGTTGCATGTATCGGACAGGGCTTGTCGAGGAGTTCGTCAAGAACGGACCTGTATTCCGCAAAGGGTTTGTTTTTCTTGCCGACGGGCTGATGATCGGATGCCTCGTAAGGGTGTATCCGTTTTGCCCGGGCAGTGCACTGCTTAAAGGCAACATGTTCCAACACTACTGGAATCAAGATCTTTGCTGTCAGCCAGTTCTTTGCCGTCCGCTAGGTTACGGCAAAGGAGGTCTTTGCCATCAGCATACGGAAAGATGACGACAAAGAAAGAGCGGACGGCAAAGAGGGTGTTTGCCGTCAGCCAGCTCTTTGTCGTCTGCTAGCGAACGGCATAGAAGCTTTGCCATCTACTAGCGGACGGCAAAGAGAGAGGGTGGCCCACTAGTGAGAACCACCTAACGGCCACTTTCTTTGTTGTCAGCTAGCAGACGACAAAGCTTCTTTGTCATCTGCTAGCTGGCGGCAAAGAGAATAGCCAACCTAACAGCTGTTTCCTCCTGGCCCCACCCCACTAGGTACGCTCTTTGCCGTGACCTAACCAAAAACAGTCGGCCCCGCGCCCCACCCCTCTCTCTCCCCTCTCTCTTTCTCCCTCACCTCACCCGTGCCCGCCGTCCCCGTGCCCGCTGCCCCCACCCCCGGCCACCATCGCCCCCGACACCCCCGACACCCCACCGCCCCCGCCGCCCCCGACCACCATCGTCGCCGACGCCCCGGCGCCCCACCCCCGTCGCCGCTCTGCCCCCGACGGCCCGACCACCACCGCCCCCGATGCCCCCGCCGCCTCGGTGTCCCGGCGCCACGCCGCTCAGGCCGCCCGCCGCCCCGGTGCCCTGCCGCCCGTCGCCGCTCCGCCCCCCGCCGCCAGGCGCCGCTCCGCCCCCTGCAGGTGAGGTTTCTTCCCTTTTTTCTTTCTTTTTTTCTTGCTATTTTTAGGTTAATTACATAGGTTAATTAGTTAGTTAGTTATTTTTAGGTTAATTAGTTAGTTAGTTAGTTAGTTAATTAGTTAGTAGGTGGTGTTTTACCCTACTGTACATAATCAAAAAAGGAGATTTCACCATGAGCTGAGCTCACGTGTGCCCGCGGAAATCGCCATGGCGGTCGGGGGAGGGGTCCTGGATCTCTCCGTGGCATTGGTGGGGATGGAGTAGGGTTCAGGGAGGGGAGAGATGAAGCAGATCGAGCTTGAGGAGGTCCCGCACGAGTGCAGCGACTGGTGAGCTCGGGCAGTGCTCGGGTGAGCTCGAAAGGGGGCAGAGAAGGCCGTGGGAGGAAGGGCCCAACAGCTGGGTGTGTAGAGGACATCAAGGCAACCTCGGGAGACAGTGCATGGGTGCACTGTAGCATGCTCCAGAGCGCGCCATTGGCATGCCATGGCATGCCCTGGGTGCAATGAGCGTGGCCACTTGTGTCCAGAAGCTCTAGGGGATTATAAACAAGTGATAAATGGTATTGGATGCTCTAGGAGACCTCTGGAGTGAGAGATGGGTAGAGAGAGAGAAAACAGTGTTGTCCAGAGAGAGAAAGTGGGGTTTTCACCCACGAATTATTGGTGCATGACCTTGCAAGAATTACTGGAGGTAGAAGATGACCAGGGTCAGAGATGGTAAAAATTTGAGCTCATGGAGAACAGTGGAAGGGATAAAAACAGTGGTTTTGGTAAAATTACAGAAGGTGTTTGATGATGTTTTGATGATGTTTTCGGCAAGTAAATGAAAACTCCTTGCCATGAGATTTAACATGATCAAATAGTAGATAGATCTAAGGTTTACCACCTAGTTTGAGAGCATTTGGACATGTTTGGCAATAGACATAAATGGTTTTGAGGGGTTTTGGTGATGTCATCTCGTTCTCCAAGAGATGATACTTGGCAAGATAACCAAATATGGCATTTTTGACATGCTAGAATTTTCTTGGAATTTATAGATAATATTTCCTTTGTAAATATTCCAAAATCTTGGAATATCAGAAAAGGATTTTTGATGGATTTGACCAATATTTTGAACATGACCATGTGTTGAAACTCTTATATATGAACAATATATGTCCAATGAGCTTCCCTAAATTTTCTCAAATATTTTTGAAACACTAAAATAATTTTAACCTATTAAAGACCATTTCTGGCCTTAAGAAAAAGCCTTTAATTAGTTAGTTAGTTATTTTTTTAGGTTAGTTACTTACTTAGTTAATTTTTTAGGTGTTGTTTTCACCCACCAATTTTTTTTTATGTTTATGTTGTACTAATTTCGTTTACTCTTTGTCATTGCAGGTGTTGACAGATGGTGGGCGCGGGTCGAGAGCGCTTCGAGCCTCCTTCCTCGGCGCGTGCTGGGAGGTGTGCTGTTATTCCACCCCAGCACCTTCGGAGAGCGTTGGTAGACAGCATGCACACACCATTGGGCCCTTCTTCTTTGGCCAGGAGAGGTCGGGGGAAGACGAAGAGGGGTGCAGCTAGAGGTGGACGTGGCAGTGGGAGAGGTAGGAAGGCTGCTACGCCTTCCTCGCCGCCACCCCCAGCTGATTCTCCGGACCACCGGAGTGCTCCGTCTCAGGTGGACCCGTCAGACTTGGACCCGTCTCGGACTCCGGTCCATGAGCCTTGGGTCGCCGAGCCTTCGTCCCACGAGACTCGGGCCCTAGAGTCTTCTCCCACGAGACTCCGGTCCCAAAATCTTCGTCCCACATGACTCCGGAGACTAGTAGCCATGCTGATGGCGAGGAGACCTGGTCTGACGATAGTTTTAGCGAGGGCGAGCTGGTTGAGCAGGGCAAGAAGGTCTACCAGCGTGGTGGTACGAAGCTCTCGAACGTGCCGGCGACCCGCGATCAGAGGTGGTTGATTCAGCCTAACGGGGAGAAGTGCATTTACTCTTTTTAACCATTGTCCTTCATGTTTCTTCAAGTTAATATCTAATGTGTTGGCCTTGTCATACTGCAGGGGTTGGATACACGCCGATGGTGTCCGCAGGCCCAACCAGGTCCTTGGTGTGCTTTGCCGGCACCACTTCCTGGGGTGGGTCATGTTGCCCGGTGAGGGTCAGGTTCCACAACTCACACTGAGCTGGGAGCTATACGTGGCTGCCTCGGTCACACCGGAAGAGAGAGTCGATGGTGTCTTGTGCGAGACGGTGGCCGACATTGTGAGGCGGCGGTTTTGGGTAATTTCTCCTTTACAGAATTAAAAATCAACATTACCTAGTGATTGTACTAATCAGTGTTGTCTTGTTCGATTGCAGACCTTCTACAGTTGTTCAGAGGAACACAAAGCGGAGGCGGCTAGGGTTCTCGAAGCCGAGTGCAAGCGCCTACTTCAGAACTTACGGCACGAGGCTAGGGTGCAGGCTGTTCGAGACTACTACGCCTCGACTAACATTAGGAGGGCCAAGAAGAAGTGTCGCGGCAAGTATCTGAGTAAGGAGAAGTACATGAAGGTAATTACCTATTCTTAAGGCCTTGTACTTAGTTTCCTTGATTTCATTCGTAGGCGTAGCGCTGAAATTTCTCTTTGCCAAACTTAGGTGCCCCCGAGATGGTGTGCGGATATGATGGACTGTTGGGAGGAGTTGGTGGATGAGTGGTGCTCTCCCAATGGCAAGTCGAACACAACAAGGACAGGGATAAGTGTGCCCAAATGCGAGGTGTGCCACACCATCAAGGGAGCTCCAACCTGTTTGAGTACGGGGATCACTGGGTATGTGGTTTGAGCCCTTAACGATTCATGCAATTTCATTCTTCATGCTAGCTTCAACCCTTAACTAATATGTTGTTCCTCTCTTTTAGGCGAAACACAACAAGAAGGATGTGCCACCGCTGTACGACCTCTATGCCATGGCCCATAGTGCCCCATTCAAGAAGTCCAAGGCATTCTCTGAGGATGACCTCGATCATCCAGAGAGCTTCACCAACATCTCCTCCCACAACAAGCTCGTGAGGTACAGAGACTTTGGGAAGGCGACGAAAGGGGATGACTTCAACCCTAGCCAGAGTCCTTTTGATCCAGAGCTCGTGATGCTATCTGGTGATGGGAGGAAACATGGCTCGGTAGCCATTATGGATGGACTGATACGTTGTCCTAGAAGTCTCCCGGAGATCAAGAAGCGCCAGGCGAGGTCTCTTCCTGAGATACCGCCTCGACCACGGCCAGTGGAGCTCGCCATCGAGGCTAGGGCCCAGGAGCTTCTGGCGGAGGCAAATAGGCAGGCTAAGCAGAGGGAGATCAAGCAGGAGGAGAGGACGGCTAGTCTATTGGAGGCGGAGAGGAACAGGAACGACGCGTCTCACCGGGCCCTATACGAGCTCCTCGTGGTAAGTTTCTCCTGCATATTAGCCAAATCATGCACGTAATGTTCGTTTCATTACTAACTAATATGACTGACTCGTGGACACAAAATGTGCAGTCCGTGTGCGAGAAAAACGGTCAGACCCCTCCGCCGATGCCCCAGATTGCTATAGCAGACACGATGAGTTTCATTTGAATGGTCATTAGTTACTAGTTTTCACATTTCAATTGCATCATGCTAACGAGACATTTCAAATGATCTTTGGTGCAGCATGCCTCCAAACAAGCACCGACCGATCCTTCTCCGTCTCGCACTGGCGCAACCCCGACCCCGACCGGCCCTTCTCCGTCTGGCACTGGCGCAAACCCGACCGGTCCTTCACCTCCGTGATGACGGTAAGTTTTCTCTAGTGTTTTGCTTACCAAATGCATAAAGACCTAGACTTAGCTTCATTTCCTCCAAAATGCTTACCATAATGACCTAGACTTAGCTAATCTTCCTCCAAAATGACATAATTAGCTTACTTAGCTCCAAAATGATCTATACTTAGCTTTGTTTCCTCCTAAATGACCTAAGTTAGCTCTAATATGCTAAGTTATCTCTAATATGCTTAGTTAGCTAGGTTTGCTCAATAATGACATACACTTAGCTTACATATGTAAAAAATGGCATAATTAGCTTACTTAGGTTTGAAATGGCATAACAATCTTGGTAACATCATATATGTCATATAGTTAGCTTATTTTCCTCGGAAATGACATAATAAGCCTAATTAGCTCCAAAATGATCAATTCTACCTAAGTTAGCTCCAAAAATGACCTAAGTTAGCTCTAATATGCTTAGTTACCCGATTTAGCTCAATAAAGACCTATAATAAGCTTACTTATGTCAAAAATGGCATAATATGCTTAGTTAACTCAAAAATGACCAAGTTTACCTAGGTTAGCTCCAAAATTACCTATTTACCTAGCTTAGCTCTAAAATGACCTACACACTTAGCATTTTTACCTAGCTTAGCTAAAAAATGGCATTTTTTCCTACCTTAGTTAGAAGAAGAAGAAGAAGATAAAGAAGAGGAGATGAGACTAAGAAAGAGAAGATAAATTCTTCTTCTTCTTTTTCTTCTTTTTCTTCTAGCTAGTATTCTTCTTCTTCTAACTTTCATCTTTCCTAATTTGCAGTTTTTCTTTAGATGAGGAGCTTGCGTTCATGGTGTCTAATCTTCTCCTTGTGCTTATTTTATGTTCTTCGAAACTTGTTGCAAACTTGTTGTTGGATATGTGTTGTTGCAAACTTGTTGTTGGATGTGTTGGATATATTGTCAGATATGTGTTGGTATGATTGTGTATATATATCTTCAAATGTGTATATATATCTTCAAATGTGTATATATATATATCTTCAAATGTGTGTATATGTATGTATATATATATATGTGTGTGTGTGTGTGAAATTGAATGAATTTAAGAAAAAACAGGGCTATACAGGCTCTTTGCCGTCTGCCATCAGACAACAAAGAGCTTTGCCATCCGCCAGCAGACGGCAAAGCTGCCACGTGGAAGCTACCTGTGCAACCTGGGGGCACTAGGCTGGCATATATGGTTGTTTACCGTCTGCTGGCCGACGGCAAAGACCTTTGCATCTTTGCCGTCAGCCAGCAGACTGCATAGCATGCCACGTGGCAGCAACCTGGGCTGGCCTATATGGGCACTTTGCCGTCCGCTGGCGGACGGTAAAGATGCAAAGGACTCTGCCGTCTGCTAGCAGATGGCAAAGCACGCCGTTAACCCCCTAACGGACCTAACCTGCCACGTGTGCTGTCCAGGCTTTTTGCCGTCTGCTGGCTGACGGCAAAGACCATTTCATCTTTGCCGTCCGCCAGCAGACAGTAAAGAGGCCTTTGCCGTAGCTTATTCAGCCAGACCTGTTGTCATCTGCTGGCTGACGGCAAAGGCCTTTGCCGTCCGCCAGGCATGCCTTTGCCGTCAGCCATGGCAGGCGGCAAAGTGTCTGATTCTTGTAGTGCAATTGGGTTTTTTGGGTCTTCCATGTGCTTTCCATCGCGCAGTACTTCCGTATTGTGTGCGATAGTTCCGTGAAACTCTGTATGCGACGGCGGTCGAGGGAATTCTGAATTCCCTCGTCGGTACAACTGCGATGAAACACCGAGACTGCATCGTCGTCGCAACAATCTTAAATCTTGTTTTTGACAAGTAGGAACCTGGCCCAAAAGTGATGGACCGTTTCCTGAGGTTGCTGTCGTAGATACATCAGGTCATATATGTCTGGAGGGCCTGAATTACTTGGAGATTATTGACTATGGTGGGTGGGTGGGCTAAAATTTGAATCCCGGCCCAAAATTGTGTCCGGAGCTTGTAAAATCTCCGAGGTCACCGGTTCGGGTCCGGGAAGATCTAAGTGCTCCCCGGACCCTAAGTCTGACCCTGAGTTCGGGGGACGCGGAGTCTCATCCAAAGGAAGGGTATCCAGTTCAAGGGGTTCGAAGGTCCAAACATAGCTGGTTTTTAATTTAGGGGAAGAAGTGTTTTCGGCTCGTTCCTCGACGACCGCCACCAGGTGAGTGATCGGCGGGAGATTGATTTCCCTCTGGCCAGGTTTAAGCCCGATCCGATCATAGTCCGTTGAAAACCCCAGGGCGGCGATGTGATCTAGCAGCTTGTTTAAGGACGAGATGAACGCCGGATCCATCTTTTCGGAGTGTTTGAGACCGATGCGGAGGTGGTGTTTGGCGATCGCGAGGGACGCCGTCGGCTTGATGGCCATGTGGGCACCCACGGTGAAACTGCCGAGCTGGAGGACCTGTCCTGAAATTAGGCTCCTTCCAGAAGTGATATCGTTGTTGATGACAAGGCGAGCCATAGATCGCTTTTCGTGACTACACAGCGGTCAATGAAAGCACCAATGTCGGTGTCGAAACTGGCAGATCTCGAGTAGGGGGGCCCAAGCTGTGAGTCTAAGGATCAATGGTAACAAGGTACAATCGGGACACGATGTTTACCCAGGTTCGGGCCCTCTTAAAGGAGGTAAAACCCTACGTCCTGCTTGATTATATTCGATGAGTATAGGGGTTACAAGAGTTGATCTACCTCGAGATCGTAATGGCTAAACCCTAACTGTCTAGCCTATGATTATTCTGATAGCCTCTACGGACTAAACCCTCTGGTTTATATACACACCGGAGGGGCCTAGGGTTGTACAGAGTCGGTTTACAGAAGAAGGAAATAGTACATCCGGACCCCCAAACTTGCCGTCCATGCATATAGGAGTCCTACACGGGGATAGTCTTTTGCTTTATCTTCACGGCCCGTTAGTCCGGCCCATATCGAATAGACCGGACACCCGAGGACCTCCGAATCCAGGACTCCCTCACCAGCCCTGCCTCTTCCATATATCGATCCAATCGTCCTCTCTACTGTCCACTCGCCGCCGCCGCCGCTGCACGATCTCACCATGCCGCCGTCGCCGTGCCCCGACGCACAACATGCGTGCTTTCTCGCACCAACTTCGGCTGCTCCGCTCGCCACCTGCTACCCTCGCCACTGCGTCGTAGCCCTCGCTGCCCGCACGCACCACTGAGCAAGGTGCAGGCCTGGCCGGAGCAGGATGCCGGAGTGTCCATCAGGGGCGGGAAGTTCACGAGGCGCGCAAGGGCACCATCTCCATGGCCAATTCCGGGACCAAGGAGATAGACTTTTCTTGGCTGGTAGTTGGTGATTGCTCACATGCCTCTGTTGTTTCCTTGTTCTTTACAAAATTTAGTTCTATAATATCATCATTTAATTATCTGAATTTTATCTACCCGCAAGAACATGATATGACCTGCTCTTGACTGTTCTCTAAGGTAATGTATCAATTTGCTATTTAGATAGGAAGAGGATGAATTGTGTTGGATTTGCAGCAAGAGGAAGCTTGTTGAAACGATGAACACGGTAGTGTTTACTGAGTGCAGATGGGCAAGGAAGAGACCAGATCTTTGTTGTTCGCCTACTTTCAAAGTGAAACCAATGTGACACAACTTTTTATTGGGGTTTCATTTGATTGAGATTCTTAGTGAAAATGATCCATAAGTTTTTTTATGCTTTTTCTATTTAGGTACCAAGGCTGAAACCAATAACAAATAAGGTTCTTTCCATAAAAGAATCATATAGAGGGGTTGAAGACACTTTGTTTGGTGTGATGCAAATTCCTTATTCCATCTTATAGATCATTCTCTAGCGGGGAAATTATGTTTTTGCCACTCTAGATTTTGCCAATTCTCCTTATGACATTCTAGATTTTGACATTTCACTTTTGCCACTCTTAGCTTTTGACAATTATCACAATTGCTATTCCGTGGCAAAAGCAAAATAATTTTATTTCATTTTGCCACTCTTAGCTTTTGACATGTATCACAATTGCCAGTCTGAAAATTTTGCTTTTGCCACGGGAATGGCAATTGTGATAAATGTCAAAAACTAAGAGTGGCAAAAGTGAAATGTCAAAATCTAGAGTGGCATAAGGAAAATTGGCAAAATCCTGAGTGGCAAAAACAAAAATTTCCCTTCTCTAGCATGCACTGCCAATTTCTGAGTGCACGGACAGGACATGATCTATTCGATGATATACCTTCATGCTTCACAGAAAATATATATCAACATTTTTTTATGGACGAGACAATTATGCACTTCTTCAGAAACCATGATAATACAGGCGAGTTATATATGGATTGTTGCATTGGCTATATTTCTGATTGTAGTTTCTACTGTGATTCTGCAGGCCTGCTAACAATTCACACATTTAATGGGTGCATGTGAGGGGAAAGGAATCATATTTGCTTTCATAGTCATGTTCTCTCATACATACATTTTTCTTTAGGCCCGTGTTTTTTTTTGGTGGGATCTATTTAATTTGAAGTACTTCTTTCTATAGAGACATCTTGTACACACTACACAAGGAGTGTGCTTCCTTCTACAGAGGCAGCTGGTACACATGGAGGTTCTATGGATACCTAGGTGGAATGGATTCGTGGGTGTGCTGGGTGGAGTGCCACTGGATTGTGGAGGAACTGACTAATTTCCTTTGATAGCTGGGTTATCTCAGCGAAAAGCTAGTGGCGACCGCGACAACTACAAGCTTCAGTGCTCCGGCGGCTATAAATAGGATCTACATTAAAATAAATTGCTTGCTGATCCTACAGGCTGGGCAGAAGCGAACAAGTGTCATGGCGAAACATTTCCAGCCTGTGAAGATGCATACATGATGGCATGGTTGCTGGAGGTTGCATAAGGCTGGAGCAAGCTTCTCTTTCATGTTCTCTTAATTTTTCTACTTACCTTCTTTTTTTGTCTGCTGTTTTTACCTTCTTTTAAATGCTTATGGTTAGTATTTTCCTTTTTTTTTCAATATCTTATGGTTATTGTTTCAGTTTGCTAGACGGATGTGATGTTACAGTATCCACATGCCTTCTATGCTTATATTATTGATTGGTTTATTATCAGATTTTTCTCCACTTTGTTTTTCTCATAGATAGAAGTAATCTTCAAGTTAAATTAATGATTATATGTTCAGGGACAGATTGGGCCTCCATTCAGTAAATTGATGTTGATCATACATGATGGGTCAGAGGTGAGCAGTAGTAGGTCTCACAGTGAACCATTACCAGCTTGAGGAGATGCTCACATGACGGCTTGCTGGAGATCAAGCTTCTCTTCCAAATTCTATGAATTCTTTCACTTACCTTATTTTTCTGGCCGCAGCTCCCTTTTAAAGTTGTTTGGTGCCGTATGAGCCAAGCCTGAAGATATACTGTGTACAGGCTTATTGTTAGTATTTTCCTTTTATATCTCATGGTTACTGTTTCAGTTAGCTAGAATGATGTGCTGCAGTTACAGTAGTCACATGCCTTTTATACTAATATCACTGTTTGGTTTATATAATTGTTGACGCATATGTTAACTTTCTAAACAGTGCTGCATGCAGGTTTCCTGTTGAAACAAACACTGAAAATGATATACTCAATTATTTCCGACCCATATATATTCTAATTTGCCGGTATGCACGTTTCTTTAACCATTTTGGCAGTAGCCCACTGAACGTTTCGGAATTTATTATTTTTCAGAGTTGTGTTATTATGAACTGAGATGCCCAAAGAAATATGTTTCTGAATCATTGATCAGGGTGTAGTCTATGCTTCTCATGCATGCTCAAAGAGAATATGTTTAATAGCGTATTATTTTTTACGAAATAAAAGTAATAAACAGTGGGTCTTTTCTACACTCCAGAACAAGGACTGCATCTATGAATAGCCTTACAGGTTTAAAATTTAAAAATAAATATAACCTTACAGATATAGAAGCCTGGAAAATGCAACAACTGAACGACTTTGATTTGTGTAATCAGTTGCAGGAAAGTGTAGTATCGTTAAGTGGAAAATTGCAGCTGATTGAGGCTTATAGTTTGTTCTTTTTTTTTTGAAATGGAGGAGAACCCCCGGCCTCTGCATCTGGACGATGCATGCAGCCACTTTATTAATTATTCACACAAGACCTTACAAAGTCATACAACAGTAAGACTGAAGCCACCGACTAGGCAACAAAAGTGTCGCTACTCCTATCCAACTGATGAAGGGATGCTGATAGTCTGGGCCTAGTACCAAACAGACCTCGCAGCCAAGCCTAACATCTAAGACCTGAGGTCCCATCCAGGACGCCTGCCGCGTATGGGTCACCTACCAGTCCGGCGTACTCCTCAACCAGGACGTCTGCCAGGTCTGAGGCCGCCGCAGCCACCTGCCACCAATCCATCTTCAGAGCTGTACTGATGCATCTACCTTGCCCGGTCTAGCTGCCGTCGACGCCACCACGACGCCAGACCGCGTCACCCTCCTGCGCGAGTCCATCTCCGCGCATCGGACGCAGAGTCACCACAGCGCCATGCCGCCGAGATCCGCCGCCATCAATGAGTGAGATGCCGCACCGCTCCACCAAAGAATCCGTCCTCTGGTCCTGCATCCAGCCGCTGCTCAAAAAACGATGCCCCCATGAGGGAAAACGACGCCCCAAAAGCACCGCCATCGTCCGATCCGGAAACTCCGGATCAAGGTTTTCACCCAGAGCAGCGCAAGCAAGTCGACAGAAGCTGCAAAGGCGATGTCTTCAACAAGATAACGACGCGAAAACGCCGCCATCGCCCGCCATGACCCGAGTCATAGCATGGTTTTCACCGGCAGCCCCGTCTCCCCACTGTACGCCGAGACTGGATGCGAGAATCCACAACCATCTAGCCGACCACCTCCGGCGAAGAAGATGGCCACCACCTCCATGCCAAGGGCCGGAGCCCCCGACGTCCTCGTGTCGCGTGCCTAGTCCAGAGCCCGCTTGCCGCGCCGGAACAAAGGATGCGCACGACGGCTCGAGGAACCACCATCCAGATCCGAATGGGATCCAGATCGGACACCCTAGCCGCCGACGTGATCTCTTCGTCACCGGCACCAGCACGACAGCCCTGGTCGCCACCGGCCTGCGCCATCGCCCTTGGATCGGCCGGAGTGGGTCGCCGCCACCCAGATCCGATCGTCGGCCGAGGAAGATTGCCGCCGCCGCCGCCGCTGCGGCCCGCAGGCTTAGCCTGCGATGCCCTCGGCGGCGGCGGCGGGAGGAGAGGGAGGCCCGGCGGGGAGGCCCCGGTGCGGCACGGCGCCGCCGCACGGGGGGAGCCAGGATCAGGACCTCGTGTGGGGACCCCTTGAGATCTCGATAGTTTGTTCCTGACTCTGCTGTTAGATATTATGTATATTGTTAATGCTTTGATGTAGCCATATCTAATCCACAGACGGGTACGCCTTTGAGCTTTTATCACAGATACATGCATTGTAGTGCGAGCTTTATGATTTTTTTTATGATGTACTAATTTGAATTAGTCAGCCAGGAACAAAACTTATCTTATGTGTCTATCTCTACTCTTATAAAAAATAGAGTTGGTGATGATGGTGTGCCTGCCATCCTGTAATATAGGCCGTCCGATTTATATCTGACGGATAGGAAGAAAACTATAACAATTTTACAAAAAGATACCCACACCCCTCTCCACATTTGTAAATAATGCCTTCCCTTGTTCATATTTTTCTTCCACAAGATAAACTACTAATACAAATGCATCTTGATGTTCCATGCAACGCATGGGCATCTTGCTAGTAACTCTATATACGCCATGCTAAAATCTCATAGTGTTCTCGATGCCTCCGGCATGATGTAAATTGTCCCAGTAAAATATATAAATGGAGGTGCGCAGTGCGGTTTGTTACTGGAGCAAAGTAAAGATTAGCAGTTAGCCATGAAGAATCAAGACAATGACTTGCACAAGAACCACAAGTCAGGAGCCACCAGTGAACCATCCTCACGAAAAACTAATCACAGTAACGCAGCACACAAAAGTATGATTTATTTCTCAGTCTGATGAAATTATTGAAAGTTGCAGGCCTCTGTAGCTTTGATGCTAGCTCTTTCTGCAGCTTGAGATAAGACTGCTACATTGTTCTTTAATTATAGGTTGAATCAATGGTGACGGTGGTTTCACAAAAACAAGAATGGTAGGATAAGCACCTGCATACGTTGCTTATCATTATGGTGAATACATTATTGTGCCTTTTGTTTGTGGTTTGAAAAACCGTTACAATATGATTTCTGCATCATACATTGTGGCACTCAAAAGAGCGCTCCCATTTCCTGTTAATTTAATGATTTAAGAGATGTTTGAGTAATCTGCATATACCACTGTTATGTCAAGTTGGATGTTTTGCATCATTATTTTTTACTCCCTAACTACTCACTCTTTATTTCGTAATAATAGTTTTTTAATAATCTTTACCATCACCATCTCACTTAAATAAAGCACTGATATATATGTGTGCCAGATAATTTGTTGCACAAGGTTCTGATTTGACCATCTCTATTCTTTACAAATATCATTTTTCCCATTTTTATTTTTCAGGTTGGGTTCGTGACTTGTGGTGGCAAAAAAGATGACACCCACCTTATATCTTATTGTAGGCAAGGGTAGGAAGGGACACTTCGCAGATGGAAGAGGGTGTTGTAGTGCAGCTACTGTAAAGGAAGAAATGAAAAAAAAAGAGGTGTTTATCGACACGGTCGAAAACTAAACTTGCATGCAACCATCTTATATAAATAAGCATGTAACCAGCTTATGTCGGTATTTTCATAGTAATGGAGAAATAAGACACAAGTGACATGTTAAACTAAATAATATTTTTATTGGTATCTCAAAGCTGGAAATGCACGGTAGGGAGAGAGGGTGAGATGGTGAGAGAAGAAGAAATACAGGAGGATCCGAAGCGCATACATTACACAATTGATATTGAAGGATTAGATTAGATGCCCCGTAGCAACGCACGGGCTTTTTACTAGTGAAACTAAATCAGTCGGAGCATAGGAAGGGATGTCCTAGACGTTCACGATGAAGGCGTCGTCGTGCCTCCCGCACTTGGTCACCACTTCAATGCCATCGTCGTTGAAGACGATAACCTTGAGCATGTCGGGAGTCGGTAGATTGAACATCACCATGTAGCGATCTTGATTTGATGGACGGTGGCGAGGGGGGCCCAACCCCGATCGAGGGTGACCCTGCGTCCATCAGCCGGACAGTGACCCTCCATGAGCAGTCGGTGTTCATCCTCAGCTTGAACTGTGTCGGCACTGCCGGGAAGTTCTTGGTGAAGTCCAGGGGCATCGAGATGCACTCAAGCTGAGGGACAAGGATCACCATGCAAAAATGGGTTGGACCACCCGCCTCATGGTAGTGCCCGTAGTTCTAGCGCTCGCCGCTAGGGGGCTCCTTCGGCACCACGTCGTCACCCGTAACCACCTCCTCAAGCGTGGTTGGCACAACCTCCATGGGCGGCACCACCTCCTTGCCCTTGTTCTCCGTGTCGATCTGCATTGCAAAGAGCACACATTATGAAAAGCACAAAGTCCCCACGTTGATCACCATTAAAACCTAGCGTCCATAACCCCTTTATTACCCATCCTCACGATCACTACTTACCCACCATCTCACTCAATTATCTCTCTGTCTCTTACTGTTCCTCCTATCAATCGCCATGAACTCCAGCAGCAACTCCAACCCCATCCCCAACCCCTTCCCTTGGGGCATTGGATGGAGGGTTTTCTTCCTCGGGTGCTTGCTTGGTGACCGCACAAAGTTCGAGAACACCATGGAAGTCTGCTCGAACTTCGGCATCATGGCTAACATGCAAAAATGGTGCAGAGAGTACATGCCTCCTCATGACCATCGTGTCGCAGCATACTTCAGGACAAGGACTGTGGTGGTGGTGGAGGAGGAACAAGAAGCAGTTGCAATTGAGGTGGAAGAAGATGATGCGGTGGCGATGGTTGTAAGGGCGCCGGAGCCAAGACACCGAAGCATGCATGCCAATCGATTTGGACTCCGGCGAGCAAGAAGAGACGACGATGAAGCTTGAGGAGAAGAACAAGGCCAAGGGCACCCGCCGGTCCAACCGCCTTCAGGGTCACCGAGGCTAAGATCTAAGACTCCTCTGTAAGATTTACCCCCAATCCCCATTACCCTTGTACTCAATCCGGCTCGAGAACCTCAAATCCATCGGTACTACGAACTCATGACGATGTTATGATCACTCCTATGGTTATTTACCCTGATTCCCCATTCCCCTTACGCGGATCGAACCTAAATGTGTATCGAATGTGAATGAGTACGTGAGGAGGTGAAAAAAGTGCTTGCCGCCATTGCCAAAGTGTCGGAGGTGATGATGCAGATGCCGGTGAAGGGGGCGGAGGTCGCCTTACTGTTCTTCGATCTGCCGAATGTCGCCGCCACCGTCGGTGAGAGTGGAGAGAGTGGTGAGAGAGCGGTGAGGGTAATAACCGCTGGCGCTTCGGGAAGTAACACAGCTTCTCGAGCATGGCTCCTCGTGTGTAGGCCCCGCCACACACGTGCATCGCGCGAGCTTGGCTATGGAGAAACTGCTGATTCCAGCGTTTCTAGCGAGACATGTTCAGAGGTGCTTTGAGTTCCACGCTATGCAGGTCCAACAGTGAACGTAGGCAACCAAACGGGCCACAATTTTCCCATGTGGGCCTGGTTGGGTGCCGAACGCTAGCACGATCCGCGCCTTCTGTCCCGACGGCACATGGATTCAGTCGCAACCGGAGCACGGGTTCGATCGGGTTTGCGTGTGTGTGCAGTGGCGGCCCGACGGTGGCTTACGGCTACTGGCATCGTTTTGCGCTGCGCGCGATGCTGCAATGGCGGCACACGAACTGCAACCCATCGGCTATCTAAGGGAAAAGGAAGATGGGAGGATGCAACAACAAGGAAGACAAGGAAGAAGGGGTGGGGTGGGGTGGCGGTGGCTCCATGGGAGGAAGCCGACAAGGAAAGAGAGAGAGATGAAGTGGATTTTTTGCCACATCAGCTCTTACCAGCGGGTCCCGCCAGTCAGTTTGGCTGTCAAAGTGTGGTCAGACAAGAATCAGGGCATTTTGCTACCGCTCAACCGAAAAAGGGTAATGATCTGCAAATAAATCAAAAAGTGGTACAATTCGTTAATCTTGTTGTGATTGTGGCACTTCTTTGCAACTAACTCCATGAGGGTGAGTTGTTGAAGGAAGCGTGAGGGCATGGCAACTCTAAAGGGCAGACACATTGTTTTTGTCCGTGCGGACAAAAACCACGACCCAACATGCCGACGCAAATGGACAGATGTTCATTTTATGTTCGCTTTGATTCATTTTTGTAGCCTAAATTTAGGTTGGGTTTGTCGTCCCATGGACACGCCACAGACCAAGGCCGGTTCTAAAAGAAGTTATACCTCCGATCGGCAGGGTGTCGCAAGGCAGGCGATGGGATTTTCCCACACGATGGTAGCGAGCAAGGGTGCAGAGGAGCTCCCACGCTAGCGCCAGGTCAGAAAAGACGACGCGAGTCGGCTTCCTCGACCACGTCAACGTTGCACCTCCTTCCCTACCCAGCGGAAGGGATCCGGCCGGAATAGTGACCACCGGTGAGAAGAGAGAGATAGGAACAGAGAGAGTGGACACCATCGTCTTGTTTAGATCAAGAGAGGGTGAGAGATTGAGAAGAGAGCAACCCTAGCAAGCAAGTTCCGAAGCTCTAGCCTACATATATAGTGTAGTATTTTTTTTCTCTCCATAGCAATCATTTTAAATTCAATATGCGTGGAGCCATCTTTTCATTTAATGTACCAGTAAAAAAATTGATCAACAACACGCCATCGCATTCAGGTCACACTTTGTATGGCTCACATGTGGTCCCAAATCCTACATTAACTGGACAACTAGAGGGGTCAAATTATCATGTTAGTTTCCTCTTCGTGTATAAATGCGCTCCACCGCGTACCCACGCGTATAGCCACATCAACCTCTCCGCCTTCTGCCTTGGAGGACCGGGATGAGACGTAACCTAGCATGACGCCATCATCAGGCGCCCTGCCATCTTCCCATCTGTCAGCCGAAGAAGCAACCCATTTCCCCTTCCAAGAAGGGAGATGGAGGCACTCCATGGCGGGCTGCAGGAGCACTTGCATTTTCGGGCTTAGGTCTTGCCCTGAAGGCGGGGGCTCCGAGAGTAGCGCAGCAAACCCCACAAACCGCTGCAGCAGTTGAAACTGCAATGGTCAGAAGCATAACCCGACCTCATACATCGTCCAAAGCAAGGCCGGAAGACATACCTCCTTTGGCAGGGCCGCGTGACTGAAGGGTTCCACCACGACCTTCATGGTCACCTTCTCGGCCTCTAGCCCCATCAGCTGGGCGAGGTGACGATGGATCTCCGCCTCTTCGAGGTCGTCAGGGGAGGACCGAGAAGGGTCGGACGATCCACGATATCACTTAGCAGTGCGCCATGGGCCTGCAGAGGAAAACCCGACGGTCCACCCAGGTACGACCTCTTATGCGGATTCTTTGTAAAAACAACCATAGCCGTCCATTAGGTACGACCTCGTATCAAGAGTGAACGAGTCACTCCCGCCACTAGTAATGCGGGTTCTTTGCTAGTATCGAACAAGGTAATCAATAAAGTCATGTACCATATCAGGTGTAATGTGGTTGTATATGTAAGGTTGGAGTATCGGTTGCAACTTAAACCAATCCTTTTTCTAAAACAACTTAAATAACTTCTCTCCGATACCATCTTTTCTTTACCAAAACAAGAACTTTCTCAAAATCACCCGTGGGCATTAGTGGCACCCGATGCGGTGTTATGAACATTTTTGAGTAGTAAAGACCCCTTCCCAAACCTAACATTTTTATGAGCTTGGCTAAGCCTACTACTAGCATTTTAGTACCACTAACTAAAAATCCAGTGGGTACTAGTTCTATGCTTACAAGGAGGGTTATTAGAAACTCAATCGGGATACCAATCCAAAAGCTCATGGGTTAACCATCATTATACATAGAACTCATCCCCTAACATAATTGTACTAGCAATGATCTTCTAATGCATGAAAATAATACTAAGTGTATAATGCAAAACATGGGATCTGACTCAAGGCGGATTACTTGCCTTGGCATGGAAAAAGCTTCAAACTCTCCAACTTCCTCGTCAGATGCATGATCTAACGTCGTAAACAACGAACCAAAAAAAAAGACACAAGCAAAACAATTGCTCTAAAAATGTGATTTTTTATTAAATAAACAGAGGCAAATTAAAATAGTGCTCTTTTTAGTTCTGGAATTGGATCGACAGGAAAAATCCTAGAGATTTCTAAATATGCCATATAATTGTTGGATTTGAATTGAAATTCTACAGTACATAAAAGTGTTTTCTAAAAATGTGGAAGCTACACGACAATACATAAATATATTTTAGATGAATATATAAATTGGTTTCAATGGATTTGCATTTGAAATAATTTATCCATGCATATTTGAATTTGACTGGAAAAGGTAAAGGATAAACTTTTCTGTCCATATGGACAAGGTCGGCAAGTTTAACAGAAATGCGCACTGAGCCAGTTTAAGCCAGTTTAACAGAAATGCACTAATGGGCTGGGCCCATAGCACAGAGTGCAGTGGATATGTCGAGGGCGCCTGTTCGCTTACAGAACGTGAAAGCGTACTAAGATTTTACGCGAGCTGATTCGAACGGATAAGGTGGGGTCACTTGTCATTGACTCAGAGTCAATTGCCGGTTCAAAATAAACCAGGCTGGGATGGGGCGGGGGGTCAGCTAAAGCGGGCATAAGATCGGCCGATTCATTGCTAACTGCCGGTTTGGAAGAAACCGGAGGCGGCGGAGGCAGAGGCCTTACCAGCGGGCTCGCGGGTGGCGAACTGCGGCGGTTCTTGCGGTGAGGAACACGGTTTAGGGAAGAGGGTTGTGGCGGATCTGTTAGTGCAGCGCACCGCCGTCATCGGGTACCGGAGCACCGGCGACGATGATGGCCACTTGGCAAGGGTGAGGAGCTCGACCGGGAGCTCGCTAGAGATGGCCGTGCTTGAAATTTAGCAGAGTTGCGGGTCAGAGAGGACACAGGAAGTATCGTAAGAGCGTCTACACCCGGACTTGGCAAATCTGGCCACTATACGCCCGCGGGCGCGTCTGGGCGCGTTCGCGGACTGTGCACGCCGACACCTTATATGTTGCCCTGCACATCCACATATCTCAAATTCAGTCTTTTAAATCCATGCACGTCGATTATACAAGATGTTGTCCCATGTAAATAACAAATGTTTGGTACCGAACATAAATAGTGTTTACATATAATTTATTTTAAGTGCACAACTAAAAAACAATTCACTGGTTTTCATTGTGGGTCCACATATGCTCCAAAAGATCATTGAAGAGTTGTGCATGCACCTGATGACCTCGAAGATTCTGACGCATCTGTAGGAAGTTCCTGAGCTGAGTTGCATCTTGATCTTCCCGCATCTCAACTTGTTCTCGAGGTGCTTCGAAATCATTGGTTTGGGCTACACTATCACCCTCATCCTCGACAATCATGTTGTGCAAAATAACACAACAGGTCATGAGCTGCCACAAAGTTTCCAATTCCCACATCATTGCAGCGTCATGAACAATTCCCTAACGAGTTTGAAGCACACCAAATGCCCTCTCCACATGCTTCCTAGCTGCTACCTGCATTGTTGCAAAGTGGCTTTGTTTATTGCCATCTGGTTCGGATATGGTCTTCACAAATGCCGCCCACTGAGGATAGATGCCATCGACAAGGTAGTATCCCATGTTGTAGTCTCGGACGTTGATGGTGTAGTTGCACAACGGTGATTCCCTATTATAAAGCCTCCTGAACACCGGCGATCGTTGAAGCACGTTGATGTCGTTGTGAGAACCCGCATTCCAAAGAAAGCATGCCAAATCCATAAGTCATGTGATGCCACCGCTTCTAGTATGATGGTTGCCTCTTTGGTGTGACCTTGATACATTCCCCGGAAACCTTTCAGGCAGTTTTTCCATTGCCAATGCATGCAGTCAATTGATCCGAGCATTCCTGGAAACCCTCTGGCCTCTCCAATAACCAACAACTTCTCCGTGTCCTGCGCATTTGGTTGTATGAGATACTCAGGTCCAAACACCTCCACCATGGCACGGGCAACTTGGCATGTGCACCAACGACATTTGAGCAGTACCAAGTGCAAGCATCCTCAGAACAGCCGTGCATTTCTGCTTGGCACTAAAAAATAATCGGGCGCATCAATACCTTGTGAGCTTGAAGTAGTCATCGTGTGCCTCCACTCCCTCCATAATGCACAAAAATAATGAAGATAAGATGCAGATTGATGCTACATAATGAACTACCCAATCCCTGGAAGTACAAGCATTACAGGACAAAATGTACTGACAAGAGCAATGGGCTACACTTCTGCACTGGCATTGTCTGTGTATTCTACTTTTTGGTAAGATTAAATATAGATCTGATCTTTTTTAGTAAATGGTGGGCGAGGGAGATAAGATGTAGAATGCTACACAATGAACCAATCCCTCTTCCCATAATACAAGAGTGTTTTGAACACTGGTGTACTGTACAAAATGTTCTTATATTATGGGATGGAGGGAGTAGCTGTTAATGTAAGTACAGTCATAGACGACGTTCAGTCCTTACAAGAGGACTGCAGAGCTAAACCACTTCAAAAGCATTGGGTTGATTCTAAATTTATGTAAGAGTCCATATGGATCTTATAATGTCCACCAAATGGACGATAACGAGGCTAACATGTGCAGTGATGCTACATAATCAAACAGCTATGAAAGTAAGTATGGTCATACGGGGCAAGAGGTACTCACAAGAGCAATGCAGTGTGTAGTATAGTTGCGAGATTCTATGGTCCCTTGAGAACAAATGTTCTCCTGCTAATAGTTTTCGTACAAGTGAGACGTTAAGGCAAATGTAGAAATATAGTATAAATTGTGATGTGATATCATAGATAGTACCTTACGCTGCAGCCGAGACCAATGTGTAACAAGATTATTCCAGTCACCGTCAGATAAATGTAGCACCAGAGACTTTACAGAAATTCCGTTTAGAGGCTTGCCATCGAAGTGCGCTTGCCTCAGGTAGGAACGATACTTCATCAACGAGTGCTTGAAAAGCCCAACCAACCCTTACTCGTCTTCACAATCCAGTTTGGTCCTCGTCTATTTAAAAGAATGAAATCTTGTGTCTTCTGTCAGCAGAAACATATGCAGTAATGACCATGAATAACATTAGTACATTACTTACGCGTAAGTTGCGGAGGAAGACTGGAAATTGTTCTGTGTCTGCGGTATAATCTTTCCATGAAGGAAAGATACGCACAAAGTTCCTGACAACAATATAAGCTTTGTCTTCTAAACTGGGAATAAATGGAACAGGGGTCCTATTTGCTGCAATTGGGGCTCTCTCTGGTTCGAAAAGGGATTTGGCAACTGGATTTGGTGTACTCTTTGCTGGAATGGGGGTTTTGCGTCATAGAAATGGTGCTATGTCAACTGGCATAATCATAATGTTTGTTGCAGTTGGGGTCTGCTGAGTTGGGGCATCATAAATGACCAATGTAGTAGGGCTAGAGTCTGCTAGAGTTGGGGTGTTTTGTGGGTCAGGTGATATTGCAACTACACCTAATGGGCTATTTGATTTATCAGGTGCCACTACCTTTTCCAAATACTTTGCTTGCGCTCCTCCACGATCAGCAATCATCCTCTTCCTTTTGAACGTATGATACACAAGAACAGCATTCGAATGGATAAATATGGTATGATGACAGATGGAATATGTACTGAAAATGGATAGGCAGGCCGTATTCACACACACGATGGGTAAACTAAGCTAATGGCAGTTCAACAAAGTAGAAGCAATGAAAGCATCAGTTGCAAGATATGTGCGACAAATATAACCTTGGAAAGTTAGAGCAAGCACCTTGATTGGTGAATAAGATAGGGCATCTTCCTCTGACTCCTCCACTAAGGAGCTACATTGACTTAGGTCTCCCTCTAGCTCAGAATCACTGTTAGGATCATATTCTGAGCATGAATCTGTAGGTGGAGAGCATTTGCATTGCATTGCATCCAGACTTGATTTCAGTCCCTTAATGCCAAGTTTGACAGCCATGGCATTGTTCTGCTTTATTATTTTCATGCGCGCAAGCTCATAATCATTATGATGCTGTTCAGAATATGAGATTCATGAAAACATAAAAAGTAGTCAGATTATCTATGGAATGCACTGCGGATTCAACTCGAAGAGTGTCTCCCTATAAACCCCTGCATATGCAAAGTTCACCCCCAACCGTGCTGACCAGACCACACACAGAAATACAAACCCCTTATGTCTCTATAACAGGCAGACACACATTTCAAAACTGAAGTAGGAACATTAGAATTATATGAAATTCGTATTTGAACAAATAAACTAAGGAATTATGAGTGGCATAATGTTTAGCTTCAAGGGTGGAGTGTTGGTAGTGCGACACAAAGCAAGTAGGCAGATTGTTTTCCCTGTAAAAGATCGAAGCCTATGTAAAAGCTGGAAATGACACTTTCTTTCTATACAATGCAGTGTTCGTTGCCCACACATGATGGAAGAGATCACATAGAGAAATACTATTCACTCATGTCTACGGTTGCAGTATTTAGAAACAGGGTGGTCCACCCTAAAACAATATTGACAACAAATATGATAAGGCAAGCATAGATGTAGTGAATCAATCATTTACTTGTGAGCTCACTAGGAAAAGTATGCAGAATTGTAACTGCAGTAAGAGACCGTCCAAAATCTGAATCAAGAAGTTTGTCTAGCACTTATTGTTTGCAACTAATCGACGTGAATAATTGGATATTATATCGAATGAGTAAGAAAGACAAGTAAAATTTTCAACAAACCTGGCTTGCAGTAGTAATCTGGGTCAATGTCACTACGACCAACAATCCAAAATGACTAGTGTTTGTTCCTAGGGCCGGAATTTTGAAAACCCTGTGAACTTTATAGGTACTAAAGATTACCGAAATACATCTGAACCATTAAGTGTAGGTAGCACTGAGCACACAACAAACCCTAATGACAGTCCTGCCTAATGAGTAATGAATCAATTAGAAAATGGGTGATGAGGAGTGGCTGCTGAGTGTTGAGGACTTATCTCAGGATAAATCGGGTTGGCTTAGTGGGTGCTGCACGCCTGAGCCCTGAACGGACTGGGAAGGTAGGCACGGCGGCGCGCCAGTGCAGCGGTGACGCTGTTGGGCGAGCGGCTCCTGACCTCCTGTTAGTCCGGCGTCTCCTCCTAGAGTCATGCTGTCCAGGGACGGCAAGTCGCCGGCGAGGCAGGCGGCTGGGGGCGAGTAGAGATCGAAAGCGCGCAGCAGAACAGAGGGGAATCGGGGCCTGGGACGACCCAAAATCCCAGGGTGGGCCGGCCCACCGTGGGCACCCTGTAGAGATACACACCCGAGCGGCGAACATGCATTTTTGAAACTAATTTAGGAACATTTAGCTGACCAATTAAACGAATTTGTTTTAATAATACCAGATTCGTATTTGAACAACTAAGCTTGTTTAGCTTGATGGGTCGAGCAGTGCTATTATGACACGAAGCACGTATTCTGATCGTATAGTGATCATAAAAGGGGGAAACCAAAGAAATCATATTTAGCAGCCATTGTTTGCTTCGAACTAAGAACTAAATTCTAAGAGCTGAAAAGAAAGTAGAGTAACCAAGTTCAGATCTATTTTCTGGTTGAGATCAAAAAGTTGAGGAGATATGAAGTACCACCTCTCTTGTGGCGCCGTGTAGGCATCGGGGGTGCGATGGTTGTCAGTGGCATTGAAGCAGATCTGCGACGGTAGACGGGTGCATCGGGGGATAAGTCCCGTTGCGGTGGAAGAGAAGGTCGTGTGAGCGGCCCCGGCAAAGAGGACGACGGCGCCGATGAAGCGAGAGGACGTGATGCAAGGCTCTTGGTCCGTCGCCGTGGATGAGAAACGTCCATCTCTAGCAGTGGACGACGCTGTCTTGGTAGGCGCTCCGGCATGGTGGAGGACGGTGGCGATGGATGTGGTGGAGGACGGCGGCAATGGATGTGGTGGAGGACGGCGACGATGGATGGGGTGGCGGACGGAGGCTGGTGTGGGGATGGTGTTCTAGCGCGGACGGTGTATGAATGGGAAAATGGAGGGAGAGGTACGGGGAACCATGTTTTTGGGACGCGCCTGTCTGAAATATGGGAAAGTTACGAACTTAGCCCCCGTTTAAAATTTGGACGTCTCGTCGGTTGGGGATACGACGGTAATCTTGCATCTCGCCAATATTTTCCCAGAGCGATTTCGGGCGAGGAGAGGGTGGTTGGCGCCCACGGTGTATGAATGGGGCAGACGGGTAGGGCGGTTGTGTCATGTCTGAGTGAAGTTACAAAGCTGCCCCTATTGAAAATATTTGCCTACATTGATTTCGGCCGAGTCGAGTTTGTTTTGCCGCCCACCGTGTATGAATGGGGAAATGGAGGGAGAAACAGAGGTCTTTCGGATGGGCTTGAATCAAATGTGTTTTTTCGCCCATGTTTGGCGCCCACCATGTCGGAATGGGCTCAGAGGCGGTCGTTTCACGTCTTATTGAAGTTACGATCCTACCCCTATTTAGAGCAGTGGAAATCGGGCCGATGGATTGTCCATGTAATGGGTAGATAGTAATTTCCATCTCCCAAACACTTGGCTTCGGGCAGCCGACGTGGGGGTGGACATTTTGCCGCTTCTTTCGAATTTTGGGACAATAAGCATCCACGTTTACCCTGGCAACTAAATTCGAATCCATTTGTATTCCTATACGAATCTTTATAAATCATTCTATGTGTTTTTATATATCTTCAAAAGGACGACAAAGATGTATTCCACTGTCACATATGAATATGATTTACAAATGCTGATACTCAAATTCAGAAGTTAGAATCCAGTTTAAGGTGAATTCGAATATTTGGAACACTTCATGTCCAACTCAAATGTCACACGCATCATAATGTGTACTCCCATTTAGATATGTACACAAGCGATGTATCAAGATTCAAATACCGAGTGAATCAACCAAGAATGTACATACTAACAGACATATAAATACTTATAGAGTATATGGATCAATAATATCAACTAACATACATAAGCCAGGCCGCTGTACTTTTCTTTGCTACAACAACATCCTTTTTTAGCCAAGCTACTACGGCATCTTGACCCTTTCCGATGCGTGCCACTTATGGTCCATCTATACTACTATTATTGCTGAATGCACATTCAGCCCGATTGGCATATTTGTAGGTCTGGCACAGCAATCAAAATGAAATGTCTCCGAGTCTTATCAGTTAATACAGACTTGTGCTCAAATAAAATTACAAACCAAAAAAACAATTATTACATGATCTCTAAAACAAATGGTTTGATTGATTACATGAACAAACAACACAAAGGTTATTCAACGATGGAAAGAACATTTCACCTATGATTTACCAAGTGGGAATTTAATTTCCTTTTTTCCTTCAGGACCTTAACAATGTGGTCAGTCTCAGCTTGCTTTGTTTTGAAATCCACCAAATATTTAATGGTTGTCTTGAGTACTGCTACTGATTGTGCTGTTTGCTTCCTCAACATGTCAACTTCATCTCTAAGTGCAGAAGCAGAATCTCTTTCTACCACTAGTTTAGCCTCTAGAGCATCAACAATTGGCAATTCATAATGCACGACTGGGCCGGTGCCACTGCTGTGGGATGATACAACGTCCATGGGGACCTCGCTCTTTGATCTTGGGCTAACCTGTTTTGCCATTAAAGTTCCAATTGGATTCAGAAAAGTTGAAGTTAGCAAAACATCTCAACTGGAGTTATAACAACAAACCAGTTAAACAAACAAGGAATTAAAGAGTTTCAATTCGATGCTGAAAAGTAGTTATTTACATCATTGTAACCCGTTGTTGCAGCAGCAAAGCAGTTGAACAAACAAGTAGCTATTTAAGTTCAGGCAAACAGGTAATTCTGAACAGTAAGTATCAAACACATAGATAGGTGCAGTCTATAAAGGATTAACAGGCTGTGGCATTATGTAATCAGTAGCAAACTAAATTAAGCCAAGCAACGTAATTGAACAATTTTGCAATAAGTGGCTAACTAAAATTCCGAGAAGCAGGTAACTGGACTTACGCTAGTTCTTTGTACAGGTACACTGCAACTTCTTTTTCGCTTACAAGGTTGTACGAAGGAGTCCATGGCATCAATTGCTTGGATACGCAGTCCCAATACTTCTTTCTTCCCATACTGCATTGGTAAGTCGAATGATTAATCTGGTAAGATGGTGCATCCTTGATATGTTATATGAGGACGTGTAGTCAGACTAGTTGTAGCCACACACATCACACTGGCTTTTACTGTATATTTCATGCGATTACTTTTGGCATATCGAGATCTAAGCCATCTACAATATGATGAAAAGATTGGCATCCTTCACATTATTGGCGAACTGAATTCATAGAAACAAGCAATTCAACCATTATGTGGGTAAATCAAAAGCGCCACTGGAATATTTTTCACTACCCCTATCATACACGCAAAAAGGGGCGACGCCACCATAGGGGCTGGTATGGGCGGCCGCCTTGGGTGGCTCGAAAGTGTGCACCTAGTTTGAGTCGTCTAGGTTGGCCCAGGCTAGTTTTGTTCGTCCCAACGCACGAGCAGGCAATGTAAAAAATGAAGAAAAATGTTTCAGTTTGGATAGGCCAATAACATAAGTGCAAGGCAGGCCCTATAGCAGGCTCGCGGCCCAAACGAGTGCCTCCCATATCGATCGACAGCAGGAAAAATCTCAATTCATCCGCTCCAGCCTCCAGTCTGGTTCGCTCCTAACCTAGCCGCTGCTGGACAGACCGTCACAGCACTTCCTCGCGCCCTCGTTGGAGGGCGGTCGCCGGGCTTCAAGCGAACAGAAGGACAAGAAGATGAAGATCCAACCCTGGGTGTAGCCTGCATGGGAGGCAGCGACGGCAGCACGGGCATGGCATCGAGCTTGCGCAAACGGACAGTCGCAGCTTGCAAGAGTAGCATGCGCAACGAGCAGGTACATCACAACCCTGATTATATCTAATTCAACTCTTCAATATCTGGCCAATAGTTAAACCTGACGGTGTTGTAAAACTGCTTGTATGTAGGGAATCTATGAGAAAATGAAACCAATTTCTACTTATTTTATAACTCCCCCAATCAATACTGAACTGACTGAATCTGATGTATCTAATCAAGTTTCCGGTGCAAACGTCCAAGATCATGTTGTTCTTGAGCCTGAAGTGTCTAATGAACAGACTGCTAATGAAGGATTTGATGCAAACATTTTACATGCTCCTGGTGATGAACATATAGTGTCTAATGAGGCATCTAATGCAAGCATTTTGCAAGCTCCCATTGAAGGATTTAGTGTCTAATGATGATCTGCTATGTTGAGAGAGACACAGAGTTTTGCAGGCATTGATGATAAGCAAATTATAGTGCATTTTCATGGCTTGAGGAAACGTCGAGGCCATCTACCAGAAAGTCCCCGTATCATGACAACGTAGCATAAATACTTTTCTAATCTGTTGTTTGAAACTATTGGCATACTTGTGCAGGATAGATATATTGATATGCAGTTTGCGCACTGGTTATAGGTGCAATTACACTTCGATATTTTCAGCCAGAGAACGAATAATTCAAGCAGGTACAGACCATGTTTGTAGTCCTTCTACACCATGTTGCATTTTGTGTTTTTTGGTGCTTGCATCATTTAGTGTTTATAATCTGAACTACTTTGGATCATTAGCTGGTTTTCAAAGTGCATGTAGCTTCACATTTCTCAAGTTATGTTGATTTCCGGAGTGCAAGTGCCTTCGTATTTTTTAAGTTAAATGTTCGCCCCTGGTAACTTGAATTCATGGATCCGCCACTACACACAAATCATACACGAACGCCAGTACGAATTAAATGAAATGCAGGGACTTACGCTAGCTCGTTGTACAGGCTCACTGCAGCTCTGCTTGCGCTTGGGATGTTCCATGTACAAGTCCATGTTACCACTTGCTTGGATGTGCAGGCCTTGTGCTCCTTGCATCCCCCTCTGCATTTTTGACACGGCGAATGGATGATCAAATAAGAGGAATCGACCTTGCTGTTGTACCGGAGGACAGATACTTACAAGGTTATACGGGTGTGCAGGATGTGTACCAGATCCCGTAGCGCCGTCATGCTTCGCTAAAAAATGGATTTTCTTGTTTCAGATGATATCTCCAGAAGAAATAAGAGTTAAAGTCAGAGTTGGATAGGCGTGTAAGCTAAGAGAGCAGTGAAAGGATATCCAAACATCGTCGGAACTGTGAAGGGAGTGATGTGTGGATACCTAGTTCGGGCCGGCGTTTGGGCATGCTCGCCTAGCTAGAGTGTCAGGACCGGTTTCCAATAAAACATTTATTGAAAAATCGCCCATTTCATCAGACCAGTATAGAAAAATATTCCATACTGGTAGACAAATCCTTGATACTGAATTCCAGAAGTACTAAATATAATACAAGGTTGAGCTGAGACTGCTCAACAATTTATTACAAGCACGCCGATATTATACATAAAGGCGGATATGACACAATGGGTATGGTGGCATAACTAAGAGCTCGTAATAAAAGTGATGGTGGATATGTCACAGTGAGGTGGGTGACATGACTCCAATATCTTACAGCTCATCGAGCGCCGGAGTGGGGCCCGATGATTTATTTAGGGTAGCGGAAGCGTATATAACACAAATGACCAACTCTAGGATCGAAGGGACTGACTGGGACTCCTCTAGGCGTCGGACTCGCTATCGTATTCTTCATCCATAAGATCGCCTTCGTCAACATCTGGCCAAATCAACAAGCCAGGTGAGTACTTTGAATGTACTCGCAAGACAGTTTGGACATAAGATATAACAAATGCAAGCATGATGCACATGAGCAGATTAGTAATGCACACTTAGGTAAATAATTTGCACTGCATGAATAAATTAAAAGGAAGTCAGGCGGTAGTCCTCCCGAAATCCCAATAAAATACTGCAGACCAATCGGGTGTCTGAAGCGACGCCTCGAGAGGTAAAAATAAAATTAACATGCCGCAGTCGGGCGTCAGGGCGACACCACATAAAGGGCTTATACTGAAAAGTAAAAGACAGTACGTGCCACAGTCGGACGTCTATGCGACATCTCGAAAAGGGCTTATAATAAAAGTAAATGACGATGGTGCCACAGTCGGACGTCTGCGCGACATCACATAAAGGGCTTATATCAAAAGTAAGTAACAAGAGTGCCACAGTCGGACGTCTGCGCGACATCACATAAAGGGCTTATATCAAAAGTAAATAACAAGAGTGCCACAGTCGGACGTCTGTGCGACATCACATAAAGGGCTTATATCAAAAGTAAGTAACAAGAGTGCCACAGTCGGACGTCTGCGCGACATCACATAAAGGGCTTATATCAAAAGTAAGTAACAAGAGTGCCACAGTCGGACGTCTGCGCGACATCACATAATGGGCTTATATCAAAAGTAAATAACAAGAGTGCCACAGTCGGACGTCTGCGCGACATCACATAAAGGGCTTATATTTCGTGGCTCATGAAAGTAACATCATTCCAATGAATAATCGTTGGATAAGCATAAACGGGTTAGTCCATCCACAGGAATAACGTTCAGCCGGGTTTACCATGCTCAGTTTCATGCTTATACTCCGGAGACTGCCACTGAGACTGACACTGAGACACTGACACTGAGATGCTATCCACGTCCTTGACCACGGATGTGGTTACTCGAATGGTTTTGACTCTGCAGAGTTGGTACTATTCAACCACAGCCAACGGATTTCAGTAGTCACAAGGACTAGTTCCGTTTACGGTATTTTAGGAGAAACACATCTAACCAGTACACACCCATTCCACCTTCAGTTGCCAGGAATCACCCTAGGCAACGTTCGAGAAAAACTCTAAGACGGAGAGGCCACAACCTCGAATAGCATGGGATCAAATTTATATCGCGCGCTCTAAGGGGTGCCCCCCTCTCGGTCCCAACCGGAAACACCCATGCCCCCTGACCGGATGACAGGCTTTAATCCAGGGCCATGGTACCCTCATCCCGGCCCCTCTATTTGGTGTGTACAAGGAAAGAGGTTTGCAACTGACTAAACCATATTCTTTGCATAAAACATGTGGCAGCACAAAAAGGAGGGGAATGAACGGGAACAAGACTTGATCCACGTTAACACTGGAGTTTTAAACGGTTGATATAAGACTGGCATGACACAATAATACCAGCTTGCAACCTATCATGCCACCACATGATCAGGTCGTATCACCATCATAAGAACACATCATCATCGAAGCTCACTCGCAGCTTACTTGCATGAAATATCACCTTCGCAAATGCTCATATGAACATGCCATCAGAAAAATCACTCGAGCAAACATGCAAGACACTCATCATATCAAAGGTTCAAACATGCTTGCCTGGTTCGGAGTAGTCGGAGTCTAGTTCGGTGAAGTTTGCGTCTCCGTCACCTCCTTCGGTATCTACGGTATAAAAGAAATCAAGCACTAAAGTAAATACCGTGCGTGTATAAAAGTTGTTCCAACTATTTTCCAAATAAATCTGATAAAAAACTAGATAGAAAAATAAAGATGACAGAAAAAGAATCAAGTCAAAATCATCTTTTGTTTAAAAGATATAAAGGTTTTAGTCCAGGGACCAATCTGTGATGAAACAGAAAAGTTCCAGGGGCTAGACTGAAAAAGCAGAAAACGATTCGGTTAGAAATACGCCAGCCCAATAGGGGAAACGTACTTTGCCAGAAGGCGCTTTTAGAAAACGATTCAAACAGAAAGGGAGAGGCTGACGAGGGGGTCCCACTTGTCATGTTCAAAAACAGAAACAGAGCTCGCCGGCGCCGAGGCTCGCGGTGGTCCCCGGCGTTGATCCACGGCGAGGTAGGGGGATCGGACGGTACCTACGGGTTCACGGTGTCCTTCCGCGTCTGTGGGTAGTGGACTTGGTCGTCGGCGAGCGACACAACGATGGCGGCCTTCACTCCGGCGGACGGCGGTTCAGGCGAGGTTGATACACTCCGGAGGGGGTTGCAAACTCCAAATTGAAGCGCGGGTCAAAGGAGTGGATGCACTAGGAGGCTACTGGAGTGGTTTGAGAGGCGGGGGCGCACGCACTTGAGTGAATCTTGCCGGAGCCCGAAGCGGATCAGGGCGGCCGGAGCTGGGGAAGAAGGCCTCCCCGAGGTCTCCCCAGTGGCTCGGCGCGGTTCTTGAGAGGAGGAGGGGTGGTGCTTGGTCGAGATCGAGCTCGGGGCTTCCTTTTATAGCTGATTCGAGGCGGTGGCCGAGGACGTGATTTCTCCGGCGGTGGTTATGGAGAAGCAGTGGTCGTACGGGGTGTTTAGGCGACGGGGCATCTACTGATTGGACCACTGGCTTCATTCCACGGCTAAACCTGGTCGGACTTGGGCGATACTCCAAGTCCTCGACGGAACGGCCCTGCGGGCTCGTCGGCGGCCGTGGGCGCGCTCTGCGCCACTGAGGCCACGGCGACTATGCTGCAGCCCGCACAGGCGAGTGGATGGACATGCGGGGGCTTCTGGTGGTGTGGGCAGTGCTGGACGGCGCCATTGCCTGCTGAGCTCCTCTGACGGCCGCAGCGGGCGGTTCTGTCGCCGTTCACGGGGGTGGTGCTCCTCCTGCCAGCTCACCGCCGATGCTAGCATCCATCCAGACGATCGTGCGGCGGGTGGATAAGAAGAGGGAACAGGGAGCAAGGCGCCAACGCGAGTACTGGCGAGATCGACGCCGAGGTTCTGAAGAAAATGACACTGTCACTGAAAAATCAACACTGAACTCTGAACTTGACAGGAACAGTGCATGTCACCTGTTCGATGATATGTTTTGGGCACGTGGAAAATTTTCCTTGAGCTGAAACTTGGTGGGGAAGTCTCTTGATGCATCTGGAGGCTGCATGATTTTTCTCAGAATTTTTGGAAAAGGAAAAATATGAATTTCACCAAATTTGGCAAATCTGGTCCAAACTTGCAGTAAGCAAATTTTGCAAATTTTGAACTGTGGACCGGTGGATCTTGATGGATCTTGGTTGAGGGTTCTAAGGACTAGCCAGGGAAATTTGTTTGGGATCAAAACTCAAAAGGAAAATAGTAGTTCCTTTGTAAATTACTAAGGGCCAATTTAAATGACAGAAAAGATTTTTGATAAAAAAATAAATAGAAATAAATTCAAGGGGGAGTTGAACTTGCTAGATTTGAAGCTTGACTTGACACAAAGTGGGAAGATGGCTTTTGGAAGGAAGATTTCAACTTAGGTCATGGCAAGAGATAATTTTTGAAAGGGGAAGAATAAACCCAAAAGTTTTTATAGGAAATTCCTTTTAATAAAAGTCATTATAAAAACCTTCCAAAAATTTATTTGTGTTGAGCCAACACAAGAAGAAATCTTCAAGGCCAAATATCAAAGTTGAAAAGAACCCATAAAGAATATTTTTCATAAAAGAATTTTTTTGAGAAGGAGAGTCTTTAAGAAAAGAAATTTTTGAATAACCTCCTTTCAAATAAAGAAATTTGATAAAACCCAAATCAAAAATTTTGGGGTGTTACAACACCTACCCCCTTAGGAAAAATCTCGTCCCCGAGATTTCAGCTGATCCTCAAATAGGTGTGGATATTCTGCCCGAAGAAAATCCTCCCTCTCCCATGTTGCTTCATCCTCGGAGTGATTGCTCCACTGAACCTTGAAAAACTTAATTGTTTTCTGACGGGTCCTCCTTTCGGACTCCTCCAATATTTTTATTGGACGTTCCGCGTAGGTGAGGTCTGGTTGCATGTCAATGCTCTCGTGAGACACATGCTTCTCTAGGTTGCTTACACATCTCCTTAACTGTGAGACGTGAAATATGTCGTGGACGTCTGACAGTTCTTTGGGTAGGTCTAGCTGGTAGGCTACTGTGCCTCTTCGTGCCAACACACAGAAAGGTCCAATAAATTGTGGTGCCAGTTTTCCCTTAACTTTGAATCGCTGCAGGCCCCTCATAGGGGATACTCGTAAATACACATATTCACCTGGTTCAAAGCTGACTTCCCGATGTTTATGATCGTAATAACTCTTTTGTCGGCTCTGGGCTGTCTTGAGCCGATCCCTGATCAGTTTAACTTTCTCCTCTGCTTCCTTGAGCATGTCTGGGCCAAAGATACGACTGTCTCCTATCTCTGACCAATTTAACGGGGTACGATGACATCTCCGCC
This sequence comes from Aegilops tauschii subsp. strangulata, assembly GCF_002575655.3. Classification (NCBI taxonomy): domain Eukaryota; kingdom Viridiplantae; phylum Streptophyta; class Magnoliopsida; order Poales; family Poaceae; genus Aegilops; species Aegilops tauschii. The sequence continues at coordinate 487,256,923 of NC_053040.3, forward strand.
CGTACAAGGCTTCAAAAGGTGCCATTTGTAGGCTGGCTTGGTAACTGTTATTGTATGCGAACTCGGCATACGGCAAGCTTTCTTCCCAACTGGTTCCATAGGTGAGAACACATGCCCTCAGCATGTCTTCTAGAATTTGGTTTACACGCTCGGTTTGTCCTCCAGTTTGGGGGTGGTATGCTGTACTGAATACTAGTTGAGTTCCCAGAGCTTGTTGTAACTGATCCCAAAATTTAGAGACGAATTGAGTGCCCCTGTCGGATATTATAGTCTTTGAATTCCATGTAGACAAACTATACGGGAGAGATAAAGTTTGGCAAGCTTCTGAGTGGTGTGAGTTGTCTTTACTGGAATGAAATGTGCCACCTTGGTCAATCTATCTGTGATGACCCATATGGCATCGTTCCTGTGTCGTGACCGAGGTAGTCCGACAATAAAGTCCATTCCAATTTCATCCCATTTCCACTCAGGTATCCTGTTTGGCTGTAATAGTCCTGCTGGTTTTTGGTGCTCGGCTTTAATGCGCTGACATGAATCGCAACATGCAATGAATGTGGCTATATTCCTCTTCATACCGTGCCACCAAAATTTCTCCTGAATATCCTTGTACATTTTGGTCCCTCCAGGGTGAATTGAGTATTGAGCGGTGTGGCCTTCGGTCAAAATTTGCTGTTTGAGGTCTTCTATATTTGGTACGCAAAGTCTGTCTCCGTACCATAGTATCCCTTCATCGTCTATGACGAATTCTGAGGCCTTACCCAGGCTCACTTTTCTTTTTATTCCTTCAATGCTGGAGTGTCCATGCTAAGCTTGTTTAATCTGTTCCATTAGGGTAGGTTGTATTTCCAAATTTGATACAACGCCTTCAGTGACCATCACCAAGTTGAGTTTGGCGAACTCCTGTTGAAATTCAGGTCTCAAGTTGGGTAGGCTGTCATTGCTTGAGTTTGGGTTCCGACTAAGAGCATCTGCTACTACATTCGCCTTCCCTGCGTGGTAGTGAATGCCTACATCATAATCTTTCACTAATTCCAACCAGCGCCGTTGTCGTAAATTGAGCTCTGGTTGTGTGAAGATATATTTGAGACTTTTATGATCTGTATATATTTCACAACGATTCCCAAGCAAAAAGTGTCTCCACTCCTTGAGTGCATGAATGACTGCTGCCAATTCCAAGTCATGAGTAGGATAATTTTCTTCGTGCTTTCGTAGTTGCCTGGAAGCGTATGCAACTACCTTGCCTTCTTGCATCAATACGCATCCGAGGCCCTTCCGGGATGCGTCACAATATACTTCAAAGCTTTTGTGTATGTCCGGTACAACCAATACTGGTGCTGTTGTTAGTTTCCTTTTGAGTTCTTGGAAACTTTTCTCGCAAGCTTTAGTCCACACAAATTTCTTGTCCTTCTTGAGTAGCTGTGTCATTGGTTTTGCTATGGTGGAAAATCCCTCAATAAACCTTCTGTAATATCCAGCCATTCCCAGGAAACTCCGTACATCTGTTACGTTAGCTGGTGGTTTCCAGCCAAGTACGGCCTTGACTTTTTCTGGGTCAACGACAACACCTTCCTGGGTTAATACGTGGCCAAGAAAACCAACCTGTCTTAACCAAAATTCACATTTGCTGAATTTGGCATATAATTGATGTTTCCTTAATTCTCCCAGTACGAGTCTGAGATGTTCAGCATGTTCTTCTTGTGTCTTAGAGTATACCAGAATATCATCAATGAACACCACAACAAATTTGTCCATAAACTTCATAAACACTTTGTTCATGAGATGAACAAAATATGCGAGGGTGTTTGTCAGTCCAAACGGCATCACTGTAAATTCATATAGCCCGTATCTGGAGGTGAATGTTGTCTTGGGGATATCTTCTGTCCGTACCTTTAATTGATGATACCCTGACCTTAAATCAATTTTTGAGAAAATCTTGGCTTGTGCAAGCTGGTCAAATAAATCATTTATCTGTGGCATCGGATATTTGTTTTTGATGGTGACCATGTTGAGTGCTCGGTAGTCTATACATAATCTCAGTGTCCCATCCTTTTTCTTGGCAAATAATACTGGTGAACCCCAAGGTGAGGAGTTGGCTCGGATAAATCCTTTGTCCAGTAATTCTTTTATTTGCTTCTTCAATTCCACCAATTCGGAGGGTGCCATTCTATAGGGTTTCTTGTAAATGGGAGTGGTTGCAGGTGCTAGTTCAATGGTGAACTCTATTTCCCGGTCTGGTGGCATGCCTGGTAGTTCTTCGGGAAATACGTCAGGAAACTCGCACACCACTAGAACTTTTCTTAACTCTGAAATGTCCACCTTGTTCAATCTTGGTTGCCGTGATATTGTTCTTTCTTGAGCTGCAACTTTTATCGTCTTCCCGTGATGATGGGTAAGAATTACAGTCCGATTGAAGCAGTCGATAAATCCTTTGTTGGTGGTTAACCAGTCCATCCCTAGGATAACATCCAGTCCCTGATTTTCCAATACAATGAGGTTTGCCTGAAACTTTAGTCCCTTAATCTCAATAACCACACCTTGGCAGTAACTCTGAGTGATTTGCTTATTCCCGAGGGACTTGATGGTCATGGATTTTTCCAAGGGAAGAATAGAAAAACCATGTTGCAAAGCAAATTTCATTGAAATGAACGAGTGAGAAGCTCCAGAATCAAACAAAACAGTGGCAGGTATTGTGTTGACAGGGAACGTACCGAGTACGATATCCGGGGCATTCTGTGCTTCCTCCTTAGTCACATGGTTCAAGTGACCCTTCTTGTGATTGTTATTGGGGTTGAAGTTGTTACGCTTGGGTGCTGAATTATTTCCGTTGTTGTTCGGCTTGGGGGCCGAGTTTCTTGGATTTGGGCACTGTTTGGCATAGTGTCCTTCCTCTCCACAAGTGTAGCAAGTAATGCCTGGACGATATGTGAAATCCTTGTCTCTTGCATGAAATTTTTTGTTTGGTCGTGGAGCAATGGTTGTGGGCTTGTTTGCTCCAGTTTTCTGAAAATCAGTCTTGTTCCGGTTGTTGCGAGCATGAGTAGTCTTGTCCCTCTTGTGTTTGCGAAAATCCTCCAAGCTGCGACGCTCATTTTCCAAGGTAATAGCTTTGTCCACAAGTGTTTTGAAATCCGGAAAGGTGTGCACGACCAGCTGGCATTTGAGTGCTGGTGCCAGACCGTCCAGAAATTTTTCCATCTTTTTATTTTCAGTCATATGCTCTTCGTTGGCATAACGAGATAACTGAGTAAACTGACTATTGTACTCAGTCACTGTCATGCCTCTCTGCTTGAGATCATCAAACTCCCTTTTCTTGATCTTCATAATGCTTCTGGGAATGTGCGCCCCACGAAACCTTCCTTAAATTCCTCCCAGGTGATGTTGTTTTCATTGGGGTGCATGTGTAGGAAATTTTCCCACCATGATGCAGTTGCTCCAGTGAGGTAGTGAGGTGCATAAAGTACCTTCTCACGGTCCGAGCATTGTGCAATAATTAATTTCCTCTCAATGTCTCGAAGCCATCAGTGTGAGAGAATGTTGGGGGACGTGTCTTCTGTAGTTCAGATAATTTTGAATGCTGCTGATATTATTCACGGTGATTTCCCATATTGATAACATGGTTCATCATTTCTTGATGCTGCTGCTGGCTTTGCTCATAAAGGCGGCATACTTGAAAAAATGCTGTTTCACTGCCTTGCTGACTTGACTGTCCTTGTGTGAAATTGTTACTTGTCTGGGTACAATAATTTTCTTCTGGCCGACTTGGCATGGAACGAGTCCAGGGATGAGGCATTTTCCACTCTGGGGTATTTTTGCAGAGCCCATGAGAAAAACTGAGTAGCAAAAAAAAATTTTTGCAAAGACAAAATTTTTAGAAACTCCAAGATTTTTCAAGCAAATATTTGATTGCGCATGGAGAAGGACCGCTCAGTACATATCTTACACGCGAGCCATAATTATACAATACATCACTCAGGATGTGCGTACACATTCCTGACATGTTATTTAGGCTAGTGCACTTCTCCAAGTTCCTACATGATGCACATACAAACTACTTCTCACCAAGCCTATATACATATAAACATATCACACAAGCTGGTACATCACACTGCTGCTAGGCGCACTCAGTCGGAGATGGTAAGAACTTCCCTCGGCCTGCCGAGGGTAAGGCCCAGTGCTACTAGAGACTCAACCTCTTCCTCACTAATAGGCTCCAGGCGCGAAGTACTGGGTTGCGGGGTTGGTGCAGGCGCGGCAGGTGGTGCGGCACAGACTGGAGTAGGAGCAATGACTTGGTCAAACTCCTCAGTGGTAGGCAGGTGGCGTGCGGTGGCTAAGATGGCAGGTGTATAGGATGCTGAGGACGAGACGAATGTCAGTGGGGGTGCTGTATGGAGGAGCTCCCATCGGTTGGCGGAACAGCCCTGCACTGAATCCATACGGGCAGCCACAAGGTCGTCCACGAGGTTATCAAAAGCTGCCTCGAGGGCCTTGAGATACTCAACCAGCATCTCAATAGCCTCATCTCGCTCTCCCCTAGGGCAAGCGAATGCATAGTGGCAAGTGTATGGCACGTGGCATGGGAGGTAGCGGTAACGACGAGCCTTCATCGAAGGAAGAACATCCCGGCGACGAGCTATCGCCTCACGGGCAGCCATCTGCATGGCATGCCTCTCCGTAGGCATGGCCCTTCCAATAAATCGGAAGCGGCGTGACTCAGAACGTCCTCCCCTGAATTGCACCGCGGCCTGGTGCATAGACAAGCTGTCGCTGATCTTGTGCTGGTAGAGTGTGAACTCCGGACGAGCTGATGGCCCGATCGCGACCTTGACGATGGAGATGAGAAGCTTGATAAACCCCTCAGGAACATTGGCGAACACCTGCGACTCACAGTCGTTGCCAGCCATCTACAAAAGTAGACAAAATTCCGAATAGTCAAATCATAAATTTATGATGACTAACAGAAAATTGCTACAATTTGCAAAATGTCAAAATAGCACTTATTACGCTATAAACCGATTAGCGATCGCACCTAGTGGCTTCCTACAGTCAGCCTGGCTCTGGTACCAAGGTTGTCAGGACCGGTTTTCCAATAAAACATTTATTGAAAAATCGCCCATTTCATCAGACCAGTATAGGAAAATATTCCATACTGGTAGACAAATCCTTGATACTGAATTCCAGAAGTACTAAATATAATACAAGGTTGAGCTGAGACTGCTCAACAATTTATTACAAGCACGCCGATATTATACATAAAGGCGGATATGACACAGTGGGTATGGTGGCATAACTAAGAGCTCGTAATAAAAGTGGTGGTGGATATGTCACAGTGAGGTGGGTGACATGACTCCAATATCTTACAGCTCATCGAGCGCCGGAGTGGGGCCCGATGATTTATTTAGGGTAGCGGAAGCGTATATAACACAAATGACCAACTCTAGGATCGCAAGGGACTGACTGGGACTCCTCTAGGCGTCGGACTCGCTGTTGTATTCTTCATCCATAAGATCGCTTTCGTCAACATCTGGCCAAATCAACAAGCCAGGTGAGTACTTTGAATGTACTCGCAAGACAGTTTGGACATAAGATATAACAAATGCAAGCATGATGCACATGAGCAGATTAGTAATGCGCACATAGGTAAATAATTTGCATTGCATGAATAAATTAAAAGGAAGTCAGGCGGTAGTCCTCCCGAAATCCCAATAAAATACTGCAGACCAATCGGGTGTCTGAAGCGATGCCTCGAGAGGTAAAAATAAAATTAACATGCCGCAGTCGGGCGTCAGGGCGACACCACATAAAGGGCTTATACTGAAAATTAAATGACAGTACGTGCCACAGTCAGACGTCTATGCGACATCTCGAAAAGGGCTTATAATAAAAGTAAATGACGATGGTGCCACAGTCGGACGTCTGCACGACATCACATAAAGGGCTTATATCAAAAGTAAGTAACAAGAGTGCCACAGTCGGACGTCTGCGCGACATCACATAAAGGGCTTATATCAAAAGTAAATAACAAGAGTGCCACAGTCGAACGTCTGCGCGACATCACATAAAGGGCTTATATCAAAAGTAAGTAACAAGAGTGCCACAGTCGGACGTCTGCGCGACATCACATAAAGGGCTTATATCAAAAGTAAATAACAAGAGTGCCACAGTCGGACGTCTGCGCGACATCACATAAAGGGCTTATATTTCGTGGCTCATGAAAGTAACATCATTCCAATGAATAATCGTTGCATAAGCATAAACGGGTTAGTCCATCCACAGGAATAACGTTCAACCGGGTTTACCATGCTCAGTTTCATGCTTATACTCTGGAGACTGCCACTGAGACTGACACTGAGACACTGACACTGAGATTCTATCCACGTCCTTGACCACGGACGTGGTTACTCAAATGGTTTTGACTCTGCAGAGTTGGTACTATTCAACCACAGCCAACGGATTTCAGTAGTCACAAGGACTAGTTCCGTTTACGGTATTTTAGGAGAAACACATCTAACCAGTACACACCCATTCCACCTTCAGTTGCCAAGAATCACCCTAGGCAACGTTCGAGAAAAACTCTAAGACGGGGAGGCCACATCCTCGAATAGCATGGGATCAAATTTATATCGGGCGCTCTAAGGGGTGCCCCCCTCTCGGTCCCAACCGGAAACACCCATGCCCCCTGACCAGATGACAGGCTTTAATCCAGGGCCATGGTACCCTCATCCCGGCCCCTCTATATGGTGTGTACAAGGAAAGAGGTTTGCAACTGACTAAACCGTATTCTTTGCAGAAAACATGTGGTAGCACAAAAAGGAGGGTAATGAACGGGAACAAGACTTGATCCACGTTAACACTGGAGTTTTAAACGGTTGATATAAGACTGGCATGCCACAATAATACCAGCTTGCAACCTATCATGCCACCACATGATCAGGTCGTATCACCATCATAAGAACACATCATCATCGAAGCTCACTCGCAGCTTACTTGCATGAAATATCACCTTCGCAAATGCTCATATGAACATGCTATGAGAAAAATCACTCGAGCAAACATGCAAGACACTCATCATATCAAAGGTTCAAACATGCTTGCCTGGTTCGGAGTAGTCGAAGTCTAGCTCGGTGAAGTTTGCGTCTCCATCACCTCCTTCGGTATCTACGGCATAAAAGAAATCGAGCACTAAAGTAAATACCGTGCGTGTATAAAAGTTGTTCCAAATATTTTTCAAATAAATCTGATAAAAAACTAGATAGAAAAATAAAGATGACATAAAAAGAATCAAGTCAAAATCATCTTTTGTTTAAAAGATATAAAGGTTTTAGTCTAGGGACCAATCTGTGATGAAACAGAAAAGTTCCACGGGCTAGACTGAAAAACCAGAAAACGATTCGGTTAGAAATACGCCAGCCCAATAGGGGAAACGTACTTTGCCCGAAGGCGCTTTCAGAAAACGATTCAAACAGAAAGGGAGAGGCTGACGAGGGGGTCCCACTTGTCATGTTCAAAAACAGAAACAGAGCTCGCCGGCGCCGAGGCTCGCGGTGGTCGCCGGCGTTGATCCACGGCGAGGTAGGGGGATCGGAGGGTACCTACGGGTTTATGGTGTCCTTCCGCGTCTGTGGGTAGTGGACTTGGTCGTCGGCGAGCACCACGTCGATGGCGGCCTTCACTCCGACGGACGGCGGTTCGGGCGAGGTTGATACACTCCGGAGGGGGCTGCAAACTCCAAATTGAAGCGCGGGTCAGAGGAGTGGATGCACTAGGAGGCTACTGGAGTGGTTTGAGAGGCGGGGGTGCACGCACTTGAGTGAATCTTGCCGGAGCCCGAAGCGGATCAGGGCGGCCGGAGCTGGGGAAGAAGGCCTCCCCGAGGTCTCCCCAGTGGCTCAGCGCGGTTCTTGAGAGGAGGAGGGGTGGTGCTTGGTCGAGATCGAGCTCGGGGCTTCCTTTTATAGCTGATTTGAGGCGGTGGCCGAGGACGTGATTTCTCCGGCGGTGGTTACGGCGAAGCAGTGGTCGTACTGGGTGTTTAGGCGACGGGGCATCTACTGATTGGACCACTGGCTTCATTCCACGGCTAAACCTGGTCGGACTTGGGCGATACTCCAAGTCCTCGACGGAACGGCCCTGCGGGCTCGTCGGCGGCCGTGGGCGCGCTCTGCGCCACTCAGGCCACAGCGACTGTGCTGCAGCACGCACAGGCGAGTGGATGGACACGCGGGGGCTTCTGGTGGTGTGGGCGGTGCTGGACGGCGCCGTTCCCTGCTGAGCTCCTCTGACGGCCGTAGTGGGCGGTTCTATCGCCGTTCACGGGGGTGGTGCTCCTCCTGCCAGCTCACCGCCGACGCTAGCATCCATCCAGACGATCGTGCGGCGGGTTGGATAAGAAGAGGGAACAGGGAGCAAGGCGCCAACGCGAGTACTGGCGAGATCGACGCCGAGGTTCTGAAGAAAATGACACTGTCACTAAAAAATCAACACTGAACTCTGAACTTGACAGGAACAGTGCATGTCACCTGTTCGACGATATGTTTTGGGCACGTGGAAAATTTTCCTTGAGCTGAAACTTGGTGGGGAAGTCTCTTGATGCATCTGGAGGCTGCATGATTTTTCTCAGAATTTTTGGAAAAGGAAAAATATGAATTTCACCAAATTTGGCAAATCTGGTCCAAACTTGCAGTAAGCAAATTTTGCAAATTTTGAACTGTGGACCGGTGGATCTTGATGGATCTTGGTTGAGGGTTCTAAGGACTAGCCAGGGAAATTTGTTTGGGATCAAAACTCAAAAGGAAAATAGTAGTTCCTTTGTAAATTACTAAGGGCCAATTTAAATGACAGAAAAGATTTTTGATAAAAAAATAAATAGAAATAAATTCAAGGGGGAGTTGAACTTGCTAGATTTGAAGCTTGACTTGACACAAAGTGGGAAGATGGCTTTTGGAAGGAAGATTTCAACTTAGGTCATGGCAAGAGATAATTTTTGAAAGGGGAAGAATAAACCCAAAAGTTTTTATAGGAAATTCCTTTTAATAAAAGTCATTATAAAAACCTTCCAAAAATTTATTTGTGTTGAGCCAACACAAGAAGAAATCTTCAAGGCCAAATATCAAAGTTGAAAAGAACCCATAAAGAATATTTTTCATAAAAGAATTTTTTTGAGAAGGAGAGTCTTTAAGAAAAGAAATTTTTGAATAACCTCCTTTCAAATAAAGAAATTTGATAAAACCCAAATCGAAAATTTTGGGGTGTTACATAGAGTGCGGGTCACTTCAGAGCCGTTGAGGGTGATGCGCTGGCATTGGCTGGCCGCGCACGAATGCAGATCTTGAGTGGCAGAGGAGCGCTATGATGCGGTGGACGAGACCGTTGGTGAAGCCCCAGTGGCCTCGGGGGGCGGAGGCGCGACGATGTGCTCGGTGAAGTAGCCCCGGTGAGCTGGGAGACGCCGTCGGTGAAGCGCACCTGATGCGGTGGAAGTCGGTGTCTATGAGGCACGTCGGTTGCGGCGGCCGACGTTGTCGGTGGACCACCCGGTGCGGTGGACGATGGCGTAGATGAGGTAGCTCCGGTGCGGTGGTGAAGCGCGACCGTCGTCTTCGTCGTCGTCGTCCGGCACAGAGGTGGGGAAACAGACGAGACGAGGGGCGATTCGAACTTTGCTTGGGTTGGCGGCGAATTAGGGATTTGAGCAATCTGGGCGTGGAAAGGGACGGTGGAGAAGGGAGATTTTGCAGCACTGGAATTGGGGCCTCCAGATATTTCAATCCGAAACGTGGAAGCGCGAACTTATTTTGTCGTCGTCCTTTTTTTTGGGTGGGTGGCTGGGTGCTACGCGTCCGTCCGAGACATGCGACCACCACGACACGACCCTGGTGCGCCTACATTTGAGAATGCAAACGAATCTTCTTTCATTTGCAAAAGAATCTGTATGTATTACCATGCCCGTGTTTTCCTTGCAATAATTAGTCATTCGAAACGAGGTACTATAAATTAATTAATGAGGAGTTATTTGAAAAAAAATCGAAACGGTATCCACGCTAACGTGGATTAGAGTGTGTGTCACATAATTAGTTTTTTGAATTAGAGTGTGTGTCACATAGCGATCTCCAATTCTAACGTGGATTTCGCATTTCACTGTATCCATGCTACTTTTTTAATAGAAATTCATATGTATATGATGAATACCATGGTAGTGAGAAAACTTTTGGATGGATTCAAACATATGACCTACAAAATAGCACAACAAAACGAGTCAATGTCAACTTTTCGAAACCTAGTATGGCACGAATTCGAAATAATTACCCATATGCATGGTCCTCAGTTCAAATCTTACAATGTACACCGAATTGAAGCATCGATATTAAGTCTCGTACTATCTACATTCAAATGTTGTTTTTAGCCCCCCCCCCCCCCGCACACACGCTACATACTTCCTGTATCGGTCAATCTTCCTCTCCTAACCACCTTAGGAAGCTATCGGTTTCCAACACACATCCATTCTTTCTCTCCATGTTTCGATCTCTAACTCTCTCAACTACACAACCCCCTTTTTCCACTCTGTTACGAAATGTATTTACCTCACACACCCGCCATTGCACCCCATGCCGAGCTCTCTCTCTCTCTCTCTCTCTCTCCCTCTCCCTCTCACCCTCTCGCGCTAAATACATGCATTGCCTATCTAGCCCCCCAACCTCTCGTGCGCACGCACGCACGTTGTCTATCTAGGTCACTCCCTCGAGACTGTTTCACTCTTTCTTCCGCACGGCGGGCCACACTCGCTCTTTTTATCTGAGTCTCGTTTAACCTCGTTTTCTTTCACACACAAATGATATATCTCCCTATTCGGGCCTTGATCGACACACTCTATACTCTCTCACACAGATTGTCTATCTAGGTCAGTCCATCGAAGCCGCCCCCACTTTTTCAACCTCATGGCGGGCCACGCTCTCTCTCTCTCTCCCTCTCTCTCTCTTTGTATGTCTCGATTGACCTTGCTCTTTCTTGGACAAAAACGATATATCACCATGTTTGAGCCCAATTCGACTCATTCACATTGTATACTCTCTCACGCACATTGTCTATCTAGGTCACTCTCTCCAACCCGTCTCACTCTTTCGATCACACGACGACCCTATGTGATCGATCGACCTTGCTTCCTCCCACGCACAAAATATATCTACACGTCTGTGACTGGATCATCTCTCAAGCTCTATCTTACAGCCCTCACCCTTGCCAAAAGCTCAATCGGACAATATCTCTCCAGAGCATATATATTTGTTCCATGAATGTCGGACCACACTCACTTTGTCTCTCTATCTATATGTCTCTCGATTGACCTCGCTTTATCACGCCGTATCTTCCACACATTGAAGCTACCTCTCCATCCCTCGCAAAGCCGGAGCTATTTACATTGCGAGGGGCACTCCAACCTTGGATTAATTTGTGTAGGCATTTATTCCGGTCGGTTTAGATTATATTTTTGTAGCATTCGGCCCACAACTACTCGAAACACCATTGCAACCCCCGCAACTCCCCTAGTTGATTTCCCTCTGGCTCAGTCATCGCTCTCTCGCACGTCCTTTCTCAGCTTCAACGTCGCACCATGGTATTATTGCAAAAAAATCTGTTGTTCTCTTTAATTATTATAAATAAGCTACAAAACTACACACCGATAGTCCACTTGGAATGGAACAAATTTGGACCCACAAATTAAAGTGCTACAAACTACACACCGAGGGGCCCACATGTCATGAAACAAATTTGGACCCATATACAAATTAAAAAATAAAGGACGAGGATCGAACATGCGACCAGGGCCTTCAAGCCGCATGTCAATAGGCAACATACGTAGAACAACAATGTTTGTTGTACCTCCCTTTGTTCACATAATGTTTTTATATTACCACAACCTATTTAATTGATAACATGTAATATTATTTTGGGCTTATTCCATCTGTGCCCCCAATTCCTTAGTTGTGCTCAGTTTTCCCCACGCTTCAAACTTTTGCTCACTTTTCCCCACTCCCTTAGCTGAAACTCTCACAAATGTTCATAACAGACGTTTGCCGTCTTGGCCGTTAACTGACTTGTGGGGCCACGTTGGACTCTGTTGACTGTGGTTGTGGCTTCGCTGGTTGGGCCGTGTTTGTGTTCATAGGACGGGCCCGTTAGTTTGTTGGGAATAAATTGAAAAAGCCTTCTATCGATGGATGCAGCCTGCTATGCATGCCCGGCTTTGGCATCGATTTAGCCTGCTATGCATGCGAACACCGCCACGCACGCATCTAGTGACCTAGACCTAAACGCATGCATGCACGCCGAGATGCACGCATCGATCCTTGCCGCCCGGTTGCCGGTGGATTTAGTCGCTCCGCAGCGTCGTTTCACGCGTCGCAGGCATACGTGCCGGTGGCAGAAGGGGCAGGCTGCACGCACGCTCGCGTCTATGTCGAGGCATCGGTTCACGCCGCACGAGTGCCGCTCGATTTAGTTGTGGGAGGCAGGCAGCCGCCAACGCAGAGCACGCAGAAGGGGGAGGCAGGCAGCCGCCAATGCAGAGCACGCAGAAGGGGGAGGCAGGCAGCCGCCAACGCAGAGCACGCAAAGCACGTTCGCATGGATTCACGTTCACACATTTATGATCGCATCAGTTCACGCACGCACTGAGTCATGATCTATGCCGTTTGCGCGTGTACCCACTTCGTCTCTCCTGGCTATTTAAACTGCCCTTCATTGCCTCTTCTTCTACAGATCCATCTGCGCCTCCCACTTCTCTTCTTCCCCCAAAAGCCAAAGCCGTTCCACTCAGCGAAGCGTTTCAAGATGCAGTACACCGGGCCGACGTTCCAAGCACCGCCCACCATGCCGGAACGGCGGTACCCCGCCAACGTCGTCGTCGAGGCATTGCTCCGCGTGTGGGCGATCTCACGCTGGAGGGGTAGCACTGAGCTTGCACGGGGGTTCCTCCGTGCGGGCTTCCACCACCTCCCGCCGGGCTTGCCGCCCATGTTCAACCTCGTGGAGCAGCGTCCCCACGCCAACGCTCCAGTGGTAGGGCTCGTCGTCCACTTCACCAACAGGTTCGATGCCTACTACCTACTCGGCAAGGTGTATTGGTGTGGGTGCGAGTTCATCGCATTCACCACCCATAACATCTTCACGGGCTTCGAGAGCGTCTTCCCCGCTCGCAACCGCATGCACAGCCTCCCGTACTACGTCGGCCACAACGGCCTTGAGGAGGAGGAGTACTGAAGCCGACGGCGAAGAAGACGGTGAAGCCGGCGGTGTGCGTGTTGCCCTAGCTACCCTATCCCTATCTACTATGTAGTGTGAGTGTGAGTTTGGTGTGCGTGTTGCCCGACCTAGCTATGTAAGAACTTGGGAACTTATGTTGCCCTAGCAACCCTATCTATTTATGTGTGTTATATTAATGTTTTGTTATGTTTGTTGCCCTAGCAACCCTACTATCTAAGTTAATTTATGTGTGTTATATTAATGCTTTGTTATGTTTGTATTTCCCTTTGTATTTTGTTTGTCCCAAGTTTAGACACGGCTAATTGGCGTGGGGAAAATTAACCAAACTAACTAAAAATGATGTGTTCATAGATGCCTTCTAAAAATAAGAACATATTGTACATTTGTACACGGCTTTGGTTTGAGAGCTCTGTAGTTTTTAGGTATTCCAAGAATACTTTGGTTTTTAGAAATATTGAAGTATCAAATACTTTGAGATGTTTGGCTTTAGTCAAAAGTGTAGTTTTATATACTTTAATATGTAGAAAACTACACTATGTTTGAAGTATATAAAAAAGAGGGTTGGACCTCTTTTTCCAATCATGAAGTATTGGTTCTCTAGGCATAATAATACTGCGGTTTGCAAATACTTTGATTCTAAAAAATGAAGGGACCCATAAAGGAAAGCAAAAAAAATCCTCAATGAGATAGAAGAGATTGGGCAATCAAATTAATGAAAAAAGCAATCAGAAACAAAAAAGGACAAAGCAATCGTTCCTAAACAAAAAAAGAAACATCGCTTGTTTCTGGGCCTCATTTATCCTTTGTGGGCCTATTGCAGCTTGATTCTCTTTGGGCCCGCGAACTAGGTTTCTAGCAGAACTGACGAACTCGAGGACAAAAGTTTGGCAAGTGCGAGAGAGAAGAGATGAACTTGATGTATATCCCTTGTGCTGCTCAAGTACTGCTTACTGTCATCTGACGAGCTAGGGTATGATCCAACACTCAAGGTTATTTGCTAACAAAATAATCCTATCACTGAACTGGTACTTGTCTTCTGCCGAAACTGAAAGTGTCGAAACTTAACAGTAAACTGCATACATTCAGAGATCGACAGTTGCACTAAACAGAGTTGCATTTGAGATAAACAGACTTGGATTGCTAAACAGTGGCAACAACAGTAGACAAACATCTCTAACGAGAGATGGCCCTCAAGTAAAAAATTCCTAGAGCAAGTATTCCTAAAGCTATCAGATTGGATTGCTTCTTCAACTCAATCAGCTGCTTGAAGTTCTTGTTCATCTTCTTCAATTCCGTCTTCAGTTCGACATCTACCACCGTCGGGTATTCCGGACGCGCTGCTGCTGCCGGAGCGGCACTGTCATGGGGCAGATTGAACTCGCGGATTGCATTCCCCCTCGAATCCAGCAAGCCCAACCCTTGAAGCCTCTGGATGTAATCATCCATCCACTCGAAATGGTGGCATTTCTTCACGATCTGAAAACGAAATGTGATAGATTTTTTGAGAAATTAGAGATAAAGGATGCGAGGAAAACTCAGATCTAACCTGCCCCTCCGGCTTGCTATCGCATTTGACGAACTCGCGCCCAAAGTTCCCATTCTTCTCCTCCTTCGAAGTCAACCGCTTCAGTGGCGCAGTCCGTGGGCAGTTAGTGCATCGAGTCATCAGCACTGGACCATACACCGGCCACGTGGAACGGGGGGCTGACGAGGAGGTCGACATATCGCCCGAGTGGAAGAAACAGAGGAATTGCTCGAGAGGAAGAAGAACAAGAAGATGGGGAAAGAAACAGAGGAATTGCTCGAGAGGAAGAAGAACGAGAAGATGGGGAAAGAAACAGAGGAATTGCCCTATCTGCTCGATGCCTTTGTCTGTCAGATGGAGAAGAGGAGAAGGGGAAGCTATATTGACGATTTGCCACATTGTATTTTGTAGTTTGAATATTTGAACCAACTCTTAACACTGACATGTGGTGGTCATGTGCGAAAAATACAATTTCATATGTAAAGTGGGGCAGATCGTAAAAACCCGAGAAGGACAGTGCAGTAGCCAATCAGGATGCATCACGCGGATCGCGCATGCCTGCCCACATCTGACGGGTGGTGTTTGGCGCTTGGTAGGATCCGACAATGGACGTTCGACGCTAGGGTTTGGAGCATTTCTGCGGGGTTATGAGCGAGTCAACGGGGTTATTAGGGTTTGACCAGATTTCAAATGGCCATAACTAAATTAGAAAAAATCGCAAAAATATAAAACAAACGTAGTTCGTCCGTTTATGAGACCTAGTTACCATAAAAAAATATAAACTCGGTATAGGGGCATTTTTTTGAAAAATCATTTTTTGAAGTGATCTGTCAAAATCAAGTTCAAATGTTTTTAAAAAATTCAAAAAAACTCAAAATGTTGTAATTCTTGTGCACATAGCCGTCATATGTGACAAGGTTATGAGAAAAAAATATAAACTTGGTGTAGGTCATTTTCATGAAAAAAGGCTTCACACAAATGAGCTATCACCTATGAACATGTTCAGAGTTCGTATAATAGGGAGAGAGGGTTTAGGGTTTGAAAAAAAATCAAAAAATTCAAAAAATCAGAAAAAATCTCCATAGCTTCATTTTCGAGTGAATAAGAAGGATCTGAACTTACTTTTTCATTTTCATATCTAAAACGTGTTATTTCACGGTTTTGAATTAAAAGCATATTTTTTCCAAAAAATGTAGTAATATGAATATTAATCAATAAATAGTGAGACTTCGTTTTTACCATATATATATGGAACAAGTGTTCATAAAAATATATATGCCTCATTTAGCCAAGGTAAAAAAAACTTGATTTCAAATAGGGCTGTTTACCCTAGCTTTCGAGCTTGTTTCTAGCACATTTCTCATTCGGACTGTTCACCTACGAATATTGGGCTTCAAATGCTCGATCAAATACCCCACACAGAGCAATGAACCTCCAATGTTCAACTTCAACTTTGGCTCGAATCCAAATTTTGGCCCAAATTAAAATATTGATTTAAATTCAAATTTTGATGGAAATTTGAATTCTGACACAAATAAGAAACCAAACTAGAAGCAACATTATTACAAGGGATCCCTTATTACAACTGATAAGTTTTCACAGTAGCTCAAATATACCAAGTTTTAAGATGCCAACATCTTAATACAAATCTACCAAGTTTTAAGCGATCGACTCGCCCTCAAATTGACAACACAAACATTTCCCAACAACTTAATTCAAATTTTCGACTTGCTCCTTGTGTTTGCAGCTGGCTTCACCGTCTTGCTCCTGGTTTCCCTAGTTCATATGCTCTTTTCTTTCAGACCCTTGTTCCTTTTGATCTTGGCCTTTACTTGGGGTTTTCCCCGTGGAGGTGTTGATGGAGTAGTTCCACTCGCCGAGCACTTGACGACCATTTGACGGTCATCTATGGGTTCAATAATCTTTAAAGGCACAGTTGGAAAAATTACCCCCTCCTCTTCCTCTCTTATAGCTTCAAAACCATCAAAGGACATGGTTTCAAAATCTTCTGCTTCTTCATCTCTTGGCCTTTTCTCCCTAGAGCTGGTAAATAAAATTATAAGCCATAGGCAAAAAAGACAACAAATGCAAACAAAAGGGTAGCTGCATTCTACAAAGGGTGCAAACACATACCAAGATGCTTCATTTGCTGCTGCATTCTCCACTGCTTCAATTGTTGCTGCATTCTCCACTGCATCTTCAGTCTCCATTGCTGCTGCATTCTCCTCAGCATTGGCTGCTGTCCATCTTTCCTCCTCTCCAAATGATGCATCCACTGCATTGGTACAAAGCCTAGCAATATGCCCCAGAACTCCACATTTTTTGCAAGCACGCTTCTTTGGTAGACGACCCTCCTCACCTGCTCTAATCCTCTGGTTCCTTGGTCTTCCTGGTGGTCTAGTAATGACAAGAGCGTGGAGTTTGAACCCTGGATCTACTATGTTCCATTGATCTTTCCCTAATAGTGCAGGCACATTGTCAGCATAAGCAGACATAAATTTGGCAACAGAGAAATACTCAGAGCAATATTGATCAACTTCACCATCTACACCCCCGATAACGGTCATCAGATGTAGGGCATGTATGCATGGCTTCCCACGGATCTGCCATTGCCTACAAGTACATTCTCTAGTACTTAGGTTCACAGGATACCTCCATACCCTATTTTTAGTGTCAGTATATGTAACCTCTCCCTCATATGTACCAGATCGAATACATTTCATCTTCAGTCCTCTTGCCTTCAAGTGCAATGCCTTAATCAGTTATGGGAGCATTTGATGACCAACATATTGTGTTTCTGCAATTCTTTTGCGAAGAGCCATCTTTATCATGATCATTTGCCTCATCTTGTCAAATTCTTGCCACAACAAGAGCCCTTTCACTGACTTGAACTTTGAATTGAAGCATTCTGCAATGTTACTGGTCACATAATCTACTTTGCAGATTTCGTTGAATTGGCTTCTTGACCACACCTTACCATGATGTGCATCCATGTACTCCTTCACAAGAGGATTTTGAGCATACAACACTCTCAAATGGTGTTCATGCTTCCTTTTGCTGCATGTGTATGATGCTGGCCATAAGTTCTCATCATAAACTTTACCTTTGAACTTCTTTTTGAAATTATGCGCTAGGTGTCGCATACATTCCCTATGCTCCACTCCAGGGAATACAATTTCCACTGCACTCTCTAAACCCTTGCAAGCATCTGTGTGTATAGCTAAACCTGGGGGTGTGCCTATAATGTTGCGCAACTGCTGCAGAAACCAGACCCAACTTTCCTCAGACTCTGCCTCCACCACACCAAATGCAACTGGGAATAGCCAGTTGTGTCCATCAACTGCAGAAGCTGCTACTAGCTGTCCTCTCCGTCTTCCAGTCAAATGTGTAGCATCTACAACCAAATAGGGCCTGCAACCATCTAGAAACCCCTGCCAGCAAGCCTTGAAACAAACAAAAGCCCTTCTGAAGCACTCCTTCTGAAATGACTTCCCATTTATTTTGAATGGAACTGTATGCTTGTCAATCTCTACAACACTCCCTGGACTTGCCATCTCCACTTCAGCTTTGAAAGTGTAAAGTAGCTGAAAACTGTCATTCCATTGACCATTAATTCTGTCAAGAGCCCTTTCCCTAGCATTGAAAATTCTCATGTAAGGAATTTCTATCTTGTACTTCTCAAAAAGCTTCCCATGGAGTGCTGTTGGACCAAGTCCAGGTTCTTCTCTCAGCCAATCCAATATAGCATCTGCCACCCACCTAGTTTTTGCTAGCTTGGTTTTGACCTTCCCCCCTCCCCCTCCAGGTGGACATGTGTGCTTGTGTGGGTTCTTCTTTATCTGAAACAAAATAAAAGGGTAAAAACAGTTGAGAAACCTTACTCAATGATCTGAAACTAAATTACTAACTGAACTTGGATTACCTGAATATATTTGCTCTTGATCATACGAGATGCATGCAACTTCCACCTACACCTAGGATATGGACAAAATACTGTGAACCTTGCTGGCTCACTCCTTTTAATCTTATAGGTGTTTTCAGATATAATGCACCATGTTGTCACTGCATTCCGACAGTCCACCATTGATTGGAAAATGGTACCTACACTAAGCTCAGGTTTTTCCCTGTTCCACTCAATTGTTGGCATGTCATCATCATCGTATTCATCCTCGATTAAGCTCTCCATGTTCTCCACCTTCTCTTCATCGTCAGTGTCATCAAACCTAGCTTGGCTGATGGGCTCCTCCATATATTCGTCATCCAATGTTTGCTGACTGGCTACATCGACCAGTTCAGGAAACATCATCTCGTCTTCATCATCATTTGTAGGCACTGCCTCGTCAGGTTCTGCATCTTCTTCTACACCAACTGCAGAAGGTACACGAGAAGCAGCAGCTGAATCGGAACCAGAATTGGCAGCAGGCATGTTCTGGCTCCATGAACCACTTGCTTTACTTGGTGTCGACCTACAAGGAGTGCCGGGGTGCTGGCTATTAGCACAGACAGATGATGTCTGAACTCCCTTCCCCTTTGCCCGTTCTGCGCGTGGCTGAAGCACATCGATTTGGAGTTTACCAAATCGGCAGCCAGCAATCCCAGCAAAAAGCAACGGCATATGATCGTCGCAAGTTAGTGGGAGAAATCTTTGCTCGTCACTGCTGAAGTAATTCAGTTCAACAGCATCCGCATCACTCCAGGGATAGGTGTTTCGGAGCTCAGCTCGCAAATCTTTGAAAGATATGCTTGTTTCTACCACTTTGGGATAGAAAAATGATGAAATCAAATGCGGTTTAGTACCACGCAGCACACTAGTTTCCATTCTAATCGCCAGCCGGAAAGCCAGCGCGGGATCAATCCTATTTTGTTGAAGGAAACAAAGGCTTCAGTTAGCCGGGTAAAATCGAGCACAAATTCAAACGATTCAAGCAAACAGAAGTCAAATACGGCCTACAATACGACTTAGAACGTCAATTCGAGAGGAAACAATGCTTACCCGGGTTTAATCCATGAATTATCTGCCGCAGATTCCACCCAATCCTCTCCACGGTCGACTGCATTCCGGCCATCCTCACTCAACATCGCTATGTAATCCCAGGTGGGGAGGTGGGCTATATCTGGCGGAGACGCGGCGTCGCCGACGAACTGAATAGGGGCATAGGGTGGAGGAAACAACTGTGGTGGACGCGGCACGACGCCGGCGGAGGGGGAGGGGCGGCGCGGTGCAGTGCGGCCTATCTAGATTTGTTTCAGATTCAGACAAGCTGCGCAATATGTGTCTCCTTGCGGTCCCACCCGTCAGCAAGCAACAGTCAGACGAAGACTCGGCCCCACTCGTCAGCAATTAACGGTCAATGGACGGTCAAGACGGCAAACGCCCGCTATGAGCATTTGTGAGAGTTTCAGCTAAGGAAGAGGGGAAAAGTGAGCAAAAGTTTGGAGCATGGGGAAAAGTGAGCACAACTAAGGAACCAGGGGCACTAATTTAAATATCCCTATTATTTTTAGTACTATTCGCCTTCACTTACTGGTGGGTTCCATGTGTGCTCTCTCTCTCCTCCCCTTCTGCGTTTAGATGCACGGGCATACACGAAGAACTCGCAGGCGATGTTGCCGTTGACCATATCTGGACGCATTCATAAGTTCCGGCACCAGTTTCACGTGCTAGCAGCACTAGTCAGTGTCTATGTGCAATGCATGTTAATTTGGAAGTATATTAAGTGCATGCGGATATTAAGTTGGATATTATTTGCGTGTTATTATGTGATTAGCACTATTTTTGGCATGAAATTAACTGCACGCTAAACGTGTTGAGCGCTCAACATTGAAGCAGTCTAGGTCATTGGATGACAAGGAATACATGTGGCTTGATGACATTTTATATTTAATTTGATATGGCTCTAGCAGAACATTCAATCGATCAAACCATAGATTTCGTTCAGTCTGACTCCAACTTTAAATTATACGACGATCGATCTAAAATAAACGGAAATGATAAACGTTCGGATTTTAAGCATGGCAATCCGAATGTTTTTCATGGAAAATTTAGATTACGCGGCGGCGGCGGGGGCGTCTTACGGTGGGAAGCGGCTCCTCTGCCGTGCTTTGTGTGTCGTCGGGCCACTGACCGACGGCGACGGCGGCGTCTTGCGCCGTTGTTGGCGTACTCATGGACGTTGGCCCTAGCTTCAAGGAAGGCCACAATGTTCTGGACTTCGGTCTCCAGGAGCGAGTCAACTGGCGGGAGGAGGCGACTGGCGTTGGTGCAAGGAAGCGGTCGACGGCGGCCATCCATGCCGTTGAGGGGGGCACTGGCACCCACGCGGGGACAGGCGCTGTCAACAGCGCGGCGGAGACATTCGTGTGCGCGGGCACCGGCACAGGCACGCACGTCAGTGCACGCACAGGCGCATGGGCTGGCAGGTGCACGGGCACTGGCACGGGCGTGCGCGTTAGTGCACGCGCAGGCGCATGCGCTGGCAGGTGCACGGGCGCGTGAAAGTCGGTGGGGACCTCGTGGAACCCCGTGGCATCAAGCTCGGCAACAATGTGCGGCTCCCAGCCCATCAATGCCACAGGGATGGGCGTTGGCGCAGTCGGGGCGACGGGAGCCAGAACGGGAGTGGGGACAGGCACGGCGCCTTCCCGCAAGGCCAGTTTTCAAGCTCGTCCCAAAGCGCCATATGTTCTTGAGACTCCGGCTGGGTGTCTTCCTTAGGAAACTGGAAGACTAAGGGCAGACCATCGTGATGCGGCATGGCGTACATTTAGGTCAGGCTGGTTGGAGGTAGACGACAGGAGAATCGGAGAGGAAGAGAGAAGATTGTAGCGATACCGGGTAGTGCGGGGTTGATTTTAAACTGCGGCGCCGGCAACATTAAAAGTGGGAGCAGTTGGGACGAAGGTGGGCGGCGGAGCCTGGTCAAAGGGCTCGCCTCCCGGTGAGCCTGCACATCGGTCTGCTCGCATGCCTCCCTGTCAGCCGGCGCAGGGGTCTGCTTGCACGCCTCCCGTCGACTCACACGCTTGCTCGGACGGCACCTGCCGATGAGAAGCGAGACTCGTGGTGGCATGTAAATGCCCACGGTTTCAATAGTGAAAGCGTTCGCCTTAACGTGACAGGTCTTTGTTTCAAAATACCTTGGCTCTTCATTTGTGCAACTTGTCATAAGCAGCTTGTCTCAAATTGAAGAAAAAAATTACGAAGTAATATTTGTGCCATATCAAGTGACCATGCTCAGTTTCAAGAATTTATGGTCACTTTTGGATTTTCTGAAATTTAAGATCCAGGATTCGAAACAATATCATAACCTGCATCATGCAATAAATTTTCAAGCCATACATCTGTCCTGTTGTATTTCTTAAGAAAGATTTGGTCAAACATTTTGCTTAGTTAGATTTCAGACAAGTTATATATGCAAAGCAAAAGGATAATCCCTCCGTACCAGTGCATTGCCTGATATATTAACTCAAGTACTAGGCACGAACAAACGGGCTCAATTCCGTGCTCATCCTGTTGTAGTAGTAGTACTACTACTAGGCAATGCAGTTGACGGGTGACCTTGGCGAGCGGCGACCGAGGGAATTGAACCGTGCTCGGCACGGTAGGTAATGTTGTCTAGTTACTTTTTTTGAACACAACGTTGTCTAGTTACTGAAGCATCCCTCTGTTGTTCGTCGGTAGTCATTATGGACCGGGGACATGAGGGGAATTTCCTAGGGCTGGAATTCTGGCCGCCAGATATTTCGACTCGAAACGCGGAGGCTCGACTGGTTGGGGTTGCCTAATGTGCGTACCACGCACGCCACCAGAAGGACTCGAGCCCGGGTTTTTTATTTTTTATTTTTTTAGGATCAACACGAGCCAAGGTCTGGCTGGTACGCAGTTGGGTCCTACCATTCGAGAATACGAAAGGAACCTTTTAAGTTGCCGAACGAATCTATGTGTATTAAAATGCCCGTATTTTCCTTGCAAATACTAATCTCAATGTGGTAATTGATTTATGACGAGTTTTTGGATTAGAGTGAGTTTGTGATATAGTGATCTCAACGTGGATTTCACATTTCATGGTATCCCTGCTAAGTTTTTCAATGCAAATGACACCCACACACGAACACAACAACAATCCAATAAGTATAGTGCATCTATTTTTCCAAACCATGCATGTATGACACGAATTCAAAAATACTCCTTCTGTTCCTAAATATTAATCTTTTAGAGATTTCAACAAGCGACTACATACGGAGCAAAATGAGTGAATCTACACTCTAAAATATGTCTATATACATCCGTATGTGCCAGTCCACTTGAAATCTCTAAAAAGACTAATATTTAGGAACGAAGGGAGTAAAATGTAAGACATGCATGGTCCTCAATTCAATATTTAAAACGAACATGAAACTGAAACATGAATATTAAGTCTAGTAGTACAGTACATGCAAATGTTGTGTTTAATTAGGCGGAGCTATGATTGTCGGGGGTCACCCCCTCGACCTTAGATAAAATTGTGAAGCTCTGTTTAGGGTTGTTTAGATTATATTTGTCCCCAACCTCCCAACCACCGATTGGTTGTGCACCCCCACCCCTCCTCCCCGGGAGAATATCACGTGCCCCCATACCTTAGATGTTATATGCCGATACGAGTTGCTTGGAGCTTGTAGATCTGAGATATATCAGCTCACATGATGTCTTAATATTTTTACAGGAAACCTTGATGAGTTTGAGAATTGCACACAATTTGTACAAAAACTACTCAGATGCCCTTGGATCCCATATCCAACGACCTCGAAGCTCGTATCACCATAGCATCTAAGATGAAGGAGGACATCATATTCTCCTGTATGTAAGAATATCATGTGCTACCACACCTTAGATGCTTTGGTGATACAAGCTCTTCGGAGCCATTGGATTTGTGACCCAACGCCTCCTCCGTGGTTCGAATGGTTTTTTGCAGAAAAGCCCCCAAAGAGTTCGGCCACTACTTATAAGCATAAAGACTACTCAGATGCCATTGGATCTCAGATCAAACGACCTCGAAGCTCGTATCACCGTAGCATCTAAGATGAAGGAGGACATCATATTCTCCTGTATGTAAGAATATCATGTGCTACCACACCTTAGATGCTTTGCTGATACAAGCTCTTTGGAGCCGTTGGATTTGTGACCCAACGCCTCCTCGGTGGTTCGAATGGTTTTTTGCAGAAAAGCCCCCAAAGAGTTCGGCCGCTGCTTACAAGCACGAAGACTGCTCAGATGCCATTGGATCTCAGATCAAACAACCTCGAAGCTCGTATCACCGTAGCATCCAAGCTGCGAGAGCACCTTATGTTTTCTCGCATGGGAGAATATGAGGTGCTCCCGCACCGTAGATTCTATGGTGATACGAGTTCACGGAGATCTAACGGCCCACAGTAGGAGGTTTGAATGTTTTTGCAATATACTGCTGAGAGAGTTTGGGAATTGCGCAGAAAGTACAAGTACGACGCATGTGCCATCTGATCAGTGATCATACGACCTAGATGCTCATATCACCGTAGCGGGTAATTAAGCTACGGGGAGCACCTAATATGAGCAATGGGGAGCCGTTGGATCCAAGATGCAGCGGCACACACGAGGCCTGAATGTTTTATTTGCAAAAAAACCTTTGGAGAGTTTGGAAATTGCGCATAATTACAAAGACTACTCCCAAGCCATTGGATCTTACTTCCAACGGTGTAAAAACTCGTATCACCATAGCATCAAAGCTGCGGGGTGGATGTGATATTCTATGCCGCTGTCATTTTTGTTCGTAAACTTGCAAAATATGTGTAACTTGTGCCGTTACTGGTCTAACCGCGCAAAGTGTTTGTTAAAAAAACCATCCTACACTGAAATATAGGAACAACACACGGGGGTCCCACTTGTCATTAATCAATTTGGACCTAAAACTAACAACTCTGAAAGACGAGATTCGAACTGGCAACCTGGACTACAAAGCGTAAGTCGATAGCCTGAAACAACAACGGTTGTTTGCTTTGTCCTATAACTTGATTTTATACAGTATTACGTTGAGTAGAGTAGATGGAGTGCCTCGTCTACACGTGCATGACCATTGACTCACTTACTGGTGGGTCCCTGTTCTGCGATCTCTTTCTTCTCTCCATCGTCCAACCTTTGCACGGGCACACACGAAGAGCGGCACTAGCTTGCCGTGGTGTTATTACAACTAAAAAAATCTTGGAAAGTAGAAGAATCGCCTAGAACAAGAGACGTTGTGGCTGGTCGAGATGGAGCTAACCACACCTATCCTCCGTGGCATGTTAGCATGATGAAGCTGTGTGGCTAGTGGGGTGTTTTCGACCGACTGGCTGGGTCCTGAGGTCGAACCATAGGTACTATGTCTGATACAGTAAATTTTTACACGCACATTTTTCCTCCGTGCCGAGACATGGCACACCCTACCGCGCAGTTTCGGGGTCCTCCCGGGTGGTGCACGCATATATTCTTCCTGACGTGGGACGCCCTACCGCACGTTTTCGCCGAAGCAAGTAAATAAATGAGTCGTCAAATCACGAAAGACCACTTTTCCCGCCGAGTACATCAGTGAATCACGATGGCTAGCTAGTTGGGCTAGTTCGACCGATTAGCTAGGCCGGCGCCACATTTATTTTTTCACCCCTTTTTTATCTACTTGCCGGCAAGTAAATTTAAACATCCACCGCGGCATTGCTCTGGTGTTTGAGTGCGGCAGGATTTTTAATTTTTTGATTGACGGGAGCAGGCGCGGCAGGATTTTTAATTTTTTGATTGACGGGAGCAGGCGCGACAGCAATTAGTCACGATGACTCCGCCTGTAAAACCCACTGCTCCCTGATGTGAGAAGTCGTCGACTGGTGTTTTACCATGGTGAAAACCAAAAGATTCCCCGCTCCTAGGCTGGCTCCCTCCGCCTTCCCGTAGATTGCATTGCCTTTCAGCCGTTTCGCCCCCTGTATCACCAACGTCGTGCGCCTCGAGAAGCAGAGGGACTTCGGCGGCCATGTTTAGGCGCCCTCTGGTGTTTAGGCGCCCTCTGCATGGGCATGTCCATGTCTCGGCACAAAATGACCGTTGGATCAAACTCAGACGGTGCAGATCAGTCACTGTAGCACAAAGCGTGTGGGTGTGTTTGGTTGCATTCTCATCTCAATATAGTGTGTAAGTCACCTTACGAAAACCAAATAATCCCAAAACACTTAGGCACGGTACATTAACTCCCTCCCCATTTCTTGTTTTGTGACATATCAGCCAATAAGAAACGTGGGCCATGCATGCTTTCAATGACTTGGGACTAATAAACATGACATGCAGTGGTTAGTTCATTGCATGCAATGCTATTAATTAGCAAAAGACATTAAGTTTTCTCGTTTTCCTCTCCGCCTTGGTTGTAGTGCACAACATAAGATGACTTACACACCTAGACGGAGTAATTGTTTCCTCTTCGTGTATTTGTGTTAACCTACTAGTGTGGACTCATGCACCCTTCATGCACTCTGCCAAACACCCAAAAGTGGGTCGAGAAGGGAACTTTTGCTCCCATCCCGTGCACCCTTCATACACCCTGCCTAACACTATTCATGCTTCATATGGTTCATGTTTCATGGAGTACTGTAGCACCGTACTCTCCGTGCGCTGTAGACCTAGTTCTGTTAACATTGATCTCACCGTTCATTCTCGACCGGACAGTCGAGAAAGAGGTACTATGTTACTACATTACTGTTCATATAGTTGACATGCGCACAACATCATTTGTCGTCGTCATATCTTACTACACTAGCAACAAGATTATGTAGTACTGACGTATGAACCACTGCACATGCCTAGTAGTAGGAGCACTGTGTATGTTCAAGTGGCTGCCGTGTTACGCACTCGTCCGTCGTAAGAGTGGAAACGCTTGCTGTAATCATTTTTTTCTTCAGAAAAACAGTGGGCACGCTCTACCGTGCGGATCCTCCTCCAGCCATGCACTAAATTACTCACTTACGCCGACGTGTGGGACAGCTAGCATTGGGGTCCACCGGCCATGCAATAAATTACTCCGTAGTAGAGTGACGGTAGACTACCCCGATCGAAGCGCCGCAGTAATGCCCAATGAGCCATCAAATCACAAAACCCCCTCCTTTCCAGCAGTAAGTTGGACGGACGAAGCAACCATCATTTCACTCTTCTCTCTCAGCTTCCTCTCTACCCAACCCTCGCTTCTCCCTCATCTTGTTCCTCATTTCTTCAAGAAAACCCCGACCTGCTTCTGCCATTGTTCTTCTCTCCCAAAGAAGGAAAGGTGAGCGCATCAATGGTGTTGATTCTGGCCAAGGCCAGGTCCTGCAACCCCAAGACTGATCCTATAACTCCCTCTCTTTTCTTCTTTTGGGTTTGTGATTATGGTTTCTTTTCTTTTATTTCTATTTGACAATTTCTTGATGGACACTGGAGCACCGGCCGAACTGATGTCTATGGCTTTGGCCAAAACTGTCGAGGCTCATGGTACGAAGAAGCGCAAGCACCCCGCCGAGACTACCGCAGACAAGCTCAAAGCCATCGCCCTGTCCAAGCCCCCCTCTCCGGGATCCCTCATTAAGCAAGTCCAGGTAATATCTCTTCTTGACAATCTTTTTCTCGATCTTGATCGTGTTTTTTCATCTAACACGCAGTACTAGTACTAGTAGTACAACTTTCTGGGTGATCTTGCATGTGATTTTTGTGTGCCAAATGACGGTTCTAAATTCCTCTTTTGACCAAAACATGCGAGAGGTTGACACTGATTTCTTATAGATTACTTTCAACTACTCCCTCTGTCCCAAATTTCTTGTCTTAGATTTGTCTAGATACGGATGTATCTAATACTAAAATGTGACTTGATACATCCGTATCTAGACAAATCTAAGACAAGCATTTTGGGATGGAGGGAGTACTTTATGAACATCAGTGCTACCTTTGAAGAGGGTATATTTGCCTCAGTAACTTGTGTTATGGATATTGCAAGTAATCCCTCTGCTCTCATGCCTTTGAAGACATGTTCTAGTGTCTTTGTTCACTCATTTCTGTGCGTACATGTAGTCATATATGGAGTACAATATCGAAAATCATCTTATATTTCTGAACGGAGGTAGTAATAAAATATGGTTTCTGTTTGAATTAGAACCAGGTCCGCGGTGGAGATGAAGTTCTCAAAGTCATGTCGTGTGAACTGGAAGACCTGAGGATGAGTTCTACTGCTAAACTATCCAGCTGCCGTGTCCTTGTCACCACGTGCCCTAAACTAGTGTTTTCCTATAGCATTGTTGTCAGGCGTGTTCTCGAGTCTGTACTTGACCACAACAATTTCCTGGATGTGCCTTCGATTACGAAGGGTGTGGTTCTTGTAAAGCTTCCCATCAAATCGGATGCCGCCTGTCTTCATGATCATGTTTATGAGTGGAAAGACCACTCTATTAGGTTCCCCAAGGTTGACAAGATGGTGATGGTGCATGTAGAAATCTCTCACGAAGTCCATGGCCTAGTCAGTTATGCAGGGTTCATCCCATAGGTCGGTGGCAAGAATAGTCTGCAGAGTTTAATTAGTGCAACTTTGCTTGTCTGTAGTAAGTACTATTGTTCAGTACTTGATTTGTGTTTGTGAACCCTGTATTGTTTATTAGTATTGCCGCTTTTGGTGTGTGGTCAGTCCTGAGAACGGTCTATGTTAATGTCTGTCCACTCAATTCAGTCTGTATATTTTGAAGTATCCAGGTCATCTTTTTTGTGAGGACGGTTTATTAATTATGTTTAGGCGCCCTCTGGTGTTTAGGCGCCCTCTGCATGGGCATGTCCATGTCTCGGCACAAAATGACCGTTGGATCAAACTCAGACGGTGCAGATCAGTCACTGTAGCACAAAGCGTGTGGGTGTGTTTGGTTGCATTCTCATCTCAATATAGTGTGTAAGTCACCTTACGAAAACCAAATAATCCCAAAACACTTAGGCACGGTACATTAACTCCCTCCCCATTTCTTGTTTTGTGACATATCAGCCAATAAGAAACGTGGGCCATGCATGCTTTCAATGACTTGGGACTAATAAACATGACATGCAGTGGTTAGTTCATTGCATGCAATGCTATTAATTAGCAAAAGACATTAAGTTTTCTCGTTTTCCTCTCCGCCTTGGTTGCAGTGCACAACATAAGATGACTTACACACCTAGACGTAGCAATGATAGCGGCAACAGCTTAGTCTAATCCAGCTGAGGATTGGGCACCGACCGCGTCAGCGGATCAGGCTGATCTACCGGAGGATCGGGCATCGACACCGGCACCAGCTCTACAAGGAGCACCATCTCCGGCAGCAGCAGCGGCTTCGGCACCTGCACCAACACATGCACTTGCATCTGCTCCGGCCCGTGCAGCGGCAACCGAACGAGCAGTTGCACTGGCAACGGACTGGGCTGCAGTTCACACTTCATATACCAAAGTCCTTACAAAAACCGACATGTCCACCTTCTTGGTAAGCATTGGCCGCCCAAGTGTTTCATTCTTTTTTATTTCCATGTTGTTTCGCATGATTCACTGTGTTGATCTAACTGTTTGGGTATGTCTTCTTGTTTGCAAACAGAGAATTCCTAGAGCAACGAGGGAGTCGTTCAACAATCTGGGCGACAGCGGCCAAGTTTCTCTTACCATGTGCAGCCTTGGTGTGAATGAACCTGCTCAATATACCGTAAGTACAAAGGACGGTTGCATGATGATTGATGCTAAAGGATGGTCAAGGTTCAAATCTAAATCATATCTTGCGGTAGGGGATGATGTCAAAATCGAACTTTCTCGACAAGGAGAGCTGGTCCAAATCAACTTTGAAATTCTTCAGTACTGCCGAACTGATCTATCCGCTGAGAGATTTTGATGTAATACTCTGTCATGGTGAAACAAGTGTCCTATGTGTATAAGTAGTACGACAGTATCACTGATAGAATTGCAACTCTGATTGCTGGTTAGGAACTATCGTTTGATTTCATTCCAACAGCTGATGTGCTTTATTCAATTTTGTGTATTCGCCTTGCGACAACATCTAAAGCCAGCGCCGTATCGACCACTTGCAATATGAAAAGCACTGAGGTAGAACACATGGGCCCCCAAACATGCAGGCCCACCGGCCTATGGCCCAAAGTCCAGAACCGTGAGCCTGTCTGAGTATTTCTCAGCTGAACCCCCATAATGCCCGTGCGTTGCATGTAACATCAAGATGCATTTGTATGAGTATTTTATCTTGTGAGAGAAAAGGATAAACGAGGGAAGGCCTTATTTGCAAATGCGGAGAGGTGTGTGGGTACCTTTTTGCAAAATTGACATAGTTTCCTTCCTATCCGTCAGATATAAATCGGACGACCTATATTGCAGGATGACAGGCACATCATCATTCCCAACTCGTCTATACCGTGTTAAAAAAACTCTGTTTTTTATAATTATATATGTTATATATATTCCCCTTGATTTTTCTTATGTATAAATTGTGATATAAAAGATCTTTATATTTCTTTACAGAGGGAATATCTCTCTGTCAAAAATATATTTATGTGTAATAACTAGTTACTCCTATCTTTCTACTTCCTTGCGCTGATATGTGGGGCATCCGGCAATGGGGTCCACATGCCATATGCACCAAATTAGAGTGCACAACTGCACGGTAGACACACCCCGGTCGTAGCGCCGCATTAATGCCCAATGAGACGTCAAATCACAAAAAACCCCACCTTTCCAGCTTTAGCAGTAAGCTGGACGGACGTAGCGGCAATATTTCACTCGGCCTGAATCCCTTCTCCCTTGTCTGCTTGTTCAGACAAAACCCCCGCTCGGCGATTGCATAGGGTTTTCTCATGGAGAACCTAGTACGAATTCTTCATCCATCCCCGATAAATCCAAGTCCATTGGTCGCGGGTACTCCTAGGATGGCAGCCGCCGCCGTTGATGCATTCTCTTCCTACTGAATCTAGTGTGTTTCATTTGCAGTGCCCAAAGTGCGAGGACCCTACAGGTTTCGGCGCCCTCGGCGAGACGCCACACTTGTTCCTTCTCATCCTAACACAGGATTTTAAAACGCGCACAGTATGTTCCTAGAATCCTCTTTTCTATCCGGGAGGGTGGGGTTTTTTGAACATGATGTCGACTAATTTGGAAATTTGGATTGCTATATTTGGATAAAAGGTACTAGTACCATGGTCAACACTGACGTGACGGAGGAAAGTATTTCTAGATTTGGATATAGGGAATACATTGTGTTCTCATATTATTTTTCCTGCAGTGCATTCCTTGCTCTGCCAGAACACATGTACTCAAGATGCTCGGCCTTGCCATAACTGAATACACCAGTTTAATGGTAACAGTGAAGACAAGCCATGGATATAAGTTTCGAGTTGGGTTCACGAACCAAGAAGATCGCTGCTTTTTTTATGGCCGAACTTGGATAAACTTTCTCAGGTGTTACGGACTGAAAGTTGGCGCACGAATGTTGATGGAAATCGCAGAACCTAGTCTCATCTTCACTGCGATCTTCCACCCCGACGTCGTTCCAATTGTTCATCCATGTTAGTTTTGTATCTGGTTCTTGCTTGTTGCCTCGATTACTTCTTAATCCACCTATTCTGTCTAACTGATCACAATTTAACTTTAGAAGTAGCAACGAATCTTTCACGAGGATGCTACTTCTAACTAATATTTTCTTATAATTGGTGGCACGTGTAGGTTTTTTCAGAGTTAAGCAGGCTGCTCGTTTGTTATTCTGTAACAACTCGGCTGTTACTGATGGCACTGAAGTTGACTGGGACGACATCCACAAGTTCCTACACTTTATTGATCGTCTTGAGGTCCTTGTGGGGCGTTTCAATGGTGGAAGGCCACGTGGGATATGTGTGCCACTGCTGCACTCGTTGAACAGGTCCAACTGTGTCGAGAAACTTATGGTACAAACTATTTTCTGTTATATATGTTGTTCATAAACTATTGCTTATACACAGTTTTACAGCTGTGATCTTCTTGAAACAGAAACTGCCCAGTTCTATTGTTCCTATACAGATGCATGACCATGGTCGGGTCAGACTTGCGCTTGGTCACAACATGATGTTTATGCCGACCTACTCCATTCCCCTTGGAGGTGAAAAGATACTTATTCATGGGTGGTCTCAAATAATGAAGGCCCGTCCATCTTGGAGAATAGGACAGAAGATTATGTTCCTACTTTTCCATGGATCTAAAGCAAATATCCTGTTTATTAACCAAATTGTGAGATGAAGCCGCTTTTAGAAGGTTGTGGATGCGCGGGGTGGCGCCTGGGCCTTGTCCTGGGGCTTGGCAGCCTCACCCTTGGTTAACTGTAGGCAAAGTAGCACTGTTCGAGGCGTGCTTTGTACGGTTCAACCTATATAAGTACTCATACTGCTTTCAGCTATGGTTGTTAAGTGCCCCTGCCGGTTTTAGTTAAGGTTGTTAAGTACTCCTGCTGCTTTTACAGTCTGTCGTGTTTCTTCAGTCCTGTCTTCCTCCAGCCGCCAAAACCAAACCAGCGCCGGCGGGGCCGCCTGCTTCCGCCTCCCACGGTTGGCTGCGCCTTAGCGCACACATCGCCGCCCCACCGTCTCCTAAATCGGTAACACCGACGTCCGAGGCCTCGCCGTCGTCCTCCGCGCGCTTTGGTGCGCTCGCCGCGGCGCCGCCCTCTTGCGTTGTCAACATGGTCGACAAACAACAGGAATCGGCAGAAGTACGTGGAGAGGATGACATTAGGGCCAACCATGTCAGCGTATGGAAAAATAAAATGCTTCCTCCTAGTGTTTTCCTGACATCTGGGACCCACAACATTGTGAGCGTATATAGTCAATAGACAAGAGAACATCACAAGATCGGCAGACACCTGGGACGCGGCAGCTTGAGTAGTATTTTTTTTGTTATTGTTGAGATGGAGCAGGGTTTGAACTGGGCAGTGGCCCGTCTAGCCCAGGTTTATATTTTATTTTCACCATGTGACCAGCCCAGCTATTTTTTCTTTGTGAAAATGAGCCCAGTTTATTTTTTCTGAAGAATACCCAATCCAGGCCTACTTATTTTTCTACGCCCTGATGGGCTGCAACTCTTACAAGACGCCTGCAAATCTTGAAAGTAATATGAAATGGGTTGTAAATATAAAAACAGATGACAAATTGGCAATTACTTTATAATTTCTGAATTTTTTCACATTTTCAAATTCCTATTTCACTGGGCATTAACCTAATTCAAATATATCTTCAAAGTATTTTAAATCTGGCTCGACATTTCGGTATTAAAAATAGTTTGGAACCCACAGAAATATGAGAAATTGGCCCTGGCCAACCAAAAAAACGGACTGCAATAAATTGCATAAGAAGTCGCAATGAGCTATATATAAATTATTAAAAAAAGAGGGAATGGTCTGACTTATGGGCCTATTAAGTTGACGTGTATGCAAGATTTTTTAGTTATTATATACGTCAACAAACGATTCTAGCAGACATAACCGTTGAATGTCAATGCAACGGCCGTCGTGTTTCTTCAATCTCTGATCTTCTTGCTACAGCCGCCAAATCCAGCGCCAGCGGGACCGCCTGCTCCCGCCTCCCGTGCTAGCCTCACCGCCCCCTACTACTCCCATTGCTGGCTAGGGCATCCCTCTACTCACCCACACCCCCTGTTATTCTGCGGCGACAACAGCCTCACACCGCAGCCGAACCAGTAAACCCTCGTACTCCTCTCCGCGTGGGCATCCACTATCGCGTCTTCACCGGCTCCGCGTCGTCCCCTTCCTAGGCCTCGCCGTCGTCCACCACCCTGGCGCTCTTGACGCGGCGTGGTTAATGTGGTCAAGAAACGACTTCCATCGGAAGAGTACTATCGTGGAGAGGCTGACAGCTGGGTCCACAGCAGCCGCAAGGAAGTGCCTCCTTATTACGCGGAAAATAGTTATTCCTCCACCTGACAGCAGGGACCCACCGGACGGGCAACTGTATTTCGCGAAAAAAACGTTTCCCCCTGACTGCTGGGACCTACCAGCTACATGTTCGCACGCAAGGAAGTGTGTCTGGGCAAAAAAACGTTTTACCCCCCTGACTGCTGGGACCCACCAGCTACATCTTTGCACGCAAGGAAGTGCGTGACAGTCGGGACCCACCTGGTCGAAGCGTACGTAGCGTTGTAATTCTGGTCGCGAACGTGTACGTACATACTGGTCGATGAAGAGGCGCGCATGTGTCGTAGTAGAGGCGCGCACGTAGCATGTACACGTACGTACAACGACCAGTGTGGAAGAAAGAAAATACGGCCACGTACGTACATACGGGCAGGGTCTCGAACGCCTACTCGCGCATACGTACGGCCAGGGCTCGTGTACATGGCTGGGTCTGAATGGAGAAACAACGTCGTCGTTGTGTTCATGGGGAGCCAACCGGCTGGGGCAGAACGGAATGCGTCGTCGTGTTCATCGGGAGGGCTTGGACGGAACAGCCGATGGAAACGAGGCCTGGCGTACCGCAGAACGGAGGAAACGGCCTTGTGTTCGACCAGCCACGTTGGAAACGGGATCCTGTTCATCGGGAGGGGTCTAGCGTACCGCAAAACGGAGGAAACGGACCTCCTACGGTCGAAACGGGGGTCCTATTGATCGGGAGGGGTGTGGCGTACCGCAAAACGGAGGAAACGAACTTGTGTTGGAGCGCTACGGTCGAAACGGGGGTCCTGTTCATCGGGAGGGGTTTGGTGTACTGCAAAACGGGACTCCACGGGATACTGTTCATCTCCACTGTAGACCCCCTCCAGCCTCCACGGGCTACTGTTCATCCACCGTCGACCTCCTCCAGCCTCCACCTGCGCCGTTCATCCACGGGCTCCTGTTCATCTAGCCTCCACCGCGCGCTACTCCACCGGCTACTGTTCAACCAACCCTCTCCACGGGCTCCTGTTCAACCACCCCTTCACGGGCTACTGTTCATCCTGCCCTCCACCGTCTACTGTTCATCCTGCCCTCCACGGGGTGGTCCTATTCATCCTGCCCTCCACGGGATCCTGTTCATCCAGCCCCAACCGGCTCGAACGATCGGGGTCCTGTTCATCCACCCCCACCGGGAACTGTTCATCCAAACCCCCCAGCAACGCTCACTGTTCATCCAGAGGCAACGCCACGGGGTCTTGTTCATCCACCCCCACCGGGAACTGTTCATCCAAACCCCCTAGCAACGCTCACTGTTCATCCAGAGGCAGCATCGATCGGCTTCAGTTAGCAGCAGTAGCGAAGGAATCGCTCGATTGGGTTCAGTTAACAGCCATCGATCGATCGCTCGGGTTCAGTAACGCATAGCCTGCAGTGCAATCACTTGGGTTCAGTTAGAGCCCAACGCCTCGCTCGGATTTAGTTAGAGCCCAACGCCTCGCACACACGCGCGTACATACGAGAGAAACGCGCATCGCTCGGCCCCTGACTGTTGGGGATCGTTGCAGAAATCAAAAAAATTCTACGCATCACCAAGATCAATCTATGGAGTTTACTAGCAACAAGAGGGGAGTGTATCTTCATACCTTTGAAGATCGCGCTGTGGAAGCGTTGCAAGAACGCGGTCGGTGGAGTCGTACACGAAGAAATTCAGATCGCAGCCGAATCCGATCTAAGCACCGAACAACGGTGCCTCCGCGTTCAACACACGTGCAGCCCGGTGACGTCTCCCGCGCCTTGATCCAGCAAGAAGAGAGGGAGAGGTTGGGGAAGACTCCGTCCAGCAGCAGCACGACGGCGTGGTGGTGGTGGAGGAGCATGGCACTCCGGCAGGGCTTCACCAAGCACTGCGAGAGACGAAGAGGAGAGGGGTAGGGCTGCGCCAAGAGAGAGGGAGACTCATGTCCCTGGCAGCCCCAAAACCCCCACTATATATAGGGGAAGGGGAGGGGGCACCCCCCCTAGATCCATCTAGAGGGGGGCGGCTGCCCCTCGGGGGGCAACGACCCCTTTAGGGTTTCCAGCTAGGGGGGCGCCCCGGGGGAGGGGGGCAACGGCCCCCTAGGGTTTCCAACCCTAGGCGCGTTGGGCCCTTGGGGGGGCGCACCAGCCCACTAAGGGGCTGGTTCCCACCCAACTACTGCCCATTAGGTCCTTCGGGGCAGGTGGACCCCCGGAACCCCTTCGGTGGTCCCGGTACAATACCTATAAACCCCGGAACCTTTCCAGTGACTGAAATTGGACTTCCCATATATAAATCTTCACCTCTGGACCATTCCGGAACTCCTCGTGACGTCCGGGATCTCATCAGGGACTCCGAACAACATTCGGTAACCACGTACATCTATTCCCTATAACCCTAGCGTCATCGAACCTTAAGTGTGTAGACCCTATGGGTTCAGGAACTATGCAGACATGACCGAGACATCTCTCCGGCCAATAACCAACAGCGGGATCTGGATACCCATGTTGGCTCCCACATGTTCCACGACGATCTCATCAGATGAACCACGATGTCAAGGATTCAATCAATCCCGTATACGATTCCCTTTGTCTACCAATATAGCACTTGCCCGAGATTCGATCGTCGGTATACCGATACCTTGTTCAATCTCGTTACGGCAAGTCTCTTTACTCGTTCCGTAACACATCATCCCGTGACCAACCCCTTAGTCACATTGAGCTCATTACGATGATGTCTTACTGAGTGGGCCCAGATATACCTCTCCGTCATATGGAGTGACAAATCCCAGTCTTGATTCGTGCCAACCCAACAGATACTTTCGGGGATACCCGTAGTGTACCTATATAGCCACCCAGTTATGTTGTGACGTTTGGCACACCCAAAGTACCCTTACAATATCCGGGAGTTGCACAATCTCATGGTCTAAGGAAAAGATACTTGACATTAGAAAAGCTTTAGCAGACGAACTACACGATCTTGTGCTATGCTTAGGATTGGGTCTTGTCCATCACATCATTATCCTAATGATGTGATCCCGTTATCAATGACATCCAATGTCCATGGTTAGGAAATCGTAAACATCTATTGATCAACGAGCTAGTCAACTAGAGGCTCAGTAGGGACATGTTGTGGTCTATGTATTCACACATGCATTACTATTTCCGGATAACACAATTATAGCATGAACAATAGACAATTATCATGAACAAGGAAACATAATAATAACCATTTTATTATTGCCTCTAGGGCATATTTCCAACAGTCTCCCACTTGCACTAGAGTCAATAATAGTTACATTGTGATGAATCAAACACCCATAGAGTTCTGGTGTTGATCATGTTTTGCTCGTGGAAGAGGTTTAGTCAACGGCTCTGCGACATTCAGGTCCGTATGCACTTTACAAATATCTATTTCTCCATCTTGAACATTTTCATGAATGGAGTTGAAGCGACGCTTGATATGCCTGGTCTTCTTGTGAAACCTGGGCTCCTTGGCCAGGGCAATAGCTCCAGTGTTGTCACAGAAGAGAGTCATCGGGCCCGACGCATTGGGAATAACTCCTAGGTCGGTAATGAACTCCATCCAGATTGCTTCATGTGCTACCTCTGAGGCTGCCATGTACTCCGTTTCACATGTAGATCCCGCCACGACGCTTTGCTTGCAACTGCACCAGCTGACTGCCCCACCATTCAAAATATACACGTATCCGGTTTGTGACTTGGAGTCATCCAGATCTGTGTCGAAACTAGCATCGGCGTAACCCTTTACGACGAGCTCTTCGTCACCTCCATAAACGAGAAACATATCCTTAGTCCTTTTCAGGTACTTCAGGATATTCTTGACCGCTGTCCAGTGTTCCATGCCGGGATTACTTTGGTACCTTCCTACCAAACTTACGGCAAGGTTTACATCAGGTCTGGTACACAGCATGGCATACATAATAGACCCTATGGCCGAGGCATAGGGGATGACACTCATCTTTTCTCTATCTTCTGACGTGGTCGAGCATTGAGCCGCGCTCAATCTCACACCTTGCAATATAGGCAAGAACCCCTTCTTTGACTGATCCATATTGAACTTCTTCAATATCTTGTCAAGGTATGTGCTTTGTGAAAGACCAATGAGGCGTCTCGATCTATCTCTATAGATCTTGATGCCTAATATATAAGCAGCTTCTCCAAGGTCCTTCATTGAAAAACACTTATTCAAGTAGGCCTTTATGCTTTCCAAGAGTTCTATATTATTTCCCATCAATAGTATGTCGTCCACATACAATATGAGAAATGCTACAGAGCTCCCACTCACTTTCTTGTAAACACAGGCTTCTCCATAAATCTGCGTAAACCCGAACGCTTTGATCATCTCATCAAAATGAATGTTCCAACTCCGAGATGCTTGCACCAGCCCATAGATTGAGCGCTGGAGCTTGCATACCTTGTGAGCATTCTTAGGATCGACAAAACCTTAACCTTCCGGCTGCATCATATACAATTCTTCCTTAAGGAAACCATTAAGGAATGCCGTTTTGACGTCCATTTGCCATATCTCATAATCATAGAACACGACAATTGCTAACATGATTCGGACGGACTTCAGTTTCGCTACGGGTGAGAAGGTCTCATCGTAGTCAACCCCTTGAACTTGTCGATAACCCTTAGCGACAAGCCGAGCTTTATAGATGGTCACATTGCCATCCGTGTCCGTCTTCTTCTTAAAGATCCATTTATTTTCTATGGCTCGCCGATCATCGGGCAAGTCCATCAAAGTCCATACTTTGTTTTCATACATGGATCCTATCTCGGATTTCATGGCTTCAAGCCATTTGTCAGAATTCGGGCCCGCCATCGCTTCTTCATAGTTCGAAGGTTCACCATTGTCTAACAACATGATTTCCAGGACAGGGTTGCCGTACCACTCTGGTGCGGAACGTGTCCTTGTGGACCTGCGAAGTTCAGTAGCAACTTGATCTGAAGTTTCATGGTCATCATCATTAACTTCCTCTCTAGTCGGTGCAGGCACCACAGAAACATTTTCTTGAGCTGCGCTACTCTCCGGTTCAAGAGACAATACTTCATCAAGTTATACTTTCCTCCCACTTACTTCTTTCGAGAGAAACTCTTTCTCTAGAAAGGATCCATTCTTGGCAACAAAGATCTTGCCTTCAGATCTGAGGTAGAAGGTATACCCAATAGTTTCCTTTGGGTATCCTATGAAGACGCATTTTTTTGACTTGGGTTCGAGCTTTTCAGGTTGAAGTTTCTTAACATAAGCATCGCATCCCCAAATTTTCAGAAACGACATCTTAGGTTTCTTCCCAAACCATAATTCATACGGTGTCGTCTCAACGGATTTCGACGGAGCCCTATTTAAAGTGAATGCGGCAGTCTCTAAAGCATAACCACAAATTGATAGCGGTAGATCAGTAAGAGACATCATAGATCGCACCATATCCAATAGAGTGCGATTACGACGTTCGGACACACCATTACACTGAGGTGTTCCATGCGGCGTGAGTTGTGAAACAATTCCACATTTCCTTAAGTGCGTGCCAAATTCGTGACTCAAATATTCTCCCCCACGATCTGACCGTAAGAACTTGATTTTCCTGTCACGTTGATTCTCAACCTCATTCTGAAATTCCATGAACTTTTCAAAGGTGTCAGACTTGTGTTTCATTAAGTAGACATACCCATATCTACTTAAGTCATCAGTGAGGGTGAGAAGATAACGATAACCACCGCGAGCCTCAACGCTCATTGGACCGCACACATCATTATGTATGATTTCCAATAAGTTGGTTGCTCGCTCCATTGTTCCGGAGAACGGAGTCTTGGTCATTTTGCCCATGAGGCATGGTTCGCACGTGTCAAATGATTCATAATCAAGAGACTCCAAAATTCCATCTGCATAGAGTTTCTTCATGCGTTTGACACCAATGTGACCAAGGCGGCAGTGCCACAAGTATATGGGACTATAATTATGAACCTTACATCTTTTGGCATTCACACTATGAATATGTGTAACATAACGTTCGAGATTAAATAATAATAAAACATTGACCAGCAGGGCATGACCATAAAACATGTCTCTCATATAAATAGAACAACCATTATTCTCAGATTTAAATGAGTAGCCATCTCGCATTAAACGAGATCCAGATACAATGTTCATGCTCAAAGCTGGTACTAAATAACAATTATTGAGGTTTAAAACTAATCCCGTAGGTAGATGTAGAGGTAGCGTGCCGACGGCGATCACATCGACCTTGGAACCATTCCCGACGCGCATCGTCACCTCGTCCTTCGCCAGTCTCCGCTTATTCCGCAGCTCCTGTTTTGAGTTACAAATATGAGCAACCGCACCGGTATCAAATACCCAGGAGCTACTACGAGCGTTGTTAGGTACACATCAATAACATGTATATCACATATACCTTTGGTATTGCCGGCCTTCTTATCCGCTAAGTACTTGGGGAAGTTCCGCTTCCAGTGACTGTTTCCCTTGCAATAAAAGCGCTTAGTCTCAGGCTTGGGTCCATGCTTCCATGCTTTGGCTTCTTCCCGGCAACTGGCTTATCGGGCGTGGCAACTCCCTTGCCGTCCTTCTTGAAGTTCTTCTTACCCTTGCCTTTCTTGAACTTAGTGGTTTTATTCACCATCAACACTTGATGTTCCTTTTTGATCTCCACCTCCGCTGATTTCAGCATTGAATATACCTCAGGAATGGTCTTTTCCATCCCCTGCATATTGAAGTTCATCACAAAGCTCTTGTAGCTAGGTGGGAGCGACTGAAGGATTCTCTCAACGACCGCATCATCCGGGAGATTAACTCCCAGCTGAGACAAACGGTTGTGCAACCCAGACATTTTGAGTATGTGCTCGCTGACAGAACTATTCTCCTCCATCTTACAACTGTAGAACTTGTCGGAGACTTCATATCTGTCGACCCAGGCATGAGCTTGGAAAACCATTTTCAGCTCTTGGAACATCTCATATGCTTCGTGCTGCTCAAAACGCTTTTGGAGCCCCGGTTCTAAGCTGTAAAGCATGCCGCACTGAACCAAGGAGTAATCATCACTACGCGACTGCCAGGCGTTCATAACGTCTTGAGTTGCTGGGAAAACAGGTGCATCACCTAGCGGTGCTTCAAGGACATATGCTTTCTTGGTAGCTATGAGGATAATCCTCAGGTTACGGACCCAGTCCGTGTAGTTGCTACCATCGTCTTTCAGCTTGGTTTTCTCTAGGAACGCGTTGAAGATGAGGGCAACATTAGCATGGGCCATTTGATCTACAAGACATATTGCAAAGTTTTAGACTATGTTCATGATAATTAAGTTCATCTAATCAAATTATTTAATGAACTCCCACTCAGATAGACATCCCTCTAGTCATCTAAGTGATACATGATCCGAGTCAACTAGGTCGTGTCTGATCATCACGTGAGACGGACTAGTCATCATCGGTGAACATCTTCAT
Organism: Aegilops tauschii subsp. strangulata; assembly: GCF_002575655.3. NCBI lineage: Eukaryota > Viridiplantae > Streptophyta > Magnoliopsida > Poales > Poaceae > Aegilops > Aegilops tauschii. The sequence continues at coordinate 487,298,123 of NC_053040.3, forward strand.
GTTGATCGTATCTTCTATACGACTCATATTCGACCTTTCGGTCTTCCGTGTTCTGAGGCCATGTCTGTACATGCTAGGCTCGTCAAGTCAACCTAAGTGTATTGCGTGTGTAAATCTGGCTTACACCCGTTGTATGCGAACGTTAGAACCTATCACACCCGATCATCACGTGGTGCTTCGGAACAACAGACCTTAGCAACAGTGCATAGTTAGGGGGAACACAGTTCTTGATATTTTAATGAGGGGTCATCTTATTTATGCTACCGTCGTTCTAAGCAAATAAGATGTAAAACATGATAAACATCACATGCAATCAAATAGTGACATGATATGGCCAATATCATTTTGCTCCTTTTGATCTCCATCTTCGGGTTGCCATGATCATCATTGTCACCAACATGACACCATGATCTCCATCATCGTGATCTCCATCATCGTGTCTTCATGAAGTTGTCTCGTCAACTATTACTTCTACTACTATGGCTAACGGTTTAGCAATAAAGTAAAGTAATTACTTGACGTTTATGTTGACACGCAGGTAATAAATAAATTAAGACAACTCCTATGGCTCCTGCCGGTTGTCATACACATCGACATGCAAGTCGTGATTCCTATTACAAGAACATGATCAATCTCATACATCACATATATCATTCATCACATCCTTTTGGCCATATCACATCACACAGCATATGCTGCAAAAACAAGTTAGACGTCCTCTAATTGTTGTTGCAAATTTTTACGTGGCTGCTATAGGTTTCTTAGCAAGAACGTTTCTTACCTACGCCAAAACCAGAACGTGATATGCCAATTTCTATTTACCCTTCATAAGGACCCTTTTCATTGAATCCGATCCGACTAAAGTGAGAGAGACAGACACCCGCTAGCCACCTTATGCAACTAGTGCATGTCAGTCGGTGGAACCTGTCTCACGTAAGTGTACGTGTAAGGTCGGTCCGGGCCGCTTCATCCCACGATGCCGCCGAATCAAGATAATACTAGTAACGGCAAGTAAATTGACAAAATCGACGCCCACAACAACTTGTGTTCTACTCGTGCATAGAAAGTACGCATAGACCTAACTCATGATGCCACTGTTGGGGATCGTTGCAGAAATTAAAAAAATTCTACGCATCACCAAGATCAATCTATGGAGTTTACTAGCAACGAGAGGGGAGTGTATCTTCATACCTTTGAAGATCGCACTGCAGAAGCGTTGCAAGAACGCGGTCGGTGGAGTCGTACACGAAGCAATTCAGATCGCGGCCAAATCCGATCTAAGCATCGAACAACGGTGCCTCCGCGTTCAACACACGTGCAGCCCGGTGACGTCTCCTGCGCCTTGATCCAGCAAGGAGAGAGGGAGAGGTTGGGGAAGACTCCGTCCAGCAGCAGCAGGACGGCTTGGTGGTGGTGGAGGAGCATGGCACTCCGGCAGGGCTTTGCCAAGCACTGCGAGAGACGAAGAGGGAGAGGGGTAGGGCTGCGCCAAGAGAGAGGGAGACGCATGTCCTTGGCAGCCCCAAAACCCCCACTATATATAGGGGAAGGGGAGGGGGCACCGGCCCCCTAGATCCATCTAGAGGGGAGGGGTCGGCTGCCCCCGGGGCGGCGGCCCCTCGGGGAGGCAACGACCCCTTTAGGGTTTCCAACTAGGGGGGCGCCCGCCCCGGGGGGGGGGGCAACGGCCCCCTAGGGTTTCCAACCCTAGGCGCGTTGGGCCCTTGGGGGGGCACACCAGCCCACTAAGGGGCTGGTTCCCACCCAACTATAGCCCATTAGGTCCTTCGGGGCAGGTGGACCCTCCCGGTGGACCCCCGGAACCCCTTCGGTGGTCCCGGTACAATACCTATAACCCCGAAACCTTTCCAGTGACTGAAACTGGACTTCCCATATATAAATCTTCACCTCCGGACCATTCCGGAACTCCTCGTGACGTCCGGGATCTCATCAGGGACTCCGAACAACATTCGGTTACCACGTACATCTATTCCCTATAACCCTAGCGTCATCGAACCTTAAGTGTGTAGACCCTACGGGTTCGGGAACTATGCAGACATGACCGAGACATCTCTCCGGCCAATAACCAACAACGGGATCTGGATACGCATGTTGGCTCCCACATGTTCCACGATGATCTCATCGGATGAACCACGATGTCAAGGATTCTATCAATCCCGTATACGATTCCCTTTGTCTATCGATATAGCACTTGCCCGAGATTCGATCGTCGGTATACCGATATCTTGTTCAATCTCGTTACGGCAAGTCTCTTTACTCGTTCCGTAACACATCATCCCGTGACCAACCCCTTAGTCATATTGAGCTCATTACGATGATGTCTTACCGACTGGGCCCAGAGGTACCTCTCCGTCATATGGAGTGACAAATCCCAGTCTCGATTCGTGCCAACCCAATAGATACTTTCGGGGATACCCGTAGTGTACCTTTATAGCCACCCAGTTACGTTGTGACGTTTGGCACACCCAAAGTACCCTTACAGTATCCGGGAGTTGCACAATCTCATGGTCTAAGGAAAAGATACTTGACATTAGAAAAGCTTTAGCAGACGAACTACACGATCTTGTGCTATGCTTAGGATTGGGTCTTGTCCATCACATCATTATCCTAATGATGCGATCCCGTTATCAATGACATCCAATGTCCATGGTTAGGAAATCGTAACCATCTATTGATCAACGAGCTAGTCAACTAGAGGCTCACTAGGGACATGTTGTGGTCTATGTATTCACACATGCATTACGATTTCCGGATAACACAATTATAGCATGAACAATAGACAGTTATCATGAACAAGGAAATATAATAATAACCATTTTATTATTGCCTCTAGGGCATATTTCCAACACCGACCACCCACCATAACCGGGGACTCCCTGATATTTTCCGCACCCTCGCTTCTACCACGGTTTTTTCCGTCATGGACGGCCCAAACAATGTCATGCAGCCGCGTCTCCGGCCCGCCCAGGACGAAAAGCCCAGTTTTTGTCATGATTTTTTGTCATAGAAGCAGGACCCCACCACATCTATGATGATACCGGGTTTTGTCACAATTATCGTCATAGAAGTGTCAGAAGTATGACAAAAAAGATTTTCGTTCGGCCCAAAATGTCACGGATGTGTCTTTTCTTGTGTCTCCAAAAGGTAAAAGATTTTCGTTCGGCCCAAAAATCTCCGTGTCTACATTGCGTTTGCTCCCTCCAAACTCCTCCCTTTACCTTCATATGCAATTGTTTTACATTCCGCTTCTATACTCTTAGAATTGCATGTGTATGTTGATTACTTGAATTGTGCTAAGTTGCTAAAATCTGCCAAGACTTAAAATTGGGAAAATGCTAGATTTTTATTTGGTCAAGTAGTCTAATCACCCCCCCCCCCCTCTAGACATACTTTCGATCCTACAGTGGCGGTCGGGGAGGAGCGATGGTCTTTTCCTACCTATCTATCCCCCTAGGAGCATGCGCGTAGTACTTTGTTTCGATGACTAATAGATTTTTGCAATAAGTATGTGAGTTCTTTATGACTAATGTTGAGTCCATGGATTATACGCACTCTCACCCTTCCATCATTGCTAGCCTCTTCGGTACCGTGCATTGCCCTTTCTCACCTCGAGAGTTGGTGCAAACTTCGCCGGTGCATCCAAACCCCGTGATACGATACGCTCTATCACACATAAGCCTCCTTATATCTTCCTCAAAATAGCCACCATACCTACCTATCATGGCATTTCCATAGCCATTCCGAGATGTATTGCCATGCACCTTCCATCATCATCATCATATACATGACTTGAGCATTTATTGTCATATTGCTTTGCATGATCGTAAGATATCTAGCATGATGTTTTCATGGCTTGTCCGTTTTCTGATGTCATTGCTACGCTAGATCATTGCACATCCCGGTACACCGCCGGGGCATTCATATAGAGTCATATTTTTGTTCTAGTATCGAGTTGTAATATTGAGTTGTAAGTAAATAAAAGTGTGATGATCATCATTATTAGAACATTGTCCCATGTGAGGTTATCAAAATAAAAGTGGCCACCCCCCCCCCCCCAAAAGAGAGAGAGGCCAAAGAAGCCTACAAAAAAACAAAAAAAGAAAAAAAAGAAAAAAAAAAGAAAAAAGAGAGAAGGGACAGTGTTACTATCCTTTTACCACACTTGTGCTTCAGAGTAGCACCATGTTCTTCATATAGAGAGTCTCTTGATTTATCACTTTCATATACTAGTGGGAATTTTTATTATAGAACTTGGCTTGCATATTCCAACGATGGGCTTCCTCAAATGCCCTAGGTCTTCATGAGCAAGCAAGTTGGATGCACACCCACTTAGTTTCAGTTTGAGCTTTCATACACTTATAGCTCTTAGTGCATCCGTTGCATGGCAATCCCTACTCCTCGCATTGACATCAATTGATGGGCATCTCCATAGCCCATTGATTAGCCGCGTCGATGTGAGACTTTCTTCCTTTTTGTCTTCTCCACACAACCTCCATCATCATGTTCTATTCCACCTATAGTGCTATGTCCATGGCTCACGCTCATGTATTGCGTGAAAGTTTAAAAGGTTTGAGAACATCAAAAGTATGAAACAATTGCTTGGCTTGTCATCGGGGTTGTGCATGATTTGAATATTTTGTGTGGTGAAGATGGAGCATAGCCAGACTATATGATTTTGTAGGGATAACTTTCTTTGGCCATGTTATTTTGAAAAGACATGATTGCTTTATTAGTATGCTTGAAGTATTGTTGTCTTAATGTCAAATGATAGACTATTGCTTTGAATCACTCGGGTCTTAATATTCATGCCATGATTAGATTACATGATCAAGATTATGCTAGGTAGCATTCCACATAAAAAAATATCTTTTTTATCATTTACCTACTCGAGGATGAGCAGGAATTAAGCTTGGGGATGCTGATACGTCTCCGTCGTATCTATAATTTTTGATTGTTCCATGCCAATATTCTACAACTTTTACATACTTTTGGCAACTTTTTATACTATTTTTGGGACTAACATATTGATCCAGTGCCCAGTGCCAGTTCCTGTTTGTTGCATGTTTTTTGTTTCGCAGAAATCCATATCAAACGGAGTCCAAACGGGATAAAAACTGACGAAAATTTTTTTGGAATATATGTGAATTTTGGGAACTGGAATCAACGCGAGACGATGCCCAAGGGGGCCACGAGGCAGGGGGCGCGCCCCTGACCCTCGTGGACACCCCGTAAGGTGGTTGTTGCCCTTCTTTCACCGCAAGAAAGCTAATATCCAGATAAAAATCGTTTTCAAATTTCAATCCAATCGGAGTTACGGATCTCTTGGAATATAAGAAACGGTGAAAGGCCAGAATCAGGGAGCGCAGAAACAGAGAGAGACAAAGAGACAAATCCAATCTCGGAGGGGCTCTCGCCCCTCCCATGCCATGGAGACCAAGGACCAGAGGGAGAACCCTTCTCCCACCTAGGGAGAAGGCCAAGGAAGAAGGAGAAGGAGGGGGGGCTCTCTCCCCCTCGCTTCTGGTGGCGCCGGAGCGCCGCCGGGGCAATTATCGTCACCGCAATCTACACCAACACCTCCGTCATCTTCACCAATATCTTCATCACCTTCCCCCATCTATCTACAGCAGTCCACTCTCCCGCAACCCGCTGTACCCTCTACTTGAACATGGTGCTTTATGCTTCATATTATTATCCAATGATGTGTTTCCATCCTATGATGTCTGAGTAGATTTTTGTTGTCCTATCAGTAATTGATGAATTGCTATGATTGGTTTAATTTGCTTGTGGTTATGTCGCTGTCCTTTGGTGCCCATCATATGAGCGCGCGCGTGGATCACACCATAGGGTTAGTTGTATGTTGATAGGACTATGTATTGGAGGGCAAGAGTGACAGAAGCTTCAACCTAGCATAGAAATGGATGCATACGGGATTGAAGGGGGACCAATATATCTTAATGCTATGGTTGGGTTTTACCTTAATGAATGTTAGTAGTTGCAGATGCTTGCTAATAGTTCCAATCATAAGTGCATAGAATTCCAAGTCAGGGATGACATGTTAGCAGTGGCCTCTCCCACATAAAACTTGCTATCGGTCTAGTAAAGTAGTCAATTGCTTAGGGACAATTTCGCAACTCCTACTACCACTTTTCCACACTCGCTATACTAACTTTATTGTTTCTTTATCTAAACAGCCCCTACTTTTTATTTAAGCGCTCTTTATTATCTTGCAAACCTATCCAACAACACCTACAAAGTACTTCTAGTTTCATACTTGTTTTAGGTAAAGCGAACGTTAAGCGTGCGTAGAGTTGTATCGGTGGTCGATAGAACTTGAGGGAATATTTGTTCTACCTTTAGCTCCTCGTTGGGTTCGACACTCTTACTTATCGAAAGAGGCTACAATTGATCCCCTATACTTGTGGGTTATCAAGCACCCCAGTCATGGCGTCGGCGTAGTAATGAGCAATGAGGCGTCAAATCACAAAGCTGCACCTTTCCCGCAGTTAAGTTGGAGGGACGAAGTAATAATGCTCAAAAAGAAGTTGGGGGGACGAAGCAACCATCATTTCACTCGTTGCTGAATCCGCGTCTCCCTCATCTTCTTCAAGTTAACCACGTGTTGCTTCTGTCGCTGTTCTACCTCATGTGGGATGCGGATCGTCTTGGTAAAGGACTGACACGTGGGGCCGCATGTTAGCAAACCGCCAGGCCAACGTCCTCTAAAAATAAGAAACCTCCCCTGCCATCCGCGCGGCAAAATCACCTCCTTTTTACTAATCTTGATTCTATAATTTTTTAGATCAATATAATTGAGATTTGTATAGATAGCACACAGGAGCAAAACCAAGTGGTACGGTTCAGGGCATCCACAATGTGTAGCCAAATGTGAAAATAGCTTTTGGCACCGATTGTAACCATTGTGGACGATGCTGCCAAAGCCAAAAAGATGGAACCGAAGCTCCCTGATTGATTGATTGAAGGAATAGAAAAATGCAACGTCTCTCCTCTTCCTCCCGTGCTTGGACGCATGTACAGTATAGAGCACAGAGTCTACTCCCATGTCCCTTCTATCACAAATCACAAAGCAGTGAGGCGTCAAATCACAAAGCCTGGACGAAGCAACCGTCATTTCATTCTTCGCCGACTCCGCTTCTCCATCGTCTTCTTCGAGAAACCACCTCACCGCACTAAGCTGGACGGACGACACTATTGTGTACTAGTAGTACTAGTACATTTACGCGTCCTTTGGTTCAACGGACTTCCTGGATGCAAATAAGGCAGTTGTCTTGGCTTGCAGGTGGCACTTGTGAACGACTTACCATGGTCTCCCTCAATGGTGTTCTCCGTTGATCGCACTTCGCCAAACCACAACATTCGAGATATCGTCGACGTCACCACAATGGGGAAGGAAGTCAAATAGTGACGACCTGATACGTCTCCAACGTATCTATAATTTTTTTATTGTTCCGTGCTGTTATATTATCAATCTTGGATGTTTTATAGTCATTTTATAGTGATTTTATATCATTTTTTGGTACTAACCTATTGACATAGTGCCAAGTGCCAGTTGTTGTTTTCTGCATGTTTTTTACATCGCAGGAAATCAATATCAGACGGAGTCCAAATGCAACGAAACTTCACGGAGATTTTTTATGGACCAGAAGGAACGTAATGGGCCCTCGCTATGCCTGGGGGGAGTCCCGAGGAGGGGACAACCCACAAGGGCACGCCAGGAGGCCCAGGCGCGCCCTGGTGGGTTGTGCCCACCTCGGGTGCCCCTCGGACCGCCTCTTTTCTCTATAAATTCCCCAATATTTCCAGAACCCTAGGGGAGTCGACGAAATATTCATCCAGCTGCCGCAGAGTCCAGAACCACCAGATCCAATCTAGACACCATCTCGGATGGGGTTCACCACCTCCATTGGTGCCTCTCCGATGATGCGTGAGTAGTTCTTTATAGACCTTCGGGTCCGTAGTTAGTAGCTAGATGGCTTCCTCTCTCTCGCTGAATTCTCAATACAATGGTCTCTTGGAGATCCATTTGATGTAACTCTTTTGCGGCGTGTTTATTGGGATCTGATGAACTTCGAGTTTATGATTAGTTATATTTTTTTATCCATGAAAGTTATTTGAGTTTCTTTGATCTCTTATATGCATGATTGCTTATAGCCTCGTATTTCTTCTCTGATATTTGGGTTTTGGTTGGCCAACTTGATCTATTTATCTTGCAATGGGAAGAGGTGCTTTGTAGTGGGTTTGATCTTACGGTGCTTGATCCCAGTGATAGAAAGGGAACCGACACGTATGTATCATTGCTACTAAGGATAAAACGATGGGGTCTATCTCTATGTAGATAGATCTTGTCTACATCATGTCATCGTTCTTATTGCATTACTCCATTTCTCCATGAACTTAATACATTAGATGCATGCTGGATAGTGGTCGATGTGTGGAGTAATAGTAGTAGATGCAGGCTGGAGTCGGTCTACTAATCTTGGACGTGATGCCTATATAATGATCATTGCCTGGATATCATCATGATTATTTGAAGTTCTATCAATTGCCCAACAGTAATTTGTTTACCCACCGTTTGCTATTTTTCTCGAGAGAAGCCACTAGTGAAATATACGGCCCCCGGGTCTTGTTTCTCATATTTGCCTTTGAAATCTACTTTTTCCTTGCATTTATTTTAAAATCTATTAAATCAGAAATACAAAAATACTTGCTGCACTTTATTTTATTTGCGATCTATTTATTCAATCTATTACAACTTTCTCCCGTCCACATGTCGTTTCTGGTGCCATTACCGAAAGGGATTGACAACCCCTTTAACACGTCGGGTTGTGAGGTGTTGTTATTTGTGTGCAGGGGCTGTTTACGTTGTGTTGCTTGGTTCTCCTACTGGTTCGATAACCTTGATTTCATATCTGAGGCAAATACCTACCGCTGCTGTGCTGCATCATCCCTTCCTCTTTGGGGAAATACTGACGTAGCTTCAAGCGACATCACTACCTCCATTTTTTTGTACACAAGGCCAGTATATCAAAATTACAATTTGCAAAAGGCCACTAACACTAATCGTGGCAAAATTGATGGGGTTTGCCTCGTACTAGCAACCAAGGACATTAATATACCCTTGCATGCATGCGGAAGTGAGAAGGCCGGTTTGCATGGCGCTGCATTAATCTAGCAATGAGGAGTGAGATGGTTAGCTCTTTGGGCTTTGGAGAAAAAAATACGCATTAATTGACACGTCAAACGAGGATTTGTATCGATTAATCCCGTGAAGGAAAACCCCGCCTTTCTTTTTGAACACTAGTACTCCTAGTACGTACGTACTTATCCTGTTTGGGTCTAGGCCTTGCATTGACATACTTCGCCACACATTTTTGCCAAGCTTGCCTAAAGTTTTCAAAATGAAAAGGAGGTACACTTGCGCATGGCTGTCGCGGTCACACCGCACCCTCACACAGTCGCTCCTGCATGCTGCGGTCGCACCGCACCCTCACACAGTCGCTCCTGCATGCCGCAAACCCAACCAAGGGAACGCACCCTCACTGACACGTGCTACCGCATGTGATCAAACCAAACTCAGCCATCCTACCACTGACACATAATTTTCGTTCATACAGTATGTTTATCCAACCGCATGTTGGGGAGGATCCGTACGGCCCGTGCGGTGGTCTGTTGGGGAAGAAGAAGAGGTGAGGAAGAAGGGTTAGGAGACGTAGGATATTCATCGAACCGCCTGAAATGGTAGACTGGCCCAAATGATGAAAGTCAGGTGACTTGCATAACAATATATGTTTTTACACAGCAAAAGATCCCTAAAAATAACAACAGAAAGAAAAACTATCACTGCTCGCGGAACGAGATGGCCTCGTCGTCTTTGGCTGCCGTCACGAACTAGCCTTAGCTGCCGACATGTGTCTCCGCACCGTGGTTGTCCTCGGCCTCCAGCTACTCGTTCACATGGAGCATGCGGGCGCTCTGCACGGACGAGAGCACCGCCCGGTTCAAGTCCGGGACGTCCGGTTCCGCGTGCAGGAGGGCATCGATGGTAGCGGCATCCGCGCGCTCTGCGTCGAGTTGAGCCTCCGCCTCCCGGTTCAAGTCCAGGATGTCCAGTTCCGCCTGCAGGAGGGCCTCGATGGCAGCGGCATCCGCGCGCTCCGCCTCAAGTTGAGCCTCCGCCGCCCGGTTCACATCCACGACATCCGGTTCCTCCTGCAGGAGAGCCTCGATGGCAGCGGCATGCGCGCGCTCCGCGTTAAGTTGAGCCTCTGCCTCCTGGTCCACAAGATATACTAGTCATACAAATGCATCTTGATGTTACGTGCAACGCACGGGCATCTTGTAGTAAGAGTAGAAATATGAACATTTACAATAGCAAATCTATATGATGTGAAAGTATATTCAATAATGAATCTAATGGTATTGATTTGTTATTGTATATGTTATTATTTCTGTCTATAAATGTTGTCAAAGTTTACAAAGTTTGACTTTGAGCAAAGCTAAAATGCGGAGTAAATAAAAACAGGGGGAGTACGCAGGGACTAGTATAGTTACTACTGCCGGAACATGGTAAGTTGGACCCCTAAATGCGGGCACAGACCAGGCACACCTCAATTATTTTTTCAAACAGTCGGACACCTACATTTAGCACACCATCCGGCTACTTAATCAAGTGTTACGCTTCACTACTTGAAAAGGAAAAGGGTGGTACCGTACCCAAAACCACCACATTTGGGGCTAGGGTAACAACTTGGTACTGTACCACATTTGAACCAGGGCACAAAAACCACCTGTTCTGCACCTAATGCGCAACGCGGAGCACTAACGCTCGAATATGGCCGGGAAAACAGGGAAACCGACATGTGGGGCACACCTGTCGGGATGACGTGGCGCAGACTAGTCCAATGGAGGAGCTGGCCCACGACCTCCTCGCCACCGGCAACCATTCATGTGGGTCGTGGGGGCCAGCAACGTGGCCCAGTTCCAGCACCGCCTCTGGACACGGCGACCGCGGTGAGCGACACGCTCATCGTCGCTTGACATGGTCGGTTTTATTGTGCCGAGGGTGGCGTTAGCGCTGTGGCACGACCAGCAGATCAACACCCGACTCGTCGAGGATGCACGGGGTGCCAAAGTGCGCACGCGCCGCGACGCATCCGCGGAGTGGTGTAGCGCGGCCAACTGCATCCCAAGGACCTGAGACCATGCCGGGCCGTCTTGCTTTTTCAATGACATGTGGGGATCGCATGTGAGCAAAGGGCATCTCCAACGTTGCCACGACCACAGCTGACTACCCTGGCACACCAAAAAACCCCGTTCCTCGCGCCGTCGCGCGGTGCGTTCCCAGCCGGCGCCAGCTGCCCGCATTCATGCCGTCCGTCCGTATGCCATTGTTAAGAGGCTCGGTGCCCAAGGAACCAACTCCGGTGACTTAATGACGCACCCGGACGCTTGGCCTCACTGGAATGCGCTACTTAAAGCGGCAACGCCCAGCTAACCTCCACACCATAGCGCATCGTCCTGCTGCCTGGCACCATATCCGCCATGACCGTGAGCGCGAACGCTTTGCGGGAGAGGTTGTCTTCGAGGATGGAGCTCGAGGTCTCCGCCCTCTCTCAAGTCACCGCTCGTGACGCAATAGCGGCGTAGCCAGACGCGGACGCGACCACACAAGCTGTGGCCACGCTGGCGGCCGACGACGGGAGCACCGTCAGCCACGCTTCCTACTTGCCATCGTCCAACGTCTGGCACCGCCGAGGTCGGGGACTCCTCTGAGGATGAGTAGGGCATCGGAGGCGGCAGGGCATGGTGTGCCAACTGGCCGGTCTGTCTCCCGTGTTCTACTCTTCCTCGCCGGAGACCGCACCTTCACTTCACGGGTCTTGAACCCCGCCCCCGTACTTGGAGATCGCAGATGGAGGACGTCGGTCGCCGCCGTAGAATAGGTTTAGGGTCGGGTTTCTTTTATTTTTCTGTCCTATAAAAGTTTCAAATGTAAATTAAATCTGCGGTGTTTGCATTAATCTCGGATGGTGTATATGAACTTTCACAATAATATAGTATATTGTAGGAGTACTAGCAAGATGCCCATGCATTGCACGGAACATCAAGATCTTGTGGGAGAAAAAGATGAACGGGGGAAGACCTTATCTGCAAATGTGGAGATGTGCGGGTAAATTTTCATAGTTTCCTTCCTATCCGTTAGATATAGATCGGATGGCCTATATTGCAGGGTGGCAGGCACACCATCATCACCAACTCTGCTTTTTATTGAACCAAGACAAAGCTAACATGCGAAGTAAATAAACACATAGGGTCTATATACGCAACTTATCTTAGGCACTCCAATAGTACGTCCACTACACATTCACGCATTTCACATCTTTCTATATCTATGGGAACCTACGAAAGGGTTAATGTAAATTGCCTCTCTCTCTCTCCTCCCTGATTTTCATGGTGGTGGGCCCCTCCCGCCCCCCAATCTACAATCAACAGCTCACACGTTTCACATTATGTTAATTACGTAACTGGGATTACGTAGGTGTAGCATTACTTGTCCTAAAAACCTAACTAAGCCAACCTCCCAGCATATCGTGCGGGAAAAGACCCGGCCACACCGTTTTAGTCGGGATTACCGGATTACTAGTAGTAGTATCGATGGATCGCATGAAGCACCAAGTTTTTTTAGGGGCGAAGCACCTAGTTTAAAAGAAAAAAAGGCGGTACACTCACAGCACCCCTGTCGCGGTCACATTGCACCCCACACACGTTTGGTCCTACACACGGCTCACGCAAACGGAACGCGCTTCGGCTTGCCTCTTCACTGACACATGGGAATGCACTTGAAGAAACCGACCATGTGCCAAACTCCCCCCGCTCACCGCGCGACCCCCCCCCCAAAAAAATTCCCCCCAAATCCCAAATTGAACCGCCCTTCGGCCAACTAGCCAATAATATTCCCCAAACCCCCTCCCCCCGTCCCCATCCACTCCATTCGCTCCGCCAAAGCCGCCCTCCCAGCGATGCCGATACGTCAGCGCCGCGGTTCATCGAGGGGACGCACGGCGATCCTCTCGCTCCCACAGTACGCTCTCGTAAATTGCCGTCCTCTAGTCGCGCCGCCACCGCTGGCGACGTTCTTGTGGAGGCGCACGGCGGTCAGCGCCGCCACTGCTGGCGACGTTCGTGTGGAGACGCACGGCGGTCAGCTTCTCCCACGGTACGCACAGTCTAGACTGAGGCCCCGTGCATGTCGGTGTAGCGCTGAATGTTAGCTGATAGACGTTGTTAATCTCACTGTTTGCCAAAGTAATTTACAGTCAATATGCTCTGCTTAAGAAGCTTCCTTGCCCTATTCTGCACTCAATCTGCTTAGCTGAGATGGCATGCTAAACCCTATTAGTTGCTAAAATATCCTGCCATATATTTATTGTGACGTAGATTGCCATGGTTTAGTAGCCAATCTGTTAGGTGAAATTGCTCTACACCGTTTTATACTCGATCTTTGTTGTTGCGATGGCCTTCGATAGTTCGATGGATGTGTGCTCGGCCTCATTGACTGCTGAAATAGCTTGCCATAATTTAGCACTCAAATCTGTTTGCTGAAGTAGCTTTATATATATTTCGTTACTTAGATCTGCTCGTCCAAATATCTTGCCATAGCTTTAGACATCGACCTAGGTATATTTTTCTGGACTTCATAAAAAAGCATATATGTTTTTCCTATAATATCTAGTAGAAGAACTAATTTGTATGTCTAACAAATGGACAGGACTTGGATAACTTCTGCTCGAAGATTCTCCACTGCATATGTCGAGGGGGTTGAAAACTTCATGAACTTTATCAGAGCTGAGTACGGTGGTCCGAAATCAGATGTGCTCTACCCGTGTAGCAGTTGTATGAATTCAGTTACAAAACCCCAATCAACTGTGCAAAATCATCTACACTTGTATAGGATGTCGGTCACATATACTAGGTGGGTTCATCATGGTGAAGCTGTGAATGTCAATGTTACTGACTACGTCGAAGCAACATGTCACCATCTTGATCTGCCTGATGCTCAGGTGGAAGAGGAGGAGGAGGTGGTGGTGGCGGAGCCAGTGAGTTTCACCAACATTGAAACAATGCTATGAAATGCTCGTGCATTTCGTGAACTTTCACCTGCAGAAGAAAAATGGTGGGCCCGCATGTAGGAACAATGCAACATGGCTGTCACCCCAGGAAATAAGCTATCAGTATTCTCAGCTATGGTCACCTTTCTTCAGGTGAAGACATCTGAGCGGATGACCAACAAATCATTCGATGCGATGTTGGCTGCTTTCCTCAAATCTTTCCTAGATGCGTCTGAGCTACCACACACCTATAGTAAAATGAAGAATTTCCTTCGTGCAGTTGGAATTGGATATGATATGATCCATGTTTGTAAGAATAATTGTGTTCTGTTCCGGAAGGATTAAGCCAACTTAAGTGAATGCCCGAAATGCATATCATCAAGATAGAAAGATGGTGATGCTATGAAGAGGATTCCTCATAATGTTCTGAGACATTTTCCAAGTATACCATGATTGTAGAGGTTGTTTCATGATGCTGAAACAAGAGAGGATGTACTGTGGCATTCTAGGAACCAGGAGTACAGAGATCAGAATGTAATGAGCCATCATTCTCATGGTAGTGAGTGGAAAAGCTTCAATCAGAAACACAAAAAGTTTGTTGCTGACCCGAGAAACATTAGACTTGGATTAGCTTATGATGGATTTAACCCATTTGGCCACCAGAGCGCCACATATAGCATGTGCCAAGTGCTTGTTATCCATTACAACATGTCTCCAAATGTCTGCACCAAAAAATCAAACTACATGATGGCCTTGCTCATCCCATGTCCAAAAAATCCTGGAAAGGATTTTGATTTATTCATGGAGCCTCTTGTGGAGGAACTTCAACAGCTATGGAGGGGTGTTCTCACTCGAGACCTATATAGCAGCCCACCAGCTGATTTCTTTTTGCGTGCTGTTATAATTTGGTGCATCCATGATTATCCAGATTTTGGGTACTAAGTCAGGGCGAACGACACATGGTTACAATGCATGCGTTCGCTGTGACAGGAATCCGCTGTCATACGCAATACTTAGCAAGATCTGTTACATTGGACACCGTTGTTTCCTTGCCAAGGACAAGTCGCGTCCTACAAAATACCAAAGACATGTGTTCAATGCAAAGCATGAAAACCGTGATGCGCCAAAGAGGCTCACCGCCGATGAGTTGCAAGTGGAATTAGAGAAGGTAAGGCATATTACACTAGGAAACCATCCTGGTAATGGTAGCGGGAAAAGGAAGCATGGCAGGGCAGAAGAGAAATTATTGTTTACCCGCAGGTCCACTTTGTGGGACATGGAGTATTGGAAAGATTTGGATCTGCGGCATAATCTTGATGTGATGCACATCGAGAAAAATATATGTGACAGCATTATCGGCACACTTCTTAATATTGAAGGCAAGACAAAGATACCTTAAAATCTAAGATTGATTTGACACACCTGGGTATAAGAAAGGATTTGCAGGTGGAAGATGAAGGTAAACCACGGGATATGGCACTAGCTGTGTATGTCTTGGACAAGGTAAAAAGAAAAGAATTCTGCGAGGTCTTGTCATGTGTGAGATTCCCACATGGATTTGCTTCCAACCCTGAAAGGAGAGTCAGTGTAGATGGAAACAAGGTACAAGGGCTGAAAACTCATGACTGCCACGTCCTACTTCAAAGGGTTTTACCTGTTATCCTTAGAGGATTGGGCCGCCCTGACTTATACAGAGCAGTTGTAGAGTTGGGACAATTCTTCAGGGAACTCTGCAGTAGAAATATCAGGATAGATGCTTTGGAGCATCTTGGAGACAAGATACCAACTATCCTATGCGACCTTGAGAAGATATATCCTCCAGCCTTCTTTGATGTGATGGTGCATTTGGCTGTTCATCAACCTGATGAGGCACTACTTAGAGGTCCAGTACAGTATGGCTGGATGTACCCTACTGAAAGGCGGCTAGGCACTTTCAAGGGCTATGTTAGGAACAGAGCTAGACCAGAGGGTTCCATTGCAGAGGCCTACATTGCTACAGAAGCGTTGACATTCTGCTCAAAATACATTGAAACAGCTGATCATCTTAGCAAAGAGGTGGGTGAAGACAATCCTGGGCTCAATGTTTCGATTATTCTGTTCGAGTTACAGGGAAGAGTCGACAAGAGGACAAACCTAAAGATTTGGACAAAATGGTTTGTTATGTGTTGAATAACTGTCCTGAGATACTACCTTATATCAAGTAAGTGCTAAGTACTGCAGCTTATACATCGTAATCTACTAAACTTGCAGCACATTCTTATATATTTAGATGTTTGACACGATCACTATGTTGTGCATCATGTACAAAAAGGAGTTACTGCCGCAAAATCCAAGAAACATTGACAAACTAGTTATGGCAGGATTTGCGAAATGGTTCAAGAGCCATGTAAGCTTTTGAATTGCACTGTCATTTTTTTAATATATTGAGTACATAAGATGATTAGCTTGTCTATTTTCTAACCATATGTTAAGAGGATGCGGGAGGATGGGCAGACAGTTGATGATGCCCTTTATGCACTAGAAATGGGTCCTGATACTCGGGTAAGACATTATGAATCTTGCATTGTTGGAGATGTGCGCTACAACACCCTTGCACGCCACGAAGGCAGGAAGACACAAAACAGTGCCATCATGAGCACGGATACGTACGACAGAGAGACAACTGAAATGTATGCTAACATAACAGACATTGTTCAGTTGCAGTATATCTCCAGTTTCGAGGATCATTGGTGTGTGGTTCTGTTGTGCTGTCGTTGGTATAGCCTGTTTTTTGAGATCGCAAAACACAGAGCTGATGATTATTTCAAATGCATCAATGTCAAGGCGGCGTACCAGACCAACAAGCCTTTTATTTTGGCAAATCAAGCAACACAGATATTTTTCTTGTAAGACACATTTGCACGTAGCGATGACTGGAGAGTATTGCAAAGGTTTGAGCAGAGGAATTCGTTTAATGAAGTTGCACAACAAGATGATGCTTACACTGCTCCTGATGTACAAGATTCCACAGATGTTCCTAATATCTTTGAGAACCAACATGTCAATGACACTGGCGAAAAGATTGCCCGTCGTGCTGTAGACATACAAGAGTTGATCAAGAAGAAGCCAACGTTCAACGACATTGAGGATGAAGAAGAAGATGACACTGTGGGGAATTACGATTCAGACTGATACACATGGCGAAGATGTTGATGCTGCTACTGCGGATGATGATTGGATTGCTCTTGTCGTATTGGCCTGTCAGAAGACGTTTTTTATCTACTATGTGAAATTGTGTTTGCTATGACAACTGAAACCTGATGTACGTGTTGTTTAGTATTTTGCTGTGAGAACATCACTTGTTATGTATGTTGATTTGTGTTTGTGATTGTATGACGACTAAAACATGATGACGTTGTTGTTTAGTTGTACTCATATTTGGCTGTGAAACTTGAATTTGATGACATATTTGCTGTTGGACTGCAATTTGCTCGACGTCTTTGAATGGGAACAAAGCTAACCCGATAGGGCCTCTGCTAATTTATTTATTTATTACCAAAAGGGCCTCTGTTGTTTATTTATTTATGAGAAAAAGGGGATACCCCGCGATTTCCGTTAACAGAAATCATTAGATGTTCACAACACTACACCCAGCCTGCTACACAGGTTTCATTCATTACTAGTTTCAGCAAAGTGCTCATGTCATAGCCACTGAATACATCACGAGTGCTACATACACTGCAAATAAAGAGACAATCATCCTACAGAGCACATCAATTTTGCCCATTATCTTCACAAGCTCTTTCATCTCCTCATTGTTGTCAAGGCCGTTCAACAGCTGTTGCTTGGCCATGATCAGAGGAACTGCATCTTTAACCTTCTGCTCTGCATCTTCCTCTTCTGTCGTTCCTTCAGTTACTTGTCCAGCACCCCAACCTGCTAGTGTTGGGATTCCTCGGCTAACCAAATAATCAGCGTAGTTGCATTCCCCCACATCAGCAACTTCCCAGAAATACAAATCACACGAATCTTCCCTTTTCTCCATGAATCAAATTGGAAGATCATCAACCAAACTATTAAAAAAATCAGCAACTGAAAGCAGCAGAACAACACTTAAACATATTATTACCCCATGATTCGGGCATTTGTAGAAGACTCGGCCAGGGTTGAGGATTCTGGTTGAGACGCGACGGATGACTCTGCGTGATTTGCAGCAGTGGAACCACACCAACGGCAGCGGGTTGCGATGAGCAACCGACTGCGGTGCGTGTGCCGGCGGGGGTGTGATGAGACCCACAGGCGATGGTATGGGTGGTGACTTGGCGCATATCTGGTTGTTGCCTGCTGAAGAGCAGGTGGACGAGCAGCCAGCGGACATGGTTGCTCCGGCCCGAGCTTCTGATGCCAGGCAGAGTAAGTAGAGAAGAGGAGAAGCGAACGTTGGATATGTCAGTTTCATTACTTGTAGAGTAGCATAGCACCATATATAGACATAGTCTAGGTTTGGATTCGAACCAGCCATAGGAGCACGTCTCTCTTTTTTCTGAAACTCAGCAACGTCTGTTTACTGGTACACTAGCTTGTTTTGTACGCCTTCTCAAGTCTTTGATTTTCTTTCTTTTTTTGCGAGGAAGGAAGGAGGACAAAATTGAGAGTTCCTGGGACTCGAACCCAATACCTCTCGGTTGAAAACCAAGGGTGCTAGTCACTTATGTGGCGAACGTTCCCTGGGAGGAGGATGGCGGACGAACGCATTTTCCTCGCAGTTTTAGTTGCGACGCAAGATCGAACGGTGATAGTTTCGGGAATGTTATCAGGCGAACGAGCCCAGTTTTTCTTTTCTTCCTATATATAAAAAAGTATGCTAGTTGGTGTCGGCTTAGTCAACAAACGATTGTGCCAACCTTGACCGTTGGATTGACATTCAACGTCTGTCGTGTTTCTCCAGTCTCTTCTTCCTCCAGCCGCCAAAGCCAAACCAGCGTCAGCGGGACCGCCTGCTCCCGCCTCCCACGGCTGGTTGTGCTGCCGCGCACACATCGTGGCCACATCGCACCCTAAAACTCTGCGCATCTTCCCCGGCTCCTGTTCGTTCCCGTCCGAGGCCTCACCATCGTCCTCCGCCTTGGTTCACTCGCCACGGCGCCGCCCTCCGGTGTTGTCAACATGGTCAACAACCGAGAGGAATAAGGAGATGACTATACATGGTGAGGATGACAGTAGGGACCCAGTAGCGCGCATAGTAATTTTGTTTTTTCGGGATAGAGAAGGGTATCAACTGGGTTGTGCGGGAGCTGTGGCTCGTCTAGCCCAGGCTTTTATTTCATATGTTTAGCACATGACAAGCCCAATTTGTTTTTTTCCTTTCTAAAAATGGCTAGCCCAGCTATTTTGTTTTTTGCAGAATAACCAACGTAGGCCTACTTGCTTTTCTACGCCCTGCTGGGCCGGAAATCTTTCAAGACGAGGAGGGATGCATTTTGCCCAGAAAATGGGCTATAAGTAATAATAAATGGGCTGTAAAATGAAAAAATATAGTAAACAGGCAATTAGTTACAAAATACTTTTTTCTTTCAACTTTTGATATTTTAAATTTCATTGTTTTTGTGCGGGTAAAATTTCATTGGATTTAAGTTAAGGTATGTTTAGTTTTTAAATTAATTTGAATCTGGCTAGAAATTTTGGATTGTATGCTGTTTGGGACAGATTTGGAGGCTGACTTGTGGGTCTACTAGGTTGACGTGTATGAAAGGCTTTGTCAACTTAGTCCACAAACGATTCTAGCAGTAGTGACCGTTGGATGTTAATCCAACGGCTGTGCTGCTTCTTCAATATCGGATCTTCTTGCTTCAGCCACCCAAACCAGTGCCGGTGGGACTGCCTGCTCCCGCCTCCCGTGGCCGGCTGTGCTGCCGCACAGGCTGCACCGCCCCACCCTACTCCATTCCTGGCCAGGCCATTCCTCTACTCACCCACACCTCCTATTATTTTTCGGCGACGGTAGCCGGACCAGTAAACCCCCGTACTCCCCACCGCGTGGGCAACCACTGCTGAGTCTTCCCCGGCTCCATGTCGTTCCCTCCCTAGGCCTCGCCGTCGTCCACCGCCCTAGTGCTCTCAGCGCGGCGTGGTCAACGTGGTCAACGAACGACATCCATCGGACGTGGACTGTACGTGGAGAGGCTGACAGCTGGGTCCATGGCCGCACACAAGGAAATACCTCCTTATTACGCGCAAAATAATGATTCCTCCACCTGACATCTGGGACCCACCGAAAGGGCCTCTGTATTTCACCAAAAAAACATTCTCCCCGCTGACAGGTCGGACCCACCAGCTATATCTTCGCACGCAAGGAAGTGCCTCCTTATTATACACAAAAAATGAATACTCCCCCTTCTAGCTAGGACCCAGCATAGTGGGAGGCTGACTTGTGGGCCTACTAAGTTGACGGGGACGGAGGGCTTTGTCAACTTAGTCAATATGAACGATTCTAGCTCAAGTGACCGTACGATGTCCATCCAATGGTCGTAGTGCTTCTTCAACCTCTGGTCTTCTTGCTGCAGCCGCCCAAAGCAGCGCCAGTCGTGCCGCCTACTCCTGCATCCCATGGCCGGCTGTGCTGCTGCAGAGGCCTCACCGCCCTCTACTACTCCCACCGCCGGCCAGGCCATCCCTCCACTCACCCACACCCCATGTTATTCTGCGGCGACGGCAGCCTCACACCAATGCCGAACCAATGAACCCTCGCACTCCTCTCCACGTGGGCATCCACTGCCACGTCTTCCCCGGCTCCGCGTCGTCCCCTTCCTAAGCCTCGCCGTCGGCCACCGCCTTGGTGCTCTTGGCGCGGTGTGGTCAATGTGGTCAAGGATCGACTTCCGTCGGAAGAGTACTGTACGTGGAGAGGCTGACGGCGGGGTCCACGGCCGCAGCAAGGAAGTGCCTCCTTATTACGCGGAAAATAATGATTCCTCCACCTGACAGTAGGGACCCACCGGACGGGCCACCGTATTTCATGAAAAAACGTTTCCCCTGGACTACTGGGACCCACCAGCTAAATCTTCGCATGCAAGGGAGTGCGTCCATATTACGGGCAAATAAAATTATTCGCCCCCTGACTGCTGGGACCCACTAGTTCATCTTCGCACGCAAGGAAGTGCCTGACAGTTGGGACCCACCTGGTCGAAGCGTACGTAGCGTTGTCATCCTGGTCATGAACGTGTACGTACATACTGGTCGATCGGTCTGTCTGCAGGCTGCAACGATGAACCGTGGTCGTAGTAAAGGCGCACACGTAGCATGTCACGCAGTCCCGTTAATATCGTGTACACGTACGTACAGCGGCCAGGGTGCAATAAAGTAAATACGGCCACATACGTACATACGGGTGGGGTCTCGAACGCCTACTCGCGCATACGTACGGCCAAGGCTGGTGTACATGGTTGGGTCAGAAAGGAGAAACTGCGTCGTCGTCGTGTTCATCGGGAGCCAACCGGCTTGGACAGAATAGCCGATCGAAACGAGGCCTGGCGTACCGCAGAATGGAGGAAACGGCCTTGTGTTCGACCGGCCACGGTCGAAACGGGATCCTGTTCATCGGGAGGGGTCTGGCGTACCGCAAAACGGAGGAAACAGACTTCTCTTGGACCTCCTACGGTCGAAACAGGGTCCTGTTGATCGGGAGGGGTGTGGCGTACCGCAAAACAGAGGAAACGGACTTGTGTTGGAGCGCTACGGTCGAAACGGGGGTACTGTTCATCGGGAGGGGTGTGGCGTACCGCAAAACGGGACTCCACGGGATACCGTTCATCTCCACCGTCGACCTCCTCCAGCCTCCACGGGCTACTGTTCATCCACCGTCGACCTCCTCCAGCCTCCACCTGCGACTGTTCATCCATGGGCTCCTGTTCATCCAGCCTCCATAGCTCCTCCACCAGCTACTATTCAACCAGCCCTCTCCACGGGGTCATGTTCAACCACCACTCCACGGGCTACTGTTCATCCAGCCCTCCACCAGCTACTGTTCAACCAGCCCTCCATGGGGTCCTGTTCATCCAGCCCTCCATGGGGTCCTGTTCATCCACCCCCCAACCGGCTCGATCGATCGGGGTCCTGTTCATCCAGCGGCAACAGCCTCTACTACCATGGGGTCCTGTTCATCCAACCCCCCACCGGGAACCGTTCATCCAACCCCCCCCCCCCCCCCCGAACAACGCTCACTGTTCATCAAGAGGCAGCATTGATCGGCTTCCGTTAGCAGCAGTAGCGAAGGAATCGCTCGATGGAGTTCAGTTAACAGCCATCGATCGATCGCTCGTGTTCAGTAACGCGTAGCCTGTAGTGCAATCGCTCGAGTTCAGTAGGCGAACGCCTCGCTCGGGTTCAGTTAGAGCGCAATGCCTCGCATACACGCACGTACGTGTATGAGAGAAACGTGCAAACCTCCGTGCATCGCTCGGCCCCGACCACCCACCGTAACCGGGAACTCCCCGATATTTTCCTCGCTCTCGCTTCTACCACGGTTTTTTCCGTCATGGACGACCCAAAGAATCTCATGCAGCCGCGTCTCCGGCCCGCCTAGGACGAAAAGCCCATTTTCTGCCATGATTTTTTGTCATAGAAGTAGGAGCCCACCACATCTATGATGATACCGGTTTTTGTCACAACTATAGTCATAGAAGTGTCATAAGCATGACAGAAAAAAATCGTTCAGCCCAAAATGTCACGGATGTGTCTTTTTTTTGTAGTGTCACCAGGGCGCGCCTGGGCCTCCTGACGTTCCCTGGTGGGTTGTGCTCTCCTCGGAGCACCTCCCAGGCGCAGCAAGGGCCCATTAGGTGTCTTCTGGCCCATAAAAATTCTCCGTAAAGTTTCGTGGCATTTGGACTCCGTTTGGTATTGATTTTCTGCGATGTAAAAAACATGCAAAAAACAGCAACTGGCACTTGGCACTATGTCAATAGGTTAGTACCAAAAAATGATATAAAATGACTATAAAATAATTATAAAACATCCAAGATTGATAATATAACAGCATGGAACAATCAAAAAGTATAGATACGTTGGAGACGTATCAGCATCCCCAAGCTTAACTCCTACTCGTCCTCGAGTAGGTAAGTGATAAAAACAGAATTTTTGATGTGGAATGCTGCCTAACATGTCATATCATATTATTTTATTTATAGCATGAACATTTGGACTTTTATATTGTTCAAAGCAAAAGTCTAGTTTTGACATGATAATTTAGATACTCAAGCATACCAACAAGCAACCATGTCTTTCAAAATATCAACGCTAAAATGAGTTATCCCTAGCCCATCATGCCCAATCATTGATCCATTCATGAAACACACTCGAATATTAACTACACCCAATGATCAAGTACAATCATAGTGCCTCCTAGTTGGTGCTTTTAAAAGAGAATATGGAGACTCAAATTCAAAATAAAAATTTCATAAAGTGAAAGAAAGGCCCTTCGCAGAGGGAAGTAGGGATTTGTAGAGGTGCCAGAGCTCAAAGCGAAAAACTTAGAGATAAAAACATTTTGGGAGGTGTATCCTTCCCACCAACGAAAACGACTTAGAGTTCTCAACACTTTCCATGCTAAATATATAATAGGCGGTTCCCAAACCGAAAATAAAGTTTATTCCTCTTTCTACCATACTTTCACTTTCCATGGCTAACCGTATCCACAGGTGCCTTCCATACCAAAACTTTCCAAGGAATTTATTATTTGACAACATAAAGTAAATTTATTTCTCATTTCGGGACTGGGCATCCCTAATACCTTTGCCTTACTCTCGTGCAATGACAAGTTAATAGACACTCATCTTGAGAATAAGACATCTAGCATGGAAAATATTAGCCAGCCCTCACTGCTCCGCGAGCGAAACGAACACACAAAAGAGAAGTTTATTTTGAAAATTAGAGATGGCACATACAAATTTGCTTAGAACGGAATACCGCATATAGGTAGATATAGTGGACTCATGTGGCCAAACTGGTTTGACGGTTTTTGGATGCACAAGTAGAGATCGTACTTAGTGCAAAATGAAGGCTAGCAAAAGATTGAGAAGCGACCAACCAAGAAACGAATAATCTCATAAGCGAGCATTAAGCATAATTAACACCGAATAATGCACCACAAGTAGGATATAATTTCATTGCATAATTATTGACTTTCATGCTTGCATAGGGAATCACAAACCTTAACACCAATATTCATACCAAAGCATAATTACTCATCAACATAACTCACATATCATATCATCATATCTCAAAACTATTACTAAGAATCAAGTTTATTTTGTCTAATGATCTTCATGAAAGTTTTTATTATATCCTTCTTGGATATCTATCACTTTGGAACTAATTTTCATATGTTGCTTTTGACAAGCTCAAACAAATATAAGTGAAGATTATGAGCATAATATTTCTTTCTCTCAAATTAATTTAAGTGAAGCAAGAAAGAATTTCTTGAAAATTTTACTAACTCTCAAATAAATCTAAGTGAAGCAAGAGAGCATTTCTTCAAAAATACTAAAGCACACCGTGCTCAAAAGGATATAAGTGAAGCACTAGAGCAAGTCCATAGCTCATAAATTGAAGTGAAGCATAGAGAGCAATTCTAACAAGTCATGCCATAATTTTGGCTCTCTCAAATAGGTGTGTCCAGCAAGGGATCAAGACTTAAAACACAAAATAAAACAAGCAAAGACTCACATCATACAAGACGCTCCAAGCAAAACACATAGTATGTGACGAATAAAAATATAGTTTCGAGTAAAATGCCGATGGTTGTTAGAAGAAAGAGGGGATGCCACTCGGGGGCATCCCCAAGCTTAGTTGCTTGCTCTCTTTTGGATAATAGCTTGGGATGTCGGGGCATCCCCAAGCTTAGGCTCTTCTTACTCCTTATTCCTTCATCCATCGTGAGATAACCCAAAACTTGAAAACTTCAATCACACAAAACTCAACAAAACCTTTGTGAGATCCGTTAGTATAAGAAAGCAAACTACTATAAGTACTGTAGTAAACCAATTCATATTTTCAGATTGTGAAGCAAGTACATTTTATATTCCTTCATTTTGCCTGAACATTTACCAGAGCATTATCATGACCATAAAACCTCTCTCCACCAAATTTGGAATCAATTCATTAAGCAAATATTCCTCTAGAATTTTTTAAAGTTCCTAGACAGAGTTGATGTGTGTGAAACAAGTACCATTTTGGTTAATCCAATTGGTATGAAATTTTTATGGCATCTTACTATGTCCAAATCCTTAGGCCTTGCCAAATTTCAGATCAAGTTGATACTCCATGTGAGTGAACCATCATGATCTTGATTCTGGACCATTTTGGTCAGTTGCAAAGCAACCATGTTGTTTTGTGGTCCAATTATCCTTAAACTCTCCACGATTATAGTCCTTCCTAAGCTGATCACCACAGACAAACTCTTTGGCCCCAATCGAGTTCCTGTTGATCACCAGTGCACGGCCAAGTTTACTGTAGTAAACTTCAAAGGTTGCTTACCACTTAGCCACAGAGCCTTTCATCGATCTACTGCCGTGATTGAAACCTCCCCTGGAAGGACTAACCCCTAGACATAATTTTACAGCCTTTGGCACCTTCTCCTCTCCGGCTCATCTGGTGACCACCTCTCTGGCATGCCATGGACTCGAGCTGGATGGTTTCTTGCTCGGGCCCCTCCCCCTCTCGTCGTCTTCACGCGCGTGAGCGTGTCCAACAGCTAGCCCGTGTTGTCACCGTCCCCCTGGACTCATCTCCCTCTCCCGAAGCCTCCTCGTCGGCGCTCATCGCCGCTCGCGCACGGGAGCACTGTAGCCGACAGCGCATTAATGGCGCCCGACCTCTTCCTCTTCCCCTCCCTTGGCTCCTGCTGCCCCGTGCGTTCTGTAGCTTGTCCGCGTTCTCCCTCATCACGTTCCCGCGCCTCCCCGTGATCGCTGTCCTCGCCAGGGCCTCGGTCGGATGTGCCCGGCGGCACCCGAGCTCGTGCCTCTTGCCCCGGCTATAAGTAGCCCTCCTCGCGACCTCCCGAGCTCACCAGCCTCCTCACCACTCTCCTCTAGCCCTCCCCAGCCACTTGCCTGAGCCCGAGCCGCTCTCCTCGACCCCCATCACCACCATGGCCGCCGCCGGCCACTGCTCAAATTTGAGCAAGCCGCGCGCTTCGCCCTTGTCTAACCACCACCAGAAGACCACACCGCCACCGGAGCACCTTCCCACCCCTTCGCCTCGTCGCTGGAGTCGCCATGGCCTCATCTTCACTTTTGGTCGAAACTCCAGTCTGCCGCGTTCAAGGCCTTGCGTGACCCTGCGCTCCCCGGCGAGCGTGTGAGGCCCAGGAGGATGCGGCACCTCTACCCACTCTCGCCGGTGCCTTTACTCCGGCGGGAGGTGGCCGGAGTTGGCCGGGCCGGCGCTGGCCTCGCTCCTGCCTCGCCCCTCCTCAGCTCTGCGTGCGCGTCGGGGAAGAGAAGGAGAAGGAGGGAGGAGAAAGAGAGATGCCGCGGGCCCCACGCGTCAGAGACCCAAGCCCCGGCCCCGCCTTTGCCACACTGGATAAGTGGACGCGTAATACTCTGGATTACGTCTTCGTTTATCGAAAGCGTATTCCCCTTCTACTTCAGACAAAAATGCATTTCCACTTCAGTGAAGGCGTATTTCCAGGAAGTGCGCTTTCTGTTTTTCCCGCTACGGGCCTGTTTGTGAGGATTTTCTTACAAATAAGTCCCTGGTAGAAAAACACTCGTATCTTTCTCCCAACTCCAAATGAGGTGATTCCAAAGCCCACTTCTTCGTCTCGTTAAGCCTGTTCTGTTGGTGCCATTTTGACCATATTTTAACATTCAGAAAATGACCATTTTGCCCTTGCGCTTAATATGCCCCCTTCAGGAGAGAAACTTTTCCGGCGATTTGTTCCACGATCGTTCCGCACTTCTCCCCGGTGCATTCTTCATCCCCAGGCAAGCCACAACCACCATTGGCATGATAGCCATGCAGTAGCACTAGTTTTGAACTTGAATCTTTAATAACTATATGTTTGTTTTGCTACTGATGTTGTTATTTCGGTTATGCTTATGGACCAGTGATTACCGTCATGCTATGTTTTCTTGCACTCTGTTATCATGTTCTACCTGCTAGTGATACTTTCATATTGACCATGCTTGGCAGTAGTACATGTTGGGTTGATCATGTTCTTCGAGGCATCACTGTCATCGGTTACCGAATACCGTTGATATGCATTGTTTCCTTTAGTTGGTTAAGTGCTTACTCGGTTATGTTATTGATGTGTTCTTGCATGGTACTTATTGTTGATGCTAATGGTCATGTTATGCTATGAGTAGTGTTGTACTTGTAATATTCATGCTCGTCATTATGATATTCTCAGTTGGATATGAATTCATTGTTAATATGGTTGTTAGTTATGTTGCACCCCATGCTTATGTTGATATCATGCTCATGCATTGTAATTGCATCATGTTATATTATCATGGCTCAGCATATTGCATTCAAGTTTAACTGGATTAAATTGAACTTGAACAACTGTTGGCTGAGTCATGGTGCCACCATATCGAGCTGACCAGTGCAACCACGCTTGCCTTTATGGGAAGGTCCTAAATGGGTCTATTGTCATGCCTCTCGCCAGTGCCGCCAACGAGGGGAGGTTATGGGCACGCGCTACCCTAATCAGGTAGGCGGACATAAGCCTTGTGTGCCCATTGTTGTTGTTATGGTACCTTGTCCCTGTTTGGGACTGTTTATGTTTTGCCACGACGGTGGTCGTTAATGCCTTTGGTAGGCACGGGACCACCCAGGACTTAGCCCAAAGGGGAGTTGGTGGGAGTGACCGGGAGAGTGTCATGGGCAGTAGATCCGTTTTGTCAGAATGTCGTTGGTCCACCCGAATGGGAGTGCGAGGCCATGGATTCTGTGGTGTGGGTACAGTGTGCTAACCTCTACAGAGTGTATATTAAATCTATCGATAGCCATGCCCGCGGATAAGGGCCCAGTTCATAGTTGGTCACACTGTGGGTCAACAGTAATATTAATGATGTGCTTAATAACAACCCCGGTTCGATGATGAGATAAGTTGGTTATGTGATCCGTGAATGATCACCGTTTGGTTACGAGGTAACTCGTTGAGCCAAGAGTGGTTCCGTTTGTGATCCGTGAATGATCACCGTGGTATCAAGGATACCGAGTTGTTGGACATTCGTGATGTTGTGCGAGAATCGTGGGTAAAGATGAAGCTCCTTGTGGTCATTTAATGATTACTACGGTATTGTTTATACCAAGCTTGATTTGATCCTGAGATGATCGTGTGATGTCCGAGGTTGGTAAGTGATGCATGTGATGGTTACGAGGTAACCCGAGCAGAATAAGTGGTGCATATAGTGTCATCATGTTGCATGCTAGTATCGTCAGATTTATATGTTCATTCCATGCTCATATTGTTCTAGTTGTATCATGTTCATGTTGTTCATGCCATGTTATCCTGATGATCTCATGATAATTCTTGCTTAACCTGTAATTGCCATGTTGTTGTTTGTCTTGAATGCTTCTGGTTATTGTGAGCTTGCAAGTACATTCAATGTACTGACCTGGCGTGTCATGCCGGATTTGATTGCTTGTTTGTCGTGGATTCCTTGTTTGCGAGCTAGGATAAGCGTTCCAGCCAGAGTCCCTGCGGAGTGGAGTTCATCACCGTCATCGATGTTCCGCTGCTAGAGTTATTCCGCTGCTTTGAGTTGTTCTGCTGCTTGCATAGAGCAACTGCGGCAGGCATAGTGTCGTCATGCCGATGTAACCCTTGTACCAAAATAGACTTGTAATAAAGAGCCGATTTGTTCTATGCTAAGCAGTGTCGTATTCCAGAAGACTTCTCCTCGATCTCTGGGCTGGAATACGGGGCATTTCGGTTTCTCTGAGCTGGGGTGCCACAGGCTTGGTATCAAAGCAGGCCTGGCTGTAGGACGCCCTAGTCAGTGCGAGCGGTAAAAAGCGGTAGTAATCGGTAGTATTAGAGTCTGTCTTGTTTGTTGCATTTGGTTGCTAAATTTGTTTGTTGCAAAACATTCATATAGCCTTATTATTTTGCTACTAACGTTTTATCTGGTGAGTGTAGCTGGCATCGGTTCGGATCCACTATAGCTCAGCCTTTGCATTTCTCCAGTTTTTTCTTCTTGCTCGTTCTTCGGAGTTTGGTGTCATTTCTGTCCCAGCAGAGTGATGCTAAGTGATCCCGACATTGTTTGCAAAAATGGTGCTCAGGAATCGCGCCGATGTCTTTCTTTCAGCCCCGCCTATCGTTTCGGTGATGGACATTCTTCTAGCCCGAATCGCTCTTTCATTTTGTCATGTTGGCAACCCTTAATGATCTTAGTTATCAAAAAGAGGGCAATGTCAGCAGCCTCAGTTTTTCCCGCTATCCTACTTCTTGGACGAGTACAGATCTTTTCCGTCTGCTTGATAATAATGTGGTTGCGACCTTCGTGTCCCACTACATGATTACCGAGTGCGTCCTCGCCTCCGAGCTAGTCCAGGTTGCTACCTAGCTAAGTAAGCACTTGGTGTAGCGTCGTTTACACCAATTCTTCCACACATTTATTCGTCCTCGTGCACACCGTCACAGCATGCTAGATCATAGAACCAGAGATCCTGCGAGATTTGTGTGCTTAAGTAGGCATGCATATTGTGTGACTAGCAGTAATATGTGACATTGATGGTGTGTGAATTGATTGTTGTTGTGTGCTTTTGTTTAGTTGAGTTTTCTTTTGCTTCTTTCTTTTTGGGCCCCGGTGTTACATTATTTTTCCCCTATAAAGAGTTGCTCATCAACCAACACTGGACTCAAAGAAGTAATAAGGATTTCAAATATTTGGAAGAAGCTCAGCTAAACATTATGGTCTACCCAGTCAACTGCATTATAGCATTAATATCTGCTCAGAATACCAATGGTGTATTGGATTGATTATCAGCCTCAAGTCTACATCAGTACAAAATCCTCACAGCAGTAATGATCAAGTCAGCAGCAAGACAAGTCAGGTACAAGATCAACGGTATATTTTCAGTCAAAGGTATGGATCATATACAAAATTTTGGCTCAACAATGCATGATGCTTGAAATATGTTATCATCCGAAATAAAGTCGGAATGTGATATGCTCAAGGAAGACAGTCAAACAAATTTCCCTCATGCAAATAATCAGCCACCGAATATTATGGGCGTGTGTGCAGATTTCAGTCTGCATATTAATATGAAGCTTTGGATGTAAGAAACTCAGTATTCTTTCACACGCTATCGGAAGAAATTTATGATGCAAGGCTCCTCGATTTTCCTCAGCATGATATGTGAACGGCTTCCGATCCAAGATACCCGGTCTTTCTCAGCAAGATACCTCGATAAAAGCTTCTGACAGGAAGAAATGAATTTTTCTCAACAAGTAAACCCGAGGAGAGCTTCTCAAGTACGGAACTCAGGCTTCTCCAGCACAATAATCAGACCAAGCTTTGTGTGTGAGCTATAGAGCCTTCTTCTGCACGATACCCAAACAAAAGATTTGAGCAGAAGTTAACAAGTCTTCCTCAGCAAGCTACTCGGATGGCTTCTCTCGTAAGCCACTCAGTCTGCATCAGTACCACACTATTGCACCGTCCTCAGAGATTATGCGGTGAGTTTGCAATATATGGCAGTACATCTTAAGAGTTAGATCAACAATATTTGTGGTCAGAAGTACAAGTCAGTCAAGGCATATGTCTGCTTCCGAAATCAAGTGTTCGGCTACAGATCTTTCCACCTATGCGGTGCGAATGCATCCCCGGACATGCAAGTTACTCGGATAGCATTCAACCCACGACACCTTGCTATCTTCAGTACGACACCGCATGTCATATTCAGTATTGCTACAAGAGATGACCGCGTGAGTTTCCAGTATATGACAGTGCGGTTCAAGGACCAGATTGCAATAATTTTGTCAGAGGTGCAATTCAGTCAAAACATATGCCTACCTCAAGAATCAAGTGTTTGGTTGCATATGATTCTTATATATGGTGAGCATGCATCCCCAGTCATGTCAGTCACTCATATGAGATACGGAAAGGATCCAACAGATATACCTAAGGAAAGTACGGATCCCACAGCCTCATGAATCATGCAAATCAAGATAAGAAGAGGTACACATCTTATGTAATACAAGGATCTACAAGATCTGGATAAGACATCATAGAATCAACAGTCTTGACAGTGGCCACCAAGGCCAATATTCCCGCACCGATAAGGAGATCTCATGAACTCTTGTATGGTTGACCTCAACAATGAGCTCTGTACAGCTACAAACCCCGAGTATATGTCATATACGTGCGGAACCCAAGCACCAGGAATAATGACAAAAATATTGCACTAGACACAACCATGGTCATACGAAGAATCAAGGACAGGTGTGGCCAAGTTATTTCAGTAAGGTATTCTAACAAAGAAAATCATGACCGTTAAAGGGTGAGACTGACAGCAAAGGTATGATGATTTTTGCACGACCATCAGGGTCGGATACCCAAATCAGTTGGAGGCCGTAATTCCATATGGATCCACAAAGGCATACCCTTAGAGGCCTACTCTGTTTTACAAGAATTTCATATCCCGCTGGCCTGCTTGGAATGGTTAGTGTGGAAAAATCAAAATGGGTATACCGACAAAATGAGAAAATCAAAAGCCAAACAATCAGCTCAGACCCGGTATACTCACCGACGGAATCAAGTACACGGTCAGTCTGTCAGAAAAAGCAATTGTCCGTCAGCCCCCTGTCGGGCCAGTCTCAAGATGTAAATATTTGAGGTATGACACAGCTATAACTCCATACCCCGTTATATTGCTCATGATAAAAGACAGCCAAATCTTTGGTACATATCTCATACTTGAGCCAAAGGAATAAATCAAAATGAATCAGTGCCACTTATGAGCAGTCAGATCTCGTTAGAAGATGGCCATGATTAATTCTCATCATTTATTGAAACCAGAAGGCATGCATTTATTTGAAGCAACCCCATGACAGAAGTAAAAAGGTTTTTATGACCAAAAGAAAATTTATGCTCAGATCCATGGGATATCACCACAGGTATGGAGAATCAACATCAGTAAAAAAGGAATTGGTATATGAGCAAAGACCCGTCAGAATTTGGGGAAAGGTGAAGCAAGCCACCCCAGAGCAAGGTAATTTGATCATCTGAAATTCTTGGGGGAACAATAAATAAAGGAAAAGAAAGGGATACCCGAGTAGGAAACGGTGTCCTCAAGTCATACTTGTTCCCTAAGCAACCAAATCTCGAGAATGAGATTTCTTTAAGGGTTAAGAGTTGTAACAGCCTGGCTTTTGGCCCTTTTCTTTTTCTTTTGATTTATTTGGTTTTTGCTCTGTTTTTCTTTTTGGAGTGGTTCTGTGGCCTTGCCACCTGGGAAATCACCCTCATTCCCCCTCCCAAGTGGCTCATCATTCTCAAAACCTTGCCAAGATCATGTCACTCCACTGCTTGACCAAACCCTAATTTATTTTTCTCAGGAATATTCCTTTTTCTATTAAAGGAATAACCCTGTCTGCCCTAGGTTGTGAGGCAACCTATATTTTTGTCCATCCAAAAATTCCCAAATAATTCTTATAAATTCTTTGGGTAATATGTTGATCAAATATGCCCAAACTTTCATGTCCTAGCCCAAGAATAATTCCCCAATAATTATTCTTCATTTCTGTCCAGAGTGGCACTTTGTGAAGGAAGTGTCATTTATCTTATCTTGTTTGCTCCCAAACTTTTTGGGCATTCTTTTATGTCCAAATAATTGCCTCATGCAGAAATTCAACTTTATTTGCCAGCCCATCTTCCTCAGTGAATTTTCAAACTTTCTGTCAGACAGAAGGCATTGCGAAGGAAGTGCTAGGTAGGAGTACCCAAATGAGTTGAAATTTTGCACACTCCTTAATGTGATCATATCTTTACAGTCCTCCAAATTTCAGCTCCATCCCTTGATCTATGTGAGCACAGGACCAAAGCTTTGCTTCTGCCAATATTTTCAGATTGTGAAGAAAGTACATTTATATTGCTTCATTTTGCCTGAAAATTTACCAGAGCATTCTCATGACCATAAAACCTCTCTCCACCAAATTCGGAATCAACTCATTAAGCAAATATTCCTCTAGAATTTTTGCAAGTTCCTGGACAGAGTTGATGTGTGTGAAACAAGTACCATTTTTGTTAATCCAATTGGTATGAAATTTTTACAGCATCTTACTATGTCCAAATCCTTAGGCCTTGCCAAATTTCAGATCAAGTTGATACTCCATGTGAGTGAACCATCATGATCTTGATTCTGGACCATTTTGGTCAGTTGCAAAGCAACCATGTTGTTTTGTGGTCCAATTATCCTTAAACTCTCCAGGATTGTAGTCCTTCCTAAGCTGATCACCACAGACAAACTCTTTGGCCCCAATTGAGTTCCTGTTGATCACCAGTGCACGGCCAAGTTTACTGCAGTAAACTTCAGAGGTTGCTTACCATCTAACCACAAAGCCTTTCATTGATCTACTGCCGTAGTTGAAACCTTCCCTGGAAGGACTAATCCCTAGACATAATTTTACAGCCTTTGGCACCTTCTCCTCTCCAGCTCACGCGGTGACCACCTCTCTGGCATGCCATGGTCGCGAGCTGGATGGTTTCTGGTTGCATATCGAGGGTAGACTTGCAACTAGGATCTCCAAATTGCATGTCGGTCATGGAGTTGTAACGGGGGACAAAATGGGTCGGGCCCCGAGTTGCATAATGAGGGTGGACTTGGAACTAAAAAAAGCAGACCCGGTTGCATGTTAGGGGTGAAATTACAACTGAGACAAAAATTGTTGCCCACACCTCGCCCAAAAAGGTTGTATGCCGAAGATGGCTTGCAATAAGGAGAAAAACACACGGGCCCATAGTTGCATGTCGAGGGGTCGAGTTGCAACTGGAACAAAAAGGATCAGACTCTCCAGCTGGATGTCAAGAAGGTGCACTCGCAACTAGTACAAAAAATGGACCAGACTCCAGATGCGTATAGAGGGGTGCACTTGCAATTGGGACAAAAAAGATAGCTCGGTTGCATGTCAGGGGTGGAGTTACAACTAAGGCAAAAAAGTTCACTTGATGAAAATCACTAAATGATAAAAACCCTAGATTAAAAAAGGGGAAAAAGCATAAAGATGGATCTGAGGTCTCCTGTCGCATCATCATTGATTGCCATCTTCTTCCTCGTGAACCCCCAATCGACTCCCTCCATCCTGCTCCCGTCGGCTCTACTCCAAGACCAAGGGGAATGGGAGACAGAGAGTGGCGAATATGAGGAGGTAGCGACCAGCTCGTATCTTCAACTTATACAACGTGGGGCAAAAAATACCCCCCCCCCCACCGAGGTCGCACCACGAAAACGGACCGACAAAAGATGCACACATGAACTGGCCGACTAGTGGACACCAGACGTAAAGTGAGACATGGGAGTATGGATGCGCGTGAAAAATAACCCGCGATCAAGATTTGTACAACATTTAAATCGAACAGGTCGAATGGCCAATAACTTAGATGACACATTGCAAAGTTTGTTTAAAAAAGTGAATGAATCTAAAACAAATAAAGAAAGGAAAAGGAAAAAAATCAAAAAAAGGAACAAAAAATGGGAAGGAGAAATGAAAAAAATTTAAAATAAAGCATGAATTTAAAAAAAAGAATTTAAAGAAAAATATATAAAAAGAAGAGTGAAAATTAGGAAAATGGAAAGGAAAAACAAAAATAATACCACCTGACTCGCGACGACAAATATGCATCAACGATGTGTATATACAGAAAGCATAGAATTACAGTGGAAGAAAAAAATATCTAAAGCGCTCACAAATAAAATTAGTGCAATGAACGGGCACATCACAAATAATAGAGAAGAAAACGAAAACTCAAAAAAGGAAAAAAAAAAAAAAAAAAGTTGCAGACACATGAACAAAAAGGGTCACACACAAACAAGTTGCTACAGCGCAGTTCAAAAATAACAAAGCAAAGAAAAGCGGCCACACCTTTACCCCAACGGCCATAACGGGCCAGCAAAAAGAAACGAAAATAGGCACACACAAAAAAGATGCAGAATGGAACGAGCGACACAAGCAACAAAAAAGAAACTAGAACAAAATTTTGCACAAAAATTACAGCAACAGATCCAACGATGGAGTATCTAGATGTGAAATAGCAATTTCGTTTCCTTTAGGGACGAAGAGACTCTTTTTTGGAATTGGGAGGGATGAAGAGACTCTTTGTTGTGTTGGCTGCGGATCGAGTCCATACCCAGCTTTTCTTTGACAGAGGTATATACAAACAACAATGTACTACTCCGGCCTTGCGTCAAATGGTCAAATCGCCGACACATTTAGTCCGCGCGTATCTGTTTGGGTTAAAATAAACGAAAACGGCGGCCAAACACACCGACGCAAACCCAAAATCGGTCTGCTTCCTATCCGTCTGGACACATTTTCGGCTCATATTTAGGCCCGATTTGCGTCCACACGGACACGAGAAGGACATGCCGTGCGTTTGCGTGTTGGCCGCCCAACCACCGTTGCGGTCATATTTAATGTGACCCACCTCGGGCCCACATGGCAGCCATTGGAAGCGTCTGGAGTCCACGCTTATTTTAAATTGAAGGTGCAGGGGGTGGGGGGTGGGGGGGGGTGGGGGCGACGGGAACGCCAAATGCAGGCCGAGCGAGAGGAGGAGGAGGAGTGACGTGCCTACTAGGGATGATAGGAAGAGGAGGAGTGCCGGGAGCAGGAGGAGGAGGAGCACGCGCCGCACAGCAGAGCCGCCGGCGCAGCCGATAGCGGACCATGGGCTGCGCCACGGCCGGACTTCGTCGACCTCATCAGCTCCAAGGACGAGGATGATGCCTAGGATTGCATGCTGGGCGGCTGGGAGGCACCTTTTTTTAGTTGTTAAATTTATGTTTAAATGGACTTTGGCTGGCCGTTTTAATGTTTAACTATGTTTACCTTTTTGCATGTTTAGACTTCAGAAGCCAAAAGTTCTAAACATAACACACGCACCTTGTATTTAATAAGTGATTCCCGGGCCACAATAAGACTATCTTCTTCTGACCACTCTACACGTGCCAACAACAGAGCCTAGCAACAACGGACTTCAGTCCTTAAATGTCTGAAAAATAGCTACATTAAAAGTTCCCCCTAGAGCACTGCTTATAAGCATCTGATAAAATATTAGTAATACAGAACTTTTATAAACAAATCTGAAGGATGTATGTTCACACATAGGCTATCTGAAAGCAATTCTTTTTCATCTTCTTGTAGAAATTTATCACTATGCACAATTAGCATAAATTAAGCTAAAGGATTGTACCTAGGCAACCCACAACCACGTGTGCATTAAACCTTGTCTGAACTTTTCGGCTTGTTCCATGGCAGTAACAACAAATAACATCCATGAGGTAATTGTAGTCAGTGCCTACAGTCTAGCAGATTGTAATCTCTCTCTGTCAACATCTAGTAGCAGCACCAACAAGCAACGGCATAAACCCAAAACAATGATATATTTCTGTCAAAAAAACCTCTCTTTCTTCCCACAAGTAAGCAGGAGCAACATAGCCTCTCTGTGTCTATTTGAGCCTTGTTCGGTTGTTCCTGCTCCCTCATCTCCGTCGCACTGGCTGACGGCACATGGCACGGGCATAGCGTGGCTGCCATTGTCAGGTGGACGGCTAGCAAGTGGAGCACTCTCCTATCCGCAGCCTGGAAGATGGGCGCGACTTCAAGCTGCACCCAGTGGCGCGACTCACGCGAGCCATCACGGCGTTAGTTGAGAATGGCGACCTGGTGGGCCGTGGGCGCGCTAGCCGCGCAAGGGTTGTGGACACCGGAAACAGCGACGCGCTCGCCGACGGCTCCCGGCAAGACCTGCGCAGCTAGTCCACAAGGGAGGCGAGGCCCGTGAGGCGTTGATGATGGGGTGGCCCGGCATGGCTGGGTCGTGAGCAGGAAGCTCTCATGTAGGCTCCTGCAGTTCACCACCCAGTCCGACTGTCCGAGTACAGCGGTGGCGACATTGGTTTCACTTTTTCTTTGAAATTGGAACTCCATTACTGAAATCGGACATGTCCTCCAGATCGTCGTCTGCGCAAATCCAAGAAAGTAAATCTGATCAGATCAAACAACACGTGGATTTGCGCCCGTATCTCGCCACGCCCGGCTCCAATCTCGAACCTCCGATGCCCCTTTCATCGATGAGGCTCCGTGTGTGCTAGGGATGTGGCACGGCGGTCGACGGGGCAAGCGACGCGGCGATGCAAAAGACCAGTTGTGGACGTCGGTGATGGCTGGGCGAATCCAGGGTACTCGCAGCGGCTCATCGAGGGAGCCACCGGGGAATCCCGACAAGGACAGATTCAGAGCCTCTCTATCTCTCTATGTCTCAAGATCTGATCTCTCCTTTCTGTCTCTCTCGATTTTATCAAGGGATCCAATGGGCTGGGTAGCCGTGGAAGGCTCGGACACCTGCATGGCCGTGGAAGGCTAGGGAGATGGATGAAGTGAAGAGGAGTACAGGAATCCCTTCGTTCTCATAGATGGGCCGGCCCATAGGTGGGGCGCTACGGACGTATGAATAAGATAGATAGGTCCTCGGATTAGTCCCACCTCGTGTATATATTTTATTAAATAGATAAAATCATTTAAACGGGACGAAACCAAGAATATCATTTTGCTTTAATATATCGCTATTCAGTTCGTATCGATCATCAGTTATTCAATCCATTCTAATCGGATCAGCCAGTTTGTTTTTCTCAACAGTCGTTGATCGTTTGGTCATACATTAGAGTATTGATGGTATGACTTATACGTGAGGCAATTATGTACTGTAGCTGATGCAATTGTGCAATCAATTTCTCCGGTCTAAAACAATCCGAACAGCTTGGACTGCCTATAATGATTGCCTGAGTTGATGCTGCTGAACAGCTTGAACAGCTTGGTCCTAACCTTATCCAATAAGCATGGCTAAAGACACCCCCACCCCTGAAGTTCAGAATCTAAAAAAAAAAACCCAACAGTTTTGGTTTGCAACTTCCTTCCTACGAAATACAAAGTGAAAGCGTAAACTTACGAGGAGAAGCGTATTGTGACGGTGAACCCGACAAAGTCAATCCATGCTTTATTATTAGGGAGAGATATATATCATTCAAGGATCTCTGTCTCAGTGGAAAATATAATAGAAAAAAGGAAATAGATTTTCGAAAAAATGCTCCTGGCAAAGTTCAACTCAATAAAAGTCATTAGTTGATTTTTTTTCCTGTGTGACTGAAGACTCAGGATTTGAACCAAAATTATGTGGTTTTTTTTCTCTAGCCAAAGTTAGGTCAAGCCTGCTAAACTCTGTAGCCTGTTTAAATTACGTGTTTTTATGAATATATTCTCGTTTAGCTCTTGAGAATTAAGTAAATATACCAATCCAAACGTTAATTTTTTCATCAACACCATACATGTACGTACACTCTACAGTGACGTTAGAGGGAAATACAAAGCAATTTTTTTGGTACAGTACATATAGATTTGTCTTTTTTGTGTAGCTCACATTTTAATGTATTTCGACCTGAAAATTTGCACAGATGTACATTATGTATCTAGGTATATGTGTATTTATTTTCAGAATTTTTTGAAACTAAAAAGTTTGGATTTAGAAGTTACATGTGCATTATGTATCTACGTATATGTGTATTTATTTTCAGAATTTTTTGAAACTAAAAAGTTTGGATTTAGAAGTTTTCAAATAAAGGCCTCCGTGGAGCTCGGTCTCTAGTTGGCATTTTCGAATAGAAATAAACTATAAAATAATTATTAATCAACAGAGTACACGATTCTGTACTATTTGTGATTTCCACAGTATTGTCATGTCTGAACCCACAAACATCGAATTTTGAAGCAGTCCGTCATCTCTTATAATTGGCAACCCCCAAAAATGTATATCCTGGCAAGCTCCAAAAGTTTTCTACATATATGTAAGGGATATCTTAAGTAGAAACCAAAATCTACTATTAATTTCTCAAAGGAAAAAAATCCATCTCTACATGTTCATCGTCTCCCTGCTCATTGTCTATTAACTGTTGGCTGCAAGAAATCTCTCTGACAAATTACCTTCCACCGACTGAGCTCCCTACACAAGCATATTGGTAGGAAAACAAGGTTAGCATATTGGAATAAGATATTTGAGTCATTTGACATTTCGAGATGAATTGATACTATTTGACATACCCGTTTAACTTTGGATTTTCCTAATACAATTGATGAAGTCCAGTACACCAGCAGGCATGTTATCTTCACATTCATTGTCCTTCAATGTTAGTAGTTGGCCCAAAATTAGTTTTCTGAGTTCATATCCATCCTATTCATTCATTTTTTTGTAAAAGAATGACATCAGCATCACATGTATAATAATCATAAAAGCAAATATCTGTACGGTTGCAATATTTACCTTTAAAAATGGCAAATGTGGTCTTTCGTCTTCCCATGTGGACATGAATAGGGGAACAAGATAACCAGACAGTTCCCTTATATAAGAATATAAATATACTTTATTAATATTGTCTACATACTCAAATCAACAAATAATCAGTATCTAGTATTCATCTTCTGAAAAATACCTGTTGTAAACTGGAATATCATCTAGGATTCTATAATGCCATAAGAGAATATCCTCGTTCCATCTAGACCAAGGGCATGCTTTTGACATTGCTTTCGGTAAATGTTCGGAAATCCATATAATTTTTTTCACATATTTTGCGAGTGGGTTGTATCGGTACATTGGATTAATAGGAGTAGCGTCCAAAATGTACACTGTTCTGGTATCTTGATCCAATGTGAATAGAATGAATTCATCAATGCATTGTACTGGAATATGGATCTGAAATAGGCTACATATTAGATGCAATAAAAAAATTGCTCTAAAGTATACAAAAGTGCTCTTACCGATTTGCATGTTGAAACATTATATTTGATACCAGGCCAACTACGAACAGAATTTGCTAGTTGCTCCACATCTAACTTCTTACGAAAATCTGGGTGCCTTCCAAAATCAGTAGTCATCTAGTATATAAAATTATTGGTTAGAAAGATGATAAAAAATTAGAATATAAAAAGAATATAACGAATATAAAAACATACCCAAAATTTCATGTCGAGATAATGCTTTGCTATCAGTTGCTTTGTTTTTTGTGATGTTTGGATGTCATCCAACATAATCTTCCGTATGATCAAATTAAAGCAATCACGGTCCATGGGTAAATCATCCTTTAGCAATCCTTGTAGTTTTCTGAGAGACAAGCTAATTGGATATGGTTTTGAACTTCGGATCCATACTTTCCTGATAATGATACAAATTAAGAAAATAAACCATTAATAAAACAATTCAGATACTATACAATTGCAATACTAATTTAAAATGACTTACTCTAAAATCTCGGTGTAATTAATTGATTTAATGAAGCTACAGAGTCCAGCTGTTAACTCATGTAAGGTCATATTAGAAAGAATTGATATTAGTGATCTGTATTTATTTTCAACAGATAATGGGATTTTTGTTTTTGTTTTTTTATATCATCTAAACTTTCCAATATTTGAACATCATCAGGATCTCCCTTGCTGTCATCGTCACTTTCTTCAACGATTGTAGTCATTGCTGCAGTGTTTGTTTTCCAACATAATAGTATGCTGGCTAACTTAAACCTAAAAGAAGTATCATTTCCTGTGCAACACGAACAATTATTAGTATATTTAAAAAGTACTTTTTGTAAAAGTAACATACTTTTTATTAAAAAAAGATATATACCTGTGTAATTGGGTAGGATAGTGCACATCCGGTGAAATATTCCATAAATTTAACCATAAATAAACCACATGAAGAACTATCTTTTTGAATTGCCTTTTGTAATTGTTCTGTGATCTTCCATTCAGTAAGATCAACGTCTTTCCAATCGTCGCTTACTAACTTTTGAATTTTAAGAAGGTCCAAATGAAATTGTATTCCTCGTAGCTAAAAATAAAATAGTGGTAGGAAGAAATGATACACATTATCTAAGTATATTAAAAATCGTGTTGTAACTAACCGTATTAGCAAGATCATCTCTGTCAGAATTCCAGCACAATGAGTCTAGAACTTGAACCTCACATTTTTTTGTATTCACAACAGCTAAATACCAATGTGTGTTATTGGCATTTATTGGAAGTTTAATCTGTAATAAAGATAATTAGGAAAATAGTAAATGAAAATGCATGAAACCTAGAACATGTAAATTATGAATATGGAGATTACCATGGCATGCTGCATATATTCGAGGACAATCTCTGTCATGAAGGCACTACCTTCTTGTATTCCAATGGTGCCATCTCGTTTAAATAGTGAGGTAACAAATGGACTCTCAAAATATACTTTATTATCATTCTGGAGATGTATTTGGTCCTTTATACAACATATATATGCATTGATCACCTATAATTAAGAATTAAAAAATACATTACTAATTGATATTAGTGATTAGAAACTCTTTACTGTTTGAGTAAGGGTACTTACATCATCATTTACCCACTCTTTCTCATCTAGCAGGCACATCAATTGATGTTGCAAGACAGAACTTCCATCTATCTGAACCAGCAATTGTTTTCTCAAAGATGATTCTATTGCTATATGAGCACATAGATCATGGTCGGTCAATGTATAGTCTGCAGAAAATCAAATAATTTAAGAATATATTGTATACGAAAGCACACGTGATAAATCAAGCAAATACCTTGTGGGAGACAATCATATGTCTCATCAACTTTGATCTCTTTATGTGAATTTGGTTCCTTAATATCATGCAATGGGAAAACAGGAGATATTGTCGAGCTAGATGGGGATGGAGGTGATGGTAGTGTATCATGATTCATCTGATTATCTGATTCTGGCACAAACGATTCAAAACACTCTGAACCTGGAGAAGATGTTTTCATAGTTGGTGACATAGGTGATGGTTCCAGTACACGTGATTCAGAAATTTTTGCCTTTTTGGAAGGCCGGTTATCAAAATCCTCTGCAATGTCCAGTTCAGCGATGTCATCTATTTTCTGCAGTCAGAACAAAAATAAAATGTAAACCTCCAACCGTTAGATCAGTTGAAACAGAGGTAGTACATCATAGCTCCCAGTCTGAATATATGAAACGTACAGTCTTCACGTCGGTATCATCCAGCATTATTGGTGCAATGTCCGAGAGCTGAACCTCCTTGGCCTCCACCTGAGTTGGATTGGATGCCTTTGGCACCTGCACGTGCATACACATCAGAGACATGAAAACCAGGCCAAATCACTTTTTTATTTATTGCATGAATGGCAGGGCAATTCTGAACATCAAGTGACAGCAAACACTTAATTCTACTAAACCATCAAAGAGATGCCACACTTTAGTGTTAACAGAAATAATACAAACAGTGCCATCAACTAAAAAGGCTGTATTCATCATTCTCTCGATTGTTCTGATAAGAACTGAGCTATGTTGCATTGGTGAGCTATGTTCTTCTAAAAAAAATTCCCTAATAGAAGGGAAAACACCCAGCTTCTATTAGATAAAACAAAGTATTACAAGGTATATATGGAGAAAAGTGTCGCAGTAATAGACGCATTGTACATGTACCAGGGCTCACATATGCAAACTAATATGAAGGGGATTCATACCTCTGGTGTAGTTGCCAAAGGCAACATTGGACGGCTCAACGGATGTTCATCACTCATCTTAAGGGCCTGAAAAAAAATCAACTCCAAATCAGAATAAGCTTTTTGCAGACGGACATCAATGTTGACTAAATCATAACTGTGAAAAAAATAGCTGATCATTCTTTTATTCTCTCAAGTGGCACCCGGCACTTAATTCTACTGAAAAATATGCCGTTCAAATTAAGTGAAGCAAGTTCATACAATAATTAGAAGGTTCAGTACAGTTCTCTGTTTCAAATTGTTTTTCTTGTGATGCGGCGAAGAAATTCTCCTACAGTTGCAAAAATCATTATTCATAGTTTAATAGTAATAATGTTCAGGCAGGCACAAATTTAGGAAAAATACCACATGAATCTGAATTGAACCGTACATGATTCACAATCGCATCTAAGTACAAAACCAACAGTGGTCCTCCATCTAAGCAATCCACGAGTACACTTGATCTCAAGATTACTAACTAAAACCAAGTCTCGCAACAGTAAGAGAAGAAGACCATGACCACCAGTATCAAGTGCTGAAGAATCGTATTAGGTGTTTTACAATTACAGATAGTCGAAGAGCAGTGAAGTGGAAGCAAAGAGGCAACCAAAGCTTGATATTCAGCTCATCTCCAGCAACAGCGGCAGCAAGGTGGCGTCAATGACGGTCACGGTTAGGTCAAGTTTTGACGAACTTCAGGCTCTACCGCGCCGTGGCGTAGCTTCGAGGGGATACATACCTCTCGTGTAGCCACCACAGGACTCGGCGGGCGTTCTTGTTCCTCCGGCGAACTCGGCGCTTGTTCCTCCGGCGAACTTGGCGCTTCTTCCTCCGGCGAACTTGGCGGCGACATTGGATGTTTGTTCAAAAATTGCAATTTGGACAGGATGATGGAGATTATGGTCGAAGGGCAAAACCTGATGGAGATTCCGGCCGAGGACCCTTGCTTCTTATAGCAGCCAATCAAATCGGGTCGGGCACTACATCAATTTGTGTTGGAGAAGGACACGGCCGGCCTCCAATTTTCCATCCAAATCATGATAGGAGCAGCGGAGGTTGAGAAGGATACCACGGAGGAGGCCTGAGAGGACTGGCGGCCGGAGCCGGCGGCCGGTGTACCATCCTCCATGAACGCCCACGGCGTCCGCCTTCTCCTCCGCCTTGGCTGTAGCCGTGCAGCAAGCCCACGGCGTCCGCCTTCTCCTCCGCCTCGTCTGTAGCCGCACCCATGGCGTCCGCCTTCTCCTCCGCCGCGGCTAGCCGTCCGACGAAGGTGCCGCCCCTCACCTGCTCGTGCTCCGCCGTCGCTGCCGTCGCTGGAAAGGGAGGAAGGCGCCGCCCCTCACGTGCTCGTGCTCCGCCGTCGCTGCCGTCGCTGGAAAGGGGGGAGTTTTGAACGGCGAAGAAAGCCGCGAGATGGGATTGGGAGGCAGGAGATGAAATTGGGTTTTTACGTAATTATTAGTACCACCTTGTTTATATTACGATTTTGTCCATACAAATTGTAAAAGCGTATTATGACATAAGAAGAAAGCGTATTGTGACGGTGAACCCGACAAAGTCGATCCGTGCTTTATTATTAGGGAGAGATATAGATATAGATTTAGTTTTTCTAAATCCAAGCGAACAATGTGTCGGCCTCCATTGGGCGCACCCCTGACCCAAACCAAAAAACGAACATACCCATCCGC
Organism: Aegilops tauschii subsp. strangulata; assembly: GCF_002575655.3. Taxonomy (NCBI): domain Eukaryota; kingdom Viridiplantae; phylum Streptophyta; class Magnoliopsida; order Poales; family Poaceae; genus Aegilops; species Aegilops tauschii. The sequence goes on from NC_053040.3 coordinate 487,342,744, forward strand.
TCAGCCAATCCAAACAAAAAAAACTACAAAATCCATAGCCGTTTGCATTGGCGCGTAGGAGTTGCCTAACACGTTGCATGCATCATTGGATCTTCTATATCTAAATGACTAGCCCCCACTAATCTATTTTTCTCAACATGCAAACATGACAACTCATCAAGCAACATGCATTAGAAAAGGTCCACCTCAATATTCAATGAGTCATAGGAAAAGATTCACCTCAACATGCAAACATGCATGATATATTTAATAAATAGTTTACAAAAACACAATAAACCATACATATTTGTAGTTTTAGCTCTTATATTATTACTTTGAATATTCTTTATTTTCATAGAATCAATATCTTTGAAATATATTACAAAATATTCCCGCAACAACGTGCACGGCATCATCTAGTAAGCCTGTAGAAGACGAGCACCCATGTGTAACGCGACTTAATTGCCGGAGCCGGAGCCATCCCAAATGTAATTTTCAACTATAAATAGGCCAAAATTTCCTTTAACACAAACCAAAATTCCGCACCCAGTAATATCATAAGTTCATCGTGTATATATTGGCCGACAAATTGCAACCCGAAACAAGACATATCTATACTTCTATACTACTATTAAAAGAGCAAACATAAACTCCCCTAAAGTCACACAACAAACTGTACACGAGATATCTAGGACCCTCCGATCAAATCAACTTAAACATATCCTACTACCCATGTTATATCAATGGTCTGCCATCCAGATTAACGACTGAGATCAAATGTTCTGTCGAGCAGACGCCGCAGTCTGCCAAATAGCGCCCCGCGTCCCCCGCCCGCACCAAGAGGATCGATTCCAAGGATCTGTTCCTCACAAAGCGATTCACTGCAGAAGACTGCTATCCAGCTAGAGAGACAGAAACTTTGCCACAAGCAAAGGAGATCAGCTATTCCAAGGATCTGTGGAGGGGCGTATCTGGCAGAGCAACCTACGCGGAAGCAGCTAGAGGTATGGATGGGGATCGCGGTGGTGGCCGCCGAGGAGGTGGAGGAGGGGCTGGTCGTGGTGATGCCTCCCGCACGCCAAGCGACCAGGGTCGTTCCACGGCCCAAGGACAGATGCCGCCACAGATGATGCCAAGATGGGTGCCTTCCACCCCCAAGGACAGTCTGGGATGCAAGGGCCGCCTCAAGGTAATTTCGGGCCAATCCACCAATTCAATAGTCAGGGGGGATGCAAGGGATGCAGCCATGGCAAGGGGCTCAATTCCCCCAATACAATCAGTGGTCACAGTAGTTCCTCCCTGCTATGCCAGTTCTACACCAACAGCAACAGCAGTTTGGGCCTCCCCCTATGCAGTTTCAGTCTGGACCTCAGTTCCAAAATCTGGGAGAAGGGCAATCAAGCACTTACCAGCAAAATTCTCAAAACCTGCAGCAGAAGAAGAAGACCAAGAACTTCAATTCTGAGAAAGAGCAACAGGGGAGATCAAACAGTGCTGATAAATCTGACAGCGGCCAAGAAAAGAGGAAGCTGTCATCAACTCTGATCCAAAGATGAAGGATGTGATTTGTTACGATTGTGGAAAACCAGCCCATTTTGTTGGTACCTGCCCAATCCCAAAAAAATGTTTCATCTGCCACAAGGCTGGACATCATATGGATAATTGTCTGGAGTGGTATAAACCACAAGCCACTGCACAATATTATGGAAGTGTTAATGCTGGCTTGGGCTTCTTCCATATTGAAGTTGAGGGTAAAGAGGCTACCAAGTGGTTAAATCTGACCAATGTATGTGTGGTAGTGATTGAAGAAGGCTCCATTACCACCCAAGAACTGAAACACAACTTCTCTGACATATGGAAGACTAACTGGCCATGCCAAGTGAGACAACTAACTGAAAAACGTTTCCTGGTCAGATTTCCACCTCACAAGAAAGTTAAGGACCTGGTGGAGCTCCCTTCCATTAATCTCAGAAAGAAGGGTGTGACTGTTTCTTTTGACAAGTGGGATGGAGAAGAAGTTGCATATGCTGAGCTACAGGAGGTTTGGGTGACAATGATGGGTATTCCTGTTAACAAACTTACCTGGAAAGTGATCTCACAGATTGCCTATATACTGGGTGTTCTAGTCAATGTAGACTGGCATGAAATTTTCAGAAGTTTCTATGAAAAGGTCAAAGTCCAGATTGTTGTCAGAGATGTTTCTAAGATCCCATCTGAAAGACTAGTGGAGATTGATAAAGAGCTCTTCCTTATATCTTTCCTGGTTGAAACAACCCCAATTGTGGAGGTTGCTGGCCCTAGCATGCAGGAGACAGAAAACTCTGATGAAGATCTACTAGAAGGTGATCCTGAGAAAGATCTACATTTACATGGGCCCAAAGATATGGAGACTGACAAAGACAAAGACAAAAACAAAAGTTCAACTACTAAGGGTCCTGCTCAGAACTCTCAAAAAGCACCATCACACTCCAAAAATCCCATGGAAATAATGAGCACTCTAGAAAAGAGGGTACAGAGTGTTATTTTGGATATGAAGAGAGATGAGAATTTCAAAAAATCCATGCAGAAAAAGTCACCTGAGGAGAACATTGGTGTCCAGCTGCTTGAGCAATTTAATGAAGAGTCTGAAGGCGAGAGATGTATAGAAGCTCCAACCCAACAGCCACAACAGGGGCAAACAAAAAATTGGGGCCCTATTGTGGCGCCTAGGATGAGTATCAGAATTAGAAGGGATGGAAGAACAGCCATACAGAAAGCTGCAGTCCTCAAGAAGCTCAAGGACCTGGAGATACCTAAAGGTAACAAAAACACCAATTCCTTTTCTGCTTTCAATGATGAAAATTTGCTATCAAAAGCCAAGAAAGCTGGCCTAAACTTACGTGATGATGATAATACTATTTCTCATAATATTCGGACCATTAGGCTGATTGAGAATGATAGATTATACACTTTTAAAGAATCACACCCTGAATATTTCCTCCCTATTGACTTAGATATCAGTTTTGAGGATTGTAATATTGAATCCTCAGCAAATGTAGGCCCAGAATGTGTTCACATTAGTGACACGGCTAGTGATACCCCTACATGGGCTGAGGTAGTGTCAAGTAAAAAAAAGTAGTTGTAGAAAATTGGATTTTATCAATGGTAGTAGATCTAATTTGGAATGTTAGATGGCTTAATAAGCCTAAAAAACTTAGTGCAGTGGGAAAACTCATTAGAGATGCACATGCTGACTTGGCAGGGTTCTCTGAGTCTAAGAAATAATCTTTTTCTAGTGCTCAGATTAAGTCTATTGATCCAAACAATGATTTCACCTGGAACTGGATGCCAGCTATTGGTACTGCAGGTGGTATCTTGGTTGGGATTAAGCAAGATGATTTTGAGATTATCTCTGTAGATATTCTGCAATTTTCTGTTGCTTGCTTAATCAAAGATAAAAAAGATGGTAAGGTTTGGAGGTTTATCACTGTATATGGGGCTGCATATGATAATCTCAAGCTTGAGTTTATCAATGAGCTTCACAATACTATGGAGGCCTAGCTGGGTCCTACCATTATTGGAGGTGATTTTAACCTGGTTGGAAGTAGTGATGAGAAGAACACTAGTTCTGTTAATTTGCATTGGGTGACCCTTTTCAATGACTGGGTGAATAAGTATGCCCTCATTGAATTGAAGAACTATACTAGAAAATATACTTGGGCCAATAACCAGGATAATCTGGTGATGGCTAATATTGATAAAATTTTCATTTCCACATGTTGGGAAAGTCTTTTCCTAGCTGTGCAAATCAAAGCCCTTCCTAGGGTGGGTAGTGATCACCCCCCTCCCCCTAGTTTTTGGTACTAGAGCTATCCAGCCACCAAGAGATAAACAATTTAGGTTTGAGAAATGGTGGCTGCAGGTAGAGGGCTTTGATGACCTGGTCAAAAATACTTGGAACAAGCCATGCTCCACTACAGACCCTATGGACAGATGGCAATTCAAAATTAGATTGCTTAGGAGGGTATGTAAAGGTTGGAATGCCAATTATGAGGCTGCTAAAAATAGGAACAAACAACAGTTGGTTGCTTAATATGATTTAATGGATATTGAGTCTGAGACAAAGGTGCTCTCCCCACCTTCTAAAGCTCGTATGAATAAGATTGCCCTGGATTTACAAAACATTTGGAGACTAGAAGAAATTAAATCTAGGCAAAGATCTAGAGAAAGAAATATTTTAGAAGGGGGGAGGAATACTGCTTACTTCCATGCTTTGGCTAATCAAAGGAGGAAAAACAGATTAACATGTTAAAAGGACCAGATGGGCCTGTAGAAGATACCAAGAATATTATCAACATTGCTGTAGATTATTATAAGCAACTGTTTGGGAAGGAAGAGACTTTAGATATTGAGTTAGATGATAACTTCTGGGACCCCTCTGAAAAGGTCTCCAAGGATCATAATATGAAACTTGAGGCCAATATTAGAGAGGAGGATGTTAGAAAAGCAGTTTTTGGTTCTTATGATGAAGGGGCCGCTGGCCCTGATGGCTTTCCTTTCCTCTTTTATCAGCATTTTTGGGAGACTATAAAAAGTGACCTGATGTTGATGGTGGAGGCCTGGAATAATGATTCTTTAGATCTTTATAGACTGAATTTCTCTCTACTAACCTTGATCCCAAAAGAGCCTGATGCTGATATTATTCAGAAATTCAGGCCTATTGCTTTATCTAATTGCAGTTTTAAGATCTTTGCTAAATGCCTAGCCAATCAGTTAGGAGATATTGGGGATGAAATAATTTCCCAAAATCAAACTGCTTTTATTAAGGGTAGGTACATAGTGGAGAGTGTGGTAACTGCTCATGAAATTATTCATGATGTTGTGATCAATAATAAAAAAGGGTTTGTCTTTAAGCTTGACTATGAAAAAGCATATGATAGAATTAGCAAAAGCTTCCTGCTGAAAGTAATGTATTAAAGAGGATTCAGCCCAAAATGGATGAGGAAAGTTGAATATGTTCTTTATAAAGGTTCAGTGGGTGTTAGGATTAATGATTGCAATAGTGAGTTCTTTGAAACTTTTAAAGGGGTTAGGCAAGGGGACCCTGCATCACCCATGCTTTTTAACTTGGTAGCAGATGTATTCAGTAGAATGCTTAATAAAGCTGCTAAGAACAATTTGCTGTCTGGCTTGATGAGTAACATTTTCCCTCAGGGGATAATCAGTCTGCAGTATGCAGATGATACTCTCTTATTCCTAGAGAGTAACATTGAATCTGCAAAAAACCTAAAATGGCTACTTGCTTGTTTTGAACAAATGTCAGGTCTAAGGATTAACTTCCATAAATGTGACCTAGTTCCTATCAATGCTAATGAAGAGGAGTCACACAGTGTTGCTCAAGCTTTATCTTGTGGCTTGGGCTCCTTCCCTCTTAAATACCTTGGTTTCCCCCTCCACCACTCCAAACTAAAGAGAGAAGACTTACAACCTGTGGTTCATAAAGTCTTGAAGAAAGCTGCTGGATGGAGAGGGAGACTACTAGGATATGAGAAAAGTTAATTTTAGTTCAGTCATGTTTGCCTAGCATTCCTACTTATCTTATGAGTATGATAAAGTTTCCCAAGTGGGCTATTAACCTGATTAACTCTCAGATGGCACACTGTTTTTGGGACAACTATGAGGGTCATTGAGGGAGTCCTGGATTAAGGGGTCCTCGGGCGTCCGGTCTATGTGATGTGGGCCGGACTAATGGGCTATGAAGATACAAGACAGAAGACTTCGTCCCGTGTCTGGATGGGACTCTCCTTTGCGTGGAAGGCAAGCTTGGCGTGCGGATATGTAGATTCCTTTCTCTATAACCGACTTTGTACAACCCTAGTCCCCTCCAGTGTCTATATAAACCGGAGGGTTTAGTCCATAGGGATAATTATAGTCATACAGGCTAGGCTTCTAGGGTTTTAGCCATTACGATCTCGTGGTAGATCAACTCTAGTAATACTCATATTCATCAAGATCAATCAAGAAGGAAGTAGGGTATTACCTCCATAGAGAGGGCCCGAACCTAGGTAAACATCGTGTCCCATGCCTCCTGTTACCATCGACCTTAGACACATAGTTCGGGACCCCCTACCCGAGATCCGCCGGTTTTGACACCGACATTGGTGCTTCCATTGAGAGTTCCTCTATGTCGTCTCTAGAAGGTTCAATGGCTCCGTCAATCATCTACAACAACGTTACCCAGGAAGAAGTTTTTCTCCCCGGACAGATCTTCGTATTCGGCGGCTTCGCACTGCGGGCCAACTCGCTTGGCCATCTAGAGCAGATCGATAGCTACGCCCCTGGCCATCATGTCAGGTTTGGAGGCCTTAACTACGTTGCTGATATCCGCGGAGACTTGATCTTCGACGGATTCGATCCCACGACAGCCGCTCCCTGCCACCTCGATGAACATGACTTAAATCTGTCATCGGACCATACCCAGGAGTTAGCTCCTATGACTAGGGCCCTAGATCCGGAGCAGATTGCGCCGTCCGAGGACGGGAAGCTCAACCCCGCCACGAAAGCCGCAGACTCATTGGCGCTAGAGCCGCACACAGACCCAACCTTGAATTGGATCTGTGTTACCGGAACTTCGGGCTCGTCTCCGGCTACAGGTTCGGAACCATGTGCATCCGCGTCCTTTGAGCTGGAACAGATGCCCATCATCGAATTCAGCGCCGCAGATATTTTCTGGCACTCACCTATGGGCGATGTGTTGAACTCATTAAAAGCCCTCTCCTTAGCAGAGGACTCACTTCCGAACTATATCCGGTTTGAACTGGAGGCCAATGACGGAGTATTTCGCTCCCCACCCACCACCCACTTCATAGCCTCTGTCGAAGATTTAACCGACATGCTCGATTACGGCTCTGAAGACATCGACAGTATGGACGACGATGCCGGAGAAGAGGAGGCCCAAAACCCGCCGTTCATCGGACACTGGACGACCACCTCTTCGTATGACATATATATGTGGACACACCCAAAGAGGGTAGCAATGATAGCGAGGAAGATCCAGGCAAGGATAAACCTCCTGAGAAACAGACAAAGCGCCGACGTCAGCGGCGCCACTCTAAATCACGTCGTGGAAACAACAGTGATACCGGCACGGGAGACAACAACACCCCGAACGATGCCGAAGACCAAGAAGACCCCGGTGAGCCAACTTCTGAACAGGGCAATCAGGAAGATGGGCAAGTTAGCCCTGATAAACAGACTATAAACGAAGACTCGGAGGATGGTACTTATCTCCCGCTCTTCGAGGATGAGGTGAGCCTCGGCGACGACAAATTCATCGTGCCTGAGGCACCCCTTGAGCAGGAGCGCTTTAAGCGCCGGCTAATAGCCACTGCAAGAAGTCTGAAAAAGAAACAGACGCAGCTTCAAGCTGATCAGGATCTACTCAACGACAGGTGGACTGATGTCCTGGCAGGCGAGGAATACGGCCTCGGCGCCCAACCAAAAGCTACCCGAAGCGTAAACTGCTACCTCAATTCGACGACGAGGCACTCGAGCCCCTACCTTCAGCGCATAATGCGGCTGACCGACCACCATGTGGTCGGGACAGGACGGCCACTCAAGCCGATCACCGGACCATACCACCTCGCCGTCAAGGCAGAGATACAGCAGCTCGGAGATATAAATACGACCTGCGGCAGGACCTAGACAATAGGGCAGGTCACACCCGATCAATCTACGGATCGCGGGGGCGCACCCCGGCACGAGACGACGGCTACCTCGCCGGACGGGACAGACATAACCACGTCCGAGCTGAAAACCGCATACGGTCTCCATCTGAACTACGTCGCGACTTGGCCAGATATAGAGGTGCCGCACACCCCCTATGCTTCACTAATGAAGTAATGGAACATGAATTCCCAGAAGGGTTTAAACCCGTGAATATCGAATCATATGATGGAACAATAGATCCCACGGTGTGGATTGAGGACTTTCTTCTCCACATTCATATGGTCCGCGGTGATGATCTTGATGCCATCAAATACCTCCCGCTAAAACTAAAGGGACCAGCTCGACACTGGTTAAACAGCCTACCTGAAAACTCTATTGGCAGCTGGGAGGACCTAGAAGACGCCTTCCGTGACAACTTCCAAGGCACATACGTCCGACCTCCGGACGCCGATGACTTGAGTCACGTAGTCCAACAGCCTGGAGAGTCAGCAAGGAAATTCTAGACTAGGTTCCTAACTAAAAAGAACCAGATTGTCGATTGCCCGGATGCGGAAGCACTAGCGGCCTTTAAGCATAGCATTCGCGATGAATGGCTCGCCCGTCACCTCGGCCAAGAAAAGCCGAAGACCATGGCGGCCCTCACGGCACTCATGACCCGCTTTTGCACGGGCGAGGATAGCTGGTTAGCCCGTAGCAATAACACTGCCAGCGATGCCGGCACCTCTGAAGCCAAAAATAGCAACGGCAAGCCTCGACGCAGCAGGCACAAGCGCCGAAGCAACAGTGACAACACCGATGACACGGCAGTCAATGCCGGATTCAGTGGCTCCAAGTCCGACCAGCGGAAGAAGCCCTATAAAAGAAACAATCCAGGCCCATCCAGCTTGGACCGCATACTCGATCGTCCATGTCAGATCCACGGCACCCCCGATAAACCAGCCAATCATACCAACAGAGACTATTGGGTTTTTAAACAGGCCGCCAAGTTAAATGCCGAAAACAAGGAGAATGGGTCGCAAAGTGAGGACGACGACGAGGAGCCCCGGCCGCCGAACACAGGGGGACAGAAAAAGTTTCCCCCACAAGTTAAAACTGTGAACATGATATACGCCACACATATCCCCAAAAGGGAGTGCAAACGCGCGCTCAGGGACGTCTATGCGGTAGAGCCAGTCGCCCCTAAATTCAATCCATGGTCGTCCATGCCCGATCACCTTTGATCGCAGGGAACATCCGACCAGTATCAGTCATGGCGGTTCAGCCGCACTAGTCCTCGACCTAATCATCGATGGGTTCCACCTCACTCGAGTCATCATGGACGGTGGCAGCAGCCTCAACTTGCTCTATCAGGATACAATCCGCAAGATGGGCATCGATTCGTCAAGAATTAAGCCCACAAAAACTACCTTTAAAGGAGTTATACCAGGTGTAGAGGCCCGTTGCACTGGCTCACTCACATTGGAAGTCGTCTTCGGATCTCCGGACAACTTCCGAAGCGAAGACTTGATCTTCGATAGCGTCCCCTTTCACAGTGGATACCATGCACTGCTCGGACGAACTTCATTTGCTCAATTCAATTCGGTGCCACACTATGCTTATCTCAAGCTCAAAATGCCCAGGCCACGCGGTATCATAACAGTCAATGGAAACACGGAGCGCTCCCTCCGTACCGAGGAGCACACCGCAGCCTGATACGTCTCCATCGTATCTACTTTTCCAAACACTTTTGCCCTTGTTTTGGACTCTAACTTGCATGATTTGAATGGAACTAACCTGGAGTGACGCTGCTTTCAGCAGAATTGCCATGGTGTTATTTTTGTGCAGAAATAAAAGTTCTCAGAATGACCTGAAAATCAACAGAGATTATTTTTGGAATATATAAAAAATACTGGTGAAAGAATCTACGTCAGGGGGCCCACACACTGTCCACGAGGGTGGGGGTGCGCCCCCTGCCTCGTGGGCCCCCTGATGCTTCACCGACCTCAACTCCAACTCCATATATTCATGTCCGGGGAGAAAAAAATGAGAGAGAAGGATTCATCACGTTTTACGATACAGAGTCGCCGCCAAGCCCTAAACTCTTTCGGGAGGGCTGATCTGGAGTCCGTTCGAGGCTCCGGAGAGGGGAATCCGTCGCCATCGTCATCAACCTTCCTCCATCACCAATTTCATGATGCTCACCGCTGTGCGTGAGTAATTCCATCGTAGGCTTGTTGGACGGTGATGGGTTGGATGAGATTTATCATGTAATCGAGTTAGTTTTCTTAGGGTTTGATCCCTAGTATCCATTATGTTCTAAGATTGATGTTGCTATGACTTTGCTATGCTTAATGCTTGTCACTAGGGCCCGAGTGCCATGATTTCAGATCTGAACCTATTATGTTTTTATGAATATATTTGAGTTCTTGATCCTATCTTGCAAGTCTATAGTCACCTATTATGTGTTATGATCAGTTAACCGCGAAGTGACAATAATTGGGATACTTACCGGTGATGATCGTAGTTTGAGGAGTTCATGTATTCACTATGTGTTAATGCTTTGGTCCGGTACTCTATTAAAAGGAGGCCTTAATATCCCTTAGTTTCCAATAGGACTCCGCTGCCACGGGAGGGTAGGACAAAAGATGTCATGCAAGTTCTTTTCCATAAGCACGTATGACTATATTCGGAATACATGCCTACATTACATTGATGAACTGGAGCTAGTTCTGTGTCACCCCATGTTATAACTGTTGCATGATTGATCGCATCCGACATAATTATCCATCACTGATCCATTGCCTACGAGCTTTTCATATATTGTTCTTCGCTTATTTACTTTTCCGCTGCTACTGTTACAATCACTATAAAACCAAAAACTGCTACCGTTACTTTTGCCACCGTTACCACTACCATCATATTACTTTGCTACTAAATACTTTGCTGCAAATATTAAGTTATCCAAGTGTGGTTGAATTGACAACTCAACTGCTAATACTTGAGAATATTCTTTGGCTCCCCTTGTGTCGAATCAATAAATTTGGGTTGAATACTCTACCTCGAAAACTGTTGCGATCCCCTATACTTGTGGTTATCAAGACAATTTTCTGGCGCCGTTGTCGGGGAGCATAGCTCTATTCTTTGAGTCACTTGGGATTTATATATGCTGATCACTATGAAGAACTTGAAAGATCAAAGAACCAAGATTTTTCCCTCAACTACGAGGGGAGGTAAGGAACTGCCATCTAGCTCTGCACTTGATTCACCTTCTGTTTTGAGTAAACTTGAGACACCTACACATGCTATTGATTTTTAAGGTCGCATGTTATTGATGATGCCACTTCTGCTTTGCATGATACTTATGATGAAACTACTTCTATTCTTGATACTACTGTGCCACTAGGTGAATTTCTTGATGAACAACTTGCTAGGGCTAGAGAGAATGAAATTATTGAAACTGATAATATTGATGAAAGTGATGATGAAGATTCTCCTCCTAGATATGAATTGCCTGTTGTGCCTGAGGGTTATGTTATGGATGAAGAAACTGCTAGAGACTTCTTAGCTTGCAATGATAGATCTGATCTTAAGAAATTATTAGCTAAGCTTAAAGAGAAGTCTTTGAATGCTAGAATGAAATATGACCCTGCTTTTGCTACTTCACCTATCTTTATTACTGATAAGGATTATGATTTCTCTATCGATCCTGAGTTAATTACTATGGTTGAATCTGATCCTTTTTATGGCTTTGAATCTGAAACTGTTGTGGCACATCTTACTAAATTAAATGATATAGCCACCCTATTTACTCATGATGAGAAAACTCGCTATTACTTTATCCTTAAGTTATTTCCGTTCTCATTAAAGGGTGATGCTAAAACATGGTTTAATTCTCTTGATCCTGGTTGTGTGTGTAGTCCCCAGGATATGATTTATTACTTCTCTGCTAAATATTTCCCTGCTCATGAGAAACAAGTTGCCTTAAGAGAAATATATAATTTTGTGCAAATTGAAGAAGAGAGTCTCCCACAAGCTTGGGGGAGGCTTCTCCGATTACTTAATGCTTTGCCTGATCATCCTCTCCAGAAAAATGAAATACTTGATATCTTTTATAATGGACTAACCGATGCTTCCAGAGACCACCTGGATAGTTGTGCTGGTTGTGTTTTCAGGGAAAGAACTGTTGATCAAGCTGAATTGCTATTGAATAATATGTTGACTAATGAAAATAATTGGACACTTCCTGAACCAACTCCTAAGCCAACTCCAAAGAAAAGGGGTATTCTATTTCTCAGTCCTGAAGATATGCAAGAGGCAAAGAAATCTATGAAAGAAAAAGGTATTAAAGTTGAAGATGTTAAGAATTTACCACCTATTGAAGAAATACATGGTCTTGATAACCCGACACAGGTAGTAAAGGTAAATTCTCTCTATAGATATGATAAAGCTGAGATCCCGCCTACTAAGTTTGCTAGCCAATGCTTGGATGAGTTTGATAATTTTATGGTTAAACAAGAAGATTTCAATGCTTATGTTGCTAGACAATTGAAACATAATGCTTATATGATTGACCACTTGAGTGATTATATGGCTAGTGTTAAAGGTGAACTTAAACTTATTAGTAAACATGCTTCTATGGTTACCACTCAAGTAGAACAAGTACTTAAGGATCAGAATTATTTGCTCAATGAATTAAATAATAAGAAAAATGATAATGCTATTAGAGTTATGACTAGAGGGGGTAAAATGGCTCAGGAACCTTTGTATCCTGAGGGCCACCCCAAGAGAATTGAGCAAGATTCTCAGAGAGCTAATGTAGATGCACCTAGTCCTTCTAAGAGGAAGAAGAAGAAAAATGATAGGACTTTGCATGCTTCTAGTGAACCTGTTGTTGACACACCTGAGAATCCCAATGATATTTATATTTCTGATGCTGAAACACAATCTGGTAATGAACATGAACCTAGTGATAATGTCAATGATGATGTTCATGTTGATGCTCAACCTAGTAATGACAATGATGTAGAAATTGAACCTGCAGTTGATCTTGATAACCCACAATCAAAGAATCAACGTTATGATAAGAGAGACTTTGTTGCTAGGAAGCACGGTAAAGAAAGAGAACCATGGGTTCAGAAACCCATGCCTTTTCCTCCTAAACCATCCAAGAAAAAGGATGATGAGGATTTTGAGAGCTTTGCTGAAATGATTAGACCTATCTTTTTGCGTATGCGTTTGACTGATATGCTTAAAATGAACCCTTATGCCAAGTACATGAAAGATATTGACTAATAAGAGAAAGATACCGGAAGCTGAAATTTCCACTGATACGTCCATTTTGCATCATGCTTTGATATTGATCTTTATCGCATTATGGGCTGTTATTACACATTATGTCACAATACTTATGCCTTTTCTCTCTTAATTTACAAGGTTTACATGAAGAGGGAGAATGCCGGCAACTGGAATTCTGGGCTGGAAAAGGAGCAAATATTAGAGACCTATTCTGCGCAACTCCAAAAGTCCTGAAACTCCACGGAAGTTATTTTTGGAAAATATAAAAAATACTCAGCGAAGAAAATACCAGAGGGGGCCTACACCCTGGCCACGAGGGTGGGGGCGCGCCCTAGCCCCCTGGGCGCGCCCCCTGCCTCGTGGGCCCCCTGGTGGCCCTCCGGTGCCCATCTTCTGCTATATGAAGTCTTTCATCTGAAGAAAAATCAGAAGCAAGCTTACGGGACGAGACTCCGCCGCCACGAGGCGGAACCTTGGCGGAACCAATCTAGGGCTCCGGTGGAGCTGTTCTACCGGGGAAACTTCCCTCCGGGAGGGGCAAATCATCACCAACGATCATCCCATCAGGAGAGGGTCAATCCTCATCAACATCTTCACCAGCACCATCTCCTCTCAAACCCTAGTTCATCTCTTGTATCCAATTCTTGTCTCTAAGTCTAAGATTGGTACCTGTAGGTTGCTAGTAATGTTGATTACTCCTTGTAGTTGATGCTAGTTGGTTTATTTGGTGAAAGATTATATGTTCAGATCCTATATGCATATTAATACCCCTCTGATTATGAACATGAATATGATTTGTGAGTAGTTACGTTTGTTCCTGAGGACATGGGAGAAGTCTTGCTATTAGTAGTCATGTGAATTTGGTATTCGTTCGATATTTTGATGAGATGTATGTTGTCTCTCCTCTAGTGGTGTCATGTGAACGTCGACTACATGACACTTCACCATTATTTGGGCCTAGAGGAAGGCATTGGGAAGTAATAAGTAGATGATGGGTTGCTAGAGTGACAGAAGCTTAAACCCTAGTTTATGCGTTGCTTCGTAAGGGGCTGATTTGGATCCATATGTTTCATGCTATGGTTAGGTTTACCTTAATACTTCTTTTGTAGTTGCGGATGCTTGCATTAGGAGTTAATCATAAGTGGGATGCTTGTCCAAGTAAGGGCAGCACCCAAGCACCAGTCCACCCACATATCAGATTATCAAAGTAACGAACGCGAATCATATGAACGTGATGAAAACTAGCTTGACGATAGTTCCCATGTGTCCTCGGGAGCGTTTTCCTTCATATAAGAAATTGTCCAGGCTTGTCCTTTGCTACAAAAAGGATTGGGCCACCTTGCTGCACCTTTTTTACTTTTATTACTTGTTGCTCGTTACTATTTACCTTATCACAAAACTATCTGTTACCGATAATTCAGTGCTTGCAGAGAATACCTTACTGAAAACCACTTGTCATTTCCTTCTGCTCCTTGTTGGGTTCGACACTCTTACTTATCGAAAGGACTATGATAGATCCCCTATACTTGTGGGTCATCAAGACTCTTTTCTGGCGCCGTTGCCGGGGAGTGAAGCGCCTTTGGTGAGTGGAACTTGGTAAGGAAAAATTTATATAGTGTGCTGAAATTTACTGTCACTTGTTACTATGGAAAGTAATCCTTTGAGGGGCTTGTTCAGGGTATCTTCACCCCATCCAGAAGATCAAAGAGTTGCTCCTCAACCTACTGAACCTGCTGAAAATGTTTGCTTTGAAATTCCTTCGGGTATGTTAGAGAAACTGCTAGCTAATCCTTTTGCAGGAGATGGAACAATGCATCCCGATTTACACTTAATCTATGTGGATGAAGTTTGTGGATTATTTAAGCTTGCAGGTATACCCGATGATGTTATTAAGAGGAAGGTTTTCCCTTTATCTTTGGAGGGAGACGCATTGACATGGTATAGGCTATGTGATGATACGGGATCTTGGACTATAAACGATTGAAATTGGAATTTCACTAGAAGTTTTATCCGATGCATCTTGTTCATCATGATCGCAATTATATATATAATTTTTGGCCTCGCAAAGGAGAAAGCATCGCTCAAGCTTGGGGGAGGCTTAAATCAATGTTATATTCATGCCCCAATCATGAGCTCTCAAGAGAATAATTATTCAAAAAATTTATGCTCGGCTTTCTGACAACAATCGCACCATGCTCGATACTTCTTGTTCTGGCTCTTATATGATGAAGACTATTGAATTCAGATGGGATTTATTGGAAAGAATTAAACGCAACTCTGAAGCTTGGGACCTTGACGAAGGTAAGGAGTCAGGTATAACACCTAAGTTTTATTGTGTTAAATCTTTTATGGATACCGATGTTTTCCGTAAGTTTAGCACTAAATATGGACTTGACTCTGAGATAGTAGCTTCTTTTTGTGAATCATTTGCTACTCATGTTGATCTCCCTAACGAGAAGTGGTTTAAATATCATCCTCCCATAGAAGTAAAAGTAGTTGAACCTATTAAAGTTGAAGAAAACACTATCACTTATAATGATCCTATTGTTCCTACTACTTATGTTGAGAAACCACCTTTCCCTGTTAGAATAAAGGATCATGCTAAAGCTTCAACTATGGTTCGTAAAAGCAATATTAGAACTTATACACCTCCTGAGCAAGTTAAAGTTGAACCTAATGTTGCTATTGTTAAAGATCTCTTGGCTGATAATATTGATGGGCATGTTATTTACTTCTGCAATGAAACTGCTAGAATTGCTAAACCTTGTGCTAAAGATAAACATAGACCTGTTATAGGCATGCTTGTTATTTCTGTTAAAATAGGAGATCATTGTTGTCATGGCTTATGTGATATGGGTGCTAGTGCAAGTGCCATACCTTTTGATTTATACAAAGAAATTATGCATGATATTGCACCTGCTGAGATAGAAGATATTGATGTCACAATTAAACTTGCTAATAGAGATACTATTCACCAATGGGGATTGTTAGAGATGTTGAAGTCTTGTGTGGAAAAAACTAAATATCCTGCTGATTTTCTCGTTCTTGGTTCCCCACAAGATAGCTTTTGTCCCATTATATTTGGTAGACCCTTCTTGAATATTGTTAATGCTAGGATAGACTGCAATAGGAATGTTGTTACTATTGGTCTGGATGACATGTCTCATGAGTTTAATTTCTCTAAATTTAGTAGACAACATCGTGAAGAGGAATTGCCTAGTAAAGATGAAATTATTGGTCTTGCTTCTATTGCCGTGCCTCCTAATGATCCTTTAGAACAATATTTGCTTGACCATGAAAATGATATGTTTATGAATGAAAGAAGGGAAATAGATGAAGTGTTCTTTAAACAGGAACCTATTCTGAAACACAACTTGCCTGTCGAAATCCTAGGGGATCCTCCTTCACCCAAGGGCGATCCCATGTTTGAGCTTAAACCATTACCTGATACTCTTAAATATGCTTATCTTGATGAAAAGAAGATATATCCTGTTATTATTAGTGCTAACCTTTCAGAGCATGAGGAAGAAAGATTATTGAAAACTCTGAAGAAGCACCGCGCTGCTATTGGATATACTCTTGATGATCTTAAGGGCATTAGTCCCACTCTATGTCAACATAAAATAAATTTGGAGAAAGACACCAAACCAGTTCGTGATCACCAACGACGGCTGAATCCTAAGATGAAAGAAGTGGTAAGAAAGGAAATACTAAAGCTTCTTGAGGCAGGTATTATTTATCTCGTTGCTGATAGTCAGTGGGTAAGTCCTGTCCATTATGTCCCTAAGAAGGGAGGTATTACTGTTGTTCCTAATGATAACGATGAATTGATCCCACAAAGAATTATTACAGGTTATAGGATGGTAATTGATTTCCGCAAATTAAATAAGGCTACTAAAAAGGATCATTACCCCTTACCTTTTATTGATCAAATGCTAGAAAGATTATCCAAACATACACATTTTTGCTTTCTAGATGGTTACTCTGGTTTCTCTCAAATACCTGTATCAGCTGATGATCAATCAAAGACTACTTTTACTTGCCCTTTCGGTACTTTTTCTTATAAACGTATGCCTTTTGGTTTATGTAATGCACCTGCTACCTTTCAAAGATGCATGATGGCTATATTCTCTGACTTTTGTGAAAAGATATGTGAGGTTTTCATGGATGATTTCTCCGTTTATGGATCCTCTTTTGATGATTGCTTGAGAAACCTTGATCGAGTTTTGTAGAGATGTGAGGAAACTAACCTTGTCTTGAACTGGGAGAAGTGCCACTTTATGGTTAATGAAGGCATTGTCTTGGGGCATAAAATTTCTGAAAGAGGTATTGAACTTGATAAAGCTTAGGTTGATGCTATTGAGAAGATGTCGTGTCCCAAGGACATCAAAGGTATAAGAAGTTTCCTTGGTCATGCCGGTTTTTATAGGAGGTTCATTAAGGACTTCTCAAAAATTTCTCGGCCTCTGACTAATTTATTACAAAAAGATATACCATTTGTCTTCGATGATGATTGTGTATAAGCATTTGAAATACTTAAGAAAGCTTTGATTTCTGCACCTATCGTTCAGCCACTTGATTGGAATTTACCCTTTGAAATTATGTGCGATGCTAGCGATTATGCTGTAGGTGTTGTTTTAG
Organism: Aegilops tauschii subsp. strangulata; assembly: GCF_002575655.3. Lineage (NCBI taxonomy): Eukaryota > Viridiplantae > Streptophyta > Magnoliopsida > Poales > Poaceae > Aegilops > Aegilops tauschii. The sequence continues at coordinate 487,360,345 of NC_053040.3, forward strand.
GGCAAAGAGTTGATAAGAAATTAAATGTCATTCAATATGCTAGTAAAACTCTAGACACTGCCCAGAGAAATTATGCTACTACTGAAAAAGAATTTTTAGCAGTTGTATTTGCATGTGATAAGTTCATATCCTACATTGTTGATTCTAAAGTAACTATTCATACTGATCATGCTTCTATTAAATATCTTATGGAAAAGAAAGATGCTAAACCTAGACTTATTAGATGGGTTCTCCTGCTACAAGAATTTGATTTGCATATTATTGATAGAAAGGGAGCTGAGAACCCCATTGCAGACAACTTGTCTAGGTTAGAGAATATTCTTGATGACCCACTACCTATTGATGATAGCTTTACGGATGAACAATTAGCTATCATAAATGCTTCTCGTACTGCTCCATGGTATGCTGATTATGCTAATTATATTGTTGCTAAATTTATACCACCTAGTTTCACATACCAGCAAAAGAAAAAGTTTTTCTATGATTTAAGACATTACTTCTGGGATGACCCACATCTTTATAAAGAATGAGTAGATGGTGTTATTAGACGTTGTGTACCTGAGCATGAACAGGAACAGATCCTACGTAAGTGTCACTCCGAGGCTTATGGAGGACACCACGCTGGAGATAGAACTGCACATAAGGTATTACAATCTGGTTTTTATTGGCCTACTCTCTTCAAGGATGCTCGTAAGTTTGTATTGTCTTGTGATGAATGTCAAAGAATTGGTAATATTAGTAGACGTCAAGAAATGCCTATGAATTATTCACTTGTTATTGAACCATTTGATGTTTGGGGCTTTGATTATATGGGACCGTTTCCTGCCTCTAATGGATATACACATATTTTAGTTGCTGTTGATTACGTTACTAAGTGGGTAGAAGCTATTCCAACTAGTAGTACTGATCATAACACCTCTATTAAGATGCTTAAAGAAGTTATTTTTCCGAGGTTTGGAGTCCCTAGATACTTAATGACTGACGGTGGTTCACACTTTATTCATGGTGCTTTCCGTAAAATGCTTGCTATGTATGACGTTAATCATAGAATTGCATCTCCGTATCACCCACAGTCTAGTGGTTAAGTAGAATTGAGTAATAGAGAGCTCAAATTAATTTTGCAAAAGACTGTTAATAGATCTAGAAAGAATTGGTCCAAGAAACTTGATGATGCATTATGGGCTTACAGAACTGCATATAAGAATCCTATGGGTATGTCTCCGTATAAAATGGTTTATGGAAAAGCATGTCACTTACCTCTCGAACTTGAACATAAGGCATATTGGGCTATTAAAGAGCTCAACTATGATTTTAAACTTGCCGGTGAGAAGAGGTTATTTGACATTAGCTCACTTGATGAATGGAGAACCCAGGCTTATGAAAAAATGCCAAGCTATTTAAAGAAAAAGTTAAAAGATGGCATGACAAAAGGATACAAAAGCGTGAGTTTAATGTAGGTGATTATGTTTTGCTATACAACTCTCGTTTAAGACTTTTTGCAAGAAAGCTTCTCTCTAAATGGGAAGGCCCTTACGTTATCGAGGAGGTCTATCATTCCGGTGCCATAAAAATCAATAACTTCGAAGGTACGAATCTGAAGGTGGTGAACGGTATAAGAATCAAGCATTATATCTCAGGTAATCCCATAAATGTTGAAACCAATATTATCGAAACCGTAACCCCGGAGGAATACATAAGGGACACTTTTCAGAATGTTTCAGACTCCTAAAAGGAATAGGTACGTGGTACGGTAAGTAAACCGACTCCAAAACAGCTCTAATGGCAATTTTTCTCCGTTTTGAAATATTTAGAAAATTAGAAAAATAAGAAGCAGTCCGGGAAGGACACGAGGCCTCCATGAGGGTGGAGGGCGCGCCCTACCCCCCTGGGCGCGCCCCCTACCTCGTGGGCACCTCGTGCGCTTTCCGGACTCTGTTTTCTTGCACGTTACGTATTTTGGTCGGTAAAAATTCATTATATAATCTCCCGAGGGGTTCGACCACCGTATCACGCAATTATCCTCTGTTTTTGTTTCGAGCTGTTTCCTGCCAGATTTGTCAAGGCCAAGCATCATGTCGTCCCCCTCCTCCAACAATGGTGACAACGATGCTTGGCTAATGAAGATAGAGCTGAAGAGAGACGAACCCGGGGAGATCAACAAGGATGATGGGATCAAGAAGGCCATGGAGGAGCACACTCCTGCAGCAAAAGACATCCTTCCACCTCTTTTCACCCCGACTAAGATTGAAGCTTTCAAGATGATTGAGTTAGCTCGTATACAAAACAAGTATCTCACAAGGGAAAATATTTTGTTGAAGGAGCATATCGTCGCACTCAAGGGCATTATTCGCAAGTTGGAGGATCTCTTACGCTCTATGTGCGACTATCCACCATCACCACCGTCTTCTCCGTCCTCGAAGAAGGAGATATAACCACATGGGTATGGGCACTCCCCTTGGCAACTGCCAAGCTTGGGGGAGATGCCCCGGTATCGTATCACCATCACACTCCTATCTTTACCGTTTTTCTTAGTTTGATCCTTTTGGTAATATCTTGAACTAGTAGAATAAAGTTTTAGTATGATCTAGTCGTGAGTTTTGCTTTATGATCATTCTATGTAATCGAGTCCGTGAGCTATATAATAAAGATTAGTGTTGAGTCAAGGGCTTGATTCTCTTGCTAGGATCTTGAGTGAATAATAAGAAATTAAAAAGAAATAAAGAGATCACATGGATCTTATGGATAGTAATGACTTCACATATAAAGAGTATGATGATTAAAAGTTATTGAGAGTTGACAAACATAGTTTTGGTCATCGTTGCAATTAATAGGAAGTAATAAAGAATGAGAGGCTTCACATATAAATATACTATCTTGGACATCTTTTATGATTGTGAGCACTCATTAAAATATGACATGCTAAAGAGTTGATATTGGACAAGGAAGACAACGTAATGGGTTATGTTTTCTTATATCTGAGATAAAGTATATTGTCATGGATCATCCAACATGTTGAGCTTGCCTTTCCCCCTCATGCTAGCCAATTCTTTGCACCAAGTAGAGATACTACTTGTTCTTCCAAATACCCTTAAACCCAGTTTGCCATGAGAGTCCACCATACCTACCTATGGATTGAGTAAGATCCTTCAAGTAAGTTGTCATTGTGCAAGCAATAAAAATTGCTCTCTAAATATGTATGATTTATTAGTGAGGGAGAAAATAAGCTTTATACGATCTTGTGATGTAGAAGTAATAAAAGTGACGGACTGCATAATAAAGGTCTATATCACAAGTGGCAATATAAAGTGACATTCTTTCGCATAAGATTTTGTGCATCCAACCCTTAAGCACATGACAACCTCTGCTTCCCTCTGCGAAGGGCCTATCTTTTACTTTTATCTTCTACCCTATGCAAGAGTCATGGTGATCTTCACCTTTCCTTTTTACATTTTATCCTTTGGCAAGCACATTGTGTTGGTAGGATCCTGACATATATACCTAATTGGATGTGAGTTAGCATGAACTATTATTGTTGACATTTACCTTTGAGGTAAGAAGTTGGGAGGCAATACCATAAGCCCCTATCTTTCTCTGTGTCCGATTAAAACTCCGTAACCACAAGTATCGCGTGAGTGTTAGCAATTGTGAAAGACTAAATGATAGTTGAGTATGTGAACTTGTTGAAAAGCTCTTACATAGGCTCTTTCCGATGTTATGATAAATTGCAATTGCTTCAATGACTGAGATTGTAGTTTGATAGTTCTCAATAAAGTTTCTGATTCGTACTTGACATGGTGAATAGATTGTTACTTTATCATAAGAAATCATATGACAATATTCATATTTGTTGCTGTTATAAGAATGATCATGATGCCCTCATGTCCGTATTTTATTTTTATCGACACCTCTATCTCTAAACATATGGACATATTTATCGATTTTAGCTTTCGCTTGAGGACAAGCGAGGTCTAAGCTTGGGGGAGTTGATACGTCCATTTTGCATCATGCTTTGATATTGATATTTATCGCATTATGGATTGTTATTACACATTATGTCACAATACTTATGCCTTTTCTCTCTTATTTTACAAGGTTTACATGAAGAGGGAGAATGCCGGCAGCTGGAATTCTGGGCTAGAAAAGGAGCAAATATTAGAGACCTATTCTGCGCAACTCCAAAAGTCCTGAAACTCCACGGAAGTTATTTTTGGAAAATATAAAAAATACTCAGCGAAGAAAATACCAGAGGGGGCCCACACCCTGGCCACGAGGGTGGGGGCGCGCCCTACCCCCCTGGGCGCGCCCCCTGCCTCGTGGGCCCCCTGGTGGCCCTCCGGTGCCCATCTTCTGCTATATGAAGTCTTTCATCTGAAGAAAAATCAGAAGCAAGCTTACGGGACGAGACTCCGCCGCCACGAGGCGGAACCTTGGTGGAACCAATCTAGGGCTCCGGCGGAGCTGTTCTGCCGGGTAAACTTCCCTCTGGGAGAGCCAAATCATCACCATCGTCATCACCAACGATCCTCCCATCGGGAGAGGGTCAATCCTCATCAACATCTTCACCAGCACCATCTCCTCTCAAACCCTAGTTCATCTCTTGTATCCAATTCTTGTCTCTAAGTCTAAGATTGGTACTTGTAGGTTGCTAGTAGTGTTGATTACTCCTTGTAGTTGATGCTAGTTGGTTTATTTGGTGAAAGATTATATGTTCAGATCCTATATGCATATTAATACCCCTCTGATTATGAACATGAATATGATTTGTGAGTAGTTACGTTTGTTCCTGAGGACATGGGAGAAGCCTTGCTATTAGTAGTCATGTGAATTTGGTATTCGTTCGATATTTTGATGAGATATATGTTGTCTCTCCTCTAGTGGTGTCATGTGAACGTCGACTACATGACACTTCACCATTATTTGGGCCTAGAGGAAGGCATTGGGAAGTAATAAGTAGATGATGGGTTGCTAGAGTGACAGAAGCTTAAACCCTAGTTTATGCGTTGCTTCGTAAGGGGCTGATTTGGATCCATATGTTTCATTGCATTAGGAGTTAATCATAAGTGGGATGCTTGTCCAAGTAAGGGCAGCACCCAAGCACCGGTCCACCCACATATCAGATTATCAAAGTAACGAACGCGAATCATATGAACATGATGAAAACTAGCTTGACGATAGTTCCCATGTGTCCTCGAGAGCGTTTTCCTTCATATGAGAAATAGAATGAAACCTGACCCTGCTTTTGCAACTTCACCTATCTGTGTTACCGATAAGGATTATGAATTCTCTGTTGATCCTGATATAATTACTTTGGTTGAATATGATCCTTTTCATGGTTATGAATCTGAAACTGTTGTAGCACATCTTACTAAATTAAATGATATAGCCACCCTATTCACTAATGATGAGAGATCTCGCTACTTTTATATCCTTAAAATATTTCCATTCTCATTAAAGGGTGATGCTAGGAATGGTTTAATTCTCTTGATCCTGGTTGTGTGCGTAGTCCCCAGGATATGATTTATTACCTCTCTGCTAAATATTTCCCTGCTCATAAGAAACAAGCTGCTTTGAGGGAAATATACAACTTTGTGCAAATTGAAGAAGAGAGTCTCCCACAAGCTTGGGGGAGGATTCTCAAGTTACTTAATGCTTTGCCTGATCATCCTCTTAAGAAAAATGAAATACTTGATATCTTTTATAATGGACTAACCGATGCTTCCAGAGATTACCTGGATAGTTGTGCTTGTTCTGTTTTCAGGGAAAGAACACCGGATGAAGTTGAAATTCTATTGAATAATATGTTGGCAAATGAAAATAATTGGACTCTTCCTGAGCCAGCTCCTGAGCCAATTCTTAAGCCTATTCCTAAACCAACTCCGAAGAAGAGAGGTGTTCTATTTCTCAGTCCTGAAGATATGCAAGAGGCAAAGAAATCTATGAAAGAAAAGGGTATTAAAGCTGAAGATGTTAAGAATTTACCTCCTATTGAAGAAATACATGGTCTTAATCTACCGCCTGTTGAAGAAACATATGATCTTAATCCATTACCTATTGAAGAACCTCATGGTCTTGATAACCCGACACAGGTAGTAAAGGTAAATTCTCTCTATAGATATGATAAAGCTGAAATCCCTCCTACTAAAATTGCTAGCCAATGCTTGGATGATTTTGACAACTTTATGGTTAAACAAGAAGATTTCAATGCTTATTTTGGTAGACAATTAAAACAAAATGCTTATATGATTGAACACTTGGGTAATTACATGGCTGATTTTAGAGGTGAACTTAAACTCATTACTAAACATGCTTCTATGGTTACCACTCAAGTAGAACAAGTACTTAAAGCTCAAAATGATTTGATCAATGAAATGAATAGTAAGAATAATGATTTTGCTGTTAGAGTGGCTACTAGAACTGGTAGAATGACTCGGGAACCTTTGCATCCTGAAGGCCACCCTAAGAGAATTGAACAAGATTCTCAGAGAATTAATATTGGTGCACCTAGTTCTTCTAAAAGGAAGAAAAAGAAAAATGATAGGACTTTGCAAACCTGTGACACCCAAAAAATTTATTTTGGTTTTATCCAAATCTTTATTTGATTTAAGGGAGGTTACTTAAAAATTTTCTTCTAAAGAACTCTCCCTCTCAAAAGATTTCTCTTATGACAAGTGTTTTGTTTGGATTCACCCAAGACTTGATTTTTGGTCTTGGAGGTTTTTCCATCTTATGTGGACTCAACACAAATGTTTTTCATTTGGAAAGAGTCTTTGAAAATCTTTTTAAATAAGCCCTATGGCTTTTGGAGTGATCTTTTCCCCTTTCAAAAATCCACTCTTGCCATGACATGAGTGGAAATCTCCTCCCAAAAGCCATCTCCCATCTTTGGGTCAAGATATACTTCAAATCCAGCAAGTTGAACCTCCCCATAATTCTTCTTCCATTTATTTCTTATCAAAAATAATTTCTGCCCTCTACTTTGGCTCTTGGAGATTTACAAAGGAACTACCATTTCTACTTTGAGTTTGGCCTCCAAACAAATTTCCCTGGCTAGTCCTTAGAGCCCTCAACCAAGATCCATGATGATCCACTGGTCTCCAGTTCAAATATTTCAGATTGTGCTTGTTGCAAGTTTGGACCATATTTGCCAAATTTGATGAAATTCAATTGTTTTCTCCTCCTAAAAATCTGAGAAAATTCAGGCAGCCTCTGGATGCATTGAGAGGTCACCTCACCAAGTCCCAGCTCCAAAAAAAAATCTTCATGCCAAATCATTTCATCGAACACCTGAAGGGCACTGTCACTGTCATGTTCAGAAATTCAGAGTTACAGTTTCAGTGAGCACTGTCGTTTTCTTCAGAACCTGTTCTCGATCTCGCCAGTGGCCGCGGTGGCGCCGTGCGCCCTGTGCTTTCTTCTTATCCCTGCGCCGCACGAACGCCTGGAAGCTTGCGGGCGTCGGCGACGAGCAGGAGGAGGTGCGCCACCCGTGAGCGATGGCAGCAGCGGCCTTTGCGGCTGCCAGAGAGAGGCGCAGCGTTGGACGGCGCCACCCAGCGCCGCCCAAGCCACCAGAGGCCGCCGTGTGGCCATCCACTCACCCGTGCACGCTCAAGTCAGTCTTCGCGAACTGGTAGGCGCGGAGCACGCTCCCTGCCACCGCCGTGCCCGTACGGCCATCCCGTCGAGGATCGGCGCATTACGCCAAGCCCGACCGAGGTTTAGCGGGGGAACGGCACCAGTGATACTCCCTGATGGTGCCTAGCCGCTTAAACCCCCTGCCCAACCTCTGCCTCGCCGTAATCGCTCGCTGGAGCTATCCCGTTCACGGCCACCCCCTCGGATCACCTATAAAAGGAGGTCCCGAGCTTGAACTCGAACCCGCACCACCTCTACACACCACCAGTACCACGCCAAGCCACTGGAAGAGCCCCGAGGGAGTCTTCTTCCCCGACTCCGGCCGCTTCGACCCGCCACGGAATCCAGCGTGATTCACTCCCGTGCGTGCACCCCCACCCCTCAACTCTTGCCAGTAGTCTCCTAATGCTTCCACTCTTCTGACCCGTGCGTCAATTTGGAGTTTTGCAGCACCCACCGGAGTACTCCACCATCGCCCGAACCACCGTCCGCCGGAGAAAGTGTCGCCGTCGATGTGGTGCCCTCCGACGGCCAAGTCCACCACCCACCGACGCGGAAGAACACCCTGAAGCTATTGGTACCCTCCGATCTCTCTGCCTCGCCGTGATTCAACGCCGGCGACCACCGCAGCCTTCGGGCGCCGGCGAGCTCCGTTGAGAGCTTTTGAACCTGACGGGTGGGACCCCCCCCCCCCGTCAGCCTCTCTTCTATTTCCCTCGAACCGTTTTCTGAAAGCGCCTTCGGGCAAAATGCGTTTTCTCTTTGGGCTGGCGCATTTCTTTCCGGACCGTTTTCTGTTTTCTCAAACAAGTCCCTGGTTCTTTTCTGTTTCATCACAGATCAGTTCTTGGACTAAAACCCTTATATCTTTTTAATAAAAGATGATTTTTGATTGATTCTTTTTCTGTCAGTCTTGTATTTTTGTCTAGTTTTTTATAGTATTTATTTGGAAAAAATTTGGAACAATTTTTATGCATGCTACGATTTTCACGTTAGTGTACGGTTTCGTTATACCGTAGGTTCCGGAGGAGGTGACGGAGCCGTGAACTTCGCCGAGCTAGACTCCGACTTCTCCGAACCAGGCAAGCATGTTTGAACCTTTGATATGATAGGTGTTTTGCATGTTTGCTTGAATGGTTTGTGCATGGCATATGAGCATCGGTGAGTATTACGTTGCATGCAAGGCAACTAACCCTGGGTTCCGAAGTTACTGTGATCTCTGATGAGAGATGGCCTGATCATGTGGTGACATGAAAGGCAGTAAGGTGGTATTGTTGTAGCATGCCAGCCTTACGTCATCCGATAACACTCCGACGTTAACATGGACTGAGTCACGTTACCGTTCTTCCCCTTTCGTGCGGCCACATGTTTTCTGCAAAGAATACGGTTTAGTAAGTTGTTAACCTCTTTCCTGGTACACACCAAATAGAGGGGCCGGGATGAGGGTTCCATGGCCCTGGATTAAAGCCAGTCATCCGGTTAGGGGGCATGGGTGTTTCCGGTTGGGACCGAGAGGGGGGCACCCCTTAGAGCGCGTGGTATAAATTTGATCCCATGCTACGCGAGGTTGTAGCCTCCCTGTCTCAAAGTTTTTCTTGAACGTTGCCGAGGGTGATTCCTGGCATCGGAATGTTGAATGGGTGTGTACTGGTTAGATGTGTTTCTCCTAAAACACCGTAAACGGAACTAGTCCCTTGTGACTACTAAAATCCGTTGGCTGTGGTTAAATAGTACAAACTCTGCAGAGTCAAATCCTTCCGAGTCATCGTGTCCATGGTCAAGGACCATGGCCAGTATATCCATATCTATGTCAGTCCTCGTGGTAAATCCCCGGTGAACAAGCTTGAGTGGTAAACCCGGTTAAATTGTTATTCCTGTGGATGGACTAACCTTTTATTTATCTCGTACCTGAATATTCCCTTGAAATGATTTAAATTCATGAGCTACTGAAATATTAAGTTATGAAATATAAGCCCTTTATGTGATGTCGCTCAGACGTCCGACTGTGGCACTCTTGTCTTTTACTTTCGATATAAGCCCTTTATGTGATGTCGCTTAGACGTCCGACTGTGGCACTCTTGTCATTTACTTTCGATATAAGCCCTTTATGTGATGTCGCTCAGACGTCCGACTGTGGCACGCCCGTTATTTATTTTTGATATAAGCCCTTTACGTGATGTCGCTCAGACGTCCGACTGTGGCACGCACTGTCCTTTATATTTCATTATAAGCCCTTTATGTGGTGTCGCCCTGACGCCCGACTGCGGCAAATTGTTATTTCAGTTTTGTATCCTTTCGAGGAGTCATTCAGACACTCGATTGGCCTTCAGTATTACATTGGGACTTCGGGAGGACTACCGCCCGACTTCCCTTTATTATTATTTTTCATGCATCGTTATCTCATTGTCTGAGTGCGCTCTGTTAATCTGTTCATATGCATCATGTTTACATTTGTTATACCTTATGTCCGAACTGTCTTGCGAGTACTTTCATAGTACTCACCTGGCTTGTTGATTTGGCCAGATGTTGACGAAGGCGATCTCATGGATGAAGAGTTTGATAGTGAGTCCGACGCCTAGAGGAGTCCTAGTCAGTCCCGTGCGATCCTGGATATTGGTCACTTGTATTATATACGCTTCCGCCACCCGCAATAAGAATCCTCGAGCCTCACTCCGACGCTCGAAGAGCTGTTAGATTCAGGAGTCATGTCACCCACTTCACTGTGATACATCCACCACCGCTTTTATTGTGAGTCAGTAGTTATGCCACCCTATCCGCCTTTATGTGTAATATCGGCGCGTTTGTAATAAATTGTTGAGCAATCTCCGCTCAACCTTGTATTATAATTAGTACTCCTGGTTTTTCTTCTATGATCAAGAAATTGTCTACCAGTGAGGAGAATTCTTCTCTACTGGTCCGTAAAAGGGATCGGTTTCTCAATAAATATTTTTATTGGAAAACCGGTCGTGACAAAACCTCTAGTGAACCTATTGCTGAACCACCTGAGAATCCAAATGATATATCTATTTCTGATGCTGAAACACAATCTGGTAATGAACATGAACCTAGTGAAAATATTAATGAAGATGTTCATGATGATGCTCAACCTAGTAATGATAATGATGTAGAAATTGAACCTGCTGTTGATCTTGATAACCCACAATCAAAGAATCAACGTTATTATAAGAGATATTTCGTTTCTAGGAAACATGGTAAAGAAAGGGAACCATGGGTTCAGAAACCCATGCCTTTTCCTCCCAAACCATCCAAGAAAAAGGATGATGAGGATTTTGAGCGCTTTGCTGAAATGATTAGACCTATCTTTTTGCGTATGCGATTAACTGATATGCTCAAAATGAATCCTTATGCTAAGTACATGAAAGAAATTGTTACTAATAAGAGAAAGATACCGGAAGCTGAAATTTCCACCATGCTTGCTAATTACAGTTTTAAGGGTGGAATACCAAAGAAACTTGGAGATCCAGGAGTACCCACTATACCATGCTCCATTAAAAGAAACTATGTTAAAACTTCTTTATGTGATCTTGGAGCCGGTGTTAGTGTTATGCCTCTCTCTTTATACCGTAGACTTGATTTGAATAAGTTGACACCTACTGAAATATCTTTGCAAATGGCTGATAAATCAACTGCTATACCTGTCGGTATTTGTGAGGATGTGCCTGTTGTGGTTGCAAACGTTACCATTTTAACGGACTTTGTTATTCTTGATATTCCCGAGGACGATAGTATGTCTATTATTCTTGGAAGACCTTTTTTGAATACTGCAGGGGCAGTTATTGATTGCAACAAAGGCAATGTCACTTTTCATATTAATGGTAATGAGCATACGGTACACTTTCCGAGGAAACAACCTCAAGTTCATAGTATCAACTATATTGGAAAAATTCCATCAATTATATTTGGAGGTTTTGAATTTCCTCTTCCTACTGTCAAGAAGAAATATGATATTCTTATTATTGGGGATGTGCATATCCCCGTTGAGGTAACATAGTGTTATTCGAAATTTCTCCGGTTCCATGTTATTCGGAATGAGTTTGTTAACAAGACTTGATCAACCTTGTTAGTGGATTCCTTTTGATGAGCATGAGATGGATGAAACTAGAAGGCACAACCTTCTGTACCCTCTTTCTACTTTCTGTTATTTAGTTGAAATAAAGTAAAAATAGTATTTCCCAGTCTGTTTTCTGATTTATCCGTGCAATATAAAAATACAAAAATAAAAGTTCTCCAAATGCCCTGAAAATGGATATGATTTTTTCTAGAATTTTTGAGAATTTCTGGTACTGAGAACACAGCAGGAGGGGCAAGCACCTGGCCACGAGGGTGGAGGGCGCGCCCCCCTGCCTCGTGGGCCCACGGTGGCCCTCCTCCACTTATTCCTGCACCCATACACTCCTTCTTCCTCCCACAAACACCAATATCCAGCTCAAGCACGAGTTCTAGCTCATTTTACTGCGATTTTTGATCTCCTTGCTCAAAGCACCTCACAAAACTGCTTGGGGAGATTGTTCCTTGGTATGTGACTCCTCCATTGGTCCAATTAGTTTTTGTTCTAGTGTTTTATTCATTGCAAATTTATGCTGCCTAGGTGACCATGTTCTTGAGCTTGCATGTCAAATTTATATGGTTCCAAGTAGTTCTAATGCTTGATATAGGCTCTAGGCACTTGTAGGAGTAGTTGCTATCAATTTTATTGAAGTTGGTTCACTTTTGTTTAAAGTTACTAAAAATTTCAGAATATTTCAGAAAATAATGAAGAGATTTTTGAGGGGCTCGTTGAGCCGAAGCTCGAAGCTCGAAGGAAAAGCAAAATGAAGAAGCACAGAGGCCAAAATATAATTTGCCTCGCACCGCGGAGGTCCGGCCGTGTGAATGGCCTTCTGATGATTTCTTGAGAGAAGCGGGATTTTTGATTATTTCTATTCATTGGCTGAGAATGCTGGCCTCACCGACTTCCTCCGCGACCAACGTCATCAGTATCTCTTACTCACCAATACTTTTGTGCAAAACTTCTACTATTTTCCTAAGGAATCACCTCCTTCAGTAGAGTTTCATTTATATGATATTGTTAAGAAAATGCCACTAGAAGAATTTTGCAAGGTTTGCAAAATACCTTTCGAGGGTACCTTAGATGAACCACATCGTAAAGATGTGGATGGGTTTATTGACACCATTACTGTGGGGGAAACTAGGAAGGTTTCCGATGCAAGAATCACTAGCATACATTTTCCTGTTTTACGCTACTTTGCCATATTTGCTAGTCGTTGCCTGATTGGTCGTGGAAACTGTGGAAACCTTAGTGTTCCTGATATTATCATTTTGTTCCATGGTTTATTTTCTGATAACTCTGTTAGTATGGGCGGTATTATTGCTAAACGGTTAAGCTTGAACCATACTAAGGGTCCCATCTTTGGAGGTATTTATGCTTCACGTTTGGCTGCACATTTTAACATACCTATTAGGCACTATGAGAAAGAAGAAAAATTGCTGCCCAATGCTTATTTAGATTATAAAAGTATGGTAGCGCATGATTTCATTGTTAATAATAGGAAAGGGGAGCTTAAATACAAATTGTTCTTTGATAAACATCATCCTGAGACTATTACCTTGCCTGCTCCTTCCTTGTTTAATTTATCTGAAGGTCCGTATCTCGTTCCGTGGGCGGCCATTCAAGCCTACCGGAACCCTACACCAGCCCCGGAGCCGAAACCACAATTTGAGCCTCCACGACAGTCTGATAATTTTTGGGATCCGGAGATGACTGCCAGACAGTGGCAGTCAGAGTCCTCTTCATCTCAGTACGACCCCAGCTACACCTACGGGTATCCGCTAGGCCATCCTTGGCAATGAACCAACTTAGGCCAAAAGCCTAAGCTTGGGAGAGTATGTATTTCCCACCGACATTACATTTATGTTCACACACACTCATTGCTAGATGTCGGTGCTCATACTCTTTCACTGTAATATCCATGCTAGTTTATTTTCTTTTTCCTGCTTTCTTCTTGTGTGTTTGTTAAACCTTAAGAAAAACCAAAAAAAAATAGTGTAGTTTTTAGTTAGTTTACTTTTCTTGCTGTACTGTAAAAATTAAAAAGAAAACCCAAAAAGATTTCCCGTTCTTCTTTTTGCTTGTTGGGAGCTTTCCCGTGTAAATAGTTTTATTTCTTTTCTTTTCTTTGGGGGTCGATAGGAGAAGACCATAATTAAATTGTTGAAGTGGCTCTTATATGCATTATTGTTGATTTAACCAAGAGCCCATATTGCCTTGTCTTCTCCTGTTTATTGAATGCTCGCAGATTCCAGCTTAGTCCAATGCGCGTACACTCTTATTATTATTCACATCATTCGGTCGTGCAAGTGAAAGGCAATTATGACGATATATGATGGACTGACTGAGATGAAAAAAGCTGGTATGAACTCGACCTCTCTTGTTTTTGTAAATATGATGAGTTCATCGTTCCTGATTCAGCTTATTATGAATAAACATGTTTGCAATGACAATTATCATAGTTGCTCGTGCCATGCTTGATTAGCTATGAGTTATAATGGTTTACCTTGCGTGCCAACATGCTACTAAAATGGTTGTGGTGTGGTATAGTGGGGTGGTATCCTCCTTTGAATGATTTAAGTGACTCGACTTGGCACATGTTCACGCATGTAGTTGAAACAAATCAACATAGCCTTCACGATATTTATGTTCATGGTGGATTATATCCTACTCATGCTCGTACTCAATGTCTATTAATTTTAATGCATGTTCATGACTGTTGTCGCTCTCTAGTTGGTCGCTTCCCAGTCTTTTGCTAGCCTTCACTTGTACTAAGCGGGAATACTGCTTGTGCAATCCCTTAAACCTCAAAGTCATTCCATATGAGTCCACTATACCTTCCTATATGCGGTATCTACATGTCGTTCCAAGTAAATTTGTATGTGCCAAACTCTAAACCTTCAAATAAAAATTCTGTTTTGTATGCTCGAACAGCTCATGTATCAACTAGGGCTGTCTGTATCTTCCATGCTAGGCGGGTTATTCTCAAGAGGAGTGGACTCCGCTCCTCACTCACGAGAAAATGGCTGGCCACCGGGATGCCCAATCCCATGCTCAAATCAAATCAAAATAATTGCAAACAAAACTCCCCCAGGATTGTTGTTAGTTGGAGGCACCCGTTGTTTCGGGCAAGCCATGGATTGATGCTTGTTGGTGGAGGGGGAGTATAAACTTTACCATTCTGTTTGGGAACCGCCTATAATGTGTGTAGCATGGAAGATATCGCCATCTCTTAGTTGTTATGTTGACAATGAAAGTATGCCGCTCAAAATATTATTTATCTCTATTTCAAAACCGAGCTCTGGCACCTCTACAAATCCATGCTTCCCTCTGCGAAGGGCCTATCTATTTACTTTTATGTTGAGTCATCACCCTCTTATTAAAAAGCACTAACTGGAGAGCACAGCTGTCATTTGCATCCATTACTATTAATTTATATTGGGTATGACTATGATTGGATCCCTTTTACCATGAATTACAATGTCTAGTCAGTCCTTGATCTTTAAAGGTGCTCTGCATTTATGTTTTGCGGTCTCAGAAAGGGCTAGCGAGATACCATCTTGTTATATCATATCATGATTGTTTTGAGAAAGTGTTGTCATCCGAGATTTATTATTATCGCTCGCTAGTTGGTTATGCCATTGATATGAGTAAACATGAGACCTAAGAGTTATTGCAAATGTGGTTAGTCGTAATCTTTGCTGAAAACTTGAATGCTGGCTTTACATATTTACAACAACAAGAGCAAACAGAGTTTGTAAAAGTTTTTCTTTATCACTTTCAGTTTATCAACTGAATTGCTTGAGGACAAGCAAAGGTTTAAGCTTGGGGGAGTTGATACGTCTCCGTCGTATCTACTTTTCCAAACACTTTTGCCCTTGTTTTGGACTCTAACTTGCATGATTTGAATGGAACTAACCCGGACTGACGATGTTTTCAGCAGACTTTCCATGGTGTTATTTATGTGCAGAAACAAAAGTTCTCGGAATGACCTGAAACTTCACGGAACGTCTATTTGGAAATAATAAAAAATCGTTGCAAAAGATGAAGACCAGGGGGCCCACACCCTGTCCACGAGGGTGGGGCGCGCGACTGCCCCCCTAGGGCGCACCCCTACCTCGTGGGCCCCCTGGAGCTCCTCCGACCTCAGCTCCAACTCTATATATTTGCTTTCGGGGACAAAAAAATCAGAGAGAAGAATTCATCGCGTTTTACGATACGGAGCCGCCGCCAAGCCCTAAAACCTCTCGGGAGGGCTGATCTGGAGTCCGTTCGAGGCTCCGGAGAGGGGGATTCGTCACCGTCGTCATCATCAACCATCCTCCATCACCAATTTCATGATGCTCACCGCCGTGCGTGAGTAATTCCATCGTAGGCTTGCTGGACGGTGATGGGTTGGATGAGATCTATCATGTAATCGAGTTAGTTTTGTTAGGGTTTGATCCCTAGTATCCACTATGTTCTGAGATTGATGTTGCTATGACTTTGCTATGCTTAATGCTTGTCACTAGGGCCCGAGTGCCATGATTTCAGATCTGAACTTATTATGTTTTCATGAATATATGTGAGTTCTTGATCCTATCTTGCAAGTCTATAGTCACCTACTATGTGTTATGATCCGGCAACCCCGAAGTGACAATAATCGGGACCACTCCCGGTGATGACCATAGTTTGAGGAGTTCATGTATTCACTATGTGCTAATGCTTTGTTCCGGTACTCTATTAAAAGGAGGCCTTAATATCCCTTAGTTTCCATTAGGACCCCGCCGCCACGGGAGGGTAGGACAAAAGATGTCATGCAAGTTCTTTTCCATAAGCACGTATGACTATATTCGGAATACATGCCTACATTAAATTGATGAATTGGAGCTAGTTCTGTGTCACCCTATGTTATGCCTGTTACATGATGAACCGCATCCGGCATAATTCTCCATCACCAATCCAATGCCTACGAGCTTTCCATATACTGTTCTTCGCTTATTTACTTTTCCGCTGCTACTGTTACAATCACTACAAAATACCAAAAATATTACTTTTGCTTCCGTTACTTTTGTTACCGTTACCACTACTATCATATTACTTTCCTACTAAACACTTTGCTGCAGATATTAAGTTATCCAGGTGTGGCTGAATTGACAACTCAGTTGCTAATACTTGAGAATATTCTTTGGTTCCCCTTGTGTCGAATCAATAAATTTGGGTTGAATACTCTACCCTCGAAAACTGTTGCGATCCCCTATACTTGTGGGCTATCAGTCACTAGGGCCCGAGTGCCATGATTTCAGATCTGAACCTATTATGTTTTTATGAATATATTTGAGTTCTTGATCCTATCTTGCAAGTCTATAGTCACCTATTATGTGTTATGATCCGTTAACCCCGAAGTGACAATAATCAGGATACTTACCGGTGATGACCTTAGTTTGAGGAGTTCATGTATTCACTATGTGTTAATGCTTTGGTCCGGTACTCTATTAAAAGGTGGCCTTAATATCCCTTAGTTTCCAATAGGACCTCGCTGCCACGGGAGGGTAGGACAAAAGATGTCATGCAAGTTCTTTTCCATAAGCATGTATGACTATATTCGGAATATATGCCTACATTACATTGATGAACTGGAGCTAGTTCTGTGTCACCCTATGTTATAATTGTTGCATGATTGATCGCATCCGACATAATTATCCATCACTGATCCATTGCCTACGAGCTTTTCATATATGTTATAACTGCTTTATCAGTGATGGAGCTAGTTCTGTGTCACCCTATGTTATAACTGTTGCATGATATACGCGCGTGCATAACTACGCACTCAAGATACCATGGGCAGAAGATGGATGCATAACTAAATTATGATCCATAGTACGGCTTGACCGTCCCCTGGACACACATACTTTCACTTTTTTCTTTTTTTACTCTTTTCAGGTTTCTTTTCCACATGCCTGATCGTTGGTCCTTTCGAAGGATAGACATACCAAGGCGGCAAGCAGCATAGATGCGTAGGGTAATCTCTAAACGTTCTTCTTAATGACAATTATACCTATTTTTCAGGACCCGCGCACAGCTTCCCCTTGATCCTAGCATGTTAAATAGCCTTGTTGCTTCTCGCATTATTTGTACAAATACGCTTCGACGTATTAATCAAATTATAATGGAAACAGTTCGTGGCCCAACTTCGGCGGCTTTCGCTTACTACTTCATTTCATTTTGTTATCGACAACACCCGTACACTTTGGTACGATCTACCTTGGCCAGGGGCTTCATTGCGCCCCAAACTATGGCAACAAAGTCCGAACACTTTTACAGTACAGTTCGGCACCCCGAATTATAGCATTATATGCATCAGCTCCGAATCATGTCTTTGGTCAATAGTTGGGTTGCCCGGCTCCTGTGTTTACTACCTTACGTTTCACTCTATCGGCTAGGGTAGTAAAGGGAGAACTACTGTGATTGTGTCCTGGTTTATCCGGATGAGCACCTCAGTAGAGAAAGCCAAAACTGACTGTCATGATGCGGCGCGAGCCGGTCACTATTCGGAGGTTAGAAATATTTTGCGGTTTTTTCCGCATTACGCGATGGATCGGTCTCTACCTGATCAAGTGTTTATAGCACCCTAGTTCGGATTGAAGAATACTAGGGGCTGCGCCTAAATTTTTATTGTCAAACTCCTATGGCTAAGTGAGGGTGATAAAGCCACATAGTTCGATTGCCTGGTTCGTTGCGCTAAACACCTCCTTAAAGGACCAAACATTTGGATAAAGAGTGTTTAGATTTCATCCCGAACACCCCCGTACTACTTACATGGGGGCGGAAGCCGACGACTGGCCAACTCTCAGATTTAATAAAACGGCCGCAGAGGAGGTAAAATTTTAAACAAGCATTATATTACATATCGGCCTTGTTTCATAATACAGGACGGGACAACTTAAAATTTTCATTCAAAATAATGTCCTTAGCACATTGCTTCACTACAATGCGGGATCCCTCCAGAACATCATCGAAATATCGCTCAGGCGTGCGGTGCTCCTTACCCTCGGGCGGTCCCTCGGTCACGAGCTTGACGGCGTTCATCTTCGCCCACTGCACCTTGATGCGGGCAAATGCCATCCGCACCTTCAATGCAGACCGACCGCTTGACGGCGTCAAGCCGAGGGTAGGCGTTGACCAGCCGCTTCACGAGCCAGAAGTAACTGCTGGGCATGGCTTCGGCAGGCCACAACCGGATTATCAAATCCTTCATGGCTAGCTCGGCCGCCCTATGCAGTTCGACCAGCTATTTTAGCTGATCGCTAAGGGGCACCGGATATTCCGGCGCAAGGTATTGCGACCAGAACAGCTTCTCTGTGGAGCTCCCCTCTTCGGCCCGGAAGAACTCCGCAGCGTCTGAAACACTGCGCGGCAGATCCGCAAACGCCCCTGGAGAACTCCAAATCCGGTTCAGTAAGAAGTACCTTTTCTTCACATACTTTCTTTGCATAATAAAAGCCTTACCCGCCGCGATTTTTCTGGCCTCTCGGATCTCCTGGAGGGCGCCTTGGGCTTCAACCCGGGCATCCTGCGCGCTTTGGCGAGCCGTGGCGAGTTCGGTCTCTTGACCCGCAATGTTGTGCTCCAAGGACTCGCATTTCTTAACGGTGTCCTGGAGCTCCTGCTGGACCTCCTCAACCCTGGCCTCGTGTTTTTCACGGGCGGCTTGCTCCTTTGCCGCTTTCTTTTCGGCCTCGGCCAACGCCTTTTTAAGGGCCTCGACCTCGGTTGCCGCTCCTATAAATATCATGGCACTATGGTCAATACAATTCATTTATCCTCTCTGATATATAGAAAGTCTGGGCATACCTTGCTTATCTTCCAGTTGCTTTTTTACACGGCCGAGCTCTTCCTCGGTCCGCTCCAGCCGCTGCTTAAGTCCGGAGACTTCGGCAGCCTGGGAGGTCGCAGCCAGCAGCGACGCCTGCTTGTTCACATAGACATATATGGTTAGTCTCCTGCGAAATTATTTGATCCTCTGTCCGGCTTTTCTTTCCGAACATTGGACAGAGTCTCAGGGGCTACTGTCTATACTATGCCATTCTTTTACATAATTGTGTTGCATACCTCAAAGCCTGTTAGAAGGCTTGTGCAGGCTTCGGTCAGTCCGCTCTTTGTGAACTGAATCCTCTCAATCACTGTACCCATGAGGGTGCGGTGTTCCTCAACAATGGAAGCGCTTCGCAGCGCTTCCAGTAGAGTATCCGGCACCTCTGGTTGGACATAGGTCACCGGCGGAACAGACACGCCTCCTTCTCTCAAAGGAGGTTGATTGCCGGATCCCAGAGCCGTATAGGTCTCCGGGATCGTATTCGGCTGGGGGCCGAATTGGATATGGCCCCCATCGCCAGTCTCCATGGGGATTTGCTCCCCCTGTGTCCGGCGGCCGAGGTTTCACCCTCTGGTGCGGCCTCGACGGCCTCCTGCGTCTCTCCCTGGCATGGGATCCTTCGGGACAACACCTCGGTGTTATCCATGGCCCTGGGAAAGGAGGCCGCTGGAAGGGACCCGCTGTCCATCGCCTTCGGGTCCAGCGAATTCCCCGAAGATGAGGATCGCTCGAGGTTGGAACAAGCAGGACTGCAGGTGCATGATTCAACACATTAAAACTATGAAGTAAAAGGGTTGAACATATGAATGTGCCGGGGTCTTTGAGTACTCATGATTCGGCCAGGGGCTTAGTTCGGGGGCGCAGCTCTGGGCTGCTTTCGATGTCCCACACGGTATTATCCGCGAGGGAGACCTTCCCCTTCTTGGACGCCTCTGCCTCCAGATGTGTGGAGACCGCCCTTTTCTTCCTTCCCCCCTCGGGGGGAAAGTTGCTTTCCTCCTCCTCCTCGTCGTCCTCGGCGGCGGAGGAGTGAGTCTCGGAGCCTTCGGACGTCATGTCCGAAGCACCCTTGCGGCGGAGGCCAATTCTGCCCCCCTTGGCCTTCTTCTCCGGCGCCTTGTAAGGCGCCGGAACCAGCATCTTCGTCAGAAGTGGTATTGCTGGGTTTTCGGGCAGCGGAGCCGGACACTGAATCCGCTCCGCCTTCTTTGTCCAGCCCTGAAAGGACAGATGGAGAAGTTTAGACCTTTTCCTCGAATATACCGGTAAAGTAAAAACCTTGGAATACGGAAAACTCACCGAACTGGCTGGATGGCTCAAGTCATGACCGCGATCCTCGGTCGTCTTCGGCCACGTCTCGTTGGCCTTGAAAAGCACCCTCCAGATATCTTCATGCGTGGCGCCGAAGAGTTGTAGTAGGGTCTGGTGCTTGGCCGGATCGAACTCCCACAAATGGCAGGTCCGGCTCTGGCATGGAAGGATCCGGCGAACTAGCATCACCTGGATCACGTTGACAAGCTTGATGTTTTTGTCCACCATGCTCTGGATGCGCGTCTGCAGCACTGTCAGCTCGTTTGACGAAGACCAATTCAGGCCCTTCTCTAGCCAGGAGGTGAGCCGCATTGGGGCTCCGGACTTGAATTCGAAAGCCGCGGCCCAGGTGGCGTCGCGGGGATCTATGACATAGAACCACAGTTGCTGCCACCCTTTGACGGTCTCCATGAAGGTCCCTTTGGGCCATGTGACGTTGGGCATCTTGCTCACCATGGCGCCTCCGCACTCTGTGTGTTGGCCATCCACCACCTTCGGCTTCACGTTGAAGATCTTGATCCACAGTCCGAAGTGGGGTGGGATGCGGAGGAAAGCCTCGCACATGACAATGAATGCCGAGATGTTGAGGAAGGAATTTGGGGCCCGATCATGGAAATCTAGCCCGTAATAGAACATGAGTCCGCGGACGAATGGATGGAGAGGGAACCCCAACCCACAGACGAAGTGGGGGATGAACACCACCCTCTCATGTGCTCTGGGGTCGGCACGACCTGACCTTCGGCCGAAAGCCTGTGGGCGATTTCCTTGGCCAGATACCCCGCCTCTCGAAGCTTCGTGATGTCCTTCTCCTTGACAGAGGAGGCCATCCACTTGCCTTGCGCTCCGGTTTTGGACATGGTTGGAGTGCTTTCTGAGGCGGAAAGATGAGAACTTGGGCGCTGGAGCTCGAGAATGGGGGCAGAGAGAAGGCGTGGGTGAAAGAAGGGAATCCTTATCTCCTTATAAAGGCAGTAGATATCAAGCGCCTCCCCACTCACCTTAAGACTCGCCTATTCCCAAGGGTCGTGTAAACGGCACGGTTGGATTACCCATGCCCGTATTGATGAGAATCCTGCAATAAGGGGACACGATCTCTGCTTCGACAAGACGTGCCAATAAAACCGCATCTCGAGACGTGGAGCGGGAGGCCAAAAAACGGTTTGAAATAATAACCAGGCAGGATTGTGATGTCATGCTGCAAAAAGTTGTCAACGGATTGGACTCGTGAAATATTATATTCTCTGCGGAGGTGTGTGGTACTTGTTTTACAGGGCCGGACACGTTTTCTGTGTTCGGGGATTTCTTTGAAGTATTCGGAGGAGGAACCCATCTTGCAATGCCGGAGACAATCTGCGCGCCGGACACATCGTCATTGAAGCCTGGTTCAGGGGCTACTGAGGGAGTCCTGGATTAAGGGGTCCTCGGGCGTCCGGTCTATGTGATGTGGGCCGGACTAATGGGCTATGAAGATACAAGACAGAAGACTTCGTCCCGTGTCTGAATGGGACTCTCCTTTGCGTGGAAGGCAAGCTTGGCGTGCGGATATGTAGATTCCTTTCTCTGTAACCGACTTTGTACAACCCTAGTCCCCTCTGGTGTCTATATAAACCGGAGGGTTTAGTCCATAGGTATAATTATAGTCATACAGGCTAGGCTTCTAGGGTTTTAGCCATTACGATCTCGTGGTAGATCAACTCTTGTAATACTCATATTCAGCAAGATCAATCAAGTAGGAAGTAGGGTATTACCTCCATAGAGAGGGCCCGAACCTGGGTAAGCATCGTGTCCCCTGTCTCCTGTTACCATTGACCTTAGACGCATAGTTCGTGACCCCCTACCCGAGATCCGCCGGTTTTGACACCGACAGTCATCATAAGTACCACCTGGCTAGCTGGGGGTTGTTGACTCAAAAGAAGCAATATGGGGGGATGGGGATACCTAATATTGCTGATATGAATCTAAGCCTTCTAGCTGCTTGGATTGATAAATATCAAAAAGGAGATCAGAAGATTTAAAAAAAATTATTGATGCTAAATATAGGACTAATAATCCAAATATTTTCTCTTGTTCTGATGGCAACTCCTCCTCCCCTTTCTGGAAAGGTGTTCTATGGGCTGCTAAAGCAGCCAAGATGGGCTATCAATGGAAGGTGGGAAATGGGAGAAAAACAAAATTTTGGGAAGATCATTGGTTTGGCTCTTGTAGCTTAGCCATCCAATTCTCGGAATTATATAGTATTGCTAATGAGCATAATTTACCTATTGCTGGCCTTTGGGGTGGACTAATCTTAAGATAACTTTCAGGAGGTGTGTGGACAATAGACTGCTACACCTCTGGTTTGATTTACTGAGCATTGCACAATCGATCATTTTGAATGATGAAGATGATGCTATTATTTGGAAGCTTGAATCTAATGGTAGATATTTAGTTAGATCAATGTATGGCATGGTCAATTTTAAAGGGGTCTGCCCTGTCCATGTCCCAAAAATATGGCAGCTTCATGTCCCTCCTAACATTCATATCTTTCTGTGGTTGCTTGCACATGATAAGCTGTTGGTTAGGAGTAATTTGAGTAAGAGGCAACACTTAGATGATCTTACCTTCCTATTTTGCTCTAAATATGAAAATATTAACCACATGTTCTTTGAGTGTGCAATTGCTGCTGAGGTGTGGAGGAATATTCATATCATAGCTGGGTGTATGGCCCAGCCTATTTTTGATAATGTGACTAAGATTTGGGAGAAACACAAAACTCTGCAAGCTGAAAATGTGTTTATTTCAGCTACCCTCTGGGTTATCTGGAGGAGTGGGAATGATTTGTGTTTTAACAATGCCCCCTGAATGGGAGTGCAGGTGCTTCTGAGGAAATTGCAGGTTACTGCGATCAATGGAAGATCTTGTGCAAAGGGGCTGCAAGAGAACACGTGGAGAGGCTCATCTCTTCGCTGTCGGAGACAGCCAGGCATCCTCCCCTGCTGATCTGGCCAGAGCCACGTTGAGGAAGAAGGAGATGTGGTTGCAATACTTGATGAAGAAAAAGGTAGAAGGCTAGCCGGGCATGGACAGTGGAATACTCCTGGAAGGATGATATAGATGCCATTCGCCAGTCTACGGCTGTTGAAAAAACTATGAGTTTCTCTTATGTGCTTCAATTTGGTAGTTTGAGAGTTAAGTGGTGAATTCGTTCACGAGAGATTATGCCGGAAGGATATGTCAATCCTCTCCCGCGAGCTGTAATAAGGATACTACTGTGGTTTTGTTTTCTGTTGGAAAAGGAACAGGGGCTAGAGCCCTTTTCTTCTAAAAAAAATCCACCAGCTCTCATCGTTCCCCGCCTCCCTCTCCCTCCTCTCCCATCCTCGCCGCCGCCGGGGTCGCTCTCCTCCCTTCAGCAGCGTCGACGGTGCGGGATGCAGCGGACTCGGCCTGCATCGGCGTTGTCGGTGTCCCTCTCCGCTGTCGAGCAGCGGCGGCAGTGCGGGACGCAGCGGCTCGGCCGCAGCGATGGATTTCTCCGACGTGGCCGGCGGGGGCTCGCCTCGCTGCCCACGTCGTCCTCCTACTCCTCCTCAGTGGCACTCGTCAGTGCGTTGGAGCCAGCGGGCGCCGAGGGCATGCGGACGGAGGTGGCGCAGATCCAGGGCGGTAACAACGACGGGCGCCCCACATCCCCTTCACGTGCCGCTGCCCAATCCTCCTCTGCCTCCATGGCCTGCAGCAAGGGATCCCAATCATATCCGTGGGTCATCGCATGGTCCACCGTCGCCGTTCCCTTAGCACGCCGCCTGCACTTCCTCTTGGTCGCCGCAATCGTTGGGTCATCGGTTCATCTGTTCGTGCCTGGATTGTCGCCGTTCATCTTTACTCATGTTTCTCTTTGATGATGTCCAGGTGCCGCAGTACCGGCAGCGAAGCTGAAGGCCCCAGTGCGGGAGGAAGCAGGCGGGTGCTCGGCGACATCGGCAACATCGTCCCTGTCCACGTCCTCGAGGGGTAAGAAAATCAGCGCAAGGATCGAATCCCAGTCCTGCTTTTCCTTCTTCCGTTCTTTTTCCTGAACTGAACCCGCTCTTGTTCGTTGCAATAGCAATATCCAGCTACCGGCGGGGATCACTCCAATCACCAGGAGCTTCAGCGCTGAGCTCTAAAGAAGGCCTAGGCCGATCCATCCAAGGTGCGGACGCTCTGCGGTATACACCACCTACTCTCTTGTCTGTTGGAATTCGTGGCCTGTCACTCCTGTCCTCACAGTGTAGGCAAGTGATCAATTATCCTGAAATCTTTCCTCAAAAAAAAATTATCCTGAAATCTTTGCCCTATTGTACAGCCCGTTCAAGCAGTCACAGAAGCCTCTTTATAAATTACATTAATCCCTAACGTTTGATCAAGAAAAATTGGTACTGTTGGTGTCCATCTACCAGCACTGCTCATGACCATATCATGCAAATACAGGAGCGAGGGGAACCAACAGGGGTGGTGTCCTGTGTCTGTGTGCATCTCCTACAGCATTCTGAATCCCTGCAGTACACCAGCTTTGCGCTCTACCTATAAGCTACATGTGCTTTCAAATTCGATCTCCTGTGTGGCTTAAGACTTTGAAATAAATTTTGATTAGATAAATCTTCAGTAGTTTTAGTTATGCTCTCTACACAATTAGTAATTGTTTAGGTGATAACTCCGAACAATGTTAGTGCTAGAGACTTATACATTATTTTCAACTAGCAGTTTCAGTTCTCCCTTCGCCAATTGATACAAATAATCTATGAATTATCAACTATTAGGCTAACTATGCACATATTAGATTCTTTGTTTCAGCTGTCTCCTGCTGCACTGATATATATTTACGTTTCAGATTATGTAGTCTTCTGCAGGTTATCAGATAAACTCTTCCAGAGATTGAGATCTAATCACAACTGCTTTGAGTCCTTTACCTTTTATTTTGCAAAATGCAATCTGAAGTAGTTGTCATCTCTAATGTTAATGAATAGATTCTCAGAAAAGGAAATTAATTGGAATGATCTACTCAGCATGTCCCATGACTTCAAAAGGAAGAATTTGACTAAATTGAGATGTTGATCTGCAGTGTAAAGATAGACAAAATCAAAGACTGGCCTATTGTCCCGTAACTCCCTTAGTCAACACCCGAGAGCATAAGTGGGAGCAAAATCAATGGTAGCACCAAGTATTGAGCAAAAGCACTTCGCGTTTTCATGGTACGGTCTGAGCTTAAAAATTGAATTGAACAGTGACGGTTAGTGTTATGCTTATAAGTTGGTAGCCCCCAGCACTGTCTGTTGTAGATGGTGCGTATTATTACCTCCTTCAAATTAAAATGCCATTCTAATAAAAATACAACATGTTCTGGTCAACTCAGGTGCGTTCCACTGGGTGATTTTCTTTCTTAATAAATTTTTGGTGGTGCTAAATAGCTATAGGCTTAGAATCAAGGCTGTACTTGTTATTGCCAATGAGTTATTGCTTTGTACTTTTACATGCCGACGGTTGGAATGTGATAATAATTTCTGCATGCCTACA
Source organism: Aegilops tauschii subsp. strangulata (assembly GCF_002575655.3). Taxonomy (NCBI): domain Eukaryota; kingdom Viridiplantae; phylum Streptophyta; class Magnoliopsida; order Poales; family Poaceae; genus Aegilops; species Aegilops tauschii. Next base: position 487,386,750 of record NC_053040.3, read on the forward strand.
CATAGTTTATTCATCCCACTGGAAAAAGAACCAAGAATGTTGTGTGCAGAGATGTCTTGGAGGGACAACACATGTTTGTTTTCCGTACATGCCAATCCACATTATTATATTAGGACATGTTACTCATCTCTAATATTGATTTTTTTTCTAATTTATGTGCATATTATGCATACAATTATGAGCTGTTCTGTTAGGATAATTTGAATTAGGGAGCCTTACTAAATAATGTATAAAGATGGTACTGAAGGAGGCTATGCAACTAGCAAGGTACTCTGTTTATAATCTGACTGATATTTCTTAGAAGATGTATGGCTGTTGTGTTCTCTCAGACAATATAAAGCATGGTTCTATATGCTCTGCTAAATTTGCAACTTTCAATGCTTGTGGCGCCTTTCCCATCAACTCTAGGGATTTTACCTAAAGGTTCTTCTCTGATTATTATTTTTTGTGTGTGACTCTAGCTATTTTACTTACTGGACGTCTATATCATGCATGTTTAGGGCCTTGTCTCTATATTTTTCATGTGAATCGCAGAGTAATATGTGAATAACATTTGCACTGGTGTAAGCTTGCACGTTTGCTACAGCAGGGCAGAGTTAGTGTAGCATCATTAGTTTCTTTTTTGATATACTAACAAGTTACCCTATGCGAATTCTCAACTGTTTGGAGCCCTGTTTGCGCGCAAGATTACGAGGAGCGCCCTGTGCAATTCCTCGACTGTTTTGACACAGCGAGCGTCAAACGGGAGGGCTCCCAGGGGAGAGACACGGCGGCCAGGGGCATCTCCTTTGTTTATCCGCCGCTTCCCTTCATCACCAGTGAATAGCAATCACGGCACCGCGTCATTCACTTGCCTACCATAGATTGACCGCTGATGCGGGCGCTCCGCTCCACTACTCCATCTCATGCTGTATATTTCCTCTCTTTATATCCAGATAAAGTATAGCATGTAAATATGTCTAAATTCAGAAATAACGGTTTCCCTTCTATCTTCACTTATACTGTTTTGGTTAGTAAAAATGTAACTAAATTCAGCGGATGGTGTTATTTGAAGCCAGATTATAGGATTATTCCCCTGGTGTTATTAATGTATTTGGATTAAAGTTATGAACATGATTCCTTTATATTATTCCTCTAGAATTAGGTATGATGTATAACCACCAGTTCAGTAGATGATTCCTTTATATTATTCCAAAGGCTTGGCAATGAATTTGGATTAAAGTTATGAACATGATTCACTGGAAATTGGAAGGAGGACGTCATGAATTTGTAAGTATAGGAAATTGTACTTTCTAGGGTTTTTTATGGTCTTGCTTCTAAATTCGATTTTATCTTGGGTGAATTTTCAAAGCAGGCATGGGTATTATCCTTTTTGCTTAGCATGCCTTCTTTACTGGTAAAGAAACACATTAGATATATCTGGATTTTTGTTGAGTAAATGAGTATGAGTGCAAATAAATTCAGACACGAAGCAAAAACCTTGACGTTTCATTGATTAAGCAGAAGAGTGTCCAGTTAATCACGGAAAACCAAAATAACCAAAACAAAAGGGCCAAGCCCACTCTAGAACACCGTAATGCCACAAGAAATGCCAACCACACACTAGCTTGATCTCGCTCCACCGAACAAGTTGCTCTTCCATGTCCGAAAGAAATCATGAGGCACTCTCCCGCGGCGATGAAGAGATAAGCATTCCACATGCATGTAGTAGTTGCAACCCACGCGGCATGAGGTCCATGCCGTCGAAGTTGCAAAGCTCTCGGGGGCGGCGCCGCCGCCCCGATGTCCACTAGTTCAACACGCCTTGCGCCCTCAATCGGCGGCCCCAATGTCTAGTTCAACACGCCTTGCGCCCTCAACTGGCGGCCCCGATGTCCACTAGTTCAACACGCCTTGCGCCCTCAATCGGCGGCCCCAATGTCCACTAGTTCAACACGCCTTGCGCCCTCAACTGGCGGCCCCGATGTCCACTAGTTCAACACGCCTTGCGCCCTCAACCGGTAGAGACGTGCCACTGCAGAGACGTGCCACTGCAGAGACGTGCAACGCACGTGCACACTTACTAGTTAAAAGAAATCCACGAAAGCAACGGAAGAAGTTACAGTGCCTGACAAACTGCAGCAGCACACTGAACCTGGCCAAGGTGGGAGTTCTCCCAAAGGAGGGAAAGCAACCACACAAAACTCGTGTATATTTACATACCCAGGAGGAGTTTTGGGGTTTAATTACACAGCCAGCACGCATAAACGTCCATACGTTCTGCGGCATCGGGTATTTCTCCATTGCATACACTAGTTTCAGGATACATCATCCGTCGGCGGGATGGTTATCATCATCAGCCCAATCGAGCATTTCCATGAGTAGCCGGACTCGGGTGGTTGCCAGCGACAAGAATGTCCTTGATTCGGTTAAGCGGTACGGTGGCCTGGTTGATTCTCTGAAAAGTAAACAAGTGTTTGATGTTTATTAGAACTCGGCTACCAGTTGGAACACTAAATCCGAACATGATAGTGCAAAATTGACACTTAACAAAAGTTGCTGAAATAGAAATGTCAATGAAATTCTCATAGGCTACAGACTAACTCAGACAGGAGTTACTGAAGTCAAGATATCTTGGAAATTCTGGCAATATTGGATAGTCAACAAAACGTAACAAGCACAGCTTTTAAGCACACAGATAAAATGAACATATGAATATGGATGATCCAACAACCCGTAATAGTACTATCGGAATTAGAAAGGCAAGAATCTGATGTTTCCTCGCAATACTATCCGGATAATATTGGACGGCCAACATAAGAGAAGATAACAGGCAGAGCTTTTAAGCACAGGGAAAAGAACATGCATGGTTCATCAATCAGTAATAGTATCTCAATGACAGAGGCAACAATCTATTTTTTTTTCCTTGCAGCTATATAGATAACTATGATCTACCTGAACAAAAGAGAACTTTGATGAAAGCAGCACAAATAATATTTTGAGATACAAATATATATATGCTATCACCTACCTGAATTTCAGGCCAAACTAGTCTGTTCAGTTGCATGGAAAATTTGGCTAGTATGATCAAAAGGAAGGCGTCCCACGATTACCTCCTTGCTGCTGGCAGGTTGCAATTTGACCTGCTGAAGCTGCAGCTTGCCCTTCTGCCAGCGCCGCCGGAAATATGCCATCCCCATCAAAGCGGCAGCAGCCACAACGATAGGCCAGAGCTTGTTGCTCTCTTTAGCGCTCCTGTAGAGCGATATAAGTTGCTTCTGCCACCACGCATTGCGTGGGGCTCCAGAACCGTCAGGCTTGCTCTCCTCACCGGAAGCAACAACATTGGACGAATCAGTGACAGGGTCGACATTTTGGAGCGTTATATTTTCTTCAGTCTTCTCCTTGGCACTCTCGGTAACTTCTTTCTCAGCCTCCGTTGCACTGTAACCAGATGATGAGAATGTAACTGGGTCTTCCCCAGCCTGACTAATGCTGTGCAATGCGTTCCCATCGTCAGGCTCCATATCAACAGGGGAAAGGCTTTTCCCTTTGTCGAAGGATGGGATCCTGTCAAGACCGTCGTCCTTCAGTTTCTCCTGCTGGTCTTCGTACATACCATCTCCACCCTTGTCAGAAACTGCATACTGGCTGCCGCGCGCCTCCTGCTGATATATGCTAGTATCAGCTTCCATGAGGAGTTTCTCAGCCTCACTCTGCGGCACCGAGAAATGGCCAGACATGAGCAGCGACGCGGCTGCGGAATCACCCCCCTCTGCGTCATACACCTGGCCTTCAGCCTCCTCGTCGGAAGGTTCAGTTCTCGTCGGACCAGGTGCAGAAGCGTAGTTTGAAGCGGTGAGCTGCACGACCTCCCAGTCGTTCCCGCGGGGAGAAGTCTGCCCGGTGCCACTCTGGTCAGGCTCCATCTTCCAGCTGCAGAGATCGACCAAAGTCAGAAAAACTCATGAAAGGCAATTTAGCTAGAGACATGCAGGCTTAAGCAAAGGAATCATAACTTGCACCCTTTTCAGCAGTGTAAAATTAAGCTGTGCGGTTTCGCACTTACCTGCGATTGGGAATTTTTTAGAATAACTGGTCCGTAAAAACTAAAATAACTACTACTGTAGTAAACAGTGGACTGTCGAGATGCAATATAGGGGAGCTGTGATAAGCTACCAGAAGAATGAATATGCAGACGTAACATAGCTCAGAAACAGAGCAGGCACACTTGTTCAGTAGTGTAAAATTGATGTGTGCGGTTTCGCAGTTACCTGTGACTGACTGGGAATTTACAACAACTGATCCGTAAAAACTAGAAAAGTAGTCCCTCTGTGAACGAATATAAGACGTTTTTAGATCACTGTAATAAGCAGCGCACTGTCCAGATGCGATATTAGAGGAGCTGCTTTAAGCTACAAGACTATGCAGGAGTAACAGAGTTCAGAAACAGAGCAAGTGCAGTGAACGTATCGTCTATTACTACTACACACTCCGGGCAGGATCAGCAGGGCACGAGCAGTTAATCGACTAGCTGGACGGGAGCGGGCAGAGGAGGGGCCAGGCCGGCGGCCGGCCTGGAAACCCAGCAGCCGGCCGGAGACGAAGCGCGAGAGGGGATCCGATCGGAACCCCGGCCGGCCGGGGCGCGAGGGAGGGGCTGGGGGAATCCGTACCGGCGAGCGGAGCGGAGCAGAGGCTTCAGTCGCAGTCGCGGCGGCGGCAGCGATCGATTGCCGAATTATTAACGGGGAAAGTGGGGAGAGGAGGAAGAGGACGAGGACGAGGGACGGAGTGAGGCGTGGCGTCACGTTTGCTTGCGCCCCGGGAGATTTTTCCCTTCCTTTTTTTCTTTTTTTTTGTTCGTAGTGGAGGTGGTGGAGACTGGAAAGAGGAGATCTTTTCTACTGCCGCGACCGACCGCGAGAAGCCTCTGGCTGCCGGGCCGGGTTGGGTTAGGCCGAGGCCCTTGCCCCCCTCTCTCTCTCTCTCTCTCTCTCTCTCTCGGGGGCCTACTACGACGGGCCCGGGCCGGGTTGGGTTTTACGACCCTTGGTTGGCAAAGAAGAGAGCCCCAATTTCTTAAAAGAAAAAAAGATAGAGAGCTCTCAAAAAAGGAGAACAGGTGTCCACGCATCGGCCTTAAACTTTGTGCGTTCCTCAAAGCAGCCTACTATACATCTTGAACACTGTAAGATTTCGGAAAGGTTTACATTGAACGCTGCAATCAGGGCCGGTCCTAAGCTTTTGAGGGCCCGGGGCGAAACTAAAACTCGAGGCCCTTTCAAATTTTCCTCGGCTTTCGTTGATGAAAAGCCACTTACGACAGTCCTTTTCTGGATCCCTCCCCATGCTGGTTGTGCGAAGGTGAATATAGATGCCTCTCTGGGCAAGCACGACAGCAAAGCTACGGTGGAGGACTCAAGGAGCCATAGGAGTGATTTTATGGAAGCACAAGTGTCATCAATGGTGGTGCCACTATGGGCAGACCGGCGCGTAGGAGATTACGTTGACAAGCAAGCCATAGGAAAATATCCCTTTTCTTTACAAGAGAGGATCTTGTAATAAAGAGGCGCACATGCTAGTGCACTCGTCGCCGAAACATGAAGTTGTTTGCCGTGTGTGGCCGAGAGCTTCACCTAATGGTCTCTCTACCGCAAAGTCTATTACTTAAAGAAAGATGATACGATTCTCAAAAAGATAAAATTATGACTGTCTCATCTAGAAATTTGAACTAAAAGAGTAAATAGCATAAAACTACTAGTTTACAGGCTATGGTTCCAAAAACTACTTTCTTTAATTTTTCTTAGATAACTACCAAGTCAGGGGTTGGCTGTTTCAAAAAACCCCAAATTCTCTTTGTTAAAAAATTAAACATGTTTATGACAGGTCGGGCCCGCCACTAAACACACCGTTTGGTTGACCATTTGTTTGACCGTTAACTGACTTGTGAGGGCCACATGTCAGCGCCTCATTCATAGATTTTTTACGGATTAGCCCTTACAAACATTTAAAAAAAGCAATCGAGTCCCTGGAATCAGCCTCCAAAGGGCTCTGCCCGTGGCTGTCGCTGCACGCCATGGGGCTCCGCACGCGGTCGCGCCGCGCGCCATGGGGGGCTTGTGTGCAAGCCGCCGCCCGGAGCAGTGGCTGGAGAGACGGAGGCTGGGGGATGGCCGGCGGCAGAGCTCACCGGGCCTGGCAGCGGAGGGCACACGCGGTGGCGGCCATGGCCGCGAGCAGCAGCTGCGCGAGCTCGGGCACGGAGACGGCCGGCGGCAGAGCCGGCAGCGGCAGCGGGAGGCACACGCTCCAGCAGCGGCGCAGGCTGTACGCATCGGCGGCGGTGGAGAGCTCAAGAAGGCCGGCGAAGGCGTCGACGGCGGCCGCGGGCAAGGAGCTCCGGCTGGACCCCAACACGCCGGCCGCCTGATCCACCTCGAGCCGGCGCGAGGGAGAGGAAAGAGAGACAGGTCGCGCGATGGCGAGCTCCGGGGGCCGCCGGCGCGGCTCGCCGGCCGAACGAGGCGGCGTCGAGAGGAACTGCGCCAGTGGTGCTGTGATCTGGAGCAGGGACCCGATTGCTTTTTCAGAAATGTTTATAGGGGCTATTTTGTAAAAAGTGAGGACATATGAGATAGAGACACTGACATGTGGGACCCACTTGTAAATTAACGGTCAACCTAATGGTCAAACAGACGGTTTGTTTAGGTGCGGGCCCGACCTGTCCTAAACATGTTTAAATTTTAAGCAACGGTCATTTGGGGTTTTTTGAAACAGCCGACCGCCCATTTGGTAGTTATCTGAGAAAAATTAAAAAATGGTAGTTTTTTGGAACCATTGCCTGTAAACTAGTAGTTTTATGCTATTTACTCGAACTAAGAAGATATAGAAACAAAAGAATGAATATGCATGTCCTTGTAATTTATCAATTCTCAATAATTTTAGCATCCGTGGCTGGGTGATCACAAAACACTTATTGCCGTTTCCCTAGCATGAATTTCTGAGCTAAATAAAATCACAAATCAGACCACACATGAGAGATATATAGAGAGAGAGAGAGAGAGTACACTGAAAAGAAACATCATTGTACCCACGCATACACACCTGAAGATGACTCTTGAGATGGTAGATCGTGAGGTCGACTCCAGAATCCTCATATATAATTCGGAGTTATCCCCCTGCTATGAAGAAAAATTACAAGATAAATAAAAACTCAACAAATTATCAACATACTGTATGTATCTGGATGGAAACAAGCACGCATGAATCAATCTCCTCACTTTCTGCACTCGAACCTGCATGACAGCGTCGAAGAAATTGGTTGTGTGGAGTTCAATGGTTCACTGGAGGAGCGACTCGGGATTGATGGTGAGGACGGCCTGCACGAGGCCGGAACGCCAGAGTCGCCGGCATGCGACTCACATCCAGGGCGAAAACGGATCTGCCGAAACCTCCGCAAACCAGTCCACATGCGAACTCGATGGGGGAAGAAAACATGATGATCTTAGACGTACTCGCGGGCTACCGACTACTTGCCTCAGAGTCCTTGGTTTCCTTGGGTCCTGAGCCATGGGCCTGCAGCATATGTCGGAGGGGGCCCCCTGGACATCGGGGGCCCGGGGCGGCCGCCCCTGGCAGTTTGGCTCAGGTGCAGGGGTCACCGCACCTATTATGGCGCAGGCCCAATCAGTGCGTCCCACGTATGCTTGTAGGCCCAGGCAATTCATTATTAATTCTCTTAATCCTCCTCTAATCCCTTTCGTTTCGGAATCTCCATTCTCTCTCCAATTTCCTTGTCGATTATTATCTCTTCACTGCTGCTATTGCAAACTTGCAAATACTTATCTCTGCTTGTCCATTCAACAGCTAATCTCCATCGGCCCACGGTGAGTGCCTGCTCGAGGACCGTTCGCCATGCTTGCTAACCTGCTGAAGAATCTTTCCATCGGATGCTCAAAAGTACTGGTCGGTCGGAGTTGGGCACGAGCATGATGAGAAAACAACGTTATAGATCTCATTTGATCAATGGCATCGAGGAGTGTGTACTCAAGTCGATGGCATTTAGGAGTGCCTGCATGCTCTGAGCACATGTCCATTAAAAAATACATCACGTTTTAGTCTGAAAGGTTGAGGTGATGACATGTTAAGGAAGGTGACGATCGAGCATATGCTGTTGTGTGCTGTGTGAATCCGGCGAAGTTCATCGTGAAATTGAAGAAAGAATGGAGCGTCCGAAACGAACGGGACCAGAGAAGGATTAAAAGAATTAACAATTAATAGCCTGGGCCTACAAGCATATGTGGCAAGCACTGATTGGGCCTGCACCATAATAGGTGCGGTGACCCCTGCACCTGAGCCGAACCCGCCCCTGGTGCCCCCCTCAGGGCCGGCCCTGGCTGTAATAGGGAGTTTAATACAATTTCCTTTAAGCTAACTAGTTATGGAAGCCACCGTCTGTTTGGTTGGATGACTGTTGGGATATATCCTGCTCATGTGGGCTGTGAGGAGATGACCATTTGAGGCCTTTTAGACAGCCCAAAGAAGTGCAGAAGCCCACTACCCATTAGGGTCATGACCTAGGGTCATTTTGGACTTTGCACATGAGTGGATGGGGACGCTTTACCCTCCATCCAGCAGCCACCACCAAATGTGACGAAAATCAGTTCATCCTCCAAGAGAGAAGAAGAAAGAAAACCAAGAGAGGGGAAGAAGAGGAAGATTGAAGGAAGAAGCAAAGGGAGCTGCTCCCCAAGGTTGTGATGGTTCAGATCCACTATCTTGTCTCCTTCAAGCTTCGGTCCCACCATCTTTGGTGAGATTGTTCCAATCCCTAGTTCTTGAGCCCCAAATCTTGTTGTGTTCATCCAAGATTCGGAAATCTTGATGTATGAGATCCTCTAGTGTTGTCTAGAAAAGAACTTGTTGTATCCCACATTTGATAATAGTGGAAGAGGATTTGGGTGGCTTCGGCCGTGGTTTTTCCCCTCAAGTTGGGGGGTTTTCCACGTAAAAATCTGGTGTCTCTTTGTTGATTTTTTTATTTTTATTTTTTGAAAAGGGGTAGCTCCCCGGCCCCTGCATCAGAACAATGCATACGGCCATACTTATTAATAAATAAATAGGTTCAACACAAGTCATCATGTCTCAAAACAAAAGAACGAAAAAATGCTCACAAAGAGCACAAAAAGAAAGGTAAAGCCACAACCGGGTGGCATAAGAAAGATAAGAAAACTAATTGCATATCCTATTACATAACCACCATCCAAATCGGTTGAAAATAGCCCGAGCTACCATCTCCCATCGGATAGATCCAGTAACCGTACGCTCCGTGGCCTCCGTCGGAGTGAGTAGCGACCCATACGGATCAATGCAGTGGCTTGGAAAATAACCTGCAAAAAATGAATGTTTGTTGTTCTGTTAAAGACCAAATCATTTCTGCAATTCCAGACTGCCCATAATAAAGCACATACTCCTACACGAATGTGTCTTGCTGTTTCGGAATCTATCCCGTCAAGCCACATCTCAAATAACGTGATGATAGTGTTTCGCGGAGTAATATTAAAGGCAATGTGAACAGTCCGCCACAAAAATTTTGCCAAAGGGCAGTCAAGAAAGAGGTGTTTGATGGATTCATCCCGATCACAAAAACTACATCTTGTAGATCCTGTCCAGTTGCGTTTTGCCAAATTGTCCTTTGTTAAAATGACTTGTTTATGTACAAACCACATAAACACTTTAATTTTCAAAGTACTTTGACTTTCCAAACATGTTTCGAACTAGGAATAGAGCTAGAGTTGATAACATCCAGATAGATGGATTTAACCGTAAACTCTCCATTCCTAGTTAGCTTCCAGCACAACTGATCGGGCCGTTGAGAAAGCTGAACATCCATCAGTCTTCTCACGAGATGGAGCCAGGATTCCCAACGGTTTCCGGCTAGCGTCCTCCTGAAGTGAATATTGAGAGGAGTGGACTGAAGTACTGTTGCAACGTAAGCGTCTCTTCGTTGAACAATGCTATAAAGCGAAGGAATTGAAGCGTGAGGGGAGTTTCCCCTAGCCATGTATCCTCCTAGAATCTCGTAGTGGTACCGTTTCCAACTATAAACTTTGTCCTATTGAAAAAAACTGATTTAAGTCTCATCGGTCCTTTCCAAAAAGGCGAGTCCGTCAGCCTCACTGTCACCTGAGACAACGTTTTGGAATGAAGGTACTTATTACGCAGAATCTGTGCCCATGTGGCCTCCATCTCTACAGATAGCTTATATAGCCACTTGCTGAGAAGACATTTGTTCTTCACCTCAAGACATTGGGCTGAAGAGTGTCTTGCCTGCTGAGTAACATTTTTTGCCTCCATATATGTTGTTGCATATGTTTCCTTCCGTGCTAAGCAATGATCCTTGAGTTAGTACATGATGTGGTGCTGAGATTACTTTGTTTCCGCTGCAGTTTTCAGTTAACCACAAGTGCATATGTGTGCTAATCCCCAACAGAGTGGCATCAGAGCATTGGTTGCTTAGGAGGCTGTTAATCCTAGTTGCTTGATTGTTGCTGGAAGTGCTGCTCACAATGGCCTTGGAAGAAAGCGCTACTACAAGTGGCATGATAAAACTTGATTCTTCAAATTACTCATTATGGAAGCCCATGATGGAAGACATCCTTTATTGCAAGGATTTTTATGAGCCAATTGTGAAAGACAAGATACCCACAGGTGTCACGGAAGAAGAATGGAGAGTGTTGCACAGAAAGGCAGTAGGTATGATTCGGTTGTACATCAACCACAATATTTTCCACCATGTTGCAAATGACACAAATGCTTATGAGATGTGGCAGATGAGAGGAAGACATCAATGAACAAGGCCTTAGTGATCAAAAGACTTGCAAAGCTTGAGTACCGAGATGGCACAAGTGTGATTGAGCACTTGAATGTCTTCCAATGCCATATAAATCAACTTTCAGCCATGAAGATCAACTTTGAGGATGAGGTGCAAGCATTATTGTTGCTGAGTTCCATGCCTGATAGTTGGAACACGCTTGTTGTATCACTTAGCAATTCAGCTCCGGATGGGAAGCTGACCTTGGAGATGGTGAAGAATAGTATGCTGAATGAAGAAGCCAGAAAGAAGGAAAAGGGTGATGCCTCTTCTTCTGATGCGTATGTGGCTAAAACCCATGGGAAGAATGAGAACCGTGGACGCAGCAATACAAGATTTCAGCAAGGCAAAAGCAAATCCAGGGGGAGATCAAAGTCAAAACAGAGGAAAGATATTACTTGCTTTCATTGTGGCAATCCGGGACACATAAAGAGCGAGCGCAGGAAGTACAAAAGAGAGCTTGCAGAGGGTAAACTCACAAAGAAAACCGAGCAAAAGGCTGAGAGCAGTTCAGCCATGACTGCAACAGATGAGGACTATCTAGTCATTGAAGGTGAAGATTGCTATAGTGTTGTTCGTGATGATGCCATGAGTTGGTTTGTGGATTCAGGTGCGTCCTTCCACATCACATCAGACAAGGAGTATTTCACATCTTACACTAGTGGTGTTACTGGCCCAGTGAGGATGGGAAATAGTGGTTCGTCAGCAATTGTTGGCAAGGGCTCTATATGCATTGAAACAAACACATGTTGCAGATTGGTGCTTGATAATGTGAGGCATGTTCCTGACATAAGGCTGAATTTGTTGTCAGTGGGCAAGCTTGATGATATCAAACATCCTAGTTATTTTGGTGAAGGAAAATGGAAGCTCACCAAAGGCTCTTTGATTGTGGCCAAGTTGTGCAATGAGGTGTTGAACATTGCTGAAAAAGACATTTCGGTTGAATTGTGGCACAAGAGGCTTGGGTATATGAGTGAGAAGGGCATGCATGCTCTTGCTCGCATGGAGTACCTCCCTGAGTTGAAAGGTATATCCTTGAAATCCTGTGCACATTGTTTTGTTGGCAAACAACATAGGGTTGCATTTCGTACACTCCCTCCACATCGTGCAGAAAATGTTCTTGATATTGTGCATACTGATGTTTGCTCCATGACTGAAAAGTCTCATGGTGGAGCATTATACTTTGTGACTTTTATTGATGACCATTCCAGAAAGTTTTTTGTGTATGTGCTGAAACACAAATACCAGACGCTTGAAGCCTTCAAAGAGTTACATGCCAAAGTTGAAAGAGAAACTGGCAGGAAATTGAAGTGTGTGAGATTAGACAATGGTGGTGAATACTGAGGTCCTTTTGAAAGGTATTGCAGAAAGTTTGGCATCGGGCTTGAGAAGAGTCCACCAAAGACACCTCAGCCCAATGGTCTTACAGAGAGAATGAACAGGACACTCACAGAGAGGGTCACAGCTATGCTCTCTCATGCTCATTTACCTAATTCCTTTTGGGTTGAAGCTTTGATGAATGTTATGTATGTGGTTAACCTATCTCCCTCAGTTCCTCTTGCAGGTGATATTCCTCAGAGAGTTTGGTCAGGGAAGGAGGTATCATACAAGCATTTGAAGGTTTTTGGTTGCAGGGCATTTGTACATGTTCCAAGGGACGAGAGATCCAATCTTGATAGCAAGACAAAGCAGTGCATCTACCTCACCCAACCAAGTGAAGAGTTTGGCTACAGGTTGTGGGATCCAGCCAATAGAAAGATTGTGAGAAGCCGAGATGTGGTGTTCATTGAAGATGAAACAATAAAAGATATTGGAAAACCAGAGAAGCCAATGACCAACACACCTCAGGTCAACATGGATCCAATCCATCCTCCTCTCGTGCATGACAATCATGGGGGAGATGATGACACTGAAGACAGTGGAGATGCAACTGACCAAGGAAGTACAAGTCAAAGTGACGAGCAGCCATCAAGTGATGATGATGATGAAGTTGGTAATGATGATGCCAATGAAAATCCACCCGATTCACCACCAGTGCAGCAGCAAAGAAGAAGTGAAAGAGTTCACATTCCTTCTTCTAAATATCCACCACATCAATATGTGTTGATGACAGATGCAGGTGAGCCCTCATGCTATGAGGAGGCAATGTCTGATGAGAACAAAGAAGAATGGTCAGAAGCCATGCAGGATGAGATGAACTCCTTGTATGAGAATGATACTTATGAGTTGGTGAATCTGCCAAAGGGCAAGAAAGCACTCAAGAGCAAGTGGGTGTACAGAGTGAAGACTGAAGAAAACACCTCACATCCAAGGTACAAGGCCAGATTGGTTGTGAAAGGTTTCAGTCAGAAAAAGGGCATTGATTATGATGAGATATTTTCTCCGATGGTCAAGATGTCTTCGATCCGAGTTGTGCTTGGCATGGCTGCCACCATGGACTTGGAAATTGAACAACTTGATGTGAAGATTGCATTATTACATGGTGACCTAGAGGAGGAGATATACATGGAGCAGCCAGAGGGATTCATGGTTGCAGGCAAGGAGCACTTAGTTTACAAATTGAAGAAGAGCTTGTATAGCTTGAAGCAAGCTCCTCGATAGTGGTACAAGAAGTTTGAGTCTTTTATGACTCGGCTTGGTTACCATAAAGCACAACCTGATCATTGTGTCTTTATGAAGAGGTATGCCGAAGGTGACTTCATTATCCTCTTGTTGTATGTTGATGATATGCTGATTGTTGGAAATGGCACAAAGAGGATTGCTCTCCTCAAGAAGGCATTGAGTAAATCATTTGCCATGAAGGATTTAGGACCAGCTAAGCAAATACTTGGCATGAAGACCTCTCATGATAGATCAAAGAAGTTGCTTTGGCTCTCATGGGAAAGATACATTGAGAAGGTACTTGATAGGTTCAACATAAAAGATGCAAAATTTGTTATCTCTCCACTTGCAGGCCATCACAAACTGAATTCTAAACAATGTCCTACAAGCAAGAAGGAGAAAGAAGAAATGAGGAAAGTACCTTACCAATCTACTGTGGGCAGTTTGATGTATGCCATGGTATGCACTAGGTCTGACATTGCCTATGCAGTTGGACTTGTTAGCCGGTTCATGACAAATCCAGGTAAAGCTCACTGGGAAGCAGTGAAGTGGATTCTCGGGTATCTCAAGGGAACTTCTACATCTTGTTTATGCTTTGGAAGTGGTGATCCTGTATTGCAGGGCTATACAGATGCAGATTATGCAGGTGACAAGGATCGTAGGAAGTCCACATCCGGATACCTGATGACTTATGCAGGGGGAGCAGTGTCATGGCAATCAAGATTGCAGAAATGTGTTTCTATATCAACTACAGAAGTTGAGTACATTGCAGCAGTTGATGCTGGCAAGGAAGTTATGTGGATGAAGAACTTCTTGCAAGATCTCGGCATGAAGCAAGAGAAGTATGTTCTGTTTTGTGACAGTCAGAGTGCTATTCATCTTGCCAAGAAATCAAGCTATCACTCTCGAACCAAGCATATTGATGTGAGGTACCATTGGATTCGAGATGTTGTGAGTTCCAAGTTGCTAAAACTTGAGAAGATCCATACCGACGACAATGGTTCGGATATGATGACCAAGATATTGCCAAATGAGAAGCTACAAGCATGTTGCAAGGTAGCGGGCATGGTGGTGCCCCCCTCATGAGTCGGAGGGGGAGATTTGTTGGGATATCCTCCTCATGTGGGCTGTGAGGAGATGACCATTTAAGGCCTTTTAGGCAGCCCAAAGAAGTGCAGAAGCCCACTGCCCATTAGGGTTATGACCTAGGGTCATTTTGGACTTTGCATATGAGTGGATGGGGATGCTTTACCCTCCATCCAGCAGCCACCACCAAATGTGACAAAAATCAGTTCATCCTCCAAGAGAGAAGAAGAGAGAAAACCAAGAGAGCAAGGGAAGAAGCAAAGGGAGCTCCCCCCCAAGTTTCTGATGGTCCAGATCCACTACCTTGTCTCCTTCAAGATTCGGTTCCACCATCTTTGGTGAGATTGTTCCAATCCCTAGTTCTTGAGCCCCAAATCTTGTTGTGTTCATCCAAGATTCAGAAATCTTGATGTATGAGATCCTCTAGTGTTGTCTAGAGAAGAACTTGTTGTATCCCAAATTTGATAATAGTGGAAGAGGATTTGGGTGGCTTCGGCCCGTGGTTTTTCCCCTCAAGTTGGGGGGTTTTCCACGTAAAAATCTGGTGTCTCTTTGTTGATGCATGGTGCTGTCCAGAAAAGTTACTCCTACCACAAGACACTGGGCTGAAGAGTGTCTTGCCTGCTGAGTAACATTTTCTACCTCCATATATGTTGTTGTATATGTTTCCTTCCGTGCTAAGCAACGATCCTTGAGTTAGTACATGATGTGGTGCTGAGATTACTTTGTCTCCGCTGCAGTTTTCAGTTAACCACAAGTGCATTTGTGTGCTAATCCCCAACAATGACCTACCTAATTTTATCCGTAAGTTTCTAGCGCATGATTTGAATTAATAAATCTAGCCATGAAGGTCTTTACGTCAACAATGAAAACTTGTAGCGCTGGCAGCTTGGTTTCCCCTGATGCCCTTCTCCGGCCCAGGCTCTTGCGTTATTGATTGAAGTCACCCCCGCTGTGTTCGGATAAATTAAAGAGAAAAGTATGCTTTTGTCCCTCAAGTTTACCAAAAGTATACAGCTGGTCCTTTAAAAAAATTCTACGATGTTTGGTCCCTCGGCTCTCGAAACCGACCAAATTTCATCCAAAACCTGGTTTCAGTGGAAAACCGGCCACGATCCAGTGGTTTTCTCTCTCCCACCCCTCTCTTTGTCTTGATTTATCTCTTGCCCGAGCCGAATTGGATCCACGCGGCTACAACCAACCCACTGCCACAACCGTCGCCTCCCACACCTACCTGGCGAGTCCAGCCATCACTGAGATGACAACCCTCCACCCAGCCGTCCCTGTTGATCTCTCCTATCGCTTCCCTCCTCCGCCACTATGACGTGTCCTCCACCATGCCGAGGAGAGGAAGTACAGGCTTCGCCGTTTCCCCTACCTCCTCTGCCACATGGGGTCTCGCCTATGACCCATGGATCTCGTTGGAGGCTGCAAGGAGGGGAGATCCAGGCCATGGCCGGTCCAGAGAGGAGAACCAAGCAGCCATGGCCATCTCCACCATGCTCCAGGCCTGAAGATTCCTCGCCAATTTTGTGGCCTCCACGAGCTTGAGTGGTCTCAACGTCACCCAAGCTCATCTCGACGCTGGCCGCCACCCCACCTTCCTGCGCTCGCCCCATCTTGGACGAAGGCGGTGGCCGCACCAATCGTGTCTTGGGATGGTGTGCACAGGGAGCTACCTCCATGTTGGTCATGTGTTCCCGTCGTACTCACTAGAACACCGACGGTTGTGACCCGGCTCCTCCTGCAGATCCGAAATGGGCACCCTGCCGCTTGCGCCGCGTAGAACTAAGCCAAGGTGGGGGAGTCACAGGGAAAGAACATAGGTGGCAGCCACCATCACAGCATTCAGCACCGCCCTCGTTGTCGCGACTGCCGTCCTTGCCGCCACAGAAGGTTGGGCATAGGAGAGAGAGGAGAATAGGGTGTGTGGAGCAGAGAGATAGGACGGCGATGTGGGGTGGGTGACGGGTTTGACCAAATCATCCGTCTGACGTGGCAAGAGAGGATAGAGAAAAATCGTTGTCACGTGGCTGGTTTTCCACTGAAACCAGGTTTTGGACCAAAGTAGACCGGGTTTAAGACTTGAGGGATCAAATGTCTCCCAAATTTTTTAACGGATAAAGTGTATATTTCGGTGAACTTGAGGGACTAAAAAGATACAGTATTCTCTAAACTAAAGGACCCATGGTTGAAGAAATTAGATGAAATGGTATGGTTAAAGAACATTAATTGGGTAGTACCACCAAGATCAAGAACTATGGAAATACAAAAATTAATATCAAATATTTTAAAATTGTGCATCGTGTATTTCGAAAAATGTTCATCATGTGTTTAAAAAATGTTTGTAGTGTACTAAGAAATGTTCGTCGTGTTTTTAAAAATAACATGTTGGAAAAAATTATAATACGAGATGAAATAATATTTTCAAATTCACAAAGGAATTTGTTGAATATTCAGTGAATATTTTTTGAAAATTTTCAAATAATCTTCATCGTGTTCTTTTGAAGTGTCAAGGTATATTTTC
This sequence comes from Aegilops tauschii subsp. strangulata, assembly GCF_002575655.3. Classification (NCBI taxonomy): domain Eukaryota; kingdom Viridiplantae; phylum Streptophyta; class Magnoliopsida; order Poales; family Poaceae; genus Aegilops; species Aegilops tauschii. Next base: position 487,403,819 of record NC_053040.3, read on the forward strand.
CCTTTTCTTCTATTTTCTTGTTTCTCAGTAATAGTCATGATTTGGGGATTTTGAAGGGCAAGGAGTGTGTGGAGAATTTAGGAACAAGATTGACACAAGGGATTTACCTAGATTCGGATTATTGTAAGCTAATCTTTACTGGATTATTAGTTTCTGGCATTTTAAAAACTATTGTGCTAGACTTTTTTTTTTGCTAGTCCATTGGGATAGACTTTGATATGGAGCACCAATGGACTCCACCACCTTGATCACAAGATCGGATAGACACAACTTCCACCAACATATGCCAACATAAGTTCTAGAACCCTGTGGAGTTACACATGAGCTAGACCCTCATTTACAGGAGATTCTTCTGTTCATATAAAGATAGGATAAAGCTGAATGTAAAATGAGAACAGAGAATTAACAAGCACCACATCATGTGTGATCCATCCTTTCACTTCTATAGTTAGAAATACATTTGCACCTAAACTATACTATAATTCCAACCATAAAAAATAAGTGTAAAATGAAAAATAAGAATAAACGAGCATCACATCATATACATAACAACTGTATAACAATAAATAATATAACTATTATTTTGGAAACATTTTTATATGGATAAGTAATAGAAAATATTAATTAAAATTGTAATATGGTACACTTAGTTTAAAATAAGTATAAAAGTTTAGTATAAAAATAATTATTTTAATTGTTTCATATCGCACTGGGGCCAAATAATTATACATGCATATTTCTAGAATCACTCATCGCTACATAGCATCCAACTCATTGTTACTCTTCCGTACAAGATACAATATGCAAGGTTGTCCTTCTGCTAGAGTACGCACACAAGAAGAAGGTTGCAGAACCAGTTTATGCGCCCTCCAAGGTGTCAGTTGTCTTGGAAGATAAGACTTATATAGGGGAGGTTGCAAATACCAAGCGTTTGTCAATTCAGAAAGTTCTTTCCGCGGTCACGTGCTCGATGCTGGAGGCCGAAAATGATCTAATGATCAAGTTTCTTCTTGCTAATAGGCTGAAGACAGAGTTGCCCAGGAGAAAGAGAGACCGAGGTGCCTAGGAAGAAGATAGATTGTACTCCATCCAGGGCTTTTTACTCCGCATATTACATTTGTGTCAATGCAATACATCAGTTTCAGGATACACCGTGCATCGACGAGAGGGTTATCATAAGCCCAATCGAGCATTTCCATGAGGAGACGGACTCGGGTGGTTGTCGGCATTCCAAAAAACCTTGCTGAAACTCGTAACATTCAAAAAGAAAATTCATGCATTAAAGCTATATCACAAGTAGAGCATGCTACTATCTTATTGTTAGGTTAATCCTTCATAAAAAAATTCACATAAATGAATCAAAAAAACATATTCAGTAAAAGTACATACCTTCAGTTATTTTTCCGATGTGTTGATAATACGATTGGCCGCTGAATTCTCATTTCAATGTTGCATTTCGAGTATAAGGAGTACAAGAATTAGTTAAGACAAAACTAACATTTGATTGTTGGATCACGAGTAAGTTTTGAGAGATTTGACTTTAAATCAAAACTAATTAGCACGATTTAAACTAGCGGTAGTTGCACCTGGGCTTATGCCAAAGCCTACTTGTCGGCTTCATGCTGTATGAGCAACAAAAAATCCTAGGTGCCAAGACCTTGCGTAGAGAAAAAAGAAGACAACTTCCACAAGCTCGACAACATCATCGTCAAAACCGTTCCCAAAGGGGAGAAAATTGTGTCTGATGTTCTTGAGGTAACTAAAGCGGCAATGTCGGAGTTCATATGCAAGCGAAGGCCTTATCCAATTCTCTAGGCCTACTTCGCGACTCCGTAGAACTCGAGTTTGTGGTTAAGTAACATTTCTTTCCAAATGAAATCACTTTTATCTGTTAGTTTGACATTTGTAGCTTGCATACACAATAGCCCCCGGGCCTCAAGCCGTCTGTATTGATCCGTCAGGGCCTTGTGTCCATATCTACAAGTTCAATGTTTAGTAGCAGATAGCAGTAGCCCCTCAAACTCTAGTCGGTTGATAAGACCGGCTTGAGGGCCTAGAGCATTTGTAATTTGATTCTGAAATATTTGTACTTTCACAATGGTAGCTCCAAGACTCTAGGTGACTCTTGAGATCGGATACAGTTCCTTATTATGCATGTTCCCGTCTATGTGCATTGCATGGAAACTTGTTGAGGGAAAGGGGTTTTAGCCACCGAAGTTATAGAGCTCCAACATCACTTGGTATAGGAGCTGAAAGCGGTGAGAACTTGAAGAAGTCGTGAACGGACTCTATGTGTAAGTATCCCGCCATATATGTATGAGCATCTTGCTTTGTTTGGGACTAAGCCAGCTTCGTTTTGTCGATGGAGTAGCCGAAAAAGAAATCTACCTGCTATGACAATTGCTTGTTGAGGTGCAGACGGTGCGACACGACTCTGGCATGGCGACGCATGAGGCTAGTGATGAAGCTAAGGCTTTGCGGCAAGCCGTTGAGGGAATGAAGACGGTTAATGATACCGATCACAAGAAGATTGCCGACCTATAAGGCCTTGTTGAGAATGAAGTGTCTTGAAAAATAAGATTGCGGAGCTTCAGACCGAGGCTACACAGCTTCATCATGCTGCACATTAGAACAGCTCCGAGCTCAGGCATATGTAGGAAGAACTTCATAGGATCGGGCTAACTATGGCTTGTGAGTAATCATCGTATTTTTTGCAGTTGTTGGCCTTTCTTTTGTTTTCGTGGATATTGAACTAACCCCTTTTGGTCACCCATCTATTTTGCCTAGTCTTCCGGGAGATGGTGTGGGGGGCCGACTTCAACAACTGGTCGTGGTGAGTGCGCAAATGAAAGAGTCAACAACTGGTCGTGGTGAGTGCGCAAATGAAAGAGTCACTTATGTTTGCGGCCAACGCACTTTGGTATGGTGAGATCATCGCCTTGAGCATGGGAGCTCTAGTTGATCGCCTAAAGGCTTGCCTAGAGCGACTGGTGAAGTGGAGGAGTCTGCACTACAAAAAAATACACTTCCATGATGATACGTGTTTGTCACAGTAGGTCACGTTTTTTGTCATGCATGTACATCCGTGACAAATTTATGACAGAATCAAGATAGTCATACCTGTGCTGTCGTAGAAGTGTTCCATGACATTACCAAAATTATCATCACGGAAGTGTCCACTTCCATGACGATAAATCGCGCGTCATAGAAGTGCTTTCGTCAAGGGTGACCGACACGTGGCATCCACCGTAACGGAACGCCGTTAAGCTATCGGGTCGGGTTTTGGATCCGATAACCCGTTAACAGCCCCGACCAATGGGGATTTTCCACGTGTAAAATCATCATTGGCTGGAGGAAACACGTGTCGGCTCATCGTTGGGACAGATGTCATCCACTCATTGGACAGAAGGCGCCTATGATACGTCGACACGTGGCACGGCCCAACAGAGGCCCATTCCTGTGAAAAGGCCGGCCCGTTTGACTTGGTCAAAAGGTGGCGGGCCGGCCCATGGAAAGCCTGTTAACGGCATGTTCACATATAGCCCATTTACAGCCCGCTAACCCAAGGCCCGTTACGCCCTATCCGAATTAGGCCCAGTAGCATCATCTGGGCCATCCAATATGATTCCATCCCGTTTTCACTTCTGGCCCATGTATGGCCCATGACGTCTTTCGGCCCATATGAGGCCCTATGTAACTCTTGGCCTATTAACGACCCGTGGTGAAACTGGCCCGTAATGAACAGTGTATCACTTTACACCCATTAACGGCCCGTGGTGAAACTGGCCCGTAATGAACAGTGTATCACTTTATACCCATTAACGGCCCGTTATTCCGTTGGGCCGTTTCCAGCCCATGTTATCTTTCGGCCTTCTCAGAGCCCATTTATTCTTGGGCTCATTTCCAGCACTCGTTTACTTACGGCCCGTTACTATCATTTTCTGCTTGTGGGCCAAATTCAGCCCGTGGTTACAGTCGGCCCATTTGTGGTCTGTTAATACGTTGGCCGTTTTCATAGCGTCATCAAATACGGCCTATTAACGATGGCCCGTTATGGTCGGCCCATGAACGGACGATTCCAACTCTAGCCCGTTTACGGCCATAATGCGGCCTGTTATTGGCCCATGTTTGGCCAATCAATCATACGGCCCGTATAAGGCCCATTGATGATACGGCCCGTAGAAGGCCCAGTGTTTCTACGGCCCGTAGAAGGCCCATTGTTTCTACGGCCCGTAGAAGGCCTACTGTTTCTACGGCCCATAGAAGGCCCACTGTTTCTATGGCCCGTAGGGGGCCCAGTGTCACTACAGTAAATATTAGCCCATGGTTATTGTGGCCTAGTTTTAAAAAATAGGTTATTGCAGCCACTAGCAAACCCGGAAAAATAACTGCACTGACTACATGCTAGGCTATCACGGCCATTACACATATTACATCCACTGGGCATCAAAGTTCGCCACCAGTGCAAATATAGGGAACAAAGCAGCATATAAACGCCGCAGCAAAACAAGTCCAGAACTGAAACCACTTCAGAAGAGTTCAAGAAACAATATCCTGGGTACCCATAATCCTGGCAAGATGCTTAGCAAGCTTATTAACTTTCTCTTGTTTGGCGCTTAAATCCTCCAGCGCTTGCTGTTGCACAAGAAAGTATGCATCTGAATTCTGCAGGGACTTCCTCAGTCCTTCGGCTTCTTGCCGCAACACAGCTGACTGATGCCTTTCAGCTTGTAGCTGAGACTGAAGAAGCCGAAGTGATTCAGGCAGCGAGTTCAAAGAGCTTGTGCCAGAGGTACTGGCCAGTAACTCGAACACTACATCAACGCAGGACTGTGGGGTTTTCTCACTGTCTACAAGATCGTTTTATCACCTTTCTTGGAGACCAACAGGGTTGTCTCACTATCTTGAACCTTATCTGCATTACTTTCTCTACCATTGTATAGTGGGGTGCTCTTCTCCAGTATTCTGTTTGCATACTACAACAGAAACAAGCTGACACATCACAGGTTTAGCTTGTAGTATACGAAACTCATTTTGGTAAACCGGTTCAGTAGTAAGGTGGACAGGATAACAGCATGAAACAAACATATATCTATGTACTATGGTCACTGTATTGTCCATATCATTCTAGTTTATGTTCCCTAATCAAGATAGAGACACAGTTCAACTCATATATTTTTAAGACACAGCAGCATAGACAGAATATAAGTGTGAGAAACTACACAGCATTGGCAGCACTTGTAATGTGCATCACATGAGAACATAACTGTTTATAATACTTAAACTGAAATCAACATAGAGCAACAAGTTAGAACAGCAATCCAGTTAAAGAAATAGGTTTAAAACATACCTGTTGCGCCATTGGAGTTTCAATTGGATCCTTCAAATTCGCAAGTAGTTGGTATGAGTAAATACAGTGATGCAACAGCAAAGGAGTATGGACCATAGCTACGGAATCTGACCTGAGAACAGTTGCTCTTCTGCTTTGAACGTGGAGTTTGGGTTAGCTATGGTGGTCTTCGTCCTTTGGGCACTGCAGTAGCTTTACAAACTGCTCGTGTGGGGGTACTCTGTGTTGGACATGGTGCTTTGTCAACTATAAGTGGGTTACTATCCGCTGGGGTTGCGGTTAGATGGGTTGTAGCTGGTTCTCTGCCCAACGGTGTAAGTGTGCAATCTGGAAGAGTCTCGATTATGTGTGGTGGGGCTAGTTTGTGGGCCAGTACAACCATGGTTCTATCTGCATCGACGGGTAGCACTGTCTTTTGTGAAGAACGGGTTTTTGCTCCCTTAGATACTGCCATCACCCCCTCCAATTCAAATGGCTGATAAACAAGAAAAGAAATTGAACGTATAGACATTGTATGATAGATAGATGTGGTAATTCACATATATGTTGTCTAACCAAACAGGACAGCATGACACAATTTCACATATATGATGCCTAACTAAACAGGATAGCATGACACAGTTTCAGATATATGATGGATAACTTAACAGGATATAATGGCATAATTCAACATATGATGAGTACCTAAACAGGATGACATGACAAAACTATATGATGTCTTTCTAAAATAGGTTGGGATGAAATAATTCACATACATGTTGTCTAAGTATACAGGATGGCATGATATAATTGACATAATTGATTCATATACTAAGCAGCTGGCACTCGCATGTATGATCTCTAAACTAAGCAGATAGAATTCAATATTGTGCATATGATGTCTAAACTAAGCAATGCAAGACACCATATGCATCATATGAGAAATATAAACATTGCAACTTAGAGCATACACCTCAGGTGGGATATAGGACTGGTCATCTGTCTCTGAATCCTCCTCTGAGGAGCTCCCTGTAACCATCGAGATATATGCTTTAATAGGTACCATTGCCTGCTCTGAAGACCTTGTTTTCACTCCAGATTTTTCCATAACCGGCTCAAATGGCTGATACACATGAAGAGTAGTTCAATATACACAGATTGTCGACAAATGGAATACGTAATAAAAAATAAGATGGCATGAGATAATTCACATATATGATGCCTGGCTCCATGGCGGTGCATAATTCACATATATGATAACTGGCTGAAAAACATGGCATTGCATAATTCACATATCTGATATAGAAAGCAAACAGGAGGCATTCACACAAAGCATGTCTAATCTAAGCAGATGGCATGGCAATGCAAGACACCATATGCATAATATGAGCAATATAACCCAACCAAGTTAGAGCATGCACCTCGGGGGGGAATACGACTGGTCATCTCTCTCTGAATCCTCCTCTGAGGAGCTATTTGTAACCAGCAAGAAATCTGCATATACGATGACTGCTCAGAAGACCTTGTTTTCACTCCAGATTTTCCCATGACCGACTCAAATGGCTGATGCACAGGAAGAGTAGATGAATGTATAAACATTGTTGACAAATGGAATACATTATGGAAAAAAATATGGCACAATACAATTCACATATACGATGACTGGCTAAACAGGATGGCATTGCATGATTCACGTATATGATGCCTGGCTAAAGAAGATGGCATTGCATAATCCCCATATACTCCCTCCGTTCCTAAATATTTGTCTTTTTAGAGATTTCAAATGGACTACCACATACGGATGTATATAGACATATTTTAGAGTGTAGATTCACTCATTTTGTTCCGTATGTAGTCACTTGTTGAAATCTCTAAAAAGACAAATATTTAGGAATGGTGGGAGTATGATATAGAAACCAAACAGGTGGCATTCACACAAAGCAAATCTAAACTAAGTTGATGACATATAAGATGTATAATGTAAGCAATGCAAGGCGCCATATGCATGATATGACCAACATCAGCATGCCAGGTTAGAGCAAACACCTCAGGTGGTAAACAGGCGTGGTCGGCTCCTTCTGAATCTCCATCTGAACAGTTATCTTCCTCTGGAATACAATCTGGAAATGCAGGAGGGGGGCCACTTCGCCCACCATGGAGCGGCGTCTGCATGACATTATATTCGCACGCAACGGTCTTCTCTTTTTCTCTACATGTTCAGTACGATTGTGTACAATATCTGACATGCATAATAAAAAAATAGTTATATTTTGTAAGGCCTAAGGTGTGCATGCAAAAATCAAGACTGATGGTAGCAAACGAGTGGATGGATCCAAAACTAATGATAGCAGGTAGATTATAGCTTTAGTTTAAAAAGATAGACAATGGATCATCTATTGTTTGTTGCCCACCCAACATGAACCACATAGAAGACCCCAGATGAACCAGATAGTAGATAGATACTATTCATTGCTGGCTCGATATGAGACCCATGGGCAATTCAAAACTCAAGATTGAACGATAAAGTAGCAGGTAATAATAATCGATGTATAACGTAAGCAAACACAAAAGACTGCGACCTCTCTTCCGGAACTGTGTAGTCCTCAGGTTCATCTGCTCAGTCGATGATGGTAATGCAGTTGGCGTGGCTGCCGGCAACGGGGAAGATGATCTGAGGCGGCGAAAGGAAGTCTGCAGGGGGGATCTCTGCTGCAGTGAACGCTTCTGTCGATGGTGCACCTCAGGTGGGGTGGATGACGGCACGGTAGGAGCAGGACATAACACACAGAGTTTTCTAATCTGAAAATGAAGTAAATCTGTAAGGGCTCCTTAGAATTGGAGGATTCTATAAACGCAGGGACAGGAAAAACACAGGAATAGGATAGGAATGCACGTGCAAAACAGAGCATTTGGAAACATAGGATTTCAGTCAACCTGGGTGTTTGGCTCACATGAATTGGAAGAACAGAGGAATGGAGAAACAAAGTGATGCGACGAGTGTACAACCTCTTTGGCATAGCCTTGTGGACCTCAGCATCATTGGGTTGGACGTGGAGGATGGTGATGTTGGTGGTGTGACTGTCGGAGGCGGGGAAGAAGATCCGAGGCCTCTAGAAACGGCGCCGAGGGTACTGCTCTGCTGTGATGGACGGTTCCGCCGTTGGAGCAGCTCCGCTAAGGTGTATGGCGACGAGGCTGAAGCATGACAAGACAGACAACGTTAATCTGAAGTGGGACCCTAATATCATCTGCAATAGATGATGTAAAATACATCACCAAAAAGTGCTAGATGTAAAACGCATCAGCCGCGCCACGGCCGCTCCGACAGATGCTGTAAGTAATGTTCACTCTGAACTTAACTGAAGAAAATGAACTTCACAGTCGAAACTGGATTTTACTGTCGAAACTGATTGAACTAGTAACACAGCATTGCAATAGATGTTTAGGGCGTTCGAGCACTAGTAGCAGAGAAGCAGTGATCTAAATCAGCAGACGCTCGAGCAGGGAACACACTAGCAGAGAGCAAGTCATGCAGTAGCACCGCGAGCGAGTGCTAAAGCAGCAACTCCTGTAGCTGCCGAAGGTCGTGCAGCAGCAGCAGCGCAAGCGAGAGCAAGAGTAGAGCAGTAGCACGAACGAAAGCAGGAGCAGTGCAGCAGCGCGACCGACAGCAAGAACAGAGCCGCAGCGCGAGCGAAAGCCGGAGCAGCTGCAGCTAGTGCCGTTGTGGAAGTCGCCGTCGAGGAAGCAATGACATGGGGGGAGACGCCGTGGATGATGTGGCCGGCGACGGCGCCGTCGATGGAGACACGCCATGTCTGCTCGGTATCGAGCACCGGCAGCCCTGTGAGATCGAATAAAAGATAAAATGCATGGTGAGTGCAGAACCTCCTTGGTGGCGCCGAGTTGGCCTCGGCTTCATCGGAGGAATTGGTGAGGGTGCTGCGGTTCCGGTGGGGCAGGTCAAGACGGCGCTGTGGGGATTGAGGTGGCGCGATAGACGAGGCGAATGTCGGGGCAGCTCCTTGGAGGTGGAGGACGGGGCGGCTGATCCGGCGGGACGACGAGATCGACAACGGATCCTCATCCGGTGCGGTGGATGAGGGACGGCGAGCTGTTGCGGTGGACGACGTAGTCGGGGAAGAGTCTCCGGCTGGGCGGTCGGGAAGCCGACGGAGGAGCGTGGGGTTTCGCGGGTTTTGGCGGCCTCGGTGTACGAATGGGGGGCGAAGGGGGAGGGGGAGCCAAGCTTAGGGACGCGCTTGTCCGAAATGTAGGGTAAGTTACCAGCGTACCCCCACCGGTTTTGACACCGCGACGTGGAGCTTCATTTCCGGCTGAGGGGTAGAAGGGGGATTTCGCATGTCTGGGCTGCGGGAGCGATTTCGGATGAGGAGGGAGTTCTCGCGCGCGTCCAAATTTCGGGATAACAAGGCGCGGCGCGGGTTGAAAAAGCGGGAGTTTCAAAGCAGGTGAGACAAAAGATAGAGCTTGAAAATTTCGGGATAACAAGGTGCGGATTCCTTGTTCGGCAGAACAAACTTAACGTGTAAAAAAGAAACAATTCATACAAGACACAAGAGAGTCATGTCCCCTTTTACTATATTGCTATAGATGCCATTGAAAAAACTACAAGAAAAATGTAAAAAAAATCGGGAGAACAAGATTACCCTGCACAGTACCAAATCGATTCGCACTTCCCTCAACAACAACAAAAAACAAATCAATTCCCACCAAAGAAAGAGTAATGTCCCTTTTTATATGATTACAGATGCCATGATCTCGAATTTCAATTTTTGAATCCACGTTATGTTGAATTCAAATATATCGTTAGGTGACCTTGCGGTTTATAATTGATGTAGTCGTACATTTTGATCTTCCATCATATATGAACATTTTACTCCACCATGTGAACATATATATTGTCGTCTACCATATGGACTAAATTTGAACCAATTTTCCTTATTTGAATACGATTATTGTCAAGTTATACAATAATTTAAATATTATCTTGATAACAAAAAACATACATATAGTAGTAATCATATTTCACTATGAACTACATGTACCATACGCTCTCCAATTCAAATATTTGTATCCATTTTATGTTGAATTCAAATCATAGTACATTATTGGTCTAGGTAGCGAGATGTTTGGGATAATCTAAACCCTGTTTTCATACGTATAATTTTTGGCTGAATTGGGACAAGTTTTGGTATAAGCCTCTTGCAAAACCGGAGATTCTCTCAACAAGCCTCGTGGTTCCGAGAGGGAACGTGTCACCTTTGTGTGCGAAATGATATACGCTGCCTCCCCCCTGATTTTATTTACAGAGGCAACGTAGAACTATATGAGTGCCCTGTTAAATTTTGGAATTATTTCGGGTTCATTTGGCCTTTTTATACATTAATTGAGTTTCTGTACTTTTAATGTGCATAATCTAAATATGAATTGCATGCACATGCTCCGGTGCACCAAAGTGGGTTGAAAAATAACATGTGTGTCCTTGGTTGAATTTCTAGGTCCCATGGAAGAAATGAGAATGAAATTCAAACATCTGGGCGTCATGACTCGGCCGAGAACATCGAGAAACTTTGATTTTAAATTCATGTAAATCAAAAACTTGCCTGGAAATCATGAAACTTGGCATGGTGTCATGTCATGGCACTAACATGTTGCGGTAAAAAATGGGCCGATTTGGAAGCTCGTGGTTCTAAGAGGGAACGTGCCACCTTTGAGTGTGAAACGATATACGCTGCCCCCCCCCCTTGAGTTTCTTAACAAAGGCAACATAGAACTACATTAGTGCCCTGTTAAATTTTGGAATTATTCCGGGTTCGTTTGTCGTTTTTTATACATTAATTGAGTTTCTGGTCATTTAATGTGCATAAGTCAAATTTGAACTACAAGCACATGCACTCGTGCACCAAAGTTGGTTTAAAATTCACATTTGTGTCCTCGAGTGAATTTCTAGGTCCCATGCAAGAAATGAGAATAAAATTAAAACATCTGGGCATCGTGGCTCGGCCGAGAACATTGAGAAACTTGGTTTTAAAATTCTTGTAAATCCAAAACACGTCTGAAAATCATGAAACTTGGCATGGATGTCATGTCATGGTACTACCATGTTGTGGTAAAAAAAATTGGCCGAATAGGAACAGATTTTGGTATAAGCTTCTTGCAAACCGAAGCTTCTCTCAAGAAGGCTCGTGGTTCTGAGAGGGAACGTGCCATCTTTGAGTGCGAAACGATATACGTTGTCCCCCTTGAGTTTATTTACAAAGGCAACATAGAACTACATGAGTGCCCTGTTAAATTTTGGAATTATTCCGGCTTCGTTTGGCCTTATTTACACATTAATTGAGTTTTTGGTCATTTAATGTGCATAATTTAAATTTGAACTACAAGCACATGCTCCCGTGCACCAAAGTTGGTTGAAAAATCACATTTGTGTCCTCGGGTGAATTTGTACTCCCTCCTTCCATCTATATAGGTCCTAATGCGTTTCTCGAGGCTAACTTTGACCAAACGTTAGAGCAATAATATATGACATGCAACTTACACAAAGCATACCTTCAAATTTGTATGTCAAAGGAGCTTCCAATAATATAATTTTCATAGTATACATCTCATGTGCTATTAATCTTGTCAATAGTCAAAGGCTGTCCTGAAAAACACATTAGGCCCTATATAGATGGAAGGAGGGAGTAGGTCCATGCAAAAAATGAGAATAAAATTCAAACATCTGGGCATCGTGGCTCGGTCGAGAACATTGAGAAACTTGGTTTTAAAATCATGAAACTTGGCATGGTGTCATGTCATGGTAGTCCCATGCCGTGGTAAAAAAATTGCCCGAATAGGAACAAATTTTGGTATAAGCTTCTTGCAAATCGGAGCTTCTCTCAAGAAGGCTCGTGGTTCTGGGAGGGAACGTGTCACCTTTGTGTGCATAATTCAAATTTGAAATACAAGCACATGTTCCAGTGCACCAAAGTTGGTTGAAAAATCACATGTGTGTCCTCGGGTAAATTTCTAGGTTCCATGCAAGAAATGGGAATGAAATTCAAAATTCTGGGCGTCGTGGCTGGTTTGGAAACATTGAGAAACTTAGTTTTTTAATTCCTGTAAATCCAAAACACGCATGAAAATAATGAAACTTGGCTTGGTGCCATGACATGGCACCAACATGCTGTGGTAAATTTGCAGTCCGATTTGCGAAGGCGCACACATTAACAATCAACAAAGTCATTTTGGAACAAGTGCTGTCACGTTACAATCGGAAACACAAGTATTATTGAAACCGTGGGCGTTCTACTTACTAGTACCATTTACGTGCCGCCACTTTCTTAGCTAGGAGGCGCCATGCAGGGTAGCTATTTGAGTACGAGAGGCGTGCGATCAGACCCCTGCGCGTGCTTATCGGGAGGAGTGCCCTTTGACCTCCATCTGCCGTCCACCTCTCTCCCAAGGTCTCCATTAATGGCACCCGAGCCTCTGTTTAATGGCGTGGCTATGTCTCACTCGACTGAGATTTAAGAGAGAAAAAAGAAAATCTGAAAGCACGGATCTTGATGTAAGATCCGACGGACCTATATAGCATCTACTGCGACTTATAGCAAGACTGATGAATATATAAGGATGATTAAATTATTTTTTGATCAAAGAAGGGCTTGCCCCTTCCGATTTTCATTACTGAAAACCACCACAATTCACGAGAAGTTCAACACAACTCGTTGAGAAACCACAATTCAGGGGGCGGAGGCACAAGGGGCAGTGGAGCACAGTGAGGTCCATCGAAACCTTAGAGAGCTCCATCGTCTGTTCGGTCTGCATGATCTCGCCCTCCTCGTGCACAACCATCTCTCGACTTGGGCCGAGGTATTGCAAAGCTTTACCGTCACATATTTTATACTACTTCAAGGTGCATTAAATCAACACATGCAAGTATCAAAAGGAGAGTCACGGCATGCATGCATGCGTTGTAATTAATGCATCGGTAAACGTAAATTATTGAAATATATCGAGTGCAGTGCTTTGATGTGTCGCGTCAACTCGTACATCAACGAGAAGTTTGATTATCCTCTCCCTCGCGGACTTAACTGCACCTGCCTTTGGCTGTATGACAGGTTGGCCACACACCTGCCGGGCCCACCTGTCATACACGCAAAGGCAGGAGCGTCCCTCCCTCGCCCATGAGCGTGGTGGCTGGCAAGACTAGGAGAAGCTTTCGCTACACACTCTCCCTCCCGCACGCGGTGGACATGCAGCAGTTCAATCGGTGTCAGATGGCCAGAAGCGTACTGTAGTACTCCTCCAGTGCAGTAGTACTCCATTTGTTCGACTTCCCGAAGAGGCGAAGAGCCAAGCGCAGCCCGGACGCTCGTGTGGCAGTTTCATGTGTAGAGTAGTCTAGGATAGCGTGTATCGTGCCTGTAAGCTTAAAATCGTTGGGGTCGGCTCCATGCTATGTGGCCGTCTCGAAGTTTCTTTAAAAAAATTAAAATAGTCTTCTGGCCCTACCTGACACCCTGGTGATTGTAGTTTGCACGCTCATCTGATCAAGACAGGAATATATATTTTAATATTTTTTTTCGAAAGGGGGGACTCCCCGGCCTCTGCATCAGAATGATGCATACGGCCACATATATTTTAATTTGTGGTGGGTAAATGTTAGAGGTTGCGGCAAATATATTGTACACTGCTGGTCTTTCAGCCAAGTTTAGAGGCAAGCATCTGGGGCCAGTGCTATGATGTGTCGCGTCAACTCGTACAACGAGGAGAAGCTTGATTTTACTACACGCCTTCTCCCTCACCCATGCGCGCGGTTGCTCGCAAACGAGGACAGGCTTTTGCTTAGTAGTACTTCTACAACAAGCTATCCGTCCCGCTCGCGGTGGACGGACATGCAACAGTGGATTCAACACTGTAGAAGCAGTAGTAGTAACATCATTGTTCGTCTTCTCGAAGAGGCGAAGAGCCAAGCGCAAACCGAACGTTGCAGTTGCGAACATTGGAGCACGCATATAGCCAGGCTCTTGCATGAGACAAAATTGCTATGTGAGCCCACTATTGTACTAGTACGTACAACTACTTGCTAGTATAGCCCTGTAAACCAGAAAGGAGTATTTGCCCTTCTAGAGATTTCAACAAGTGACTAGACTACACCGAGACGGAGTACATATGGAGCAAAATGACTGAATCTGCAACGTAAATAAATACGTACTAGTTCTATCGTTTTCCTCTCCGAGATGCACAATATTGAGTATATTGACTAGTCTCTTTTTGACACGCATTTACGTTTTTTTTACACAGTACAGACGCAAGCGCTCATATACACGCGCATACCCCTATGAACGCACACACGCACGGCACTATCATCTTGAAATTTACGAAGTCACCATAGGCACCTCGTCGTCGACAATGTAGGAAAATTATGAGGGGGGTCTCTCCAATAGTGTTCCTTGGCTCGCACCTAGCATCACGATGGTCGAACTTGGAGTCATTCATCTGGTACACGTGGCATCTCAGATCTGGACACAAGGTGACGCGACCTCTCACTTCCTCCGCCATTTGAAGCGGCGCGCCGGTGGAGGGCTAGCATACTCCAATATTAGGTTGGCTCTATGTGATGTGGCAACTTCATATACTAACCGGATGTTGGCTATACTCCCTCTGTAAATAAATACATGGTGTATTGTTTTATTCCTATCGGCGAGGTAACTTAATGTCTTTTTGCTACTTAATAGGATTACATGCAATGAACTAACCACCGCATGTGATGTTTGGTAGTCTCAAGTCATTGAAAGCATGCACGGGCACGGAGGGGGACGCAGCTTCATTGACTTACTGCACCTGCCTTTGGGTGTATGACACGTGGGTCCAACGGGTGGCTGGCCAACCTGTCATACAGCCAAAGGCAGGTGCAGTAGAGGGGCGAGGAGTAGATGGCCAACACGCACTAGTTTGCATTTCTCATATAAAGGCTCCCGCCAGTCCAATCTACGAAATCCTACGCACCTACGCACCTAAGGGCAAGAGTGATTACTCCAATCGCAAGACCAGTTGACTAGAAGCTAGACCCATGGAGGCGATGAGCGCAAGCATCAGCCGGCTGTGCCAGATGGTCCACGAGGCCGGCCTGCATCCTGGCACCGAGGAATGTCTCCAAGTAGTGCTTGAGGCCGCCAGGGCGAGGGGCCGCTTGGGCGACAGCTTCGTCTCCTTGTTCGACGAGGTCCTCGTCGGCTTCCTCGACAAGTTCACCGTCGTCAAGAAGCTCGCGGACGACCTTGACGTACGCCTCCAGCCCACGCGCCCAGGCTCTGCGATGCCTGCCACCCTCAACAGCCTCTATGGTGACAACCTCTTCGACGCACTGGTGGCCCTGCGACTGCCCGTCGTCGCGCCGGAGAATTTCCACCTCGAGGTCACGCTCGCCGCGCAGCACCTGGCGCAGCAAGACACCATCTACATAATCACCCACGTCTACGCGCAAATCGTTCACAAGGACTACTACATGCAAGAGGAGGACGATAGGACGCTGGCCTTCTTGGACCGCAGGGCAACCTTGGATGACATTGTTTAGAAGCACGTTGAGCTTGCCGCCAACGCCGCTGCTCCTCACACGTCGGTTGTTGACCCGGTGCACTAGGGCGTGAGGATGTCGTTGATGGATCCGTATGTATCTTTATCTTTCCCTCAAATCCATGTAGTAGTATATGGTACTGCTAGTAATTATCTTACCTTTCGCATCAACTTCATAATTTTCCTACGTACTCCATGCATGAACCGTGCCAGAACCAAACTTCTCATTACTCTAGGGAAAATCGTTATTTCTATCTATCGGTCGCCCCATGGAGCAGAACCAAATTTTACAAGTTACAAGTTCAAAAGAAAAAGCCTGCCGTGTTCGCGTCGCACCCCCACACGGTTTGTCCGGCACGCCGCTCAAGGGGGAATGCGTGCTGTGTTGCATTTTCACTTACAAGTGGGACCGCAGTTGAGCAAACCGATTATCGGCAAACCCCCACCCCGCCCACCGCGCGATGGCTGAGAAAACAGGAGGGAGAAGATATGGCTGTAACTAGCACGGCCTCCAAGAAAATTGGTGTCGGATGGGACTCGTGTGGGTGGCGTGTGTCGTACTGCTAGACATGAATGCTAGTTATGGCCCATGCCACCCCACTATATCGAGGTGCTGGTTACTCCACTATATCGAGTACGTAGAACAAATTTATTACATAGAACAGGTCATCAACCCACAACAACAACGAGGATAGATTATAAATACTAAAGTTTTCATCACACAACAAATAACAAGCAATGAAATGAACTTCAACTCAGCCAATCCTCGGCATTGGAAACGCTTGCTTTGAACCACAAGTGATTCTCTAGGAAGGGCCAGCTATTGTAAATCTCGAGGCCAACGCAGGACTGATCATCTAGGCTGAAGCGGCCTACTATATCACGACCAGGGTAGGTAACCACCGAAATGTCTGATGTATAGATACAGTTGCTTCTCATAAATGGTAGTAACGTTGTGTCAACAGCAGCTGGATCGGCTTTCACCATCATTGGATAGTTTTGTCCAAGGAAGAGCGAGTTTACTCCAAGAGCGAGTTTACTCCAAGAGTACTAATAAATAACTTTGATGTGTCCCGTCAACTCGCAGAACGACGAGAAGCTTGCTTACTACGCCTTCTCCCTCGCCAACGCGTGCGCGGTGGCTCACAGCACGAGGAGAAACTTTTGCTTACAAGCGGTGGACGTGCAGCAGTTCATTTGGTGTCAGATTGCCAGAAGTACTACTGTAGTACCATCATTATTGTTCGACTTCCGGAAGAGGAGAAGAGCCAAGCGCAAGGTCACCTACTAAACTAGTACAGTACTACTATAGCCAAAGCTGGTCCACCTTTTTAGAGCATGGTTAATAAATATAGGCGGCTCTTGCAGCGGCACATCATTTAGAGCAAGTACTCTCTTCGTAGGAACAAAGGAAGTGAAACAAAAGTTGGAGTGGGTGCTAGATTGCCAACTAAAAGATGATTACATAGGAAAAAAATCCTATAGCATTCTATCCTATGAATCAAACGACCAATGTAGGAAAATTATGAGGTGGGTCTCTCCAACAGTGTTCCTGGGCTCGCACCTAACATCACAGTGGTCGAACTTGGAGTCATTCATCTGGTACACGTGGCATCTCAGATCTGGACACAAGGTGACGCGACCTCTCACTTCCTCCGCCATTTGAAGCGGCGCGCCGGTGGAGGGCTAGCATACTCCAATATTAGGTTGGCTCTATGTGATGTGGCAACTTCATATACTAACTGGATGCTGGCTATACTACTACGGTACTCACACTCCAAGAAGTGACTCGAAAACCATTCATAAATTGAGTCTATGACATGCATTCGCAACTGAAATGTACCATTCATTAAATACAACAAGTCATCAACACACAACAACAACGAGGATACATGTTAGATTATAGATTATTTCCAACAAAACATTCTAGCAAATACTAAAGTTTTCATCACACAACAAATAACAAGCAATGAAATGAACTTCAACTCAACCAATCCTCGGCGTTGGAAACGTTTGCTTTGAACCATAGGTGCTCTGGGAAGGGCCAGCTATTGTCAATATCAAGAGCAACGCAGGACTGATCATCCAGGCTGAAGCGGCATATATCAGGACCAGGGTAGGGAAACACTGAAATGTCCGAGGTATAGATGCACTTGCTTCTCATAAATGATAGTAACGTTGTGTCAACAGCAGCTGGATCGCCTTTCACCATTATTGGATAGTTTGGTCCAAGGAAGAGCGAGTTTGTTCCAAGACTATCAATACTGAACCAGGGAGCAGATGTTTGCGCTAGCACACTAATATCCGTCCTGAATACTCCCTCCGTCCGGGAAAAGTTGTCACCGTGGCGTTTTTGCAGAAAACCCCTCCCCAAACTCCCGACACAACCCGCACTCCTCGTTTTCTCCAATCGACACACCCCGCCGCTCTGACACGGGCGCATCGACGCCAGAGCTCCCCTGCTCAGCTTCGCCGTGCTGCTCCCCTGCTCTCCCGCGCGTCCTCCTCCGCCGCCGGGGATGCCTACGCCACCGCTCCCTCCTGCCTCGCACAGCTCCCCTGCCCCCCTTGCCTGCCTCCCAAATCTCCTCTCTTTCACCCCCAAAGTCATTTCTTCTTCCTCCCGCTGCATCTCCTGCTTGCGCGCGGCGGCGACACCTCCTCCTCGTTGCCCCCAGCGCCGGAGGAGGCACGGGGCAAGCAGCAGTGTCTCGCGCTGCGCTTGCGCCACCTCGGGTGCGCGTGGGCCTACGCGCCGGTCGCCGCCTCGGTCGTGCGCCAGTCCGCAAAGGAGGAGGAAGGGGGTTCCGTTCGCCGCCAAGGCGTACTGGGTATGCTCCTCGAGTCCCCGCTCTTCAGGCCCCTCCTCACCTCCCTCATCAAGAAGCAGAACAACATGACGCAGGTCCTCTCCTCCCTTGTCAGCTTTCATTTTGTTTGAAATTATTTTGGCCAGCAACTCCGTGGTTTGCTTCTGTTGATTCTGGTCTTGTTATGTTGGGGGCGAGCAGATGCTGCAGCGCACGGGATCCCTGACAGGCCCATGTTCTTCCCGGAGTACCCTCTCTCTGTACAAGCAAAAGCAGCTATGAGAAACTTTTCATTCAGTCAAGTTCTACTGATTTTTGGTCTTCTTGAATTTTGTATAGTTGAGATAGATGTTCTACTTCTTTCATTCAGTCAGGCTCTACTGAAACATTTTGCAGAAACAATGTTTTGCTGAAACTGAAAAAAGGAACAGAAACATAAATGTTCTGCTGAAACTGAAAAAAGGAACAGAACCATACATGTTTATTTGGTTAACTATTTGAAATTTAGTTAACAATTCAGTTAACTTTTTGCTACTGGACATGTGCCTGCATGTATTTTGTGTTGCTATTGGAGACTGGAGTACTCACTGAAAACAGAGGAGTATTGACTCAAATTTTTGTATCTCAGTTTAAGTTACAGACCAATTGAAATTCAGTGTGAGCATCTGATTGTTAGGACCAACTGAAGAAAGATAAAATTGACACAATTGTCACTGTCAAATTTGAAAGAGCAAATCCATTAGCATAAGTTCAGTAAACAAGGAGTTCCGTTTGAAAATTCAGTTACTGCTTGAGTGATTTGACTCCAAAAATTACAATGATTGTATATTGACTGCATATATTCACTGTACAGGACTGAATTCAGTCAAGAAAACCTGTCAATTTCTATTCACTGCATATATTCACTGTACAGGCTGTCAAGTTCTATTTCAGCTCAAGTTCCATTGCTTTTGTTTTGAAACTGCTTGGTAAATTAACTAGGAATACATGAGTATGCAGGAACAACTTGGTAAAGTAGGAGAATATGCTCATTGAACAAATTCAAATAAAATAAAATTAATTCAAATAAAATCAGGATTGATCATAGTGTATACTTTGTACTTTATGCTCTCTTTTTTGTCAAGCATGCATGTTCTGCTCTTCTACTGCTTTTTTGTCAAGCAAGCATGCATGCAGTATAGAGAAGTGTTGATGTAGGCATCAAACATTATAATGACTGAATTTGATCTACTCCAATAATTTTCTCAAGTTACACGATCAGTTGTGCTTGACTGAAAATTTTGACTGGAGTAACAAAGGCATAACAGTAGAAATTACAGGTGTAGATTGCTCTGTTCAACAAAATTCCTATCAGTCCAACAATGTTTCTGAATCTAAACTTTTTCAGTTAACAGAACCTAAACCTGAACCTGTTCAGTTAACAGAACCTGAACTTTTTAACCTTCCCTCTCCTTTTCAGGCGAATGCGGATGTTGCACAATATTGTGAAGGTGTAGCACTGCTCAATTCAATTTCCACTGCACATATCTACTTCAATTTCTACTACAAATTCACCTTTTCAACAGCAGATGCGGGGCAGAGAAGTCAGACGGCAAGGAGGAGCAGCAGCATCAGACGGCGAGGAGGAGCAGAAGCATCAGACGGCGAGGACTCGATCGGGGGCGTTGGCGTCGCCCAACAGCAGCAGCATCAGAGGCTGGAGGGAATCGCGGCGGCCGCAGAAGGAAGCGGCGGCCGGCGACTTGCCCAAATCCCGCACCGGCGGCCGCGGGCGCGAGGAAGCGGGCAGAGGATGAGGGCGCGGCCCGCACCGGCTAGGGACGCGGGCAGGGCGACGAGGGAGGTGCCGTCAGCCGTGGAGGAGGCGGGCGTCCAGTTGGTCACCGCGGAGGAGCAGTCACCTCTGTGCAGGCGGCGGCGCAGCTCGCCTTCGTGCAGGCGGCGCAGGTGGGCAGGGGCACCGCGGATTGGCAGCGGCGGCGCAGGTGGGCGGTGGCGCAGCGGCGACGCAGGTGGACGGTGGCGCAGCGGCGACGCAGGTGGACGGCAGCGCGCTGGGCTCTACGGTGGCTGCCGACGGCGCGCTGGGCTTGTTCCTGCCACGAGCGTCCGGAGGAGGAAGAAGCAAAGGGGTAATTAGCAGGAGATTTAGAATCCTAAGGGTTTATTTGCAAAAATCACAATGAACTACGCTGTGGACAACTTTTCCCGGACGGAGGGAGTACCATGCAACGGGTGTTGGAATAGGTCAGGAGAGGGCGACCATGGGAGACAACACATGCTTCCTCAGTAGTAACAATCTGAGTGCACTGTATACAGACAAGAAGAGGTGATCCATCGGAATTAGTTGCCAGGCGCCACTGAGTATATAAGTTCTGCTCCTCCTTATGCTCGTGATCATCACCATCTTCATCTCCCCCTTACTTATAAAATTTTTCAAGTATAGGTGGGATGTTCACAGGACCTTGCAAACACAAAAAGAAGGTTAATTAGTAAAGGAAAACTTGCTAACCCGCATGCATGTGGATGAAACAATTATAATTACGGTGGAAGACAAACGTACCGAAACTACGAGGATCCCATGCAAAAACAGTGCCACGAGTGGTGGCAGCAAACACAATATCCTCATATTCAATTGCATCACAGTACACATCCGTGTATAGAAACTGATTTTTGAGCAATATCCATCCAGTCGAACCACGAAGGACGGCAACAAGCTTGTCGAAGATAGCAACAACTTGATAGTTCTTGTAATTCCAAGAGCGGTTGGGAACTCGACAAATTGCTATCTTCAGTAGAAATGCCTACCTCTGAAGAAACTGACAAGCTGCTCTGAAGAAAATGCCATGCGAATCTGAAGAAACTGCTAGCAAAAACGTTCGCAAATGCCTTATTTCCCAGCTAAAGTTCATCAATTAATGCCCTCGGCTGCGACTCGTTGCATGCTGCTCCGCGTACTGGCTGCGAGCGATTTTGAGTGCCCGCATGCAGCCGGCCGTAATTAAGGCAGCTAACTGATGCGAAAAAAGATGTGCTTTAATTGTTGCGGGCCTTTTAAATCCGTGGAATCATTATTGACAAGGAGGGAGATGATTCGAGTCCACTCGTTTGACCGTAAGGCCGGCGTGCGACCCAGCATAGACGGGACGGGACGGCACAGTCAGAATTTCAGTTTCTCTAGTTTTCCACGGCAAGCTGGCGCGCTAAGCCATGCCTGCTTCATTATGCATTGAATTCCGATGACCGTCGCGCTACCTTCCGCTTATAAGTACTGTTTCTCGGCCTTCTATGATGGCACCGTGACCCAACTCGCCCTATCCTCATAAGCCCCCACCGGCCCGACGTTGCTCGCCACTTATCCTCGCTCTCGCCACGTCCGCCATGCCCCCGCCCATCCGCGATAGGCGTGGCCGGAGGCGGTCACCGCCGGAACTAGTGTTCGGTTTTTCACCAGAAGGCAGACGGAGGGAGGAGGCATTCTATCGGTCTTTAGATGGCAATGCGGAGATCGAGGACTTGTTGGAGCGCGACCGCCTAGCGGAGGAGCAGGACTTGTTGGAGCACGACCGCTTGGCGGATGAGCAGCGTATCGCCGATTTGCGCCGCCAGCGGGACATGGAGCAGCAGCGCACCGACGCTCTGAGTCGCGAGCAGAGCGCCCGCACGTGGGCCGACTACGTGGAGGCCGGTGCCCGGCAAATAACCCTGGAGGCTGTCAGACACGCACGCGTTCGCGACGCCGATTTTTACTACCAGCTCGTCAAGTGGGTTTCCCGCTTAGAAGCCGAAGCTTCGGTGGACCACGCCGGCATGGAAAGGGCCAACGCGCGCGAGCAACGCGCCCTATCGCACCTCTGGCAAGTCCGAGGCGAGGCGGAGGACGCCGGTGCCGGCGTTTAGCGTGTAACGCAGATGGCGGCCGGCATCGTCTAGTTAGCTAAGAGTAAGTTAGTACTTGTACGCTATTAGAGTATTAGTGGAAGTAGATAGTTAACTTGGCTATGATGGTTGTCAACGTGGAAGTTCAGTACTCTATATGTGGATCAGACCTGTTACTTTGCTCTGAATGTTGAACTTTCCGTTTGAACATATGGAATGGGTTGTTATTTTTTTAAATGGGTTGTATTTGTCCTCCACGGGTTTAGAGGCTGACTTGTGGGCCTACCAAGTTGATGCGTACACAACCAGAAGATGATTGTACGTGGAGAGGATGACAACAGGGACCCGCCAAGGTCATGGCAGTACGCAAGCAAAGTGCCTCCTTATTTCAATCCAATAAAAAATGGCTCCTCGTAATGGATTTCTGACATCTGGGTCCCATGCCATTGTCAACGTAGTCAATAAACGAGAGAGTTGCACAACGAGCGGCTGACATCAGGGACCCAGCAGCTCGCCCAGTTATTTTTGTTTTGGGTTAATTTGATAAATGCCACTCCAAATCTGATGTTTCTAAGAAATGCCATTGCAATTTCCAAACTTTGAAAAATGCCATTTCATGCCATCCCCAGTGGCATTTTTCGAAGTCTGGAGTGGCGTTTTTCAAAGTTTGCAAATTGCAGTGGTGTTTTCCAAAGTTTGCAAAAATTGCAGTGGCATTTTTCAAAGTTTAGAAATTGCAGTGGCATTTTTATGAATCGCCATATTTGTTGTGGCATTTACCTAATTTGTTTTTTAGACGGAAGCAGGGTGTCAACTG
Organism: Aegilops tauschii subsp. strangulata; assembly: GCF_002575655.3. Taxonomy (NCBI): domain Eukaryota; kingdom Viridiplantae; phylum Streptophyta; class Magnoliopsida; order Poales; family Poaceae; genus Aegilops; species Aegilops tauschii. The sequence goes on from NC_053040.3 coordinate 487,427,238, forward strand.
GGCTATGCGGGGCACTCTGGCACGTCTAGACAGCCTTCTCTTTTATGTTTACCACAGACCAACCCAGTAGTTTTTTTTTCTTTCTGAAAATGGCTAGCCCAGTTTTTTTGTGATTTGCCAAGTAAGTCGCTTTGTCAGGCCTATTGGGCTGCAAATCTTTCAAGACGAGGAGAGCTTCATTCGGCTGGACGAGAAAATGGCCTATCAGTAATGAGAAATGGGCTGTACATTTTTAAAACACATCAAAGCGGCAATTACTTTCAAATTTCTTTTTTTCATTTCAAGATTTTAAATTGCATTAATTTTTATGCGTGGACAATTTGTTAGATTTTATATTGATATACATTTATTTTTAAAATCAGTTTGAATGTGACTCGAAATTTCGGGATTAAAAACAGTTCGGACCGCACCGAAATATGCAACATTTCGTATAATTTTTTAACCGTGGCCACAATATGGGCTGTAATGCTAACAAAAAGAATATGGGCTTCAAAAAAACCTTCAGAATTAGCAAATGGGCTGTAAATTATTAGAAATAATGGCAGATGGGTTGTATGTTGTTTTCTACAGATTTGAGGCTTTCCTAAAAAAAAGGTTGACGCACAAGCAGTGACTGTTGGATGTCCATCCAACGGCCGTCGTGCTTCTTCAATCTCTGCTCTTCCTGCTCCAGCCGCTCAAACAAGCACCGGCGGGACTGCCTGCTCCCTCCTCCCCGCGGCCGGCTGTGCTGCCGCGCAGGCTTCACTGCCCCACCGTACTCCCATCACTGGCCTAGCCATCCCTCTACTCACCCACACCTGTTGTTATTCTCCGGCGATGGCAGACGAACCAGTAAACCCTCGTATAGTCGTACCCCCCTCCGCGTGGGAAACAACTGCCGAGTCATCCCTGCCTCTGTGTCATTCCCTTCCTAGGCCTCGCCGTCGTCCACCGCCCTGGTGCTCCCGGCGCGGCCTGGTCAACGTGGTCAGCGACCGACATGCATCTGAAGTGGACTGTACGTGGAGAGGCTGACAGCTGGGTCCACGGCCGCACGCAAGGAAATGCCTCCTTATTACGCGCAAAATAATGATTCCTCCACCTGACATCTAGGACCCACCAAAAGGGCCTCTGTATTTCGCGAAAAAAATGTTACCGTCGCTGACAGCTCGGACCCCACCCACCAGCTATATCTTCGCACGCAAGGAAGTACGTCCTTATTACGCACAAAAAAATGAATACCCCCCCTGCTAGCTGGGACCCAGTATAGTGGCAGGCTGACTTGTGGGCCTATTAAGTTGACGGGGACGGAGGGCTTTGTCAACTTAGTCAATATGCACGATTCTAGCTCCAGTGACCGTATGATGTCCATCCAACGGACGTAGTGCTTCTTCAACCTCTGGTCTTGTTGCTCCAGCCGCCCAAAGCAGCGCCGGTCGTGCCGCATGCTCCTGCCTCCCGTGGCCGGCTGTGCTGCCGCGGAGAACTCACCGCCCCCTACTATTCCCACCGCTGGCCAGGCCCTGCGGCGACGGCAACCTCACACCGCAGCCGAACCAGTGAACCCTCGTACTCCTCTCCGCGCGGGCTTCCACTGCCGCGTCTTCCCCGGCTCCGCGTCATCCCCTTCCTAGGCCTCGCCGTCGTCCACCGCCCTGGTGCTCTCGGCGCGGCGTGGTCAACGTGGTCAAGGAACGGCTTCCATCGGACGTGGACTGTACATGGAGAGGCTGACAGCTGGGTCCACAGCCGCAGCAAGGAAGTGCCTCCTTATTACGCGGAAAATAATTATTCCTCCACCTGACAGCGGGGACCCACCGGACGGGCCACCATATTTCGCGAAAAAACACGACCCACCAGCTACATCTTCGCACGCAAGGAAGTGCGTCCGGGCAAAAAAAACGATTCGCCCCCCTGACTGCTGGGACCCACCAGCTACATCTTCGCAGGCAAGGAAGTGCCTGACAGTCGGGACCCACCTGGTCGAAGCGTACGTAGCATTGTCATTCTGGTCGCGAACGTGTACGTACATACTGGTCGATGTAGAGGCGCGCACGTGTCGTAGTAGAGGCGCGCACATAGCATGTACACGTACGTACAGCGGCCAGTGTGCAAGAAAGAAAATACGGCCACGTACGTACATACGGGCAGGGTCTCAAACGCCTACTCGCGCATACGTACGGCCAGGGCTCGTGTACATGGCTGGGTCGGAACGGAGAAACAGCGTCGTCGTCGTGTTCATGGGGAGCCAACCGGCTGGGTCGGAACGGAATGCGTCGTCGTGTTCATCAGGAGGGCTTGGATGGAACAGCCGATGGAAATGAGGCCTGGCGTACCGCAAAACGGAGGAAACGGCCTTGTGTTCGACCGGCCACGTTTGAAACGGGATCCTGTTCATCGGGAGGGGTCTGGCGTACCGCAAAACGGAGGAAACGGACCTCCTACGGTCGAAACGGGGGTCCTGTTGATCGGGAGGGGTGTGGCGTACCGCAAAACGAAGGAAACGGACTTGTGTTGGAGCGCTACGGTCGAAACGGGGGTCCTGTTCATCGGGAGGGGTGTGGCGTACCGCAAAACGGGACTCCACGGGACACTGTTCATCTCCACCGTCGACCCCCTCCAGCCTCCACGGGCTACTGTTCATCCACCGTCGACCTCCTCCAGGCTCCACCTGCGACTGTTCATCCACGGGCTCCTGTTCATCCAGCCTCCACCACGCGCTACTCCACCGGCTACTGTTCAACCAGCCCTCTCCACGGGCTCATGTTCAACCACCTCTCCACGGGCTACTGTTCATCCAGCCCTCCACCGTCTACTGTTCATTCTGCCCTCCATGGGGTGGTCCTGTTTATCCTGCCCTCCACGGGGTCGTGTTCATCCAGCCCCAACCGGCTCGATCGATCGGGGTCTTGTTCATCCAGAGGCAACACCACGGGGTCCTGTTCATCCACCCCCACCGGGAACTGTTCATCCAAACCCCCCAGCAACGCTCACTGTTCATCCAGAGGCAGCATCGATCGGCTTCAGTTAGCAGTAGTAGCGAAGGAATCACTCGATCGGGTTCAGTTAACAGCCATCAATCGATCGCTCGGGTTCAGTAATGCGTAGCCTGCAGTGCAATCACTCGAGTTCAGTTAGAGCCCAATGCCTCGCTCGGGTTCAGTTAGAGCCAACGCCTCGCACACACGCGCGTACGTGTACGAGAGAAACGCGCATCGCTCGGCCTCCGACCTCCCACCGTAACCGGGAACTCCCCGAAATTTTCTTCACCCTCGCTTCTACCACGGTTTTTTCCGTCATGGACGGCCCAAAGAATGTCATGCAGTTGTGTCTCCGGCCCGCCCAGGACGAAAAGCCCATTTTCTGTCATGATTTTTTGTCATAGAAGTAGGAGCCCACCACATCTATGATGATACCGGGTTTTGTCACAATTATCGTCATAGAAGTGTCATATGTATGACAGAAAAAAATTCGTTCGGCCCAAAATGTCACGGATATGTCTATTTTGTGTAGTGCTGGTGCGCTAGAGGGAGCACGGATGGCGCTGGCTCTTCTGAGGGCGCACCCCTACTGCCAATGTCCATGAGATCCCCACAACCAACCCATCAGGTCTGGAGCCCGGTTAATTTTGCGGAGGCGCACGAAGACGTGAAGGAAGTTGTCGAGCTCTGCGACCTGGAAAATATAATTGAGTAGGGTTGTTAGGCCGGTAGTTGCAAAGGACTTGGTACGTCGAGTTGGTCATCCATGTACGAACTCGTTTTGTTAGTTTGGATTTTGTCATTGTTATGCCCATCCAAGCAAAACTGAAATGCTTGAGGTTGTATCAAGAAGTTCCCATTGGAGGCCGAAACGACTGAAGTCCGGTCTGCGGTTGTTTTCCAGGGTTTTGCTTTTTTGACTTCAGTGTTATGGGATACCTCGCGATGTGTTCTAAGCGAACAAAGGGAGACCGGTAGGTCGTCTTGTTTTTTTATGCAGCCCTGCAGACATCCTCGGGGAGGTCAGGTCAGGTGTGATGCGGATGGGTCTCTTTGATGCAGCCTCTTTAACTGACTACGAGGAGGTCCAAAAGAAAGGCGCCCCATGATTATCTCCTTGTCGCTGGTGCCTAGTAGGTTGCAATTTGACCTATTGAAGCTATAGCTTGCCGCAGCAACGGACACAAAGACAGTATGACGCTTGTTACTCTCTTCAACACTAGTAATATACAACGATATAAGTTGTTTTCTCCATTTTGCATCACGCGGGGATCTAGAACCTTGAGGGTTTCATTGTTCATCGGATGCAACAACCTTGGACGAATCAATGACATGGTCCATACTTTGCATAGTTGGACATTCTTCAGTCTTCTCTTTGATACTCTCAGTATTTAGCTAGCTTAATTCTTTCTCAGTTTTTATTGCACTGTTACACAACAACCAGGAGTCCTGGACCTCCTATTCTGCGTGTTGTGCGTGGAACAAAGACGCGTGCACCTCTGCTTCGGGTGGCTGGCCCAATCTTCTGGTTTCAAGCTGTTTTCTTTCTCTCTCTTTATATGGTTTTTGTGTGGGTAACCTGTTGTAGCGAAGCATTCTCCAAGAAGCTTCCTGGGCGTTTTTATTTACTTTTTTTATTTTTCATCAGAAAATAATTTGTTTCAATATTTTCTAAAATAAAGTATTCCTCGGTCTAAAATATATAGATGAATTAAATTGTTCTATATTTTAAAAATGTTTTCAAAATCTAAAAAAATGTGCATGAATTTAATAAAATATTTTTTATTCAATAAAAATGTTTTTGAACTTGAAAAATAATGGTGAACTCAAAACAATGTTCTCAAATTCATAAAATATTCATGGAATTGAAAATATAATTGCAGATGCAAAATGTTCATAATTTATAGAAAATGTTCAAGGTTTTCAAAAAACAATCATGATTTCAAAATGTTCAGGAGTTTTAAAGAATGTTTGCAAAATTGAAAAATGTTGACTAATTTGAAACAATATTTGTGGATTTGTATAACGTTTTTTATTTGAAAATTTGTTGATGAAACTCAAATAATGTTTGCAAATTTGAAAAAGGTTCATGAATTCAAATATTCCCAGATTCAAAAAATGTTCATGAATTAGAAAATGGGTAAAAGAAAAAAAAGAAAAAGAAAAGAAAGTAGAGAACGGAAAATAAAATAGGAATAAAACCAGTAGAACCAGTGAAAGATAACATAAAAAGGGAAAAGCCAATTTTGAAAACCTTATAGTTTTTTTAGTCTAAACACACTTCACTTTATTGATCGACGTCCAAATACATGGGAGTACAGTTTAGATCAGGAGGATTGAAGAGCCACACATGGCATCCCAAAGGAAGTCCTAAAGCATGTTTAGTAAGGCTATGAGCCTCTAAATTCGTATCACTGCCTTCAAAGATGAAGGAACATTCTAACAGCTGTGATGAAGTTGCAATGATCTCTCTAATAATGGCTGCATAAAGTCCACCTGAGCCTTTCTTGATGTTGATGACAACCTCTTGGCAATCTGATGCTGTGATCACATGTGAAAGTGAGAGGTCTAGAGCCAGCGAAAGAGCTTCTCGGCATGCCAACACTTCAAGCGTGGATGGCTCAGAAATCCCTGCACACTTCATAGCCGAGGAGCCCAAGTATTTTCAAGTTGTGTCCCTATAGACAGCGCTATATGACCCCTCGTTAAATGATCTCGAAGTGACACTATCCACCTTTACCTTGCAGTACCCCGTCGGAGGGGGAGACAACACTCTATGGCTCGGAGTTCCCATTGGAGGCCAGTACAACTGGAGTCCGGTCTGCGGTTGTTTTCCAGGGCTTTGATTTTTTGGCTTCTTCGGTATGGGATACCTCGTGATGTGTTCTAATTTCTAAGCAAATAAATTGAGACCGGTAGAGCAGCTTGTTTTGTGATGCAGCTGCCGCGGACATCCTCGAGGAGGTCAGGTGTGATGTGGATGGATCGCTTTGATGCAGCCTCTTAGCTGACTACGAAGAGGTCCAAAAGGAAAATGTCCCACAATTATCTCCTTGTTGACGCGTAGTAGGGTACAATTTGACCTACTGAAAGCTTGCCCTTCTGCCAGCGCCGCTAGAAATACGCCACCCCCATCAAAGCAGCAACGGACACAAAGATAGTCTGAACCTTGTTACACTCTTCAGCACTAAAACTAATGTACAACGATATAAGTTGCTTTCTCCATCATGCATCGCGGGGGGGTCTAGAACCTTGAGGGTTGCACTGTTCATCTGATACGACAACATTGGGCGAATCAATGACACGGTCCATATTTTGCATAGTTGGACCTTCTTCGGTCTTCTCTTTGATGCTCTCGGTATTTAGCTAGCTTAATTCTTTCTCGGCTTTTATTGCATTTTTACACAGCAACAAGGACCTCCTATTCTGTGCTTTGTGCGTGGAACAGCAATGACACGTGCACCTGAACGTGGGCCGGCCCAATATTCTTGTTCCAAGCGGTTTTCTTTCTCTCTCTTTATTTGATTTTTATGTGGGTAACCTGCTGTAGCGAAGCATTATCCATGAAGCTTCATGGGCGTTTTTAAATACTTTCTTTACTTTCTTCAGTGATTATTCTGTTACATGATTATTTGAAATAAAATTTTACACGGTCTAAAAAATATTCAAGAATTTAAAAATGTTCCAGATTATTAAAATGTTTTCAAAATCTAACAAATGTTCACAGCTCAAAACGATCATGAATTTGCTAAAATATTGTTGAATTTGTTAAAATGTTTATGAATTTAAAAAGGTATAAGTGAATTATTAAAAATCACAAATTCAAACAATGTTCATGGAATTGAAAATATATTTGCAGATGCAAAATGTTCAATTTTAAAAAAATGTTCAGGATTTTCATAAAATGTTCATGAATTCAGATAATGTTCATGAATTTTAAAGAATGTCCACAAAATTGAATTATTTCGCAAATTTGAAAGAAAAATGGGAATTTGAGAATTACAAAGAAAAAATGTAAATTTTAAAAAATGTTCTGGGATATGAAAATTGTCAGGAATTTAAAAATGCTAATGAATTTAAAATATTCCTAGATTTAAAAATGTTCATGAACTGAAAAATGGATAAAAATAGTTAGAGGTGTGAAGTGTCGGTAATCTCTACGTGATGTGTAGACTAAAACTAGGCGGAGAGGAGTCCCCCTCTACAGTGCCCTTGTTGCCTCTTATCTAACTCCAGTATGGACGGCTCCATGTCGGTGTGTAAGACCTATAGGGGTAGGAGTCAGACCGGTATTGGTTCCAATACATGTGGCTTTTCCTACATGGTGTAGAGAGTTTCCCTTAGATTTTGTGTATTTCGATGGAAAGTCTCCTCCAGATTGTTGGCGCTCTCCCTTGATATGACGGCTTGTATGTGGATCTTTGGGGCCCATCTGGATGGGTTCACGGGTCTCTAGGCCTGGGATAATTAACTTATCATCGGCAATATTTCCAATACGATGATCCAATGCCTTGAATGTTAGGAAATGATGATACTACTAGAAATCAGATTGCATTTTACATCCAAACCAGATTCACTAAGGGCGTGTTGGTAGCTTGCATTGTTTTTGCCTCCGTGCATATGTGACTGAGTTGGGCCTGGCTAAGTGAATACAAGCTAAAAATTATATTTTGCATATAGTTTGTTTGCATGCATCCTTCCCAGTCTGGCTAAAAATAAACACGTGCATGGTGTTTGGTCAAGGGCCTGTTCTAGGCAGATGTAGAGTGTGTGGTATTTGATTACATGCAAAATTTGTGGTCTAGTAACCTCTTGTTGGAGTGGTGAGGTTACCAGCACACTCACACACACAACATAGATAAACAGGCATAGCATAAACCCATAAACCAGAGTCTCAACACACACACAGAGAGGCAGTTGAACGACAAATAGTTACGCTAAAGTCTTAACATCCTGTGCAAAAGTCTTAAAGGTGTAGAGATAACTTCCTAGCTAGGCATCCATGGCAAAGGCCTCCTCGTGCTTTTTCACTTGGTCACCACCTCGACGCCCTCGTCTTTGAAGACGATCACCTTAAGGGTGTTGGGAGTCGCCAGCTTGAAGGTTGCGAGGTACCCGATCCTAATCTGGTGAACAACCGCGACGGGGGGCAACCCTGATCAAGGGTGATCCTATCGTTGATGGTCCAGATCATCACCCTCCAGGAGCAATCGATGTTCTTCCTCAACACAAATTCCTCTCGGGCGATGGTCAAGTGCTTTGGTGAACTCGATTGGCATCGGCAGGCACTCGAGCTTGCGTACAAGGATGACCTTGCATAAGTGGGATGGGCCGACGTTCTCATGGAAATGGACACAGTTCTTCAGCCTCTTGGGAGCACTACCGAGCTCCACCAGCGTCTGGCTTCTTGTCGACCACAACCTTCTTGCCTTTCGAGGAGTTCCCTGAAGCAGTCTGGCTGATTTGCGTATATGAACAGGAGGTCAATGGAGGGACACATATGAACATATGAATGAGAAGTCAATGCATTCATTCATCCCACCCACCCAAAGCCCCTATTATCTACCACAGCATTGCACTGCCTCTTCCAACCATCTCTGTGTGTGTGTATGTGTGTGTGTGTCTTCTACTGTCTCCTCTTCCATGGCTCTCTCTCTCTCTCTCCTTTTGTCTCACCACCGCTCCACTACCATGAACCCCTTCCCCAACGGCCATGGATGGAGGGCATTCCTCCTTGGGTGCTCGCTCGGTGACTGCATCAAGTTCACGAAGACATGGAGGTGTGCTCTTGGTTGAAGAGTGTGGACGAGATGCATAAAGAGGCGGATGTGATGCTATGGAAGGCGACAAAGACGGAGTTGAAGACGTTGATACATGGCCCGGTCAAAGGTGTTATGTCGGTGGACATAATGCGGTGGGCAATGGATGAGGCCGAGTTGGCCGATCCAGGTTAGAGAGCCAGATGGGTCAAGTATAGGCTTGTAAGGACTCCTAATAACCAGTCGGTCGTCAATGTGGCGCCGACCACCATCGTTCCGGAGGACGTGGACTACAAGGAGATGGTGGATGCTGCCAATGATGAATAAGTCGAGCCTCGGGATGCTGGCATACTGAAGCGGTAGAGATGGTGGTCAAGGGGCCTAAGCCAGACGGTTGTACGTACACTGCTCTTGGAGGTCGATGATTACAAGCCTCAAGACTACCACCGCTCCAAGCGCCTCGAGGCTCGCACACTGCTAGGATGTAGTGCTTGATGGATGTCAATGGATGTAAGCGTTATTTGCCCCCCTCCTAGTGAAAATCGTACTTAATCTCATTCGAGACGCTTAAAGAGACGCTTAAATCTCTAATCGAATATGCCTAAATCAAACCTGATGTAGATTGGATGACTATTGCGCGATGCGTAAATCGAATGCGGACATGATAAATTGATTCCATCGAGGATAGAGGGCTGACTGACATTGATGAACGCATGTCGATGAGGCCGGTGATCGATGCTGGTGCTTGCCATTTAGATCTTCACTCCGCTGCTCACCGTCCAGATCTTGTGCTTGCCGCCGCCGGTGTGAGAGTGGAGAGAGGAAGAGTGAGTGGTGAAAGAAGGGTGAGGGGAGTTATGGCAGCGTTTCGGGAAGCAACGCGACGTCACAAAGGTGGCTCCTCGTGTGCAGCCTCTGACTCCCAAGTGCCTTGAGTTGCATTACTCGGGGCTGGCTGTGAAAAAGTGGCTGATTTGAGCGTTCCTGCTCAGCTATGTCCGGAGGCGCTTTAAGATTCGTGCGGGCCAAAATTTTGGTGCAAGACAGACAAACAAACGGGTCAAAACTGCATCATGCAGGCCTCTACTCACGAATTCACAAAGCAGATGAATTGATGTCGGAGGAAAAGAAATCATTCATTCGCCAGACAATTGCAACACTAGCATTTCCGTTTATTCAGATTAACACTGACAATTCTGTATAACAGAGCATTTGTTCATCACTGTTTATTATTCTTCAATAAACAGAGCGCTCATTTTTCAGTAAACAATCTGTATAGATGAAGTTCCTGGGTGCCACTTTAAAAACAACAATACTAAACATGCTGTATAACAATCTGTGCATTCGTTGGCTTTGGTGGACCTTGGACTGAATCCATCCACAAAAGGGGGATTTCGCACTGTCGGGGCAAAAGAATCGAACTACTGAACATGTGAAACATTCATACTAGCCAGCAAGCATGCACCATTCGTTCGTCGGACTAGTACAATACCAGCATTTCCGTTTCATTCATATTAACATTCACAGATCATAGGCAGCGACAAGTACCAAAGGAACAATAAAATCTTCAAGAAGATTGCCCCTGGAATATTTCAGAAGGACTCTTCTGAGACAGGATCTGAAGATAATGAGCTTACTATATAAAGAATAACTACTTGAATATTCTTCAGAATTGGATCGAGAACAAACTCTGAGTTAAGCTGATCAGAATCCCTTCTTTTGCACCATGTTACCAAGACAAGGAAATGGCTGATTCACTCTTGCATCTTTTCTTGTTTCCTTTTATTTATAAATATGCTACTTCTGTATATGAAAATATGGTTCCTACGTCAAAAAGAGTTTGACGTGATCACGTAGTGCGACAGGCGCCAAATGGAGGAACGTTGCTCCACTTCATCTAATAGGCAAACTTCGACCTACAATGCCGTGACATACGGTCTATGAATGTGTACCTAGGAGACATTGAAGAAACACTTATTCTGCTCGTCACTGTTGTTGATGAGCATCTCAATGACCTCAAGGACCATGGAAGAGGTGTTATCCGTCTATCAGCGAGCAAACAAAGAGGTCAAATATGTCACTCGAGGAAAACGAATTTTCATCATCACTATTATTGACTCACTTACTCAGGTTTCTACAATCTGCAACCTCGGCATGCTGTCCCAGTTCCCAGATGACAAACTTGAATGAAAAGGTTGATGAATCAAAGGTTGGTTGTTGGGTGCTCAAAAATTTATGTTCCCTGCAAACTTTTCCCCATGCCTAGGAAGCGAAGAAAGGAAAGCCTCCATACAGAGTTTTTCAGTAAACAGAGTGTTCGTCCTTCAGTGAACGGACTGTTCGTTCTTCAGGAAACAGAGTGTTCGTTCTTCAGTAAACATATTGTTCGTTCTTCAGGAAACAATCTGTATAGATGAAGTTTGTACCTGGGTGCAACTTAAAGAACAAAAATGTTGTGTAACAATCTGCGCAGTCGTAGGTTTTGGTGGACCTTGCATTGAATCCATCCACAAGAGGGATTTTGCATTGTCAGGGCAAAAGAACCAAGCTGCTTAACATGGGAAACATTCATACTAGCCTGCAAGCAGCAAGTGCTGCACCATTCATTCGTCAGACTAATACAATTACCAGCATTTCCGTTTCATTCAGGTTAACATTCACATCATAGGCAACAACAAGTACCAAAAAGAACTAGATTTCACCCCATCCAAACCAGATCAACAAGAGGACTCGTGATTACTGTCAGAGCAAAGCAAAATCCGTTTCATTCAGATTACCATGGACAAATCACAGACAGCAGAACCAGATGCATTCCATTCCAACCAGATCCACCCTCGATACATGTACCAACAAGAACATTGGCCAAGAACTAATCTACCAACCTAAAACCATCACCACGCCATACTCAGATCTCTGGTACTCTAGAACTCCTGGGACTGCGAAGCGGACCCGCCGGTGCCGGCGCCCTTGCCGGCCTTCTTGGGGAGGAGCACGGAGTGGATGTTGGGCAGGACGCCGCCGGCGGCGATGGTGACGCCGCCGAGCAGCCGGCTGAGCTCCTCGTCGTTGCGGACGGCGAGCTGGATGTGGCGCGGCGAGATCCGGGTCTTCTTGTTGTCGCGCGCCGCGTTGCCGGCCAGCTCCAGGGCCTCGGCGGCGAGGTACTCGAGGACGGCGCAGAGGTAGACGGGGGCGCCCGCGCCCACGCGCTTCGCGTAGCGGCCGACCTTGAGGTGCCGGGCGACGCGGCCGACGGGGAACTGCAGGCCCGCCTTCACCGACCGCGACACCGACTTGCTGCCCTTCGGCTTGCCCCTCCCGCCGCCGGCTGCCGCTGTCGCCATCGCTGGAGTCGGGAGGAAGGGTGGTGCCGCGGTGGTCGCCGGAGAGATGGCCGGAGTAGGTGAGATTGTGGGGGCTGAGAGATTGGTGGTGGATTGGCGGGGGCGGGGGTGGGTTATATGGTGGAGGGGGGCCTCGCGTGATTGGTGGGGAGGGCGAGGCCGCGGATCGGTGACGTGGAGCGGTGCGATGCCGTCGGATCGGGCGGTGCGGGTGGGAGGAGATTTTGGGTTTGGCGCGGATCGCGGGAGTTGGAGGGAGACGGGAAATTTTTGAAACACGGGTAGAGGAGGGAATCATCTGCATCTTCGTTATCCGCGCACGAGCATTTTTTTTCTCTCTTTTTTTCTCCCACTTGAAACAGCATATTCCCCGCAAAATAAAAATGAAACAGCGTATGGGGTGTCAAACTTCTCGTGTCGATAAAACATCAGAGCTACAATGTGCCAAAAAAAAAGGTCTGCACAAAAAAATTGAGTTTTTTTACCATAATAAATAAATATATAAATGGTAGTAATTTTCTAGTAACTATAGTCCTCCCTCCATCTCATAATATTGCAGAGGAAGAATGCCGGCAGCTGGAAATTCACTTTGGCTCGAAGTGTATATGCACCCATTGGCTAAATGCATATTTTAAAAAGTTAAAATATTTCAAGAAAAAATCTCGCATGTACATCCGGGCATCCTATGTGCATGCACCAAGTTTCGATGAAAAAAGACATTTTTGTGGCTTGTGTAAAAAAGACATTTTTTATGCTTGATTACAGCTATTCACGAGGCATTTTCTTATCTTTTTTATACATGCCACAAAAAATGTCCTTTTTCACCGAAAATTTGTGTCCAAACATAGGATGTCCGGATGTACACGCGGGAATTTTTCTCGAAATATTTTAAAATTTTGAAATGTGTTTTCTACACATATTTCATAATAGGTGTATCTACACCTAGGAGCCAAAACGCCACCCTCGCAGCTGGAAATTCACTTTGGCTTGTAGGTATATAAGTATAATAATAACCGATATACTTATATATTTGTTGTATTATTTTAAGTATCTATAGATGCAAAGAACACAACTTTGTTGAACTTGAAAATTTAAAGTCCATATCTCTACTATTAGTGGGGAGTTTGTTGTTGTCGTCGTCGTTGTTGTTGTTGTCATTGTGTTGGTTACATCCACTCCTCCCCTTATATGTGTAAAATTCTTCCCGCATGATAAAAAAAATTGAATCTCATTTCGATCGATCTGGATCTGGAGTGGTCGTCGCTTTGCCACCCATCATGTTCCTTGCGCTGCCTTGATAAGAGAGACAGAGGGCAGAGAGGAGCGTGGCGGCAATGCCGATCATGGATAAGATAAGCAGAAGTGACCGAGCTAGCGAGGGGGGAGAGCATCTGTGTGCTCATCTTCCTCACCTCCTCAAGGTGACCTGGAAGCGACTCTGATCCATGCACGCATGGTATCCCATGTAGTAGCCCTAGATTGTTGTGGTTGCCACGGTTTGCTCCTTCCCCGCTCCGTCGTCATCCCTGGGCATCGCCATGGCTACTCCTCCCCAAGGTGCCTCCCCTCTCCACACCCACCCCCCTGCCCAACCACATTGTCGTCGTCTCCTTTGAAGTTCACCGACGTCGTTCTCTCCTCCCCCATCCCTTCTCTGTCTTGAGGGTCGTCTTCACCGCTCATATCCGTGTCGCTCCACTAGCCAAGGTCATTGTCCACCGACCTCCACACGCGCCACCTCCATGGAAGGACGTCGCTCCTACTACTCTACAAGGTAGTTGGTCCCCTCCACTTTTGTATTCACTCCTACTTACACTATCATATTTGCATGGAACCAAATCACCATTTTGAGATTTGGTATATTACAGGTAAGGAGAATAGAGTTGCCACATACTCTTGTTTTGTTCTCAAACTATACGAGGGCGAAGGTCTTTTTGAGATGTTTGAATTGGACAAGGGGTGCATGATGATAAACCAAAAACTATTATCCTTGTTTTGGAGAAGGGGTGCAATTAACCTCTTGGGTATAAAAGCACTCTGATTGATGATGTCTACTACGCAACCTTCTTCTTGTAGACTCGTGTTGGGCCTCCAAGCGCAGAGTTTTGTAGGACAGTAGCAATTTCCCCTCAAGTGGATGACCTAAAGTTTATCAATCCGTGGGAAGCATAGGATGAAGATAGTCTCTCTCAACCAACCATACAACCAAATAACAAAGAGTCTCTTGTGTCCCCAACACACCTAATACAAATGGTAAATTGTATAGGTGCGCTAGTTCGGCGAAGAGATGGTGATACAAGTGTAATATGGATGGTAGATATAGGTTTTTGTAATATGAAGATATGAAAACAGCAAGGTAACTAGTAACAAAAGTGAGCAAAAACGGGTTGTGCCCACCTCGGTGGCCTCCCGCACCCCCTCTTTGCACTATAAATTCCCAAATATTCCAAAACCCATCTGGGTTAACCTAGATCATAATTTCCGCCGCCGCAGGGCTCCGTAGCCACCGAAAACCAATCTAGACCCGTTCCGGCACCTGATACGTCTCCAACGTATCTATAATTTATGAAGTATTCATGCTGTTATATTATCGATCTTGGATGTTTAATGGGCTTTTATATGTTGTTTTATATGATTTTTGGGACTAATCTATTAACCTAGAGCCCAATGCCAGTTTCTGTTTTCTCCTTGTTTTAGAGTATCGCAGAAAAAGAAAACCAAACGGAGTCCAATTGACCTGAAACTTGACGGAGCTTGTTTTTGGACCAGAAGAAGACCACGGAGCATCGGAGTTGGGCCAGAAGAGTCCCGGGCTGCCCACGAGGGTGGGGGGCGCGCCCACCCCCCTGGGGCGCGCCCCCCTGCCTCATGGACAGCCCAGAGACCCCCTGACGTGAAATCAACGCCAACACCTCTCATATATACCCAAACTTCCAGAAAGAAACCTAGATCGGAAGTTCCGCCGCCGCAAGCCTCTGTAGCCACGAGAAATCAATCTAGGCCCTCTCTGGCACCCCGTCGGAGGGGGCCATCATCACCGGTGGCCATGGAGGAGGATCCCGGAGAGGCCATCATCGCCATGAAGGCCAAGGACCAGAGGGAGAACCTCTCCCCATCTAGGGGGGAGGCCATGGAGGAGGAAGCACAAGGGGGAGAACCTTTCCTCCTCTCTCTCGGTGGTGCCGGAGCGCCATTGGGAGGGGAATCATCGCCGCGGTGATTGTCTTCATCAACATCACCATCCTCATCTATTTTACGCGGTCCACTCTTCCGCACCCCGCTGTAATCCCTACTCGAACATGGTGCTTTATGCCACATATTATGATCCAATGATGTGTTGCCATCCTATGATGTTTTGAGTAGATATCCTTTGTCTTTGGGTTGATTGATGATCTAGATTGGTACGAGTTGTATGTTTTATTTTGGTGTTGTCCTATGGTGCCCTCCGTGTCGCGCAAGCGTGAGGGATTCCCGTTGTAGGGTGTTGCAATACGTTCATGATTCGCTTATAGTGGGTTGGTGAGTGACTGAAACACAAACCCGAGTAAGGGGGTTGTTGCGTATGGGAATAAAGAGGACTTGATGCTTTAATGCTATGGTTGGGTTTTACCTTAATGATCTTTAGTAGTTGCGGATGCTTGCTAGAGTTCCAATCATAAGTGCATATGATCCAAGTAGAGAAAGTATGTTAGCTTATGCCTCTCCCTCATATGAAATTGCAATGACGACTACCGGTCTTGTTAACGATTGCCTAGGACAATTCCGCACACCAATCCACCATTATTCCACACTCGCTATTTATAATATTTAGTAATATATTCTAACTTTATGATAACAGCACCTGCTTATATGTTTTAGCTCTCCGATATCATGTAAAGTTATCCTCTTCATACCCACAACGTAGTTTTATTTCTCGTTTCTAGTTGGAAGCAAACGTTCGGTGCACGTAGAGTCGTATCAGTGGCAGATAGGACTTGAGAGAATATTGATCTTACCTTTAGCTCCTTGTGGGTTCGACACTCCATACTTATCACTTCCACCATTGGGAATTGCTACGATGATTCCCTGCACTTGGGGATTATCAAGCTCTTTTCTGGCGCCGTTGCCGTGGAGCAATAGCGTGGGGTTGATATTCTCGTGTGTGCTTGTTTGCTTTCTTCACTAAGTAGATTTTGTTTTCCTTTTTTGTTTCTGTTTAGTTGTGGGTGAAACATACAAAAAAAATTAAAAGAATGAAAATACAAAAAAAATATTACTTGCCTCTCATGCCTAAAAAGTTTTTGAAAAAGAGAAGTGATTGGAAAGTTATGCATTGAAGAAGTGAGGGTCGACCTTGAGCACTTGTGTTCACGCTCACGGAAACAATGTAGAATTTTTCATGGAAGTTTCTCTGTAAATAATTATCCCCTTTTATATACCCATTGTATTATAAAAATAATGTGCCAAGCTTTGGTTTTAGGATGATTAGATTGCTTGTTTACTATGTGCAGAACAAAAACAGAAACTTTGGCTGTAGTGCGTGAATTTAATTTTTTTACTGGAAAGTCAAATGGGTCTGAAACTTTTTTCAAATTACTTATGTACAAATTCTTCAAATTTTCATATTTATTTCATAATTTTAGGAGTTACATAAGTTTACCAAACTTCCAGATTACTACAGACTGTTCTGTTTTTAAGAGATTCTGTTTTTCGTGTGTTGTTTGCTTATTTTGATGAATCTATGGCTGAAATAGAGAAGTTGGAATACAGTAGGTTTAACACCAATATAAATAAAGAATGAGTTCATAACAGTACCTAAAGGTAGTGATTTGCTTTATTACACTAACAGATCTCACAAGTTTTTTTTTAGTTTTGTGTGGATGAAGTGTCCGAAGGTCGAGGAGCTATCAATATGAGAAGAATAAAGAGAGGCAAGAGTTCAAGCTTGGGGATGCCCAAGGCACCCCAAGTAAATATTTCAAAGGATACTCAAGCATCTAAGCTTGGGGATGCCCCGGTTGGCATCCCATCTTTCTTCTTCAACAAATATCGGTATACCTCAGTTTATGTTTGGTTCACATGATTTGTGTCCTTTGTGTTTTTGTTTTCCTTTAAGAACCTTGCTAGTATGAGATGTCCCTTCATAAATTTATAGAATACTTCATGCGCTTCACTTATATCTTTTAAGTATGATCTTATAGAATTGCTCTTTGTGCTTCACTTAAATCTTTTGAGTATGGTTTTATAGAATGCTTCGTGTGCTTCACTTATATATTTTGAGCTTGGATATTGGTTAGTTTATATTAATTGTAGAATGCTCCATGAACTTCACTTATATCTTTTGAAGTATGAATAATACTATTATTTAAAGTGGGTTTGGAAGAGTGTCAACTTTAGGAATTAGTGATCCCACTATTTTGGAGGGTGTTGAATCTTAGTGTAATGTTTATGAAAGTGGATTTGGAAGAGTGTCAACTTTAGCTAGTAATGATTCCACTATTCCGGAAGAGGTTCCAATTGATTATAAGAACAAAGTTGCTATCTATGATGATTATTGTGATGACACGTATGCTATAAAGAATAATGTTAACCATGAGACTTGTCATCATGATTTTAATTTTCAATTGGATTATGCCTCACATGACAGTTATTCTGTTGAGTTTTGCTCCCACTATTCCGAATAAGAAGAATTTTGCTTATGTGGAGACACTACAACAATAACCCCCCTTTAGCAACGCAACGATGCGTTGTTGTATGCCCGTATAAACGTTGCTGAGGTCTACACCAACGGATGAATATGTGTTGCCTTTGGTGGCGTTGCAAGAGTCTACAACAACGTATACACATGCGTTGGTAAGCAATGTGGAGATGCGTTGCAACACCAGCAACGTATATAGTAAGACCATAACAATGCTTCATATGCATTGTTGGTTACCCTACATATGAGGATTTCCAAATGGATCATTGCAACAACTACATAGCATGGACAATTAACGGCATTTCATATATTTACATCCAAAATTATTAGGTCAATTCAAATAGTGCACAGAAGCGATGATATAATAAACATAAAGATCTCATATATAAAATTAACTCTGTTGCATTTGGCATTACAAAGAACACAATCCAAAGATTACAGCTTGTGAAACTATCTAGTAGTAGCCCAATTATTGACCAAGCAATCAACGTCTCAGCCATTGTAGAACATAATGTGACCATGAAAGTGATGTTCTAAAACATAATGCTAAACTATCTAGTAGAAGCCCAATTCTTGACCTCGCAATCAGCATGTGCCATGCATCATCTATTTTTCTTGGCAATCTACAACAACAAAGAAACAAGATCAGTAACTTATGGTAGAGAAAAACCAGGTTGATAGAAACATAAAATTTAAAGAAGCAACATATAAAGGTTGAAGGTCATGCGATAATTATTCCTATTACATATATTTAGTGGCATGTTCTAAACCATCAACACTTTTCCACCTTGTATATGAAATGAATGACCTGATACAATGTGCATTGTGTAGTATTGCGCAAATAATACTAACAAAGAACTAAGAAGATAGCTTGATTGTCACACCTCTTTACCGTACTAAAATTTAAAGCTACATTGTTTGTTGAATTGCAAACATAAGAAACCCTACAGGAGAAAACAATTGAAACTTCAATATCCAGCCATACAGAATGCTTACAGACCCTTTTCCATTTTTAGATGCACTATTTGCTCAACCAAATAGACAATAAAACATGACAGATGCACAAATTGTACATTTACTAGTAGAATTAAAAACATATACAAAAAAAGTAGTGGTGAAATTGAATGGAAAACATGTGCGTGCAGTTTGTTAGTTTGTCACCAAATAACAGAATGTTCACTTACAATATAGCATGTCTCATTTCTTGGTAAGATGGCAGAGAAACACAAATAACATCAATAAGTTCAAAAGCTACAGCCAAATTTATTACATCTTTATAGGAAAAAAGGTTGCCAACTTGCTTTTATAAGAGTGTATCCATTTGTCATTATGTAGTCTTCGGATGGAAACAAGATGTGCCCTGTAGTACTCACAAGTAGAGGTTACAATTGATTGGATTTAGAACTGATTTACCTCCATATTCCACAGAATTAGTTCATACTCTGATGAACCAAACACACTCATGCTAATTATTTTTAAGTTATACAATGTACTACAACCAATGTGGAGTGATTTGATATATACTCCCTCCGTCCCATAATTTAAGATGCCTTTTGACACTACACTAGTGTTAAAAAACGTCTTACATTATGGGACGGAGGGAGTAATATGTAAGCGCTTGACCGTTGGTGAGATATGGGCATGGTCCTGATGCTGGCCTAGTCATTGTTTGGTAACCGCCACAGACTACTAATCCCTAAGCTGAAGCGACCAAGCTATGAGGCATCATGCGCACGTAGCGACACCATGCGAGTGAGAGTGATGGACCCTACCGGCTAGCTAACTAGTCCATTGTGGCAGCAACGGCGGCTAAACGGACAATGGTCGGCGACGGCAGGCAAGCGAACATCGGCAAGAGCAGCGGACAGCTTTAGTGTTTGCCCTACCCTAAATAAAATTTATCCTCCGCACACAACCATGGGCATACATGTGTGGACAAATAACAATCATAGTTTCCCAATAGGTTGAAATTTCTCAATATTAAGGAATACCTGATTCAACAGATGACTGAATCTATTCTTTAAGTCTGTCATTTTCTCTAGACCCTTCTCCTGCATTACTGCAACTTTAGTAACCATAATAATGTATGCTTGTAGGAGCTGTATCAAAAACTACAGAATAGTACTCCATTGGACTAATCTACAGTAAGAGAACAAATGTTAGACTGGGGGAGTATATATATAACATGGATCATAAAAGTTACGAAAACTGATGCAATAATAAGGGTTCAACTAACATGAAATATCTCTTTGCGGCGAACCAGAGGTAATTGCTAGATAATTGGTACTCTTTTTTCTCCAAGTCAGCCACCTCAATCTTTGACTGCTGGAAGTCTGTCCTCGGCAGAATATATTAAAAAAAAGGAAATTTCCAAACAGCATACTTATTTTCCACTAGTCATAGAACTTATGTCAACTGTAATTTTCAAGGAAAGCATAAGATGAAATCACCGCCATATTAGAAGCACAAGTAGAATCTCCATTCTGTTCGTGAAGATGCAGGTTTATCAGTAGGCAACCAGCCACACATACCTCAAATTAAGTACTAACGCAGATCCCAGGGCCAATGGAGTGAACTGGAGGAAAGCAAACAGAGAGGGGATAAAATAATCACCTTGGCGTAAAGGTTGCAGAAGCCCTTGACGAGGGTGAAGAACTTGGTGAAGCACTGCTGGAAGGCGTCCCTGAGGATGAAGAACAGGGTCGCTGGAGATGACGAACACGGACTAGCAGACGCAGATGGAGACGATGGAGCTGCAGATGGTCTTGCCGACGCCACCCATGACACCGACGAAGATCCACTCGAGGGTGTCCTGCTCCAGGTGGTTCCTCACCTTCGGGTCCGGCACGTCGCCGACCTGCACCATCGCCGTGGTCGACATCGTGTCGCTCCTCCGATTCCGCGGGGTTGCCGTTCGGGGTGGGAGGGAAGGGTGGCGCCGGACTGATGAGGAAACCCTCGACGTCGGGATCGCGGAGCACGGTTGAGGCGGCCTGAGTGGGGAGGGAGGAGGGAAACCGGAGGAACCGGATCTGGCCTCGCACGATAGGATGAAGGTAGGCGGCGGCGATGTGGGTACTTTATCGCTAGGATGTGTTTCTTTTTTATTTTTCAACAAAGTGGTCAATAGTCGTGCGAAGTGGGAAGTGGCAAGTGGGGACTTTAATCCTAGCAACGCATCGATGTTTCGTTGGAGTGAATGCGTAGCTGTAGGGGGGTTCTCGTTGTAGTGAGAGTAGTAAAATTTCTATGCTTGTAGATCATGAAAAGAATGCTTTATGTGATGGTTATATTGTTGAATTCATTCATGATGCTACTGAAAGTTATTATGAGGGAGGAATATATGCTTGTAGGAGTTGCTATAATATCAAGTTTCCTCTCTATGTGCTTAAAGTTTTGAAGTTATACTTGTTTTGCCTTGCTATGCTAGTTGATTCTTGTTCCTATAAATTATGTGCTCACAAAATCCCTAGGCATAGGACGTGGGTTAGATTTAAATGTGCTAGTCATATTCTTCATGATGCTCTCTTTATGTTTCAATTCTTTTCTTTTATGTGAGCATCATTGAAATCATCATGCCTAGCTAAAAGGCATTAAAAAAAGCGCTTGTTGGGAGACAACCCAATATTTACCTTTACTGTTTTTGTGTGTTTACATGATTAATCTACTGTAGTAATCATGTTTTATAGCTTTTGTTTCAATAAAGTGCCAAGTAAGACCTTTGGGAAGACTTGGGTGAAAGTTAATGTGATCTTGCTGTAAAAAACAGAAACTTTGCGCTCACGAGATTAGCTGTCATTTTTTACAGAAGAGTGCTTTTGAGTTGATTCTTTTTGCAGAAGATTAATAGACAAATTCCTCACGTCCAACAATTTATTTCATAATTTTTGGAGTAGCATAAGTATGGTTTATGTTCAGATCATTACAGACTGTTCTGTTTCTGACAGATTCTGTTTTCATTGCATAGTTTGCTTGTTTTTTAGTTTCTATGGCTTATATGTCTCAATATAAATTGTAGAAATGATATGGTACATTATACATTGTGTGGGAACAATTATGAATCTTGTCTTGGAAAGTACCAAATTGGATGGTTTACTCTTTATCATACTAACCTATCTCACGAAGTTTTGTTAAGTTTTGTGTGATTGAAGTTTTCATGCTTTGAGTGAGATATCGATATGAGGAGAATAAGGAGCGGAAAGACCCTAAGATTGGGGATGCCCAAGGCACCCCAAGGTAATATTCAAGGAAGACTCAAGTACCTAAGCTTAGGGATGCCCCGGAAGGCATCCCCTCTTTCGTCTTCAAAACTATCGGTATACCTTACTCGGAGCTATATTTTTATTCGTCACATGATATGTGTTTTGCTTGGAGCATATTTTCAATTTTACTTGCTGTTTGAATAAAATCATTGGATCTGAAATATTGAATGAAAAAAAATCCTCCCATGGCTAGTTAATTATTTGACTACTCAGTGTTCTTCACTCATATCTTTTGGAGTAGTTTGTCATTTACTCATGTGCTTCACGTATATCCTATGAGTAAATGGTTGAATGAATTGAATGTCATAAATCTGAATTTATATATGTTTCATATGCTTATAACATGGGGAGTAATGACTTCACACATAATAAGTATAGGTAGTAAACTTATTGAAAGCTAGCAAACGTAGAATTGGTCACTTGAACAATTCATGAAAGAATATTGAAGGAAGAGGGATTTCACATATAAATATACTATCTTGGACATCTTTTGTAATTGTGAGCACTCATTAAAATATGACATGATAAAAGGTTGATGTTGGACAAGGAAGACAACGTAATGGCTTATGTTTTCTTATATCCAAAATAAAATATATTGTCTTGGATCATCCAACATGTTGAGCTTGCCTTTCCCCCTCATGCTAGCCAAATTCTTTGCACCAAGTATAGATACTACTTGTGCTTCCGAATATCCCTTAAACTAGTTTTGCCATGAGAGTCCACCATACCTACTTATGGATTGAGTAAGATCCTTCAAGTAAGTTGTCATTGGTGCAAGCAATAAAAATTGCTCTCTAAATATGTATGATCTATTAGTGCGAAGAAAATAAGCTTTATACGAACTTGTGATAGGGAAGAAATAAAAGCGACAGACTGCATAATAAAGGTCTCTATCACAAGAGGCAATATAAAGTGACGTTCTTTTGCATTAAGATTTTGTGCATCCAACCATAAAAGCGCATGACAACCTCTGCTTCCCTCTGCGAAGGGCCTATCTTTTACTTTTATTCTTCTACCTTATGCAAGAGTCATGGTGATCTTCACCTTTGCTTTTTACATTTTATCCTTTGGCAAGCACATTGTGTTGGAAAGATCCCGATATATATATCCAATTGGATGTAAGTTATCATGAACTATTATTGTTGACATTACCCTTGAGGTAAAAGGTTGGGAGGCAAAACTATAAGCCCCTATCTTTCTCTGTGTCCGATTAAAACTTTGAACCCATAAATATCACGTGAGTGTTAGCAATTGTGAAAGATTAAATGATAGTTGAGTATGTGGAATTTGCTGAATCAAAGCTCTAACATAGACCCTTCATGAAAATAAGATAAATTGCAATTGTTTGATGACTGCGAATATTGTTTGTTAGTTTTCAAGAAAGTTTATGATCTATACTTTAACATGTGAATAGCTTGTTACTTGATCATGAAAAGTTTTATGAGATGATCTACTGTTATGACATATAATGATGCTAGAAACGGTGATTGAAATTATCATTGATCAAACTTGTGCACCTGCTAGCATTCACACTTCATAAATTATTTCTTTTATCATTTACCTACTCGAGGACGAGCAGGAATTAAGCTTGGGGATGCTGATACGTCTCCAACGTATCTATAATTTATGAAGTATTCATGCTGTTATATTATCTATCTTGGATGTTTAATGGGCTTTTATATGTTGTTTTATATGATTTTTGGGACTAACCTATTAACCTAGAGCCCAGTGCCAGTTTCTGTTTTCTCCTTGTTTTAGAGTATCGCAGGAAAGGAAAACCAAACGGAGTCCAATTGACCTGAAACTTGACGGAGCTTGTTTTTGGACCAGAAGAAGACCACAGAGCATCGGAGTTGGGCCAGAAGAGTCCCGGGCTGCCCACGAGGGTGGGGGGCGCGCCCCCTGCCTCGTGGACAGCACGCAGACCCCCCTGACGTGAAATCAATGCCAACACCTCTCATATATACCCAAACTTCCAGAAAGAAACCTAGATCAGAAGTTCCGCCGCCGGAAGCCTCTGTAGCCACGAGAAATCAATCTAGGCCCTCTCTGGCACCCTGCCGGAGGGGGCCATCATCATCGGTGGCCATGGAAGAGGATCCCGGAGAGGCCATCATCGCCATGAAGGCCAAGGACCAGAGGGAGAACCTATCCCCATCTAGGGGGGAGGCCATGGAGGAGGAAGCACAAGGGGGAGAACCTCTCCTCCTCTCTCTCGGTGGCGCCAGAGTGCCATCGGGAGGGGAATCATCGCCGCGGTGATTGTCTTCATCAACATCACCATTGATACGTCTTCAACGTATCTATAATTTATGAAGTATTCATGCTATTATATTATCCATCTTGGACATTATTGGGCTTTATTATACACTTTTATATTACTTTTGGGACTAACCTATTAACCCAGAGCCCAGTGCTAGTTCCTATTTTTTCCCTTGTTTCAGTGTTTCGAAGAAAAGGAATATCAAACGGAGTCGAAACGGAATGCAACCTTCTGGAGAAGTTGTTTTTGGAAGGAAAGCTACCCGATAGACTTGGAGTGCACGTCAGGAAAGAAACGAGGGAGCCACGAGGCAGGGGGCGTGCCCTCCACCCTTGTGGCTCCCTTGACGTACTTCTTCCTCCTATATATACCCATATACCCTAAAACGATCGGGGAACAGAATAGATCGGGAGTTCCGCCGCCGCAAGCCTCTGTAGCCACCAAAACCCAATCGGGACCCTGTTCCGGCACCCTGCCGGAGGGGGGAACCCTCACCGGTGGCCATCTTCATCATCCCGGCGCTCTCCATGACGAGGAGGGAGTAGTTCACCCTCGGGGCTGAGGGTATGTACTAGTAGCTATGTGTTTGATCTCTCTCTCTCATGTTCTTGATTTGGCACGATCTTGATGTATCACGAGCTTTGCTATTATAGTTGGATCTTATGTTTCTTCTCCCCCTCTACTCCCTTGTAATGGATTGAGTTTTCTCTTTGAAGTAATCTTATCGGATTGAGTCTTTAATGACTTGAGAACACTTGATGTATGTCTTGCCGTGCGTATCTGTGGTGACAATGGGATATCATGTGATTCACTTGATGTATGTTTTGGTGATCAACTTGCGGGTTCCGCCCATGAACCTATGCAAGGGGTTGGCACACGTTTTCGTCTTGATTCTCCGGTAGAAACTTTGGGGCATTCTTTGAAGTACTTTGTGTTGGTTTGAATAGATGAATATGAGATTGTGTGATGCATATCGTATAATCATACCCACGGATACTTGAGGTGACATTGGAGTATCTAGGTGACATTAGGGTTTTGGTTGATTTCTGTCTTAAGGTGTTATTCTAGTACGAACTCTAGGGCTGTTTGTGACACTTATAGGAATAGCCCAATGGATTGATTGGAAAGAATAACTTTGAGGTGGTTTCAAACCCTACCATAATCTCTTCGTTTGTTCTCCGCTATTAGTGACTTTGGAGTGACTCTTTGTTGCATGTTGAGGGATAGTTATATGATCCAATTATGTTATTATTGTTGAGAGAACTTGCACTAGTGAAAGTATGAACCCTAGGCCTTGTTTCCTAGCATTGCAATACCGTTTACGCTCACTTTTACCACTTTCTACCTTGCTGTTTTTATATTTTCAGATTACAAAAACTCATATCTATCATCCATATCGCACTTGTATCACCATCTCTTCGCCGAACTAGTGCACCTATACAATTTACCATTGTATTGGGTGTGTTGGGGACACAAGAGACTCTTTGTTATTTGGTTGCAGGGTTGCTTCAGAGAGACCATCTTCATCCTACGCCTCCCACAGATTGATAAACCTTAGGTCATCCACTTGAGGGAAATTTGCTACTGTCCTACAAACCTCTGCACTTGGAGACCCAACAACGTCTACAAGAAGAAGGTTGCGTAGTAGACATCAAGCAGTTTCTGGCGCCGTTGCCGGGGAGGTGAGTGCTTGAAGGTATATCTTTAGATCTTACAATCGAATCTTTTTGTTTCTTGTTTTAGCACTAGTTTAGTTTATAAAAGAAAACTTAAAAAATGGAATTGAGTCTGCCTCATACGCTTCATCTTTTTAATATCTTTCGTGAGTATGATGGAAAGGAAAATTGTGCTCAAGTACTAGAAGAAGAATGCATTAAAATGTTGGGCACTAAATCTTTGAACGATGAGCATGATTGCAATGTTGTTAGTATGAACTCCTTGAATATCCATAGTACTATTATGATTGCACTAGTTATGATGAAAATGTCTCCTATAAACATGTCAATTTTTGTGGAGTGCATTGGGTTTGCAAGTACACACCAAATAGGGAAGATAGATATTGCAAGAGGCATAAGCACTTAGAAACTAAATTGTTGCAAGAAAGGCTAGATGTTTGTGCTGAAAATTTAAATTTTCTTGGCCGTACTTGTGGACTTTGCAATGAACATGGTCATTTAGCTATCCGATGCAAATTGTTTCATGATCTAATCATGTCCAAAAATTGTGATGACTTGATTTCCCTTGCACATTATAATTAACTTAGTTTGCTTATGGGCTACGAAGAAATGAAATGTATAACTAAGCATCTTCCAGAATTTGCCCGTTATAAACTTCTTGGTTTTGATCTAGAGGAAATTTATATGTATTGTGCGGTGAATTGCCTTGAAAATCCTTATATTGACAATTACATAAAGAAAATAAAGAAAATATAAGATGAAGAGAATACTAATGAAAGGGAAGAGACTTCCCAATATCCTCCTATTATTTCTTATGATGAATCAGGTAACGAGGAGGAGCCTTCTATTCAACCAATCTCATCAATAAGGAGCTCCAAAAGGAGGATTGAACCCACACATGATGTGGTGAAGAAGAAGAAAAGAAAAAGGAAGAGAGGTAAAAATATATCTCTCCCGAATAATGTTGCTCCTATTATTGTTGTGCCTCATGAAAATGAACAAAAATAATTGTGGAAGATGATGCACTTGATGATGATCTTGTTATGCCTATTGCTTGTTGTGATGATTATGATTGGGAAGATAATGATACTTCTTATGATCTTGAAAATCTTTTTGGCACTTGCTTGGAAGAATATGATAATAATGTTTGCTATACTATTGGTGCTATCCACACTATTAATGATGAGAGTGACTATGCTTATGATATGAAAAGGCCCAAGCTTGGGGATGCTATGTTTGATGAAGATGATGTTTTTGAGAATATTTTTGCTGCAATTAATGTTTGTCCCAAGCTTGGGGATGCTACGTTTAATGAAGATGATATTTTTAGTCTCTCAAGTTTTGATATGCAAATTTATAAGGATGATAGCATGCCTCCTACTTATGATGATTATATTTATGAAAGTGGGTTTGGAAGAGTGTCAAATTTAGGAAGTAATGATCCCACTATTTTGGAGGATGTTGAATCATATAATATTTATGAAAGTGGATTTGGAGAGGTCATGACTTTATTTAGTAATGATTCCACTATCTTGGAAGAGGTTTCAATCGATTATGATGAGAACAAAGTTGCTACTTATGATGATTATTGTGATGAAACTTATGCTATAAAAAGTAGTGATGATTATATTTATAAAACTTCTCATGATTATGATTACCCTTTTTATGAACATTCTCTTTTATTGTGGAAACAATTTATAGTATTCAAGTCTCTTATGATATTCCCACTATTCCGTATGAGAAGAATTTTGCTTGTGTGGAGAGTAGTAAATTTTCTATGCTTGTAGATCATGAAAATAATGATTTAGGTGCTGGTTATATTTTTGAATTCATTCATGATGCTACTGAAAATTATTATGAGGGAGGAATATATTCTTGTAGGAGTTGCAATAATATCAAGTTTCCTCTCTATGTGCTTAAAGTTTTGAAGTTATGCTTGTTTTGCCTTCCTATGCTAGTTGATTATTGTTCCCATAAGTTGTTTGATCACAAAATCCCTATGCATAGGAAGTGGGTTAGACTTAAATGTGCTAGTCATATTATTCATGATTCTCTCTTTATGTTTCAATTCTTATCTTTTATGTGAGCATCATTGAAATCATCATGCCTAGCTAGGGGCGTTAAACGTTAGCGCTTGTTGGGAGGCAACCCAATTTTATTTTAGTGTATTAATTTTTGGTTCTGTTTAGGAATAAATAATCCATCTAGCTTCTGTTTAGATGTGGTTTTGTGTTTTAATTAGTGTTTGTGCCAAGTAGAACCTTTGGGAAGACTTGGGTGAAGTCTTTATGATCATGCTGTAAAAAACAGAAACTTTAGCGCTCACGAGATTAGCTTCAACTTTTTACTGGAGAGTGATATTTAGTTGATTCTTTTTGCAGATGATTACTAGACAAATTCCTCAGGTCCACCAATTTATTCTAGAATTTTTGGAGTTCCAGAAGTATACGTTTGATACATATTACTACAGACTGTTCTGTTTTTGACAGATTCTGTTTTCATTGTGTTGCTTGCTTATTTTGATGAATCTATGGCTAGTAAAATAGTTTATAAACCATAGAGAAGTTGGAATACAGTAGGTTTAACACCAATATAAATAAATAATGAGTTCATTATAGTACCTAGTGGTGATTTATTTTCTTATACTAACGGAGCTTACGAGTTTTCTGTTAAGTTTTGTGTTGTGAAGTTTTCAAGTTTTGGGTAAAGATTCGATGGACTATGGAATAAGGAGTGGCAAGAGCCTAAGCTTGGGGATTCCCAAGGCACCCCAAGGTAATATTCAAGGATAACCAAGATCCTAAGCTTGGGGATGCCCCGGATGGCATCCCCTCTTTCGTCTTCGTTCATCGGTAACTTTACTTGGAGCTATATTTTTATTCACCACATGATATGTGTTTTGCTTGGAGCGTCAATTTATTTTATTTTGTTTTGCTTGCTGTTTGAATAAAATATCAAGATCTGAAATTATTGAATGAGAGAGAGTCTTCACATAGCCATAATTATTTAACTACTCATTGATCTTCACTTATATCTTTTTGGAGTAGTTTGTCATTTACTCGTGTGCTTCACTTATATCCTATGAGTAAATGGTTGAATGATTTGAATGTCATAAATCTAAAATTATATATGTTTCATATGCTTATCCCATGGGGAGTAATGATTTTACATATAAGAAGTAGAGGTGGTGAATTTATTGAAGGTTAGCAAACATTGTATTGGTCACTTGAACAATTCATGAAAGAATATTGAAGGAAGAGAGATTTCACATATAAATATACTATCCTGGACATCTTCTATGATTGTGATCCCCATTAATTATTTTCAAACCTGAGCAAATTGGTTGAAGTTCGACAAGGAAGACAACATAATGAGTTATGCTTGGGTATATTTGTATAGAAGTTATATTGTTATGGATCCTCTAACATGTGGTGCTTGCTATTTAGAATCCTTTGCTAGCCAAAATATCTGTACTAAGCAGGAATACTACTTGTGCATCCAAACTCCATGAACCAAGTTTCTTCCATGAGTGTCCACCATACCTACCTATATGCGGTATTTACCTGCCGTTCCAAGTAAATTTGCATGTGCCAAACTCTAAACCTTCAAATAATAATCTGTTTTGTATGCCCGAATCGCTCATGTAGCGACTACGGGTTAGCAGTATCTTCCATGCTAGGTGGGTTATTCTCACGATGAGTGGACTCCGCTCATCATTCACGAGAAAATGGCTGGTAACTGGGATGCCCAGTCCCATGATCAAAAGATCGAAATCAAATCAAAAATAATTGCAAACAAAACTCCCCCAGGTTTGATGTTAGTTGGAGGCACCCGTTGTTTCGGGCAAGCCATGGATTGATGATTGTTGGTGGAGGGGGAGTAAAAATCTTTACCTTTCTGTTTGGGAACCGCCTATAATGTATGTAGTATGGAAGATATTGGGAACTCTTGGACGTTATGTTGGCAATGAAAGCATACCTCTCAAAATTATTTTCTTCTCAGTTTTTGCTTCGAGCTCTGGCACCTCTGCAAATCTTTGCTTCCCTCTGCGAAGGGCCTATCTTTTACATTTATGCAAGAGTCAGTAGTATTCCTTCTCATTCCAATCTACTCTTTAGTTGGCAAGCATCATGTGATGGAAAGATCTGAGCATATATGGCCATTAAAATATATTTGATCATGAATTATTATTGTTGACAATTATCTATATGATAAATAAGTTGGGAGGCGAAACATTAAGCCCCTATCTTTATCTGTGTTCGATGGATGCTATTTGTTCTAAAAATATGCTTTGAGTGGTAGCAATCATGGAAGACTAAAAGATAGTTGAGTATGTGAAGTTTGTTGAATCAAAGCTCTGACATAGACTCTTCCTGAAAATAAGATGAACTGTAATTGTTTGATGACTAATAACACGGTTTGTTAGTTTTCAAGAAAGTTTATGATCTACACTATAACATGTGAATAGTTTGTTACTTGATCATGAAAAGTTCTATGAGTTGAGCTACTGTTATGACATATAATGATGCTAGAAAACGTGATTGAAATTATCATTGATCAAACTTATGCACCTGCTAGCATTCACACATCATAAATTCTTTCTTTTATCATTTACCTACTCGAGGACGAGCAGGAATTAAGCTTGGGGATGCTGATACGTCTCCAACGTATCTATAATTTATGAAGTATTCATGCTATTATATTATCCATCTTGGACATTATTGGGCTTTATTATACACTTTTATATTACTTTTGGGACTAACCTATTAACCCAGAGCCCAGTGCCAGTTCCTGTTTTTTCCCTTGTTTCGGTGTTTCGAAGAAAAGGAATATCAAACGGAGTCGAAATGGAATGAAACCTTCTGGAGAAGTTATTTTTGGAAGGAAAGCTACCCGATAGACTTGGAGTGCACGTCAGGAAAGAAACGAGGGAGCCACGAGGCAGGGGGCGCGCCCTCCACCCTCGTGGCTCCCCTGACGTACTTCTTCCTCCTATATATACCCATATACCATAAAACGATCGGGGAACATAATAGATCGGGAGTTCCGCCGCCGCAAGCCTCTGTAGCCACCAAAACCCAATCGGGACCCTGTTCCGGCACCCTGCCGGAGGGGGGAACCCTCACCGGTGGCCATCTTCATCATCCCGGCGCTCTCCATGACGAGGAGGGAGTAGTTCACCCTCGGGGCTGAGGGTATGTACCAATAGCTATGTGTTTGATCTCTCTCTCTCTCGTGTTCTTGATTTGGCACGATCTTGATGTATCGCGAGCTTTGCTATTATAGTTGGATCTTATGTTTCTTCTCCCCCTCTACTCCCTTGTAATGGATTGAGTTTTCCCTTTGAAGTAGTCTTATCGGATTGAGTCTTTAATGACTTGAGAACACTTGATGTATGTCTTGTCGTGCGTATCTGTGGTGACAATGGGATATCACGTGATTCACTTGATGTATGTTTTGGTGATCAACTTGAGGGTTCCACCCATGAACCTATGCATAGGGGTTGGCACACGTTTTCATCTTGATTCTCCGGTAGAAACTTTGGGGCACTCTTTGAAGTACTTTGTGTTGGTTTGAATAGATGAATCTGAGATTGTGTGATGCATATCGTATAATCATACCCACGGATACTTGAGGTGACATTGGAGTATCTAGGTGACATTATGGTTTTGGTTGATTTGTGTCTTAAGGTGTTATTCTAGTACGAACTCTAGGGCTGTTTGTGACACTTATAGGAATAGCCCAATGGATTGATTGGAAAGAATAACTTTGAGGTGGTTTCGTACCCTACCATAATCTCTTCGTTTGTTCTCCGCTATTAGTGACTTTGGAGTGACTCTTTGTTGCATGTTGAGGGATAGTTATATGATCCAATTATGTTATTATTGTTGAGAGAACTTGCACTAGTGAAAGTATGAACCCTAGGCCTTGTTTCCTAGCATTGCAATACCGTTTACGCTCACTTTTACCACTTTCTACCTTGCTGTTTTTATATTTTCAGATTACAAAAACTTATATCTATCATCCATATCGCACTTGTATCACCATCTCTTCGCCGAACTAGTGCACCTATACAATTTACCATTGTATTGGGTGTGTTGGGGACACAAGAGACTCTTTGTTATTTGGTTGCAGGGTTGCTTGAGAGAGACCATCTTCATCCTATGCCTCCCACGGATTGATAAACCTTAGGTCATCCACTTGAGGGAAATTTGCTACTGTCCTACAAACCTCTGCACTTGTAGGCCTAACAACGTCTACAAGAAGAAGGTTGCGTAGTAGACATCAACCATCATCATCACCATCCTCATCTATTTTACGCGGTCCACTCTCCCGCACCCCGCTGTAATCCCTACTCGAACATGGTGCTTTATGCCACATATTATGATCCAATGATGTGTTGCCATCCTATGATGTTTTGAGTAGATATCCTTTGTCTTTGGGTTAATTGATGATCTAGATTGGTACGAGTTGTATGTTTTTATTTTGGTGCTGTCCTATGGTGCCCTCCGTGTCGCGCAAGCGTGAGGGATTCCCGCTGTAGGGTGTTGCAATACGTTCATGATTCGCTTATAGTGGGTTGGTGAGTGACTGAAACACAAACTCGAGTAAGGGGGTTGTTGCGTATGGGAATAAAGAGGACTTGATGCTTTAATGCTATGGTTGGGTTTTACCTTAATGATCTTTAGTAGTTGCGAATGCTTGCTAGAGTTCCAATCATAAGTGCATATGATCCAAGTAGAGAAAGTATGTTAGCTTATGCCTCTCCCTCATATGAAATTGCAATGACGACTACCGGTCTTGTTAACGATTGCCTAGGACAATTCCGCACACCGATCCACCATTACTCCACACTCGCTATTTATAATATTTAGTAATATATTCTAACTTTATGATAACAACACCTACTTTTATGTTTTAGCTCTCATATCATGCAAAGTTATCCTCTTCATACCCACAACATAGTTTTATTTCTCGTTTCTAGTTGGAAGCAAACGTTCGGTGCACGTAGAGTCGTATCAGTGGCAGATAGGACTTGAGAGAATATTGATCTTACCTTTAGCTCCTTGTGGGTTCGACACTCCATACTTATCACTTCCACCATTGGGAATTGCTACGATGATTCCCTGCACTTGGGGATTATCAGCACCCTGCCGGAGGGGGGAATCATCTCCGGTGGCCATCTTCATCATCCCGGCGGCCACCACGATGAGGAGGGAGTAGTCAACCCTCGGGGCTGAGGGTTTATACCAGTAGCTATGTGTTTTATCTCTCTCTCTCTCTCTCGTGATCTATATCATGGGCTTTGTTAATATAGTCGGATCATATGATGTTTCTACCCTCTATACTCTTGTTAGGATGAATTGAATCTTTACCCTTTGAAGTTTTGTCTTGTCGTATTGAATATTCAGAGATGAGAACACGTGATATATGTCTTGCGGTATGAATACTTGAGGTGACAGTTGGGGTATCTTATTGATTCACTTGATATATGTTATGGCATTCAACTTGCGGATTCCCACGGTGATATTGGGGTAATCTATGCATAGGGGTTGATGCACGTTTTTCTCCAACGGAAACTTCGGGGTCTCTTTATAGTTCTTTGTGTGGATTGAGTATTATGAATATGAACTTGCTTTGGTGTTATCTTAGTACGAACTCTAGGATAGATCGAATGGAAAAATAGCTTTGTGTTATTTTAGTACGAACTCTTGAATAGATTGAACGGAAAGAATAGCTTTGAGGTGGTCTCTTACCCTACAAACAATTTCTATCTTTTGTTCTCTGCTAATAGGAACTCGGGAGTGATTCTTTGCTGCACTTTGAGGGATAATCATATGATCCAACTATGTTAGCACTGTTGAGAGATTGCACTAGCGAAAGTACGGACCCTAGGCCTTGTTTTCAAGCATTGCAACACCGTTTTTTTGCCCGTTTAATATTTGCTACCTTGCTGTTTTTATTTATTCAGATTATAAAACTATATTTCTACCATCAATATTACACTTTTATCACCATCTCTTCGCCGAACTAGTGCACCTATACAATTTGCCATTGTATTGGGTGTGTTGGGGACACAAGAGATTTCTTGTATTTGGTTGCAGGGTCGTTTGAGGGAGACCATCTTCATCCTACACCTCTCACGAATTGATAAACCTTAGGTCATCCACTTGAGGGAAAATTGCTATTGTCCTACAAAACTCTGCGCTTGGAGGCCCAACACGAGTCTACAAGAATAAATTTGCGTAGTAGACATCAAGCTCTTTTCTGGCGCCGTTTCCGGGGAGGTGAGTGCATGAAGTTATATCTTTAGATCTTGCAATTGAATCTTTTAGTTTCTTGTTTTATCACTAGTTTGGTTTATTAAACAAAACTACAAAAAAATGGAATTTAGGTTGCATCATATTATTGATCATCTTTATAATGTCTTTCTTGAAAATGATGGTTCGGAAAATTGTGCTCAGTTGTTAGAAGAAGAAGTCAATAAAATGTTTGGCAAAAAATATTTGAATGATGAGCATGCTTGCAATGTTGTTAGTGTGAATTATTTGAATATCCTAAATGCTAATGATGATTGCACAAGTCATGAAAAAAATGTTTCTTATAAGCATGTCACGTTTTGTGGAGTTAATTGGGAGTGCCTTTGCACACCAAAAAGGGAAGATAGATTTTGCAAGAAGCATAAATATTTAGAAGCGAAAAACTTGCAAGAGAGGCTAGATGATTGTGCTGAAAGATGTAATTTTTTTGGCCATCCTTGTGAACTTTGCAATGAACGTGTTCATTTAAATCTCCAATGCAAATTCTTTCATGATCAAATTGTGTCCAAAAATTGTGATAACTTGATTACCCTTGAGCATCATAAAGAGCTTAGTCTTCTTTTGGGGTATGAAGAAATGAAACGTATAACTAAGGGTATTCCAAAATTTAATCACGAGAGATTTCTTGATTTTGATCTAGAAGAAATTTCTATGTTTTGTGTGGTAAATTGCATTGAGAATCCTTATATTGCCAACTACCTAAAGAAAAGAAAACAAATGGAGTATGAAGAGAGTACTAATGAAAGGGAAAATGTTTCCCAATACCCTCCTAGTATTTATTATGATGAATCAGGTAACGAGGAGGAGCTTCCCATCCAATCAATCTCTTCAACAAGAAGCTTCAAAAGATTAGTTAAACCCACACATGATGTGGTGAAGAAGAAGAAAAGAAGAAATAGTAGAGGTAAAAAGGTATCTCTTCCAAATAATGTTGCTCCTATTATTGTTGTGCCTCATGAAAATGAATCGAAAATAATTGTGGAAGATGATGCACTTGATGATGATTTTGTTATGCCTATTGCTTGTTGTGATGATTATGATTGGGAAGAAAATGATATCCCTTATGATCTTTAAAATCTTTTTGTCACTTGCTTGGAAGAATATGATAATAATGTTTGCTATACTATTGGTGCCATTCATGCTATTGATAAGAATGGTTGTGATGATATGCAAAACCACAAGCTTGGGGATGCTATGTTTGATGAGTATGATATGGTTGAAGATTTATTTGCTGGAAATAATGCTTGTCCCAAGCTTGGGGATGCTTTGCTTAATGAATATTATCCTTTAATTCCTTCTACTTTCGATAAGAAAATTTATTATGATGATAGCATGCCCCCTATTTATGATGATTACATTGATGAAAGTGGGTTTGGAAGAGTGCCAATTCTAGGTAGTACTGATCCCGCTATTTTGGAGGGTGTTGAATCTTATTACAATATTGATGAAAGTAGATTTGGAGAGATCATGACTTTATTTAGTGATACATCCACTATTTTGGAAGAGGTTTCAATTGATTATGACAATGAAGTTGCTATCTATGATGATTATTATGATGACATGTATGCCATAAAGAGTGATAAATCTCCTATGCTTGTGCATCATGAAAAGAGTGCTGTATGTGATAGTTATATTGTTGAATCCATTCATGATGCCTCTGAAAATTATTATGAGAGAGGAACTTATGCTCTTACATATCTCAATAATATCAAGTTTCTTCTCTATGCGTTGATTGTTTTGAAGTTGCACTTGTTTTGCCTTCCTATGCTAGTTGATTCTTGCTCCCATAAGTTGTTTTCTCACAAAATCCCTATGCATAGGAAGTGGGTTAGACCTAAAGGTGCTATTCATATGCTTCATGATGCTCTCTTTATGTTTCAATTCTTTACTTTTATACGAGCATCATTGAAATCATCATGCCTAGCTTAAAAGGCATTAAAGAAAAGCGCTTGTTGGGAGACAACCCAACACTTTTACCTACTGTTTTTGTGTGTCCACATGATTGTGCTACTTTATTTATCATGTTTTATTGCTTTTGTTTCAATAAAGTGCCAAGTAAAGCCTTTGGGATCATGTTGGGTGATAGTTGATTTGACCTTGCTGAAAAACAGAAACTTTTGCACTCACGAAAATAAGTCCCATGTTTAACAGAAGAGTGCTATTGAGTTGATTATTTTTGAAGAAGTTTAATATACAAATTTCTCACGTGGTCCAATTTGTTTCATAATTTTTGGA
The DNA here is from genome assembly GCF_002575655.3 of Aegilops tauschii subsp. strangulata. Taxonomy (NCBI): domain Eukaryota; kingdom Viridiplantae; phylum Streptophyta; class Magnoliopsida; order Poales; family Poaceae; genus Aegilops; species Aegilops tauschii. The sequence goes on from NC_053040.3 coordinate 487,463,738, forward strand.
GTATCAGAAGTATGGTAGTTATCCAGATCATTACAGACTGTTCTGTTTTTGACAGATTCTATTTTCAATGCATAGTTTGCTTTCTTTCTAGTTTCCATGGCTTATATTGCTCAATATAAATTGTGGGAATGATATGCTACAGTAGGCATTGTGTGAGAACAATTATGAATCTTGTCTTTCACAGTAACAAAAGTGAAATGGTTTGCTCTTTATCATACTAACCTATCTCACAAAGTTCCGTCAAGTTTTTTGTGATTGAAGTTTTCAAGTTTTGGGTGAGATGTTGATATGAGGAGAATAAGGAGTGACAAGACCCTAAGCTTTGGGATGCTGAAGGCATCCCAAGTTAATATCCAAGCAACTAAGCTTGGGGATGCCCCGGAAGGCATCCCCTCTTTCGTCTCCAACATTATGGGTAACCTCACTCGGAGCTATGTTTTCATTCGTCACATGATATGAGTTTTGCTTGGAGCATCATTTTATCTTGTTAGGATTTGCTTGATGTTATTTAGAATAATGGTTTGCGTCTTTTATTTCAATAAAAGTGGCATAGATAGCCTTTGCCATGCTTATCTTGCAAGTATACATGTTGCTGTTTGAAAACAGAAAGTTTATCGATGTTGCAAAAATTCCCGAGGAAAGTCAGAATGTGATAAAATGTTGAAACTTTTTGCATAATAAGCTCTGATAAATTGTCTACAGTGTGGTAGAATTTCATAATGTTTGGAGTTGAATAAGTATCGATACTCTTGCATTCTTTACAGACTGAACTGTTTTGGTAGATTGCTGTTATGTTTGGATTGTTTGCATATGCTTGCTTCTTTAATGAATCTATTTGAGGATAGGAGTATTAAATATGCAGAGGCATTTAGTATGCAATGTTGAATAATAATTTTAGTAATATGCTACAGTAGAAATTGATAAGGTTTTTGCATTGGTTTATACTAACTTATCTCACGAGTTCTTGTTGAGTTTTGTGTGGATGAAGCTTTTGAGATTTAGGAAAACTGTGATCTGAGAGGAACTAAGGAGACACAAAAGCTCAAGCTTGGGGATGCCCAAGGCATCCCAAGATAATATTTCAAGAAGTCTCAAGCATCTAATCTTGGGGATGCCCGGTAGGCATCCCACCTTTCTTGTTTAACAATTATCGGTTAGTATCGGTTGAGTTTAAGTTTTTGCTTCTTCACATGAGTTGTGCTATTCTTAGAATGTCATTTTATTTTTGTTTTACTATCAAAAAGGCTCATGTGTTGCAATGGGAGAAAAGAAATACCAAACGCTCTTAATTTACAAAAATGTTCTATAATCTGAGAATTTGTAGCTATTTTTTAAATACATGAAGAGTTGTTAAAAAGATACATGATTTTTTTAATCATAAAAATAGATTTTTTTGTCTGGAAAAGAACATTCTTGTATGGACTCCTGTTGACGCAGGTACTTCTGCCCCTATTTCATCACTATTTCTTGCCATACATGTCATAGGTATTGGTCCCTGTTTCATCACTATTTATATCTTATCAAATTTGTCTTTTATTTTATTTTTTGTCATGCATGCCTCCTTTTTTTCTTCTTATATTTAAGAGAATAGCGCAACATCTCATCTTTATCGGATCTCCTCTGCATTTTCTCTTTTATTTATTTTATAGAGGACATCCCATCTTTATTGGGTCCTTCTTTTATTTCTTGTCATGCATGTCCTTATTTATTGGGTGTCTCTAGCAAATTTTGATGAGGTGTTCATCCCCAATTTGAATTAGTATCGGTATGGAAAAAAGACGGATAATGCACTGTTAATTAACATTGCAGCCTAGTTAGTATTTTTTTAAAATTATTAACATTTATAAAATAACATCATATTTAGTTTCTAGATTTTTTTTTCTAATATTTCATATATAAAGTGTTAAATTTGGAGTTACGTAGATGATATGAGTATTTAAAAAAAAGTTGATATGCACTGCGGGTTTAATGTCAGAAACATCAGGGGGTTTTCTACAAAATAGCATGACAGACTAAGAATACCTTTTTTTTATTAGTAGGTATAGACTTGCTGTTTTAATAAAATACTTAGATCTGAAAGTTTTTAAATAAAAGAGAGCCCTCACATAGCTATCTATTTACTTAGCTACTCGCTTGATCTTCAGTTATATCTTTTTGGAGTAGCTTGTCATTTACTCTTGTGCTTCACTTATATCCTATGAGTAAATTGTTGAATAAATTGAATATCCTAAAGTTGAAATCATATCATGCCTAGTGGTAGCCTCACACTAGGTTTAGAAAGTGAAATCTTTTGAGGCTTGACAATCACAATTTTGGTCATACAAGCAATTCACGAATAATTAGTATAAGGAAGAGAACTTTCACATGCAAATACACTATTATGGAAATCTTTTGTGATTGTGAGCCCCCATCAAAATATTATATGCCAAAATTGTTGACATTGAACAAGGAAGACAATGTAATGATTTATATTTGCTCATATTCACACAGAAGTCATATTGTCATAGATCCTTCAACATGTGGTGCTTGCCCCCTATCTTTGCTAGCCAAAAATTCCGCACCAAGTAGAGATACTACTTGTGCATCCAAAAACCCTTAAACCCAAATCTTATTTTCAAGAGTCCACCATACCTACCTAAGGATTGAGCCAGATCCTTCAAGTAAGTTGTCATCGGTGCAATAAGGCAATACAAATTGCTTTTAAAAGTGTTAGATCATTTAGTGTAAGAGAAAATTGAGTGTTGTACGAACTTGTGATGGCAAAGCAATAAAAGCGATGGACTGCATAATAAATGTTTCTATCATAAGGGGCAATATATGTGACGTTCTGTTGCACTAAGGGGTTGAGCATACAAACAAATAAGCGCATGGCAACCTTTGCTTCCCTCTGCAAAGGGCATAACTTTTACTATTCAGTATTTACTTTATGCAAAGAGTCAAAGTTTTTCTCTCTATTCCTTTATATTTTTCTCTTTTGGCAAGCATCATGTGGTGAGGAAAGATCTAGGCACATATGTATAGTTGAATATGGGTAGCATGAGTTATTATTGTTGACATCACCCTTGTGGTGAATACGTTGGGAGGCAAAACAATAAGCCCCTATCTTTCTATGTGTCCGGTTGAAACGTTTTGCTCATGTGTACAAGGTGAGAGTTAGCAATCATAGAAGACTATATGATGGTTTAGTATGTGGAGCTCTTACTTAAACTCTGTTGAATAAGTTGAATTGCAATTGCTTGGTGACTGAAAACATAGGTTGTTGAGTTTCAAGAGAGTTTATTGTTTGAACCTTAACATGTGAATTGGTTGCCACTATAACATGAGAATTTTTATGAGAAAGAATTTCCGTTATGATGCTAGGAAAAGTGATTGAAATTGTCATTGGTCAAACTTGTGCACTTTGCTAGCACTCACACTTCATAAATTATTTCTTTTATCATTTACCTACTCGAGGACGAGTAGGAATTAAGCTTGGGGATGCTGATACGTCTCCAACGTATCTATAGTTTATGAAGTATTCATGCTGTTTTATTATCATTCTTGGATGTTCTACAATCATTTTATAGCAACTTTATATCATTTTTTTGGACTAACCTATTGACCTAGTGCCAGTTGCTGTTTTTTTGCTTGTTTTTTTACATCACAGAAATCAATATCAAACAGAGTCCAAACACAACGAAACTCCACGGGGATTTTTTATGGGCCAGAAGACACCCATTGGGCCAAAGCAGCACCTGGGGGGGGGGGGGGTGCCCTGAGGGAGGCACAACCCACCAGGGCGCGCCAGGCCCCCCTGGCGCGCCCAGGTGGGTTGTGCCCACCTCGGTGGCCTCCCTCACCCCCTCTTTGCACTATAAATTCCCAAATATTCCAAAACCCATCAGGGTTAGCCTAGATCAGAAGTTCCGCTGCCGCAGGGCTCCCTAGCCACCAAAAACCAATCTAGACCTGTTCCGGCACCCTGCCGGAGGGGGATCATCTCCGGTGGCCATCTTCATCATCCCGGCGGCCACCACGATGAGGAGGGAGTAGTCCACCCTAGGGGCTGAGGGTTTGTACCAGTAGCTATGTGTTTTATATCTCTCTCTCTCGTGATCTATATCATGGGCTTTGTTAATATAGTCGGATCATATGATGTTTCTACCCTCTATACTCTTGTTAGGATGAATTGAATCTTTACCCTTTGAAGTTTTGTCTTGTCGTATTGAATATTCAGAGATGAGAACACATGATATATGTCTTGCAGTATGAATACTTGAGGTGACAGTTGGGGTATCTTATTGATTCACTTGATATATGTTATGGCATTCAACTTGCAGATTCCCGCGGTGATATTGGGGTAATCTATGCATAGGGGTTGATGCACGTTTTTCTTCGACGGAAACTTCGGGGTCTCTTTATAGTTCTTTATGTGGATTGAGTATTATGAATATGAACTTGCTTTGGTGTTATCTTAGTACGCACTCTAGGATAGATCGAACGGAAAAAATAGATTTGTGTTATTTTAATACGAACTCTTGAATAGATCGAATGAAAAAAATAGCTTTGAGGTGGTCTCTTACCCTACAAACAATTTCTATCTTTTGTTCTCCGCTAATAGGAACTCGGGAGTGATTCTTTGCTGCACTTTGAGGGATAATCATATGATCCAACTATGTTAGCACTGTTGAGAGATTGCACTAGCGAAAGTACGGACCCTAGGCCTTCTTTTCAAGCACTGCAACACCGTTTATGTGCCCGTTTAATATTTGCTACCTTGCTGTTTTTATTTATTCAGATTATACAAATATATTTCTACCATCAATATTACACTTTTATCACCATCTCTTCGCCGAACTAGTGCACCTATACAATTTGCCATTGTATTGGGTGTGTTGGGGACACAAGAGATTTCTTGTATTTGGTTGCAGGGTCGTTTGAGGGAGACCATCTTCATCCTACACCTCTCACGGATTCATAAACCTTAGGTCATCCACTTGAGGGAAAATTGCTATTGTCCTACAAAACTCTGCGCTTGGAGGCCCAACACGAGTCTACAAGAATAAAGTTGCATAGTAGACATCACATACAACTTTTTAGTGATTTAGTGTATTATTGTATCCTTCCCGCGACAATTAATTCGCGAGATCTGCAGCCATAACATTTCCTCCTTACACAATAGCTTATCTAGTTTGTCCATGGCGTTCCTTATCTCTGCCTTGTCCACACCATTACTTAGCTGACCTTCCAGCTGTGAGCGCATCTTCTGGAGTTATTGTAGTATATTACCAAAAATGTGTGTAGTCCATCCTTGCAAAGACTGTATAACTGGCCCAAGGCATCTCCGGATGGCACCTAGACCGGACTTCTTTCCAACCACTTCCCATATGTGCTTAACGACGTGTTTGGTTACCTACATTGATTTTTGCCTATTTGCATATGTGTCTTGGCTTGGCCTGGTTGGCTAATACATGTTATAAACCATGTTTTACACATGTTTTGGTTGTCTGCATTGCATCATGAGGTCATTTGATGCTTGGCATTTGGTTGGTAACAGTTTGGGGTTATGATTGTGAAGGTGCAAGATATGGCGTTTGGTCGATGTACAGTCTAATGTCATGGTCACCCCTTCTCACTAGTGGTGGCCTTACCACACAATATACTATATAGGTAGTACCAAATTAACACCGTTTCAGTTCTAGTCACTAAACAAATGCCAGTTCATCCTAGCTATTAACGAATGGCAGTACAAATGAACAACCATATGACTTGGTGAGGGAAAGTTCGCCCTAGCTTCTTCTTCTATCTCTTCTTCTTCCTCACATCCGTGTGTTACCTCTATTGGCCCACATTGCCTGAGCCCACTCCAACCTTTTTGTTCTTTCACACTTCATTGTCATGTCTCTCCACACCATGGTTGGAGTCATCAACATCATTATTTGTTACATCATCCTCCTCTGGCACAAAGTCATCATAACCCCATTTTTAAGATCTAGTTATGGAGAATGCAACATGCAAGAACAAGCATAACTTGTGTGGGTAAAGGGTGGAGTGTCTTTTGATAGAGGATATCAAATCCATTCTGAACCAAATGCTATCTCAACCACAACTCTAAGGCTAAAGTGTCTGAGATTGCACAATTCAGCAATAGTCCTATGATAGTTCCTACAAGAGAAATCGTTGAGATGGTACCTGGTTTTTTCCTGATGGGTGGAAGAACACTAGGTCAACATGCATATCCAGCATATTTTGTGAAAGGCGTTGGGATCTCCCCGAAGAGGAAGGGTGAAGTAGTGTAGTGGCAAAAAGTATTTCCCTCAGTTAAGAACTAGGTTTTATCGAACCAATAGGAGACACCACACAGACAAGATAAGCGGTACCTGCACACATACAAAGCAAATGCTTGAACTCAACGACAACAAGAGGGTTGTCAATCCCCTTGTTCTCGCCAATTGCAAGGATTAAATCTGATAGTGGTAGATAGGTAAAATAGAAATAAAAAGTAAATAAGAATAACGAGCAATTTTTAGGCTTTTAGTAAATATAAAGTGAATAGACATGGGGGCCATCGGTTCACTAGAGGCATCTCTCTTGTGAGCATAGTATGGTGGGTACACAAATTATTGTGGGGCAATTAATAGAATAGTGCATAGTTATGATGATTCTTCATGGCATGATCAATACATAGGCATTACGTCTGAGACAAGTAAACCGAAATCCGTCTGCATCTACTACTATTACTCCACCCCTTGACCACTATCAAACATGCATCTTAAGGTAAATTTCATAAAAACATAGTAATGCTTTGAAAACGATGACATAATATAGACATAGTAAGATCAAATAATATGTTTGAACCCTGCCGTTTTATCCTTAGTAGCAACAATACAAATACGTGCATTGCGACTCCCCCTATCACAGGGTAAGGACACCGTAAGATTGAACCTACTACCAAGCACCTCTCTCACTAAAGATAAATTGATCTAATTGGCTAAAAGAGATAGATAGATCAGAGAGAAATACAAGGCTATAAAATCACACATTTATAAATCTTAGAAAATACTCAAATATTTCCAATGAATAATCTGATCATAAACCCACAATTCATCAGATTCCAACAAACACACCCCGAGAATTACATCGAATAGATCTCCGAGGAGATCGTTGTATTGAAAATCAAATAGTGAGAAAGAGAGAGACAAGCCATCTAGCTACTTCTATGGACCCGTAGGTCCTGTGGGAACCACTCACACTTCATGGCGGAGGCGACAAAGTCGATGAAGATTGCCTCCCCAATGGTTCTCCTCCGATAGAGTACCGGCGGAGGCCCCCAGATGGGATGACCACGGAAGAACAGAGGCTTGCGGCGATGAAATAATTGTTTCGGGTCACGCTCGGGTGGTTTCTGGATTTTAGGAAATTCATAGGCCTGCCTTAGGGAAAACAGAGCCACGTGGGACCCACAAGCTCACCACTCCCTGGGAGCACGCCCTTTGAGCTTGTGGTTTCCTCGATCATCATCTGGTGCATCCCCAAAGCTTATAGGGTCTCTTTTGTTCCAGAAAAAATCACCGTAAAATTTTATCGTGTTTGGACTTTGTTTGGTATGGTTTTTCTGTGAAACAAAGAAATAGGCAAAAAACATAAACTAGCACTAGACACTATGTTAATAGGTTAGTCCACAAAAATGATATAAAATGACATATAAATCATAAAAGATTGATTATATAAGGGACAATTAATTTTATGCCCCTAGTTGTGTCCCCCTCGTCTGTTTTACCCCTAGTTTGAGAAAGTCACCGGTGCTGTCCACACCACTTTGGAATTCTTTCGTTTTTGCCCTTCCGTCACGGCTCTGCTTGGTCAGCGCCGTTTGACCACATACGGCGCTTCATTTTGGACATTTTTGCCCCTGTGTCCCCAGCCCCGATACCCCTTCGTCCTCCTCGAGCTCACGTGCAGAAACAAACAGACAGTGGGAGAGCTCGTGAAGAACGGGATCGAGAGCCGTCGTGGGAGAGGCCCGAGCGGGAGGACAAGATGCGGACGACAAGCTTCCCGTCGTCAAACTCCTCGACGACGGCTGGTTCTACTGCCGCAGAGGTGAGTGGAGCACTCCGTGGGGATTTTGGGATTTTCTAGGGTTTCAACCATTTGACCCCCTCATTCTAGGGTTTCTCTGATTTGGGGATTTTTTTGCTCTTCTTCTGATTTAGATCGATGGGATGGGGATTGTGGAGCTCGTCTCGGAGTACCATCACCCAGACGAATCATTTTCTGGCTTGGAGCCTAGATCTAAGCACCGTTGCCCTGGACATGGCCTAGTTCCTGCTCGTCGGGTGGCTTGGGGAGGGGCTAGCACGGGCCGACGATTTTTGGGTTGCCCTCTTGATGTAAGTAGTTGCTTGTCAATTTCATTGTCAATTTGGGAGGTTATTGTTATTTTGAAATTTCTAATTTTGTTCATCTAATTAGTTGCCAGATGAGTGCAAGTGGGTGGTTTGGGTTGACCCTCCTCCTCCAGTGCGTGTGGCCCTTGCATTTGAAGATCTACATGCAGAGATTGAACGCAGCTGGATCAAGTCTCACAAAGCAGAGGGAAAATATGGAGCTGTCAAAGAAGAACCGTGCTTTGAATAAGAAACTGAAGGAGAGAGATGAGATGCTCAATGTTTGGGCAGTGTTGCTTAGTGGAATTGTTGTATGTGTTGTAGTTGTGGCTTTATCAGTGTTATCACAGAATCAAGCCACTAAGTGAAGCAAGTATATTTATTGTTGTTGTAGTGCAGGATATGGATGAACTTTGTAATGTACCAATCTTAATGTAATGCTATTTGGTGTTCTAAATTTCTGCAGTTTGGTTCATATTGGTACATGACTAGGGAGATGACCAAATTGTCGTCGTCGACGAAAATTTGGTTCATATTGGCAGATGACTAGGGAGATGACCAAATTGTCGTCGTCGACGACAATTTGACAATTTGGTTCATATTGGCAGATGACTAGAGAGATGACCAAATTGTCGTCAGCGACGACAATTTGGTTCATATTGGCAGATGACTAGAGAGATGGTTCATATCATCACATATGATCAAACAACTTCAAATTAAAGCATGACATAGCAAGCATCACATATGATCAAACAACTTCAAATTAAAGCATGACATAGCCAGCATCTCAAACAGTACTTCAACAGCAAGTGAAAATACTAGTTCAACATCATGACATCTCAAACAGTAGTTCAACAGCAAGTGAAAATACTAGTTCAACATACAGTCATCTCAAACAGTCACCAGCAAGTGCAAATGAAGAACTAAAACTTGAGTTTTTTGCTCCTAGTGTTCTCAGCTGGATTGGGGGCTAGCCTTGTTTTGCTCCTGGCGTTCTTTGCTGGGTTGGGGGCTAGCACACCAGGAACTTCAATTGTTGTTGTCTACTTCTTAGCTGGAGAAGCTCCTCTATCTGCTGCCTTCTTATAATTCTTTCTTCGTCACTGAAAAGTGCAAGCATGTCACATTTCATATGATAGTGCATGAAAACAAACATACACAAACATATATACACAAACATACACAAACATCACCTGATTACAGTAGCTTGTGTAGATGTTGGGGTTGGCTCTATAGGTTGCTCTTGTGGTGGATCTTCTACATCTGTTCCATCATCTACATCCACTGCTGCCACTTGCAGTGCTGGCTCTTCTGCATTCTCAGCTCCCCAATGTTCATCTTCACCAAAGGCTGCATCAACTGAATTTTTGCATTTGTTGGCATGGTGTCCTCGTCCTCCACACCTGCCACATTTTTTCCTCCTAGGACCTAGTCCTTTTCCTTCACTACTGGACCTAATTCTAGTTTTCCTAGGCCTGCCAGGTGCTCTGTTTTGAACTGGAGCAGAAAGTTTAAATCCTGGATTCACAATTTCCCACTGTTGCTTCCCTTCCAAAGCTGGAAGGTTGTCAGCATAAGTAGCTCTGAATTTCTCAACAGAATAAAACTTGTGCACATACTGATCTATTCCACTGGCTTCACCTCTAAGAGAAGTGATAAAGAACAGAGCATGGATACATGGCTTACCAGTTACTTGCCATTGTCTGCAACTACAAGACCACTTCTGTAAGTCAACAGGGTACCTCCATTCTCTTTTTTCTCTGTCAGTAGCAGTAACTTCAGCCTCTGTTGGGCTTCTCCTAATCAAACTCATCTCTAAACCTTTTGTTTTTGCCATTAAGGCCTTCATCACAGATGGAACAATGAGATGGCCTTCAAAATGATCAATGGCAATCATGTTCCTTATATGAAATTTTTGCATAATGTACTGCCTGATCTTGTCACACAAGTCTACTATGTGAAGCCCCTTGTATTTCTTGATCCTTGAGTTGAAAGCTTCAGCAAGGTTGTTGTTCACATAGTCTACCTTGCAAGTGTCATTGATGCATGCTCTAGCCCATATTTTTGTGTGATGCTCCTCTAAATATTCTTTAACTTTGGGCCTACTGTGCAACTGATTCAGATGATAGTTGTGCTTTTTAATGCTGTATGTAAGTGAGCATGGCCACAAATTCTCATCATAGAACTTGCCTTTGAATTTCTTGCTGAAGTTTTGAGCCAAATGCCTCATACACTCCCTGTGCTCCACCCCAGCATATACATCATCAACAACTGTCTCCAATCCTTTGCATGCATCAGTATGTATGACTAAACCTTCTGGATGTCCTAGTACTTTCTTCAGTTGTTGGAAGAGCCAAGTCCAGCTCTCAGTTGACTCTGCTTCTATGACACCATAGGCAACTGGAAATAACCAATTGTGTGCATCAAGGGCACAAGCAGAAACAAGCTGGCCCCTATGCCTACCATTCAGTGCTGTTGCATCCACAACAAGGTAAGGCCTGCACCCCTCCAAGAAACCTGTCTGACATGCCTTGAAGCACACAAACACTCTTCTGAAACACTCCTTGTGCAGTTTCTTTCCTCTCAATGAGTATTCCACAGTGTGCTTATCAATTTCAACTACACTGCCTGGTGATGTTCTCTCAACTTCAGCCTTGAATGAATATATCAGATTGAAACTATCACTGTACTTGCCAAACATCTTGTCTAGTGCCATCTGTTTACCAAAATAACACCTACTATATGGCACCTCCACTCCATACTTCTCTGTCAACCTGTGCTGAATTTCCTTTGGACCTATCCCTGGATTTTTTCTAATCCAACCCATACAAGCATCTTCTATCCATCTTCTCTTTGCAGCCCTCAATCTCTGAGATCTGTTAACACTTGGACAGTTGTGAGGGTAAGGGTTGACCTTAATCTGTTAAAAAAGAACAAGTAATTAGTACATGAAACATGAATTTTGAACAATAATTATAGAAAGGAAAACAGAAAATGCATTAGTACCTGAAATAATGTGCTTCTCCTCATTAAAGAGGCATGCAGCCTCCACTTACATCTATCAGAGGAACATTTAACAGTAAACCTTCTTTGGTCACTTTTCAAAGTGATGTACTCTGTTTCAGTGGTAATTGAGAAAGTTGCAACTGCATTTTTGCAGTCAATTGCTGAAGGAAAAACTATACCTTCCCCAATAGAGGGATTGTCTCTGTCATACATCATGACAGGTCTGTCCTCATCTTCAGTTTGAAAATCTCCATTGTCCAGGTCCTCCTGCTTCTCATCTTCATCTGTATATGAGAATCCAGCAGGAATGTACTCCTCATCTACATGATCTTCCTCATTGTTGTGCTGAGCATAGCCTGGATAAAGTTTCTCATCTTCTTCATCAGACAAAATTGCTGCATCAGGTTCTGCTTCCTCCACAATAGGATCAACTGGTATGCTACGTTTAGCTTGGATTTTACTGCAAGAATTCTCAGACTGAGCATTTGCACTTGGGGTTGTAGGTGGCCTGCAACTGCTACTTGTTCCCCTTGTGTTAGTCCTAGGTTTTGCAGATGCTTTAGAACTAGAGGGCCTTGAAGTAGTGGGATTTGAATTATTTTCTGAACCAGAGGGGGGCCTACGCCTCTGAATAACAGTGATTTCCAGATTGCATGACATGGTTTGTGCATTATTTGCAAACATGGCACCTAACTCACTATCATACTAAACATGCACCCAAGCAACTTTCGACACATCCCAGTACTTTAGCTCAACAGCATCATGTAATCCCCATGGATATTTGGCAAATATTGTTGCCCTAAACTGCTCAAATGTGCTGTTGTTGTCCACCACTAATGGAAATGTGAAGCCAGTTTCTTTTCCTTCTGTACCAACAGCAGTTAAAGTGCATGTCTCCATTCTAACACTGATATTAAATGCTCTAGCTGGATCAATCCTATGCAAACAGGGCACGATATCAACATATAACAACAGATCTGGGATCTAGGGGAGGAAGAAACAGCAGATCTGGGATGGGGGGACTTACCCTAATGTTGTCTGCGACCGTGTCCTTGCCTTGCGGCCGCGGACGCCGCAGGTGGCACCACTGCCGTCGCCGTCGTCCACCATCCTTGCCTTGCCGCTGCAGGCGCCGCAGGTGGCACCGCTGCCGTCGTCGTCGTCCACCATCTCCAGCAGTCACCCGGGCACTACAGTCGTCAACGCTGTCGCCGCCGTCGCCTCCTAGCTAGGGTTCGTGAGAGAGTGGGAATGGGGAGAGAGTGGGGAACGGGAGAGAGTGGGGATGAGAGTGAGATGGGCCCGAGTGGGTTCTGTCCTAGCGGGGGCAAGCAGGGTCCAAAACGGAGCGCCGTATGTGGTCAAACGGCGCTGACCAAGCGGAGCCGTGACGGAAGGGCAAAAACGAAAGAATTCCAAAGTGGTGTGGACAGAACCGGTGACTTTCTCAAACTAGGGGTAAAACAGACGAGGGGGGCACAACTAGGGGCACAAAACTAATTGTCCCATTATATAATACCATGAAACAATAACAAATTATAGATATGTTGGAGACGTATCACATATCCTTGGTAGAACTTACCATTTGGGACATTGATCCCATCAGATAGAGTCATTTTGTCAGTAATAGTGTTAGCATTATCGGGTGATATCTTCTAGCTAGCTAACACCTATGTGAATATCAAAATCAACAAGTACAATCATATTCCGTCTTTGTGTATGCTGCAGATCACTCTAGCAGTCATGGGTGCCATCTATTGCTCCAATATAATCCTGTGATGGCATGAAAAAGGGCTATGGCTCATTCAAGACAATACAAGCATGTTAGGGCATGAGCAAGAGTAATGCTCACCTTGAAATATGGGTACCATCCAGGGCCATGGCTCATTCAAGACAATACAAGAATCTTAGGAGGAGTTTGCCAAGTTGGTGCCTTAATCATCTTTCCTTTGAGCTCCCCAATCACATACAAGACTTGCTTGACATACCGGCAAATTGTCTCATTGGATCTACTAAATGCGTGTTTGAATCACTCTAAACCTCTAGTTATGATCGAAAACATGAAGGAACATTTCTACTTGCTCTTAAACAGAGGTGTGGATGTTATCTTGCAGCAACCCCATGTCCCTAAATGTGTCCAAAAGCTTGGGGAGAAAGGTGATCTTTGCATTTGAAGCGTATTGTCATCCTCTACATCGTTGTTGTAGATGTATTTCAGATTTGACATCCTATCCCTACTAAAAATGGACCATAACGGGTCACATGCTTCAAATTGTGATGAACCACTCTCTTATGGACCAACATGACCCAAGCCAAAGATCATATCAATGAGCGTTGATGCCTGAACTACGAGCTTCATACGTCTATCATGGAGAAATCAATGTTGCAATAAGTAATGGCGAAATTGACCCTACACCCTACCTTATGACCTAGAAGTGAATGGTGGTTGTATATGCTGCTTGCCGCCATTGGAGTCGATGGCTCGCCCATGCCGGAGACGAGGCGGAGATGGATACGAAGGGCTAAGCATTTCGGGGGGGGGGGGGGGGGGGAGGTCCTGATGCCAGAGATTCAACTCGTTGTAGTCGCTTTCGTAGATCTGAGTCATTGCCGGCGCAGAGTACTGATGTTGGATTCGTCCTACCACTAGACATGAGTAAGGGGGGGGGATACATTTCACGCCATCCGCGTCGGCAGATCTTTCTCTCCCACCATCTCCATGTTGATCATCCCTACACCGTCGTGTACGACATTCCATGTTTTGCTATTGACTCAACCTAGCTAGCTGGAAACAACCGATTTGAGCGTTCCTAGTGAGCCAACCTCTGGGCTGCTTTAAGTTTCGTGCACGTGCGGGCCAGCACCTCATGTTACGTAATCAACAAACTTTTCTTACATCCAGTGGGTCCGTTTGGGGGGATGTAAGTAACCAAACATGCCCTAGTTATCTTTAGCGTGTCGGACACTCTCTCCCTGAGAATAACTCATACTGTATGCACTATTCTTATTTTGTGTTAGCTGCTCCACGTGAAGCCAGATAAGGAAACATTGGGCAGAGCATGACGAGACGATGTGTTCCACCGACGTATCTGCAAAGATATCCATCCATGCACATATGCGACAACTCGATCGAGTCGCACCTTCACATTCTTCCGTCGACCCGCTACTAATCATACATAAAGGGAATTCCCTTAAAGCCATTCCGCAATGATTGGTTATTTTCCTTTGTTGCATGGATCTCTATTTTTTCCAACACCATTGTTAAACCTTTTGTCGGGCCAATTTCAGATCATGTGACATGTGTGCTTTCGGTTGATACGACCATCCCCGAGTGTAATCTTTTCAGATTTGAAAGCTTTTGGCCAGACCATCCAGTTTTTTTTACAAGTGGTTCAGAATTCATGGAGTAAGCCCATTAAGAGCTCTACTAGTCCTACAAACATCTCCGTTAAGCTTAAGAGGTTGTGTTATGCTTTAAAGAAATAGAGTAAATTTATTTCAAGACTAAGCTTGCTTACTGAAACTAGCAACAATGGACTTCGCCATCCTGACAGCCTAGAAGAGCGGTGTCAACTGACAGTGCCTGAGAGAAACTCCAGAAAAATTCTTAAGGCACACATTATCACACTGCTAGGCTATTAAAATGTCTACAGAAAAAACGTGTACTTATGGTTGGAGCTAAATATACTAAGTCGGTTTGTCTGGGCTGCTACCCTGATGTCTGGCCTTCTGTCGGACTGTCCGAGCTGCTAGCCGGACATCCCAGCAAGCCCTATTTTGCTATGTTCTCATGCCTTTTGTGCACGATACTTCAGTGGCCGGGCTGTCTGGGTTCCTAGCCAAACGTCTAACCCATGCATAAAATGCGGCAAATGACTAGTTCATGGGGAGCTATATATATATATACCCCTACACCATTTCATTGAGGGGTTTGACCAACACTTGAAACAAACCCTAGAACACTCAAAAGGCTCCCTCTCACCTTCTCCTACACCAAATCTTAGTCTCCTACACTACGGTTTGAGAGAGATTTCCCCATGTGGAACCATCGTCCTCCTCGTCATCGGTGGGCGTACGTGGTGGCAAAGGCTAGGTGCCGCCCCATTTTCACCAAACCGTAGTGTAGCAATACGGCATCTGACAATATTGATTTTGGTTTGCTAGATTGCATTATAATAAAACCAAAGAATTCTTCCCAAGATGGTTGAGTGAATGCTAAAATTCATGTGAAATCCAGTACGCATGAATCTATAGAAAAAAAATCTTATAGATTTCAATTCTGCGAACCAAGACCACCGGCATAGGACAATTTCTAAGGATTCCAATCCTTCAAAATCCTATGAAAAATCTTCGAATCAAAGAAGCCCTAAATGGGCTAGAACATTATAATAACTTTGTTATGAGCTCAATGTTTTGTCGCAAGTATGTTGCATCGTTCTTCTTCCAGCAAGCAAGGGCTTTGTCTCTCTCACTTGGTTGTAATACCGAGGTATATATTTTTCATTGCTCGATAGATGGCCAGGCTGTTGCACAACACAATTTTTGCACGACCTAAGACTTTGTTTAATTTTTGAAATCATCACTACTCATTCATACATTGCCCACCGCCAGCGTTCCTCCACAGAAGATCCATATATGGATTATGTTGACGTGTGCCCGAGGGTTTCGAGTGCCAGTAGTAGGAGGAACACCATGGCACGGCTTAGACTAGTCATAGTGGAAGTAACATTGATAGTAACATGAGTCACTTACAACGCCGACCAGGTATATTTGTGCCATGACATAGTGTCAAATGAACAAATAGATGATTGTGACAACATATTATGTTATCAACCATATAACACTTTCCAAAAAATGTGTCTACAAACTAATAAATGCAACCATCTAATAACGCACTGTGAAGGTCGTAACATAGACTAGATGCATGACTAGCCTATGTTACTCCCCACTATGACTAGTCTTACTCATGATAGACGCCACCAAAGAAATCTTCGACACATTAGTTACCCCGATGAAAGTCCTCTAGACTTGGTCAGGGCCTTAGGGGTAATAGGAAATAAATTATCACGGTGCAGTCAATCCAATTTTATCACAGATTCTCACGACGTATTTTGTCTAATAAGTTAATATTGTATCAGTTATTTGTCTCAAAAAAAATATTGTATCAGTTATCTTTATCTCTTCTTGTTCATACAGTACCCCTAAATGATTATGAGCCCTCCATTTCTGTTAATCCGATGGATGATCTTAATCGGTACCCCAACAAGTGTACAAGAGAGTACCAACTGAAAAAGCCAGGGAGTACCTCGAGCTTAGGGGTAAAAATGTAATCTAGATGCAATTAATTCATTTTTCGTGTCAGTACGGCTGCTACATAATAACGTTTCAACTTGACGTGATTAATTATTTTTAGTACCCTAATTCTTCACTGGGATAGACGCCGGCGGCGACCATGGCGTCCCCGCATCAGAGTCTCAGGGAGAGACGGCCATGGAGGCATGGTCCCTCAAGGACTTGTCAAGCGGCGTCAACTGGGTATGGTCACCAACTAGGGCAACGTTGAAGCGAGAGGACCAGGGCGAGGCAGGATCACTAGGCCGGCTGGAGCTCCATCATGCCTGCGTTGACCAAGTGGTGGACGTTCATGTGCGGGCACTAGTGCAGAACCGGGCTTTAGCGCCGGTTCGTAAGGGCCTTTAATGCCGGTTCTACAACCGGCACTAAAGAGTGGAGACTAAAGCCCCCCCCTTTACTACCGGTTCGGCACGAATCGGCGCTAAAGTGCCACCACGTGGCACGAGCCAAGCCCGGGTGCTGGTAGACCATTAGTACCGGTTGATAACACCAACCGGTACTAAATGTTTGGGAGAGTTTTGATTTTATTTTTTTATTTTTCCATTAATTTTGTGTTTTCTATTTAATTCTTTTTTGTTTGCTGATATTTTACGATACTACATATTGTACACGTTATGCATATATATAAATAGATTTTCTCGTAGAACCGCATATATATATATATATATATATATATATATATATATATATATATATATATATATATATATATATATAAATATATATCATCGAAGGTCTCACAACCACCACCAATAATTATTCACACATACACATGTATATATATATATACAATTTCTCCTACATGTTGAATTGGTGCCTTTGGAGCACGATGACAAGTGGTTCATGGGGGCGGTAGCGGGTAATAGTATTCTCCTTTGGGATTTATGACCTGGTCGAGCAAAAATCCTGCTATTTCCTTTTTAAGTGCTAGTATGCGCTCCGTTGGTAGGAGCTGCTCCCGCACCTCTCTGAACTGTTAAGAAGGAGATCAATATGCATGTGTATTAGTTGTGTGACTAGATATCGATAATGGTGTAAAAATTTATGAATAGTGTTCTGACAAACGTACCCAGTCCTGTCTTTGAGATCTGATCCTTTCGGACGCCATCATGCGAATGTTCTCGCAAATGTAGTATGCACACAGATCAGTCCCCGACGCCTTCTTCAGGGCCTTTACGAGAATGGAATTGAATCAGATAATGATTAATCAAGCATGATAATTAATTAATGGTATTAAAACAAGAATTAAAGAGATGGTAGCTAGCTAGCTAGTACTGCTTAATTACTTACCTTGGGTCGATACCAAAACAACTTTTTTGCCCATTTGCCTGGAGTCACCTTGATGAACTTTGCCCAAGCCCTGCCCGCCGGCAAAGAAATTAATAAAAGGGTTATTAAATAGTTCATATCAGGAAATGACGAACTAAATAGGCCGAGATATAGTTAATAATGATTGAAATTACCTGTTGACTATCCCAAACAAGATGGTGTAGTCACTTTCTTTTTTAAGTAGTGAGTCCAGTACTTCAACTTTTCCTTCTTCAACTTTAATGTCTAACAAGATCCAGTAGAAACTGCATGCGCACATGTTTGCATGTCTTAATTAAGCGGGCATGTGCATAACACTAATCAACTACCCTAAACCCTATACACTTAATTATTAACATCTAGCTAGCTAGTAAGCAAAAACAGAATTTGTAGTACAAGACAGTGTGACTCACAGGAAGTTGTAAGGAAGTAGTATATCTTCATTGGTATTGAGGCGCTGGAAGAACTCCAGCATGCTTTCCTCTAAACTTGCTCGACAACTTGGAATATTCCATGTGTACTCATTAATGGTATTTGGGTCAATGAACCCGATGCCATAGCGTCCAGATTTTTTCATTTCATACATCTTCATCCTGCATAATACCACAGAAAAGAATATAGTGAGGATAATTACAGGTAATGATTGATCAAAATGATCACTACAGCTAGCTTGAGACTTAAATTACAGAAAGAAATCACTTACAGACAATAGCAACTGACGATAGATTTGTCGAGTGCGTCTTGATTGTATAACTGAAATAGTTCTGAATACTCAACGGACACAGCTTTCTCATGGAAGTAATGCTCCTCCTTGACATTCACCATGAGGGACTCTCGATTGGAAATCTTGGTAATGTTCATGTACCATTGATGCAATTCATACATTCACGTTGGGAGGTTCTTGACCTCGTCTGGCTCGACCAAAGGTTGGCCCCGGACATATTTCCGTTTTATTTCCTCCTCTCTAAGCGGATACATGGGCTCGATATCGAGGAGTTGTCCAACAGTGATCTTGAGCATTTCAGCCTGCATTATATGCTCTTCGGTTATTACCACATTGCCCAGCTGGGGAACGTAAACGGTTTGCCCATAATAATATTGGGCGCGCGTACTCTCATGTGTTGTTGGCACAACAAGCGGGGGATCGATTGCGCCGCCTGTTCTCCCAGCTGGGGAACAATTTTCCCGCATTTTTTGACAGCTGCTTGTTGGCTCGAGATCGAGCTCGCTTCTTTCTATAGTCGTGCTCGATGTGCCTTCCTGATTTGGCGCTCATAGTCTGAGTCAACAGGCTTGGGAGCTGGTGGTCTAGCCATACGAATGAAGTGGTCAATCTTTTCCTCAGGCACTTTCTCCCTCGGCGGCGGTGCCGGTTTTGGTCCAAAATGGGCGTCCACTTAGGCCTTCACTATGGCTTCGTTTTGCTCCTCGGTCATGCCGTAAGGCCTATGAGGAAGAGGAGTGAGGCTTGGACCATATTTATATCGCTTGTCTCCGCCTGTACTTCCTGTACTACCTCGACTCATACCACTACGCACCATAGCTGCGGCGTGTCTCTTTTGCGATTGCTGAGGTGGCGGAGACGGCTGACGTGGCTGAGTTGGAGCAGGAGGAGTGGCCTGACGTTGTGCCGGACTTGAAGCAGGAGGTGTGGCCTGACACAGTGTCGGACTTGAAACAGGAGGAGTGGCATGACGCTGTGCCGGACTTGAAGCAGGAGTCTGCTCACGCGTTCGTGGACTTGGAGGAGTGGGAGTCTGCTGACACGGTGGCGGACTTCGAGGAGGAGTCGGCTCACGCGTTCGTGGACTTGGAGGAGCGGGAGTTTGCTGACTCGATGGCGGACTTCGAGGAGGAGTCGGCAGACGCGGTGTCGGTGGACTTCGAAAGATGATGCAATCCTTTCTCCATAGGATGATACGATGTATGGCCTCTCCCAGTGTGTGCTCGTCGTCACCTCCAGGAATGTTAAGCTGTAGCCACGAATATGGGTCCACCACCTCATCAACCAAGACACGAGCATAGCCCGCTGGAATCGGGGTGCAATGGAAGGTTGCTTCGGGGTTAATTGTAAAAGCAACGGCGTCCGCCGCCACCTTCATGGATATGTTCTTCATTTTGAAGTGTAGCTCATAGTTAGTGTTCTCTATGATGTCATCCACAGGGTACGTATCCAGCAGTGCGTCGCCCGGGGCGGAACCAACGCTGCTTCTCGGCATGGATGGGACGGTGCTATCCAATGCTGGACGATCATCCGCTTGCTGCTGCCACTGCTGAGACCCCCTTTCCTGGCTAAGTGAGTTGATCTGCTGCTACTGTTGCTGGAATTTGAGTGCCAAGTCCGCGTGCCTTGCTTCTAGGCCTTGAAGGCGTTCTGCGTCCTGCTTCCTCTGCTCCTCCTCCAGCTTCCTCTTCTTCTCCTCCTCCATCTTCTTTCTTGCACGGGTCTTGTAGTCATCGTTCCATTCCGAAAAGCCCTCATACCAGGGAATAACGCCCTTGCCTCGTGTTCTTCCCTGGTGTTCAGGATTTCCCAGGGCACGCGTAAGCTTGTCGTTCTCTCTGTTGGGCGTTATTCCCTTTAGACTTGCCTTCCCGGGTGTTCAGGATTTCGAGCATCTTCTATTGCATCAAGTAACTTTTGTTCGGCTCCTTTTAGACTTGCCTTCTTCGAAACCAGGCCTGTCTTCGGGTCCAACGCCCCCCATGCGCATAGAACCAAGTTCTGCACCTGGGGAGCCAGCTCCTAGTAACCGGAGTGACCCCTGCATCCTCCATCTCTTGCTCAGACTTATCCCACTTAGGCATTGCCACCGCGTAGCCACCTGGACCCAGCCTATGGAACTGCGTCTTTTTTGCGGCATTGGCCTTGTTTTTTCTCGACCGTTCCTTAGATAATTCTGATTCCTTGAATTTCACGAAAGCGGGCCAGTGTTCTCTTTGCTTCTCCAGTGTTCCCTTGAATTCTGAAGTCTTCCTTTCTGCAGCGAGGTAGTTGGCCCATACAGTTTTCTTGTGGGTGTTGAATGCAATTGCCATCTTCTTAAGAGCAGCGTCCTTGACTTTCTGCACATCTGCATCGGTGAAATAATCTGGTAGGGTGAAATGTTCCATCAGAGATTCCCAAAGCTTTTGTTTTGCTCTGTCCTCGACCCAAGTAACGTCTGGACGTTTAGTTTTTGGCTCTTTCCATTCTTGAATGGAGATCGGGAGTTGGTCCTTCACAAGAACTCCGCACTGACGAACGAACTTGTTCTCAATGTTCTTAGGCGTGAGGGGTTCGCCACTAGCTTTAATGGAATCGATGTTGTACTTTACACCCTCCTTCAACTTTTTGCCCGGGCCTCGCTTTGTCCCGCTGTCTGTAGAAGCAGATTTGCTCGATCCGGAGAGCTGAAAGAAGAAAGATCAATTCGTTAATATATCTTCAAATAAAAAAACATGTGATGATCACTAGATGCCTACTTATATAAATATACCTCGCCGGTAGTCTTTGTTATTTCAAGATCAACATTGTATTCGTCATCATAATCATAATCATAGTTCATGACTTCATCAGCTCGGTCGTCGAGATCGAATATCTTATCATCACCCTCCCTGGTATTGTTCAGATATTGGGAGCCGTCATCTGCTTCATTCAGATCATCTGGCCTGTTAGGGCTGCGTATGATCTCAAACAGGGCCTCTTCTCCCTCTCTGCCGGTATTGTCCGCCATAGCTTTTATTTAACTAATACAGAAGAAATATAAAACAATTTAGTATTCAAATTACAATGCATGGATGCAATCAATAAGGAAAAACTGAATCATATAGTATATAATATGCATGTCTCGAATAATATATAATCTCGAATACATCGTCTCGAATAATATATAATCTCGAATACATTGTCTCGAATAATATATAATCTCGAGTACATCGTCTCTAATAATATATATAATCTCGAATACATCGTCTCGAATATTATATATCGAATACATAACTGGCTAGGTAGCTAATAAAGATCGAATACTACAGAAGAATCTAGGCCACTCGCAGTTCCTGGGGCTCGGGCGGTGGACACCCAAAGAGAAGGAACCATCACATGATCAGATCTCCGGTCATCTACCCAAAGAACCTGCCAGGTATTGGAGAACCTGACGTCCATAGCAGCCATGTAGCGATGGACGTGCTCGTCCTCCTCCCTGACACGGCGACACACCACCTCCGGCGGGGCCGGCTCCCTCTGCACCGAATGTGGCCCACGCGAACGCCACCAAAGGAGATCAGGGTCGACGACGGGACCCGAGGCCGGGTTCCTCACCAAGCGGCGCGCCCCTCTAGGTAGCACCTCCCAGTGCCAGCCCGGCGGAGCCCAGTCCCGGACATGGGTCAGCTGGACATCGTCGCGAACGGGTCAACGGCGAGGATGCGGGCCGGTCATCGTCGAGAACAAATACTATATGCCCGCAAAAAGTAACATTTTTTAAATGATTGGATTGTGATAACTAAAATTCTATATGCAAATTCTAACAATTTGACATTAAAATTCATCTAGCTAAAACTAATTCTAAAATTTCTAACATTTCTATATATATAACTAACATTTCTATAACATTTCTAATACTTCTATAACTAAAAAACAGAAAAATTGCTAACATTTCTATAAATATTTCTATAACTAAAAAACAAAAAAATTTATAACTTTCTATATAACTAACATTTCTAATATTTCTATAACTAAAAAACAAAAAAATTTCTATAACTTAAATTTATAACTAAAAAACAATGTGTGTGTGTGGACATGGCGGCCGGGGCAGGAGCTCACCGGCGAGGCGCGGCGACGGGGGGCGGCGACGGGGACGGAGACGGGCGGTGACGACGGGGATGGGGACGGGGCGGCGACGACGGGGACGACGGGGCGGGGCGCGGCGACAGGGACGATGGGACGGGGACGGCCGGGGCGGCGACGGCGACGGACGGCGACGGGGATGGCGACGGACGGCGACGGGGGTGGCGACGAGGGGCGGCGGCGACGGGGCAGAGGAGAAAGAAGTAGAGGGAGAGATGAGAAACTGAATTTTTTTGAAGTGCTTTCTTATATAGAACACCCCTTTAGTACCGGTTGGAGCCACCAACCGGTACTAAATGTCTGTTTTGGCCAGGCCAAGCGGCGGGAAGCGCCCCCCTTTAGTACCGGGTGGTGGCTCCAACCGGTACTAAAGACCCCCCCCTTTAGTACCGGTTGGACCCACGACCCGGTAGTAAAGGGTGTGCGCTGCCAGGCGAGGGACGCAGAAGTTTAGTCCCACCTCGCTAGTTGAGGAGCGCCAAGACCAGTTTATAAGTCCCGTCGCGGGCACTGCATTGAGCTTCTCTCAAAAGCAGGCCTTCTGGGCCTACCTTTCCTACTCTGCCTGTGGGCCTACTGGGGGCTTGCGGGCCTGCATCCTGGCCCAACTACAGGTTGGGTTTCTAGTCATATGCAGGCCGCTCTGGCCCAGTAGGTGGGCTTTTTTATTTTCTTATTTTTTTAGTTTTCAAATTTGAATAGTTTAAATTTTGAATTATTTGAAATTTGTGTGAATCACTAGTTTGTGAATAACTTAACCTTTTCTGAGTTCATTTGAAATGCTTTTCAATTTCAGGGTTATTTAGCTGAAAAAATCAGTAAATGCATGCAAGAATTTGTTTGCACATAAAATTTCTTCGTGTTTCAAATGCCAAAACACATAACTACCCTAACTATTACAGAGATTCCCTCCTGGGTGTGAAACACAGAAGAAAGTGATGATAGTGAAGCCGATCACATCCCAGATCTTTGGGTGTGAAACTTTTTCTTCGCGTGTGTCCCTTTGCGCCGTAGCCATGGAAAATCTTCATCATTTAAATGGATGCTCGGGTTAATATTCACTATGAATGGAGCAATTTCATCAAACTTTTCATAATCTTCTGACATGTCTGTCTTGTCATCCACTCCCACGATGTTTCTCTTCCCAGAAAGAACTATGTGGCGCTTTGGCTCATCGTATGATGCATTCACTTTCTTATCTTTTCTTTTTCTCGGCTTGGTAGACATGTCCTTCACATAGAAAACTTGTGCCACATCATTGGCTAGGACGAATGGTTCGTCTGCATACGCAAGATTGTTGAGATCCACTGTTATCATTCCGTACTGCGGGTCTTCCGTTACCCCGCCTCGTGTCATATTGACCCATTTGCACCGAAACAAAGGGACCTTCAAACCACGTCCATAGTCAAGTTCCCATATGTCCTCTATGTAACCATAATATGTTTCCTTTCCCGTCTTGGTTGTTGCATCAAAGCGGACACCACTGTTTTGGTTGGTGCTCTTCTTATCTTGGGCGATCGTGTAAAATGTATTACCGTTTATCTCGTACCCTTTGAAAGTCATTATATTCGAAGATGGTAACTGGGACAGCGAGTACATGTCATCTTCAATAGAGGCGTCATGCATGGTACGTGTCTGCAACCAGCCGGCGAAACTCCTGGTTTGTTCACGTGTAATCCAGTCATCAGACCGCTCCGGGTGTTTGGAGCGTAGAAAATTCTTGTGTTCGTCCATATACGGAGCCACCAAGGCGGAATTCTGTAGAACTGTGTAGTGTGTTTCAGTGAGAGAATGTCCGTCCATACATATTAGTTGATTCCCTCCTAGCGTGCCTTTTCCACCCAGTCTGCCCTTATGCCGCGATTCAGGAACACCAATCGGCTTAAGGTCAGGAATAAAGTCAATACAAAACTCAATGACATCCTCATTGTGATGGCCCTTGGAGATGCTTCCTTTTGGCCTAGCACGGTTATGAACATATTTCTTTAAGACTCCCATGAACCTCTCAAAGGGGAACATATTGTGTAGAAATACAAGACCCAAAACGTTAATCTCTTCACATAGGTGAACTAGGACGTGCGTCATGATGTTGAAGAAGGATGGTGGGAACACCAACTCGAAACTGACAAGACATTGCACCAAATCATTCTCTAACCTTCGTATGATTTCTGGGTCGATTACCTTCTGAGAGATTGCATTGAGGAATGCACATAGCTTCACAATGGCTAATCGAACGTTATCCGGTAGAAGCCCCCTCAATGCAACCGGAAGCAGTTGCGTCATAATCACGTGGCAGTCATGAGACTTTAGGTTCTGGAACTTTTTCTCTACCATGTTTATTATTCCTTTTATATTCGATGAGAAGCCAGACAGTACCTTAATACTGAGCATGCATTCAAAGAAGATTTCCTTCTCTTCTTTCGTAAGAGCGTAGCTGGCATGACCCTGATGTATGCTGTCTTTTCCGTGCATACGTTGCTGGTCCTCCCGTGCCTCAGGTGTATCTTTTGTCTTCCCATACACGCCCAAGAAGCCAAGCAGGGTCACGCAAAGATTCTTCGTCACGTGCATCACGTCGATTGCGGAGCGGACCTCTAGGTCTTTCCAATAGGGCAGGTCCCAAAATATAGATTTCTTCTTCCACATGGGTGCACGTCCGTCAGCGTCATTCGGAACAGGTTGTCCGCCAGGACCCTTTCCAAAGACTACCTTCAAATCCTTGACCATATCATGTACATCAGCACCAGTACGGTGGCGA
The DNA here is from genome assembly GCF_002575655.3 of Aegilops tauschii subsp. strangulata. Taxonomy (NCBI): domain Eukaryota; kingdom Viridiplantae; phylum Streptophyta; class Magnoliopsida; order Poales; family Poaceae; genus Aegilops; species Aegilops tauschii. The sequence continues at coordinate 487,489,365 of NC_053040.3, forward strand.
GGCTTCGTCCGGTGATCCGCCTCACCTTTGAAATGCTTGCCTTTCTTTCTTACGGGATGCATGCTCGGAAGAAATCGACGATGTCCCAGGTACACATTCTTCCTACAATTGTCCAAATATATACTGTCGGTATCATCCAAACAGTGCGTGCATGCGCGGTATCCCTTGTTTGTCTGTCCTGAAAGGTTACTGAGAGCAGGCCAATCATTGATGGTCATGAACAGCAACACCTTTAGGTCAAATTCTTCCCCCATGTGCTCATCCCACGCACGTACACCTGTTCCATTCCACAGCTATAAGAGTTCTTCAACTAATGGCCTTAGGTACACATCAATGTCTTTGCCGGGTTGCTTAGGGCCTTGGATGAGCACTGGCATCATAATGAACTTCCGCTTCATGCACAACCAAGGAGGAAGGTTATACAAACATAGAGTCACAGGCCAGGTGCTATGGTTGCTGCTCTGCTCCCCAAAAGGATTAATGCCATCTGCGCTTAGACCAAACCATACGTTCCCTGCGCCATCTGCAAACTCCTTCCCGTACTTTCTCTCGATTTTTCTCCACCGCGACCCGTCAGCGGGTACTCTCAACTTTTCGTCTTTCTTACGGTCTTCTCTGTGCCATCGCATCGCCTTGGCATGCTCTTTGTTTTGGAACAAACGTTTCAACCGTGGTATTATAGGAGCATACCACATCACCTTGGCAGGAATCTTCTTCCCGGGGCGCTCGCCCTCGATATCACCTGGGTCATCGCGGTTGATCTTATAGCGCAATGCACCGCATACCGGGCAAGCGTTCAAATCCTCGTACTCACCGCGGTAGAGGATGCAGTCATTAGGGCATGCATGTATCTTCTGCACCTCTAACCCTAGAGGGTAGACAGCCTTCTTTGCTTTGTAAGTACTCTCGGGCAATTCGTTGTCCTTTGGAAGCATATTCTTTATCATTACCAACAACTTTCCAAATCCCTTGTCAGATACACCATTCTCTGCCTTCCATTGCAACAATTCCAGTGTGGTGCCCAACTTTTTCTTGTCAGCTTCGCAATTCGGGTACAACAATTTCTTGTGATCCTCTAACATGCGCTGCAATTTATTCTTCTCCAAATCACTTGCGCAGTTTCTCTTTGCATCGGCAATGGCCCGACCTAGATCATCAGCGGGCTCATCTGATGCCTCTTCTTCAGCTTCTTCCCGCATTGCCGGCTCAGCTTCTTCCCCCATTGTTGTATCATCGTATTCAGGAACCCATGGCCAGGATAGATGTCGTCGTCCTCTTCTTCTTCATTGTCTTCCATCATAACCCCTCTTTCTCCGTGCTTGGTCCAAACATTATAGTGGGGCATGAAACCGGACTTAAACAGGTGGACGTGAATGGTTCTTGACGTAGAGTAATTGTGATCATTCTTACAGACAGCAGATGGACAAGGCATAAAACCATCCGCCCGCTTGTTTGCCTCAGCCGCAAGCAGAAAAGTTTGCACGCCATTAATGAACTCGGGAGAGCATCGGTCATCGTACATCCATTGTCGGCTCATCTTCATTACACAACACCGAAAAGACCAAATTAATACAAGTTCATACATAAAGTTCATACAACACTTAAATGCAACAAACAAATAACTCTCTAACTAAAGCATTTAAATGCAACAACAAATGCGATCAAGATCGCAACTAAGGTAACAATTGATCCAACAGCATAATGATACCAAGCCTCACTATCAATGGCATATTTTCTAATCTTTCTAATCTTCAAGCGCATTTTCTCCATCTTGATCTTATGATCATCGACGATATCGGCAACATGCAACTCCAATTCCATCTTCTCCCCCTCAATTCTTTTCAATTTTTCTTTCAAATACTCGTTTTCTCTTTCAACTAAATTTAACCTCTCGACAATAGGGTCGGTTGGAATTTCCGGTTCACAAACCTCCTAGATAAAAATATCTATGTCAACTTGATGGGCATAATTTGTCATAAACACGAAATGCAACAACTAGTTTTAAAAGAGAATACACCACATCCGAATCATAACAAGGACGAGGGCCGACGGGGACGGATATCAAAACCATGGCACTATGTATAACAAACAACGTATGGGTAAGATAATTATACGAGTAACTATATATCCAAATCACACAAACATCAATTTGGTAATGTAAAACATTCATGAACAAGAGGCTCACCACAAGGTGGTGCCGGCGACGGGACGATGCGGGCGATCGACGGTGATTACGACGGAGATTTAGAAGGCACTAAGTAAACCACACCTACATATGCAAACTAAGTGTTATTTTTGACCTCAAATTGCATATAAATCAAATACTAGCACATATATTTCCTCCCAAATTACTAAACTCATAAATTAATCACTATACAAAGTATTGCAAGAGCTAATCTAGCAATGACAGATGAAAGGACAAAGTTGCTAACCTTTGTGATCATTTGAATGGATGGGGGCCTTCAAATCTTGACAAATTTTGGGCAAAATGTGTGATGAGCTCGAGAGGAAGAGGGGAAGAACAGAGAGGAGAGGGGAAAGGGGAAGAACAGAGCGAGCTCGGGTGGACGAAGGGTTTATGTAGGACGACCTTTAGCACCAGTTCGTGCCACGAACCGGTACTAAAGGTGCTGGAGGGGCCCTGGACTGACAACATCCTGCCACCACTCATTTTAGTACCGGTCCGTGGCACGAACCGGTGCTAAAGGTTCGCCACGAACCGGTACTAATGAGAGCGGCCGGCTAGCCGTTGGAACCGGCACTAATGCACACATTTGAACCGGCACTGATGTACTTGACATTTGACCCTTTTTCTACTAGTGGGGGTTGATCTGGCCGATGGTTCAACATAGAAGGACGGTGAACTGGCTATTTTGATCGAGACAGGCTTGCTATCTGGCGAGGATGATGAAGGAGTTAACTTGCGAGCGATCCCTCTTACACGTATTCCATAACAATGTTAGTTTTTGTTTTAGTTGCCCGTGTACATGAGCGATTTTGTGTGATTTTCCAGAATTTGAAGCCAATGTATGTCTGGTTGATACCTCCCCGTGCAATGAAAATAAGATCTGTCCATTGATTGATAGAATTTGCCATATTTGAGAGATCAATCTGTGTTCCTATATATTCATTGGCGGCGGCAATGGCGCCATCGTCAACACCACGGTGCCGTGAGATAGAAGTTGTGCGCAAGGGATAACATTGGCGGCGTAACTGCTTACGAGATGATGGCGGCACGCCTATTGGCCGATAAACACTTGATTTTTTTAGGGTACTTGTTTTTTTTGACATGGATAAACACACGCGTTACCGGACAGTTTATACGAGATATGATCAGAAAGAAATCGCTTAAGATCATGAGAAAAATGACTAAACTACCCTTTCAAGTGGATGGTCAGATTTTAATGGTACTCCATCCCTTCTTAAGGGAGTACTAGGGTACCGTAAAAGAGCTCATCAATTGATCCCATACACTTTGTTTAATTAATCAATAAATCACTCATACCATCTCCAACTTGCCAAATTCTTCATACAACATATTTTGTTCAATAAGTCAATATTATCTGACGGGTTGGGGATGGTACAAATATCAACATTTTCCATGATAATTGGATACCTAAAAATGGATGCCTAAGAGCATCTACATCCGGAGCCCTCGTGTCCTCCTCAAACGTTCGGATAGACAACCTGGCCAGGATAAGAGAGAACGAAAAAAGCCACCCAACCTAACCCCCACTCTATTTGGGCATGTCCAGGCAGTCCACAAATCCCCACGCCGAGTTTTGAATAAAGTGCAACAATTCCAACTAAAAAAGAATCACTCACGTTTGCTTTTTTTTTTTCCGGGTCACTCACGTTTGCTTTGTTTTGCTTGCGTGCGTTGCGCGAGATGAAAATACTGCATGCACTTGCATGGCCACGCGTATTCTGGGCAATTAATCAAGCAGTTACACATCCATCGATCTTTTCACATCCCCCAATCAATCAATCTCCGTATATCCGTCGGTTTCAGAAATTCAGGATGCCATGCCCTTTGGTCTCTCGCACCGCCGGTCGCCGGCCGTTCGTGTTCCGCAGCTCCCTGCCTATTAATAGGGGACGTCCATTAATAAGAGGGAGAAGGCCAGACTCGTGCGTAGCTCCCTGCCTTTCCCTTCTCCTTCTGCTGCTTCCCGCGACCACGTCCCGCCGGCCGTTCGTGGTCGCGCATGGGCACGAAAGGCAAAAGCAGGCTGCGCAATAAGCGCGGAGGCGTGGCCCTTCGGCCGCTTGCGCCTCCCGTAGCCCAGGCGAAGGCCGGCGGCGACCCAACGGCGAAGACAGGGTCGGAGGAGAAGGTGGCTATCCTCACGGCCCACAACGCCGCGGAGCTGCCAAAGCTCGACAACGCGCAGCAGCGCGACGATGGCGAGGTGGTGCTCCCTCAGGTGACCGACCTTCACCTTCACGGCGCCACCGATGGGAAGGCCGCGCAGCCGGCCGACGACGGCCCTGGCGAGCTCGAGCGGGAAGCGCCGGGGTCGGGCGAGGTTGTGCTCCCTGACCAGGTCGAGGAACCTGGCTTTCACGGCGCCACCGAGAAGGCCGAGGATGTGCCAGTGGAGATCGAGGGGGAAGCGCCCGGGTCGGGCGAGGTGGTGCTCCCCGACGAGGTCGAGGAGCCCGCCCTTCACGGCGCCACCGCAGAGGAGGTCGTGCGGCCGGCGACGGAGGAGGCGGACGACGTGCCTGTCGAGCTCGAGGCGGGAGGATCGGGGGAGGAGACGCACGCGCCGCACGCCGAGGAGGAGCTCCCGGACGACACCGTCGTTGGCGATGTCCTCGTGGACCACTACGTCGTCCACCCCGAGGAGGTCGTCTCCCTGCGCAGGCGCCTGGCCGCCGCGCGGGCGAGGAACCTCCTGAACCCGGAGACGATCGACGAACTAAACAAGCTGTTCGAGGAGATGGGGCTCTCGGCCGCCGACTCCTCCGATAAGACCAAGGTGCACGGCGACGCTGCCGTCGCGTGGAAGGGCCAGGGACGCCGTTGAAGAGATGAAGCTGGAAAAATAAAAGTCATGGATTGGAGACAATGAGCTAGAAGCTCCAGAGATGAAGTTTGAGATATATCACTTCTGATGAAAAAGAAGAGATGGTCTCAAATGTTATCTGAATTTACTTTGAGTTGATCTGAAATATATCGCTTTTCTCTTCATCTGCCTGTGCCCTAGCTAGATTTCCCATTTTCAATTTTTCAAATTCGCTCATGAAACTAGAGAGAGCTAACAGGCCGGATTCAAACACATACATCATGCTTTGATAATTCTAGCCGCGGGTATAAAAGTGGTAGCATTATAATTTGCATCTTTCTTCAGTTTTGATTTTTGAATGCCCACAGCCCCTCGCATATTTTTCAAATGCAGACAAAAACCAATGGCAAGAACCGCAATTCAAACCAAATAGAGAGCATCCTACTTCCTCCGTCTAGGTGTGTAAGTCATCTTACGAAAACCAAATAATCCCAAAACACTTAGGCGCGGTGCATTAACTTCTACCTCGTTTCTTGTTTCTTGACATATCAACCAATAAGAGATGTGGGGTGTGCATGCTTTTAATGACTTGAGACTACCAAACACAACATGCAGTGGCTAGTTCATTGCATGCAATGCTATTAATTAGCAAATAAATATTAAGTTCTATCGTTTTCCCCTCCTCCTTGGTCACGGTGCACAACATTATTGCTTCAAGACACTAGTAGAAAAAGGGTCAAATGTCAAGCATATTAGTGCCGGTTTGATTTTGAGCCAGCACTAATGTGTGCATTAGTGCCGGTTCCAACGGCTAGTCGGCCGCTCTCATTAGTACCGGTTCGTGGCGAACCTTTAGCACCGGTTCGTGCCACGGACCGGTACTAAAGTGAGTGGTGGCAGGATGTTGTCAGTCCGGGGCCCCTCCAGCACCTTTAGTACCGGTTCGTGGCACGAACCGGTGCTAAAGGTCGTCCTACATAAACCCTTCGTCTACCCGAGCTCGCTCTGTTCTTCCCCTTTCCCCACTCCTCTCTGTTCTTCCCCTCTTCCTCTCGAGCTCATCACACATTTTGCCCAAAATTTGTCAAGATTTGAAGACCCCCATCCATTCAAATGATCACAAAGGTTAGCAACTTTGTCCTTTCATCTCCCATTGCTAGATTAGCTCTTGCAATGCTTTGTATAGTGATTAATTTATGAGTTTAGTAATTTGGAAGGAAATATATGTGCTAGTATTTGATTTATATGCAATTTGAGGTAAAAAATAACACTTAGTTTGCATATGTAGGTGTGGTTTACTTAGTGCCTTCTAAATCTCCGTCGTAACCACCGTCGATCGCCCGCACCGTCACGTCGCCGGCACCACCTTGTGGTGAGCCTCTTGTTCATGAATGTTTTACATTACCAAATTGATGTTTGTGTGATTTGGATATATAGTTACTCGTATAATTATCTTACCCATACGTTGTTTGTTATACATAGTGCCATGGTTTTGATATCCGTCCCCGTCGGCCCTCGTCCTTGTTATGATTCGGATGTGGTATATTCTCTTTTAAAACTAGTTGTTGCATTTCGTGTTTATGACAAATTATGCCCATCAAGTTGACATAGATATTTTTATCTAGGAGGTTTGTGAACCGGAAATTCCAACCGACCTTATTGTCGAGAGGTTAAATTTAGTTGAAATAGAAAACGAGTATTTGAAAGAAAAATTGAAAAGAATTGAGGGGGAGAAGATGGAATTGGAGTTGCATGTTGCCGATGTCGTCGATGATCACAAGATCAAGATGGAGAAAATGCGCTTGAAGATTAGAAAGATTAGAAAATATGCCATTGATATTGAGGCTTGGTATCATTATGGTGTTGGATCAATTGTTACCTTAGTTGCGATCTTGATCGCATTTGTTGTTGCATTTAAATGCTTTAGTTAGAGAGTTATTTGTTTGTTGCATTTAAGTGTTGTATGAACTTTATGTATGAACTTGTATTAATTTGGTCTTTTCGGTGTTGTGTAATGAAGATGAGCCGACAATGGATGTACGATGACCGATGCTCTCCCGAGTTCATTAATGGCGTGCAAACTTTTCTGCTTGCGGCTGAGGCAAACAAGCGGGCGGATGGTTTTATGCCTTGTCCATGTGTTGTCTGTAAGAATGATCACAATTACTCTACGTCAAGAACCATTCACGTCCACCTGTTTAAGTCCGGTTTCATGCCCCACTATAATGTTTGGACCAAGCACGGAGAAAGAGGGGTTATGATGGAAGACAATGAAGAAGAAGAGGACGATGACAACTATCCTGGCCATGGGTTCCCTGAATACGATGATACAACAATGGGGGAAGAAGCTTAGCCGGCAATGCGGGAAGAAGCTGAAGAAGAGGCATCAGGTGAGCCCGCTGATGATCTAGGTTGGGCCATTGCCGATGCAAAGAGAAACTGCGCAAGTGATTTGGAGAAGAAGAAGTTGCAGCGCATGTTAGAGGATCACAAGAAATTGTTGTACCCGAATTGCGAAGCTGACAAGAAAAAGTTGGGCACCACACTGGAATTGCTGCAATGGAAGGCAGAGAATGGTGTATCTGACAAGGGATTTGGAAAGTTGCTGGTAATGATAAAGAATATGCTTCCAAAGGACAACGAATTGTCCGAGAGTACGTACGAAGCAAAGAAGGCTGTCTGCCATCTAGGGTTAGAGGTGCAGAAGATACATGCATCCCCTAATGACTGCATCCTCTACCGCGGTGAGTACGAGGATTTGAACGCTTGCCCGGTATGCGGTGCATTGCGCTATAAGATCAGCCGCGATGATCCTGGTGATGTCAAGGGCGAGCGCCCCGGGAAGAAGATTCCTGTCAAGGTGATGTGGTATGCTCCTATAATACCACGGTAGAAACGTTTGTTCCAAAACAAAGAGCATGCCAAGGCGATGCGATGGCACAGAGAAGACCGTAAGAAAGACGGAAAGTTGAGAGTACCCGCTGACGGGTCACAGTGGAGAAAAATCGAGAGAAAGTATGGGAAGGGGTTTGCAGATGACGCAAGGAACGTATGGTTTGGTCTAAGCGTAGATGGCATTAATCCTTTTGGGGAGCAGAGCAGCAACCATAGCACCTGGCCTGTGACTCTATGTTTGTATAACCTTCCTCCTTGGTTGTGCACGAAGCGGAAGTTCATTATGATGCCAGTGCTCATCCAAGGCCCTAAGCAACCCGGCAACGACATTGATGTGTACCTAAGGCCATTAGTTGAAGAACTCTTACAGTTGTGGAATGGAACAGGTGTACGTGCGTGGGATGAGCACATGGGGGAAGAATTTGACCTAAAGGCGTTGCTGTTCGTGACCATCAATGATTGGCCTGCTCTCAGTAACCTTTCAGGACAGACAAACAAGGGATACCGCGCATGCACGCACTGTTTGGATGATACCGACAGTATATATTTGGACAATTGTAGGAAGAATGTGTACCTGGGACATCGTCGATTTCTTCCGAGCAGGCATCCCGTAAGAAAGAAAGGCAAGCATTTCAATGGTGAGGCGGATCACCGGACGAAGCCTCGCCACCGTACTGGTGCTAATGTACATGATATGGTCAAGGATTTGAAGGTAGTCTTTGGAAAGGGTCCTAGCGGACAACTTGTTCCGAATGACGCTGACGGACGCGCACCCATGTGGAAGAAGAAATTTATATTTTGGGACCTGCCCTATTGGAAAGACCTAGAGGTCCGCTCCGCAATCGACGTGATGCACGTGACGAGAATCTTTGCGTGACCCTGCTTGGCTTCTTGGGCGTGTATGGGAAGACAAAAGATACACCTGAGGCACGGGAGGACCAGCAACGTATGCACGGAAAAGACGACATACATCAGGGTCATGCCAGGTACGCTCTTACCAAAGAAGAGAAGGAAATCTTCTTTGAATGCTTGCTCAGTATTAAGGTACCATCTGGCTTCTCGTCGAATATAAAGGGAATAATAAACATGGCAGAGAAAAAGTTCCAGAACCTAAAGTCTCATGACTGCCACGTGATTATGACGCAACTGCTTCCGGTTGCATTGAGGGGGCTTCTACCGGATAACGTTCGATTAGCCATTGTGAAGCTATGTGCATTCCTCAATGCAATCTCTCAGAAGGTAATCGATCCAGAAATCATACCAAGGTTAGAGAATGATTTGGTGCAATGCCTTGTCAGTTTCGAGTTGGTGTTCCCACCATCCTTCTTCAACATCATGACGCACGTCCTAGTTCACCTATGCGAAGAGATTAACGTTTTGGGTCCTGTATTTCTACACAATATGTTCCCCTTTGAGAGGTTCATGGGAGTCTTAAAGAAATATGTTCATAACCGTGCTAGGCCAGAAGGAAGCATCTCCAAGGGCCATCACAATGAGGAGGTCATTGAGTTTTGTATTGACTTTATTCCTGACCTTAAGCCGATTGGTGTTCCTGAATCGCGGCATAAGGGCAGACTGGATGGAAAAGGCACGCTAGGAGGGAATCAACTAATATGTATGGACGGACATTCTCTCACTGAAGCACACTACACAGTTCTACAGAATTCAGCCTTGGTGGCTCCGTATATGGACGAACACAAGAATTTTCTACGCTTCAAACACCCGGAGCGGTCTGATGACTGGATTACACGTGAACAAACCAGGAGTTTCGCCGGCTGGTTGCAGACACGTACCATGCATGACGCCTCTATTGAAGATGACCTGTACTCGCTGTCCCAGTTACCATCTTCGAATATAATGACTTTCAAAGGGTACGAGATAAATGGTAATACATTTTACACGATCGCCCAAGATAAGAAGAGCACCAACCAAAACAGCGGTGTCCGCTTTGATGCAACAACCAAGACGGGAAAGGAAACATATTATGGTTACATAGAGGGCATATGGGAACTTGACTATGGACGTGGTTTGAAGATCCCTTTGTTTCGGTGCAAATGGGTCAATATGACACGAGGCGGGGTAACGGAAGACCCGCAGTACGGAATGACAACAGTGGATCTCAACAATCTTGCGTATGCAGACGAACCATTCGTCCTAGCCAATGATGTGGCACAGGTTTTCTATGTGAAGGACATGTCTACCAAGCCAAGGAAAAGAAAAGATAAGGAAGCGAATGCATCATACGATGAGCCAAAGCGCCACATAGTTCTTTCTGGGAAGAGAAACATCATGGGAGTGGATGACAAGACAGACATGTCAGAAGATTATGAAAAGTTTGACGAAATTGCTCCATTCACAGTGAATATTGACCCGAGCATCCAGTTAAATGATGAAAATTTTCCATGGCTACGGCGCAAAGGGACACACGCGAAGAAAAAGTTTCACACCCAAAGATCTGGGATGTGATCGGCTTCACTATCATCACTTTCTTCTGTGTTTCACACCCAGGAGGAAATCTCTGTAATAGTTAGGGTAGTTATGTGTTTTGGCATTTGAAACGCGAAGAAATTTTATGTGCAAACAAATTCTTTCATGCATTTACTGATTTTTTCAGCTAAATGACCCTGAAATTGAAAAGCATTTCCAATTAACTCAGAAAAGGTTGAAAGTTGGCATGGTATCATAATTTCACCCACATAGCATGTGCAAAAAAGTAGAGAGGGTTACCGCAAAAACTGGATGCACTTCGTGTACAAAATGGACAATCTCTTTCGAAGTATCAGGGTTTCGGACGAAAACTCATCTGTTACAAAGGCATTTCATTTTTTAAATAACCTAAGCATTACCAAATTGAATATAATGATAAAACACACTAATATTAAACATAAGAAAAAAGAATCACTGGAAAATCTATTTTCAAAGTTAAGTTATTCACAAACTAGTGATTCACACAAATTTCAAATAATTCAAAATTTTAACTATTCAAATTTGAAAACTAAAAAAAATAAGAAAATAAAAAAGCCCACCTACTGGGCCAGAGCGGCCTGCATACGACTAGAAACCCAACCTGTAGTTGGGCCAGGATGCAGGCCCGCAAGCCCAGTAGGCCCACAGGCAGAGTAGGAGAGGTAGGCCCAGAAGGCCTGCTTTTGAGACGAGCTCAATGCAGTGCCCGCGCCGGGGATTATAAACTGGTCTTGGCGCTCCTCAACTAGCGAGGTGGGACTAAACTTCTGCGCCCCTCGCCTGGCAGCGCACACCCTTTAGTACCGGGTCGTGGATCCAACAGGTACTAAAGGGGGGGTCTTTAGTACCGGTTGGAGCCACCACCCGGTACTAAAGGGGGGCGCTTCCCGCCGCTTGGCCTGGCCAAAACAGACCTTTAGTACCGGTTGGTGGCTCCAACCGGTACTAAAGGGGTGTTCTATATAAGAAATCACTTCAAAAAAATTCAGTTTCTCACATCTCCCTCTGCTTCTTTCTCCTCTGCCCCGTCGCCGCCGCCCCCGTCGCCGTCCGTCGCCGTCCCCTCGTCGTCGCCGCCCCGGCCGTCCCCGTCCCCGTCGTCCCCGTCGCCGCGCCCCGCCCTGTCGTCCCCGCCCGGCCCGTCCCCGTCCCCGTCGTCGCCACCCCGTCCCCATCCCCGTCGTCTCCGTCCCCGTCACCGCCCTCCATCGCCGCGCCTCGCCGATGAGCTCCTGCCCCGGCCGCCATGTCCACACACACACACACACATTGTTTTTTAGTTTTTTAGTTATAAATTTTAGTTATAGAAATTTTTTCTGTTTTTTGGTTATAGAAATATTTATAGAAATGTTAGAAATTTTTCTGTTTTTTAGTTATAGAAATATTATAAAATTTTCTGTTTTTTAGTTATAGAAATATTTATAGAAATGTTAGCAATTTTTTCTGTTTTTTAGTTATAGAAATATTAGAAATGTTAGTTATATATATAGATATGTTAGAAATTTTAGAATTAGTTTAAGCTAGATGAATTAGATTAATGTCAAATTGTTAGAATTTGCATATAGAATTTTAGTTATCACAATCCAATCATTTAAAAAATGTTACTTTTTGCGGGCATATAGTATTTGTTCTCGACGATGCCCGGCCCGCATCCTCGCCGTCAACCCGTTCGCGACGACGTCCGGCTGACCCATGTCTGGGACTGGGCTCCGCCGGGCTGGCACTGGGAGGTGCTACCTGGAGGGGCGCGCCGCTTGGTGAGGAACCCGGCCTCGGGTCCCGTCGTCGATGCTGATCTCCTTTGGTGGCGTTCGCGTGGGCCACATTCGGTGAAGAGGGAGCCGGCCCCGCCGGAGGTGGTGCGTCGCCGTGTCAGGGAGGAGGACGAGCACGTCCATCGCTACATGGCTGCTATGGATGTCAGGTTCTCCAATACCTGGCAGGTTCTTTGGGCAGATGACCGGAGATATGATCCTGTGATGGTTCCTTCTCTTTGGGTGTCCACCGCCCGCGCCCCAGGAACCGCGAGTGGCCTAGATTCTTCTGTAGTATTCGATCTTTATTAGCTACCTAGCTAGTGATGTATTCGATATATAATATTCGAGACGATGTATTCGAGATTATATATATTATTAGAGACGATGTACTCCAGATTATATATTATTCGAGACGATGTATTCAAGATTATATATATTATTAGAGACGATGTACTCGAGATTACATATTATTCGAGACGATGTATTCGAGATTATATATTATTCGAGACGATGTATTCGAGATTATATATTATTCGAGACGATGCATATTATGTACTATATGATTCAGTTTTTCCTTATTGATTGCATCCATGCATTGTAATTTGAATACTAAATTGTTTTATATTTCTTCTGTATTAGTTAAATAAAAGCTATGGCGGACAATGCCGACAAAGAGGGAGAAGAGGCCCTGTTCAAGATCATACGCAGCCCTAACAGGCCAGATGATCTGAATGAAGCAGATGACGGCTCCCAATATCTGAACAATACCGGGGAGGGTGATGATAAGATATTCGATCTCGACGACCGAGCTGATGAAGTCATGAACTATGATTATGATGATGCAGACAATGATTATGATGATGAATACAATGTTGATCTTGAAATAACAAAGACTACGACGAGGTATATTTATATAAGCAGGCATCTAGTGATCATCACATGTTTTTTTTATTTGAAGATATATTAACGAATCGATCTTTCTTCTTTCAGCCCCCCGGATCGAGCAAATCTGCTTCTACAGACAGCAGGACAAAGCGAGGCCCGGGCAAAAAGTTGAAGGAGGGCACCCTGGGAAATCCTGAACACCCGGGAAGAACACGAGGCAAGGGCGTTATTCCCTGGTATGAGGGCTTTTCGGAATGGAACGACGACTACAAGACCCGTGCAAGAAAGAAGATGGAGGAGGAGAAGAAGAGGAAGCTGGAGGAGGAGCAGAGGAAGCAGGACGCAGAACGCCTTCAAGGCCTAGAAGCAAGGCACGCGAACTTGGCACTCAAATTCCAGCAGCATCAGCAGCAGCAGATCGACTCACTTAGCCAGGAAAGGGGGTCTCAGCAGCGGCAGCAGCAAGCGGATGATCGTCCAGCATTGGATAGCACTGTCCCATCCATGCCGAGAAGCAGCGTTGGTTCCGCCCCGGACGACGCACTGCTGGATACATACCCTATGGATGACATCATAGAGAACACTAACTGTGAGCTACACTTCAAAATGAAGAACATATCCATGAAGGTGGCGGATGCCGTTGCTTTTACAATTACCCCCGAAGCAACCTTCCATTGCACCCCGATTCCAGCGGGCTATGCTCGTGTCTTGGTTGATGAGGTGGTGGACCCATATTCGTGGCTACAGCTTAACATTCCTGGAGGTGACGACGAGCACACAATGGGAGAGGCCATACATCGTATCATCCTATGGAGAAAGGATTGCATCATCTTTCGAAGTCCACCGACACCGCGTCTGCCGACTCCTCCTCGAAGTCCGCCACCGAGTCAGCAAACTCCCGCTCCTCCAAGTCCACGAATGCGTGAGCCGACTCCTCCTCGAAGTCCGCCACCGTGTCAGCAGACTCCCGCTCCTCCAAGTCCACGAACGCGTGAGCAGACTCCTGCTTCAAGTCCGGCACAGCGTCATGCCACTCCTCCTGTTTCAAGTCCGACACTGTGTCAGGCCACACCCCCTGCTTCAAGTCCGGCACAACGTCAGGCCACTCCTCCTGCTCCAACTCAGCCACGTCAGCCGTCTCCGCCACCTCAGCAATCGCAGAAGAGACACGCCGCAGCTATGGTGCGTAGTGGTATGAGTCGAGGTAGTACAGGAAGTACAGGCGGAGACAAGCGATATAAATATGGTCCAAGCCTCACTCCTCTTCCTCAGAGGCCTTACGGCATGACCGAGGAGCAAAACGAAGCCATAGTGAAGGCCTAAGTGGACGCCCATTTTGGACCAAAACCGGCACCGCCGCCGAGGGAGAAAGTGCCTAAGGAAAAGATTGACCACTTCATTCGTATGGCTAGACCACCAGCTCCCAAGCCTGTTGACTCAGACTATGAGCGCCAAATCAGGAAGGCACATCGAGCACGACTACAGAAAGAAGCGAGCTCGAGCTTGAGCCAACAAGCAGCTGTCAAAAAATGCGGGAAAACTGATACGTCTCCAACGTATCTATAATTTTTGATTGCTCCATGCTATATTATCTTCTGTTTTGAACATTATTGGGCTTTATTATTCACTTTTATATTATTTTTGGGACTAACCTATTAACCGGAGGCCCAGCCCAGAATTGCTGTTTTTTGCCTATTTCAGAGTTTCGCAGAAAAAGAATATCAAACAGAGTCCAAACGGAATGAAACCTTCGGGAACGTGATTTTCGGAACGAACATGATCCAGGAGACTTGGACCCTACGTCAAGGAAGCTTCCAGGAGGCCACGAGGTAGGGGGCACCCCTACCCCCCAGGGCGCGCCCTCCACCCTCGTGGGCCCCATGTTGCTCCACCGACGTACTTCTTCCTCCTATATATACCTACATACCCCCAAACGATCAGAGACAGAGCCAAAAACCTAATTCCACCGCCGCAACCTTCTCTACCCACGAGATCCCGTCTTGGGGCCTGTTCCGGAGCTCCGCCGGAGGGGGCATCCATCACGGAGGGCTTCTACATCAACACCATAGCCTCTCCGATGAAGTGTGAGTAGTTTACCTTAGACCTTCGGGTCCATAGTTATTAGCTAGATGGCTTCTTCTCTCTTTTTGGATCTCAATACAATGCTCTCCCCCTCTCTCGTGGAGATCTATTCGATGTAATATTTTTTTGCGGTGTGTTTGTTGAGACCGATGAATTGTGGGTTTATGATCAAGTTTATCTATGAACAATATTTGAATCATCTGAATTCTTTTATGTATGATTGGTTATCTTTGCTAGTCTCTTCAAATTATCAGTTTGGTTTGGCCTACTAGATTGATCTTTGTTGCAATGGGAGAAGTGCTTAGCTTTGGGTTCAATCTTGCGGTGTCCTTTCCCAGTGACAGAAGGGGCAACAAGGCACGTATAGTATTGTTGCCATCGAGGATAACAAGATGGTTTTTTTATCATATTGCATGAATTTACCCCTCTACATCATGTCATCTTGCTTAAGGCGTTACTCTGTTCTTATGAACTTAATACTCTAGATGCATGCTGGATAGCGGTCGATGTGTGGAGTAATAGTAGTAGATGCAGGCCGGAGTCGGTCTACTTGTCTTGGACGTGATGCCTATATACATGATCATACCTAGATATTCTCATAACTATGCTCAATTCTGTCAATTGCTCAACAATAATTTGTTCACCCACCGTAGAATACTTATGCTCATGAGAGAAGCCACTAGTGAAACCTATGGCCCCCGGGTCTATCTTCATCATATTAATCTTCCAACACTTAGTTATTTCCTTTGCTTTTTTACTTTGCTTTTATTTTACTTTGCATCTTTATCATAAAAATACCAAAAATATTATCCTATCATATCTATCAGATCTCACTCTCGTAAGTGACCGTGAAGGGATTGACAACCCCTTATCGCGTTGGTTGCGAGGATTTATTTGTTTTGTGTAGGTGTGAGGGACTCGCGCGTAGCCTCCTACTGGATTGATACCTTGGTTCTCAAAAACTGAGGGAAATACTTACGCTACTTTGCTGCATCACCCTTTCCTCTTCAAGGGAAAACCAACGCAGTGCTCAAGAGGTAGCAAGAAGGATTTCTGGCGCCATTGCCGGGGAGGTCTACGCAAAAGTCAACATACCAAGTACCCATCACAAACCCTTATGTCCCGCATTACATTATTTGCCATTTGCCTCTCGTTTTCCTCTCCCCCACTTCACCCTTGCCGTTTTATTCGCCCCCTCTTTTCCGTCCGCCTCTTTTCCGTTCGCCTCTTTTTTGCTTGCTTCTTGTTTGCTCGTGTTGCCGTGTGCCTTCTATATGCTTGCATCTTCGCTTGCTGAAAATCTATTGTTATGGATCCACTTAAAGTGTTCTACTTGGATCATCTTCGATCCTTATGCTCTCATGCTGAAACCCCGACTAGCCTAGTTGATGGGAAATCTTTAGATGAGCATGCTCGTTTTGCGTGTCATCGTTTGTCTGAAAAAGGGAAGCTCTTATGGTATCATATAAATAGTTTGTTATGCTATGCTTGGAATCTTTGTGAAATTTGTGATTTTACTTGTTGCTCCAAGAACCCTAAAAAACACCTTCCCTACCTATGTGAGTTCAATGATAATGAAATCTTATCTTCTTATGCAAAGGGTGTTTATAGTTACTATGATATCGAACAAATTGAAGAATTTGTCGTTTTTAAGGGTGCTCATGAAGTTTCTTCTTTGATTGAAAAGTATGATTTTACTCTCAACAAATCTGAAAATTCCGTCATACTTAAATATTGCAATGAAAACTTTGCTCATAATGTCTATGTCCAAGAATTTATTGAAAGAATGACCGTTGCTTCGGAAGAAAATAATGATATGCATGAATCTATAGACAATTGTGATTCCGATGATTTGATTGAAATATCCCTTGATGAACATGATGCTTGCTATTCTTGTGGCCATGATGCCAATACTTATGAAGATGAATTTGCTATAATTCCGTATGTTAAACATGAGATCGTTGCTATTGCACCCATACTTGATAGTTCCTTCGATAAAAAGCATGATTTCAATGATTTTACTATAAATTCTCTTGATGACAATTGTGCTAATAATATGCAAAACCCTAAGCTTGGGGATGCTAGCTTTGCTATGTCTACTACTTGTTGCAATGATCATGATTGGGGTGATTCTTCTTATGATCTTGAAAATTTATTTAATCCCCATGATGAATATGAGATTGATAATATTGTTTGCAATAATATTGAAAGTGGGTTTGGAAGAGTGTCAACTTTAGATCCCACATATTTGGAGAATATTCAATCTTATGAAATTTTTGACAAAAGTGGGTTTGGAGAGGTCATGACTTTAGTTAATGTTAATCCCACTATTTCGGAAGAGTGTCAACTTTGCATGCATGTGGATCGTGTTGAAAATATTTTATATGATAGCTATTTTTTTGAATTTGCTTATGATCCCACATGTAATTATTATGAGAGAGAAAAATATGGTCGTAGAAATTTTCATGATATTAAATTACCTCTCGTTATGTTGAGATTACTATTGTTTCTTTCCGCTTCCTTGCATATGCTAGTTTTTGCTTGCTATGATAATTTGTTTGCCTATAAGATGTCTATGCATAGGAAGTATGTTAGACTTAGATGTGTTTGTCACGTGTTTTATGATGCTCCCTTTGTGCTTCAATTCTTGTCTTTCTTGTGAGCATCATTGAAATCTCAATGCCTAGCTAAAAAGGCTTTAAAGAAAAGCGCTTGTTGGGAGGCGACCCAATTTTATTTTTAGTTTTTTGCTTTTTGCTTCAGTTTAGAAATAAATATTTGTTCTATCCTCTGGTTAGATGTGTTTTTATGTTCTAATTAGTGTTTGTGCCAAGTTAAACCTATAGGATCTTCTTGGATGATAGTTATTTGATCTTGCAGAAAATTCCAGAAACTTTCTGTTCACGAAAATAATTGTTAAAAATCACCAGAACGTGATAAAATACTGATTCCAATTTCTGCTGATCAATAAAAAAATTGCCTAGGTCGTCCTATTTTGGCTGATTTTTTTGAGTTCCAGAAGTTTGCGTTAGTTACAGATTACTACAGACTGTTCTGTTTTTGACAGATTCTGTTTTTCGTGTGTTGTTTGCTTATTTTGATGAATCTATGGCTAGTAAAATAGTTTATAAACCATAGAGAAGTTGGAATACAGTAGGTTTAACACCAATATAAATAAATAATGAGTTCATTACAGTACCTTGAAGTGGTCTTTTGTTTTCTTTCGCTAACGGGGCTCACGAGATTTTCTGCTAAGTTTTGTGTTGTGAAGTTTTCAAGTTTTGGGTGAAAGATTTGATGGATTATGGAACAAGGAGTGGCAAGAGCCTAAGCATGGGGATGCCCATGGCACCCCCAAGATAATCTAAGGACACCAAAAAGCCAAAGCTTGGGGATGCCCCGGAAGACATCCCCTCTTTCGTCTACTTCCATCGGTAACTTTACTTGGAGCTATATTTTTATTCACCACATGATATGTGTTTTGCTTGGAGTGTCTTGTATGATTTGAGTCTTTGATTTTTAGTTTACCACAATCATCCTTGCTGTACACACCTTTTGAGAGAGACACACATGATTCGGAAATTATTAGAATACTCTATGTGCTTCACTTATATCTTTTGAGCTATATAGTTTTGCTCTAGTACTTCACTTATATCTTTTAGAGCACGGTGGTGGATTTGTTTTATAGAAACTATTGATCTCTCATGCTTCACTTAGATTATTTTGAGAGTCTTAAATAGCATGATAATTTTCTTAAATAATCCTAATATGCTAGGTATTCAAGATATTAAAAACTTTCTTATGAATGTGTTGAATACTAAGAGAAGTTTGATGCTTGATGATTGTTTTGAGATATGGAGGTAGTGATATTGAAGTCGTGCTAGTTGAGTAGTTGTGAATTTGAGAAATACTTGTGTTGAAGTTTGCAAGTCCCGTAGCATGCACGTATGGTAAACGTTATATAACAAATTTGAAACATGTGGTGTTCTTTGATTGTCCTCCTTATGAGTGGCGGTCGGGGACGAGCGATGGTCTTTTCCTACCAATCTACCCCCCTAGGAGCATGCACGTAGTGCTTGGTTTTTGATGCCTTGTAGATTTTTGCAATAAGTATGTGAGTTCTTTATGACTAATGTTGAGTCCATGAATTATACGCACTCTCATCCTTCCATCATTGCTAGCCTCTTCGGTACCGTGCATTGCCCTTTCTCACATTGAGAGTTGGTGCAAACTTCGCCGGTGCATCCAAACCCCGTGATATGATACGCTCTTTCACACATAAACCTCCTTATATCTTCCTCAAAACAGCCACCATACCTACCTATTATTGGCATTTCCATAGCCATTCCGAGATATATTGCCATGCAACTTTCCACCATTCCGTTTATCATGACACGTTCATCATTGTCATATTGCTTAGCATGATCATGTAGTTGACATAGTATTTGTGGCAAAGCCACCGTTCATATTCTTTCATACATGTCACTCTTGTTCATTGCATATCCCGGTACACCGCCGGAGGCATTCATATAGAGTTATACTTTGTTCTAGTATCGAGTTGCAATCATTGAGTTGTAAATAAATAGAAGTGTGATGATCATCATTTTCTAAAGCATTGTCCCAAGTGAGGAATAAAAAAAAGAGAGAAGGCCCAAAAAAATGAGAGAAAAAGAGAGGAGGGACAATGTTACTATCCTTTTACCACACTTGTACTTCAAAGTAGCACCATAATCTTCATGATAGAGAGTCTCTTGTTTTGTCATTTTCATATACTAGTGGGAAATTTACATTATAGAACTTGGCTTGTATATTCCAACAATGGGCCTCCTCAAGTGCCCTAGGTCTTCGTGAGCAAGCAAGTTGAATGCACACCCACTTAGTTTATTTTGTTGAGCTTTCATATATTTATAGCTCTAGTGCATCCGTTGCATGGCAATCCCTACTCCTTGCATTAACATCAATCGATGGGCATCTCCATAGCTCATTGATTAGCCTCGTTGATGTGAGACTTTCTCCTTTTTTGTCTTCTCCACATAACCCCCATCATCATATTCTATTCCACCCATAGTGCTATGTCCATGGCTCGCGCTCATGTATTGCGTGAAGGTTTATAAAGTTTGAGATTACTAAAGTATGAAACAATTGCTTGGCTTGTCATCGGGGTTGTGCATGATGAGAGCATTCTTGTGTGACGAAAATGGAGCATGACTAAACTATATGATTTTGTAGGGATGAACTTTCTTTGGCCAAGTTATTTTGAGAGGACATAATTGCTTAGTTAGTATGCTTGAAGTATTATTATTTTTATGTCAATATGAACTTTTATCTTGAATCTTTCGGATCTGAATATTCATACCACAATTAAGAAGAATTACATTGAAATTATGCCAAGTAGCACTCCGCATCAAAAATTCTGTTTTTAATCATTTACCTACTCGAGGACGAGCAGGAATTAAGCTTGGGGATGCTTGATACGTCTCCAACGTATCTATAATTTTTGATTGCTCCATGCTATATTATCTTCTGTTTTGGACATTATTGGGCTTTATTATTCAATTTTATATTATTTTTGGGACTAACCTATTAACCGGAGGCCCATCCCAGAATTGCTGTTTTTTGCCTATTTCAGAGTTTCGCAGAAAAAGAATATCAAACGGAGTCCAAACGGAATGAAACCTTCGGGAACGTGATTTTCGGAACGAACATGATCCAGGAGACTTGGACCCTACGTCAAGGAAGCTTCCAAGAGGCCACGAGGTAGGGGGGCGCGCCTACCCCCCCAGGGCGCGCCCTCCACCCTCGTGGGCCCCATGTTGCTCCACCGACGTACTTCTTCCTCCTATATATACCTACGTACCCCCAAACGATCAGAGACGGAGCCAAAAACCTAATTCCACCGCCGCAACCTTCTGTACTCACGAGATCCCATCTTGGGGCCAGTTCCGAAGCTCCGCCGGAGGGGGCATCCATCACGGAGGGCTTCTAGATCAACACCATAGCCTCTCCAATGAAGTGTGAGTAGTTTACCTCAGACCTTCGGGTCCATAGTTATTAGCTAGATGGCTTCTTCTCTCTTTTTGGATCTCAATACAATGCTCTCCCCCTCTCTCATGGAGATCTATTCGATGTAATCTTCTTTTTGCGGTGTGTTTGTTGAGACTGATGAATTGTGGGTTTATGATCAAGTTTATCTATGAACAATATTTGAATCTTCTGAATTCTTTTATGTATGATTGATTATCTTTGCAAGTCTCTTCGAATTATCAGTTTGGTTTGGCCTACTAGATTGATCTTTCTTGCAATGGGAGAAGTGCTTAGCTTTGGGTTCAATCTTGCGGTGTCCTTTCCCAGTGAGAGAAGGGGCAGCAAGGCACGTATAGTAATGTTGCCATCGAGGATAACAAGATGGGGTTTTTATCATATTGCATGAATTTATCCCTCTACATCATGTCATCTTGCTTAAGGCGTTACTCTGTTCTTATGAACTTAATACTCTAGATGCATGCTGGATAGCGGTCGATGTGTGGAGTAATAGTAGTAGATGCAGGCAGGAGTTGGTCTACTTGTCTTGAAAGTGATGCCTATATACATGATCATACCTAGATATTCTCATAACTATGCTCAATTCTGTCAATTGCTCAACAGTAATTTGTTCACCCACCGTAGAATACTTATGCTCATGAGAGAAGTCACTAGTGAAACCTTTGGCCCCCGGGTCTATCTTCATCATATTAATCTTCCAACACTTAGTTATTTCCTTTGCTTTTTACTTTGCTTTTATTTTACTTTGCATCTTTATCATAAAAATACCAAAAATATTATCCTATCATATCTATCAGATCTCCCTCTCGTAAGTGACCGTGAAGGGATTGACAACCCCTTATCGCGTTGGTTGCGAGGATTTATTTGTTTTGTGTAGATGCGAGGGACTCACGCGTAGCCTCCTACTGGATTGATACCTTAGTTCTCAAAAATGGAGGGAAATACTTACGCTACTTTGCTGCATCACCCTTTCCTCTTCAAGGGAAAACCAACGCAGTGCTCAAGAGGTAGCAAAAACCGTTCCCCAGCTGGGAGAACAGGCGGCACAATCGACCCCCCCCCCCCCCCCGCTTGTTGTGCCAACAACACATGAGAGTACGCGCACCCAATATTATTGTGGGCAAACCGTTTACGTTCCCCAGCTGGGCAATGTGTTAATAACCGAGGAGCATATAATGCAGGCTGAAATGCTCAAGATCACTGTTGGACAACTCCTCGATATCGAGCCCATTTCTCCGCTTAGAGAGGAGGAAATAAAACGGAAATATGTCCGGCCCCAACCTTTGGTCGAGCCAGACGAGGTCAAGAACCTCCCAATGAGAATGTATGAATTGCATCAATGGTACATGAACATTACCAAGATTTCCAATCGAGAGTCCCTCATGGTGAATGTCAAGGAGGAGCATTACTTCCATGGGAAAGCTGTGTCCGTTGAGTATTCAGAACTATTTCAGTTATACAATCAAGACGCACTCGACAAATCTATCGTCAGTTGCTATTGTCTGTAAGTGATTTCTTTCTGTAATTTAAGTCTCAAGCTAGTTGTAGTGATCATTTTGATCAATCATTACCTGTAATTATCCTCACTATATTCTTTTCTGTGGTATTATGCATGATGAAGATGTATGAAATGAAAAAATCTGGACGCTATGGTATTGGGTTCATTGACCCAAATACCATTAATGAGTACACATGGAATATTCCAAGTTGTCGAGCAAGTTTAGAGGAAAGCATGCTAGAGTTCTTCAAGCGCCTCAATACCAATGAAGATATACTACTTCCTTACAACTTCATGTGAGTCATACTGTCTTGTACTACAAATTCTGTTTTTGCTTACTAGCTAGCTAGATGTTAATAATTAATAGGGTTTAGGGTAGTTGATTAGTGTTATGCACATGCCCGCTTAATTAAGACATGCAAACGTGTGCGCATGCAGTTTCCAGTGGATCTTGTTAGATATTAAAGTTGAAGAAGGAAAAGTTGAAGTACTGGACTCACTACTTAAAAAAAACTGACTACACCATCTTGTTTGGGATAGTCAACAGGTAATTTCAATCATTATTAACTATATCTCGGCCTATTTAGTTCGTCATTTCCTGATATGAAATATTTAATAACCCCTTTATTAATTTTCTTTGCCGGCGGGCAGGGCTTGGGCAAAGTTCATTAAGGTGACTCCAGGCAAGTGGGCAAAAAGCTGTTTTGGTATCGACCCAAGGTAAGTAATTAAGTAGTACTAGCTAGCTACCATCTCTTTAATTCTTGTTTCAATACCATTAATTAATTATCATGCTTGATTAATCATTATCTGATTCATTCCATTCTCGTAAAGGTCCTGAAGCAGGCGTCGGGGACTGATCTGTGTGCATACTATGTTTGCGAGAACATTCGCATGATGGCATCCGAAAGGAGCAGATCTCAAAGACAGGACTAGGTACGTTTGTCAGAACACTATTCACAAATTTTTACACCATTATCGATATCTAGTCACACAACTAATACACATGCATATTGATCTCCTTTTAACAGTTCAGAGAGGTGCGGGAGCAGCTCCTACCAACGAAGCGCATACTAGCACTTCAAGAGGAAATAGCGGGATTTTTTCTTGACCAGGTCATAGATCCCAAAGGAGAATACTATTACCCGCTACCGCCCCATGAACCACTTGTCATCGTGCTCCGAAGGCACCAAGGCAACATGTAGGAGAAATTGTATATATATATATATACATGTGTATGTGTGAATAATTAATAGTGGTGGTTGTGAGACATTCGATAATATATATTTATATATATATATGCGGTTCTACGAGAAAATCTATTTATATATATGCATAACGTGTACAATATGTAGTATCGTAAAATACCAGCAAACAAAAAAGAATTAAATGGAAAACACAAAATTAATGAAAAAATAAAAAATAAAACCAAAACCCCCCAAACATTTAGTACCGGTTGATGTTACCAACCGGTACTAATGGTCTACCAGCACCCGGGCCTGGCTCGTGCCACGTGGTGACACTTTAGCGCCGGTTCGTGCCGAACCGGTAGTAAAGGGGATGGCCTTTAGTCTTCACTCTTTAGTGCCGGTTGTAGAACCGGCACTAAAAGTCCTTACGAACCGGCGCTAAAGCCCGATTCTGCACTAGTGAAAGTTGCCACATTAAAGATGTGTGGTGTACGGCGGCAGCCATTGATGACAGCGATGGAAGGCCAGAAAGGAAGCTCCAAGCCTCCAACACACACAAAACCAAAACGTGCGTGAATATGGACTCGGAATCAATTCACGTACCGGATCGGTATGCACAATAATTAGTTAGTTCAACCTTCCTAGACTCCAACGATCGCAGCCAGCCGCAAGTAGTACTTCTTCCGTTTCTTTTTAGTCCGTATATAAAATTTGGTTAAAATTAAATTACATAAAGTTTGACCAAATATATCAAAAAATATAAATATCAACAATACTAAAACTATATAATATGAAAATGCATTTCATGGTGCATCTGATAATATTGATTTCATATCATGAATGTTGATATTTTTAATATAAAGTTAGTCAAACTTTACAAAGCTTGATTTTGACCAAACCTTATATGCAGACTAAAAAGAAACGGAGGGAGTACTATTTATACAACTCGATCGACCGCAGCCTATCCTGTATAAATCTCGCCTTCGCTTCCCTCCATCGATCCCTCGATTGGCGCCTTCTTACAGCCGATCGATCTGCACCCCTGCCGGCCGGCCAGATGGACGGGTGCGACAACAACGACAACAGCATCTGCTTCCCCTACGACGTGCTCCTCAACATCCTCCGCCGCCTCCCATGCCGCCCCCTCGCCAAGTCCAGGCGCGTCTGCTGCGCGTGGCGCACCCTGGTCGACGCACACAAGCTCCTCCTCCCGTACTACTTCCCGGGGGGGGGGGTTCTTCTCCGGCATCTTTACCGACAACTATGGGTCCTACAACGAATCCTCCTTTGCCCCGTCGTTGCCGCGCTCAGAGCGGCCACACAGAGCTTGTGACGGGCCCATCTTCCGGCATCCTCTCTTCCAGCATGACTCGGCCTCCGTGCCACACTACTTCGTTCGGTATGCAGAATAAACCTGCTGGTCTTTGCTTTGTTTTTGGGTTGACGTTCAAAAAATTTAAAATTACTCTGAAAGGTAAATAAAGTGTTTGTGCATATGAAAAAAAATGTTCAGAACATTTTTGGAAAATGTTGAACACATATTTAAAAATTTTAAATGTATTTTCTAAAATGTTTTTCATGCATTATAAAATTTATTACGATTACACAATAATTTTTAGTACATGTTATCAATTTTTTGAGTAACTATGCATTAAAAAAAACACAACAAATATACGCAGTAACTGTGAGTTGGGCATATAATTTGTTTAACTGTGTATTTTAAATATAATGAGGATGCATAATAATTGTGCATGCGTGTGGTCCTGAGTGAAGACACATAAAATTTTCTTACATTTGTTTTTTTAGTCCACATATTTTTAAAAAAAGTTCATTCTTGGCACTAAATAATACTCCCTCCGTTTCTTTTTACTCCGCATATAAGATTTGGTCAAAGTCAAAATACACAAAGTTTGACCAAATTTATATGAAAATATATGAATATCTACAATACTAAAACTACATAGTATGAAAATACGTTTCATGGTGCATTTGATAATATTGATTTTATATTGTGAATGGTTATATTTTTAATATAAAGTTAGTCAAACTCTATAAAGCTTGACTTTGACCAAATCTTATATGCAGAGTACAAAGAAACGGAGGGAGTACTAATCCACATAAAATCTTGCCGTGCGTGGGTTCTGGTGCTTGTCACTAAATAGTATTCCCTCTAGTCGCTAAAAAAAACTAAATAGTACTCCCTCGGTTCCCAAATATAAGTCTTTCTAAAGATTCCAACAAGTGATTACATACAGAGTAAAATGAGTGAATCTACACTCTAAAATATGTCTACATACATTCGTATGTTGTAGTCTATTTGAAATGTCTAAAAAGACTTATATTTAGAAACGGAGGGAGTACTAACATATAATTGCAAAAAAAAACTGATAAAGATTATCCTTTTCCAGGGCTATATGTGCTGGCATAACCCCCCCCCCCCCCCCCCCAGAAAAAAAATTGTGTTGGCCTCACTGGGCCACGGTTGGGCTGTCCTGCAGCCCATGCGACGCTGGCTTGTATAGGTCGAGCGGATCGGGGATTCGGGGACGAGGTACACGGGTGGCGGGGTTTGAATCCAGCGGCGGTTCCCGTTCGGCCACCGGCGACCATGCCGCCGTGCCACCCTCAGCCCTCGCCGCTTAACACCAGATCTGGGCGACGCCCACACCGCCACCATCACCCACCCGTGTGCCCCACCAGCGTCGCCGACCACCACCGCCCCGAGGAGCCAGCGAAGAGGAGAGGAAATGAAGGAGAAGGGAGAGGGGCACCGGTGCTATGGCGAGCCAGCGACTGGGATCCGGCGAGCCAGCGACGGGGCTCCGGCGAGGGGAGGCCGGCAAGGTCGAGGCGGCGGGGCATAGGGAAGGCGGCGGGGCTTTGAGTGATTAAATTTACAACTAAGGTTATTTCTGCAAAAAAGTGCCAAGTTGGCTCCTGACACATGGGTCCGAGTGGTCAGATACATCGCCAATACGCGTTTTTAAGTGGCTTAGACCGTTTCACAATAATTAGACTCTGAGATGGTACTGACTTATAAAAAAAAGAATAATGGTATCAATCCATTACAACGTGCCGAAGTATGAACTGTGTGATACTTCTATGCAATTAACTCGTTTTCATATTTCCTCTTCATTTTTCATTTTTTCTTGGGAAAAGCGGAAAGTTTCCATGTTTGTCGTCTGCATGCTCGCTGTTCACACTGATACGTTTGTTTTGTTTTGCTTGCGTGCGTGCGGGAGACGAAAATACATAGGGTCTGTCTAGGTCTCAGTCGAATTAGACTTCGCGAAGTCTAAGTCGGCTGACATCATCAGTTTTTTTTCTAGAACACGTCATCCCTTCGTTGCTTGTTGGTTGTCAAGCGAGCCCATGTCCTCCTCCTTGTTGCTTTTTGGGCTGTCAATGTCTTCGTGCGTACTGGAGCAGCGTTGGGCCAGCAGCTGCTGCTCATCTCGATGTTGCAACAGTCGGGATATTATCAACTCAAAAAAGAAACAGTCGGGATATTAGCTCCTGTAGGTGCCATTTCTCAAAAACAAAACAAGATATTGTAGGTGCCTCCAAAAAAAGCTGCTGTAGGTACCCCTCAAAAAGGAAAATTGTTGTATGCACAAATTTCTTAACGGTTTCTATCATTTTTTTGTTTTTATTTTTCATTTTTACTTACATTTTACCATTATATTTATCAGTTGGGAAATAAATTTGTTTTTTCACACATCTAAAAAAGGTACCACGAATCGTATGCATCATGTACACGCATCCACTCCTGCATAAAAAACATACGTCTGCATCATGTACATGCATGCACGGTCGATCTCCAAAAAAGTGAATCGCTATCCCACGTCATCATCGAAGGCATGCAATTGAAGTCGGGGGCGACACTTGCAGTTGCAACCATGTTGGAGACATGCAGTTGCATTCGAGGGTGACATTTGCAGTTGCATGCCTAGTGTTGGACATGCAATTGTCCCCCCCTATCTCGCCCCTCACTTACAAAATGAATAGGTCAGTTGCAGTCGGGTGTGTAGACATGCAGTTGTAGTCAAGGGCGATACTTGCAGTTGCAAGCCTAGTGTCAGACATGCAATTTCCTCCTCCCCCTCTCCCACCGACTAGCGAGAAAAAAAAAGATTGGTTGCGGTTGGATGTGTGAACATGCAGTTGAAGTCGAGGATGACACTTTCAGTTGGAAGCCTATTGTCGGACATGCAATTGCCCCCGCCTCTCCCGCCGCCCTTTGACAAAAAGACAAGGCCAATTGCAGCCTGAAGGAAGACATGCAGTTACAGTCGGGGCGACACTTGCAGTTGCATGTCTAGTATCGGACATGCAACTCCTCCTCTCCAACCGTCGGCTTACAAAAACAAATGTCAGTTGCAGCAGGGGTGTGTGGGCATGCAGTTGCAGTCGGGGGCGACACTTGCAGTTGCAGGCCTAGTGTTAGCCCCTCCCATGCCCCCACCCCCACCCCGTCCAACAAAATAATATCCAGTTGCAACCATGTTGGAAGACATGCAGTTGTAGTCGAGGGTGACACTTGCAGCTGCAAGCCTAGAGTCGGACACGCAACCGCCCCCTCTCCTGCCTCTCACTAAAACAAAAGGTCAGTTGCATTTGGGTGTGTGGGCATGCAATTGTAGTCGAGGGCAACACTTGCATTTGCAAGCCTAGTGTCGGACATGCAACTACCTACCCCCTCTTTCGACACCCACCTACAAAACAAAAGGTCGGTTGCGGTTGGGTGTGTAGACATGCAGTTGCAGTCGAGGGTGATACTTGCAATTGCAAGCCTAGTGTCGGACATGCAACTACCCACCCCCTCTTTCGAGGCCCACCAACAAAACAAAAGGTCGGTTGCGGTTGGGTG
Source organism: Aegilops tauschii subsp. strangulata (assembly GCF_002575655.3). Classification (NCBI taxonomy): domain Eukaryota; kingdom Viridiplantae; phylum Streptophyta; class Magnoliopsida; order Poales; family Poaceae; genus Aegilops; species Aegilops tauschii. The sequence goes on from NC_053040.3 coordinate 487,518,062, forward strand.
TGTGGACATGCAGTTGCAGTCAAGGGCGATACTTGCAGTTGCAAGCCTAGTGTTGGACATGCAAATGCCCCCTCATTCTCTCATCGCCTTCCGACAAAAACCCAAGGCTAGTTGCATTTGGGAGGCAGACATGCAATTGCAAACAGGGGCGACACTTGCAGTTGCAAGGCCTAATGTTGGACATGCAACCACCCCCTCTCCCACGGCTGATTTACAAAACAAAGGCCGGTTGCAGTCGGGTGTGGGCATGCAGTTGCGTGCCTAGTGGCAAACATGCAACTGCCTCCCTCCACAAAACACCATAGAATTGCGGGCAGGTGTGACACTTGCAATTGCGTGACTAGTGAAAAACATGCAACTTCCCCCTTCCCGATAAAACACTACTGAGTTGCAATATCAGTCGGGGACGACACTACATTTGCATGCCTATTGGCAGACATGCAACTACCCCCCTCCCCTGACAAACACACCACTGAGTTGCAATCGCGTTGAAGACATGTAGTTGTAGTTGGGGACCGCACTTGGAGTTGTGTGCCTAGTGGCAGACATGCAACTATCCCCTCTCCCGACAAAAAAAGAAAAAAAATCATATACTCAAAGGTCAATCCTTCACCAATTGCATCTGGAGTGAGACGTGTGTAGTTGTGCAAGGATAAACGAACATGCTACATACAATCAATTTTTCCTTCGAGGCTAAAAATAAAGAATAAATAAAAACATAGTTACACACGAATACAATGTGTGTTGATGACAAAAATAAACGTGAACAATTAATAATTAATAAAATTCAAAAAAATAAAAATGAAAAAAAAACACAAACATACTTCAAAGAAGAAATTATGAGAGAAAAAAGAACAAGAAAAAATGAGAAGAATGGAAATAATTGATAATTTTAAAAGAACAAACAAAAAAATCAAAAGGAAAATTATCCTAGAAATCCAAAAAGAATTGGCACAAGCCATTTTGAAAAAATAATACAGAATGTTGCGACCGGAAAAAGGAAATGCAACACATTTGCACGAATTGGCGCATAGATTAAACGATTTATCGCATTACAAAATCTTATACGAGCAAAGTTTGACCCACAACGTGGAGAAAAATAAAAAAAATGCATGGAGGAAAATAGAAGTGTGCATTGATTATGACATGCTAGAAGATATAGGGAAACATTGGACACACATGCTGATCTAGTAAAAAAAAACACAACGCTTTGCTCTCTGCATTTTGCACAGTCTATTTTTGATCGTAGCCCAACAGAAAAAAACAAAAAGAAACATGCCGGCCGTGTCATCTTAACAGACTGATTTAAACGTGACAAGCAGCTAGCATAAAAGAAAAATCAAGGCATCGACTGAGACTTCAATAGAAATCAGTCGACTGATTTTTAGTCGTTCCGAAATACATACAGCTGCATGCATTTGGTTGCATGGCCACGCGTATTCTCTGGAATTAATCAAGCAATTACTACACAGCAAATCGATCTTTTCACATCCCCCAATCAATCAATCAATCTCCATTTGTTTTCCACCGATCCCACCACGACCATGCATCGGTTTCAGAAATTCAGGATGCCATGCATGCCCTTTGGGTTCTCGCGCCGCCGGCCGCCGGCCGTTCGCGTTCCGTCCCCAGCAGCAGCCTATTAATAACGGAGAACGCCAGAATAGTTCGAGCTCTGGTAGTGGTAGAAATGGGCAAGAAAGGGAAGAGCAGGCTGCGCAAGAAAGCATGGCAGAGGCGTGGCTCTGCCTCCGCCGCCGCATGCGTCTCCCATAGCCCAGGCGGATGTCGGCGGCGAGCCAACGGCGAAGACAGGGTCGGAGGAGGAGCTGGCGAAGGCGCGCTTAGAGCTCGACGTCGTGCAGCAGCCCGAAGATGGCGAGGTGGTGCTCCCTGAGGAGACCGACCTTCACGGCGCCGCCGACGGGCCTGGCGAGCTCGAGCGGGAAGCGCCGGGGTCGGGCGAGGTTGTGCTTCCTGACGAGGTCGAGAAGGCCGGCCTTCACGGCGCCACCGAGGAGGAGGCCGAGGATGTGCCAGTGGAGATCGAGGGGGAAGCGGCCGGGGCGGGCGAGGTGGTGCTCCCCGACGAGGTCGAGGAGCCCGTCCTTCACGGCGCCGCCGCAGAGGAGGTCGTGCGGCCGGCGATGGACGAGGCGGACGACGTGCCTGTCGACCTCGAGGCGGAGGATCAGGGGGGCAAGGCGACGGACGCGCCGCGCGCCGAGGAGGAGCTCCCGGCTGGCAACTTCGCGGGCGAGGTGCTCGTGGCCCCCACCGTCGACCCCGAGGAGGACGTCTTTTCCCTGCGCGCGCGACTGGCCGCCACGGAGGCGGAGAATGTCCGGAACAAGGAGACGGTCATCGAACTGGAAAAGCGGCTCGAGGAGATGAGCCTCTCGGCCGCCGACTCCTCCGGCTCCGGGACGAAGAGCGGGCAACTGCCTGCCGCTGCAGCGGGACGTGGACGTGGTCGCCGGAAGCAGCAGAAGGAGAAGGGAAAGGCCCCGGCAGCAGTCGGAGAAGGCCGAGCTGTGAAGCCTCTCATGACGGCGGCGTCGGCGGGCGGGAAGCCAGACGCGGAACAAGCGCACGAACGGAGGTCCAGGAGAGGGAGGGTTGTTAGAATTAACTTTGCTGTTTTGTTTTTCATCATGTTTATTTAGCAGTGTCATGCATGTTGTCACGTCCAACCTACCTGGCTGTGGGCATGTAGAGAAGAGAGCGTGTGTGTGTATGCAAGTCAATAGTGTGTCCTGTTGAATTTGTTAGTAGTTTGCATGGATAGGCCAGCTGCATGCGTCTAGTTCCGTGGAGTCCAAGCGGCCGAGTTGTGTAGCAGAAAGAGGTGGAGAAAGAAGCGGGCAAAATCAGTTGTGGCATGTGCCGGCTGCGTGAACTCCTAGTTGATCTGCAGAAACTTGGAAGTGACTCAATCTAGACGTGGGTTAGTTTAGTAGTAACCGGGTCAGACAGTTGTGGCCTGTGCGTGTGTGTGCATGGAGTTAGTGGGTGAGTGGCTGCATTTTAGCCGTGTGCTTCCGGCTATTTAAGCCATCATGTAATTGCATTGCAAGTGTGAGAATACAAGAGAAAAGGGCACAAGTTGTGTGCGGTGCCAAGCCTCTGTGTGTGTTCTTCTACCTTTGTGTGTGAGAGAGTCTTCTTCTTCCTCGGGCTGTGCCAACAAGGGTCATTCAACCTAACACCCGCTACTCGTCCGATGAAATCGTAGTGCACGCCGACGCTGCCATCGCGTGGAAGGGCCAGGGACGCCGTTGAAGAGATGAAGCTGGATAAATAAAAGTCATGGTGGAGAGTGCAGACCATGAGCTAGCGGCAGAGATGAAGTTTCAGATATATCACTTCTAGACCATGAGTTATCTGGATTTACTTTGAGTTGATCAGGAAGAGCCTCGCTTTGCTCTTCATCTGCCCGTGGCCTTCCCATTCTCAAATTTTCAAATTCGCTCGAGAGAATTCCAACACATCCATCATGCTTTGATAATTCTAGCACCGGGTATAGAAGTGTTAGCATTATAAAAAATTTGCATCTTGCTTCAGTTTTGAATGCCCACAACCCCTCGTATAGTTTTCAAACAAAAGTAATAGACTTACGGACGGTCAATAGGCTTCTTCGTCAACCAAGGATTCAGGGATGAAGCCGATCCCTGCCATCGTGTTGCATAGCTCGTGAAGAGGAGGAATAGGGCTGTGAAGACGGAGAGCTTCGCAAGAACTTGTTGATGATGGAAGTGTTGCAGGTCCACGGCGTCCTCCTCGCTTCCCGTCTTTCCTTCTCCACGCAGTCCAAGGTTGCGCCTCTGTCTTCCACAAGCTCCTGACCAAGAACGCCGTGGTGAGCGAGTTCCACAGGTTGTGGCCTCTGGATGCGGTTAGGGGGCAGACGATTAATGCGGTGTCCATAAGCCAAGTGACAAAAGTGTTCGACCCTAAAAGCCCATCTTGGGGCTTTCCAAAGCTCGTGAAGATCATTGAGCCGCGTAGGTGCGGAACGAATTTCTCGTGATCGAGTGGGAAGTCACTGTTATCAAGGACAGGGAAATACCCGAGATCCATGTACCACCCTCTGACCTTTCGGATAATCTTGCAACATTGCTAGAGGGGAAGAAAGGAACAGACATGACTTTCAAGGCTCAAGGGGAGATCGTTTCTGCTCATAAGATTTTGCTTGCGATGAGGTCGGCGGTCTTCGATGCCAAGTTCTATAGGCCTATGGCTACGAGGGACAAAGAGTCACAGGACATAACTATCGACGACATGCAGCCAGCTATTTTCAAGGTATTTCTTCACTTCATCTACACAGATTCATTGCCTTACATGGTTGATCTTGATGATGATGACAAAAGAGAAATGGTTAAGCACTTACTTGTGGCTGCTGATAAGTATGCGATTGAAAGGATGAAGGTGATACATGAAGGCATGCTATGCTTGAGTCTTGATGTTGAGACCGTGGCGACAATATTAGCTCTAGCTAAGCAGCTTCATTGCAGTAACCTCAAAGATGCTTGAATTGAATTTATGCTCTCTTAGAATAGAATGAATGATGTGCTCGCAAGCCAAGGGTATCTACATCTCAAAAGATCTGTTCCTGACATCAATACTGATGTGTTTGAGAGAACAGTTAAGTCCCGCAAAATTTCGTATGCCAACCCGGCATGAGCTATTGCTTGTCCTTCGGTTCTGAAAGATTCTTGGCATGTTGGTTGGGAGAAGGTTATGAAGTGGTGTTAAATTTAGGATGGCCATCACCGGTTGGCTTCTATCGAGTTACTTTTGATACACTAGTAAGATGCCCGTGCTACGCCACGGAACCACATCAAAGTATGGATACAAAAATAGTTCATCCTCACTTGGCTGTAGGGAGAAGGCGGATGGGAATGTATCGGGTGCTCCCACCCTTGGAGTGCTCCCGGTGCTCCACACATTTTAAAATGTTCGTAAAATTTTGAAGAAAAATCTAGCACATTCACACAACAACAATGTATCTTGTCACAAAATTTTAAATCAAAATTTGAAACATTGCTCGAGATACAAAAATGACAAATTTAACATCAATGTGATTATGGGCCAAATCTCAAGCCCAACTTATGTTATGTACTATTTACTGTCGAATTTGTCATATATATTTCTCAAGCTATGTTTCGAATTTTTATTCCAAATTTTGTGACAACATACATTGATGTTGTGTGAATGTGCTAATTTTTTTCTGAATTTTTTGAACATTTAAAAATGTGCTACCGAGTACGGAGCACCGGGAGCACCCTAGGGGTGGGAGCACCAGATATTCTCTCGAAGGCGGACATGGATAGAAGGTGGAGCACAAACATATGAGGTTGTTCGAGAAACGCCGATGGGGTCCTGTGAAACGGTACGAACAAGAGGGAAAACAGTGTGAAGACAAGGAGGTTTTGTCGACGAGGCAATGACAGCGAAACGACTAAAACACACCAGTGGTCTATAAACTTGTTCCAAATATGCACAATAGTTATGTAGCTCATGGGATGTTTTCAACTGGTTAAATATGAGTGAACATGTCACAATCACACCGACTGGTCACCATGATAATTTGGACGATGGACCGTACAACCTAGTGCACTACGGGCAGCTTGTTATGGCTTGTGCGCAACATTATTAGTGGCATAATCCCATCGCAAATGCAATGCCTCGCTTGTTGTGGGACATAAGCAGCGCTCACCTACAGGGATCGATGAAATGAGCTGGCCCGACAATGTGGTATCTAATAGTTGTGGGAAGCTTTTAAGGAGAAGTTGGAGGAACCTTCCATCCGGTTTTGAGAAGGTTCATGGCAGCTTTCCTTCTACTTCTCTTTTGAATTTCTCTCTACCCATTTTTATCGATTTTCATTTTGTTTTTCTATTTTTCCTGTTTGTCTTTTCTATTTTTAAATACATGTCGACTTTTGTTGAATGCACGTTGAACATTTTTTGTATACATGTTAAAAAAATTAGATACACATTGAACTTTTTTGGAATACACATTGATCACTTATCTGAATACATGTTGAACATTTGTCAAATGCACATGGAACATTTTTTTAACACGCATATAACATTTTTTACAAATGTCATGAACATTTTTTAAACATGCGTAAAATTTCAAAGTGTTACAAACATTTTTTAATGGAAAAAAGAATTTTTTATATGTTAATGACATTTAAAAAAAATACCAAACAAAATTTGATATTTCACTAACACTTTTTTCCGTGCCTCAACCTTTCCAGTTTCCATTATGGTTATCTATCCTTTATATCGATAATGGTCAATATTAATTTGTAATTTCCCAGACTGAGAGAAAAATGAACTTTCTGAAAAGGAAACAAGATAGTTGATCCCTGAAATTCTGAACTTTCTATATATTGACATGATATTCTGCTTATAGTTGATAATAGCATATCATTGAAAATTTCACCCATATGACAATATTATGCATAGCTTTCTATGCCTGGCTCATGCTATTCCTCTTTTCCAGATTGTGTAACCCGTGGTATTGGTTCTTCTCTTTGCTTCGTGGGCTATAATCGGTGTGTTAATTAGGTGGTAAGCTCTTCGTTTGCATGCCACTGTCATGGGAACCCTCTCTCTTTCAAAAGTTTCATTTGGAATCAGCTGAACATCTTATATTTGTGAATGGAGGGAGTAGTTTACAATCTGATCATAGTAGTTCAAATTTCAGTAGTACTGAACTGTAGATGTGAACTCTCAGGCATGTAAATTAGAATTCCCTAGAGTTCTCCATTCAGACTTAGTTAAATCGTGGACCAGGTACACTATCGAAGAAGAAATACGAGGCTATAAGCAATCATGCATAAAAGAGATCAAAGAAACTCAAATACTTTCATGGATATAAAAAGATAGATCTGGTCATAAACTCAAAGTTCATCGATCCCAACAAACACACCGCAAAAGAGTTACATCATATGGATCTCCAAGAGACCATTGTATTGAGAATTCAGAGAGAGAGAGAGAGAGAGAGATGAAGCCATCTAGCTACTAACTACGGACCCGAAGGTCTACAAAGAACTACTCACGCATCATCGGAGAGGCACCAATGGAGGTGGTGAACCCCATCCTCGATGGTTTCTAGATTGGATCTGGTGGTTCTGGACTCTGCGGCGGCTGGATGAATATTTCGTCGACTCCCCTAGGGTTTTGGGAATATTGGGGTATTTATAGAGCAAAGAGGCGGTCCGGGGGGCACCCGAGGTAGGCACAACCCACCAGGGCGCGCCTGGGCTCCTGGCGCACCCTGGTGGGTTGTGCTCTCCTCGGAGCACCCCAATACGACGGAGAAGGCGCCCTGGCCGTACCCTAAAAGCATGTTCCTCGCCTTTGACCCTGTCGTGTCGCCGCACTACGAGATGTTCCACTTCCCCGAAGAAGAGATCGAACAGGACGATGTCAAAGGAAATGTGACCCGGTGGCCGCGATTCCGATAGGATAAGGTGTTCTCTTTAAAGGTGTTCTCATCACGGACCAATGAGTGGGCGAGCCGAGAGTTGTACCGGGCCCTTGTGCACCTAAGCACCTCTACGATATGGTGCAACGCCACACCTTGTGCATGTGCAAACGTGGAAGTCGGCTGTGTGCTGGCGTGGCTCGCTCTACGTGTACTATTGCCATAACATCCTTATGATCTTGCACAACTCAGATCAGACATATGACATTGTTCAGATGTTGGGGAAAGCCTACACTGAGAAAAAAGGTAGACGGTATGAGCTACCAAAGAGGTCTGTATTAACGATCTATGAGAGGGGTATTTGCTATGTGGTGCTCAACAAGCATCAACTAGTCCAAATTTGGGCATTGGAGGAATCACCCGATGCCAATCTAGGGTGGATGTTGTCGCACGAGGCCAACTTGAGTCCATATGATCATAAAATCAAGAACTCGTTTATAGAGCCAAGGGTGCCATGGGAGGTGGTGGAAAACAACGAAGAAATGGCCAGCTTGTTTGAACCTTGTATTATTATATACGATGAGGAGGATGGCCTGGGTGACACATTTGATGATGATGTTGGTGATGACGACAAGGAAGAAGAAGAAGGCATCGACGAGGAGGATGTCCAGGGCGAAACAACAGATGATGTTGATGACGACGGAGATACACATGAGGATGAAGAAGTGAAACCCGTAGAGGGTTCTGAGTAACTCAGACGAGGACAACTTCATTAAACCGGACCAGAGTCGCACCCAACTACAATAGCCCGAGTGTGCAAATTGGAGAATAATGGGATTGCATCCATACAAGGATGTGCTACTCGCCTTCGTTGCTTCCACAAGTTTACCATGTTTAATTGGAACCCACAAGTTTCTCCTAGGGATTTTTTTTGCTGGAACCAGTGAAGGAAAATTTGCAACCCCTATCGATCGGTGATGCAACAGGATGGTGTCGAGATAGGTTTTACTAGAAAAACTCATCAAGTTGAGCGTAGAAAAACGTCGAGATAGGTTTTCCTGGAACTCGCAAGAATTTTTGCTGGTGGATAGATGAGACTTTTGTTGTGGCCGGCGTGATGGTGCGCTTTTTGCTGGATTCATTGATCTTTTTTTTTCTGCAACTAGCATGTGTTTTTGCTACACCTGGGAACCATAGGATATGTGTATAGGCATCTAGTTCTATGTTTTGCCGGTTGTGGCTTTGAGTTCCCTTTATTTATCTCTTGATGAGTTTTTCTAACGTACTACACGTTTGTTCAACCATTTGGCAATAAGATGGTTGCATGCATTGCTTTGATGCAGATGCCGGGCTAATCCTCCTTTTCAAAAAAAAAAAGAAATCTATGTGCAAAATAAAGAGTTTAAAATTTCTTTATGTAGAGCACAAACCTTTTTAGCCCACAAAGCACTCTTTCTTTCCATTTAAATTTATAGACATGTTAATCTACCCACACACAAAAAAGACATGTTTATCACTAGAGAACATGTGCATATGGCAAACTTTCATGGACTAGTTTCCTTTAGATTTTACTGTAGTACCTGCTGGGCGCAACACATATTTCGCTCCTGTTCAAGCTGTTTGTCAGTTGTCACGGATCGAGCGCTCCGGGCCGGAGACAGGCAGCTCCGCCGATCCTCGGAATGTGGTGTACGGCGGCAGCCATTGATACGATAGATATGGAAGGCCAGAAAGAAAGCTTCAACAGACACAAAACCAAAACACGTACGTGTTGGACATGGACTCGGAACCAACTCACGTACCGGATCGATATGCACAACTAATTCAGCCTAGGCTCAACTACGGACGGAGACGGAGTCCATCTACAACTCGATCGATGGCCACCTATCCTGTGCTACTCGCCTTCGTTGCTTCCATCGATCTGCGTCTTCTCCGAGCTGATCGATCTGCACCCCTGCCGGCCGGCCGGCCGGATGGACGGGAGCGACGGCAACGGCATATGCTTCCCCTACGACGTCCTCCTCAACATCCTCGGTCGCCTCCAATGCCGCCCCCTCGCCAAGTCCAGGCGCGTCTGCCGAGCGTGGCGTGCCATAGTCGACGGCCACAAACTCCTCCTCCGGTATTTCTTCCCCCGGGGGCCCTTCCCCGGCATCTTTACAGACAACTACGGGACCGACAATGAGTCGTCCTTTTTTGCCCCGCCGGCGCCGCGCTCAGAGCGGCCACATCTTCCGGCGTCCTCTCTTCCGGCACGACTCCGCCTCCATGCCACACTACTGCAACTGCCTCCTTCTCCTCGAGGAGTCAGATGATTGGTATGTCTACAACCCGGCGACGATGCGTTATGCCGACTTACCACTAGCATCAGACGAGTTTCGTCTGTTCAACGGGGGCGTGTGCTGAAATTTGAGATGGGCTCTAGGGCCATGTAGCAATTTCTGAAAAATCTTTAAGGGCCCATGTGGGTTATATGGCACTAGGTGTAGTGAGAAGTTTAGTCCCATCCCGGAAATGGAAGAGGAGTTGGACCTCCTTATAAGGGTTTCTCTTCTACATGCTATTGGAGCTTGAGAAGAGAAGAGGCCCTCGCGCACTCCTCCTCCGCTGCCCGCCTCGCCTCGCCTCGCCTCGTCACGAGTTGAGCCGAGCTCATTTCATCGATCCGAGCGGCATATGCTTCCCCTCGGACGCGGGTTGTGGGATTGAGCCGAGCCGAGCTTACACCTACGCGGGTTGCGGGTTGCGGACTTGCCATTGGTTGATAAACCGGTCCCGGCTATCCTTATGAACTGTGACAATCAGACTGTCATCACCAAGGTGAAGAGTTCAAACAACATGAAGTCCACCAAACACATAAGAATGAGATTAAAAGCTGTCAGAAAATTAAGAAACTCCGGAGTGATAGCGTTGGACTATGTCCATACGGCTAAGAATCTGGCAGATCCCTTTAGGAAAGGGCTATCACGTGTTGTGATAGATAATGCATCGAGGGAGATGGGTATCAGACCCACATGAGTTCTCATGGTAGTAACCCAACCTATGTGATCGGAGATCCCGTGAATTAGGACCTGGGAAAACAAGCCAGTGGTGAACTGAGGAGAGTAACTATACTAACCCACTCCGTTGGAGATGCAATACTCTCGATACTGTATGATAGGATGACTACTGTCTTAATGTGTTCCGAAGCTTATATAAGCAAGATGCTATCCTACAGAGTGATCTTTGGAGGAACACACCTATATGAGTCCGACTGCTAGTCACACAGTCTATGAGATTTGGGGTGATCTCTAGTAAGCTCATGAATAGGCCACGAGTGTGACTTATATGCTCCACCCGAGGGGTCAGCCTTCGGCAGCCCAGTACTAGTGAGACATGTGGTGAAACTTCTTTACGCCAAACTGACAATTCAAGGCATAGTCCATTGTTCAGTTGTGAAGGAGTGTAGCTACTTGCTCTAGGTGAAGCTCAACCTTAACAGGTCTTCACTGAAACACTGGTATATCGAAACAGTAATTGGAACAGAGGACACAATGGGCGCTCGAGATCTGGTGGGGGATTGCTGAAATTTGAGATGGGCTCTAGGCCCATGTAGCAATTTCTGAAAAATCTCTAAGGGCCCATGTGGGTTATATGGCACTAGGTGTAGTGGGAAGTTTAGTCCCACCCCGGAAGTGGAAGAGGAGTTGGACCTCCTTATAAGGGTTTCTCTTTTACATGCTATTGGAGCTTGAGAAGAGAAGAGGCCCTCGCGCACTCCTCCTCCGCCGCCCGCCGCGCCGCGCCGCGGGTTGCGGGATTGAGCCGAGCCGAGCTTACACCTACGCACTCCTCCTCCGTCGCCCGCCTCGCCACGCCTCGCCGCGCCGCGCCGCGGGTTGCGGGATTGAGCCGAGCCGAGCTTACACCTACGCGCTTATTTTTTCCAGTCACTAACGGAGAGTTCTCTGACAGCTGGGCCACGATCTGAGACGTCAGATCGTGGGCTGTCACAGACTCGGACGTGGGTCGAGCCCACGTCTCTCCACGCGGCTGCGCCTATATAAGTGCCTAACCCTAGCCGCCACGAACAGATCACATCTGCTCCACGCGCACGCCCACCGTCGTTCCCTTGCTGCTGCTGCCGCCGGTGACTCCATCCCGTCCGCCGCGTACACGGTCGACGGGAGAGCAGGTCTCCGAAACGACGCCCTTCTGGTTCCTGTACGGGGTGAGGGGCGAATAGGTTTTTGGGCAGCGATTACGCGACTGCTCACTTCCGATCGTCTACTTCCTCTACGTCCGCGTCGCCTTCATCATCATCATGTCCACCGACGCCGAACGTGCTGCCGCCGAGAAAGCTGAAGCTGACAAGAAGGCCGCCGAGGACGCCGCTGCTACCACCAAAGCCGCGGCCTCTGCATGGCCTACTGGAGGGTATAACTCGTTTATCCCGCTCCTACCGTTTTCTGTTTTAGCCATGCTAGCGTTATACGTAGATCTTTCTGCAATTAGCGTAGTATGTGCTAGTTTGACTGAATATCAGTATGCGATTATATGTGTCAATGCCATGCTAGTGATTTACTCGTGGATTAATTTAATCGAGAAATTGCCTATTTACTCAACAGCGTGTTCCTCGCCTTCGACCCGGCTGTGTCGCTGCAGTACGAGGTATTCCTTCTTCCGAATGAAACGGTCCAACCAGACGTCGAAGAAAACATGCAAGAACCACGCAAAAAAGATATACATGTCCATGTGCCAACGGTTGAGGAACCAAAGGATAAGGTAATCTCTGTGTTAGTGTTCTCGTCACAGACGAAACAATGGGTGAGCCGGGAGTTTGTGCCGGGGCATTGCTCCCCTGGGTACCTCTATGACGCGGTGACTGCAACACAACCCAGTTACATGAGAAGATGGAACTCAGCTGAATACTGGCATGGGTCACTCTATGTACATTGCTGGAACAACGTCATTATGATCCTGCGCAACTCGGAGGAGGTGTATGACATGGTTCCGCTACCGGGGAAAGCTTACGAAGATAAGGAATATGTCACTCTTACTACGCCGGTAAGGAGGTCTGTCTTCGCGAGCTATGAGAAAGGGGTTCACTATGTGACATTCGAAAAATACCAACTACACATATGGATATTGAGAGAATCAACTGATGGCCAGGTGGAGTGGATGCTAACACACAAGGCTGACCTTGGTCCTTATGGTCGTCAAATAGATGCTTACTCTTACATGATGCCGAAACTGCAGTGGGAGGCAGTCGACAGCAAGGGAGCTCTAGTTAGCTTGTTGGAAGCCCGTAACATTGAGGAAATCATATACGATGAGGGGGATGGCCAGAGCAACACAAGTGATGATGTTGATGATGATAGTGACCACGATCAAGATGGTGTCTATGATGCAGATGACTTCAATGACACAACGGATGAAGTTGATGGCGGTAATGACAATGATGAAGATGGGGTCTATGATGCGGATGAATTCAGCGAGACAACTGAAGACGTTGATGGCGAAAGTGATGATGACGAAGATGAAGTCTATGAGGACGGTAACTTCAGCGAGACAACTGATGATATTGACGATGGTGGCCAAGATGAAGAAGGAGATGCACATGAAGACAACGATGACCAATTGAAAAGCGAAGAGGTTTCGGAGTATTCATGGGACTCGGATGAGGACAACTTCATTGACGTGGATGAAAGTGCTGCCCACCCCGAGGACTATGGGAATTACCGTCTCATGGGATTACATCCACACAAGGACGTGGTGCTCTTCCTAACCCCTCCTGGTGCTGTTGCGGCATACCATGTCATGACTTCAAGAATACAATATTTAGGAAAGAAGCTTGTTAGAGACCCTTGGTCATTTTATGGCGCCAACATTGCATTTCCTTACCGGCCATGTTACGTCGATGCGCTTCCGGCGCCTAAACCAGCCTCTTACTACGGTCGGTGATCTGTCCTCTCCCATGTGGTGTAACTCTTTGGGAGGAAGACGGATCAGAGGAAAAGCGATATTTATATGGTTATTATGGCTAATTGATATGTACTCGGTATGGCTAGATAGTACTACTATAAGGGTTTTGCATAAACCAATTTGTCCTGGTTGCATCAGATAATCAAGTATGAGTGACATGCATACACAGCATTGCTCGTATATTATGTTTGTTTCTTTGTGGTGCATCGGTCAGTAGCACGGAAATAGGGTTGGTTGACATTGACATTAATTGACACTGACAAAACAAAAAATAAGAACAATTGACACAGTGCAGACTAATCAGTTGTTCTGTATCGACACCATGAATGGGGCATGTAGATTTCTAAAATAAAGCTGGCCGGATCGTCAAGAATATAAAATTGCATAAGCGCTGCCGTTAACATCACGCCTTGGCCTTCCTACGCGAATCTCAAATCGTCAACCAGGGGGGAGACACCTTGCACTTACCTTCGAAAACCTCAAGCCATACTCGGAATTACACCGCATTTAAGTCATCTGAAATGTTTCAAACCACAGAAACCATTGCATTTTCATCGGAAAACGGGTCACATGGGGGACGCCTGAGACTTGGCATTTGCAGAACATACGCCTCAATATCTCTTGTATTGTTCTCTTTGAAGAGTAGTCCGTATGCATTGGGTTTTTGGTTGATTTCGCTCTTTTGAATAACTGTTTAATTATCAAGGCAGCATGTATATGCTAGTTTCTCGATGAAAAAGAATGTTCTCATAGTGTAGACCATGTAGAGAGATTTTTTTTTAATAACACCATGTAGAGAGATTTTTTTTAGTAACACCATGTATATGCTACTTCCTCCCTGCGGATGTCGACGTCATCACCAGTATCCATACGTCGACCCGCATCACTGAGGATATTATTGCATGGGCACCGGAGAGGAACGGTATCTTCACCGTTCGGTCCGCCTACCGCCTGGCCATGGACGAGCGCGAGCGTCCTTCGGCTTCCGCCACGAGCAGGGCATCGGATGGTCGTCGCGCCATCTGGAAGATCATATGGGGGTGCCCTGCTCCCTCTAAGGTACACGTGTTCGCTTGGAGAGTCGTCACCAACTCACTTGCTACTTGGGCCAATAAAGCCTCGCGACACCTCGAGCTTACTGACATTTTTCCCTTGTGTGGTGTTGAACGCAAGGATGGATTCCATGCGCTTTGGAGGTGTCCCCTGGCAAGAGAGCTAGCAGCACAACTCCTACGCATGTACTCCTACACAGCAGCCGATTGCTTGCTTTAGGCTGGAGACACACACGTACGTGAAGGACTTGATCGATTGGTAGCCACGGAACAATACGCACGCGAGATTGGATGGCTCGTGTCTAGCCTGTTGTAACTTTGTATTGCTTATTTTTTTAAGCCTGTTGTAACTTAAATTCGCGGGGTAGAGGGGGGAGAAGATTGAACGTTACGTAAAAGCTTGCGTAGTTAAAAAAAATCGTTTTGTTTTATGTACAAAAAGTAAGCTCAGAGATTAACGGTAAGACCATGTGGTGTTAGGCTTGACACGTACGGCTGCAGGGCGATCCGAATCAACTCGCAACTCAACCTAGAATTGATTACGGAGAGACTCTCTATATATCTACACCCAGTACTACCTACTATTTATATGAAACTTCATCGATCGCCCTCGCCTTCGTCGCTCTCCATCGATCAGCGCCCTCTGCAAGTCACAGCGCCCGCCAGGCCGCCGGCCAGATGGACGGGACCGACGGCAACGGCATATTCTTCCCTTACGACGTGCTCCTCGACATCCTCCGCGGTCTCCCCTGCCGCCCGCTCGCCGAGTCCCGGCGCGTCTGCCGCACGTGGCGCGCCATTGTCGACGCCCACAAGCTCCTCCTCCCGCACTTCTTCCCCCGGGGCCCGTTCCCCGGCATCTTCACCACCAACTACGGATGCGCCGATAAATCATCCTTCTTCGCCCCGTCCGCGCCCGCGCGTTCAGAACAACTACGTGGGGCTTACGACGGGCCTGTCTTCCGGCATCCTCTCTTTCGGCATGACACCTTCTCCGTGCTCCACTTTTGCAACGGCCTCCTTCTCCTTAAGAACAGGTCACAACATCATCATTATGTGTGCAACCCGGCCACGGTGCGAATCGCTAGCCTGCCGCCATTGCCAGACAAGGAGACGTGGCTATTCGTCGAGGGCATGTTCCTCGCCTTCGACCCGGCCGTGTCGCGGCACCATGAGGTATTCCTCCTTCCAAAGGGAAAGATCCTACCAAAGGAAAAGACCCAGGCACAAACTTGGGTCGAGGTCAATTTGGAGCAGCTGCACTTGCCTATATTGTTTGAAGAAGAGAACCTAGCTGAAGAAGACCAAGAGGAGATAGACATCACATATCATTCTGATTATGTGAGAGATTTTAATACAACACCACCATCAGATGTGATCTCTATATCGGTATTCTCGTCACAGACCAATCAATGGGTGAACCGGGAGTTTTTGCCGGGGCATTACGCCCCTAGGAAACTCTATGACATGGTGACCGCGCCACACCCTAGTCACGTCAAAATATGGAAGTCGGCCGAGTACTGGCAAGGGTCGCTCTATGTACATTGCTGGAACCACATCCTTTTGATCTTGCGCAACTCGGAGGGGGTGTACAACATGGCCCAATTACCAGGTAAAACTTATATTGATGAACACACAAGTTGGTCAAAGTTGCTCGAGAGCTCTGTCGTAGCGAGTTACGACAGAGGGGTTCACTATGTGGCGCACGACAAAATCCAACTAAGGGTGTGGACACTGATAGAATCAGACGATGGCCAGGTTCAGTGGATGCTAGCACACCAAGCAGAGCTTAGTCACGAAATACCACAATGGATTGAGCCTAGAGTGCCATGGAAGGCCATCGGAAACAAGAAAGCAATTGCTAGCTTGTTTGAACCTTATAACATTGAGGATTTCATGTATGATGAGGAGGATGGCCAGAGCGACACAACTGATGATCGTGATGTGAACGATGGAAACGACGAAGCAAAAGACATCCATCAGGCGGATGGTGGCTTCGATGATACACCCAGTAATGTTGATGACAATGGTCACAGTGAAGAAGATGCTGCTCACGAAGATGAAGATGACATATTCAAAAGTGTAGACAGCTTTGAGTCCTCTTGGGACTCGGACGAGGACAACTTCATCGACCTACATGAAAGTTCCGAAAGCATGTCACGGGATTACAAGATCATAGGATTACACCTGCATAAGGAAGTCGTGCTCCTCCAAACCCACGGCGCCGTTACAGCATATCATATTAGGACCACGAGAATGCAATATTTAGGCTATGACCTCATTAGGAACCCTTGTACGAATGCCCATGGCATCGGCGCTGCGTTCCCTTACCGCCCATGCTACGTTGATGCGCTTCCGGCATCTAAACTACCGTATTCCCATTATGGTTGGTGACCTGCCCCGTAGCGTGTAACTCGATCTACAAGGAAGAACAAGCTTACAAGCATGGTGAAGATGGACCAAGGTTGCACATGGGCTGCATTGAGCTTTGGAGGATGGCATGTGGGGACAGGGCCCACTTGGTCGGTCAACAGATCCAATTCAGTATGAATACTGACCAAATATACACCTTTTTTTTTTACTTTCTTGATTGAGATAGCAGCTATTCCAGAATGTACATCTTCCTCCTCCTCCTCCTTCTTCAATATATATATATGTATAATGTACAACCCAAAAAGCCTCCAAGCACCACCATGAATGGCATCATCCGTGCTCGGGGGCCTCCCAGCTTTTCTTTACGGTACAAGACTTACCCCGCAGGCCACAAATGACGGCCCGAACATTCACAATTTTTAAAATTTACATGCCTATATATCCATATGAATCATGTCTCCTTCTTCTGCTGTTGTGTTGATAATCATGAGGACTCTGTTCAGTTGCTCCTGATGAGCAGCAGGCCGATGCCTGTGACGATGAGCGTCGCCGGGAAGCCGAACTGGAGGTGGCTGAAGAAGGAGAGGGTATACCCGAACTGTTGGGACCGGCGCGCCTGCTCGCACACGATCAGGTTCGCTGCCGACCCCAGAAGGGACAGGTTGCCCGCCACCGTGCTCACCCAAGCCAGGATCAGCCAGGCGTTGGTCTCCGCCGCCGGGGAGATGGCCGCCGCCGACGCCGCCACCCGTGCGCCGAGCAGCAGGACTGCAGCAAAGAAGAATGCAATGCAGAGTCTGTCAGTAGCATGTTTGGTATGTTTGTGGTGCAGGGAATTTGGCATGTTCAGCTGGTCCTCTTGTTCTTTAGTAGAATGAATGATTGGCCGATCTGAAAGATGTTGGGACCTGACAGTCTGGCTAGCATCTAACACATTCAGAAATAATTGCACAAGTGATCCAAAAATGAATCGTGCCATTGTTTGGTGTCCCTTAATTACAGTTTGGAAGCATCTATGAAATTTGCGCAAAATTAGATTAAATGCACTCTAATTTCCATATATTACGACAGATGGCGTCGAAATGGCAGTGGAGCATGTTTTTCAGGCAATGGGAGGGGGGAGAGGAACTAACCGGTCGGGACATTCGACGCAACATTGGAGAGGAGAAGGATGACCAGGGCGAGGATGACCACCCCGGTCGGCGTGTCGATCCGTGCGTAGGGCTCCATGAACTCCCAGAAGGTGCTGGGAATGCCGGTCTTGTTGAAGCCGTCCACGGTGATGAACATCCCACAGAAGAAGAGCAGCAGTGGGTAGGAGACCTGAAATTTGTTTTTCAGCAGCACCACAGTAAGCAACAACGAATGGGATGTACAATACTAGTTAGTAATTCTGGTGTGAGTTTTAGTTTCAGAATTTCAGAAACAACACACTGACCAATCCAATTTGCTGTGAGCAGGTGTAAAATTCGATCAAACCATTTGAATAATTTCAATCAATTGTAAACAAAAGTTTCATTCAAGATGGGAACTGATGAATTCAATTCGCAGACAAGCTGTTGGTTCAGTTTAACTGAAGACGGACAGACAGACAGAGAGACAGTTACCTTCTCGAGGCAGGGGCGGGCGTCCTTGAAGTCGAGGACGATGAGCGCCAGGGCGGCGGTAATGGCGCTCCAGGACATGTTGAGCCCCAGCAGCAACGCCACGAGCATGCCGAAGGTGATGGCGTAGACGCACGTCTTCCACAGCCTGTTCTTCCACTCCTCGTCCATGGCCGCCTCCTTCTCCTCCGTCGAGTTGAAGCAGCAGTACTCATCCTCCTCCTCCTTGGTGGTCACTCTGGCGGCACAGCCCCGCCTCTGGTGGATCCCGACGCCGTCGGGCGCCGCCTTGACGACGTCGCCGTTGGGCTTGACCGGCTCGCATGAGCAGTGCACCTCGCAGCCGGCCGCGTCGGGAAGAACAGAGCCGTCGGGGAGGCGGCCGCGGCGCGGGTGCGACATGGTGGCCGGCGAGAAGCGGTGGGAGGTGACGTCGTCCTCGTCGACGACCTCGGCGGGGAGCGCGTCGTGGTGGGAGGACACGTCGACGCACTTCTCGTCGGACAGCTCCCGCCAGTAGAGGCAGAGCAGGATGGCGGCGTTGACGACGACGCCGACGAGCGTGGCCGGCAGGATGCCGAAGACGAAGTCGCCGAAGGAGATGCCGCTCTGCACGGCGATGACGAGGTTCTGCGGGTTGCCGATGGGGGTGGCGGCGGAGCCGATGTTGGCCGAGGAGGCGAGCGCGAGGAGGAAGGGCTTGGGCGGGAGGTTGTTCTGGCGGGCGATCTTGAGGATGAACTCGGTGAGCACCACGCAGCAGGTGTCGTTGGTGAAGAGCGCCGACGCGAGCGCGGAGACGGCGCAGGTGCGGAGGAGCAGGTCCTTGCCGCCCTGGCTCCGCCACGAGAGCGCGCGTCCCAGGTGGCGGAACATGTCGGCGCGCTCCAGGTAGACGCTGACGACCATGGTGCCGAAGAGCAGGCCGAGGATGGGCAGGTCGACGGCGGCGTAGGCCTCGTCGGCGGTGATGACGTTGAGGAGCACCATGAGCATGGCCCCCAGCAGCGACCCCGCCGTGCGGCCGATGGGCAGGAAGGGCACCGCCGGGAACACCGCCAGCACCCAGAAGATGCCGAACGCCGCCGTCCCCAGCGCCACCTTCACCGCCGGCTCCATCGCCATTATATTGCCCCCACCCCCAAGATCCAAATCTCTGCTTCTCCTCTACACTACTGATGAATCTGCAAGAATCTCCTCTCCACTCCTGCAGATTCGATTCAAGAACAGCGAGCGACCTAACTAATCATCCACCTAGAAAGAAATCTGCAATCTGTGGCCTAGCTATGAACAGGAGCTAAGATCTGCAACCACCGGCTCGCAAAAACAGAGCTGGACAAGAAGCAGAGCAAGCTCCAACCAACTAATGGTGGGGGCGCAAGCGGCAATCATGCATGCGCCAACAGCACGTACGTACCAATCCGGAAGCCAGCAGCCTCGTCAGCTAGAAGCCTCCATCTCCATGGATGGATGTATCCCAAGAACACGCTGAGGAGGAGGACGACGATGAGGAAGAGGACGACGATGAGGAGGAGGGAGGAGGAGCTCGTGGAGAAACTACTTGTCACCGGAGGAAGTTAACAATGGAACACTTGGCAACGAGGCATTGACCACTTGGCGAGCTCCACATGGCCTCCTAGTAGATTGCCCGCCATGGATATTATTTTCTTGCCTCTCTCCCCACCAGTCGATGGGATGTCTGCAACCAAATGAGGAAAATATTTTTCTGTATTTCCAGAAACAGAGAAATGTGGTTGGCTCATGTGGAGCCGCCCCGGTGCTCTCACCGCGTCCTCACATGCATGGCCATGGCTATGATTAGGGAGAAGGGAGAAACTGTTGCCAGTTAAGCCATGGAGGTGGACTGGGCTTGGATTTTTGTGGCGCCAGGAATAAGATACAATTTTTGCATCACTCTTTTTGTTCTTGGTTTCACTCCTTAAACTATGATGATCACTGGGGTTTGATTTTGATTGGGCGTGAATGGTGCAATGGTGCCTGAAAGGGAGAGGTGAAAAATTATTTATGCTGGTACAAAAAGACTTGCTCTTTGACTTGGTTGTAGAGAATGATTAGGGGTAATTAGTGAGGTCACTTTCGCCTTCTGCTGGCACAAAATTGACAGGTTAATTAGACAGAGAAGTAACTGTCTGGCTTGGATACCATTCTATTACCAGTGAGGTAACCTTTGGTATTACTACTATTCTCCTACTAATGTAGATATCACAATGATTGACCGGAGGAAATCGCAAGAACACCGCCGGGCCCTGAGACTGCCATGGCGATGGCGATGGCGATGGCGATGGAGATGGAGGTGTGCACGCGTTCACCGGGGGTGGCGCGACGGCGAAGGGAGAGGGGGGAGCTGGATTAGATTATTGATTGCTGATGTGGAGGGTGGTGGGATGTGATTTGGGGGTGCTTGGTTATGTTTGGTGCCGGATCAACGTTATCCGTCCCTTGTCTGAACCCTCAGCCATGCACACCCCCATGTTCCTGTGCTCAATTAATTGACTCATCACCTTAAAACTAATCATGTCCTGTTGCTTCTCCTTAAACTTCACCTTGTTGATCATGGAGAGGGAGGGGAAGAGTGCTACGATATTTCCTGTTTCCTGCTGCGCCGGCTCGCTTTCGACCGGACGTGGATTGGTCGAGATGCTGACCTGCTGGGCCCACCAGGAGGAAGAAGAAGAGGAGAAAAATATCACCGCATGATTGATGTTCCATAATGAAGCTTGGTGCCACCTAATGTACTCTTGTTGCCACCTGGCCGGCCGGCCGGCCAGCCTACACTAATGAATCGTACAAGTTCATCCCCATAATTTTTCTGAATTAGACCCAAGATTGATATGATCATCGAAATTATCGTACGACGGGACGAGACGAGAGCCGAACTCGTTGTCGTCTGCATATTATTGAATTAGACTATGATCGTCAAAATTATCGTACGACGGGACGAGACGAGCGCATATTTGTTGTTGTTGTTGTTGTTGCCGCCGCCGCCGCCGCCATTGTTGTTTGCTTCTTCGAAGACACAGATTCCTTTTCCCTCTCTTTTTAACTTGCTGAGACTGACGTCGTGGTTTAACGGCACCCCTTGACGATTCTTGGGGGTCATGATATTTAGTAATTAGTACTACGATTATTTCCCGTCTATTTACTCAACTGTCTCGTGATCTCCATGTGATCTCTCTGCTGGCCCATCTCATGCGTCAGACAGTAGTAGCTTCCGGCTAGAGATTTGCAGACTTCTCAAAGGGGGAAGGCCCCTTTCAGGATCTCTCTTTTATCTGTCGTTTTGATCCTATTCAGGTTCTTGCAAACTGCAGCAAAACAACATGTATATACCCCAGAAAAGTTAGATTGAAGAGACAAAATGCTCCGCACCGTCGCAAAACATTGACATCGGAGCCATTGCCGACCCGTGTGCACTCCTTGGATGGTGCCCGGCAAAATATTGGCATCAGAAACCACATGGTTCAACCAAGGCACAGCCTGGATGATTCTCCTTGTAATTTCAATATCCACACCAACAGGCACAGAAGATTCATGTCATGAACATCAGAGTGGTTCTTTCTGATGCTATCCCGATCAATCAGCCAGCCACACT
This sequence comes from Aegilops tauschii subsp. strangulata, assembly GCF_002575655.3. NCBI lineage: Eukaryota > Viridiplantae > Streptophyta > Magnoliopsida > Poales > Poaceae > Aegilops > Aegilops tauschii. The sequence continues at coordinate 487,540,108 of NC_053040.3, forward strand.
GATGAACAACAGAGTAGTAATTTCTCATGTGAGATAAGGATCAGGGTAGAACATGGCTCCACCTGACGATGCTGCTGAGAGGAACAGTTCTACAATTCTGGCTAGGTTTATTATGTACATAAACAGCATCATCAGTCCAACAGCAGCTAGCAAGCGAGTTAAAAACAGGATTACAACACACGCTGCTACAACGGTAAAAGTATTTGCGGTTTGGTTTTATAACGACGACGACAATAACAACAACATCAACACATGGAGGGAGGGTTCCAGGATCTGCATGCATCACCACCTTTGGTCTCTTTATATGAATGATGATTAGCTGGACACTGAATTACTTACCACTATAATCTAACTTTAACTTGCCACTACAACCTGAATGTTTGCATAGGTTTTGGCGCCTCCTGCAGTTGAGATGATGGTATCTTCCTGTTTGCATTGCAGGAGCAAAAGAAGCAAAAAGAAACTTGTATCTTCCTGTTGTAAGGTTATGGTCAGTGCAACGGTTAGCTGACCCCTGGCTGCGCCACTGGACGGAAGGACCAGCTCTTCCTCGGCTCCGTTGTGATTGCGGCCACCTTCTCGTTCGCCCACCAGTCGGACCCGAGCGCGCCCGTCTCCTCCACGTGCGGGGCGTCGACGTTGCTGAACTTGAACTCTTTGGCCAGACGGAGGGACAGGGAGCGCCGTGCTTTCTCGGGCAGGTCATGGTATGTTTCATCAACGTACAGCCCTGCCCTTGTCTCATTGGATTCTCTGGAGTGATCGCCAGTATTGCTGGATGGAAGGTGGAAAGATGATGCAGCAGATTCTCCAGAAATGGCGGTCTTCTTCTCCAGGCACCGGGCGACATCCTCCACTGTCAGCTCGAATGAGACCCGGTGATCCATAGCATGATCATTGTTTTGGAGACGTGCAGAGAAGTCCACGACAGGTACAGCTGCTGTAATGTGGCCATCCAAAAGGGAGCCACCATTCCTCATATGGCGAGGTATCAACTTCTGTGTGGCAATGCCCTCGCCATCCAGGATCTTTGGGGGCTCACGAACTGGGAAGGAGGGGAAAGTGCTGTTTGAGGAAGTCTGCAACTCAGGGTCAGGGAATGGGGAGCAGGTGCCAGAACAAGCAGAACTTGGAGATATGAGACGCCCTATTGGGCTCTCAGGGTACATATGGTATGAGTGAAGTTCACCCCTTTCCCCATTCTTGCTGCTGTTGAGTGAAGTCAGAAGCTTTGCATATGGCACCTCAGGCGAGGAAGGGGTTGTCAGATGAACAGACTCTGGTGGGGGAGTGAAAGGAGCTGTTGAAGGTTCAGTTGTGAAGGCCGAGAAGATTGGAGGGGAGACTACCTGTGTCTCATGTGCATATGGCCCAATAGCAAAGATGGATGGAGGACCTGTGGGTGACGGAGAGTTTGGCGAGCGAGGCGAAAAAGATGGAGGGCCCATTGGTGATTGTATAATAGATGCAGATCCTGATTGGAGGAAAGAGGCGGGCGATGATGGAGGTGCAACAAAGGGGAAGACCTGGGGAGGTGGATGATTTGGAATCTCTGGCACCGGTGCATCTATCCTCTGAGATGCAGATTCTGGGACAAGGACCGCATGGCTGATGCGCCGGTCATTCTTTTGAGCTCCAAAGCAGAAGTATGCGCTCAACCAATCAGTCCATTTCCTTCTCTGCAATTCAACAATACTACTCATTAGTACAGAAACAAAGGGCTGTCATTGCGCAGTCTTTAAACAAAGGATATAGCATGTGGCAGCATAAAATGTTCACAAATAAACAAGGCACCTTAATAAAGTATGAATTGAAGAGTTCAATGCCTACGTATAATCAGGATCATATGCACTTTCCACAGACATATACATTCTATACTAAATCGTCTCCCTTAGCTCCTCAGTATAATCAACAACAATATGCAACTTCCACACAATTATTGTAAAAATCAAAGCAGACATGAGTGAAATTATTATCTGCTGTTTATGTGATGAAATATAGAAAAGTGAAACATCATACTGGTTAGCCTGAAACTAACCCAAAAAATAGTAAAGGTAAATCATACAAGTCACCCAAAATTACAACAGGTAGCTCAGCCGGATGGAGTTGTAAACAAGGGAGAAACCATAATTCCAGCCACAACTGTAACATATACTCCCTCCGTCCCAAAATTCTTGTCTTAGATTTGTCTAGATACCGATGTATCAAGTCACGTTCTAGTATTAGATACATCTGTATCTAGACAAATTTAAGACAAGAATTTTGGGACGGAGGGAGTAGATACCACATACTTGTTCCTTTTTATGTAGTTAGTCCCCACTTAAAGTCACAGGGTTAAAATCATAGCTCCACTACTAAGGGATCTCACATCAGCAAGTGCCGGCTGATATTGTAATAAGACAGACACTACGAATACTATTTGTTTCATGTGGTCCAAGCTAAAAGTACTGGAGAGTAGCAATCATAGGTGCACTGCATTACCTTAATTTTTCATGAACAGACAAAACTGTGACTAACTAACATAACAGGACGAATGCCTAAACAGCAGGCCATGCATTAAAAAAGGAGTAACTAACGCCAGGGATTAAAAACAGAAATAATAGCTGGTGGCATATCGCCAGCTAAGAGAGAATATTTTTGTCCCATCTGGTCCTCTCAACAATTCAAACTGACCGTTTCAGCTATGGTGGCCTTAATTCCATGCAAGTATTCAGTGCTGATAGTTGTTTCATCCGAGGCCAAAAGTGGCAAACAGTATAAACAAATCTGAAGAAAAAACATGTATTGCAACTCCCAATAAGAATACAGGGCAGGTGCAAAACTTGATTTCATATCAGTTTTGCCCACCATAAAAGTCCTGAGACTTCCACCACGTATTGTTAAACGATGTCACCAAAGCTTACAAGTCAACTTAGTGAAGGTGAAGCAAGCAAACCTGCCCGCAATGATCTACTAGTGTGCAACTACCATTTGAAAGCACACAACTAACCTGTGTAATTAACCTCCCATCCTAACTCGCTCATGGAGTCAGTAATCTGTAACATGTGTTTCCCATTTGAACTCTAATAGTTGTACAGAATGTGTACCTATTACACAGCAAGCAGGTACCCGGCATGCACATGTGAGTTGGCGACCAGGCGATATCATAACGAGATGCATCAATCATGCCCAGCTCTCGTCGTGGCACAAATCAAATGGCGCAAAGTAGCAGTCGACTATGTTGAGATACCCAAACCAGCGATTCCAATTCAAAAACAGAGACAGACGATGCATCTACTAAGCAACCGTGAACTCTGCCGCAGCAGCATAACGATCAGAGCAAGCTCGCTAAACGACCCAACCAGTAGCGACATGTAGGATACCAAAAATTCACACAGAGGGCAGGGTCGAAGCACGAACCGGCTCCACGGTGGGCTGCCTGCGGCTCCCGGCGGTGACAATGGCCGCCGCCGCCGCGTTCACGGTGTCGACGCTGTTGTGCACGGGCCTCATCTCGCTCCCACGCTCCATCGGGTCACGCACGCTGCAAGGGAGAGGAAGAGCAGCGAAGATTCGCATCAGAGACCAGAGCAAAATCAAAAGCAAGAGCAAAGTAATAACACTCCAGGCAAGGCAGGGCTCCTCACCGCCGAAGCAGGCGGCCCCGGAGCAGCGGATCGGGCGGATCTCCCCTCCGCCCCCGAGCGGCGCAGGGGACGCCTCCCCAGCCGGAAGAGCGGAGCTCCTCCCTCCTCCCTCCCGCCTCCCGGGATCAGGCGGCGGGCTGCGGCGGCGGCATGGATCGGCGGGATCGGGGCGGGGGAACCGTGGGCGGGGCCGGATCCGAGCGCGACGACGACGGCGAGGAGGAGGGGGTTGGGGACTGGAGGGGACTCGACTCGCCTTCCTCTGATGATGATTACTGAATGAAACTAATTGAAATTTTTAGGATGGGGATTCTTATACCGCTGCTCGGGTCAAACACGCCATTAGCCCTCCGCGGATTTACCATCCTGCCCCTGCCTGCTTTCCCACTGTCTAGTCTCTTCTCCTAAAAAAGGAAGGTTTCATGCCCTGCCAAAAGCTCATTTGAAATGACATTGAAAAACTTCTATTTATACCGGTCATCAGTGGTCAGATCGTGTTGATCCAACGATCTAGATTGTTTCGGTGTTAAATGCTTAATATTTTTAGCATGTAATTAATATCGTTCGTAATGGTAATATATATAGTCGCTGGTCATGCAATTGACGCGAAACTAATATCCTGCCTAATACAGCGTGCTGTTGATGTCCTACCAAATATCGGCGTGTATTGCTGGTACGTAATTACTAGTTGTGTCAAACAGTTTGAAAATGTCGCGCAATGCTTGGAGTTGCAGGATGGTTTGGCCGCGTGTTCATTTTTGTGGTATGTTATAGATGATGCACAGACTAGGAGAGATTGTGTACGTATGGATAATGGGCATCCATACCCGCAAAATATATGAACAGGACATGAAAACAAAATTTTGCACATGAGTAACCCAATGGATACCCCCAAAAATAATAAATTGAAATGACTACTATGACACATGGGGTCAACATCCAACTCCTATGACCCAATTCTAAATCATATATTCTCTGAACCGACCATGGCTCATAGGCCCACCATCACCTGCTCGCCACACCTCCTATGTCATATGTGACTACTAAAAACAATGAAATATCAACTCATCGCCACTAGACTCCCGTCCAACTCTCAATCCAGTGATCGCCAATTCCCACCGTCGCCTCTCACTGTGTCGGGCTTCCCACGAGCCGCCGCTCATACTCGCTTGATGCCTTCAAGAGGCCAACAATTCATAGAAGGTCGTGTCGGTGCTGTACTGCTCACTCATCATCACTTGAATTTTAAACTCATTCTCTATCTTTTTAAAAATTTAAATGGTATATATTGTACCCGTTGGATAGCTGATGGGTATGGCTATGGATGTCAATTTATGTTCATGGGTATTTTTCATCAAGTTTAGATAACTTACCACATGCGTCGCATGGTATGTGTCCTTGTGTTTCAAGTTGATAGCCGCCAAGTCAAAGAACTTATGCTGATAGTAGTAAGAAAAGTAAGTTTTTTCTTTTCTTTTCCATTCGCCAAATCTTGGCTAGACCATAAGTTTGGTCCATCAATATGGGAAACTTACTTTAGTATTTGGCAACGAATGGTGCTGTGTTGAACACACAACGAAAATAGAATGCGCAAAAGCGGTTCTTTGACCTCGACTCACGTAAGTGGCAACCGATCAAAATTACCCCACCCCGAGGGCATTTAGGTCAGAGCGGGGTGCAGATGAGATGGCGCTATCCATCCCCACGTGTGCGTGTGGTGAGGCAGCGGCAGAGCCAGCCAGCAATCATGGCCGCACAAACCCCCCAACCCGCACATCCGCGTCGCTCTCAGGCCCCTCCTCTACCCCACCCGTCGGCGGCACGGGTAAGCCGAGCCCGCGGTGGCCGGCGTCGGACCAGAGGGAGAGGCCGCCCCGCCGCGCGCCCCTCGTGCGGCCCCCGGTGAAAAAGGCGCCTTTCTTTCCTTTTTTCCTTTCTCGCCCTTTTCCGTCTCCGCTCGTCCGCTGGCGGCTTTTCGCGCGAATCTTCTCTCGCCGCTTTTGTTCGTGTATTTATATTTTAATTACGCGTTGCCGCTCCGTACGCGTACGCAAGGGAATAAACTACCGGTGGCGGTAGTGTGGTTCGGTCACCCACTGGCGCCGGACAGCGTGGCCCTGCGCTGCACACGTGCACACCTTCCCCTCTTCATTTTTTTCCTCTTTAGAAAAAAAAAATCTTCACATGCATACATGTCCATCATTCTCTCTCTCTCTTTTTTTGGATTCTCTTCTTGTAATGGCACTGCTAGTGGGCGTAACCCAGCCCTATTATATTTAAGAAATCGGTCACAGCTTAGCATCTCTCCAGGCTGAATACCTTGATTATTCATGGCATACCCGAAAGGAAAAGAAACACAGCAGTAGCTAGCTAGCTAGAGCTGGCTGCTATATTGCGGTTGGGAGCGATGTTTAGTTGGAGCTAACCTCATATGAATGATCAAGGTATTTTAATTTTTAAAGCGGCTAGCCTGCAAGTAGACCTGGAAGCAGCATGCATGCATGCATGCATCCGCAAGCAGACGGACGCGTACGTGCGGGTGTGTACGTGTTTTGTCTGATTATTAGGATGATGCATGGTGCGTACACGGACATGAGCTGAGTAGGAGTATTATTCATGTAATCTTGATTGATGGTCGAGCGATCCGGCCAGCTAGCCATGCATGCATGATCCTGTCAACCTCTACGTACCACGTACGTACCCTGGTGGGATGGGATGGTATTCGTCCATGTACGTATACATTGGTTAGTCTGCAGCCTGCCAGCGACTCACTCGGTGGAATGTCAACCAGCTCTCTTTCCATGCTACGTGCCCAATAATGCACTCATGCATGCATTATTTCTAACTAGAGGCTAACGCGCGCTTCGCGGCGCCATTCTTCACACGCATGATTAACTCTTTTGTATCTGGTAGACTATTGTGATCGCTTGTTTTGTTTGGATTTTATCCTTGTTGGCTTGTGTTTTAGTTATGTTTTGGTGGTGTTTTTTCTCGTTCGTATATCTCGTGTCAGGTTGCCTCCGGAGACAATATTTGTTCAGAGAGGAGAGTGAAGTTGTTTGATGTGTGATTCTGATGTATTTACATGTTTCGACCTTGATATTAGTCGTTGGTGGTGTTTGGGCCTCTTGGGAGCTCCTATACCACGCCAAAACCGTGAAATTGGTGCTATAACACTTGCATATGGGCCGGCCCATGAAGCTCTCGGTTGCTTAGCTTCTTTTTCCGCTCGTCCTACTACCAGCTCCATAATAATTGGTTATCTTTTTTTATTTGCAAGTGCTAATTTAATTAAAATATTTTCAAGGATTTAAAAATGTTGCAAATTTAAAATCATTTATTTTAGAAAAAGGTCTTGAATTTAAAAAAAATTGGTTTCAAATTTAAAATGTTCACAAACATTAAAAATGACTGTGAACTTAAAAATATCCACGAATTTAATAAATAATAATGAATCTGAACAAAATGTTAAATTAAAAAAAATGTTTTTAATACTCACAATTTTTCTCATGAATAAGCATGTGAAAAGAAGAGAATAGGAAATAAAACTAAATAAGTAGCACATAATCTTACATGTGGGGCCCTTAGCGACCCCACAACCCCCAAAGCACCACAACGCTTCAAATCATGGGAGCTTAGTATCTGTACAGTCGATATGTATGATATATATGGCTGTACGCATATGTACTCACCTGGTCATCGAAGGCAGCTACGACGATGGATTCAAGCAAATCAATTACTTAATAGGTATCTACTCCCTCCGTAATTTAACATAAGACGTTTTTTTTACACATTTACATACATATATAAATTCTTAGATCCTCTCACAAAGCATGGATCCAACTAGAAAACCACTGAAAGAAACATAACTTTTCCCTCCCCTCCATCAGTTGACGTTCATCCAGCATATACATGAATATGATGAATGCATCGTTGCAACGAGCTGAGTACTCTTCATCACGCTTGCTCGATCTCTTCTTTCCAAAGAGTTGCATACTATGGACCCGATTGCCGACAGTAAGAGCATCTCCACTCGTTCGGCCCCCCAGCGCATAGGCCGGCGCTATTTCGGGCGCCCGCCCGGTGCTTTTTAGGCCCTGGGGCGATCTAGCTCCCAGCCACGCCCCCCAAGTCGCGGTAAATTCAAATTTGGTCATTCTCACTTCAAAAAAAACACCACAGGTCCGGCGATCAGCGGCCCAGTTCGGCCATCACCTTTGCCACAGTTCGGCGATCAGATGAAAAGTTCGGCGTACAAAAAAATAAATGACGCGTGGGCAACGCATCAAACGGCGGGGTCGGCCTCCGGCATCGGCGGAGTCGGCGTGCGTGGGCTTGGCAGCGTCGGAGCAGCTTCTGTGCTAGGCGGCGTCGGCGTGGCTTCTGTGCTGTTGGGCGTCGTGGAGGCATCATCGCTCGGGCTTCGCGGCGTCGTCAGCGTGGGCGTGGGAGTTGGCGGCGCCGTCGATGGCAGCTGGTTCAGGATGAGGCCGTGCTCTGCCAGGTACCATGCCTTGAGCTGCTCGTCGTTGCTCTGGAGCATGTCCGCCCCGCACATCAGGAAAGCCAGATCGGTGTTCCTCTTCTTCGCGGCGACGTTGGTCTGGAGTAGGTCGAGCTTGACGGCACTGTTTGTCATCAACGCCGACCACCGCGCCTCGGTCTTCTCTTCACGCAGGGCGGCCCGGGCCTGTCGTCGGCGAGGCAATGATCGATGGACTCTTGCACCCGTGCGGTAGCCGAGTCGGCGTGTTTCCCCTTCTTGGCCCCTTTGTTGCCTTCTGGGCGCCCGTCGCGCACGCCCGACGTCGGCGCGTCCGGCTTGTAGGTCTCCTTGGCCTTGGCGAGGGTGCGCCGGGTATCCGCCCACTACTCGCACTTGTCGATACGCTTGAAGACGTGGAGGTACTTGAAGTCTTGATCGCTGCTGTCCTGGCGAAACATGGCGAACATCCGCAGCAGCTCTGCCGAGGATCAAATAGTTGGCGGGCGCGCACACGGTGAAAGAAAGGGGGAGACCGGTGTGCCGTCCCTGATCCTCCATGCTCGCGCCGCTCCCCGGGCGAGCCGCGATCTCCTCGACGATCCCATGCCATTTGTTACACGCCGTTTGTATGAGCCCCCAATGGTTCGCCATTGCCTTCGACCCGCGCTGCATGTAGACGCCTTTGAAGTAGGGGTCGACGAGATTGCGCTAATCGAACTCGGCCTTGATGCGCTGATACGTCTCCAACGTATCTATAATTTTTTATTGTTCCATGCTATTATATTACCCATCTTGGATGTTTTATATGCATTTATATGCTGTTTTATATGATTTCTGAGACTAACCTAGTAACCTAGAGCCCAGTGCCGGTTTTTGTTTTTTCCTTGTTTTTGAGTTTTACAGAAAAGGAATACCAAACGGAGTCCAATTGACGTGCCAATTTTTGATGATTTTTTATGGATCAAAAGAAGCCTCCCGAGTAAAAGAGTTGGGCCAGAAGAGTCCCGAGCCATCCACGAGGGTGGAGGGCGCGCCCCCCTATCTCGTGGACGACTCGGAGACCCCCCCCACTGACGTGAGACCGACACCAAAAATTCCTATAAATACAGAAACCACCAGAAAGAAATCTAGATCGGGAGTTCCGCCGCCGCAAGCCTCTGTAACCACGAAAAACCAATCGGGACCCTGTTCCGGCACCCTGCCGGAGGGGGAATCCCTCACCGGTGGCCATTTTCATCATCCCGGCGCTCTCCATGACAAGGAGGGAGTAGTTCACCCTCGGGGCTGAGGGTATGTACCAGTAGCTATGTGTTTGATCTCTCTCTCTCTCTCTCTCTCTCTCTCTCTCGTGTTGTTGATTTGGCACGATCTTGATGTATTGCGAGCTTTGCTATTATAGTTGGATCTTATGATGTTTCTCCCCCTCTACTCTCTTTTAATGGATTGAGTTTTCCCTTTGAAGTTATCTTATCGGATTGAGTCTTTAAGGATTTGAGAACACTTGATGTATGTCTTGCATGTGCTGATCTGTGGTGTCAATGGGATATTCACGTGATCTACTTGATGTATGTTTTGGTGATCAACTTGCCGGTTCAGTGACCTTGTGAACTTATGCATAGGGGTTGGCACACGTTTTCGTCTTGACTCTCCGGTAGAAACTTTGGGGCACTCTTTGAAGTTTTATGTGTTGGTTGAATAGATGAATCTGAGATTGTGTGATGCATATCGTATTATCATACCCACGGATACTTGAGGTGACATTGGAGTATCTAGGTGACATTAGGGTTTTGGTTGATGTGTGTCTTAAGGTGTTATTTTACTACGAACTCTAGGGCTGTTTGTGACACTTATAGGAATAGCCCAATGGATTGATCGGAAAGAATAAGTTTGAGGTGGTTTCGTACCCTACAATAATCTCTTCGTTTGTTCTCCGCTATTAGTGACTTTGGAGTCACTCTTTGTTGCATGTTGAGGGATTGTTATATGATCTAATTATGTTATCATTGTTGAGAGAACTTGCACTAATGAAAGTATGAACCCTAGGCCTTGTTTCAAAGCATTGCAATACCGTTTACGCTCACTTTTACCACTTGCTACCTTGCTGTTTTTATATTTTCAGATTACAAAAACCTATATCTACCATCCATATTGCACTTGTATCACCATCTCTTCGCTGAACTAGTGCACCTATACAATTTACCATTGTATTGGGTGTGTTGGGGACACAAGAGACTCTTAGTTATTTGGTTGCAGGGTTGCTTGAGAGAGACCATCTTCATCCTACGCCCCCCACGGATTGATAAACCTCAGGTCATCCAATTGAGGGAAATTTGCTACTGTCCTACAAACCGCTGCACTTGGAGGCCCAGCAGGTTGTGTAGTAGACATGAAGCTCTTTTCTGGCGCCGTTGCCGGGGAGGTGAGTGCTTGAAGGTATATCTTTAGATCTTGCAATCGAATCTTTTTGTTTCTTGTTTTATCACTAGTTTAGTCTATAAAAGAAAACTACAAAAAAATGGAATTGAGGTTGCCTCATATGCTTCATCTTTTTAATGTCTTTCGTGAAAATGATGGAAAGGAAAATTGTGTCAAGTGCTAGAAGAAGAATGCATTAGAATGTTTGGCACTAAATATTTGTATGATGAGCGTGATTGCAATGTTGTTAGTATGAATTCCTTAAATATCCACGATGCTAATGATATGCAAAGCCACAAGCTTGGGGATGCTATGTTTGATGAAGATGATATTTTTAGTCCCCCAAGTTTCGATGAAAATATTTATTTTGATGATATCATGCCTCCTATTTGTGATGATTATTGTGATGACATGTATGCTATAAACAATAATGGTAACCATGAAACTTGTCATCTTGATTTTAATTTTCAATTGAATTATGCCTCACATGATAGTTATTTTGTTGAGTTTGCTCCCACTTATATTCATGAGAGCTTATGTGGAGAGTAATAAAAATTCTATGCTTGTGGCTCATGAAAAGTATGCTTTATGTGATAGTTATATTGTTGAATTCATTCATGATGCTACTGAAAATTATTATGAGGGAGGAATATATGCTTGTAGGAATTGCAATAATATCAAATTTCCTCTCTATGTGCTTAAAGTTTTAAAGTTATGCTTGTTTTGCCTTCCTATGCTAGTTGATTATTGTTTTCATAAATGTGTTAGTAATATGCTTCATGATGCTCTCTTTATGTTTCAATTCTTATCTTTTATACGAGCATCATTGAAATCATCATGCCTACCTAAAAAGGCAATAAAGAAAAGCACTTGTTGGGAGACAACCCAATATTTACCCATACTGTTTTTGTGTGTTCACATGATTAAGCTACTGTAGCAATCATGTTTTATAGCTTTTGTTTCAATAAAGTGCCAAGTAGAATGTGACGCCCCCGATTTGACCGTACACTAATCATGCACGCAAATGTGTACGATCAAGATCAGGGACTCACGGGAAGATATCACAACACAACTCTACAACATAAATAAGTCATACAAGCATCATAATACAAGCCAGGGGCCTCGAGGGCTCGAATACAAGTGCTCGATCATAGACGCGTCAGCGGAAGCAACAATATCTGAGCACAGACATAAGTTAAACAAGTTTGCCTTAAGAAGGCTAGCACAAACTGGGATACAGATCGAACGAGGCGCAGGCCTCCTGCCTGGGATCCTCCTAACTACTCCTGGTCGTCGTCAGCGGCCTGCACGTAGTAGTAGGCACCTCCATTGTCGTAGGTGTCGTCGTCGACGGTGGCGTTTGGCTCCTGGACTCCAAGATCTGGTTGCGACAACCAGATAGGAAGGAAAGGGGGAAAAGAGGGAGAAAGGCAACCGTGAGTACTCATCCAAAGTACTCGCAAGCAAGGAGCTACACTACATATGCATGGGTATATGTGTAAAGGGGCATATCAGTGGACGGAACTGCAGAATGCCAGAATAAAAGGGGGATAGCTAGTCCTGTCGAAGACTACGCTTCTGGTCATCTCCATCTTGCAGCATGTAGAAGAGAGTAGATTGAAGTCCTCCAAGTAGCATCGCATAGCATAATCCTACCCGGCGATCCCCTCCTCGTCGCCCTGTTAGAGAGCGATCACCGGGTTGTATCTAGCACTTGGAAGGGTGTATTTTATTCAGTATCCAGTTCTAGTTGTCATAAGGTCAAGGTACAACTCCGGGTCGTCCTTTTACCGAGGGACACGGCTATTCGAATAGATAAACTTCCCTGCAGGGGTGCACCACATAACCCAACACGCTCGATCCCATTTGGCCGGACACACTTTTCTGGGTCATGCCCGGCCTCGTAAGATCAACACGTCGCAGCCCCACCTAGGCTCAACAGAGAGGTCAGCACGCCGGTCTAAACCTATGCGCGCAGGGGTCTGGGCCCATCGCCCTATGCACACCTGCACGTTGCGTACGCGGCCGGAAGCAGACCTAGCCCCCTTAATACAAGCGCGAGCTTACGGTCCAATGCGGCGCGCGCCACTCAGTTGCTGACGTCAAAAGAGCTTCGGCTGATACCACGACGTCGGGATACCCATAACTACTCCCACGTAGATGGTTAGTGCGTATAGACCAAATGGCCAGACTCAGATCAAATACCAAGATCTCGTTAAGCGTGTTAAGTAACCGCGGACGCCGACCAGGGCCAGGCCCACCTCTCACCTGGGCGGTCTCAACCTGCCCTGTCGCTCCGCCACAAAGATCCACTCGCGGGTACTCCTACGAGCCGACCCGACTTTAGTCATCACATGTGTCATGTATATAGTACATAAGTATATACCCATGATCACCGCCCAGGTGATCACGACCCGATAGTATAGCACAGCAGACGGACAAGAATGTAGGGCCACTGATGGAAATCTAGCATCCTATACTAAGCATGTAGAATTGCAGGTAAAGGTATCAACAGTAGTAGCAAGGATAGGCTATGCATCAGGATAGGATATCGAAAAGCAGTAACATGCTACACTACTCTAATGCAAGCAGTATAGAGAAGAATAGGCGATATCTGGTGATCAAGGGGGGGCTTGCCTGGTTGCTCTGGCAAGTAGGAGGGGTCGTCGACTCCGTAGTCGAACTGGGCAGCAGCAGCGTCAGTCTCGTAGTCTACCGGAGAGAAGAGGGGGGAAGAAACAGTAAATACAATGCAAACATAAACAAGACAATGCGTGACATGACAATGAGCGGTGCTAGGTGTCTCCTAACGCGACAGTAGGTGGTTCCGGCGAAGGGGGGAACATCCGGGAAGTATTCCCGATGTTTCGCGTTTTCGGACAGACGGACCGGAGGGGGAAAGTTGCTAGTTCGATAGGTTAGGGAGGTGTGGTGGACGAACTGACTGCGTATTCGGATTCGTCTCGTCGTTCTGAGCAACTTTCATGTAAAAAACATTTTCATCCGAGTTACGGTTTAAAAGATATGAATTTTCGAAGATTATTTGAATTTCTGGAATTATTTGAATTTAGCAAAAATGAATTATGACGTCAGCACGAGGTAATGCTGACGTCAGCAGGTCAACAGGTCGGCTGACCAGTCAAACCAGACAGGTGGGTCCTACCTGTCATAGACAGTGGACTAATCAGAAGATTAAATTAACTAAAATTAGATTAATTAACTACTGGACCCCACCTGTCAGTGCCTAATTAGATTAATTAATTAGTTTTATTTTAAAAACATTTTTTGTTAATTATGCGGCGGGGCCCGCATGTCAGCGGCTGGGGCCTGCCCAGTCAGCAGTGGACCGGGTCAACCCAGTCAACTGGGACCCACGGGGCCCACTGGCAGTGGCACTGGGGTGGCCCCAGGCCAGCCACGTCGGCGGCCGGCGCCGGAGCGACTCCGGCGACCAAAACAGAGGTGGCCCCTCGCCGGAGTTGGCCGGAATCGCGCTACGGGGCTCGGGGAGGAGCGGGGCTAGGCTCATTCGAAGGAGCTCGCAGCGCCGCATCCAGTGGTGGCCGTAGCTTCACCGGACTTGGCCGGAATCGGCGCCGGCGAGCGGCGGAGGCGGCGGCGTGCACGGGTGCCCGATGGAAACGGGGCTACGGTGTGCTATCGAGCAAGCGGAGGGGCTGGGGAGCATCTACGCGCTGTGGGGAGTGCAACGGGCTTGAGCCCGTGACCAAAAGGTCACCGGAGCCTTGCCGGCGGCGAGCTCCGCGGCGACGCGTTCGGGCGCAAGCAGAGCGGCGGCTACAAGAGCTCAAGAGGCCAGGAGAGCGAGGGGAGAGGATGAGGGGCTCACCGCGCGGCGCAAGAAAGGCCCGTGGGTGGCTTAGTAGCAGCAGCAGTCGCCGGAGTCGAAGGAGACGGCGGCGACCCGAGGAAGAAGGCGATGGCGTTGGGGGGTGATGTAGGGGGTCCCGGCTCGAGCAGGTGGTCGGGGAGGACGGGCTTGACGCGGCGGAGCTCGTGGACACGTCGGGGAGGGGAACGGGGCTCGGTGGCCGCGGGAACGACGGAGAACGGCGGCGACCGCGTCGGGCGGTGGGGAAGGAGGGAGCGGCGTGGAGCTGGGGGGAGAGGGAGAGGCGCAGAGGCCGAGAGGGTGAGCGCGGGGGGGGGGGGGGGGGGGGGGCGAGTGGGAGAGGGGCCCGAGGAGGCGGGGGGCGCTGGCGTCCTTATCCTCCCCCGTCGCCGGCGAGGGGGTGCGGCGGGGACCTGCCCCTGTTCCGACCCCGCCCGGGGGAACAGGGAAGGGGAGGGCGACCCGGGGAGGTGGGCTAGGCCGGCTGGGCCTGGGGTCGGCCCAGTTGGGCCAGGGGTCCAGTGGGGGGGGCTTCTCCTTCTCTTTTCTTTCTTTGTTTGCTCTGTTTTCTTTTGTATTTTCTTTTTATTTATTTATTTTCTTTTCTGTTTTATTTCAATTTAATTTATTTAGGCATTTTATAAAAATATGTTTTCTTTAGTATAATTACCCTTGTAATATTTGGCATGGCCCGAACATTTTTGTTTAAATTTTTGAAAACTTTTATTTTCCACTTTAAATTTAATTGAAGTTTGAATTAGGAGTTTGAAAAGAAATGTGATTCCAATGTGATCAAGCCCTGTTTAGCAACATGATTAGCTTAATCACAGAGAGTACTGTAGCATGATTCTCGGGGTGTTACAAATCTCCTCCACTACAAGAAATCTCGTCCCGAGATTTAGGAGGTAGAAGGAAACAGTGCGGGGTATTCTTCGCGCAGACGATCCTCTCGTTCCCAAGTGGCCTCATCTTCAGAATGGTGCGACCACTGGACTTTGAGAAACTTGATCGCCTTCTGACGTGTGCGGCGTTCAGCTTGGTCGAGAATGTGGACCGGATGCTCCTTATAGGAGAGGTCTTGCTGCAATTCGAGCACTTCATGATCCACAGCTCGGATTGGGTCCTTGAAGCAACGGCGGAGCTGTGACACATGGAACACATCGTGAACCTGAGAAAGGTTCGGCGGTAGCTCCAGTTGGTATGCCACTTTTCCACGCCTTTCGAGAATAGTGAATGGGCCAATATAGCGAGGAGCTAGTTTGCCCTTGATCCCGAAGCGGTGAGCACCCTTCATAGGTGTGACTCGAAGATAAGCCTTTTCGCCAGGTTGATAGACCATGTCTTTATGATGACGGTCATACTGACTCTTCTGACGTGACTGAGCAGTCTTGAGATTCCCACGGATAATGCGGACTTGTTCTTCGGCATCTTGGATAATATCCGGACCGAAGAGTGAACGTTCCCCAGTTTCTGACCAGTTCAGAGGGGTTCGGCACTTTCGTCCATATAACACTTTGAAGGGGGCCATCTTCAGACTAGCTTGATAGCTATTATTATAAGAGAACTCAGCATACGGGAGAGATTCCTCCCATTTCTTGCCGAAGGAAATAACACAAGCTCGAAGCATGTCTTCGAGAACTTGGTTGATGCGTTCAACTTGCCCTTGCGATTGAGGATGAAACGCAGTACTGAATGACAGATGAGTTCCCATAGCTTCTTGGAAACTTGCCCAGAATCTTGAAGTGAATAAGCTGCCACGGTCTGAGCTGATAACCAATGGAATACCGTGGAGTGAAACAATCCTGGACATATAGAGCGTTGCCAACTGGCTAGCAGTGATCATTTCTTTGACTGCCAGAAAATGTGCAACTTTGGAAAGCCGGTCAATGACGACAAGAATAGCATCATTACCTTTCTGTGATTTGGGAAATCCAGTGACGAAGTCCATCTCAACATGGTCCCATTTCCATTCAGGAATAGAGATAGGTTGCAGAGTTCCAGCAGGCCTTTGATGTTCTGCTTTGATACGACGGCAAACGTCACATTCAGCAACATAACGAGCAATGTCTTGCTTCATATTAGACCACCAGAATCTCTGACGGATGTCTTGGTACATCTTTGTACTACCAGGATGGATACATAGAGGCGTATCATGAGCTTCTTTCATAACTTCCTGTGTCATATCCAGGTTTTTCTCTGCACATGGCACCACTAGGCGGCCCTTGAAGTATAGGGTGCCATCTTCAGCAATGGTGAAGAATGAGGGCTTTCCTTCTGCGAGGTAGCGCTTAATCTTGTGGGCTTCAGAGTCATACTTCTGTAGCCTTTTGATGCTATCCACGAGATCTGGTTTAGCAACTAGGGTATTGAGGGAACCCTGGGTAACAACGTGGAGGTTCACCTTGCCAAACTCCTTAGGAGGGGGAGCGAGTGCACCCGGAGGAACAATATGGAGGTTCAACTTCCTGAATTCTTCAACAAGCGAGGGCTGAACTTTGTGAACCTGGAGGTGGTTGCAGTAAGACTTGCGGCTCAAGGCATCAGCCATTACATTAGCCTTGCCTGGTGTATAGGAAATACCCAAGTCAAAGTCTGCAACAAGCTCCATCCATCTCTGTTGACGGAGGTTCAGATCTGGCTGAGTAAACAGATACTTCAGACTTTGGTGGTCAGTGAAGATCTCGCAACGATTACCGAGAAGGTAATGTCGCCACTGCTTCAGCGCATGAATGACAACAGCTAGTTCGAGGTCGTGAACTAGGTAGTTCTCTTCGTGAGGGCGCAATTGCCGAGAGGCATAAGCAATCACTTTGCGGTCTTGCATTAGGACACAGCCTAATCCTTGAGGGGAAGCGTCGCAGTAAATGACGAAGTCCTTCTTAGTATCAGGTGGAGCTAGAACTGGGGCAGAAGTCAACTTGTCTTTAAGTGCCTGGAAACTTTCCTGACATTTGTCTGTCCATTGGAACTTGACACCCTTATGCAACAGGTTAGTCAGAGGCCTGGCGATCTTAGAGAAGTTCTCGACAAATCGACGGCAATAGCTGGCGAGACCGAGAAAACTTCTGACTTGCTTAACGTTCTTGGGAGGAGTCCAATCAAGAATAGCCTGAACTCGCTCGGGGTTGACGGCAATACCATCCTTAGAGATGACATGCCCAAGATAGGTTACTTCCGGTAGCCAGAATTCACATTTGGAGAACTTGGCATATAGTTGATGCTCTCGTAGCTTTTCCAGCACAAGTCGAAGATGTTCAGCATGTTCTTCTTCGTTCTTGGAAAATACCAGGATATCATCCAGATAAACCACGACGAACTTGTCGAGGTAATCCATGAATATATAGTTCATCAGACGAGAGAAGGTGGCTGGAGCATTGGTTAAACCGAAAGACATGACGGTGTACTCGTATGAACCATAGCGAGTCACGAAGGCGGTCTTTGGGATATCCTCCTCGCGAACACGGATCTGGTGGTAGCCCAACCTCAAGTCGAGCTTAGAGAACACTGACGAACCCGCCAGTTGATCATATAGATCATTGATCCGAGGAAGAGGGTATTTATTCTGAATGGTAGCTTGGTTTATAGGACGGTAGTCTTGAACTAACCGGTTTGTCCCATCCCTCTTCTTGACAAAGAGAGAAGGTGCTCCCCAAGGAGAGCAACTTGGGCGAATGAATCCTTTGCGAAGAGATTTGTCGATTTCCTCCTTAAGCTCAAGGAGTTCATGCGGCGGCATTTTGTAGGGTCGCTTGGCTATAGGAGTGGTGCCTGGTTTCAAGTCGATGATGAATTCGACAGCTCTAGCAGGGGGAATCCCTGGAAGTTCTTCAGGGAAGACGTCGAGGAATTCACGCACGACGGGAATGTTTTCAATGCCCTCGAGTGGTGCAGCGTTCAATGCATTCAATGCATAGAGCCTTGCCTCGACATTTTGCACCAGATGAGCTTGGTAAGCAACTATTTCATCTGAAGGGTGTAGCAGATGGACGGTCTTAGTGGTGCAAACAATAGAAGCAGTATGCGCTTTCAACCAATCCATACCCAAAATGAGGTCGATGTTAGACGACTTCAGGATAATGGGAGAGGCATAGAATTCCAGCCCTTCGATTTCCACGGGGACATCGATGCCAACCAAGGAGGTTTGACACTGTCCCACGGGGGTTTTGACCAATACAGAGGTGTTCATCTCCTCACATTTAACGTCGTGCTTGTATGCAAAATCTTCTGACATGAATGAATGTGATGCACCTGTATCAAATAAAACGGATGCTGGTACTGAATTTACGAGGAGTGTACCCATCACAGTAGCAGGCTGGTCTTGAGCTTCGTTGAGATCAACGTGGTTGGCATGAGCACGACCATAAGACTTAGCATTGTTGTTGCGGGGCTGATTGTTACCACGGCCCGTTGCTGGAAGGGCAAGTTGATTCTGATTCTGATGGCAGTCCCTGGCACGGTGACCTGGTTGTCCACACTTGTAGCACATACCATTATTGGGAGTGGGAACAGGAGCTTGGGATGGTGGAGCTGGAAGTCTTGACTGCCTAGATGGTGGCGGAGGCAGACGAGGTGCAGCATAGTTCTGCCTTGGGGCAGATGCATTTGGACGGTACATGCTGTTCGGGATCCATATCTTATGCTTCTGTGAGGGCGAGCCCAAAGATGAGCCCGTGTCACGGTTGCGCCTGTGAGAGCTCTGGTATTCCTGCAGACCAGTTTCGACATTGATGGCCTTGTTCACCAAGGTGGCGAAATCAGCAAAGTCATGCACTAGAAGTGCGAGCTTGATGTCAGCTTGAAGGCCATCACGAAACTTCTCCTGTCTGCGTGCATCAGTTGCAATGTCCTCTTCAGCATAGCGAGACAAGTCCAGAAACTCCCGCTGATAAGCTTCAACAGTTTTGTTGCCTTGGGTGAGGTTGCGGAACTCACGCTTCTTCCGGTCCATGACTCCCTGAGGAATGAAGCGGGCACGGAAAGCTGCTTGGAAGTCTGGCCAGGTGATGATTGTTCCAGCTGGCAGAGTACGCCTGTGGCTGTCCCACCATTGAGCTGCGGGTCCCTTCAAGAAGAAGGAAGCAAAGGTGACATAGCTGGCAGGGGCTACATCAGCAGACTCCATCTCATAGGTGATGTCACGGAGCCAGTCATCAGCATCCAGAGGCTGAGTTGAGCTGCGGTAGATGGTTGGGTTGAGGCGTATGAAATCTTGAAGAGTCACTTGGGTTGGCTGCTGGTTCATATTGGGGCGAGGAAACTGAGCCGTCATATTTTCCATGAATTGGCGGTTCAGTTCGAACTGTTGGATCATACCAGCCATGTACTCAGGTGGTGGTGGGGCATTGCCACCACGACCACGACCACCTGGTCTAACCATCCTGCTAATATATAACAGGGGTAGTTCAGCATTGAGAAATTTGCAAAGACAAGAATCATTCATGATGAGACATGCATAATGAAAGGAGCACGATAGCTACTACATAGTAGTCGGCATAACTTACAAAGGGGTCATGCATAGAGTTCAGTACATAGAGTTCAGTACATAGACTAAAACATCATAGGCGGCACACAGGCTCGCGGCGAATGCATCTAACACTACAAGCAAGCCTACATCAGTGCCAAGAGGTACTGTGGAGGTAATCGTAGCCCGACAGCTGGTAGTGAGGCAACGGATAGCCCTCCACGTCAGCAGACTTGGGCCACGGATACTCATGTGTAGAGCCCGACGCTCAGGTGGCAGAAGAGGACCAAGTGCGGGGGAGTAGCCTCCCACCTCTGGCCAACCGACACCGTGGGGCATCACGGTCCTGGCTGGGTAGATCGTAGTACGCGGTAGCTGTCCAGATCGGACAAAGGGGTGTAGTAGCGTCAGAGCACGGTAAAGGTGCTGACGGGTGGTGTACATCTCATGGCGAAGAGCTCTGTTAGCTCGATCCAGCCCATCAGCATGCAGAACCAGGTTCTGGTGGTAGAAGGGCTCTCGGGTGACAGTGGAGTAGGCAGCAGTATAGTATCCCTCCGCACCAACATCAGATGCGATAGCAATGTGCCTGAAAGGGGAGGTGTCCAACTCCCGATACTCTCCACGAAGACGTGTCAGAGCAGCATAGGCAGCATCGTGGACAGCCATATCGATGGTCACACCAACACCATGTGCGGTGTGCAGCACAGTAGTGGAGTCATACTCCCGAGAGTAGAGGTGGACGATGGCACAGTACTGCTCCTAGTTAAAGTCCTGGTACTCCTCGTAGACGGTGTACTCAGGGTGCCAGCGATAACCCAGATAGGTCATCATCTCAGCTAGCACAGCAGGTGATCCCGAGGCACCAATGGCCGTCGTGTGGCGCACGACCTGCCTCGTGGGTTCCATCTGAAAGCAAAGACGTTTCAAAGGAGTCAAATGACAGTGTGTGAATTGTTCAAATTACTATTCTAAGAAACAACTATGGCTTATCCAACTTTGGGGTGAATGCGGTCACGGGATCCTAGTGTTAGAGTTAGTAAATTCGTTTAACCCGAGTAGAAGAGAGTTCAGAGTCCCAGAGTAAAGGTCGAGGAGTAAAAGATCCTAGTACCACCCAATGGCGACGTGGGCCCGTAAGACACACAGCCATGTTAGTAAAAGTTTTGTAATGTCTAGACTCGACTTCGGCCAAGGAGTGTGGAAAGGGGGATTCCTACAGGCAGTCGGCTCTGATACCAACTTGTGACGCCCCCGATTTGACCGTACACTAATCATGCACGCAAATGTGTACGATCAAGATCAGGGACTCACGGGAAGATATCACAACACAACTGTACAACATAAATAAGTCATACAAGCATCATAATACAAGCCAGGGGCCTCGAGGGCTCGAATACAAGTGCTCGATCATAGACGCGTCAGCGGAAGCAACAATATCTGAGCACAGACATAAGTTAAACAAGTTTGCCTTAAGAAGGCTAGCACAAACTGGGATACAGATCGAACGAGGCGCAGGCCTCCTGCCTGGGATCCTCCTAACTACTCCTGGTCGTCGTCAGCGGCCTGCACGTAGTAGTAGGCACCTCCATTGTCGTAGGTGTCGTCGTCGACGGTGGCGTCTGGCTCCTGGACTCCAACATCTGGTTGCGACAACCAGATAGGAAGGAAAGGGGGAAAAGAGGGAGAAAGGCAACCGTGAGTACTCATCCAAAGTACTCGCAAGCAAGGAGCTACACTACATATGCATGGGTATATGTGTAAAGGGGCATATCAGTGGACGGAACTGCAGAATGCCAGAATAAAAGGGGGATAGCTAGTCCTGTCGAAGACTACGCTTCTGGTCATCTCCATCTTGCAGCATGTAGAAGAGAGTAGATTGAAGTCCTCCAAGTAGCATCGCATAGCATAATCCTACCCGGCGATCCCCTCCTCGTCGCCCTGTTAGAGAGCGATCACCGGGTTGTATCTGGCACTTGGAAGGGTGTATTTTATTCAGTATCCAGTTATAGTTGTCATAAGGTCAAGGTACAACTCCGGGTCGTCCTTTTACCGAGGGACACGGCTATTCGAATAGATAAACTTCCCTGCAGGGGTGCACCACATAACCCAACACGCTCGATCCCATTTGGCCGGACACACTTTTCTGGGTCATGCCCGGCCTCGTAAGATCAACACGTCGCAGCCCCACCTAGGCTCAACAGATAGGTCAGCACGCCGGTCTAAACCTATGCGCGCAGGGGTCTGGGCCCATCGCCCTATGCACACCTGCACGTTGCGTACGCGGCCGGAAGCAGAACTAGCCCCCTTAATACAAGCGCGAGCTTACGGTCCAATGCGGCGCGCGCCACTCAGTTGCTGACGTCAAAAGAGCTTCGGCTGATACCACGACGTCGGGATACCCATAACTACTCCCACGTAGATGGTTAGTGCGTATAGACCAAATGGCCAGACTCAGATCAAATACCAAGATCTCGTTAAGCGTGTTAAGTAACCGCGGACGCCGACCAGGGCCAGGCCCACCTCTCACCTGGGCGGTCTCAACCTGCCCTGTTGCTCCGCCACAAAGATCCACTCGCGGGTACTCCTACGAGCCGACCCGACTTTAGTCATCACATGTGTCATGTATATAGTACATAAGTATATACCCATGATCACCGCCCAGGTGATCACGGCCCGATAGTATAGCACAGCAGACGGACAAGAATGTAGGGCCACTGATGGAAATCTAGCATCCTATACTAAGCATGTAGGATTGCAGGTAAAGGTATCAACAGTAGTAGCAAGGATAGGCTATGCATCAGGATAGGATATCGAAAAGCAGTAACATGCTACACTGCTCTAATGCAAGCAGTATAGAGAAGAATAGGCGATATCTGGTGATCAAGGGGGGGGGCTTGCCTGGTTGCTCTGGCAAGTAGGAGGGGTCGTCGACTCCGTAGTCGAACTGGGCAGCAGCAGCGTCAGTCTCGTAGTCTACCGGAGAGAAGAGGGGGGAAGAAACAGTAAATACAATGCAAACATAAACAAGACAATGCGTGACATGACAATGAGCGGTGCTAGGTGTCTCCTAACGCGACAGTAGGTGGTTCCGGCGAAGGGGGGAACATCCGAGAAGTATTCCCGATGTTTCGCGTTTTCGGACAGACGGACCGGAGGGGGAAAGTTGCTAGTTCGATAGGTTAGGGAGGTGTGGTGGACGAACTGACTGCGTATTCGGACTCGTCTCGTCGTTCTGAGCAACTTTCATGTAAAAAACATTTTCATCCGAGTTACGGTTTAAAAGATATGAATTTTCGAAGATTATTTGAATTTCTGGAATTATTTGAATTTAGCAAAAATGAATTATGACGTCAGCATGAGATAATGCTGACGTCAGCAGGTCAACAGGTCGGCTGACCAGTCAAACCAGACAGGTGGGTCCTACCTGTCATAGACAGTGGACTAATCAGAAGATTAAATTAACTAAAATTAGATTAATTAACTACTGGACCCCACCTGTCAGTGCCTAATTAGATTAATTAATTAGTTTTATTTATAAAAACATTTTTTTGTTAATTATGCGGCGGGGCCCGCATGTCAGCGGCTGGGGCCTGCCCAGTCAGCAGTGGACTGGGTCAACCCAGTCAACTGGGACCCACGGGGCCCACTGGCAGTGGCACTGGGGTGGCCCCAGGCCAGCCACGTCGGCAGCCGGCGCCGGAGCGACTCCGGCGACCAAAACAGAGGCGGCCCCTCGCCGGAGTTGGCCGGAATCGCGCTACGGGGCTCGGGGAGGAGCGGGGCTAGGCTCATTCGAAGGAGCTCGCAGCGCCGCATCCAGTGGTGGCCGTAGCTTCGCCGGACTTGGCCGGAATCGGCGCCGGCGAGCGGCGGAGGCGGCGGCGTGCACGGGTGCCCGACGGAAACGGGGCTACGGCGTGCTATCGAGCAAGCGGAGGGGCTGGGGAGCATCTACGCGCTGTGGGGAGTGCAACGGGCTTGAGCCCGTGACCAAAAGGTCACCGGAGCCTTGCCGGCGGCGAGCTCCGCGGCGACGCGTTCGGGCGCAAGCAGAGCGGCGGCTACAAGAGCTCAAGAGGCCAGGAGAGCGAGGGGAGAGGATGAGGGGCTCACCGCACGGCGCAAGAAAGGCCCGTGGGTGGCTTAGTAGCAGCAGCAGTCGCCGGAGTCGAAGGAGACGGCGGCGACCCGAGGAAGAAGGCGACGGCGTTGGGGGGTGATGTAGGGGGTCCCGGCTTGAGCAGGTGGTCGGGGAGGACGGGCTCGACGCGACGGAGCTCGTGGACACGTCGGGGAGGGGAACGGGGCTCGGTGGCCGCGGGAACGACGGAGAACGGCGGCGACCGCGTCGGGCGGTGGGGAAGGAGGGAGCGACGTGGAGCTGGGGGGAGAGGGAGAGGCGCAGAGGCCGAGAGGGTGAGCGGGGGGGGGGGGCGAGTGGGAGAGGGGCCCGAGGAGGCGGGGGGCGCTGGCGTCCTTATAGTAACGGAGCTTACGAGTTTTCTGTTGAGTTTTGTGTTGTGAAGTTTTTCAAGTTTTGGGTAAAGATTCGTTGGACTATGGAATAAGGAGTGGCAAGAGCCTAAGCTTGGGGATGCCGAAGGCACCCCAAGTTAATATTCAAGGACAACCAAGAGCCTAAGTTTGGGGATGCTCCGGATGGCATCCTCTCCTTCGTCTTCGTTCATCGGTAACCTTACTTGGAGCTATATTTTTATTCACCACATGATATGTGTTTTGCTTGGAGCATAATTTTATTTTATTTTGTTTTTCTTGCTGTTTGAATAAAATCCCAAGATCTGAAATTCTTAAATGTTAGAGAGTCTTCACATAGTTACATAATTATTCGACTACTCATTGATCTTCACTTATATCTTTTGGAGTAGTTTGTCATTTGCTCTAATGCTTCACTTATATCTTTTTAGAGCACGACAGTGCTTTTATTTTGAAGAAATAGATGAACTCTCATGCTTCATTTATATTATTTTGAGAGTCTTTTAGAACAGCATGGTAATTTGTTTAGGTTATGAATTTAGTCCTAATATGATGGGCATCCAAGAGGGATATAATAAAAACTTTCATATAAAGTGCATTGAATACTATGAGAAGTTTGATTCTTTATGATTGTTTTGAGATATGAAGATGGTGATATTAGAGTCATGCTAGTGGAGTAGTTGTGAATTTGAGAGATACTTGTGTTAAAATTTGTGATTCCCGTAGCATGCACGTATGATGAACCGTTATGTGATGAATTTGGAGCATGATTTATTTATTGATTGTCTTCCTTATGAGTGGCGGTCGGGGACGAGCGATGGTCTTTTCCTACCAATCTATCCCCCTAGGAGCATGCGCGTAGTACTTCGTTTCGATAACTAATATATTTTTGCAATATGTATGTGAGTTCTTTATGACTAATGTTGAGTCCATGGATTATACGCACTCTCACCCTTCCACTATTGCTAGAGCCTCTTGTGCCGCACAATTTTCGCCGGTACCATACACCCACCATATACCTTCCTCAAAACACCCACCATACCTACCTATTATGGCATTTCCATAACTATTCCGAGATATATTGCCATGCAACTTTCCACCGTTCCGTTTATTATGACACGCTTCATCATTGTCATATTGCTTTGCATGATCATGTAGTTGACATCGTATTTGTGACAAAGCCACTTTCATAATTCTTTCATATATGTCACTCTTGATTCATTGCACATCCTAGTACACCGCCGAAGGCATTCATATATAGTCATATTTTGTTCTAAGTATCGAGTTGTAATTCTTGAGTTGTAAGTAAATAAATGTGTGATGATCTTCATTATTAGAACAATGTCCCATGTGAGGAAAGGATGATGGAGACTATGATTGCCCCACAAGTCAGGATGAGACTCCGGACGAAAAAAAAGAGGCCATAAAAAAAGAGAAAGGCCCGAATAAAAAAAGAGAGAGAAAAAGAGAGAAGGGGCAATGCTACTATCCTTTTCCACACTTGTGCTTCAATGTAGCACCATGATCTTCATGATAGTTGTCACTTTAATATACTAGTGGGAATCTTTCATTATAGAACTTGGCTTGTATATTTCAAAGATGGGCTTCCTCAAAATGCCTTCGTGAGCAAGCAAGTTGGATGCACACCCACTTAGTTTCTTTTGTTGAGCTTTCATAAACTTATAGCTCTAGTGCATCCGTTGCATGACAATCCCTACTCACTCACATTGATATCTATTGATGTGCATCTCCATAGCCCGTTGATACGCCTAGTTGATGTGAGACTATCTTCTCCTTTTTTGTCTTCTCTACAACCACCATTCTATTCCACTTATAGTACTATGTCCATGGTTCACGCTCATTTATTGCGTGAAGATTGAAAAAGTTTGAGAACATCAAAAGTATGAAACAATTGCTTGGCTTGTCATCGGCGTTGTGCATGATTTAAATATTTTGTGTGATGAAGATAGAGCATAGCCAGACTATATGATTTTGTAGGGATAGATTTCTTTGGCCATGTTATTTTGAGAAGACATAATTGCTTTGTCAGTATGCTTGAAGTATTATTGTTTTTATGTTAATATTAAATTTTTGTCTTGAATCTTATGGATCTGAATATTATTTCCACAATAGAGAAGATTACATTGATAAATATGTTAGGTAGCATTCCACATCAAAAATTCTATTTTTATCATTTACCTACTCGAGGACGAGCAGGAATTAAGCTTGGGGATGCTTGATACGTATTCAACATATCTATAATTTTTGATTGCTCCATGCTATTATATTACCCATATTGAATGTTTTATATGCATTTATATGCTGTTTTATATGATTTTTGGGACTAACCTATTAACCTAGAGCTCAGTGCCAGTTTATGTTTTTTACTTGTTTTTGAGTTTTACAGAAAAGGAATACCAAACGAAGTTCAATTGACGTGCCAATTTTTGATGATTTTTTATGGACCAAAAGAAGCCTCCGGAGTAAAAGAGTTGGGCCAGAAGAGACCCGAGCCATCCACGAGGGTGGAGGGCGCGCCCCCTATCTCGTGGACGACTCGGAGCCCCCCTGACGTGAGACCGACGCCAAAAATTCCTATAAATAAAAAAAACCCCAGAAAGAAACCTAGACCGGGAGTTCCGCCGCCGCAAGCCTCTGTAGCCACGAAAACAAATCGGGACCCTGTTCCGGCACCCTGCCGGAGGGGGAATCCCTTATCGGTGGCCATCTTCATCATCCCGGCGCTCTCCATGACGAGGAGGGAGTAGTTCACCCTCGGGGTTGAGGGTATGTACCAGTAGCTATGTGTTTGATCTCTCTCTCTCTCTCTCTCTCTCTCGTGTTCTTGATTTGGCACGATCTTGATGTATTGCGAGCTTTGCTATTATAGTTGAATCTTATGATGTTTCTCCCCCCTCTACTCTCTTTTAATGGATTGAGTTTTCCCTTTGAAGTTATCTTATCGGATTGAGTTTTTAAGGATTTGAGAACACTTGATGTATGTCTTGCATGTGCTTATCTGTGGTGACAATGGGATATTCACGTGATCTACTTGATGTATATTTTGGTGATCAACTTGTGGGTTCAGTGACCTTGTGAACTTATGCATAGGGGTTGGTACACGTTTTCGTCTTGACTCTCCGGTAGAAACTTTGGGGCACTCTTTGAAGTTTTATGTGTTGGTTGAATAGATGAATCTGAGATTGTGTGATGCATATCGTATAATCATATCCACGGATACTTGAGTTGACATTGGAGTATCTAGGTGACATTAGGGTTTTGGTTGATGTGTGTCTTAAGGTGTTATTTTACTACGAACTCTAGGGCTGTTTGTGACAGTTATAGGAATAGCCCAATGGATTGATCGGAAAGAATAACTTTGAGGTGGTTTCGTACCCTACAATAATCTCTTCGTTTGTTCTCCGCTATTAGTGACTTTGGAGTGACTCTTTGTTGCATGTTGAGGGATTGTTATATGATCTAATTATGTTATCATTGTTGAGAGAACTTGCACTAGTGAAAGTATGAACCCTAGGCCTTGTTTCAAAGCATTGCAATACCGTTTACGCTCACTTTTAACACTTGCTACCTTGCTGTTTTTATATTTTCAGATTACAAAAACCTATATCTACCATCCATATTGCACTTATATCACAATCTCTTCGCCGAACTAGTGCACCTATACAATTTACCATTGTATTGGGTGTGTTGGGGACACAAAAGACTCTTTTTTATTTGGTTGCAGGGTTGCTTGAGAGAGACCATCTTCATCCTACGCCACCCACGGATTGATAAACCTTAGGTCATCCATTTGAGGAAAATTTGCTACTGTCCTACAAACCCCTGCACTTGGAGGCCCAACAACGTATACAAGAAGAAGGTTGTGTAATAGACATCATGCGCTCCCAATACGTCTCGATGCTCTGGTTCGTGCCGGTGACCAGGTCGAGGCAGACGACTTTCCACGATTCGGCGAGGCAGTCGTCCTTCTTGGACGCCCACTTGATGCGCGGCTCGCCGGTCCTGGCCGTCCGCTTCTTCTTCTTCCGATGGCCGGTGGTGACAGCCTCCCGGCACTGAACTTCCGCCCTCCAGTCGGCGTTGGACATGCCGGGGGGCTTGGACGGCGGCACCCTCGGCTTCCTCTGCTTCGGCTGGGCGACGACGGCGGTCGGACCCGTCGCGGCGCAGGGGACCACGTACTTCTTCGGCGGCATGATGGCCGGCTGGAAAGGGAGGAGGAGGAGATTGGCAGGAGGAATGGAGAATGAGAGGGAAGCCGAGAAGGGAAAGCGGGAAGAAACGGTGGGAAAAGGCCCTCCTCTCGCTGACGAAGCGGCCCCACGCACAGGGCCGGCCCTGAGGGATGGCGAGAGGGGCTCGATGTTGGTTCCCTGTACGTGCGTGATTTTTAGGGGTACATGCGTGATGTTTATAGCCATATAATAGATCGCTTTCGCTTGATTATAAAAAAGGAAAAAAAGAAACCTAACAGATCGACTAATCACCGGCTTGCCGCACGCCGCAATCTTCTCGGCTACTGCTCCTCTTCCCCAATTTCGGCAACGAATCAAGACGCCCCCGTTCGCGTCTTCTAATTGTGGTTTTGCCTGTTAGGCGTGATTAGTGGAAGTAGATAATGCGATTTTTCAGATTCCAATCAACTTCATCTTCAACGAAAACCCCGTCTTTCTGTAGTCTCGTCAGATCATTCATTCATTTGTGAAGTTCATCCTCGTATATATCTCTTCCTCGCACTCAGATTTCTTGTTTTGATTTGGGACTAGAAAAGAGGAACTTGCATTTTTGCTGATGACTCGCAAGAAGCAGCAAAATTAGAACAATTTCTAATTTTCTAGCCATATCCAGGTACCTTGTTACATGCCTTTCTTAGCATTTTTTGTTTCATCAGCACTGTTCTTTTCTTAGTTTAAGTACCACTGTTCTTAATTTCTTGTATCATATGTTTGTGTTCTACTCTCTCCGTTCCTAAATACTAGTCTTTCTAGGCATTTCAACAAGTGACTACATACGGAGTAAAATGAGTGAATCTACACTCTAAAATATGTCTACATATATCCGTATGTGATAGTCATTTGAAATGCCTAGAAAGACAAGTATTTAGGAACGGAGGGAGTAGTTAGCAAAATTATTGTTAATTTAGAAACATGTTAGCTAGAAATTATCCATAAAAAAGGAAAACATATGTACGAATTGATTGAGTTCCAGAAAGGAGATATTGACATTTTTCTTAAACATATATAAGTATTTCTACTGCTAGGAATTCCAGTGTTGAAGAACAACCTATACTGAAAAATTATACGATGATAATAATTTGAGTATGCACGAAAGTGTTATTAATTCACATAATACAAAGGAAATATGTGTAGATTGACAAGTGCGACCAAGCTTCACAATGTGACCCCGGTTTTTTAGATAGTTGAGGTGATAAGAAACCACAAATTCGAGCGAAAAGAGTTCTTATTGGCACTTCTGATCAGAAAAATGTGACCTTAGGGCCCTTCTGTGTTTTCTTGCCCCGGGCCCCCTGAAATCTCAGGACTGTCCCTGAGGATGGACGGTAAGGAAAAGCGTTGATGATACCATGCCCATGCGAGTGAGCTTTTCTAACGAGCCGCCATCCCAAATATTGTATTCTCAAGGTCTTAAGATGATATGCCGTCATGCTATAGCTTGTTCGAAGGAGCACCATGTCCTTGTGCGGGTGTGATCCTATGATCTTGTATGGCTCATACTCCTCGCTGTCGTCCTCCTTGTCATCATTGGTGTCACTTTCATCAAGAGTAGTTGAAACTCTCTTCGCTTTTGAATTTGCCAACAACACCATTAATTGTGTCACTCTGGTCATTCTCCTCATCATATGCAACCTTAATGTTACGTGACTCGAACAAGCTAACTAATGCTTCGTTGTATTTGACCGCCTCCCACAGCATTGAGAGCTTCAGCTTTGTGTCGTCCGGGCGACGAGATTGCCTTCAATGTTGCTCGTTGTCATATCAGGGGCGCGGGCCATGTGGAGTGCATGCTCTTCATTTCTGCGGGAGGGTCCCGTGGCTGCTCCTCTCATAGTAGTCATGGATTCTTCTTTCCGGCAGCGGTGGAAGTTGTGTGTTCAACATGTTGTCGGCAAGAGTGGGCCTAGTCATGTGTGCTTGATTGTGAGGGAGTGCACTTGGCCCTTGTTGTATCGGTTTTCGCCCGGTTTTCCACTAATTAACTGGGCAATTCTCTTCTGCTTAAGGCAAAGCTTTTGCCTCCATTAAAAAAAACAATATACATAGAGCGATCCCTGCCGGTAGTCAGCTGACTTCCATATGTTCACATAACTAGGGTGTGGAGCAGTTCATACATGTCCCAGGGGCATAAAGTCCCGGCACAAACTCTCGCCTTACCCATTGATCTGTTTGCAACGAGAACACCCAAACAGAGATCGCCTTATCCTTTTAACTCATCGGTTGTCGGCACATGGACATGCATCTTTTGTTGTAGCTCCAACAGAGAAGGAAAACGTTTCACGACGGAGCGCCGGTCGAACCTTTCGGCCAGTCACGTTCACGCGTGAACGCATCCAGCGACACGGCTAGCGACACATAGGATGGGGGCCTGCCCACGTGCGTCTTCTTCCTCCTTTTTCTCTTCTCTGGTCGCTCGTCTCTCCTTTCTCCGCCTCCTTCTCAGGCCCCGCTGTCATGGTCGACTGTCGTCGCCCGGAGGCCTCTCAGGGCGCCGTCGCTACGGGAATCAGCCGATCCGGCCGCCCTCGGCCAGATCCGCTTTGGATTCGCGCCACAGCTCTGCCTAACTCGCCGAACCCGGCCACGTTGGAGCTGCAACCGTCCATGATGGGACTACACCCCTCGGCGCAATTTTGCTGGAACTGGCGGATGTCGAGGGTACAACCATGGTGATTTTTTGCTACAACCGACAAGCCTCAGTGCTACAACCTCGGCGCAAAATTGCTGGAACCAGCAGACGTCAAGGTTACGACCATGAGGATTTTTTGCTACAACCGACGAGCATCGGTGCTACAACTTGCATCTCTTTTTGCTACAAACAGTCATGGCGAAACGACGGACGACGATTTTTTGTTACAACCATTGGTGGTTTTGCTACTACCGGCGATCATTTTTGTTGCATCGATGACGGCGGACGACACGGCCGCTGGCATGGCGTGCTACTACCAGGCAAGGGGAGCTGCAACCATGGCCACAAGAGCTGGAACCGTAGTCTAGCGGAGCTGCAACGGCGGTCCGGTGGAGCTGCATTTTTTGCTTCAACCGGCAGCAGGAAAGCTACAACCGGCACTCAGATTTGCTACAAACAGACAACCGTGGAAGCTTCCACCTGCGTGGGGTTTTTGCTGCAACCATGGGTGGGCTTCTAGAACTGCAGCTTTTCAGGAACGAGGATGGTGAGCGGCGGGGTTCGATTTTTCTTTTTTGCTCGGTCCTTTTTTTTTGCTGCATAAGAGGGGGCGGGCCATGGGGCACCAGTGCTCCAAACGGCGAGCGGCAACGGCGACGGCGAGGGGCGACGGCAGCGGCGATGGTGAGGCATGCTGTTGCGACAGCGCGGCGGGCGGTGTGAGCCGGCGGTGCTTCGTGGTCGTGCATCCATGGCGGCCCTGACTGGCTCGCTCCTCTCTGTGTGTGTTGGACCGGAGGATAAGGTGAGAAAAAGATAGAAGAGGAGCTGCGATCTGACGGTCTCGCGTGGCCATATCGGGCGGCTGGGGGCAGACCGGCAGAAACTTTCGACCGGCGCACCGGCGCCCAGGCTGGCCAACAGAGAAGCCTCGGCTTGTTGTGAAGGTACCTACAATACCTCGGCTATCACATCTAATCTTGATGGCGGTGTTGTATCATACTCTCGGACATAACCAAAATGCTCTTTGATCTCTATCACTTCTTTGTCCTCATCAGATAGTTGCTCTTCTTCAAACAATTTAGGTAAGTGCAGTTGCTCCATGTCTATAATCTCGATCCTGGTCTCTGGCTCAATCGAAGTTTGTTGTTGGGTCTTTTTCACTTTCGTGCCTTGTTGTTGGATCTTTTCTTCGTCGTCTGGTTGGATCGTTCCTCTTGGAAGGAGGAACACCTCGTAGTGCGGCGGCACGGCCGGGTCAAAGGCGAGGAACATGCCCTTGTGGACTCCCATAGCACATGTGCCGGTAATGGCAGGCTAGCGTATCATGCCGTTGTTGGTTTGCAGACGTAACGATGAAGGGAATCGCTCTTGAGGAGAAGGGGGCCGTTGCAGTGGTGGAGCACGAAGGAGTCGTGTCGGAAGAGAGGACGCCGGAAGACAGGTCCGTCATGAGCTCCGCGTGGCGGCGCCGATGGGGCGAAGAAGGAGGATTCATTTGTCGCTCCCAAAGTTGTCGGTGAAGATGCCAGAGAAAGTGTCCCGGGAAAGATGTAGGGGAGAAGGAGCTTGTGGCTGTCGAGGACAGCGCGCCACATGCGGCAGACTCGCCGGGACACGGCGAGCGCATGGCAGGGAACGCGGCGGAGGATGTCGACGAGCACATGCACATCGTAGGCGAATCACACGCCGTTGCCGTCACCGTCGGTCCCGTCCATCTGGGCGTCCGGCAGGGGTGCAGATCGATCAACTCGGATAAGGCGCCGGTCGAGGGATCGATGGGGAGCGACGAAGACAATTAGAGAAGGTGGCAAAGATCGACGATCGAGTTGTAAAAAAAGGACTGCTAGCTAGCAAGATCCCGACCGTCCGTTAGCTATCAAGATCCAATCTCTGTACTGTACGTACGTACTTGGTATTTGACCAATTCCGGCTAATATACGGCCAGCGTACATTGGAGTACGTACATATTGAGTTGTATACACGTAGTGCAACTCTCATCGAGCCCATGTCCAGCTTATGTGAATTTGGTAGGGACGATGCGAACCAACCTGTGGTTGGATGCCTATCAGGGTTTAAATCCTGGTGCTCGCATTTATTTCTGGATTTATTTCAGAATTTTCGGCGATGCGCATTCAGTGGGTGAAGACGTTCCCGTCGACGACGAGGTGACTTCGTAAATTTCAAGATAATATGCCGGCTCAGTCTTTCGGAGATGCTCATAGGGGTAGGGTGTGCGTGTGTGGGTTCATAGGGATGAATGTATGCGCGTGTATATGAGCGCTTGCATCTGTACTGTTCAATTTTTTTTTTTGATAGGGACGTATACTTAATGTTTCACGTATACCTAATTTGCATATTAGCATTATTCAGCTTGGAAGTCTAGATGTTTTAGATGCCTCCAAAATATTAGAAAACTATATCATAGCATATCTTTTTTCCCCCGGGAATATCACAACTAATCTGAATACATTAACCTGGGAAATGAAACAATGACATGATTCCGTTTGGATGTCTGAATGTATTGGATGATGCTAGCCAGAATGTTGGGTCCCAACTTTTGTTTCAGATAGGCAAATCATTCATTCTACTAAAGAACACCAGAACCAGCTGAACATGATAAAATCCCTGCACCACAAACACACCAAACATACTACTAACACACTCTGCATAGCTTCGTTCTTCGTTGCAGTCCTGCTGCTCGGCGCACGGGTGGCAGCCTCGGCGGCGGCGATCGACCCCGTGGCGTAGACCAACGCATGGCTGATCCTGGCGTGGGTGAGCACGGTGGCCGGCAACCTGTCGCTGCTGGTGTCGGCGGCGAATCCCATCGTCTGCGACCAGGCGCGCCGGTCCCAGCAGTTTGGCTACACCCTCTCCTTCTTCAGCCACCTCTAGTTCGGCTTCCCGGCGATGCTCATCGTCACCGGCATCGGCCTGTTGCTCATCAAGAGCAACTGAACAGAGAGCTTATGATTATCAACACGACGGAACAAGAAGATATGATTCATATGGATATATATAGGCATGTACATTTTTAAAATTGTGAATGTTCGGGCCGTCATTTGTTGCCTGTGGGGTAAGTCTTGTACCATAAAGAAGCTGGGAGGCCCCCGAGCACGGATGATGCAATTCATGGTGGTGCTCGGAGGCATTTTGGGTTGTACATTTTATATATATTGAAAAAGAGGAGGAGGAAGTAGATGTACATGAGAAGAAGATATCCCAATCAAGTAAAATGAGGTGTATATTTGTTCAGTATTCGCGAAGAATTGGATGGTACACATTGCAATCTGTTGACCGTATCGACCAAGTGGGAAAAGATCTTGCATGCATCCAGCTTGACAAGTGGCCCCTCTCTCCACATGCTATCCTCGAAGGCACAATGCATTCCATGTGCAACCTTGGTCCATCTTCTTCACCATGCTTGTTTTTCCTTACAGAGAGTCGGGCCATATCACCAACCTTAAAAAAAATTAGAAAAGGAGGATTGCCCCCCACAGACCATGATGATGGTATGGTAGTCTAGTCGCGGGGTCAGTGTCGATGTAGCATGGGCCGTAAGGGAATGCGACATAGACGCCATGAGCATGCTCTGCAATTGTGCTTCGTATTGCTGGATCAAGCTTTGGTGTCCAAACTATGATGGTTTAAGCTATTTTGGTGTATGATATTATGTGCTAGTAGATGCCAGTGTTTTTATTCCAGTTTCTCTGTTTTCAGTTTAATGTGGTCGAGGTCTGCTGGTCACTTCTCTGTGTGGCCTCGTAGGTGAACTGTAATAATGGAGAGAGTGTTGGTTCGTTGGTTTTGGTTTGTTTAGGCAGTTTAGTTGAGTTTGCGAGATGCTGCCGAGATCGGAACTCGATGAACACATGCTGCTGTTTTGTCTTATCAGTTTTCAGAAATGAAAACTTACACAAAAGCACATGCATGCATCCTGCAATGAGTTTATATACAGCCAACAATGTTATATATGCCTGTACCACAGCATGTACACACACTTTCGTTCTCTCGTTTGCATGTTGCATTATCTTATCTAACGCAGCGAGGATGAATCCATGCAAATCTTTTAGTACTAGCTATGCGAAGTACTACTAATTAATAATTAGCCAGGACTAAATATATAAGTTCTTAGATCCTCTCTCAAGTTTGCATAGATCATCCATCTGCTTTCATATGCATCCAGCTGATAAACGGGCTGGTAATTAAAAGAAACAAAAATTCATTATATCTCTCTGATCCATCAACCGTCCTCGATCCGACACGTAGCTCATCATCCATAGCAAAGTCGCAACGTATTCGAGGATATGTACTACATAGGCTCTACCTTCATCATGCTTCTTCTTCCCTTCCAAGGAGTTACACACTATGGGCCAGATCATGATCAATAATGATTGTAATAATACCTTCTGTTATAGAGTAGTTTAGTTGCCGGAAGCGCATCCACATAGCATGGGCGATAAGGGAACGCGGCGTGGGCGCCAGAAGGGCCAACACCACGCACGAGATGCCATCCTAAATGTTGTATCCTTGAGGTCTTGAAATGGTATGCCACGATGTGGCCGAAGATCGCATTGCGTAGGAGCACCACATCCTTGTGTGGATGTATTCCCCAAACCCTGTAGTTTTGCCAAGACTCCTCGTCCTTGAAGTGGACGACACTTTCATCGAGGTCGATGAAGTTGTCCTCGTCTGAGTCCCAGTAGTACTTAGAGCCATCTTCACCATTGGATTCGTCTTCTTCGTCGATGTCGGTGGGAGAGTCTTCCGAGTCGTACTCAGAGCCCTCTTCGCTTTTGATTTCACCATCTTCATCTTCATGTGCATCTCCTCTATGATTGTGACCATCCTCATCATCATTGTCGGTTGTGTCATCGGAGTCATCCTCCTCATGGATGCATTCTTCTTCATCGTCGTCACCGTCGCCATCAACATCATATGATTTCCTTCGTGTCGGGAGGTTCGTACAAGCTGACTAATGCATTCTTTTCGACCACCTCCCACAACACTCTAGGCTGCCACTGCTCTCGTATTTTAACTTCATACAGACTAAGGTCTGCCTCATGTGCTAGCATCCAGCACACCTGGCCATCGACTAGTTCCGTCAATCTCCATACCTGTAGGTTGAATTTGTCAAGCGCCACATAGTGAACCCCACTCTCGTAGTTCGCTACCACGGCCCTGTCGAGCAGCTTGGAAGACCCCAGATATTGGTTTTCATCGTAAGCTTTCCCCGGAAGTTGAGCCATGTCATACGTCCCATCCGAAATGTGCAGGATCATGATGATGTTGTTCTGACAATGTACATAGAGCGACCCCCGCCAGTACTCAGCCGACTTCCACATACCCACACGCGTATATCGTGGCGCAGTCACCATGTCACAGAGATGCCCAGCGGCGCAAGGCCCCGGCACAAACTCCCGGCTAGCCCATTGGCCGGTCTGTGAAGAGAACACCAATACAGAAATCACCTTATCCTCTGGCTCCTCAGCCCCTAGTGTAGTAATCCCGGTATATTCTTGGGTATTTTCTGATGGGAGCTTGAAAACCTGATAGTGCGGCGACACGGCCGGGTCGAAAGCAAGGAACATGCACTTGTCCTTTGACAACCGCAACCCCTTCTTCGGGAGGGGAGCACATCGTACGGTCGCGGGGTTGCAGACATAATATGAACCATAATATGATGAATAATCGTTGTTGTGGAGGAGGAGGAGGCCATTGCAGTGATGGATCACAGAGGCCAAACCATGCCGAAAAACAGGATGGCGAAAGACAGGCCCGTCATGAGCTCCGTGTAGCCGAGCCGAGCGCGCCGGCAACGACGGGGCGAAGAACGAGGATTTATCGTCGCAGTTAGAATTCTTGGTGAAGATGTCAGGGAAGGAGGCTGGAAAGATGTATCGAAAGAGGAGCTTGTGACCGTCGACGATTGTGCGCCACGCGCGGCAGACCCGCCGGGACTCCGCGAGCGGGCGGCAGGGGAGCTGGCGGAGGATGTGGAGGAGCACGTCGTAGGGGAAGCAGATGCCGTTGCCGTCGCTGTTGGTCACTTCCATATCGGCGGTGCAGATCGATCAAGTTGGGGAAGGCGCCGTTGGATGGACCGATGGAGAGCAACGAAGAGGAGTACCACAGGACCGGTGGCGATCGATCGGATCGACTTTGTATATAAATTAGTACTACCTGCCGGCTATATAGGTAGATCAAGTCCGTCCGTTTCGTAGTCGAGTATGACTGGCGTCGATCGACTCCGAGCCAGCGTCATGTACGTAGGCGGCTACAGGCAAGTTTTGGTGTTTGTGTCCGTGTGTGGTAGATGTGGAGCTTTCCTTCCTTCTGGCGTGTTGGCTCTCCATCACAGCACCGGACGCCGTCGGCGATGCTTCACTGCAGCGCTGGCACCGGCGCAGCGCCGGTGCTCCCTCCATCCATTGCACCATATACTCCTTCCGTTTGGAATTACTTGTCTCGGGAATGGATGTATCTAAAACTAAAATACGTCTAGATACATTCATTTCTACGACAAGTAATTCCGAACGAAGGGAGTACATGATAATCTAAGTAGAGTTAGGATTTTTGGAGTGCAAGGGGATGGGTTGGTTATGTATGCATCGTCAGTACTTGTAGCACTTCATGTCCATGACCAGTATAGCTGCAGTTAGTCCGTCCTTGTACTGCTTATATATGCCCTAACTCCACACTTGAATGAATTAGGCTTTCACTGCCAAATAACTGAGCATTTTCTACTTGTGCAGATATACAGTAGACAGTTACATAATCTTTTCATTTCTGTGGTTTCCTCTTCCACTACTTTTTTATGTGCGCATCATATGTCAATTGTACTCAAAGTGACGGTCTACAGTCCGCAGTCTATTACTTATGAACTTAGATCATCCAGTTCGTTGTGGGACATGGTTCTATCCTATTACACTTTTGGTTGCTGACTTTATTCAGTTCTTGGACTGGCTAGTGCTCTCCTAGTGATTATATTTTTTGCTTGGGCACATAACTTGTTCTTTTTGTTAGAAAAGGAGGAATCACCCCGGCCTCTGCATCTGGGAGATGCATGCGGCCATATTATTTATTATTCACAAAGACCTTACAAAGAGATATAACAGTAAGCCCGAGGCCACCATCTAGACGACATATGTCGCTACTCCTATCCTCTTGATGAAGGGGTGCCGAATGTTCGGGCCAAATACCAAACAAACATCGCACAAAAGCCTAACATCTAACGCCGGATGCCCCATCCAAGCCACATAGGCGGGACTGGGTAACACTCTGGTCCGGCGCACTCTCAGTGAGTACCACACGCACACGCTGCAAAGGGCCGTCGCCTCCTCTTCCCTCGATCTATTCTCAAAGCATGTACTGACGCATCGACCTTGTCAGGCCTCTCTGCCATCGATGCCACCACGACGCCAGACAACTTCGACCTCCTGCGCGTGTCCATCGCCACACAACTGACGCCAAGCCTCCACTGCTCCATGCCGTCGAGAACCGCCGCCATGAATATGTAGAAATAATCACCGCTCCACCGAAGAGGCCATCAGCTGGTCCCTCGAGCCCGAGTGCCTCTCCAAGAATGCCGCCCCAAGGGGGTAACGACACATGAATGTCGCCATCATCCGATCAGCTGATCTAGGGTTTACCCCGGAGGTATTGGGTGGGGTTGGGAGCTTCACCTCGATGATACCTTCATGAAGGAAACGATGATAAGGGCATCGTCATCACCGGCTCCGGCCAACGACCGAAGAACAAGTTTTCACCCGGATCCGTTCCAAGAAATCCACCCGACAACCTGTGCACTGTCTCGACCGCCTTCAAAGTCCTAGATCTAGCCTCCTAGATCCGGCGACCAACCGCAACAACAGTGCCACCGTAGGAGCCCTGGCGCACTAGCCACTGCGTGAGTGCGCCACCACTGGAGCCTGGGAGGAGGGCTCTCACCCCACCTCGCCAAACCGCGAGAGCCGCTGAGATGATCCCGCACACTCATCACCGTCTCTGATCTGAACCAATCCGCGGCAAAACCACGAGATCGGCGATGCAGATCCGCCTTGGATAGGGACAGCACCACGCCATGCCGCCGCGGGAAGCCTGAGCTTC
Source organism: Aegilops tauschii subsp. strangulata (assembly GCF_002575655.3). Classification (NCBI taxonomy): domain Eukaryota; kingdom Viridiplantae; phylum Streptophyta; class Magnoliopsida; order Poales; family Poaceae; genus Aegilops; species Aegilops tauschii. The sequence goes on from NC_053040.3 coordinate 487,579,443, forward strand.
ACTTGCCGCCACCTTCTAGGGCCGCCGCCCGATCCAGCCACCTCTGACAGGCCGAGCCGCCGGCCACCGCGACCATGGCCGCCATGACCCCGCGAGCCCATCGAACGACCGGCGCCACGAGATCTTCCTCGGAGCCTAGCAGCTCCGCCGCCCTCGCCCAGCACCACGCCGCTGATACGTCTCCAACGTACCTATAATTTTTTATTGTTCCATGCTATTATATATTCTGTTTTGGATGTTTAATGAGCTTTATTATACACTTTTATATTATTTTTGGGACTAACCTACGAACCCAAGGCCCAGTGCAAATTGCTGTTTTTTTGTCTATTTCAGTGTTTCACAGAAAAAGAATATCAAACGGAGTCCAAACGGAATGAAACCTTCGGGAGCGTGATTTTTGGAACAAACGTGATCCAGAGGACTTGGAGTGGACGTCAAGAAACACACGAGGCAGGGAGGCGCGCCTGCCCCCTGGGTGCGCCCTCCCCCTCGTGGGCCCCTCATGGCTCCCCTGACCGACTTCCTTCGCCTATATATACTCTTATACCCCAAAAACATCGAGGAGCACCACGAAACCCTATTTCCACCGCCGCAACTCTCTGTACCGTGAGATCCCATCTTGGGGCCTTTTCCGGCGCTCCGGCGGAGGGGGCATCGATCACTGAGGGCTTCTACATCAACACCATAGCCTCTCCGATGATGTGTGAGTAGTTTACCTCAGACCTTCGGGTCCATAGTTATTAGCTAGATGGCTTCTTCTCTCTCTTTGGATCTCAATACAAAGTTCTCCTCGATCTTCTTGGAGATCTATTCGATGTAACTCTTTTTGCGGTGTGTTTGTCGAGATCCGATGAATTGTGGGTTTATGATCAAGATTATCTATGAGCAATATTTGAATCTCCTCTGAATTTATTTATGTATGATTTGATATCTTTGCAAGTCTCTTCGAATTATCAGTTTGGTTTGGCCTACTAGATTGATCTTTCTTGCAATGGGAGAAGTGCTTAGCTTTGGGTTCAATCATGCGGTGCTCGATCCCAGTGACAGAAGGGGAAACGACACGTATTGTATTGTTGCCATCAAGAATAAAAAGATGGGGTTTATATCATATTGCTTGAGTTTATCCCTCCACATCATGTCATCTTGCCTAATGCGTTACTCTGTTCTTATGAACTTAATACTCTAGATTCATGCTGGATAGCGGTCGATGTGTGGAGTAATAGTAGTAGATGCAGAATCGTTTCGGTCTACTTGTCGCGGACGTGATGCCTATATATACATGATCATGCCTAGATATTCTCATAACTATGCTCAATTCTATCAATTGCTCGACAGTAATTTGTTCACCCACCGTAATAGTTATGCTATCTTGAGAGAAGCCACTAGTGAAACCTATGGCCCCCGGGTCTATTTTCCATCATATTAATCTCCCGTTATTTCTATCACCATTTATTTTGCTATCTTTACTTTCAGTATTTATCATAAAAATACCAAAAATATTATCTTATCATCTCTATCAGATATCACTTTTGGAAGTGGCCGTGAAGGGATTGACAACCCCTTTATCGCGTTGGTTGCAAGGTTCTTATTTGCTTGTGTAGGTACGAGCACTAGTAGAAAACAGGGCTTTGGTCACAGGGCAGTTTTCACATTAGCCCCGGTTCAGTCACGAACCGGGACTAATGTGAGCATTGGTCCCGGTTCGTGAGCCCAGGGGGCCGGCCGGGGCCTCGTGGGCATTGGTCCCGGTTCGTATGGACCCTTTGGTCCCGATTGGTGGTACAAACCGGGACCAATGGGCCACGCTCCTGGCCCACCACCCTTTAGTCCCGGTTCATACCACAAACCGGGACTAAAGGGCTGGTTCTAGTTGCGGCCAGTGTTTAGTCCCACCTCGCCAACCGAAGGGGGCTCACACCAGTTTATAAGCCCGTCCCTCTCTGCCTTTTAAAGTGAAAATAGATGCCCTTATACAGGGAATTTGACCTAAATTCACAGTAAATTTCATAGAAATTTATTATGAATTTAGGTTGAATTTTCTCTATAAGCGCATCTATTTTCATTTTTTTATATTTATAAAATAAATAAACCTTAATAAAATAAATAAAACTAAATAAACCTTAATAAAATAAACTATAGTAACTACAATAAATAAACCATAATAAATTAAGTAAAAATAGCAGCAGAAAAATAAATAAAAATAGCAGCAGTAAAATAAATAAAAATAAAATGCATTTGGAAGAGATTGTCCGTTTTGTACACGAAGTGCATCCAGTTTATGCCGTAACCCTCTCAACTTTCTTGCACATGCTATGTGGATGAAATGATGATATCATGCCAACTTTCAACCTTTTCAGAGTTCATTTGAAATGCTTTTCAATTTTAGGGTCTTATAGCTCAAAATAATTAGTAAATGCATGAAATATAACAAATGAAGTCAGAAAGGATTGAAAAATGATGATGTGGCTTTGAATGGTGCATTTTGAACACAGAAAAAGTCAGGAGTTCAAATAAGTTTTAAAAAATGAAATCCCTTTGTAACAGACGAGTTTCCGGATGAAATCCTGATACTTTCAAAGAGATTGTCCGTTTTGTACACGAAGTGCATCCAGTTTATGCCGTAACCCTCTCAACTTTCTTGCACATGCTATGTGGATGAATGATGATATCATGCCAACTTTCAACCTTTTCAGAGTTCATTTGAAATGCTTTTCAATTTTAGGGTCTTATAGCTCAAAATAATTAGTAAATGCATGAAAAATAACAAATGAAGTCAGAAAGGATTGAAAAATGATGATGTGGCTTTGAATGGTGCATTTTGAACACACAAAAAGTTAGGAGTTCAAATAAGTTTTAAAAAATGAAATCCCTTTGTAACAGACGAGTTTCCGGATGAAATCCTGATACTTTGAAAGAGATTGTCCGTTTTGTACACGAAGTGCATCCAGTTTTTGCCGTAACCCTCTCAACTTTCTTGCACATGCTATGTGGATGAAATGATGATATCATGCCAACTTTCAACCTTTTCAGAGTTCATTTGAAATGCTTTTCAATTTTAGGGTCTTATAGCTCAAAATAATTAGTAAATGCATGAAAAATAACAAATGAAGTCAGAAAGGATTGAAAAATGATGATGTGGCTTTGAATGGTGCATTTTGAACACACAAAAAGTCAGGAGTTCAAATAAGTTTTAAAAAATGAAATCCCTTTGTAACAGACGAGTTTCCGGATGAAATCCTGATACTTTGAAAGAGATTGTCCGTTTTGTACACGAAGTGCATCCAGTTTATGCCGTAACCCTCTCAACTTTCTTGCACATGCTATGTGGATGAAATGATGATATCATGCTAACTTTCAACCTTTTCAGAGTTCATTTGAAATGCTTTTCAATTTTAGGGTCTTATAGCTCAAAATAATTAGTAAATGCATGAAAAATAACAAATGAAGTCAGAAAGGATTGAAAAATGATGATGTGGCTTTGAATGGTGCATTTTGAACACACAAAAAGTCAGGAGTTCAAATAAGTTTAAAAAAATGAAATCCCTTTGTAACAGACGAGTTTCCGGATGAAATCCTGATACTTTCAAAGAGATTGTCCGTTTTGTACACGAAGTGCATCCAGTTTTTGCCGTAACCCTCTCAACTTTCTTGCACATGCTATGTGGATGAAATGATGATATCATGCTAACTTTCAACCTTTTCAGAGTTTATTTGAAATGCTTTTCAATTTTAGGGTCTTATAGCTCAAAATAATTAGTAAATGCATGAAAAATAACAAATGAAGTCAGAAAGGATTGAAAAATAATGATGTGGCTTTGAATGGTGCATTTTGAACACACAAAAAGTTAGGAGTTCAAATAAGTTTAAAAAAATGAAATCCCTTTGTAACAGACGAGTTTCCGGATGAAATCCTGATACTTTGAAAGAGATTGTCCGTTTTGTACACGAAGTGCATCCAGTTTTTGCCGTAACCCTCTCAACTTTCTTGCACATGCTATGTGGATGAAATGATGATATCATGCCAACTTTCAACCTTTTCAGAGTTCATTTGAAATGCTTTTCAATTTTAGGGTCTTATAGCTCAAAATAATTAGTAAATGAATGAAAAATAACAAATGAAGTCAGAAAGGATTGAAAAATGATGATGTGGATTTGAATGGTGCATTTTGAACACACAAAAAGTCAGGAGTTCAAATAAGTTTTAAAAAATGAAATCCCTTTGTAACAGACGAGTTTCCGGATGAAATCCTGATACTTTGAAAGAGATTGTCCGTTTTGTACACGAAGTGCATCCAGTTTTTGCCGTAACCCTCTCAACTTTCTTGCACATGCTATGTGGATGAAATGATGATATCATGCCAACTTTCAACCTTTTCAGAGTTCATTTGAAATGCTTTTCAATTTTAGGGTCTTATAGCTCAAAATAATTAGTAAATGCATGAAAAATAACAAATGAAGTCAGAAAGGATTGAAAAATGATGATGTGGCTTTGAATGGTGCATTTTGAACACACAAAAAGTCAGGAGTTCAAATAAGTTTTAAAAAATGAAATCCCTTTGTAACAGACGAGTTTCCGGATGAAATTTAAACTATTCAAATTTGGAAACTAATGGAGTAACAGAAAGTTTATAATTATTCTGAGCTAAAAGCAAAAACAATAAAAAAATAAAGCAAAAATCAAAAGAAAATAAATAATTCAAAAAACAAAAAAATACTGGAAAAAAATAAAAAATGCCGCCTAATGGGCCACACGGCCTGCATACGACTAGAAACCCATCTGCACATGGGCCAGGATGCAGGCCCGCAGACCCAATAGGCTCAACATGGCAGTGACAAAGGTAGGCATGTGTAACGCCTGCATATTAGAGAGGAGCTCAGCACCTGAGCTGCAACGCAGCTTATAAACAGGTGCTGAGCTCTCTCAGCTAGCGAGGTGGGACTACTGGGCCACCTACTGGGCTCTCTCAGCTAGCGAAATGTTTGAAAAAAAAGTAATTAGAAACAAAACAAAATAAAATAAATAAGTTTTTTGTTGTAAGTAGAAACAAAACAAAATAATAAAGCAAAAAAGAAAACAAAAAAAAGGCAAAAAATAAAAAATATGCCACCTACTGGGCCACCACGGCCTGAATACGACTAGAAACCCATCCATGGACCAGGATTCAGGCCCGCAGGAGGTCCAGTAGGCCCACAGACACATAGTGACAGATTAGGCCCGAAAGCCTGCAGTTGAGAGGAGCTCGAGAGGGTGGGCGCAGCAGCGCTTATAAACCACTCTCGAGCCCTCTCAACTAGCGAGGTGGGACTAAACTTTTGGCCGCGACGCGGGCAGCAAGAGGCCTTTGGTCCCGGTTGGTGGCACCAACCGGGACTAAAGGGGCGCATTGGTACCGGTTCGTGGCACCAACCGGAACCAATGCCCCCCTTTAGTCCCGGTTGGTGCCACCAACCGGGACCAAAGGCCACCGCTTCCCGCCCTTTGGGCTGCTGAAAAGAGGCCTTTGATCCCGGTTGGTGGCACCAACCGGGACTAAAGGTCGCATTCGTCCCGGTTGCTGTCACGAACCGGGACCAATGCTCTGTCTATATATACAGCACTTGTGAAATTTTTCGTTCAGTTCTTCGATCCCGCCCCGACGACGCCGCCAGGCTGCTCCTCTGCGCCTCGCCGTCGCCGTCGTCGCCCTGCCTCCGACGCTGTCCCGCGCCGCCCAGACGCCGTCGCCGCCCCGCGCCCCCTACCTCCTCGTCGCCCGTCGCCGCGCCCCTCACCTCCGCCCCCTGCCTCCTCGTCGCCCGTCGCCGCGCCCCTCACCATCGCCGTCGCTGCCCCCTGCATCCTCGTCGCCCGTGGCCGCGCCCCTCACCGTCGCCCCCGTGCCCTGCCTCCTCGTCGATCGCCGCCCCCTTTGTGAGCTCATATGAATTTTCCTAATTTAGTTGTTCATAGATTTTTTTGTTCATAGATTTTTTTTCTGTTAGAATATGCAAATGTTAGAATTTTTTTCTGTTCATAGATTTTTTATGATTTTTTTCTGTTAGAATATGCAAATGTTAGAATTTTTATCTTGTTCATAGAATTTTTATGATTTTTTCTGTTGTAATTTTGTTCATAGAATAAGAAGAGAAAGTGTTTAATAGAATTAGTTAGAAAAATAGTAGAACTAGTTAAACTAGTTTATTTTTAGTAAGAACTACTTTATTTTATATATTTATAGTAAGTGCTTAGTAGTTGAACTAGTTGATTAATTAATAAAACTACTTTATTAAATTTTACTATATATAGAAGTAGTTTATTTTTAGTAAGAACTACTTTATTTTATTTATTTATAGTAAGTGCTTAGTAGTTGAACTAGTTGATTAATTAATAAAACTACTTTATTTTATTTATAGTAAGTGCTTAATTAGTAGTTGAACTAGTTGATTTAACAAAACTAGTTTATTTTACTATAGAAGTACTTTATTTTTAGCAAGGAAATTAATAAAACTAGTTTGTTTTTTTAGTTAAAGCAATTATTTCCGCATCGACGTCGACGATGCCTATCCCGCATCCTCGTCGTCGACTCGGCGGAGGAGGCCGGCTTGATCAGAGGGGCCATGTCCGGGACTGGGCTCCGCCGGGCTGGTTTTGGGAGGTGCTACCTTCCGGTGGGCGTAGGTTGGTGAGGAACCAGCCCGTCGTTGACCCGATCCTTGTTTGGTGGCGCTCGCGTGTGCCAGTGACGGTGCCGAGGCTTCCGGACACCGCGGAGGAGGTACGTCACCGTGTCAGCGAGGAGGACCAGCACGTCTGTCGCTACATGGTTGCGTTGGAGGGCAGGTTCGACAATACCTGGCAGGTTCTTCAGGGATCTCACTGGAGCTATGATCCTGTGATGGTTCCGTCCCTTTGGGTGTCCACCGCCCACGCCGATATCCGTCGGGCGCTACAGTTCTAGCTGTACTAGCGATGCTATATGTATGATAGTATTCGAGGTGTATTAGTGATAATATTCGACGATGTACGGACGCATGGAGATGATGTAGTTTTTCTTATAATTGAATGCATCCTAATTTGAATACTACTTTATTTTGTGATTTGATTTTGCTTATTGAATGCTCAAAGTGGAAAACTACTCCGATCCTACTTTGAATGCTAAAATTGGAGAGCACTATGATTAGTTGATAGCTTATAGGGTTTTTGTTTTCGCAGAAATCTAGGAGTCCCCCCGGCCCCTCCATCATCCCCGCCGTCGTCCCCGTCACCGCCCCCTCCGACATCGAGGTGAGACCAGCCAAATCCTCTTTTAGAAAGATAATTAAACGATATTTCGGGTTGACTGTAAGTCTGTCGAGTCTCCACCATATATGAGAGGACGAAGAATCCCCACTGTTGTCGTGGGGGTAGCTTCTCCTTCGTTCCCGTGTGCTAGACAATTTGGTGTAATGCACTCGAGAACGAAAGGAGGAGCTACCATCACCGACGGTCGCAAATGTCAGAGAGGAATCAGTGAGGGAGAGTTCCACCATATATATATATGAGAGGACGAAGAATCCCGACTGTTGTCGTGGGGGTCGCTTCTCCTTTGTTCCCGTGTGCTAGCTAGACATTTTGGTGTAATGCACACGGGGACAAAGGGAGGAGCGACCATCACCAACGGTCGAATGTATACACCACGTGAGCTGAGAGTTTTCAAGAAAAGACTCGACAAACCGATAGTCAACCCGTGATGAATAATAATGATCTAACTTAGGTTTTTTAGTACATATATTTAATTGTAGATGTTTAATATTTGAATTATATATGAACATAGGAAATGTCGTACTCGGACGACGAAAGTCTCCCGGGGGAGTGCGACTGGTGCCACGACGACCGAGGTCAGTGCGACAGGCCTCACCTGGACGAAGATCGGCGCTTCAGTATTAAGCTGGAGGAGACGTTCGATGTTGAAACGGTATGCAACGACGACAAGCTAGTGTTATTTTTTCGTAATTAAGCACGACTTCAACTATTTCAACGTGTACTTTTCATCTTCTACAATTCGGCTAGCTTATCCCATGCCATGCAAGACGCTACGTCTTGGACAGGATGGGTTTTGAAGACCATGAAAGTATGGAAACAAAGAAAATTCACCTAAGGACCCATCATGATATAGATTTTGAAGTAAAGCTGTATAATTCTGAGAGCGTAACCCATTTTGGTTGCAAAAATTGGGAAGCATTTTGCAAGATGTATGGTTTTGATGAGGGTATGCTTGTCACCATGGATCTTGGTGATCCTGACATCGAGCAAGACAATATGGACATTTGGGTCCTTGTTGATACGCCTCCAATTCTACCGCTATGTGAGTTTCTCAAACATAGTTATTAGCTAATTTATATTGTTCATTTCAAAATAGTTGACAGCTTATTTTCATTGACAGCTTATTTTGATTGTTCAAACAATGTGCGGAACATGGTAGACAGAACCTACTACACCGATGGCTCTGAGTTAACTTATAAGGAGAAAACTCATCTGGTCGGATTTTGTACTGATATTGAGAATTACAATATCTACAATCAAACTCCTCATCATTATGGTCCTCCATACGTGCCACTAGTGCACGTGTTGAACTACGGTAACTACTATGGAGATACCCTGGTAAGATTTCTTACTATTACGACATCCGTGCATATTTTGCATAGTTCTAAAACTAGTGCATTATCATTGCTAACTATGAAGTTATTCCTATGTTTTTCAACAGATAATCCCGGAGGATTGTGTGCCTCATTTGATGTATCAGAATGGTAGGCTTGATGTTTTGAATATACAACCAGGTCATCCTACGAATCTCAACTGTCCATACCGGATTTCTAAAAGAAGTGGAGACATGCAAATCAAAGAATGGAAAAAAATGTACGGACAGTCGCAAGGAGCTTCTTGGAAGCAAAAGGAAGCGAGGCGCAAGAATTTGAGACAGGATGATCTCCATTCTCCATAATGGAGAGTCAGGGTCTATATTGTTTTATGCTATTTTACCTTAAAGAGGGTATTTCGGTCCTACCTAATACTGATGATCATGTGCTAAGAACAATTAAGTAGGGTTGGTTCGATGACTGTGAGGATGATGATCGTATGACTTGTTACTAATAACGAGTAGAAGTTGAATGATGATGATTAGTAGGACTTGTTATTATATATGATGATGCATGATGCGTGCATGAAGAGTTATTATATATCAGCGGGTGAAATGAACATGGATTGGATTGAAGTGAAGGCAACATGCATGTGGTGCGTGTCGAAAGTAGTACAATCCAAACTTGATCAAGTCCGGATTAGTATTACCGTCGACATGCATCACAAGTTGCCTTCACTTCAATCTAAGCCATGTTTAGGCATAGCAGTACGTAGCGTTGGTAAACCAAGCACGGAGATATAAGAGAGGACACTTCTCTCTAATAGCTACCTAATAACAACCTAAATTAACCCCCCCAAAACCCCCAAACCCCCCCCCTTTCAAAAAAACAAAAACCTCAGCTCCTGCCAGGTGCTGACGCGTGGATGCCTATTGGTCCCGGTTAGTGGCACGAACCAGGACCAAAGGCCCTCCTGCCTGGGCTCCCCGCACCGGCCACGTGGACGGCCTTTAGTCCCGGTTCGTGTAAGAACCGGGACTAAAGGGCTAGGGCATTAGTAACGACCCTTTAGTCCCGGTTCCTGAACCGGGACTAAAGGCCCTTATGAACCGGGGTAAAAGCCCCTTTTCCTACTAGTGGAGGGACTTGAGCGTGGTCTCCTACTGGATTGATACCTTGGTTCTCAAAAACTGAGGAAAATACTTACGCTACTTTGCTGCATCACTCTTTCCTCTTCAAGGAAAAACCAACGCAGTGCTCAAGAGGTAGCAGCCGCCGCCTTGCGCCATTGGCTAGACGCGCCGCCGCGGCGCAGATCGGGGGAGAGCGCCCCGGCGCCATGGGTGACCCGCCTCACCTGATCTGGCACGGGAGGGAAGAGAGCCTCCGCCGCCGCCATCAGCCGCCTGGGGCTTCGCCCGGCGACCTCCTCTAGCGGCGGCGGAGGGGAGGGGGAGGATAGACGTGCCCGGCGGCGGGGGCTAGGGTTTCCACCCGAGCCGCCCTAGCGGGAGGGCGACGCGGGGGCGAGGGAATCTGTTTATTCTATCTCGTTGCTAAGATCTGGATGTTTGGAAAAGCGAAAAAGGAGGTGTTAAGTTGCATTTTTGTTTGTCTGATATTCTGCAAACCTACGGAGAACCAAAAATGAGCTGCAGTTCTGAACTAGTATTAGCCATCACTGACCTGATAATAATAACATGTACTTCTTCTGTAAAGAAATATAAATGATCTTATATTTCTTTACAGAGGGAGTACTTCTGTGTCCTGATTAACGCATGCATGCAGGGCAAGTATGATACTATATAAATAACCATTGCCCTCTGATCCATCGACTGAACTCGAAACCATAGCAAAGCTGTAACATATCCAAAGATACTTACGCACACTCTATCTTCATCACGCTTCATCTTCCTTTCCAAAGGTGTTACACACTACTAGCCGGATCACACCCCCCTATAACAACACCATCGACGGCAGGGTATTTTGGTTGACGGAAGCGCATCCACGTAGCACGGGCGATAAGGGAATGCAGCGTGGGCGCCATCATTACGACCACGTACAGGCCGCCATCCTAAATATTGCATCCTCGAGGTCTTGAAATGGTATGCCACAATCTGTCAAGGCCAAGGCGGCACGCCTCTCCGCCTCGGATGTTGGCACGGCCATCGACCGCACTATCCAGGAAGCCCGTCTCCATCAGTCCGACGCCCCTCCTGCATCCGCCGAAGACCTTGCTGCCATTGCACTGCTCTGCGGCGCCGACGACGGCCAGGTGGACGCCATCCTTGGATCCGAGGCCTCTGCCTCTGGTGACAATGAGGCTCCATGATCTGCACCTTCTGCGACCTTGGCCCGGTGGCGCGTTCTTGCCCGTCTCCGTCACCGTTAGCTTCCCCGATCGTTGCTGCCGTTTACATGTACTTTTGGTTGCTGAAACCGCTGTTGCCTGTACCACTGCCACTCCGGACCCCGCGCATAACTTTTGTAACTGTACGCCTGTTGTACCCCGCCTTTGTTATCTGGTGCATTAACAAACCTTATGAGTAATGACACCTTTTTAATTTGCTCCTGGAATGTACGTGGCCTTAGCAATGATGATAAATGCGCTGACGTTCTCTCCGAACTAATGACGACTAAACCACACGTAACCCTCTTGCAAGAATCAAAACTCGAAATCCTCCCTGCACCTAAACTAAAATCTTTTCTGCCACGCACGTTGGATCAAGCCTTCTCGCTGCCAGCCGTCGGATCCGCTGGTGGCACTATCTCTGCCCTCAACTTCACCTTCTTCCAAGTCGTCTCCTACTCACACCTAACCTTCTCTTCTACCCTACTCCTACGCACAGCTGCCTGCGCCCAGCCCATTGCTATCACAAACATCTACGCTCCATCATCACGATCACTCAAGCAAGCTTTCTTAAGCGAGCTCTCGTCCATCTCACAATGTGACGCCCCCGATTTGACCGTACACTAATCATGCACGCAATTGTGTACGATCACGATCAGGGACTCACGGGAAGATATCACAACACAACTCTACAACATAAATAAGTCATACAAGCATTATAATACAAGCCAGGGGCCTCGAGGGCTCGAATACAATTGCTCGATCATAGACGAGTCAGTGGAAGCAACAATATCTGAGTACAGACATAAGTTAAACAAGTTTTGCCTTAAGAAGGCTAGCACAAACAGGGATACAGATCGAACGAGGCGTAGGCCTCCTGCCTGGGACCTCCTAACTACTCCTGGTCGTCATCAGCGGCCTGCACGTAGTAGTAGGCACCTCCTGTGTCGTAGGTGTCGTCGTCGACGGTGGCGTCTGGCTCCTGGACTCCAATATCTGGTTGCGACAATCAGATAGATAGGAAGGGGGGAAAGAGGGAGAGAAGCAACCGTGAGTACTCATCCAAAGTACTCGCAAGCAAGGAGCTACACTACATATGCATGGGTATATGTGTAAAGGGGCATATCAGTGGACTGAACTGCAGAATGCCAGAATTAAAAGGGGGATAGCTAGTCCTGTCGAAGACTACGCTTCTGGACATCTCCATCTTGCAGCATGTAGAAGAGAGTAGATTGAAGTCCTCCAAGTAGCATCGCATAGCATAATCCTACCCGGCGATCCCCTCCTCGTCGCCCTGTTAGAGAGCGATCACCGGGTTGTATCTGGCACTTGGAAGGGTGTATTTTATTCAGTATCCAGTTCTAGTTGTCATAAGCTCAAGGTACAACTCCGGGTCGTCCTTTTACCGAGGGACACGGCTATTCGAATAGATAAACTTCCCTGCAGGGGTGCACCACATAACCCAACACGCTCGATCCCAATTGGCCGGACACACTTTTCTGGGTCATGCCCGGCCTCGTAAGATCAACGCGTCGCAGCCCCACCTAAGCACAACAGAGCGGTCAGCACGCCGGTCTAATCCTAAGCGCGCAGGGGTCTGGGCCCATCGCCCTATGCACACCTGCACGTTGCGAACGCGGCCGCGAGCAGACCTAGCAACCCACACGATCACGGCGGTTACGTCAAAGCGGTCCAACACGGCGCGCGCCACTCAGTCGCTGGCGTCACGAAGGCTTCGGCTGATACCACGACGCCGGGATACCCATAACTACTCCCGCGTAGATGGTTAGTGCGTATAGACCAAATGGCCAGACTCAGATCAAATACCAAGATCTCGTTAAGCGTGTTAAGTATCCGCGAACGCCGACCAGGGCCAAGCCCACCTCTCACCTAGGCGGTCTCAACCTGCCCTGTCGCTCCGCCACAAGGATCCACTTGCGGGTACTCCTACGAGCCGACCCGACTTTAGTCATCACATGTGTCATGTATATAGTATATAAGTATATACCCGCGATCACCGCCCAAGTGATCACGGCCCGATAGTATAGCACAGCAGACGGACAAGAATGTAGGGCCACTGATGGAAAACTAGCATCCTATACTAAGCATGTAGGATTGCAGGTAAAGGTAACAACAGTAGTAGCAAGGATAGGCTATGCATCAGGATAGGATATCGAAAAGCAGTAACATGCTACACTACTCTAATGCAAGCAGTATAGAGGAGAGTAGGCGATATCTGGTGATCAAGGGGGGGGGGCTTGCCTGGTTGCTCTGGCAAGTAGGAGGGGTCGTCGACTCCGTAGTCGAACTGGGCAGCAGCAGTGTCGGTCTCGTAGTCTACCGGAGAGAAGAGGGGGGGGGGGAAGAAACAGTAAATACAATGCAAACATAAGCATGACGATGCGTGACATGACAGTGAGCGGTGCTAGGGGTGTCCTAACGCGACAGTAGGTGTTACCGGTGAAGGGGGGGAACATCCGGGAGGTATTCCCGATGTTTCGCGTTTTCGGACAGACGGACCGGAGGGGGAAAGTTGCTAGTTCGATAGGTTAGGGAGGTGTGGTGGATGAACGAACTGCGTATTTGGATTCGTCTCGTCGTTCTGAGCAACTTTCATATAGAAAACATTTTCATCCGAGTTACGGTTTAAAAGATATGAATTTTCAAAGTTTATTTAAATTTCTGGAATTATTTATATTCAGAAAAATGAATTATGACGTCAGCATGAGGCAATGCTGACGTCAGCAAGTCAACAGGTCGGCTGACCAGTCAAACCAGACAGGTGGGTCCAGTGGGACCCACATGTCAGCCTCTGTTAGTCTAATACTTAATTAAACTAATCTAACAGTATAATTAGAGGGGTGGGCCCCACATGTCAGTGAGTGATGAGTTAAATAATTATTTTTATTTATAAAACATTTTCTTTTTCTTTTCTTTTTTTTATATTTTTGCGGCGGGGCCCGCATGTCAGTGACTGGGCCTGCCCAGTCAGCAGTTGACTGGGTCAACCCAGTCAACTGGGGCCCGTGGGGGCCACTGGCAGTGACACTGGGGTGGCCCCAGGCCTGCCACGTCGGCGGCCGGCGCCGGAGCAACGCCGGCGACCAAACGCACGGCGGCGCGGCTCGGGAGGGGTACGGGTTTCACCCACAGTGGGTTTGCGGGGGCGGGGCTTGGCGCGTTCGACGCGGCTCGACGTCGCGCGTCCAACGGCGGTGGTCGGAGGGGCTGGAACGGCCGGAGACGACCGCTACGAGCTCGCCGGCGGCGAGGTGCTACGGGTGCCCGACGGAAGCTGCGTTAGAGCGCGCGAACGGCCGAACTAAGTAGCTAGGCGGGGGCGGCATGGTGCGGTCGGGCTAGTGGGCCTACGCCCGTGACCATTTGGTCACCGGAGACCCGCCGGCGGCGAGCTCCGCGGCGTGGCGATCGGGCGCGCGTGGGGGAGCAGCTACGGAGCGCGAGCGAGCTAACGGAGAGGGGGAGGAGATGCGGGAGCTCACAGCGGAGCTGTAGGGAGTGGCAGCGTGCTCGGGGAGGGCGCGGGGTAGCCGGAATTGGCGACGAACGACGGCGGCCGTAGGTTGAAGACGAGCTCGGGGAGGCCGGTGCAGAGGCGCTCGGCTCGTTCCCGAGGGCGTAGTCGACGTAGTCGACGGCGGGGAGTCGTTCGGGCACGTCGTCGGGGCGATCTGGGCACGGTGGCCGCGAGTTCGACGGTGAACGGCGGCGAGCACGCGCGGGCAGAGGGGATCGAAGGGGAGAGGGAGGGGGATCTGGCGGAGGGAGAGGCGCAGAGGCCGAGGGAGTGAGCGGGGTGAGTGGGAGAGAGGCCCGAGGAGACGGGGGCCGCTGGTGCCCTTATCCTCTCCGGCGTCGGTGCCGGCGAGGGGGTCGGGCGGGAGCGCGCCCCTGTTCCGACCCGGTCGGGGGAACAGGGAAGGGGGCGAGGGAGGAGAGGTGGGCTGGGCCGGGGTCGGGGGTGCGGCCCAGTTTGGGCCGGGGGGGGGGGGGGGGGTTCGGTGCAGATGGGCCACGGGTCCAGTGGGGGGGGGGAAGGCCTGCTCCTTTTTTTTCTTTTCCTGCTCTGTTTCTGTTTTCTGTTTTCTTTTTTATTTGTTTATTTTCTTTTCTTATTTATTTCATTTAAAAGTATTTAGGTGTTTTATAAAAATGTGTTTTCTCCACCATAATTACTAGTGTAATATTTGGCACCCACTGAACATTTTTGTTTGAGTTTTTTAAAACTTTTATTTTTCACTTTAATTATATTTGAAGTTTGAACTAGGAGTTTGAAAAGGAAGGTGATTCAAATGTGATCAAGCCCTGTTTAGCAGCATGATTAGCTTAATCACAGGGAGTTACTGTAGCATGATTCCCAGGGTGTTACAAATCTCCTCCACTACAAGAAATCTCGTCTCGAGATTTAGGAGGTAGAAGGAAACAGTGCGAGGTATTCTTCGCGCAGACGATCCTCTCGTTCCCAAGTGGCCTCATCTTCAGAATGGTGCGACCACTGGACTTTGAGAAACTTGATCGCCTTCTGACGTGTGCGGCGTTCAGCTTGGTCGAGAATGCGGACCGGATGCTCCTTATAGGAGAGGTCTTGCTGCAATTCGAGCACTTCATGATCCACAGCTCGGATTGGATCCTTGAAGCAACGGCGGAGCTGTGACACATGGAACACATCGTGAACCTGAGAAAGGTTCGGCGGTAGTTCCAGTTGGTATGCCACTTTTCCACGCCTTTCGAGGATAGTGAATGGGCCAATATAGCGAGGAGCTAGTTTGCCCTTGATCCCGAAGCGGTGAGCACCCTTCATAGGTGTGACTCGAAGATAAGCCTTTTCGCCAGGTTGATAGACCATGTCTTTATGATGACGGTCATACTGACTCTTCTGACGTGACTGAGCAGTCTTGAGATTCTCGCGAATAATGCGGACTTGTTCTTCGGCATCTTGGATAATATCCGGACCGAAGAGTGGACGTTCCCCAGTTTCTGACCAGTTCAGAGGGGTTCGGCACTTTCGTCCATATAACACTTCGAAGGGGGCCATCTTCAGACTAGCTTGATAGCTATTATTATAAGAGAACTCTGCATACGGGAGAGATTCCTCGCATTTCTTGCCGAAGGAAATGACGCAAGCTCGAAGCATGTCCTCGAGAACTTGATTGACGCGTTCAACTTGTCCTTGCGATTGAGGATGAAACGCAGTACTGAATGACAGATGAGTTCCCATAGCTTCTTGGAAACTTGCCCAGAATCTTGAAGTAAATAAGCTGCCACGGTCTGAGCTGATAACCAATGGAATACCGTGGAGTGAAACAATCCTGGACATATAGAGCGTTGCCAACTGGCTAGCAGTGATCGTTTCTTTGACCGCCAGGAAATGTGCAACTTTGGAAAGCCGGTCAATGACGACAAGAATAGCATCATTACCTTTCTGTGATTTGGGAAATCCAGTGACGAAGTCCATCTCAACATGGTCCCATTTCCATTCAGGAATAGAGATAGGTTGCAGAGTTCCAGCAGGCCTTTGATGTTCTGCTTTGATACGACGGCAAACGTCACACTCAGCAACATAACGAGCAATGTCTTGCTTCATATTAGACCACCAGAATCTCTGACGGATGTCTTGATACATCTTTGTACTACCAGGATGGATACACAGAGGCGTATCATGAGCTTCTTTCATAACTTCCTGTGTCATATCCAAGTTTTTCTCTGCACATGGCACCACTAGGCGGCCCTTGAAGTATAGGGTGCCATCTTCAGCAATGGTGAAGAATGAGGGCTTTCCTTCTGCGAGGTAGCGCTTAATCTTGTGGGCTTCAGAGTCATACTTCTGTAGCCTTTTGATGCTGTCCTCGAGATCTGGTTTAGCAACTAGGGTATTGAGAGAACCCTGGGTAACAACGTGGAGGTTCACCTTGCCAAATTCCTTAGGAGGGGGAGCGAGTGCACCCGGAGGAACAATATGGAGGTTCAGCTTCCTGAATTCTTCAACAAGCGAGGGCTGAACTTTATGAACCTGGAGGTGGTTGCAGTAAGACTTGCGGCTCAAGGCATCAGCCATTACATTAGCCTTGCCTGGCGTATAGGAAATACCCAAGTCAAAGTCTGCAACAAGCTCCATCCATCTCTGCTGACGGAGGTTCAGATCTGGCTGAGTAAACAGATACTTCAGACTTTGGTGGTCAGTGAAGATCTCGCAACGATTACCGAGAAGGAAATGTCGCCACTGCTTCAGCGCATGAATGACAGCAGCAAGTTCGAGGTCGTGAACTGGGTAGTTCTCTTCGTGAGGGCGCAATTGTCGAGAGGCATAAGCAATCACTTTGCGGTCTTGCATTAGGACACAGCCTAATCCTTGACGGGAAGCGTCGCAATAGATGACGAAGTCCTTCTTAGTATCAGGTGGAGCTAGAACTGGAGCAGAAGTCAACTTGTCTTTGAGTGCTTGGAAACTTTCCTGACATTTGTCTATCCATTGGAACTTGACACCCTTATGCAACAGGTTAGTCAGAGGCCTGGCGATCTTAGAGAAGTTCTCGACAAATCGACGGCAATAGCTGGCGAGACCGAGAAAACTTCTGACTTGCTTAACGTTCTTGGGAGGAGTCCAATCAAGAATAGCCTGAACTCGCTCGGGGTTGACGGCAATACCATCCTTAGAGATGACATGCCCAAGATAGGTGACTTCCGGTAGCCAGAATTCACATTTGGAGAACTTGGCATATAGTTGATGTTCTCGTAGCTTTTCCAGCACAAGTCAAAGATGTTCAGCATGTTCTTCTTCGTTCTTGGAAAATATCAGGATATCATCCAGATAAACCACGACGAACTTGTCGAGGTAATCCATGAATATGTAGTTCATCAGACGAGAGAAGGTGGCTGGAGCATTGGTTAAACCGAAAGACATGACGGTGTACTCGTATGAACCATAGCGAGTCACGAAGGTGGTCTTTGGGATATCCTCTTCGCGAACACGGATCTGGTGGTAGCCCAACCTCAAGTCGAGCTTAGAGAACACTGATGAACCCGCCAGTTGATCATACAGATCATTGATCCGAGGAAGAGGGTATTTATTCTGAATGGTAGCTTGGTTTATAGGACGGTAGTCTTGAACCAATCGGTTAGTCCCATCCTTCTTCTTGACAAAGAGAGAAGGTGCTCCCCAAGGAGAGCAACTTGGGCGAATGAATCCTTTGCGAAGAGACTTGTCGATTTCCTCCTTAAGCTCAAGGAGTTCATGCGGCGGCATTTTGTAGGGTCGCTTGGCTATAGGAGTGGTGCCTGGTTTCAAGTCGATGATGAATTCGACAGCTCTAGCAGGGGGAATCCCTGGAAGTTCTTCAGGGAAGACGTCGAGGAATTCACGCATGACGGGAATGTTTTCAATGCCCTCGAGTGGTGCAACGTTCAATGCATTCAATGCATAGAGCCTTGCCTCGGCATTTTGCACCAGATGGGCTTGGTAAGTAACTATCTCATCTGAAGGGTGTAGCAGATGGACGGTCTTAGTGGTGCAAACGATTGAAGCAGTATGCGCTTTTAACCAATTCATTCCCAGAATGAGATCAATGCTACAGGACTTCAGTACGATGGGAGAGACAAGAAATTCCAGTCCTTCAATTTCAACAGTAACATCGTGACTAACCATAGAGGTTTGACATTGGCCCGCAGGGGTGTGTACCACTAGCGGAGTGTTTATCTCTTCGTAATGAATGCCATGCAGGAATGCAAATTCTGCTGATATGAATGAATGGGATGCTCCTGTATCAAATAAAACGGATGCTAGTACTGAATTTACGAGGAGTGTACCCATCACAGTAGCAGGCTGGTCTTGAGCTTCGTTGAGATCAACGTGGTTGGCATGAGCACGACCATAAGACTTAGCATTGTTGTTGCGGGGCTGGTTGTTACCACGGCCAGCTGCTGGAAGGGCCAGTTGATTCTGGTTCTGATAGCAGTTCCTGGCAAAGTGACCCGGTTGACCACACTTGAAGCACAGACCATTATCGGGAGTGGGGACAGGAGCCCCAGGTGGGGGAGCAGGTAGCTTTGACTGCCTAGATGGTGGAGGAGGCAGACGCGGTGCAGCATAAGATTTCCTGGGAGCAGGTGCATTTGGACGATACATGCTGTTCGGGATCCATATCTTACGCTTCTGTGAGGGCGAGCCCGAAGATGAGCCCGTGTCACGGTTGCGCCTCTGAGAGCTCTGGTATTCCTGCAGACCAGTCTCGACATTGATGGCCTTATTCACCAAGGTGGCGAAATCGGCTAAGTCATGCACTAGAAGTGCGAGCTTGATGTCAGCTTGTAGTCCATCACGGAACTTCTCCTGTCTGCGTGCATCAGTTGCAATGTCTTCTTCAGCATAGCGAGACAAGTCCAGAAACTCCCGCTGATAAGCTTCGACAGTTTTGTTGCCTTGGGTGAGGTTGCGGAACTCACGCTTCTTCCGGTCCATGACTCCCTGAGGAATGAAGCGGGCACGGAAAGCAGCTTGGAAGTCTGGCCATGTGATGATTGTTCCAGCTGGCAGAGTACGCCTGTGGCTGTCCCACCATTGAGCTGCGGGTCCCTTCAAGAAGAAGGAAGCAAAATTGACATAGCTGGCAGGGGCTACATCAGCAGACTCCATCTCATAGGTGATGTCACGGAGCCAGTCATCAGCATCCAGAGGCTGAGTTGAGCTGCGGTAGATGGTTGGGTTGAGGCGTATGAAATCTTGAAGAGTCACTTGAGCTGGCTGCTGGTTCATATTGGGGCGAGGGAACTGAGCCATCATATTTTCCATGAATTGGCGGTTCAGTTCGAACTGTTGGATCATACCAGCCATGTACTCAGGTGGTGGTGGGGCATCGCCACCACGACCACGACCACCTGGTCTAACCATCCTGCTAATATATAACAGGGGTAGTTCAGCATTGAGAAAATTTGCAAATGACAAGAATCATTCATGATGAAACATGCATAATGAAAGGAGCACGATAGGTACTACATAGTAGTCTGCATAGCTTACAAAAGGGGTCATGCATAGAGTTCAGTACATAGAGTTCAGTACATAGGCTAAAACATCATAGGCGGCACACAGGCTCGCGGCGACTGAAACTAATACTACAAGCAAGCCTACATCAGTCCCAAGAGGTACTGTGGAGGTAATCGTAGCCCGACAGCTGGTAGTGAGGCAATGGATAGCCCTCCACGTCAGCAGACTGGGGGCCGCGGATACTCAGGTGTAGAGCCCGACGCTCAGGTGGCAGAAGAGGGCCAAGTACGGGAGAGTAGCCTCCCACCTCTGGCCAACCAACACCGTGGGGCATCACGGTCCTGGCTGGGTAGATCGCAGTACGCGGTACCTGTCCAGACCGGACAAAGGGGTGCAGCAGCGTCAGAGCACGGTAAAGGTGCTGACGGGTGGTGTACATCTCGTGGCGAAGAGCTCGGTTAGCTCGATCCAGCCCATCAGCATGCAGAACCAGGTGCTGATGGTAGAAGGGCTCTCGGGTGATAGTGGAGTAGGCAGCAATATAGTATCCCTCCGCACCAACATCAGATGCGATAGCAATGTGCCTGAAAGGGGAGGTGTCCAACTCCTGATACTCTCCACGAAGACGTGTCAGAGCAGCATAGGCAGCATCGTGGACAGCCATGTCGATGGTCACACCAACACCATGTGCGGTGTGCAGCACAGTAGTGGAGTCATACTCCCGAGAGTAGAGGTGGACGATGGCACGGTACTGTTCCTGGTTAAAGTCCTGGTACTCCTCGTAGACGGTGTACTCAGGGTGCCAGCGATAACCCAGATAGGTCATCATCTCAGCTAGCACCGCAGGTGATCCCGAGGCACCAATGGCCGTCGTGTGGCGAACGACCTGCCTCGTGGGTTCCATCTGAAAGCAAAGACGTTTCAAAGGAGTCAATTGTCAGTGTGTGAAAGTCTCAAAATACTATTTTAAGAAACAACTATGGCTTATCCATCTTTGGGGTGAACGCGGTCATGGGATCCTAGTGTAAAGTTAGTAAATTCGTTTAACCCGAGTAGAAGAGAGTTCAGAGTCCCAGAGTAAAGGTCGAGGAGTAAAAGATCCTAGTACCACCCAATGGCGATGTGGGCCCGTAAGACACACAGCCATGTTAGTAAAATGTTTAGTAATGTCTAGACTCGACTTCGGCCAAGGAGTGTGGATAGGGTGATTCCTACAGGCAGTCGGCTCTGATACCAACTTGTGACGCCCCCGATTTGACCGTACACTAATCATGCACGCAATTGTGTACGATCACGATCAGGGACTCACGGGAAGATATCACAACACAACTCTACAACATAAATAAGTCATACAAGCATTATAATACAAGCCAGGGGCCTCGAGGGCTCGAATACAATTGCTCGATCATAGACGAGTCAGCGGAAGCAACAATATCTGAGTACAGACATAAGTTAAACAAGTTTTGCCTTAAGAAGGCTAGCACAAACAGGGATACAGATCGAACGAGGCGTAGGCCTCCTGCCTGGGACCTCCTAACTACTCCTGGTCGTCGTCAGCGGCCTGCACGTAGTAGTAGGCACCTCCAGTGTCGTAGGTGTCGTCGTCGACGGTGGCGTCTGGCTCCTGGACTCCAATATCTGGTTGCGACAATCAGATAGATAGGAAGGGGGGACAGAGGGAGAGAAGCAACCGTGAGTACTCATCCAAAGTACTCGCAAGCAAGGAGCTACACTACATATGCATGGGTATATGTGTAAAGGGGCATATCAGTGGACTGAACTGCAGAATGCCAGAATTAAAAGGGGGATAGCTAGTCCTGTCGAAGACTACGCTTCTGGACATCTCCATCTTGAAGCATGTAGAAGAGAGTAGATTGAAGTCCTCCAAGTAGCATCGCATAGCATAATCCTACCCGGCGATCCCCTCCTCGTCGCCCTGTTAGAGAGCGATCACTGGGTTGTATCTGGCACTTGGAAGGGTGTATTTTATTCAGTATCCAGTTCTAGTTGTCATAAGCTCAAGGTACAACTCCGGGTCGTCCTTTTACCGAGGGACACGGCTATTCGAATAGATAAACTTCCCTGCAGGGGTGCACCACATAACCCAACACGCTCGATCCCAATTGGCCGGACACACTTTTCTGGGTCATGCCCGGCCTCGTAAGATCAACGCTTCGCAGCCCCACCTAAGCACAACAGAGCGGTCAGCACGCCGGTCTAATCCTAAGCGCGCAGGGGTCTGGGCCCATCGCCCTATGCACACCTGCACGTTGCGAACGCGGCCGCGAGCAGACCTAGCAACCCACACGATCACGGCGGTTACGTCAAAGCGGTCCAACACGGCGCGCGCCACTCAGTCGCTGGCGTCACGAAGGCTTCGGCTGATACCACAACGCCGGGATACCCATAACTACTCCCGCGTAGATGGTTAGTGCGTATAGACCAAATGGCCAGACTCAGATCAAATACCAAGATCTCGTTAAGCGTGTTAAGTATCCGCGAACGCCGACCAGGGCCAGGCCCACCTCTCACCTAGGCGGTCTCAACCTGCCCTGTCGCTCCGCCACAAGGATCCACTTGCGGGTACTCCTACGAGCCGACCCGACTTTAGTCATCACATGTGTCATGTATATAGTATATAAGTATATACCCGCGATCACCGCCCAGGTGATCACGGCCCGATAGTATAGCACAGCAGACGGACAAGAATGTAGGGCCACTGATGGAAAACTAGCATCCTATACTAAGCATGTAGGATTGCAGGTAAAGGTAACAACAGTAGTAGCAAGGATAGGCTATGCATCAGGATAGGATATCGAAAAGCAGTAACATGCTACACTACTCTAATGCAAGCAGTATAGAGGAGAGTAGGCGATATCTGGTGATCAAGGGGGGGGGCTTGCCTGGTTGCTCTGGCAAGTAGGAGGGGTCGTCGACTCCGTAGTCGAACTGGGCAGCAGCAGTGTCGGTCTCGTAGTCTACCGGAGAGAAGAGGGGGGAAGAAACAGTAAATACAATGCAAACATAAGCATGACGATGCGTGACATGACAGTGAGCGGTGCTAGGGGTGTCCTAACGCGACAGTAGGTGTTACCGGTGAAGGGGGGGAACATCCGGGAAGTATTCCCGATGTTTCGCGTTTTCGGACAGACGGACCGGAGGGGGAAAGTTGCTAGTTCGATAGGTTAGGGAGGTGTGGTGGATGAACGGACTGCGTACTTGGATTCGTCTCGTCGTTCTGAGCAACTTTCATATAGAAAACATTTTCATCCGAGTTACGGTTTAAAAGATATGAATTTTCAAAGTTTATTTAAATTTCTGGAATTATTTATATTCAGAAAAATGAATTATGACGTCAGCATGAGGCAATGCTGACGTCAGCAAGTCAACAGGTCGGCTGACCAGTCAAACCAGACAGGTGGGTCCAGTGGGACCCACATGTCAGCCTCTGTTAGTCTAATACTTAATTAAACTAATCTAACAGTATAATTAGAGGGGTGGGCCCCACATGTCAGTGAGTGATTAGTTAAATAATTATTTTTATTTATAAAACTTTTTTTCTTTTCTTTTTTTTTTTTATATTTTTGCGGCGGGGCCCGCATGTCAGTGACTGGGCCTGCCCAGTCAGCAGTTGACTGGGTCAACCCAGTCAACTGGGGCCCGTGGGGGCCACTGGCAGTGACACTGGGGTGGCCCCAGGCCTGCCACGTCGGCGGCCGGCGCCGAAGCAACGCCGGCTACCAAACGCACGGCGGCGCGGCTCGGGAGGGGTACGGGTTTCACCCACAGTGGGTTTGCGGGGGCGGGGCTTGGCGCGTTCGACGCGGCTCGACGTCGCGCGTCCAACGGCGGTGGTCGGAGGGGCTGGAACGGCCGGAGACGACCGCTACGAGCTCGCCGGCGGCGAGGTGCTACGGGTGCCCGACGGAAGCTGCGTTAGAGCGCGCGAACGGCCGAACTAAGTAGCTAGGCGGGGGCGGCATGGTGCGGTCGGGCTAGTGGGCCTACGCCCGTGACCATTTGGTCACCGGAGACCCGCCTGCGGCGAGCTCCACGGCGTGGCGATCGGGCGCGCGTGGGGGAGCAGCTACGGAGCGCGAGCGAGCTAACGGAGAGGGGGAGGAGATGCGGAAGCTCACAGCGGAGCTATAGGGAGTGGCAGCGTGCTCGGGGAGGGCGCGGGGTAGCCGGAATCGGCGACGAACGACGGCGGCCGTAGGTTGAAGACGAGCTCGGGGAGGCCGGTGCAGAGGCGCTCGGCTCGTTCCCGAGGGCGTAGTCGACGTAGTCGACGGCGGGGAGTCGTTCGGGCACGTCGTCGGGGCGATCTGGGCACGGTGGCCGCGAGTTCGACGGTGAACGGCGGCGAGCACGCGCGGGCAGAGGGGATCGAAGGGGAGAGGGAGGGGGATCTGGCGGAGGGAGAGGCGCAGAGGCCGAGGGAGTGAGCGGGGTGAGTGGGAGAGAGGCCCGAGGAGACGGGGGCCGCTGGTGCCCTTATCCTCTCCGGCGTCGGTGCCGGCGAGGGGGTCGGGCGGGAGCGCGCCCCTGTTCCGACCCGGTCGGGGGAATAGGGAAGGGGGCGAGGGAGGAGAGGTGGGCTGGGCCGGGGTCGGGGGTGCGGGGGTGCGGCCCAGTTTGGGCCGGGGGGGTTCGGTGCAGATGGGCCACGGGTCCAGTGGGGGGGGAAGGCCTGCTCCTTTTTTTTCTTTTCCTGCTCTGTTTCTGTTTTCTATTTTCTTTTTTATTTGTTTATTTTCTTTTCTGATTTATTTCATTTAAAAGTATTTAGGTGTTTTATAAAAATGTGTTTTCTCCACCATAATTACTAGTGTAATATTTGGCACCCACTGAACATTTTTGTTTGAGTTTTTGAAAACTTTTATTTTTCACTTTAATTATATTTGAAGTTTGAACTAGGAGTTTGAAAAGGAAGGTGATTCAAATGTGATCAAGCCCTGTTTAGCAACATGATTAGCTTAATCACAGGGAGTTACTGTAGCATGATTCCCAGGGTGTTACACACAACCCGACGACACCCCCTGGATTATTGCTGGGGACTTTAACCTCATCCGCTTCCCGTCTGAGAAAAACAACCCTACGTTCCACCACGCAGAAGCCACCGCCTTTAACCAAACCTTGGATGATCTAGCCCTCATCGAACTGCCCCTACTCGATTGCAGGTTTACCTGGTCGAACAATCGAGCTACTCCCACATTAGAACGACTAGATCGGGTTTTCTTTAACATAGCGTGGGCAGATGCCTTCCCTAACACCTCCCTGTCCTCTCGCACACGCTTCACGTCCGATCACATCCCACTCCTCATCCATGTCACCACCACCATCCCACGTTCCAATTTTTTCAAATTTGAACCGGGCTGGGCCACTTCATGGCCCTGCGGCGACATCATCAACCAAATTTGGGCCTCTCTGCCCTCACCACCTTCCAACGCTGCCGCTTCCCTCGTCGCCACGCTCAAACAATCAGGTACCCGCCTCAAAAAATGGGCGCGCTCGCGCATTCCCACCCTCCTCCGCGAAGCCCGCTGCCATCTCTGCCCTAGATCTCATGGAGAAAAACTGACCTCTATCTCCATCAGAGTCTCTCAAGCGCAAAATCATCATCTCCATACTCAAATGCACCATCCAGGAAAAAATGTCATATTGGCGCTGGCGTGCAAAGGTTTCACGTGCCATAGACGGTGGTGAGAACACTAAGTTCTTCCACATGTCTGCCTCCCAACGCCTACGCAAAAACAAAATCTTCACCCTCTCTCGAGATGGCTCCGAATACTCTGCTCACCAGCAAAAAGCTGAAATCCTACGTGACTTCTTCGTGTCACTAATTGGCACTGCCGTTCCAACATCCTGGGCCTTTGATCTAAATTCTATTTACCCACAGCCGGTGGCCGGGTTACACACCTTAGATGAGCCCTTCTCCAAAGAGGAAATCAAGCTCGCCTTCTTCACAATGAATCCCCAAGCCAGCCCTGGACCGGACGGGTTCAGACCCTCTTCCTACAGATCCTTCTGGCCTTTAGTTAAAAATCCAATCCTGTCCTTCTTCTCCTTATTCCATCAAGGCTTAGCAGACACTGAAGGCCTAAATCGTGCCCACATCGTCCTACTCCCCAAAAAGGAGGCGACAACCACGCCGGACGCATTTAGGCCCATCTCACTACAAAACTGCCCGATCAAAGCTGTCGCCAAAGTGATCACTTCTCGTCTAAAGCCGCTCATCCCTCTGCCGGTTCATGGCAACTAGACTGGCTTCATCTCTGGAAGAAACATCGCCGAAAACTTTGTGTTTGCAGCTGATCTTATTAGCTCTTGCCACACACGAAAAAAACCAACGATGGTCTTTAAGTTAGACTTCAAAAAAGCTTTCGATTCAGTAGCATGGCCTGCCCTCGACAAAATCCTGGAAGTTCGTGGGCTCTCACTTCTCTTCCGCAGTTGGATACAAAATCTTCTCCACACAGGCAAAACGGCAGTACTTTTGAACAGGATCCCAGGCAATTAGATCCAATGCAAAAATGGGTTGAGGCAGGGAGACCCTGTCTCACCCTACCTCTTCCTCCTCGTAGCCGACCTCCTCCAGCAGCTCATCGTCCAGAACTCTGACCCGTCCCTCCACCACCCCATCTTCTCCCACCTGCCTCCCACTGTCCTCCAATACGCCGATGACACACTCATCGTCGCAGCCGCCTCTCCCTCCGCCGCCTCAACCCTTAAAATTCTCCTAAACAATTTCGCACACGCCACGGGCCTCGCCATCAACTTCTCCAAAACTACCCTAGCCACTCTACACACAGACTATGACACGACCGCTTCCATCGCCCTTGCCATGGGGTGTTCATGCGGCTCCTTCCCGCAAATATACCTCGGTCTCCCTCTCGCTCCGACCAAACCTCTCACCAATGTTTTCAACCCCCTAGTAGAGCGTTCTAGGAAACTTCTTACCGGCTGGCGGGCCAAACTTCTCGATAAAGGCGATCGACTCATACTCATCTCCGCGGTTCTGGATTCAATCCTCACCTACTTCATGTCTGTCTTTCGCATCCCAAAGAAAACAATCAAAACTTTGGACTCGCTGAGAAGGGGTTTCTTTTGGGCAGGAGAGGATGCCTGCTCAGGTGCTCAATGTCTTATTGCTTGGAAAAATGTTTGTTTACCAAAAAAATTCGGTGGTCTAGGGCTTAAAAACTTACATGTTCAAAACAATTGCCTTCTTATGAAATTTGCAGCTAAAGCTCTCTCCACCGTCCAAACACCCTGGCTTGAGTGGCTTGATCTTCAACATCCGAACGCCTTAGTATCCCCTCCACCACAAACTTCCTTTCTGTGCCACACCATTTCACAGCAAATCACCACTCTCCAAAATATTTCCTTCGTGCTCACAAATAGCGGCTCACATACTTATTTTTGGTTAGACACGTGGCTGGCCCCTCAACCACTCGCCATCACCTTCCCCCACCTATTCTCTGTTGGAAATATGCCCTAGAGGCAATAATAAATGGTTATTATTATATTTCTTTGTTCATGATAATTGTCTATTGTTCATGCTATAATTGTGTTATAAGGAAATCGTAATACATGTGTGAATACATAGACCACAACGTGTCCCTAGTAAGCCTCTAGTTGACTAGCTCGTTGATCAACAGATAGTCATGGTTTCCTGACTATGGGCATTGGATGTCATTGATAACGGGATCACATCATTAGGAGAATGATGTGATGGACAAGACCCAATCCTAAGCATAGCATAAAAGATCGTGTAGTTTCGTTTGCTAGAGCTTTTCCAATGTCAAGTATCTTTTCCTTAGACCATGAGATCGTGCAACTCCCGGATACCGTAGGAGTGCTTTGGGTGTGCCAAACGTCACAACGTAACTGGGTGACTATAAAGGTGCTCTACGGGTATCTCCGAAAGTGTCTGTTGGGTTGGCACGGATCGAGACTGGGATTTGTCACTCCGTTTGACGGAGAGGTATCTCTGGGCCCACTCGGTAATGCATCATCATAATGAGCTCAATGTGACTAAGGCGTTAGTCACGGGATCATGCATTGCGGTACGAGTAAAGAGACTTGCCGGTAACGAGATTGAACAAGGTATTGGGATATCGACGATCGAATCTCGGGCAAGTAACATACCGATTGACAAAGGGAATTGCATACGGGATTGATTGAATCCTCGATACCGTGGTTCATCCGATGAGATCATCGTGGAACATGTGGGAGCCAACATGGGTATCCAGATCCCGCTGTTGGTTATTGACCGGAGAGGCGTCTCAGTCATGTCTGCATGTCTCCCGAACCCGTAGGGTCTACACACTTAAGGTTCGGTGACGCTAGGGTTGTAGAGATATGTGTATGCGGAAACCCGAAAGTTGTTCGGAGTCCCGGATGAGATCCCGGACGTCACGAGAGGTTACGGAATGGTCTGGAGGTGAAGAATTATATATGGGAAGTCCAGTTTCGGCCATCGGGAAAGTTTCGGGGGTTACCGGTATTGTACCGGGACCACCGGAAGGGTCCCGGGGGTCCACTGGGTGGGGCCACCTATCCCGGAGGGCCCCGTGGGCTGAAGTGGGAAGGGAACCAGCCCCTAGTGGGCTGGGCGCCCCCCATGGGCCTCCCCCCATGCGCCTAGGGTTGGGAACCCTAGGGTGGGGGGCTTCCCACTTGCCTTGGGGGGCAAGGCACCCCCCCCCCCGGCCGCCGCCCCCCACCCTAGATGGGTTTGGCCGGCGCCCCCCTCCCAAGGGGGACTATATAAAGGGGGGGAGGGAGGGCAGCAACAACACAGCCTTGGGCGCCTCCCTCCTCCCCTGCTACACCTCTCCCTCTCGCAGAAGCTCGGCGAAGCCCTACCGAGACCCGCTACATCCACCACCACGCCGTCGTGCTGCTGGATCTCCATCAACCTCTCCTTCCCCCTTGCTGGATCAAGAAGGAGGAGACGTCACTGCACCGTACGTGTGTTGAACGCGGAGGTGCCGTCCGTTCGGCACTCGGTCATCGGTGATTTGAATCACGGCGAGTACGACTCCGTCATCCACGTTCATTGGAACGCTTCCGCTCGCGATCTACAAGGGTATGTAGATGCACTCCTTTCCCCTCGTTGCTAGTATACTCCATAGATGGATCTTGGTGAGCGTAGGAAAATTTTAATATTATGCTACGATTCCCAACAGTGGCATCATGAGCCAGGCCTATGCGTAGTTACTATGCACGAGTAGAACACAAAGAAGTTGTGGGCGTTGATGTTGCCAATTCTTCTTGCCGCTACTAGTCGTTTCTTGTTTCGGCGGCATTGTAGGATGAAGCGGCCCGGACCGACCTTACACGTACGCTTACGTGAGACAGGTTCCACCGACTGACATGCACTAGTTGCATAAGGTGGCTAGCGGGTGTCTGTCTCTCCTACTTTAGTCGGAACGGATTCGATGAAAAGGGTCCTTATGAAGGGTAAATAGAAATTGGCAAATCACGTTGTGGTCATACGTAGGTAAGAAACGTTCTTGCTAGAAACCTACAAACCACGTAAAAACTTGCAACAACAATTAGAGGACGTCTAACTTGTTTTTGCAGCATGTGTTATGTGATGTGATATGGCCAGGAGATGTGATGAATGATATATGTGATGTATGAGATTGATCATATTCTTGTAATAGGAATCACGACTTGCATGTCGATGAGTATGACAACCGGCAGGAGCCATAGGAGTTGTCTTTATTATTTTGCATGACCTGCGTGTCATTGAATAACGCCATGTAAATTACTTTACTTTGTTGCTAAACGCGTTAGCCATAGAAGTAGAAGTAATCTTTGGCGTGACAACTTCATGAAGACACGATGATGGAGATCATGGTGTCATGCCGGTGACGAAGATGATCATGGTGCCCCGAAGATGGAGATCAAAGGAGCATGATGATATTGGCTATATCATGTCACTATTTGATTGCATGTGATGTTTATCATGTTTTTGCATCTTATTTGCTTAGAACGACGGTAGTAAGTAAGATGATCCCTTATGATAATTTCAAGAAAAGTGTTCCCCCTAACTGTGCACCGTTGCGAAGGTTCGTTGTTTCGAAGCACCACGTGATGATCGGGTGTGATAGATTCTAACGTTCGCATACAACGGGTGTTGACGAGCCTAGCATGTACAGACATGGCCTCGGAACACACGCAATACACTTAGGTTGACTTGACGAGCCTAGCATGTACAGACATGGGCTCGGAACACGGAGGACCGAAAGGTCGAGCATGAGTCGTATAGAAGATACGATCAACATGGAGATGTTCACCGATCTTGACTAGTCCGTCTCACGTGATGATCGGACACGGCCTAGTTAACTCGGATCATGTTTCACTTAGATGACTAGAGGGATGTCTATCTGAGTGGGAGTTCATTGAATAATTTGATTATATGAACTTAGTCTAAAATCTTTACACTATTTCTTGTAGATCAAATGGCCAACGTTGTCCTCAATTTCAACGCGTTCCTAGAGAAAACCAAGCTGAAAGATGATGGCAGCAACTATACGAACTGGGTCCGGAACCTGAGTATCATCCTCATAGTAGCCAAGAAAGATTATGTCTTAGAAGCACCGCTAGGTGAAGCACCAATCCCTGAGAACCAAGACGTTATGAACGCTTGGCAATCACGTGCTGATGATTACTCCCTCGTTCAGTGCGGCATGCTTTACAGCTTAGAACCGGGTCTCCAAAAGCGTTTTGAGAAACATGGAGCATATGAGATGTTCGAGGAGCTGAAACTGGTTTTTCAAGCTCATGCCCGGGTCGAGAGATATGATGTCTCCGACAAGTTCTTCAGCTGTAAAATGGAGGAGAATAGTTCTGTTAGTGAGCACATACTCAGAATGTCTGGGTTACACAACCGCTTATCCCAGCTGGGAGTTAATCTCCCGGATGACGCGGTCATTGACAGAATCCTCCAGTCGCTTCCACCAAGCTACAAGAGCTTTGTGATGAACTACAATATGCAGGGGATGGAAAAGACCATTCCTGAGGTATATTCAATGCTGAAATCAGCGGAAGGGGAGATCAGAAAAGAACATCAAGTGTTGATGGTGAATAAGACCACTAAGTTCAAGAAGGGCAAGGGTAAGAAGAACTTCAAGAAGAACGGCAAGGGAGTTGCCGCGCCCGGTAAGCCAGTTACTGGGAAGAAGTCGAAGAATGGACCCAAGCCTGAAACTGAGTGCTTTTATTGCAAGGGAAGTGGTCACTGGAAGCGGAACTGCCCCAAATACTTAGCGGACAAGAAGGCCGGCAACACCAAAGGTATATGTGATATTCATGTAATTGATGTGTACCTTACCAGTACTCGTAGTAGCTCCTGGGTATTTGATACCGGTGCGGTTGCTCATATTTGTAACTCAAAACAGGAACTACGGAATAAATGGAGACTGGCGAAGGACGAGGTGACGATGCGCATTGGGAATGGTTCCAAGGTCGATGTGATCGCCGTCGGCACGCTACCTCTGCATCTACCCACGGGATTAGTTTTAAACCTCAATAATTGTTATTTAGTGCCAGCTTTGAGCATGAACATTGTATCTGGATCTTGTTTAATTCGAGATGGCTACTCATTTAAATCCGAGAATAATGGTTGTTCTATTTATTTGAGAGATATGTTTTATGGTCATGCCCCGCTGGTCAATGGTTTATTTTTGATGAATCTCGAACGTGATGTTACACATATTCATAGTGTGAATACCAAAGGATGTAAAGTTGATAACGATAGTCCCACATACTTGTGGCACTGCCGCCTTGGTCACATTGGTGTCAAGCGTATGAAGAAGCTCCATGCAGATGGACTTTTGGAGTCTCTTGATTACGAATCATTTGACACGTGCGAACCATGCCTCATGGGTAAGATGACCAAGACTCCGTTCTCCGGAACAATGGAGCGAGCAACCAACTTATTGGAACTCATACATACCGATGTGTGCGGTCCAATGAGTGTTGAGGCTCGCGAAGGATATCGTTATGTTCTCACTCTCACTGACGACTTAAGTAGATATGGGTATGTCTACCTAATGAAACACAAGTCTGAAACCTTTGAAAAGTTCAAGGAATTTCAGAGTGAGGTTGAGAATCAACGTGACAGAAAAATAAAATTCTTACGATCAGATCGTGGTGGAGAATATTTAAGTCACGAGTTTGGTACACACTTAAGGAAATGTGGAATAGTTTCACAACTCACGCCGCCTGGAACACCTCAGAGAAACGGTGTGTCCGAACGTCGTAATCGCACTCTATTGGATATGGTGCGAACTATGATGTCTCTTACCGATTTACCGCTCTCATTTTGGGGCTATGCTTTAGAGACTGCCGCATTCACTTTAAATAGGGCTCCGTCGAAATCCGTTGAGACGACACCGTATGAATTATGGTTTGGGAAGAAACCTAAGCTGTCGTTTCTAAAAGTTTGGGGATGCGATGCTTATGTCAAGAAACTTCAACCTGAAAAGCTCGAACCCAAGTCGGAAAAATGCGTCTTCATAGGATACCCTAAGGAAACTATTGGGTATACCTTCTACCTCAGATCCGAAGGCAAGATCTTCGTTGCCAAGAACGGGTCCTTTCTGGAGAAGGAGTTTCTCTCGAAAGAATTGAGTGGGAGGAAAGTGGAACTTGATGAGGTGATAGTCACCCCTTCCGAACTGGAAAGTAGCGCAGCGCGGGAAGATGTTCCTGTGGTGCCTACACCGACTGGAGAGGAAGTTAATGATGATGATCATGAAGCTTCGGATCAAGTTACTACTGAACCTCGTAGGTCCACAAGGACACGTTCCGCACCAGAGTGGTACGGCAACCCTGTCCTAGAAATCATGTTGTTAGACAACGGTGAACCTTCGAACTATGAAGAAGCGATGGCGGGCCCGGATTCCGACAAATGGCTTGAAGCCATGAAATCCGAGATAGGATCCATGTATGAAAACGAAGTATGGACTTTGACTGACTTGCCCGATGATCGGCGAGCCATAGAAAACAAATGGATCTTTAAGAAGAAGACGGACGCGGATGGTAATGTGACCATCTACAAAGCTCGGCTTGTCGCTAAGGGTTATCGACAAGTTCAAGGGGTTGACTACGATGAGACTTTCTCACCCGTAGCGAAGCTGAAGTCCGTCTGAATCATGTTAGCAATTGCCGCATACTATGATTATGAGATATGGCAGATGGACGTCAAAACGGCATTCCTTAACGGCTTCCTTAAGGAAGAGTTGTATATGATGCAGCCGGAAGGTTTTGTCGATCCTAAGAATGCTAACAAAGTATGCAAGCTCCAGCGCTCAATCTATGGGCTGGTGCAAGCATCTCGGAGTTGGAACATTCGCTTTGATGAGATGATCAAAGCGTTTGGGTTTACACAGACTTATGGAGAAGCCTGTGTTTACAAGAAAGTGAGTGGGAGCTCTGTAGCATTTCTCTTATTATATGTGGATGACATATTATTGATGGGAAATGATATAGAATTCCTGGAAAGTATAAAGGCCTATTTGAATAAGTGTTTTTCAATGAAGGACCTTGGAGAAGCTGCTTATATATTAGGCATCAAGATCTATAGAGATAGATCAAGACGCCTCATTGGTCTTTCACAGAGTACATACCTTGACAAGATATTGAAGAAGTTCAATATGGATCAGTCCAAGAAGGGGTTCTTGCCTGTATTGCAAGGTGTGCAATTGAGCACGGCTCAATGCCCGACCACGGCAGAAGATAGAGAAAAGATGAGTGTCATCCCCTATGCCTCGGCCATAGGGTCTGTTATGTATGCCATGCTGTGTACCAGACCTGATGTAAACCTTGTCGTAAGTTTTGTAGGCAGGTACCAAAGTAATCCCGGCATGGAACACTGGACAGCGGTCAAGAATATCCTAAAGTACCTGAAAAGGACTAAGGATATGTTTCTCGTTTATGGAGGTGACGAAGAGCTCGTCGTAAAGGGTTACGTCGACGCTAGCTTCGACACAGATCTGGATGACTCGAAGTCACAAACCGGATACGTGTATATTTTGAATGGAGGAGCAGTAAGCTGGTGCAGTTGCAAGCAAAGCGTCGTGGCAGGATCTACATGTGAAGCGGAGTACATGGCAGCCTCGGAGGCAGCACAGGAAGCAGTCTGGATAAAGGAGTTCATTACCAACCTAGGGGTGATTCCCAATGCGTCGGGCCCGATGACTCTCTTCTGTGACAACACTGGAGCTATTGCCCTTGCAAAGGAGCCCAGGTTTCACAGGAAGACCAGGCATATCAAGCGTCGCTTCAACTCCATTCGTGAAAGTGTTCAAAATGGAGACATAGATATTTGTAAAGTACATACGGACCTGAATGTAGCAGATCAGTTGACTAAACCTCTCCCTAGAGCAAAACATGATCAACACCAGGACGCAATGGGTGTTCGATTCATCACAATGTAACTAGATTATTGACTCTAGTGCAAGTGGGAGACTGTTGGAAATATGCCCTAGAGGCAATAATAAATGGTTATTATTATATTT
Source organism: Aegilops tauschii subsp. strangulata (assembly GCF_002575655.3). Classification (NCBI taxonomy): domain Eukaryota; kingdom Viridiplantae; phylum Streptophyta; class Magnoliopsida; order Poales; family Poaceae; genus Aegilops; species Aegilops tauschii. The sequence continues at coordinate 487,613,926 of NC_053040.3, forward strand.
CTTTGTTCATGATAATTGTCTATTGTTCATACTATAATTGTGCTATACGGAAATCGTAATACATGTGTGAATACATAGACCACAACGTGTCCCTAGTAAGCCTCTAGTTGACTAGCTCGTTGATCAATAGATAGTCATGGTTTCCTGACTATGGGCATTGGATGTCATTGATAACGGGATCACATCATTAGGAGAATGATGTGATGGACAAGACCCAATCCTAAGCATAGCATAAAAGATCGTGTAGTTTCGTTTGCTAGAGCTTTTCCAATGTCAAGTATCTTTTCCTTAGACCATGAGATCGTGCAACTCCCGGATACCGTAGGAGTGCTTTGGGTGTGCCAAACGTCACAACGTAACTGGGTGACTATAAAGGTGCTCTACGGGTATCTCCGAAAGTGTCTGTTGGGTTGGCACGGATCGAGAGTGGGATTTGTCACTCCGTTTGACGGAGAGGTATCTCTGGGCCCACTCGGTAATGCATCATCATAATGAGCTCAATGTGACTAAGGCGTTAGTCACGGGATCATGCATTGCGGTACGAGTAAAGAGACTTGCCGGTACCGAGATTGAACAAGGTATTGGGATACCGACGATTGAATCTCGGGCAAGTAACATACCGATTGACAAAGGGAATTGCATACGAGATTGATTGAATCCTCGATACCGTGGTTCATCCGATGAGATCATCGTGGAACATGTGGGAGCCAACATGGGTATCCAGATCCCGCTGTTGGTTATTGACCGGAGAGGCGTCTCGGTCATGTCTGCATGTCTCCCGAACCCGTAGGGTCTACACACTTAAGGTTCGGTGACGCTAGGGTTGTAGAGATATGTGTATGCGGAAACCCGAAAGTTGTTCGGAGTCCCGGATGAGATCCCGGACGTCACGAGAGGTTCCGGAATGGTCCGGAGGTGAAGAATTATATATGGGAAGTCCAGTTTCGGCCACCGGGAAAGTTTCGGGGATTACCGGTATTGTATCGGGACCACCGGAAGGGTCCCGGGGGTCCACCGGGTGGGGCCACCTATCCCGGAGGGCCCCGTGGGCTGAAGTGGGAAGGGAACCAGCCCCTAGTGGGCTGGGCGCCCTCCCATGGGCCTCCCCCCATGCGCCTAGGGTTGGGAACCCTAGGGTGGGGGGCTTCCCACTTGCCTTGGGGGGCAAGGCACCCCCCCGGCCGCCGGCCCCCACCCTAGATGGGTTTGGCCGGCGCCCCCCTCCTCCCAAGGGGGCCTATATAAAGGGGGGAGGGAGGGCAGCAACAACACAGCCTTGGGCGCCTCCCTCCTCCCCTGCTACACCTCTCCCTCTCGCAGAAGCTCGGCGAAGCCCTGCCGAGACCCGCTACATCCACCACCACGCTGTCGTGCTGCTGGATCTCCATCAACCTCTGCTTCCCCCTTGCTGGAGCAAGAAGGAGGATACGTCGCTGCACCGTACGTGTGTTGAACGCGGAGGTGCCGTCCGTTAGGCACTCGGTCATCGGTGATTTGAATCACGGCGAGTACGACTCCGTCATCCACGTTCATTGGAACGCTTCCGCTCGCGATCTACAAGGGTATGTAGATGCACTCCTTTCCCCTCGTTGCTAGTATACTCCATAGATGGATCTTGGTGAGCGTAGGAAAATTTTAAAATTATGCTACGATTCCCAACATTCTCACACTCCACCTTACAGCTGGTTAAAGTGGCTAACATTTTGCGTTTCGGTATTGAAGCTAACCTCTGTAATCGCCTCTCCCTCACGGCAGAACAAGAGCTTGTGTTGCTTCTGGCTATTTTGCAGGATTTCGTGCCATCGGCGGGGGAAGATCAACGGTTCCTACGACATGGCATTTGCTTCTCCACCAAGCATGCATACGGTGTCCTCATGGCTCGGCCTGAGACCGATCTCATGGCCCCTTTCATATGGAGTGCCAAGGTTCCTCGAAAACTAAAAGTATTCGCATGGCTACTCTTCAAAGACCGGCTCAACACTAGAGTTAACCTTGCACGCAAGCATATCATCGACTCAGACATATGCCCTCGATGTGCTACGACAACCGAAGACTCCAACCACCTCTTCATCACATGCCCTCTTGCCAATAGGATTTGGCAACGGATGGGGCTCCTACCAACTTCCAGCGACATCACAGATCTATGGGACGTCCTTACCCCTCCTCACCTCCCAACCACAGCATGGCCTTCGGTCCTACTGGCCTTGCTTGGATGACTTGGACAACACGTAATGACATGGTTTTTAGATCGATAGACCAAATCTCTGTAATAACCTTGAGGAACCTTATTTCTGCTTTGGACCTCTAGTCACATCGTCTTGTGAGTTCACAGGACAAGGAGGACGTCTTCTCGTGGCGTTCCTACCTCTCTGCATGTTGCACCGTGACTAAGTAATTCTGTACCTCACTGCCACGGCAGTCCTTTGAGTAATATATTCAGGTGGGGGAGCTCCCCCCCCCCCCCCCCCCCCGCGGTGATTCTAAAAAAAAAGGTGACGCGGACGGGTCAAAGGCGAGGAACATGGAGTTGTGGTACCACCACCGATCCTCCTTCGGCGGTAGTGGCAACTCAACACATCGTACCGTCGCCGGGTTATAGATGTAATAACAGTTAAAATCGCCCTTGAGGAGAAGGAGACCATTGCAGTGGTGGAGCACCGAGAACTTCTTGTGCTGAAAGAGAGGACGTTGAAAGACAGGCCCGTCATGAGGTCCACGTAGCTGTGCCGAACGCGCCGGCACTGACGGGGCGAAGGAGGAGGATTCATTGTCGCATCCATAGTTCTTGGTGAATATGCCGGGGAAGGAGCCCCGAGGAAAGAAGTGAGGAAGGAGGAGCTTGTGGGCGTCGAATCGATGATAGAGCGCCACGTGCGACAGACGCGCCGGGACTCGGCGAGCGCGCGGCAGGGGAGGCAGGTGAGGATGTGGAGGAGCACGTCGTAGGGGAAGCAGATTCCGTTCCCGTCGGCATCGGTCCGGTCCATCTGGCGGCGATAGATCGAGTTGCAGAAATAGTACTGCTGGCTAGGTAGATGGAGTCCTTTCTTAGGTGAGTCTTGGTTGAGTTGTGCATCGATCCCGTGAGAGCTGCTGAGTCCGAGCCGCAGCCGCGTAACTCGACATCCAATCGAACTTCTTTTTTTCTGAATACTTTCACAATACGATGCTTCCAACATGTACGCTACCACAAGTAATCAAAGTTGTTGGCCAATAAGCCACGGCGACCGCGTCGGATGCGTGCGCGCGCGCCGGGCGCGTCGGGCGCAGACCGGACCGCGTCGGGTCCGTGGCAAGGGGGTGCGTGTGTGCGTGCATGTAGTAGCCTGGAGTGTGCGGATGTGTGTGTGCACCCAGCGGGCGTGCGTAGGCTTAGGTCAGGTGGTTGTGGGATTGCGAGGTGGGCGTGATTGCCGCGAGCCGTGCATGTTCGTGCGCGTGGTGGCCGCGAGCGGAGCAGGCTGATCGGAGAGCCGGCTGGGGAGGGAGCGCGTGGGTCATGCCCAAGGCAGGCCCGGCTATATATTGCCTTGAGCCGATCATTCTAACCTGTCGTGTGGAGTCGAGTACGAGCTCGGGAAAAAGATCGCCGTTGTTGCGGCGGGGCGTACGTGCGCCGGAAAATCCACCGTGTCCTCTGCGTTCTTCTTCTTCTTCTTCTTCTTCTTCTTCTTCTTCTTCTTCTTCTTCTTCTTATGTCGTGCGAGCGCAGCATGAGAGAGAGAGGGATAGAGAGCCAAGCGAGAGAGAGAGCTAGGGCAAGGGGTTCGGCGCCGACATTTGGTATCAGAGCCACAATTCGGAGGTGATCGCAAGCGGCCATGGCGCTCGTTCCGCACGGCGGCGGTGGTGGCACGTTATCATTGTCGGTCCTGCCGTTGAGCCGACCAACTACACCTCCTGGGCAATCAAGGTGGAAGCGATCCTTGATGGCCAGGGGCTATGGGGCGTGGTTGCGCCGGCCGAGGGCATGGCGATCGATGCCGACAAGAGCAAGACGGCGTGGGCGTTGCTACTCAGTGCGCTGTCGGAGGAAGTGCTAATGCAAGTGGAGACGAAGCCCACCGCGAAGGAGGTGTGGGACTCCCTCAAGGTGCGTTTCGTCGGCGCCGATCGGCTGCGGGCGGCACGGCTCGTGACTCTCCACGACGAGTTCGACCGCCTGCGGATGGAGGACGGCGAGGAGCTCGATGCATACGCCGGCAAGGTAAACGGCATGGTGGCGAGGTATGCGGTGCTAGGGGCAACACTCGGCGACACTGTCATGGTGAAGAAGCTGCTCGGCACTGTGCCGGACCGGCTGTACGCGTCGGTTGCGGGCATCGAGCAGTTCTGCAACGTCGAGGAAATGCTCTTCAAGGAGGCGCTCGGCCATCTGATGTCCTTCGAGGAGTGGACGCGGCGGGGCGCGCAGTCTGGCGAGCGGGCAGGCGAGCAGCTCATGCTCACCGCGGCTCAGAGCGCGGCACAGCGGCGATAGCAGGGCGGGGGCGGCTTCGACGACCACGACGATGACGGGGCGACCAGCACGGCATTGGGCGGCGGAGGGAAACGATGCGGTCGCTGCTATAATTGTGGGCAACGCGGCCATTTCAAGAGGGACTGCACGAAGCCGAGGAAGGGCGCGGCGGCTGAACAGGCACTCCTCGCCGATGTCGACATCAAAGGGTCAACACTCCTCTAGGCCGTGGCTTAGGGGGTTAGTGTTGGCCAATAAGCCACGGCAACCGCGTCGGGTGCGTGTGCACGCGCCGGGCGCGGACCGGACCGCGTAGGTTTAGGTCAGGTGGTTGTGGGATCGCGAGATGGGCGTGATAGCTGCGGGCTCGCCGCGAGCCGTGCACGTTCGTGCGTGTGATGGCCGCGAGCAGAGCGTGCCGGTCGGGGTACCGGCTGGGGAGGGAGCGCGTGGGTCGTGCCCAGCGCAGGCCCGGTTATATATTGCCTCGAGCCGATTGTTGTAACCTGCCGAGTGGAGTCGAGTACGAGCCCGGAAAAAAGATCGCCGTTGTTGCGGCGGGGCGTATGTGCGCCGGACGTGTACTCTGCGTTCTTCTTTCTTTCTTCTTCTTCATCTTCTGTCCTGCGAGGCAGCAAGAGAGAGAGCCAAGTGAGAGAGAGAGCTAGGGCAAGGGTTCGGCGCCGACAAAAGTGTTAGTAATATTAAGCAGGGAAATGATACAAGCGCATCATACTTTGCTAGCCAGACTTTTTGACGTGAATGGCAGGAGCTCTGCCTTTGCTAGCCAGACTGACAGACAGACTCTGCGTTGTGCTCCTCGGCGCCCGGTGGCGGCGGAGACCGACGTGGATGTGGCTGATCCTAGCTTGGTTGAGCTCGGCGGCCGGCAACCTCATCCGGCTGGGTTTGCCGGCGACTTGAACCAAGTAACCCGGTGCTCGCTGACCAAGAGCCTCCTTGGTAGTGGGTTCAGGACTTCAGGCTCCGTCGGAATTGAGTAAAGAATCACTTCGAAGATGCCACAACACTGGCGGCGGATGAGATCTCAGATTCTCAGTACAGTGTCCAGGCGGATGATGCTTTGTAACTATAGATAAGTTGTTTCCACACATGATGTTTGGTTGCGGGTTAATCTATGATTGTTTGCAAGCTCTAGAGCTAGTGCAAGCCAAATGGCAGAGCAGGCTCCTAATGTACAGGATGACAATTTTCACACACAAAAAAATGAGAGTACAGAATGACACTACCAATGCTCCATCTTAGGAGCGGGAGGGCAGGAGAAGGTTGAAACAATTTAAACAGAGTATTGGGAGGATGCATGTCTCAACGGTTGAAGCTTCTTGCTACTGGAGCCAATTCACAGATGGGGGAAGGGAGTATTAGCACAATGATCATGAAGCGTAGTGGGAGAAAACAAAATAGCAGATCGAAATGAGAGCCTTAATTTAGAACATTTGCAGATAAAAATGATCCGGTGCACCATTGTCCTGTCAATGGGTCAATCTATATGCCCTGATCCATGGGATCGATACAGAATAGTTTGATTAATCTGCACTATCGGTCAAATGTCAACCAACTCCATGTACGTCCATGCTACTGGTGAATATACCCATGGCAAAGTAAATTGGAACATACTGATTATGTGCTTGTAGGAAACGGGGATAAATCGCACTGTAAAAGAAAGGTTATAAATCCATGCAAAAAAAATTCCATAACTATATATTATATAAATCCTTACATCCTGGAGGCGGACGTTTGGTCTATGGGGACATATGTCCCTGGTATCCACAGCATGCGCTTGTGCTTCGTGATCCGTAGCTAAAGTAGCGAATGTGAATATACGGTTAGGTCTCTGAGATGGTAAAGCAGGTTATACACTGATGCAACAGTGCTACATAGACTGCAGTACAGGATAGAACAGTTGGCAGACGCGGTTTGCATCACAGATCATTCAATGCGAAACTTCGGAGGCACATCTTCTTTTAGTACAGGTTGCCGTGTGTCAGTATGTTGTCCCCCTGATCTTGTGGACTAGTCCGGGATCAACTACAAAAGAAGGTCATCCTTGGTCAAACTTTTTATACAACTACAAAAAGAAGGTCATATTTATTTCCAAAAAAGTTTTTTCTTCATCAAACTTTTTATACAACTACAAAAGAAGGTCATGTTTATATCCAAAAAAGTTTCAGAAATTTTTGGCTTTTTTGTGATCACTATATTTTTCATATCAAGTGAATATACAGCCTATATAAAAAATAGTAATTACAAAAAATTAAAAAGAGTTGAAACTTCTTTTGAAATAAACTTGACCTTCTGTTGTACTCGTATAAAAAGTTTGGCCAAGGAATAACTTTCATGGTATTTTTGGTAAAAAAAAATAATCAACACTATATAAAAGTTACTATTCACGCTTCTTGTCTTCGAAATTTTTTTTTTTTGCCTTGAAGTTGATGTCACTTTTTCCTTCGCAGAACTTTTTATACAAGTACAAAAGAAGATAAAGTTTAATTAAAAAAAGAAAAATATGTTTTGAATTTTTTCGTAATTACAAATTTCCCATATCAAGTATATATAAACCTGAGAAACAAAGGGTATTTCCAATGAAAATTGTAAACCCACGTTCTACATGATTTGTCAATCTGAAATAAAATAAACTAAGGTAAGTAGTTCGTTGCTAATAATAACAACTCGATTTGGTCAACATTAAAAAACGGACGTACATAGAGCACGTTACCATGATTGAAGAACAATTAAAATATTACGTAACGCTTTACTGAACAGGCAGCATTTTATTAAACAAAATGTTGGCCGCGCAGAGAGAAGTTGTGTGAAGATTACTGGAAATAAAATTAGTAAATTTAAGATGACAAGTTAATGTGTAGTGCAGCAACAGTTGACTGCCCTGATGAGTACAGACGTACCGTGTAGCGTGTAGCAAGTCAGGGATAATTGGCTAGTGAGTAGCAGCTTTTGGTGGTTCGTTCAATGCGCGAGTGGGCCATAGCTGCGGTAGGTCCAAAGGCATCTAATACGACCAGAAATGGTGCAGAGAAAGAAAGAATACAAACGAAAGTCAAACTATACTACTCCCTCCGTCCCGTAATATAAGAGCGTTTTTGACACTAGACGGGACGGAGAAAGTAATAAGCTGGTGGGAGATGACTGGTGAGATTCCGGGGACAGATGTCCCCAGGAACCATTGGGTATTTCCCCTTATATCCTCTCACAATCACAAGGATGCATGCATACATCCATCTGTTTCATATGCATCCAGCTGATAAACAAGCAAACTGGTAAAGAAAACGAAACTATTTCCTTCTAACCGATCAACTGATATCGATCTAGCATCTGATCAAACACATCACAGTAAAGGATGTGCACGCTCCATCTTCATCATGCTTTTTCTTCCTTCCAAAGATTTACACGCCATATATCACCAACCATTATAGGGCAGTTTAGTTGTTTGCCGGAAGCGCATCGACATAGCATGGGCGGTATGGGAATGCGGCATCGGCGCCATGGGAGTGCGAGTGAGGATATTTCACAAGGTGCCGTCCTAAACATTGCATTCTCGAGGTCTTAATATGGTATGCCACAACGCCGTTGTAGGTTTGAAAGAGCACCACTTGTTTGTGTGGATGTAACCCCATGATCCGGTAACCCCCATACTCCTCATCCCCAAGGTGTGCAGCACCATCATCCAGGTCAATGAAGTTGTCTTCGTCCGAGTCCCAAGTATACTCGAACACCTCTTCCCTTTTGGTTTCACCATCTTCATCTTTGTGTGGATCTCCTCCATCACTGTAACCATCGACACCAACATCACCGGTTGTGCCATCGAAACCATCTACCTCATGGTTGTCTTCTTCTTCATCGTCGTCACTGTCACTATCAACATCATCAGTTGTGTTGCTCTGTCCATCATCCTCATCGTATATGATTTCCCTAGTCTTACGCGATTCGAACAAGCTAAGTAATCCTCTGGTGTTTCTGACTACGTTCCACATCACTCTAGGCTCCATATGTTGTTGTACTTTATGATTATAAGGACTAAGGTCGGTCGCGTGTGCTAGCATCCAGCCTATTTGGCCATCGGTTGATTCTGTTAGTGTCCATACCTGTAACTGGAATTTATCGAGCACCACAAAGTGAACCCCTCTCTCGTAGCTCACTAAGAGAGACCTCTGGGACAGCTCAAACAAGCATTGATATCCTTTTTCGACATACGATTCACCTGGTAGTTGGGCCATGTCGTATGCTTCCTCTGAGTTGCGCAGGATCATAATGATGTGGTTCCAACAATGTACATAGAGTGACCCCTGCCAGTATTGAGCTGATTTCCAAATTTTGACATAACTAGCTTGTGGCGCATTTACCATGTCGTAGAGATGTCGGGGAGCGCAACGCCCCGGCACAAACTCCCGACTTGCCCATTCATCGGTCTCCGATGAGAACACCAGTACAGAGATCACTCTGTCCTTTGGCTGCTCCTCGACCACTGGCACATGGACATGCATCACTTGTGGCTCCGGTGACAAAACCTCGCCTTGCTGTGATGGCACTTCCAATTCCTCGGCCAGCACATCTAATGTTGATTGTGATGATGTATCAAGCTCTCCCGGCATGATCAAAATGCTCTTGGATGCCTATGTTTTCTTCATCTTCTTCGGATAGCTCTTCTTCATACTGCAAGTACTCCATCCAGGTTTGTGGTTCGTCCATTTGCACGTCTTCCATGGTTGGATCTTTTTTTCGGCGGCTACTAGTTGGATCTTTTCTTCGGCGGGTTTGATGTTTTCTTTGGCTGCTAGTTGGGTCTTTTCTTTGGTGGGTTGGATCTTTTCAATTGGAAGTAGGAGTACCTGGTAATTCAGCGAGACGGCAGGATCGAAGGCGAGGAACATGTACTTCTCAGACATCCACATCGATTCTTGAACAGGTGATGGTGGCAGGAAAGCATATCATAGTGTGGCCGGGTTGCAGACGTAATAATCAGGTGGCACCCCGTCAAGGAGAATGAGGCCGTTGCAGTAGTGGAGCATGGAGTAGCGGTCATGCTGAAAGAGAGGCCGCCGGAAGACTGGCCCGTCGTGAGCTCCACGTGGCTGCTCGCGTCGCGGTGGCGCCGGCGGCGCGAAGGAGGATTCGTTGTGGCACCCAAAGTTGTTGGTGAAGATGCCCGGGAAGGGGCCCCGGGGGAAGTAGTGGGGGAGGAGGAGCTTGTGGGCGTCGATGATGGTGCGCCACGCCCGGCAGACCCGCCGGGACTCGGCCAGCGCGCGGCAGGGCAGCAGGCGGAGGATAACGAGGAGCACGTCGTAGGGGAAGCAGATGCCGTTGCCGTCGCCGTTGGTCCCGTCCATCTGGCCCGCACGGCGAAGGTCGATCGATTCGGAGAAGGCGCCGATGGAGGGATCGAGGCAGGGCAACGAAGTATTAGAGCATGGTTAATAGTATAGCCAGCTGCTGGCTATAAGCCAGTGCCATGTCATCTACAGCCCATCTTATAGCCAACATGTATAATAGTAGATCAAAAGAGTGTACTACTTTTTCATTATGTGGCCCGCCTTTCATTCTCACAAAGTGCCTAGGAGCACGTGCTAGAGCTGGCTCTTTACGAAGAGCCCGCTTACCTTCTCTCCTCTTCTCTTTCTTCGAACTAAGCAGAAATATAATAATTTATTCCTTATAGCCCGCTGACTCATCTCTATTATACTTGCTCTTAAGGTGGCGATCGGATCGAGGCGGCGAGCCGTCCGTAGTCGAGTACGCTATGCCTATGTGGACTCTAGTCTTGGTTCAACTGTGCGTTGATCGATCCCGTGAGTTGATTCCCAGCCGGAGTCGTGTACGTGCGTGTAGTCGTGTATTGTGCTATAATTAATTAAGGTGTGTTGCCAAGTTTTTTTTTTTAAAGGCTGGTAGATCGTATATTTACATTGTTCCGAAAAAATGCAACTTTTTAAAGTATATAGGCAACAACACAGTGGAGTAAACTTCCGACTTAAATTGAATCCGATTGTCTGGAAGTATTCTAGATGATCAAGAGCATGGAGGGCAACAAATCGAGATATTCTTATCAGATCAGAGATCAAGGATAGTGTGGAGGAACGTAATTACTCATAATTCGTCATAGGGTAATAGTGCTAGTCATTTTTTGGCAAATTTTGGTAGGACGCAAGGCCCAACGGCTGTTCGGCTTGGCTCTGTCCGTGGGGAAGTCTTGAGCATTGTTGCTTCCTCATCTCCTTCACCGTTGTTTAAGATATCCATTATGGCCGGATTCATGTAATACGCAACGTTACTGGCCTAGTTGAGGAAGCTCAGCTGGTATTGTGCTTGCATCTGATGTTTTTTGTATCTTTCCAGGTAGCGCATTTGGAGATAGAAGGCGATGTAGTAGGAGTAGGATATGGCGGCGGCAGAGAATGCGAGTCGTGGTACAACACAGAGGTTGTGCAAAATTACATTCAATTATATCCAGACCATGTATATATGTGCCTGTACGGTTATCACTGTGTAGGAATAAGGCCTAACTGCTCATATAATCTCAATTATTTTAAGATAACAAGTGTTTGGACAGAAAAACATCACCCTTTACAAGTTTTTAAGGGTGGCTGTGTATGGAAGCAAATGTCAAGACTGTGTCTTTGATACAAGATGAAGAATCATTGATCAATTTCTTCTTTTCTCGCTCTTGCTTCTGTATATAACGCCATGGCCTTGTCCATGACCTTGGAATCCAGTAAAAGCCGCGTTCTTTTCTTGCTGCAAGGATGAGTAGACATGTACTCCTTGAACGATGAAGAATTCCCACCGAGCTCTCCGAGCTTCTCATGGACCTTAGGGGCTATGCATGCGTGGATCGAAACCAGCGGCAGCGAGCAGCAGGATCCCAATGTGATCTGCCTCTATCTCCATCCTACATAGCATTTTTATGTAGGTAACCACCCAATGTGAGGTACTCCGTCTCACAATATAAAACGTTTTTGCAAGCTAACGTACGTACCTCGTGCCCTAGCACCGTGGCGATCTCAGCGTCGGTGCTGAACTTGTCGAGCAGCCCGGTGTAGACTATGATCTTGCCGCCCGGCGCGCACATGGCGTTCACCTGCTTATTGTCGACGACGATCACCTCCCACTCGAACCCGTCGAGGTGCTTGGTCGTCGGCTGCTGCGGCGCTCCCTGGCGAGCGCGAGCCTTCTTCTTGGGGCTCGGCGCCGCGTCGCCGACCCATATTTCGCCATCAAGGAGCGTATCGTCAAGGAGCTTATTGTCGTCGTGGACGGCGAGGCTGCGTCCGGCGGCGCGGATGATCTCCGGGGCGATGCCGCTGACACGGACGAAAGCAGGGTGGGACGGAGGGAGTACCTTGTCGCCCAGCTTCTTCTTCTCGCTGTTGAAGTGCCAGTCGCCGAGCTTGAGCTCTCCGTTGTGCGTGAGGACGACGAAGTGGCGGCGGTTGGTGTAGGGCACGGTCTCGAAGGTGCCGTAGCAGATGGTGACCACGACGCCGCCGACGATGACGACCCCCGCGATGACTGTCCGGGATTTCACGTCGCTGGAACTTGTTGGCCGGCTGGAGGAGTAGTGCCGTGGGAGTGGGAGTTGGACCGCTGGCGCATGAGGCGACGACGGACGGCGGTGGTCGTGGCACGAGAGAGTCACGTTGGAAGAGGCGGCCAAGGCCGGCCGATTGCAGGGCCTCGTGAGATCGCCGCGTCGACGGGGCGTGGTAGCAGCGCGGGGCGGTCGACGACGGCAGTGGAAGAGGCGTTCGGATAGCGGGCTTGGACCGCAGTAGGCCGGACAGCGCGGGGCGGAGATTCCTAATGAACGCGCTCATGTTCTCTCAGTTAGATTGGTACGGTGGATCTTTTCGGGGCGCCGCTCGCCGTGATGCCACTTGGGGACGTACGGGCGCTCTCGGATCCGTATATTGTAATAATGTCGTCTACGTCGTGGCGCGGGTCGACAGGTTGCCATGATTTGATTGAGAAAAAGGGTTTCCCCGCTTTGTATTACAAAGCAACCAACCGATACAATCGACGATAGGGACTGGAGCGGAAGCAGCACAAACACGCCCAAAAGAAAGGAAAGAGAAAAAGAAGAAAAAGAAGAAAAAGAAAAGAAACAAATGCCGATAACGGCGGATCGACAAAAACGACGAAGCCTCGTGACCGCTACGTCCACCGGAGATCGCCCACCAAGCTCCGAGACTCCGAAGTGCCGGTACCTAACAACACCTTCAAGAAGGGATGCGACGATGACGACGCTGCTGTCAAGGGTTTCCCCCGGTACACGGCGAGGAGAGAGGAAGGGTAGCCCCGACGCCCTCCAGGAAGGTCCGGCGGCACCCTCAGGCGCCACCGCGTCGGTGTCGGCCAAGCCAACAGAGATTTCTCCCGATCCCAGCCTCTACCTCAGGCACTCCGGAGCTCGCCACCAGACCGACCACCACCCTGCGCCAGCACGGACACGAAGCTTCCCACGCTGTCTCACCACGGCACCGTGAAGATGGTCTACACAACGGAGAAGAGGAGCCGGGACTAGGGCAACAGCACCGTCAACATACAGGAGGGCCCCACCTCCACCGTCCACGACGGTAGCCGACCGGACGCCATGGCAGGAGCCTACCGGGCCCGTGGCCCCACAGGCCCGGCCGGGCCCTCAAAGGCCCGGACAGCTCCCGCCTCCGCGCAGCAGCTGGTACGCCGTCGGCGTCGCTGTCCCAGTCCAAGCCGCTCCCCTGCCTCCCCATACAGAGAGCGTCGCGGTCGCGCCGGAGCCGACCCGCAAGGACCCAGAAGGGACCCTACGGGCCCAGATCTGGGCCGGGGACGCGCCCCCGGCCGGCCAGCACCACCGGACCACCCCGCCGCCAAGAGGCGGCACCACCACGACGAGCACCGCCGGCCTCCACACCAGGACGCCGGACCGCCGCCGGCCATCACCGCCCGAGCAGGGGAGGACCGCGCGCAGGGAAGGGCAAGCCCACCGCCGCCAGCATCGCGCGGCCGAGGGCCGGCGGCGCAGGCTGACGGCGGCGGGAGGAGGGATGGGCGCGGGGAGGGGCTGTAGGCGCGCGGAGGAAGGGCCACCGGCCGCCTCGCTCGGGGAGGCGGCGCGGGGGGTACGGGGGCGTGGAGGAGGGGGGGAGAAGGGGAACGAGGGGAGGAGGGGACTAGCGGCTCCGGCGGGCTCCGGCCGCCGCGGCGGCGGCGGCGGGCAAACCCTAGGGAGCGGGGGAGCGGGGGAGCGCCAACCCTGAGGAGATAACAAATTCAGGTTCAACGCAGGGTTGGCGCTCCCTGGTAGGCTCCTGCTAGTGTGTCCGATCGGCTACCGTCGTTGACGGTGGAGGTTGTGCCCACACGCGTGCTGATGGTGCTGCGGCCTCTAGTCCCGGCTCCTATCCCTTGTTGTGCAGACCTCACCTCGTGGTGCCGTGGTGAGACGGCGTGGAGGCTTCTTGATCATGGTGGCGCAAGATGATGATCGGTTTGGTGACAGGCTCCGGAGCATCCGAGGTGAAGGTTGGGATCGGGGGAAACCCCTGTCGGCCTGTCCGACACCGACGCTGGGGAAACCACCAGGTTGCCATGATTTATTAGGGCTTGCGCCATGCCTGTAGCCATGTCCGTCTCGGTCTTGTTATATGTTTTCTCCAATGTGGTACGACCTTCTTCTACAAGTACTGGAGTCTGAGGTTCATAGGGTCTCCTCCTCCGATCGATTAATAAGCGTGCTAGGCTTAATTTCCATCTCATGGACGCGCACGGGCTCGCGGACGCCGTCCGCCTGCATGCCTAATCTAGTACCAGCAGAGGGATTGAAATGCAATTGGTATATATAATGTGAGACTGAAACATGAAACTGAAATTGGAATTTCTAGACCACACCCATTTCAATTTCCAGTCCACTTTCATGTACTGCATCCATTTCAATTAATGTGAGGCCGAAACATGCAATTGAAATGCCACTGTATATATAATGTGGGAATGAAATATGGAATTGGAATTGAAATTTCCGGACCGCGTCCATTTCAGTTTCCAAACCAATTTCAGTTGCACATCCATTTCATCTCCCACATATTTTAATTAATCTGAGGCTGAAATATGAAAATTAATTTTCACGTCACGACTATCAATGTGAAACTGAAATGGTGAAAACTGAACAACTTCAAATTTTAACAACATTTTATGTTGTTTTAATGATCTCGTCGCCACGAATTCAAATATAAAAGAATTGGAGATGGAATTTTGGTTTAGAAGATATGAGTGATTTACAATGTCACTGTGAAATAAAAGGGTTGCTTTTTGTATGGGAGACAAAGGATATAAAACATGCATGCACCATCCTTCTCTGCGCTCTCTCTTTCTCTTTCCTGACAAGATGACAAAAAGCTCATATACATGCAAAGATCCCTAAAAAGTGTTGAACGATGGATGCTTTCCCTGTACATACATGCTCCGCTAGAAAATGTAATTTTTTCTTCAACTTACCCTACCTCCTCAGACAGTTGAAGCACACCCCCATCCTCTCTGCCGCAACCTCACGACACACTGAAGGTTCAGCGGCCTCCTGACGTTGTTTCTGAAGTTGCTGGCCACAGCGGCTACACCACATGGCCCTTCGCCAAGGCCGAGGGTTTCCCTGTTTGACATGCCAAATAGTGGTGGACCTCAAAATCAGCTATAGCGGACTATAGCAGGCTATTTGTACATAAGACCATTTAGCGGCACCCCATCGAAAAGGCTATAGCTGGCTATTTAAAACTATGCGTGCAACCTTTAATGTTTTCTTCACACGCAAATGTAGCATTTGTGAGTGGTGTCCATGATGTATGGACATGCTCTAAGAAAAATACACACGACAAAAGTTTCACCTGATCAATTCTTATTGCTAGTGGAGTGATGATGCTGTGTGAAGTGTTCAAATGACTATATTCAATTTATTGGTTTGTTCCTGCTAACCAAATGTATTGTTTATGGATATTCATTTGATTAGTGCACGAATAAATGTTTAAGTATGGATGTACAACACTAACATGGTCTTGTGCTCAAACTGAATCGTATTTGTTTTGTGTGATCTTTTCAGCACATGAAGCTCGATGAGCAAGAAGCACTATAACCGGAGGCAATTTTTTTATAGAATGGTTGTTCAATGGTGATCATTTCAGTCCATTTCCAGTCTTGTTGGTCATGTACTAGAAATGATCCTATCATGCAATGCATCACTGGATATGTATGTGTGTCTCTTGCGTATGCCCAGGATGCTCCATAGTGACAAGTACTCAGATTGTGTGCATGGGATGTCCCTGTTTGACATGTACTCAAATATTTGTACAAGAGATGGCTCAGTTTGACATGTACTCAAATATTTACCCATATGTTTGTGCCTGGGATGGTCTAGCTTGACATGTACCCATATATTTGTGCCTGGGATGGTCTAGCTTGACATGTACTCAAATATTTGTGCCCAGGATGGTCTAGTTTGAGATGTAATTGAAGGGGATGGCTCAATTTTCTCAGCACACAATATCTGTGATATTGAGATACTTTTTGTTGACCGATGTGTTCAGTTTTCTTGTATAATTAGTGATGCAGTAGAAGCTACGAGGATATGTGCACAGAGGAGGCATCAACGCTGTCAGGATTTGAAAAATACTCTTATTGACAAAACGATGGGATGCGAGAAAGGTGAGCTGGTTACTGTAAAAGTCAAGTTCTACCATTGTCAGGGCTTTTTTCATAAAATGTACATCATGTCGTCTGGGATATCTCCACCTGGATCTGGGCCACTCATCTCCAATCCAATGTTCCATGTTTTCTATTTTTGCACCCAATGCCCAGATTCTATACTAGTCCCTCCCGTATATATGTGCCTATACGGTGATCACTGTGTAGGGATAAGGCCTAACTGCTCGTATGATCTCAATTATTTTAAGATAATATAAATGTTTGGACAAAAACAACCTTTACAAGTTTTTAAAGGGGGTGCACGGAGGCAAATGTCTCGAATGTGTGTTGATAAAAGATGAGGAATAATCATTGATCAATTTCTTCTTTTCTGGCTCTTGCTTCTGTATATAACGCCATGGCCTTGTCCATGACCTTGGCATCCAATAAAAGCTGCGTTCTTTTCTTGCTGCAAGGATGAGTAGACATGTACTCTTTCAACGGTGATGAATTCCCACCGACCTTTCCGAGCTTCTCGTAGACCTTAGGGGCAATGCGTGGATCAAAACCAGCGGAAGCGAGCAGCATGATTCCAATGTGATCCGCCTCTATCTCCATCCTACATAGGATATATAGGCAACATGTATTTATCATGCATGGAGAATAACTTCTACAAGGAAAAATAGTTGTAAATCAGCATGAACGATATATATGATGTGAAACCGAGTATATACTTTCGTGAGAAAGGCAGGCCGAGGAGGTATTCAGTCAGCTTATCAATAAGGTCCGGCGCATCGATAAAGATGAGCAGGAAAACCGTGAGCATGAAAATCCACATGTGCTTGGTGAGCTTCTCTGCAGCGTGCCTTGCAATGGCGTGCGCAACCTACAAGCAAAATTACACAATATGCCAAGTTACAAGGGAATCCACCGTCCGGCCGGCTGCTAGGAGACGATACAAATAACCACCCAATATAATCTACCTAGCACGGTACGTACATACCTCGTGGCCTAGCACCGTGGCGATCTCAGCGTCGGTGTTGAACTTGTCGAGCAGGCCGGTGTAGACTATGATCTTGCCACCGGGTGCGCACATGGCGTTCACTTGCTTATTGTCGACCACGATTACCTCCCACTTGAATCCGTCGAGATGCTTGATCATTGCCTGCGACGCTCCCCGTGGAGCCTTCTTCTTCGGGCTCAGCGCCGTGTCGTCGGCGCATGTTTCTCCGTCAAGGAGCTTATCGTCCTCGTGGCCGGCGAGGCTGCGTCCGGCGGCGCCGATGATCTCCGCGGCAATGCTGTTGACACGGACGGAATCAGGGTGGGACGGAGCGAGGACCTTGTCGCCCAGCTCCTTCTTCTCGTTGTCGAACTGCGACTCGCCGAGCTTAAGCTCTCCCGAGTGCGTGAGGACGACGAAGTGGCGGCGGTTTGTGTAGGGCACGGTCTCAAAGGTGCCGTAGCAGATGGTGACCACCACACCGCCGACGATGACGACCCCCGCGATGACTATCTGGACTTTCACCTCGTTAGAACTTCTTGGTCGCCTGGAGGAGTAGTACCGTGGGCGTGGGACCGCTGGTGCATGCGGCGACGGCGGTGGTCGACGGACGAGAGAGTCAGGGCCGGGCGATTTCAGGGCCTCGTGAGATCGCCGCGTTGACGGCGCGTGGTAGTAGCGCCTGGCGGTCGGCGGCGGCGGAACAGTCGTTCGGGCGGCGGGCTTGGGCCGGAGTAGCCCGGACAGCGCGGGGCGCAGATTCCGGATCAAGGCGCTCATGCTCTCTCCGTTAGTCTTGGGGATGGGCGCTCTTGGATCCGTATCGTACTAGCGTCTACGTCGTGGCGTGCTCGACAGGTTGCCATGGTTTAGGGTTGCGATCGGTCTCGGTCTCGGTCCAGTCATCGCGATCGAGGGAGATTAAGTCG
The DNA here is from genome assembly GCF_002575655.3 of Aegilops tauschii subsp. strangulata. Classification (NCBI taxonomy): domain Eukaryota; kingdom Viridiplantae; phylum Streptophyta; class Magnoliopsida; order Poales; family Poaceae; genus Aegilops; species Aegilops tauschii. Next base: position 487,632,002 of record NC_053040.3, read on the forward strand.
TTAAGTTTTCTCGCATAGGAAGGAGTCTCTCCTCCGATTCTAGCTAGCTAGTACCATAGGGATCAAAATTTCAACCAAAATCAGAAATTCCGGTGATTTCGGTCCGCGTCAAAATATTCGTAGCCTTGGAATTTTGAGCCAACTTTAAACTAATTTCAACCCAAATTCAAATTCAATCAAAATCCATTTAAATTATGTGAATTTCGACACATGGAATCCCCCCAAAAAATAAATCTCTGAAATTTCAAAACTTGGGTGAGGTCCGTTTTTTTTCTTACTGGATTTTTCAACCTTCACTACCGGAAAAATGTTTTACTCCGAGTGCGTGGCAGCTCGCCGAGTTCTTTTCCGCGGGCACTCGTCAAATAAGTACTCCCTCCATCCTAAAGTAAGTGACTCAACCTTGTACTAATTTTAGTATAAAGTTAGTACAAAATTGAGTCATTTATTTTGGGACTGAGGGAGTATTTGCTTATTTGGCGAGTGCTTCCCAAAATAAACCCGGCAAAAGTAAGATACTTGGAACCTACCAAGTGTTGCCAAGTACGTCACCAAATACACTTAGCAATGGACTAACAATCTGCAAAGTAGGTGAAAAATGTAGCAGCCCTACTTAATGGTAATGTATCCTATATATACCTTTTTTTTTGGGAATCCTATATATACCTAAAAGAGGAGCCAAAATCTTTTCTAGCGGAGCATGTACTGGGTAAACATCTGCCTTTCATTAGCTTCAAGGTCCTTGCTTTTTGGACTCATATGCTTGTGGTATTCTGTGTATTTGCTTTGCCTTTTACGTGGTATAGAAAATGAATGTCACATAAGAGGAGGGTCCCATCACCTTTTGTGCCAGAGAGAAGGACGTAATGTGCATGGATGACTCTGCCATTATCCATCCCTCTCCCATGGAAAATTGTAGCATTAATTTTCTTTGTGTTTTCCTTATCTGTTAAACAAGAATTTGGTTTTTGATTTTTTTAATATTTGGAATCTGGAACTGTAGATATAATGCGGACCGAAATATGAAATTGAAATGCAACTATATATATATATATATATATATATATATATAATGTGGGGTAAAAATATGAAATTGAAATTGAAATTTCCAGACCGCGTCCATTTCAATTTCCAAACCAATTTCAGTACCATGTCCATTTCATCTCCCACATATTTTAATTAATGTGAGGTTGAAATATGAAAATGAATTTTCACCTCACTATATCGTTCAGCCGTGTACCTTGGTCTATGCTTTATCTATAAAGCATGGCGAGAGCCTGTTTCGAAAGAGTACCCAGTGACCCATGTGTGTAGGGGACAGAACAAGGTAGCTCACACACTTGCTCAAATGGGTAGATTATCTACTCGTACTGCTGTCTGGCTCCGCCATGGACTTGTTTGACGTATATATGTATTGCCTAGTCTCTTTCATCAGATCGGTCTTTTGGTTGCATTAGCTAGAGCATGCACTTTTACATGGTATTAGAGCCAAGAGGTTTTGAGTTCAAGACTCGGCTGAGGCAATTAAATTGTAGCCCACTTTCGGTCCACGTTTAGGCCGGAAGGAGCCACACATGAGGAGTGTTGACGTATAAATGTATTGCATAGTCTCTTCCATGAGGTCGGTCGTTTGGTTGCATTGACTAAAGCATGCACTTCTACTGAACCAGATGAGATTAGCAATCTTTGTCAAGAGGATTGTAAAGAACCACCTTGATTAAATGAAATTCTTTATTTGCGCAAAATATATAAAAAATTCATCTCATGTGTAACTTTGTGAGGAATAGCATCAAGCACAACCTCAAGATCATGACAAGGCTCGGAGGTGAAAAGATTATTATAAAACTGTTAAACCATACCTTTAATTTTGCCTTGTGAGTCGCAAGAAGAACCATCATCACGCAGTAGAGAATGAAGTGTTGGAGTTAATCATGACATGTAATTCTGTGGCCGGCTTGGACTAGGAGACAGTAACCGTATAGAAATAGTATCGGGTAGGTTAAATAATACAGTACTTGACGCTTATTTTCACTCAAAAGGAAAACACGATAGTCCAGTCCAGAAGAACGGCCCAACCGCGCATCTTTCCCCTCCTCTCCCAAGGAAATCTCCAAGCCCTAGTGCCTTCCCCGTCATGGCGGCCGGACCACAGCGCTCCTCCCCTCCTCCGCCGCCACCCATGCCGCCTGGACGCCGCCACCGCGACGACCAACCAGAGCGCTGGGTTGAAGACTCTGACTCCAAACGCCCCGAGGAAGATCAACAAACGCCCACTCCAAACCCTGGACCCTCCCCAGCGCATGATCTGCAGCTGGCTCAAAGGTATGCGCTTTTTATCGGAGCTATTTGTGCCAATGCCGCTGAAATCATCACGCATGGCATGAATTGAAAAAAAAAACTCAAGGTAATTGTTTGCTGCAAGTAATCCACAATTACGAATGTAACGCCAACTTATAATACTATCATTAAAAGGTAGATGTGATAGACACCGGCCCGCGGCCCTCCTCCTCGTGCCTCCCTCCCCTCGGCTTCGCCCCGGCGTCCTGGTGGGCTAAGCCCTACCGGCGCGGGCGGTGGCGAGGTATTCCTCCTTCCCACGCTTGGGCCGACGGACGCGGGTTCCAAGATCGGGCGGCGGCGTGGTGTTTTCCTCGGGGCGCGGCAGCAGCAGTAGGCGGTGGAGACGTGGGCTTGGGTGGCGGCGTGAAGGGGCTGAGGCGTGGTGGTATCCGACGGCATTGGATCTGTCGGTGCGCGGCCAGATCTGGGCCCACGCGGCGCGGGCCGGAAGCGGCGCGGGCTGCGGGCGTCCGCCTCTACCGTGGCCGTGGCTTGTGGGGGTGGAGGCTCAGCAACGGTCGAAGGTGGGCGGGCTGGACGCCGACGACAACACAGCTGGACTCCCCGGTGAGCTTCCTCGGGGGTTGGAGGCGGACCTGGTGGGTCCTCCTTGCCCGTGGCTGCGGCTTTGTCGGTGGCTTTGCGTGGTTCTGCGCCGAGCGCCGAGGCGGGGCGGCATGGGGGTGTGTCCGGTGGGAGCGTTTGGGCTGGAAGGTTGGGCGCGCCACATGCTCGGGCCCGTCACTGGCACATGGGTATGCCGGCGGTCTGGATGCGCCCGCTCCCCCACCTCCCCCATTCCTTGGCCGCGTGCGGGCAGTTGTAGCATCAGCGATCTTCAAGGCGGGACACATTCTGCGGTTCGTCAGTCTGGGGTGTCCCCTTGGTCCAAAGATGATCCTTTTGGATCGTCTTGGGGTGTCTGGATGTTGGGCGGCGGCCTGGCGGCGGGAGGCGTGGCGTTCGTGGGTGGAACCTACGTCTCGGGTGTGGGCAGGCAACCATGGCCTCATGGGGGGCTTGGTTGCGACTGGTTGGCGAAGCGTGGGTATGTCGGAGGGGTGCGAGCGCCGCAGTTCATCACTTGCCCAGTTCTCGTACTGGCCGATGGCGGCGGCATCCGTGGACATCGTTTCGTTTATGAAGGCGCCATGGCGGTGCTCCCGCCCCTCTCATGTGACTCCGGGTGAAAACTTGATCTACGGATCAGATAGTGGCGGCTTTCCGTAGGCGTCCCCTTCTAGGAGGCACTGTCTTGGAGTCCCTGCTCGGTCATGGACCATCTCACCCCTCCTCGTTTCTTTGTTGATGTCTCCGTCCTCTCCAAGTGGTTTTCCTTCGTCATCTTTAGTTTGCTTGGTAGGCGGTGGCATTGGGGGACGGTGCCCGACACCTTTGTATCTTGTCTTGGGTGTGTGGGTTGTGTGCGGTGGTGGTGTGTGTTGTATCGGTTTGTCCGGATGTCTGTGATGATGGTTGCTTTATAATATAAAGCTGGGGAAACCCTTTTTCGGTTGATGAGATACATGCATAGCTGCCACCAACCATCATTCATCAATGGGCACGGGTTTCCAATAAAACAGTGCATAGCTAGCTGCCATCATCCATCAATGGACGGGTTTCAGCTCGATTGATGGTTTCGAATTGGTTCAACTACTTGGATATTGGAGCGGGTGAACTTATTTTGCAATGCATGAATTAGCTAGCAAAGTTTGTTCGTGTCCCACTTTATTTCATATTTCTGCTGATCTTAGGTGAAATCAAACTTTTTGTGTTCCACTTCAGGTGTGAGGCGACAGATATCTTGGAAGAATTGGAGCTCAACGCTACTCCCTCGTTGTCTTCATGCGTTTCTTCTTTGACGCCTACTGGTTTACTTATTAAATATTTTGTCAGAGTTGATACGGAGGGATTTTTCCATATATATCCTGATCGAGGTGGACCATTTCAGAGTTTAAAGGAAGCTCAGCAAGCTATTGACTCGTATCATGTTGTTGGGCGAAAAAACTTGTAAAGCCTATCAACTTCCTTAGATTTCTCTTTCAGTCTCTGTGTGTGTTCTCACTTAGATAACGAGGCTACATCAATATTAATGTTTTGGGTATGTCTTAAAGTTAAGGGATGTTTTCTGTTACTGTTGTAAAAAAGTTGAAACAGTAAGCAGATCTGAAAATTCAGAAGATATATTTTTAACCTCACTCTTAATTTGTACAATTGGGTAGCTAATAAATAGCCTTCCCACATTCCCATGATAAAGATGGCGCTAGCTAGAACAATGTGTTTTTAGCTAGACACACTTATTTGGGGATCCAGAAACAAAAGAGTGATTTTACTTTTCATGGAAAAAAATGCGCTGAGAACTTGGTCTTATAAGCATGTAGGTAGTTCAGTTTTGTTTTGCCTTTTGTTGCTTATTACTACGTAGCATGAGTTGTGTCATTAGCAGTGCTCTATATGTCAACTAGGTGCATGGATGGACTTTCATCTCATGAGAGGTCTGTGCGGTATGCTTTACACTGGCCTCATGATGGCACAAGGAGAAATTCTGCAGAAGCCTTCGCTGCCATGAAGACCCGTCGCCCTGTCCGAGAAGTTGTCAAAGCTCTATTGGACAAGTACAACGAGGACAATGGTCGTATGGGGGTATGCTCTCCCCCCCTCGCCCACTCTCTCTTGACTTTCTTGTTTGCATGATTCGAGTGCCATCATATTCATGTCCTTACTCCGTACTCAATTTTAGGATCTTGCATATGAACTAGAAGAAATAGTGAGATATAAACCATGTTTTGACGGGAAAGGCTGCGCTTATAGGTCATATTCACATTTGAATATGACCATGAAGACTAAAGGAGCTGATGATCCTCGCAATAAACTGTATTTTGCTGAGGTCACCTGTATGAGGGACGAACATGAAGGGTACCTGCTCACCTGTATCTGCACAGTTGAAGCTGATGACAATGGTATTCTATACTTACTTTATTGTTTGCTTTGAGTCTTATGGTTTTCATTCCTCAAATTTGTTGATGCACTCCTTTTAAAGGTGAATGCCTTGTCTGTGGAGAGGAAATGAAGCACCCAATTGATGCTGAGTACAAACATGGTCGCCCCAGCTTACACTTTAGATGTTGTCCTTATGCTATGCCTTATATGATGAGGTATGATAATTTACTAGCCTCCAAAGCTGAACTTTTTCTTATGTTTATAATTGAGTATTGTGAGCACCGCGCAATATTTTCTTAGCTTCTTAGCATGTTTCTCTTATATTCAGTTTAAGTTGGATTAATGATCTCTTGACGCTTGATGGCCAATCAGCAATAATTGGCATCCTAAGATTATTTTGTTTCTTTTGAAAGCGATTAAATCCTTGATTCATTAAATGAGACCATACAACCATTTGTGTAGCAAGATACCTAAATAGATTGGTGATCTTTTAGTATGAACTAACTTTATAAGTATCTATCACGTCAATACATGGTTTATAGCAACTAAGTTTGTAACTAACTAACAACACTAGCCCGCCATCACGATAGAGCAACTCAGTTTTAAGCAAGCTAGCAAGATACGTAGTATCAAGAAAAATCTGTAGCTTGTTCTTAGAGTATATACAAAATCATTTCTGACAGCAATCAAACATCTTAGGCCCATTTAAAGGCTATGATGAAAGCATGATGTTATTATCAATTTTGCACGGTCGAATTCCTTGATGGAATAGGTTGTCCATTTGATGGTGACACTTTAAAGTTTTGTTGCTTATCGTTAATATCACACCTCCTACCCATTTTGCAGATAGTTAGAGTGCGTGATGAGGCTTGGCTGAAAGAGGAGGAAGCTAGGGTGAGACGCGTGATCAAGGAATCACATGAGGCTATCGAGATGGAAAGAGCGCAAAAGGGATATGGTCATGGAAAGAGCGCTAAGTATGTAATACCTGCTAAACGCAACTGAGTTGCTTCTCAATCCATGGTTACTGTTGATGCTCTCTCATCACTTAATTAGAAGACACACTTTGTCATGCTTTTGCTCAAGGCCCAAGCAAGAAGCTTGCCGTCAGTCAAACCACAATCATGCAAGTCACAGGCTCACAGCACATACGCCGCACGCGGCATGTCCGACCACTGAATGGAACCATTCAAGCCAGCCGGACTGCGCTGCTCGCATTGGCTCCAGACCCCTTCTGGTGCATACGAAGCAGCACCACGATGAGCTTCAGTACCTGCTTCACCGAGGCAATCCGAGTATCCGTCTATAGTGTTTGTTTCTAAGAGCAGCTTCGTTCGTGCAGGAAAAACACTTTTCCATCTATGTACCGTCTCCGAAATATTTTCCGTTCATATAGGAGTACAACGCAAACACTTTTCTGTCACTAAATGTAGGTTGGTTCTATTCTCACCACATGGGATCCAAGACATGCTCGTTTCCCAGTGGAGACGAACTAGTACTTCTCCATCGCCCTGACCCCCTCCCCTTTAAACCATGGAAGCTCAGTTTAGTTTGTCAGCTCCGGCTCCATGCCTGGCGACATTTGACTTCTCTGGCGGCCACACCTCTCTTTGCGGCACTGCCGGGCAGCACCGGCACGATATGGCGGCAGTTCCTCCTGATCTTCATAACTTCTTTGATGGCCAATACGGCAACGAGGTGGATGATCCCCCAGCGGCATGGTCACCGGTGTGAGACAACAGAAATCATCACGACGCTTGTGGTCACGCTAATAACTACCATTGTCATCCTTGCCATTGGATATGCCCAATCAAAGAGAAGTAATACCTTTTACGGATTTGCTAGTTCTTGTGTCTGAATGAGAATTAACAGTCTAATAAAGGCGGAATATTTTTTTAGTGGAGGTGGCATTCCCGTCTATATTGAGGCGTATGTGGTTACTTCGTCAATATCAACACCTGACTTAGTCTCTCAGATGTGCTCATACAGGTATGGCGTGCGTGCGTTCATAGGGGTGAGTGTAGTATATTTTTTTTAATAATTAGGATTGCTTACCACATGTGTCACGTGGTGGGCGTATGTGTCTATTTGTGAGCTTCTATGTCTATATTATGTTTCTAAAAGAATCTCATCTAACTCCCACACCATTTAATTAATCGGACAAAAAAAATCTTCACCGATCTCATGTAAAATCAAATGATGTAGGAGTTAGATAAAATTGATCGATGAGAGCTAGCCATACCCTAGTTTTTTTTGTTGTTGACCTGAGCCACACCCTAGTTTCTATTGTAACCGCCCCTGCACCCCCGCGTGAAGCAGTACATATGCCACTTAGGTGATAAGCCATATGCATCAGGGGGTCGTCATCCCAAGTATCGTTTGGGCCAATACCACTTGAGAATTCATTGTCATTTGATCGACTACACTCTAACATCAGCGGTGAGAGCCATAGGAATGATTATTTCAACCCATACTCGTCGGTGTCTATCTCTGTTCTTCTCGCATCTCATTGTTCATCGCCAAAGGACTACTACAAAAATAGCATGAGCAAAATTCTTTTTCAGAAAAAAATTATATGTGTATTTCTTGGCCTCCAATTTATCAATCACTTACTAATTGAGTGGATTTTCAGAAAAAGAATACATATTATTGATATGGTTGCCAGTTGGCCACTGCATCGAAATGGTGAGGACAACCACGAGATAATTTATGAGTCCGAAAATTTAGTAACCCTTGAGTCTTGACAAAAAAAAATGACGAATCATTCAGTTTCTTCTGTTCTTGCTCTTGCTTCTCTGTACAATGCCATCGCCTTCTCCATGACCTTGGGCTCCGCTAAAAGCCGCGATCTTTTCTCGCTGGAAGGATGAGTATTTTTGTACTGTTCCAATACCGATGTGTTCCCACTGATCTTTCCTAGCTTCTCGTAGAAGCCAGGAGCTATGCGTGGATCGAAACCAGCAGCTGCGAGCAGCAGGATTCCGATGTGATCCGCCTCAATCTCCATCCTACATAGGCAACATTTATATATCGACCATGAAGAACAACTTTAACAAGGAAATAATTCTAAATCAACATGAACGATGTGAAAATATATACTTTCGTGAGAAGGGCAAAGTGAGGACGTATTCGGTCAGATCATTGACCATCTTTGAGTCATCAGTGTCGATAGTCATTAACGCCCGCAAAATGGCGGTCCACATGTTCTTGGTGAACGTCTCGGCAATGTGCCTTGCAATAACGTGCGCAATCTACAAAAGACAAAATTCAACAGCCACGTCAGCTGGCAGATCGATCATCCGAGCCCAATAGGGCAACCAAACATCCTGACTGCCTACCTCGTGCCCTAGCACCGTGGCGATCTCAGCATCAGTGTTGAAGTGGTGGAGCAACCCAGTGTAGACTACGATCTTGCCACCGGGCAAGCACATTGCATTCACCGGCTTATCGTCGACGACGATCACCTCCCACTTGAGCTCGTCGAGATGCTTCGTCATCGGCTGCGCTCCCCAAACCTTCCTTGGCTTCTTCTTCTTCTTCTGCGCTGCATTGGAGCTCCAAATTGCTTCATCAAGTAGCTTATCATTGTCATCGCTGGCGAGGCCGCGGCGGGCAGCGCTGATTATCTTGGTGGAGATGCCGGTGACGCGGATGGTATCCGAGTGGGACGTGGGGAGGACTTTCTTGCCCAGCTCCTTCTTGAGGCTGGCAAACTGCGCCTCGCCGAGGTTGCGCTCTTCCTCGAACGAGATGACGACCAAGTGGTGGCGGTTGGTGTAGGGCACGGTCTCAATGGTGCCGTCGCGGATCGTGATGACCACCCCTCCGACGAGCATGACTACCGCCATGACTGTTCTGGCGGCCTCGTCGGCGGAACTTCTTTTTCGCCTGTAGGAGTAGTAGCGCGGGATCGCTAGCTGTGACGGCGGTGGTCGACGGCCGAGGACAGGGTTGGGGCGGAAGAGTACGCCTCGGCCAGATGATTGCAGGGCATCGTGAGATCGCCGCGTGCATGGCGCATGGTAGTAGCGCCGGGCGGTTGGTGGCGGTGCAACAGGCGTTGGGACGGCCGGCTTGGACCGGAGTAGCCCGGACAGGGAGGGGCGCAGTTTCCTGATAAAGATGCTCATGTTCTCTCGGTTAGGTGTGGTCTATCTTTTGGGGGCCGAGCCGCCGCCGCTCGCCGGGATGCCTCTTGGGGGACGGGCGCTTTTCCTTCGTATCGTACAGTCGTCTACGTCGTGGCGTGCTCGACAAGTTGCCATGGATTATTAGGGTTGCGTCATATCTGTAGCCTGTTGGTCTCGATCAATCCAGTCTGCGAGGGAGAGCCCAGACCTGGAACCCGAACCGAAGGCTTATGCATACGTAGGCCAGCCGTACGTACTGGCCCACGATTCCAGTAGTGACCATTATGCGTAGTTTTCAACTAAATATCTGAAAACCACATGAAAAAAAAACATGATACATGTGATAAGCAATCCAAATTATTAAGAAAAAACTAACTATCTGAAATTCCGGTGCTTTGGGTGGATGTCAAAGATATTCATAGCTTCGAAATTTTGAGCCAGGTTTAAACCAATTCCAAGCAAAAAAAACCCAGTTAAATTACATCTAAATTATGTGAATTATGACAGATCAAATATCTAAAGATTTTTTTAAAATCTCTGAAATTTCAAAATTTGTGGTGAGGTCCGAATTTTTTTCTGCTATTGGATTCTTAAACCATGGTAAGTCTTCATTGGAACGAAACCAACCTTGGATTTCTTGCTCTGAAAGGATATCTAAGCCAACTTCTGGGAGATGTTTTGAACGAGCGGCCACGAACCGGGTCAATCTGTGCTCCCCATCACTGTCCATCAGGCAGGTGCCCATCTCAATTCCATTTTTTTAGCGGTTTACGCTTTGCACGACATATATAAAGGTTCACTAGTGCTTATCACAACTTGGGTTAAGAGGTGAAACAATGCCAGATGAAGACCTCTTCAACCAAAACATCAACCATAAATAAATAAATGCTCAATCTAGGTTAATTTTGAATGCATAACATATATCTTTCTAGCTTTAGTGGCAATCCCAAAATGGTTATCCATATTTTTGAGTAACTACTTAACGCCCATATGTTATAGTGGAAATTTTTAGCAATGAACTTATGAAAAATAAAACTAGAATATATGATAATAGTACCGCATCATGTTTAACCTAGAGGTAAATTAATGGAGGGTAGATGCAAGTTCAACTATTTATTATTAATATATAAAAATAAAATTAATGATGTGGATGCATGTGGTGGGAAGTGGAAAGTGATTGATTGCATGCGCTTGATTTTGTGAATGCTTGCATGTGCATTTAAATGAGAGATAGCATGCGTGAGACATATGTGATGAAGTGGATAGGATATGTTAAGATAACTAAGTTAGTGGGGACAAAGTGTAAGTTGCCCTAAGTAGCCGAGAGCCCTAACATTTTGTACAGCTAGTCTAGAGCGTGAAAAGAGAAGAAAAATACCAATAATATTGTACGAAAGTGCCATCCTGCTCGGGTGGAATGCACCTGGGTTAACAGTAAATTCAAAGAAATAGCCAAAACAATTCAAAAAATTCTGATTTGTTTTGTAGACAGACATTCTTGAGTGTTTTTCCTACGTATAATTTTTAGTGAACAGATCACCTTAGCCATTCTTTGGGTAGGAAAAAAAAAGACATGCCACAAAATTCTTTAAAATGCAGCATTTTCTATTTTTTTCATGAGCATATCGAACCCTATTTCTGCATGAAGTGTTGCACGGGAGTAGAACATTCAAACATGTGTGTTGAAAAAAAATCATTTTCGTACTATTTCTAGAATATTACTGTTTAAGTGTTTATCCGTATGCATATGCATCCCGTAGCAGAACCTCCATGCATGGGCCTATATACAGACATGCAGTAATTATGAAGGTTGTGGTTTGATTAAACATCGTATATGCTTTGCATAGTTGGAATTGGCTCGTGCTGCGCCATGCATGCACCTTATAGATATGACTATGAGGGCACCAGCATTAATTAGGTTATTTTTCTTTAGCAAAGAAAAAGGTCATTTTTTCATAGCAAAGAAATTGCGACTTGAAGTTGATAGTAGTAGTACGTACTAGGAGAAGAAAAAACGAATAATCATGATCAGGAGAGAAAAACCATATTGAGAGCGAGACAAATTTATTCATTGCATTGAAAGGGCATCTTTTTTTGTTACGATGGACATAAAAATGCACTCCTTAATCCTTATTCCTAGCAACCAATCGAAAGGCCCGATCAGAGAGAAGCAGCTAGCAGTTTTTTTATTGCACTCATGCTGCTGCAGGCCGATCACATTAACGACGAACGTCATCCCATGCGTTTCTGGGCCAAACACCACTGGACGAATTCCGTGTCATTCGGGCGAAGAGGCCCACGGGGCTCCCATGATTCTCTCGGCTTCAACCCGTACTCGTCGTTGTCGTGGTCGTCACACATAGCGGCGTAGTCGTCGCCGTCCTCGCAGGCGAGGCTGGCGGTGTTTAGCTCGGTGAAGTTGCCGACGTCGACGTCGCAGCGGAACACCACGCAGTTGTCCTTGAGCAGGTCATCCCGCCTCTCCAGCTCTTCCCTGCGGATGAAGCGCTCGTGGCCGCGCAAGCGCGCTTCCTCGTCACGGTCATCATCGTCGTCGCGGTTGAAGACGGCCGTCTTGGCGGGAGGCCCGTGGGCGACGTTGCCGGCCTGATCGAGGATGCTCAGCTTGTACTGCGCTTGCAGCTGATGCGTGTTGCTGTTGTTGTGGCCGTAGAGCCGGAGGTAGAGGGAGATGTCAATGTCAGAGGCAGATCGCGAAAGACGGCTAACGCCGGTCGCGGCGGCGCGCAATGTCGTCAATATTGGTGGTACGCGGTAACTAGCTAGAGAGACGGAGATGTTTCTCAGTGTTGGCGTAAATATATACTAGTACTAGTACAATGCCCGTGCGTTGCCACGGGCTCTTGAAATAGTTTGCAAGAGTTATATAAAGATAATGCATGTTAAATTTCACACGTACGGACAATATAACACAGACATAATTATTTAATAATTAAAGTACATTTTTGCAATGTAAATTGCCAAAAAGAAAAATTAACGGCATGTCCATGTAACAAACTTAATGGAGTTCCAACTAAACATCTATTATAAAATTATTAATATCTAGGTTATACGCTTAAGAAAATCTTTCACAATATACGGAAAGTTGTCTTTAGCTTCATTCCCACGATGTTTTAGCAAGTATAATAAAAACTGCTTTCTCAACTCATATCCATCCTGCACAAACAATATATGTAGTTAGTATGAAAATAAGTAACGGACAATACTCACCGCGCAAACCGGCTTGACCCGTTCCACCAGAGCATAAGATGAATCATCGCTAATCATAATTCCCATTAACATCAACCAGTATTCTTGGTGTTTATTATTGTTAGTCAACTGGCATTTCAAGTTTCATTACTGCCTGAAATGAAGGTTATCACTCTAAAATAGCATGGTCATATTAGTGACCGTGCAAACTTCAAGATTTAAAACCGATAAGCAGCCCTTCAAATTGGAAAGGGTGCACGTGCAGCGCACGTAAGTTTAGGAATTTCTTCATCATTTTGATTATCTAAATCAATTTTTTTCATAATAGTTGTCACAATAACATGTTATGTTTAACAAGAATTGGTCTAAACTGAAATTTTATAACAATCCAAAGTCCAATTTCGGCAAACAGCCTCCTTGCTAGCAAGATGTGTCAGCACCATCCAATCGCCATCTCGCAACTGTCATCCTAGTGGTTTGGATTTCTGAATATGTTTGTCTTTTTCCTGCCACACGCAACACTTTATCTCCATGTCACGCCGAATCTTCTTTTTGGGCTATCATCAGGGGATTTTGTCTACCTAAATATAATTACACACCATGAAGACAAGCTCGAATTGCTGGTGGCTTGGATCGTCTCAACAACACCCAACCAAGAACCAACCGACCAGGCTCGATCCTCTGCAAGGAGGGCATACCAAATCATCTCCTTTTTTATCAACACAGATAGAATGTTCAAAACAATGCCATCGTAATCAACATGGGCAAAACATAGCAAAAAATAAGGACATGCTATTGTTCTACGCGAGACAATAAGCAACTTCAGCATCCAGTGTCCCATCATCTACCATGAAGATTGGGAACTCCGTCGTTCCAAGATATGCTTCAATATTTCAATATTTCAAGATTGGGAACTCATTGCATGTAACTTTTTTCTTGCTTGTTAGCATAAACCCAGACATTGTCACCCCACAACAGAAAACATTAAGGTTTCAAAACAAAAGAAAACATTTGAACAAAAGAAAGTTAACGTATAGCAGATCTCAACCCATCTTACATCGCAAACTGTTAACCCCAATATTTCATGATCTGAATGGGGAAATTAAGGTTGGATTTTGTCTCTCACGAATCAGATTTCTGGACATTGTCAACATCAAGATTCCATTGCATGGTTTCATAACAATCAACCTGTACATGGATCTCTGATTAAATTCTAGCCACTACCATGAAGCTCCCGGTCAGCAAGAGTTGTATTTTTTCTGTTTAAGCGGGCACCTAGTTTTTCTAATACATGGATGTAATTCTCCCCATGTGGCTCAAAAGAAGCATGATGCCCCTGGGTTCCTGAACCTTGACCCAACGCCACCCATTTATTTGTGACAATTTATGCCCGAATTTATCTCAAACAAAAGGTATGCCCAGATCTGTAACACAAGCAGCTGAACAATTAAAAAATATAAATATCCTAGCCTTCTTTTTCATACGACTCATGAGATTCTACAGCAACAAAAATGATTTTACATTGTTTTTCACACACACATGAACCAGAGCTGCTAGGCAGCAATATTCCACCATTTGACAATAACTATAACGATAAAGAATGACTACCAGACCATATCCTTTACTACATAATGAAATACTAATGTGCAAACAAATGCCACCATTGCTCCTGAAGTATTCATATCATCGAGTAAGAATGGTTGCATGTTTATCACCTTTTCCAATCCAATGAAACTGATGTTATAACGCATTACACATGCTATGAAAGAAATTGATGAGAACAATATTACATTTGCTCTTACTGCAAATCAACACCAACAAATCTATAATAGGTTCATGCATAAAGCAAGTGAATTTGAAAAAGAAACCATAACCTTATTAAGTGATCCTAATTCCATGCGAAGTTGCCTAGGAAAAATAGAAGTAGAGGATCAAGGTGGATTCCAAATAATAGTAATATAATACTGCTTCAAGGTAAAAAAATGAAATCTAGTGGGTACAAGCATTTTGAAAAATGAACAAAATTAAGATCTAACTATATACGTGCAATACATGTTTCTAAAATTCAAAGTATGCATGAATATATGTAAATAAAAGTTTTGCTTAGGTCATAATTTTTCATACTTCACAAACATCTTATCCTGTCAAATCATTGGTGCACATCCCCATTGTGCAGGATTTTTTTGGAACTTCCTATCTCCACTTACATCATGGATAGCATACAGCAAAAGTTAATTAAAATTCAATAGACTTCTATGAGATGACATGAGTGACGATCGGTGCAGGTTTATGGCGTTGAGCATCATCTACTAACCCTTCAAAATGATGATTTTCATTTGGACCAAGTACATCTCAAGCTGCAAGCACAATAAAATCACCATGGGCTTGGAGCCCACCATCTCTCCACGTTCCTGCATGTGAAGAATTAACCAGTGCCCCAAGTCAGAACTACTGCTAACCTTATTCATGTAGACCTTACTAAAAATTCAGAAAATATGCAGAGTATCCATTTTTGTTAACCTAGCTATCTGCAGTCCAAGACAGAGCGTGACCATAATCCACACTACAACACATGAATATAGCTACCTTATGGGGCATATATGCCTAATCCTCATATCTTCTTGTTTGGAAAAGAGTTGACCATTTGCACATAGTATAGAATGGCGAAGATTGAACATGCTCTCATACAATTGGGGAATGGTGTGGAGCTCCATAAGCGACGGCGGCGATGCCGGCTACAGTTGTTCTGACAGGAACTAATTTGCTTACTCTTCGTTTTCAGTTAACCACATAGTACTACACTGCCATATACAAAATCAGGAGAGGAAGGTACCTTCTGTACGCCCACTGCACGGGAGAGTTTTGTGGCGGACTGTATACCTGGACGCGATAATCTTGTTTCGGAGGAGCGCTCAACTGCGGCATGGAGGTCAGAGAGGGGTGAGAGCCGGACCGGCGTGATTCACACAGTGCAAACCTGATAAACAAAATGCAAAAGTCCAGCACCTGGTTTACTGCAAGGAGCTCGCTGGTGTCCAGATTCAACCCGAGGTAGACTTGCCCATTATCTCGCCCTTCCGCCATCGGATCGGCGGGATGTCCCCTGCTCAGCCGCTCCCGTCGACAGGTACGGCCATCCGCGACTGCAGGCGTTGTGGCAGCGAGGGACTCTTGGAGATGCGATCGAGCAGCCTACCCCTTGACTTGCAGAGGCAGGAGCTGATACGGACGCCGATCCCACTGAGGGGCCCGGCGGAGTGCTGGTGCGGATTTGATGATTCGACACATGAAGTCGAATAGATCATGGAACCCGGCACCGCCGCCGGCATCAGCGGGGTCCCGTCGCATGGGTCGTGGTCTAGGCTCGGGGGTCGTGTCGACGGCGGCATGGAGGTAAGAGAGGTGAGAGCCTGCTGGCCGTGCCCTTCCTCCCCTCCCTTCCTTCTGTTCTCCCTGGAACCGCAGCAGGCCATGGAGGAGCTCAGCCGCCGCCGTCGTCCCTCCGACTCTCGCCGGAGCCGTCCGTCGTCGACCCGATCCTGCTGCCATCCGCCAGATCCACAGCAGCCCCGCCTGAGCCCACAACTTGGCCATCACCGTTCCCTCGAGATGCCACCGCCTCCCCGTGTTGACCGCGTCGCTCACCTGCATTCAGGGATCTTTCGATATCGGATTGTGTTTTCCTTTCCTTGGATTAGGAAACGATGTACCGGGGTCGACGCGGGGCGCGCGGAACGTTTGGTACGGCAGAGTTTTCGTCCGCCCAGGTAAATTGCTAAGCGCGTTTTTGGCTCTGGATTAGATTAAATTAAGTGATTCTGATCGTGTGGTTATAATTGAGCTATGTTGTTATGTGTACGTTAGGCTGGGTACACTTAGCGATGTACATGTTTTCTTCTTTAATAAGTAGTAGAGATGGTTTACCTATGAATTTCTTTAAATCCATTATTTGTTTCCTCAAAATCTATTATTTATTTCCTAAAGCAAATTGCATTAATGAGAGAAATTCACTGATTTGGTTAAGGTAGGAAAGAATCTATTATTTGTTTCCTAAAGCAAATTGCATTAATGGAAGAGATCCGTTGATTTGGCTAAGGTAGGAAAGAATCTATCATTTGTTTCCTAAAGCAAATTGCATTTATGAAAGAGATTCGTTGATTTGGCTAAGCTAGGAAAGTTAGATCCGTGATCTTTTGTCATTACGAAAGTGTTGAAAATAAACCGTATTAAATCCATTATTTGTTTCCTGAAAATCTATTATTTATTTACTAAAGCAAATTGCATTAATGAGAGAAATTCATTGATTTGGTTAAGGTAGGAAAGAATCTATTATTTGTTTCCTAAAGCAAATTGCATTAATGGAAGAGATCCGTTGATTTGGTTAAGGTAGGAAAGAATCTATTATTTGTTTCCTAAAGCAAATTGCATTAATGGAAGAGATCCGTTGATTTGGCTAAGGTAGGAAAGAATCTATCATTTGTTTCCTAAAGCAAATTGCATTTATGAAAGAGATTCGTTGATTTGGCTAAGCTAGGAAAGTTAGATCCGTGATCTTTTGTCATTAGGAAAGTGTTGAAAATAAACCATATTAAATCCATTATTTGTTTCCTGAAAATCTATTATGTATTTCCTAAAGCAAATTGCATTAATGAGAGAAATTCACTGATTTGGTTAAGGTAGGAAATAATCTATTATTTGTTTCTTAAAGCAAATTGCATTAATGGAAGAGATCCGTTGATTTGGCTAAGGTAGGAAAGAATCTATTATTTGTTTCCTAAAGCAAATTGCATTTATGAAAGAGATTCATTGATTTGGCTAAGCTAGGAAAGTTAGATCCGTGATCTTTTGTCATTAGGAAAGTGCTGAAAATAAACCGTACCGGACTACCAACTCCTTCATTAGGTTTTTTTTCGCTGGTTAATCTTGGTAGGTCTTTTTTCGTTGGTTAACCTTCGTAGGTCTATTTTTTTGGGTACGTGGATGGGTGCGGGTTGGGGCCTCAGGAGGAGGTTTTTTCGGTTTCTGGTGGATAAGTCAGAGGTGAGAGTGAGGACGAAAAAAAAACTGGACGAAAATGGTTGGACGAAAATAAACCCGGAACGGAGACTACCAACTGCTCCATTAGGAGTAGAGATACCGACGGGATGTTCAAAAAATCCTAAAAAATGGTAGTATAAACATTTCTTGGGCTCTAATTCATCGATTAATAATTCAGTGGAATCAATCGCATATATAGGATTCCTTTCTTTCCTTTCCTGACTCAAAGTGATTGAAAATGGACCCCAAAAAAGATCTCATCATATATATACGATTCCTTTCATTCCTTTCATGCGATTCAAATCGGTCGTCACCAAAATATACCATATTTGTACAGAACGCCATATATCAATTTCCTGGAATCCAATCAATACAGAATTAATTAGCTGCTACATACCATTTCTTGGACTCCATATATTCTCTTGCGGAAAATACTTTTTTTGTACTATATGACTGCACCTTGGATGTTGGTATGATGATACTATATTATATTGAGGTTTTCCTTTAGAAACACCATTACAACATATAAACGAGCGTGCACACACACTCACAGAGCGCCTATTGAAGACCAATTTTGCCGAGCTTCACGGTTTACGTCACTACGGTGCCTTGTTATTGACGTGGACGTAACCTCCCACTGAAAAAATGTGTGTTAATGAGGCAAGAAAGTTGGTGGGCCGAGGTGCCTCTGGTGCCTGATCCGAATCATAAAGAAGAAGACATGTTTGGCATACTCGAACAAGGAAGATGAATTGTTGCGTTTGACATGCCTCAGTACTATTGTTGATCGATGTTTCAAGGTACAAAGGGGTCTGTACTTTGGCAAAGTGTGAATGATCGGTTCCATGAGCAAAAGTACTACGAGCTCTACAACAAAGAAGTGATCCATAATCGCAACCTGAAGCCGCTAAGCCATCAATGATACACCATTCAAAAGAGCGTCAATAATTATTGCGGTGCGTATGCACAAACGGAAACCGGTGGCAAAGTGGTATGTCACACCTTGAGCTCGTAAGTTTTGCATCGTGTTGGTCTCTGTGTTAGTCATTTGATTGATTTACTCTATGTTACATCGTGTTGCTCGTAAATTTTGCATCATGTTGCTCTCGCTTTGCTATCCGGGCCACACAATCGCACTGTACTTGAGCCACTAGACCGAGGGCGAGCCATTCATGATTATGCATCTCTACTATTAAAGGAGGATCGAACGTCGTGATGGTACCTCCTATCGATAACCTCATCCCACCCACGCAAGCACCCACGTCCGCTCGTGCCCTTCCTCCGCGCGATTAAACGAACACGGAAAAAAATATCTGGAAACAACCGCCACCCACGCACACAACGTACCACGTCCACGCCCTCTCTCAGCATCCTCCGCCCCTCTTGCTCCCGATTCCCCCTCTCTATTTGGATCTCACAGAAAAATCGCTGCCGCCGCCGGCCGCGCCCCCCGCCAACACACGGATTTGCCACGATGGCCTATCCTTCTCCATCGCCGTTTGACGCTCATCTCGGTCGCCGTCGTGCAGCTCCTGTACACCGCCCTTGTACAACCTGCTCGCTGCCGCTTCGATGGAATACTCCCACGACGATGCAGGGGAAGCTGGCGGGAGCCTGCGGCCGCCCAGATCGTGCAGCCGATGGCCGGGTGGTATAGAGCGCAACCTTGTGGGGCAGGTGTAGCCGTGGAGGAGGACAGACAGATGAGAAGGAGGCTGCTCGCTGAGAGTGTGTCGGCCAAGGAAGAAGCCGGCTAGCTCGCCACCAGGGTATGTACGGCGTCCCCCCATACCGCCATGCCCCTGCATCCTGGGTTGACACCATCCACCGAGACGATGCGAGGCGGTTCTCCATCTACGGGTTGCTTCGAGCGGTGAGGTAATGTCGCCTCCTGTCCATGACGACAGTGGCAGAGGAGGAGGAAGAAAACAGCATGGGAAAGGCCAGGTCCTCACTGCTTCCTCCACTGGTAGAAAATGGGCCTTTAGTCCCGGTTCGCAAAGGCCTTTAGTCCCGGCTGTGCAACCGGGACTAAATATGCGTGACTAAAGACCCCCCCTTTAGTCGCCCCTCTTACGAACCGCGACTAAAGGCTTTAGTCCCGATTCTCGTGGCTAACCGGGACTAAAGGCCCGTCCACGTGGGCGCCAGGGGTCCGTCGGGGCGGAGGACCTTTAGTCCCGGTTCTCGTGGCTAACCGGGACTAAAGGCCTCCTCCGCAGGTTTAGGGTTTTAGCCCCCCTAAACCTGGTTTCTTTGCGAATTTTTTTAATTTTTTTTATTTTCAAATTTCTGAATTATTTTAACCTCTAATCTCTAATCACCACCCCTCATCACTGCTCAATTTATCCTCTAATCTCTAATCACCCCTCATCATTCCAAATCATCTAACTTCCCGGACGGTCACCCATCCTCTCACTACTCCAGCCTGAGCATGCTTAACTTCCGGGTTTTATTCTCCCTCGTTTCCAAGTCTGCACTTGTTGTTTTCCTCACAATAGTAGGATGTCAATTCTATTAACCCTCAGGAATTTAGCTTGAGCACGAAGTGACACATTTCACTGTTTGAGTTTGAAACTATTGTTTTAAAAAACAATAATTATTTAGTAACACTAATATTTCTGGAATAATTAGTTTGACCATTGTTTGACCACTGTTTGACCACAGTTTGACCAGATTTGACCAAAATTTAAAAAAAACTGAAATAATTATTTAGTAACACTAATATTCTAGAATAATTAGTTTGACCATTGTTTGACCATAGTTTGACCATAATTTGAATTTTTTTGCCTCTCCAGATCTTAAAAGCCCCGTATCTTTTTTTCTGTTAGGTTTTTGAGGATTTTCGAGTAGATGATTTTTCATATAAAAAACTTTTTCATCCGAGTTCGTATGCAAAAGTTATGCCCATTTTAAGAAATTCCAGAGAGATTTTGCAAATAAAGTCGAAATTCATATTTGTTAATTTTCCCAACAACTAGACCACATATCACATGGGAAACTTATTTTATTTTATTTTTTTGACATTTCCATCATTTTCTTTTGGTTTTTCTAAAACTGAAAAGGCGATCGGGGGGGTAGAGTTTGAAAATGAGGCCTTTAGTACCGGTTCGTGCCATGAACCGGTACTAATGCCTCAAATCCCATTAGTCGCGGTTGGCCAGACCAACCGGGACTAAAGGTCTAACCTTTAGTCCCGGTTGGTCTGGCCAACCGCGACTAAAGGCCTTCGGGCCAGCCTGAGGACCTTTAGTCCCGGTTGGCCCCCTCCCGTCCGCCAGCTGTCGACTGAGCGCGCTGGGCCCAGATAGTTGGTCGCGGGTCTCCTCCCGAACCGCGACTAAAGACCCCTTTGGTCGCGGTTCAATTATTTTGGGGACTAATGGGGGCGTATGGAAGCCTCTTTTTCTACTAGTGCTCAATCTTCACCAGTCACCTTGGAAGACACGGACGTGGCTCTCGTTGGTGGGGGAAACAGAGAGGCGGCGGGCCGAGCAGGCAGAGGGTGGTGCCCACAGGAGAAGCAGCGGGATTTTTCACAACCACGCTAGCAGCGGCGCCAGCTCCTTGGGGGTGAATGCAGCGGCGTCGGATGTTACCAAGCTCCAGGACATGTGCCAAGGAGAAGATCTTCTTCGTAAGCATTCTCCCTCTCATGATCTCTCAAATTTTGGTTATTCGTCCTGTCACTTCTTTTGGTCTTGTGAAGATTCCGTTCGTAACAGCTGCTATGCTCTGTTAGTCTGTTGGTCTGTGTGTTAGTCTCGTGGAGTAGCGGTGGAGACTCAATGACTATAGTGCACCTATGTTGTGTTGCATAGACAGCTTCGCATTTTCTGCTCACATCGAGCATTGCTTTCAGTTGTTGCAACATAAGATGCGCATGCATGCTTATGCTCCTTTGTATCTCCTTGTCGTATGTCTTAGTGCATCAATTTCCCACGACGTAATATTAGCTGATCCTTGCTTTTGTTATCACAAGAAGTCTTAGATTCGGGTCTACACTGACAACAAGATAGCTACTCATGTTTTAATCAGAGATTGTTCTTGCATAGCCGGTTGAGCCAAAAAAATTGTCCAAAGTTACTTCCATGTTCTTTGCACCCAGTTCATTTTAATATAAAAGCTTTCTTTTGGAGAACCTCTTATAAATGCCTCTCCTGATATATAATCAGTGGGTTCGATGACAGTAGGTTGATTTAAACCATGGTACTATACACTGAGAATTATTGCATCTATAAATTTTCCCAGTGAATTGAGAAAGAAATCCGTATATAGTTATAAACAGTTAAAAGGCCTGATAGACAACTGCTCCTCTTTTTATTTAATTTTTCAAGTTTCTGGACAGAATATTCTGAAACATGTTCGTGGTACCTGACATGTCTATGAATTTAAGAAGAGATAGGTACATGTATGAAGAGATTCATTGTACTAACTGAAGAAGTTCTGAGCTATCATCTAACTTAACTATTGCAGATTTATTTATATAGTCCATGTTTTACTTTTTCCTTATTAACGAATGGAGTGGATTATGAGATCTCCTATTTCAATTAGTTTCTTGGTTGGTCAGCTTAAAGTAATTCGTTTTATTGTTCCAGCACGGTCAGTTTCTAGCATCAGCGGCCCTGTAGAGATCACCCAAGACTTTCGAACCTGCAAGCACTGCACTTGTCTCAGCCTCCATAGCGTCACAGAAACTTGGGATCCTCTGGCTGGTGGACAAAATGACCGTTCCATCACCGTCCCATATAACCATACCATGGCCCCAACATTATCCTGACCAGTAGCCTGTACGAAGCCTCCACCAGATTGAGTTTTTTTTAGCAAGCCCCTTTGCGGTTTCTCCCATGAGCACTTCTGTCTTGCTGGTGGTGTTGGGTCTTGGGTGCCGGCTTGGCTCCTGGAACAAGGCTTGTTTGCCTCTATCACCAGAGTCCGAGATCACAAGCTGCTCTTGGTGACAGCCCAGTAGCTCAGAAGAAAGGCAACTAGAGCCAAAATTGGCGCTGTACAAATTATATTTTGTATGATTTTCAATGTCCTTTGGAGTGAAAGGCAGTAACTGCAGAATGATGTTCAAATCATATTTCATTTGTTTGTTTATTTAATCAGTTTCGCTTTCATTTGATTCTTGGTTCAGTTTTGAGTCAGCCTTCTAGATCGGAGTAACTGAAATTGAGGTATAATATTTGGTCAATGATTGTAGTGTGAAGAAAGGTGGGCTTGTGCTATTTCAATCTTCAGCTGCGTGTATGAATCAGGAACAAATATAGTTCAAGTATTCTGAAGTGAGATGCATTAGTGTTGTTTCGTTCCTTTTTCAATTGTCTGCCACATAATTTTGTTTCAGGATCGTATGGTGAAATGGTAAGAGTCAGTTTCATTTGTAGGTATCAATACCAACAGTGTCAAGTGCAGACGTATCGACAATTTTGTCTCTATAATAGCCTTGCAGAAGAGACTGCAATAAAAGATATTGTGGCAAACATTACGTGGTGTGTAGATATGGAGTCAGCTATGCATTGCTACTGCACTACTATGACTGCACCAACTGAAATACCAAGGTACGGTTTCTCCAGAATTCTACTAACGCCGGGAAACTCAGCTTTTGCAATTGACTCTGCTCATCCAAGAGGCGGGCAACGATATTAGATATTCGATAGACAGAGGAGAGGACCATCACTCAACTGCCAAGAAAATACTCCCTCCGTTCCAAAATACTTGACTTCCATTTGTCCAAAAATGGATGTATCTATATACTAAAACATGTCTAGATACATCTATATTTTGACAAATGAAAGGCATATACTGTGGAACGGAGGGAGTATGAGCATGCGCATCACAAGTTTACGAGTTCTACATTTTACCTTTTAGCTAGCTACCTACCTTTGTAACATGTACTATAGCTACAACATGCAACTAAATGACTTCCTGAAGAACATGGAAAGGAAATATACTGTATTTGATATCTTTTGAACTATATGCAAGATTCATAGGTTACATGTATAACGCCTACATCTCTTTAGTCAAAACATATATGTCTGATGCGTAAGCAATTGTTGTTCCTACAATATTTGTCAATTTTACATTACCGTGAACATGTTCCAAATAATTTGATTAGCCAACAGTGGTGTAACACAAATAATTTTAGTATTACTAAATGAAGTACCATCCCTACATCAAGACTGGATACAACGCCCACATGAGGAACCTTCAACGAATGCAGCCAAGTTTAAGTATTTTGCACTAGCACACTGTAGATAGCCTTTTTTTGGATGTGCTATTCTGTCCAACAAGGAAAACAAAATGCTAGAGCGAAGTAAATCTTCAGAATTGAAATCACATATTGTCATGCTCAATGTATATCTCTAAAGTAGAATAATTGTTTTGTGTTCATATTATTTTTAATTCCGTGGCAACGCACGGGCATTCGGCTAGTTGTTAGTACAAGTTGAATGCAAAAAAGCAAGTGGGGCAACATTATCAATTCCGTCAAGGCCACCAATGCCAAAGCAAACGACGACTGTGGTGGTCCAAGCAGTTGAGTTGCCGGAGGGCTTGAAGCGAGAAGGGGTAGCAGCCAAGATGATTGAGAAGTTCGAGGACATCACGGCGAAGAAGGGGGAGACATGTACCAAGCGCAATGAGATCAAGGAGGAAAGGAGAGCGTAGAGGTTTAGTTTGTTCATGGAAATCCAAAAGAAGAAGATTGAGATCGAGGTGAGGAAGCTTGCGATTAAGAAAGCGTGTGAGGAGCAAAAGAACTTGTACGTTAAGGCATACTACTTGTATCACAATGCGGCCAAGTTTATTCACGACTTGTGTGATAGCATGTACGCATGGTTTGCACAAAAGGAGGGGGAGGCCGAAAATAGAGGCATTTGGTGTGGACATCTTGGTCATTTGCTTTTGGTTCGATGGACTTATAAAACTAATTGAAGAACATTGGTGCTTTTGCTATCAGTTACATTTCTTTGCAACTGTTTAAATATATAGTCAAATTTCTATTGATCTACAAACTTTGGAAAAAGATTAGAGGCTGGATAACTAGAGGAAATATTGAGGACATGGGTGGATATCCCGGCGGAATGTCCGTTGACACGAATCCGCGGACATTTCTTTGCGGGGGAAACTTCCGATGCATTCATCAAACATTATGGTAGTATAAAGAACATCAGAAGTAACAAAAATTATATTTATATTCGTAGACCACCTAGCAACGACTACAAGCACTGTAGCGAACTTAAGCGCGCCGCAGTCATGGGATAAGTATATTTTTTTGTCCTTAAACTCTTTCGAAAGTATAGAAATGGTCCCTGAATTTAAAAACCGGCAAAACTTAGTCCCTCAACTTCTCAAACCGGATTAGTTTAGTCCCTCGTACCGCTTCGAGTGGTTTCCATCTGACGTGGACACGGTTTTGACCAAAAACTTTGACACGTCACCTAGGTTTGACCGCCACGTCACAGTCCATGTCATTTTTTGGAAACACAGTCCACGTCACCAAGTGTCCCCAATACTCCTGGGCATTTCTATACTTTCGAGAGAGTTTAGGGATGAAAAATATACTTATCCCCGCAGTCATCACCCATCCCTTACTGGAGTGGGGCAAACCTTGTTGTAGTAAATAGTCGGGAAGTTGTCGTGCTAAGGCCCCAAAAGGTCAACACACCAGAACAATAACTGCCGTCGGTGAAGAATCGTAGATCAGAAGGATTCAACCTACAGACATAAGAAGGCAGACGAATGAAGACTGGATCCATGCAGATATAACATAGACAAACAACGACCAAATCCCACATCAAAGACATACCTCCACACACCCTCTGACAACGCAATACGCACCACCGGAATGGAGGCTAGGCATTGGAGATGCCCTAAGTGTGGGACAAAAACACGAATTCCTCTTCAATAATTTTGAGAAGACTAAATCATGCCGTCTGCCTCTATGCCCTAAGTGTCCGATGGCCGGCAGTTCGCCGACATCGTGGACTGGCAACCGCTACTGGAGTTTGACTTGGTCCTCCGGTCGGGGCTAGTTACTTCCCGCGCAAGATCCGGCGTGTGGTCGCCCTGGAGTTGGTTCACGACTTTGGGTCGCCTCCAGTCAGGCCAAGGCAGGTGCTTGCGGGTCGATTGGGGGGCTTTTGCACGTTGTGGCGTCGGTATAGGTCCGTGGCGGTGGTGGTCTAGACGGCGCTTGCCGGCTGTCGGATCGGTGTTAAAGGCCGCGGATTTGGTGTCGTCTGAGCTGATAGCTCGATGGTGGTCGTCAGCAACCACTGGGCCATATCCCCCTTGGTCCACCAGGAATGGAGGGGATTGCGGGTGTGGGCGCCCCTACGGTGGTGGCGCTGACCCGGGCTCGGGGGCTGATGCCTTGCTTTTCCTGTCGCGGCTTGTGCACGATGAAGTGGCCGGTTGGCGTACCACATGGTATGGATGCCAGGGCGGCAGCCCTGCCGCCCCGGAAGACGGTCTGCATGGTTGGCTCTCGGGTGGGCACCATGGTGGTTTGTGGGCGGCAAGAGGAATAGCGGCGGGTGGCTCGGGTGCACTATTTGTCTCTGATATTGGAGGAGCCCGATCTAGATCTGCGAATCTAGACGCGTCACGCCTCTCTTGAAGACCTCGTAGTGACACGCGGGAGCTACCAGGCGAAAGCCTTACGCTTTGGCGTAGTCGCCCGTGGGCGCCCCTCTCTTCTTGAAGACATGTTCGTGGTGCTCCTCTCCGTGTCTGGGCTTTGGGTGAAGACCTTTTTTCTTGTGGACTCAGTAACGGCGACGCTCTGCGCCGTTGTCCTTCTTGAGGGTGTTGTCGTGGAGCTTAGGTGTAGTAGGGCGTAGTGTGGTGTTGTTCTCGGATTTCCGTGTTTTCGCTTTCGGTAGCGCTGTGTGCGTGGTCCGTCTATCCAGGGATCGTCTTTGTTAGAGGGTCACCTCACCACCTTGTATCGTTCGGCCGTGTACTGTGTTTGGTTGGTGCTTTATTATATATAAAGCGGGGCGAAAGCATGTTTGGAGAGATGTTGCATCATGTTAGATGGGATGAATCATGTGACTTGTGGTTTTGAGCAAAAGAAACTGTGACTTGAAAGTACATGTCCTAATCAAACCAATGAATCTTGGCAGGAGAACAAACAATGACAATCATATAGGAAGACAAAATTTATCATCTAAAATGACATATTTTTTCTTTCACGAGGGACATCAAAATGCGATCAAAGAGAAATAATATAGCAGTATTTATTGTACGCCGTCCTGCATTGCTGCAGACAAGATATTCATGCATCAATTGGCAGCGTCATCCCATGCGTTTCTGGGCCAAACACCATTGGATGAATTCATTGTCATCCGGGCGACGAGGGTCATGGGAGCGACGAGGGGAGCCTGGTTTTCAAATCATACTCGTCATCGTCATCATCGTAGGCGAGGCATTTGGTCTCCAGCTCCGTGAAGCTACCGACGTCGCAGCGGAACACCACACAGTCGTCCTTGAGCAGGTCCTCGCGCCTCTCTAGGTCTTCCCTGCGGATGAAGTGCTCGGAGCCACAGTCGCCGCGTCCGCTCTCGTACCCGAAGACACCCATCTCGGCAGGGAGACCGTACGCGACGTTGCCGGCCTGGTCCAGGATGCTCAACTTGTACTGGACTTGCAGGTGCGGCTTATTCAACGACAGCAACGACGCGGCCGTCATGGCGATCGAGCTGATGAAGGTTGAAGGGTACGGACGTAGTGCAGGATGGTGGATGTCCTTGATTGCTGGTATATATGTATGGTAGTATACGGAAAGCTGGCACAGAATTATTATTAGGAAAAGGATGCATAGTACAGTATATGCAAGCTGGCACAAAATTATTTTTAGGAAAAGGATGCATAATACAGTACATGCATTTCTTGGGCTCCAATTTATGGATTAATGACTGAGTGGATTCAGTCATATATACCTGATTTCTTTCTTCCATTCCTGCGAATTATAGCTATGGGTAGGAGCCAAAAAAATCATAAAACTAAGATGCCGTTTGCACTATATACATATCGCCGACAAAATACACCTTACCTTGTCGACGTTTAGGACAAAATAAATACACCTAGTAGTATATATAAAGTAATGGAGGGAGTACATATAGAACACATATCAATTTCTTGTGTTCTACTCCCTCCATTCCGAATTATAAGACGTTCTATTTTTTGTCTGAACCAAAAATAAATAGATACGATTTAGTGTGTTTGTTCACTCATTTCAGTCCGTACGTAGACGACTTTTAAATATCCAAAATATTGTATAGTTCGGAACCGTGGTAATATTATGATTTCTTGGGCTCCAACTCCAACTAATATATTCAGTGGATTAGTGAAATCAGGTAACAAATCATATCATCCGTAGAGACTGGGACAAAGTATTAAAAAGAAATATATTTTCCTCATTTAGTTTTTTTTACGAAGCAAGGCAGACGCTGCAGATTTCATGAAGATAGGGAAAAGAAACGAAATTGCTGCACGTACGACGCTTGGATATACGATTTTGTACGATTTCTGATCGGGTGGTGGGCAGCGGCTTGCTCTGACACAAGGACGGTGTGATATACAGTGCCGTATGAAAATCGTATGGAAATAGTCGTACGCATAGCAATGCTCGAAAAGAAAAGAAGTGTACAGACAAAACTAAGTTTGTTACTCCTCCCAAGAAAAGTCTCCTAACAACTATGTTTTTTAGACAATCCTAACAACTAGGCTGCTCCCCCCACCCCCCCCCCCCCCCCCCCCCCACCCCCGCCAGCGGGAGGAGTCCTACTCTCGTCCTTGTTAGATTTGGCATTTTGCTTGGGGTTGTGCGCTAGCGGTGACGTCCCTTAATAGAAACAATGTTTCCCATGTTCGATTCCTGTCCTTTGGTCATTGAACGAAGGGGTTCCGCTACCGGTCATTGAAGGAAGGGGTTCCGCTATCGGTCATTGAACGAAGGGATTTCGTACATATCTATGTTTTACCGAACCTGCTGAGTGTTAGTGGAACAGGAATAATGAGAATATATTTGTGAAATTGTTCCATGAATATTCGGAATAGTTTCGAGAGAAACCGGAAGCGTTCAGGGTACACCGGAAGGGTTTCGGAGTTTATGTTTATCGGGCAATACCGGGTATTTTCGATAAATAATATATGGGCGGAAAATGTTTCAGATGATGTTAAATAATAATAAAAGACTCTATTAGGAGGTTCTTATATTCAATTAAATATCAACGGGTCTTAAAAAGGCCAAGTGGTGGGAAGCTACTTGGGCCACTTAGACCCAAGTGGAGGTGGCGACTCTCTTGCCACTTGGGGAAGGGAAGGGAGGCCGAATAGGAGGGGGGATCCCCCTCCTCTTGGCCGGCCAAGGGGGAGGGACTTTCCTTCCCCTTGTGCCCCCCCTCCTCCCCCTCCAACCTATATATACTAGAGGCTTTTGCACCTTTTGAACACACACGTTTTGGTACCTTCTCTAGTTCTCTAGTTCTAGTTCTAGCTAGTTGGTCCTAGTTGATCAATTAGAATGTGACCTAGATCCTATAATCCTCATAATTAGAAGCCAATTATGGTTCTAATCTCCTCCCTCTAATTCTCCGGTGCTGATTAGCTCTGGACGGCGAAGCGCTGCTGGATCATGAAGACCGTACGCTTGCAACTCGTAGAGATGTCGTGCTTTCAGTCTTTCTTTCGTGGGCGGTTTGCGGGATTGTTCATCTACGGTTTGAGGGACTCCAAGTTTGATCTACACCTACTCTCCTACTTCCGCTACTATTCGGGGTCAGTAACGATGATGATCCAAACCGTTTATGCATCTTCATATTGTCCTGCGTGATCGTAGGGTGAATTTTTTTGTTTTCTACTACGTTTTCCAACATCTTCCTAGTATGCAAATAGTTGCCAACATCATCGTTCAGTTTGATAGCCCACACTACCTCTAGAAACAAAACTCTCTACCCATTGACAACATTTTGGCCAAAAAAAACTCCATGCGTAAAGTTTGCAAAAGAAAGGGTCATTTTACTTTATCATAGGCTTTTTCGAAGTCTATTTTGAAGATGACTCCATTCTACCTTTTACGGTGAAGCTCATGTACAGTTTCATGCAGCACAACAACTCCATCTAGTATGTTGCGTCCTTGCAGAAACGTTGTTTGAGTGGGTTTGACCACGTGATGTGCCACAACGTTCACCCGATTAGTTGCAACCTTTGTAAAGATTTTAAAGCTGACATTTAGAAGGCAAATCGATCGATATTGTTGAATAAGACTAGCCTCCTTAGTCTTGGGAAGTAGAATCATTTCCCCAAAGTTTAAACAGGCAATATCAAGGTTTTCGGTATGCAATTGGTTAAACAAAAGAACCAAGTCCGTCTTAAACATATCCCAAAAACCGTGAGGAAACTCCGTCGGAAAACCGTCCGGTCCCGGAGCCTTGTTGTGTTCCATTTGAAACACCGTAGTCCGAATTTTCTCCTTGGAGAATGGAGAGGTCAAAAACTCATTTTCCGTCTCCGAAACTTGAGGGTTGTCATGAGTAATAGACTCGTCCAGTGCAAAAGGACTTTCGGTTGAAGGTCCAAAAAGTGCTTTGTAGTACTTAGTAATGAATTTTCTGAGTGGTGCATCCCCTCGATATGGCCTTCCTCCTAGTCAAGAGCGAAGATATGTTTCTTTCTATGTCTTTCATTGGCCAGCATTTGAAAGTATTTCATATTGCCATCACATTAAACTAGCGAGTCGGCCTTGCAACGTTGATACCATTTAATCTCTTCCTCGCGTAAAAATCAGGCAAATTTCTCATGAATAACGTTGATTTCAGTTTTCAATGAAAATAAGATGAAAGGAAGTTGCAACAAATTTGGAGCATGGTCGATGGAGTAATAAAAAGCGATGTGGCCTCTCAAGAGAAACATTTGCATTTTAAAATTATTAAGAGAATGTTGTTCTTACCGAAACTTTGTTCTTGCGGGAATATATAGTGAAATTCCCTACACAATGTATTTTTTTCATAATCTAACTGTAGTTTCTAGAAGCATATGAAGTCAAATACTAGAACTTTTGTTAAAGGTAGAAAAAATAAAAACGTATCAATGTATAAAATGACGTGTTTTATGCAATGAAGGGGGTAATAAAAATGTTTCAAAAGATAACAAAAAAAACTTAACCATTTCAAAGCTCTAAGATGTCACCCTCACATTTGCCAGGGCCACATTTTTTTTTGAAAAGGGGGGATTCCCCGGCCTCTGCATCAGGTGGATGCATACGGCCACTTAGATAAATAAAATAGGTTCAACAATGTCGAAAAGTCGTAAAAGAAACTACGTCGAGCTCACAAGACCTCGTCACAAAAAAAGGCCATATAGCCACAACCGGTTGGCAGAAAAATAGGTATGGAAACTAATTGCCTATCCTATTACATGACCGCCATCCAAACTGGTTGAATATATCCCGCGCTACCATCTCCCACCGGACAGATCCAGTAACCAAACGCTCCCTGGCCTCCGTCGGAGTGAGTAGGGACCACATACGGATCAACGCCGTAGCACGGAATACAACCTGCAAAAAATGAATAGTAGTTATTCTGTTAAAAGCCAAATCATTTCTGCAGTTCCAAATTGCCCATAACAACGCACAAACTCCTACACGAATGTGTCTAGCTGTACCGGACTCTATCCCATCCAGCCACGTTCCAAATAACGACCCGACCGAACTCGGAGGAGTAATGTTAAAAGCAATTTGCACTGAGCGCCACAAAATTCTTGCCAACGGGCACTCAAAGAATAGATGCTTAATGGTTTCATCCCGATCACAGAAACTACACCTGGTAGATCCTGTCCAATTGCGCTTAACCAAGTTGTCCTTTGTTAGAATGACCTGTTTATGGACAAACCACATAAACACTTTGATTTTCAAAGGAACTTTGACTTTCCAAACATGTTTGGAGTTAGGAATGACACTCGAGTTAATAACATCGATGTACATCGATTTAACGGTAAAATGTCCAGACCTAGTAAGCTTCCAACACAACTGATCGGGCTGATGTTGCAGCTGAACCTCCATCAGTCTACGCACCAGATGAAGCCAAGCTTCCCATCTATTACCAACAAGCACCCTCCTAAACTGAATATTAAGGGGGGTGGCCTGCATAACCGTTGCCACAAGCGCATCACGTCTATGCACAATACGATACAGAGTTGGGTACTGTAATGCCAAAGGAGTCTCACCAAGCCAGGTGTCCTCCCAGAAGCGAGTATCGTTACCATCACCGACTATAAACTTTGTTCTATTAAAGAAGGCTGTCTTAACTCTCATAAGCCCCTTCCAAAATGGCGAATCAGTTGGTCTCATTGTCACCTGTGACAAAGTTTTGGATTGCAAATACTTGTTACGAAGTATCTGTGCCCAAGTCGCATCAGTCCCATCTGATAACTTATTTAGCCACTTACTAAGCAAGCATCTGTTCTTTACCTCAAGATTCTCAATACCCAACCCCCTGATCCTTGGGACGACAAATAATATCCCACTTGGCGAGTCTATACTTTCTTTTTAGATCATCACTCTGCCAAAAAAATCTTGACCGATAAAAGTCCAGCCTTTTCCTAACCCCAACTGGAACCTCAAAGAAAGATAGTAGGAACATCGGCAAACTTGTGAGCACCGAATTAATAAGAATCAACCGGCCTCCATAAGACAGAAGTTTGCCCTTCCAGCAACTAAGTTTCTTTTCGAACCGATCTTCGATACATTTCCACTCTCTGTTCGTGAGCTTACGATGATGAATGGGTATACCTAGGTAAGTAAAAGGTAAAGCCCCTAATTCACAACCAAACAATTGCCTATAAGCCTCTTGTTCCTCCTCGGCTCTACCAAAGCAGAACAACTCGCTTTTATGAAAGTTAATCTTTAAACCGGACAATTGTTCAAATAAACACAACACCAGCTTCATGTTTCTCGCTTTTGCCAAGTCATGCTCCATGAAAATGATTGTATCATCAGCGTATTGCAAAATGGACACACCCCCATCAACTAGGTTGGGCACCAAGCCACCTACCTGACCGGCGTTCTTTGCCCTGCCTATGAGAATGGCCAACATATCGACTACAATGTTGAACAAAATAGGGGACATTGGATCTCCTTGCCTCAGGCCTTTGTGTGTCTGAAAATAATGACCTATATCATCATTGACTTTAATTCCAACACTACCTTTTTGCGTAAAGGATTCTACCCGGCGTCGCCATGCCTCATCAAAACCCTTCATGCATAAAGCCTGTTGAAGGAAAGGCCATTTGACTTTGTCATACGCTTTTTCGAAATCCACTTTGAAAACAACCCCATCCAGCTTTTTCGTGTGGATTTCATGGAGCGTTTCATGTAGGACCACAACACCCTCAAGAATGTTCCTGTCCGGCATGAAGGCCGTTTGGTTAGGCTGCACAACAGCATGCGCGATCTGTGATAGCCTATTGGTCCCGACCTTGGTGAAAATTTTGAAGCTAACATTAAGAAGACAGATTGGCCTGAATTGCTCAATTCTCACAGCCTCTGTTTTCTTAGGGAGAAGGGTGATCGTTCCAAAATTTAGCTGAAAAAGATGAAGCTGCCCAGCAAACAGATCATTGAACAAAGGCAACAAATCTCCTTTAATGATAAACCAGCATTTCTTATAGAACTCCGCTGGAAATCCATCTGGGCCAGGCGCTTTGTTCGTTTCCATTTGTGAGACGGCATCAAATACCTCTTTCTCGGTAAAAGGAGCCGTGAGAACATCATTCTCCACAACTGTGAGCTGAGGAACATCCTCAACCCTGGACTCATCCAGAGACACACAGTTATTGTCTGGAGGACCAAACAACTGCTTATAGAATTCAGTAATGTACAATTTTAGGTTCTCCTGTCCTACAATTGTACCATCATCTTGCTCAAGCTGAAAGATCCTCTTCTTTCGATGCTTACCATTAGCAATCATATGAAAAAATTCAGTGTTCGCGTCCCCCTGAACTACTCTCCGGACCTTGGCCCGCAACGCCCACTTCAACTCTTCTTCCCTAAGAAGTTCCTTCAGCCTCAATTCCGCGTCCAGCTTGGCTTGAAGCTCCGCGACTGGCAGCAGCGTGGTTTCTGCCTTTACATCTAGTGACTGAATAAGGGAAAGAAGCCTTTCCTTTTCAACCTTATAAATCCCGCTAAGATGCTTAGCCCATCCACGCAGGACACTCCTCAAGTGCCTGATCTTATTCTGCCATCGCTGAAGCGCAGTCTTTCCTCCTGAATCTTTATCCCACTCTCTAGCCACAAGATCCAAGAAGCCTTCACGTTCAAACCAAGCCATCTCAAAGGAGAACACATTCCTGTTCCCCACGTGGGAGGGTTGACCAGAGTCCACAAAAAGCGGCGTCTGGTCGGAAATACCACGAGATAAGGCCTGAACTGTTACTAGAGGAAACTTCTGTTCCCAATCGACACTAGCCAACACACGGTCCAACTTCTCATACGTCGGATTTGGCAGCGCATTAGCCCAGGTGAATTTTCTGCCCGAGAGCTCAATTTCTCTCAGGTTCAAACTCTCAATGATAGTATTAAACATGAACGACCATCTGCCGTCAAAGTTATCATTGTTCTTATCCTCACGCCTTCTAATAATATTAAAATCACCCCCCACCAGGTACGGCAACTACTCGGAACCACACATCCGAACTAGATCAGCCAAGAAATCGGGCTTGAGCTCTGGCTGCGCAGCCCCATAAACCGCAACCAGAGCCCAGTTAAACCCATCTTCCTTCGACCGCACCCGAAACTTGACTGCAAAGTCTCCCATAACCACACTGCGAACCTCAAGCGTCTCGCACCTAACGCCGAGTAAGATTCCACCTGATCTTCCTCTCGGCGGCAAGCAATGCCAATCAAATGCAATGCCCCCCGACAAAGAATTTAGAAACTGAGGCGCAAAATTATCTCTCCCCGTCTCCAAAAGAGCGGTAAAATCTAAGTGATGCTCGACCGACGCCTCAGCAAGAAACCTTCTTTTAGCCAAGTCTCGCAGACCTCTGCTATTCCAAAAGATTCCTTTCATAGTTCATCGTAGAATTTTTTTGCCGAACGCAACCTAGCACTCCTACGCACTGCGGACAACGGGTATACCTTCCGTTTCCACTTGCACTTTGGAATAGCTTGACTCTGCAACTGGTCCTCATGCCCAGTGTCAGAGGGGCTTGCCAAGCCAATCTCAGTAGAGCCATCCTCTACCCCCGCCTCAGAACTAGAAGGCAAAAGATCCGCACAAAAATTGTCAAGCACCCTGACCCCAAGCGCATCAACCTCCGAATCACACATGGGTTTAACAGCCGCAATATTGCGAATCATCTCTAAGGCCCGCTCAGCCTCTAGGTCAAGTAGATCATTAATCGAATTAGTAATTTCAGTTTCATTACTACCAAGAGAAACTCCTAATTGATTTGCATTATCAAGAATCTCATCATTTGAAAAATGCAAAATGGAATTGGAAATATTGACCGACATACCAGTAGTGACTTCAACATCACGAAGCTTGGCCGCCCTCATAGCGCACCGTTGCTGGATGTCATCCACATCCGGGTGTGCCTGGAGACGGTCACTCACCCGGCGCCCCACAGACATGGGGTCCTGTATCCCGCCAAACGCAATGACCTCCTCCCGAGAGATCACGGATGGGGTACGGCCTCCTGCCGCACCCGAACCCGCAGTCCGAGCGACCTGCATGGACCTCCCCACCGTCGCGCCAGAAGGAGAAAGGGACGCCTGGCGCGCCCCACCAGACGAGGGCATCACCGATGGTGGTGGAGACATAGCCAGGACCTCCCGTCCTGGCTCCCCAACCTGCACCGGAGAGGCCGCCACCATAGGAGAGAGCCCCGAGGCCACCTGCCCCGAGCCCACTCCCGAGGGCGAAGTCGACACCGTCCGAGAAGAAATCGCAACGGGACAAGAAGTATCCGAGTCCTCCTGACCCAGACCTCCTCCCAGCGTAGAAGAGGACACGGGAGCCACCTGCCCCGCATCCCCGTCCTCAACACAAAAAGTGCCCGAGACCGCCTGGCCTATAGCTCCTCCCTGCACACGGGGCCCGGTAGGCTGCGGCATCTCCAGAGGGGGAACCACGTGCTGACCAGAAGAGGGAGTGGCCACCTGCCGACTCACCTCCTCCGCCCCCCTGACCATAAGTGATGAAGCCCCGAGATCCCCAGAACCCGGGTCCAGAGCATCCATAAAATCCAACGCAGGCAAAGCGAGCTCAAAGGCCTCCTCAGACTCCACCCGGTCGCTCCACAACCTCGGCGGTGCAGAAAAAGGTTCGAAGGATCCAAATCTCAACGACTTCGAAGGCACCGAGGAGGGCTGGGTAGCTCCATCCCCGGTCGTCGCGGTCTCAGACCCCGGCCCCATGGACAGCTGTCGTCCAGAGTCCTCAACCGGCGGTTCCTGAACTCCCACGTCACCATCACCCTCATGCATATCAACGTCAGACCCGTGAGCCGGCGCAGACAGCAGGCTCTCGTCCTCAAACTCAATAACCAGATTATAAATCCTGCCTCGGTAAGCCCACTTAACCACTTCCGGCACATACTCCACATTCAGAATACTAACCAGAACCCGTGCAATCCCATGAGCTCTGGTGAAAGCCATGTCCACACGCTCAGGCTTCCCCAAAAGAATGCCCAGACTGGCCACAACCCGAGCATCCTGCAGCGGCGAGGAAGGTGCCCCGGAAAAGCGTAGCCACGCTTGCGTAAGCGGGATGCCCTGAGGCTCAACAATCTTCCATTCCTGAAACTCAAGGATACCCTCAGTACCTGGCACCTTACACATCCCAAAACTCAGCAACCGCTGCAGGTCCTCCACAGACGGGCACTCGACCCTGAACATCTTATCAGCAAGACCGACAAGGTCCCACTGGAAATCCCCAGGAGCCAGCTCTCGAAGCCTCTGCACGATCTGTGCCTCAGACACCTCCCCTCTGGTAACCTTGACAATCCCCGTGGTCATACTCGGAGACTCGTCAGGCACCTCGTGCTCAGTCGGAGACTCGAAAAAAGTTAGCTCAGCACAGTATACTCCATACATCTTGAGTGAAGGTGCCTGATCGCGCAGTAACAGACAATCCCCAGATTCATGAGCCAGTTTACCACAGGTATCACATAAACGCGCCACACACTCGGCAATGAAGTGACCCTTATCTCCGCAACGATAGCAAAGCATCTTTTCTTTCCTACGCGCCCACTTGGACGCTCGATCAGACTCAGCCATGTCCATCATCTCCGCAGACACATCAGACATAACCTCAGGAACCGGAGCAGAAGCAAGAGCCGTCACTACCTCCATAGCATGATCGGACAACACAGGCTCCTCTGCAGCCCCGCTATCAGTCATCTGCTCGACAACGACCGGTGGTGGGGGCGGTCGTGGACGGTACCGGCCCCCTCGCCCGCCCCGACCACCACGATGGCCACGGTAACCTCCTCGCTGCCGATGACCCGGATCCGAAGGCCCCTCAACGAAGCCACCGGCAGGCCCCAAGAACGGCCTCTCAACCGAGCCATCGCTTTGCCATGCATAGCCACGGCCGCCTCCCGTGGACGAAGAACCACGGTGCTGGCCAGTTCCGTAGGCATCGTAGCCGTCGTCCCCCCACTGACCCCGGGGCGCAGAAGCAGTACCGTTGCTCTGCGACGACGGAGACGGACGAGCAACGACGTGTGGAGGAGGAGCCGGTCTAGGCGTCGGACCCGACGGCGCGGGGGCCCTTGGTGGCGCGGCCCCCCTGCCCGCAGCTATGACCGTAGCAGCGCCTTGAACCACCGGCCTAGGGCCGGAGCCCGGTCCACCACGACCACCCGACGGCACCGCCGGAGCCGGCGGCCTCCCCACAGGCGTCCCGACAGCAACACGTGCCGCCTCAGGTCTACCCGACCCGCGACCCGCTGCGTTCTTGGGTAGCGGCACGCCACCACGACCAACGCCCGACTCCGGAGGCGGCAGCGTGCCCCGGCCATTGCCTTGGCCCGGCGGCGGAGCGCCCCTTCCATTGCCTTGACCCGGCGGCGTTACCCCGGAGACCCGACCCGCCCCGCTGGGCGCAGGCGGCCGCCTAGAAGGGGGCGCGCCTCCCGAGCCCACCATGGCGCCGAGAGGGGGGATGCGACGAGCCCGTCCAGGTCCGGCCGTACGTAGGGACGGCGAGCGACGAACCCTAGGGCACGGCGCTGGTACAGACGAAGACAAACGCGTTGTGCATGCGCCCCTTTCCTCTGGATTGATCGTATCCACGTCCGGCTGGGCCTCATACCCACCACACCGTGGCCCAAAAGAACTCGCCGGCCCAAGTGATAGCAGCTCGGCTTGGCCCGCAGCCGATTCGCACTGGGCCTCATACCCAGCCGAACGCGGCCCAGAGGTCACGAGCGGCCCATCCGCGCCCAATAGCAATTTCAAACGCGCCTCCCTAGTGGCGGCGATCCCGACCGACGCCGCTGGCGCCGCCAGCTTCCGGCCGGCTGCCGCCGCCGTCCGTTTCTTTTTCTTACTCGTAACCCTCTTCCAAGCACCCGCTTCAAAATAATCTGACAGAGATGGTTTAGGAAGACATACCTTGGGAAGAGGACCGCGCCATGGACGGAGTGCCGAAGCCGCCGTGTCTTCCGCCAGGGCCACATGCTACCTATATAATATTTTCGAATGGGAGAAAAGAAGAAATTCGGAAAATGGATGAAGAAAAATATTTTTTTAAGGTAAATGTTTACTGCCGGCGGACCGGCTGAGTTTTTGGCCGGCCGAACACGCAGCGTTCGATCCACTGTATGGTACACGTACGTCCCTGTTTGCTTTTCCTTTTTTTTTCTTTACCTTATCTTCTTCTTCCGCCTCTCGTTCCTTATTCATAAGCAGCACTCGTTTTCTTCTTCATCATTCCCATGTTGCGCTGCTTTGCCGTTGCTCGCCCTCCTCAACCTCCATGATCCCGGTGCTGCTGCTGCAGACGAACTGCCGCCGCCTGCTGCTAGGACGAGCTACCACGGGCGGAAAAAACATCCATATATAACCGACGCCTCCTTCCTCCTGCTCTCAAGCAACCTCCATCTCTTGGCACACACGAGCTGCAATGCGCCTGGAACGCATGCCGCAACAGCGATGGATGGGTGCAGCGACCAACGGCGAGCGTTGGCCCGTGACTGGCGGATGCAATGCTGGAACCGTCGTTAGCTTCAACCTCTAGATGGAAAAGCTTCTACTGGCTAAAGAGAAAGCTTCAACCCGGCATTGCCAATCGGGGGAAAGCTACAACCGTTGGCATAGAATGCTCCAACCTATATGAAAAAAGCTTCAATCAAACTATAGAGAAAGCTTTAACTAGGCGAGCTGATCAAATGAAAAGGTTGCAACCATTGCCAGAAAAGCTTCAGCCGTAGATGAAAAAAAGCTCCAACCTGCGAGAGAGAAAGTTTGAACCAGAGACGCTGCCCAACCAGAAAAACTGCAAGCATTGATAGAGAAAGCTTCAATCGTACATGGGAAAAGCTTCAACCGGCAACCGGGGACAGAAAAAGCTGCGACCGACGGCCGGGGGGTGTGCGAGACGAAGATGCTACATGCGTTTTTTTCGCCGGAATCGGTGACCGCGGTGACCACGCCCGCCAGATGTTGCAACCGCTATCGCTAGATGCTGGAACCGGCATAACTTTTTGCTACTACGGGTGGTGACCGTGGTGACCACGCCCGCCAGGTGCTGCAACCGCTCTCGCTAGATGCTGGAACCGTTTCGGGCGTTGCTGCAACCACAGCGACCACGACCCGCCAGATGTTCGACCATAGACAATGGCGACGCCGGCGAACCTCAACGGCGAGGTGGCGGGGCGAGCCAGGCAGGGGGAACATGTGCTCGGGAGGGGGACGACGAGCGGCTACGCTGGAAACGGGCGAGCTGCAGCCCCGCTACCCGTGCTGGAAGACGACGACACGCAGCGCTGTGAGCCGCGAGGGTCTCGCCGGAGACGTGCGGTGCTATGAGCGCCAGCAGCGGCAAGAGCGGAGTCCACCATGGACAGAAGTTGGCTAGCTGCGGCACCCTCGGATCTCGCCGTTGACATCTCCTATGCGTGCGTTGTGTGTATGTTTATTTTTCACGAGACAAGCAGAGCAGATCCAATGGTTAGGACCACTCCAATCGAACGATGGAGGAGCGACCGGCCGAAAGCTGGCGCCGGTGCGCCGGCGCCCAGCACTCGCCATAATTTTATACTCCCTCCCTCCAGAAATACTTGTCAGAGAAATGGATGTATCTAGACATATTTTAATTCTAGATACATCTAGTTTTATCCATTTCCATGACAAGTAATTCCGGATGGAGGGAGTATTTTTATACCATTTCCTCTTTAGTATACATGTGTTATATACTTTTGATTGACTTCAATCAGACACGCAAACTGCAGACTTGGACATACGGTCACTTGTTACATACATTTATTAATCTTTAATATTATTTGCACCTTCTTCATTTGTCCTTGTGAATTAGTTTTTTCTTCTACTAAAAACACTATTATTTAGTGAAACATGTGTAGA
Source organism: Aegilops tauschii subsp. strangulata (assembly GCF_002575655.3). Lineage (NCBI taxonomy): Eukaryota > Viridiplantae > Streptophyta > Magnoliopsida > Poales > Poaceae > Aegilops > Aegilops tauschii. The sequence continues at coordinate 487,672,259 of NC_053040.3, forward strand.
TAATTTTCGCAAAAAGAAGAAACATGTCTAGATAAAAAAAATCACAAAAAGAAGAAACATGTGTAGATAAAAAAATATGTAAAACTAGACAACTATTTTCATAATTATTTTGTGGCAATTAAGACGTGCGTAGCACGTGCAAGCTTACTAGTTAGTACAAAATGAAATAAACATAAGTGTAAAATGCAATGGAGAATATTCATAGAGATATATCCAACAGAGTTCTACTTTTAAAATATTCAAAACTGGGTATGACAAGGCTGCAAGATATCCGAGGCACTCAAAAACTTGGAAAAAAAAGATTGCAATAGAGTTTGCAGGAGAGATTGCAAAAGTTCCGAACTGATGAATAATAGATAAATAAAGGAAAGCTATCCTAGCATAGCATCCGGGTGGATGGCCAGAGAGAAAAAGGAGAGCAAGGGTGTGGGATCCATAGAATATGTACTACCTCAAGCACTGATTGGGGTTGGAAGCCGCCCTCGTGCAACGCCATTGTTGCTCCTCCCACGGCACATTGCCTGTGGCGTAGAGTGAGATCAAGATACGATGGCCTTCAGCGCCACCACCGTTGGTCCATGGAGGGTATCAGTGGCCGCCACTGCTGTTCAAGTGGCGCTACTACCGTTGCTCCCATCATGAGCTATGAAGTTGACGGGGGAGGGGGGAGGGGGGCCTCGATCGCTAACAACAACGCAGAATGGGCGCTATGGAGAAGATAGGGTGGGCGGATTAGTAAAGAAGATATGCATGTATCTTTGAAGAAAGGGAATATTTTACATCGAGATTAAATAATTTTGGCACCCCACTGAACTTTGTGGTCTACACATACCACCCTCATGTGAACGCGATATTGTAAGTCGCCATGATATTTTTTGTGCAATGTCCTGCATATTTGCCAATGCACCAGTGCTATGGACTTGTCACTTTTTTTTTATTTTTTTGCGGGGGCTTATCATTTTTATCAACATGAATAATGCCTAATGGTGGTAATGTGTGTCATTTGTGGTGCCCATTATGGGTTTGCATCTGAATTTAGACGAGTGTGTCTTCTACCTTCAAGGGATACACGGAGCCAAACCCAACACAGATCCGATAGATCCAACCCCGCCACTCTAGTATTGTACCACGGCAGCATTTAGCTGATTTCGACGGCCGTCGCTATTTGCCATAGCCCGCTATTTTAATTATCGGTATTTTGGTAAGATTGCCGCTTATTGCCATCCTTGGCCATTTTTCACCTCCTTTGGTGGAAATCGTGGAGTTCTTTCGGGCTGTTATTCAAAAAATGATCGTTGAAGCAATACCAGTGAAGCTAATTCTTAACTGAAATGGTGAAAATGTAGCGACCACAAGCTGCAACAAAGAAATTACCTCTTCTTTCTGATCGGATCTACCTTTTAAGTGCAGTAATTAATTAATCACCACGACGTAATAACCTACTGGTGATGCTAATTAACAAGCTACTGATGGATGAGGATAAAAACAGGAGGCGGCCGGCGGCACCGGCGAAGGAGAGCGATCAGGTGGGGGGCAGCGCGTGGCGGCCGCTGCCGCCGGGGCCGCCCATCAGCGCAGCGGCGAGGGCGACGTCGATGGCGGCCACGGAGAAGACCGTCGCGGCGAGGACCCCGACGCGCAGCTTCCTCCAGAAGGCCGCGCGGCGCGTGCGGAGGGGGTCGAGCTCGTCGGCGGCGGCCTCGGCGAGCACGGTCAGGAGGCACCTCGAGCGCGCGCTCAGGCCCCGGGCACCCCGCAGCTCCGCCAGGACCAGCTCCATCTCCGTGAGGATGGTGGGGCCCTCGGCGGCGGTGGCGTCGGCGGGCGGTGCGACCTGCATGACAATTGACAGAGGAAAACAAGCGCCGATGTTTTCCGTCAGTGCGGACTAGAATTCGAACAAATCGGAGCCCAAAATCGCGGGCGCGGACTGAATTTCAACCGACAGTGAACCGGAATCGGCCGGGGAGCGAGCGAGGCGCACCGCGCACGCACCTGGGCGAGGGCGGAGCGGGCGGGGGCGGGGACCGCGTCGCAGGGAGGGTCGGGGACGACGGTGGTGGAGGAGGCGGCGTCGTCGTCGGGGTCGGGGAGGTCGGCGACGGCGAGGTCCTCGGGCAGCGCGGGGTCCGGCTGCTGCTGCGCGGCGGAGGCGGCGTCGTCGTAGTCGTAGGCGAGGAGCTTGCCGGCCTCCTGGTGAGCAGCGGGAAGAGTCTCGAGGAGGTCATCGATCAGGCGCGCGGCGCTGGTGATTGAGGGAGGGAGGGAGGTGGTGCAGGAGGTTAGGTTACCTTGGCGAGGGAGGCGAGGTCGCGGGCGGGGGGCGCGGACGAGGAGGAGCCGACGGAGCTGCGGTTGGCGGCGGGGATGCTGGCGGCGGCCTTGGCGCCGGAGGAGGAGCGGGGGCGCGGGGTGCTGACGGCGCCGGCGTGATGCTTGGCCATGGTGATGGTGGGCTCGGAATGGAGCGGTGGGTTCCAGAACCTGGGCTGGCTCTCTCGACTCAACTGGGCTCGACTCGGGTCGGGTGCGAGCATTTATCGGCCCCACGTGTCGGTCACACTGGCTAGCTTTGAGCTTAGCATGGCCAAGGAGTATAAACCTTTTGATTTTCATACGAATTTTACATGATTAGTGTTAGACTGTATAGTAGGCCGACGTGTACGCTCTCTATATAGACTCATGCATACACGATCGTGCTCTAGTCCGTGTAGCCAGATCGTGGCGCACGTCGATGGTAGTGCGGCACCCCATGATCTTCCTCAGGCAGTGGCCTTGTAACTGTACATATACCCCTGCCGATGAATAAATCAGTGTGGTGTGCTTTCTCCCTAAACTTCTCTCTAAACATGGTATCAGATACTCCCGTCTTGCTCAACCCATTTGCGCAGGACACCGATTCCGCTTCCGCTCCTATGGCGCCCGCCGGCGACGCCGATCCGTTCCACGCCGTTCCCCTCGCCAACGCGCCTCCTGCTACTGGTGGTGACACCGCCCCGGCTGCGCCAGCTGCTCCAGCGCCCCCACCGGCGCCCGCACTTCCTGCCCCACCGGCGCCCGCACTCCCCGCGGCCCGTGTGGCTCCAATTGCTGCCCCGGCACCCACCTTCCCTTCGTCGATCCTACAGACGATGGACATCCGTCGCCACGTTCCCGTCACGCTGGACCTCCTCGCCGGCAACTACTCGCAGTGGCGCCGCCACTTCGACACCGTCATCGGCATGTTCGGCCTTCGTGATCACGTCGACCCCGAGGCTGTTTCTCGCCTCGACAACCCGGAGTGGCTGATGGCTGACCACGTCGTGGTGCACTGGCTCTACACCACCATCTCGCCGGAGCTCCTCGACGCCGTCATGCAGCCCGACGACACCGCGCTCACTGTCTGGGCCGCCGTCGACGGCATTTTCCACGACAACCAGCTCGCCCGCGCGGTCTACGTCGACGCCGAGTACCACGCGCTCGTCCAGGGCGACCTCACCATCATGCAGTACTGCACATGCCTCAAGGCGTTCACTGATCAGCTGCGTGATCTTGGCCAGGGCGTGACGGAGACGTGCCAAGTCTTCCACCTGCTTCGAGGGCTCAACCGCCCCGCCAGCAGCCGCCTACTCCGGTCACCGACGCCTCGCGTGGGCGCGGGCGCGGACGCCGCCGCGGACGCGGCAACGGCTAGCCCTCCTCGCCGGCCTCCTCTTCGCCACGGCCGCCGACCATGCCCGCTCGAGCGCCCGGGGCCAACTCCTGGACCGGTCTCGTCCAGGCCTGGCCAATGCCTGGCGCGCCCCTGGCTCTGGCGTCCTCGGGCCGCGGCCTGGCACGCCCCATCAGCAGGCTATGATGGTTGCACCGACCATGCCCATGCCTTCTCCGTACGGCTACGGTGCTTCGGGCGCTCTGCCGGGCTATGGCGCTCCCGGCAGGCTCCCTGGCCATGGTCCGCCTGCTGGCTACGGGCACGCCGGGGCGAGCTCGTCGTCCTCGCCGGTTCCTGCCTGGGACATGGCCTCGCTGCAGGCCGCGCTTCACAGCGCCACCGCCGGGCCGTCGTCTTCCGGCACCTCCCAGGAATGGTACCTCGACTCTGGGGCCGCGTCGCACATGTCATCCTCGCCTGGTAATCTCCTTTCCGCCCACCCTTATACCTCTGACTCCCGCGTCATCGTCGGTAGTGGTGAGTGCCTGCCAATCACCCATATTGGCACTGGCTCTCTCATTGCTGGCACCTCACCCCTTCCACTCTGCAATGTTCTAGTTTGTCCATCTCTCGTTAAGAACCTTCTTTCTGTCCGTCAACTATGTCGTGACAATCCCGTTTCTGTCGAATTTGACATCTTTGGCTTCTCTGTAAAGGACCTTCGAACCAAGGCGGTGATCCTCCGATGTAACTCCGGCGGCGATCTCTACCCTGTGGGCCATCCCTCGTCTTCCTCCTCACGGTGGTTTGCTGGCGCTGTCACGATCGATCTCTGGCACCAGCGACTTGGGCACCCCGGGCACGCGTCGTCAGCAGCTCTTCCCCTTGAGTTCACCAAGTCCACGCCGCATGTATGCCATGCATGTCGCGTTGGCAAGCACATCTGTCTCCCGTTTGAGTCTTCTAGCAGTCATAGCATGTTTCCTTTTCAACTCTTGCATCTTGATGTATGGACTTCACCTATTGTAAGCATATCTGGCTATCAGTATTACTTGGTTATCCTCAATGATTACATGCATTACGTCTGGACCTTCCCCTCAAGCACAAGTCTGAAATGTTGCAGATCCTTGTCGAGTTTTTTGCTTATGTTCAGACGCAATTTCAGTTGCCCATCTTTGCTTTACAAACTGATAACGGGCACGAGTTCGACAACGCTGGGGTGCGCTCGCTTCTTGCTCGCCACGACGCTCACTTTTGCCTCACCTGTCCATACACTAGCCAACAGAACGGCAAGGCTGAGCGCGCCCTCCGCACGCTCAACGATGGCGTTCGTGCCCTGCTTGTTCATGCCTCCATGCCCGCCCGCTTCTGGGCCAAGGCACTCAGCGCTTCCACCTATCTTCTGAACCGTAGACCATGCCGTTCCAACTCACCACGCTCACCCCATGAGCTTTTGCTCGGCGTGGCCCCTGACTACACACTTCTTCGTGTCTTCGGATGCTTGTGCTACCCGAATCTCACCGCCACCACCCGACACAAGCTTGACCACCGCTCGACGGCCTATGTGTTTCTTGGGTATCCTCCGGATCATCGCGGCTATAGGTGCTTTGATCCCGTTTCACGGCGCGTCTTCACTTCCCGGCATGTGGTCTTTCATGAGACGGTGTTCCCCTTTGCCAAAGCCTCACCCGGGCCACCACTCCGCTGCCACTTCCTGCAAGCTCGCCGCCAGTTTTGCAGGTCCCGATTCACGTCGGGAGGCCTGAAGTGCCTGCGCCACCGTCTACTTCTACTATGGCGACGCGATCATCACTGGACGCCTCGAGCGCGCCCAGTACGCCCCGCTCGCGATCCACAGCGCACGCCCGCTCTTCATCGACTAGCGCGGCCAGTGGATCGGCGGCTGGGGGCTCTGCCTCGAGCGCGCCCTCGCCCTGCTGAAAGGGCATGTAGCCCCTAAGTGTGGTTTTGGTAATTGAATGACAATCTCTATGGACTAATGTTTTCAGTGAGATATATTTGAAGGTTTTGTCCATAGATGGTGCCTCAAGGATATTGGATGGAATCAAGGATGAAGTCCATATATATGAAGATAATGCCTCAAGGATATTGGATGGAATCAAGGATGAAGTCCATATATATGAAGATAATGCCTCAAGGATATTGGATGGAATCAAGGATGAAGTCCATATAGATGAAGTTATATTTGCTCTAAGCTTTGGTATTAAATGACAATTCCTATGGAGCATCAAGTGCATTGGATCTTATATGAAGATATGTTCCATAGTGATGCTTGAAGTTCTTTAGGTTGTTTTGTGAAGATTGCCATCAAAGCATCCGAAGAAGTCCTCATGGTATCCCTCTCTGGATACCCCATGCACACGGGCTTATACCGTGCGCACGGGGTCGAGTGTCAACTCTCTGGATACCCCGTGCTCACGGGGCCTAGGTGTTGGCTCTCGAGATTCCATATCCAGCGAGGTTTCAAGTTGGTCTTCTGAGGATCAAGGCTTGAGAGAATAATCAAAGAGAAGAATTCGAGTTATGGTTTCAAGACAAGATCATGGTGAGCTCATGTGTTGGGTTTCGGTTGATCAAGCCTTGAAGCAAGCAACTAGAGTGAAGAATTCATTCTACCTCTCAAGACAAGATCATGTTGATCAAGTCTTGAAGCAAGCAACTAGAGTGACGAATTCATTATGCCTCTCAAGAGTTTGGGATGGAGTTTTTAGAAGGGCAAGTGGTGACCAAGATGATTTTCATAGTGGAACTTGATATGGTCATGAAAGAGTCTTTGGTGATATTGTCTTGAAGCAATGAAGTGAAATGAAGAGTTCATTGTGGCTTTCAAGAAACCAAGATGGAGCTTGAAGTAAAGATGTTGGTTGACCAAGATGAAGCTCGAAGAGTATATCTAAGTGGTCAACTCACAAAGCACAAACAATGTACCACGTGAGATCAAGTGATCTAGTGGTATGGTAAGTAATTGTGAATTGTGCTTTGTTACCTAACCCATGCTATATGTTTGTTATGTCTATGTGGGTTAGGTGTTTCTCATAGGCTTGCATCAAAAGGAAAGATCTCGTGTAGCCTATGTGTGGATGACATCAAGTGGTGATGGTCATCGGATTCGAGGAGTCCAAGTGCAAGATGAGATGACATCAAGTGGTGATGGTCATCGAGTTCGGGGAGTCCAGGTGCAAGATGAGAAGCCGGAGGTTATATGCTTTGAAGCTTGCGGTCCACATCATGATAATGTGCATGTGAAGATGGGCTTGAGATAAGGCTTCCCTCATTGCATCATGAGGAAGCAATTCGAGTATCTTCACCAAGTGGTCGTGGACAAGAAAGGGATTCCAACTTGAGGCAAGCATTAAAATCATCATCAAGCTCAAGTTGAATGTGCAAGGCAAAGGTATACCTTAGCTAGGTTTTCCTAGTTTTTGCGGTCTCATAGTGCTTGGTGGGAGACCGGATTATAGGTTTGATAGCCGTACTATCAAGAGGGACTCTCGGGCAAGTAGCTTGATCACGTCGCATGTAGAGAGCTCAAACCTTTGCATTACTTGCATCATTATTTGTTGTTGATCTTGGGTGGTTCTCTATGTGAGGACCTTGGGCTTTTCCATAGCTTCAAAACAAGCCCAAGATCATCGAATTCGGAGTCCGTATGCCCAAGTTATCGATGTTTTAGTGGGCTGCTGCTGGCTGTCCTGGGGACCCCGTGTGCACGGGGTCTTTGACCCCCGTGCGCACGGGGTGTCCGGAATTCTGGGTACTCCGTGCACACGGGCTCGTACCGTGCACACGGGGTCTCAACCCCCGTGCGCACGAGGTGCCCAGGAAATGCTCGTTGGAGCCCCAACGGCTAGTTTCGGAGTTTGGCTATTTAAGGGCCCTTTCCTCCCACCGGTTGGGGGTTGGTTCACACACATTCTAAACACCATTTTGAGCCTCTCTCCACCTCTCCCAAACCCCTATCTCCCCTCTATGTGAAGGGGGATTTGTGGATGGATTAGTGAGCCATTTGTTGATCATATCCAAAGCATCCCCTCTCTTCAATCTCCTACTTTCAAGAGTGCATCTTATGAGATTGAGAGAGTGAGTTGAGCATTTGTTGCTTGACCTTGCATTGCATTTGTTGCATTGGTTTGAGCTCCCTGCATCGATTTGTTCGAGTGTGAGCCCGTGAGTTTATTACTCTTGGAGGCCTCCACCTCCTAGACGGTTTGGTGATACATTAAGAAGATTGTGAAAGAGGCCTATGTGGCCAAGGTTCCCCCGGAAGCTTCCTCTTGTGGTGTGCTCCGGGGAAGGGTGTTGAAGTGGCCTAGGTGGTCAAGTTCCTCCAGAAGCTTCCTTGTTTGTGGTGTGCTCAGGAGAAGTTTGTAAAGGTGTGGTGGTCGCCTTCAAGACCAACCCCGAGTGAATCGAGGCTCATCCGTTGGGGGTGACTCGAAAAGGAGAATACGGTGAGTCACTTGGTGACGCCCCGGAGCTTTGGCTTCGGCACCGCTCTAACGGAGATTAGCACTCTCACGAGTGTGAACTTCGGGATAAACCTGCGTCTCCGACTCACTTGTGGTTATCTCTTACCCACACCCTTTACTTACCGCAATTCATACTTGCTCATATTGATATATCTTGTGCTAGTTGAATTGCTTAGTTGTTCCTACATTTCCATATCTTGTGATATAGTTTGTGCTTGCTAGTTTCCTTAAGTGCCTATCTTGTTTAGCATAGGTTGTTGGTGCACTTAGTTGAGCCTAGCATATTTAGGATTTGTGCTTGAAAGGTATCCGTTTAGTTTAATTCCGCATTAGGATAAAGCCAAATCCGTAACAGTTTTAAAACGCCTATTCACCCCCCCCTCTAGTCGTCATCTAGATCCTTTCAATTGGTATCAGAGCTTTGGTCTCTCCTTGCTAGGCTTCACCGCCTAGAGAGTAAGGATGTTGACTAGTGGTATAGTGCACGATGACACTTTCTGTTTTAGTGGCACAAACTATCACTTGTGGAAAATTCGCATGCTTTGTCATTTCTGGGCCATGGGTCCAAATTTTGTGCGAATTGTTCTTGTAGGGGCTTCTCCATGGAAGGATGAACTTTTTCCATCTATTAAGGAAAATGATGATATGCTTTGTGGGTATGGTGCAAAGAATGCCTTAATCCGGTCTATATCCCTCGAAGTGTTTGAGTCAATTATGACGTGTGCGTCGGCTCATGAGATGTGGACAAAACTTGAAGAAATATATGGTGGGTCCAATCTTGATGAGGTCAATCATATTTCAGAGGTGTCTCTTGAGGAGTTCTCCACATCTTCATATCATGAAGAACTCCATATTGCTTCTCCTCCGTGTGCTTGGACATTTCAACTTCTTCCACCTCACCATCATATGACATGTCCCAAGGTAATGACATGGTGAGTGGAAATATAATTTGTGATGATGATGTTGTGCTCAACATTGATGATCTTTCATGCATAAATGCTAATTTTGTAGCTTCTTTGGACTTGAACACATCTAGCAAAAATGACATACATTCTTGTGTTGATAGTCCTTACATATCATATAGAGATTCCTTGAATACTTGTTGTGATGATATGCTTGATTCTCCTTGTTTCCATGATATCTATGCTTCTATTTCCTCTAGTTGTTGTTTGACTAACCATGTAGAGGAAATAAGAGAAAATGGTGCACACATCACTAATGGAGAATTTGCTAGAAGAGCAAAGAAGGAAATCACTATGTTGGAGAGGAAATGCTATGAGTGTCAAGAGGATGGACATGGATATCCTACTCTTGATGATGAAGAATCTCCCTCTCCAAAAGAATCATCATCAACCTCCGATGTTCACATGTGCCTCATGGCAAGAGGTACTACCGAGGTATCATCTACTCTTAGTAATGATAATGATGAGAGTAATGATGAATGTGATAGGGATATGAGTCAAGAAATATATGAAATTGGTAATTCTCTTCGTGGAGTAAATAAGAACACTTATGAGATATTTAAAGATCTTATTACTCATTTTGGAAAGTGTAATGATTACTTCACGAAGAGTAAGAACAAAATGATAAACTTGATTGTAACCTTCTTGATGCTCTAGAAACTCTTAGAGACTTAGAATCTTCCAAAGAAGAGATTGAAGTTGCTCATGATAAACTTAAAGAGGATTTTGAGCACCTTGACCTTGGTTACAAGAATGTCAAAGGAGAGCTCGCCAAACTCTCTAAGTCTTATGAGGAACTTCAAGCTACTCATGTGAAGTCTCTAGTTTCTTCTAGCTCCTCTCATATTGTCAATGATGCTTGTGCTACTAACTCTACTTCTTGTGAAGCATCTATCTTGAAGGAGAATGTTGAGCTACGGGCGCAACTTGTTTTGCTAACTAGCAATTATGGGAAATTAGAAGAAAGTCATGAAAAGCTCTCGGGCTCTCATGATGACCTTCTAATATCCCATGAAAGGCTAATGTTAGCTCATGAGGCTATTGTGACTAAGGTAACATCTTGTGAGCCTCATGTGGACATTAGCACTATTTCTACTCAAAATGCTTTATTGACATGTGCTACTCCTAGTGATTCATCTAGACATATTATTCCCAATTCTTGTGATGAATTGCTCTCCTTGCCTTGTTGCTCTAACAATGAAGTTTCTACTTCCTCTAGTACTTTTATTGATACTAACCCTGTAGAGGAAAACAAAGAGCTCAAGGCCCAAGTCACTAATTTGAAGAAAGACTTGGAAATGTGTCATGAAGGAAATTCCACTCTCAACACTATCTTGAGTGTTCAAAAATCCCCTCATGACAAGGGTGGACTTGGTTTCATCTCCAACAACAAGAAGTCCAAGAAAAAGAAGAAGGGACAAGACCAAGTCAAGAATGATGCCAACATTACATGCTTCAAGTGCAAGAATGTTGGACACCATGTGAGATATTGTCCATTGAAGAAGAAGGCTTCAAATGTGAAGCAACAAGGGAAGCGGCCTCAAGTTCAATCTCAAGGTCAACCTCAACTTGAAGAAAGGTCACTACCAATGATGAACCAAGATAATGCTCCCCAAGTTGAGAAAATAAAGAAGAAGAGAAGGGGGAGCACATGTTGCTATAATTGTCGTGAGAAGGGACACATATCCTCATCTTGTCCCAACGGTAACATCCCTAAGCCTCCTCTAGTCAATGATCATTATTCGCTTAGGAAGGATGTTGTTGGCAATTTGTTTGCCAAGTTTGTTGGCGCCCAAAGTGGCTTGGAAATGGAAAAGGCCATTTGGGTTGCCAAGCCTATTGTGACTAACTTCTTAGGACCCAACTTGGTTGGGTACCATCAAGCTCAAACTTGATCAATAGGTGTGTGGAGGACATTGGAGATTTGGCTAGTTCATAAAGAAAAGGATATCCACCATTTATTTGTTCGAGCCAAGTCATGTGGATTATCTTCATATTATCTATCCAATGTTCCTCTTTGCGGTAACTTGTATTTTTATTGCTTACATTGAAAGTTGCTCGCCCCTTGCATGCTTAGGTTTTGTATCTAGCATGTGCATCTATATGTTGTGTTTCTTAGTATGCTTGATTTGTGTTATCTAGCATGTGTAGGTTGCATTGCACATTATATAGTGGTGTTTGTTGTTTTGAGCCTGTATTGTATCATGATTGGCTCTTGCAAGATATTAGTGGATCATCACATTATGGGGGAGTGTTTTGTTGTGTGCACATCACAAACCCAAAATGTGAATATGAGAAATGCCACATACTATTGATATTCAATCTTATCTAGTCACTATGTGGTATGTCAAGCTCATTTGAAATTCAAATTCTCAGAGTATCCACTAATTATCTCTTGTTGGTTGTTATTTACCTTTGTTGCGTGCTTCGTCGCGGTGTCCTGTGAGGTTCTTCAGTAAGTTTCTAGACACCCCGTCTGCACGGGGCCTCTGACCCCCGTGCGCACGGGGTACCACGAAACTTACTGGACACCCCGTGCACACGGGGTCCTGGACCCCCGTGCGCACGGGGTGGGTGAAAATCACTGGACACCCCGTGTACATGGGGTCCTAGACCCCCGTGCGCACGGGGTGGTGTTTTTTATCTGGACACACCGTGCGCACGGGGCTGACCTAGCCCGTGCGCACGGGGTCCTATGGGCAGAAATGTCCACCCGACCAAGTACGCTTTATTTATCTTTCTTTGCTTTGTAGTTGTTGATGATCCTGTGCATCTTCGTAATCTACCCCCGAGTGTTAATTCCAAATACCATTTGTATTCTCTTACAATTGGTATTCCCTCATGTGGTAGAACCTTATGATCATCTTCTTCTCGGCTTGTGCTTCAACTTGCCTTATCTCACTGCTTGTGCTATCTATTATCTACTTGAGTAAGATAAGCCTTTGAGCATGTGTGTATTGTATATCCTATATGCTCTTTGGTTTTTTCTTAGTTCATATGTTGTACTTTGTGTGCGGTCCTGTGTGCATTCGTCACTTTGATATAATTTGGACAACTTGAATACTTTGTGATATTATCGGAGTATTCTTCGGTTAAGTGTTCTTTTGTCCAAATTGTATCTCTCTGGATCTTGGTAGGCATGAGCATGCATATTTATTTATATTCTTCGTCATGCCTTGCTTGCTACTTGATCCTCTATGTAGGGTAAACTCCATAAAATCATTAATGGTTAAAAGTGTGCATGAACTTCAAGTTCATATCCTTTTGCACATATTTAATGTGGAGTTTGCCCTATATATTTTGGTTGTCCTAACTACTTCGGACCCAATATGTTTGGGGACCAAATTGTACCTAATGTGTTTTAGGTACTGTGGAGAAGCATTGGATGCTTGGCTTATTCTCAAGGAAGGTGGAGACTGTTGGAAATATGCCCTAGAGGCAATAATAAATAGGTTATTATTATATTTCCTTGTTCATGATAATCGTTTATTATCCATGCTAGAATTGTATTGATAGGAAACTCAGATACATGTGTGGATACATAGACAACACCATGTCCCTAGTAGGCCTCTAGTTGACTAGCTCGTTGATCAATAGATGGTTACGGTTTCCTGACCATGGACATTGGATGTCGTTGATAACGGGATCACATCATTAGGAGAATGATGTGATGGACAAGACCCAATCCTAAGCCTAGCATAAGATCGTGTAGTTCGTTTGCTCAGAGCTTTTCTAATGTCAAGTATCATTTCCTTAGACCATGAGATTGTGCAACTCCCGGATATCGTAGGAATGCTTTGGGTGTACCAAACTTCACAACGTAACTGGGTGGCTATAAAGATGCACTACAGGTATCTCCGAAAGTGTCTGTTGGGTTGGCACGAATCAAGACTGGGATTTGTCACTCCGTGTAAACGGAGAGGTATCTCTGGGCCCACTCGGTAGGACATCATCATAATGTGCACAATGTGACCAAGGAGTTGATCACGGGATGATGTGAGTTACGGAACGAGTAAAGAGACTTGCCGGTAACGAGATTGAACAAGGTATCGGGATACCGACGATCGAATCTCGGGCAAGTAACATACCGATGGACAAAGGGAATTGTATACGGGATTGATTGAATCCCTGACATCGTGGTTCATCCGATGAGATCATCGTGGAACATCTGGGAGCCAACATGGGTATCCAGATCCCGTTGTTCGTTATTGACCGGAGAATGTCTCGGTCATGTCTGCATGGTTCCCGAACCCGTAGGGTCTACACACTTAAGGTTCGATGACGCTAGGGTTATAGGGAAAGTATGTACGTGGTTACCGAATGTTGTTCGGAGTCCCGGATGAGATCCCGGACGTCACGAGGAGTTCCGGAATGGTCCGGAGGTAAAGATTTATATATGGGAAGTCCTGTTTTGGTCACCGGAAAAGTTTCGGGCGATATCGGTAATGTACCGGGACCACCGGGAGGGTCCCGGGGGTCCACCAAGTGGGGCCACCAGCCCTAGAGGGCTGCATGGGCCAAGTGTGGGAGGGGACCAGCCCCAGGTGGCTGGTGCGCCCCCCCACAAGAGGCCCAGGGCGCAGGAAAGGGTGGGAAGGGGGAAACCCTAGTCTCAGATGGGCCTAAGGCCCATCTAGTGGGGCGCCCCCTCTCTCCCCCCATTTGGCCCCCCCCCCAAGCCCCATCTAGGGCTGGCCGCACCCCTTGGGGGGAACCCTAGATGGGGGCGCAGCCCTCCCCCTCCCCTATATATACTTGAGGTTTGGGGCTGCCATACGGAAATGAGAACGTCTCTCTTTCGGCGCAGCCCTACCCCTCTCCCTCCTCCTCCTCTCCCACGGTGCTTGGCGAAGCCCTGCGGGATTGCCACGCTCCTCCATCACTGCTGCTGGATGGAGTCTTCCCCAACCTCTCCCTCTCTCCTTGCTGGATCAAGGCGTGGGAGACGTCACCGGGCTGCACGTGTGTTGAACGCGGAGGCGTCGTGGTTCGGCGCTTAGATCGGAATCAACCGTGATCTGAATCGCTACGAGTACGACTCCCTCATCCGCGTTCTTGCAACGCTTCCGCATCGCGATCTACAAGGGTATGTAGATGCACTCCCCTTCCCCTCGTTGCTAGATTACTCCATAGATTGATCTTGGTGATGCGTAGAAAATTTTGAATTTCTGCTACGTTACCCAACAGTGGCATCATGAGCTAGGTCTATGCGTAGTTTCTATGCACGAGTAGAACACAAAGTAGTTGTGGGCGTAGATGTTGCCAATTCTTCTTGCCGCTACTAGTCTTATCTTGTTTCGACGGCATTGTGGGATGAAGCGGCCCGGACCGACCTTACACGTACGCTTACGTGAGACAGGTTCCACCGACTGACATGCACTAGTTGCATAAGGTGGCTAGCGGGTGTCTGTCTCTCCCACTTTAGTCGGAACGGATTCGATGAAAAGGGTCCTTATGAAGGGTAAATAGAAATTGGCATATCACGTTGTGGTTTTATGTAGGTAAGAAACATTCTTGCTAGAAACCTATACAAGCCACGTAAAAACTTGCAACAACAATTAGAGGACGTCTAATTTGTTTTTGCAGCATGTGCTATGTGATGTGATATGGCCAGAAGATGTGATGAATGATATATGTGATGTATGAGATTGATCATATTCTTGTAATAGGAATCACGACTTGCATGTCGATGAGTATGACAACCGGCAGGAGCCATAGGAGTTGTCTTTATTTTTTGTATGACCTGCGTGTCATTGATTAACGCCATGTAAATTACTTTATTTTATTGCTAAGCGCGTTAGCCATAGAAGTAGAAGTAATTGTTGGCGTGACAACTTCATGAAGACACAATGATGGAGATCATGATGATGGAGATCATGGTGTCATGCCGGTGACAAAGATGATCATGGTGCCCCGAAGATGGAGATCAAAGGAGCAAAATGATATTGGCCATATCATGTCACTATTTGATTGCATGTGATGTTTATCATGTTATGCATCTTATTTGCTTAGAACGACGGTAGTAAGTAAGATGATCCCTCACTAAAATTTCAAGAGACGTGTTCCCCCTAACTGTGCACCGTTGCGAAGGTTCGTTGTTTCGAAGCACCACGTGATGATCGGGTGTGATAGATTCTAATGTTCGAATACAACGGGTGTTGACGAGCCTAGCATGTACAAACATGGCCTCGGAACACATGCGAAACACTTAGGTTGACTTGACGAGCCTAGCATGTACAGACATGGCCTCGGAACACAAGAGACCGAAAGGTCGAACATGAGTCGTATAGCAGATACGATCAACATGGAGATGTTCACCGATGATGACTAGTCCGTCTCACGTGATGATCGGACACGGCCTAGTTTGACTCGGATCATGTATCACTTAGATGACTAGAGGGATGTCTATCTGAGTGGGAGTTCAATAATCAGATGAACTTCATTATCATGAACATAGTCAAAAGGTCTTTGCAAATTATGTCATACGCTTTAGTTCTACTGTTAAGATATGTTCCTAGAGAAAATTTAGTTGAAAGTTGATGGTAGCAATTATGCGGACTGGGTCCGTAAACTGAGGATTGTCCTCATTGCTGCACAGAAGGCTTATGTCCTTAATGCACCGCTCGGTGTGCTGAACCTCAGCGTCGTCTGTAGATGTTACGAAACATCTGACATACACGTTTTGATGACTACGTGATAGTTCAGTGCGTAATGCTAACGGTTTAGAATTGTGGCACCAGAGACGTTTTTGAAACGTCGCAGAACATGTGAGATGTTCCGAAGACTGAAATTGGGATTTCAGACTAGTGCCCACGTCAAGAGGTATGAGACCTCTGACAAGTTTCTTAAGCCTGCAGACTAAGGGAGAAAAGCTCAATCGTTGAGCATGTGCTCAGATTGTCTGAGTGCCACAATCACTTGAATCGAGTGGGAGTTAATCTTCCAGATGAGATAGTGATGGTTCTCCATAGTCACTGCCACCAAGCTATTAGAGCTTCGTGATGAACTATAACATATCAGGGATAGATATGATGATCCTTGAGCAACTCGCGATGTTTGACACCGCGAAAGTAGAAATCAAGTAGGAGCATCAATTGTTGATGGTTAGTAAAACCACTAGTTTCTAGAAGGGCAAGGGCAAAAGGGATACTTCATGAAACAGCAAATCATTTGCTCTTCTAGTGAAGAATCCCAAGGTTGAACCCAAACCCGAGACTAAGTGCTTCTGTAATGAGGGGAACGGTCACTGAAGCAGTACTACCCTAGACACTTGGTAGATGAGAAGGCAGGCAAGGTCGACAGAAGTATATTGGATATACATTATATGAATGTGTACTTTACTAGTACTCCTAGCAGCACCAGGGTATTAGATACCGGTTCGGTTGCTAAGTGTTAGTAACTCGAAATAAAAGCTGCGGAATAAACGGAGACTGGCTAAAGGTGAGATGACGATGTGTGTTGGAAGTGTTTCCGAGGTTGATGTGATCAAGCATCGCATGCTCCCCTCTACCATCGAGATTTGGTGTTTGCGTTGAGCATGATTGGATTATGTTTATCGCAATACGGTTATTCATTTAAGGAGAATAATGGTTACTCTGTTTATTTGAATAATACCTTCAATGGTCTTGCACCTAAAATGAATCTCGATCGTAGTGATACACATGTTCGTGCCAAAAGATATAAAATAGTAATGATAGTACCACATACTTGTGGCACTGCAATTTGAGTCATATTGGTGTAGAACGCATGAAGAAGCTCCATGTAGATGGATCTTTGGACTCAGTCGTTTTTGAAAAGATTGAGACATGCGAACCATGTCTATTGGTATATATGCATGAAGAAACTCCATGCAGATGGATCGTTTGGACTCACTTGATTTCGAATCACTTGAGACATGCAAATCATACCACATGGGCAAGATGACTGAAAGTCCTCGTTTTTCAGTAAGATGGAACAAGAGAGCAACTTGTTGGAAGTAATACATTTTGATGTATGCAGTCCAATGAGTGCTGAGGCATGCAGTGGATATCGATATGTTCTTACTTCACAGATGATTTGAGTAGATGCTGAGTGTATTTACTTGATGAAACACAAGTCTGAATTATTGAAAGGTTCAAGTAATTTCAGAGTGAAGTTGAAGATCGTCGTGACAAGAGGATAAAATGTCTGTGATATAATCATAGAGATGAGTATCTGATTTACGAGTTTGGCACACAATTAAGACATTGTGGAAAGTGTTTCACAAGTAATACCGCCTGGAACACCATAATGTGATGGTGTGTCCGAACATCATAACTGCACCCTATTGGATATGGTGCATGCCATGATGTCTCTTATCGAATTACCACTATCGTTTATGGGTTAGGCATTAGAGACAACCACATTCACTTTAAAAGGGGCACCACGCAATTCCGTTGAGACGACACCGTTTAGAGAAACCTAAGTTGTCGTTTCTTAAAAGTTTGGGGCTGCGATGCTTATGTGAAAAAGTTTAAAGCTGATAAGCTCGAACCCAAAGCGGATAAATACATCTTCATAGAAAACCCAAAACAGTTGGGTATACCTCCTATTTCAGATCTGGAAGCAAAAGTAATTGCTTCTAGGAACGGGTCCTTTCTCGAGGAAAAGTTTCTCTCGAAAGAATTGAGTGGGAGGATGGTGGAGACTTGATAAGGTTATTGAACCGTCACTTCAACTAGTGTGTAGCAGGGCACAGGAAGTTGTTCCTGTGGCACCTATAGCAATTGAAGTGGAAGCTTATGATAGTGATCATGAAACTTCGGATCAAGTCACCACCAAACCTCGTAGGACGACGAGGATGCGTGCTACTTCAGAGTGGTACGTGATCCTGTCTGAGATATCATGTTGTTGGACAATACTGAACCTACGAGCTATAGAGAAGCGATGGTGGGCCCATATTCTGACAAATGGTTAGAAGCCATGAAATCCGAGATAAATGGATCTTTGAGAAGAAGACGGACGTGGACGGTAATGTTACCGTCTATGAAGCTCGACTTGTGGCAAAGAGTATTTCCACGAGTTCAAGGAGTTGACTACGATGAGATTTTCTTATCCGTAGCGATGCTTAAGTCCGTCGGAATCATGTTAGCATTAGCTGCATTTATGAAATCTGGCAGATGGATGTCAAAACAAGTTTCCTTACCAGTTTTCGTAAGGAAAGGTTGTATGTGATACAATCAGAAAGGTTTTGTCGATCCTAAGGATGCTAAAAGGTATGCTAGCTCCAGCGATCCTTCCATGGACTAGAGCAAGCATCTCGGAGTCAGAATATACGCTTTGATGGAGTGATCAAAGTTTTTGGGTTTATACAAAGTTTGTTAGAAACTTGTATTTACAATAAAGTGAGTGGGAGCGCTACAACATTTCTGATAAGTATATGTGAATGACATATTGTTGATCCGAAATGATGTAAAATTTCTGGAAAGCATAAAGGGTTGTTTGAAAGGAGTTTTTTCAAAGGAAGACCTGGATAAAAGCTGCTTACATATTGGGCATCAGGATCTATAGAGATAGATCAAAAACGCCCGATGATACTTTCAAAGAACGCACACCTTGACATGATTTTGAAAGAGTTCAAAATAGATCAGCAAAGAAGGAGTTCTTGGCTGTGTTACAACGTGTGAGTATTGAGTAAGACTCAAGACCTGACCACAGCAGAAGAGAGAGAAAGGACGAAGGTCGTCCCCTATGCTTTAGACGTAGGCTCTACAGTATGCTATGCTGTGTACCGCACATGAAGTGTGCCTTGCCATGAGTTGGTCAAGGGGTACAATAGTGATCCGGGAAAGGAACACATGACAGCGGTCGAACTTGTCCTTAGTATCTAGTGGACTAAGAAATTTTCTCGATTATGGAGGTGAAAAGGAGTCGTCGTAAAGGGTTACGTCGATGCGAACTTTGACACTAATCCGGATGACTCTGAGTAGTAAACCGGATTCGTATAGTAGAGCAATTATTTGAAATGGCTCCAAATAGCGCGTGGTAGCATCCACAAGATGACATAGATATTCGTAAAGCACACACGGATCTGAAAGGTTCAGACCCGTCGACTAATAACCTCTCTCACAAAGCATAACATGATCGAACCAGAACTCATTGAGTGTTAATCACATAGTGATGTGAACTAGATTGATGACTCTAGTAAACTCTTTGGATGTTGGTCACATGGTGATGTGACCTGTGAGTGTTAATCACATGGTGATGTGAACTAGATTATTGACTCTAGTGCAAGTGGGAGACTGTTGGAAATATGCCCTAGAGGCAATAATAAATAGGTTATTATTATATTTCCTTGTTCATGATAATCGTTTATTATCCATGCTAGAATTGTATTGATAGGAAACTCAGATACATGTGTGGATACATAGACAACACCATGTCCCTAGTAGGCCTCTAGTTGACTAGCTCATTGATCAATAGATGGTTACGGTTTCCTGACCATGGACATTGGATGTCGTTGATAACGGGATCACATCATTAGGAGAATGATGTGATGGACAAGACCCAATCCTAAGCCTAGCATAAGATCGTGTAGTTCGTTTGCTCAGAGCTTTTCTAATGTCAAGTATCATTTCCTTAGACCATGAGATTGTGCAACTCCCGGATATCGTAGGAATTCTTTGGGTGTACCAAACGTCACAGCGTAACTGGGTGGCTATAAAGGTGCACTACAGGTATCTCCGAAAGTGTCTGTTGGGTTGGCACGAATCGAGACTGGGATTTGTCACTCCGTGTAAACGGAGAGGTATCTCTGGGCCCACTCGGTAGGACATCATCATAATGTGCACAATGTGACCAAGGAGTTGATCACGGGATGATGTGAGTTACGAAACGAGTAAAGAGACTTGCCGGTAACGAGATTGAACAAGGTATCGGGATACCAACGATCAAATCTCGGGCAAGTAACATACCAATGGACAAAGGGAATTGTATACGGGATTGATTGAATCCCCGACAGTGTGGTTCATCCGATGAGATCATCGTGGAACATGTGGGAGCCAACATGGGTATCCAGATCCCGCTGTTGGTTATTGACCGGAGAATGTCTCGGTCATGTCTGCATGGTTCCCGAACCCGTAGGGTCTACACACTTAAGGTTCGATGATGCTAGGGTTATAGGGAAAGTATGTACGTGGTTACCGAATGTTGTTCGGAGTCCCGGATGAGATCCCGGACGTCACGAGGAGTTCCGGAATGGTCCGGAGGTAAAGATTTATATATGGGAAGTCCTGTTTTGGTCACCGGAAAAGTTTCGGGTGATATCGGTAATGTACCGGGACCACCGTGTTGGGGAACGTAGTAATTTCAAAAAAAATTCTACGCACACGCAAGATCATGGTGATGCATAGCAACGAGAGGGGAGAGTGTTTTCCACGTACCCTCGTAGACCGACAGCGGAAGCGTTATCACAACGCGGTTGATGTAGTCGTACGTCTTCACGATCCGACCGATCAAGTACCGAACGTACGGCACCTCCGAGTTCTACACACGTTCAGCTCGATGACGTACCTCGAACTCCGATCCAGCCGAGTGTTGAGGGAGAGTTTCATCAGCACGACGGCGTGGTGACGATGATGATGTTCCACCGACGCAGGGCTTCGCCTAAGCTCCGCAACGGTATTATCGAGGTGTAATATGGTGGAGGGGGGCACCGCACACGGCTAAGAGATCCCAAGGATCAATTGTTGTGTCCATGGGGTGCCCCCTACCCCCGTATATAAAGGAGCAAGGGAGGAGGAGGCCGGCCCTAGGAGGGGGCGCACCAAGTGTGGAGTCCTACTAGAACTCCCTAGTCCTAGTAGGATTCCACCTCCCATATGGAATAGGAAAAGAGGAAGGGAAAAAGAGAAGGAAGGAAGGGGGCGCCCCCCTTCCCTAGTCCAATTCGGACCAGACCAAGGGGAGGGGTGCGTCCACCCTTGAGGCCCTTTTCCTTCTTCCCCGTATGGCCCAATAAGGCCCAATACGTATTCCCGTAACTCTCCGGTACTCCGAAAAATACCCGAATCACTCGGAACCTTTCCGAAGTCCGAATATAGTCGTCCAATATATCGATCTTTACGTCTTGACCATTTCGAGACTCCTCGTCATGTCCCCAATCTCATCCGGGACTCCAAACTCCTTCGGTACATCAACATACATAAACTCATAATAAAACTGTCATCGTAACTTTAAGCGTGCGGACCCTACGGGTTCGAGAACTATGTAGACATGACCGAGACACGTCTCCGGTCAATAACCAATAGCGGGACCTGGATGCCCATATTGGCTCCCACATATTCTACGAAGATCTTTATCGGTCAGACCGCATAACAACATACGTTGTTCCCTTTGTCACCGGTATGTTACTTGCCCGAGATTTGATCGTCGGTATCTCGATACCTAGTTCAATCTCGTTACCGGCAAGTCTCTTTACTCGTTCCGTAACACATCATCCCGCAACTAACTCATTTAGTCACAATGCTTGCAAGGCTTAGTGATGTGCATTACCGAGTGGGCCCAGAGATACCTCTCCGACAATCGGAGTGACAAATCCTAATCTCGAAATACGCCAACCCAACAAGTACCTTTGGAGACACCTGTAGAGCACCTTTATAATCACCCATTTACGTTGTGACGTTTGGTAGCACACAAAGTGTTCCTCCGGTAAACGGGAGTTGCATAATCTCATAGTCATAGGAACATGTATAAGTCATGAAGAAAGCAATAGCAACATACTAAACGATCGAGTGCTAAGCTAACGGAATGGGTCAAGTCAATCACGTCATTCTCCTAATGAGGTGATCTCGTTAATCAAATGACAACTTATGTCTATGGCTAGGAAACATAACCATCTTTGATTAACGAGCTAGTCAAGTAGAGGCATACTAGTGACACTCTGTTTGTCTATATATTCACACATGTATTATGTTTCCGGTTAATACAATTCTAGCATGAATAATAAACATTTATCATGATACAAGGAAATAAATAATACTTTATTATTGCCTCTAGGGCATATTTCCTTCAGTCTCCCACTTGCACTAGAGTCAATAATCTAGTTCACATCGCCATGTGATTTAACATCAATAGTTCACATCACCATGTGATTAACACCCATAGTTCACATCGTCATGTGACCATCACCCAAAGGGTTTACTAGAGTCGGTAATCTATTTCACATCGCTATGTGATTAACACCCAAAGAGTACTAAGGTGTGATCATGTTTTGCTTGTGAGATAATTTTAGTCAACGGGTCTGTCACATTCAGATCCGTAAGTATTTTGCAAATTTCTATGTCTACAATGCTCTGCATGGAGCTACTCTAGCTAATTGCTCCCACTTTCAATATGTATCTAGACCGAGACTTAGAGTCATCTAGATTAGTGTAAAAACTTGCATCGACGTAACCCTTTACGACAAGCCTTTTGTTACTTCCATAATCGAGAAACATATCCTTATTCCAGTAAGGATAATTTTGACCGCTGTCCAGTGATCTACTCCTAGATCACTATTGTACTCCCTTGCCAAAATTAGTGTAGGGTATACAATAGATCTGGTACACAGCATGGCATACTTTATAGAACCTATGGCCGAGGCATAGGGAATGACTTTCATTGTCTTTCTATCTTCTGCCGTGGTCGGGTTTTGAGTCTTACTCAATTTCACACCTTGTAACACAGGCAAGAACTCTTTCTTTGACTGTTCTATTTTGAACTACTTCAAAATCTTGTTAAGGTATGTACTCATTGAAAAAACTTATCAAGCGTTTTGATCTATCTCTATAGATCTTGATGCTCAATATGTAAGCAGCTTCACCGAGGTCTTTCTTTTGAAAAACTCCTTTCAAACACTCCTTTATGCTTTGCAGAATAATTCTACATTATTTCCGATCAACAATATGTCCTGCACATATACTTATCAGAAATGCTGTAGTGCTCCCACTCACTTTCTTGTAAATACAGGCTTCACCGCAAGTCTGTATAAAACTATATCCTTTGATCAATTTATCAAAGTGTATATTCCAACTCCGAGATACTTGCACCAGTCCATAGATGGATCGCTGGAGCTTGCATATTTTGTTAGCACTTTTAGGATTGACAAAACCTCCTGGTTGCATCATATACAACTCTTCTTAAATAAATCCATTAAGGAATGTAGTTTTGTTTATCCATTTGCCAGATTTCATAAAATGCGGCAATTGCTAACATGATTCAGACAGACTTAAGCATCGCTGCGAGTGAGAAAATCTCATCATAGTCAACACCTTGAACTTTGTCAAAAACCTTTTTCCGACAAGTCTAGCTTTGTAGATAGTGACACTACTATCAGCATCCGTCTTCCTCTTGAAGATCCATTTAATCTCAATGGCTCGCCGATCATTGGGCAAGTCAATCAGAGTCCATACTTTGTTCTTCATACATAGATCTCATCTCAGATTTCATGGCCTCAAGCCATTTCCCGGAATCTGGGCTCACCATCGCTTCTTCATAGTTCGTAGGTTCGTCATGGTCTAGTAACATAACCTCCAGAACAGGATTACCGTACCACTCTGGTGCGGATCTTACTCTGGTTTACCTACGAGGTTTGGTAGTAACTTGATCTGAAGTTACATGATCATCATCATTAACTTCCTCACTAATTGGTGTAGAAGTCACAGGAACAGATTTCTGTGATCCAATAAGGGAGCAGGTACAGTTACCTCATCAAGTTCTACTTTCCTCCCACTCACATCTTTCGAGAGAAACTCCTTCTCTAGAAAGGATCCATACTTAGCAACGAATGTCTTGCCTTCGGTTCTGTGATAGAAGGTGTACCCAACTGTCTCCTTTGGGTATCCTATGAAGACACATTTCTCCGATTTGGGTTTGAGCTTATCAGGATGAAACTTTTTCACATAAGCATCGCAACCCCAAAATTTTAAGAAATGACAACTTTGGTTTCTTGCCAAACCACAGTTCATAAGGCGTCCTCTCAACGGATTTCGATGGTGCCCTATTTAACGTGAATGCAGCTGTCTCTAATGCATAACCCCCAAAACGATTAGTGGTAAATTGGTAAGAGACATCATAGATTGCACTATATCCAATAAAGTACGGTTATGACGTTCGGACACACCATTATGTTGTGGTGTTCCAGGTGGCATGAATTTGTGAAACTATTCCACATTGTTTTAACTGAAGGCCAAACTCGTAACTTAAATACTCTTCTCCACGATCAGATCGTAGAAACTTTATTTTCTTGTTACGATGATTTTCTGCTTCACTCTGAAATTATATGAACTTTTCAAATGTTTCAGACTCTTGTTTCATTAAGTAGATATACCCATATCTGCTCAAATCATCTATGAAGGTCAGAAAATAATGATACCTGCTACGAGCCTCAATATTCATCGGACCACATACATCTGTATGTATGATTTCCAACAAATCTGTTGCTCTCTCCATAGTTCCGGAGAACGGCGTTTTAGTCATCTTGCCCATGAGGCACGGTTCGCAAGCATCAAGTGATTCATAATCAAGTGATTCCGAAATCCCATCAGTATGGAGTTTCTTCATGCGCTTTACACCAATATGACCTAAACGGCAGTGCCACAAATAAGTTGCACTATCATTATTAACTTTGCATCTTTTGGCTTCAATATTATGAATATGTGTATCACTACGATCGAGATCCAACAAACCATTTTCGTTGGTGTGTATGACCATAGAAGGTTTTATTCATGTAAACAGAACAACAATTGTTCTCTAATTTAAATGAATAACCGTATTGCAATAAACATGATCAAATCATATTCATGCTCAACGCAAACACCAAATAACACTTATTTAGTTTCAACACTAATCCCGAAAGTACAGGGAGTGTGCGATGATGATCATATCAATCTTGGAACTACTTCCAACACACATCGTCACCTCGCCTTTTACTAGTCTCTGTTTATTCTGCAACTCCCGTTTTCGAGTTACTACTCTTTAGCAACTGAACCAGTATCAATTACCGAGGGGTTGCTATAAACACTAGTAAAGTACACATCAATAATCTGTATATCAAATATACCTTTGTTCACTTTTACTAGTCTCTGTTTATTCTGCAACTCCCGTTTCGAGTTACTACTCTTAGCAACTGAACCAGTATCAATTACCGAGGGGTTGCTATAAACACTAGTAAAGTACACATCAATAATCTGTATATCAAATATACCTTTGTTCACTTTGCCATCCTTCTTATCCACCAAATAGTTGGGGTAGTTCCGCTTCCAGTGACCAGTCCCTTTGCAGTAGAAGCACTTAGTCTCAGGCTTAGGACCAGACTTAGGCTTCTTCACTTGAGCAGCAACTTGCTTGCCGTTCTTCTTGAAGTTCCCCTTCTTCCCTTTGCCCTTTTCTTGAAACTAGTGGTCTCGTCAACCATCAACACTTGATGTTTTTCTTGATTTCTACCTTCGTCGATTTCAGCATCACGAAGAGCTCGGGAATTACTTTCGTCATCCCTTGCATACTATAGTTCATCACGAAGTTCTACTAACTTGGTGATGGTGACTAGAGAATTCTGTCAATCACTATTTTATCTGGAAGATAAACTCCCACTTGATTCAAGCGATTGTAGTACCCAGACAATCTGAGCACATGCTCACTAGTTGAGCGATTCTCCTCCATCTTTTAGCTATAGAACTTGTTGGAGACTTCATATCTCTCAACTCGGGTATTTGCTTGAAATATTAACTTCAACTCCTGGAACATCTCATATGGTCCATGACGTTCAAAACGTCTTTGAAGTCCCGATTCTAAGCCATTAAGCATGGTGCACTAAACTATCAAGTAGTCATCATATTGAGCTAGCCAAACGTTCATAACGTCTGCATCTGCTCCTGCAATAGGTCTGTCACCTAGCGGTGCATCAAGGACATAATTTTTCTGTGCAGCAATGAGGATAATCCTCAGATCACGGATCCAATCCGCATCTTTGCTACTAACATCTTTCAACATAATTTTTCTCTAGGAACATATCAAAAATAAACAGGGAAGCAACAACGCGAGCTATTGATCTACAACATAATTTGCAAAATACTATCAGGACTAAGTTCATGATAAATTTAAGTTCAATTAATCATATTACTTAAGAACTCCCACTTAGATAGACATCCCTCTAATCCTCTAAGTGATCACGTGATCCATATCAACTAAACCATGTCCGATCATCACATGAGATGGAGTAGTTTCAATGGTGAACATCACTATGTTGATCATATCTACTATATGATTCACGCTCGACCTTTCGGTCTCCGTGTTCCGAGGCCATATCTGTTATATGCTAGGCTCGTCAAGTTTAACCTGAGTATTCCGCGTGTGCAACTGTTTTGCACCCGTTGTATTTGAACATAGAGCCTATCACACCCGATCATCACGTGGTGTCTCAGCACGAAGAACTTTCACAACGGTGCATACTCAGGGAGAACACTTATACTTTGATAATTTAGTGAAGGATCATCTTATAATGCTACCGTCAAACAAAGCAAGATAAGATGCATAAAGGATTAACATCACATGCAATCAATATAAGTGATATGATATGGCCATCATCATCTTGTGCTTGTGATCTCCATCTCCGAAGCACCGTGCTTGTGATCTCCATCTCCGAAGCACCGTCATGATCACCATCGTCACCGGCGCGACACCTTGATCTCCATCGTAGCATCGTTGTCGTCTCGTCAATCTTATGCTTCTACGACTATCGCTACCGCTTAGTGATAAAGTAAAGCATCACATGGCGATTGCATTGCATACAATAAAACGACAACCATATGGCTCCTGCCAGTTGCCGATAACTCGGTTACAAAACATGATCATCTCATACAACAAATTATATCACATCATGTCTTGACCATATCACATCACAACATGCCCTGCAAAAACAAGTTAGACGTCCTCTACTTTGTTGTTGCAAGTTTTACGTGGCTGCTACGGGCTTAGCAAGAACCGTTCTTACCTACGCATCAAAACCACAACAATAGTTTGTCAAGTTGGTGCTGTTTTAACCTTCGCAAGGACCGGGCGTAGCCACACTCGGTTCAACTAAATTGAGAGAGACAGACACCCGCCAGTCACCTTTAAGCAACGAGTGCTCCGAACGGTGAAACCAGTCTCGCGTAAGCGTACGCGTAATGTCGGTCCGGGCCGCTTCATCTCACAATACCGCTGAACCAAAGTATGACATGCTGGTAAGCAGTATGACTTATATCGCCCACAACTCACTTGTGTTCTACTCGTGCATAGCATCAACGCATAAAACCTGGCTCGGATGCCACTGTTGGGGAACGTAGTAATTTCAAAAAAATTCCTACGCACACGCAAGATCATGGTGATGCATAGCAACGAGAGGGGAGAGTGTTGTCCACGTACCCTCGTAGACCGACAGCGGAAGCGTTATCACAACGCGGTTGATGTAGTCGTACGTCTTCACGATCCGACTGATCAAGTACCGAACGTACGGCACCTCCGAGTTCTACACACGTTCAGCTCGATGACGTCCCTCGAACTCCGATCCAGCCGAGTGTTGAGGGAGAGTTTCGTCAGCACGACGGCATGGTGACGATGATGATGTTCCACCGACGCAGGGCTTCGCCTAAGCTCCGCAACGGTATTATCGAGGTGTAATATGGTGGCGGGGGGCACCGCACACGGCTAAGAGATCTCAAGGATCAATTGTTGTGTCCATGGGGTGCCCCCTGCCCCCGTATATAAAGGAGCAAGGGAGGAGGAGGCCGGCCCTAGGAGGGGGCGCACCAAGTGTGGAGTCCTACTAGGACTCCCTAGTCCTAGTAGGATTCCACCTCCCATATGGAATAGGAAAAGAGGAAGGGAAAAAGAGAAGGAAGGAAGGGGGCGCCCCCCTTCCCTAGTCCAATTCGGACCAGACCAAGGAGAGGGGTGCGGCCACCCTTGAGGCCCTTTTCCTTCTTTCCCGTATGGCCCAATAAGGCCCAATACGTATTCCCGTAACTCTCTGGTACTCCGAAAAATACCCGAATCACTCGGAACCTTTCCGAAGTCCGAATATAGTCGTCCAATATATCGATCTTTACATCTCGACCATTTCGAGACTCCTCGTCATGTCCCCGATCTCATCCGGGACTCCCAACTCCTTCGGTACATCAACATACATAAACTCATAATAAAACTGTCATCGTAACTTTAAGCGTGCAGACCCTACGGGTTCGAGAACTATGTAGACATGACCGAGACACGTCTCCGGTCAATAACCAATAGCGGGACCTGGATGCCCATATTGGCTCCCACATATTCTACGAAGATCTTTATCGGTCAGACCGCATAACAACATACGTTGTTCCCTTTGTCACCGGTATGTTACTTTCCCGAGATTTGATCGTCGGTATCTCGATACCTAGTTCAATCTCGTTACCGGCAAGTCTCTTTACTCGTTCCGTAACACATCATCCCGCAACTAACTCATTTAGTCACAATGCTTGCAAGGCTTAGTGATGTGCATTACCGAGTGGGCCCAGAGATACCTCTCCGACAATCGGAGTGACAAATCCTAATCTCGAAATACGCCAACCCAACAAGTACCTTTGGAGACACCTGTAGAGCACCTTTATAATCACCCATTTACGTTGTGACGTTTGGTAGCACACAAAGTGTTCCTCCGGTAAACGGGAGTTGCATAATCTCATAGTCATAGGAACATGTATAAGTCATGAAGAAAGCAATAGCAACATACTAAACGATCGAGTGCTAAGCTAACGGAATGGGTCAAGTCAATCACGTCATTCTCCTAATGAGGTGATCTCGTTAATCAAATGACAACTTATGTCTATGGCTAGGAAACATAACCATCTTTGATTAACGAGCTAGTCAAGTAGAGGCATACTAGTGACACTCTGTTTGTCTATATATTCACACATGTATTATGTTTCCGGTTAATACAATTCTAGCATGAATAATAAACATTTATCATGATACAAGGAAATAAATAATACTTTATTATTGCCTCTAGGGCATATTTCCTTCAGTCTCCCACTTGCACTAGAGTCAATAATCTAGTTCACATCGCCATGTGATTTAACATCAATAGTTCACATCACCATGTGATTAACACCCATAGTTCACATCGTCATGTGACCATCACCCAAAGGGTTTACTAGAGTCGGTAATCTATTTCACATCGCTATGTGATTAACACCCAAAGAGTACTAAGGTGTGATCATGTTTTGCTTGTGAGATAATTTTAGTCAACGGGTCTGTCACATTCAGATCCGTAAGTATTTTGCAAATTTCTATGTCTACAATGCTCTGCATGGAGCTACTCTAGCTAATTGCTCCCACTTTCAATATGTATCTAGACCGAGACTTAGAGTCATCTAGATTAGTGTAAAAACTTGCATCGACGTAACCCTTTACGACAAGCCTTTTGTTACTTCCATAATCGAGAAACATATCCTTATTCCAGTAAGGATAATTTTGACCGCTGTCCAGTGATCTACTCCTAGATCACTATTGTACTCCCTTGCCAAAATTAGTGTAGGGTATACAATAGATCTGGTACACAGCATGGCATACTTTATAGAACCTATGGCCGAGGCATAGGGAATGACTTTCATTGTCTTTCTATCTTCTGCCGTGGTCGGGTTTTGAGTCTTACTCAATTTCACACCTTGTAACACAGGCAAGAACTCTTTCTTTGACTGTTCTATTTTGAACTACTTCAAAATCTTGTTAAGGTATGTACTCATTGAAAAAACTTATCAAGCGTTTTGATCTATCTCTATAGATCTTGATGCTCAATATGTAAGCAGCTTCACCGAGGTCTTTCTTTTGAAAAACTCCTTTCAAACACTCCTTTATGCTTTGCAGAATAATTCTACATTATTTCCGATCAACAATATGTCCTGCACATATACTTATCAGAAATGCTGTAGTGCTCCCACTCACTTTCTTGTAAATACAGGCTTCACCGCAAGTCCTTATAAAACTATATCCTTTGATCAATTTATCAAAGTGTATATTCCAACTCCGAGATACTTGCACCAGTCCATAGATGGATCGCTGGAGCTTGCATATTTTGTTAGCACTTTTAGGATTGACAAAACCTCCTGGTTGCATCATATACAACTCTTCTTTAATAAATCCATTAAGGAATGTAGTTTTGTTTATCCATTTGCCAGATTTCATAAAATGCGGCAATTGCTAACATGATTCAGACAGACTTAAGCATCGCTGTGAGTGAGAAAATCTCATCATAGTCAACACCTTGAACTTTGTCAAAAACCTTTTTCCGACAAGTCTAGCTTTGTAGATAGTGACACTACTATCAGCATCCGTCTTCCTCTTGAAGATCCATTTAATCTCAATGGCTCGCCGATCATTGGGCAAGTCAATCAGAGTCCATACTTTGTTCTTCATACATGGATCTCATCTCAGATTTCATGGCCTCAAGCCATTTCCCGGAATCTGGGCTCACCATCGCTTCTTCATAGTTCGTAGGTTCGTCATGGGCTAGTAACATAACCTCCAGAACAGGATTACCGTACCACTATGGTGCGGATCTTACTCTGGTTTACCTACGAGGTTTGGTAGTAACTTGATCTGAAGTTACATGATCATCATCATTAACTTCCTCACTAATTGGTGTAGAAGTCACAGGAACAGATTTCTGTGATCCAATAAGGGAGCAGGTACAGTTACCTCATCAAGTTCTACTTTCCTCCCACTCACATCTTTCGAGAGAAACTCCTTCTCTAGAAAGGATCCATACTTAGCAACGAATGTCTTGCCTTCGGTTCTGTGATAGAAGGTGTACCCAACTGTCTCCTTTGGGTATCCTATGAAGACACATTTCTCCGATTTGGGTTTGAGCTTATCAGGATGAAACTTTTTCACATAAGCATCGCAACCCCAAAATTTTAAGAAATGACAACTTTGGTTTCTTGCCAAACCACAGTTCATAAGGCGTCCTCTCAACGGATTTCGATGGTGCCCTATTTAACGTGAATGCAGCTGTCTCTAATGCATAACCCCCAAAACGATTAGTGGTAAATTGGTAAGAGACATCATAGATTGCACTATATCCAATAAAGTACGGTTATGATGTTCGGACACACCATTATGTTGTGGTGTTCCAGGTGGCATGAATTTGTGAAGCTATTCCACATTGTTTTAACTGAAGGCCAAACTCGTAACTTAAATACTCTTCTCCACGATCAGATCGTAGAAACTTTATTTTCTTGTTACGATGATTTTCTGCTTCACTCTGAAATTATATGAACTTTTCAAATGTTTCAGACTCTTGTTTCATTAAGTAGATATACCCATATCTGCTCAAATCATCTGTGAAGGTCAGAAAATAATGATACCTGCTACGAGCCTCAATATTCATCGGACCACATACATCTGTATGTATGATTTCCAACAAATCTGTTGCTCTCTCCATAGTTCCGGAGAACGGCGTTTTAGTCATCTTGCCCATGAGGCACGGTTCGCAAGCATCAAGTGATTCATAATCAAGTGATTCCGAAATCCCATCAGTATGGAGTTTCTTCATGCGCTTTACACCAATATGACCTAAACGGCAGTGCCACAAATAAGTTGCACTATCATTATTAACTTTGCATCTTTTGGCTTGAATATTATGAATATGTGTATCACTACGATCGAGATCCAACAAACCATTTTCGTTGGTGTGTATGACCATAGAAGGTTTTATTCATGTAAACAGAACAACAATTGTTCTCTAATTTAAATGAATAACCGTATTGCAATAAACATGATCAAATCATATTCATGCTCAACGCAAACACCAAATAACACTTATTTAGTTTCAACACTAATCCCGAAAGTACAGGGAGTGTGCGATGATGATCATATCAATCTTGGAACTACTTCCAACACACATCGTCACCTCGCCTTTTACTAGTCTCTGTTTATTCTGCAACTCCCGTTTTCGAGTTACTACTCTTTAGCAACTGAACCAGTATCAATTACCGAGGGGTTGCTATAAACACTAGTAAAGTACACATCAATAATCTGTATATCAAATATACCTTTGTTCACTTTTACTAGTCTCTGTTTATTCTGCAACTCCCGTTTCGAGTTACTACTCTTAGCAACTGAACCAGTATCAATTACCGAGGGGTTGCTATAAACACTAGTAAAGTACACATCAATAATCTGTATATCAAATATACCTTTGTTCACTTTGCCATCCTTCTTATCCACCAAATAGTTGGGGTAGTTCCGCTTCCAGTGACCAGTCCCTTTGCAGTAGAAGCACTTAGTCTCAGGCTTAGGACCAGACTTAGGCTTCTTCACTTGAGCAGCAACTTGCTTGCCGTTCTTCTTAAAGTTCCCCTTCTTCCCTTTGCCCTTTTCTTGAAACTAGTGGTCTCGTCAACCATCAACACTTGATGTTTTTCTTGATTTCTACCTTCGTCGATTTCAGCATCACGAAGAGCTCGGGAATTACTTTCGTCATCCCTTGCATACTATAGTTCATCACGAAGTTCTACTAACTTGGTGATGGTGACTAGAGAATTCTGTCAATCACTATTTTATCTGGAAGATAAACTCCCACTTGATTCAAGCGATTGTAGTACCCAGACAATCTGAGCACATGCTCACTAGTTGAGCGATTCTCCTCCATCTTTTAGCTATAGAACTTGTTGGAGACTTCATATCTCTCAACTCGGGTATTTGCTTGAAATATTAACTTCAACTCCTGGAACATCTCATATGGTCCATGACGTTCAAAACGTCTTTGAAGTCCCGATTCTAAGCCATTAAGCATGGTGCACTAAACTATCAAGTAGTCATCATATTGAGCTAGCCAAACGTTCATAACGTCTGCATCTGCTCCTGCAATAGGTCTGTCACCTAGCGGTGCATCAAGGACATAATTTTTCTGTGCAGCAATGAGGATAATCCTCAGATCACGGATCCAATCCGCATCTTTGCTACTAACATCTTTCAACATAATTTTTCTCTAGGAACATATCAAAAATAAACAGGGAAGCAACAACGCGAGCTATTGATCTACAACATAATTTGCAAAATACTATCAGGACTAAGTTCATGATAAATTTAAGTTCAATTAATCATATTACTTAAGAACTCCCACTTAGATAGACATCCCTCTAATCCTCTAAGTGATCACGTGATCCATATCAACTAAACCATGTCCGATCATCACATGAGATGGAGTAGTTTCAATGGTGAACATCACTATGTTGATCATATCTACTATATGATTCACGCTCGACCTTTCGGTCTCCGTGTTCCGAGGCCATATCTGTTATATGCTAGGCTCGTCAAGTTTAACCTGAGTATTCCGCGTGTGCAACTGTTTTGCACCCGTTGTATTTGAACATAGAGCCTATCACACCCGATCATCACGTGGTGTCTCAGCACGAAGAACTTTCACAACGGTGCATACTCAGGGAGAACACTTATACTTTGATAATTTAGTGAAGGATCATCTTATAATGCTACCGTCAAACAAAGCAAGATAAGATGCATAAAGGATTAACATCACATGCAATCAATATAAGTGATATGATATGGCCATCATCATCTTGTGCTTGTGATCTCCATCTCCGAAGCACCGTGCTTGTGATCTCCATCTCCGAAGCACCGTCATGATCACCATCGTCACCGGCGCGACACCTTGATCTCCATCGTAGCATCGTTGTCGTCTCGTCAATCTTATGCTTCTACGACTATCGCTACCGCTTAGTGATAAAGTAAAGCATTACATGGCGATTGCATTGCATACAATAAAACGACAACCATATGGCTCCTGCCAGTTGCCGATAACTCGGTTACAAAACATGATCATCTCATACAACAAATTATATCACATCATGTCTTGACCATATCACATCACAACATGCCCTGCAAAAACAAGTTAGACGTCCTCTACTTTGTTGTTGCAAGTTTTACGTGGCTGCTACGGGCTTAGCAAGAACCGTTCTTACCTACGCATCAAAACCACAACAATAGTTTGTCAAGTTGGTGCTGTTTTAACCTTCGCAAGGACCGGGCATAGCCACACTCGGTTCAACTAAATTGAGAGAGACAGACACCCGCCAGTCACCTTTAAGCAACGAGTGCTCCGAACGGTGAAACCAGTCTCGCGTAAGCGTACGCGTAATGTCGGTCCGGGCCGCTTCATCTCACAATACCGCTGAACCAAAGTATGACATGCTGGTAAGCAGTATGACTTATATCGCCCACAACTCACTTGTGTTCTACTCGTGCATAGCATCAACGCATAAAACCTGGCTCGGATGCCACTGTTGGGGAACGTAGTAATTTCAAAAAAATTCCTACGCACACGCAAGATCATGGTGATGCATAGCAACGAGAGGGGAGAGTGTTGTCCACGTACCCTCGTAGACCGACAGCGGAAGCGTTATCACAACGCGGTTGATGTAGTCGTACGTCTTCACGATCCGACTGATCAAGTACCGAACGTACGGCACCTCCGAGTTCTACACACGTTCAGCTCGATGACGTCCCTCGAACTCCGATCCAGCCGAGTGTTGAGGGAGAGTTTCGTCAGCACGACGGCGTGGTGACGATGATGATGTTCCACCGACGCAGGGCTTCCCCTAAGCTCCGCAACGGTATTATCGAGGTGTAATATGGTGGCGGGGGGCACCGCACACGGCTAAGAGATCTCAAGGATCAATTGTTGTGTCCATGGGGTGCCCCCTGCCCCCGTATATAAAGGAGCAAGGGAGGAGGAGGCCGGCCCTAGGAGGGGGCGCACCAAGTGTGGAGTCCTACTAGGACTCCCTAGTCCTAGTAGGATTCCACCTCCCATATGGAATAGGAAAAGAGGAAGGGAAAAAGAGAAGGAAGGAAGGGGGCGCCCCCCTTCCCTAGTCCAATTCGGACCAGACCAAGGGGAGGGGTGCGGCCACCCTTGAGGCCCTTTTCCTTCTTTCCCGTATGGCCCAATAAGGCCCAATACGTATTCCCGTAACTCTCTGGTACTCCGAAAAATACCCGAATCACTCGGAACCTTTCCGAAGTCCGAATATAGTCGTCCAATATATCGATCTTTACATCTCGACCATTTCGAGACTCCTCGTCATGTCCCCGATCTCATCCGGGACTCCCAACTCCTTCGGTACATCAACATACATAAACTCATAATAAAACTGTCATCGTAACATTAAGCGTGCAGACCCTACGGGTTCGAGAACTATGTAGACATGACCGAGACACGTCTCCGGTCAATAACCAATAGCGGGACCTGGATGCCCATATTGGCTCCCACATATTCTACGAAGATCTTTATCGGTCAGACCGCATAACAACATACGTTGTTCCCTTTGTCACCGGTATGTTACTTGCCCGAGATTTGATCGTCGGTATCTCGATACCTAGTTCAATCTCGTTACCGGCAAGTCTCTTTACTCGTTCCGTAACACATCATCCCGCAACTAACTCATTTAGTCACAATGCTTGCAAGGCTTAGTGATGTGCATTACCGAGTGGGCCCAGAGATACCTCTCCGACAATCGGAGTGACAAATCCTAATCTCGAAATACGCCAACCCAACAAGTACCTTTGGAGACACCTGTAGAGCACCTTTATAATCACCCATTTACGTTGTGACGTTTGGTAGCACACAAAGTGTTCCTCCGGTAAACGGGAGTTGCATAATCTCATAGTCATAGGAACATGTATAAGTCATGAAGAAAGCAATAGCAACATACTAAACGATCGAGTGCTAAGCTAACGGAATGGGTCAAGTCAATCACGTCATTCTCCTAATGAGGTGATCTCGTTAATCAAATGACAACTTATGTCTATGGCTAGGAAACATAACCATCTTTGATTAACGAGCTAGTCAAGTAGAGGCATACTAGTGACACTCTGTTTGTCTATATATTCACACATGTATTATGTTTCCGGTTAATACAATTCTAGCATGAATAATAAACATTTATCATGATACAAGGAAATAAATAATACTTTATTATTGCCTCTAGGGCATATTTCCTTCACACCGGGAGGGTCCCGGGGGTCCACCAAGTGGGGCCACCAGCCCCAGAGGGCTGCGTGGGCCAAGTGTGGGAGGGGACCAGCCCCAGGTGGGCTGGTGCGCCCCCCCCCCCCCACAAGAGGCCCAGGGCGCAGGAAAGGGGGGGAAGGGGGAAAACCTAGTCTCAGATGGGCCTAAGGCCCATCTAGTGGGGCGCCCCCTCTCTCCCCCCCTTTGCCCCCCCCCCCAAGCCCCATCTAGGGCTGGCCGCACCCCTTGGGGGGGGGGAACCCTAGATGGGGGCGCAGCCCTCCCCCTCCCCTATATATACTTGAGGTTTGGGGCTGCCATACGGAAATGAGAACGTCTCTCTTTCGGCGCAGCCCTACCCCTCTCCCTCCTCCTCCTCTCCCGCGGTGCTTGGCGAAGCCCTGCGGGATTGCCACGCTCCTCCATCACCACCACGCCGTCGTGCTGCTGCTGGATGGAGTCTTCCCCAACCTCTCCCTCTCTCCTTGCTGGATCAAGGCGTGGGAGACGTCACCGGGCTGCACGTGTGTTGAACGCGGAGGCGCCGTGGTTCGGCGCTTAGATCGGAATCAACCGCGATCTGAATCGCTACGAGTACGACTCCCTCATCCGCGTTCTTGCAACGCTTCCGCATCGCGATCTACAAGGGTATGTAGATGCACTCCCCTTCCCCTCGTTGCTATATTACTCCATAGATTGATCTTGGTGATGCGTAGAAAATTTTGAATTTCTGCTACGTTACCCAACAGAGACACCATGGAAAAGTATTAGAGCCAAGCTTGGTTGATTCTTTGATTTGAGGGAGAAGATAAATGAAAACCCAATTCGGTTGTAAGTG
Source organism: Aegilops tauschii subsp. strangulata (assembly GCF_002575655.3). Taxonomy (NCBI): domain Eukaryota; kingdom Viridiplantae; phylum Streptophyta; class Magnoliopsida; order Poales; family Poaceae; genus Aegilops; species Aegilops tauschii. Next base: position 487,709,220 of record NC_053040.3, read on the forward strand.
TTTCATTCTCATCAATTCAACCCGGTTAACATAATTTGGGTCTTTTTGTTGGATATGCATCAAACTCCCACACTTACTGTATTCTCAATAAATCCACGGGATGTATTGAGGAAATGGTGAATGTGGAGTGTGATGAGAATAACAGCTTCCATGCGGAGCAATTTGTTTCAAGTGTTGTAGGTGATGAGGCTCCTTCCCAAGCTACAAGTACAATGGGTATTGGTCATATTCTTCCACAAGAAACACCCCTTGTCCATGTAGAAGAAGAAGGAGTAAGAGCCCCTCTTGTGGATCCACCACAAGGGAAGTCATCACCCCCAACACAAGAGCAAGATGCTATGGGAGATCGTTTACCTATCCAAGAACAAGATCAAGTCCCTCATGTTCATGGGCTAGATCAAGGGCCCCTTGAACCAATGCTCTCTCGGTAACAAGTACTTACTTCATGCGTTTGTTTAAATTAGAGTCAACATTGTGTATGTTGCATCATGGCATGTTTAGTACTTGTTGAGTTTGTGTTTCTTGCAACAGCTTAAACCTCCTTATTGCATCTATGAGATTTTTGAGAAGAAGCATATCATGGGGATCTATAAAACCATGCTCATGGTTCACTTATCCCAAATATGCCAATTAAGCAATTTATTGCATACCAATTCCTCAAAGTGCTCTTATGTGCAATATTGATAAAATTGCAAGAAACAATCTTTTTGGTTGTGGTATTTGCTCTCATGCTTAGTAATTCATTTTTATGCAAATGAGATCAGTTTGCGCCATGTGCCTTGTGCCATGTGCCATGTGCCATGTGACAAAGCCCTACGCTAAGATCAAGTTTGTATAAATAATGGATTCATTCTTGGATATCATGTTCTTATCTTTTGTATCTTTTTGTGTGTGCAAGTTTCTTTGTGGATGCTCATCTTGATGATTATTGGCCACGTAAGAAACTTATACACATGAGAAAGTGCATATCCCTCTTTGATATCCTTTCGTTTCCTTGCCGGTCCTTGGAATTGTCTCTTTTTATTCTTTGGTGGATCCGGTAAGAGGTTGAGTAGTGAGTGATTGTATGTATTGCATATATCATTGCACTCATGAGTTTTTGGATATATTTTGGACCCGTGCTTAGTCAAGTGATGATCCTATTTTGTGCACGTTGTATCCAAGTACAAAACTAAATAATGCACAAATCATGGGGAGCTTCTCTATGTTCTTTAGAACACTCCTATGCTCATATCATAATATCTTTTTGGTGCATTTTATGGATCCTCAATATAGTGTGAATTTCTTCATTTGTTCGTAACTGGATATGTGCATTTGATTCCACTCACAATATGAGAAATGCACAAATTAAGGAGGAACTCATACTATATTGGTCTTCTAGATTTTTTTCTCCATTTTGGCACTTGTTGCCAATGGGGGAGAAGTTTAGAGGGTTTAGGTGAAGTAGTCTGGTTCATGCATATCTACATTTGTTGTGGCTGTTGCATGGATGTGTATATAGAGGAAACTCCACCAAGTTCTTCCATGCATATATTGTGGGGAGTTTGCTCTATATAGTGTGGTTCTACTAGCATCAAATTCTTGTGTAGTATTTCGATGCTAGTACAACCGGTTTTGATAACATCAACTATCTTTGTGATATTTGAGGCTATCAAAACCACCTCAAGTATTCAATTTATTCTCGGATAGATTGCATACTTGTTTTAAATTCATTATATAAACCCTCTTGTTGAGATTGTCATCAATTATCAAAATGGGGGAGATTGAAAGGGCATGTAGCCCCTAAGTGTGGTTTTGGTAATTGAATGACAATCTCTATGGACTAATGTTTTCAGTGAGATATATTTGAAGGTTTTGTCCATAGATGGTGCCTCAAGGATATTGGATGGAATCAAGGATGAAGTCCATATATATGAAGATAATGCCTCAAGGATATTGGATGGAATCAAGGATGAAGTCCATATATATGAAGATAATGCCTCAAGGATATTGGATGGAATCAAGGATGAAGTCCATATATATGAAGATAATGCCTCAAGGATATTGGATGGAATCAAGGATGAAGTCCATATAGATGAAGTTATATTTGCTCTAAGCTTTGGTATTAAATGACAATTCCTATGGAGCATCAAGTGCATTGGATCTTATATGAAGATATGTTCCATAGTGATGCTTGAAGTTCTTTGCGTTGTTTTGTGAAGATTGCCATCAAAGCATCCGAAGAAGTCCTCATGGTATCGCTCTCTGGATACCCCATGCACACGGGCTTATACCGTGCGCACGGGGTCGAGTGTCAACTCTCTGGATACCCCGTGCTCACGGGGCCTAGGTGTTGGCTCTCGAGATTCCATATCCAGCGAGGTTTCAAGTTGGTCTTCTGAGGATCAAGGCTTGAGAGAATAATCAAAGAGAAGAATTCGAGTTATGGTTTCAAGACAAGATCATGGTGAGCTCATGTGTTGGGTTTCGGTTGATCAAGCCTTGAAGCAAGCAACTAGAGTGAAGAATTCATTATACCTCTCAAGACAAGATCATGTTGATCAAGTCTTGAAGCAAGCAACTAGAGTGACGAATTCATTATGCCTCTCAAGAGTTTGGGATGGAGTTTTTAGAAGGGCAAGTGGTGACCAAGATGATTTTCATAGTGGAACTTGATATGATCATGAAAGAGTCTTTGGCGATATTGTCTTGAAGCAATGAAGTGAAATGAAGAGTTCATTGTGGCTTTCAAGAAACCAAGATGGAGCTTGAAGTAAAGATGTTGGTTGACCAAGATGAAGCTCGAAGAGTATATCTAAGTGGTCAACCCACAAAGCACAAACAATGTACCACGTGAGATCAAGTGATCTAGTGGTATGGTAAGTAATTGTGAATTGTGCTTTGTTACCTAACCCATGCTATATGTTTGTTATGTCTATGTGGGTTAGGTGTTTCTCATAGGCTTGCATCAAAAGGAAAGATCTCGTGTAGCCTATGTGTGGATGACATCAAGTGGTGATGGTCATCGGATTCGAGGAGTCCAAGTGCAAGATGAGATGACATCAAGTGGTGATGGTCATCGAGTTCAGGGAGTCCAGGTGCAAGATGAGAAGCCGGAGGTTATATGCTTTGAAGCTTGCGGTCCACATCATGATAATGTGCATGTGAAGATGGGCTTGAGATAAGGCTTCCCTCATTGCATCATGAGGAAGCAATTCGAGTATCTTCACCAAGTGGTCGTGGACAAGAAAGGGATTCCAACTTGAGGCAAGCATTAAAGTCATCATCAAGCTCAAGTTGAATGTGCAAGGCAAAGGTATACCTTAGCTAGGTTTTCCTAGTTTTGCCGGTCTCATAGTGCTTGGTGGGAGACCGGATTATAGGTTTGATAGCCGTACTATCAAGAGGGACTCTCGGGCAAGTAGCTTGATCACGTCGCATGTAGAGAGCTCAAACCTTTTCATTACTTGCATCATTCTTTCTTGTTGATCTTGGTTGGTTCTCTATGTGAGGACCTTGGGCTTTTCCATAGCTTCAAAACGAGCCCAAGATCATCGAATTCGGAGTCCGTATGCCCAAGTTATCGATGTTTTAGTGGGCTGCTGCTGGCTGTCCTGGGACCCCGTGCGCACGGGGTGTCCAGAATTCTGGGTACTCCGTGCACACGGGCTCGTACCGTGCACACGGGGTCTCAACCCCCGTGCGCACGAGGTGCCCAGGAAATGCCCGTTGGAGCCCCAACGGCTAGTTTCGGGGTTTGGCTATTTAAGGGCCCTTTCCTCCCACCGGTTGGGGGTTGGTTCACACACATTCTAAACACCATTTTAAGCCTCTCTCCACCTCTCCCAAACCCCTATCTCCCCTCTATGTGAAGGGGGATTTGTGGATGGATTAGTGAGCCATTTGTTGATCATATCCAAAGCATCCCCTCTCTTCAATCTCCTACTTTCAAGAGTGCATCTTATGAGATTGAGAGAGTGAGTCGGGCATTTGTTGCTTGACCTTGCATTGCATTTGTTGCATTGGTTTGAGCTCCCTGCATCGATTTGTTCGAGTGTGAGCCCGTGAGTTTATTACTCTTGGAGGCCTCCGCCTCCTAAACGGTTTGGTGATACATTGAGAAGATTGTGAAAGAGGCCTATGTGGCCAAGGTTCCCCCGGAAGCTTCCTCTTGTGGTGTGCTCCGGGGAAGGGTGTTGAAGTGGCCTAGGTGGTCAAGTTCCTCCGGAAGCTTCCTTGTTTGTGGTGTGCTCAGGAGAAGTTTGTAAAGGTGTGGTGGTCGCCTTCAAGACCAACCCCGAGTGAATCGAGGCTCATCCGTTGGGGGTGACTCGAAAAGGAGAATACGGTGAGTCACTTGGTGACGCCCCGGAGCTTTGGCTTCGGCACCGCTCTAACGGAGATTAGCACTCTCACGAGTGTGAACTTCGGGATAAACCCGCGTCTCCGACTCACTTGTGGTTATCTCTTACCCACACCCTTTACTTACCGCAATTCATACTTGCTCATATTGATATATCTTGTGCTAGTTGAATTGCTTAGTTGTTCCTACATTTCCATATCTTGTGATATAGTTTGTGCTTGCTAGTTTCCTTAAGTGCCTATCTTGTTTAGCATAGGTTGTTGCTGCACTTAGTTGAGCCTAGCATATTTAGGATTTGTGCTTCAAAGGTATCCGTTTAGTTTAATTCTGCATTAGGATAAAGCCAAATCCGTAACAGTTTTAAAATGCCTATTCACCCCCCCCCCCCTCTAGTCGTCATCTAGATCCTTTCACCTGCGCTCCCACAGTGGTGGGTTCTTCTGTCGACAACTCCACCTCGTCCATCAGCTCGCCCCGCTCTTCACCGCCATTCGCTGCTTCGTCTCCACCGACTGCTCCACGACAGATGGTGACGCGCGCTCAGCGTGGCATTTTTTGGCCCAATCGTCGGTACTATGACGCCTCCACTGCCGTTGCGTCGCCGACGATCTCTCCGGTTCCCGCTTCTGTCCGTGCTGCTACTCGCGATCCACAGTGGCTCGCCGCCATGCGCGACGAGTACGACGCGCTCGTCCGGAACAGGACATGGGAGCTGCTGGCGCGTCCTGCCCGCGCTAACCTCATCACCGGCAAGTGGATTTTCAAGCACAAACTCAACGCCGATGGCTCCCTCGCCCGCTACAAGGCGCGCTGGGTCGTCCGCGGTTTTCGTCAACGCGCCGGCATCGACTATGGAGAGACCTTCTCGCCCGTCGTCAAGCCTGCTACGATCTGCACTGTGCTGACCTTGGCTGCGTCGCGCGGCTGGCCAGTCCACCAGCTCGACGTTTCCAATGCGTTCTTGCATGGGCACCTGGAGGAAGAGGTCTATTGTCTCCAACCCGCCGGCTTCGTCGACCCCGAGCGTCCGCATCATGTCTGTCGCCTCTCCAAGTCGTTGTACGGCTTGAAGCAGGCGCCCAGGGCATGGTTCCTCCGCTTCGCCGGCTACCTCAAGACGATTGGCTTCACCGCCACCCGCTCCGGCTCCTCCCTGTTCACGCTTCGACACGCCGCGGACACGGCCCTTCTTCTACTTTACGTAGATGATATCGTGCTCACCGCGTCAACTCCGGCAGCTCTTCACCGCATCATCACCAGCCTCACCCGCGAGTTCACGATGAAGGACCTTGGTCCTCTCCATTTCTTCCTCGGCATCCAGGTCACGCGGACGCCTGCTGGCTTCTTCCTCTGTCAGCGCCAGTACGCCGAGGACGTCCTGGATCGTGCTGGCATGGACACGTGTCGTCCGTCTCCGACGCCGATCGACACCAAGAGCAAACTTCCCGTTGCTGATGGCCCGCGCGTTGAGGATGCGTCCGCCTACCGCAGCATCGCCGGCGCGCTCCAGTACCTCACCATCACGTGACCGGAGATCTCCTATGCCGTCCAGCAGATATGCTTGCATATGCATGATCCGCGTGAGTGTCACCTTGCGCTGATCAAGCGTGTGCTCCGCTATGTCCGCGGCACTCATCATCTGGGGCTCCACCTCCGCGCCTCGGCTGTCTTGGACCTCCGCGCCTTCACCGACGCAGATTGGGCCGGCTGCCCCGACACACGTCGCTCCACCTCCGGGTTCTGTGTCTACCTTGGCGATGCCCTTGTTTCCTGGTCGTCCAAGCGCCAGGCCACTGTCTCGCGCTCCAGCGCCGAGGCGGAGTACCGCGGCGTTGCCAACGCTGTGGCGGAGTGCGTCTGGCTTCGACAACTCCTCGGCGAGCTCTTCACACCGGTGCACAAGGCGATGCTCGTCTACTGCGACAATGTGTCCGCGGTGTACCTCTCGGCCAACCCCGTCCACCATCGCCGCACCAAGCATGTGGAGCTCGACATCCACTTCGTGCGCGAGCGTGTGGCTCTTGGCGAGTTCAGAGTTCTTCACGTCCCCACGCGCCAGCAGCTCGCCGACATTATGACCAAAGGATTGCCATCGGATGTCTTCTCTGATTTCCGGTCCGGTCTTTGTGTCGCTGCCGCCGACATCACGACTGCGGGGGGTGTTAGACTGTATAGTAGGCCGACGTGTACGCTCTCTGTATAGACTCATGCATACACGATCGTGCTCTAGTCCGTGTAGCCAGATCGTGGCGCACGTCGATGGTAGTGCGGCACCCCATGATCTCCCTCAAGCAGTGGCCTTGTAACTGTACATATACCCCTGCCGATGAATGAATCAGTGTGGTGTGCTTTCTCCCTAAACTTCTCTCTAAACAATTAGAATCCTTAGAATTTCAACTTCAAAACAAGAATCCTTTGGGAAAAAATATGGCTGTTTTTCAATTAGTGGGATCGAGTCATGTAAGAATTATTATTTGTCTAAGCAATTCATTGCAGTATATTTCTCCGGAAAATCTCTATCCTTTCGAATCTCGTGCAAATACTCCCTCCGTCTTATAATATAAGCTATGTTGGCTCGCAAGAACGTCTTATATTGTCGGACAAAGGGGTTTTTATTTTGCTTGGGTTCAGATCAAACACTCTGGAGCAAACAAGACCCTATTGGATTTGAGACGGCATACCAGCGTAATTCTGTGTTATTTTTTCAAAAACACTAACGCCCACACGTGTGGGCGTTAGACAACTCACCCACACGCATCCATCGTCGTCCAGCGCCTTTTGCACGAATCTTGGCATGAAAAGGCTGATTTTGTGTGCCACGTAGGACAACTCGTGTGTGTGGCGTGTGAGGGAGTTCGCCCGCACGCCGGTTTTCTCTCCGCGGTCAACGTTTCGCCAGTCGGGGTGTGCGATGAAACTGCTGTCGCGCCCGCACGCCGCGCACCACTTCTTTTCCCCATCTCCTACGACTGCCCATTCTCCCACTCTCCCACTCCCAAGCTGTCATTTGTCATGTTTTTGAATGGTACATGACAACTACCCTATTTGTGAGCATGAGCATATGGCAACTCTTTTTTTACCCCGAACATGTTATTGTTGCCACGTCTGTTTGTAGCGCTGCATGGCAACTGTCTAGTGTTAGTAGGTGGCAACTCCTAAAGATAACATCGCCCACATGCCCGTCTCCTCTCCCACACACCAAAAGCTATCAGTTGCCATGTGTTTTGCAGGGTACATGGCAACTGCCCTAGCGTGCTTGTAAGCAGATGGCAACTCTCTTTTTACCGAAACATGTTTTTTGCCATGTTTTTTAGTGCTACATGGCAACTGTCCAGTGTTAGTAGGTGGCAACTCCTAAAGTTTTTCAAATCATGGTAACTGTAGTAGACCAGACCATACATGGCAACAGCTGCAGTTGCCCAAAAATGGCATCTGGCACTTGACCTAAGATGGCAACTGCAGTTGAGCAACCATGGCAACTGTAGTTCAGCAACATGGCAACTGCAGTTTAGCAACATGGCAACCGAAGAGGTCCGGACCATGGCAATCGCGGCGGGATGCGTGGTTACTGACACGCGGGACGTGTGGCTCGCAGGCGGGGAGGGGCGACGGCCGAGACAGGTCGTGCGGGCCGCGCGCTTGCTCGCCCGGACGTGCTCGTGCGGGGCGATCGCGCTGCACCAGACGTGCGGGCTGTGGCTACGCGCGCCCGTACGCGGTCGTGCGGACGGGGTCGTCTCTGTGCCACACAGGGCGTGCGGCACAACCACCCGATACACCACACGTGTGACAGTTATCGGCGTCCTATTTTTTTATTCTTGCGTTCTTGCAATCCTACCAAATCGAAGAACCCCAAAAGGTCCTGCCTCGCTTTTGGTGTTTGTTTTGCAGGATAGTCAAATGTCTGGGGAATAACACTCCCTTCGTTTCATTTCGTAACGTGCACACGGTTCTTGAGATTCATATTCAGGTTGCATTTCATATATAAAATGTACTCCATCTGCAAACTAACATAAGATCCTTTTTATCACAAAAGTAGTGATCCAAAACGTCTTTTTTTTTAGGGAATGCCATCATGGCTGACTTTATTGCTTTCAAATGGAGTACTTTTACATCATCCACAAGTAAAGAAATGATAAAACTAGGAGGTTCATCTAGTTTACAAAGCTAGTATCAAATTTGTATACACAAGACATTTTCAATAACACAAATTTTAAGTAACATGTCTTACATTTCTATATCTTTACAAGTATAACTTTGAAGTTTTTTTAAGGTATAAAGTCAAAGGTACATTACTTAAGTATCACGGAAAATTAAACTTTTGAAAATGTGCACATGAGGGGGTTGCTAGGCGCGCACAAGTTTGAACTTTGACCATCAACCTAAACAATAAATAATACTATGTCCCAAATTACTTGTCTTAGATTTATCCAAATTATTCGGGACAGAGGGGGTATATTTATATTGGTCTAATTGACGGTCAAAGTTAAAACTCAAAATTTGTACACGCCTTTGAATGGAATGGACACGCTAGACAAGCAACAATAGTTTGAAAAACTAGCACTACAGCTAGGTTGAATAAAGATAAAGCGAGCCTTCCAGTTACCAAAACAAGCAGAGCAGATCAGATCATCCTAGCAACAACCTCTCCGTCCCCAAAACAGGCAGCGTTTGTTTTTGTGTTATGGAGACTGTCAAATCTGTTGACATAAAGTATGATGATGATTCTATTGCGGGCTGGCGGTAAAAAACACGGCTAATTTCGACTAGTTACTAGCACAACCGGACCGGACGGGATAAATAACAGCAACCATCTTCAAATTTTTCTCAAGCTCACTAAAGCTAGGGAGACAAAACAAATTCTCTCATTCCACCTAACACTCGCAAGGGCGCGTTTCCATCTTTCCAGCAGATCGGATTCATCATCACCTCTCCTGACTGGCCGTCACCCTCTGCATGATCATCGCCTCGGCCGCCTGGATGGCCTCTGATGTTCCAGTTATCGTCACTTTCCTGCACCAGCGAGTGGAAATTATAAGCTTCAGTGGCCGAGGTGATCACAGAGCCAAGCATGGGGGCTTAACGTTACCTGTCAGATGTGCCAGGTATGAAATCGCCCCTATCTGATATCTTAATCCTGGTACCACTAGCCTGCAGTCGCAACAAAATTACATGAGTTTGGTTTCCCTTAAACATGGTGCGCTCACACCATACAAGGCAGCAGCAGGTTTATGCAGATTTGCCATATAAATCACACAAGTATGAAAGAGTAGTATGTTTTCTGAACCCAAATGAGGGCAGACAACATGCTCCAATGTTCTTAACCATTTATCTGCTGCAGGGAAACTACATGACCAAACGAGCACTATTACCACAACAGCTGTCTAAGTGCCTACTGACTAATGCAGGGTGATACAGTACATCTTAACAAGATTGCTGCAGGAAAAACTCAATATGCATTACATTATAGCACGGAGGAAGTAATATGATGCAGAAGCCTCGCCTATCTATACAATGAGCATACATGTTTGACCATGTGCAGTAAAACAACACTAATGAGGTTCAGATTCACACAGTGTAAGAAGATACCTGAATGATCTCTGTTATGTTCCTTCCTGCACGCCCTACAACTGCACCGATGTGTTCGTCAGCAACACCTATGGTGTGTGATTCTTGGGCATCATTATTAGCAGGTGATCTAACAGGTGTACCAGGCTGAACAGTTTCAACAGAAACCCATGGTTAGAACAATTTGAAAACATATGAGGTTAACACTACTACCCAAAAAACAAAGCAAAAAAGAAGGTGCTGCCTCAGCATACAGTTTTACAAAATAATAAAATATATGCATAGAGAATATAGCCTGAAAGCATTAGAAGGCAAGAAAACTGGGCACATTAAATCTAACATCAAGGAGTTAGCGCACACAACATCAATCAGAAGTTGCAACATACACATCTCTCCTTTCTCCAAAAACAAATGCTTAATGTAATACACATTTACGCATATCTCTTTCTCCAAAAACAAAATGCCTAGTGTAATACACATTTTATTTCCAGTGCGCTGACTAAGAAAAATAGCGTTCACAAAAAAACTGTCAGGTATCTGGAAGTGTGATATACCGTTTTATTTTTGATGGACTGCCTAATATTTGTAGCGCCAACAAAAGCTACCAGGACATAACCATAATAAATTCATGAGATCAAATTTTGCCTTCTTGCAGTTCAAACACTTGGATAGGAAAAATGTTCTACGCACTTCCTAATGTATTGCATGACTATGCAAAACAGAAAACAATTCTATTAGAAAGCATCACATACATATCACCCGACTCCAACATCTCTTCTCAGGTGCACAACGAAAAGAGAACACATGGTAGATCATTATCAACACAGATGGACTAGGTGTTTACAAAAAAGGTGTACACCATGCAGGACAGCAAACACGAACCTTGTTGTTTTGGTACCTTCCACCACCACCACCACCAGCAGCATACCCATTAGGTCCATAGTTCACAGCATTATTATATGGCACCTGTGGAATCATATAGCCAACAGGAACAGCCGCAGGGTAACTAGGGAAACCAAGGCCTGGATATTTTGAAGTGAAGGAAATGAGTAAGAGAAAATGGTTATGCCGTATCTGAAAGGTGAATCCATCTATATAAATATCATGAATGCAAAGAGAATGTCTAGCTGCACATGCAAATATATCCCAGCATTCTCAGTTGTGACTTTTTTTTAAATGGTGTTATGACTTATTTTTAGAGAAGCATGATAAATGCAGAACATGTATTCTTCAAGCAAGAAACGTATTATGAGAAGGCACCCATTCAAGCAAGCATGAAGCAGAGTGGTAACATTAGAACTAGAAAGTGGTGAAAATTCTAGGATTTACCTGCATATGGAAATGGGGAACTCAAATTCGGTGGGTAGTGAACATCCTCAGACAATTTGCTTAATATCAAATGTATGGCTCGCATCTGACTGTTTAAGGGTCCTGTGATAGTAACAAGCCTATCATGCAAACCAACAAAGTTGTTGTCCTGTGGTGAAATCTTGATTCCAGCATGTGAATCTTCAATAAATGACCTGAAGAGGGAGGGAACACCAACTCTCAACATTCCAGGCAACAGAAACTAAAATAAAGTAAATAGAAGAACAACGATGAAGCATGTGATATTAGTCCAATCAGACCAGGCACATGAGTATTATCAAGAGAAGGACCATACAGTTCCTATTATCATGCATCGGTTCACATATACTTCATCAGTTTTCTCAATAACAATAACATTACACCAACATTAAAAATTAAGAAAGTATCATAGTGCGGGTGAAACTTAATGACAGTATCAGAGATGAGAACAGGTTTATTGATTAGGCATACTTGATTGTTGCTCCTCCTTTACCAATAATTCCACCACATGAGCTGTTAGGAACTACAAGTCTAAATTTAGGCCTAGCTTCAGCTTCATTAGATTCTTCCCCCTGGAAAATAACAGGAGAATATCAGTTATCAAGCAATGGCAGCATGGTCCTGCAGACATGACCGTTTGCAAAACAAATTGATTTACCTCTGATAAGAGTTTCTCAAGAACCAACTCCATGGCCTTAACTACTTCGTCAAACAGTCCAGAGACCATGATGATTCTGTCATTTGTACCAGGGAAAAACTCATGGCTGCGCGATAATTGAATACGAGCCCCAGACTGAGATTGGAAGTCATTAATAGTTGAACCACCCTTGCCAATAATACATCCTGCTGCTGTATTAGACACCAGAAACCTCAAATGCGTTGGCTTCTCCTTGTCATCTGAGGAGAAAAATCAACTTCAGATTCAGAATTATATGGAAGAAAGGTGAATGGCAATAGCGATAACCATGCTATTATGAGTTCAATCATATATTTACCAAGGCCAAGGAACAGAAGCAACCCATGACGCACAACAAATAACATAGCAATTTTATAGGTTAAAAATGTGATTGCACCTAACATCCAAAGAACCCACATGTAATGTATAGGATTTCCATCACAAAAGGATATTTTCCATAACTTTACTGAAGTCAAGAAACAGAAGCAACCGATGATGCACAACAAATAACATAGCAATTGTATAGGTTAGTGATGTGGTTGCACCTAGAGTCCAAAGAACCCGCGTGAGTTAGAGGGCTTTATGTACAGAAGACATTTTGCATGTTGTAGGTCACCTAAAACAGTTCGGTAGTTCAAAATGGCAAGGACTGGAACAAATTTCACTATGAAACGAAAAGAGCAACTTCATCCACGCACCTACTTTGCGTTCTGATACAGTCTATCCTTAAATTAAGAATTGTTACGCTAGAAAGGTGAATGGCAGTAAGTATCCCTTACGAGTTCCAAGTCGAGAATTACTTTACTAGTCGTCTACTCATAAATGATGCACTGTAATAAACATAGCAATTGTAGAGTCAACTGTTACCAACATGGTAAGGCCCGGCATGATTTAGTAGGTTTTGATTACTGCACGTGTTTTCCTGCGGGCACTTCCTAAAACACTAACACGTTCACCGTGCGAACAGCTGGAACAGACTGAACCACGAAGTGACGAGCAAAAATCATCTGCCCACGAATGTCATGTTTAGAAATAAACTACAATCGCGCATCTGAAACAAAGTAAGTAAGTGTAGCCGTGCACAATCAGGCGCGCTGTAGTAGTGCGTAACCATGCCGAAGTGTACTAAACTCTACTTGAGCGCAGGCAGTAGCACCGAATCAGCCAGCGAACGAACCAGAGCACATTAACCAAACCGCCATCCCCCCGTGCACTGCAGCGAGGTCAACCAACCGGGCGCAGCGGCACGCGAGGCGCAAAACAAAGGGGCTAAGCATGAATGATCCTTGGTCGGTTGTGAGCGGCCGCTGCCATGGAACCGGCCACCGCAAATCCGGCGCCACCGCAGCGGCCGCCCGCGCGCGGGGGGCAGATCTCGGGCCCGCGGCGGGGCGGCGGGGCCCGGATCTCGCGGATCCGCGCGCGCGGCCGCGGTGGGCACGCTCGTACGCGACAGAACCCGGAGCTCAGCTCGCGGAGAGAAGACAGGGATGCGCGCGGTTACCTTCGGGCTCGGCGGCGTCGTGGTCGGCGTCGGGGCGGTCCTGCGGGGGCGGCGGGGAGGAGCGGGGCGCGCGCTTGGGCGCGGACTCGGGCGAGGAGGCGTAGGGGGAGCCCGGGGCCTCCATCTTCTGCCGGCGGCGGGGGGCGGGCGGCGGAGGTGGGGGGCGGGGGGGAGGGAGCAGGGGTGGAGGGGGGGAGACGGGGTGGAGCGATGGTAGATCGCTGTGGGCCTACGCCATCAAGGGAGGGACTGAGACGAGGGTTTGGCTGCGCCGCGCACGCGCACGCGCCTTGGGCCTTTTATCCATCCATCCATCCAATCCAATCCAACAAAAGGATCAAACGCTTTCTATTTTCTTCTGGGCCGTCGTTTTCGTGCCGTGCTGCCGGATGCTACCACACAGACGGCAACTGATGAAGGATTTTGTTTTGTCTTGGTCCACGACAGAAACACCAACCGATCGTGCAAGGCAAATACACTTTCCCTGGGTACAAAATACAAATATCGGTGAGGCAAAACGCGCATTTATCTTCCTTTTTCTTCAAGGAAAAGCGTATTTATCAGGTGCTGACAACTTTTACTGGTGTGGCACTCCCCTCCATCCGGAATTACTTGTCGCGGAATCGCAAAATGGATAAAATAGATGCATCTACAATTAATATACGTCCAGATACATTAATTTCTCCGACAAGTAATTTTGAACGGAGGGAGTACATTGTAATCATGCTTCACGGCGCAAAGGGACAAGGAAGGCCAACACCGCGGGCACTATCTTAATCTTATCCATTAACATGATCTCTATCCCCTTGGGTCACCTGAGTTGGTAACAAACACAAGGCGGGCCCTAGAGGAGTTTTTTTTGCGAGAGAGACTTCTAGGCGGGCTCTAGAGTTGTACAATAAGGACGGTCGACTAGTGGCTCTTCTTTATTTTCCCTTTTTTACACCTGGAAACTAGAGCCTCCTGTTAGTGGGACTAGGTTTATGTGTTAAAGGGTTGAGATAGTTACAATGGAGCCAACAAATACATAGAGTAGAGGCAGTTACGGTGAGGTGTGAAAGTCACTATTGTTTTTTGGGATTAGATTGCACATTATTATGCAAACTGCATATCAATTCAAGGGAAAACATATGATGCATAAAACTCACTCCATGCATACACACTATAAATGATAGTGTCTTATTTAGTTCAAAGCTAGAAGTTTTGTGTGAACTACGTACCATACCAAGAGAAACCCACATTTTTTATGCGAGTTGAGTTGAACAATTCTCACGTAAGAGCAAATGAAATGTATGTATGTGATACATCTTAATTAATGAACCCCTAAACATTGAAGGCATCCTTGGTGATAGAATAACCGGTAAACAAGCAACGGAATAGTTCGTAGGACAAAACACTCATATTTTACTTTATAGAACTTTTTTAGTACTCCCGCAAAAAAGGTATATAGATAATTATCTAATTTACTTATTTGCACACAAAATAGACAAGTATGATTCTAGAAACATCGACAAACTTTATAGATGCCTACCATGAATATTTAAGTAAACTAAAATAGACACAAAGAACAAAATATATTTGTAATTCATTTAAGTCATACAAATTAGTCATTCAAGACTCGTCTATCCATCCATGCTTCCATCCGCCATCAAACGCTTTTCTTCTTCTTCTAAGTCATTTTTTTAAAACCACCTCATAAATTACTTAACCAATAGAGTTATTACAATCACTCATTACAAAATTCACCACACAGACTGGAACATCATTAACAAGAATACCATCTGACCTATTGTCAAAACTATACTTAGCAAATGATGAGCCACCACATTGTCTGAATGATTAATCTTCTTCTAAGTCATTGTTTTTGTATCGTGCTCGGATACCACCACTACTGCAATAGCTGGATTTTATAGCGTTTGGTCTGCAACAAAAATACCAACCAATCATGCCGGGAAAATACACTTTCCTGGATGCAAAATACAAATATGGGTGAGGCCAAAAGTGCATTTCTTTTCTTTTCTTCGAAGAAAGGCGTATTTATCTTGGCCGACAACTTTTATTAGTGTACACTCTAATCACATTTCGCAATGCAAGGAACAAGGGAGGCCAGCATCGTGAGCTCTGTCGAAATCTTATCTGTTAATTTGATCTCAATCCAAAATAGTGTATTTATCTTTCTTTTCTTTGAAGAAAGGCATATTTATCTTTTGCCAACAACTTTTATTAGTCTACACTCTAATCGCATTTCACGGCGCAAGGAACAAGGGAGGCCAACACCACGAGCTATTTCGAAATCTTATCCATCAACATGATCTCTATCCAAAGCTTATTCATGACAATTGGGTACACATAACACAAAGGCAGGCTCTAGGGTTGTACAATAAGGACGCTCTCAACTAGAGCCTTTTTTGTGGCTGTCAACTACAGCCTCTTGTTGGTGGACCTAGTTTATGTGTGTTTAAGGTTTCAGATAGTCATAATAGAGCCAACAAATACATAAAGTTTGTGTATCTACTTTCCCAAGCAAAATGGTAATGCACAAATCTTGATGAGTTGGGTTTGTTCTGAGTGAGTTATGGTAAGGCATGAAAGTCACGAAAACCCAATTTGGTGCCCAGACTCATCTGCACCCAGTCAGAAAAAAATCAAAACAAATACTAAAAATATTCAAAAAGTTCCAATTTTTTTGTGTGATAGACAATACTATGTGTGAGGTTCGCTCCAAATTTCAACTTATTTGAACATCTAAGCAGCTCTCAGCAAAAAAAAATCTGGTCAAAATAGTGTGTGAACAGTAAACTTTTTTACAGACCCTGAATTTGTCTTTTTTGTTGAGAGTTGCTCAGATGTCCAAATGAGTTGAAACTTGGAGCACACCTCACGCATAAACTTATCTACCACACAAAATTATTTTGGGAGTTTTTGAAATTTTAGTATTTGTTTTGATTTTTTTCGTCAGAGCGGGTACAGATGAGCTCGGGAGTAGAAACGTCGCACTCATGAAAGTCACTGTTATTTTGGGGGTTATTATGCAAGTGCAGATAAAAACAAGGAAAATCTATAACATACAAAATTACATGCATACATACTACAAGTGATAATAATTTATCAAGTACAAGGAGAGTAGTTTTATGTAAGCTTTGTACCAAATCAAGAAAAAAATGCAATTGATGAGGGTTGAGCTGAACTATGCTCATCTAAGACCCAAAGCAAAGTATGTGTGTGATGCATATTAGTTGGTGAATCCATAAACGTGGAAGGCACCTTTGGCGATATAATAACTAGTAACAAGCAATATAACAGTCATAGGACAAACCATGCATAGATTTTTATAATCTAGAACAAACTGCCTGCAAAAAAATATACAAATAATTCTCTGGTTTACTTATTTGCACACGCAAAAAATAAGCATGATTCTAGAAACATCGATGGACTTTATAGATCTCTGTCATGGTATCTAAGTAAATTAAAATAGACACAAATACTAACATATATTTGTAATTCATTGAAGTCGCACAAATTAGTATTTGGTCTGATGTTTTCGGTTAAAAAAAGTATAATAAATCCCAGTGTTTTGAACAAAACCATGTTATCTTCCTTTTAATTGATGCTTCAAATTAAGTGTAATCAAATTTCTCATGAATAATATTAAAATTATATAATATTTTCTTCTTAATATTTAATTATGTCATTAAATAGTTCTTGTTGGAATAAAATTAGCAAGGCAAGATAATCTATCAAAATTAGTTAGTATCATATGTTGGTAAGGATAATTTGTGATTGTAAAAGGTAAAAAGGTTTAGTCTAAATAACACACCGCTTCAAACCAAAGTCAACCATTGTGTATGAGCAAGGTTGGAAAAAGCGTTATTAGGCGTACGCCTCAGCGCGCTGAAGCGCTCGGCGATAGCCCATCGCTTTGGCGGAGCAAGGCGTGCACCTAGGCACTAGGAAGCGGAGAAAAGCGGTGAGGGGGCGGCGCTAGGCGGAGCAAGGCGGACCGGAGATGCAACGGGAGGGTGCTAGCATGCGAGAAGGTGGCGAGAGAATCACGAGAAGATTGCGAGATGATTGCGGGCAGTTTGCCGGCGGGAGGAATGGGGAGATTAGGTTAGGATTTGTATATATAAACACAAAAGGGGTGGCGGCGGCTCGATCTATTCTGTTGGCGCTCGTCCGCCGACCGCCGGGACGAAGTGATTCACCTCCATGACTTCTTCCTCCTCGCTGTTTCTCCGTTCGACCACAGCCTGAGGTTCGGTCTTCTCCCCTACTGTAGGTGAGTTGCCAATGCGATTTCAACCATCCCTTCTCCTCTCGTGTCTTTCACTATGCCTGTGTGTTGCCTCTGCATCACCGGTGGATTGCTAGTTGATTGTTGCTCATCTCTATCATGTAATCACTCGATCTGTAATTTCTGTATGATCTTTTTACATCCACAAATGGTCTTTTAAATTTATAAACAGTATTGGTTTATCTGGATTGCATGTTGGATGCTGCTAGATCTGTCCTTCGCTTGTAATCCCTTGAGCTGCAGTTTTGCTATGCTCTGTTTCCTTCACAAAAATCAAGAGGAAATCGTTGGCTACTGTAATCCTGCTACAAAATATTCAGTTAGCTAGATGTTTACTTTTCTTCAGTTTCGTCATAATAAGCAGCTGGTAGCTTTTGTTTTCGCTAGAACAAAACGTTGCAGTTAGTTGCAGGAAGCACCAAAATCTCTTGTGTTCGTTTCCTTCCTGTGATCGACCGAGAGAAATTAGACAGAAGCTAGGTATCTGAAACATCAGAAATATATATACCCAAAGAGAATTTTTCTGTACTGAACACTTCCTAGATAAAACATGACTGAAAATAATTATAACTCCGTGATGCAGTTGTAATGACTGGTCTGAAGGTAATTGTAGCGGAGGAACCAAGGGAGCATCGACTGTTCTGAAGGTAATTATCCCGGGCACTTTGATGTTACTGAAGCTAGCTCTATGATTTTCTCAGTTACTAAGTTATATATGGCATGATGCCAAGAGGTGATACTGGGCGGTACTAGTACTAGTGTAGAAGTAGGATCAGATTTTGTTGCATGAGCCAAGATGTGACACTGACACTAACTCATACTAGTACTAGTCTAAAAGCAGGGTCATATGCGTGTGGATGTGGCTGTTATTATTCTTGAATGTAGAGACATCAGGTTATTAAACATGGTAGTTCAAATTAGTATATGAGTGTGCTGTCGTTTAACCAGAGGGATTGTTCAGTTGGTATAAAAATGAAATTGCTTCCAGATCTGTATCGAGCATTGCAACTTGCAAGACTAAATAAGTTTTGAATCAGCAGATTTATAACTTTGTAATGCAGAAAAAAAAGTTGTTCTGTTTCCCCCACAAAAAATGAAAAAAAAATTATTATCTATTTACTTCACAATAGTTTTTTCTTGGAATCTCCTGGTATGCAGCTTGCTATCTATTTTATATTGCTCTGCATATATTATGATATTATAATTTATATTTCTTTGATTCCTCCATTTGCTACAGGAACCGAATTGTGTACCTAATGAAACAGTTAATGATTTATCTTCTGCTATATGTTTCTAGGATGTGGACTTACGCATAGACGTACAAACATGCTATATATTGAATTGTTTTTTAAGGTCTATATATAGAATTGTTGCTTTGATTATTATCTGGATTTATGCCTACTTGTAGTCTGGACTTTGGTAGATGTGGTCCATTTTTCTAGCATTAGCGAAGCGAATTACTGAACTATTGGTTGCTGTGTATTTCAATATTTGTAGGATGTCTGAGAGAAATGCAACATCGGCATTGCAGGAGGAGAATGTCCTTAAGAGAAAGTCAGATGATGTGGGATGGGACTATGGGAGTCTAGCTGATGCTTCCAACAAGGATAAAGTGAAGTGTATTTTCTGTAACCATGTGAGCACTGGAGGTGTTTATCGTCACAAGCAGCATGTGGCTCATGTTGGTAATGCTGTGGTCAAATGCAAAAAAAGCTCGCAGGAAGCTAAAGACAGGTGCAAGAAATCTCTTGAAGAGGCATCTAATAAGAGGCGGGAAAAGACTGCCCGTGAGAAAGAGCTCAGACAAACTGTGAACATTTCTTGCGTTGGAGATGATGAAGCCGCTTGTATCGGAAGTGCGGAGCCCCACAAGTTAGGTCCCATTGACAAGTGGACACGGCCTATTGATCCTAAACTGACTCAAGCTGAAGCCTTGCATCAACAGAAGATAAACAAGGAACTTTGGAAAAAGAGAACACATGAAGTGCAGCAGTATGTGGCTAGATGGGTGTACAATCATGGTAATTAAATATTTATTTTTACCCACACCGCCATTGATTATTTACTTCTTTGTAATGTTTCACTGTTGGTTGACTTTTCAGTTACTAATTTTTTTCATATTACATTTGTAGCTATACCATTCAATGCTTGTGACAATGATGATTTCAAGTTAATGTGTGAAGCCATTGGGAGCTTTGGCCCTGGATTTGTGCCTCCGTCTAAACATGATCTTCGAGAGACTTTGTTGAGTGAGGAACATGCAAGAGTGAAGAGTTTGCTGCAAGAACGTGATGCTGAAAAGATGAAGAATGGCTGCTCCATTATGACTGATGCTTGGTCAGATAGGAAGAGGAGAAGCATAATGAACTTGTGCACAAATAGTGCTGATGGTTCTAATTTCATAAGGTCGAGTGAGATGTCGGCTGTATCACACACAAGTGAAGTCATCTTCCAATTAGTGGATGAAGCAATTGAGGAAGTAGGTCCTGAACATGTGGTGCAAGTAGTGTCTGATAATGCTTCTAATAACATGGGAGCAAAGAAGATGTTGTTGGAGAAGAGGCCAAACATGTTTTGGAGCTCTTGTGCGACGCACACCATTAACCTGATGTTGCAAGGAATTGGCGAGCTACCAAGGTTTAGTAAGGTACTTGAAAAAGCAAAAGCATTCACTGTTGGAAATATGCCCTAGAGGCAATAATAAATGGTTATTATTATATTTCTGTGTTCATGATAATAGTCTATTATTCATGCTATAATTGTATTGTCCGGAAATCGTAATACATGTGTGAATACATAGACCACAACCTGTCCCTAGTAAGCCTCTAGTTGACTAGCTCGTTGATCAACAGATAGTCATGGTTTCCTGACTATGGACATAGGATGTCATTGATAACGGGATCACATCATTAGGAGAATGATGTGATGGACAAGACCCAACTTAAGCATAGCATAAAAGATCGTGTAGTTTCGTTTGCTAGAGCTTTTCCAATGTCAAGTATCTTTTCCTTAGACCATGAGATCGTGCAACTCCCGGATACCGTAGGAGTGCTTTGGGTGTGCCAAACGTCACAACGTAACTGGGTGACTATAAAGGTGCATTACGGGTATCTCCGAAAGTGTCTGTTGGGTTGGCACGGATCGAGACTGGGATTTGTCACTCCGTGTAAACGGAGAGGTATCTCTGGGCCCACTCGGTAATGCATCATCATAATGAGCTCAATGTGACTAAGGCGTTAGTCACGGGATCATGCATTGCGGTACGAGTAAAGAGACTTGCCGGTAACGAGATTGAACTAGGTATTGGGATACCGACGATCGAATCTCGGGCAAGTAACATACCGATTGACAAAGGGAATTGCATACGGATTGATTGAATCCTCGACACCGTGGTTCACCCGATGATATCATCGTGGAACATGTGGGAGCCAACATGGGTATCCAGATCCCGCTGTTGGTTATTGACCGGAGAGGCGTCTCGGTCATGTCTGCATGTCTCCCGAACCCGTAGGGTCTACACACTTAAGGTCCGGTGACGCTAGGGTTGTAGAGATATATGTATGCGGAAACCCGAAAGTTGTTCGGAGTCCCAGATGAGATCCTGGACGTCACGAGAGGTTCCGGAATGGTCCGGAGGTGAAGAATTATATATAGGAAGTCCAGTTTTGGCCACCGGGAAAGTTTCGGGGGTTATCGGTATTGTACCGGGACCACCGGAAGGGTCCCGGGGGTCCACCGGGTGGGGCCACCTGTCCCGGAGGGCCCCGTGGGCTGAAAGTGGAGGGGAACCAGCCCATAATGGGCTGGGGCGCCACTTTGGGCCTCCCCCCCATGCGCCTAGGGTTGGGAACCCTAGGGGGGGAGTTCCCCCTTGCCTTGGGGGGCAAGGCAACCCCTTCCCCCCTTGGCCGCCGCCCCCCCTTGGAGATCCCATCTCCAAGGGCTGCGCACCCCCCTTGGGGGCCTATATAAAGGGGGGGGGAGGGAGGGCAGCACACTACAGCCTTTGGCGCCTCCCTCCTCCCCTGCAACACCTCTCTCTCTCGCGCAAAAGCTCGGTGAAGCCCTGCCGGAGAGCCGCTGCATCCACCACCACACCGTCGTGCTGTTGGATCTCCATCAACCTCTCCTCCCCCCTTGCTGGATCAAGAAAGGAGGAGACGTCGCTGCACCGTACGTGTGTTGAACGCGGAGGTGCCGTCCGTTCGGCACTCGGTCATCGGTGATTTGGATCACGGCGAGTACGACTCCGTCATCCACGTTCATTGGAACGCTTCCGCTCGCGATCTATAACAGTATGTAGATGCACTCCCTTCCCTTCGTTGCTAGTAGACTCCATAGATGCATCTTGGTGAGCGTAGGAAAATTTTAAAATTATGCTACGATTCCCAACAGTGGCATCATGAGCCAGGCCTATGCGTAGTTACTATGCACGAGTAGAACACAAAGAAGTTGTGGGCGTTGATGTTGCCAATTCTTCTTGCCGCTACTAGTCGTTTCTTGTTTCGGCGGCATTGTAGGATGAAGCGGCCCGGACCGACCTTACACGTACGCTTACGTGAGACAGGTTCCACCGACTGACATGCACTAGTTGCATAAGGTGGCTAGCGGGTGTCTGTCTCTCCTACTTTAGTCGAAACGGATTCGATGAAAAGGGTCCTTATGAAGGGTAAATAGAAATTGGCAAATCACGTTGTGGTCATACGTAGGTAAGAAATCGTTCTTGCTAGAAACCTACAAACCACGTAAAAACTTGCAACAACAATTAGAGGACGTCTAACTTGTTTTTGCAGCAAGTGATATATGTGATATGATATGGCCAGAAGATGTGATGAATGATATATGTGATGTATGAGATTGATCATATTCTTGTAATAGGAATCACGACTTGCATGTCGATGAGTATGACAACCGGCAGGAGCCATAGGAGTTGTCTTTATTATTTTGCATGACCTGCGTGTCATTGAATAACGCCATGTAATTTACTTTACTTTGTTGCTAAACGGTTAGCCATAGAAGTAGAAGTAATCGTTGGCGTGACAACTTCATGAAGACACAATGATGGAGATCATGATGATGGAGATCATGGTGTCATGCCGGTGACGAAGATGATCATGGTGCCCCGAAGATGGAGATCAAAGGAGCATGATGATATTGGCCATATCATGTCACTATTTGATTGCATGTGATGTTTATCATGTTTTTTGCATCTTATTTGCTTAGTACGACGGTAGCAAGTAGGATGATCCCTTATAATAATTTCAAGAAAGTGTTCACCCTAACTGTGCACCGTTGCGAAGGTTCGTCGTTTCGAAGCACCACGTGATGATCGGGTGTGATAGATTCTTACGTTCGCATACAACGGGTGTTGACGAGCCTAGCATGTACAGACATGGCCTCGGAACACACGCAATACACTTAGGTTGACTTGACGAGCCTAGCATGTACAGACATGGCCTCGGAACACGGAGGACCGAAAGGTCGAGCATGAGTCGTATAGAAGATATGATCAACATGGAGATGTTCACCGATCTTGACTAGTCCGTCTCACGTGATGATCGGACACGGCCTAGTTGAGTTCGGATCATGTTTCACTTAGATAACTAGAGGGATGTCTATCTGAGTGGGAGTTCATTAAATAATTTGATTATATGAACTTAATTATCATGAACTTAGTCTAAAAATCTTTACACTATGTATTGTAGATCAAATGGCCCACGTTGTCCTCAATTTCAACGCGTTCCTAGAGAAAACCAAGCTGAAAGATGATGGCAGCAACTATACGGACTGGGTCCGGAACCTGAGGCTCATCCTCATAGTTGCCAAGAAAGATTATGTCTTAGAAGCACCGCTAGGTGAAGCACCAATCCCTGAGAACCAAGACGTTATGAACGCTTGGCAGCAGCGTGCTGATGATTACTCCCTCGTTCAGTGCGGCATGCTTTACAGCTTAGAACCGGGTCTCCAAAAGCGTTTTGAGAAACATGGAGCATACGAGATGTTCGAGGAGCTGAAACTGGTTTTTCAAGCTCATGCCCGGGTCGAGAGATATGATGTCTCCGACAAGTTCTTCAGCTGTAAAATGGAGGAGAACAGTTCTGTTAGTGAGCACATACTCAGAATGTCTGGGTTGCACAACCGCTTGTCTCAGCTGGGAGTTAATCTCCCGGATGACGCGGTCATTGACAGAATCCTCCAGTCGCTTCCACCAAGCTACAAGAGCTTTGTGATGAACTACAATATGCAGGGGATGGAAAAGACCATTCCCGAGGTATATTCAATGCTAAAATCAGCGGAAGGGGAGATCAAAAAGGAACATCAAGTGTTGATGGTGAATAAAACCACTAAGTTCAAGAAGGGCAAGGGTAAGAAGAACTTCAAGAAGGACGGCAAGGGAGTTGCCGCGCCCGGTAAGCCAGTTACCGGGAAGAAGTCAAAGAATGGACCCAAGCCCGAGACTGAGTGCTTTTATTGCAAGGGAAGTGGTCACTGGAAGCGGAACTGCCCCAAATATTTAGCGGACAAGAAGAAGGCCGGCAACACCCAAGGTATATGTGATATACAAGTAATTGATGTGTACCTTACCAGTACTCGTAGTAGCTCCTGGGTATTTGATACCGGTGCGGTTGCTCATATTTGTAACTCAAATCAGGAACTACGGAATAAACGGAGACTGGCAAAAGACGAGGTGACGATGCGCGTCGGGAATGGTTCCAAGGTCGATGTGATCGCCGTCGGCACGCTACCTCTGCATCTACCCACGGGATTAGTTATAAACCTCAATAATTGTTATTTAGTGCCAGCTTTGAGCATGAACATTGTATCTGGATCTCGTTTAATTCGAGATGGCTACTCATTTAAATCTGAGAATAATGGTTGTTCTATTTATTTGAGAGATATGTTTTATGGTCATGCCCCGCTGGTCAATGGTTTATTCTTGATGAATCTCGAACGTGATGCTACACATGTTCATAGTGTGAATACCAAAAGATGTAAAGTTGATAACGATAGTCCCACATACTTGTGGCACTGCCGCCTTGGTCACATTGGTGTCAAGCGCATGAAGAAGCTCCATGCAGATGGACTTTTGGAGTCTCTTGATTACGAATCATTTGACACGTGCGAACCATGCCTCATGGGTAAGATGACCAAGACTCCGTTCTCCGGAACAATGGAGCGAGCAACCAACTTATTGGAAATCATACATACCGATGTGTGCGGTCCAATGAGTGTTGAGGCTCGCGGAGGATATCGTTATGTTCTCACTCTCACTGATGATTTAAGTAGATATGGGTATGTCTACCTAATGAAACACAAGTCTGAAACCTTTGAAAAGTTCAAGGAATTTCAGAGTGAGGTTGAGAATCAACGTGACAGGAAAATAAAATTCTTACGATCAGATCGTGGTGGAGAATATTTAAGTCACGAATTTGGTACACACTTAAGGAAATGTGGAATAGTTTCACAACTCACGCCGCCTGGAACACCTCAGAGAAATGGTGTGTCCGAACGTCGTAATCGCACTCTATTGGATATGGTGCGATCTATGATGTCTCTTACCGATTTACCGCTCTCATTTTGGGGTTATGCTTTAGAGACTGCCGTATTCACTTTAAATAGGGCACCGTCTAAATCCGTTGAGACGACACCGTATGAATTATGGTTTGGGAAGAAACCTAAGCTGTCGTTTCTAAAAGTTTGGGGATGCGATGCTTATGTCAAGAAACTTCAACCTGAAAAGCTCGAACCCAAATCGGAAAAATGCGTCTTCATAGGATACCCTAAGGAAACTATTGGGTACACCTTCTACCTCAGATCCGAAGGCAAGATCTTCGTTGCCAAGTACGGGTCCTTTCTAGAGAAGGAGTTTCTCTCGAAAGAATTGAGTGGGAGGAAAGTGGAACTTGATGAGGTGATAGTCACCCCTTCCGAGTCGGAAAATAGCGCAGCGCGGGAAAATGTTCCTGTGGTGCCTACACCGACGGGGGAGGAAGTTAATGATGATGATCATGAAGCTTCGGATCAAGTTGCCACTGAACTTCGTAGGTCTACAAGGACACGTTCCGCACCAGAGTGGTACGGCAACCCTGTCCTGGAAATCATGTTGTTAGACAACGGTGAACCTTCGAACTATGAAGAAGCGATGGCGGGCCCGGATTCCGACAAATGGCTAGAAGCCATGAAATCCGAGATAGAATCCATGTATGAAAACAAAGTATGGACTTTGACTGACTTGCCCGATGAGCGGCGAGCCATAGAAAACAAATGGATCTTTAAGAAGAAGACAGACGCAGATGGTAATGTGACCATCTACAAAGCTCGACTTGTCGCTAAGGGTTATCGACAAGTTCAAGGGGTTGACTACGATGAGACTTTCTCACCCGTAGCGAAGCTGAAGTCCGTCCGAATCATGTTAGCAATTGCCGCATACTATGATTATGAGATATGGCAGATGGACGTCAAAACGGCATTCCTTAACGGCTTCCTTAAGGAAGAGTTGTATATGATGCAGCCGGAAGGTTTTGTCGATCCTAAGAATGCTAACAAAGTATGCAAGCTCCAGCGCTCAATCTATGGGCTGGTGCAAGCATCTCGGAGTTGGAACATTCGCTTTGATGAGATGATCAAAGCGTTTGGGTTTACACAGACTTATGGAGAAGCCTGTGTTTACAAGAAAGTGAGTGGGAGCTCTGTAGCATTTCTCATATTATATGTGGATGACATATTATTGATGGGAAATGATATAGAATTCTTGGAAAGTATAAAGGCCTATTTGAATAAGTGTTTTTCAATGAAGGACCTTGGAGAAGCTGCTTACATATTAGGCATCAAGATCTATAGAGATAGATCAAGACGCCTCATTGGTCTTTCACAGAGTACATACCTTGACAAGATATTGAAGAAGTTCAGTATGGATCAGTCCAAGAAGGGGTTCTTGCCTGTATTGCAAGGTGTGCAATTGAGCACGGCTCAATGCCCGACCACGGCAGAAGATATAGAAGAGATGAGTGTCATCCCCTATGCCTCGGCCATAGGGTCTATTATGTATGCCATGCTGTGTACCAGACCTGATGTAAACCTTGCCGTAAGTTTGGTAGGAAGATACCAAAGTAATCCCGGCAAGGAACACTGGACAGCGGTCAAGAATATCCTGAAGTACCTGAAGAGGACTAAGGATATGTTTCTCGTTTATGGAGGTGACGAAGAGCTCGTCGTAAAGGGTTACGTCGACGCTAGCTTCGACACAGATCCGGATGACTCGAAGTCACAGACCGGATACGTGTATATTTTGAATAGAGGAGCAGTAAGCTGGTGCAGTTGCAAGAAAAGCGTCGTGGCGGGATCTACATGTGAAGCGGAATACATGGCAGCCTCGGAGGCAGCACAGGAAGCAGTCTGGATGAAGGAGTTCATTACCGACCTAGGGGTGATTCCCAATGCGTCGGGCCCAATGACTCTCTTCTGTGACAACACTGGAGCTATTGCCCTTGCGAAGGAGCCCAGGTTTCACAGGAAGACCAGGCATATCAAGCGTCGCTTCAACTCCATTCGTGAAAGTGTTCAAAATGGAGACATAGATATTTGTAAAGTACACACGGACCTGAATGTAGCAGATCCGTTGACTAAACCTCTCCCTAGGGCAAAACATGATCAACACCAGGACGCAATGGGTGTTCGATTCATCACAATGTAACTAGATTATTGACTCTAGTGCAAGTGGGAGACTGTTGGAAATATGCCCTAGAGGCAATAATAAATGGTTATTATTATATTTCTGTGTTCATGATAATAGTCTATTATTCATGCTATAATTGTATTGTCCGGAAATCGTAATACATGTGTGAATACATAGACCACAACCTGTCCCTAGTAAGCCTCTAGTTGACTAGCTCGTTGATCAACAGATAGTCATGGTTTCCTGACTATGGACATAGGATGTCATTGATAACGGGATCACATCATTAGGAGAATGATGTGATGGACAAGACCCAACTTAAGCATA